>NC_132839.1:31422500-33973202 GCF_048164855.1 Canis lupus baileyi
GCTATTAGGGGAAAGCCAAACACTTATTTATCCATCTTGCACTTTTTTATATGCCTAAAATAAACATAGCTCAATCTTTTAAAAGAGAGAATATTAAATTCAATTGTAAAGAGTTTACTGAGCACCCACTCTGCCTGACTTTTCCTGCAGAGGAAATACAAGGATTGATAAGTCATGATCCCGAGCTTACAGAAGGAAAACCTTAGCAAGCCTTTATCTGATGCCTTCTCCTAGCAGAAGAAGAGGGAGGTAGTTACACACCCATTCACACAATCGCCCAACAAGCCATCTGATTATGGCCACTACCGAGTGGAACATCCAGGTCAAAGCCTGTAGCCTCCTGGGGACATGTGACCAGGAAAGAACAATACTGAAGTGCACACTCAGGGACTCAGTTCCAAGTCCCTGAACTCTTTCTATTCCATCAAGATGGCTTAAGGAGCTCATAATTCAGGGAGGGAGACATCAGGCACAAAACAGCAGGAGCCCAGCCATGAGACGTGTGCTCCAGTGGAAGCAGGAGGACAAGAAGTGGCTAGTAATTCTGACAATGGCCTCTGGGAACGTTTCACTGAGAAGGGGATACCTGAGAGGATTCTGAAGCATAAGAAAGATTTCAAGATGGTATTAAATTCTGCCACAAGTGTAGGTTTAGCAAAACAAAATGTAGTATCAAGTTGTATCTTCACCTCTATGCTGGCTAAGACTATATTTCAGATTTAAAGACAACAATCTTTCGAGCCTAGATTGCGTATTACTGGTGATTAGATTGTCCTACTGGGCATGCCAGGGCCAGGATTCGGCCTCCACAATAACTTGAGACAAATAGCACAGTGGGAAGATTCATTTGCTGATTATGTGACCTAATTAAAACCAAACCTTCGAAAGTTAGCAAAGGCATGGAGTGAACGAAGGTGGAAACACTCAGGGATTGTGCGAATACAGACTGTATTTCCTGACTTGTTTCCATGTTTCCATTTTGTTTTCTCTGTGTGCTGAGGGGATTCCCGGAAAACTCAGAGCAGGGATGTGTTCTTGACACAGACCAGCCTTCGGCTCTCCACTCCTCACGCTGCTGCTGCTGCTGCTGCTGCTGCTCAGAATTCAAAGGTATGTTAGTCCCAAGTCCCTTATTTTAGGGACAAGAAAACTGATAGTATGAGAAACTAGTACTTGAAATCAGGTCTTCTAGATCTTTGCTCCTCAGACTATGACCTCTGGAACAAAAGTACCAGCACCCTGGGAAAACCTGCTAGAAATTCGGAGGCGAAGGCTCCATGCCACACCTGCAGAAGTCAGAAGCTGCATCTGAACGAGAGTCCCACGGATCTGTGTGCACCTTAGAATCTGAAAGCACTTTTAGTCCCGTGTGCTTTCCACTAAAACACTTAATCTCTCTAATACATATTTTTTTTTACTTAAAGTCTGTATTTGTCTAATACATATTTGATGGAAGGACATGCAGCCTATGGAATATTTTTAATTCCAAAGACACAGAACAAAAAAGATCTCCCCTACACGAGCTCCCGATGTGTAAAGGGCAAGCAGAAACTCTGTGCCTCCCCTAGGACCTGTCTCCTCAGGACTAGCTAGAGGCAGATATCTGATGTTGAAAGAGGTGAGGCTAGGACTCTCAAATCCTTTCACGAGTTGAATGAAGATTCTAATTCAGCTGGGCTCTTGGGAGGTTGAACCCGACCTAAGGCTTGCTCTACTCTTCCTACCACAGTCGGGCTCAGGCCGCGCTGGGGAGCCCAGCCCCTCCGTCTTTCAGGAGACCAAAAGAGGCCTCAAGTGTGACTTTCTCCTTAAAGTATTTTCTAACAAGGGGGCTGATTCCATTTATTTAATCATACTCTCATTTCCCCTGATGAATATTACATTTCTATTTCTGTTTCTTTGCTAATAAGCTGCTTCTGATTCTTTCTGACAGTACATAAGGGGGCACATCTTTCCCCCCAGCACCGTTTTAAAACACATTTAAGCTAAACAGAACAATTTTAAGAAATGTATATAGTATTTTTCTCATAGAAAATTTTAACCAGTAGGTTTTTATAATTTGTCTTAAACACTTCAGTTATCCATGGCTAATGCATTACTCTATAATTCATTGCACCATTTATTTACAAATTGGATTCCTACAAAAATCATTCTGTGGCAGTATTCTGAATTCAATGATAAATAATCTCCATAAGGTCATGATCATATTCACCCTTTATAATGGAATTTTAGTAGGATAGAACAAATGTCTAAGTCAAAGAAAAATAAAAATAAGCACTAATTTCATATATGTACCCCTTATGTTTATTGCAGCATTATTCACAATAACCAAGATACAGAAGCAAACTACATGTCCATTGATACACAAATAGATAAGGAAGATACGATACACACAAACACAGGTCTATTATGCAGCCATAAAAAGAATAAGATCGCACCATTCGCAACAACATGGATAGACCTAGAGGGTATTATGCTCTGTGAAATAAGTCAAACAGAGAAAGACAAATACCATATGATTTCACTCATATGTAGAATCAACAAAATAAAACAAACAAGCAGCAGAAACAGATCCATAAAACAGAGAACAAACTGGTGGTTGCCAGGGGCAGGGAGCTGGGGAGACTGGCAAGATGGGTGTAGAGACGTCAAAGACACAGGCTTCTGCTTATGGAATGAATAAGTCATGGTGATGAAGGGTACAGCACGGGGAACACAGTCAGTGGTGCGGTAATGGTGCTGGATAGTGATGTATGCTAGCTACTCTTGTGGTGAGCAGGGCAGAAATATAAAGAGTTGTCAAGTCACTATGCTGTATACCCGAAACTAGTGTAACATTGTGTGTCAACTACACTTCAATTAAAAAGAAAAATGTAAAGCTATGCTGAAAGGAAGACTGATGGGCCATAGATACCCCCAAGTGATAAGATCTCTAGTGATACACTTGAAAGGGCAAGATTCCAGATTGTTATTATTTGGATACTTATGCAGATAATTCCGGCTTTTTCTGAAGGCTATGAACAAGTTTTAGAGTCTTTTTTTTTTTTTTTCTGGGTGCCACACTTTGGATGAAAAACAGCTCTAGACATAAACTCGCTGATACACTAATTTTTTGGTGAAGTCCATCTTCCAGAAAGTACCACTTACCAAAGAGGAGCATGTTAATAGAACAGGATTTGGCCTAATATTTCTTACACTGAAAAATCCTTGAATCCTCTCTGGCCAGACCGACTCAAGGGAAAGTGTCTATGGCCTCTAACACTGAATGGTGATCTCAAGAGGAGGACACATACGAATCTTCTCTAGTCTAGTAAAGTGAGTGAACCTTTGGGATTTTGAGCAGGGTTCCTTTTTGTGTAAAGTACTGACATGTTAATATTACTATTAGTATGAGGGAGGGAGAGAAAAGAAGGGAAGGAAACGATGGAAAAGAGATAAGAGGAAAAAAAAGAGGAGCTCTGGGCTGCTGTACAAAGTTAATTATAGCTTTTGGCCGCCCTGGGCTCAAGTTCTGAAAAGATACCACCTAAAACAGTCCTGAAAGAGTTAACTAATTTTTTAAGTCTCAAAGACTTATTTTTTTTTTTTTGCAATTTGAAACTATTCAAATGAAAAAAATAATGATTACTTAAATTTAATTAATTTAAATACTTAGTAAATAATTAATAAAATTCTCTTAACCAACCTTTTACTTTTTCCAATTACTGGGAAGGTCCATTGTGTGTTCAAATGCATTGGTTCAAAATCAAACACAAGGAAAAAAGTGATGATATATAGGGCATATGTACAAATGAAAAAGAAAGATTTTTCTAATTTTTTTTTTTTTTAGATCTTTCTAATTTGCAATGGAGAACATCTGCAACAAAAGTCAGCTCACCTTTGCTAGCAAGAACAGTAAATATCAGATGTAGTCTATAGCACATCTCTGACTTTTACATCTGGGAAGTCTGACATTTAAGTCCTCTGATCCAGGCAGAGATGGATGCCATTGCTTGTATAGGCAGATAACCCCACATCAAGCAGCATTTACCACTTGTCACCTAAGTCTCCCTGGCACTACACAGCTTCTGAAGATCCAAAGACACTCTCATGGAACCCAGAGAGCCGAGTGCAGCAGCAGAGCCCTAATAAGGAGGCCCAGACTTCTCTAATATCCTTCCTCAAATGGCTAGTATGCAGCATGCCCACCAGATAGGGGAAGAGATTTTCAAATATATTTTACATGAATAGCTCTGGAAACTCCCCAAAAGGCAATTACAGCCCCTTGGGTGTTCAAAGCATTAAAGATACAGGTCTTAGGAATGAAGAGAATTATAGAAAGTCATTTTATGGTACACCATGACGTCTGAACCTATCAGTTCCACAGCAATGGGGCCTCTCTCTCTGGAAACTTCCCCCACTCTATGCCTGTGCTGAGGGACAGAAGTGGTAACTAAGTGATCCCTTGTTTCAAAAATCCCCCCTCCCCCCCCCAAAAAAAAATCCCGTTCACGGGCAGCCCAGGTGGCTCAGTGGTTTAGCGCCGCCCTCAGCCCAGGGCATGATCCCGGAGACCTGGGATTGAGTCCCACGTCAGGCTCCCTGCATGGAGCCTGCTTCTCCCTCTGCCTGTGTCTCTGCCTCTCTCTCTCTCTCTCTGCCTCTCATGAATGAATGAATGAATGAATGAATGAATAAAATCTTTAAAAAAATCCTAATCACTAGAGATGCCTGGGTGGCTCAGTGGTTGAGCATCTGCCTTCAGCTCAGGTTGTGATCCTGGAGTCCTACCTATATTGGGCTCTCTGCAGGGAGCCTGCTTCTCTCTCTCTCTCTCTCTCTCTCTCTCTGTCTCTCATGAATAAATAAATAAAATCTTTTTTAAAGAGAAAAAGATCCCAATCACTGAGTCAACAATGAACAGGCGGTCACTAATCCCACAACTCTTCACTGAGTTTCTCCTGTAAGCCAGGCATCTTTCGAGATATGAGGACAGAGGAAGGGAAGAGGAGAGGTCCAGAGATGACACTGGCATGGTCCTCACTCTTGAGCAGCTTACAGCCTAGTGCAGTGGTGTCAGACGATAGCTACACATCAGAATCATCTGCGGAGCTTCAAGAAAAAGAATGCTGATGCTCAGGCCACACCAGAGACTCTGGTTCTGGGGTAGGGCCTAGGCAACAGTACTTTGAAAAACTTCCCAAACATTCAAATATAAAGCTGGGGCTTTGAACCTTTGGTTTCCTGAGAGATTAAAAACATTCAGAAAATTAATTACCATTAAATGAAACACATGCTGTAATTAAGGTGAGTACATTATGCTTAAGGGGAAAAAAGGAAGGAGCGACTTAATTAGTCCAACAGGATTCTGGAAAACTTCCCAAAGAATAATGGTAGATCGTGCTGAGTTCTGACCAGTGAGTAAGAATTTTCCAAGTAAGCAAGGAAAGTTGCAAGAGATTGAAGGAGACTCAGGTAAAAGGCCTGGGGGTATGTCAGAGCACAGCACAAGAAGAGGACTCCTGGTAGTTGAGGATGGATGGAATGTAGAGTTCATGCTTGGGGAAAAGAGGGGAAGAGCCCAGGATGGAAGACAATTCAGATTAAGTCCAAGGAGTTAGCCTTTAACCTTTGGGAAACTGAAAAATGGACTGGCCATCATAGGTGCCTGAAAAGAACATTCCAGAAACCGCAGGGAGGACAGCCTGCAGCGGGAAAGGATGGAGGGGAAGATCCAGCCCAGAGTATGACATCTGAAGCCTGAAGGTCCTGGAGTACAACATAGAAGGAAATACTAACGCTCAGGTGTCAACTCGGTACTTGTGTGACCCTAAGAGTGAATGCTTCCTTACAGCTGTGCTCCCACCAACAGGAAAAAAGACCAGCTTCAGGAATATGGCTGAGAAGTAGGCCTGGGAAGGAACGATGGCAATCTGATCTACGACACCGGCAGAGGGCTTAGAAGGCTCACAAGGCTGCAGGTATTTTTAGTGGGCAAAACCCATAGGAAACTGAAGGGTGAGGCAAGGAAGAGTAGACTGGCATGGGATGGGTCATAAGAAAATTCGTAAAGAGGGAATACAGAGCAGAGTAGGCCTGACAGGTCGGCATCTTAACCAGGTGTGGAGGAAGTCCACATCGGTAACCTTCACTACACTACCTGCAAGCAGCGCCAAACGGGGCAGTACTGGGGACACACACAAACCAATAAGGCCATGACCAGGATAGCTCAACTTCAGGAACACTTCAGGAAAGGAGCAGGGCTTGAGTTGAGCATCAAAAGAAAAAGGAGAACATGAGCAAGAGGAGAGGCAGGATGGCCTTTGGCAACCCCTTAGACATACACAACAACAAGGGGAAGGGTCTGGAGTGGGAAAGGGCAGGGAAGGCTGGGCAGGTAAGCGGGGATATGGAACCTGGTTAGAGGAGCTGGGTTGGGGGTGTGGAGAAGTACACACAAGCAGGATCAGTGAGATAAGAATCCTTAAATAACAAGCCCCTCCTCCAAATTATTATTTTTAAAGATTTTATTTATTTATCCATGAGAGACAGAGAGAGAGAGAGGCAGAGACACAGGCAGAGGGAGCAGCAGGCTCCCTGCGGGGGGCCCGTGGCGGAATCAATCCCTGAACCCCGGGGTCCCGCCCTGGGCCAAAGGCGGCAGCTCAGCCGCTGAGCCACCCAGGGGCCCCCTCCTCCGAATTCAAGGACTTGCACAGACAGTAAGAGCCGCTGATGTGTTTCTGATCGGGGAAATAAGGCAATGAAAGCCGTCATGCGAAAAGACCAGCACATTTCCAGCAAGATTGCAAACCCTCTTCTGTAAAGGGCCCGGCAGGAAAGACTGCAGTGTAGACGTTGCAGGCTCTACAGGCTCCGTCACGACGGTTCCACTGCGCGGTTGCAGCATGAAAGCAGCCGCAGAAAATACGTAAGCAAATGGGCACGGCTGTGTCCTAATAAAAGTCTTTGCAGAAGCCGCAAAGGACCGGCCGGTTTGGCCAAGGTGACCTGCAAGCTCGGCGGAGGAGAAGCGTGCGGCGCCGGGCGCAGGTGTGCGCAGGCTGTGAGCGAGCAGGTGCGCGCAGGTGTGCGCAGGTGTGAGCGAGCAGGTGCGCGGCCGCCCGGGGCGGGGTCCTCGGCGAGGAGGAAGGAAGGGGAGGACAGGCCGGTAGGGTTGACGCTTGAGCCGCCGCAGGCGCGCGAGCGAGAGCGAGGGCAAGCGGAGGGGCTGGCAGCGGGCAGCGCCGCAGGCGGGGAGGAGGGCGGGGGCGCAGGCCTGGACGAGCCGCCGCAGACGCGGGGCGGGCGCGGGGCGGGCGCGGGGCAGGCGGCTCAGGAGCCCGGGCTCGCCCTGCAAGGCCTCTGCTCGGGAGAGCGGGCTGCTGGGCAAGAGCAGGGCGCTCCCGGGCCTCCCAGAAACGGGGCCAAAACCAGCCTTCATCTCCTCAAGTCCGCCTTCAACAATGAAAGGCTCTTTCTCCCAGAGAAGCCTCTTTGATAGGATCGCAGTGCACGAGGCCTGGACATCCCACGGAGGGGTACGGGAGAAGGTCAGAACAGAAACCTGATCCCGAGCTGCGTCCCAGGATGGATACCTTTTGACACTTTAAGCCTCTGGAATGCGCGGCGGGGGAGGGCTTCTGCGGCTCAGCTCGGGCCACCTCCAGACGCCGGGGATGCCACTGCGCGTGGGAAAGGACGTCTGAAAACAGATTCCAAGGTCACACCGGGGTTGATGGAGCCTGCCTGGGAAACGATCACACGCGTCCTTCGAGACCCTTTTCGGAAAACTACGTGGAAGTTTCTTTGTTGCTGATGGGTGTTTTGTTTGTTCGTTTTAAGTTTAGGGGCAAGATATCATACTGAAAACTAGACTAGATCATAGTAGATTCCAGTAAATGTCTAAAGAGAGAATTCAGTAATCCATCTCGGATGCTCCAACAGGACCTTTTGTTTCCCCAAATAGGCAGACACCTACGCTGTCATCCCAGAGCAGTGAGTGAATAAATACCAGGATCGGCCTTGCACTAAATGGATGTTGGTCCTAATCCATTACTGCTGGCCAAGCCAAGGTGAACCCAGGGCAGCACTTCCTGACACTTGAGATTTATTTTGTCATTAGCAATGAAATGCCACACAAGGGCTCCTCAATCGCAAACTGTCAGAAGTACATTTAGGTATTTCAGAGAAGGTCACGCAAATATTCAGGTACTGACCCACAGGACTGAAGCTGTTATTTAGCGGCTTATTATTCTTAGTATGATTATGAATGTTTTGTGTCTAGCATGAGCAGTTACCCATCTGCTTAGTAGTGGAAGGAAAAAATGGGACCACTTTGAGAGAAAATAGCAGGAACTTTAATCAATTACTATATTATGGCTTAAAAACAAAACAAAACAACAATGTTGAATTCATTTTGTTTTGTAATCTAGAACCCAAGAAAGATATGCTAAAAATTGACCTGGTCCCAAATGCCTCAATGTTTCTTAAAGACATTCTTTTCTTTGAACCCTCACCCAGTGAACCTTCTCAGAAGCATCCTCTTGCCTGTCATCCAAAACCTGTTCCTTGAACGTTACCTCTACATTTTTTGTGAGCACACCCAGACTACTCTGGTTTTCATGAGCAACTTCTCTATATTCTCACCCACAGTCTGATTTGCATTCTTTGTCAGTATTTCATATGCATTTTTTAGCTCTACAACCAACTTGTGATCTGACCCCTGGTAGGCACATCGTGGACAGCTTATTCTGAAACTACACCAGACTACGTTGTTCTAGGCACATTTCAAACAATCAATAAAACCTGGGGATCCCTGGGTGGCTCAGCGGTTTAGCACCTGCTTTCGGCCCAGGGTGTGACCCTGGAGTCTCGGGATCGAGGCCCACATCAGGCTGCCTGCATGGAGTCTGTTTCTCCCTCTGCCTGTGCCTCTGCTTCTCTCTCTCTCTCTCTCTCTCTCTCTGTCTCTCATGAATAAATAAATGAAAATCTTTAAAAAAAAAAAAACCTAGCTAGTGTGATATGAATTTCACACAGGAGGTTTAACCTAAACCCTAGTACAGTCATATTACAGCTACGCAGATGAGGGAACTAATGTACATCTGAAATCCTGACCACAAGATCTTGAGTGTCCCAAGTAAGTGTGATAAATCGCATCGTTGAGACCTTTCGTCTGTAAGAGTGATGCCCAAATGCGTACATCTACAGAACACGCTTTGTGAGAAAGTTTCCACCAGCCAATAGTGAAATGAAAAAAAAAAAAAAAAAAAAGAAAAAGAATACATGCCATTTCGTCAGGATAAATTTATTTAATGTAAAGATCTTTTATTCTAAGGATAATAATCCTAGTATTTTAATGTGAACTTGCCTTTTGTTTATGAATTGATAGTGAGCATAAAGAGTGGTGTGTTTTGTTGCAATTATTATTATTATTTTTAAAGATTTATTAAATCTTAAAAAATTTGTTTGAAAGAGAAGCTGAAGCTGTTATTTAGCGTCTTATTATTCTTAGTATGATTATAAATGATTTGTGTCTAGCATGAGCAGTTAGGCTAGCAGTTAGTTAGAGCAGGGATAGGGGCAGAGGGAGAAAAGAAATCATCAAGCAGACTCCCTGCTGAGTACGGAGCCAGAGGCAGGACTCAATTCAAGGACCTGAGGTCATGACCTGAGCTGAAACCAAGAGTCAGCCACTTAATGGACTGTGCCACCCAGGCACTCCACAATTATTTAAAATATTTTAAGAATTTTATTTATTTATTCATGAGAGACAGAGAGAGAGAGAGAGAGAGAGAGAGAGAGAGAGAGAGGCAGAGACACAGGCAGAGGGAGAAGCAGGCTGCTCGCAGGGAGCCTGATGCAGGACTCGATCCCGGGTCTCCAGGATCACGCCGTGGGCTGAAGGCAGTGCTAAACCGCTGAGCCACCTGGGCTTCCCTCCATAATTATTATTTCAAAATGATTTTCCTTAGTAAAATAAAAAGGTGGCCAATCCTCTTCATTGTTTTTTAAATTGGACTTTAAAATCCCCTAATCTGGGAGTCACTAGTATAAAACTTAAAATGGTAGGAACAATATTTTGGAAATCCTGCACTCTGAAAAAGGGCTAACAGAGGAAAATTAATGTACTAAACCATGGCTCATAAACTGTCCCATCATGCATGTAAAGATGATTTATAGAACGTGGCTACAAATCTCTCAATACTCCTCCTATGAGGAGGTGGAGCCTACGTTGCCTCTCCTGGATTCTGGGCAACCACCTGACCAACAGACTATGACAGAAGTGATGCTATTTGATTTCTAAGACTGGGTCATAAAAGGCCATGCAGCGTCCCCCTTGCTCACTTAGAACACTTGCTTTTGGATCCCCAAGCTACCACCCAAGAAGTCTGACTACCCTGAGAACACCATGCTGGCTCTATCCTCTACAGTCCAGCTTGGCCCTGACGAAGGATCAACCACCTGGGACCCTCCAGAACCGTCCATCTGCCAACTAAACACCACCGACTGACCTCTGATGGCATCGTGAAAAACAGAAGGATCACCCAGCCAGGCCCTATCCAATTCCTAACCCATAAAACACGATATAATTTAAAATGTTAGATATAATAAAATAGGTATTGTTTAAAGGCACTAAGTTTTTGGTAGTTTGTTACACAGTAACACATACCTGGAATAGCACAGACCCTACACTTCTAAAAACATTTCTTCACTAGGATACCCAGACTATAAGGAAAACAGTTTTCTACTTTAAGTTTTAAGGAAGATCAGAACGCCTGGGGGGCTCAGTGGTTGAGTGTCCGCCTTCGGCTCAGGGCGTGATCCTGGAGATCCGGTTCGAGTCCTGCGTCCGGCTCCCTGCATGGAGCCTGCTTCTCCCTCTGCCTGTGTCTCTGCCTTTCTCTCTCTCTGACCCTCATGAATGAATAAATAAAACCTTAAAAAAAAGTTTTAAGGATGATCAAAATAGTTTAATTATTAATATTTCTTTTCTTACTGCAAATCATTTCAAAATAACATAATAAGCAAATCTATTAAGGGAATACCCGCCCCCCCCCCCAACTTCCAGCCACGAATAGCGAGTCAGGGACCAGAAATGAAGATAGGAAGTTCTCCTTCTGGCTCCTATCAAGTCTTTTTCCAGGAAAGATTTTGGGAGTTTTATTTTGTTATAGTGAGTAAATTTTAAAGCGGGGGTCGGGGGAGAGGACTGAGGCAAATGTCAAGCAGGACTGAAGCAGAGGGGGTTTTGTGGGTGGTTTGGTTTAGGATGGGAGATCGGGTCATGACCCCACAGCGAGCTCTCTCTCCCCACAATAATATGTACATTAACTCCAGGAGAAAAGATCCCGGAGACCTAACTTGCAGGTGCTCTGGAGCTTGCCCGCGGGGACAGAGCCACTGCTGTCCCTGGGAAACCCGCACCAGACTTGCCATCGGACTGTTCTCTGCACCCAGGCCCCCTCTGCCATCTGGAGGCGCCCCACAATATGGCACATCGGTGGGCACCTAGACCCCCGCCTCGATTTGACCTTGATTTAAGCACGTTAAACCCCGACTTAGGACGGGCACGGAGGGGTGGCCCGCGTGCAGGTGGTTGTCCTAAAGGACGAGGCCCTTGGGCCGGCGGGAGTCAGTCTTGTCCCCCTTGGGCCACACCCCGGCTGCCCCGGGAGCATCTGCTTCAGCGGCCTCGGAGTTGGACGGCTAGATTTCTTTCGAAAGTTCCAAGTTCAGTTTTGGGGAATAATCGATTTTATGTGGGTTTCTAGACCTCTTGTGTTAATTGTTTAGCGATCTCAAGATGAATCACAGATAATTTTTCTAAAGTCCAGCACACTCAGGACCAGGGCCAAGCACATCCCATCAGCAAATCAAGCTGCACGCACAAGGCAGTCAAGGCCGTGGGCCGAATGTCAGCACTATTTAACCGGTGGGTGTTAGATCCTATGGTCTCTCTACACTTCAACAGTTGTCGACTACCAATAATGTCTAAGCATTCACAATTATATCCACTATCAATTTTTCTTTGTAACTAAATATATATATTATATATGCACATATTTAACTAAATTTATATATTTGTTATAAATGATAGTCATAGTTATCTATAATAGTTATGATGCTAAATTATATAAATATAATATTATATAATTATATTTATAAATTTTTAATTTTTTATTTAAAAATTAAATAAATTTAAAAATTTAAAAATAAAAATAATAAAATATTATTTTATAATATTTATAAATTATATTATATAATTATATAAATATAATATAATATAAATATATATTTTAGGAATCATAAATGATATCTAACTATATCTATCTAACTACATATATATATATATCCTCCTAATTTAAAGGATAAATGGTCTTTTAAAGATTTTTAAAAATTTATTTATTCATAGAGACACAGGGAGAGAGGCAGAGACATAGGCAGAAGGAGAAGCAGGCTCCCTGAGGGAAGCCCGTAAATTGTTTTTTTAATTGAATTATACCTAATCCCCAGGCCATGTGAATAAAATCTAGTCATGGTCAGATTTCCTTTTGTTTTTCAAGAGTGCTAGAGATTGGTTTGTGTTTTAGGGACCCTACTGTTGTTGGCCAACTCTCACCTCTAGAGGGAGCCCAAAGACTCCCCCTCCTTTCACCCAGCAAGGAGGAAGAGTTCTGATTCTGTGAAGGACAAAATGGAAAACTTTGGAGACTTAAAAATGAGGCCAGTTGGGGTGGAAAATAATCTTGTCATTTGGATCATCTCTATTCCATGTAAAGTTTGCTCTTGTATCATCTCTTGCCCCAACACAACCTTCCCTTCTGGTTGCTCTGCCTCTAGCTTCCCTCAGGAACTGAGATTTTACCTTGCCTGAGATGGTAACTTCCTCATCTGTCTCATGGATGCAGGTAAAGGACACAAAATATGAAGACATGTTCTCAGCTAGTAACCAAGGGTGTACAGGTCTATACAAGGGATCAACAAATTATGTTTTTGTGGAGTTAAGAATAGTTTTTATGTTTTAAAAGGATTATAATAAAGAAAAATATAATAAAGAAGACCAGATCGTAGGTGGCCCAAGAAGCCTAAAGTATTTGTTATCTGGCCCTTCATAGAAAAACGTTGCTGATTCCTGCTCTCCAGCATCCTCCGTTCTGGGGGCACTGTCAGGGAGTGGGGAAGGGAAGCAGTAGGCACACACAGGATTCAGGATCTCTCTCTTCTCTTCCTTGTTCCATTAGAGGCACACATGGCAGGCCTGATGGAACACGTGCATTATGAAATTATCTTCCATTATTATCTCCCATTCCCAGCATAAATACCAGAGGCAGGTAGATTTCTTTCATAAAATGGGGTTGAAATGATGACTGATCACATCAACATCTTTGTGGGCAAGGGCTTGGTGACCAGCAATCTTCTTATGTAGCTGATTTCCAACAGCCACCCAGCCCTTAGAACACATCCCTGACTCCCTTTTGGAAAATGACTTCTTTCCCATCAACCATGATATTTCTCCATAAGCTGGCACCACTATTCCAGCAGCACGGTTTTTGCAGCCAGCCAAATTGTATCCCTACCCAGCAAGTAGGTTCACCTAGTGTCACCTTTCTCAAGCCCCTCAAATGCTGTGTGCTCTTGGTGCTAAGACTGCTTTGCAAGCAGCATCAGCCTGTCTAGTAGCTTCATCAACGGGTTCCATGTAAAGGAACCAACTAATAACATTACTACTGGCAACTTCCAATTGACACAGGATTTACGCCAACTTTTGCTAACTGTGTGATGGTATGATACAGTGGATGGATACCCCTGCTAGCACTGAGGGATTCAATCAGTTTTTGTTCTATCTTCTTTGATGCAGTAGTCCTCTCAGCTTTAGGAACAAAATCTTAACTGACAAGCCTCAGATAAACTACACCTACTTAAGCCTTTGTAATACCTTTAATTCCTAGTTTCTCACCGCCTGCCACAGTTTTTAGCTACAACTAAGAAGGTTTCTCTGAATATCATGTCATGTCTAAATGCAAAGTACAGTGTGCACTGGTCACAGAGATCTGAGCCAGTACTGTCACACCAGTAAATCGGAGAGATAGCCAGGATGTTTCCACAGTTGCTCTGGGATCACAATACTTCTATGTGGAATCACTAACCGAATCTCACCAACGACTAGCCATCCAATGTTCCTGGATTAATTCATTTTTAACATATATTCAAAATTCTCCCCCATACATTCAAAATCAGATGGAACAATTGTTCATTTTTCATCTACTCTGTCCAATAAAATGTTTTATGCTTTTATTTTGTTATGTTTCTTTTCATGCCTAGTTGGTAGAAATACCTGATGTGGGAACCCAGGGAAGCCAGCAATACTTTAAATAGTGAAAGAGTGAATAGTGAAAAATAGGGGGATGCTTGCTAGAGTACCCACCAAAGCTACCTTAGCACCAAAGGATCTCCTCAAGATTAATGTTACATCAGAATAAATTAGGCAATGGTGTCCCTAGGGTAGTCTTAGCAACAAAGGAGCATAGCAGGGGGTTTTCTCTTTGAGATTAAATTCATCACTGGAACATCATTCCAGAACTACCAAACTCCCAGAGCCTACATATTTTCACAAAAGGAAGATTGTTTTATGTTTTATGGGAAAATCTGTGAGGACCTTTGATCTCTGAACTTTACAACGCACACCTATTAGAATGTAATTTAGGAGAGAAAGGTGAGGGCTGCCAAAGAAGGGGAGATATACTCACCTAAAGGCATCAGGACAGCAAAAACAGTGGTGTGCAGTACAGATAGAGCCAGTTGCTTCCTAGGGAGACCTGCTGATGGGGCGCTAGGGCGCCAGGGCATTTGGTCAGAGAGTGCTACTACCTACTGTGATAGCATTCCCAAAATGAGATTAGGAGTTTAGTAAATACTTTTTCACTTAATTACTGTTTGTGGATCTGTCGTACACGAACATGCCCCAAATTTTATAGAATCATTTTACACTTCCTGCTTTTTTTGTGCCTGCTTCTGTTTTTGGCCAGTGTGATTACAGGTGGTGAGACAGTTTTACCTATCATTGTTGAGCTAGATCCAAGGTATGGGTGAGATCCAGGGTGAGTAGTTCTGGTGGACAGGAGGGATCTGACAGCTGGGCATGCTAGGGGGTGAGTCAGCTAAAGCAGAGGGCGTCAGAGAGGGCCACGGGATATAGAGTCCTGGAGGTCAGGGGGAGCCAGCAATGACTGCATTGGCAGGAACTCTCTAGCAAAGATGGTCAGACCTGAGAGTAGGTGCCTCTGGACCCAGGGATTTTAGTGCAGAAGTCCACAGTTTATGTACAGGGTCAAGAGGGCCAAGTGCATGTGGACACATGCATTTAAGCAGGAAACTTAGGGACCCTTTCACCAATAATGTCCTAACCAGGACACTTACAAATGATTGCCTATCATTGCAAGGAGGAAGCAATCAGAGGCTAGATAATAGGCATACACAGACAATGGGTCTAGATCCCATGAATTCTGTCCCCAGAACAGAAGCAGATTCCTCTGTCCTACACACTGAGCTCTTATCTTCCATGTATCTTTTTAGGACCAAAAAGTGGTGTGAAGTGCATTGTCTATGTTGTGATTTAAAAAAATTTTTTTTAAAAAATTTATTATAGTCACACACACACAGAGAGAGAGAGAGAGAGAGAGAGAGAGAGAGGCAGAGACATAGGCAGAGGGAGAAGCAGGCTCCATGCACCGGGAGCCTGACGTGGGATTCGATCCTGGGTCTCCAGGATCGCGCCCTGGGCCAAAGGCAGGCGCTAAACCGCTGTGCCACCCAGGGATCCCCTATGTTGTGATTTTTAATAAAACTTAAGAATAACTCAATTGATACAGATTCTGATTCCAATGCCTGTGTCTGAAGATTCTTCACCCTCAGCCACTCAGTGGAGCAGGAAGGACTGCATGCCTTTTATCTAGACTCTGACACTTACTAGCCATGTGACCTTGGACAAGCTAATTTCTCTGGGCATCAGTTTCACTGTTTGTAAAATAGGGATAATAATAGGAGGCTCTTCATAGGGTTACTAAATAAGATAAAACAAGTTAAATCTAGTACAGTGCTCAGAACACTCTGGCACATAGTAAAACCTAGAGAAGTATTTGCTACTATTATTATAGCTATATATCCTATTTCCTCATTTGTAAAAAAAGCTAATGCTGTCTTCCTATTTTGTCTTCACAAAAATAATGTCAATGCATACATTCAACTCTGAAAGAGTCATGGTGACATGGAACTTTTCTCCTCATACTAATCAGTGTCACATTCAAGGCCACCAAGACACAAAGTCTAGGAGGACAGAGAACTAGAAGGGACATAAGATATTAAGCCAAACACTAATTTTGCAAGTGAAAACTTACAGCTAAAACTTTCTGTGGTCCAAGAGTCAGTTTGGCAACAGAACCAGGAACAGAATTCAATAAAGTAAATTTGCCAGCCTCTGAAGGTATAGGTTCACATATTAATAGCAGGTACCTGTCAGGTCAATATTACCACTATTTATTGACAGCCTCGTCTGTTGTCCTTTTTGTAGGAGGATCAAACGTTTGAAATGTCTCAAGCTTTATAGGAGAAGGTCACTACAGAATTATGTAGGGGTTGGCTAAGCATGGGACACAATCAAAATATTATGATGTACAGCTCATTCAAATAAAATCGATGCGGTTTGACTTCCTTCCAAGGTACTAATTCTGCATCATGTATAGCAAGTAAGGAAGAGACTTCCTATGATATGAACCCAATCCCTGATCATCTCCTTTTAGAAGAACCTTTACATTGGCAAACTTGACCTTGAACCCTATATTCTATTTACGTGGGAAAAGAGCTCCACTGGATGAGACTTGGCCCGTGGTGTTAAAGAAAACTAAGGTTTATGGATGCCTAAAACAAGGGCTCTGTCATTTGCCAACAAAATCCAAATCATTTCTATCATTTTGTGGAAGCAACATACAAGGGGGTACACATACTGCCACATCCCCAAACTTGAAGGTGAAGGGAAAATAACTCATTGAAACACTTTCTCCTTTTCTTTTTTAGAGAGGGGGAAGGGGCAGAGGGAGAGGCAGAGAGAGAATCCCAAGCAGTCTCTGCACCCAGCACAGAGCCCAGCGCAGGGCTCCATCTCAGCACCCTGAGATCTTGACCAGAGCTGAAATCAAGAGTCAGGCACTTAACCAACTGAGCCACATGGGCGCCCCTCAGTGAAACACTTTCTAAGGCAGCATTCAATACAAGCAGCTGTCTATTGGTTTGACCCCAGTTCACAGATACTTGCAGGACTTATTTACCATAATATCAAGTGATGATTTCTACAAAGGTGTCTTTTATTTTCATTTGTTGCAAGTCCCATTTCTTTCATTACTTTACTATCAGATCTGCACTAAGCAAAGATATCTAATGGCTCGAACAGGGGTGTGTTGATTCTAATTATAAACTTGGAGTTAAGAAACCCAGTTTCTACTTCTTTCCTCTTTCCTGCCTCTAAAAGGTTTTGGAATTTGAGCCAAAACATCTCAGATTCCACACTGCAAGAATGTGGAATTCTGCTGTGTTATTGTGTGCTAAGTCAACTGATAAAAATTTCCTTTATTTTGAAATAATGCCTCAAACTCTAACCCATGCGGGTATTTGCACCCTACCCCTTACCTTCATTTCTGTTCTGGGTATGATATTAACACAAGATATTTCAGAGCAGAAACCAAATCAGGAGACTTGGGGAGAATAGTGGCCATGAGGCCCTGGGTTAGCCAAGGACAGGTGGAGGAGAGAGGGCATTTATTACCCACTCCCACCCTGCCCCCCACCAATCTTTCCTTCTGGCCACCCCTGGTTCTAGACTGTGATTTGATTTTGGCACATCTCTGCAGCAGGTATCACTTTCCTGGTCAGGGCTTGGCAGCAAGGCCTTATTCCTCTCACTGTAAACCTTGATTCTGTCCCAGCTTTTGCCCTGGTCAGTCCTGCTGCCTCTCACCTGGCCTTAACCTCACTGCACTGGCTTTCAGTCCCTGAATCTACTCAGCTACTGGATTGGTCTTTTAAATTTTTTTAAAAAATTATGTATTTAGGGGTAGCCCAGGTGGCTCAGTGGTTTAGCACAGCCTTCAGCCCAGGGCCTGATCCTGGAGACTGGGGATCAAGTCCCACGTCAGGCTCCCTGCATAGAGCCTGCTTCTCCCTCTGCTTCTCCTTCTGCCTGTGTCTCTGCCTCTCTCTCTCTCTGTCTCTCATGAATAAATAACTACAATCCTTTTAAAAAAGATTATGTATCTTTTTGAGAAAGAGAGAGACAGAGATAATGAGAGAGAGCATGAGCAGGGATGAGAGGGAGAAGCAAGCTCCCTGATGTGCAGGGAGCCTGCCTGATGTGGGGTTCGATCCCAGGACCCCAGGATCATGACCTGAACTGAAGGCAGACTCCCGACTGACTGAGTCACCCAGGCACCCCTGACTTTGGTCTTGACCTAAAAAACCCAAACACACCCCCCCCCCCCAGCTCAACAGGTATGACTCCTACTACTCAGCAATAAATAGGCACAAGTGATTAATACACGTGACCAGTGATGGATGTCAAGGGCATTATGCTGAGTGGGAAAAAAAAGAAAGGAATTTCCAAAGACATACTTTGTGATTCCATTTCTATGACACTCTCAAAATGATGAAACTATAGGGATGCAGAACAGATCCGTGGGTTTGCAGGACTTGGGCAGGGGAGATGGTGTGACTGACTAGAATGGGGTAGCATGAGGCAGTTTGGGTGACAAACAGTCTTGGACTCTATTGTGTGGTGAGGTCACACAAATCTACCTACGCGATAAAATTTCTTACAACTATACCCTCACACAAACACAAAATAAAGAACAGATGTAAAAAACAAAACCAAACCAAACTGGAGGCCTAGGTAAAGTCTCAATGAGGACTGTATTTGAGTTAACAGGATCACAGCGGTATCAATTTCCAGTACACTAAGCTTCTGTACAATGTTATATTCAGGGAAACTGGGTGAAGGGTAAACAGGAACTTGTACTACTTTTGCAACTTCTTACAAATTGTGACCTAACTTCGAAATGATTCATAAATATGTATATCTCCTCAATAGTCATGTTGTGACTTCCATTCTCAGCTGCAGGATGTCCCAAGAAAGGACAAAAAACGACATGCAGAGAGCCGAAACTATAACTCACTTCCATCGCATCCTTAGTGAAAAAGATCATATGGAATTTAGTGTCAAGTTTAAAAAGGCTTGGTGTCGAAAAACAAAAGAAAACTGGATAAACCACATGACTTAACCTGTGATATGTCTCCAGCTGGCACAACTCAAACAGTGGGCATGTAAAACGGAGGTGACCTGCAAATTAAATGTGTCGCATCAACAAATCTGGTTGTTTTTTCTTCTGGCAATTATTTTCTACAATATGGTTCTTATTCTAATGTGCAGATTGCAGTTTCTTCTTGACATGAACAGCAGTCCCTGGCGTACATGGCTGTTGCATGGAATATGATCTTGAGACTATCTGAAAAAGGAACGGGGCAATTGTCTGACAATTCAGGAGTTCCTGAGAAGTATCAAAGAAGCCAGTGAAACAATTCTCAATACTTCTAACTAAGACTAGAGTATTTAAAGAAAACATGGCACCTCAAAAAAGAGACACGATCAGGGGCACCTGGGTGGCTCAGTAGGTTAAGTGTCTGCCTTAGGCTCGGGTCATGATCCTGGGGTCCTGGGATCGAGCCCCGTGTTGGGCTCCATGCTCAGCAAGAGGTCTGCTTCTCCCTCTCCCTCTGTTCCTCCCCACTGCTCATTCTTGCTTTCTCTCTCTCTCTCTCTCTCTCAAAAAAAAAAAAAAAAAAAAAAAGACAGGATCAAGCAAGTCACACTTTGTGTCCCATGAAAGGTTTCAAGGCTCAATCCACATAAGCAGCTCACTGTCCAGAAATGTCACTGCTACCCAAATATCTGCTAGGATGCCATGTAATGTATATGCAGTATTTTTATCAACTTTCTTTTGCTTAAAATACAAAGAGATAATTTATCATTCATAGAATTTCAGCATCTTAGGAGGCCAGAGGTGATAAGATTGTTGGGAAACCTCTGATACAATCCTCCCATTCCACAGATTGGTCTGGACAAAACCAATCAGTGGCCTGACACTGGAGAAACTGTGGGCTCTGATTCCCAGCCCAAGGGTCTTAATGAATAAGTACCTGCCTTTCATGTGCTCAATATAGCAGGTATGTACTGTGGGTGCTAAAAAAAAAAACAATCACTAAGCCACTATATGAAAATAAAAGCAATAATACAATGTATAGCCATTTCCTTGGAAACCAGCATTAAACATTTCGGATAAAAAAGATAGAAAGTATTACTAGGGTTAAAGGATCAGCAGGGCCTCAAAAATATCATTATCTGATGGTGCCTCTTCCCATTGCCATGTCAATGAGATTTTCTTATATCTTCAGTGTTGCTATAATCTTATTAACCTACTGGCTCATAGAGCTTATTAGTCTGAAAAGATATTTTCTCTTCCTTCTAGACCAAATTATCCAAGAGCATCCATCTAGACTGCAAAGAGCTTAAGTAAAATAATCAATGACATGAAAATGTAGGCTATAGCCAATAGAACTGAGTAACATAATTTAATTTATAACTGGAGAGCCAGGTGAAGAGATCACACCACTTCCTTGTTTAGGTCCTGCATTTTATACAGTCTTTAAAATGGCACTGCACACATACTTGACCTAACTTTACAAGACAAACCAATTTGCCAAACAACCTTACATGTCTATTCTTTCTAAAAAACAGCTTTATTGAGATATAATTCACATATTATTCAACTCTTCTATTTAAAGTATAACACTCAATGGTTTTTAGTACATTCACAGGTTTATATAACTAACCATCACCACAGTTGACTTTAGAATATGTCCTCATCTCAAAAAAACAAAAACAAAAACAAAAAACCCTTGTAGTCTTTTGCTATTGCCCTAATCCTCTTTAGCCTTAAACAACAAATAATCTACTTTCTGTACCTATAAATTTGCCTATTCTGGACATTTTATATAAATGGAATGCTATAATATATGGTCTTTGTGATGGGTTTATTCATTTAGCATAATATTTTCATGGTTCATCTAGCTAGATGTACAAGCTAGATTGTAGCTTGTAACAGTACTTCATTCCTTTTTATTGTCACATAATACTCCATCATGTGCACACAACAAATTTTATTTATTCATTCATTAGTTTATAGATATTTGAGTTGTTTCCACCTTTTATAACCAATAACATTACTATAAACTTTCATATACAAGCTTTCATGTAGACTTTGGTTTTCACTTCTCTTGGGCATATACCTTAAAAGTAGAATTGCTGAATCATATGATATTTATTTATCACATTTATTAACTATGTGAGGAATTGCAACATTTTACCAAGTGTCTGCATTTTTTTTCTTCTTCTTTTAAAATTTTTATTTATTTATTTGACACAGAGAGCGAAAGGGCACAAGCAGGAGGAGTAGCAGGCAGAGGGAGAGGCAGAAGCAGGGAGCCTGATGTGGGGCTTGATCCCCAGGACCCTGGGATCATGACTGGAGCCAAAGGAAGACGCTTAACTGACTGAATCACCCAGGTGCCCCCAAAGTGTCTGCATTTAAAATCTCCCCTAGGAATGAGGGTTCCAATTTCCTCAAATCCTTGTCAATACTTATTATCTGAGTTTTTTTAGCCAACCTAAGTGGGTGTGAAATGATATCTCATCTTGTTTTGATGTGGATTTCCTAATGACTTATGATGTTGAGAGTCTTTCATGTGCTTATTGGCCATTTGGAAATCTTCTTTGGAGAAATGTCTATGTAAATCCTTTGTTCATTTATTATTTGGGTTGTCTTTTCATTACTGAGTTGTAAGAGTTCTTTACATATTGTGACACAATTCCTTTAACACATAAATGATTTAAAATATTTTCTCCCATTTTTAAAAATTTGTATTTATTTATGATAGTCAGAGAGAGAGAGTGAGAGGCAGAGACACAGGCAGAGGGAGAAGCAGGCTCCATGCACCGGGAGCCCGATGTGGGATTCAATTCCGGGTCTCCAGGATCGCGCCCTGGGCCAAAGGCAGGCGCCAAACCGCTGCGCCACCCAGGGATCCCCTATTTTCTCCCATTTTATGAGTTGTCTTTTCATTTTCATGATGTGCCTGGAAGTACAAATGTTTTTAATTTTCATAGTCTAATTTGTTTATTTTTTTCTTTTGTTGCTTGTGTTTTGGTCTCATGTCTAAGAATCTTTGTCGAAACAAAGGTCATGAAGGTTTCATTTTCTTCTAAGAGTTTTATAATTATACCTCTTACATTTAAGTCTTTGATCAATTTTGTGTTAAATTTTGCATTTGGCATGAGGTAGGCTCTATTTCATGCAGCTATCCAGTTGACCCAGCACCATGTGTTGAAAAGACCATTCTTTCCACATTGGATGGTCTTGGACACTTGTTAAAATCAGTTAACCATAGATATATGTTTATTTTTGGACTCCTAATTCTATTTCACTGATATGTATGTCTAACTTCATGCCAGTATCACCAGTTTTGATCAGGCATGCTTTGTAGTAAGTTTTGAAATTGTAAATCCTTCTAAATTTTAAATAACAGTTCATTAATTAACTTGTCCTTTTTTGAGATTGTCTATTCTGGGTCCCCGGAAATTCATACAAATTCTAGAATTGGTACACCAATTTCTATAGGGAAGCTAGCTGGATTGTTTTGTTGCTGAATTTGTAGAATAGATTTGAAAATACTGCCATCTCAGCAATAGTGTCTTCGAATCTATGAACATGGGATATCTTTCCATTTTTTTAGGTCTTCTTTCATTTTGTAGCATTTTTTTTTTTTTTTTTAGTTCTTAGAGTACAACTTTTACATTTACTTAATTTTTTCCTAACTATTTTATTCATTTTGGTTAAATTATATAAATGGAATTGTTTTCTTAATTATCATTCTCAGATTGTTCATAGCTAGTGTATAGAAATAAAATTAATTTTAGTATATGAATTTTATATCCTGCAACCTTGCTATTATAGATTGAATTGTGTCCTTTCCCTCCTAAAAAAAGATATATTGAAAAAAGGATATTCAGAAGTCCCTTAATACCTCAGAATGTGACCTTCTTTAGAAATAGGGGCATTGCAGATGTAATGAGTTAATGTGACATTATACTGGAGAAGGATAGGTCCTTGATCCCATATGATTAGTCTCATTATAAAAAAAAGGAGACAGACACACAGGACAAAGATGGCCATGTGATGACGAAGGTAGAGACTGGAGTGATGCATTGACAAACCAGGAAATACCAAAGACTGCCGACGAACATAAGCAGAAGCAAGGAAGGATACTATTCAGAGTCTCAGAGGGACTGTCAACACTTTGATTTTGGACTTCTAGCTTCCATAACTGTGCAAAAATATATTTCTATTATTTTAAGCCACGCAGATTGTGGTACTTTGTTACAATAGCTCTTAAAAACTAATGTATTTGCTAAGTTTGCTTATTAGTTTTAATAGTATTTTTAGTGAAGTCCTTAAGATTTTCTATATACAAGGTCATATCATCTACAAATAGTTTACTTCTTTCAATATGGATGCCTTTTCGTTTTCTAATTTAATCAACTTAGCTAGAAGCTCCAGTATAAAATTCTATAATAAATAATTGTAAAAAGGTAATGTTGGATTTTTTTACACTTGTAACATGTTTAAGAATATCAAGATGGGGAAAGGAATAGAGCTGTATAGGGGTAACATTTCTGCCTCAGAGGAGTTAAGCTAATGTAAACCTAATTCTAGCCCAAGTGATCAAAACTGACTCAAGAAGCAAAAGACACCATGAAGAAGTCTAAAAAACAAAAGATATTAAGTTAGTAATAAAAAAAAAAAACCACTCACAAGGAAAATCCCAGGCTCAGATGGCTTCACTGCTGAATTCTACCAAATATTTTAAGAGTTTTGTTTTGTTTTTGACAAAAAGATTTCATTCTGTAAAAAAATGTTTGTTTCTGTGAGTTTGAGTTTACCATCTGGAGTTATTTTCTTAACCCAGTACAGTTTTGCTACGTGTATATCTTTTGTGCTATTGGCAAACATGTTATATTCCTATAAATTATAGGCTCAACATTATTATAAATATATATTTAATTGCATATATGCAATTTGTATATATGAATATATATGAATTCAATTGCTTTCTAAGTCAGTTTACAGAAGAAGGGAGAAGACACATCCATTTATTCTATTTCTTAAAATTTTACAATGCTTTTTGTTTTTTTTCATGTGGATTCAAATTACTGGGTGAAGTCACTTGTTTTCATCCTGAAGAACTCCCTTTGGTATTTCTTGTAAAGCAAACCTGTTATCAATAAATCCCTGTGCAGTTTTGTTTATCCAGGGCTATCATTTTGCTTTCATTTCTGAAAGATAGCTTTTCTGGATATAAGATTTTTGGTTAATAGGTTTTATTTTTTCCTTTCTGCTCTTTGAATACATTATTCCATTGTCTATGGCCTCCACTGTTTCTGATATAAAGTCAGCTGCCAATATGGATCTTGTTTTATTATCAAGTCTCACCATCTCTGCCTTTTGATTGGATTATTTAATTCATAAATATTTAATATCATTGATACAGTCGAATTTACATCCACTCTTATTTTTTGTTTTTTACATATCATGTCTCCCCCATTCCACCTTCCTTGCCTTCTTTTTCATTAAGCTAATTTAAATTTTTTTAATGATTCCTTACTACATTTCAAAATTATTTCCTTAGTGACTTCTTCCTTATGAGTGGTGGGTTGTTTTGCTGCTTTCAAGATTTTTCAAATGTTTGCAAATCATATATCTAATAAAGCATTCATATCCAAAACATATAAGGAGCTCCAACTCAGTAGCAAAAAGACAAAAACAAAATTAAGTAAGCAGATTTAAAAAATGCACAAAATACCTGAATAGACATTTACCCAAAAATACATACAAATAGGTACATGAAATAGTGTTTAACACTACTAATTATGATGGTGGCACAAATTAAAACTACAATGAGATATTGTCTCAGACTTGTTAGGATGGCTATTCTCAAAAGAACAAGAGATAACAAATGTTGGTAAGGATGTAGAGAAAAGGGAAGCCTTACACCCTGTTGGTGGGAATGTATTTGGTATGGTCACTATGATAAACATAATGGAAATTCCTCAAAAAAAAATAAACAAAAAAAAATAAAACTACATACGATCCAGAGTCCTATTTCTTGGTACATACCCCAAAGAACTGAAATCAGTATTTCTAAGAGATATCTGCACTCTCATGTTCACTGCAGCATTATTTATATGGCAAAGTCATGGAATACTCTATACGTCCATTGATAGATGAATGGATTTTAAAAATGTGGTACGTACACATAACATGAAATTTTATTCAGCCTAAAAAAGAATTCAAGCATGCTATTTGCCACAACATGGAAGAACTTGAAAGGCATTTTACTTGAAAGGTAAAATAAGTCAGACACACACAAAAAAATCAAATACTACCTGACCCCACTATTTCAGGAACCTAAAATAGTCAGAGAAGAGAACAATGAAAATTAGAGAGTAGACCAGTGGTTACCAGCAGCTGTGGAGAGAAGAACCAAGAGGCATTGATCAAAGGGTACACAGCTTCATTTACCTAAGATGAGTAAATCCTAGAGATCTACTGTAAGGCACGGTGCACAGTTACATATCGCATACCTAAAAATGTATTGATGATGACAGGCGATGTATTTATTAGTTCTGTTCTAGGACTAGGGACTTTTTTTTTTTTTTTTAGGACTAGGGACTTTTTAAAAAAAAATTTTTATTTCTTTCTTTGAGAGAAAGAGAGAGAGTACAGGCAGGGTAAGGAGCAGAGGAGGAGAGAGGGGAAGAATGAAAAAATCACTAGACTCACGCTAAGCACTGAGCCCAGGACCCTGATACCGTGACTTGAGAAGAAACCAAGAGTTGGACGCTTAACTAACTGAGCCACCCAGGCACCCCATCTACTACTAAGAGCTTTTATACACTGTCTTTAGTCCTCCCAGATACTCTCCAAGGTGATGTTTTAATTACAACAGGCTGTAGGTTATCAGAAACAAAGGATGAGAGGCTCCTGAAAAGTGATTTTTAAAAATATACAAGCTAAAGATACTATTTATTTTCTATTTCCTGATTAGTTTCCTGAATCTCAGAGAAACTTGCCCAAAGTGACCCAACTCCTAAATGACAGATCTAGGATTCAAATTCAGCTCTGCCTCAAAGCCTTTGTCCATCCTATGGTTCTTTGCTGCTTCCCCTAGTAGGAATACATTACTAGGTATTTGAAGACATGGGTCTGGAAATCATCAGAAAATGCCTGACATTGCCTTAAATCCTTCCAGTGCTGCCCTCTCAAAGCACTAGCCGTTCCTTCTTTTGGGATCTCCCTGTTACAGCATCTATAACATTTGGATGCCCTCACCTGCCAGGAGTCTGTCTTCCTCTCTGGCCTGTAAGCACCTGAGAGTAGGGACCATGTCTTGGTCCCTGGGCAGAGAAGACACTAAGGAAGTGTTTGCCTGGATGATTGCATAAAGAAAGGCAATTGAATCACAACACACACACAGACAACAAAGCCTCAAGGGCTGAGTCTTGGGAAGACCCTCTAGGGAGCAGAGATAAGAATGCAGAATGAGTAGTAGGAGAGAGGAGAGACTCCAGAAGGAGCCTAAGGCAGATGTCATTTCAGGAAGGAGGGGGCTGGTTAACATTTTATTAGGGTTGGAGGCAGTCTGGAGGCAGTCTTGGCCTCCAGACTCAGTTCATGTGACATGAAGAAACCTAGGAAGAGGCTCTTCTTGGACACTCCTTTCAGGATCCAAGTTGGGGGAAGTGCTGGGGTCTCTACCAAACAGGAACAGCTCAGGAGGCCCCCAGGGGTTAGAGGAAGCACCTCCCCCATACTGGGAAGAACCTGGTGACCCCTTGGCTTTCCTCACCTCCCCTGGCTTCACACTGGTCCCTCCGGGATACATTTCTGTGTCATACCTATAAGAATTTATTTCTCCCAGAAGAGGGAAATCACATTTCTGGGGAACAATGAGTCACTGTGTGACTCTGGGAAAATATGATCAGGGATCCTACACACCATGTGATGTGACGTATAGGAGTCTGCAGGAGCCACCATCCACTATAAATGCGGTGTGTCCAGTGTGGGGAGGGGTGGGGGACAGGAGGCTTCTTCACCGATCCAGCAGAAAGCCAGGGGGCAAAGTTGTCCCCCGTAGTTGTAGTGGGGACCCTCTCCCTGAGTGGGCGCTCACCCCGAGGGAGTGGTCAACCAGGGCTGCCTCGCTCCTGGGCAGTTCTCTACCCTGTATCATTTCTATTTGACTACACAAATATGAACATTTCAACAAAGTTTACTTTATTGTTTAATCCAGAGGTACAGGTAACTGACTGACTCGGTTCTGATTTTGGAAAAATAAATAAAAGGAGGTTGCAGCAGCTAATGCACTTCTTTCCAGGTCTGCCAGTTTCTCTCCTGTATATGGTCTGGATGTGATTATTGGCACATAATGACACAGGAGCACTAGATAATGGCTACAAATGTGCAATTTCCCCTTGCCAAAGAGGATTAATATTTTTTCAGCTGCTCCAATCTATGATATAATTATGTTGCTAGAAGTATTATCCAAAACAAATACACCACAGTGCCTTAGCACCAATTTTTAAATACCGATTTGTTTTCCTTCTCTTTAAAAATAGACATTAAAATTCAGTTTAGAGATTAACCTGACATCATCCTTTCCATCCTCTGGAATGGTTTTCTCGTGACCACAGCCACTGTTGTCCGTCTGCCACTGCCCCACCCGTAGCACTCCCTCCCGGGACCCCTGTGGCTCTTGGCTTCTAGGCAGCTGAGGCTTCTCCTATCATTTATTCATGACTTTTCCCCTCCAACGCAGAAGCATTCGCGGAAGACCAGTTGCTGGCCCTGTCTCCCCCTCGGGCTCTTCCCTTCAGCGCGCATCCTCTCCCGTGGGCTCTGCATCTCTGTTCAAAGACGCCTGCGATGCCCATCTCTCGGGCTGGCTTCTCCGTGAAGTCTCAGCACCCACTTCCAAATGCCCTCCTGGACAGCGTCTCCTGAGTCTGGCTGGCACCTCAATCTCAACAAAAATTCCCTGGGCACCACGTACCAGCCAAGCTCTGTGCTGGTGCCGAGGGTAAGCTGGGACTACGGAAAGAAATTCAGCAAGAATTTGAAGAACGAATGGCTGGAGGAGCCGTGCTGGTGTCCTCCGTGTGAGAACTGCTGAATTTTGAAAGGTCACATTCCACAAAGGCATCTCTGACCTATTAATTAGAAAAATGAGGGGATAACTACACGAACAGAGACCGCTGAGAAGCCAACCACTGCTCACACCCGGAATGTGCCCCTTCTTGGGGCTGTGCTTACGGCTGGACTGAGGCCCACTGCAGGCCCTTCCTTTGTGCCCGTGAGCAGTCTGGCTAAGTCTTACCAGTTTTCAATCATTTTTTTGACACAGTAGTGCTTTTCACGATTCTGATTTAACTAGGTTCCGAGGAGAAAACTAAGTGACACTCAGAAAAGTCATTTAATTTCATGTTACATGGGAGGTGGGAAAAACCTGAAAGATTCATATTATAGTTTTACCGCCATCGTTCTGGTACTGAGAAACTGTGTTTCCACAAAGCTGAGTCACATCATGCCCTGCACACTTGGGGCCCCTTCTGGGAGGCGTGGCTGTAAGTGTGGTTAGGGACTGTGATGCGCCCCCACCGTGTAGGAGAAAGTGTAAAGAAGCGACAGCCCCCAGCATCCTGTCCCTCCCATCTGTCCGCCTGGACACAGCCCTGCCCTTCCCAGGGGTGGAGTCCCCCAGCCTTTGCCTACAAGTGCCTCGGTGCCCGCTGGGTCGGCCCCACGGCAGGGAGGACTCAGGACAGTCCTCCACTTCCAGATCTTTTCCTCCTGCAGCCACCCTGGGCTTGGGGACCCCTCACCCGACTTCCAGCTCCCTGGCAGGGTCTCCGGGGAGCCGCCAGAAGGCAGGAGGGGCTTGCCTGTACCTACGGGACTGTTATTTTTCTCTTGCCAACATATTGTTTTGTAAGGCTGGTAAATAAATTATTTTGGACAAAACTGGAGCAGCTGCCCAAATGACAGTTGGGTTTTTTTTTTTTCTTTCTGCCCTCAAAATAAAGAAGCCACTTGGACGAAAGGGAAGATAAAAAAAAAAAATTCCCACTCGGAGGGGCTTTGCCCCATTTCTCTGACGGAGAGCTCCCCGAGATCACAAAAGCTTTATTCCAGACTTCAGAAAATGGAGCTAGGCAGGCACAGGCAGGACAGGCAGGGCAGAGTGGAAGGGGCAAGGGATGAGTAAGTCCCTTCCCTCCTGAGACTTCTGGGACCCCACGGAGCCTAAGGCCTTACCCTGTACTGATCCTCAAGGAAGCCCGATGTCAGGCCTAGAGGTTCCAAAGGTGGACCAGGGAACCTGCTCTCCTGCAAAGGCTCCAAATTAAGTCACATCCCTAAAAGGGCTGTTCAGGCAGCAATGCCCCACCAGTGTAAAGAAGTCAGTAGCCATTTCAGTGGAGAGAAAACAGGTGCAACCCTCTGCTCTCAATAAGAGATGGACTGTTTGGAAAGAGAATTTTTCCTCAAAAATGGTTCATGAGATTCTTCTGTAATGCATGTTGTTGTATATTGGTGAACAAGGAAAACGCTCCGACTTACACTATCACACGTCCCATTGTCTAAAATCACAGCAGCACTAGAACCTTCACTATCACGAATATTGAGGATGCTGCTGCGCCTGGCTGGGCGTAGGGGCTGAAGACAGTGCTACTCACAGTGGCTCATAACCACCGGCTTCAGCCTCCCGGGTGATCCCAGCTCGCTGTAGCGTGATGAACCTCGAGCCAACCCCAGGTCTGCTGTACCAAAACTTGCATCCTTAGGTGATGGCTGCATACAGTGTCTGAGAAGCAGTGGCCTAGATCATAGTGTTTCTAAAACTTTCCTTTGAACGACAAGCATTCGGGATGCTTATAAAACATATATACAGTTCCCAGAGGCTGTTCCTCAGCACTGATTCACAAAGTCTGAGATTGGATGTGATTGTGATTAAATGAGGTAGTGAATTGAATGACTGATGGGATGCCCGACATACAGAAGGCAAAGAACAAACTGGAATCCCTCCTGCTGTTATCACCACTACCAGTAGGGTTGCCAGATGACCAGTTGGCAACTAATGATGACCAGTTAAATTGGAATTTCAGATAAACAAGTCATATTTTAAGTGTATCCCAAATGTTGCATGAGACACACTTTTATAAAAATATCATTTTCTTGTTATTTATTTCTAATTCAAATTTACCTAGGCACCCTGTATTTTATCTGGTAACTCTATATATATCCTGATTTTGGAATATTTGAGGGAGAGGAGTGAGTGGCAGACAAGATAGGAAAAATAGATTAGGCCCAGGTTATGAAGAGAGCTTTGAACACCATACTCAGGAATTTCAGGCGATCTAAATACTAACCAGCAAACATTTTGATCAGGGATGTGATGTGACCTGAATCCTCCACCCTCTTCCCTCAGGAATGATCTGAAGAGCAATGGCAAGTAGGCTGCTATATGAAAAAGTACCCATCCCAAAAACCATTTAGGGGGGGAATGCAGAGCATCAAGAGGTCATAGTCATGGCCAGTGACCACATCACCAAGAATAGGGAAGTTAACATTTCAAAGACTTGTTTATTTTGCATTAGTTCTAAACTCTTAAAGCATTTATTTAAATTCCACCCATAAAATAATTTAAGCCAGCTACTTGACTTTTCACCAGAATACCTGGTACACAGCTGAGCCCTAGCTTTATTTACAGAGCTATTTGCAATTGAAAAAAAAAAAAAAGATATATAGTAACACACCAAAAGTCAAACTTCCAATGTTCTTCCAATGCCTACTCTTCCAGAACCTTGAGCTTGGCTTGTGGACGTCCCATTTATTGGGTACAAAGGTTCACTTATAAAGTCAAGCAATTGCCTAATAATTCAGTTCTTTCTCATTGTCTATTTACTTTTATTTAACAAATAATTCTTAACAACCTTAGTTACCTAGTTTCCTAATCCACAGAAACATCGGAGGATGAATTAGAGACAGTTAAAGTGGCAGCAGAGATGGGATGATAGAAAGGGGTGAAGCAAAACTAAAGTATTACATAAAGAATAAAGATCGATATCCTGAACCATAAGGACACGTTTAAAAAAATATAAGATAAATTTAGAAATAATATAAAACACCTTTGATTTCTGTTTAAGAAATTGGCTTAAATAAGAAGAGCTTTGACTTATAAGGAGGTAAACTTTATTTATTTACATAAAATAAACACCTCACTTCTCACACAAGTTACATAGTGAAGTCACACATTTTAATCTAATGATTATCTTGACTCCAAGTTTACTGAAAAACCTGCCTACAGAATACTCTAGGTTATATTATTTGTTCCCTCTGGCTTTTAAGTAGCATAATTCATCCATACCCAAATCCCTTCCTTCATTCTCAAATATCCCCCAAGAAGCTTAACAAGAATTCAGCAGTCTAGATTATTCTTATATGAGAGGCCATTATGGCAAACTCCATGCCCAGAAATAGTCTGGAATCTGTCAGGAAGAAAGCTACCTGCAGGAGCAGCTGCTACTAAGACCTGGAGCCCCATCAGGGCCCTGATTCCCAGGAAAACTCAGGAAACAGGGCAGGAGAAGCCACTGCGGGAAGACTTTTGTTTGTGTGCAGAGCTCACTGTTCATCCTGGCATCTCCTCAAATGCGGGAGACAGGTGAACTCCCTCCAGCTCTGAAGACAACTTCAAGCACCCAACCACCTCCCCCATCTAAAATCTTACCCAGTAGCCTCGACCCTGGCCTCTCACCATGGGTTCTTTCCTTCCAGGAGGCACATGATATCCATATAGACTGGGTTAACTGCAGGTCTCTCTGCTAATCTGGCCACAGCCTCTTTGCAGAAAAGGGGCCACACATTTCGTTCTCATTTTTTTTTTGTTTTTTTTTTAAGATTTTATTTATCATGAGAGATATCATGAGAGATATTTATCTTATTCATGAGAGACACAGAGGAAGGCAAAGACATAGAGAGAGGGAGAAGCAGGCTCCTCGCAGGGAGCCCGATGTGGGACTAGATCTCCAGACGGGGATCATGCCCTGAGCTGAAGGCAGATGCTCAATCACTGAGCCACCCAGGCATCCCGTCTCACTTTGGTTCATGCAAATCCCACCCAAGGATGGAGGTATTCTTGGTAATGATTTTACTTAAAACAACTTTTTCTCTTCTCTCTCAACATTACAAATACCTAAATTTAAATGCCAAAAGACATCAGGAATACAATTTCTTTTGTGTATTGATCTTTGGTAATTCATATGCTGCAAACTATTCCCAAAATGCTTATTTCTCTGAAGAACAACAGAAATCTTATCTAAGTCTCCTAGAAGAAATCTGTGCTCCAGCACTTACTTGAAAGCACCTTATTACCATCCTATCTTAGGTAGAGCAATGCCAAACGTTCTCATCTTCTCTTCCTGACTGAATGTTAAGCAGCGCCTTTAACTTCCCCTCTAAGAGCCTAATCCTCTGCTATGCCTCTAAACAGAACTCTCCCAGGCATGAACCAAGGGTGCTATGTGGATGCAAAGTGCATCCTAGCAACTCCAAGACAGTTTGCCCTATGGAAGTCCCAGGTGGTGTGGCTCCATCCTGCTCTTCTTGAGCTCTTCCCTGGGTGTCAGGAAAGAAGATTCTCTCCTTCCTCTCCCACCCCAACTTTCTCTGATGTTGCTTGGCTGCCCTGATGGCACAGATGCATGCTGACCACTCCACCCAGCCCCGGCCTAGCCACAGTGCAGGATAGGAGGCCTTCTGTTTGGTTGAGAACTCCCTCCCCAGAGGCATAACTAGCGGAGTCCATTGTCCTAAAGCAAGGTCTTCTCTTTTATTTTTAATGTTAATTCTATTGAAGTCATTTACTAAGGACAATGGTGCAAAGTTACTAGAAGAGGCAGGGTGAACAAAAGACTGTGAGATAGGTAGATAAAGTGGACAAAGTATGAAGCCTGTCACATGCTCCATTCCCCACCACAAAGGGCACCCCATTCTGACCTCTGCCTGGGGACCTTCCATCCGCGGCACTTCTTTAATATGCCCTCTCTGCTAATTTTAGCTTTGGCTGTACTTCCTGCCCTTGAGGTGCCAGACACATAGGTAGCGTTGGCAGGAAGCCTCAGCTATGACCAAGATCAGGGCAAATCTGAAAAGCTCCTCCTACTGTCTTAGGGCTCTGAGCCTCAAGGCTTCTCTCATCTCCACCCAGGCACCAGCCTGCCTCCAAAGGGCAGGAGAGGAGGCTTCTGCTCTTTCACGCAGCTCAGCACACGGAGCTAGATGGTAGCTCTACAGAACCCAAGCGCCCAACGGAAGCCCCAGGTGGAAGGGACTCAATCATACTGTCTGACAGTAAAAGGGGTTTTCACCCTATTCCTTAGAGAGAAGTATCCTCATGTCAGATTTTGGAATGATTAAAGCAAGAAACTTAAGACAATGAAATCTCTGATTGGTGGAAATTATGCCATTTTTCCCCCCAAAACAAAACTCAGCAATTTCTAGGCAATAAATACATGCCTGCCCCTGGCTGGGAGAGGGATTAGAGCCCTCTGCTGAAAGCACTTTTCATAGACCTGGTGTCCCAGATCTACTCTCTCCACTTCTGTTGTTCCAGGTCATTAGAATGCAGTGCATTTACAAACACAAAGTCTCTCACTTCTCAACATTTTGGAAGTATTTTAAGCTGGTGAGACTAGGCACACAATGTATGAAAATAAACCCCATTTGACTACACTTAGCACCCAACAACTATAACTGCTTAGGTGAATATTTACTGAATTATATTTGCACCTCAGTTATGCTTTTCCTTTCATCTTTCCCCTCTTCTGAATAATCCAAATCTGCCATATGTTCTTGGAAGGGTAAGACCTTGGTTTCTTACCTCCTTCCTCCTTTTGAATCTCCTCAGGCTCCCCACTACCTGGCCTAGACCCCCAAGTAATGGAGCCTCTTGGCATAGTAGGCTCCTCTGTGTTAACTGGGGAAAGGTGCTCAGCTAGGTGAATGAATAACAAAAAAGGGCCTCCTTGGAGTAGAAGAACTTGCAAAAGTCGCCTTTTTCTACAGGCAGGTGGAAGCTGCCTCAAGCCAGGGTGAATGGCTTGGTGAGTAGAAGGAGGGCTAAATTCCAGCAGCAGTCAGGTGCCTTTGTGCAGGTTACAACTTGCACAACTGTACATAGCAGCCCCACACTGTAAGCTGGCTACGCAAAGTGTTTGTACTAGGATGTTGAGCAGTTTCTCAGCTGTCAGCTTCTCTGTTTCCAGGCTTTTCCAAAAATAAAATTAATGGCAAAAATAAGCAATATTCTTGGGGCACCTTTGTGGCTCAGGCGATTAAGCGTCTGCCTTCAGCTCAGGTCATGAACCCAGAGTCCTGGGATTGAGCCCCACATCAGATTCCCTGTTCAGTAGAGAGTTTTTTCTCCCTCTCCCTGTGCCCCTCCCCCTGCTTGTGTTGTCGGTCTCTCTCTCTCTCTCTGTCAAATAAATAAACAAAATCTTTAAAAAATACGCAATATTCCAACATTTAGAAATATTTGTTCATTTCTAATATGCATTGGAAGATTGCATTTTTAATGTAGCAAAACACATAACAAAATTTATCATCTTCAGCATTTAGATAATAGAGAGATGTGAAAATAGTTTAAAGATTATCATATTCACTTTTTAAGCAAATTACTTACATTAAAAAATTTAATTGGAAAAACTCCTTGTGTCCTCATCATTTTATATTTGATAAGAGATCTCAATTTTGAAATTGAAGATAAGAACTATACCCAAGGACCTCTTTTACTTTTTCTCTCACAACCTTAAAAAGGCCAATCAGAAATTTCTAAGTTTAAGGTAGGAATGTCATTTTGCAAAGATGTGGGTTGGGAATACTTACTTCAGTAATTTATCAGATTAACTCTTCAAGATGAATGTAATCAAATCATTTCCTACTCTCTGGAGCATTCTGCAGGAAGCTTAGGTCCTATAAAAACTCTTATTATGTGAAAATATGAGAGGTTATATTTCCCATGAAAGGGAGAGATTACATCTTCAAGTTTGGAATTCAAATCTACAAACCCAAATTATTTGTAGTTATTAGGTGATTAACACTTCAGATCGCCTTATTTAAACCAACCTGCAATTAACAAATTCTCTAAACTGACAACAGATCAGCAAGTTCTACAGTGATTTCAGGGAGAGTTCCAGACTGAATCAGGATACCTAAGGCCAGGTCCACCAATGGAATTAGAATCCTCTTTCAGGAGTATTCTAGGATGTAAAGATATAGAGAGTCAGGATGCAAGGATGAGTCTTCAGATTCAAAGCTGTATTGTGGGAAAATCCCCAAAGAGCCTCCAGGTAACAGAAAGGCATTTACTCTCACACTCTCATCATCCCAGAATACTGCTTATTGGCCAGTTTCAGGAATGGTGCATGGAGTTTCTGTTTACTCCTATCCAGTGAAAATGGATCCCAGACTCTCTGGATGGAGGAATCTTTTCTTCTTTCGGGCCAGCTCCACAAGGATGTTAAGAAACTTCACTTCTCTCAGGAGAATATGAATGACCAGAGGAAATAAGACCCAGGAATATAATGGCAACAAATTATTGAGTCTTCTTTTCCAATTTGGGCAATAATGAATCCAAATAAGATTTTGCTAGTGTTGGTGGACAGGATGTTCTCTAGAAGCCAATAACTTTTTAATTCCAATTAGAATCACTGTGACAGTTTAGAGGCTAAACAGAACCAGAGGGTGCGCGCACACAGACACACACACACACACAGAGTGGGTATCAAACCTCCTTCAAGACACCAAGGCAGATGTCAATGACAAAGAGATTAGACAGGGTACACAGCTGCTGATACTGAAATCTGCAGCCTACACTTTTAGAGCACAAAGCCCTTCATTTTAAAAATTTAGAACACGTTTACAGAAGTAAGAAAAATACTCCTTAAATTCATGTGAAACCATAAAAGACCCCGAATAGCCAAATAAATAATGAGAAAGGAGAACAAAGAAGGAGGCATCACATTCCCTGATTTCAAGGTATACTATACAGCTTTAGTCATCAAAAACGGTATGGTATTGGCATAAAAAAAGACAAACTGATGGAAGAGAATCAAAAGCCCAGAAATAAACTCAAGCATATATGACCAACTAATATTTGACAAGGTAGCAAAGAATACTCAATGGAGAAAAGAGAGTCTTCTTAATAAATGGTGTTGGGATAATTGGATATTTACATGTAAAATCATAAAACTATACCCATAACTTTTAACACTCATGAAAATGAACTCAAAATAGATTAAAGACTTAAATGCAAGACCTGAAACCATGAAACTCTAGAAGAAATATGAATAAAAGCTCCTCGACATGGCTTTTGGTAGTGAGTTTTGGGATATGACACCTAAAGCACAAGCAACAAAATAAAAAATAAACAAGTGGGACTACATCAAACTACAGAAGTTTTTGGACTGCAAAAGAAGCCAAGAACAAAGTGAAAAGAATACCTTTGGACTGCAAAAACAATATTGGTAAATGATATATCTGATAAGGGGTCAATATTCAAAATATTTAAAGAACTTACACAACTCAATAGCAAAAAACAACCCAATTTAAAAATGAGCAAAGGAGCCAAATAGACATTTCTCCAAAAAAGAGACATGAAAAGCCAACATGGATATGAAAAGAAACTCAACATCAGTAATCATTATGGAAATGCAAATTAAAGTCACAATAAGCTATCACCTCACCCCCGTCAGAATGGCCATCACCAAGAGGACAAGAGATAACAAGTGCTAGCATGCATGTAGAGAAAAGGGAACCTTTGTGCACTGTTGGTAGCATTATAAATGGATACAACCCCTGGGGAAAATAGCATGAAGGATTCTCATAAAATAAAAAAATAGAACTACCATATGATCTAGCAATTCCACTTCTGGGAATATATCCAAAGGAAACAAAAGTTCTAATTGAAAAGATACCTATACTCCCATGTTCATAGCAGCATTATTTCAATAGCCAAGACATGGAAACAATCTAAATGTCTATTGATGGGTGAATGGAAGAAAAAGTTATGGGACATGCATGCATGTGTGCACACAAATGCGCACACATGTGCATACACTGGAATATTACTCAGCCATTTAAAAAAAACAAGGAAATCCTACCATTTGCAACAACATGTTTGGACCTTGAAGGCGTTATGCTAAGTGAAATAAGACAGATGGTGAAAGAGAAACACTGTATGATCTCACTTATGTGGAATGTAAAACAACAAAAACAAATATCCAAAAGCCAAAAAAAAAATTCATAGAAAAAGAGACCAAACCTGTGGTTACCAGAGGCAGAGGGGAGAGAGGGTGATCTAGGGAGAAATGGAGGACGGTAGTCAAATGGTGCAAATCTCCAGCTGTAAGTAAGTACTAGATGTAATGTACAAAATGACAATTATAGACAATACCTATACAGATGACCCCTGAGCAACACAGGTTTGAACTATACGGATTCAAACCATGTGGGTTATACACAGATTTGCTTTGATAAATACAGTATAGTAAATGTATTTTCTCTTTCTTATGAGTTTCTTTTCTCTAGCTTACCTTATTATAAGAATATGGTATATAACACATGTAATATACAAATTATGTGTCAATAGACTGTTTATGTTACCAGTAGGGCTTCCTATCAACAACAGGCTATTAGTAGTTAAGTTTTTGGGGAGTGAAACCTTACAGGGGGAGTTCTGACTATGTAGAGGGTTGTGCCCCTAATCCCCATGGTTGTTCAAGAGTCAACTACAGTGGGGAGGTTGCTAAGAGGGTTCTTATTTCTGAGAATTCTCATGATGAGGAAAAAAAATCTTTGCCTTTTTTTCTCTTTTCTTTTTATTGTATCTATGAGAAGATGGACATTAGCTGAACCCAGTGTGGTAATCATTTCACAGTATATGTAAATCAAACCATCATGCTGTATACCTTAAAATTATACAGTGATGCATGCCAATTATTTTCCAATAAAAATGAAAAATATATATAAGGTACACCCAGATGCTAAAAGATCAAAACTTAGAATAAAGCTAAGACTGCATCACTTTGTTATCAGCCTGGACATTACTGGTCTACCTGGCAGCACTGGGAGTGGGTGACACACACTGAATGAAAGGCCTGGTTCAATGAACAGTGAGCCAGTTTCTATACTCTGCCTGTAGTTTAGTGGCAATCAGCAGTCAATAGGACTAAAGCAAAAGATATCTCAGAAACTTGAAGCTTGTTTTGTTTTTTAAATACAAACAGCTAAAGATAAAGGATCTAGAAATCTCAAAAGAATATAGCTTCTTTTGTTAATGCCTAAAAGAATAAGGGAGCATATGGAGGAATGGAGAAAGACAAATTAGAAACGATTCAGGTCATATCCATCCAGCTCAGCCTTCAAGGAAATCACCTTTTTTATAAGTGCAACAAAGTAAAAGAGAGAGAGAGAGAGAGAGAGAGAGAAACTCCGTGTGTTCCAAGGAATTCCACCACCTAGGTAGAAACTATAGAAAGAAAGGTTAAAAGACATGCTTTGGGTCTACTAGAGATTCGTTTGTTTTATTTACCATTGTATTCCTAGAGTCTAAAATCATGCTTGTCACATAGTAAGTGCTCACTAAATTTTTGTTGTGTGAACATTGTAATTGTCAAGAGAAGATATATGAATGCCAGACAGTCTGACTTGATAGCCAAGTATTGAGTAAAATAAAAAATCATTGTTCTATTTCTAGTCAAAAATATATCCTAAACTCAGAAAAATTTGTATTTATTCTAGAATTATTTACAAATCCTTTTCAAACTTTCAAGAGTTTCCAAAAATGAAAAAGAAGTAAAATTCCATTCATATGTACAAATATAGTCTTCTTTTTTAAAAAAGATTTTATTTATTTATTCATGAGAGACACAGAGAGAGAGAGAGGCAGAAGGAGACGCAGACTCCCTGCAGGGAGCCCAGCACAGGACTCAGTACCCGGATCCTGGGATCACTCTCTGAGCCAAAGGCAGACCTCAACTGCTGAGCCACCCAGGCATCCCTGTACGAATATATTCTTAATGCCTTGGTGTTGTTCATGGTCTACCTCTGTTTTTGCCCAATGTGCCAATCTACCAGCTAATACTGTAGATGTTCTAAAGGAAAACTAATACATACTGCTAGGACATTTCTCTGGGAAACCCAAGAGACCACCCAGATAGACCTTCTTGGTGGTAGCTACTTCACCCAGTCCTGATCTGGACCTGGGTCCTACGTTCTGAAACTGGACCTATCAACACACCCTGAACAGATCCATCTCTCTGAGTAGATCCCAAGTAGTCAACCTTGCCAAGATAGATGGAAAAACAAAACAAAACAGAACAAAACAGAGCAGACAATTAGTAATTAAAACAAAACAAAACAAAAAACCCCATAATTGCCAAGAAGACTGGAATTGTTTGGCAAGCACATTCCCGATGGGCAAACTCTAAAGAAAGCTGAGTCTGAAATCTTTAAAGTACTTTGGTGCATGGAATTAGAAGGAAAGGTCTTTGCTGCAGGATTCATGTCTTCACAGACTCCAGGCTGATGTAGCCTTCCTTATAATAGGGATACACATGGTCCCAAAAACACATAGGTTAAAATTTTTAGGTCAGGGCATACCAACCCTGACAGCATTTAGAAGGGCACTCCAACATCTGCATCTATGACTCCCTCCTGATCGGCCTCCACAGCTAATGAAGTCTCATTCGAAATAACACATGCTTACTTTAGATATATCAGTATCTTCAATGAGGTCTCAAAGTGTTAATGATCTCAGAGACTGTCATCTCAAATATTTGTTAGATTCTATTATGTACTGGAACTGATGTGGGTATGGGGAAGACGGTGGTTAACAATACAGACCAAAACCCGTGGTCCCATGGGGCTTACATTCCCTCTATTTTTACTTCTACTACTCTGCCTCTTTAAGATGACTTTGTACTACGGGCTCATTTCACATGCTAATTTTCAGAGAAAATTATATTCCTTATTTGTGACTGTTGCCATAATGTGCTGTCTATATATACAAAAAAAAAAAAAGAAAACAAAAAACAAAATCAGACAATACCTTCTATTAGGGTTTTGGAAAAAGAAGAAAAAGATCTAATGCCGACTGGTGGTTATACTGTGGCGTCCATGAACAAAAAATGATTTTAGACCATCCCTTGAGATACCAGATATATTTCTGCCAGTAATTGACATTATTGTATTCTCCTAGAAGTACACTCAATCAACAGGACTTTAAATGAAAATGTTAGAGAACTGGAAAGGAACATGGGATGTGTGTTCCACAGTCTGCCTCTCTTAGTACTCAGCCCTGGACCAGGCAAGTTGCCCACACTCACAAAGCTCCTCCCCTCACTTTTAAGATGACAGGGTCTCCCTAAATCACTAAGACACCAACAGCTGGGAAATTCCATGATTTCCCTTGGTAACAGGAACCAATCCTTACTCATCTCAATCTCCCTCGTAGGCCTTGGGCTATGCCCCACACTGAAGCCACTGCTTAAACACCACTTAGTCCAACACAGAATCTTTTTTTTTTTTTTTTTTTATTTATGATAGTCACAGAGAGAGAGAGAGAGAGGCAGAGACACAGGCAGAGGGAGAAGCAGGCTCCATGCACCGGGAGCCCGACGTGGGACTCGATCCCGGGTCTCCAGGATCGCGCCCTGGGCCAAAGGCAGGCGCCAAACCGCTGCGCCACCCAGGGATCCCTTTTTTTTTTTTTTTTTTTTTTACCAACACAGAATCTATTGGAACACCAGAGTGGCAGCTGAAGTCACTGATATTCCACATATGCTGTTTAAAAATGTGGGTTGTCTTCAGGTATTGAACCTTTTATTCACCTAGCCCTCCTCACTGTGTTCATCGAAAGAGCCGTTTGCATAGCCGAGAACTTTTTAAGTGCCTGAATCGAGAGACCCTTTGCAACCTTTCCTGCAAGTCTTGACAGCACCTAAGACAGTTACACATCTCTTCCTTTCCCAGAAACTTCCAGGTCTACTCACTCTCCTGGCTGCTCTTCTTGCTCCGGCTTCTCTTTCTCAGTCCTCCTCAAAGCCACCCCCATAAACAGCATTCTGCAGAACCCCACCGTCCCCCTGGTTAAGGTCACTGGCAGTGTCATCTTAAATGAGATTGCTCACAAACCAACCATGCTTCAACCCAAATGAACAGTAGCCTATGGGGCTCTTCGGACACCTCCCCCCAAGGATCTCATAGTGAAAATTCTAAAATAAACTCTTCATCCTTCTTCCTCATGTTAAAATCTGTCCTCTGCATTACTTAATTTGATGATTTGTCTTCTCTTCATCAACTATCCATTTGTTTCACCATCCAAATTAATTGAGAACCAATTTCTGCTGACTCTACCCCTGGAACAGCTCTCAAATCCTTGCCCTTTCCTCACTGCCTTGGTGAGGTCCTAGCCCCTTATGTGATCTCTCAGACTCAAGTCTCTCTCTTTACGCCTCTCCTCCAGCTATTGATACTTGCTTCTTTATACCATGCAGTATATGGTATATACCATGCATGCACTAACATGCAGACATTTGCGATTTCTCCATACCAGACTATAACTTCTTTGGATGTAAAAGCTGGCCCTTATTTGTCCAATTATCCCTTGTGGTAACACTGTGCATTGCACATAATAAGTGTGCTCAATAAATAGACTTCGGCAATAAAGCATGGATTATCTTAAAGTGACTGAACTTATTCCTTCAAAGAGCAGCTTGCTAAATAATTAAATATTTACTCTAACTTTTTCCCAGCCTATTACAATGTTATATATACACACAGACATACACATAGACACATGCACACACAGGATGCTCTTAAGTACCTTTAAGTCAACCTCCTAGCAAATGCCAAGAGATATCTACCTCCCAAATAATTGAGACATAAATTGGTTCATATTTTTTGTTCCCAGTCTTCCTTGAGAAAATGACACAGTGCCCAGTAGCAAAAGAGAAATTATTTTGCAACTCTATATCCCCAAAGTACCACCAAACATGGGTCATACATCTTTTTTGCATTTTGATCCTGCTGCTGTGACTCAGTGTGGTAATTATATTACAAAGCTATTATTCAATGAAATGAAAATAGCAACACAATTTAAATGATTGTCTAAAAAAACTCCATTAGAATGAAATTCTAAGTGAAATTACGATGGCAAAATAATTGAAATGCAACTCTGGAAGGCACAGTTATGAAACCATTAAGATGCTTCTGCTGAGGACTCAAAACATTGAGTGAAACCATACACTCTTGGGGACACATTTTTAATTCGCTAAAGCAGTCAACACTTATGAAAAGATGAAAATATCTGTGCTCCGATTGTTCTACAGCATTACCTACACTTCTGAATGCTACCTTGCGGTGTGTAACATCATCAGCATTAATGGGTTTCTGGAATAGACCAGGGTACCATGGGTGGTACTGTGGTTCCATTCACCACCGAAAAGATAAAGGCACAAGGGCAAGCTTAGCTTAGATTTTCCTGAAATGTTTCCAGTATAAAAGCTAGGATCACAACTTGAAAAGATTTCTATACTAAAATTAAGTTTGCAATTATTAAATATGTGTGTGGATGTATTTCTAAGGATCTATCTTCTTAAAATGTTCTGCTGATGTATTCCTTTTGCAAAATCTTAATAAATATTTTCATGCCCAGGCTTACAGTAGATATATCTGCTCACCAAAAGAAAAGAAAACAAAGATAAAATACAGAGCTAGATACACAAGCGATGCATTGAAATGATCAATCTGACGAGTGAAGAAGGACCTTCCTCAGAATCCTGTTTTGCATTTTGATGGCTGAACACACAGATGAGTTTATCACCAAAAGCATGCAAAATATGTCCCATTCCCACCCACTCTCCCTCACAGTCTGCTTCCACGGATCTATCTCTTTGAGTTGTGATTTAAAAAAAATAGATGCTAGGAGGAAGTCATATAAAGAAACAAGTGTTAAAGGAATAAGATGTAAAATTTTTTCTCATTCATGATTATCTCTCTTGCAATGTCACAGAGCAGGTTATGAAAATGGGATTTTGGGGCACCTGGGTGACTCGGTTAAGAGTCTGACTCTTGATTTCAGCTCAGGTCATGATCAGGGTGGTGAGACTGAGCCTTATACCAGGCTCTACACTCAGTGGGGAGTCTGCTTGAGATTGTCTCCCTCCCTCTCCCCTGCCTCCACCTTCCTGCTACGCGTGCTCTCTCTCTCTCTCAAATAAATAAATAAATAAATAGACATTTAAAAATATTTAAAAAGTTAAAAATATGTAAATAAAAAAGAAAAAATATTTAAAAATAAAATATTTTTTAAAAAATGGTATTATCGGAGAAGGACAAACATATGTTCTCATTTATTTGGGGAATATAAACAATAGTGAAAGAGAATAGAAGGGAAGGGAGAAGAAATGGGTAGGAAATATCAGAAAGGGAGACAGAACATAAAGACTTCCTAACTCTGGGAAACGAACTAGAGGTGATGGAAAGGGAGGAGGGTGTGGGGTGGGGGTGAATGGGGGCACTGAGGGGGGCACTTGACGGTATGAGCACTGAGTGTTATTCTGTATGTTGGCAAATTGAACACCAATAAAAAATAAATTTATTATTAAAAAATGGTATTTACTTTTTTTCAACACAGAAAACTTTTTTAAAATAAATTTATTTTTTATTGGTGTTCAATTTGCCAACATACAGAATAACACCCAGTGCTCATCCCATCATTAGCATCCATGATTATAACATTACTCAATAAAGTTACTAGGTTTCCACAAAAAAAGTTGCCTTTTGTTTTTCTTTTAAGGATTTTATTTATTTATTCATGAGACACACACAGAGAGAGAGAGAGAGAGAGGCAGAGACACAGGCAGAGGGAGGAGCAGGCTCCATGCAGGGAGCCCGACATGGGACTCTATCCCGGGTCTCCAGGATCACACCCTGAGCTGAAGGTGGCACTAACCCGCTGAGCCACCCAGGCTGTCTGCCTACTTTTGTTTTTCAAACTTAGTTTAATGAAGTCCCTTGGAAATATAGATACCGAATATTTCTACTCTCTCTCGCAGACTCTGAGACACATAAAGATTTCTTATGCACATGAACATGTTCTCTGAGATGTGCTTATTAGCAAAGGAGTTTGAAAGTCCTCATGACTTAATATGCCAAATGTTTGAGGTGGACTCTTAAGTTGTTAGCAATATGTAGCTGTATGCATGCTTCTTGGCCTTCTAATTTTCCCTTCCACAAGGGAAGTAAGTGGGAATGTTAATTGAGACTTTGTAATAACATGAACCTTGAGTGCATGGTAACTTTATTTTTGTTGCATTTTTATTTGTTTATTTACCTATTTATTTTAGAGAGTGTGTGGGAACATGAGCAGGGGGAGGAGCAGAGGAAGAGAGAAGGAGAGAATCCCAAGCAGGTTCCATGTCCAGCACAGAGCCCGATGTGGGGCTCAATATCACAACCCCAAGATCATGACCTAAGCCAAAATCAAGTGTCAGATGCTTAACTGATTGAGACACCCAGATGCCCCATGATAACTTTAAAACAAAAATCAGATCTGCTATCTAGATATTTTATAGAGAGGTCATATTATTTTTATACATATAATTTAGGTATTAATATCACTTGAAAGAGATTTTTAAATCATATGAGGAAGCTTTTCCACTGTAGGCACAAAGGCATGAACTTTGAAAAACAGAAAAAGTCATCTAGAGAAAATTCTATGAATAAGACTAACTGAAGAAATAAACAAGCAAACATACACATAGATTATACAAAAAAAATAAAATTAGCAGGGTCCCCAAAGCATTCAAATCATAGTATTACACATAAAATTTGAAATCACATCTGTCTGTTTTACAGAATTAACCTTTATACTTAGAGAAGTACTCAAATGGGCTTTCATGTAATAGCTTTATTTACTTCTAATGGCATATCTTTGGAAGTTAATAAAGGAGAAACCAATGAAACACTTATAATGTAGGTTAAAATATATTACTCTAACACTTTGAAATGCATAAAGATGTAAGTTGGATTGATTGATGGACAGATGATAGAGAAAATATGGTGTTAGATATTAACTAACATAGCATTCTAGATGAAATGTATTTATTCTAGTTGTCGACTATGCTCACAAATAATCTGGGTTCAGAATCTGTCTCATGGACATGGTGCACTCACCTAGCCATCCGGATCCTGAATTTGGAATGCACAGGTCTGTCTCAGCGCTGGGCAACACGAAGCCAACAACAAACACCTCCACACCATCCGCCATAAGGGCCATGCCCAGGACAAAGAAAAGGGCCCACTGGAAACGCCCGTGACCACACTCTTGGATTATTAGCTCATACTGCTGGGCTAGCTCCTCCTCCTCAGCTTTCCTCTCTGACTCCAGCTCCTGCCGATCCTTGTGCACATCCCCTTTGGGCTGCCCCACTGACACAATGCTGTCCTTCCCTTGGTTCATGCTGGGGATGCCCTGATACTCCCCCTCATAGATTTCATCATCTTCATCATGACCCTCAGTAGCTTCACTGGAGCCTTCATCATCATTAGCCTCCCCATCATAGGTCTCTCCTGGTGGGTAAGCGTCATCGTCTTCTTCATCTTGGAACCGACTGTAGGACCTCTGCGTGTATTCATCCTGGGCCCGGTCCACGGCCTGATTCACCTTCTTCACTGTTTGTTTCTTCACCTCTCGGGCGATGTCCTTGGCACCCTTCATCAGTGAAGTCCTATCCTTGTAAGAATCTTCCATCTTATCTCAACCGATGGCCAACACGAAGATGGGAAATTTTCAGACTCTGATTAGTGGTTCAGCCCTGACTGCATCATCCACTTTGGGGTCAAAACAGAACTGCGAAAGAAGAAAAACCACACAAGATATTTATTATTCCTTGCTTGTCTTTTTCATCATCTATTTCTCGGTCTCCTTTCACTGCCCCCTCAGACTAAGACACAGAATTAGCTTTTCCTTTCTTTAATCTTACTGTCCACATGCACATCAGATGCTGGTTCTTTGCTCAGGTGTGATCAGCACTCGGAATATTTATGGGTTTTACTTTTGTTATTATTATTATTTGGTGTTTAAGGAACTCTGTCCCCTGGGATCTTTGCATAGAATATACAGACATTCCCCTGAGAGTAAAACAGGACATCTGACACCTCTAAAAGTACATCTAACACATTCTGATTGAGAAAAATAGTATTGCTCAGAGACATATGCACACACTGCAAAGGCAAAACCAGAATATGAGGAGAATCCTGTCTGACCTTATTTCCTAATATTGAAAGGAAAAAAACAAAATGGCAGGCAGGCAGCTCTATACATGATACTATTGAATCGTGTGTGTGTGTGTGTGTGTGTGTGTAAAATGTATTGCCCTTCTACTTTCATTATATCTCCTTCCAATAAATAACAAAGACTCACATGGCACCCAAAACTGCAATTGGGCATTTCTCCCTAATGTAACCGTCATATTGGTAGAAAATGGGCAGAGTTCGTCAAATGATTTCACAGATACCTTTGAAAAACATGGAATTAGAACATACAGTTTGTCTGGTCAGGATCTGTCCTTTCAGGAGTCACTCCCAGGCCAACAGGGACAAGTAAGCCATAGTCCGTGTCCCTTCCCAACCCTACCCTGTATGCGCTCTAGGCTTTGTCTCTAACTTCTCCCTCCCCGGACACACATACGCCCCTTGTCCTGCTGCCACTCCATCTGAACTGCTGTATCAGAGTCATGGGTCTCCCATGACCTAACATCTGGGTTTCTTTCTCACCAAGAGCACCCTGGGTCTTGGCTCACATTTGGGCTGAACTCATGGCAAGTGATCTTTCACCTGTCCACTGAGCTGTCTCCTCTGGCGGCCCACCATTGTAGACAGATGACATAAAGATGAGAGAGTGTACTCCTCCCTCATTTACTCCCCAAGCTCCACTCTGTTGCAGCGTTGCAAACCATGAGTTACAAGATAACCACCCATACCTCCTCCTTTTTGTAACCCAGTATAAAATACTTGGTAAGTAGCTATACAAACATACACTTAAATTGCTCATTCAGATATCACACACACACACACACAAAACAGCAAAAAAAGACAAAAAGATGTTTGTTTACAAATGGACTGTGTATCGTTACCCCTGAATAACTTCACATGCTTAGGAGGCAAACAGAAACGTGGTTCTGCACAGGCCTGTTTTGGAAGACGACAAAATGAAATTAAAATAAACATATGATTACAAGGCTTTTTGCCAAATGTCTCAATGGAGGGTTTTTGTGCTTGCTCTCCTTTTTTGGAGAGTTGAGAGGCAGGGGGAGGGAGAGATGGGAGGATCCATGAGCTGGGTAAGAAAAGACGGGAAGGCAGTTGAAAAAGAGGTGGAGGATGGAGGCTCAAGGACTCGAGGAGGAGCAGGAAAGAAGAGCGAAGGAGGTGGAAGGAGGATAAACGATGTGGGGACCCAGAGACGTTTCCCACTTTAAAAATGAGAAGCAACTTGGAAACACTTCACACAATAAAGGGGAAAGGAGAGGAAATGAGCGGGAAATATCGGTGACCGCACACGAGAGACCCCTCACCCTGGGAAACGAACAAGGGGGGCGGAAGGGGGGGCGCGGGGGGTGGGGGTGATGGGTGCCGGCACCGAGGGGGGCGCTCGGCGGGATGGGCGCTGGGTCGTATGCTAGGTGCTAGGTGTCGGCGAACTGAACTCCAGTGCAGAACTGGACAAGCCCAGCGCCCTTCACGCGGTGACTAAGGCCTGCGGCCCTGCTCTCCGGGGGTGGGCGGGCGCGGGGCGGGCAGGGCAGGGCAGGGGGGCGCGGGGCGAGCGGGGCAGGCAGGGCAGGGGGGTGCGGGGCGGGCAGGGCAGGGCAGGGGGGCGCGGGGCGGGCGGGGCAGGGCAGGGGGGCGCGGGGCGGGCGGGGCAGGTAGGGCAGGGGGGTGCGGGGCGGGCAGGGCAGGGCAGGGGGGGCGCGGGGCGGGCGGGGCAGGCAGGGCAGAGGGGGCGCGGGGTGGGCAGGGCAGGGCAGGGGGGCGCGGGGCGGGCGGGGCAGGCAGGGCAGGGGGGCGCGGGGCGGGCAGGATAGGGCAGGGGGCGCGGGGCGGGCGGGGCAGGCAGGGCAGGGGGGGCGCGGGGCGGGCAGGGCAGGGCAGGGGGGTGCGGGGCAGGCAGGGCAGGGCAGGGCAGGGGGGCGCGGGGCGGGCAGGGCACGAGCCTGGCTCCCGGGGGTGCTACCGCGGCCGCTGCGCTTGTCAGTGCCTGGAAGTTTCTGCAATAGCTGCTTTTCGAAACTGGTAACGAAATTGACTGTATTTGGCTTTTCTGCTTTTGTTCCCAGCCCCCAATATTTTTACCACATGCTCGAAGAACCCCCCTAAAGGTCCTTGTGTGGAAGCCACCACCTCTCGGTCAGGAAACATGCTCGCTGCCTCGAAAGGCCCGGCTCTGACCGCAAGATAGGTAATTCTCACCTTCTATGCAATCTAGTCATGCGAGCAATGAAAAAAAGAAAAAAGAACTTCGCAAACATTATGGTTTTGAAAAAAAAATGCATGTAAAAGTCTTTAGTTTTATTTCTGAGGCAAAATAAAGGATGTGTATATATATAAGTTTTCCTTTGTGACTCAAAGTTCCTGATGCCAAAAATCAAGACTCCAGTTGATTTTCAGATTCTTGACAAAAGAGACTGGGTCTTGTGGTTTGCATTCTCCCTAAAACAAAGAAGATTTTTCAGTGTTTTTGCCTATGTCAGGGAAGGTATGAATACTTACTCAAAAAATATGTTTAAAATCAGATGTTTATAGATGTTGCCACTGGAGGAAACTGGTATAGGGGATCTGTATTATTTCTAACCACTACATGTGAATTTACATCGATCCCAAAATTAAATGTTGAACAAGAGAACAAGTCTGTATCGTCTTTCCTAAGCAATCTTGGGAAATGTGCAAGGCAGCGGGCTAGTGGGCAGATTATTCAGGGGGCACAGTTGTCTATGGCATTCCTCTCTCCGGTAAATGGAAAATGGTATATCGGCATCTATGTCAGAAGGTCAAGTCTGCATTAATGCAGAGTTTTCAAGATGTGGCCTGCCTACGGCCTATGAGGAGGTCCATGAGCAGCTGCGTATTATTGCACCATCAAGGTCTGCAAATGATGTACTTCTGTTTCGGGCTGAATCACTGAGTTACGCCACATAATATGTGCCGGACATCATTTTAATAAAAAATGGTTTGAGGGGCGCCTGAGTGGTTCACTGAAGTATGAATAAGTGCTCCATGAAATAAAGGGTTTTACAGCCGAGTCACTTTGGAAATGTTGAGTTATTTGTCTCAACTTTGCATATTAAAGGCAGCGAAAGTCCTCTGGTAAAGACTTTAATACTTCACAGGATCCAGCTTGGGAAACCGTGCCATCAGGACAACAGACTGGTAAAATGGTGTGGGAGCACAGGCATCCCTGCTGAAAAGACAGGATCTGTGGTGCCTGGGTGGTTCAGTCAGTTAAGCGTCTGCCTTTGGCATGGGTCATGATCCTGGGGTCCTGGGATGGAGCCCCAAGTCGGGTTCCCTGCTCAGTGGGGAGCCTACTTCTCCCTCTGCCCTTCTCCCTGCCCTTGCTCTCTCCCTCTCTCTCAAATAAATCAATAAAATCTAAAAAGCCAAAGGTTTGATTTCATGTGTACTCTATGCCAGACATTGTGCCAAGAACTTTATACACATTTTTAATTCTTTTATTTAATCCTTATTTCAATTATCCAAAATAGGTATTATAGTCTCCATTTTACATGTGGGAAGATTAAGGTTTAATGAGATTAAATAACTGGCCCAGGGTCACAATGCTTGTCAGCAGAGATGCTGAGACTCCAGCCAGATGTGTCTGACCCCAAAGACTTGCCCCTTACCCTTATGGGCTTTACCCAGTGCTCTTGCTAAGGTCTTAGTAAATGCAGAAGCATTCTCCTGGTCATTAGGATAGCTTGTTTTTCCTATGCAAAAGAATGTTTTATAGCCTCTTGGTTACATCATCATTTATAAGTCCTGAAACAAGGTGAATTATTGTGATATCTTCATTGGTGATGGGCTTTATATAGATAATTCCAAAATTTGGTCTTGTTTGCTCAGATAAACCATCTTAACATGGTAGCTGTACCTCAAAAGATAATCCTGTAGTCATGCTAAATAAGATGTCAGTGGGCAAGAAGGACAGGAAAGAAGGCAAAGCAATGAACCTCCAACCACCTCCAGTGAATTGCCGCTGTCCGCTCTCCTTAAGACAGTATATTTCTCAATGAAATAAGGATAATGATATAATCACCTTAAAGTGTTGTGGGGATCAATAAGCAGTATTTACACTGTATCGAGGAGAATATTTGACATATAGTAAGTGACTTTGATTCAGGTTCCCCAGAAGCAGAATCTGTGATAAGGAATCAGGGGCAAATCATCTGTTAAGGGCGGCGGTAAAGGACAATTGAGGCAGGACTGTAGTCTTAGGCAGGGTCCTGGGGGTGGGGGGCGAGCTTCAGCCTCCCCTCAGAGTTATTCCTACTCAAGGCAAAGGTGCAAGGCTTTCACAATCCTACCCCCATCATTACCTAAGGGCCACCAAGGTGAGGTTGGGCTCCAGACACTTCCAGCCCCCTACACCAAAAAGCAAGGCAGCTCTAGAGGCCCAAGGACAGTCCTTTGGAGGGGAACAGATGCTGGTTAGTGGAGGCAGATGCACCCTGGAGCCAGGAGAGGAGAGCAGAGACAATGAAGGGGATGCAAGAGTATCTAGGCAGAGCATTAACCGTATCCCCTTCAGTAAGGGTTTAATAATTACTTGTTTAGATGCCCTGCTAATCATGCTAGACAGTAGGACCCACAGCTGATTAAAACCTATATTTATAGAAGGGGCTGTTACAACCAAATAATATTTACAGCACAGTTTATCTGATATACTTAATGACATGCACAATCAGCTCTATTTGCATGTGTGTGATAATCATTTTTCACAAATAATGATTTATACACATAAATGAGAGTTATTCTGGCAAGAGAGAGTTCAGTTCTTTTTTTTCTCTTTGATGATTCATGCCACACAGTATATATTCACTAACACCACACACTACATCAAAGCCATCCTATACATGTTCCCATCACACATAACCCTCCCCAACACACACACAAATGTTTCTCTCATGTCCCCATGCTGTCTCCAAACCTCCAGTCTTCCCTTCTGCTTTACCTCTCATCACCACCATTATCAAAAGATATGGGATAGGTCCTCCTCACCAATATGTTCTGGAATCTTCTGGATGCTGGGAGAGTTCATCAATTGAATAACTGATTATGCAGCTCTGAAGCCACTGTGCACACACAGAGTAATGACAGCAATAATAATAGCTTCCCCATTATTACATTGGCCCTGTGCTAGGCACTTCAGAGGTATTATCACACAACAAGAATCTTGACAGCAGTAGTATGCTTTTTAAATTTCCATTTTCTGGGTGGGAAAAGCAAAACGTGCCCAGTAAGAATCCACACCTTCCTAAGCCTACTCCAAAGCCCAATCACTTATGCTACAACTACCAGCTCCTAGTAGAAATGGGAGCCCATGAGGGCAACAGAGATCGGAAATTGCAAAGCTGGGGCAGAAGACAGCCCCTCCTCCCACATCTAGGTGATAGACACCCTCAAAAGTACTTGCAGACCTGTAGCATGTTGGGTTTAGGGAGAGAGGCTCATTATCTAACAACCACCTTTCCCTCTTAAGTTTAGATCTAAAGGAGACATTCAGCAGAGGAGATAAATGGTGATCAGTTAGAGCTGATGCAGAGTTCTGCCCGCACTTCATCCCTGATGCCACACCTCTTCCCAGTCCTGGAACTGGGCGGCACGCAGGACTTCTTCCTGGAAGGAAGGCTGTACAGGGAGCTTTCCATGCTGCCGGAGTAGCAGATCTGGGCAAGCACCTCCATGGGGCTGAGGCCGGCAGGCCAAGATCTTCCCCCAATTTGCCAGAGAAATTGCTCCTTCCTTCCTAGGGAGGAGTGAGGGTATGTGCATAGGTGGGAAAGCAAGCCGCTGCAAGTGTTTTTCCCATATCTGGCTCTCCTGGGGAACAGCGGACTTTGGGAAGTGGGGAATAGCACATCACCCTAAGTTGACGCTATACAATTTGGTCAGGACTGTAATAGAGCATGCCAGCCACCCCAATGAGAGCCTTATCACTTTCCATCTCTTATCCACTAGAACATAAAACTAATTATTTGTGATGACATTATTGTAATGCCACAAAATAGAGCTTCATTAAAATAAAAAGACAATGACATGAACATTAAAATTTGCAAAAAGTCCAGAAATATTTGAGGGACTCTATAATGCATTAGTCCAAACTAACATACACTTTAGTCTATGATTCATATAAAAAAGAAAAGCAATACTCAGTATTTACCACCCACATTGCAAGTAGAGCTGACTGTAAACAACTAGATACCTCTTTATTAAGGCTGTTTCACTGTCTAAAGACCATTTTTTTAAAGGCTTAAAATCAATTTTGTTGAGGTATAATTCACATTGAATGAAATGCTCTGGTGGTTATTAAAAGAACATAGTCCAACAGATAAGGTGCAGAACACCAGCTAGATTATGAAGATGCTTATTCTGGCAGAAAACATTGATTGAAATGCTTATTCAGCACCGGTTTGAAACTTCTGAACCTTATATTAACTGTCAACAAAAGAGATTAGCATATCTGAGCTCTGGACTTTGGTGGAGAAAGATGAAACAATGGGCATGGCCTCATAGGAGCTCTAACTACTACATAAGAATGTCTACACCTGCTACTTCATATAGCCTAGTCTTGTACAGTAGACACCATTTGAAGGTGATCGGAGTGAAAATGCAGAAATGCACGTTTGCAGTGAGACAGCATTCTGAAAAGTAGCTTTTGGAAGGGAGGGGAAGACATAAGCACTGTAAGGGGGCCAACCATCTGATTGCCCCTTTCTTCATGAAGGACTTGCTTGATCGGCATTTCCCCAAAGTGCAGTCTGTAATATGTGGTCCTCCAGGTGCTCTGAGTGGAAAAGTTCTATAGTCAAATAAATTTGTGAAGTTTATGCTATGAAGCATAAACTTTATGAAGTTTATAGCTTCATTTATATGCTATATAGGTCCTTCTCTAGAAGTGTCACAGTTCAAGCTTTTTGTAAAGACCTTTGTTGAAATGGTTGTTATCCAACCATTTCCCAAACTTTCCTAACAAAAAATGTCCCCACTCTCAACAGGACACTGACGAGCAGTCCTATATTAAAATAAATGTCAAGATCCTTTCAAATTTTGACTTGTCTACTAAAAAATACCATAAGACTCACTAATCAGAATTAATTGAGAGAAGCAGAATGAAAGGCAGATATTCTACATTAAAATATATTTTAAAAATGAAATATAGGGATGCCTGGGTGACTCAGCAGTTTGGCATCTGCCTTCAGCCCAGGGCATGATTCTGGAGTCCCAGGATCGGGTCCCACATTGGGCTTCCTGCATGGAGCCTGTTTCTCGCTCTGCCTGTGTCTCTGTGTGTGTGTGTGTCTCTCATGAATAAATAAATAAAATCTTTTTAAAAAATGAAATATAATACTTCAGGTCTATCAAAAATTGAAATTAAGTTTATAAAATGTAATCTCTTATGAGATATTTGCTATGAAAATAAAGAGTTTTTAGCATATCTGCATATTTTTAAGTAGTAAGTCATTTAGAGAGCCTGGAAATTTTGATTTTAAGTATATTAACATTCTTTTAATGCAATTTTGGCACAATTAATTTGCTCTATGAAGAACAACTCTCCTAAACCAGGGTAACCAAGGCTCAGCAATTGTTGAAATCTCTACAAACTTCATATCAGTGAAGTCAAGTCTAAAGGCCTTCTTAAAATAACAAAACTGATTACACATAGAACTTTTCTGAAAGTCTTAGAACACTATTCTCAAGCGAGTCAAAGAGAGCAATATTCTGTATGTATAGCAATATTCTCTCTGATTATAAAACTAAACATCCTTAAGAAATAATTGAAAATTCAGAAAGTTACAATGGATAAAATAGAAACCATAATTATCTCTACCACACAGAGATCCCTATTTTTACCAATCAGCAATTCTAATTCCAATCTCTAGGCTATGCAGATGCTTCTGCATATTACTCCTTTAGATCATGCTGTACATTTGGATTTAAAGCCTTTCTCAGACTATTCTATTATCTCTAAGTCTTTGAGTGTGAATTTTCCCATTCACTGGGTTAGTAGACTATCTCAAATAGTAAAGGCCTTCACTATAGGTTTAGTAATTCTTGGCTACGAGCATATCTTCTATAGCAGTGGTTCTTGAAGAGTGTTCTAGGGTTCACCAGCAAACCCCAACAACCAGTCCAGGAATCTGTGAAGTCAAAATAATTTTCATAATAGAAAAAATGTTATGTGAGGTTTTCACTCTCATTTTTTTCATGAGCGTACAGTGGCATTTTCCAGAGGCTACATGTGTGGTGACATCATTGATCTAAGAGTTAATGAAATGTGTATTTGGAATTCCTTGTGTCTTAAAATTAAGTTCCTCGGATCTAGTTTCTAAAATGGTAATAAGTATCAATAGATATAACCAATTAAAATGAAAGTTATTTTGTTTTTGATAATTTTAAGAGTGAAAAATGGTCATTGAGGCCAGGCAAAATTCAGAATTATGGCTTTAAAGGAATCCTCTCTTGCTTGAATTTGGAGTTGTAGAGGTTTTCCTTTACAGTTTTTTTTACAGCAGGGTTTGCCCCTGTTTAAGCTCCAAAGGGTTCACAGAAGTCTGAACTAGTTTTTCTTTCCGGTGGGGATGGGCAGTGTGCTCCCGACACGCAGCTTACCTGCTGACCATGTCCTGGTCACAACTCAAAGGCACAGTGTCATCTCCCACACACTACTATGTCCGCACTTTCCATTTCTGGGACCCAACAATTTCTTTTTCTTTCTTTTGAGGTCAGCTATTTATTACCAAAATAATATTTTGATATATTTTGATATATCATCCATGTATATGAAATAGGGCTTAGCATATGCTCAATCTACCCTCTTGACCCATAGGATGGCACTTTCATAACCTGCTATAATCATACATTTTATATTTAAATTTTCCCATACTTTTAAATATTCTTCCAGCACTTTTATTTATGATATACCATAATTCATTTAGCCTGTCTTCTGTCATTGGACATTTAGGTTATTTCTACTATTTCAGTATTATTAATAATGTGGTGAGGCACCCCCTCGTGGTAGATCTTACTGAAAATTCAAGAGGTCAAGGAAGAACCTAGTTCTAATGATTTTTACATATAATATCACACTGTCCTTCAGAAAGGCTGTGGCAATTTGTAACTTCCAGAAGCATAAGGGAGAGCCCCTATTTCCTTGTGTTCCCACCTATATTGAAAATTAGTAGTTGAGATTTCTGCCAAATTACAGAAAAATGGTGTTTTATCATTTTAAGTTGCATGTGAGGGGATCCCTGGGTGGCGCAGCGGTTTGGCGCCTGCCTTTGGCCCAGGGCGCGATCCTGGAGACCCGGGATCGAATCCCACATCAGGCTCCCGGTGCATGGAGCCTGCTTCTCCCTCTGCCTATGTCTCTGCCTCTCTCTCTCTCTCTCTCTGTGACTATCATAAATAAATAAAAAAAAAAAAAATTAAGTTGCATGTGATTACCAGTGAAATTGAGCATCTTTCTCCTTGTGAAATCTTTGATCTTTTGCCCATTTTTTAGAAGATTTATTTATGTATTCACGAGAGACACTGAAAGAGAGGCAAAGACATAGGCAGAGGGAGAAGCAGCTCCCTGCAGGAAGCCCAATGCGGGACTCGACCCCAGGACCCTGGGATCACAACCTAAGCCAAAGGCAGATGCTCAACCACGAACCACCGAGACATCCCTCTTTTGCCAATTTTTGTATTGAGGTTTATACAGTGGGTTTAATGTGACCCCCAAAAGATACAACCATGTCCTAACCCCCAAGCCCCATGAATGTGACCTTTTTGTAAAAGAGTAATTGCAATTAAACTTAGGATCTTGAAATGAGATCATCCTGGATTATCTGGGTGGGCCCTAAATCCAACTGTAAGTGTCCTTTGAAAACTAGAAGAGAGAAGACACAGACATAGAGGTAAAGCCATGAGAAAACTGAGGCATAGATTACGCAGTCACAACTAAAGAATGCCCAGAATCACCAGAAACTGAAAGTGACAAGAAGGGATTCTCCCCTTTGGAGAGAGTGCAGCCCTGCAACATCTTGAACTGTGAGAAAATAAGTTTCTGTGTTTTAAGCCACCCAATGTGATAATTTGTTAAGTACCCCCAAGAAAAGAACACTGGATCTGTTTCTTATTGAATTTTAACAACTATTTATATATAAACTCTTTTGTCATTGATGTAAAGACTTTTCTCAGATGGCCTCATCTATGGTGTTTTTGCCATATAAAGCTATTAACTATTTTTTTCTCTTTTTTTTATTAACTATTTTTATAGACTGTTTAAAATGTTCTTCTTTCATGTTTTTTGTCTTCAGTAGTTTATTAAGGCCCTCCTAAAGTTCCAAAATATTCGTCTACATTTGTTCTAATTCATTTTAATTTCATTGTTTAATGTTTAGTTCTGGAATTTATTTTGTTATATTGTACAAGGAAGAGATTTTTACAAATGAATAAACAAATGTCCCAGAAACATTTATTAAAATGCTTCTTTTATGAGAGACAAAAATTCCTAAGTATATTAGTCTCTCTTCAGTTTTGAATTCTGCTACATTGATAATGTTTACCTCCTCTTGCTCTCATACCATTTGGCTTTAATTTTTATCACTTTGTTATAAATTTAATGTCTATCAGTATATGTACCCCTCAGAACTCATCCTTCGCAAATATTTATTTGCATCTCATCTAATTTGTCTTGTAAATGAACTTAAAGAATTGCTTAGTCATTTTCCAAGAAAATTTTTATTAGAATTTTAACTAGAATTGTAATAAGTTTGCAAATCAATTTCAGGAGAACTAAAAGTCTTAAAATAGTCATCCTGTCCAAAAATATATCTTTACATTTATTCAAGTCTTCTTTTATGTAACTCAGTGAAGTTTTTTTTTTTTTTTTGTAAAGATTTTATTTATTAAAGATAGAGAAAGAGAGAGAGAGAGGCAGAGACACAGGAGGGAGAAGCAGGCTCCATGCCCGGAGCCTGACGCGGGACTCGATCCTGGGACTCCAGGATCGCGCCCTGGGCCAAAGGCAGGCGCCAAACCGCTGCGCCACCCAGGGATCCCCTCAGTGAAGTTTAGATATCTTTTTCATACTGTGTCAGTTATTTAATGAACAGGATGCATACACACAAATATATATTTTTTATTTATTTTATTTTTTTTAAAAGATTTATCTATTTATTCATTCAGAGAGAGCGAAGAGAGAGGCAGAGACACAGGCAGAGGGAGAAGCAGGCTCCCTGCAGGGAGCCCGACGTGGGACTCGATCTTGGGTCTCCAGGATCACACCCCGGGCTGCAGGCGGCGCTAAACCGCTGCGCCACCGGGGCTGTCCAATATATATATTTTAAAATTTTTTATTCATTTGTGTATTTGTCTATTTGTTTCTCAGATATTTCTCATATATTCTGTTTTTTCATATATATGTTATTTCTCATATATTTGTTTCTCAGATATTTCTCATATATTCTGGCCACAAAGTTTAGTGTCCATCAGATCCATTCAGTGGGCCAGGAAGTGTGCTCTCCCTCACAGTAAAACATTGGCCTTTGTGGGAAGGGAACTCACTGAATTTCAGTCATGGAGTAGAGCAGATGAGCTCTAAGTGCTGGGGCGAACTTGCTTATAGAGACTTCAGAAAGGGAAACCTCCGAACCATCCTGACAGTTCTAGTTCAGTTGTCCTCTCTAGAACTTTCTATGTACCTGGGCCCATCTCTGGTCCAGTGTTAAAAGGAGGAACATTGCAGAAGAACTGGCAAGTCGACTCAGTGTCTTCAGTGGAGCCAACAAAGAGTACAGTATCCTGGATTCCTGTCCCTAAGTAGTTACCACATTGCTGTCACCCTTTGGGGAAGCCAGATGCCTAAGGAGCATCAAAACAATCTGTTATTGGACATAATCATCTACAAATTTGTGGTACACAATTTGTACTCTTTTTATTTTAAGATTTTATTTATTTATTCATGAGAGAGAGAGAGAGAGAGAGAGGCAGAGACACAGGCTCTGTGGAGAGGGAGAAGCAGGCTCCACGCAGGGAGCCCGACATGAGACTCGATCCCGGGACTCCAAGATTACACCCTGGGCCGAAGGCAGGTGCTAAATCGCTGAGCCACCCGGGCTGCCCCAATTCCTACTCTTAAATAAGAGTGAGATATTTTCTTCCCCCAAATGATCAAAGACATTCTGGTAGATGAGTCTCCTTGGCATCAAACAGAGCCTGCCAGATTGGAAAGGGACCATCTGGGGATGTGGTGATAACCACTCAGAGTGAATGCGGTCAGTTCTGCTCCTTTCACTAGGACTTATGAATCATGTAAAGGAGGAAACTTGAAGAGAAACAAAGCCAGGAACTGAATTCCTTCCCAGAAGCACATGGGTTGACAAAAAACCTTTCAAAGGCTGGGATGAGTGGAAGGAAGAGCAACTTCCCTCAACAATTCTTCTCATCTCCTCTGGGATTAAGATTCCCCCCAAATAGCCAATCATTCATTCAAGAAGTATTTATTAAGCACCTACTATATGCCAGACACTCATGTAGGAGCTGAAAATAAGAGACAGAACAAAATACACGAAGTCCCTGGCGGAAGGGATCTTTCTTCCTAGTGATGGGGCAGGGAACAAAACAAATAAATACAGGATTTCATGTAATGGTAAGTGTTACAAATAAAGCAGGGTGGGAGGCTGGAGCAGCACTGTCCCACAGAACTCTCTGTGATGATGGACATGTTCTAGATCTGTGCTATCTAATAAAATGAAGGCAAAACTTTAATCTAAATAACCACACCTGGCTGGTAGCTAGCCTATTGCACAGGGTAGGGTTAGAGTGTGCAGGGGGGGCTATTATTCTAAGAGGAGTGGCCTGGGTGAGAGCCTCTGAATAGAGGAAAATTGGAGAGAAGCCTGATTAAGGCTAGGGCATAAGCCATACTGCTCTCCAGGGGCTCAGAGCTTTCCAGACACATGGAGCAGCAAGAAAAGGGCCTCAGGTGGAGAGAGGCAAGGAGGCCAGGGAACTGAGTAGTGGGGGCAGGGCGGGGACAAGGGAACTGACTGGGGACAGATCATCAAGGACTTTGGGGCCACATAAGGGCTTTGGTTTTACTCTAAGTGGGATGGGTTTAAGGTAGGAGATCTAAAAGAATGAAGAATAGGGCTTCATAAAACCCTATTTATGTAAACATTGGAAATGCTTTCTTTGCTTTGACTGTATCTTATTAAGCCCTGCTTTTCACACATGTTCCCATCTTTGTTCTGACTATAATCATCTGATAATGAATAAGACAGCTTCAAAATAAAAGCAGCATTTATTAAATGTTTTTAAAGACAGGTTTTGAAGAAGGAGGAGGACAGTTGGAAGAAAAGTTCCTCAGAACATACAGAGCAATCAAGAGAAAAATCTAACCCTCCAATGTACCAAATAGGCACTTACCAAGGACCTGTGATCAGTTACCCATCTTCTCCATATTCACTCAATCTCACATCAGAGCTACTACAAAATAAGACGTTTCCCTTTCCTCTGCTTGCCCATCACTGGGATCAGAAGAGAAAGAAGAGGACGTAGGCAATTTATAACTTAGATAGTCACCTCCTGCATATTTAAAAATTGGCTAAGGAGCCAAACACTGGGTGTCGGGCAATTACTTAAACGCAAATAGAGAACACTAAAAGAGTCACGTAATGCACACACTATCTCAGGGAAATAAACACCTCGTTATTCCTTCATTGGTATAGAAACTTCACAACATCCCTTGAGCAAACAGGTGTCCTCAACATATTAAAATGACCTAAATGATTAGACATAAACAGCAGTCCCGTTTATAAGTCAGACATGCACCAGGCTTCCAATCCTGCTTTTTGCCATGTGTTAGCTTTGCAACACTAGGCAAATCATTTACAGTCTTCAGTTCTCAATTACATTATTTGTAAAATGGGAAATAAAAGCCCTGTCCAGAGGATTACATAAAAGAACATCAAAGACAACACTTGGTGCCTCCTCAGTAAGTGCCAGTGAACTTAAAGATGTGTAAAGGGATGTCATTTATAAGTATGATTCACAGTCCAGCAGCGATAGTGCTGGCAATTTCCATCTTTGAAAGGAAAAATGATCATTAGACATAGGTTGGTGGTGCACTTCCCTGGCCAGAGCCAGACTGGGAGGCAGGAAGCACGGCACTCTTCGTGGAGGCTGTTGCTGCGATACGCACCCTGAGGTCTGGCTGCAAGGAAGGCTCCCAGCGGATGTCTAGTCAGCTGCTTGTCTTTTCTGAGCTAGTCAGGCAATGTGATTAGCATACTCACATTTTTTAAAAATAATAAATTTATTTTTATTGGTGTTCAATTTGCCAACATACAGAATAACACCCAGTGCTCATCCTGTCAAGTGCCCCCCTCAGTGCCCGTCACCCAGTCACCCTCACCCCCCGCCCTCCTCCCCTTCCACCACCCCTAGTTTGTTTCCCAGAGTTAGGCAGTTTTAATGCAATTTAAAGGCAGAGCCAGGTTTATCAAACCTGCCTCATTCATGTTGCTCATGTTACACGGATAACAGAAACCCACTTTCTCCTGGACCTCAGATAACTCCCTTGATGTCAACGGGGAAAGAAGCAGGCTCCCCCAGGCTTGCACTCTTCTCCCCTTAATGTCTGCAAATGGCTTATTTTCTCTTTTTGCTTTGTCCATGTTCTACTATGTAAATATTTCCCTGCGCGAACTGCCTAGGGCAATGGCTACAAAAGCAGCTGCCTTTGTTTACTTCAGCACCTCTGAGCACATGATAAAACCCCCAGAGCATCACCCCCAGGGATGCTCTTCTCATTGTTCCCTTTGCTTGTGGCCTCTAGGAGGCAGGCCCCAGAGACTTCCTCAATGCTTCCACTGGTGCTGTGGGTAAATGTAGGGGCAGCTTGGAGACCAGTGTTTTCGTGGCTCAAAGTGTGACTCACAAAGCAAAAGAATGGAGTGTTCATGGATTCAGTGTTCCACCTGCTGCTGCATAAGGGGTTTTTTCCCCCCAACTAGTTATTTTTTTTCTTTTTAAGTTTTGCTTTGTTTTTATCTAAATGCCAGTTAGTTAACATACAGTGTTGTATTCGGTTTCAAGTGGATGATATAGGGACCCAACCCAACACTTCCATACGTCACCCAGTGCTCATCACAAGTGCATTCCTGAATCTCCATCACCTATCTCACCCATCGCCCTGCCTGCCTCCCCTCTGGTGACCATCGGTGTGTTCTCTACAGTTACGAGTCTAGGGCTCTCTTACTACAGGATAATTCTGTGTAATCAAGGCAGCCATGGAAGAATGGGTGCCCTTCCCCCTTTTTTTTCCAACAAAACTTTCCTCCTTTAATGCCATTATGGAAAGGAGCTGCTCAATGATTCACACAGGCATATACATAGACGGACGGCCAAGGAGTTCCTAAAGTATTCCTCCCTTCCCTGAGATCTCTCTTAACTCTTTAGTTCAAGAAAACATGGAAATTGTGGAATTCCAGGCTCAGTAATTGGGTTGATAAGTTAAATACTGGGGGACAAGAGGGACTTCTTGGTTTAAAACCTCCCAAGTATACTATTGAATATTCCACCAATATATGAGAACAGATCTGGGCCTAAAGCAAGTCACGAGGATGTCAGATTTCATCCATCCAGACTAGTAGTTCTTTAAAGGAAGAGACTGGGTTTGAGTTCATCTCATATCCTTAGTCCCCAAGGTAATCTTGGTCACTCATTCAACTAACAGCTATTTTTACCTACTTAATAGTAGGACTCTCCCTAGACTCTGTGCATACAGAAATTCAAGGCACAGTTCCTCGCCATCAAGAAATTTTCCATTCAATGGAGCATCCAAGCACTAATCAGATAATTATTTTATAATGTAATAAAAGCTATGTACTGGCACATGTTATTATGGTAATCTGAGATAGACTGGGATCTAAACTGACTTGACCTGGCAAAAGGTGGACAAGTAAAGCATTCATAGACTAAGGAATTAGCTTATTAAGGCCAGAGCAGGAACTCAGTACACACTGAAATAAAAATAAACACGTAGTGCACGAGAGCCTTTGGCACAACTGTGCCAGCATCAGAACAAAATAAACAAAAGCAATAACACGAATGGATTTCCAATGGCTTCTATAACTGTCACACCACCAGAGCCAACAGTCAAACTCAAACTTGACCATACGTGCTGAAGTTAAATTGTTCAATTTCTTCCATTAGCTTTTGGGTGTGTCACCTCTCTGACATTGTCATCCACTACAGATTAGCACCAAGGAGGAGGGTATAAATGCACTTTCACCACTTGACAGAAATACATGATCACACCTGATTACATACAGCAGTGTATTCTAAAAGGCACTCCAAGAGATATCAATAAGTGTTCATCAAAAAGAAAGTTCATGGATGATTAAGATGGGAATACAGATGTCACTTTCTCACGATCTCCACTGCTCACCACGTGGTCCAAGTCACCATCTTGTCTCACCTGGACATTGCAGTGGTCTTCCCAGTTCTACCTCTACCTTACAGGCTCTTCTCCAAACAGCAGGCAGAGTAATCCTTTCCAAAGATAGGGCAGATAATATCACTCAGGGGCTTCTCCCCAGCCCCTCTGTCCCTACAGCGCCTGGCCCATGTCCTCTCTTCTCTCATCTTCCACCACACTCCCTCATTCCACCCCAGTCTACTACAACATGCCAGTACTCTTTTGCCTCAGGGCTTTTGCACTTGCTATTCTCTCTGCTTAGAATGCTCTCCTCCCTTCCTCATAACTGACAGCCCTCCCTTACTTCCTTTTGGTTCCTTCACAAATGCCACCTCTATGCAGAGCCCTAGATCGCACTATCTAAAACAGTGCCCCCACATCATCACATTCTGATTCTATGCTGTTTTTATTATCATCTTCCATTATCTGATAACATGTTATATATATATTTTTACTTGTTTATCATTTGATTATCCCCAGAAAATGTAAACTCCATGAGAAAAGGAACTCGTATTTGGTTCTTGGCTAAATTCCCAGTACTTTCTAAAAAATGTCTGACACTTTCTAAAATTATCTGTAAAACAAATGCCTGAATGGAACACTAAATTAAGCAAAACTGAATCTTTTGATTGTTGTTACTGCTTTTACAGGCCTTCTCAGGACCTTTGACATACTACTCATGCTTTGTGTGCATCTTTCCTCCATTAAGGGGAAAAAACAACATCACCCATGCTTACCTGACCCTGCAGCCCAAAATATCTTACGTGACAAGCATTCTCAGGACACGTATTAGGGTATCCTCACCAGGAGTGAGATGCAACAGGGGTGAAAACATTTTCCTGGTGTTGCCACAAGGGAAGGTTCCCTCAAGAAAGACAGAGGCCTTCTCTTGTGATCAATGCAATTCCTCCAATACGGGAGTAGGATGAACACCACTGCCTCTCAGTATGAACCCAGAAGCGAATTAATTCTGATGTTTCTTGGTCTAATTTTGGGGAGGCAAATTAGTTTGATGCTGCCACTGAGTAGTCGCCTGTTCCTGTCCTGGCCAGTTAGGTCTGCAGAAAGACGCCCCCTCTGTCTTGTCTCCATCAGCAGAATGGAATCTGTAACAGCCCCGCAGGCCACTCTTCATATGGAAATACTCACTGGAAATATTCAGGGTAGAGGAAGGAGGACAAAATACATTTCCTTATTGGAAATGCGCTTTACTTTACCCTCTCTCCATCTCTTTCATATAATTTGCATGTAATCATTTTAAGTATTCATCATTAATAATTACCTCTGCTATAGTCCTAAGGAAATCACATGTGATTCTTTAAGAAAGGTCTAGGAAAATAAAAAATAGTGAAAGAACTTGTCATTCAAAGGACCATTTAAAAAAGTAACTCCAGGATCCCTGGGTGGCACAGCGGTTTGGCGCCTGCCTTTGGCCCAGGGCGCGATCCTGGAGACCCGGGATCGAATCCCACGTCGGGCTCCCGGTGCATGGAGCCTGCTTCTCCCTCTGCCTGTGTCTCTGCCTCTCTCTCTCTCTGTGACTATCATAAAAAAAAAAAAAAAAAAAAATTAAAAAAGTAATTCCTGGGCCATGGTACCATTCAATCCAGTCCACATTTCTGAGTGCCTATGGCCTGCAGAAGCTAAGCAGTGGGAGAACGGGTGGTAGGAGCCGGGTGGAAGAGCAGCCTGCTCCCTCGGAAGTCACGCTCTGGTGGGACTCCACCCTCATGACAATTAGCTGGAATACACAGTGGGGCATGGCGTGTGCATCCGGAGCCAGGGCAGGAGGAGGAGGGAAGGGGTCCATTCTCTAGCCTGCTAGAAGGCAGAAAGGTCCACAGGGCGAGGGTGGGCTCTCCCTTAGAGCTGATTCTATTTTGAAGCAATGCCAGTGAAGCAATCTGAACCAGATTTTGAAAGACCCATTATGAAATGACCAATGTCTTGGGCTTTAACAGAGTATTTGGGACATCTGGGCTTTGATGACTAGCTCATCATGTCTGCAAGGACAAACGATGATAACTACAAAAAACGCAGTAAAGTGGATTATGTTTCTCCTGGCTGAAATGGTTTCATATTATAAATTGAGCTTTTGGTCCTAATGATTTTGTTGTTGTTGTTGTTAATAGAATAACATTTATTTATTTCTTAAAATGTTTATTATACATGCTGTGCTCATGGAAAATCAAGGCCTATGAAGGGACTCAAGTTAGATGTAAAGTGTGTCCAGCCGAGCCGGCTACTTCACGCTCAGCATCACACTGACGCTTTCTTCCCCTTATAGGTGGCCGTCATTTTCTTCATTTCAGCAATAGCTTTGCCTGGATTCAGCCCCTTGGGGCAGGTCCTTGTGCAGTTCATGATGGTGTGGCAGCGGTACAGAGAGAACGGGCCCTGCAGCTTGGCCAGGCGCTGCTCGGTTAAGTCGTCTCTGGGGTCGGTCACCCAGCGGCGGGCCTGCGCGAGAGCTGAGAGCCGCAGGCCCCAGGTGTGGGTCTCCATCCGCCAGTAGCTGGGCGCTGGGGCTGCAGCAAGCACAGAGGATGCACTCGCACAGCCCGTCCAGTTTCTGCGGTCTTCTGCGGGCTGAGATGCTGCCGCTTGCTCTCCTGGGATTCATCCTTCTTCTTCAAATAAGGCCCAATGGGGATCCCTGGGTGGCGCAGCGGTTTGGCGCCTGCCTTTGGCCCAGGGCGCGATCCTGGAGACCCGGGATAGAATCCCACATTGGGCTCCTGGTGCATGAAGCCTGCTTCTCCCTCTGCCTATGTCTCTGCCTCTCTGTGTGTGTGTGTGACTATCATAAATAAATAAAAATTTTAAAAAATTTTAAATAAATAAATAAATAAATAAATAAATAAATAAATAAATAAATAAATAAATGGCTCAATGGATTTGTGCTGAGCATAGAAGTTGCTCAAGTCAGGAACGAGATCCTTTATCACATGCACATGCGGCAGAGGGTGGATTTTGGAGACTTTGCTGAGGTTGGTGTGGGTCCTGCGGGTGCAAGCAGCGTGTTGCCTCCGTTGGTGTCCGTGGCACAGGAGCCACAGATGCCTCCTCTGCGTGGTCTTCGGAAGGTCAAGGTAGCGTCAATTTCATTCTAAATCTTGGTTAAAGCACCCCACACCGTAGGACCACCTTTATTCAATCCATTTCATGAGTCTGCATATGAGGCGTGTCTGCAGCCCTGCCTGGGTCCCGCCGGTGGACCGCACACCTCTTGATCCGGGGAGCGGCGCCCACATGCCCGCAGGGGGCTCCACCGAGCCGCGGCCGGAAGCGGCGTTTCCCGGGGTCGCTGCGCGCCGCCATCTTGGCTCCAGACGTCACCTGGCCCCAATGACTTAAAAGATCCTAAAAGGTTTTCTAAATGTCGATGGAATCAATAAGGTTTATCTGTTCTCTTTGTCCCTCCCTCGGTGCTTGTTTCCTCTCTTGGTACGGAATACAGAAATCGCAACACAGGCGGGATTCCATCCCCTGCGTGCGGGATGGCGTCGCGTCCTGCCACGTCCCCTGTAGAGGACGTTAACGTTTGAAAGTCATTTCACACACGTGACCTCCTAGGGTCCTCCCTTGTGCTTAGAGCGGATTTCATAGACAAAGAAATGGAGATGTGTCGGGATGGCCCAGAGTCACAGAAGGCCAGTCCCAACTCATGTGAAACTGAGGAAGTCTGTTCTCTTTCAGCTGCCCAGTGGGGCTGAACTCCAAACACTCATGGTCTTGGCATCTTTATGGCAGCGGGCAACACTGTGCCTGCTTTCCAGTGTGCTTCAGCCCATCCCAAATTCCTGAACTTGGTTTCTATTTCTCCACCCAATGCATATTAAGAGGCAAATGGAGATCAAGGGAGCTCCTTACCAGCATCAGTACCAGCGGGCTGCCGCGCTGCTCACACCCCCAGAGGGCACTTCTGCACGACAGCCTCGCAGCTCTCTGATCCACCAGCATGGTTACTAGAGGCTTGCAGGACTGCTTTTTATTGTCCAGTCCCAAATGTTAACTTCACAAACCTTGAAGGTCTGCTGAGTTAGATTAATAGATCCTTTGGGATCATGCCTTGACTTGAAAGGCAGCCTGCCTACTCACTTGGCGTGCAAACACAGAAATTCTACCCGCGTGTATTCCTATGCAAGCTGTGCTGCCACAGACTTCCATGCCCCACTTCCTGCAGGCTCTGAAAGGGCCTATTAGGGATACTCCATGCCCCTGATGTCCTCCTCTGCTCCCCACTGGCCCTTCCGGCTGCACTGACATGCTCACACAGCTGCTTTCTGTTCAACAGCATTCTCTGTTGAAGGATCTCGAGAAACATAAAAGGAGGTCTTTTATGGTGTGCACGTTAGAAAATGCTTCACTATTTGGTACTTGGAGACACCATTTACAGATGTTAGGTGGTTTAAAATGCTGTGGGCAGTGGTTTCCCAGAAGAATAGTCAGTAATAAGCTATAATCTCTAATTATTATTCTATTTCTATGGAAAATAGACATCCTGTCTTGAAATATCTAGGCACAAACCATTGTATTTGTTTCCTATATATTAGATATAGAAAATCCTAAGAACTCCACACACACACACACACACACACACACACACCTAATCGATAGATTCAAGGTCTATTAATTTCCTAGGGTTAATTGCTTTGTCTCTAAAGTCAACAGGACAATGGTGAAAACAAGAAGCCAACACAAACACATAGCTCATTAGTTAGTCAACCTCTTCTCTGTCTACAAAATGACAGACAACCAAATGAATTTTTTTCACTTCAATTCCCCCAGGTAACAAATTTTCTCTGTTTGCTTTAAGATGGAATACTCAACCCACATTTTATTTCTAGTTGATCCCTAGGTCAGGTAGCAACAGATGATTTAAAGCTTCAGCTTAAAATCAAAATATGCCTTTTATGCCCAAAATGTTAAATGATTTTATGGTTATCCAATGAAAAGAAACCTTTTTTACTCTACAGGATATAGATATATCATTCTTCCAGAGCAGAAAGGTTTTTCCCTCTACTATGGTGAAAAACAGAATTTCAAGGACACTTGTGCTTAAAATTTTTTTTTGCAATATTTATTTATTTGAGAGAGAGAGAGAGAGAGAGAGAAAGGCAGAGAGAGAAAGAGAGAGAGAGCGAGCGAGCATGGAGGGGGGCAGAAGGAGAGGAAGAGAGGGTATCCTTAAGCAGACTCCCCTCTGAGCACAAGCCGACATGGGGCTCAATACCAGGGCCCAGAGATCATGACCTGAACCAAAAGCAAGAGCCCAATGCTCAACTAAGTGAGCCACTCAGGCGCCCCTGTGCTTTAAAAAAAATCATGTAAAATTAAAGAAATTAAAATAAGTCTTTAGAGCAAGTTCTGCAAATGTTGCCCATGTCTTTCATTTCCGATAAGCTTAGTGTCTGAACCACACTCTCTGTTCTCATATTCCTTTCATTGCCCTTCCATGCATCTCTTTTCAATTCTTTTGCCTCAATCCCTCTTTTTACATCCCTCTTTGTACCAACATAGAGGACCTCATTCTCATGTTAGCCCTCTTTATGGACCACATTATAGAACAGAAGTCAATTTATTATTTTCATATTGTTGTTTACTTTCGTGTCTTTTAGTACTTTTTCAAAAGCAAGAATTCTTAAAGATGCTTTCCTAATGCTTAAAAAAATCCTTAAGCTGCTTTCACGTCACATAATCTTCTGTCAGTACCCTGCTTTCTGTTGATCATGGGTCACTGGCTCTTTAATTTAAAAAAAGGCTTTCTACATTCAATGTAGACAAAAATACCTCCAAAAAAGTATCTTGAAAACCAAATATCTTCAACACTTGCCTACTGAGTTGTGTAGGCTAAATGTGCATGACCTTTCCTGAGAATGTGTTTTTTTTTCACATGATGTAAAGTTTAAAGGGATCTGCAGATATTTTATGTTTTTCAAGAATTAAACATTATTTTTAAATGGCTGATCTTAACAAAACACTGTAAAAATTCATTCTTTTGATAAAATTGCTGCCTTTATGGATTTTCAAATACTCCTCACATATTTTATGTAATCAATTCTTAACTGCCATAGTAGCGAATGAAAATGTTACTGAAAACTGAGTGCTTGAGGTGTTATTTGCCTTGTTATGTCTAAATAGCAAGTGGACTTCTGTGCCAACCCATTATTTGATGGCAGCATTTCATAAACCATGTTCAGTGGAATAGAGGTTGAAGAAATATTAATAGGTGTTGTTGTATATTAAACATGTAGAATTCACAAAAGCAACAAGGCCTCATTACTCTCAAGTTGTTGGAATTAGGCAAAAAGTTTGTAATCTTCACATTTTGCAACATTCTGTTGCACTCAAGTTAGAGTACTTTGAAACATTAATTATTCCATTTTTGGATCACTTACTGATTTTCATAAGAAACCTACTGTTATAAGTGTTTATTTTTCCTTTGGATTATTTGGTCATCTCTGGCAGTATTAATTCCTTTATGTATTCATTTTTCTGAACTACTTTAACTCAAGTGTTTAGCTCATTTCTTGAGCATCTATTAGTGATCTGCAAATACATTCATGCTTTTAACATACAAAAGATATTTATTTTAAGCCTTTCGGCTATGTGTCAGCCACTATTCTAGGCACCCAAGATGCAACAATGACAAGCAAGATCCCTGCCTTGTGGAGTTTTCATGCTAGCAGGGGGAGAAAGACAATAAATTATAAACATACTAAAATAAATAACCTAGTTTATTAGAAGATAATCTATGCCATGAAAGATAAATAGTAAAGCAAGGAGGATAGAGAATGGGAAAGGGATGGGCTGTACTAATAATTAGGGAATTCAGGTTAGGCTTCATTGAGATAAGATTGGGGCAATGACTTAAAGGAGATGAGAGTCATCCAAGAGGATAAATGGAGAAAGAATGTTCGGGGCAGCAGACAGAACTCAATCCCCAAGTCAAGATCATTCTTGGCATATTCAAGGAACAACAAACAAGGAGGCCAGAATGGTTGTAATAGAGTGGTAATAGGGAAAAGTGGAAGATAAACTCAGAAGTGTAACAAGGATCAGTTGATGTAAAGCCTCATGGACATTAGTAAGGACTTCAGCCTTACTCTGAGTATGAGAGGAACTGCGCAGGGATCTGAGCAGAGAAGGGACATGATCTGACTTCAGTTTAAGATATTTTTTCCGGCTGCCCTGCTGGGATAGATCCTAGAGAACCAGAATAGAACCAGATACCAGGCAGGAAACTACTTTAGTAAATCAGGAGGTTCAGACAGGGGTTGGGGGCAGTAGTAGAGGTGGTGAGAAATGATCAGATTCCAGATAGGACTTGCAAGTGGAGGCACAAAGACTTCCTGATGTGGAGTGTGAGAGGGCAGAGAGGAAGGGGAAGGATGGATTTTTTTTTTTTTAATCAACTGCAATGGGGGTGGGTGCAGAAGCAGCAAGTTTGGATAGTGGGGGATCAAGAGTTCAGGTTTTGGACACATTAAATTTTAGCTACTGATTAGACATCCAATAGAGATGCTGAGTATGTAGTTGAAGTAAAGGGGCCAGAGGTCTCAGTCAAAGTTATATACATTTGAAAGTCAACAGTACAGGAGATTTTTAAGTAATAAGCATGTATGAGATCACCAAGGGACTTAATGTAGGCAGAGAAGAGAATAAAGAAGAGTGGAGAGAAGGGAGGGGGGGATTGAACTCTGGATAACTGAAAGGTTAAGAGGTTGGAGAAAAGAGGATAAACTAGTAGAGTAGATGGAGAAGCAGGAGGGGCCCAAGACAGTGATTTCACTGAGATTTAATGAGGAGAGTTTCAGGGAGGTATGTGTCAGTCAAGAACCAGTGAGGAGACTCAATTGAGAGAATTCAATTGAATTCTTGATAAATTCTTGAATTCTTGATAAATATTTATCAAGTATGAAATTGTTAACCAGGTAATAAAAGGGGAAAATAGAACTATAAGGAATTGCAAGAAAAAAACTATGACCTCTAGGTCTGGGGGACCAAAGGAATGGTGTTTCAATTCTCAAATAAGCTTAGAGGCAGGGCCCCACTGAGCTGAGCTCAGACTCCAGATAAGCAGGTGCTGCTCAACTGGTGCTAGTGTTTCTGAGTTCAAAGGAGGGACTTTGTGGGTCTGGGAACATTTTCCTAATAAGATGCTGTCAGCCACCTGGTATTAGGTCTCTGAGGATGCTATGATGAGGCAGTGTATTGGTTTCCCAGGGCTGCCATATAAATTACCACAAACCTGGTGGCTTAAGACAACAGAAATTCATCCTCTTACAGTCTGGAGACTTGAAGCCTGAAATTAAGGGGTCAGCTGGGCCATGCTCCCCATGAAGGCTCTGAAGGGGATCTATTCCATGCCTCTCTCCTAATTTCTGGTTGTTGCCAGGAATCCTTGGCATTCCTTGGCCCTGAAGACACATTATTCTGATCCCAGGCTCTATCTTCACATGGTCTTCTTATAAAGAGAGCAGTCATTGGGTTTAGGGCCAAACCAGTAAAACCTCATCTCAACTAATTACATCTGCAAAAACTGTATTTTCAAATAAGGTCACATACTAAGGTTCTGGCAAGACATGAATTTTAAAGGGACACTATTCAATCCAGTATAGGCAGGTCCTGCAAGTATTGAAACAACTGCCAACTGTAATAATATGTTGCAACAGGAGGGAATGGTCACTTCTGGAGTGAAGATGTTTCACTAAGTCATGACACTCATGAGAACCACATGTGGACAGAAAGCCAATAGGAAGTGACTCAGGAGGAGCAAGCCCATTCTTCTTCCACCAGACTCTCAGTCTCCCTCTAGCATCTCCTATTGGCAGAACCTAACATGGAGCCATCTCAGAAATCTAGTTTGTAGTCCCATCAATATCAATACAAGCAGAATATAGAAAAGTAATCTTGGAGCTGAGAGACAATTATCTTAGCAATTACCACAAGGAGCTAGTGATCAATCATGTCAAAAAGTTGCTGACAGGGAACTAAAAAGATGAGAATTGATCATTGTCCACTGGATTTAGCTTTAATTGCTCCATGATCAAATAAGTTCAAGAAGTGCTATTCCAGAGCTTTCTGTTGGACCAGCCAGGCTTTTCAGCACTTTGGCCAGCTCCTTTTCAGTAGGGTTGAGCCAACTATGACCAATATAATTAGAACAGTGATATATACATCATGTACAGGCCGTCATCTACAAAAGGTTCACAGCGCTACCCACAGCCACCATATACCGTGTCACTCCCCTCTGCCAAGTTGTATTTCAACATTTTCACACGAGTTAAAGTCACCTTGGAAATGAACATATCCCTAGAGTTGTCCATAGACTGCATACAGGGCCTCTCAAAGAAAATTAGGCAACAGATCTACAATAAAATGAAAATTCAGCTCCTATCCTCTTTCCTCTACTTCTGTAATAAAAAGTCCATGGACGATTGAAAGCAGGTGTCAATATTCCCCTAGTCTATTTCTTTGGAGGGTGACAGAGCTGGTCAAAGTAGTAGAAAGAAACAATTTTGTCAGAAAGGCTAGTATCAAAAAGACAAGAAATAACAAGTGTCAGTGAGGATGTAAAGAGAAGGGAGCCCTCATGCACTGCTGGTGGGAATGTCAATTGATGCAGCCACTATGAAAAACAGCATGCAGGTTCCTCAAAAAATTAAAAATAGAAATACCATGTGACCCAGTAATTCCATTTCTGGATATTTATCCAAAGAAAATGAAAACATTAATTTGAAGATATATGTACCCTTATGTTTATTGCAGCATTATTTACAATAGGCAAGATATGGAAGAACATGCATGCCCATCAATTGATGAATAGATAAGGTTACACACACACACACACACACACACACACACAAAATGAAATATTACTCAGCCTAACAAAAAAGAAATTTTGACATTCACAAAAATATAGATGAACCTACAGAGTATTACGCTAAATAAAAGAAGTCAGAGAAAGACAAATACCATGTAATTTCACTTAAAGTGTGGAATCTAAAAAACAGTACAAATGAACAAGCAAACAGAAACAGATTCATGAATACAGAGAACAAACTGGTGGTTACCTAAGGGAAAGGGGGGGAGAAGGGATGAGTGAAATAGGTGAAGAGGATTAAAAGCTACAAACTTCCATTTATACAATAAATAAATCATAAAGATGAGAGAAGTACAGTACAGGGAATATACTGAATAATCTAGTAATAAGTTTGTAAGGTAACAGATGGTAACTACACTTACTATGGTGAGCATTTTGTAATGTATATAATTATTGAGTTATGTTATACTCAGAAAAAAAAAGAAATTGTAGTAAATCTGGAGCAAATTCAATACACGTTTTGGAGATCTAGTTGCATTCTTAGTACCTCACTGATTATTATGAAAATATTTTCTGCTCTTCTTTAAATTAAAATTTTAAAACTTACTGATGTTCTGAAAATGTTAAAAATATGCAATGTAAAATATAAACAACGAGGAAACAATATAAAAACAATATTGAACTAGGAATGAAGAAACTTGGATTTCAAGACTACCTTTGTCACTAATTAGTTTATAGTTAGGCTAGTATTTTAACAGCTTTGGTCTATTGTTTTCATCTATTAATTAAAAATCTGTCATAAAAGATCTTTAAAAACTAATCAGCTGGGGACCCGGGTGGCTCAGCAGTTTAGCGCTGCCTTCAGTCCAGGGCGTGATCCTGAAGACCCGGGATCGAATCCCACGTCGGGCTCCCTGCATGGAGCCTGCTTCTCCCTCTGCCTGTGTCTCTGCCTCTCTCTCTCTCTGTGTGTGTCTCTCATGAATAAATAATGAAAATCTTAAAAAAAAAAAAAAGCTGTCAGCCTTGGACTTGTTTTACCTAACTACTAGACGTAGCATGTATGGTTACCAGTGTTATTGCGCAATTACCGTGAATTTTGATTGTGGAATTTAGTTTAAAGATTTTACTTCAATATCTAAATCACTCCTTTTGTCTTCTATAAAAGGGTTTTTTGCATTTTAATGGAAAAGTGGCAGGGCTGAGCAAATGTATAAACTGATAGGAAACTAAGACACTGAAAGTCACATTTGCAAGAAAATGATTCAACTGTCTTTCACTGTTACTTGTTATTTATTTGACATCACTACCTTTTCTTCTTTCTTAGGAATTAACTAGTTAGTATGCCTAAAGTCATAGTAAAACAGAACCAGGAAGCACTTAGCATATAACTGCATGTGTCTAAAACTGATAAAAGGGGATAACAATATGAAGAATGCACATAATAATTCAGTGTAGGACAGGTCATTAATGTAATTTAGCACAGTCCTCACTTCTCTGTGTGGGGTTTCTGTATGTTCAGCAATTTGACTTGTTACATTTGTGATTCATTTTTCAGATTCCAAAACCATCCAGCAGAACTTCCTCTACACTGTGCTAAATGCAGAAGATGCGGGGAAGTTTGATCTAACTAGAATTCCTGTAGAACATATTTCTGTTGTTCTAGGGTATATGTGTGTGTGTCTGTCTGTCTGTGTCTGTTTGTGTCTCTGTCAATATGTGTGTCTGTGTGTGTTTAAAGTCACAATTTTCATTTGGTCATAGTTATCAACCTGCAACATAAAGTTATACTAGAACTAATATTCTCATTTAATATCTGAAGCAGAAAAACATTTTCTTTAAAATTGCTCTAAGAGATGGGACGCCCTGGGCTTAGTGTTTGAGCATCTGCCTTTGGCTCAGGGCATGATCCTGGGGTTCCAGGATTGAGTCCCACATCCAGTTCCCTGCATGGAGCCTGCTTCTCCCTCTTCCTGTGTCTCTGCCTCTCTCTCTTTATCTCTCTATGAATAAATAAATAAATCTTTCAAAATAAATAAATAAACAGAATTACTCTAAGAGAAACCTCACAAAATAACCCATTCATTCTTTCTTCCTTTCGTGTGTGTGTGAATATAACTATTTGCTTCAAGCTTTCTTACACTAAAGAGAAACAGTGAATGGTCTTACCTGACCTTGGATGCATAGATATCAAGAAATGTAGAGTGAATTTTTTCTCACTCTTTGTTGGATCAAAACATATAATTATTACAAATCAACAGATATCTATTTTAGTGCCTCAGTACTTGTCTAGCCATATGCCATTGCCATATGAACAATCAGGTGCTTTGTGTTACCAACAATCCAAGTTCCCAAACTGGCCAGTGACTTTCAAAGGTTTCCTCTTGAGCCTTGCTTTTCAAAGACTGGTATTGGCATTACTTGGGAACTTGCTAGAAATGCAGAAGGTCAGGTCCCACCCCAGACCAACCGAACCAGAATTTGCAGTTTAACAGGATCCTGAGGTGATTTACATGCACAGTAAAATACTTGAGAAGTATCAACTCATATTCATTTGCATTGTTAGAGCCTGAATAGGAAAAAAAGAGCAAAATTATAGATGTTGACTAGGAATTACGGCCAAGTATGCTCATAGCAGTGTGCCATGCAATTCATGAAGAAAAATGGATGAACTGCTTACACATTTTTAAGAGTGAATATGAATGATTACTGAATATCTGTATATCCTACCTGTGCCATGTAACTAGGATCATCATATAGCCTATGTTCCTGGAATGGTTTTAGTTTATACCTGATATCCTGGAATAGTTATTATTAGTACCCCACCACCTTTTAATAACTTTTTTTTACCTAAAAAGTCTGGCTTTAATCATAATCTGCTTTCCCAAAAGAAGATGCAGTTGTCAGAATATATGGTTTTCAGGCCTCACTAGTCACCAAATTCTGCTCCTATGAAACAGTAGTTTCATAGTGGACGGAAACATTCCCTACTAAAACAGCAAGGCAATGGTTTTTCATGTCACAGAAGAAAAAAAAGTAGTGGTCGTAATCTTCTCATTTTAACTTTTTACTATTTTTTTTTCTTATACCACTAGTATTTAATACAGTTTATCATTACTAGAATCTGGTATAGGGCCTGACTTAGAACAAACCTACATGTTTATTTATCTTAAGCTTAATATATCAATATGTTTACAGCGTTGCAGAAAGAGCACCATGACTTCCAAGTACCAGAACTGTTCAGAGAATCACAACTTTAGTCTCCCATGATTGAAAACACCACTCAATAAACTTTCCATCTGCATGCCCCAAATGGACAATGGGCACACTGTGTACACTAAAAACCTAGAGAAAGAACAAGAAAACTAGACATCATCATTCAGTGGCAAGGGTGAGCCTGTGGAAGCAAACAAATGCAAGAAGAAAGGTGGACGGCATCTACCCTGTTGTAGGTAAACAAGAAAAATGTAAGAAACTGCCGTTCACTGGCTGTGGTGCAGAGTATAATGAGATCAAAACATAGGGTTTGCTAGTGTTTGGCTCTGGGGAAGTCAATTCTGCCCATTTGATCAGAGGAGGACAGCGCCTAGTGGAGCCAGAGTCAATTACTAGGAGCTAGAGCCCATTCAGAGACCAATGGGGGGAGCTGAAGAAGAGCCAGTTACTGAAGACAAGTGTAGGGGTTGCCAAGGCAGGGAAACCAAGTCAGAAACAAATCTAGATGATGTGGAAAAGTAACCTGGAGAGGCAACACATTAAATTCTTTTAAAATCTTTTGTTAAGGTTTAACTTGCGTCCAGTAAAATTCACCCTTTTTGGTGTGTAATTCTGCAAGTTTGGCAAACATCAACACATCACAGTCAGGATACAGAACAATTTCTCCCACTCCCAAAATTCCCCAGGCCTATCTGCCATCAACCCTTCCCCTGACTGTAGGCCCAGCAACACTTTTTTTTTTTTTTTTTTGCTATTTCCAGATGTCATGGAAATATAACCATACAGTATGTAGTTTCTGTATCTGGCTGCTTTCACTTAGCATAATGCATTTAAAATTAATCCTTGTTGCATTTATCAGTAGTTTGTTCCTTTTTTATTATTGAGTATAATTCCACTGTATAAATGAACCACAATTTGTTTATTCATTCACCAGGTGGAAGACATTGGGATGCTTTCAACTTTTGGAGATATGAATAAGGCCCACAGAAACATTCACATACAGGTTTTTGTGTAAACATGGGTTTTCACTTCACTTGGGCAAATATCTAGGATCAAGATCAATGATGAATAGATGTTAAACTTTATAAGAAACTGCCAAAGTGTCTTCCAAAGTACCATTTTGCATTTCCACCAGCAATGTAGTTCCAGTATTCCATATCTTTGTCAGCATTTGGCATTGTCAGTGTGTTTTTTATTTTACTACTCTAGTGGGAGTAATCTTCAGTCCATTCCTGTTTTAATCTCCCATAAACGAACCCACTATACAATAGATTCCCATCTACATGAGTGAAATGGACAACAAACACACTTGTAGCTTTAATTTCCATTGCCCTAATAAGGAATTATGTTGAGTATCTTTTCTTCTGCTCATTTGTCATTCATATACCTTCTTTGATGAAGTGGCTATTCAAATATCTTGTCCATTTGTTACTGGGTTGTTTTCTACTTTGTGAGTTTTGAGACTTATCCATATATTATGCACTCAAGTCCCTTATTGAATAAGGATTTTGTAAATACTTGCTCCCAGTTTTTGGCTTGATTTTCACTTTCTTACTGGTGTCTAATCACGAGGTCTTAATTTTAACAAGGTACAATTTGTCAAGTTTTTCTTTTAGGGAACATTCTTTTGATTTCATATTTAAGAAATCTTTTCACAAGTATTTTCTCTTATATTTCCTTCCAGGAGATTTATAGTATTACGTTTTACAATTACTTCTAAGATTCATTTGGAGTTAATTTTTGCATACAGTATAAAGGTATGGATCAAGAATTTTTTGGTTTTGGGGGAGCTGTTTTGTTTTTATTTGTTTTGCTTTTGCTCTGGATATCCAAAGATCTGAGTACCATTTGTGAAAAAGACTGTTCTTTCTCCATTGAGTTGCCTCTGAACCTTTTCCAAAAATCAATTGGCCATATATATATAGGTCTATTTCTAGAATATTTATTCTTTTCCATCTTCTATATGTTTATCTTCTTGCCAATACGACTTTGTTTTGATTCCTGTAGCTTTAGAGTCAATTTTGAAATAAAGTAAATGTGAATCTTCCAGCTTTTCTTTTTCAGAGTTCTGGCTATCCTAGTTCCTTGTCTTTTCATAAACATTTTAGAGTCAGCTTGTTGATTCATATATACACACACACACACATATTTAAATCAGCTGGTATTTTGATCAGGATGCACTGAATTCACAAATTAGTTTGAGGGAAATTGATATCATTATAATACTGAGTATTCCAATCTATGAACACAGGATAGCTCTCCATTTATTTAGATTTTTACATTTCCTTCATCAGTGCTTTATAGGTTTCAAAATAAAAATATTGTACATTTTGCTAGATTTATAAGTATTTCTTTTTGTGTGCTATTGAAATTGGTTATTTTTAAAATTTGAATTCCAACTATTTATTGCTAGCACATAAGAATTTGACTTTTGTATATTAGTTTTAGCAAATTTTTGTGTGGATTCTTTGGGACTTTCCAACTATGTGACTATGTAATCCATTAATAAAGACAGTTCTGTTTTTTCTTTTCAATATGGAAGACTTTCACTTTTTTTCTTGCTTTATTACATTGGACATGGTTTCTAAAATAATTTTGAATAGGAATGGTTAAAGTAGAAATCCTTGCTTAGTTCCCAGTATTAAGGGGAAAGCATTAAACTATTTAACATTAAATATTATTTTAGTTATAAGGTTTTTGGAGGTGCTCTTTATAAGAAGTTCCCTTTTATTCTGACTGCTTAGAGTGTGTAAAAAATCAAAAGTAAGTGCAAAATTTTATAATATGGATTTTCTGTATCTGTTAGATTACTGATAGGATACATTACATTTATTGATTTGCAAATGTTGAAACAGCTTTGCATTCCCAGGATAAAGTTGGTTATTATGTATTATGGCTTTTATAAATTTTTTTAATTCAATTTGCTAGTATTGTGTTGAAGATATTTTCATGTATGTTCATGACGGGTATTGGTTGAGGGTCTTTTCTTGTAACATCTTTGTCTAGTTTTAGGAGTAGGGTAATTATGCTCTCATGAAATGAGTTGGAAGGGGTATCTATCTTTGCTATATTCTGAATGAGCTTATGTGGAATCAGTATTATGTCTTCCTTAAATGTTTAATAAAATTCATCAGAAAACACACTAAAACTTAATTGTACTAATTTAAAAATTGTGAAGAGTAAATGAGACAGTGTATGAAAATAGCCTAGGTACTGTAACAAGCAGAACCCAGGCAATAACAAATATTTGCCATTATTATTACGTCTACTAATCCAACTTCATATAGGTAGTTAGTATAAGAGCACGCATCTTCCCAGTGAAGATTATACACCAGAGACTAGCATGCAAACCCAGGTACACTGGCCATAACTGATAATATTAAAAGCCCAAGACATGAAGGAAAAAAAACTTTAGATTTCTTTGATACAATCAATATACACCCATTGTGAAGGGCCATTAATATTTTTAAAGAGTTTCAGCATTATACTATTTGAAACATTTTGTTTCATAATTGTCCTTTAAATTTCTATATGTGCAAAAAAAAACCCATGTTGCTATTTATTACAAGTCATAAAATTAGGAATGAGCTTAAATTTTGGAATGCAGGTGGGGTACCTGGGTGGCTCACTCAGTTAAGCATCCCACTTTTGATTTCAGCTCAGGTCATGATCTCAGGGTCGTGAGATCAAGCCTCAGGTCAGGCTCTGTGCTGGGCATGGAACCTGCTTGAGATTTTCTCTCCTTCTTCCTCTGTTCCTCTTCCCCACCCCACTCACACTCCTGTTCATGCATTTTCTCTGTGTGTGTGTCTGTCTCTCTGTCTCTGTCTCTCTCTCTCAAAAAAAAATTAGGAATGCAGGTAAATAATAGGACAAAATTCCTCTATATAACTACTTTGCATTTTAGTGACTACAAAAAACACATGAGGACTAAATGAATGGTAAATAATGAATAAAAGGTATTGTAATTTTAGAAATCCATTAAACAACATACTGAATATTTTAGCAATTTCAATTATGCATTATTACTTACTGCATAGCTTTTTATTTATCCCTATATGGATTTGCAGACTGACATTATAACAGAATGGGGGTGGAGGAAGGCAGTGAAGCATACCAAAAGCTTGTATAAGGGTCTAATGGAATATTAATGAAGCAAGCAAGTGAAAAACAAAATCTAGATCTTGCAAATGCGAAGGCTTCATTCGCTATGAACAGAGAGGACTCGAGCCTTGATGATTCAAGGCTGGTGATCATCACAGAGGTACATTAATGAAAGAGAATGCTAAAGTCAGGGTCTTGTTTCCTGTTGGATAAATAATGAATATTTATCGAACGCCTCTCTCAGCAAGGCTACATGGAAACTGTCTAAGTCAAGTCTCTCTAATGCTCTCACAGAGCTCCGCAGAATACACAGATTCCCTTGGTGTATAGAGAGAACCTAGGTTTTGAAGCCCCACAGGTACAGATCCACTATTTATAGTTCTGTGACCTTGAGCAAGCAATGCAGGCTCTTTCTGCGCCAGACTTTTAATTTCTAAAATGCATTATTGCCTACTGATCCACCCCACAAATATTTCGTGATTATGCTAGGCCCTGTGTCACCTGCTGAGCCCATGAGGGCAAACCTTCAAGAATCCAGACAGAGAAGTGAGCATTCATGAAACAGAGTAACCAGTGTTACCACTGTACAAGAAGAAAGTGTATCACTTGCACATTGCAATGGTGTCTAAATTGGACCTGGGAAAATCAGGTAGGACTCCCCTAAGAAAATCACTGTTAGGTAAATTCTGAAGAATGAATGGGAGTTAACTAGGTGAGCTGTGGAGTGAAGAATGAAGGGGAGAGCCTCCAGGCAGGCAGAAAGGCTCAGAGGAGGCAAGAAGAGAGCACGGTCCCATCAAGGACCTGAAGAAATTCTCTGTGGCCCTAGTTAGGAATTGATCCTTGATCATAAGGCAATGTGGAGCCATTGCTGATTTTTAACTAAGAAAATAGACACAGTCTTTTTGTTTAACAAACCTATAGTGTATTGAAGAGGGACAAAACTGAAGGTCAAAGGCCCTGGTAAAGGCTGTTGCGAGAGATGATGGTGACCTGGACTCAGATGTGATAAAAACTAAGAACAGGTGCCCAGAAGAACAGCTGGCCTGTGTTAGGAACCAGCACATGTTAGATGCCTTTGTTCTTCTTCTCTTGTAATCGGTGCCACTGTTTTAAAAGGAATTTTCCAGGGATCCCTGGGTGGCTCAGCGTTCAGTGCCTGCCTTTGGCCCAGGGCGTGATCCTGGAGTCCCGAGATCGAGTCCCACATCGGGCTCCCTGCATGGAGCCTGCTTCTCCCTCTGCCTGTGTCTCTGCCTCTCTCTCTCTATGTCTACCATGAATGAATAAATAAAATATTTTTTAAAAATAAAATAAAAAAAAATAAAAGGAATTGTCCAAATGTCCCAAGTAGCCATACAAGTAAAACCTCTTTCCAATGAATAACTTTACAAAGAAATATTCTTCATAACAAATACTTCTATATGTCAAAAGGGAAGAAATACAATCTATTTTACCTCTCCATTTTTGGCTACCAAGTGATGAGATTTCTAAAAAAATGTTGATGTACATGCAATTTTATTGCAACAAAATTGTTTCAATGTCTTAGTTAATTACAATAAGTTCACTAATTAAGCTCACTAAATAATATCATTAATATTAGCAACCTCTCTAGTCAGTAAAGATCACATAACTGGTTTACTGTTTGGAGTTTAAATACTGTTTTATTTTTTTTCAAGATTTTATTATTTATTTTAGAAAGAGTGTGTGCATGCATGAGCAGGGGGAGGGGCAGAGGGAGAGGGAGGAAGAGAATCTCAAGCAGACTCCACTGATCGTGGAGCTGGATGCGAGGCTCAATCTCAAGATTCTGAGATCAAAATCAGGAGTCAGATGCTTAACTAACTGAGCCCCCAGGTGCCCCTCAAGCCCTATTTTAAAATTATTTTGATAGTTTCATTTTATGTTTATTGTTTGTCTCCCCCGCCCCTAGAATGTACTCTCCATGAAAATAGGGACTTTACCTGTCTTGTTCTCCGTTCTCTCTCCAGCAGCTGGAGCAGTGCTTAGTGCTTAACAGAGGCACAATAAATATGTGTGGGCTAAGTACTTCACAGAATGAGTGAAGACCAGGGGGCCGTCTATGTGAAGTAACTCAAATTAGCCACTCCTAACTGGTATCTTTACTTCAAGCCCCCCCCCCCACCCATAGCCATTGCACACTTGATTTCAAATTCCTCTCCTTGCTCAAACTGAGCTCAAACCGCCACATCTGACCTTCAAGGACTCCCATCCACTGCAGCAGCTCAATCTCCCACCCTTGCCAAGTCCCAGAGCTCACACCACTTCTTACCCCATCTACAGGATAACTTGCATTTCCCAACTGCCCCCGTATGCTCCACCTCAAATACCCTACATCTCCCTGCCTGCCTGAAAAAATCCCATCTGCAATGTAAGGTTCACCTCAAAAATGATTGCTTTTGAAGTTTCTCTTTACACCTTAAATCAGTGGTTCTCAGCTGGGGGTGAACTTGCATGTTCTCTACTACCTTGGAGACATTTGGCAATATTTGGAGACATTTTTGGAGGTGATTACTGGAGGGGAAAATACTACTGGCATCTAGTGGGTATCAGTCAGGGATGCCATTAACTACCCTATGATGCACAGCACAGCCCCCTACAACAAAGAATTATCTGGCCCAAATGTCAATAGTGCTGAGAATCCAGAAGACCTGCCTCAAGCAAATGTCCCATTGCCACCTTCAAACCACTGCAGTTTTGGAGTGCATATACCGCACGCCCACTCTCTGTTGGACAATATTTATATAATTCATCTGAGCCTTCCCTCACAGGTCTGTGTGCTCGAGATCACAGGCTGAATCCTACAAATCTCATTTTTCCTAATGAACATAGCCTATGCCTTGCACAAAGGAGACAATCAATTTGTGAACTGAAATTGAACTGAAATTTTTATTTTGTTCTTAAAAAATACTTCAATTATCTAGTCAAGTCTATTTTCTCCTGTGTCCTGTTAAGAAGAAAAGAAAAGGTAGACACCATGTTGTGCACTGAATCTTTAAATCCTTAAGATAAATTCTGTTACCTTTTATGCTTTCATAGGAAACAGTGTCCATTTAGGGCAATAACGGTGCTATATTGGATTAACTGCCATTTGGATGCTAGTTTTCATCACGTACTCCGCAGCTGTATTTTTTCATTTACCATACCTGTAACTTTTGAACTAATAAACAAAGAGGTAATTGAGCAGCCAACCTTGAACCTCAGCTAAGTTAAAAGGCGGCTTTACATGAGTCAGGACCAAGTAATACGTGCCATGATTCATCTAAAGTACCTCCTTTTCTTATAATCCTAATACTTAATAAAGTTAACAAATATTTGCTAATTTTATAGTTCATCAACATCATAGTCTCTGAGCAATTTACACATAAAATATTTTGGCCATTTCCCTGACAGGGCTGTACATGTAGAGGCTTTTGACATATTTACAAAATTCAACTAAGGGTGAAAATTCACATGTGACCATCCACTCCTAATTTTATCTCTTCTGATATAAGAATTGATTATCCTGAGGAATATACAGACACAGATGCATGCTAGTCCTTAGAGAATTAAATTTGGAATTTTGCATTAAAAATTTGGCTTGGCGAAAAGAAGGAAAATCTGATATTAGACAAGATCATCATAAATTCCTTCATCATTACCAGAAGGTAGGCTGAATCCTCATGACTATAAATCCAAACGGCCTTCAGGCTGAGAACACATGCAGTGGCTCACTTGAGAAGCTGTTACACTGAGAAGCTAGGCATCCTGATTCCCAACGCTGTCAGTCAGGGACAGTGGAAACTGTTATGAAGGAATTTTGTGTTGACCTATGTCAGCCAGACCCAAAATCAATGGTTAGTTATCCTTCAAGGGAAGGAGGAAACTCCTCCAAGCAGAGAAGCAGAACGCAATCAAAAGACCCTGAGAAGAATTTAACATCATCACTGTTTCCTGAGTGAAGATATCACAACCCATCACTACCAGCAGAGGAAATGAAGAGAAGACACACACACACACACACACACACACACACACACAGAATAGCCCAACACACACATACCAGCAAAGGAAAGCACTAATATGGTAAGGAGGAGGTACAGAAGTAACTTCAGAAGCATCACTGGGAGTCCCAAGAGCTCAGTCACACTTTATTGCACTTTAATTTTAGGCAAAGATAGTTCATCATATGATTTTTTAAATTTTGAGTTACCCCATTTCAAAATCTTTTACTGAGTGAAAAAAATTTCTAAGCCAACAATTGGACATAGCATGAACTCTTATTTTCTATCCTATTTAGGAGCTTAATTATTTTTTAGATGCTTTATTAAACGCAATATGATGTTACACCAAATGTCTGATGTGGTAATCAACATAGCAACTGAGTAATATGGTAATAATAAGGGTGTGCATAAGGTCAAAAGTTGAGAGTAAATGAATTAGTTGTCTACTGCATAAAATCCCTCTGACTTTGGCTCACATCCCGTTGGTATATAATTTAGGTAGAGTTCAAATGCCTCCAAATCTTCCACGACCACTAGGTTTCACTGATCTCATCCTTAAAGGAGAATCATATCATTCTCCTGATGTTAAATAAAGCTGGAAGTTTAAGATGGCCTGTATTCCTGTCTCACAATCAATTATATTAATCACTGGCTTTTCTCCTCAGGCTTGCTGGGAAGTAGATATTAACCTTTATGGGTTTGGTGGGTGTTTTGTGGTTTTTTTTTTTTTTAATTCACTGACTTTGAATATAATCAAGCCTTCTTGTGCACATACACCTGTATCCCAAAAGGCAGGCCCAATCATTACATATTCAGGTTCACAGTAATGGATGTTTGCAGCTCTGCCCCAATAAATGTCCTCTGCACACCATAGATAAAGAGTGATGCCCTTATCAATACTTCAACTTTGGATTAAAAGGCACACAAATTGGATGCATTATTCACTCCTGGGTCACTCCTTCAGTGTCTTCTGGTGTATTCCTTTTGAATTACCCTTACATCAGTTTCTGTTGATAAGAAAAATATTCTTATCCTTGAACCACAGACCAAGACAAGTCATCAACCTTTCATTCTCTGTTTTGTCAGTCTCTTGTGGAAGCAAGTCAGATGGCTGCAACTCTCATACACAGAAGACGGGGAGGGGAATCCCTAGGGAACATTGTCTAGCAATGACCTCAGAGAATAACAAGAAATTGTTATTTGAAAAGAAGGGTTAGAAAGAAACCACCAGACTCTTACTGGGCATCTCCCCTAGTTATTAGAGCATCCATCTTTGAAAATATCTGTTTCTTGAGTCCTCTACGCTTGCCCTGTCCTTAGCCATCACTAATCAAGATTAGAGCAGCATGTCGCTGCCCAAGTTTCCACACTGCTTGTGTTTTGGGTGAACCCTGGAAGTAGAATTACAATAAAGGCTTGTATATTTCCTACAGACACACTATTTCTGTAAGCAAGTCCAGCTCATACACTACCCCCTTCGCAACTACTGCTAGAGAGAGAGTAATGTGGCAATCTTCACAGAAAGATTATGCTCCTTTCAGAGACAATGACAAAATGGAAGAGCCCTCCCTGTGTTACAGATTGCCCCCTCACATCCCCAAAGATAAATCAGCTTACTACCCGTGGTACTAAAAAGTAGAATTTAGAGGAATCCAACACCACCTAGTAATAACATCCATTTTTCAGTGTCTTGTCAAATAATTTTCATAGATAAAATAACCCATCTGCAGCTAAACTTAGAATACCTATATAATGCCCTAACAGAGGAAAAGGAGAACCAGAAGAAATAATAAAATACATTTTTAAATATATAAATATTCTGGTGTAACAACTCTAAAATACAAAATGAAGACATGAAACCCTTGTTTCTAAATGTACAATCAGCATGAATGTAACAAACACCCATGGAGGCAAATAGTACTTATTAGCAATTTAAACATCATAACTAGTGTGTGTTACCACTGGTGACATGACTGTTGGAAATGATGAGCAACACTTGGTAAGATTTTAAATAAAACAAAGTACAGTCTTCCCTTGATTTATTTATAAGTTGTTTCCTTCAAGGAAAATATGTTACATATGAAAATTATGCAAAAATACTTGTATTTAACAGTAGTTCTAGACTTAAATTATTAGAAATGAAATTTTCACTTGAATGGATGTCTAATAGGACATGGGTAAATTATGCAGTGTGTGAGACAATGCTTTGTTATGTGGAACTGTCCTATGTATTATATGTTTTTGGAACATGGGCTGAAATGACATGCACGGGGCTTTGAGCCTAGGTTTAAGTGTCCATCCACTTTTCTTGTATTTCTATCATCTCCATGCAAAATATATGAACTGGGTAGCCAATTATTCCAAGTAGGATTAAAGACCTGAATCTAATCTGTAATTTGGAGAAAATCTAGCAAAGCTCAATGTAAATTAGTCTTCCAATCCACAGATGCATGGGCAAAAAGAAATTGCTTTAGGTTACTAACTTTTGGAGTAGCCAGTTAGGCACCACGATGTAGCAATAAACGTCTGATGTATCGAATGAGATTTTCTTTTTTTTTTCCCTCCCAGCATAACACAGGCAAGTATGGTTAAAGGGAGAATAGAAAAATCAGTAAGAAATTCATGACGTTGGACAGGGAATGGATGGATATTATGAAAAAGAAGGAATGGGTGGGATCTAGGGAGAAGTTAGAAGTTAAACACCACTATAAAACAAACAATGCTAAGTCACTAGCTCTATGAGTTGCCGGGGTATAGAGAAGCCCTGCAACAAACCATGACAGTGTGTATTTCATGAGCTTGCTCCTCCACAACCAACTTAAAGGATGGAATCTGCAACGTCTGCCATAGTCTGACAGATCCATGTAAAGACAGGCAAAGATATAATAAGACTTGAATAAGGTTCACAGGTTTTCACAAAATAAAACCCTTGTCATCCAGTGTGGTCCTGGCACAAAAACAGACACATAGATCAATGGAACAGAATAGAGAATCCAGAAGTGGACCCTCAACTTTATGGTCAACTAATATTTGACAAAGGAGGAAAAACTATCCACTGGAAGAAAGACAGTCTCTTCAGTAAATGGTGCTGGAAAAATTGGACATCCACATGCAGAAGAAGGAAACTAGACCACTCTCTTTCACCATACACAAAGATAAACTCAAAATGGATGAAAGATCTAAATGTGAGACAAGATTCCATCAAAATCCTACAGGAGAACACAGGCAACACCCTTTTTGAACTTGGCCACAGTAACTTCTTGCAAGACACATCCACGAAGGCAAAAGAAACAAAAGCAAAAATGAACTATTGGGACTTCATCAAGATAAGAAGCTTTTGCACAGCAAAGGATACAGTCAACAAAACTAAAAGACAACCTACAGAATGGGAGAAGACATTTGCAAATAACGTATCAGATAAAGGGCTAGTTTCCAAGATCTATAAAGAACTTATTAAACTCAACACCAAAGAAACAAACAATCCAATCATGAAATGGGCAAAAGACATGAACAGAAATCTCACAGAGGAAGACATAGACATGGCCAACAAGCACATGAGAAAATGCTCTGCATCACTTGCCATCAGGGAAATACAAATCAAAACCACAATGAGATCCCACCTCACACCAGTGAGATTGGGGAAAATTAACAAGGCAGGACCACAAATATTGGAGAGGATGCAGAGAAAAGGGAACCCTTTTACACTGTTGGTGGGAATGTGAACTGGTGCAGCCACTCTGGAAAACTGTGTGGAGGGTCCTCAAAGAGTTAAAAATAGAGCTGCCCTATGACCCAGCAATTGCACTGTTGGGGATTTACCCCAAAGATACAGATGCAATGAAACGCCAGGACACCTGCCCGCCCCCCCACCAATGTTTCTAGCAGCAATGTCCACAATAGCCAAACTGTGGAAGGAGCCTCGGTGTCCATCGAAAGATGAATGGATAAAGAAGATGTGGTTTATGTATACAATGGAATATTACTCAGCCATTAGAAATGACAAATACCCACCATTTGCTTCAATGTGGATGGAACTGGAGGGTATTATGCTGAGTGAAATGAGTCAATCGGAGAAGGACAAACATTATATGTTCTCATTCATTTGGGGAATATAAATAATAGTGAAAGGGAATAGAATGGAAGGGAGAAGAAATGGGTAGGAAATATCAGAAAGGGAGACAGAACATAAAGACTCCTAACTCTGGGAAATGAACTAGGGGTGGTGGAAGGGGAGGAGGGCGAGGGGTGGGGGTGAACGGGTGATGGGCATTGAGGGGGGCACTTGACAGGATGAGCACTGGGTGTTATTCTGTATGTTGGCAAATTGAACACCAATAAAAAAATAAATTTATTATTAAAAAAAACCTTGTCATCAAAATTCAAATCATGGTTCATTTATCTGTTCAGATTACAAACACATATACATTAAATAACCAGTAGATCCACAGTAAACCCATGAGTAATTCATTTTTATCGACACTTGCTTTCAAAGAAACTGGAATCCTCTATAAACCTGCCTATCATACAGATGTTTGTAAAAGTAACTAAATATATGTCATTCTATCTAGTTACTAATGTTCTGATATTTTGAGGGCTGGTTTAATGGCAAATAAAAGAAATAATGAGTTTAAAAGTTTGCAAATAACCAGAGGCAATGATTCCACATTCTAATGAGATAGGAATACATTTTAAATAATTCATATACATTTTTAAATGATCTACAGATAATGCCACATTACTTTGAAGTTTCTTTTTTTTAAGATTTTATTTATTTATTCATGAGAGACACACACAGAGAGAGAGAGAGAGAGAGAGAGAGAGAGGCAGAGACACAGGCAGAGGGAGAAGCAGGTTCCATGCAGGGAGCCTGATGTGGGACTCGATCCCGGGTCTCCAGGATCAGGCTCTGGTCCAAACTGCTGAGCCACCCAGGAATCCCGACTCTGAAGTTTCTAGAATCTATATACAAAATTGACTGAACTAAGTATCCAAAGCAATGAAGAAAATACAATTAAATACAAGAATCACAGAGTTCACAAAATAAAAACCAGTGATCTTAAATAACTATGCATTATATTTGACAACCTGGATTAAAATTGACAAATTTCTTTTTTTTTAAAACACAGCTTACTAAAATTGACATAGGAAGAAATAAAATTCTTGGCCTTTATTAAAAATAAATTATTTTGTGATGAATCAGAGACTTAAGAGCATTGGTTGAAATTCTATACACATTCATAAAAAATTTTAGCCAATCATAAACAAGGAAACTTATCCAATCTGATAAAAGTGGAGGTCAAATGACAGAATTGCTCATGAGGGACTTAGACTCAAGTCATAAGTGGAACCCAGAAGAGTGGGGGACTGTTTTCTCCTCCTGGCATTGTGTGGACTGAGAGTTTGGCCGCCTGGAGGTAGCAGCCTGTCTGGGAATGGTCATGATGCTCTGACCATCAACAGTGAGGAGGCTCTGACAAGCAGTTTCCCAGACACTGGGCATGAAAAAAATAGGCATCTGAGCAGGACAAGGAGAACTGTTAGGCACCTCCAGAAGGAGGCTATGACTAGCAGACACACAAAAAGTGCTTCTAGAATACTAGAATCCCTGTCATGGTCTGGGTGTTGGTTAAAGAGATGTGTTCACTTTGTGAAAGTCAACTCAGCTACACCTTTTTTAACATGTACACTTTTTATCTCTGTATATTATACTTCCATGAAAAAGGCTTAATAAATATTTAACGTGTTCAGCCCTGATGTGTCCAGCACTTGGGAGTTATAAAGATCTCAGTGACTTGGCCTCTTCCCCTTAAGGCTCAAGGGACTCAGAATCTAGTGGGGAAACGTGTAGAGAGCCACAACATCAAAGTGTGAGAAGCACTATGATGGTGGTGGCTGCAAGGGGGTTGGGGGAAACAAAGGAGCCCAAATTCTGCTGTGGTGGTGTGTGAGGTTTTAAGCTGGGGTTTGACAGGCAGGTAGGGGCCTTTCCCCTGAGTGAGCATATGCTGAGAGTGGGGGGGGGGGGGGGAGGAAGAGTGTTGGGAGGGAGAACATTGCAGACCAATGGAAGAGAAGATAAAAATTGTCCATCTCCAATCTCCTCAAGTCCACAGCCATAGGATGAAAAATGTCCCTAAAAGCAAAACATTCTGAGTAGCAATACAGGCTTTTGACAGCCACTAGACATATAAGATTTATTGAGAACAGAGATGGGAGATGGAGAAGAGATCCTGGACTTTAACAACCTAAGTCAGCAATGCACAGTTCTTCTCAGGGTCCGCTGTACTGGATGTTTATAGGTGAGTTCCTTTCTTTTTCATTCAAAATGAAAACAGCTTTATTGAGCACCACAATAATTTATGTTCTTACAACCTCAATTACCTTCCAGAGTTGTGAGCTAAAAAAATATCCATGGGAAAAACTGGCATGGCATTTTAGCCACTAAAACATTCATATCTACACATATTGAGAAACATCATCACATAGGCAACTTGAAACTAATTTTTACCAAATTTACTAATGCCTTAATTATAAAAGTAGTATGCAATTATTGTTGAAAACTCAAATAATTCAGAAATATGTAAGGTAAATAGTGTCAGGTCCTCTCCATCTTATCCTCAAAAGATAAGAGTTTGGTCTTTGTCCTTCCAGACTTTTTAATGTAATTTAATTTTTTAATAGAGACATATGACATATTCTGGTCAATAAATGTTGTATTTTTTTTGTATTTTTAATTAATAACTTACCTTCAAGATATTTCCATGTCAGTACATACAATATCTGTGTAGTATTTCATTATTTAGATAAGCCATAATTGATCTGATTACCCTCTGATGGACATTTAGATTATTTTTAATTTTTTGCTACCACCAATAACATGCACAGAACATCCTGTGCAAAATTCTCCTGATTTATCTTAATATTCTGATCCTTCTGAGCATGTCTGGAAGGGAGAGACCAAGAAATCTCCCAGTGAAGAGCTCAGTCCAAGCAGAAGACAATCTGAGAGCCCCTATTTATGGTGTTAAGATAATGGGCTAGAGTCGGAAGGGACAAATGATTGTGAATACAGGATGTTGTGTCGCTTGAAGTGATTCTCACCAGCCCCAAACATTCATACATCCCCTAAACTCTCTAGGGACAGTAAGAGCACACAGTAGCACAGGGAGGTTCTACAATACTGGAGCCCGGGGCATTCTGGGCAATGGGAAGCATGCTCTAAAACACTGTGGGATGCTGCTGCAGGGAAGTAGAGGCAAGGACCACAGGAATTATCCCTGCAAGCTCAAAGAAATAGTGAAGAATCTTAGCAGCAGACTGGGAATCCACAATTGAGGTAGGAACAGAACCAGGGAAATGACTGTGGACACCAGTCTGGGTCTGCATATGTGGCCAACAGGAAACCCTGGCTGCCAATTTAGTGGGTTACTTCAAAAAATAATACTGGATACTTAAATTACTTTTGTGTTCAATACAGCTTATAATGTGTTTAGTGTGCATTAACTGGAGCATACTGTCACATGTTGAAAATAATAATAGTGTGAAGGCAAATATGAGAAAGCCCCAATGGAATTATTGGAATGTCACTTCTTAAATGCAAACACACATAAGCACAAAGATTTTTTAAAAAGAAAAAATGGCATACTTAGCATTACTAAAGAGTAATATTAAAATGAGATTTCAAAGCAAGCTAGTCAGAGCTTGAAATGACAAAGTGGGTCACCTTCTCTACCCACAGCCAAAATGCATGGCTGTTCCCTGCTGCAGAGGTTCCTATGCTGCATGACTCAGCTGGGTAACTTAAAGCAAAGAACAAACATTGCAGATATTTCTGCTAGAAAAATTTCAACCCCCACCCCCGAGATCACTATCTTGTGTGGATCTGCAGATTTAAAAACCAGAATACTGGCACAGAGTCTAAAATACATCACTAGTGTTCCTGGTGTTCCTACAAAGAAGTTTAAAGCTGCAGTCTCTCAGCAATCCCAGGAGCAGTGACAGGGAGGGAAGGTCCACGGAAATGGCCCAAGAGTAGGAGAACTAACCCTAGTTCTTTCAAAGCTCCCGATCTAGACCACACTGGATGGCTGTAATCAGGTGTAGGCCATCATGGTATACTGGAAAAGACATTGATCTTGGTTCAGTCAATTATAAGCCATGTAATGGAAAGTCACAAGTTCTCTGAGTAATGAAAGGCCTAGTGTCATTATAAAGACTATATAATAAGCTACATGCACACGCTATGTACAAACATGCATAGGTTCCCAGGATTCGCCAATAACTGACAAAAGGAAAATGTGGGGCCCCTTAGCTCAAAAAATGTCAAGATGTGAGGGCAGGGCATAAACCAAACACGAGGTCTTTCTTCTAAACGTCAGGACCGATGAGGCCGTGCACATCGAAGGCCCATGAACCAGCCCTCAGTGTTATCATCCCACAGATTGGTGTTCCTTGAGAACAGGACCTCTGTGACTACACAGCTCAATCTCCAGAGTACCTTGCATTTGACAAATATTCAGGAAACATTTGACTACTTACAGGACTGCATTATAATGAAAAGGAAGCAGGGTGTCTTATATTAAGGAAGGAATCCCTTAATGTTATAAAACAAATACTGAAAAAAAAAGAAAACAAATACTGATTAAAGAGAAAAGACATCTTTTACAGTACAGTGCCTGCAAAGCAACACGTTAGGAATGTTATGTTTTCTCTATTTCTCTATTACCCTTTTCACATAATCTTAAAAGTAGATATAAAAATCATCTTTCTACAGCTGAAGAAATTAAGACTCTAAGAGATTAAGAAACTTGCCCATGGTTACACCATTTTTCTCAAACAGCTCATCCATCTGATGAAATTTACTGAGCTCTTACTATGCTCCAAGTACTGTTTTAGGCACTAGGGATAAACAGCAAGAGAAAACAATAACCTATCTCTAATTCTGTCCTTGGCCTCTTGGAGTATTAGTTCAGTCAGGATAGAAAGATAGAAATGAAACAATCTTACTTTTTAAAAAAATGGTAAAATGAGCTTTAAAAACAGAGTTTCCACATTCAGCAAATGAAAATACAGGATGCCTGGATAAATTTAAATTTCATACAAACAACAAATAACATTTTAATATAAGTATGTCCCATGTAATATATGAGACATACATAGATTATGAAATGTTTTATTAACCTGAATTCAAGTTTATGGAGTATCCCATTTTTCTCCAACAGCCTCATTTATAAAGAAAAGAACACTGTGAGAAAAGAAAGAATTTTCACCTCAGAGGGTTGGGAAGCTGCCCCAGAAAGGGAAGATGAGCGAAGGACAAAGAGCATCGGGAGTTAATACGGTGGTGGTAGGGTGAAGCGGGTGATGAGGTTGCTGTAGCAGGACAGGGCTGATGTTTGAAGGTTGCTAGGATGGGAACGGTTTGGAGGTTAAACAAAATGAAGCTACAGAAGTGAGCAGGGGCCAGACCATTCAGAGCTCTGAAGGCCATGCTAAGGTTTTCAGCCTTTCTGCTGCCAGAGCAACGTGTTGTAAATGCTGCTCCTTCTGCCTATGCCCTTCCTTCTGTGATACCATCTCCATAACTGTCTCCACAGGGTTCTTTCCAACCACCTATCTCACTCACTCGGCCCCCTGACTCCTACCACAGAACTTAGTCGTCGTTATGTCTGTCTTGCCAGTTGGAAGATGACTTCTCTGAGAGCTTCAAGTAGAGACTCAATAAATAGTGAAGAGAGCAACACAGCCTAGAGAGCTCATGTGTTCTGGGTCCCTGTCACGCTTCAAGTGCTAGTTCAAGTACTCTTGCAAGTGTAGACCACTAATGATGACATATAACTTACTTGGCAGAGCTTGATAAACAGCATATTCTGGGCTCACCCATGGAACTACTCATTTAGAATACCTAGCGTGAAGCTCAGACATCTCTATTTGAATAAGCTCCCCAGGAAAGTATGATACACAGGACTACTAAGAACCATCCAAGGATTCGGCTATACTAAGAGTCTAATTCATAATATTTTCAAAGAATAACAAATAACAAGAAAAAGCACTTTGTCTAATTAGTCATAAATCTCACTGTGCTCTTGTGTTATAAGAGGACCCAAGTGCTATGAGAAGACTAAAGCCCATTAATGTAGTTCTTAGTTTCCAGCCTTAATCATTTGCAGTACATACTGGGCACAGGAAATGATATAACAGCCATGGTGTATACTGGGTGCTCAACAGAAAGCATTCAAAATTTGTCAGGTTGAGGCATCCGTCTGGCTCAGTCAGTAGACCATGCAACTCTTGATCTTGGGGTTGTAAGTCTGAGCCCCACATTGGATATAGAGATTACTTAAAAATAACATCTTATAAGGGACACCTGGGTGGTTCAGTGGCTGAGCGTCCGCCTTCAGCTCAGGGTATGATCCCGGGGTCCTGGGACTGAGTCCTGCATAGGGCTCCCCACAGGGACCCTGCTTCTCCCTCTGCCTGTGTCTCTGCCCCTCTCTCTGTGTCTCTCATGAATAAGTAAGTAAAATATTTTAAAAATGACAACTTATAAAATAAAATAGTCATGTTAAATTCATCTGCATATCTATTTTAACTGAGATTAGCAAACTGAGATTATTATTTTTCAAATTTGGTCTTTTAAAAATGTTTCAATCCATAATCATAATGACATAATACAAAATCTAACAGATCTATTATTCTACAAAAACAGAGCCCATAGTTCCATGTATAATTACAAAATGAGTTAATAAAAAACACTTCTTATATTCTACCTATCAGCAAAGTTCAAATTTAAAATATAACCCATCAATGAATAAAGAAGATGTAGTATATATACAATGGAATATTATGCAGCCATAAAAAGAATAAAATCTTGCCATCTGCAACAACGTGGGTGGAGCTAGAGTATATAATGCTAAGTTAAATAAGTCAGTCAGAGAAAGATAAATATCATATGATTTCACTCATATGTGGAATTTAAGAAACAAAACGAATAAAGAAAAAAAGAGACAAAAAGTGGACTCTTGAATTTACAGAGTTTAATTTGAATTTACAGTCTAGTTTGTCTAGAACAAACTAGTGGTTACCAGAGGACAGGCGGGTGGAAGGTGAGTGAAAGGTGATGGAGACAAAGAGCACACTTATCATGAGGAGACTGAGTAACGTATAGAACTGTTGAATCACTATATTGTACACCTGAAGCTAATATACCTTGAATATGAACTATACTGGAATTATAATTTTAAAAAATAAAATTAAATATAGCTCATCATATATTCCTGTATTTCATGGAGGGAACGAATATTAGAACCAGAAGGTACCAAACCATCCAGTCCATTGCCCTCCCTTTATTTCATCTGGTTCAATTCTTCCCACCAGGGGAACCCATGATGATACGCAACTAGTACCAAGTGTCCCTAATTACAAGGGGTGTTTGTGATAAAAATAAGTGGTGCCTTTATACACCACTAGGACCATATTTCCAGCAAGAATTAAAATAGTAACTTGACCTCCCACTGTTCTTTCATCTGTGTCAAATAAAGAAAGGAGCTCCAAAATCAATTCACCACAACATTTACACTGGTTGCTCCATAGGGCAGAATTGAAAAAGCAAAGCAAAAGCAAAGGCAATTTGGCAATATTGTGCCAAAACCACACACAGACAGGGGACTGTCTCTCTTAGGTTTACTGCAGACCTGACCTAGATGAGTTCGTGTTAAGTGTGCACAAGGATATACTATTGTGAACCGTGGGTCAGACAAAAGGCACCGCAACACGGAGAAGCAGCACGGCTGCAGGGTAGGCTGTCCCCTGAGACAGCCGCTCAGGATTCAAAGGGTGTCCTAACTTTAACCATTCATAGACTACCTGCCACCGTGTAGGAGGAGCGACGCTGAGTGGTAGCAAGGCAGTTTGACAAATCTGCCTTGAGTGGTCCCGTGATATCTGGCACATTATGATACCCTTTGTGGTACTCTCCTTAAGGCTGGAAACTGTACCTTGTTTTCTGAGGCACCCTCCACACTTAAGGAATATGACTGGGTTAATAATGAGAAGAATTTTTACCTAAAAGCTCTGAGGCTAGGCTGCTGCTCGCACCAGAGAAGCAACTTGGACTGTCATCAGGTCATGAAAAATGAATTTGCTTTCTCTACTACATGACCAAAAACACTCAGATGTAATCCAGAGCTTCCCCCGCCCCCCCACCTCCTCCAGACAGCAGCTTAATGGCATCTGATTCTATATAAGGCTGTTAGGAAAAGTCTATTGTCTGCATTTGCTGACATTGAAGGCTAAATTTCATTAAAGGAACAGCACTGGTGTATGTCTCCAGAATTTTTTAAAAGGTAAAACTGTTTTCTTTTTCCCTTAAAGGGACTGTGTTTCATAATCTTTTCCATTCATAGATAATTTGTAGGCACAAAGCTGAGACCATCATCTTTTGTCTTCAAAACAACTTTGTAAACATGAGACTCCTAACTCTGGGACACGAACAAGGGGTGGTGGAAGGAGAGGTGGGCGGGGGCTGGGGGTCACTGGGTGATGGGCACTGAGGGGGGCACTTGGCGGGATGAGCACTGGGTGTTATGCTATATGTTGGCAAATCGAACTCCAATAAAAAATTAAAAAAAAAAACTTTGTAATAAAAGCTCGTCTGAGCTCTTTTCCACATTTGCCAAATGTGGGGAATGAACCCGAGAGGGCAAGTCACTAATGCCTGGGCGGGGGGTGAGAATCTTTGTCTCTGGGCTCTCCCATGACTGCCTTCCCTCTGGCCTTGCTGCCTTCCCTCCACCTCCCCCTTCCAATCCTTCCGCCACACATCATGCAGCTTTGGACTCATTCAGCAAAGCCAGTGGAGAAGTCTATGCCCGGAGGCTTCCAGAAGGCGGGGTTCCTTCCAAAAACTAACGCGTGGATTGGGCTTTTTATTTTCTACCGGGAAGCGCTCTCAGCACACATTTCGTGGCAGGAGAGAGGCGTGCAGCGCCGGCTCCGCAGGCCCACCTGGCCGCCCCACCTGGCCGCCCCGGGCGGGCCTCCTGGCGAGGAAGGGGCGCCCCGCCGAGTCTCGGGGACCCCAGCCCCGCAGCTTTCACAGCAGACGGGTCCCGGGCGCGAGGCCCTTCGGGGCGTGCCGAGAGAGCTGGCGGCCCGGGAGACCCACGCAGGCTCTGCTCCGGGATAAGACCGGGAATTCGGCTGGAGCCGCCAGCCAGGCGCTCAGGAGGGGGCGCGGCCGAGGCCATCGCTGCGCCCCTGCGGGGGCGGCTGACACGGCGCCCCGCTGCTGCGCACTGCGGAGCACCGCGCGGCCGCCCCCGGACCCCTTCCCGGGCTTCCCCCGGCCTCCCTCGGGCCCCCCCCGGGCTTCCCCCGGACCGCCGCCCCCCCAGCACCGCGCGGCCGCCCCCGGGCCCCCCCCGCGGAGCACCTCGCTGCCTCCCCCGGACCCCCCTCGGGCTTCCCCCGGACCCCCCCCCGGCCTCCCCCGGGCCCCCCCCGCGGAGCACCTCGCGGCCTCCCCCGGGCTTCCCCCGGGCCCCCCCCCCCCCGCGGAGTACCTCGCGGCCTCCCCCGGACCGCCCCCCTCGGCTTCCCCCGGACCTCCGGCCTCCCTCGGGCCCCCCCAACGGCCTCCCCCGGACCCCCCCCGGAGCACCGCGCGGCGGCCCCCGGACCCCTCCCCGGGCTTCCCCCGGAACCCCCCGGCCTTCCCCGGGCCCCCCCCGCGGAGCACCGCGCGGCCGCCCCCGGACCCCTCCCCGGGCTTCCCCCGGACCCCCCCCCCCCGGCCTGCCCCGGGCCCCCCCCGCGGAGCACCGCGCGGCCGCCCCGGGCCTCCCCGCCACCCGCAGCCCCTGACGCACGCGCGCCCCGACCCCCGCCGCCCCGCCCCGCCCCGCACTCGGGCCCACGCAGCGGTGACGCGAGCGCCCCTCCCGCCGCCGCCCCCCGTGACTCCCCCCCGCGCCGCCCGCGGGCGCCCCAGGTGCCGGGGTTGTGCGCCGGCCGGGGGCGCCGCTGCCCAAGTCCGTCAGCGCGCTGCGCATCCCGCAGGACGGCCGCGAGCCGCAGGGCCCAGCCGCAGAGCCCGGGCGGAGCGGGAGCGGCCGACGGCCCCGAGGGACGCGGGGGCGCTCGGCGGGAGGGAGCCCCGGGTCCCGGGGCGGCCCGGCCACGGGACTCCCGGTGCTGTGCTCCGCCCCCGGCCCCGGCCCCGGCCCCGGCCCCGGCCCCGGCCCGCGCACACCCCGGACGCGGCCCCGCGGACGCGCGACGGCCCCTGACCCCGGGGTGTCGGTCGGGCTGGCTGGGCGCGGGGCCGCCCGCCTCTGCTCCCCACCGGCCGCGCGCCCGCAGCGGGATCCAGCCCGGGAGCTGAGCCCGCAGCTGCGGCGCGGACGCCGGTCGCACGCCCGGCGGGGCTGGAGCGGCTCGAAGGGACTCCGGCCCCGGCTCCCGTGCGACCGCGGCCGCCGAGCACCCGGGAGGGCCCCCGGGCCCCGCTCTGCTTCACCCCGACCTCCCGGTCCCGCCCCAGCAAGCGCCCGCGGGCCCCGCCAGGTGCCTGCAGCCGCCTCCTCGGGGCACGCGGGCGAACGTGCGCTCCACGAGGCTGCGGAAGTTCCCGCCGGGCGCCCGGCTCCCGGCTCCCGGCTCCCCGCCCCGCACGGCCGCCGCGGGCCCCACTCACCGCTCCCGCCGCCGGGATCCCGGCCCCGCTCGCTCCCCGGGCCGCCTCCGTCCGCCCCTCTCGCCGGCAGCGCGCGGACTGGCGACTCCGCCGAGCGTGTCAGCGGCGAAGGGAGGGGCGGGAAAGTGCTCGGGCGGGCGCGCCGCGGCCCCCCCGCCCGCTCCCGCCCCCGCCCCCGCCGTGCTGCAGTGCCGGCCGCCGCGGGGCGGGAGTCGGGGCGCCGCGCGGGGGGGCGGGGGGCGGGCCGACGGGCCCGGGGGGGCATGGGGGGCGAGGGGCGGGCCCGGGGGGGCATGGGGGGCGGGGGGGCGAGGGGCGGGCCCGGGGGGTATGGGGGCGGGGGGCGTGGGGGCGGGGACGGGTCCGGGGGCGCATGGCAGGACGGGCCGACGGGCCCGGGGGGGCCGGGAGGGGGGGACTGCAGACCCCACCAGTGGCCAGGACCCTCGGAAGACTCAGCGGGGGGTTCCTTAACTGGTCCCTAGCTGTAACTCTGCGTGCGCCTGGGGGCGGCGCCCCACCGTGGCCCCGCGACACCACCGGGAGTCCTGCGCGCTGACCTCGCGGTCGCCCGGCACCCAGGTTTGCCCCCTCCGGGCCCGGGCCGACCCGACCCGTTGACGCCAGCGGGCTCTGCGGCGCACCTGGCCGCCGAGCTGACCAGCCACCCCCCTCCCGTCCACACTGGCAGACGAGTCGAGTGGACACGTGGGGAGCAAACTTTGCTGGGCGTCTGAGGGCTCCCTAGGGCCAGGTGCGCCCAGACAGCGGATCCACAGGCGGACAGGGCAGGTGGCTCTTTTAGGGGGAACTATTGAATATCTAAAAAGGGGAGGGAGGCTCCGTGATTTTGTCTCCCCCCTCGAGGCCCCGGCTGAGCTCCCCCAGTGGAGGCGGCTGGCGGCGCCGCCCTCCCCCCCCCCCCCCCCCGCGTGCTGCCACCCGGGTGCCGCGAGGAGCCGGCGTCCCCAGGTCGCTCCGAGGCGCCCGCGCGGGCCGGGCGGGGCCGGGGCGGCCGGGCGGCAGGTGTCGCCCCGAGATGCGCTCCCGCCGTGGGGACCCGAAGCCGACCCAGCGCAGCGCCGGGGCGCGGGGCAGCGGGGGCCGCGCACAGGCACACGCGCACAGCTTTTCGGCCGGTGTGCCCTGACCGTGTAAATACGCCTGGATGGGTGAACGGATCAGCGTGTAGATGGAAATACGACTTTACGCGCACTTGCGCGGCGGAGAAGAGCTACGGGGCCGCTCAGGCAGCCTCCCGCCCAGAGAAGAGGGTCGGGAAGGAGGCGGTTCGGTTCCGCGCGGTGTCGGAACGTGAGCTCCCTGGCTTGCTCTGTGTCACTCTGCGGGATAACTGTGGAGAGAGGAAGATAGAAACAGTCCTTGCCTGTAATTTCCCCTTGTCGCCATTTCAGGCACTCCTGAACTCTAAGTTATGATCCCCGCCCCCCCCCCCCCCCCCAACGTCCTGTTGAACCTACACCTGCTTTACTACATCGGCCTTTGAAAACCTGCTTGGGGCTTGTTTCGATGAAAGGCTTTGCAGTTTGCAACTATATGTAGTGCCCTAAGGTGAAGGTGGACAGGGAACATGAAAATTAGGGAACATGCTTATTTGCATTTCATCGATCCCTCTGCATAAGCAAATTATTTAAATTGAATAATTATTTAGGCTAAAATTATTGTGCTGTTACATTGAGAAGAGAAATATATCCCATAGGAATGCCTACAAATCTAGCATTGGAAATGAAATTGAGAAATTTTTAAAAAATCATAAATCTTATCCAGATTGCCTGCATATTACATATGAAACTTTGTGCTTTCAGCTGCAAAATATGCCGGTGATCCACTGCGTTCCCAAATGGACAGACACCCTCCTGAGAACCTTCCCCCCAAATGTCACATGACAATGGATTATTTCTCCAACAAGAGAAGTTCAGAAAACCACAAATGATCAATGTGCCCTGTGCTATGCTCTCTTTTGCTTCAATCATTTCCTTGTGCTGTCCATGGAATATACTTTAAAAAGTATATAAATTTTTCTAGCTGCCAAGTTTCCATGTCTTGATGCACTTGAAGATAACAGCTCCTACAGGAAAATTCCCGATTGTGTATTTTTGAGAAACGTCTGATTTTTTAAGACCGGCTTGTGTTGGAGGAGGGTATTTTAAGGCTGTACCTTTGGAGGACAACAAATATTTTGTCATGATGATGGGACACATAGATTCTTCAGCCTGCCCACCAAAACCGCTCTCATTTTAGGGTCCTAAAAACACTTGTCTTATAGGAGCTGATGGAGGGTAAAGGGTACACCTGCACTGTTCCCACAAAATCCTAGAGCTCTGATGTCACTACCCTCCTACCAATCTGGAATTCTATTCCACAGTGCAGAATCTGCTGAGCATGGTTGGAAAATAAGCCATTAAACACACCTATGGAGCATCAAAGATGTGTCTTCACATCTGCTAAGTACAGATGCTGTAGTGATTACATTTGATAACATACACGAGAAGCACAGCCTAGCACATAGTGGGCGTAGATTAAATGCTAATGCCCCACCCCTTCTAGTAGCCAGAGTGAGGTTTTCCCAAGTTTGTGCCTCCGAGTGCTAGTCCTATGTTTCTGCAAGCTCAGGGTAACTGGCAGCAGGCTTCCAGAACAGAGACCTCAAGGGAGCCTCATACACTTGGACCAAGGCTACACAGCTCCAGTTTTCCTCACCTTCATCATCAAGGGTTAATAAGGAGGCAGACACCCTTCTCACCCCTAATGCTCACAGCCTCCCCAACACTCTATATCTTGAGTCAGTCAACGTTAATCTCATGAAGCCCTTAATGCCTATTTATGTGGGTTACCACAAGCAGCTGGGGAATCTCAAGCGCATTTCTTATCTCTTGCATTTTAACACTCATAAGACTGAACACATCCTACATGTCCCTTTCTCCCTATCCAGCTCCTGAAACCTCCTGTTTTGGCCTTCTGGAAGGCACATTCCACCATTAGCAAAATGCCCTATGTCTTCAGCCTCATCTCCGAAGGTTCCCTTCACTTCCTGCTCTAATGGAAGCCTGATTCTCTCCCTAGAGAGGCTGCTTCCACACCCCTGGCAAATGATGGCTGGTTTTTCCCTCTCCAGCTCTTGTATCACTCTATCAGGAGATAAGAAGGTAGTGTCTTGTTCCTCGGTGCTGCTTTCAGGACGTTGTTCATTGCTTCTCACTAAAACCTATAGCTTTGGATCTTCCTTCTTTGGGTTGATTTATACTGTTGCTGCTATGCTCAGACCTCCACAGCACCCTGCACCTTTCCCGACAATATTAGCTCCTAATTCAAGGTCACTTCCTAAACAGTAACCCTACCTTAATCCTCACAAATTTAATGCACATGAAGATTTCATTGCAACCAGCACTACCCTTAGTCCTAAGCAAGAAGGGTTCTGCACCTGGACTTTAGAATGCCTTATTAAAACATTTTAAGTCCCCCTTTGGTGGCTGTGTTTGCAGCCCCAAATTTCCCTGAAACTATGAATTCAGTTTAACTTTGGGCTGGTAATTTCCCAGTACTGTGGCAGAAGAAAATACTTTCTGGAAGAGCTCTCCTTTATCCTAGACTTCAAAAAATATTCCCTCAAGTAAGCTTTTAAAGAAATCTAGAAAATGAAGCACACAAAACAACTAAACACACAAGGAAGGACGACACTATGAAGAAGAGTCAGCAGATATAACAGAAGAAACATCAGTCCTTCCTCAAGAAAAAAACTTCAGGTGTTGGAATTACTAGTCACGATTCTTTCTTTACTTGAAGAAAATTAGAGACAAGTTTATAAATATTTGCAGGTGATAGGAAACTATAAGGAATAACCAACCATATTTGAAAAGGTACCAAATCAACCTATCCAACTCTACTGGTTGTCTTACCAACATCAAATCCAGCTTCCACACACATATAACACACCTTCCTCCCTCCTTAAAGAACCTTGATTTTATTTAGGGATCAGTCTTTTTTTTATTATTGTACCATATATTTAACAAAATTATTTTACACAGAATGCTAAGAGCACATTTCTTCATATTTTACAGAAGGGCTTGAAATTCATGTCATTGCAGTACCAAATCTAACTCCTAACTAGATTGATTACATTTTGTTTAGAGTTTAAAGCCTTAATGTCAATAATCATTATTATGATTAATAATAATTACTGACTGCAAAATATATTCAAGAAATAGTGAATTAAGTTTAATTCAATCTCATATGCCCTGAGGGAGGTGCAGTATTTGGAGGAGTATTTGCTATGTCCAAATAATGTCCTCTTTGGAACTTCTGTGACTGCAGGGTTGTGAATTATCAGTCCCTTCCCTTGCTGCCAGACATCATGCTATCAATCTCCTTTACTCCCTGGCAGGGTCTTTTAAGATCTATGAAAAAACAATTATAAGATATAAGTGTATGCCTTTCTTTCTAGCTTCTGGGTAGACTTCTTTTTTTTGTTTTTTTTGTTTTTTTGTTTTTTTGTTTGATAGTCACATAGAGAGAGAGAGAGAGAAAGAGAGGCAGAGACACAGGCAGAGGGAGAAGCAGGCTCCATGCACCGGGAGCCCGACGTGGGATTCGATCCCGGGTCTCCAGGATCGCGCCCTGGGCCAAAGGCAGGCGCCCAAACCGCTGCACCACCCAGGGATCCCTCTGGGTAGACTTCTTTTACTCACAGCTGAACACATTCTTACACGTACATTATCCACAAACTCTAAAAAGAGTATCTGGTACATAGTAGATTCTCCACAAATGTCTACTGATTTAAACCGAGCTGTGTGTTGAGTTCATTTCCGCTGAGAAAACAAGAAGGATGTCTTCATCTGTTGGTCCTGAAATCATAGAAGGTGTTTGGCAAATATTTTCTTAAAGCCAGAATGGCTTCAGGATCTTAGTAAGCAAAAGGAAAGCTTTTAGGGTCCAGATGGAAGGCTGAAAATGAAAAAAAAAAAAAAAAAAGAAGCTCAGTGAAAACTCAGATTCTGGAAGAATCCTTCTGCTCAAACTGCCAGGGAAGAAACTGCACCAGACAGGGTCAGGAAACAAGAATCTGAAGAGGTCTCTAGCTTCCACTGGTGGCTCAGAGGGAAAGGTAACATGTCACTTGGGAGTCTGTGCTCGGGCAGAGATGGGGAAGGGAGTAGAAATATCCACAAGAGACACTCGTTGGCAAAAAAGAAGCAGAATTTCATGTCTGGAAAACTTTCCTGCTAAGAAGGAGAGAGATGAATTAAAGAAAATGAATCTGTTCAGGGCTGCACCCTGGGTGTACTCTGCGGGCCCATAATCATACCTCTCTATATAGATTGCTCCCTGTGTCTGGGTATCTAGAAGAAAGTAGATTTGTCATCCAGACCATGTCTAACCTCCGTGCGTGTGACTACTGATAAGACGCAGAAGGGGCGCCGTGTTCCTGAGGTCTCAGTTCCGGGAAGAGGAGCTCCCGACACCTGAATGGTGGCAGAGCAAACTGGAGCCACCTCACGCGACATGTGGTGCCTGGCCATTAGTTTAGAGATGCCCGGGAGAAAGCACGGCTGTGGGTAGGCGTCTCACTTGCTCCAGTCTCTCGATGACCGGGTCGGGTCTCTGAGTAAAGTGTAAATGCCTCGGCCTGCTCACAAGGGAAGCATTGAATCACCAGGTGGCCGGGATGGGATGACTTGGCCGTTCTCTGACCTCAGCCATCCCATCCCGGTGCTTGCATAGTGGGCCCGGGGAACTGTCAGTGAAGGATGGCAGTTGGTAGATATGTACTGCCCCACGGAGGGACAATTCTGAGAACATTCTATACAGTCTCTCAGAGGGTTTTCGATAGGATAGTGCCCATTTGGCCATAGTGGTGACCAGTTTTTTAGTCAACAAACTACTGACTTTCCTCCCTTCCTTATCTCGCTTCTTCACCTGCTTACTGTACCTCACATGATCAATTCTCTAGTAAACCACATGTAATCAAACCCTAAACCCAAACTGAGACAACCATTGTGCAAAGCCAGACATAATCAGCTCCATACTCTTGATAGCTTTTAGGTTCTACTTTGTATATGGCCTTATTACTTATCAGCTTGGTTATACAGTGTCCGGCCTCATTTCCTGAAGCGCCATAGCCTTTGAAAGCCCATAGACTTCTAACAATGGTTTCCATTTGAGAGGTGCTATATATATTTTGAATAATTAGTCAAACGTTTAATTAATGTTCTACATTCCTTCTTGAACTCCTCTTTCCAAAATGAGACTTATCAAGAATGTTTCTGTATGAGGGATGTGGAGCTTCAAATTTTGCAATGCCTTCTTTGGAGGGGTAATAGTACAACATCTTGAGAAACCTCCAGCATTCCTACAGTTTTAATTTGATTTAGATTAAAGCAGACAGACACACACACACACACACACACACACACACACACCTACTTTGTGGCAAAAGTAATCTCTTTGAAATTTTTCCTGCTCTTTTTCTTTCAGTGACTTCTGTTGCTGCTCCAAGCTCTGTAATAAGTATTATGGATCATTTATATCTAAATGATTTATAGCTCAAATATGAATATTCCCATTGGGTCTCTCATATTATCACCGCCTGGATTTTCCTTTTTCACAATCTACTACAGGTTTGTTAATACATTAAATTCTATTAAATCATTTTCCTATTCAATGGAGAATTATTGTTTTCATGTTCAGAATTTTTCTTGCATGATCTTCCTGTGCCAAATTTGTGTTCTAACACTCAGCTTTCTATTTTAATAATAGACATGCTGATTTCCCCATATGATCTAACTATCATGTAGTTAGCTCTCGGAAAGTTAGGTTTATTTCTATTTTTAGCATGATCCATACATATTGGTCCTGACCAACTTTTGGGTCACAAATTGCTTTTTCTTTCAAGAGGTAGCAACATGGGGCACTTGGATGGCTCAGCGATTGAACGTCTGCCTTCAATTGGCTCAGGTCGTGATCCCGGGATCCTGGGATCGAGTCCCACATCAGAATCCCCGCAGAGAGCCTGCCTCTCCCTCCGCTTATGTCTGTGTGTATCTCTCTCTGTGTCTCATGAATAAATAAAATCTTTTTTTTAAAAGAAGAGGTAGCAACACCATGAATGTTAAGATGGAAACATTTAGTCTTAGAAGTCTAATTCATGTTTTCTCTTGCTTTACACTTAGACTAAAGCTATATATATATATTTTAACTATCCATGACTTTATTCCATCCCCAGTCCCAAGAAGAGTTCTCTGGGTGCTGTAGTAACCATTTTCTGCATAATGATGCATCTTATATGGACACTATATCTCCCTTACTAAAACTTAAGCTCATTTCTACGTGGAGTGGCAGCCCAGAATGAAGGGTTCTTTGATAACGGGGCCAGGTGGATTAGGTGAGGCTTAGGTGGATTCCCACCTCTACTACTGATGAAAACTCAAGCTCATCCCAGGCTATTATGAATTCCCAGGGAGGGAGTAGGAAGTCTCATTTTGGCGTGAGGACTAAGCCATAGGTTACCAAAAGTTCAGTGTTTGGGGCTGTGAGGTAATTGTCTGCTTTCTGACCTGCTGAGGAAGAAGCTTCTTTCCTTCCTCCCACCTCCTTTTCATTCATCCCACAAGAGGCAGAATCAGGTTACTAGGGGGTCCCTTAAAAGTATGGTGGGTTTCATCTTGTCTCTCTGACTCAACACCTCAAAGGTCACCTTAATGCCACAAAAGTCCTGTTTCCAAAAGAAGGAACTAATTTCTAAAGGCTTTCTGGGAATGTAGGTTCAGAGACCCCTTCAAAGAACAGAAGTTGCCCAGAATTTCCATTAAAGAGACTCCCAAAACAGATTTCCTTAGGTTTTCCTAGAGGCAACGCAGAAAACGCACAGAAATGGGTAGACGATATCATAGATCATTGGTTCTCAGAATGCTCAGTGAAGAGATTTCCTTGGTATATCATCCTGATAGGTTAGGCTAAGAGTCACAGAACACAGAGTTTGTAAGACACCAGAGGATGGCTGCAACTTAACACACTGGCCTAATGTCACTTTGGCAAAATGGAAATTCAACAGCCACCATACGTGCACCTTTCCAGAAGAAGACAAGATTCAGACCCCCTGGGACAAAGGTCAGTGGGTACAGACAGTGGTCTTAGAGGTTGTCATGTGGAGACCTCAGAGTCCCAAAGAAGGCAGGGCTCCATATTCTTATTTACAGAGAACAAAAGGATTCTCAGCAGGAAAAATAATATTGAAGTGCCACCATCACAAGTTGCTACATGTGTTCTTGCAGAGGGCCTTGGTCCCAGGGCCAGTAGACACTCTCCTGGTAGAGCAGGCCAGAGGCACAGTTGTCTCCGTGGTGGGTACCTCCTCCTCTGTTTACCTGGAAACGTCTGCATATAAACAAGGTGCTTGCTGAAGATCCTTAGAGCAAGGGCAGCAAGTTGGCAAAACTCTGCTTAAAACACAGGCAAGTGGACAGCAGAGATGTGATAGGGGTTTGGGTTGGCGGGGTGGCTGTCGGTTAAGCATCTGCCTTTGGCTCAGGTCAGGAAGGCAAAGTCCTGAGATGGAGCCCCGCATCAGGCTCTCTCCTCAGCAGGGAGCCCGCTTCTCTCTCTGCCCTGCTCCTGCCCCCTCCACCTTCTGCCAAATAAATAGTTAAAAAAAAAAAAAAAAAGTTCAGGTTGGTGAAATCCCCCAGAAACTCAGGGCGCTGTGCCTGGTCTCCTTTGCCAGGATGAAAGGCACGGGCTGGGGCCCTTAGGGCCCTGGGATGGTCTTAGATGTGGGGCGGGCCTGGATCCCAAACAGGAATGGAGTGTGACCTAACAGACAGATTCCAGGAATGTAGCCAAGGTGACAAGCCAGCAGACAGTACAACTGGGAGAACAATCCAAAGGGGCTACACAGAGCTTCAATCCAGTTATAAAGCCTGTACAGTGCAGAGTCTGCAAACAACAGAAAATAAATCTGAGACTAAGGCCAAAAAAGGTGAGAGACTGGAAGAAAAGTGAGTCAGCCAGAACCGCAGGAAGAACTGAAGACCAGGCCTGGGAAAGACAGGAGCCAGGAGATTGCTGAACTCTGAGTAGCCTGTTTTAGGGCTCTGTCTTTGGAATGATTCAGCTGCCTCTGCCTTTAACCCTTGTGTGACTAACCTGGGATTCTCAAGAGAGTCTGAATGGCCCCAGCTGGGGCACACGACAAGTGGAGGAGTAGGTGAAGGGCACCCTGATGCACACGCCCACCAGGACCACAGAGATTGTGAGAAAGGGCCACTTAGCAACAGGAGGGTAGGGCGTGGCTCCCCGAGGAAGGGTGGGGTGGTTCTGGGCAAGACAAAGCAAAGCGATATTCAATTCAGGGCACAGCTGAATGACAAATAGAGGTGTCAAGGGCTTGAATGGAAGGGAGAGTGCAAGGCAGAAGGCCATTTGAGGCAAAAGTCATTCTACAGGTTCTTAGGGGCACAGAAGATCCCGTGTGTGGACGCAGCAATGAGGGCACTGCTCAGACCCACAGAGTAGCCACGGGCGGGTAGGTGGCCTGCAAGAAGATGGCAGTGCCACTCCTCTGCCATTGAGGCTCAAAGCCATGGCGTCTATACTGAAAATCTGCACCCTAGATTCTTGGTGTCGAGTGATTATAACTTCAAACATTCTACTGCTCATTCCTTAAAAAAAGCTCAGTTGTTACTAAAACAGTATTGATGAAGGCCCCAAAGAACAGGCAATACATCCATTTGGTACTCTGAATGTTACACCTGTGGCAGATCATGTGGGAGATTGCTACATACCTGAGATGCTTTTCCTTTTTTTTTCACATTGCCAGTTTTATTAATTATACTTTGATATTATGCCTTCAGCTTTCATATTAGGATATTATTATTTAAAAAAAAGAAACAGCCTCATTAGTGTGGGGTGGTAGTGAGGGCTTTGGTGACTAGATCATGCAGCATAGCCTGTAAGTAATCTCAAGGGAATTTTTCTTTCCATTTTTAGTATCAGTATCTCTACAAATGCTTTATTTTGTCCTAGTTATACTTTATCCCCTTACATAGGGTTTGGAAAACATTCTCCTTGGATTGTTTCAGGATATAAATAAATAGAAACTATTATTTTTCAATCTTTTTAGATCATATAATTGCTACTATGTTAACTATTTTGAAGGGTAATAAAACTCTGGAAGTTATCTAATTAATTATGAAGATAGAAAACTGTGATATAAAAACCTCAGTGCAGTAATACAAAAAGAAGAAAACTAAAGACCAGTCCCAATCCCAAATACAGATGCAAACATCTTGAGTAAAATGCCAGCAAGTTGAGTTTGACACAATGAAAAGAAAAAGAGTATACCATCATCTCATTAGTTTAATCAGGATGAAAGCATAGTTTAGTATTAAGAAATGTTTTAATAATAATCATACAGTCACATAAGTAAGTCCAATGACTGTATCCCAATATATGTTGAAATGTTAATCCTTAAAATTTCACACTCACTCTTGACTCATTAGAAATCTAGGTATAGGAAAATGGATGTTCAAAAATGCATTTATATCAAGCCAACAGCCATATTATTATTGGGGAAACACTTGAGGGGATCCCATTAAAATCAGGAATGAAATAAAGAGGCCCATTATCATCAGCATCACTTACCTTGGCTTTACAAGCATTGGCTAATGGAATAAAAACATGAACCAAATATTTGAGAAATAATCACAGGAAAAAAGTAGAAGGAACTATTATTATATGTAGTTGTTAAGGCTTTATATGTATAAACAGAAAACAATTAAGAAAAATGGCTAAATATAGAGCCATAGCTACTCTATACATTGACATCAATCACTGTAAAGAATAATGGCAAAAGATCCTATTCACAAAAGCAAGAGGAGATATAAAATACACAAGTGTGAACTTAGCCAGAGAATTGTGGAAACTATATGAATAAAATCATAAAGTTTTGCTAAAATACTTAAAAGAAAAGTTGAATACAGGGAGATACATTCTTAGATGGAAAGCTGAATATTATAAGGTTATCTATTCTTCCAAAGCCAATTTACAGATTTAATAAAATACATAATGCTGAAGAAATTTTGGGGGATGTTATCAAAATAATTGTAAGTGTACCCAGAAAAATAAAAAGGTAAGGATTGCTTAGGTAGTTTTGGTAAAAGGACAATAATTAAGTACCCCTTCTCTAAACATAATAAGGTACAATAATTAACTCAGTTTGGCACTGGCATAGAATAGTTTGTAAAGCCAATGGAGTATCCAGATGACTAATATGGGCCTTAAGTGGTTTTAAAGAAATTACAAATAATACTACTATTATCAATTCTACTGATAGAATAGTTTGTGGACTGCGTGGTTCTGAAGCCTGTTGTAGAGACTCTGATGAAATAACAAGGGAATTTTTTAAAGTTAAAAATGGGGGCACCTACCTGCATAGCTCAGTCAGTTAAGCATCTGCCTTTGGCTCTAGTCATGATCACATGGTCCCGGGATTAAGTCCCACATCCTGCTTCTCCCTCTCCCTCTCTCACTGCTCGTGCTCTCTCTCACTCTTTCTCTCAAATAAATAAAAAGAAAATAATTAAGTTAAAAATGATACAAAATCAGAAAGAAAATTAGTGGGGCATCTGGGTGGCTCAGTTGGTTCAGTGACTGCCTTCTGCTCAGGTCATGATCTCAGGGTCCTGGGATTGAGTCCCACATCAGGCTCCCTGCTCATTGGAGTCTCCTTCTCTCTCTTCCTCTGCCCCTCTAATCCCAGTAGAGGGATTATATTATATTTCTATTTTTAATTTTTTGAAGAATACCCATACTGTTATCCATAGTGGTTGCACCAGTTTGCATTCCCACCAAAAGTGCAAGAGAATTCCTTTTTCTCCACATCTTCACCAACGCTTGTTTCTTGTTTTTAATTTTAGTCATTCTGACACCTGTGAGGTGATATCTCATTGTGGCTTTGATTTGTTTCCCTGATGATGAGTGATGTTGATCAAGCATCTTTTCATTTGTCTGTTGGCCATCTGGATACCTTCTTCAGAGAAATGTTCATGTCTTCTGCCCATTTTTTAAACTGGATCATTTGTGGGGTTTTTTTGTGAGTTATATAAGTTCTTTATATATTTTGTATACTAATCCTTTATCAAAAGACACATTGCAAATTCTTTCTCCCATTCCATAGGTTGCCTTCTAGTTTTGTTGATTGTTTTCTTTGCTGTGCAGAAGTATCTATTTTGATTTAGTGTCAGTAGTTTTTTTAGAAGGCTTATTCTTTGAACTTATTTTGGCTTTGATTTTATTTTCTTACCTTAAAAATAATGTTTATGTCATTAATTGTATTTTCAAATTGCTTTAAATTCTTAAAGAAAATAAATGTGATCTAAGTTAATTATTAAACAGTTTTCACTTAAGCGGCACCTGAGAGGCTCAGTCAGTAAGCAACCAACTCTTGGTTTTGTCTCACGTCATTATCTCAGGATTGTGACATAGAGTCCTGCCTCGGGCTCTGCATTCAGTGACAAGTCTGCTTGAGAGTCTTTCTCCCTCTGCTTCTCCCTCTTGCTCACACAACTCTCTCTCTAAAATAAATTAAAAAAAATTAAATACAAATAGTTTTCACTTAAGAATCTTCTGGTGATGAATATATATTGTTGCTTTAAATAGTATTTTATTGAATATTTATCAACTATTTGTAGTTCCACTTTGGCAGTTTCTGATTTATTTCCCTTGCCCATTTATTTCCTGAGGCTTATTTTTTCCTTGATAATTCGTAAGAGAGTTTTGTGTAGTAAGGCTATCAGTCTTTCTTGTAACTTATTGCAAGTAATTACTCACTTTCTTTCCTTTTAAAAAAGATTTTATTTTATTTATTTGAGGTGGGGGTGGTAAGGAAGGAATCTTCAGTACATGACAAAAACTCTGACACTATTCCTACTATTATTTTTAAAGATTTTATTTATTTATTAGAGACACAGAGAGAGAGAGAGAGAGAGAGAGAGAGAGGCAGGCAGAGACACAGGCAGAGGGAGAAGCAGGCTCCCTGAAGGGAGCCGGATGTGGGGCTCGATTCCGGGTCTCCAGGATCAGGCCCTGGGCTGGAGGTGCGCTAAACCGCTGAGCCACCGGGGCTGCCTCCTACTATTTGATGCAGTAATCCCTTCTCAGACTCTTTCCTAAAGCGGAACTCTAAAAAACAGAAACTTTACCCACAAAGCTGTTCAATGCAGTATTATTTATAAACTATAAACAACCTAAATATCTAATGACAGAAGACTGGCTTAGCACACTCTGGTGTACCTTGTGTACTACATAGAGAATGACACGCACACAGAGAAATCATTACATTATAGTAAGAAAAAACACATTATATAATATTGTATATACAGTTTGATCTCAACTGCAGGTACTCTATGTCTAATAGAATCACATGAAAGAAATATTTAAAATTTTCAAATTATTTTGTATTTTTCTGTACTTTTCATTTAAAAAGTAAGAGATATTTCTTTGTAATCAGAAAGAATAAATTGTAAAGTTCGTAGAAGACAGATGGCTTATTAAACAGATGTGAAGGATTGTGTTTTGTATACCCAACTCTATACCTGTCAATTTCCATGGGTGGGGAACTCATGGGACAAATGAGACAAATTCATAGGACAAATGTTCATTATAAGTCTTTGATTCTTAAGATTTCTGGCAGATGTTTGTTCCTCTGGACTAGAGTTTTGATGCAGGACACTTCAACACTCTATTTGTTAAAAAACAATATTCCGTTCACTATTTTTAGCCACAGGCTGTTAGGTAATGTATTCTAAGAAAATTTTACTAGGCAAGGGATATTTTAAAATCCATAAATGTTTTCATTTTTCTAAAGCTATATAGACTGAATATTCAGATCAGTATTTTGTTCTTCCTTGAGATCTTTTTTTTTTTTTATTCTATGCAATAATTCTGGGGGATCAAAGCATTCAGAGAACTTTGCTTCCAGTGAAGTTTAAAGTTTGTCATTATATTAGATCAATGAACATCAAAACCAATCTGTTGCATATCAAAGATAGTAATAAATTACAAGGTTTGTTTTCCTTTTTAAGTTTCTTTTAGATCTAACACGAGGAAAACGAAGAGGTGAAAATAGCTTTCAATGTTGTTCCTTTGATTATTCATATGTATGTTATTCTTAGAGTTTTGTTGAGTTTCATCTTAAAATCACATTAACAACAGGAAAATATTAACAGTGAAATAGCATTCTGATGTTTTCAGAACATTGGTATTTAAGGAAGGAAATGTTAAGGAAGGGTTGTTCTCAACTCTCCGACTATCTTGATCCAGTTCTTGCCAAAATATAAACAAAATATAAACTGGGTTTCTGCCATGAGGAATCAGGGTAAAGAAGAGAGGGATGGGGGGTGGGGGGCTTCCTTGAGATGTGAATTGTAAACTCCTCATTGGCAGGAACACTTTCCTCCAGATTTGATCTGAGTGGGACCTAGCAAAATAGCCCACGAAGAGGAGCACTGGATATAGACTTTGGGGGATGATGATGGAGAAAATGACGTGCAATGTGCAAAACTAAAGCAGAGATCCTTAAACCAAGGGATTCACTCCAGGAAGAAACAGATGCTTACATAATAGGTGTAATGCACATACTGTTGATTTGTGTGTATGTGTGTGTGTTGTTTTGTTTTCAGCAAGATTCTATTTCAAGGAAAGCTTCTGAACCCTGGGAGGAGCCCTGCAGAAGGCATGGTCTTGCTCCATTTTATGTCCAGGGTCTGAGTGTGTCCATCTGCGTGTCTGCTTTGTGGCCAAAAAAGTCCACCCAATTCAAAAGAGATATTGTTTTGGTCTCTGTACCTCTGTAAGAGCATATTAGAGTTTATTTTTTATTTTTTTCTAAAGATTTTATTTATTTATGAGAGATACAGATAGAGGCAGAGATAGGCAGAGGGAGAGCTGGGGTCCCTCCAGGGAGCCCGATGCAGGAGCCCGAGATCCATGAGCTGAGGACCTAAGCCAAAGGCAGAGCTCAACCACTGAGCCACCTAGGCCTCTGGCTTATTAAGGTTTGATTAAAAGAAACTCCAATGACTTGACTGCCATGGTAGGAAATATAATGTTACTTTTGATACTTTTATCTTCAAATTGATATGATATGGTCCTAAATAAAAAGCTTTGTCTACATCTCAGTATTTTTTGCCAATTCACCAGAGTAAAGAACTATAAAGAAATAATAGAAATCAAACATAGGAAAATTATGTAGCTTTTTTTCCTCGGGTACAATAAAATCCCAATACCTAAATTCATATAACTATCCATCAGATCTCTCACTCCCTCCTTTTTTTTGCATATTCTAAAAATTGTATCTAATTAAAAATCAGCTTTTATTAGGCAATGATGACAGCAGTTTTTTTTTTTAATTTTTATTTATTTATGATAGTCACAGAGAGAGAGAGAGAGAGAGAGAGGCAGAGACATAGGCAGAGGGAGAAGCAGGCTCCATGCACCGGGAGCCCGATGTGGGATTCGATCCCGGGTCTCCAGGATCGCGCCCTGGGCCAAAGGCAGGCGCCAAACCGCTGCGCCACCCAGGGATCCCGACAGCAGTTTTTATAAATATTTCAGAGACCACTAAGCTGCTAGCCTCAAGGATAAAGAAAACTCAGGAACATTTGAACTATTTCAGTTAAATATCCCTTCCTAATTTTGTATATTAAACAGTAAAAAAATGAACCAAAATGTACACAGATCCCAGTAAGGAAAATAACACCTTTGCCTTACACTTGACATGAATATCATTCTGTAGATTACTTTGCCCTTTTTGCAATTCTCTTGATGTACATTTATTTCAAAATGCCCATTTTAGAAATAAAGTTTGAAGGGAATGAACACAGTAACATACAGTTTAGGGGGTGGGTTTCTATGTCTGTATCTTATATAATTCTGCATATGGCAGGGCGTCAGTACATATCAACTGATAAGAATGATCATATATGATTCTCTATCCCCAAAATTAAAGTATAGGAAGGACAAGGGCTGGTCTATTATTCCACACATTTAGATGTAACTCTTACCCAGAATACAATTTGAGGTGGGCAGTAGGCAGTGCTTTATCACCGCATTTCTTACAGGACTATCTCCTGAACCAAACTAGGTTCCTTGCTGAAATAAATATGACAGATCTAGACTTCGAGAAATCATTAGAAAATAATATGGAGAATTGATTTTAGTTATTTGTGTCTGGTAATAGAAACAATAGAAAAATACTTGGTTAATAATAAAAAGCAGTGAAACCCAACATTCCATTCTTTAGCCGACGTCAGTATGATCACTTAGAAAACTTTGGAAATGATTTAATACATTCATACTCAGGCTTTCAAATTTTAATAGATGCACAAGATCATGGTAGACTACTATAAAAGAATATTATAGTAGAGTTTTACAAAATCTACATGTACTAATCTTAGCATTCTGAAGTTATCTTGAAGTATTCTTACTTGTATTTTAAACTCTGATTAGATTTGCTTTGTAATACTAATTTCAAATTTCAACTTCTAGTCACACGCGCATTATGAGGCAAATCATCTCCCAATTTATTCTGTTCTAAATTTAATTTTGCAATAATGAAAAAATAGAATGTTCAGTACTTGGAATATTCTCCGTCAGTTCTTAGGAAGTTCCCAGTCTGTGTCTATATTCTAATGAGCACTTTAAAGTGCATCTTTGCCAACATTTATTACTCTTCACTCTAAGCTGCTGCTCCATAGAAATGAAAATTTAATCAGCTGTGATGGTTGGAACAAATAAGCCTGACTTGATTCTGGACTGGCTTTAGGTGTGTAGGTGGGACCAGACAGGAGACAGGTTGGAGTCGTCCTGGCAGTAGGCTACCCAAGTGTTGCAGAGCTTGGAATGATGTGGGGGAGGGGAGGTTTGGGAACCCCTGGAGAGGTCAAAGACCTAAAATGGGCTGCCCTGGGAACAAACGGGGCATAATTCCCACCTCCAACCCAGACTACACCTGAGTTATTCATAGTCACAACAACTGAAGTAGCTTAGGCAAAGAGACAGTTTCAGGACTCTCCTTGATACCTTCCCTCTTACCATAGCCAGTTTCTAGTCTGCATCTGCATTTCTGGCATTAATCCAGACATAATGCCTGACTCATAGGAGATTTATCAAATAAATGCACACAAGAGAAAAAAAATCAAATACATTGCAATGGTTCTTTTGTGTGGAACAAACTTGAGTCATACCTAAAAGAAATGTTCTCTCTAAAATAAAGATATGACCATTAAACACTCCTTATAAATACTTCTCGAGTCAAATAAAGGATACAGCAAAAATAATTCCTGAATAATTCAAATTACTCATGAACATTTTAAAAAAACTTTTGTTTACCATAATTTTCCAAAATGGCTGTCGACTGTGATTAAAATTATTAAACTAGTTGGTGAGACTTTATTTAACCCAGATGAGTGATAATAGTAATTGCAGTCAGTCACACACATTGCTCTATACTTGACATCATTATAGTCCATAATACTTATAAAAACCCTAAGTAATAGGCACTACAGGGGAAGAAACTGAGTCTGAGAGGTTAAATAGCTTGTTCAAGGTCACATGTCTAGTTAGCAGCAGAACCAAAATTGAAACCTACTATATTTAGCATATGAGTGAAGGACTGCAGCTCTGGTCATACTATAAAGATAAATTTATATAAATATTCCTTCGGGCAGCCCAGGTGGCTCAGCGGTTTAGCCTTACCTTCAGCCCAGGGCCTGATCCTGGAGACCCGGGATCGAGTCCCACATCGGGCTCCCTGCATAGAGCCTGCTTCTCCCTCTGCCTGTGTCTGCTTCTCTCTCTCTCTCTCTCTCTCTCTCTGTGTGTGTGTCTCTCATGAATAAATAAATAAAATCTTTAAAAAAATTCCTTCAACTTTTTTTTATAATTAATTATTATTAATAGTTTCTATTTCTACAGTACCTTAACTTGTATTATTACATTTGATCCTCACCACACCTTAAGAGATTTGTAGGACAGATGGTGGGATCTTCTTTTTGTGGACAAGGGAAATTGAAGCTCAGAAATTTTGACTTGCCAGAGTTATAAAGTTGGATCCACAGCATCCAGGTAATATTTCCATAACACAGACTGCCTTCTTGAAGCATCTCTCAAAATTGACAGAGAATGAATATTAAAGAAACACAACTGAATTGCCTAAGACATATTACAAAACAAAACAAAATACTCTGTAGATGTTTGCTAAAATGATAATTCTGGACCAGAACTGGAGATAGAAACCATTTCTTTTTGTATTATAAAAGAAAAAGCTATTATAAAATTATTTCCTGCAAAATGATTTTGGATAATGAAAATGCCACACTTGGTCTTTGACTAGAAGAGCCCAGATAGGAAGAGACCAACCATCATACACCAGCCATTAACTTTCTCCCAGTCCATAACTGAGGGCTGAATGGTATGTGACCTCTGAACCACAGAATCAAAATATCTGCTATTTTGATCTGATGGCTGGTACAGTCCAGACTAAAGCTATATTTTTCTCATTTCAATTCTAGAGACTGACATTGTTTCACAGAGCTTCTGTCAATCAGGAAGTTTTTTGAACAATGTGACATATACTCATGACCTGAAGTGTTGAGCTGAAAAGACAAATGACACCTGACAAAAAAAGGTCAGCTTTCTTTAGGCATGGATGCTTGTTAGAGATTTTAGAATCCACAATAGTTATCTGAAATTTTTTAGTGTTCCTTTGTTTTTTTGGCCCATGTTGAAAAATTAGGAATTATATTATCTTGTACAGCTACAGCCTTCAGCCTAAGCCAGCCTTATAATCACTAGAGTAGGATATGGAATATGTGGGAAGTCCAGACTCCTAAAATCTCTCCCCCATTAGTTAATAACAATGTCTGAAATTCCATTGAAATGTTTTCCTTTTCTGGGACTAATATTTAAAATTCTCATAATATTAAACACAATTATAATAGTTCAGTATGATATTAATATATAATACTATAATAGTATAGCATTATGTTATGTATAATATTTATAATAATACAAACCCTCCAAGAGAGGTTAATAAGCATTATTACACAAGCCAAAATTTACTTCTTATATTTTCTTTTTCTTTTTTTTTTTTTTTTACTTCTTATATTTTCTTTTAAAGTAATAGCTACTTTAGAATTGGACTCTATTGGAAAAAAGACTGCAAATGGGAGAAACTGTAGGGACTGAGCTTTAGTAAGGACCCTCTTGAGGTAAAGACCAGCCTTGTTTGGAACTCTACTTAGTGTCCAAGACGTCAGCAGCACGATGTGCTGGATGCAGGTGACACTTGACCCGACCAGTGTCCTGGCCGTCACATGGGCTCACAAGGATAAAACACAACAGATATATATTCTTCCTAATACGGGGTCCCAAGTCCCTGGTAGCCATGGAACCAGGGCTTCAGAATCTTAGGAGGTTTTGATGACACACGGAGCCCATCATGCCATAGAGGTCAGCCTGAAACCTTCTGCAAGCGAGTCACTAGCCATTTAGAAGCTTGAACACTGCAGTACTTTCTTTATCTACCTTTCGGTGATAGTCTGTCCTTGGTAAGGACACAACAAACGAGAAAGGAGGAGAGTATTACTTATGCTCACAGTCCCTGAATATGTTTAAAGCTTTCACAAGCATGGTGATCTCAAAAATCACAAGGTACTTAATCAGTAATACAATTAAAATTGGATTTAATGTTTAAAAAAAAGAATTTTAAAAATTTCTCAGATTTAACTGAAAGAAGATTAAATTTCCAAAAAAATCAAGCACTAAATGTTTGGGGTTTCCTTTTAGTTTTTAATGTGCCTCAAATGGCTATAAGACTTGATCTTGCAAGCCAAGATGCCATAGCAGGGAGAAAGCCTTGGCTGGCAGGACACCGGATTTAGCATCTACACTCCGCAAACGGAACGGGTGGCCACCTTTCAGAGAAAACAAATTGTTCTATTTTGCTGGGAAAATAAAACGAAAGTTCCCATATTTTCTTTTCCTCATTTGTTTATATTTTCAATTACCAAAATTTTTTCCAATATAATAAACATCTTTATTGCAGATTGTGTGGATGATGTATACAACTGTGGATAAATCAAAAGGAAGAAAACCTTGCACATAGTCCCACCACCCAGAAACAACTGTTTATGTGCTATTTCGATATATTTCATTTGTCTTTTTGTATGAGGCCTAGATTTTTATAGATTTTTTGTTTTTAACATTTCTACATTTTTTCTCAATGATTTGTGAGATTATTTTATAAAAACTTATACTTTGTTATAGTTGCTGCAAATTTCCATTGTTTAATTTATCTTTGTGTTGATTATGCTTTTAATTTTTAAAACTACAAACATTTTAAGGTAGAAATTTGCAGGTAGAAAACGTATTTATATTTCACTCTGTGATCTGGCTTGTTTATTATTGTTTTTAATCCAGAGAAGTAGCAGGGAAGTATAGATGCTTTCTTCTCAGTGGCTTTTCCTTACAAAAGTACCTTATCAAAATTTGATAAGCAGGAAGAAAATCACTTTTTCTAAACTTATGATTCATCTTGGATTTACTACTTGGTACAATTCTGATTTATTAGAGATCACTTTTTTTGATGCTTTAGTTCTAGCATATACAAATAAAAAGCCATCGATGAGAACAGGGTTTTCATACAAACAAAATTATTTATTTAATATTTTTTTAAAAAGATTTTATTTATTTATTCATGAGAGACATACAGAGAGATGCAGAGACACAGGCAGAGGGAGAAGCAGGCTCCCTGTAGGGAGCCCAATGTGGGACTTGATGTGGGACTTGATCCGGGACTCCAGATCAGGCCCGGAGCTGAAGGCAAGGTGCCCAACCACTGAGCCACCCAGGCTTCCCATAAACAGATTTAAATGCCAGAGTTTTAAATGCCCTGGAAGGTTTTGATCAGGAACTAGGGGAGGAATACTAAGGTTGTAATTCCTTTATAGGGAAAAGAAAGAAGAGTATAGAAATGGATGAATGGCTAATGAACAAACAAGTGAAGGAACACTGCCTTATTTATGCAAATTTTAGTCTTCTCTAGTCCTCAGGGGTGAACTCTATTTTCATGTGGGACTTCAAGCCTCTCACTGTGGAGATCCCCAGGAGTTTTCTACAGTCTCTCTTCTGCTTGTGAATGAAGTCTGCCTGCTAGATGTATGTACTCCTTCTCCCGAATCTCTAGCTTCAAAGGTCCATGTATTTAATCATGGAAGAAAAGGGAAATCACATCTTTGCCCTGTGTTAAGACCAAAGAAATAACACTTACAGCATGTCATCAACTCTAAACATTTTAATGAATATTAACTGAATAAGTTGGGTAGCATTTAACCAATGTCTATGATATGAGTGATGGCTCTTACAAACAAAGCAAATACTAATCGATTGCTTACTATGTGTCAGGCATTATTTCAATGCCTTACATATATTAATTCCTATGATGATGACTCAATGAGTTTGATACCATTACTGGCCACATTTTGCAGACAAGGAAACCAAAGTTTAGATAAATGGCTCAAGGTTACACAGTTAATAAATGGTGGAATTAGCCAGAATTCAACACGAGCTGTCTGTTCCTGAGTTTCTGCTCTTTATGGTATGATGTCTTGTTTTGCCTAAAAAAGCTGTTCTGCCTTGAATAAAAGCAATAATACCACTAAAGCCATGTAACATGACTATTGAGGCCTTTGTTACAAAATAAACATGAAAATTAAGCAAAATAAATGTACAGTGAAAGCTGCTACTTATTGAAACACCAGCTTCCTCTGGTACTCCTGGGAAAGTATCTAATACAGAAAAACACACACACACAAACAAACCACCAGAAAACAAAGACAATCCCCCCAAACCAATAACCCCAAAACAAAAAATAAAACAATTTGTTTCCCCTTATTCTTCCTGACTTTCACCCAGAGTGACATTATTTGTGTAATTACCACATGTTAAATAGAATCCTAGCAACTTAGAATTAAGGTTATCTAGTCCTACCTGCCTCCCACCCACTACAGAAATTCTTTTACGGTAGTACTGCTAACAATCATTCAGCCCTTGATGGAATACCCACATTGACATAGCTCACCAATTAGTAAGATGGCCTCTTAGGTGGTAGTCTTCTTACCTAAAGATAGAATTTGCCTATTTATAAAGGTCATTTATATGTTAAACAAATGTTTGTTGAACCCCTCTGCTATCTGATTCCAACATGAAACCAGCTCTGGGAATACACCAGGGACTGAGATACACACCTTACTTTCAAGGAACTTGCTGTCTACTACAATCTTTTTAAGTTAGAATTTTGCTTGCAATGATAGCATACCTATCAACATATATAATAAGCATAACTCTTTTTTTCTTATCAATCACATGCAAGTCCCATAAATTGTTTTTACAGCGATCAACTAAATGTGTTGGTCCCACATTGTGAATAATCGGTACACCATCAACAGCAGAATGGATGGACACAAGGTAGTCTGTTCACTCTATGGATATGCTGTAGAGATACTCTCTCTATATGCCTTAGAGCAATCACATGGATGAATCTCACAGGTAAAAGCAGCCCGACAAGAAAAAGTATATACTACAGGATTCTATTTATAATTATGTAAAGTTCAAATCAGTTAAAATTAGTCACTATTATTAGAAGTCAGATTGTGGTTACCCTTGGAGGATAGTGATGGGGAGAGACATGAGAGGTCTTCTGGGCTGCTGGGGAGGTTCTGTTTCTTAACCTGGATACTGGCTACTTGGATGTGTTTACTTTGTGAGAATTCATCCAGCTGTACAATCAAGATTTTTGTACTTCTCTATATGTATATTACACTGCAATCAAAAATACAAAGAAAAAATCCACACAAAGAAAACCATTATCAGAAACATTAGAAAAAAACTCCATCAGATTTAAGAAGAACATGAGTCAGATATTGGAAAAAATTCAGTTCACATCCTTCAGTGGAATGCATATAAGCACTCAGTTTAGAAGATGGAAGAGAGCCAAAGCATTACCGTTAATAAATATGTCCTGCAAAAAAAATAGCCCCAATTTCTGTAATGGGAAAAGCCACTGGCAGAACACTGCAACATAAAATGAATGAACAAGGATGGTCACATTCAGACCTTTCCAAGATTCTGAGGACTTAAGTTGGCAAGAGGCCATCTGAGATAGTACCACTGGGGGAGCCGGGGGTCTGGCTGCCTCTTCTGGAAAGGTCTTTCTGACTCAAAGCCACAGATTTGGTTTATGTTTTGTTTGTTTGTTTGTTTGTTTTTTGTTTTTTAACATGTTGACTTGGCAGCTTCTTTCCTTATTATGAGAGACCTTTTTTTTTTTTTGGTCTTTGCATTTTATTCTAATGCTGAGTGCAAGTTGGCTTTTAGAAAACGAGTTTTCATTTAGTAGGAAAACCTTTTGAGTTTTATATTTGAGATAGCAAAAACCTTCAGTCACATGGATTTGCGCTAAATAGCCAACTGAAATGTATATATCTATACTCATGTATTCGGAGTTCCGTCAATGATCATCTTCTCCCCTCTTCTTTCTGCTTATCTTTTAAGATCCATCTCAAATGCTACCTCCTCCCTGAAGCCTTCTGCAAAGTCCTCCAGAATTTACTGCTTTCTCATTTTCTTCCATTGAACTATGTTAGCATTTCTAAAGGGAGATAACATAGTATAGTGGTATGGTGGCCTTTGGATTATTAAGATCAAAGTTTCCTAATTTCTCTGAGTTCAGATTTTCTTATTTTTTCCAGGACTGGGTTATCTTGATGATCAAGAGCATCTGTAACATATCTGGGATATAGAAGAAATCCAAAAGAAGATGCTCCGTTTCCCCTCACTCTGCTCTTTTTGTCTCTGCTAGCTTGTATCACCTATCACAGCATAAGCTCTATACACTCATTGTTGGTTTTGTTCAGTGATGAATTCCAAATGCCTAAAATAAATGCCCGCAACACTGTAAATACTCCAAAAATATTTGGGGAATGAATGAATGAATAAATGAATGAATTTCTCTTCAATACCCCTACTGTCCCACCCAGGAAGCCTGGTAGATTTATTATCCATCTCTTGGTTTAAGTTTTTTAAGGGCAGGGATCCTCTTCCATGCAGCTTCTTCTAGCCTCCACAGAACATGACACAGTGATTTGTAAACAGGATAAGCCTATTGAGAAGTCAACAGCAAGCTACCATAGAATTATCACTCACAGGTAGAAACAATATAAAGTAGATTTAAACAATAAAGGGTAAAAAAGCCTTGACATTTACAGCACAAAAGAGTATCAACATCTTAGCCTAAGCAGCATTCTGGATCATAATAGATTATGTGTTGTTTGGCTTAAGATTGCACACAACCCACTCAGTACACATCAGTATAGAAATGTGAGAGAAGACATAAAAATCAATGTCAGAAGAGGGAACTGCTTAGTGTTCTTAAATGAACCCTTCTTATTCTTTGTTTGCTTATTTAATACTACAGAAGAAGTAAAATGGCCTGAAGATATATATAAAGAAATGAAACAAAATGCTTGGACAATGTACTGGAAAGTATAAAAATAAATAACTAAAGTGACTATACTCTGTGGTATTTTGGCTAACACTAAATGAAGTTTTACAGTAAAATTAATCTAATGCTGTTTCATTTAGAATATGAAATATACAGGATCCCTGGGTGGCTCAGCAGTTTAGCACCTGCCTTTGGCCCAGGGTGTGATCCTGGGGACCTGGGATCGAGTCCCGCATCAGGCTCCCTGCATGGAGCCTGCTTCTCCCTCTGCCTGTGTCTCTGCCTCTCTCTTTCTCTGTATCTGTCATGAATAAATAAATAAAATCTTTAAAAAAAGAATATGAAATATGCATTGGCTTATGTACGAGAGTGGGATGGGGTTTGAAGACTGTTACAAAGCAGAAAGAAGTATATTCTAGGCTCTCCTGAATTCTAGAAGTAGATGGTAGAGTGGTTGTTCTTAATTATCTGGGCTTTGAAATCCTGCAATCAAACCTCAATCTGGGTTCCTTCACTTGCTAGCTTTGAGTGATTTTTCCAACTTAATTGAGCTCCATGACAGCTAAATTTCTCCAGAGCAAGTGATGAGAAAGATGGAAACTGCAATTTTTAAAATCTTACTCTACAAAGTGACATGCCAAGTTCTTCTCGCCATATGTTATTGGCCATACAGACCAGTCTTAGTACAATATAGGAAGACTACACAAGAATATAAACACCGGCAGGTAGGGTTCCTCTTGGAGGCTGGCTACTGTAAATGGCCAAAACAGCTGGGGGCTCTGTGGGTATCTGTCTCCAAGTGGACCTTCCACGTAACTAGCTTAGGCTTCCTTATTGCATGGAAGTCTCAAGGTGACAGGTTTCCAACAACATGATTTGTCTTACCCAGAATGAACATTCTAAGGTAAGCTATGGAAGCTGCCAATATTCCTAAGCCCTGGGGTCAGAAATACTGGAAACTACATCTGACAACATCTCATTGGTCAAAGAAGTCACTGAGCCCACCCAGTTTCAAGGACAGGAGAAACAGACTCTATCCCATCCCAGGGTATTGGATCAGAGAGGTCAGTCACAGGTATGGTTAGAAATAATCTACCACATGTAATAAAGGAGAGTGCAAACAAAAGAGTAGCATTGATTTTCTGGAAGAAGTTAATACAAAACTAGGCTTTGACATAAATTGAGACCTAGGATTGTAAAGAGGAGGTCTGATGCCAAGAGCTATTCAGGGGCTAAATGCAATGCAGTTGTAATGACAGGAGAAGAGCCATGGAGGCCAGAATGTATGACTCACTTGTGGGATGTATGGAAATTTACTTGGCAGGAATAGGAAAGTCACATCAGGGACAGACAAGAGATGAGGACAGAGACAACTGCCAAAAGGCCCTGAATGCTAAACTGAGAACCTACACTTAGAAGGAGCCTCTATAGATTCCGTAGGAAATGATGCCCTTAGGAATACTTTTGAGGGGGAGGATCTTGACATTTATGAAGCATTTACCATGTATCAGGCACAGGCTTAATATTTCACATACATTAGTCCCTCCAATTCTTACAGCAAATCTACAAGGTAAATCTATCTTCTTCATTTTTTTAAATGAGGAAATTGAAGCTTAGGGAATTTGCAAAGTTTTCAAAGCTAGTAAGTACTAGATCGGTTTTGAACTCAGGTCTGTTTGAAACCTCATAATCTCAATTCATTCAGGTGTTATCATTGTAAAATTCCAAGAGAAAGAAATCTTTCGGCTGTTATTAAGAAGAGTGACTTGAAGTGAGTCCAAGGGACTGCTTTGGAGTTAAGACTGCCATAACATCCAGGGCAACAAGACCATGTGAGCAGCACTGTGGAGAGAACCAGGCAATGCCATGAATGGGTGGGGTACATGTCACACAGTCACAAGATGGGACAGAGAAGCCTGTGCAAACATAAGCTGAAGGAAAAACTATTAGAAGTAATAAATTAATTCAGTGAACTTGTAGGATACAAAATTAATACATAGAAATCAGTTGCATTTTTATATATTAAAAATGAAATAGCAGAAAGAGAAATTAAGAAAACAATTCCATTTATAATTACATCAAAAATAATAAAATACATAAGAATAAACTTAACCAAAGAGAAAAAAAAAGACTTGTACTCTGAAAACTATAAAACATTGAAGAAAGAAATTGAAGACAACACAAAGAGATATTCTAAGCTGATGGATAGAAGGAACAAATATTGTTCAAATGTCCATACTGCCCAAAGCAATTTACATATCTAGTGCAATCCCTACCAAAATACCAACAACATTTTTCACAGAACTGGAATAAATAATCCTAAAATTTGTATGGAACCACAAAAGACTCAAATGGCCAAAGCAAGTCTGAAAAAGAAGAACCAAACTGGAGGTATCACATTCCTAGATTTCAAGATACACTACAAAGCTGTAGTAATCAAAACAATATGGCACTGACACAAAAATAGACACATCAATCAATGGAATAGAATAGTTAGATAAGAAATAATCCCATGCTTATCTGGTCAATTAATCTATGACAAAGGAGACAAGAACACAGAATAGGGAAAAGACAGTCTCATCAATAAAGGGTGTTGGGAAAACTGGACAGCCACATGCAAAAGAATGAAACTGGACCATTTTCTCACACCATATACAGAAACAAACTCAAAGTGGATTAAAAACCTAAGGTGAGACCTGAAACCATTAAACTCCTAGAAGAAAATATAGGCAATAATTCATGCCATAGGCCATAACAACATTTTTGGATATGTCTCCTGAGGCAAAGGAAACAAAAGCAAGAATAAACTATTGGGATGACACCACAATCAAAAGATTTTGCACAGCAAAGGAAACAATCATCAAAACAAAAAGGCAACCCAGCAAATGGTATCCCTGATAAAGGGTTAATATCCAAACTATATAAGGAATTTATACAACTTGACATAAAAAAAAATTATAATCTGATTTTAAAAATGGGCAGAGGACCTGAATGCACACAGGCTGAGGGAGAGGGAGACACAGGCTCACAGCCTGAATTCACGTGGGCTGAGGAGTGGCCCTGGACGAGAAGGCAGAGCCGGGGAACTCTCTAGATTAGGGGAGTTCTCATGCGGGAGGACCCTAGACCCTCCTCTATCTGGGAACGTCAAAGCAGAAACTGCTTTGACTAATGATGCAGCTTTAGGAAGAACTTGTATAAAGCACCGATGGCGGACAACACCTACATCAGAGAGCGGGATCAACTAAATCAACTCTGGTGCCCAGTGGAGTCAGGAGGCAGGTGTCGGTGACGAGTATTCCATCCAGAATGTCCTTACAGCTAGTGCTTAACTGTTCACCCCCACTTTTAAGCCAAGATGAGAGGGCTTGTTGTGACTATGCCTCTCTTCATGAGATGAGGAGTGAGCCCGACCAGAGAATGTACCCACCTGAAACCCATTCCCCCTCTCTGTACATCTGGGATCCCAGAATTCCCTGCTCAGATGTCCTGAGCTTACTTTCAGGGTCTCCACAGCCATCTCATCTGGGTCTTTCCTTCCTAGGGTGAACTCTGGCACTGCTTTGTGCACCCGTAGGGCTGAGGGGTGACCTAAGAAGCTGCCGTTTTACAAGCCACTTAAGGGCATCTTGAAGTAGTGTGATATGCAAGCTAGAGCGTCCATATGTACATACATGAGGCCCTTTGCAATGAGAGATAAAGCCAGATGAGGAAGAGAAAGGTTCTGACCAGGGCCTGGAGGAGAACTCACAGAATTGGAGATTCTAAATTTGAACCTGACCTTATAAAGGTAGGAGGATGGTGTATATCTTCTCTACCATCAGTCAGCTGTCTATAGCGTTAAATATTTAGACCTGTAGACTGTGACCCTCTATTTATATTCTTGCCCAAGACCCTTAGTAGAGGCCTCAGGAGAGGGCCTATAAATCCTGATTCTGGTACAAGCTTGAAGAGGATGTGACTACACCTGATTTCCCCACCCTGCTCCTCCCATCTAGCTGGACTTTCTGGACGCTTTGTCTGATAGTACCACACACTCCAATTCCCCAGGCTTGATGATGGCAGTTCTTGGCTATGTGCCTGGAGACAAGTAGAATGCTGCCTATGTTGTAGCCTATACTGCTGTAACTTGCCTCCGTCCCAAAGCAGATGATTTTTAACTGTGTTGTATCCCTAGTTTCTCAATTTGAAAACATGTCAAGAACAGCAGCATTCAGGATAATCTCTGCAACCTTTCAAGGTAGCCAGCACTGCAAGGCTACAGATTCTGAGTAAGGACTCTGCTGTTTCCACCACACCTCTCCTACCCCTCCAACTTACCGTGCACTGAGGGAGACGGCTTCCACACTTAAGGTGTGCAAAAGTGCATACTCATGCCATTCACTTTGAAAGAAACATCCAGAATTTAAAATGTTACCTCTGGATCACACCATTCTTTATCTCCAGGGGTGCTTTCTTAGTGCCAACTCCCTTTATCAGCGTACAAATGTAATTCAAAAAAAGTCTTCATAGAATTTATTTAAAAAAATTTTTTAAAGATTTTATTTATTTATTCATGACAGACACACAGAGAGAGAGAGAGAGAGAGAGAGGCAGAGGGAGAAGCAGGCTCCATGCAGGGAGCCCGACGTGGGACTCGATCCCGGGTCCCCAGGATCACACCCCGGGCTGAAGGCGGCGCTAAACTGCTGGGCCACCCAGGCCGACCTTCATAGAATTTAATATCTTAATTTGATGCAAGTGAATAAATTTGCACATGAATACCATTTCTGCATATTCTACTTGATAATGTCAAAGGTATTTTTCTGTTGCACTATTCAGTATTCTTTGAAGAAAATCCCATGCAACAGATGTGTTTCATAATTCAGTACCAGAAAACAGTTTGTTTTACTTGGAAGAACTAGGATGATTCCTGTAAACAATTGACTTTTTAACCCATTATTTTTCCTTTTTATATTGGCTGCTAAGAATCTCAGAGTTAAATAGAACATTCATAGTAATTACCTTGTTCTAGTTTCCTGATTCAATTATCTCATGTGTTTCTTAGTCAATATGCTACTAAGCTCAGTTTCACCTTTATTTTTAACTATTTGATTGAATATGTATTTTACGTTAGTGTTAAATGCTAGGTTCTTTTTACAAGAAGGTAGATGTATACAGCTTATTACAAGTAAATAAACTTCTAAGTATACACATACTTATTTTATTATGCTGTTTTTTTGTATAAAAGATGCCATCACTATTAATAACTTTTATGGGCATATGTAGCATGAATTTTGGCAGCAATAAGTTAGGTAATGATACCCTTTCTCTCTTTCTCAGTTTCTTTTAAGTTCTAAAAGTCTATAGAAGAATAGGCATATACCCACATGACCTGGCAGGGAGACTGGCTATACTTCTAATCACTGACATGAGCCGCTTGCTTATCTGTACAAGGAGGGCATTGGACCAGCTAAGATCCCTACCAGTTATAATGTTTCTATTCCATGCACTGGAACTTACTCAAGGAAAGGTCATAGATTGCAGGTAAATGAGAGGACCTCTGGTTTTCCTGCTTGGTCATCTAACATGCTCCAGGAGGGTCCATCTCCCCACAGAAGAGATGTGAGTCCCTCCAGGACTCCAGAAGTGAGCCATGTCACAGGCAACAACCAGTCACCATCGTTGAAGGCTAATCAGGAAATGAAGGACAAGGCAGGAGCCCGTACTGACCACACCTGGGCAGTAGATTTAGGGCCCCATCAGTCTCATTTCTTTCTCCAGGGTGTGGCTATTTATTCTGCTGGCCTGAATTCCTAGCCCTGTGTAAAGCAAGTTATGATGATGATGATGATAATAATTAATAATAATAATAATATAATAATAATAAATAGCCATTATCACTTTAGAAATACTGAAATATGAACCCTTGAAAAATGAAGCTTCATACACAATCTTGAGCTCTGCTACTTTTTCTTCTGCAAAAGAAGAAACCTAATTGAAGTTTCTCATGTGCTTATCTGAGCGTTTACAAAGCAAAGCTGCATATTGACTCAATTATGGGATTCCTCTGAGCTGTTACAGACTTCTTCATTAACACAAAGGGGAGATGACAGATGTAGTCTGAGCTGCCTTGCAGAAAGCTTTAATCTTCTCACAGATATTTCACAAGCTATCCAAGAATTATGTGAAATATAAAAGGATTTCACTCCATCCAACTTTTGGCCACTGGTTCAGAGTATATTGGAAATAGTCTTCCTTCATATACTAAAAGGTTCCCATAGCCCTCAAGCCCCCTATATCCAGGGTGATGAAGAGCCTTTTATTTATTTATTATTCCTCCATTCATTCAAACACCTGGTTTGCACAATTAGTAGTATATCAGGTCTTATACACAGCGCACGAAGAAGAATAAATAATAAGATATGGTCCCTGCCCCTAGAGAAATCACCTTATTTTCTTCTATGCAGTAGTTAATAATAAAATAGCTGAATTTATTAAATATTCATAACTAATTATGTAACTTAATAATATGTACTTATAGTCCATCTCATCCCAAAGGAAAGACTTTAAAAGGCTCTCTTCAAAACCGGCAACACATCTATTTAGAGACTTCTCATTTCACTAGATTTGCTTTGGGTCTAATGAACTGATAAATAAGCTAATTTCTTTCTTACTCAGGCTGGACTATGAGGACAGAGTACACATACTCACTACCTCAGGGAACCCAGGGCAGCAAGTCAGCTTCTAGGAGGGTGAGAAACAAAGAGTTGGGAAAAGGCCTGGGTAAGATGCTAAACTACCAAAGAACTTCTATGCCTGGCTGTAAAGAATCTAACAGCAGCTGAACTGAGCAGCAGATATAATTAATAATATAATTTCTTTTTTTAAATAATATAATTTCTAATGTCAATGCATTAACTCAAGCCGATTGACATTGAATGTCACTCTGACCGCTAACAAACAGGCCTGCTGCTACAGAGTGACCTAAGTAACACAGAGACATTGAGTATATTCACATCATTCACATCTCAGGACGGCTTTGATGGATTGGACAACTTTGGAATGTAACTGCTATTCAATCAGCAGATGCTTGCAGAGGATTCAGCACTGTGAAAGAGAAGTGCAGTTTCATACTTCCCGAAACTGTGATTCACCCAATGACACTGCCCAGCTGCAGAATCAAGTCACAGGGCCCAGTAGTAGCCCTGGTGGCACAGAGCAGATCAAGGTGACAGGGGCAGTGGGGGACGATGAGGGCTTGTCTGTTGCCCCAGAGCCTGCCAGCACTACTGGGGTGGCAGCCCAGGCAGGGGTTTTGGTGACAAGGGAAGTGGGGTGCCATTGTTGGCAGTATCCGAGATACAGTTTCTCTGAGTCCGCATTGTGTGGAAAGCGCGGGCATCAAGTGTGAACCTAGCAGTGATGAGTGGGCAATGTGCACCATGCCTGCAAGACAGCCCCAGACGCAGGCACCGAAAGATGAGCAATCCAACAGCAAAGGTATCAGAAGAGTTTGATGTAATCCTTTCACCAAAGGTAGCTCAGGGGTATCACTTAGCCTGTGACAGGTCACATGGAAGACCACACTGGAAATATTCACAATTCAACAAATCATTTCAAAAATATTAGAATAGTTCAAAGAATAATTTGCAAAATTGCATAATGAGCAGTTATATATTGTTTAGATGAATTAGAGAATACAAGAGAATTTTTTAAATGTTTGATTTATTAATTAATTTATATTATCATGTTCAGTATTGTTGAGGATTTTGAATAACACCCATGGAAAGGCCAGCCAAAGGTCCAGCGGCTCTCGCCACTCCAGAAGGAGGCACAGATCTAAGCTAGACCGCCCCAAGAGAGCCAATGCGCTAACCGCATGCAAGGTGCCTCCTAGAATTGTGTAAAGTGATGGCTCTGAGCCATACATGTATCAAGAATGCATATTACGTCATATTTGGGCACATCAGCGGTACTTATTCCAATGGGTCCCTTTCATTGCTAAGGTAACAATGCCCAGATGGCAGCTACCTCTTTGAATCCTTGATCCTTTACTTCTAGAATGCTCTGCAACCAGCGAGTCTGTGAAGTGCTCCAAGGCCCCTTTCTTCTCTGAAAGCTCTTGGGGGGATGGGCAAACAATCCTACTCCTTAGATAAGGAAGATGCAAATTTTTCCAAAAAGAACTTTACAGGAATAAAGGAAACCAAGCCTCTGACCAAAGCAGTCTGTCTTGCTGGAAAATTATTAAACCAAACCAAAATATATACATATTCTTTCCTATACAGGGTCCCTTGACAGTCATATGTATTAAGAAATAAAGTCTGGGCAGCCCAGGTGGCCCAGTGGTTTAGCGCTGCCTTTGGCCCAGGGCCTGATCCTGGGGTCCCGGGATCGAGTCCCACGTCGGGCTCCCTGCATGGAGCCTGCTTCTCCCTCTGCCTGTGTCTCTGCCTCTCTCTCTCTCTGTGTCTTTCATGAATAAATAAAATCTTAAAAAAAAAAAAAGAAAAGAAATAAAGTCCTTTTTCAGTTGGTTGGAATTCACTTGAAATTTTTTAAAAGATTTATTTATTTATTCATGAGAGACACAGAGACAGAGGCAGAGACACAGCAGAGGGAGAAGCAGGCTCCCTGCCGGGAGCCTGACGTGGGACTCGATCCCAGGACCCCAGTGTCACGCCCTGAGCCTGAGCCAAATGCAGCCACTCAACTGCTGAGCCACCCAGATGTCCTAGAATTCACTTAAATTTTAAAAAGAAACGGATAATCATTAGAATTCTTACCTTTCAGGTACTTTCCCCGACCCATCAACCCAATGATATAATCACCATAGAACTGGGTCTGAGGTCTCCTGAATCAAAATAGGTCTCTAGAACTGAAGGGTTCTGGTCAGATTCTGAACAGAAGTGATAGATGCAGAGACTGAACCCATTCAAGAATTTGCTCTGATTAAGACTCTGGTTGATGGTCTTGTTCATTAAAAGATGTCGGGTTGAATTCTAAACTGACTTCCAGATTTTTATCTCAAAATAAACATCACAAAGTAAGTGGCATTGTAATGGATTGTTACAGGTTAAGCAGAATATTTTTAAAGCAAAGTCTTCTGAGACCTGTGGAAAGGCCAAATATTTGTCTACCTATCCCTGAAATTACATATGCTTATTGAGTAGGGTGGAAAAAAATGGCCCGAGGCTTTGTAATTGGCATCACAATTACAGGGAAATAGTGTGGGATTTATTTCCCTCTACTAAATACTTTTAGCACTGTACTTAGAGTCAGGGGTCCCTCAGATTCTGGTTGGGAAATCACTATGATGTGAGTTAAAATGCAAATTCCTGTGCCCCACCCCACACACCGAATGACCCTCTGGGAGTGTAATTGGAACATCTGCTTTTTAACAAGAATAATGAGATTTGAGAATACTTGTTCTATAAGACAGGGACTGATAACATTCATTCATTCACGTTATTCACTCATTTGTTCACTCCACAGGCATTTACTGAATGCATTTACCTGAGTGCTAAGAATATAGAAATAAATAAAATACAGTTTATGTTCTCCAGTAGTTTAAGGTCTGGATTTAATTTGCTCTAGTGTTTCTCAACTGGAGGCAATATTGCCCCCCAGGGAATGTTGGCTATTTCTGGAAACATTTTTGGTTGTCCTGTTTGGGGATGGGGGTGTGGCATCTACTGGGTAGAGACCAGGAAGCTACCATACATCCTACAGTGAATGGAACAGTGCTCTCCCCAGCCAAAACAAAAATAATCTATAACCTAAAAAGTCAGTAGTGCTTATGGTGAGAATCTCTGATTTGTGCTATGCTGTTTCATTTAGCCAGCCAATCATTAGAATCATCTAGAAGCTTTACAAAAACCCATATCCTACAAATTACTGTGCAGAAAAATGTGCATCTATATTCAAAGGTGGAGCTGAAACATAAATGTGTGTGCCTTGATAATTAGATGCTAGAAGTAAACAACTCCTGATTCCATGTGAACAACAGAAGGCCCCAGCAACATGATATGGTTACTCTACGACATGATTTCACAAATAAAGATGTATTGCCAAGCTGTTTTTGGGTTATCTCTACATTGCTCAAATAACCAATAGTTCAGATGATATTTAATAGACAATTCACCTTCTTTAAAAAAATGTTGTGGACTTCCACTTACAGCCAAGATGGCGTGACAGGAATTGGATTTACCTTCCCTTCTGAAAGAACAACAAAAACACAGAAAAAATGAAGAAAAAAAAATGTTTCAAGACAGGGAACATCAGGCAATAAAGGGCAGTGATCCTGGGAGATAAAGACAAATGTGGTGAGCACCCTGCCTCCAGCTTGCTACCTGGAGAGTTTCTAAGCTGTGATACAGGGAAGGGAACTGCATGTGACACTGGCAGACTTCTGGCATTGAGGTCTCAGAGCTCAGGGAGGCCGAGGTGGCTACCCTGGGCAGGAAAGAGTACCAGACAGGAGCAGGCCTCACAGAGAAACTGCAGAGCTCTGCAAAGGAATTTCCTCAAGTATTGAGCTGTGCACTGATCACCGCGTGCATGTGAGAAACCACCAGAGGCCAGGGAAAGAACCCTCTGCGAGGATTACAGGTAAGAGCCCCTGAGGCTCACACTGACATGGAACAATGCCTGTTCCCAGTAGTCAGCTGGAAAGCCTCATGGGAGGGAGGGTCGGATATACAGAGGATCTTTCCTCAGTATTGAAGAATAATTCACCCTGGATGAGCACTGGACTACTCCCACCTAACAAGTCTTAAAAGCAGCCTCCAACAAGCATTAAACGGTTTCTAAGCACTTAGCTGCATCCCCAAGCAAAGTTTGAGAATACTCACTGACACAGATATGATAATGAGTAGACAAGGAAATGAAAAGAGTTCCTATAATTGTGTCACATATGCTCAAAAAGTAGAGCTACAGATGATATAAATGAAATTATGCAGCAATATATCAAAAAGAATGGTTATTATGACCAAGTATAGTTTTTCTTAGAAATGCAAGGTGGGTTTATCATTTAAAAATCAATCAATGTTGGGGCACCTGGGTGGCTTAGTTGGTTAAACATCCAACTCTTGATTTCAGTTCAGGTCATGATCTCAGGTGGTGAGATGGAGCTCCACATTAGGTATGGAGCCTGCTTAAGATTCTCTCTCTCCCTCTGCCCCTCCTCACCCCCATACCCCCCTCCCATTCACATGCACACAGGCATGCTCCCTCTTTCTGAAAAAAAAAAAAAAAAAAAAACAAAAGGAAAAGAAAAATCAATTACCAAAATTCACCATGTTAACAAACTAAAATGAAAACCATTTGATTATGTCGATTCACACAAACAAAATCATTAAAAAAATTCAATATGTATTCAGGAAAATAACTTTTAGCAAGCTAAGATTAGAAAGGAACTTGTTCAACTCCATGTGAAAGACCTCTATGAAAAACCTACAGCTAACACCATAGTCAATGAATATTTCCCCCAAGATCAGAAACAAGTCAATTCTCACCACTTCTATTTGACAGTGTACTGAATAAAGGCTCTAGCCAGTGAATGAAAAATAAATAAAATAAAGAAATAAAAAGCACTCAAATTAGAAAAGAAGTAAACCGCCTTTATCATTGAGGACATGATCATAAAGAGTATCTATGTATTTATTTTGTATAATCCAAAGTGTGAGAACTAACACTACTTGACTATAAGACTTATTATAAAGCCACAGTATTCAAGACAGTGAATAGAGTCCAGAAATAGAGTTGCCCAAATATGAAAAACATTTTCGAAAAAGACATAAAAGCAAATCAGTGGAGAAAAAATTGCCTAGAAAATCTGAACAATTGAATATCTGTAAGCAAAAAAATGAACATGAACCCATATCTTACACCATGTATAACAAATACCACAAAATGGGTCATAGACCTAAATGTAAAACCTAAAGTCGTAAATATTCTTAAACACAAGAAATCTTTTGTGACCTTGGGTCAAAGATTTCTTAGATATGACACCAAAAATATGATTCATAAAAGAAGAAATTGATAAAGTGAATTTCATTAAAATTCAGTACTTAGGCTTCTAAATGTACTGTCAAGAGAATGAAAAAGCAAATGAGAAAACTGGCAAAAAAATATTTTACAATCATATATTTCATAAAGGATGTGTATCTAGAATACACAAAGAATTTTCAAAACTCAATAAGAAAGCAAAGAACTCAGTTTCTTCTAAGAGCAGAAGATTTAAGAAAACTTTAATAAAGACATTTATTTCCCAAGGGAGGCAGGGGCTCCTTTTCCTCCACACCCTCGCCAACACTTGTTATTTCTTGTCCTTTTGATTGTAGCCCTTCTGACCGGTGTAAGGTGGTGTCTCACTGTGGTTTCGATTTGCATTTCCCTGATGATGAGTGATGTTGAGCATCTTTCCATGTGTCTGTTTGTGGTTGGTAGTTTTTTAAAAAGTTAAACACTTAGCATATGATCTAGTCATTCCCCTCTTTCATATTTATCTGGGGAAATGAAAGTACGTGCCATGCAAAGACTCGTACATGAATGCGTATCGCAGTTTTATGTGTAAAAGCCAAATGCTGGAAATAAAACACATGTCCATCAACGGATAACCAAACTTCAGCACATCCATGTAACGCAACAGCACCCAGCAATAAAAGGAATAAAAGGAATGGACTATGGGTAAACATGATAATGTATATAAACCTAAGTTATTTTGAGTGAAATAAGCCAGGTTAGAAAAAGGTGTAAATATCATATAATTCCATTTATACAAAATTTTAAAAATACGAACCAATCTACAAAGATAAAAAGGAGATCAGGGGTTGCCTGGGGAGGGGTAGTACAGATAGAGGCAGGAAGGAGTGATTACAAAGGGGCACCACAAAATTCTGGGGGACGACAGATTGGTTCTTCTTTATCTCGCGGTGATGGTCACAGATGTGACATGTTGCAATGTATCAAATGTAAGCTTTGTAAAGGTTCAGGTTACTGTAGTCACGTCTCACTGATATCTTTTTTTTTTTTTTTTTTTAAGATTTTACTTATTTGAGAGACACACAGAGAGAGGCAGAGACACACAGAGAGACACACAGAGAGAGGCAGAGACACAGACAGAGGGAGCAGCAGGCTCCATGCAGGGAGCCTGACGTGGGACTCGATCCGGGGACCCCAGGATCACACCCTGGGCCGAAGGCGGCACTAAACCGCTGAGCCCCCCAGGGATCCCAAATCTTTTTTTAGAGGGGGGCTGAATGCCAGTGTCTGGGCCGCTGCCTCCAGAAGAAGTGCCTGCCCGCCTGTGCCCTGCAGCCACCAGGCTCTTGGGCCACCTCCCGTCTCAGGGGTCCTGCCACCCCACCACCTCCATCAGCCCCTCTGTAGGGCCTCCTGCTGTTTCTATGAACAGCTCCGGTCTCTCTTAGATATCATCATTATTTATCTTCTTTATGTTAAGCTTTCAGAATAAATACATTACTTAGACTCTTACCCCCACCCCTTTCCCTCTCTTACTCTTGAAACGCCTCTAACTCAATTTCCTACCTGCCGTAGTCCACTGATGAATCTCTCTAAGGTTACCCTCATCTTCCCCATCTCCAGAGTTAAATGGCCTTTCCCGGTCCCTGTCTCTTCCCTAGAGTTTCCATTCTTGATCTGCGTTTTGGCAAGCTTATCTGCTTCCCCAATTGGGCAGGACAAGTCACCATTCCCCAGTTGGGCAGGACAAGTCACCATTCTGGTGTTATCCCTTCTTGTATTCTTCCATGGCTGCAATCGATGGGTTCTTTCCTTAGGTTCTACACGAGTGACACCTTAAATAGAACTCAAATAGCTGAATCCTAACCCTTTCTCTCTCTCTCTCTCTCTCTTAAAAGATTTATTGATTTACTTGAGAAGTCAGTGAGCATGAGTGGGGGTGGGGCGGGGGGCAGGGGGACAGCGAGAAACAGGCTCTCCGCCGAGCAGGGAGCACAATATGAGGCTCACTCAAAGACCCCAAGATCCTGACCTGAGCCCGAGGCAGACAGTTAACTAACTGAGCCCCCCAGCCCCTCCCTGGATCCTCACTCTTAGCGGAAATTTGTCGGGGCGCTTAGCTAGGCCACCAGGTTAATAGGCCGAACACGTAGTTAGGTTTGGATCTCAGATAAGCACAGAATGTTTGGTATAAGTACATCCCAAATATTTCATGGGATATACTTGTACTAGGAAAATGTCACCTAACATTAAAGTCAAGTGGGGGTCCTGCATTCTTGTTTGCTAAATCTAACCGCCTTCATCCTACCTCGTCTCTTAATTACCATCATTAAAATGCCCTAAATTTTCCAGCTTTCACTTGTGTCTCTCATGGGAAAAAATGCTGTCTTTTCTGACTCTGCCCGTCAAGGCCACCCCTTCTCTGTGCTCAGCTCTTCCCTGGTCATCCCAATATTTTGCCTCATGTCTCCCTTCTCTGAGCTGGTCTCCTTCCAAATTTTCTTCATCCCAGGATCCTGAGGGGTATAATCCTCCAATCTGTTGTTCCGCTGACTCTCACTTTTGATGGGTCATTATTTTGTGTAGTTTGTAGTTTTGGCTTATGAGCTCACTTTCTGGGTTTTTGTTGTTGTTGTTCTTTATGAGTCAAATTTAAATTGTGAAAGTTTTTCCATTTTGTAGTTTTTGCTTTGATTCTGCTGAGGGCCACAGAGGGTTTATCTACCTAGAAAGAGGTTTTGTTTTTTGAGACACAAAATTAAAGTTTTGGTTTCTCACAGGACCTTTTTTCTCCTTTGAAAGCCCTAGAAAAAGACATAATTCCTTATCTTTTTCTCTGCCTTGGTGGAATGTGAATTGCTTTTTATCATTGAGGGGACATTGTCCAGGGCCCCCACTCTCTGTGAACAGCCTTGGGTACAGTTTCATCCTTGGAAGGCCCAAGACCAACCTTCCTCCTCCCCATGTACTTGTTACAGCCGCATCCTCAAGGCCAGCCCCGGCTCCAGAGCATGCATCCAGGCCCGCCTTCCCATCCGCAGGCATCTGTGCACTGCTATCGCTTCACCGTCTCGTCTCACTTTTCTGCCTATCATTGCTCTTCAACTCTTTTGGATTCAGCTGTCTTTAAGGATATTTTCTTTGTCACAGTTTAGCCAGTATTTGTGTATTCCAAACTCTGTATACAGCTGCAGAGTTTGCTTCCTCTTGTCATTCTTTGTGTCCTTGGCTAAGTGCCTCCACTAGACTGTAAGCCTCTTGAGCACAGGAAGCACGTTAGCACACAATCTCCCACCTAACAGAACCTCAATAATTATTTGCATGGGGATGATACTGTGTGGGGCTAATTAATGTTTGTGGCTGAAGGTTGACTAAATGTACATAGAGGAGTGCCTGGTGGCTCAGTCGGTTAAGTGTCTGCCTTCTGATAGGATCATGATCTCTGGGTCCTGGGATCGGCTCCCTGCTCAGCAAGGAGTGTGCTTCTTCCTCTCCCTCTGCCGCTCAACCCTGCTCGGGTGCTATTTCTCTCTTTTTCTCTCAAATAAATAAATAAAATCTTAAACAAATGTACATGGGAAAAAATCATTTGTACACTTCACTGCTCCTAGCACAGTACCACCTACAACCTCTTTTAATAGTAGCACTGGTGTGTGTGCATATGTATGAGAGAGAGAGAATTTGCTAGACTGATTCCTATTGGAAGAAATATCTATTTTTTAAAATGGAGTTCAATTTGCCAACATTAAGCATAACACCCAGTGCTCATCCCGCCAAGTGCCCCTCTCAGTGCCCATCACCCAGTTACCCCAACCCCCCACCCATCTCCCTTCCACTACCCCTTGTTCATTTCCCAGAGTTAGGTGTCTCTCATTTTTTGTCATCCTCACTGATATTTTCACTCATTTTCTCTCCTTTCCCTTTATTCCCTTTCACTATTTTTTATATTCCCCAAATGAATGAGACCATATAATGTTTGTCCTTTTCTGATTTATTTATTTATTTATTTATTTATTTATTTATTTATTATTCTGATTTTATTTCACTCAGCATAATACCCTCCAGGTCCATCCATGTCGAAGCAAATGGTGCGTATTTGTCGTTTCTAATGGCTGAGTCATATTCCATTGTATACATAGACCACATCTAGATGAAATATCTTTGAATTTTTAGATCAATTTTTAGATTATTACCAATCTTTTTCCATGCCCATTCACCTGAGGTTCCTCATCATTCCCAGCCATAACGGGCTTACCTAATTGTCACTTTATATGGGGGGGGGGAAAGGGATGAGAGGGTGGGATGCCTTGCAAAAGGATGTATCGGAATCCCAGGCAACAGGTATGGTTTTAAAATTCCTTCTCCACCCACCTCCCACTATCCTGGTTGGAAATCACTGCCTTGATCATCCCCACAAATTTCTAAGAAGCACTTCTCACTAAAATTTCCCAAAGTTGGTAATAACCAACCAAAAATGAATACATTTTTGTATCGACACGTTTTTAACAGTCAGGCATGAACAAGAATTAATATTCTGATTGGCTTCCCCAAAGCCACCTGGAAGCCCAGTGGAGTGAGACAGCAGACGGGCCATCTGACTTCCATTTTTCCCAAAGTGTCATTAAACACACGAACTCTGGGTCACCGTACTGCATCTCTCCAGGTAGCCAGCTGTAAGGATGTACTCAACAGTGTAGCAAATAATGCCTGTAGAAATGAACAGGCTCAGTGCCTCAATATAGAGAATAAAGATTTGGCTGTTTGGTTTTCAAAACCACAGAATTTTACCAGATGTGATAGTATTTTAGGGAGTGTTTTCCTAATACATTCATTCTCTTACAGGGAATGGATTTCACTATGAAATGATGCTTAAGGTGGTAAACAGAGCTTCTAAAAGCCTTGCTCCCATCTGCCATGGAGAAACAGCCCGGCAGTTTGTGAAAAGGCATTATGCCATCCAACATATTAGTCTCTCGGCTGTCTTGCTCAGACTGTCCATGTGCCTCCTTCCCAAGAGTTTGCTGGCGGAGTTCCCAGCCAGGAATGCCCACAGCCATCTGCTCCAGCTCTCGCACCCTGCCCACGTGCCAGGGGGAGCAGTCTCTCCCCAGATGCTGCTTAGGTGTTTGGACAACTACAGAAGGGCAACCTAGGAAAATTATTATGCGCTGAGGGCACGTGGGCTGTTTCTGTGTTATGATATTTTATTATACTTTGGCTGCCCTGTGTTTTCAAATTGATTCTACTAGTTGTAAACATGCACAGACGGAGTGGGGAGGGACAAGTGTAGAGTGGGAAGAGGAGCTCCCTGAGAACAACTCGGGTAAGGGGAAAACCCCAGGTGGAGATCCCTATACTGTCTCTGCTCTACCTTGAACTGGAGGTGCTATTTTGAGCAAGGCACTTCCACCTTTTATTTTACTTACATTAAATGGGAAATGGAAAAAAAAATGCAAACTAAACAAACCAATTCTGGGATTTATGGAAAAGAACTACTATCCTTAATAAAGAACTCCAACAAATTGGTGAATATAAAAAAAAAAAAAACACAGATAATCCATAAAAATAGTCCAAGTCCTTGATAGGTTTCATGGAACACGAAGAGCAAAAGATTACGAAGTAAGTGACAACGTGCTCACAAGTGGCCAGGAAAGTCAAAGCAACATTGGGGCACCATGTTTTTATGCGTCTGACTAGCAAATAAGAAATTAAACAAAAAATGGGCAATATCTAGTGCTGGGGAGGGTAGAGGGACACTTGCAGACACTGGAGTGGGAATGTGAATTGCTGCAGGCAACCAGGAAAGTAATTTAACAATGCCTATCAACTCTGCCAGTAATCTCGTTTGCGGGAATCTACCCTATTATAGAAACATAAACAATGTTGTTTAAAACACATGTATGGGGATTTGTATTGCCAAGTGGGAGATGACACATGCCAGAAAATAACCTGAATTGCCACTGATGGAGGAATGGTTGAACACACTAGTCCATATTACTGGTTTTCATCCAGGAATGATTTTGTTCCCCAAAGGGCTTTGGGCAATATCTGGGGATATTTTTTATTGTCACAACAGGAGGCTGCATACTGTTGACATCTAGTGGGTAGAGGCCAAGGAGCTCACTTAGCATCTTACAATGCGCAGGATAGCCACCCCAAACAAAAAATTATCTGACCCAAATATCAATAATGCTGCTACTAAGAAACGCGCGTGTGTGTGTAAATATGCTGAAGGTGAGTCCCTGAGAAAATATTAAGTTAAAAAAAGACTAATTTATCATATTATATTTTTAAAAAATATTAACAAACAACTCCAAACAATTATCTATGTATTCCCATTAGCATGGTGTAAAGCCTGGAAGTCAGTTATACCAAACTGGTAACAGTGGGAGCACCAGAGACACATGAGTGCTATACTTCGGTTTCAGATGGCTGATCAGAATCAGACGGGATGCTTTTGAAATGTTTTTATTTCCTGGCCGTACTCCAGATTTCTTTCATCAAACACCAAGAATCTGAAAATTTCAAAAGCTTTTCAGTTTTCCCTCCAAAATTATCCTTTAGAAAAGAGGGAGCTGCCTTCTATTTAAATGCCTTACCCAGTATCTCTTGCCATGGAGGCCCTCCCAATCACCTTATTTTACAGGATAATACTCTTGGTAGACAAACACAGCAGCCTAAACGCTGAGAATGATGCTAACAGAAGGCAGGTTACAGATTCTCATTCGGTCCTCACAAGGCAGAATGAGCGAGCTCTAGGCCCTCCGTCCCTTCCTAGGGCACCAAAGCCACCATAGGGGCTCCACCCCATGACCTCATTCTAACCTGTAACTTCCTCTCAGTAGCCCCACCTCCAAATACCACCACCACCCTGAGGATTAGAGCTTCAACACTGGCAACCGGGAAGGACCCAAACACTGAGTCTACAGCAATGGCCTTGCCATGGTCAGTCACTTCATGATTGCCCTTTGAGGCAAGATGAAGTTTCTTGGCAGAAGACAGTATTTCAGCTTGTGTGAAGGAGAGACAGAGGAATTGTTACGGGATAGTCCTCGCATGGGGCATAGTGAAAACACTCCGCAGTGGTGACTCATTCTGTTGTAATATGGGAGACGGCTTAGCTGAAAGAATATACCGAGCAGGTGGGTGGGAGGCTGGGCCTTGTAATGCAGACATGTGTCCTGCTCTGTTCTTCCAGCACCTGCCGCTCACAGGAAGGCAGGTACTTGCAAGGTACTTTGAAATTTTAAGGCCAAAAGGGCAGCTGTTGATGCACCAGGCCTGCTGAGAAATGCAAATCATCTTTCACTGCACTAAAAGACCCCGTGAGTAAATGCAGCTGTCAGGCATCAGGCAACGCTGGGGAGAGGAGGAGGCAGAGGAACGCTGCCCTAGTGAGCCTCAATCTCTCAGCCTCACCTTGCTGCGGCTGCAAAATGGCATGGAATAAATCATTTGAACCTTGGTTTCCTGTTCTGTTCAATGGTATTGTTAATGGCTGCTCTGAGGAATGAGGACTAGAAAAGATCCCCAAATGGCCTAAGAAGACAAAATGTGGTATTAGTATTTTCAGTGATTTTAATGATGACGTTTATTTTTAAAAATCAAATAACTTTTATTCACCTACAAGATCTTAATATAGTAAAAGGCCAGTTAAAAGCTTTCATCATTATTCAATATCCATGCACTTGTAAATACTAAATTATGAAACTAAAAACTTCCAGCGGATTAATGGGATGAAATGGAAAAGAAGTCTCAAATGAATCATCAGCAAAAATGTCTTTTCAATTTTAAAATGACTTTTCCAGGAAAGCAATAAAATTGTTATTACCTCTATTTTCCTATTTCTTGTCCCATATCACCTATAGTTTCCTATCTTTCAAAATCAGTTCAGTTTCCAAAATATCAATTAGGCTCTTACTATATGTAAGGCGTCTGGTTAGGCACCGGGAAAAGTAGATAAATGTGCAACAGCCCAAAGATGGGACATTAGAGTTTCCAGGAAGGGAGCTAAAAGGATTGATAAAAATCAATCTGCGTCATGGTAATTGAATAGAAATGATGCTACTAATAACAAAATGAGATTTGTTTCTAGAATGAACAGTCATTTGTTATGATCAAACATTTTCTTCATTTTGTGCTTAGAAATGTTGCTTTAAGCTCATATGATTCACATACTCAAGTTTCATAAAATAGAACAAATTAAGTCATTGAGTATATCATGTGAATATAGGAATTTAAGAATTTAACAATTTGATGTAAGTTGCATTATTGTTTACAGGGGGAAATAAAGCTTGCAAACAAATAAATCTAATTAATCTTCATATTCATTTTATATAAAGACACTGCTGTCTTTTTTTGGCCTTGGACCATTAGGTGGAAAAGCCAAACCAATCACAGAGACAGATCAATGATTTCTTCATGTGTCTACCGTACTCATTATATTAATTAAATTAACATTAGCTGCTGAACAAATAAATCCTAAAATTCTAGTGGCCTGACGCATTAAAATTTTATTTCTTGCTCACTTTCCAGTCCAATATTAGTTTTTCTTGTTGGTGGTTGCCTTTGAATTAAAAAGACGGACTTTCTGCCACTCCATTTCCCCTTCCCCAAAATATAATAGTTGATCAGGGACAGAGTAATTGTAATAAAATTCCTATCCAGAAAAGAAAAGAGTGGAAAACATGCAGTGGTCTGTGGTTCACAGCAATGATAAAATCCTACAAATATCTGTGAGATATCTTGTGGCTTAGGTTATTTCCCTTAATTTGACCCAGATTCTGCATTCTGGAAGGATCTCCCTTGCCCACTGTTAGAAGGTAGGGGAGGAACAGTAAGGCATCCCTGCCAACTGAGAAGGCATTTGGAGATAAGAGAACAAAGCAGGCTACTCCATCCAGTATACGAGTTACTCAGGGTAACTTATTAAGGGGACATCTGGTACAGGATGATCCACAGCTGCTGCACAGCTGTTCTCAAAGGTCTGCAAAGTCCAGACCTTTGTCTACAGATTTTATCGAACAAGGGAATGCACAGAAGGGCATTTTAGTGAGATCAACAGGTTTGCATGCACCTGACAGCTAATCTTTAATTAGAGCCTATGGTACCACCTGTGTGTTGGTGGGGGTGGGGTGGAGGTAAGATCATGTTATTTCTAATAGATTCATGGAAGGCCAGAGCAAACCTCCCCCTAACCCAGCCTTGGCAGACATTTCTAAGGTACAGTGTTAATCTCCAAGGGGCCTGGAACATGGAGCCCCAAGAGGTCATCCAGTGAAAACGGGTAAGATGCGTGGCCAAAGGTGAAGTCAGTATCATCAGCACACCTATACCTATGATTCTTCACGGTCCCCGGATCTTTCAGTTAGGAAGTTCTTTCTTGTCTATCATCTTCCATGGCCACGTCTGAAATAGGCATCAAGGATGATACCCTCCTAGAAAGCCAGATAGCCCATTTCAAGCTAGTATAAGCTTAGAGACTCAGAGTTGTTTTAAAACTGCAATAGTCAAAGGTTTCTTTGTTCAAAGCTCATAGTTTTTTCAGCAGTACAGTTTCCACAAAGCCTTAGTAGATTTTTGACTATCATATACCACTAAGTTTCGGGCTGTTTTACTGCATTAGTAACTGGAACACTACCAGAGACTTAGTTCAGTGACATGGCTCATACATTCTCTGTCCTAGAGTCCTTCGCTAAAAGCTTGCAGTAATTCCACTCTTCACTTGTATCCATCAAAGAATTTGCAAGGACATACAATCCATGGCAATCTTTCTTGAAATCCCTCTTCCTTTCCCCCACACTATACTGTGTTTTAAACTTTCTCCTTTCCCCTCTGCTCTTTACCAATATTCTTTTAGTTTTCCCCATTTGTATGGTTTTCTTCTCTTCTCCCTCTTTTTTCTCTCATTCATGCATACAAAACACAATCCCTCACCCCAGTTTCTTGAGTTTTCCTACCCAATTTGCCCAACCTATATAACAAGGTCCAGATATGTGGCAGTAGTAGGGACAAGAAGCAGGTCGCACCCACATTTGACACTGAAGGTTGAGTGAAAAAAAAAGAGAGTAATACTCTCATAGAAAAATTTTTTTCCTCATTGCACTTGTATGTCTATTATCCCTTTCTTCACTGCTTCTTCTCCCTGAAGGAACACGCTCAAATTTACATAACACAGTGCTTTAGCTACTGCCCCATCACGCTTTTACTATCATCTTCTTGAAAGGAGGGCATCTTATTTTTCTGATTCTCACATGTCTACTGAATTTCCCATAAGATCACATAATGGTCTGCGAACTGCTGCATTCACTTCTCTTCCTGGCTTCTAGAACCTCATCCCGCTTCTCTCTTTTCCTCTCGTTACAGAGCTGACACAGTGTTGGCAGCTAGTGACTAGATTTTGTCTAATGGTAATTGCTTTTCTCCTTTTCTATTAGTCTCTTTAGCCTGAATGAATGTGGGGAGAAATTCCCCACAAGTGGGTGAGATCATAATCAAATGACACCCCCTAATACCACATGAGAGAGGATCTTTGCTATAGATGAGAAATTCTGAAGAGTGCTCAGAATCCTCAATCTTTTCCTATTTCAGGGTGAACTATCAACACGGGACTACGCATTGGATGGCATTAGTTATATCTCTCCAGTTTCTGTGTGGAGCTTAGTCTGGTCTTGGGGGCATCATTTATCAGTTTTAAAGCTTCTTAGGGTTGATGTACAAATAGGATTTCTCCTTTGAACTAATACCCAGAGCTTTTGCAAAAACATACATATCAATACATTTCTTCAACAACCTTCCCTGAACTTCCTCCTTCTGACCTTTGCCGTGTTTAGTTACATCATTAAAATTGCCAATTTTAGACACATTATTGCCATTGACACATTATTGGAAAGTCAACTATTGCACTGAAAAATGATAGATTCATTCTTTATGATTTAAATATTGTAGAATTTGGACTTAAAAATTCAATATCTTATTCAAATATCTTAGTAGTACCTGACATGATCACCTCTAATTAATGCCATTTCACAAACACCTTTTCACAAACATACTGATCTATTTTTTTTCCTTTAAAAACTCCTATACATTCACATTATCATTAAGAAGTCTACAGAGAGGGGCCCCTAGGTGGCTCAGTCAGTTAAGCATCTGCTTTCAGCTTAGGTCATGATCCCAGGGTACTGGAATCAAGCCCCACATTAGGCTCCTGCTCAGCAGGGAGTCTGCTTCTCTCCTCCCTCTCCCTCTGTGTGTGCTCATACTCTGATTCTCACTCTCTCTCAAATAAATAAAATCTTTAAAAAGAGAGAGAGAGAGAATTCTACAAAGATCAGAAATTTTGAAATTAGAAGGGAACTTGTGATTACAGTTATATAAGAAATTTTTCTTACTCTTTAAGAAAGAGCTATATCAATTCCTATCTCAAGCTGCAATTTGATAGCTGAAAGAATGAGAGAACTGAAGATAAATTTTTAATAAAATTTGAGAGTTAAGTTGCAGAGAACATATCCTCTGTTACTAGTTTAAGCAAGATGGAATTTACTACAATCTATTAAGTGGCTTCAGAATCCTTGAGATGGTTAAAGAGACTCATGGATGAGTTTTCAGGGGCGATTCTTCAAATCACGCAATACAATAGGGCCCCCCGAGATCTGCTGTCTCTCCTACAATCAGATAGCCACCAGCTCCAGAGCAATGCTGTCACTGACACAATCAGATGATAATCTAAAATTGTGAGGCTGCCACCATGACCATGCACATGCACGTGAGAAAAATGGATGCCTCATGCCCTACCTCCCCAAACCCATGGAGCTTCTAACTGGACACCGGGACCATGAGCCCTCCAACCTGAGCTTGCCATCAGAAGCAGCAGAAATGTAGCATCCTCTTCACTACCATATCCCAAATCATGAGTGCAGCTGACTGGCACCTGAATCACATCTTGAAGCTTAGCTGTGAGAAAATAGGAGGGAGGTAGACTGTAGTTTTATCCTTGTTCTCTTATCCACCCCAGCAGGATGAGATGGAAGCAAGTCCCTAAAAATGAATGGTTATTGTATCTCCTGGGTGACCAATACGTTAAGCACCTGAATTGGGCTCAGGTCATGAGGTCCGATTCCTGGGATGGAGCCCTACCTCAGGCTCTGCACTCAGCAGGGAGTCTGCTTCTCCCTCTCCCCAACCCCCCCCAACTGGTGCTCTTTCTCCCTCAAATAAATAAATAAGATCTTTTAAAAAAATTAATGGCTGTAGTTGGATGTAGTTAAATGCTTTTGCATTGGATAGCTATGAAGTTTCAGAAGAAACTCTAATCTACACTTTGAAGATTAAAGAGGAACTACTAAAATCCTATTTTAAAAAATTCAGTGATAGGGATAACTTTATAAAAATTAGCTCATTATTATTAATAAACTATCAGGCCCAGTGGAATGGCAGTTTCTGGTTAGGTCTCAAATTATACATTCAGTAGAAAAACAAGACAATGCTGAAGATAAAGCTGGAGGCCAACAGAGCCTTCAGTTGAGCCAGAGGGAGAGAAAGACAGTGAATGCTCTGGAGGGTTTAATGTCAAGTTAATTTTTTCATGATGAAATTATAGAGGTATATTTATAATCAAGTAAAACAGAATTCTCCACCTCTCAATAATGAGCGAGAAATTACTGTGGAAAGGTTGGTGAATTATGATAATAAACACAGCTGCTCTGACGCAGTTAATGCAGGTGTGCACGTTAGTAATGTCAGTGACATCCATCGCCTCAGGGACGGAAAGATCAAGGAGATTCCCTGTAAGTGTGCAGAGTCAGGGCAGGAAGAAAGCCAGGCCCTAAAGGTTTTCCCCAACACTGGCAATCGTAACAGTGCAATATTTCCCGCAGTTATTTAATATCAAGAGAACTGATTTCAGGCTGCCATTTCTTGCGTCCCCTCTGCCGTCCCAGTGCATAAGGGATTTGGCATCGTTCTGTCCAGTACATCATTGCAAGGCCGCTGGACAGCCAGCATTCTCCACCACTTAGCCCAGGGTACGGATGGAAAACCTCAGGATCAGAAAGGATAAATAATTTACCCAAGGTCAGTGAGATGGTGACGTGCTGAGAGGCTGCAAACTCCGACGTGACTGCAGGTCTAGCATTCGTGCCTCTTGTAGCTGGGCCGACTCCGCGGCTCCGGGGCTGGAGGGACCCAGGCACACTGACCAAGTCAGCCATGCCCTCCAGGGCACGCGGGCCAGAGGCGTCATATGACATGGCCACAGCCTATCAGAGAGAAATATATGGCTTTTCCAGGAGAAAATAAAAAGGAATTTTTTTCTCTTTTCTGTTGCCCTGGGAATTTGAAGGCATAATGGCTGGTAACCTGTTACTACCGAGAGGAGAGGGCCTACTAACAGGGCATTGGACAGAGGAGAAAGCAGAGATGAGAGATGGAGACACTGGTCTTAATGATGTCCTTTAAGTATCTAAATCCAGACATCCCTGAACCCAAAGAACCCATGGACTCTTCAGGTATATAATAAATTAGGGGGGTCTGGGGCGTGCAATCAGGTGAGGGGCCACTCTTGGTTTAGCTCAAGTCGTGATCTCAGGGTCATAAGATCAGGCCTGGCACCAGGCTCCATGCTGAGTGTAGAGAGTCTCCTGGAGGCCGTCTCCCTCTTCCTCTGACCCTCCTGCTCATGCTCTCTCTTTCATTCTAAAATAAATAAAGAAATCCTTTTAAAAAAGAAAATTCATTTATTTCTTCCTAACGTCTATTTAATACGGATTCCAAAGCTCATGTTCTTTCCATCGGGTCACACTGTTTTAAGCATCACAGAAAAAACTACCTCCAAAAGGAAATAAAAATGATCTCACATAAAAACAACTATATACCTAGTTTTATGGTATTTCTGTAGTTTACGTGTAAAATTGGTTATTAAAGTCACTGAAGAGATACTGCTTAAGCTGGCGCCCAGCGGGTTCCTCCCACCCCCGGGCACCCGCCACTCCCACCTGCGATGTGCAGGGAGGCCGGCCCCGCGCTCCAGAGAGAAGGGCTCAGCGGGAACGTCGGGGAGCAGCCGGTGGGTCGGGGGGCCTCCGGGCGGAGGTGGCTGAGCCCCGATCCCCGCGGAGAGGCAGCCCAGGAGCGGGTCCTGCAGCACAGGCCGCGGATCCCAGGGCACGAGGGACACAGCCAGGATCCTGCGCGGCCCCCACACCCCCGGGGGGAGAGGGGAGGGGGGAGAGGGGAGGGCTCGGGACAGCGAGGACCTTCCTACCACCGGGGCGCCCCAGGAGAGGGGAGAGGGAGGAGGGAACCGGATAGCGAGGACCCTCCTACTTCAGGGCGCCCCAGGGGGAGGGGGAGTGGGGAGGGCACAGGACGGTGAGGACCCTCCCGACGCCCCCAGGCTGTGCAGATCAGCGCCCCCGCAGCCCGGGAGCACCCAGGCCAGTGTGGACTGGGAGCTGCGGTGGTTACTGGGGGAGCTGACCCCAGGGCTGGAGAGCAGGCCGCAGCCACTGTTGTTCCTCCTGGTGTCACTGTCTGCCTGGGAGTGGGGGCCACCAGGAGACAGAGGCCTCAGGGGGTCAACAGCTCCCTCTGAGCCCGGCACCGGCAGTGGGCAGGGCAGCTCCCCCAGGTGCACACACCTGAGCATCAGCACAGCAGCCCCTCCCCCCAGACCGGCTGGAAGGACAGGGGAAGAGCAAGTTCTCCACCAAGCAGCCCTGGAGAGCTCCAGGGTAAGTCGAGGGATTGATAGTATATAGAACTAGAGGGTCCCCCTCTTTTTTAAATTTTTCCCCTTTTTCCGTTGCAACTCATTTTTATATCAGACTAAAAATTTCTAGTATTCTTTTTCTTTTCCCACCTTAACTACAATATTTTACCACCTCTTCATTTTTAAATTTCTTCCTTTTTGACTTCCATATTTCTACAATTACAGGTCCTAGATATATTTTCCACTTTTAGATTCCTTTCAATGTACTCAATTTAATTTTGGGAGATATATGAGATATGGTTGTTTTGTTTTGTTTTCGTTGTTTTCCCTGCGTCGTTTTGTTCAACAATGGCAGAAATTCATACCTTCTAAAACATGACCAGCATGAACCCCGAACCAAGTGGAACACCCTGCCGGTCCATTCTGTGAGATTATATTCTCCCTTCATTCCTATTCAGCCCCCCTCTTTTATCTTGTTTATGTTTTGGTGGTCACTGTTGGGGCTCTCTACAAGTATTGCTGGTTTATAGAAATTTGGGACTGAGGATCTTCTAACATACAGAACTTAATACACTCAGAACCAAGAGGATCACCCTCCAGGACCTCTCAGGTACACTACATTCTCCCTCCACTACCACTTCCTCACCACCACCAATCCCCTCTTTTTTTCTCTCTCTCTTTTTCATTTTTCTTTACTATTTTTTTGTTTTTCTTTTTTCTTCTTTTTTGATTTTGGATTTTGGTTTTTTATTTTTAGTACTTTGTTTTAAAATTTGGTTTTCACTTTAGTGGTTGTTTTATTTTGTTCTGTTCTTCTTTTTTCATTTATTTTCTGGACTCTGAACACTCCTCAGAATCATCTAGGGTGGAATTTACTTAGGCCAGTGGTTGATATTCTTGACTCAGCCCACTCACAGAGCCACTCTGCACTGGACAAAATGATTAGAAGGAAGAATTCACCACAAAAGAAAGAACCAGAAACAGTACTCTCTGCCACAGAGTTGCAGAATTTGGATTTCAATTCGATGTCAGAAAGCCAATTCAGAAGTATAATTATAAAGCTATTGGTGGTTCTGGAAAAAAGCATAAAGGAAACTAGAGACTTTGTTACAGCAGATTTGAGATCTAATCAGGTCGAAATTAAAAATAGGTTTAATGAGATGCAATCCAAACTGGATGCTCTAACTGCTAAGGTTAATGAGGTGGAAGAGAGAGTGAGTGACATAGAAGACAAGTTGATGGCAACGAAGGAAGCTGAGGAGAAAAGAGAAAAACAATTAAGAGCCTATGAGGAAAGGCTAAGGGAAATAAATGACAGCCTCAGAAGGAAAAATCTATGTTTGATTGGGGCTCCAGAGGGCGCCAAGAGGGACAGAGGACCAGAAAGCATATTTGAACAAATCATAGCTGAGAACTTCCCTAATTTGGGAAGGAAACAGGCATTCAGATCCAGGAAATAGAGATCCCCCCAAAAATCAGTAAAAACCATTCAACACCTCGACATTTAATAGTGAAACTTGCAAATTCCAAAGATAAAGAGAAAATACTTAAAGCAGCAAGAGACAAGAGATCCCTAACTTACATGGGGAGAAATATTAGATTAACAGCAGCCCTCTCCACAGAGACCTGGCAGGCCAGAAAGGGCTGGCAGGATATATTCCGGGTCCTAAATGATAAGAAAATGCAGCCAAGAATACTCTATCCAGCAAGGTTCTCATTCAGAATGGAAGGAGAGATAAAGAGCTTCCAAGATAGGCAGAAACTGAAAAAATATGTGACCACCAAACCAGCTCTGTAAGAAATATTAAGGGGGACCCCATAAAGAAAGAGAAAGTCCAAAGACATAATCCACAAAAACAGGGAATGAATAGGTATTACGATGACATTAAATCCGTATCTTTCAATAGTAACTCTGGACGTGAATGGGTTAAATGATCCTATCAAAAGACCCAGGGTATCGGACTGGATAAAAAAGCAGTACCCATCTATTTGCTGTCTACAAGAGACTCATTTTAAACCCAAGGACATCTCCAGCCTGAAAACGAAAGGTTGGAGAACCATTTACCATTCAAAAGGTCCTCAAAAGAAAGCAGGGGTAGCAATCCTCATATCAGATAAATTAAAGTTGATCCCAAAGACTGTAGTAAGAGATGAAGAGGGACACTATATCATACTTAAAGGATCTCTCCAAGAGGACCTTACAATCATGAATATTTATGCCCCTAATGTGGGAGCTGCCAAGTATATCAGTCAATTAATAGCCAAAATAAAGACATACTTAGATAATAATACACTTATACTGGGAGACTTCAAAACTGCACTGTCTGCAAATGACAGATCTTCTAAGCACAATATCTCCAAAGAAACAAAGGCCTTAAATGATACATTGGACAAGATGGATTTCACAGATATTACAGAACTTTCCATCCCAATGCAACTGAATACACATTCTTCTCAAGTGCACATGGAACTTTCTCCAGAATAGACCACATACTGTGTCACAAATAAGGTCTTAACCAATACCAAAAGATTGGGATTGTCCCCTGCATATTTTCAGACCATAATGCATTGAAACTAGAACTCAGTCGCAAGAAGAAATTTGGAAGAAACTCAAACACGTGGAGGTTAAAGAGCATCCTGCTAAAAGATGAATGGGCCAACCAGGAAGGTAGAGAAGAATTGAAAAGATCCATGGAAACTAATGAAAATGAAGACACAACCATTCAAAATCTTTGGGATACGGCAAAAGCCGTAAGAGGAAAATACATCACAGTACAAGCCTCCCTCAAAAAATTGGAAAAGACTCAAATACACAAGCTAACCTAAAGGAACTGGAGAAAGAACAGCAAGTAAAGCCTACACCAAACAGAAGAAGAGAGACAATAAAAATTTAAGCAGAACTCAATGAAATAGAGACCAGAAGAACTATAGGACAGATCAGCAAAACCAGGAGCTGGCTCTTTGAAAAAAGTAATGAGATAAATAAACCCCTAGACAGTCTTATTAAAAACAAAAGAGAAAAGACTCAAATTTAAAAAAATCACAAACGAAAGAGGAGAGATTACAACCAAAACCAAAAAAATACAAAAGATTTAAAAGCATATTATGAGCAGCTATATGCCAACAAATTAGGAAATCTAGAAGAAATGAATGCATTTCTGGAAAACCACAAATTACCAAAACTGGAACAGGAAAAAATAGAAAACCTGAACAGGCTGATAACCAGGGAGGCAATTGAAGCAGTCATCAAAACCTCCCAAGACACAAAAGTCCAGGGCCAGATGGCTTCCCAGGGGAATTCTACCAAACGTTTAAAGAAGAAACAATGCCTATTCTACTAAAGCTGTTCTGAAGGATAGAAAGGGATTGAATACTCCCAAACTCATTTTATGAGGCCAGCATTACCTTGATTCCAAAACCAGACAAAGACCCCAAAAAGGAGAATTATAGAGTAATATCCCTGATGAACACAGATGCAAAAATTCTCAACAAGATACTAGCCAATAGGATGCAACAATACATTAAGAAGATTATTCATCATGACCAAGTAGGATTTATCCCTGGGATGCAAGGTTGGTTCAACACTTGCAAAGCAATCAACATGATAGAGCACATCAACGAGAGAAAAAACAAGAACCATATGATCTCCTCAATAGATGCAGAGAAAGCATTTAACAAAATACAGCATCCATTCCTGATCAAAACTCTTCAGAGTGTAGGGATAGAGGGAACATTCCTCAGCATCTTAAAAGCCATCTACGAAAAGCCTACAGCCAATATCATTCTCGATGGGGAAACACTGAGAGCCTTTCCCCTAAGATCAGGAACAAGACAGGGATGTCCACTCTCACCACTCTATTCACCATAATACTAGAAGTCCTAGCCTCAGCAATCAGGCAACAAAAATAAATAGAAGGCATTCAAATTGGCAAAGAAGAAGTCAAATTCTCCCTCTTCACAGATGACATGATAGTGTACATAGAAAACCCAAAAGACTCCACCCCAAGATTGCTAGAACTCATACAGCAATTTGGCAGTGTGGCAGGATACAAAATCAATGGCCAGAAATCAGTGGCATTTCTCTACACTAACAATGAGATTGAAGAAAGAGAAATTAAGGAGTCAATCCCATTTACAATTGCACCCAAAAGCATAAGATACTTAGGAATCAACGTAACAAAGAGGTAAAGGATCTATACCCTAAAAACTACAGAACACTTCTGAAAGAAATTGAGGAAGACACAAAGAGATGGAAAAATATTCCATGCTCATGGATTAGAAGAATTAATATTGTGAAAATGTCAATGCTACCCAGGGCAATTTACACGTTCAATGCAATCCCTATCAAAATACCATGGACTTTCTTCAGAGAGTTGGAACAAATCATCTTAAGATTTGTGTGGAATCAGAAAAGACCCCGAATAGCCAGGGGGATATTGAAAAAGAAAACCAGAGCTGGGGTATCACAATGCCAGATTCAAGCTATATTATGAAGCTGTGATCATCAAGATGGTGTGGTACTGGCACAAAACAGACACATAGATCAATGGAACAGAATAGAGAATCCAGAAATGAACCCTCAACTCTATAGTCAACTAATATTCAACAAATGGTGCTGGGAAAATTGGACTACCACATGCAGAAGAATGAAACTAGACCATTCTCTTACACCATACACAAAGATAAACTCAAAATGGATGAAAGATCTAAATGTGAGACAAGAATCCATCAAAATCCTAGAGGAGAACACAGGCAATACCCTTTTAGAACTTGGCCACAGCAACATCTTGCAGGATACATCTATGAAGGCAAGAGAAACAAAAGCAAAAATGAATTATTGGGATTTAATCAAAATAAAAAGCTTCTGCACAGCAAAAGAAACAGTCAACAAAACTAAAAGCCAACCTACAGAATGGGAGAAGATCTTTGCAAATGACGTATCAGATAAAGGGCTAGTATCCAAGATCTATGAAGAACTTATTAAACTCAACACCCAGGAAACAAACAATCCAATCTGAAATGGGCAAAACAGATGAACAGAAATTTCACCAAAGAAGACCTACACATGGCCACCGAGCACATGAGAAAATGCTCTGCATCACTTGCCATCAGGGAAATACAAACCAAAACCACAATGAGATCCCACCTCACACCAGTGAGAAGGGTGAAAATTAACAAGACAGGAAACATCAAGTATTGGAGAGGATGTGGAGAAAGGGGAACCCTCTTGCATTGTTGGTGGGAATGTGAACTGGTGAAGCCACTCTGGAAAACTGTGCGGAGGCTCCTTGAAGAGTTAAAAATAGATCTGCCCTACGACCCAGCGATTGCACTGCTGGGGATTTACCCCAAAGATACAGATGCAGTGAAACTCCAGGACGCCTGCACCCCGATGTTTATAGCATCGGTGGAAGGAGCCTCGGTGTCCATCGACAGATGATGGATAAGGAAGCTGTGGTCTGTGTATACAGTGGAATATTCCTCAACCATCAGAAAGGACGGACACTCACCATTTGCTTCAACGTGGATGGAACTGGAGGGTATTATGCTGAGCGAAGTAAGTCAATCGGTGAAGGACAATCATCATCACATGGTTTCACTCATATGGGGAATATAAAAAATAGTGAAAGGAATTATAGGTGAAAGGAGGGGAACTGAGTGGGAAATATCAGTGAGGGTGATGGAACATGAGAGACTCCTACCTCTGGGAGGTAGTGGAAGGGGAGATGGGTGGGGGGATGCGGTGACTGGGTGACGGGCACTGAAGGGGGCACTTGATGGGATGAGCACTGGGTGTTATACGTTGGCAAATCAAACTCCAATAAAAACAAGTGTAAAAAAATAAATAAAGTCACTGAAAAAATTTTGAGTTTGAAGAGACTTGAATAATTTTGTCATAAGGTAAATTACTTGAAAATGTTGTAGCCTTTCTCAAGACAGGCTATTAAACATTAATAACCTCTTAAAAGCGAATTGTACCTTCCCCTTCCATCAAAGCCAATAATAAATGGCATAAATTAAGATGCTTTGTAAAACTAATAATTAGTCCATAAATATAAAACATATTTCTTTAAGATGATATTTCAAATCAAATTTACTGTCAATTTTAACATTTCTCCATAGAACATGACTCAAAAGCATAGATCATATGAAGGATAGGCAAGGTGCAGTAGGCACTAAAGTACAGTAGGGAAGAAGGGATCCAGGACACTAGCTCCTTCTTACTTCTAATTATTAACAAAGTGCATATATCAGGCATGGTGGGCCAGGAAGTTAAAATCGAAATCCCAAATTTCAGTAGGTTTTATTTTTGTCTACTTTCTTCTTTGCTCATGCTAAATGTGCAATGTGGGTCGGGGACTCCGCTGCATTGTCACTCAGGGTTGGAGGCTCCATCTGCCACCTTGTAGCCGAGCCATCTAGAATACTCAGCTTCCTTCTCTGCTGCGGCAGAGAGAGAATGTAGAACTCACAGCTGTTGTTCAAGACTCACAATAGAAGTGACGTACATCATTTCTGCTCCCAGCCTTAGGCAAAATTAGTCACACAGCCCCAGTTTTAGCTAAAAGAAAGGCTGAAAAATGACAGTGAATCACACACAATATTTGAGGAGCAATAACTATGTTGTCTAGGATATCCAATAGGATATCTAGAAAGGAATGGAATGGAAGTGGTGCTCCCTCCACCCTTAGCTAGTATTATAACTACATTATGTTTACAAGTCTATCTTGTACTTATCTATTACTTTTAGACTTTTTAAAAAGCAAATTTCCACACCAATTAGATGGACTGCAGCAGATGTAGACATTAAGGTAATCAATGACTCTGGAGTATAAGTTATTACATCTGGTAACTTATACTGGGGTGAATATACCTTTAGTCAGTTAATCAATCAGCCAGAATGGCCTAAGCTGATAAAGGGCAAGTGTGTATGTGTATGTGTGTGTGTGCATGTGTGTTTCACGAGCGTCCATCCTCAGTCTCAGGAGAACATGAGTATGCTTGCTTCATCTGCCTCAGTTTACTGGATGTAAGGAAAGATGGAGTGGGACACCTGAAGAGTAACTTTTTTTTTCATGCCAATAATTTATTGAATGGAGGTCTGTACCCAGGCAAACCTTACTGTGGAAACCAAGACATCAGGAGCTCCCTGCTCCAACCCCTTCAGCCCTCCGGGGTGGGGAGAGGAGGGAGGAGACTTCAGGGGCAGAGGACAGGAGGGGGGACACAGCTGTAGAAGGGAGACAGGCTAGGTTGGACAGTGTGAATTGACTTTTTTTTTGAATTGACATTTTTTTAAGAAAAAAATTATAACAATCTATTTACACCGGGGGCAGAGGGGAGCGGTTGCAGGGAAGGAAGAGGAGTAGACAGGTTGGTCTGGTTCTATTTACAAGGGACACAGGAGGGGAGGAGGGGTTGAAGGAGTGTAGGCCTGTAGGAGGGGAGAGGGCCAAGGGGGTAGGAGGTCCTCATGCCATGCCCTCTACCCCTGTCCTTCCTTCTCTTCCCTCCCCACAACTAGTTAAAATACTCTTAAAAATCCCTCCACTGGGCGAGGCTGGTGAGGGAGGGACTGGAGGTAGGGGCAGGGACTCATTTACCTCTGCCCTCTAGTCTAGGGGCCCAGCCAGGTCAGGAACTTGATGGGCTATGGTCCCCCTTCCTGGCTGGGTGTTTTTCAAAATTATAAAGTAGCCAGTAGTGATACCTATACATTTGATTTTAGGATAATAAAGGAACATCTAAATTCTCTGCTACAAAGGGATTGGATCTGAAAAGGTTGTGAAGCAATGTGTTAGGCAGTATGGCATGATGTTTAAAATCATGAAGTTCAGAGGTAAGTAGATCTGCCCTCAAGCTTAGTTCTATTATATAACCTCAGGCAAATAACCTAACCGCTCTAAACCTTAACAGATAGGAGGTTCTCATCTCTAGAATGGAAATACTACCTGTTACGTTAGTCATTTTGACGGCTAAAGGAGATAGATGGTTAGCTTCCTGCCTGCCCTTTAGCAAGCAAGCAACAGATCAATTATGGCCATTATTTCTAAGTTATTATTATAAATACAGTTTAAAATTCAGCATAAAACATACAGAAGCTTGAGTCTCAGAACCTTAGAGATCTTACGTGGTACTGTCAAAATGGCTTGCTTTGTTTTTCTCTAGTCCCCTGGGTCGGGGGCGGAGCCGTGGTTTCTATTTCCTCAAATTCTAGCTAAGCCCTGTCAAGTCAGTTTGAGAAATAGAAGCAGTAAAAGTGCATTTCCATGGAACCCCTGGATTTTTTTGTCAGTATCCCTCTGCTTTCTTTTTCCTCTTAACAAATAGTTACTTTATCTATGCGCATGCCATCAACTAACAATGCACCTTCCACCCACACAGGCTGCCATCTTGGTGGGTATGAAAGGATGGCTCTATTTTTACCTGCCTTCAGGAGCTGGCTCTTTGAAAACAGGCAGTTCTCCTATAGGATGGAAATGTGTTTCTACTTTGCTTTAGGGTCAGACATAACACAAGGTGTCGATGATTCCATCAGTAAAATATGCTTTATAAGATTAGCTATCCAGACTAAATTGGGCCATGTCTTTACAATCCCCTCCAACCTATTCCTAAATTTCATTACACAGTGTGGCTGTTAAATGCCCCAAAAGAGACATTTTCAACTCCTATCCCAGACCTTCGCAGACTTGAGATATACTGCCTAGGGATATTCTTCCCCTCTAGCGAGGAAAGGGAAACTATTTGATGCCAAAGAAAATACATTGAAGCTGAAACTTCTAATTTTTTATCCTATTTTAGTATTAGAAAAAGCCCCCAAATAATCTCAATGTCATCAAAATGACTGAAACTGACCACTTGTTTTGACTTGTTTAATTTCCCATTTTTTCCCTAGGAAGTCGAACATAATATTAAAGGGTTTAAAAATCAAAAGAGGGAGGAGAAAGATGATTTCTTTAAAAGGAATTTAGGATTTCATTTTTCTTTCTACATGAAGGCTCTTCTATAAACTCCCATAACAATGATGTCTGACATTTTCTAAGATTTCTAATGCTCACAATTAACCAATTTTAAGAAAATTGCTGCACTTTACAAGCAATACCATATTTCAGCCATCTTTCCCCTGAATGATGAGCATATGGTGGTCACTGATCCTGAGAAGCAGGCATGAAGTGTGATCAAGCCCACAGATGAGATCCCACTGATCATGAACTCTGAGCCCTGAGAAGACCTTGGGGACTGCCTGATTCAACTCACTCACTCTCTAGGCTAGGTTGCAAATTGATCCCTTCTGAGGGAACAACAGTCTCTTCAACAAATCTGTACTGATCTACTCTATAACAGGCACTGTTCTAGGTACTAGAGATACAGCAATACAAACCAAAACAAAACAGAATCAAACCCCTGCCTTGGTAGAGTTCATAATCCAGTGGGAGAAGACAGTCAATAAGAAAAATATATTAGTATATTTGATAATGTTTTAGAAAATGATAAATCCTAATAGAAAAAGCAAGAAGGCTGTTGGGAGTGCCAGGGAGTGGAATGCGTCTTAGTAGCAGGGACAGGGTGGGCCTCATTGTGTTGGTGACATCAGAAAAAAGATATGAAGGAGGTGAGATTGTGCACCATGGAGATCTCTAGGGGAAGAACATTCTAAGCAGAAGGAAGCTTCCGTGGAAAACCTGTTTGAATAATAGCACAGAGTCTAGTGTGGTAGAAGGGGTAAGCAGAGGAGTTGTAGAGGGGAGGCCAGGTAGGTCTGGGCACCAGATCCTATGGGGCCTGTGGGCCATCCCAAGGATGTTGGCTTTCACTCAGAGTGAGATAGGGAGTCACTGCAGAGTTTTGACTAAAGACATGACATGATTTGAATTAAGTTTTAAAAGGATCACTCTGGCTGGAGAATGGCCTGTGTAGTGGAGCGAAAAAAAATCTTTTTCCTCTACACTATTCTTTTTTTAGTTCAATGGTTCTGGCCCTACAAATTTTACTGACAAAAGACAGATTAAGAGACAAAAAGCATACAAATTTTCCTTGATATTAATTTTTAGGAGACACAGGGAAAAGGTGAAGACTCAAAGAAGTGGCTGAGCCTAAGAGTTAATGTACCATTTTTAACAAAGATCAATACGCCATAGAGACATAACAAGACAAAGGGAAAGGTTATTTAGGCTTTTCAGGGTTGCAAACTGTGGGAAGGTAGTATATGGTAGAGATGGGAGGTAAGGGCTATCTTAGCGAGGTTTGCTTGTAAAGGTCCATCTGGGTGCCCATTTTCCACCTTCTACATGGTCATAAAACATCCCCAGGAGAGGGCATTGAGGGCAGTCCTCTTTCAGGAGTCTCTGCTTTTCTTTTAGTCAGATAAGGAAAGTTCCAGGAAGACTTCTTTCTGCATCTGTTGATTCTCCAATGCCTTTAGCTTCGAGTAGTCCTCCCAAAGTGGCATGCTTTAGGGTGGCATATTCTGATCTTCAACTTGCATGAGGACAAAGATGGGAGAAGGGAGTCTCACAGGAGGCTCCTACAATAGTTCAGGTAGAAGATAATGGAGGTTTGGACCAGAGTGAAAACAGCGAAGGAGGTGAAGGATACTCAGATCTAGACTTCTATTGATGGTAGAGCCAGCACGACTTCCTATGGTATGGACATGGGGTGCAATAGAAGAGTCCATGATGACTCCAAAGTTTTGAGCTGGGAACGGTGAGTCATTAGGCTGGTTGAGAGAATGAATGGTCTCCAATTCAGTTTTGTGTGTTATTCCTGGAATTCGTTTGGCTCTGTAGATAGAGGTTAAAAATATTTCAGTATCCTCAGAGGCTTCTAATGCTCGTTGAACAGTTTCTGAGCCAACAGGCCAGGTCAACACAAAGTAATGTCCCACACCAGCTATATAGGATGCAGCCTGTCTGAATTTCACAGGTTTCCCTGCTGAGACAGACAAGGGCTCACCTTGGAAGTCTCTATTGTCTTTACAACTTCGCCCTAAGGGAACATTCGAGTTCAGATGTCTGCTTTCTTTAAAAAAAAAAAAAGAAGAAGAAGAAGAAGTAAATGAAGCCATTTAATCATTCTGTAAAAATATGACCAAGACGGATACCTGAGTGGCTCAGTTGGTTAAGCGTCTGCCTTGGGCTCAGGTCATGATCCTGGAGTCCTGGGATTGAACCCCACATCAGGCTCCCTGCTCAGTAGGGAGTCTACTTCTTCCTCTGTTCCTCCCCCACTGGTGGCTATCTTCTCTCAAATAAATAAATAAAATATATTATTTTAAAAATAATATGATTAAGAGAAGACAGTTTCTCTTCATTATTGCTGTAGGGAAAATTCAGATAGCTCTTGACCCTGCTAGAATCCAGAATCAAGAAGATTGCCTAAAGGATAACCTTTTTGCCACTGGTGAGGTTCCTTCACTGGCCTGGACCAGGCAGGTTCCCTGTCCCCATATCCCATGAAACAGCAGTCTTTTTTTTTTTTTTTTGTAACTTTCTCCTCAGTTTTATTGAGATATAATTGACATATGACATTGTATAAGTTTAAGATGTGTACTATGATTTGATATATGTATATATTATAAAATGATTACCACAGTGTTTAGATCAAATCAGTCACTTCGCATAGTTCCAAGTTTTATTGTGATAAGAACTCTTCAGACCCACTCTCTTAGCAACTTTCAAATATACAATATAGCACTGTGAACTATAGTCATCATTACACGTTACAACCCCAGAACGTATTTGTGTTATACCTAGAAGTTTGTACCTTTGGCGACCTTCACCAAATCTCCACACTCCATCCTCTGCTTCTGGCAGCGACCAATTCAATCTGTTTCTATGAGTTTGATTTTTTAGATTCCGCATTGAAGTGAACAATGAGCGTGTCTTAACAGAATCTTTTTGCCAACAAAAGGTAAGGAAAGCAAAACATTACTGTTCTTAATACTTACACTTTGTACTATTACAGTTAATTTCCATACATCACATGTTTAAGCTCATTCTGTCTGCTTTCAAATGCTATGCACATTTCACTACACCTTATCCTCAAGGAATTTACAGATTAGCAAAGGGAAGGAATACACAGATAATGACAATATAAGTGTATAAGAAGAGCCATGAGAAGTTCAAGTAATCATAGGAAATCAGAACACAGACTCTAGAGCCAAGTAGTTTAAATTCAAATCCTTTCTCTGCCACTTACTGGGTGTGCAGCCCTGGGAAAATTAGTTAACCTTGCTGTACTTTGATTTTCTCATTTGTGAAATGGGAATACTAATAGCAATTAACTTGTAGGGTTATTGTGAGAATTGAGTGAGTATATATACACACACACACACACACAGTAAGTGACATATATGTGTTGCTGTTGATGATGAGGAGTATTAGAAATGCTTCAAAGAAGAAATGACATAAGAAAGGGTAGTACTGGGCCACCTGGGAGGCTCTATGGTTTAGTGCCTGCTTTTGGCCCAGAGCGTGTTCCTGGAGTTCTGGGATTGAGTCCCACATCGGGCTCCCTGCATGGAGCCTGCTTTTCCTTCTGCCTGTGTCTCTGTCTCTTTCTGTGTGTCTTTCATGAATAAATAAAATAAGAAAGAAAGAAAGAAAGAAAGAAAGAAAGAAAGAAAGAAAGAAAGAAAGAAAGAAGTACTTGGTTAGTAACAATTAAGGAGAAACTCCAAACACAGAGACTAGAATTACAGAAGATTTGGAAACTGGGGAATATCACAGGAGAAACAGTCACAGAGTTTGACTGGAGTGCAGAGTGGTGATCTCCATGCAGTTACATGCATAAAGGGTTCTAGGTGTGCTTTGTTAAGTTATAGCCCCAGGCCAGAGATGTGATTTGGCCCCTTTCCAGGGAAGTGACCCCTACTGCCAGTTCTTAAAACTAGTGAATAAGCAATTAGGAGACTGAAGTGAGGAAGGCAGATGGGGGTCAGATTGCAATCCTAATGCCAGGGCAAGGGGTTGAGCCTTACTTTTCACTACTGAAGAGTTGTGATAATGAGTGCTATTATCAGAGATGTTCCCAAATGTGAAAATGCACAATTCTAAAACAACATTATCAACTGTTTCATATTGTACATTGTATAAGAAAGTATATTACTTAATCAAAAGCCATTCTGAGGGGAAGATGGCAGTGTGGGAAAGTCCTAGGCTTGCCTCCGCCCACCAACAGAACGGGAAAACACCTGTGTCAGTATCAATAATCTCGAAAATGACCCAAAAGATTGGCAGAACATGCTGTCCACAGCTACATATACAGAAGAGGCCACCAAGAGGGACTTGGAGAGCTGTCCACTGGAGGGACAGTTGTAGAGAGGGGAGAGAAAAACATCCTCTTACTGGGCACCCCAGGCTTGAGGTACCTGTATGGGGAAAACATTTGGCTTCAAGAACCAGAGGGGCCTAATTCTGTGAGTTCCTACAATTGGTGGGGATTAACACCTGGAACTTTAAAAATCAGTGAGCTCAGTTCTGGGAGAGTTGGAGGGGGGGGTTGTTAGTGAGAAGAAACGGAGTCTTCACCTTTAAAGATACAGCACAACAAAGACGTCTGCAGAGATACAGCATAGAAAAAGCATTTTGAAAACTGCCTGCAGTGTACAAGAGGGAGATTTGGTTACTAATCTCAGAACCTGTGATGGAGGGGCAGGGAACTTTGAAAGACTTCTCCAGGAACAAGGCACCTTTCTCTCCCCACCCCCCAGCCTAGACACCTCCAGGACCCAGCAGAGTGCCAACACTCTTCTCTTAGCTTGCCAACTGTGTGCCCCGCCCCCACATTCTCCTAAAGACACTCCCCCTCCAGCCAGACTGGCCTGTCTGGGCAGCTGCAGGTCCACTCCAATATGCCATTGGCCACAGTCAAGCCAAAGCAGTGCTACAAGCCTGGTGGCATGCAAGCAGCCTTATCAGGGGCCAGCACCACTACAAAGTATTTCCAGCCCTGGGAGAGGGGAAGATAACCATTCACACCAATCTGACTGCAGCCCTAGCACTGGGGCGGGGAGAGACATGTGTTTTGATTGTAGGCCCCATTAACCAATAAAAATCCCTCAGGGGAAAGCACAGGGAAAGTGCCCTGTAGTTTTATGCTACTGCATCTCTGGCAGATGCCTGGGCTGACTTAACTCAAGCCCAAGGTGGCTCTAGCCTGGCTCACTAACAACACAGGGACCGAACCTTACTCACAAAAGGCAAAGGGAGCCAGCAGATAGCTGGACTGAAGGCAAAAGCAGCTCAGCCACAACCATAGGGCAAACACAGCCCTGAAGTGCCAGGTTCTGGTGAACAGGGGACATTGCACTGCTGGATACTACAGGACCTCTTCTTCATAAGGCCACTACTTGCAAAAGCAGGGAACATAGTTGACTTTCCTAACACAAAGAAACAAACACAGAGAGTTAGACAAAATGATGAGATAGAAGAATATGTCCCAAGGAAAGTAGAGGACAAAATCACAGCAAGAGAGCCAAATCAAAAGGAGATAAGGAATATGCCTGAGAGGGAATTTAAACTACTGGTCATAAAGATACTCACTGGACTTGAGAGAAGTGGAGGGCCTCAGTGAGACCCTCAACAAAGGGATAGAAAACATAAAAGAGAACCAGTCAGAGAGGAAGAATTCAACTGAAATTAAAAATACACAAAATGGGACAAATAGTAGACCAGAGGAAACAGAATAACATACTAGTGACCTGCTGGAGAGAGTAATGGAAAGCAATCAAGCTGAACAAGTGAGAGAAAAACAATAATAAATAATAATAATAAAGTTAGAAAACTCAGTGACTCCATCAAACACAACATTTGCATTATAGGGATCCTAGAAGAAGAGGGAGAAAAAGGAGCAGAAAATTTATTTGAAGAAATAATATCTGAAAACTTCCTGAATCTGGGGAAGGAAATAGAAATCCAGATCCAGGAAGCAAAGGGATCCACCAACAAAATCAAGCCAAGGAGATCCACACCAAGACAAGTAGTAATTAAAATCACAAAAAATAACAGTATTTTAAAAGCAGCAAGGAAAAAGAAAAAAAGTCACAAACCAGGGAAATCTTATAAGGCTATCAGCTGATTTTTTTGGCAGAAACTTTGTAGGCCAGAAGTAAGTGACATGATACATGCAAAGTTGAAAGGAAGAAATCTGGAGCCTAGAATACTCTATCCAGCAAGGCCGTCATTCAAAAGAGAAGGAGAGATAAATAGCTTCCCAGATGAACAAAAGTTAAAAGAATTCATGACTACTAAACCAGCTCTATCAGACATATTAAAGGGGACTCTTTGAGTGGAAAGGAAAGATCTAAGTAAAAATAAGAAAAGTAGGAAGCACAAAAGCAGCAAAAATTAGTCTATCTATAAAAATCAGTCAAGGGATTCACAAAATAAAAGGCTATAAAGTATGATACTATATACTTAAAACATGGCGGGAAGGAGAGGAGTAAAGAATAGGTTCAAACTCAAGTGACTATCAGAAAACAACAACAAAAAAACCAATTTAGGTAACCATCAACTTAATATAGACTGCTATATGCATAAGATATTATGTATAAACCTAATGGAAACCACAAATAAAAAATCAGTAATAGATATGCAAAAAGTCAAGGAAAAGGAATTCAAGTATATCACTAAATAAGCCAACAAATCATGAGGAAAAGAAGAAGAGAAGAAAGAAACAGAGAACGACAACAAAGAAAACCCACAAAGCAAGTAATACAATGGCAATAAGTACATATCTATTAATAATTATTTTGAATATAAATGGGTTAAACACTCCAATCAGAAATATAGGTGATGGAACAGATTAAAAAGCAAGATCCATCTTGCCTACAAGACACTCATTTCAGACCTAAAGACACATACAGATTGAAAGTGATTTGCAAGATTGTGCAAATGGAAATGAAAAGAAAACTGAGGCAACAATATTTATATCAGATAAAATAGACTTTAAAACAAAAATTGTAACAAGAGACAAAGAAGGACATACCTAATCATAAAGGGAACAATCCAAGAAGAGGATATAACAATTGCAAATATTTATACACCCAAATACATAAAGCAGCTAATAAGAAATATAAAGGAAGCAATCAATAGTAACACAGTCATAATAGGGGACTTTATATCCCATTTTTAACAAAGGATATATCATCTAAGCAGAAAATCAATAAGAAAATAGGCATTTTCTTGAATGACGCATTGGGCCATATGGATCTAACAGATATATCCAGAAATTTCTATCCAAAAACAGCAGAATATACATTGCTTTCAAGTGGATGTGGAATATTCTCCAGAATAGATCATATATTAGGCCACAAAACAAGTCTCAACAAATTTAAAAAGATTGAAGCTATACTGTGTACTTTTCTGCTCACAATGTAATGAAACTAGAAACCAACCAGAAGAAAAAATATGGAAAGAGCACAAATACATGGAAATTAAATAACATGCATGAAATAATGAATAGGTCAACCAAGAAATCAAAGAGGAAATAAAAAAGTACATAGAGACAAATAGAAATGAAACATGACAGTCCAAAATCTTTGGAACACAGCAAAAGTGAATTAAAGAGGGAAATTTATAACAATACAGGCCTACTGCAAGAAAAACAATCTTGAACAATCTCACCTTACACCAAAATGAATTAGAAAAAAAACCAAACAAAACCCCCAAACCAATAGAAGGAAGAAAACAATAAAGATTAGAACAGAAATAAATGAAGTGGAAACCAAAAAAAAAAGAGAGGGAGAGAGAAAGAAAGAGGCAGAGAACTCAAACAGAATCAGAAATGAAAGAGGAGAAATAACTGATGCCATAGAAAACCAAAGGATTATGAGAGAATGTTATGAAAAATATATGCCAACAAACTGGAAAACTCAGAAATGGATAAACTCCTAGAAACATATAACCTTCCAAAACTGAAGCAAGAAGAAATAGAAAATTTGATGTAGCAATGAAATTGAATCAATAATCAAAACACTCTCAGTAAACAAAAGTCCAGGTCCAGATGGCTTCACAGGTAAATTCTACCAAACATTTTAAAAGTTAATGCCTTTTCTCAAACTATTCCAAAAAAAAAAAAAAAAAAATAGAAGAGGAAAGAAAGCTTCCAAGTTCATTCTATGAGTCCAGCATTACATGATACCAAAACCAGATAAAGATGCTACAAAAAAAAAGAGAGAGAGAGAGAGAAAAGAGAAGTATAGGCCAATATCTCTGATGAACGTAGATGCAAAAATCCTCAAAAAAAAATACTAGCAACTCAGACTTAATAATACATTTTAAAAAATCATTCACCACAATCTACTGGAATTTATTCCTAGGATGCAAGGGTGATTCAATATTTGCAATCAATCGATGTGTTACAACACAACCACAAGAGAAAGGATAAAAACCATATGATCATTTCAATAGATGCAGAAATAGCATTTGAAAAAGTACAGCATCCATTCATGATAAAAACTCTCAACAGAGTAGGTTTAGAAGGAACATACCTCAACACAATAAACAGAAACATATATGAAAAACCCACAGTTTACATCATACTCAGTAGTGAAAAATTGAGCTTTCGCCCTAAGATCAGGAACAAGACAAGGATGTCAAATCTTACCACTTTTATTCAACATAGTACAAGTCCTAGCCATAACAATCAGACAAGAAAAATAAATAAAAGGCATCAAAATTGGTAAGGAAGGAGTAAACCTTTCACTGTTGTAGATGACATGATACTATATACAGAAAACCCAAAGACTATACTAAAAAACTACTAGAACTGATAAATGAATTCAGCAAGGTTATAGGACACAAAATTAATGTAAAGACATCTGTTTTATTTGTATATACTAATAATGAAGGAGCAGAAAAAGAAATTAAGAAAATAATCCCATTTACAATTATACAAAAAATCATAAAATACCTAGGGAATAAACTTAACCAAGGAAGTGAAAGATCTGAATTCTGGAAACTACAACACTGATGAAAGAAATTGAAAACAAACATAAACAAATAGAAAGACATTCCATGCTCATAGATTAGAAGAACAAATATTGATAAAATGTCTTTACTACCCAAAGCAATCTACATACAGATTTGATGTGATCCTTATCAAGATACCAACAGTATTTTTCACAGAACTAGAACAAACAATCCTAAAATTTGTAGGGAACTAGATTCGAATAGCCAAAGTAATCTTGAAAGAGAAAAACAAAGCCAGAGATATCACAATCCCAGATTTCAAGTTATACTACAAAGCTGTAATAATCAAAACGGTATGGTAATGGCATAAAAACAGATACAGTGATCAAAAGAACAGAATAGAAAGCTCAGAAATAAACTCATGATTATATGGTCTATTAATCTTTGACAAAACAGAGTATGTAATGAGAAAGAGACAATCCCTTCAACAAATCATATTGGGAAAACTGGACAGCTACACACAAAAGTAGGAAACTGGACAGTTTGTTACACCATACATAAAAATAAACTCAAAATGGATTCAGGACCTAAATGTGAAACCTAAAACCATAAAAATCCTAAAAGACAGGTCAGGCAGTAATTTCTCTGACTTTGCTCATAGCAACCTTTTTTGATATATGTCTCCTGAAGAAGGAAAACAAAAGCAAAAATAAACTATTGGGACTATGTCAAAATAAAAATCTTTTGCACAACAAAGGAAACATTAAACAAAACTACGAGACAACCTTCTGAATGACAGAAGATATTTGCAAATGGCATACTGACAAAGTGTTGACATACAAAACATATGAAGAATTTATAGAGTTCAACACCAAAAAACAAATAATCCAGCTAAAAAATGGCCAGAAGACATTAACAGACATTCCTCTAAAGACAGAGTCAGCCAACAGACACATGAAAAGATGCTCACCATCACTAATCATGCAGAGAAATGCAAATCAAAATCACAAGGAGATATCACTTCACACCTGTCAGGATTCCTAGAATCAAAAACACAAGAAACAACAAATATTGGCAAGGTTGTGAAGATAAAGGAACTCTTGTGCACCGTTGGTGGGAATACAAACTGGTGTGGCCACTGTGAAAAACACTATGGAGGTTTGTCAAAAAATTTAAAATAGAATTACCATATGATCCAGTAATTCCACTACTAGATATTTACCTCCAGAATATGAAAACATGATATATGCATCCCTAAGCTTATTGCAACATTATTTGCAACAGCCAAATTATGGAAGCAGTCCAATTGTCCACTGATGGAAGAATGGATAAAGAACATGTGGTATATATACAATGGAATATTCATCAGCCATAAGAAAGAATGAGATCTTGCCATTTGCAATAATATGGATAGATCTAGAGAGCATAATCCTAAGTGAAGGAAGTCAGAGAAAGACAAATACTGTATGATTTCATTCATAGGTGGAATTTAAGAAACAAAACAAATGAACAAAGGAAAAATACAAACCAAAAAACAGACTCTTAACTATACAGAAAAAACTGATGGTTACTAGAGAGGAAGTGGATGGGTGAAATAGGTGAAGATAAAGAGTACACTTATCATGATGAGCACTGAGTAATGTATAGAATTGTTGAATCACTATACTGTACACCTGAAATTAATATAAGACTGTACGTTAACTACACTGGAACTAAAAGACAAAAATATTTCATCTCTTATATAGCATCTCACACTGAAAGCAGGTTAAAGGACCTGGTGGACAAAAATAGATCATGGAAACAATACATATGTGAAGGCAAATGGTAAGGATCAGAACTGAGGACATGGTTACAACATGTATCCATGAAGCTGGCCACTGGGCAGAGGTTTCAAAGGCTGACTGTCATTGTTTGTATTATTAAAAGGCAATGGAGGGCCTGGGTGGCCCAGTCAGGTAAGCATCTGACTCTTGATTTTGGCTCAGGTCATGATCTCAGGGTAGTGAGATCAAGCCCCATGTTGGGCTCTACACTGAACATGGAGCCTGCTTAGGATTTTCTCTCCCTCTCCCTTTGCCCTTCTCCTCTCCCTCACCTGCATGCATTCTCTGTTTCTCTATATATATTTAAAAAGAAAAATGCAAAATGTTCAGATTTCCCTAAACAAAAAGCACTACTACCCTCTGGAAAAGTCAAATGCTCAATCATTAAAACTCACTCAGAGGCTACAAATGTTGAGACAATGGCCCCTTCCTTGCTTGAGGAGCTTGCTTCCTGGTTGAGGAAACAGATTAGGTATACATTTGGAATAATTTAAGGACAGTTTTTTATAATAGCACTCTCAATGTGCACAAACAAGTAACATGAAAAGCCTTAAATGACAGAGAGGGAGACATACAAGCAATCAAGATCAACTGGATTAATCTTGGAAGACACCCAGGAAAGAGGTGAAGTCTTGGCTCATTAAAATGGGAGAATCCAGATATGAACATGGTTTCAGGTCCAACTGGATCCAGGAGCTCAAACAATTTTTTCATTAGGATTCTGATTTTCTCCTCCATTCTCTGCTTTGCTCATTCCTGCATAATTTCATTTTCCAGTAATGCTTTGGATACTGATCTAGGAAAAGATTCCAATTTGTTGTTTTAGCCACATGTCGATTCCCGGATGAGTCAGTTTGCCTATGGGATGGGATGCATGACCAGCCAAGGCTGGGTAAGGAGCCCTCATAGAAGTACATTGTATTATTAGAGAGAAAGCATATTAGTCTGGAAAGAATCGACATGCCTAATGCAGAAATTACTACAAATCTAGGAAACCATGAAGGGTATATATAGCAGAAACAAGACAATTATTCCTGAAGTCTTAAAAAAGAAAATGTTTGAACAATCTGTTTTCAGACAAATACAGGTATTACCAAACTATTTTAAGGCTCTGGTTTTCAAACATTTATATTTTTAGCAGCAGAACATGTTTTTCCCTTCGAAGATATCTTCTTATGTGGAACCCTAAAGTACAAAGCAGATGAAAGTGAAACAACTCAGAGTGGAGTGGACAGGGTGTGTGACTAGAAAGGGCACCTACTTGGTCTTCTCCTCCTCTGAGGCTGTGTCAGCCCCAGGTCACTTCAGAAAAACCCCACACTATTTAAAAACCTACTGGCTTGGAGACTTTGTTAATATAAAGGCCAGTACACACCAAAAACAAAAGGCTTCCAGAAGATTTTGGAAGTCATTAAGGGCGAACCTATAGACCCTATGACAGATTATAAGGAAAGTGAAGGAATTACTGGTACAGCCCTAACCTTGAGATTTAGGTTGTACTATTCAGGCCCTAACAAGGTGCTGTCAATGTTACTGTGAGACCAAAACATTGACCTCATGCCCCTGTGGTTGCTGTCACTCTAAGAAGAGGCATTGGAGTTACAGAGAACTAGATTCAAGTTCCACTTCCAAACTTCCTAGTTGGGAGATCTTGAGCAAGTCACTTAATTTTCCAAGCTTGTTCTCTAATGTGTAAAATGAGGTTCTTTTTATTCACAGGGTCATCCTGCAGATAAAAAGAGATCACCTAAACAAAACACACCAGAAGGCCTATCACACAGTGAGCAGTCAATAAGCCAATAACTACATTTCTTGATTACCAGCATTTTAAAGAAACTTCCAGATACTGTTATTTGTCAGACAGGAGCCTTTTTTGATTAGCACAGGACATGTGCCTTAATAGTACTAAGAGCAAGACAAATACTAACAGCAAGACTGATTATGATGCTGAAAGCAATGCACCCCCTGTGCCAAGACTAATCTGTGTGCTTTATAAATGCCGGCTCATTCAATCTCCATAACGACCCTGTAAGGCAGCCCCTATCATTATGCCAATTTTATAAATGAGGAGGCTAACCCTTAGAGAGCCTATGGCTTCCCGCACATTCACCAGCCGCGGGTTGATGCCCAGCCAATAAGCGGCCAAGGTATGAAATGGGTTCTCCTTGCGGCAACTGTGCATTTTGATGCAAGGCACAACTTTTTGGTAGTAAGGAGAGTTTCACAATGGACCTGGCAACCACTCTGGAGGTCCTTAAACATAAACACTCTTATCCTTAGAGGTTTTGCTGACTGCTTGGGTGGTGGATGGAATTACCAGGTTCTGTAATTCTTTGATCCAGCCCTCGTAAGAGTTGAGATGGAACAAGGAATAGCAGTGCCATTAACAGTTCCTTCCCCCTCTTTGTCTCTCTTCATCCCACCTGTAGGAGCCTACAGTACTCCATGGGTCCACTGAGATGGCCTTTTAGCCCCACCTCCAATTCTAATTCAACCCTCTTGTCTCATGTAGTTTCTCTTGAGAGCCATTTAATTCTCTCTCTTGGTCTGGCCTTTTCTGATGGGCAACTCGCTTAAATACTCTGCTCAATTTTTGCTTTGCTTTCTCCCAAGGCATCCCACAGTTCTTTCACCTCTACACCCACAGCCCTGAGAAATGGAACATACTGACCCAGCTGCCCATACTTCATACCCCAGCTGGCCCCCACTTTTCACTAAGGTTTGCTTACTACATGCTCCAATTTCTGAGGCTTGCAGGGCCAATAGGTTCATACTTGATAGTGGCGTTCTGTTGTTGTTCTAACTCCTTCTCCCACCCTCTAAGCCCTGAAGTGTTTGGGTGATAGGCTTAGACAGAAGACATTACTCTCCCAGCCCTACAAGCACAAACAAACAAACATAGAAGGTTTTAAGTTCTCTAAAACATTAACTAGCAGCATGGGATATTGGCTAGCAGTCATGGTTGCCTATGAATTTCTGTTTCTGAAAATTCAATTATTATAATAATAGTATATGAACAATCCCACTCAATTCAATCCAATAGCTCTTGAAATACATTGTATTCTTAAAAAAAATAGTAAGTGTGGGAATCTATCCCAGAACCCTGGGATCATGATCTGAGGCAAAGGCAGATGCTCAACCACTAAGCCATCCAGGTGCCCAAGATATAATTTATATACCATACAATTTGCCCATTTAAAGGGTACAACTGATTGGTTTTTTAGTATATTTACAGGGTTGTGCAGCCAGCACCACAATCAACTGTAGAGCTTTTGTTAACTCCTAGAGACACCCCACATCCATTGTCACTCCCTCCCCTTCTTCTTCCCAGTGGAACTCACCTGTCCTAAGTGAACAGCAGAAATTATGGAAATGGTATTGTACCTTTGATTAGCATTTCGTTCAGCTTTCAATCCCAAATCTCCTGATTGGGTTGGGAGAGCAGTGCTCTCTTCTAAGAGGCTCAAAGGAACTGCATCAGGAGGAGTTCTAGTGAAATGGCTAAGGGTGACATTTCAGTAGCCACAACCATGATCCGTAACCAAGACCTTGTCTTTATGGACACAATTTCTTGGAGCTAGAGTATTAAAAACTTTTCTTTTTTACAGGAACCATTTCTGAACTGGAAAAGAGGTGGGGGGTTTTTTGTTTGTTCAAATTCCTTGCCAAAATTCTGTACAAAATTTTCCCAGGACACGACCCTCTGGCCCATCCTTGGCACCCCTTCTTCCCTTTTAGCTCTCTCAAAGTGCTGCACTCTTTCTTTTTTTCTTTTTAAGATTTTATGTATTTATTCACGAGAGACACATACACAGAGAAAGAGAGAGAGAGAGAGAGAGAGGCAGAGACACAGGCAGAGGGAGAAGCAGGTTCCCTGTGGGAAACCTGATGTGGGACTTGATCCTGGATCCCGGGGCCACCCCCTGAGCTGGAGGCAGACACTCCACCGCTGAGCCACTCAGGCGTCCCAATGTTGCCTCTTTCAAAACGCTGGACCCTCTCATGGCCCCAGCTGATGAGGGTCCAACTTTAGTGTGCCACCAAACTCAGACATAATTCCCCACTTCCACTAGGTTCTTTCTGCCTGTCCATTCTCAACCCCCATCAGAGCTTAACAGTCCCTTCTCTTATCTCCTCTAGGCACTAGTTTTGTCAAATTGCAGTGGATGGTATAAGGTTAATATGTCCTCTTCCTTGTTAACTTAAAATCTTAACTCAGTGTCAAGAGAGCTGTTGTTCTATTTAAACATGACAATCAATGTTCTGAATAATTGTATTGTATTGGGGGAATGATAGTAGGTAGAGAAAGAGAAGGAAGCTGTGATTCTTTTAGGAATTAAATATATTTGAGTCAGAGATCTGCGTCAGAGGCCACAGTGCACATCTGGGGAAGAGCAGTGCATGAAACAACTCCCTTATCAAAAAGTATCACCTCTTTGGATGTGCTGTCTATTGCTTTCTTTTTTTTAAATTTTTTTTTTTTTATTTATTTGTGACAGTCACAGAGAGAGAGAGAGAATGAGGCAGAGACACAGGCAGAGGGAGAAGCAGGCTCCATGCACCGGGAGCCTGACGTGGGATTCGATCCCGGGTCTCCAGGATCGCGCCCTGGGCCAAAGGCAGGCGCCAAACCGCTGCGCCACCCAGGGATCCCTGTCTATTGCTTTCTGAATGTCTTATTTTTCAAATTCTAACATAGCCTGCTAAAAATAATTTTCAATTCTAAGTGCTGTTCATACTAAATGGCCATTGGGATGGGTTTGGTGGTGATAAGGGTAGAGTCAGATGCTAGGTCAAGGCTTCTCAAACTTAAGAGTGCAAAAGAATCACAGGAAATCTGCTAAAATCTGATTCTCAAAGCCCACCTCTAGAGCTCCAGCAGGTCTGGGGCAGGCCCGGTGTAATGCAGACTCCCACACTTTGAGAGACAGCAGGCCAGAGAAACTCCAGATAGACCTAACAGTTGTATGGTGTCACTGGGAACTTGCAGGCTATAGGAGCTCCCCTTGTCTTTTTCTTCTCTGTGTGCCATGGGGAGGATAAAAACACACAGAGGGAGAGGTCCCTGGGAAACATCACCAAAAGTGTGCAGGACATAACTAAATGTCTCAAAGGCTTAAACAAAACTGCCCAAAATTTTCTTTTTCTTTTGGAAAAATTTATGCCCACAGAAAGCGGGTGACCACAGTATATCCCTTGCTAGGCCCACCAGCTGCTAGGATCTCATCACATCCACCTCACCCCTCCATGCATGTAGAAGCACTCCCCTTTGGTCAAACTATTGAAAGTAAACTCCAGACCTCAGCACAGTTCACCCCTAAATTCTCCAATGTGCATCTCTCATGAACAAGCACTTTCTCCTACACAACCACATCACCATTACCACATCTGAAAAACCAACATTCATTCAGTAACATCACACAACATGCAGTTGTACTGCAATTCCCCTCCCGTGGGCTAAGGGGCCTGTGTAACTGCGTACCCATCCAAGGTGCAGGTAGGATTCCCATACTGTGTTTGGTTATTATGTCTCATTATCCCCCCAATCTGAAACCATCTTTCTACTTCCCTTGGTTCTTCATGATGTTGAGTCCTCTTTAGAGCACAGGTCAGTTGTCTGTAGAATATCCTGTGTTCTGGATTCTTCTCTTTCCTGGAATTCAATTGAGGTCAAACATTTACAGCAAAGATGCCTCATAGCTGATTTTGAGTACCCTCCTTTCATGACTTCAGGGGGCATAAAATGCAAGGCAATCACATGAAAGGTGCTGGCATGATGCCATACATTGTTCTTAGTATTTCTCCACTCACTAGAAGACATCCTTTTGGAAGGAGTGGACCTCATTCCTCTACTGCTAGTCTCTGCCCGACTCACTGCTTCGGCATAGCTCACCAGTTAGCTGTGCTGTGTTTTCATTTCTCCACTACATATTAATTGAAGAACACTGTATTATTTTTTGTCACCCCATATTGTTGTAGACTTGAATTACAGATTATTGCATTTATTCTCCTTGTGATATACATGGAGAGTCTTGTCATTATTTTACAAGAATTTGGAAATCCTGAATGAGCTTATAATGTCAGGTGTTCTTAAAGGAGTCATTATTTTACAAGAATTTGGAAAGCCTGAATGAGCTTATAATGTCAGGTGTTCTTAAAGCCTCTAGGTCTTTGAGCCAGATATAAGCTATGAAGGTAATCAATTCACTTTCATTATAAGAAGATATTTACAATGGGTCAAAACTTGTTTTTTACCTACATCAGAGATCAAAATAAAGGATAGATAGGCAGTGCTTGATGTTCTTAAAATGAGCACAAAGATAAAATTGTATCTAAGTGTGTATATTTCTTCACGTTTTTAAAAAAGATTTTATTTATTTGTTCATGAGAAACGCAGGGAGAGAGAGAGAGAGAGAGAGAGAGAGAGAGAGAGAGAGACGCAGGCAGAGGGAGAAGCAGGCTTTACGCAGGGAGCCTGACGTGGGACTCAGTCCCGGAACTCCAGGATCAGGCCCTGGGCCGAAGGCGGTGTTAAACCACTGAGCCACCCCAACTGCCCTATTTCTTCATATTTTGTTACAAAATTACTTTATAGCATTTCTAACTGTCTATTGTATGAATAATGCCATATTTTTAATATCATTCATTTTTATAGGGAAATCTTAATAGCCTAAAGTAATGTGCTAATTTGTGTTGCCAATCAGTCTAAGAAGTACTATAAAATATTGCTTGAGGGGTACCTGGGGGGCTCAGTGGTTAAGCATCTGCCTTTGGATCAGGTCATAATCCCAGGGGCCTAGGACAGAGTCCCACATCGGGCTCTCTGCAGGGAGCCTACTTCACCCTCTGCCTAGGTGTCTGCCTCTCTCTGTGTCTCTCATGAATAAATAAATAAAATATTTAAAATTAATTAATTAATTAATTAATTAAACAAAATATTGCTTGAAAACCTCTGAAACCACAGACCATGCCTTAGTTTAGTTGAAGGTAGCCATGTGTGGGGCTGGGAAGAACAGGAACTTCCCCATATATGCAAGCCAGAGAAATAAAGTGACAGCAAGTCACCTTAAATCCTCTGTAGACTAAGGCTGGGTTTAATTCATATTTAAAAATTAATTTATTAACAGAAACTGCCCCTGCAATTAAAATTATTTCTCATGAAGAGCTTTAGAGAGTCGCAAAGCTATCGAACTGAAAGACACTGTAGATTTCTCTTTCCATCCTCTTGCTTTACAGGTGAAGAGGGTGAGGCTGGAAAAGATACTTCGCTCAAGATCATACTGCTAAGCAAAGGTAGATCCATAAAGACTTAAGAGGTCGAGATAAAGGCAGGAAGAAGTCCAGGAACTTAGCAAGGACATATATATAATGAGACAGGTCTTTGAATTACTTAAATTACATCTCAGAGCTGACGTCAGACCATCTATAAATACAGATGCCTCTGTCTTTTGTGTACCTGTACCCCAGAGATGAGGGAATGTTAAACATTTCATCTAAGATTACATCTCACATCTCACTGTCTGTCCTGCTTTCTTCTTTAGACTCTCTCCCTCTAAATTGATCACAGTACAAACGTGATTTACTTTTTAAAATGTGCTCATGTGTACCACTGCAGACTCATTTATTGGGCCAAAAGTAGCAGCAGTCCCATCTGAGGTATTAAAATCCAATGACCCCATTAAGCACAGCCAGTCCTTGCTGGCCTTATAAATCACTCACAGCGTTGTAGAGCATCATTGGGATTTTAAGGCAAAATCCTCACTTAAGGCCATTGACAGAAACTGTATTTCTTTCTTTCTCTGGTTTCTTCCTTAGCTTGAAAAATTCTTTGTGCTTTCCTTCTCCTTTCAAACCTGCACATCAATTCATTCCTGGCTATCAGCCCAGGAAAGATGTGCTTGAACCTATCAGGCTGAGAGGGTTTCATTGTGTCAGGGCACTGGAAGATTAAGTGGCCAGGATGACTTCATATGAAAGAACTAGAATAAGAGCTATCACCCTCCCTGACACCGCAACTAAGACAGTAGACATTTTTGACCTGGACAGTCTTGACTCCTGAAGGAAAGGAAGCAAGGACGTGCGCTCAGGAAATCAGGGCCAGAAATTCCTTCTACTCTTATAAACAAAAGCTTTAGAGAAGCACTGTATTTAAATAAACTGATCATTGGGAAGAATGTTCTTTTTTTTTTTCTTTCACATTTATTGTAATGTAATTGACAGACAATGCTGTATAAGTTTGAGGTGTACAACATAATGAGTGGACTTACATACACTGTGAAATAATTTGCACAATAAATTTAGATAACATCCATCATCTCATATATACACAAAAGGAAAAAATTACCTAATGATGAGAACTTTTAGGATTTATACTTCTTAGTGAATTTCACATATGTGGCAGTGTTCACTACAGTCACCATGTTGTATATTATACTCCTAGTATTTATTTACCTTACTGGAAGGTAAAACTGGAAGTTTGCACCTTTTGACCACCTTCCTCCATCTCCTCTACCCTCTACCTTGGGTGTCACAATCTGTTCTCTGTATTTATGAGTGGGAGTTCAGTTTTGCTCTGTTTTTGTTTGTTTGTTTGTTTGTTTGTTTGTTTGTTTTTTAGGCTGCACATATAAGTGAGACCCTACGGTATTTGTCATTCTGTGGCTGGCTTACTTCACTTAGCATAATGCCCTCAAGGTCCATTCATGTTGTCACAAATGGTAGGATTGCCTTCTTTTTACCTTCTTTTTACTACTCCATTATATAAATACTCCTTTTCTTTATCCATTCATCTGTGGATGAACAGGTAGGTTGTTTCCATGTCTGGCTGTTGTAAATAAGGCTGCAATGAACATGGTGGTGCAGATAGCTCTTTGTCATAGTGATTTTCATTTCTGGAAGGAACTTCTTGAGGGGGAAGTGTCCCCACATAACTCTGTAGTAACACATCCATCCTCTAGGCCAGTGCCAGTCTCGTGGGCATTATTTTCTTAGCAGGGTGAACAGCCTTTCCTTTTCCTGCCATCTGCCCTGAGCTGGGGGATTTTCACTCAACTTACTATTGCCCACTCTGCCTTCTGTTTTCCTTAGTACAGATTGTGCTCACTTTCCATGGCAGTGCATGATCATAGAGAATGACTGTGCAGGATGAAACCATGCAAAATGATCTTAATGGAAAAAATTACAGTTGCTCTCTGATCTTCACAAATTGCTATCAGTGGTATAACAGGAAATATATATTGGTCTCTGCCTCCCTGTTCCTGGCACAGAACTGCTGAAATCCTTATAATTTCCTAAGTGATAAAAGCACTAGCTGTATCTTTTTTTCTAATATTTGGCCTTTGACTCATCCCTGACACAGGGCTCCTAAAACGCTTGTAAACTCCTAAGTGCTAAGAGTGCTAAGAGCACCTTTTGTTCCACTGAGTCAACTCTGGGTGGGCTTCTGGGTGGGGACTGGTCACCAGAAAGACCAAGCCATGATTGGAAGTTTGGAATTTTCAGCCCCATTCCCTAACCTTCAGAGACAGGAGAAGGGTTAGAAGCTAACTTAATAACTGGCTATGCCTAGGTGAGCAAGCCTCCATAAAACTCAGATAGTACGAGATTCCAAGGGCTTCCAGGTTGGTGTACATACCCACAATGGGACAGTGATACGCCCTAACTCCACGGGGACAGAAGCTCCCGCACTTGGGACCCTCCTAGGCCTTGATCTACGTAGCTCTTTATCTGACTGTTCATCTGTATCCCATATCATAAACTTTAATCAACTGGTAAACATAACGTGTCCCAAAGTTTTGTTAGCTGCTCTAGCAAATTAATTGAACCCAAAGAGGAGGTCGTTGCAATCTGAGATCCATAGCCAGCTGGCCAGAAACATAACCTGGGCTTCTGACTGGCATCAGAAGTGTGGTATGTGTGTGGGGTGGGGGAGTCTTGTGGGACTTAGCCCTTAGCCTGTGGGATCTGACACTGTGTCCAGGTAAACAGTGTTAGAGTTGAGTTGAGCTGCAGGACACCTAGTTGGTGGCACTGAGAATTGCTTGGTGTGGAGAAAAACCCCCACCCGTTTGGTGACCAGAAGCACCAAAAACTGAAGTGTTTTATGTGAGTAGTAAAGAAAACACATAGGGAAGAAACTTAGACGGGGAGAACTGGGTTTTTCCCTACATAGTAGGAAAAAGCTGTTCTTCCACATATATTACCCAAGCATTAAAAGCTCTTGCTGTTCACAGGGGCACCTGGTGCTCAGTTAAGTGTTCAGCTCTTTTTTTCAGCTCAGGGCCTGATCTCAGGGTCATGGGATGGAGCCCAGCCCTGCATGGGGCTCCACTCAGCAGGGAGCATGCTTTTGTCTCTCTATTTCTCCCTCTCCTTTTGCCCTTCCCCCTGCTGCATGCTCTTTCTCCCAATAAAATAAATGAATAAATCTTTTTTAAAAAAGGCTCTTGCTTTTCATAATACATGTACAGAGAAATAGAAAAATGGCAAAATTTCCTACATTTTGATGCAAAGCGTTAGAAACATTAAGAACTGAATGTATTCCATTTCCCTATTCCTCTAGAGCAACTTAAACAGTGATCACTTTCTTCTTGTCATATGATTTACGACTCGAGCAAGCATCTCTCCAAGGCCTGGCAGGCCACCTTAATCTTTAAGTTTGGATCAGCTCTCAACATTCCATCCTGTGTGTTTTCAGTGTCGTGAAATGCCTCCACGAGTTCCTTTAGCGCGAGGTTTTTGTCAGTGCCACTCCCTCTGAGACCTGTTGATCCAGTTTGTCACAACCACTTGAAGTTCATGGAAGTGTGATTTGTTGCCCTGGCTGCCGACCTGCGTCTCCTGAAGGGCAGCCAGGCCACGTTCCCACCGCGTTGATTTCCTCCGGTGCTCCATTTCCCTGCAGCCCTGACTGCACCTGCAGCATTGCCTCTTCTGGTCTTTTGCGGCCCTTCCATCCCTATTGGCCAATGCCCTCTTTCAGGGATCCCCTGTCACGAAGCCTCCCAGGCATGTATTGCTGGGCGATTAAGAGGGAGCACCACTAGGTTCTCTGCCGAGTGTGGTTGGACATGCAGCGACCAGGCGTGGGCAGATAACGAAGAACTGGCCACTGATTAGTTTATTGATCTGTTATTCTCATAGTGATTTGTAGACTGAAAAGCTAGCAGTCAATTTGCACTTGATGCTATTACTCATAGTTAATACACTATGGTAACTAAAATCTGAACTGTGTTGTGGGAGACTCCTACTATTACGTAAACCATGATAGCAGAAATTTATGTTTATCAAAACCATGCAGAAAGGGGAATGTGTGTGTGTGTGTGTGTGTACAGAGATATGTGTCATTTTATATGGTTTTTACGGTCCTGATATTGTCTACTTCCACTTAGGCAAAATAGTAAGACTATGTCAACTATCTTATTGTTCTTCCTTAACCAAGGAAATTATTTACACTCCTGTATCATTAAAAACTAGCCCAAACCAATAGACATATAGACCATGACCTGGCTAGGAAAGCTCAATGTTATGAAGATGTCAGCCCCTTCTTCACAAATTCTTCTAGTGATATAACAAACCCAATTGAAATCCCAATAGAAATTTAAGGGGAAGAGAAGCTTTATTAAAATTTATCTAGAAAAATAAACACATGAGAAGAGAGAAAAAAGCTGCAAAACAAGAATAGTGGTTGGTACAGGTCCTGTTCTACCAGAACTAAAGCTCTGATAATTAGAACAAGGACCTAGCCCCAGAGTAAGCGAAGGAGTCCCGACTCCCCGGTAATCAGTAGACGGACAGCGACGCAACGAGAAACCGCGTTTAACTATAGGACCGTCCCAGATTGAAGGGAACAACAGCTCTCGCTGTGGGTGATGTCGGGGCAGGAGCGCCGAGCGTTTCCGAAGGTGACCTTGTGTTTGACCCTGCGCGGGAGGCGCCGGGCCCTGCATGCGGGAGGCGGTGGGCCCCGGAGACGGTGGGCCCCGCGTGCGGGAGAAGCCGGGCGGCCTACGAGCCCGTGCGAGGTATAGGTATAGGTATAGCAGTTTAGGTATACTTGGGACCCCTGCTGCTCCCTCTGCCCGGGCCTCTGCCTCTGTGTGTGTGTGTCTCTCTGGAATGAGTAAATACAATCTTTATAAAAAAACAAACAAACCTCTGTGATTTTTCAAGCCCAACCCCGGGCGATAACAAAGGCTTTCCCTGACAGTCCCCATGGGGAGGGTGGCCGCCCCTCCCCACGCTAGACTCAGCGCAAAGCTGTGACTCGCTGTCCGAGGGAGATGGGGTCTAGATCCCAGGTGCCACCAGGTCAAAATGCGTACTTAACATTCTGTGCCTTGTGCTTGCATCCCTAGGCCTCCCTGTCTCTGAGGCCTCGGTGGAGGTCTCTCCAGGCGCCTTTGCAGGACTTCCTCACGGGGAAAGGGGAAACCTGGAAGACACTTTCTCCCACCCTGGCTTAGTACCCACTGCTTTTCCACTCTTGACCGTCCTTCTCCCATCCCTACAATCCCAGAGTCTACAGAAGCTCTGGAGGCTTTTGTTCAGGGCTCCCTTAACAGTGAGACAAAGCCCATGTCTGCACTGCTTTGCGGACCCTCAACCAGCACAGGTTCTGTGGGAAAAGTTGAAGATGGTGAGTCAACGCCTCCTCCAGCTTTAGTTTTTGACTTAAACTATTGCAGAAAAAGAGTAAAAACCTGACTGTAACTTTAAATTTGGCTCATTGTTGCCTTAATTAACTTCAACACTTGACAGCTCAGCTGTCTCTTCGTATCAGTTGAGCTCCTGAGAACTTCTATTTCTAAGAAACAATTCTAAGGAAATAGTAAGGCATATATGCAAAGTGACATATAAAGATGTTCAATATAGGACTGTTTAGAGTAAGTGGAATCTTTAAAGCAAAGACAATTTCTCATTAATGAAAGACTGCTAGAATAAGTGAAAAAGCGTTTGTTATATTGAAATACCAGACAACCACTCTAAGTGATTGATTTATATTGGTTTGTACTTATTAGCATGGAAATATGTCTCCAAAATAATGTTAAATTGGAAAAAAGTGACAATATGGCATGTACGATGTAGACAAAAAAAAATGAACAGAACTTTTTTAAAATTTTAAAGAGAAAGGAAGCCCAAGTTAGAATAGCTGCCTGGGATAGACAATCTTCACAGAGTAGAGAGTGCTCCGAGAAGAAACATTTGGTGTAGGGTTATCTATGTTTTTTATATATATATTTTATATATATATATATATATATATATATATATATATATAAAGAGTTCCAAATGATCATGATAAAGGACACTCCAGAAAGTTACAGATATTACTCAGTTTTTAGTATGTGCAAGGCTGCAGGACTTCAATCTTATAGGAACCAGGTTTTTTTTTTCCTTTTTATTTACCTTTATGTTTGGAATGCTCCTTATTTTATTTTATTTTTTAATGAAGGAGTTATACAGTGTGTGCTCGGTACAGAAAGAGAGCCCATGCTCTGAGGTTTTGCTGAGTCATTTTGACCGTGGAAAATGTTTAGGTATACTTGGGACCCCAGAAGCAGGATGCACAAACATTCAAAGTTGAAAATGTCCTTTCTCAAGAGTAAGGTTCTAACTTGATTGAAATATGTGTGTGCCTGTGTGTATATACATATATCCGTCACGTGAATTCACAGATAAGTCTATACTACATAAGTCTGTGTGTGCTTATTCTGTGTAAAGCGTTATTCTGAGTATCTTATATACATTATCTAGTAGTTCTCAAAAGGTAGGTACTATTGTTATATTAATTTTACAAATCAGAAATCTGGGGGCAGCCCGGGTGGCTCAGTGGCTTAGTGCCGCCTTCAGCCCAGGGCCTGATACTGGATACCCGGGATTGAGTCCCATGTCAGGGTTCCTGCACGGAGCCTGCTTCTCCCTCTGCCTGTGTCTCTGCCTCTCTCTCTCTCTGTGTGTCTCTTATGAATAAATAAATAAAATCTTTAAAAAAGAAAGAAGAAAGAAAGAAAGAAAGAAAGAAAGAAAGAAAGAAAGAAAGAAAGAAGAAAGGAAGAAAGAAAGAAAGAAAGAAAGAAAGAAAGAAAGAAAGAAAGAAAGAAAGAAAAAGAAATCTGATGCGTGGAGTATTAAACGACTAGCCTGAGATCATAGCTAATAAGTGATGGGGTTAAGATTCTAAAAAGCACCCTAAACCCAGATCCAACCCATTCTGAGCAGTCTAATAAAGAAAGTAGTCTCACCAAGACCGAATTAGTGATAATCTCTGGTAGTGGGGTTGCAACAGTGGTCAGTTTTTATGCTTGTCAATATTGTTTGAATTTTTCAAAAAAAAATTACTTTGATCCCTTAAAAAACAAAACTATTTTTTTAAGGAAAAGTGAATGCAGCCCTAATAAAATATTTCTCTTAGAACTAAATCTTTCACTTTTAATCAGTGATGTCATCAGCTGCAAGTAGCACAATGTCTGCTCAACACGAGAACAAACAGAAGTTTCTTTTCCTCACATAAAAATCTAGAAGTAGGCAGCCATGGTTGGTTTTCCTGTTCAAAGATTTCATCAGGCATCCAGACTCTAATTTTTTGCTCTATTGTGTTTAACGTTTTGGCTTTTGACCTTGTGGTTACAAGGTAGATGGTGCATCTTCAAGCATCAAAACTGAGTGATAGGTAGAAGGAAGGAGGAGACTGATGGGATACTCAAGAAAGCATCTTCAGATGCATGCTCAGCAGACTTGTCCTTACATCCCACAAGCCAAAGCTATGCTACATGGCTACCTTGTTCTGAGAGGCCTTCAAGAACTGGGAGAACAGATTTTTACCTTACTTGAAAGCTAACCAATTAGTCTGCAGAAAGTCTAAGGCTCCTGGATCAGAGACAAAGGATTTGATCACACACAGCACAGCCGACAACGTGAACTTGATGTTGGCATGATTGCCCTTGTTTCCACCCCTCCAGTCCTACAGGTCCAGGTTAATGTTGAGAACAAGGCAGGTTTGTGTCTCAAGTGAGAGACCCTGAGCTTAGTAAGGCCCCAACTTTGAAAGGAATGTTTGGCAAACATGCCCAACCTATGCCCCAGAGAAGAACCTTATCTTTATCACTCTACCCTGTACCTCAGAGTAGACACTATCTCTCTTCTCCAAGAATCTTCACTATACAAATATCCTTAAAGTCAAGTTCTTAAAGTCAAGTCCCAACACAAACTTGGACATAGGAGAAATGCAAGAGGCTCACAGAGAATGGCCTCCCAACAAAGGCCATCTCCAGCTAGGGAGAAAGAGGTTATAGCTGTGTAAGCTAACCAAAAGTATTTGTCACCTGCCATTAAAGAATTGTCTTTAACTGTCGTTAAGCTAAGAACAATTAGCCAGCAAACACTTTCTCTACTTATAAATTGGTTTCCCATTAATGCCCTAACAAATTACCACAAACTTAGTGTCTTTAAAACAACACAAATTTACTTTCACACAGTTCTGAAGATTGAAAGTCCAAATTCAGTTTCACAGGGCTAACAGCAAGCTGTCGGCAGGGTGGATTCCTTCTGAAGGTACTGAGGGGACAACCTGGTCCCTTTGCCTTCTTCACCCTCTAAAGGCTGCCTGTATTTCTTGGCTCATGACCTCTTCTTCTACCCCCAAATTCCACCACCGAGGCCTCTACTGACATCATCACACTGCCTCCTTGGGTACCTTGTAAAGGACTGCTGTGATTTCACTGGGTTCATCTGGGTGACCCAGGAGACTCTGTCCTGGAGAGCCTAGAGTGATCACATATGCTAAGTTTCTTTGCCAGATAACATTCATAGGTTCCAAGAATTGAGTATCTGAACATCATTTGGATGCCATTATTCAGCACACCACAACTGGCTTCAGTAAATAAAATATTAGAATTACTTATTAAAATGTCATATGTTATAAAACGTCTTTAATTTAGAATGAATTCACCAAGAGTGATAAGTACAGATATAAACAGGACAGACTCAAATTTTCATTTAATTAATAAGACCTTTATTCTGAGATTCTTCAGATCCATACTTTAAATAGTGTTGTAAAAATAGTATTTCCAAACCTAACAATAAACTTATCAGTACTATCAGTACTATAAATGTACCTATTTCACTATTGCCCTTTATAAATCATTCTCTATCTTCTTTATGAGTCCCCTAAGGATCTCTACTAAGCAAATTTTAGTATCACCAAACCAAAAGACTATTGGATTTCATGGCTGAGATGCACTCTTGTCTAACCTCCACCCAGTGCAAAAATACCTTTCCCCATTTCTGAAAAATGATTAAGCAAATTATATTTACATACTCCTGGTAACAATGAGGACTTTAAGTGCTGACAATTTTAAGAGGCAGGTTCCTGTTGGAGCATCAGATATGATGATATCCTGAAGTGGGCACTGGCTTTGGGGTTTGGTTGACTTAGGTTTATGTGTCGGTTCTGTCACTTACAGAGAGAATGAGTGTGAGTGTGATGGTCACTTTTATGTGTCAACTTATCTAGATTATAGTCTCCAGTTAATCAAATGCTAATCTAGGTGTTGCTGTGAAGGTATTTTGTATATAATCAATTTACTTCAAGGAAGGAAGACTATCCTATATAATTTGGGTGGGCCTGATTCAATATTTTGAAAAGCCTGAAGAGTAGAAATAAAGCTTCCCTGAAGAAGAAATCCTACCTGTAGATTCCAACTTCACTTCAAGCCCAAGAGTCCCAGCATGCCTTTCTACTAGCTTGTCCTATGAATTTTGAGTTTGCCTAGCCAGCCCTCATAATCGCATAAACCAATTATTGGCTGGACTTACCTACCCTCCTCACCTCAGTTCTCTTTCATAGAACTGACTCTGAGACACTCCAATATTTAGAGGATAGGAAGTGAGGAATATCCAGGCAAAAAGAGCTAAGTGTACAGCTAATGGGGCAGGAGGAAAAATCAAGAGAAATGGTGTCACAAAGCCTAAATGAAGAAATCAATTCAAGAGGAAAAAGTAGCTGAGTCTGATGCTGTTGACAGATGGAGTAAGAAGAGGACTAAGAACTGACCTTGCATCATAGCAACATGGGGGCTCTGGTGATCTCAGCAAGAGGTATTTAAATGAAGAAGTAGGGGGCAAAAGTTTGATAGACATGGGTTCAAGAAGTAATGGGAGGCTAAGAAGTGTGAAAGGTGGGTAAGGAAAATTCTTATAGGGAGTTTTGATACAAAGAGGAGCAAAGCAGTAGGGCAGTAGCCGTCAAACCAAGGGATGGCTTTTTAAGATGGACGATATTGAAGAATGTTTGAATGCTAATGGCAATGATCCACTAGAGGGTGAATCTGATAATGTTAGAGAGAGGGGTTAAGTACAAGAGTGATGTTCGTAACTCGGTGAGAAGGATAAGAGCTAGTGCACAAGTGAAGGGAATGGCCACGACGGGTAAAAGCAAGGGCAGTACACCAGTTTTAACAGGCATGCGGGCTGTGCATGTGTTGATAGGGGTGTTGGCAGGAGCGTTCATTTTTGATGGTTCTGTTTTCTGAGTAGGCTGCTCTATGACAGAACAGAAGACATTGACTAGAGCCTCCAATAACTTTGGAAGATTTTCTTAGGTTTGGTAAGTAATCTCTATTTGTTATTTATGCAAAGTATGTTTAGACTATAAATAATTTCCTTCTGCATTCCAATACCCATTCCTATCACTGCTGTTTCCTTTTTATTACCTTGCTCAGATTTGCTGTGATCAGGTTAAATGATAATGACTTCCAGCCAGCATCCTTGACTTGTTTCTGAAATTAATGGAAATGCTTCTAGTGTTTCTCCACTGAGTGCAACATAGCTGCTGTTTTGACAAAGAGTTGCTTTGCCGAATTAAAAAAGTATTCTATTTCTAAAGTTTTAAATTGGAAACATATTTCGAATTTTTATCAAATAGTTTCTAGGTATCTATTGACTGGATGGTTTTTCTTATTTAAGTTCCTAGACAGGATAATTTTATTCCCTAAAGAACTTACTGAATTTTATCTCAAACATTAAGAAATGCCCATTGAAGGGGATCTGGGAATGGATTTTAAGTTAAAAAAAAATTAAAAACGGATGGTGTTGTCCCAATTGCTTGGGATGTTTTGTTGTGTGTTCTCTTTCGGAAGCTCCTAAGAAGAAGAAATAAATCTAACTACTGAGATTAGAATCTATCTGAAAGCGTGGTAGTGTCATGCAGGCAGCCTCCTCCCTGCACAACTCATTCCAATCTCATTACAGAGAAAATTATGAATTAACAGCAGCTGATAAAGAGATTAAAATCCATTTTTTATCTTGCTGGCTGTAAGGCATGCAACAACTATAGGTCTTTCTCTGTATTCAGTACATGGTCTTCACATTTCCTATTTTGTGATTAGCCATTCTTCCTTCAAGAGAGAGAGGAAAAAATCCAAAACAACTATAAAGAAAAAACCGTATTAGAGAGAGGAAGAGCAAATTGGCATTGATCCACTGCTTTTAAGAAAGTCAATATTAAACAAATATCAATTCTATTTTCCTCTTTGCATAAATTCTCAATTACACTATACCTGCCATTCAAATGTGCTCTTTAAGTGAGCCATTGCTCTCTTATTCCTGCACTGTTTCAGTAAGTATATTTGCATCCTAGCTCTTTTGCAGTGTTTGTTGATTTAAAGTTAATGACTTGAGATTACAGATACTGACATAAAGCCCTTCTAGAAGAACAGGGAAGCACAATTTAAGCTTCTCCCTTCTTTGTCTATCAGTCAGGACAGTTTAATGCAGGGCTGTAAGGAATGGAGAGACTGATGCTGCTGGAGGCTCTCGACTCTTCTGAGTTTGTTGTGTCACCACGTAAAGACAGCTGTGCTCTGAGGCTTTTCCTGGAGCCTCACCAATCAATCCAATTCTCTATTTTATAGTGTCTGTGATGCGTGCATCCCAAGGTTCTGCATATAAAGCATAATTAAAACAGGCTTTCCTCCTAGAAACCAGATTGTCCTTTCTACTGCCAGTTCTTAGAACCACAGGGAGAGGTTTCAGGATGCTAATCCCTCTATGAACCATCTATCCTGCTATATGGAGCCTGAGAATATTTAAGAGATTCATACCCAGTGCACAACATTATTGTATTCAACACGAGACGCAGGAAAAAGCTAAGAATAGTCTTAAGCAGCCTCTAAGTTTTAAATATATCCCTACATGAATTGGAAATAAAGTGTGTCTGTAAAAAAAAAAAAAAAAAAAGTGTGTCTGTAAACATATAGCTGATGTTGCTGAATTCACAAGTCCACTCTTTCCTTTAATTTTAGGCAGACATCAAATTGACCTAAAGAGTAGTAGTCACTGATCACATCATTCAATCAATTCTAAGCCACTGAAATGCACACAGATAGTGCCTCACCGGGCACACTTCTGCAATCTTACCTGACTTTATGTTCTAGCAAAGCTCCAACAACATATCTGTATTTGAAAATCACAAACCCTACAGTACTGTGGAAGTGCTGTGGTTTTCTCTTTAGGGGCTCCACCACTAAAGCACCAGGGTCAGGGCCTGCATGCTTTGTAGTAGAATGACTATTAGGAAAGCTGTTGAAAGTGATGAAGTGCCAATGGACATCCTATCAGTTTATAGGAGTCAGCAGGATGCCACAGTTGTCAAGAGCAGGAGGCCTAGGGACATGCTATATGAATTCCTGCCTCTGTTGTTTTTCTGCTGTGTGACTTTGGCAAGTTTCTTAGAAGCCTCTCTCTTTTCATCTATGAAATGGCAATAATAGTAGTACCTTATATAGAGGAGTATCTTATATAGAGTTGTGATATGGATGTCAGATAGATACATAGATACACAAGTTAATGAACAGATATAGTTATGAGGATTGTCCCCTGTTGTGTGGCAAAAATAAGCACTCAGTGAGGACCATGATGATGATGACTGGACTGATACAGTCCTGAAGAGTGACCTATTAAGGAAAATGTTAATAAAGCAAGTTGGAGTCTGTCAAGCTACCTTCATTTTTAACTTTCATGCTTTGTAGGGTTATGAGAAATGTCTTCTATAGTGTCTGGAGCTGCATAAATATACAGTGAGTGACATGGTGATGATGATGATGATGATGCCATTGATGATGATGATTTGACTGTTACTGTCCTGAAGAGTGGCCTACCAGGGGAAATGTTAGTAAAGCAAGTTAGAGGCTTCCAAGCTACTTTCATTTTTTTCTTCGAAGATGTATGCTTGGCTGAAGTCCTTATCTAAGGTTGTCATCAAATGGAATAACCACTCTTCTCACTTGACCATAAATGACATCCCCATCCATGCTCAGAGATCTAGTTCTCTTTCTTTGGACCCTTTTACCTGATTTACAAGAACAGTGATAGCATGTTGGGATGGTGGGAGTGGTATCACACACTGAATTCAACAATACATTAAAAGGATCATTCATCACAATTAAGTGGGATTTATTCCAGGCATGTAAGGATGTTTTTATATATCTACAAATCAATTAGTGTGATACAGCACTTTAACAAAATGAAGGGTAAAAATCATATGATCATCTCAGTAGATGCAGAAAAAGCATCTGACAAAATTCAACATCTGTTCATAATAGAAACTCTCAACAAAGTGGGTGTCGAGGGAACATATGTCAATATAATGAAGGCCCTGCATGAAAAACCTACAACTAACATCACATGCATTAGTGAAAAACTAAGAGTTTTTCCTCTAAAATCAGGACCTAGACAAGGATATGCACTCTCATACAACATAGTAGTGGAAGTCCTAGCCACAGCAATCAAACAATAAATATTACTGGGTATTTACCCCCAAAGAACAAAAACACTAATTCAAATTGATATATGCACCCCTATGTTTATTGCAGCACTATTTTCAATAGCCAAAATATGGAAGTACCCCCAAGTGTCTATCAATAGATGAATGGAAAAAAAGACATGATATATAATTATTATATAATATTATATATAGAAAGGAAGGAATATTGCTCTATGATAAAAATAAGATCTTGCCATTTGCAACAATATGGGTGGACCAAGGGGTATTATAATAGTGTTGCATGGTGACAAATGGTACCTATACTTTTGCTGAGCATAGCATAAGGTACACACTTCTCAAGCCACTATGCTGTACACCAGAAACTAATGTAACATTTTTTGTCAACTATACTTCAATAAAACAATATACATGTATATATTACATGCCTCCCAGTCAGCATAGTGAAGGGAATAGAGCGGTAATCCACATCTTTTTTTTTAAAAGATCTTATTTATTTATTCATTAAAGACACAGAGGAGAGAGAGGCAGAGTCACAGGCAGAGGAAGAAGCAGGTCCATGCAGGGAGCCTGATGTGGGACTCAATCCAGGGTCTCCAGGATCACACCCCAGATCGCAGGCGGCATTAAACCACTGTGCCACTAGGGCTGCCCTGAAATCCACATCTTTAAGATGGAGATCATAGCTGTTTTATTATGTATCCTATTTGCCTATTCTCAGCCCTCAAGAAGTGATCTATAAAGGCTCATCAATGCGGTAATCCAATATAGTCTTTATAGATAAGGGAGTTTATGTTTCCATTACTTTCATTAAACTTTTGGATTTATCTCCTAAAGAGTCAACTCAGTACTCACCATAAGTCCCAGGATTCAACTCACTCAAGTACTTTTACACCAAACCCACTGAAAGCTCAACATTCAAACTAGCACATTTCTAGACAATAAAGATATTCAAGAGTCTGGCAGTTGATTTAACATAGGCTGAAGAATCATTTGCAAAATGGACTCAAAGTCAAACATCCCGTTTTCTATGTTTTTTATGTTTCCATTATAATCAGCAAACACATTGCTCTTGAATTCACTGTTTTCAGTTTCATTACTCCTCAGCCTGTTACCCACTTTGTCCTCCTTCATTCCAGGCCATGTGTGTATCTCTGCCGCACTCATCTAGAATGGAAGGGTGGAGTGAAATGGGATAAGTAGTAAGGAAATGTTTCTGGAAGCATTAGTGGTGTACACCCCATTTCTTCTTTTTGCCTCTAAGCCAGTGATGCCAGGGACAGACAAAGCACTTTAACTGCAGAGTTTGCTGGAGTAGGAAACCCAGATCTCCATGGAGTTGTGTTGCCCAGATGTATTTGCTTCTAGGCACACAATAGTAAAATGACATCTTTCATAAGGCCCCTTCTCCATGGTAAACCCCTTAAAAAATAACAAAGATTATCTGTCCTCATGATTAATCCACTCTACGTCCTATCTTCCTACACTCCATTTACTAAACCATCAGTAGAGGTCATTTGTAACTAGTGTAATTCATTCATTCATTCATTCATTCATTCATTCAACAGATACTTATTTTTTTTTTTTCAACAGATACTTATTATAAGCCCACAAGATGGCACAGTGAAGAGATTAGAACACTAATTATGAAGCCAGACAAACTGTCTTTGTATCCCAGTTATGACATTTTTTAACTATGTGAACCAGGGCAAGTGTCCTAACCTCCTGGATCTCAGTTTTCTCATCTCTAAAATGTAAAGGTCTCTGCCTTTGTACCAACAACAGTTCTCTCTTCCTGGAATACTCCTCCTCCAAGAATCTCATGGTTAACTTGGTCACCTCCTTTAGGACCATGATCAACTTTCATTTCAGTGATGCCTACTCTGCTACCTGATTTAAACTTTCAACCACCCATGTTCCCATCTCTATCCTCCTGATGCTTCTTACCCTGACTTTTTAATTTTCTCCCTTGCACTTGGGACATTCTAATGTGCTAAGTACTTTACTTATTGTATCTATTGCCTGTTGTCATTTTCCTCCTGCTACAGAGATCCTACAGGGTAGAGATCTTTGTTTATTATGTATTTCAAGGATCCAGAACAGTTCCTAGCACTAGCTGGTGTGCCATTAGTAATTTCTGAATGAAAGAATGTTCTATCATATGAGGAAAGGAGCATCAAAGAATGGGTTTATTTGAAGAAACATGATCTTTTTGGTCACTTGAGTAATCAGAGGCTCACCAAAAAGGATATTTTCTTTAAAAAATTAAGTGAATCATAATACAAACACCTTACTCATTTGTTCCTTAATAATCATGTAACTGTGAAATACATACATTTATTTCCTAAAGAGTTTCAGAAACTTGCAGACAATGAGATCTTGGGAAATATCAAAGCCCAGGCCCTACACCTGGGTCTTTGGATTGTATGCTTTTTCCATCCACCATCTAATGTAGTAGGATAGCAAAAACAAATCTTTTGAGTATGGCCATCTTCATTTTTTGACTGGTGAAAGCATAATTCCCCATGTGGAACCTTGGTTTACTTGTTTCTTTCACCTCAGACAAATGTATTAGATGTAATGAGATATTCAAGAGAAAGTCTAAGCACAAGTCTAAGTCATAACTTAACCCAGAGGGCACTTAGCACTGGATCATATAAAACTCAGGTAGTTCAGTTAATTAGTTATAGACTGGGAAAGCTGCCTTCTTTACTCTAATTTCCCCCTCAATTTGTCTTGAAGGCGGATAATCAATAGTGTCAAAAATACTTGGCCCCAGCAAGTCAGACTGAGAGTAGCTGTAACAGGGTCTTTGCTACTGTAGCTGCCCGTTGTGTTCAGAATCTCAATGCAGCGACAGTGCTAGCCCCCCTTTTTTTAACTGCTCTATGAAGCTGACAAGCTGGAAAGGATTTAATATGGGAATGCTAATCTTTTGCCTTTACATGTGAGCATTTTTGACAGTCAAGTAAAACTATGCCAGGTAATTGATTTTTCTTGTTTCTCTGGAAAATTGGAGATAATTTTCCAGCACTTGAAAAGCTCAAGTATTTGCTCTTCCTGTATCCCTAGCAACAATAGAGGAGTGGGGAGAAACCAAGAAGTCAGTCTAGAATAAATGTGTAAAAATATATCAAGAAGACCATCTTACATCTAGTAGGACAACTGCTATCAAAATAAGAGCAAAAACTGAATCAGGAAGAAATAGAAAATTTGAACCAACTGATAAAAAGCAGTTGGAAATTAAATCAGTAATCAAAAAAGTCCAACAAACAAAAATCCAGGACCAGATGGCTTCACAGGCTTACTCTACCAAACATTTAAAAAAGAGTTAATACCTATCCCTCTCAAACCATTCCAAAAAATAGGAGAGGAAGGAGAGTTTCCAAATTCATTCTATGAGGCCTACATTACCCTGATATCAAAACCAGATAAAGACGCAACAACAAAAAGAAAACCAGAGGCCAATATCCCTGATGAACACAGATGCAAAAGTCCCAACAAAAAATTAGCAAACCAACATTAAAAAAAATATTCATTGTGATCAAATGGGATTTATTCCAGGGATGTAAGGACGGTTCAATTAAATAAAAACAAGAACAAAAACAGAAAATTACAAATGTTGGCAAGGATGTAGAGAAATTAGAACCTGTTTATACCCTTGTTAGGAATGTAAAATGGTACAGTCATTATGGAAAACCATAGAGCCGTTTCTCAAAAAAATTAAAGCAGAATTACCATGTGATCCAGCAATTTCACTTCTGGGTATGGACTCAAAAGGAACTGAAAGTAGCATCTCAATAAGATATTTGTACATAAAAAAAAAAGAAAAGATATTTGTACATAGTGTTCATATCAGTATTATTCACAATAACGAAAACATGGTAGCAACCCTAGTTGCATCTAGAGATGCTAGGTGATAGTAGCACAACAATATTAATATACTTAACACCACTGAACTGTACACTTAAAAATGGTTCAGATAGAAATCTTATGTGTATTTCACCATAACAAAAAAATAGAAAAAATTTGATTTCGAGAGGAGAGGAATCAACTTGCTCCACATCCTTACTCCATAATGCTCTGTCCAGCACTTGAAAAGCTCAAGTATTTGCTTAATGAGCAAATGAGTTCAGTTTGTGAGAGTCTAGTGTCTCTGAGGCCAAGGTGATTAGTGTGATCATTAGGTAGACAGTGAGTTCCAGTCTCATAGCCACCAATAGTGTCCTTCCCCTGAACTGCTCTTCTCAGTATGCTCCTGATCATAAGCAGGAACAAGTGTCTGCATATTCATGATCTGTACAGGAACACAGGTCTCTGCACATATCCCTCTAATACAGTCACCTTAAATATAAAAAAGAAGAGTTTTTATTTATGTATGATATTGGGCTCACTAGTGAGTATTGTGATTATGGGTTTTATTGGGATGATAAAGATTTTTAAATACTTTTTCTACTATCTTTTTTCTTTTAACTAGTTATAAAAATTGCTGTTATGCCACTGAATCCACATATTTATTAACCCCCTTTCCCACCCCAAAATCCACTTAAGATGATAATGAAAGAATAAAAAAGGAAGTAATAAATAGTAATAACAAGACTAAGAGGAGAGCAATAAATGGATTATAGATCCCAACAAATTTCTGAAAGAAAGTGGACTGATTGGTAGAACATGGTGGAGAAAGCTTTATCTATGGATAGTCTTGTGGGGGTTTTGATGGAGGAAGATACCCAAGGAGGCTCCAGCCTTTGATTCAGTAGATATGAAGATTAAGAATAAAAAGGGGGCTGAAAACAAGAAGTGAAAGAGGAAATTTACTGAGAGCCTGACAGCAAAAGAACTACCATTAGCTGCACTCCCCTACCTTCTTAATTAGCATAATATTTACAACAGTTGAATATGGGAGTCAAGAAGCATTTTGTAATATCAAACAATTTATATTGCTTTCAAATTAGCATTTCTGTGGGACTAAATATAATATATATGGAAATGTAAACTAATTTTTTATATTGGATATGGGCTACTAGATGGATCTTGAAAACTAAAATTGCAAATGGTTTATTTAAGATATTTAATGTTATATATATATCTAAAATTTCAAAACAAATTAAACTTCAGATTTTAAAATTAATTTTAAATGTTTATATGTATTAATCACATTTTGTGATGAATGTAATGAATGAATGTAACGAATATGAATATGTAAGCATATTCAAAATTTGAAAAACATAATTTATTTCTATTTCATATTTATCTTAATTTACGTTTTTAAAAATTCAAATTAGACTTTACATTTGTATACATTTACCCTCAATTTTTATTCCTTTAGATCATTCCCTGCAATAGAACACAAATTATCTATAAATTCTGACTAAATATATTCAATGAGTGTGCTAAAATGAAGGCAAGAAAAATAAATTTAATAGAATACTATATATATAATTTTTTGCAGGGATATGCAAAAAATAATTAAACCAAGTCATCTTTGATATCAGTTGTCTTTCAGTCATATGGAAACCATGGCTTTACATGCAGTTTTTCAATTTAACTATTATGTAGATATATATACAAGGCAAGAGGAGACAGTATATTTAATTTAAAGGTGTGACTGCTCAATATATAACCTTTAAATATTTAGATGCATAGAGTATAGGTTTTCATTTGTATTCTTGCCCTGGGCCACAAATATTAGAAGCAGACCTTCAAAGAGGCACAAGAAAAGAGTCCCTAGGATTCAAATCAACCTACTTGGACAGCCCAGTGGATGCAGCTATGATGGGAATGAGTGCAAAGTGATGTCAGAGCACAAGGAAGGACATGAACAAGTGCCTTCTCTTCCTGCATCTCAAATACAAACATTCCATAAATGTTTGAGGAATAAGTAAATGAATGTATGTAAGCATGCATGAGGTATTTATACACATAAACACGATAAATAACAGAGCAACAAATAAGAGAAACATTATAAAAAGCCATAAAAGAGCAGAGCAATAGACAGCATCAGGTACTTGACTAAACATGGTTGCAGAAAGCACTCATGAGTTCTGAGTTTGTTACTTGATTGACCTTCAAGGTCATATGAAAATAGCATCAGGAGAAATTAAAATTATGGGTGTGCATGCTAGCAAAGACTCTATAATCTCATGAAGCCCTTCTTAAGCAAGTTTCATACTTTAAGCTTGAATATAATTTTTCACCATAAAGTCCTTTCAGCAAATTCACTCTGCAAAAAAAAAAAAAAAAAAATGCAATGTAGACGCATGACTGCTAATTTTGTCTGAGAAAGCAATAATGATCCTGCAGGTCTTTAAAAAGGGTATTGATTTTTAGTGCAATTTCTCATTTCTTTGTGAATAGGACTGGTCTTATATTTCTTCTTCCCTCTATAGGAAAGAAGGACATTTGCAGAATCAGGTATTTCTATCTTTGGACCGACGGAAGATATATAAAGAGTGAGGACGTAAGCAATGGTGTATGAAGTTGCAACGCACGAAATAGCAATGATGTAATATTGTCTGAAATGCCTATTATACCATCTCTTTGGGTTTACATAATTGATATTTCTCCCAATGATCATAGAAGCTAGATTAAATTCCTTGAGCAGCAGTTTGATTAAAAGAATGTGTGTTTCATTAACAAGCACGGATCCTAGCTCCATTGTAGCATCACTCAGGGAGCAGTTTATAGTACTATTGTCATGCTCTCTATCCTCAAAGGTGAAAATAATTGAAAACTACTGCATTAAGTAGACAGGAATTATCAGTTCTAACAACTTAACAGCACATGAGACGTTAAACAGGGTAAGTGCTGAGACAGTTGGTTGCCTCCAGATTGTATGTGGGATGTCCTAAGAAAGAGCACAGGACAAAGGACAGTAGCTCCAAAGGGGATACTCTGGGCAGATGGCATGCACAGAGCGCAGGTCCCCTCTTCAGACAGCTCTGTCCTGCCGAATTCTAGAAACTTAGGAAAGAGATCCTTCCCTGTCTATATTCAAGGCATAATTTGTTCATAATTCTGAACTTCTGTGGATCAGAAACCCTGTCTTCCTGACCCTTGTATCACTAATAGCTACCATGGCACAAAGAGCAGGTGTTTAATAAACAACTGGTGAAAGAATATCAGTGTGAATGAATAAAAAGCAATACTGAGGGCCACCGGGGTGGCTCAGTGGTTTAGCGCCGCCTTCAGCCCAGGTTGTGATCCTGGAGACCCGGGATGGAGTCCCTCGTCGGGCTCCCTGCATGGAGCCTGCTTCTCCCTCTGCCTGTGTCTCTGCCTCCCTCTCTCTCTCTGTGTCGCTCATGGATAAATAAATAAAAAATCTTAAAAAAAAAAGTAATACTGATAAAGGACCCCTTTGTCATAATTTTCATGTGAGGTCTCAAAAGGTGGGGAACAAAAAAGTAGGTAGAAATTGGCCCATATTTGCCAAAGTGAACTGTTGTCAGCTCACCTCTGCAAAGGAAATGTTCTGAAACTTTCATTCCAATGTGCACTTCAAGAGTATTGAAAGCTTAAGGGTGAAAAGTTCAGGGACAAGATGTCCTTGGGGAGAAGTGCTGGTATGTTGTGAACACTCCACCTCTAGAGGAGAGGATGACAGAAGCTTCAAAAAGAACTGTGAGGACCAGGGCCTAGGAGGTCAGTGGAAATCTACACCTGAGAAACCTCCAAGGCCAAAAGCAGTGACAGGAAATGGCTCACCTGAATGGGAAGGACAAGTGGCCAAAGTGGAAATGGTCTGCATTCCCAGAGTCTGTCAGAGCAAAGGATGCAAGAAAGTTTTCTAAGAACCAGATTATAGTCCACTTGGAGACTGCCTTAAGAGAACCATACCCAAGAGAGCTCCCTGCTAGAGGCAGGGAGGAAGCCCGAGGAAACCAGCAGGCACAGGAGTCTGAGGGTTGAAGAGGTGGGGTCACCAGTTTGGAGAGAGCTCAGTTCCCTCACATTTGCAGAGCTTCAGATAAAAATTGCCAGGTATGAGGTGTCTCCAAAGAACCCACATATGCATTGCAACAGAGTCAGTCCTGAAGATCTACCAAGCCCATGGAGAGTCAGCTTTGACACTCACCAAACCCAGAGAGTGTCACCTCAGATCACAACAGTCCCAGGAAAGAAGCCCTTGTCTCCCCCGACCCTCCCTGAAAAACTCTAGCACAGGAACTGGGGAAGGATAATTTCAAAGCACGGATATAAGCCATCTCAGCTGCCTTTCCAATTGCAAGGAAATTGGACCAAACTGGGAGAAAAGGAGATTTACCTTCTATTTGAGTTTAGAGTTCTAATTATTACACACAAGTGGATTTTCAAATTCCTGAGATTAAACTGCTTTGTATGCATGTATGTATGTGCGTGTGACCAAGAGTAACCGGAAGATTCATTATCTATGTGCAAGTGGGTCTACCAGAAATTGTGCAAAGAAGGAACTAGCCCACCATGTGGGTTTAACCAAAAGAATAAAATTGCTTTATGACTATATGCTATTCAAGGACTCTTGTTCAGTGCGCTGGGTACATGGGTTAAGGTCTGAATTCAGAAGCTACTGTTGGTTTTTAAAAAACAGATTTTCTGAATTTTTAAAAGTATACCACCTAGATATTCTCAGTGTTTCTCAAACCACTTCACAGAGTATCCATGAGTCATTAACAAGTTATGCAGGTTGTACATTGGTGTTTTTCAGTTAATGGCGGAGAGTGAACAAGGAAGGCAATGCTGTGTTTGAGAATCCTGATTCTGGACTCAGAGTCCAGGGTGTGAAATGCTTCCCACCAGCTAAGTGACCCACCACTTGTTTTACCATAAGTGATTGATTAGATGGCCCCTTAGTTTTGCATGGGAGTCAGGAAAAGTCATTGATGTAAAAAAAAAGATTGTGGTTTGGGGGTCTGCTAATTACTCAGAACAATCCTGAATGTTTCACTTCATTATATGACAGATTTCTATTGTGTCCACTTGACCTTCTGCCTCGGTGGCCCTGGCAATGCCCAGTTCATGCTAGGCATTTCTGATCATATAGTTACTTGATCAAGATCATGTACTTTAAAAAAAAAAAAAAGATCATGTAATTACTTAGTTTCTACAAGGGCTCAGTGGCATTCTGGTAGCTTATTTTGGAATGATGACTAATTGTCATGCCAGCTACAGATGGCATGACACTGTTTCCAGAACCCTAAGAATCTAGACTACAAATAACCTGTTGGGGCTTCACAGAGACTCCACACTGTACCCCCAATGCACCAAGGATACTGGTAGCACCAAGGAATGTACTCAAGAAGCAATTTCAACTATTGCAGAGACTCTCTTTCCTTGGTACTTACTCAAAATTGGTAGGCTTCCAAGGCAGACAAATGGGTTGGAGCAGACCTCCTAAGAGAGGACGTCCTAATTCCCAAATCAAAGAGGCCTACCAAGAGCTGTGTAAGATACAGTGATTTGGGTAGGACGTTCAAAGTATAATGGTTTGCCTTTTAGTTTGGAGGGGATGCCTAGGTATACTTCCTTTTGTTGGACCCTTTGAAACTTCATTAATAGGATAAACCCCTAAATCTTTGAAGGGTATGTCTACAAAGACATATGTTTTATCAGGGTAACCAGAATACTTGCCATATTCTGCTTCTCAGATTTAATTAATGTTATATCAACAGCATGATAAACCAGTGTGATGTTACATGGAATGTACAGATGATCCAAGAACCTTCGGATCTATATACAACAGAGAGCAGAAGAGTCAACATGGCCCTGAGGGTATGGTCTGAATCCTTAATGCTCTCCATTCCTTCCTTCCATTACAGATTGAGGAAAAGATAGTCACCAGATTAATAGCTACATATCGAGAGGCTTTTTAAACCTTGCATTTCTGCTTTCATACCTTGTCCTGAACTGGTGGTTCAACAACTTAGCCTTTTGTTTTTGGGTTTTTTTTTTCTTTTAGCACATCAGTAGCACTTAACAACAACCAATGTAACTCCACAGTCCTTATAAATAATATTGCTCCATACCTTTCAAATGCTAGAATGCATAAGGCAGTGCATCCTCTCTTTTGACTGTATCTTTTCCCAGCTCACTGCCAGTGGCAATCTTGGTGTTTTTTATGTTTTAGTGTGCCAAGGCTAGTTGCCAGCTCACATGTATGTCCAGCAGTTAGTTCTTTATCGTCCAGTGAGTGACCAAATAATAAGCTCCATTATGGGAATCTGCTCCTTAGGATTTTGGCATCAAGGGTCTTGCTTTGAATTTTCCCAGAAGCAGACACAGAGATATGGATTCAAAAGCAAAAAATTGTACTACATGGTTAATAATACTGAATTATATATTTGAAAGTTACTAAGAGATATTAAAAGTTCTCATCATAAGAAAAAAATGTGTAACTATGTGTGCTGATGGATATTAGCTAGACTTGCTGTGGTAATCACTTCATAATATATACATATTGAATCATTATGTTGTATATCTGAAACTATTACATGTCTAGGGTTCTGGGAAAATGCCATATATAACTAATAAAGATATATGTCAATTATATCTCAATTTTAAAAAGCAAATGACTTATTTGGACGTTCAGGGAACACTGGTGTGGGACTAGGGAGGTGATACAAAGAAGAAAAGGTAGCCAAGAAAGAATGCATTGTGAAACAACTTCCATCATAAGAGATTGGAGCATAGTTCCTGGTAGGGAAGAGAACAAGAAATCTGGAAAATGGAATGAAAACACAACTCAGACTTGTCCCACTTGAGTAACAAAAGAGCAGAGCCATTTGGACATCAAGTGCTATCAGTCATTGTTCAGGCTGTTCACTCTCCGTCATTTCTAGCCTGGTAGCTCATGAGGGAAACACCAGGTTTCTGGATAAAATACCCAAGCACAAAGATGCAGATACTGGAAGTCTGATGTTGGTTTAAGCCCATAAGAAAGAGTAAGGTTGAGAGATATGGGGGGTGGGGGGCACTGATGATGATGAGGCTGAGACAGTGAACCATGGAAAGGAACAGGTTTTATAGGACATAATATAAATATATTTGATACATTGAGTTTGAGGTGCCTCTGTGATATACAAAGAGATACACCTAGAAGTATTAGACCTTAGGAGGGAGAAGTGAGCTTTGTTTGTTTGTATATTTTTTTTTGTTGGAGTTTGATTTGCCAACATATAGCATAACACCCAGTGCTCATCCTGTCAAGTGTCCCCTCAGTGCCCGTCACCCAGTCACCCCATAACCACCCACCTCCTCTTCCACTACCCCTCTTTCGTTTCCCAGAGTTAGGAGTCTCTCATGGTTTGTCTCCCTCTCTAATTTTTCCCACTCAGTTCCCCTCCTTTCCCCTATAATCCCTTTCATTATTTTTAAAGTGAGCTTTGATAAGAAATCTGGAGGGGTGCCTGGGTAGCTCAGTTGGTTAAGCAGCTGCCTTCAACTCAGGCCATGATCTGGAGTCTTGGGATTGAGCCTCTGGGCTCCCTGATCAGGGGGAGCCTGCTTCTCCCTCTCCCTCTGCCCCTCTGCCCTGCTTGTGCTCTCACTCACACACATACTCTCTTTCAAATGAATAATTTAAAAATCTTTTTTAAAAAGTGGAAATTTGGGAGGCTTTATTACAAGAGATGTTTGAAACCATGACAGTGAAAGTAATCAGTTTGGGGAAAGCTGGAGATAAAACTTTGAGGAATCTCTATTTAAGGGTAGATGAAGGAGAAATCAGAAAGTGAAGGAGGGAAGTGGGAAGGGAGGGGTCAAGAAAGACAGGGAAGGAAAGGAAATGACAAATGTGGGAAATGAGTGTATTAGAAGTCAGAGGAAGTGAAGCGATTCAAGTTCAACAATGTCAGATGAATTATCTTGGTCCGGGTTATTTCATTTTTCTCTACTCGAGTCTCACTTAAAGTAGGGATATCAATCTTTATTCTATTTTCACTGCTATACTTATAAAACCCCTTAGGTTATAATAAAGACTTGTGAGTTCTTTGGGCTGATGAGTATGATTCCTCATTAATTCTACTACTGCTCACCAATCACTTGCAAAGATTTCCTTGCTTGAGGGAGGAGCAAGTCCATGGTGGGGAAGAGAACAAGAAATCTGGAAAAAGGAATGAAAACACAACTCAGACTTGTGCCACTTGAGTCACAAAAGAGCAGAGCCATTTGGACATCAAGTGCCATCAGTCATTGTTCAGACCGTTCACTCTCCGTCATTAGATAACAATGATTATCTAATAATAATTAGGTAACAATTAGCCTTTTCTGTGCCCTTACTTCCTTTGCTGTAAAATGAGTTCCTTGGTGAAAAGAAATGTCACGTGGGATACCATAATGATGAATAAAGATTTTTGTAATTTCACAAATAGTGCTATTGGCAGAAGCACAGTGATCAGGGAAGGCAAATTCATAACCATATCCAGAATACATCTTCACAAATCATTGTCTTCTTCTGGATGGAGCTATATGTAGAGTCAATTTTTTTTTTCTTGTGCATGTGAAGCATCTCTAGATGATCCAGTAGATCTCCAGGAGTATTTAACTGGAATCTACCTTGTTACTTCCTGGTTTGGCCAAAACATTCCCCATGAAGCATAGGTTGGGGTTCTGCGGCATGAGTTAGAATCCAGAAAGCCTCTTCAACCTTGAAAAATTTGGAAACATTGGATTTGAGAGAGCTTTGCTGAAACGGAATAATTTTTTCATTCAGCTTAAGAAGCCATGGCAGCTCCCATTTTCCGGTAGGCGAAAGCAGAGTGATCAGTTCTGCACAGAATCTCTACTGAAAGCATTTTAATCAACCAGAATGAGTATAGAGCAGCTGGCTTGCCACCAAAAATTCACAGACGTGTTTGCACCCAATTGAAAAAGAGTAAACATCAGGCATCAGGCCAGGCCCATTTGGTGTATTAATTTCTTAGTCTAAAATAGATCTTGGAGACAAACTCATTTTTTCTACCCTCACCGACAAGAATCCTATCCCTTTTTTTTTCTCATCTAGACTATCAGGACAGAACTAGCTGACACCCAATATACAACAGTCAAGACCGTTTTAATGTCCTGTGGCATTTCTGTGTACAAAACTGTAGACCTGGGGCCGCCGGGGTGGCTCAGGGGTTTAGCGCCGACTTCGGCCCAGGGCCTGATCCTGGAGACCCGGGGTCGAGTCCCACGTCGGGCTCCATACATGAAGCCTGCTTCTCCCTCTGCCTGTGTCTCTGCCTCTCTCTCTCTCTCTCTGTATCTCTCATTAATAAATAAAAATTAAAAAAAAAACACACACAAAAAAACAAAAAACACAGACCAAGAACAGAAAGGGAAACAGAGAGCGGAAGGGTGAAGAGAATCAGCATGTGGGAATACAATTTCATCTCTTTACCATTTTTCCTCATTTTTAAGTTAATTAAAATCTTTCATTTGACTTTGAGCATGTGACTATAATGTAGAGATTTCAACAGCAAAGCTTATATATCTAAATGAAGGCAGATGCCATGGAAGAAATGTAATTATTCCAGGGATATTACAATTGTTCAAAAAATATTTTTGAATTCCTTCAAAATGTCTCTCAAAGCCATTGGGAAATTCAATCTTACAGACCAAACTCACATCTAACAGTAAAATAGTTCTCAATTTATTCATCCATCTATATCTGGCTTGACTCTGAATGACTTTTGGCAGTTTTAGAAATTAAAATCCAACCTCAGAAAATGTTTTGCCATCTCTAAGGATTCTCAAAGAGCTATGTCCATGAAGGATAGTCCAAGTGTGATTTCCAAATATATTTTGGCCAATTGTAATATCATTAGAAAAGGTATTTAGCCATTTGAAGGGACGACTTCAAAAGAGGTAGCATTCTTTTGAATGTAGAAGTTCTCATATCTGTGCTAAAACTTAGTTATGTTACTTTTTTTTCAAGATTTTATTTATTTCTTCATGAGAGACACAGAGAGAGAGGCAGAGACACAGGCAGAGGGAGAAGCAGGCTCCTCGAGGAGAGCCTGATGCGAGACTCAATCCCAGGACTCCAGGACCACGCCCTGAGCTGAAGGCAGATGTTCAGTCTTGAGCCACTCAGGCATCCCAGTGATATTACTTTATAATATTTACCATTTTATAATTTATGAAAGTGGGGAATAACTTTCTAATTCTTCCCCTCCATGCCGGGTCTTTCTGAAGATCATAGCATATTTGAACATCAGTAATTATTAAACTCACTGGTCATGGCATATTCCTCAGCTGTGTTCTCTTTATACCATCTTCTGGCTTAATTCAGTTCAATTATATTTATTTCCAAGGTATGTGCCATGAAACACCAGATCCATAAGATAAAGCACAGGTTCTATAATGGAATAAATTTAGGAAGTACAGCCTATTATATTCCCTCTTAGATATTCACATTGCACATAAACACATCAATGGTGCCCCAAAGCCTAGGAGGCTTCAAGACTCAGGCTTTTCTCCCACAATCCTCGCCTCCCCCAGTTCTCCCCATCTCATAAATGGAAACATTATTCTTCCAGTTGCTTGAGTTAAATAAAATCCTTGGACTCATCATTGACTACACCCTCTCTCTTAGACCCATATCCAACCCATCAAGAAATCCTGGTGGGTCTAATTAAACATAAATTTGTCACCCTCTTGCCATCTCCATCATTATCACTTAGTTCAAGCCATCACCAACTGGCTTCTAAATTGCTACACCAACTTCCTAACTTGTTCCTCTACTTTTGCTCTTCTTCCCTTCAGTCTACTGTCAACAGCCCAAGTTATGTCACTCCTCTGCCCACGCACCAACAATCTGTTGGTATCTAACTCAACATAAAAGCCAAGGTTCCAAAACTGACCTCCACATGATCTACTATATATGGTCTGTTTTTCTGCTCAGCCCTCCTCCTATCTCTACCCCATCTCTTTTATCTCCTTTCCTATCACTTTCCTCCAAGATTAATTCACTCCTGGCATACCAGCTTCTTTGTCATGTCTGGGCCACACCAGGCATACTCAAATCAGCTTTTATATCAGCCTGTTTTCTGGGTATCCCATAAATTTAATTTATATATTTATTCTTCCCTTAAATATTCCTTCTCCAGCTATCTGCGTGGCTCACCTCCTCACATCTTCCAAGTTTCTACACAAATGTCATGTTATTAAAGAAGGTTTCCCTGATCGCCATCCTATATAATTACCACCTCCACCCCGACCTCCTTACCCCAGACTATCACTCTCTATTTTCTCAACCTGCTATGTTTATCCTCACAGCACTATCACCACTTAACACATCATATCTCTGTTTATTTACCTCATATCTGTTTCCCCACCAGGATGTAAGCTCTACGAGAACAATGTGTTGTTTTTATGTCTGCCAGTAAAATTGGACAGTCCAGGACGGTGCTTGGCATAATGGGTACTCGATTAACATCTTTGAATAAATAAATATATGAGCATTTCTGAGAGATTCTGCAGTAAATAAACCTGTTTAATCATCATTTCCAATCATATGTATCTACAAAACCATTTTAAAGCATAATACCTAGTAGCAGCTTATTGAACACACTTTGAAAACTCATGAACATGATACATGTGCTTCCAATCTAGTGTGGAAGATGAAACACACAGAGAGAACCTGATATAATACAGTAAGTGATGAAACAGATGTGTATGAAGGCTGCTGTCAAAGTACAGGATAAAGCCATTTAACCTAACAGCCTCTGGGAAGGCTGCTTGAAAAAGAAATTCCTGATTGTGTGCCTATAAAAATATGTTTCTGTAACTGACCATTATATAAATGTGCAAGTTATGTTAATTAATAGTTTTTACTGACATTATATGGTGTGGAATAAGATCACCCACCCTTGATAAATATTTGGAAAACTTAAAGAACCTAATTTAGGGCCCTTTTAACAAAAGCAAGACATAGGCAGAGACAAGTGTTACTTAGCCCTATAATGCCTAGGGTGATTATTTTGTAAGAAGTTCTCAAAAAAATGTTAATAAGAGGCTATATCTTTCTCATGTGAGAAATATTGTTTTTGTCACTAGAAAAGAAAAATTATATTTGTTGCAATAAGGTACACTTTGCCCTCGGGTAACTGAAAAGGAAATGAGGTGTGGTTGCTACTGGTGGAACTAGGGATTAGGACACTCTACAGACCAAAGCACATGTCCTCATCTGCCCCTCCCATCTTCATATGCAGCAAAGCATGAGTATAAGAAATATTTCAGTATTCAGAGACTTAGGCACCAGACTTTTTAGAACACAAGAAGAGTTTTAGGACTATGAAGCCTCTCTAATGTGGAAAGGAATGGAGTTTCCAAGACAGGGCATGAGGAAATAGATAATAGGGACTGGGTTCTAAATTGCAACTGCAAAAAGATAAAGCAAAGTGAGAGAAAAAAAAAAAAGAAGAAGAAGAAAGAAAGAAAAAAGAAAGAAAGAAAGAAGAAAGAAGAAAGGAAAGAAAGAAAGAAAGAAAGAAAGAAAGAAAGAAAGAAAGAAAGAAAGAAAGAAAATGAAATAAGTGATAACTCCAAAGACAAAACTTCGAACAACCTTCAAAGACAAAATTTGGGGCCTTCACTCTTCCTCAATACCATTCCCAGAGGGATTAAGGTAGTTGGAACCAGACACAATTCCTGATCCTCATGCTGTGTATAATTCAGATACTCTTTTTTAAAAGATTGATTGATTGATTGATTGATTTTAATGAGAGCGAGAGAAAGGGTATGAGTAGGGGGAGCAGCAGAGGGAGAGGAACAAGCAGGATTCCCACTGAGTACAGAGGCCCATGTGGGGCTTGATCCCAGAACTCTGAGATCATGACCTAAGCAGAAATCAAGAGAAGGCCACTTAACTGACTGAGCCACCCAAGAGCCCCTGATTAAGATGTTCTAATGGACATTTATCTTTACTCTCACTGGCACCTCCAATTCTCCCTATTTTGGGAAAATTCCAATTGTACAAAACCTCATGGGAGTCTGATTAAAGAAGTCCAGAGCTATACAAGACTGCCTCTCTCCACCTCTGAAAATTAAGGCACGGCCACCAACCATGCCAGATCCAGCCAAATAGATTTTCACACTTGGGTTTTTCAATCTTGAGCAACATATGCAAAAATAAAAGATCAGTAATAAACAGTATTTTTAAAATTTTATTTTTAATTAAAATACAATAAATTTCTCTCCTTTTATTATACAGTTCCTTCAATTCTCACAATTGGATAGCATACGACCTATGAGCACAATTAATATAAAGAACAGTTCCATCAACACCCACCTCCCAGCCAAGATTCCTTCAGGCTGTCCCTTTGTAGTCAAACCCTCAACCCGGCAACCACCAATCTGATCTCTGTTTCTACAGTTTTGATTTTCCAAAATGTCATATAAATGGAATCATAAAACATTAACCCTTTTTTAAAAAAAGATTTATTCATTTATTCATGAGACACACACACACACACACACACACACACACACACAGAGAGAGAGAAAGAGAGAGGCAGAGAGAGAAGCAGGCTCTTCGAAGGAGCCTGATGCAGGGCTGGATCCCGGACCCCAGGATCACAACCTGAGCTGAAGGCAGTTGTCCAACCCCTGAGCCACCCACATGTCCTAAACATTTAACCTTTTGAATCTATCCTGTTCCACTTAAGCTAATACATTTGAGATTCATCTATTTCATTAGGTGTATCTGTAGTTCATTCATTTTTATTACTGTGTAATACTTTATTGTATTTTATATGCTAATGCAAAGGGCCTGGAATAGTTAAAACAATTCCAAAAAAGGAGAACAAAATTGGAAGATTCAGAAAACCTGATTTCAAGACTTACTATGAAGCTATAGTAATCAAGATACCATGGAAATATTGAAAGGATATAGATCTATGGAATTGACTAGAGAGTTCAAAATTAACACACGTAAATATAATTAATTGCTCTTTAACAAAGAGGCACAGGCAATTCAATGGAAAATTGATGATTTCTTTTTAACAAATATGGCTGTCCATATGCAAAAACATGAAACCAATACTTCCACCTCATATCTTATTCTTTCCATATCTATAGCATCTGTAGTGATACCTCCTCTTTCATTGCTGATTTTTGTAATATGTGTCTTCTCTCTTTTTTCTTCATCAATTTAGATGGAAGTTTATTAATGTTTTTAATCTTTACAACGAACAAGGTTTTAGTTTCATCGATGTCACTGCCTGTAAATTTTATTTCTCTTCTTCATTTCCATTTTTCTGTATGGTTTTTTTTTTCCTAGCTTTTTGACATGAAAGCTTAAATTGTTACTAAGGCTTTTCCTTGATGTCTTTCCTTTTTTTTAACATAAGCATTCAAGCTATAATTTTTCCCTCTAAGCATTGCCTTACCTCCCATAAATTTTGGTATGTTCTATTTTCCTCTTCACTTTATTAAAAAATACACTCTAATTTCCCCTGTGACATCTTCTTTGATCTATTAATTATTCAGAAATCTTTTATTTAATTTTCAGATATCTAATGATTTTCCAGATATATTTCAGTTATTGATTTTTTTTTAAGATTTTATTTATTTGAGAGAGAGCAAGAGCATGATCAAGGGAGGGTCAGAGGGAGGAACTGACTCCCTGCTCTGCAGATGTGGGACTGATCCTGGCAATCCAGGATCATGACTTGAGCTGAAGATAGATGCTTAACTGACTGAGCCACTCAGGTGCCCTCAGTTATTGATTTATTATGTAATTTTATTATGGATACAGAACATACTTTGTATGACTTCAATTATTTTTTTTTAAGGTTTGTTCTATTGTCCAAGATATGATCCATCTTGGTGAATGTTCCATATTCTTAAAATACACTTAAAAATAATGTGTATTTAGTAGTTGTTGCCTGAGATTTTCTATAAATATCAATTATGTCAAGTCGATTGATAGTTTTGGTCAAGTCTTCAGATACTATGTTTTCTAGTTCTAAAATTTCCATTTGTTTCTTTTTTATAACTTCTAATCTACTGAAAATTTCTATCTTTCCATTCATTTCAAGAGCGTTTACCATCTCTTCATGGAACATGGTTATTACAGCTGCCCTAAGTGTTTTTCTGATAATTCCAACACTTGGGTCAACTTAATGTTGCCTTCTGTTGATTATTGTTTCCTAAATATTGGTAGGTTGCTTTGTTTTTGTTTACATATTGGTCATTTGTTTTGATTCTTTGTATAGAATCCAAACTTTGGAGTCTATAATGAGCATTTGAATATTATGTTGTAGACACTGGGTCCTATTAAAATAGAGAATGTGTGTGTTTTAAAGCAATCAACCTGGTCTGTTTTGAGCCACAAAGTCTATTTTGCCTTCTGTGGCCACTAGTCCCAATATCAGCTCATTATTAAAGACTTCACTATGCTCTTTGGGTCTACCTAGTGAAGACCTGGGAGCTAGCATGGGGCCTGATCAGCTTTCTTTTATTCTTTTTTATATTTTATTTATTTATTCATGAGATACACACACGAGAGAGAGAGAGAGAGAGAGAGGCAGAGACACAGGCAGAGGGAGAAGCAGGCTCCATACAGGGAGCCTGACATGGGACTCGATCCCAGGGCTCCAGGGGCTGCCCCCTGGTCGGCTTTTTTATATGGTGGTTTATTTTTTGAAATCTTTGTTGTTTATTTGTGCCAAACTACAAACATATGTGCCAACTACATATGCTAAAGTTGGAGGTGAGCCTGGATATAATGTTGGTTTGTGCAGAGAATTAAGGGATCCTCATATTCAATCTTTCCTTTCAGGTATTTCTCCCATACTCTGGCTCAAGTGACCCATTTTCTCCAGTTCCTTTGACTAGAAAGATGGGGCACTAACCTTTTGTGCCTTGTACAGTTCCATATAACTGGTCCTGTTTTCAGAATAAAGGAAAGAGGAAAACAGCATAGAAAAATAAAGGGATTCTCTCACACTCTTTGGAAAACAGGGGCCTCTTCTCTCAGTTCCTTTAGCCCAGAACTCTGTCTTCTCTTGGGGTGAAAAGTGGCTTCATTGCAGTGAGGGCAGTGCAGTGCTATGTCTGAGGCTAGTCCTGAGTCAGAAACAGAAGGAGGAAAAAAAGTTATTTGAACAGTCTGGGAATCAGGCATCCTGTTTCCTGTCTTCTGAATAAATGATTTCTCCCAGTGTTTTTCTGTTGCCACTTGTTACCAAATTGTACATGTCAGCCTACCCCCAGTTCAAATCCAGGAGTCAAAAGAAAAAAAAACAAAAACAAAAACAAAGAAACTCCTTTTACATGCTGTTAATCAAATTCTGACTTCAGTGTCCATTTTCCATATTATTGCTTACTTTTCGGAGTCCTTAAGTCTGTTGCCTAGAGTTTTAGTTGTGATTGGTAAAGAGATAGATCATAGTCTATAGACTCCACCTTGACCAGGAATTTCAGTAATAACCACTTCTATATCCAATCAATAAGGAGGAATTTAGATGTTCTGCTAAGATAGATAGACAGGTAGATATATAGATTATACAGATAGAGTGATCAATATACATAAGCTATCTGTATCTATGAATATATATATATATCAATGAAGAAATTACTAATGACTTGGTAAATGAAAACCATTTCTTCATCCAATCAACAAGGAGCAATTTATTTGTTCTCTTAAGATAGATAGAAAGATAGAGTGATCAATATACATATATTATTGATATATATAAATACATATATCAATGAGGAAATTACTAATGACGTGATAAATAAATACCATTTTCCCAGAATATTTGCCCGTAGGCCAAAAGGACAACATAAACTAAGCCATACTACACTCATAAAGCCACAAAGGCAGATGTAGGCAAACCATTAGAATAAGCAGATAAGCAGTTTTTCCAAGTTCTTAGTCAACATTCAGATTTCCTTTTTCTTTCTTCTTTCTTCTCTTTCTTTCTTTCTTTCTTTCTTTCTTTCTTTCTTCTTTCTTCTTTCTTTCTTCTTTCTTTCTTTTCTTTTCTTTTCTTTTCTTTTCTTTTCTTTTCTTTTCTTTTCTTTTTTTTCTTTTCTTTTGCAACAATTCAGGTCCTCCACCTTTTTTTTGTTAATGTATAAAAACACTGATACACTTCTGTTCAAAGAGGCTAATTCTCCCATATCCACAGACCTTTTGGCAACAATACAAAGTTCTCTTGTTAGAGCATATGAAGAGGCTGAGGGTGCCCATAACAAGGGGTATGGAGGACGTATTTATTATGTATCAGAATGAGTACCGGCACCTCCAAATGAGTCGTTAACAAAAAGATGAAGCCCTGAATGTGCTGTTGGAGAAAAGACTATTTAAAGGTTCAGGACAAAAAAAATAAATAAATAAAGGTTCAGGACAGGGATCCCTGGGTGGTGCAGCGGTTTAGCGCCTGCCTTTGGCCCAGGGGGTGATCCTGGAGACCCGGGGTTGAAACCCACGTCGGGCTCCCGGTGCATGGAGCCTGCTTCTCCCTCTGCCTGTGTCTCTGCTTCTCTCTCTCTCTCTCTCTGTGTGACTATCATAAATAAATAAAAATTAAAAAAAAAAGATTCAGGACAATAAAACTGAAATCAAGAGAGGAGAAGTGTTTTATCCAAGGTCAATCATCTACCTCCTTGTTGCTCACATTTCGGAATTTGGCATATCCATTACAGATGGAGTGGTTCATCAAAGATCTAAAATATGGATAGAGGAACAAGAGGAAAGAATATTGCATCCTGCAAAAAGGAAGAGGAAAGGGAGATGCAGAAAAGCAGGAAAAAAATCTGTTCTTATGACATGACTGTTTTAAGTCCCATGGCCAAATCTATTGGAAAGAAAATATTCTTGCCATTTGGGAATAAGATCCCATAAAAATAATGCCTATCAACAGTTGTACTCACTTAAAAGCCAGTTGCCAATTTAAAACTATTTAAATTATTTTATTTTTCAAGCAGTACCATGAACTCTAGACTTCTTTATCGACGGCCTCATGAATTGTTAGCTAGACCTTGCTCCTGAAGGACCTCATTCTTTACTAGCTTTCATGCTAAAATATGGTTTTGCTCATGTAGAGAATGCTGGAGCTGTGCTAATAGGCACCTCCAGACTCAGCCCTGTGCAGATGTAGCCAAATCATCTACCCCAACTCAGATTTCTTATTTGAATAACATAATGCCAATATTAACAACAGAATCATCCTTTAATCCAGGACCCTGAAAACAGAGAGCAAAAAAATAAGTTTTTAAAAGACTTTATTAATTTATTTGAGAGAGAGAACAAGTAGAAGCAGGAGGAGGGGCAGAGGAAGAGGGAAAAGCAGGTTCCCCACTGAGCTGGGAATCTGACATGGGACGTGGGGCTCAATTCCAGGACCCTGGGATCATGACTTGAGCTGAAGGCAGATGCCCTCAATTCCAGGACCCTGGGATCATGACTTGAGCTGAAGGCAGATGCCACGCAGGCAACCTGAGAATAAAAATAATTTGATAAGTTAAATCATGTCAAGAAGTTTCTGGCCAAAACACTTTAATATGTCTTCTCTCTCAAAAGTAGTTGAGCTTTAAGAAGAAAATCTAGATGATATTAGGCTATAGTCCCTCGGAATAAATTGTGAGTGGTAGGATTTTATGCATACTGTGTATCTGCTAGGATGTAGGTTTAGGAACAGCTGTAGAAAAGGCCAAGGTAACAACAGCTTAAACAAGATAGCATTTTTTTTCTCTGTTACATAACAGATTGAGATAAGCAGCCTCAGCTCATGAAACTGCTCCATAATGCTGGAGACCCCACATGAGAATTGCTTGGCCATTCTCAGCACATAGCTTCACTCTTAAGACTGAAGATTGTGGCTGCTGCAGCTCTGGCCATCACACCTAAATTCAAACCTTGTGGCTAAGGGAGAAGGAAAATGGAGATCACACAACTTTCTTTTTAAAAGAATAACCAAAAGTGCATTTCGTTTCAACTGTAACAAATGTACCACTATAGTAGAGAATGTTAATAATAAGGAAAGCCTTGCATTATTTGTGGGCTAGGCAATATGTGGGAAATCTCTGTATCTTCCCCCAATTTTGATGTGAACCTAAAACTGCTCTAAAAGATGAAGTCTAATATTCCATTGTATACATAGACCACATCTTCTTTATCCATTCATCTTTTGATGGACACCAAGACTCCTTCCACAGTTTCGCTATTGTGGACATTGCTGCTATAAACATCGGGGTGCAGGTATTACTCAGCCATTAGAAATGACTAATTCTGACCATTTGCTTCGATGTGGATGGACCTGGAGGGTATTATGCTGAGTGAAGTAAATCAATCAAAGAAGGACAAACATTATATGGTTTCACTCATACGGGGAATATAAAAGATAGTGAAAGGGATTAAAGGGAAAGGAGGGAAAATGAGTGGGAAAAATCAGAGAGGGAGACAAACCATGAGAGATTTCTAACTTTGGGAAACAAACAAGGGGTAGTAGAAGAGGAGGTGGTTGGGGGGATGGGGTAACTGGGTGATGGGCACTGAGGGGGGCACTTGATGGGATGAGCACTGTGTAGTTACACTATACGTTGGCAAATCAAACTCCAATAAAAAATACCAAAAAAATTGAAAAAAATAAATATAAGATAAAGTCTATAAAAGAATAGAAGGAAGGAAAGAAGAAGGAAAGATTGTAATGAGCTAATTAAAAAAGAAGCTGGACGATCTTAGGGAAGTGATAACATAAACATAAAATTATATCTAAAAATAGATTCTTATGACCTAAGGGTCATCCACTCATTTATAAAGTAACAAAAGATTAAGCCTCTCTCACAATGTAAATTCAGTCAGTTATTAAATCTTCCAATTTTGTTGTCTCATCATGAAGGAGTGCTGTAAGAGGATCATTTGTCCTTTCCTCTAACTCTCATATTGATTGGGTACAAGGCAAGTCAAACAAGCAGAAGGGCAGTCACACTCTGAAGTAAGAAACACATCCATTAAGAAGTAAGTCAAGTGTGACAGAGACTGTTGTCTACAAGACAATTTTTGCAAATTGTGCTTGGCCAGCAAATTTTGTTGGGAACAAAGGGGATCATTAATTGGTAGGAAATAATTTTAGTCCCATTAAAACAAAGATATCAGATAGTAAGAAAAACAAAACCTGAAGGCACAAGTGAATGAAAGCACCAAATATCACTCTGTGTTTGTTAAATAAACATGTGTGGCACACCTCTTATGTACTAAGCGTAGTGCTGGTCCTAAGGATCACACTGACGAAAAAGCAAGGTTTCTCTCTTCAGGGAGGTACAGTCTTGAGGTGGAGACACTCTCACACAGAATTTCAACAGGGGATGATAATTGCAAGACTAAAGTTCTATTCCCAACCTGGATACCTTGGGTGGAAGAAAGGCAAGGGGGCAAGGGAAGGTTTGCTAGAAGAGATGGGGCTGAACTCAGACTTGAAGTAAAAGATGGAAGACTCGGGAAGCCTGGGTGGCTCAGTGGTTGAGCTTCTGCCTTCGGTTCAGGGTGTGATCCCGGAGTCCTTGGGTCGAATCCTGAATCGGGATCCTTATGTGGAGCCTGCTTCTCCCTCTGCCTGTGTCTCTACCTCTTTCCCTCTCTCTTGTCTGTCACGAATAAATAAATAAAAATAAAATCTTAAAAAAAGTAAGATGGAAGACTCAAAAAAAAAAAAAAAAAAAAGAAGGAATCCAGGGGAAGAAGAGGAAGAAAGACATTCCAAGTAGAAGAGTCAGATGACTAAAGCATACAGACCTGAACAGACATGGTACACGCTATATGAGATCACCGGAGCAGGACAGAGGTCCAGTTGGAAGGAAGAGATTTGGGACTCAACTGTTACTTTAAGTAGCATGATACTTGTAGGTTCTTGTTTAAATGACATACTAGATAAAGTCACTGTACAATTATATCTGGAGATCGGGGGATGGGAGGTGTGACTATGTTGCGAGGTTGAGGAAACAAGAAGACATTTTCATTTTTTTTCTAGTTGGAAGGCAAGAGATAATGTCTGGAATGGAGTGAAATTGTGCTCCTCCTTGCAAATTCGTATGTTGAAGCTTTACACTTCATGTTACGGTATTTGGAGATGGGGGCTTTGAGAGGTGACTCAGGTTGGATTAGGTCATATGGGTGGGGCCTTCATGATGAGATTGCTGAAGAGAGAGCAAGAAGGTGGCTCTCTGAATGGGAAGAGGGTCTCCGCCAGGAACTGAACTGGTAGGTCCCTTGATCTTGGATTTCACAATTTCTAGAACTGTGAGAAATAAATGTCTGTTGTTTGAGCCGCTCAGTCTGTAGCACTCTGTCATAGTGGCCCAATACAGCAAGACGCTATGGCAGTGAACACCACGTCAAATGCCATAAGAAAGGAGGTAGCCATATAAGCATGTGGCTTAGAGATACGGCAGGAAATATCAAAGGGATTAGTTTTAAAAAGTTGAACGTAACTCCCTCTGCAGAATAGGAGATGAGGACAGTGGTCAGAGGTCTGCTGATCTTTGAAGCAGACCTTACAGGACAATTGGCTCTTTAAATTACTCCGAAAGTAATGTTGGCTATAGGTTGTTGTTTTTTGATTGTTTGTTTTTTAGCCTAAAGAAAAAAGAAAGAGAAAATAAAGAATGGGAAAAGCTAGTGTAGAGCCACCCCAATAGTTACTGGTAAATGGACAAAATTATTATTGAATTAATTAATTATTCAAGACTTGAAGGTTTTGGAATTCGATAGACCCATTCACTTCTCTAGAAGCCCATTTTCTGAGCAGTTGCCTTAAAACCTTGACCATGCCATTTTGAGGAGTTAGCTCAAGTCCACTGGATATATAGGCCTGTAGTGTCAAAGCTCAACAGTTGAGATGGGCTCAGGCTGGGGAATTTGGTAGAGAGGCTGCTGACCCTGAGAGTAGTTGGGAAGGACCTGGAAGCATGCTTCTGCACTTCATGCTCTGGAAGCCCTCCTAGCTTTTCTTTTTGATGATAGCCTGGTGATAAATGCTAGGAGTACATACAACATATTCTCTTGCCCCTCCCCATAGTTATGAACCATTTCATCATTGGTGTTATAATTCCATTATTTTTCCTCAAAATCAAGAAAGTAAGTGATAACTTCCAGTAAATAAGGAGTGCTGTTGAGGTTGCTCTAGGGAGCTCACAGAATCCATAATAATTTACATTAAAAGAGTAAATTTATTAGATTTTGATCTGTGAGTTATTGTAAGAAATGAAATGTTTTACATTTTGGGTATAAGTTTTATTGAACTATAACATGCATATAAAACAAGGCACTGATCAGAAGTGTGCAGGTTATTGAATTATCACAAAGTAAAATATCTGTGTAAGCAGTACCCTGGATTAAGAAACAGAACAGGGACACCTGGGTGGCTCAGCAGTTTGGTGCCTGCCTTCGGCCCAGGGCGTGATCCTGGAGACCCAGGATTGACTCGCACTTAGGGATTCCTGCAGGGAGCCTGCTTCTCTCTCTCTGCCTGTGTCTCTGCCTCTCTCTCTCTGTATCTCTCATGAATAAATAAATAAAATCTTAAAAAAAAAAAAAAGAAACAGAACATTACCATTACCAGCATCTCAAAGCCCACACTACACTCCCACTACCTCTGCCAAAGGTTTATATTTGATCCCACAGATTAGTTTTGCCTGTTTTTGAACTTTATATAAATGGAATCATATCAACATAATCTTTGATATTTGGCATTTTTTTGTTTGGCATTTTGTGAAATTCACCCCTGTTATTTCATGTAGTTGTATTTGTTCAATCCCATTGCTATAAAGTATTCCATTTTATGACTAAGCCATAATTTACTTACCCATTCTACTTCTGGTGGGCATTTGGATAGTTTCCAATTTAGCAATATTATGAATGGTACCACTATGAACATTTTTGTGCCTGTGCTTTGGTGAACACACATAGCATTTCTGTCGAGAAATACAGGCAGTTCTCTCCTTACACGGTACCAATATGCACAATTTCAGTTTCCACAGTTTAGTTAAACAACATCAGTGTCAGAACAACAAGTTTAAATTTCAGTTGTTACTGTATATTAACTGTGACCAACTGTAGAAAGTACATACTTGTTTATTAGCCCTTCAGCTCACAAATCACTATGTAAATAATAGATGGACCTCAGGATCAGAGATCAATCACATCTCTTTCAAAGTCTTGTCTGTGGACTTTGAAGTAAGTCAACATATGAGTTATTCAGTTCATACGCAGCAAAGCCTATTGTTGTGTTGTTTCTTTGTCTCCACATGACAGTTTATAAAAAATGAATAAATAAATCCACATGACAGTTTATAAAAAATGAGTCAGTGAGGGATGCCTGGGTGGTTCAGTTGGTTTGGCATCTGCCTTCAGCTCAGGTTGGGGTCCTGGGGTCCTGGGATCGAGCTCCATATCAGGCTCCCTGCTCAGCTGAAAGTCTACTTCTCCCTCTCCCTCTGCTCCCCTCCCCTGCTTATGTGCTCTCGTGCTCTGTCTCTCAACTAAATAAATAAATAAAATCTTTTAAAATCTTTTTAAAAATGCAAAAAAGTGAAAAAGAAACTGGCCAACAAAGGTGAAAATGCAAAAAAAAAAAGTGATAGTGCTAGAGGTGAAATTCATATCAAACACACATGGCGCTATAGAAAAAAGAGTTGACCTTGAGAATGTCTGAGACACTAGATGTGCAAGCACAGGAACTTCGTGAGGGTGAACTATTAACATAAATGATGAAAATGATTATGACAAAAAGGCTGAAGGTATCCCAGAGGAAGTGACACGGGCAAAACATTACCTTAAATGAACTCTCAGAAATATTCCACAACATTGAAAGCACAAAGGATACAAAGTTGGGAAGCAATACAAATTGAGAGAGGATATGACAATCACCAAGGCATAGAAAAGATGCTTGCTCCATATCAAATGCATTATGATAAGAAGGCAATTATTCTTTGAACTGCATTTAATAACTTTTTTACAAAGAAAGCACTTTAATTCTCAATGTTTGTGATGTAATAAATTATAGTACACTAATTACATATTTGTTTCACTATCTTTTTTCATCTCCCTATACAAATGTCATAGGAAGAGCATTTTTAATGTTTTGACAAAATTTTAAGAAGCTCACAGAACAGTCATGATTTTTGCATTGACTACTAAAATCTTTCAGCCTACTCATTTTTCGGTCCCCCCACTATTGTGCAAAGTGAGGACTGCCTGTGTTGAGGAAGCGTAATCGCTAGGTTCAGGTCACACTGTCCAACTGGCAGTTAGTTTCCCTCATAAACCTCTGCCCTAATGGGCTTGCCTTAAAGACTATGTTCCATTGAGGATCAACAGGAGTGTGAGTCGTCAACTTTCCTTCTTGTAAATTAGTAAAGGTAGAACAAAATGAGAAGCAAATAATCATTGGACACTACTCAGACTAGTCAGTAGCAGTAAGTAAGCCCTTTTCTTTGTTCACAACATATGTTTCCCTTTAGCCATATGAACTCAAGCTTTGCCAAAATAGCACATTTTTTTAGCTTTGCCTGGCTCCACTCCATATGCCACTGCCCACAAATTTCTGACTAAATAAGCCTTTTTATATTTTTAAAAGATTTTATTTATTTATTCATGAGCAACACGGAGATACTTTGTATCCTTTGTGCTTTCAATGTTGAGAGAGAGAGAGAGAGGCAGAGACACAGGCAGAGGGAGAAGCAGGCTCCCTGCGGGGAGCCTGATGTGGGACTCAATCCAGGGACCCCAGGATCATGACCTGAGTAGAAGGCATGTGCTCAACCATGGAGCCATCCAGTGCCCCTAAGTAGGCCCTTTTATATAAAAAGTTGGCTGTACTTTAGTAGCAGGACCTGAACCAAAACCAGTGACTATACATGTTTGAACTTTTAAACACTATTAATAGTTGGCAATTAATCCCCAAATTCTAAAATAAACTGTCAGATGGAGTAAACTGATAGAATCAAAGTCGTTATTCAAAGTGCATATCTCCAAAATTTCCTCAGCCCGAAATGGTGGTAGGCTTCTAAAATGGTGGCTCCAAGGATGATTAAAAACTAACAATAGAGGCAGAAAGTCTGCAGAGGAAAACTACAGATGTGCAAAGAGAAATAGAGGTAAGAGACCTTGGAGTTCTGGAAACAGAAATGGAGAGAGAAGCTTCTGAACTTCCCCATTCCCTTAAGTCTAGATTGTATAAGTTTCCTAACATCCTCCTACATTTTTTCAATTAACTCCCTTCATTCTGTGTATGTTTTTTAAATGGGTTTCTGTTCCTTGTAACAAACTATACCCTAAGGTCTCACTGCAACAGTATCCCATTAATGTAGCATAGTTCAGATGCCACATGCACTGCATATAGAAGTCATAATTTTAATCTAAACATTAGTCTAAACAGGAATTTTCAGATTCACAGTAAGAATTGTTTACTTCTGTTATAAAGCTAGAAAGGCAATTCACGTATGGATAAGCAGTATACAAAAATATAAATGATAGAGAAATGTATAGAAACACTGTAGAATGTGACAATTCCTCTACTTCCTCACCCAACTGGCCAATCCCATCTCCTCCCCAGAGGTAAACACTAACAACAATGTTTCTGCTCTTTCATATGCCTCTACACATAAACGCCATTTATTTTTTAACCTAAGCAAAATAACACTATATTTACTCTTTTGTTACTTGCTTTCACAATCATTTATAAGTCTTAAATTCTTTCCTTACTGATGGTTGTTCCTAGTTTTGCACTTTAAAATCATGGTGCGGGCAGCCTGGGTGGCTCAGCAGTTTAGCGCCGCCTTCAGCCCAGGGCCTGATCCTGGGGTCCCGGGGTCTAGTCCCACGTCGGGCTCCCTGCATGGAGCCTGCTTCTCCCTCTGCCTGTGTCTCTGCCTCTCTCTCTCTGTTTCTCGAATAAATAAATAAAATCTTTTAAAAAAAATTATGGTGCAATGATTTGTACATCAATTTCTAAGCTCATGGCTGAGTATTTCTGGGTATATTCCAAGAAATGGAATTGCTGAAACAACTTTCAGACGAATTCCTCTCCTACCCCAGTAAGAGAACAAACACATTTCCTCTAACCTCATACCAATACCAGACATTAAACATTATCTCTCTTTAGATTTTAAAATTGGTAAAATTTTTACCAATCTGGTGGGTGAAAAAAGTTCACTTTCTGTTGTTTTAATTCTTATAATTCAAAGAGTAAATATATAATGAAGTTTTAAAGTTTTATTTAATTTACTTTTGAGTATCTAATTTAAAATACATGGTTTCATATCGGGAAATTAAATATGAAATTTCAACCATGTCTGAGAAAAATCATTATATAAACTATTACAGTATATTAAAAAAATAACATACCTATGGACATTTCTTTTTTTTAAGTATATATGTATGCATGTATGTATGTATGTATTTGAGGGTGGGGAGTGAGGGGCAGAGAGAGAGAGAGAGAATCTTAAGCAGACTCCACACTAAGCCCAGAGCCCAATATGGGATGTGATTGCATGACCCTAAGATCATGACCCTGAAATCATGACTTGAGTTAATATCAAAAGTCACTCAACTGACTGAGCCACCCAGGCATCCCCTGAGGACAATTCTTATAAGTAAATTCACTATGTAGTTAAATACCTTGGTAACATTTCTATGTATCAGTATTTTATAAGCTTCTGCTGTTTTTCTATAGTGTAACAAAAGTTCCTTCACAAGAGAAAGAAACCAGGATAATTTAAAATGCAAAAATAAAAAATAGTTGTTTTGCTCACTGTGCTCCTGTCCATTGTATCAGTACCAGATGTGCTCACTGCCTCTTCCCTGACCTTCTCCACCCTTGTAGAGCAGAGTATGTAATTGCAAATGGCCCCAAAAAGACCATGGACCCTCCTGCCCACCCTAGAGTAGGACTCAAAAGCAAAATTAGCAAGATGCTAACACAATGAGACTGATTTTTCTAAGACAGTTCCCTCTAATTTCCTTTTTCAAAATTTCTCTGTTTTAAAACAAAGAAAGAAAGAAACCAAAGCATAATTAAAAACAGTTTACCAGAAAATAAAGCAAGGCCCTTTGGTCTCAACAGAGTCAGTTACACAATTATAGTCTAATGCAGTGGAGGATTTTTAAAAATGATTTTTATTTATGTATCCATGAGAGACACAAGGAGAGGGGCAGAGACACATCCTGAGCCAAAGGCAGATGCTCAACCACTAAGCCATCCAGGTGTCACGCAGTGGAGGATTATGAGTATGGATTGGCCCTACAATCAGACCACTTGGACTTGAATCCCAATGTCTTGAGTGAATAACTTTCATCAACTTAGTCCATTAGCAAATAGAGATAATAATAGTAGTTACTCCAGAAAACAGTTGGGATTGAATGGGAATTGAATGCGTAGTGATCCTGTATTTTACAGGTAGAATGTATATACACTCTGATGAGAGGGTCTCCCCAAAGGGCTATGAAGTACAGGGAAATGAGGTGCTTTTACTGGGGCTGGATACAGTGGTGTGAGCAAAGGTAAGGTAAGCAAAGTGAGACTATAAAGCATAAAAGGATCATAGAAAACTGGAGCAAACTGCTGTAGAAGCAAGGAGGTTACAGAGACAGGACAATAAGAGGAGGCAAGTGTGGCAACAGTTGGCCAGGAGCCCAGAGGGCTCCCTACTACATGCTCCCCACTAGATATTTACCTATATCACACATTCAGCTGGGCAACTGGCCATTGATGATGTTGGTCCTACCCTGGGTAGCCCTACCTAGTCTTTAAGGCAGTCTAGTTCCCTGAGTAGTGATCTTGAGAAGTGGCCACAGTGCTAGAGATATTCAGGCTTTCCCTTAGCATCCTCCAGACCATCCACTCATTCAGTCATTATTAGGAACATCTACGAGGGGCCAAATATTAAGTTAAGTTCTAGGGATACAGTGGGTAGAAACTGATAAACAGACAAGTGAATATATAACCACACATTGTAAATAATTCTATAGATGAAAATAATAAAATACTCTAAGAATAGGAGAAATAATCTAATTTACACTGTTAGGTTAGTGGCGATGCTGGGGGAAGGGCTAGGGAAGGCTTCTCTGTGGGGGGCGACATTCAGGTTGAGAACAGATAAGCAAGAATTAGACACAGTTGGAAAAAGAGCTTCCTTGAAAAGAAAACTTCAGGTACAAAGACCCTAAGTAGAAACGAACAATCTAAGAACTGAAAGTAGGTTGGAGAGTGGTGTGCCAGGGTACTAGTACCATAGATAAAGTTAGAGAAGTAGGCAAGGATCAGATAATACAGGGCATTATAGGCCATTCTTGCACTTGAGGTGGAGTTTAGTTTGTAGGATATTTATTAGAGTTTCCTTTGGATCAACACCTGCAGAAGAGGGGAAGAAAGTAAGCAAGATTGAGCAAAGCGTGAAAGGAACTGAGATTAAAGCCCAAATGACAGTTGCAGCTAATCCCATGTGGAGGAGTCAAAATGGTCCCTCAGGGTAGTCCAGAGCTGGGTCAAGACAGCCGAGCCTTTGTACCCCTTCCAGGCCCTGTCATTGGCTATGGACCACCCCAGGAAGGGCAGGACCTTGAGCAATGCAGCTTCAGGAAGCTGAAGCCATTCCTAAAGGCTGACAGTTGAAGGCATCTACCAACAGCATTGCCAGAAACCCAGGGCAACAAATCCTTCCCCGAAAGGGAATCTGGGCAGGACACCACAGTGTCTACCACAGCCACAGTCTTCAAAGTCGAAATTTTACTTCTATGCAAAAGGAAGCCTCCAAAGGATGGGAGCAAGGTTAGTGGCATGATTCTACATTCATGGCCAATATAGCTGCTAAATGGAGACTGGACCAGAAGGTATATGCTTGGAAATAAGAGAGACAAGTCAGGAGGTTGTTGTCCAAGTGAGAGATGATGAAGGCTGGGACCAGGATGGAAGCAACGTAGATAAAGAGAATTGTATGGTCCATTCAGGATGTACTAAAGAAGGAAAGAAAGGAATTGGTGAGGGCTTAGGTGAATGAGAAGGGAGCATATCAAGCATTCCCAGATGGAGCTTGGTTCCTCAGAGGCCTGGGAGATTATCATATCCTGAAGCTAGGATTCCTTTCAAAAACTCATCTGGTAAGGGATTGATTCAAGCACTGCCCTGGGAAAAGGAAGTGTTAAGCAGCAGCAATGTGTTAAACTAAAAAAGGAAAAGTTAGCATTCGAAGATTTATTCCAATTTACCTTGAAAAAAATAAAGAAACCTGGAAAGCCACATTCAGTTTGAATTTAGAAAAAAAAAATGACAGAATTAAATTCTTCTGTCAATATAAAATCCACTGACACAATATGGAAGAAAATGTGCAAAATTAAAGGTTATGCAAAAGAACCCAATTTTCTTCAAAACATACATTTCAGCTAAGTGGCTTTTGTAAGATATTACAGAGAATTTGACTATTTGGGGACATTGTTTTGAATTTGCTTTATTTCAACAACAAATTATACTTAAAGCAGCCTCAGCTTTCCATTTGACATCAACATAATGGACCCACAACGGATTAGTCCTGAAATACATGATAAAAACCACATCTTTGAAAAACCCAGCATCTTCCTTGAAACAAAACTCTCCAGATTAGTCCATGAATTACAGCTTACAGAAGTAAGAACAAAGCTATATGTGGTTATGAGGGCACTTTGCACCACAACATTGGAGTTAGAAGCAACCTTTTGAGAATATATGAACCAACTATTTCATTTTAATAGATCAGAAGACTGAGAATAAAAGCAATTTAAATTAAATGACATATGATCACATAGGAGATTTGTGACAGAGCATAAATTAGAATCCCTTACCCTTTCCACTATGCCCGCTGCCCTTGGAATGATTAGAGATGGAAGGAAAGCTGCAAAGTGGTGCTCTTAGCCAGTCATTCCTAAAACTAGAATTCCATCTCTTAGAACATGATAAACAGGTTTGGTTATTGTGACTCTTCACCAAAGGAAACTGACATCAAATTAATATAAACGGCCCATAATATATTTAACATTTTATTCTCAAATGTGTTTTTCTCTTGAAAGTAAACTCTGTTCACATTTTTACATTTTCTTGAAAGCTCCATCAAGCTTTAAATGTGCTTTTAGAACAGTGCTCATGCCCATGAATTTCCAACTTTGGTACCATCAATTTGCAGTGTCTTTCTTATTCATAAAGGTCAGTGAACAAAAATTGTATTCTGAAATGCTATCCCTGAATCACAAACCTTCCACAGAATTGTCTGATACTTGAGCCATCATGTACACTGTGGAACAAATTCCTGACCCATGCAGAAAACAGCATGTCACACAGACCTTCCAGATGATTCCCTCTGTTAACAGAACCAGTGAGCTAAATTCAGTCTTAAATTGCCAGTGTACCACTGCTGAATATCTACAGAGGAACATGTGCCCTTCTAGAATATCATAAAACTTAAAATTGGTACCATTTATTCTTCTCAGAATAATGTGAAGAAGCGCGAAATCTTTCTGCTTGTGTTTATAGATGGCCTCCTTCCCAAATGTCCCACACCACACCTGTGACTATTATAATGGCCAATGCCGGACTTAGTAGGGAGGCAGAGAGAAGGAGAGAAGAAAGGAGGGGAAAGACTAGGGGTAGAGGAGGAGAGAAGAGGAAATGCTTATGAACTAGCTCTGATTAAACTTCTTTCATTGTTTTTTCCTAGAGGCTGAGAAAAATTTGGAGAAATTCCTACAAAAAAAGTTACTTTTGTTGGTATGATCAATACAAATTTGACAGCAAATTTCTGATAAATGACAATGACAAATACAATTAGTCTATACTCAGGACCTCCAGGGCTTCAGGATCCAAGCAATATTTTATAAAATGTAGTTTGTTTCTCTTAAAATTAAAAAATAAGTGACCAAATTCAATGAATAACTGAAGACTAAAAACACAGAGTATAAGACTAAGAAAAAGTCATTTATATAATGGTACTTGGCATTTAGAGGGAGCTCAGCAAATAAAAACTTATTATTGCCATTATTATTTGTGTAATGATGCAACCCAATAAAACAACAAAATTAACTGGACAAATTACCTACATACATAAGTGTTGGTACAAGTGGTAATTAGCCATAAATAGTAAATTCTCATAAATTCTTGTGGTTAACATTACCTTTACAGAACAAGATCCAGTTCTTCTATTTTCTGTTTCAGAGCTCTGCATCTTTATAATGTATCATTGCTCATGTATTCCATAGGTGCAGCTTAATCCCCTTTTCACATTTGTCATAATGCTATTCCTGAAACCCTTATGGTCACATAGGATTCCCCCAGGTAAGTGCCCCTGCTCCCCCCACCTGACCTTAGGTAATCATTCCTGGGTCTTCTCTGGAGGAGGCGTGAGGTGTCAAGACTTTGGAGTGTGGATAGTACTGAGCAAGCCAGCAGCATCCCCTCAGAGAAAGAGCAGGTGCATGTTAGGGGCAGAGAGATTCAGAGCCAAGGGGTTGAAGTGCTCTGGGAAGAGACCAGTGTGGCATTAAACCCTAGCCCTGATGGATTCTTAACAGAGTCAACTGTCAGGGTGGGTGGATGGGATCCAGCTAGATCAGGACTAGGCCAGGGATGTCAGTGAACCCTTTAATTTCTCAAGAGAATTTGTGCAGACAAGGAGAGAGTGAGATGATATATTCAAAGTGCTAAAAGAAAAAAACTCCATCGAAGAATACTTTCACTGGTAAAGTTGTCCTTCAAAAATGAAGAAGAGATAAAGACTTTCCCAGACAAACAAAAGCTGAGAGAGTTCACCACCACTAGACCTGCCTTACAAGAAATGCTGAAAGGAGTTCTTCAAGCTGAAATGAGAAGATGCTAATTAGTAATATAAAAACATGAAAATATAAATCACACTGATAAGGCAATTATATAGTCAAATTCAGAATACTCTAACAATGTAAGTTAACCACTGAACTTTAGTATGAAGGTTAAAAGACAAAAATATTTTAAAAAATATAACTACAAAAATTTGTTAATAGATAATATAAATATAAATATAATACAATATAAAAAGATGTAAATTATGAAACAAAATAGAGGAGAGTAAAAGGGCAGAGTTTTTGTATGAGATAAAGTTTTTGTCAGATTAAAATAGATTGTTAGGGAATCCCTGGGTGGCTCAGCGGTTTGGCGCCTGCCTTTGGCCCAGGGCATGATCCTGGGGTTCTGGAATCGAGTCCCACATCAGGCTCCCTGTATGGAGCCTGCTTCTCCCTCTGCCTGTGTCTCTGCTTCTCTCTCTCTCTCTTTTTCTCTCTCTGTGACTCTCATGAATAAATAAATAAAATCTTTAAAATAAAATAAAATAAAATAAAATAAAATAGATTGTTATAACTATGAGATGCATCATGTAAGCCTCATGGTAACCATACAGCAAAACCTACAGTAGGTACACAAAAGAGTAAGAGAAGGGAGTCAAAGCGTATCACTACAGAAAATCGTCAATTTGCAAAGGAAGAATGCAAGAAAGGAACAAAGGAACTATGAAATAGCCAGAAAGCAATTAATAAGAGGTCATTTTTCCTATCAATATTTTCTTTCCCATCAGTATTTACTTTAAATGTAGATGGATTAAATTATCCAATCAAAAGATACAGGTGGTAAAACAGATTTAAGAGAAAGGCCTAACTATAAGAGACTCACTTCAGCTTTAAGGAAACAAGCAGGCTTAAAGTGAAGGGATGGACAAAGCTACTCCATGAAAATAGAAGCCAAATAAAAGTGGGGGTAGCTATATTTATATCAGACACAATAGACTTTAAGTCAAAAACTGTAACAAGAAGGTGCAGTGGCTGAGCAGCTTAGGGCATGACCCCAGGGTCCCGGGATTGAGTCCCGCATCTGGCTTCCTGTGGGGAGCCTGCTTCTCCCTCTGCCTATGTTTCTGCCTCTGTCTCTGTGTGTCTCAAGAATAAATAAATAAAATCTTTTAAAAAATGTAACAAGAGACAAAAAAGGTCAATTTACAATGATAAAGGGATCAACTTGTTGAGAGGATGTAACAATTGTAAATATTTATACATCTAACATCTGAGCACCTAAACATATTAGATCTGAAGAGAGAAATAAAAAGCAATAGAATAAAAGTCGAAGACTTCAATACTGCACTTTCTACAATGAATAAATAGTCCTGACAGAAAATCAATAACAAAGTACTGAACTTAAAATACACATTAAAATAGATGGAGTTTACATGTATATATACACACACACACAGAACATTCCATCTAAAAGCAGCACAGCAGGCATTCTTCTTAAGCACTCAGAGAACATTCCAGGATAAATCATGGTAGGTCACAAAATAAATCTTAACAAATTTAAGAATATTGAAATCATATCAAGCACCCCCTCCAACTACAATGGTATAAAAACATCAATCAACAGATGGCAAACTGGAAAATTCAAAATATGTAGAGATTAAACAACATACTCCTGAACAACTAATGGGTCAAAATAAAAACAAAAGAAAAACCAAAAAATATCTGGAGACAAAAGAAAATGGAAACACAAAACTTATGTGATACTACAAATCGGTTCTAAAAGGATGTTTATAGCAACAAAAACCTACATTAAGAAAAAAGAAGGAACTAGAAAAAGAAGAACAAATTAAGCCCAAAGTTAGTAGAGAGAAGGAAATAACAAAAATCAGAGTGGAAATAAAATAGAGACAGGAAAGGCAATTAAAAAGATGAGTCAAACCAAGAGCCTTTCTTTTTTTTTTTTAAAGAAAACCAAAACTGACAAATCTTTAGATAGACTAATTAAAAAATAGGGAAGACTCAAATAAATAAAATCAGAAATAAAAAGGGAAACATTATAACGATACCACAGAAGTACGAATTATCCTAAAAGACCACTACGAACAATATATATCAACCAATTGGATAACCTAGAAGAGATGGATAAATTCCTAGAAACATAAAACCTACTAAGACTGAATCATGAAGAAAAAAATCTGAACAGACCAATAATGAAAGTAAAGACTCTGAATTAATAATCAAAAACTTCCCAATTAAAAAAAGCCAAGGGTTCAATGGCTTCACAGTGAATTCTACCAGTTAAAGAATTAATACCAATCCTTCTTAAAGAAGTTCAGAAAACTAAAGAGGGAGGATGCCTCAGTAGCTCAGCGGTTTAGCACTGCCTTCGGCCCAGGGCGTGATCCCGGGCCTGCTTCTCCCTCTGCCTGTGTCTGCCTCTCTCTCTCCTGTGTCTCATGAATAAATAAATAAAATCCTTTTAAAAAAACTAAACAGGAAGGAACACTTTCAAACTCATTTTATGAAGCCAGCATCAGTCTGATACCAAAGTCAGACAAGGATACTACAGGAAGGAAAATTACGGATCAATATCCTTGATGAACATAAATGCAAAAATCCTCAAAAAATATTAGCAAACCAAACTCAACAGCTCATTAAAAGGATCATATATCATGTGGAAAACAACATGGAAGTTCCCCAAAAAATTAAAAATAGAGCTACAATATGATCCAATTATCACTCTACTGGATATTTACCTAAAGAATATTAGAACACTAATTCAAAAGTATATATGCACTTCTGTTTATTGCAGCATTATTTACAATAGTCAAATTATGCAAGTAGCCCAAGTGTCCACTGATACATGAATGAATAAAGAATAAAGAAGTGGCATACATATATATATAGCCATAAAAAGGAATGAAATCTCACCATTTGCAACAGCATGCATAGATATAGAGAGTATAATGCTAAGTAAAGTAAGCCAGCCAGAGAAAGACAAATACCATATGATTTCACTCATATGTGGAATTTAAGAAATAAAGCAAACAAGCAAAGAGAATAAAGAGAGAGAAACAAACCAAGATAGAGACTCTGAACTATAGAGAACAAACTGATAGTTATCAGACGGGAGGTAGATGGGGGATGGGTGAAATAGGTGAAGAGGACTAAAAGTACACTTATCTTGTTGAGCACTGAGTATATATAGAACTTGCTGAATCATCGTATTGTACGCCTGAAACTAACATAATACTGTATGTTAACTACACAGGAATTAAAATAAAATAAAATAAAATAAAATAAAATAAAATAAAATAAAATAAGGATCATTCATCATGATCAAATGGGATTTATTTCTGGGATGCATGGATGGTTCAATATATACAAATCTATCAATATAATACACCACATCAGCTGAATGAAGGATAAATATTATATGATAATCTCAATAGATGCAGTAAAAGCATTTGACAATATTCAACATCCTTTTATAATAAAAATTTCCAACAAATTAGGTATAGATGGAATGTACTTCAACAGCAAAGGAAATCATCAACAAAATGAAAAGGCAATGAGAATCCCCAGAGTAGGCATCCTTGATAATGGATGCCCAATATTCAACACAATACTGTCCTACCCAGAGCAATTAGAAAAAAAAAGAAAAAGAAAAAAGAAATACAAGGCATCCAAATCAGAAAGGACGAAGTAAAATCATCTCTGTTTGTGGATGCATTGATCTTATACATAGAAAACCCTAGATTCCAACAAAAAAAAACTTCTAGGACTAATAAATGAATTCAATAAAGTTGCAGGGTACAAATTTTTATACAAAACTCAGTTGTGTTTCTACAACTAACAACAAACTACTGGAAACAGAAATTAAGAAAGCAATCCCATTCACAAATGCATTAAAAAAATAAAATATTTAGAAATAAATTTAATCAAGGAAGTGAAGATCTTTGTACTGAAAACTATAGAACATTGATGCAAGAAATTGAGGAGGATGCAAACAAATGGCAAAATATCTTATGTATATGGATTGTGTTAAGAATATTGTTAAAAATGGGGATCCCTGGGTGCGCAGCGGTTTAGCGCCTGCCTTTGGCCCAGGGCGCGATCCTGGAGACTCGGGATCGAATCCCATGTCGGGCTCCCGGTGCATGGAGCCTGCTTCTCCCTCTGCCTGTGTCTCTGCCTCTCTCTCTCTCTCTCTCTCTCTGTGTGTGACTATCATAAATAAATAAAAATTTAAAAAAAAAGAATATTGTTAAAAATGTTAATAACAATAGTGTCGATATTATTAATATTGTTAAAATTCTACTGTTAAAATAAATATTGTTAAAATGACCTAAAGTGATCTGCAGATTCAATGCAATCCCTATCACAATTCTTTTTTTTTTAAATTTTTATTTATGATAGTCACACACACAGAGAGAGGCAGAGACATAGGCAGAGGGAGAAGCAGGCTCCATGCACCGGAGCCCGACGTGGGATTCGATCCCGGGTCTCCAGGCTCGCGCTCTGGGCCAAAGGCAGGCGCCAAACCGCTGCACCACCCAGGGATCCCCCTATCACAATTCTAATGACAGGGATGCCTGAGTGGCTTAGCGATTAAGCGTCTGCCTTCAGCTCAGGGCGTGACCCCGGGCCCAGGGATGGAGCCCTGCTCCGGGCTCCCTGCAAAGAGCCTGCTTCTCCCTCTGCCTGTGTCTCTGTCTCTCTCTCTCTGTCTCACATGAATGAATGGATAAAATCTTTTTTAAAATATTCCAATGGCAATTTTCCGCAGAAATAGAAAAAACAATTCTAAAATTCATATGGAACCATAAAAGACCCTGAAGAACCAAAGGAACCCTGAGAAAGAAGAGTAAAACAGGAGGCCTCATACTTCCAGATTTCAAACTGCATTACAAAGCTCTAGTAATCACGACAATATTGTACTGGCATATAAACCGACACGGACCAATAGAACAGAATCAAGAGCCCAGAAATAAACCCACTCATCAACTAATCTTTGATAAGAGCACCAAAAACACACAATGAGGAAAGGATAATCTCTTTAATAAATGGTGTTGGGAAAACTAAATATCCACCTGCAAAAGAATGAAACTGGGTCTCTATCTTATACCACATACAAAAATTAACTCGAATGGATTAAAGACTTAAATGTAAGACCTTAAACCATAAAACTCCTAGAAGAAAACCCAGGGAAAAATGCCCCTTGACATGGGTCTTGGCAACAGTTTTTTTGGATATAACACCAAAAGCATAGGCAACAAAAAGCAAAAACAAACAATTGAGTGTACATTAAAGTAAAAGGCCTTTTCAGAGAAAAAAAAACCCATTTATATATATATATATATATATAAAGTGAAAGGGTGCCTGGGTGGCTCAGTCGGTTAAGCATCTGACTTCAGTTCAACTCATGATCCCAGGGTCCCAGGATGAAGCCCTGAGTCAGGCTCACTGCTTAGCAGAGAATCTGCTTCTCCCTCTCCCGCTAATTCTCACTTGCTCTCTCATTCTCTCCCTCTCAAATAAGTAAATAAATAATCTTTAAAAAAATTAATTTTTATTTTTTTAAAGATTTTATTTATTTATTCATGAGAGACACCGAGACAGAGACAGAGACAGAGACACAGATAGAGGGAGAAGTAGGCTCCATGCAAGGAGCTAGATGCGGCATTTGATCCTGGGACACCCAGGATCAACCACGGAGCCACACAGGCATCCTTTAAAAGTTATTTTTTATTTTTATTTATTTTTTATTTTTTAAGATTTTATTGATTCATGAGAGACACACACAGAGAGAGAAAGAGAGAGACAGAGACAGAGACAGAGAGAGAGACCAAGGCAGAGAGAGAAGCAGGCTCCATGCAGGGAACCCCATGCGGGACTCGATCCCGGGACTCCAGGATCACGGCCTGGGCTGAAGGCAGGCACTAAACCGCTTGAGCCACCCAGAGATCCTCCCCACCAAATATTTTTAATTAAAGGACAACATACAGAATGAGAGAAAATATTTTAAACCATATATCCAATAAAAGGTTAATATCCAAAATATATAAATATTTATATAGCAGAATAGCAAAAGAACAAATCACCCAAATGAAAAATGGGCAAAGGACCTGAATAAACATTTTTCAAAGACAGGTACAAAATTGCCAATAGGTACATGAAAAGGTGCTCAACATCACTCGTCATCAAAGAAATGCAAATCAAGACCACAATAAGATACCACCTCACACCCATTAGGATCCAAGAGACAAGTGATAACTAGAGTTGCTGAGGATGTGGGGAAAAAAGGAGTCCTTGAACTGCTGATGGAAATGTAACCTGGTATAGCCATTAAGGGAAACAGTATGGAGATTTCTCAAAAACTTAAAAATAGTGGAATGACCATATGATCCAGCAATTCTACTTCTGGGTAAATATCTTAACAAAATGAAATCACTATCTGGAAGAAATATCTGCACTCCCACATTCCTTGCAGCATTATTCACACTAGCCCAAAGGGGCTCTGTGGCTCTCTCAGACCATCTGCCTGGATGCTTCGTCCATCCATCCACCCATTCCTACTCTATTGCTCCCATACCATTTTGGATGCTACGGCATTTTTAGATGCTTGACACCTGGCCTGGCTTCAATCAGAAAGCAAAGCACACATCCTACCTGTTGTCAGAAACCCAATCTATTACAGTTTGGAACACACATACACCTCTGATCTTCAATCCTGGCTTCAGCTCCACTTGGGAGTCCAAGCACAGGACTCTTTCTCAGAGAAACTCAGTGGTGTTGAACTGTCTTATCTTCAAATTCTCTTTTCCTCTCCCAAAACTGTAGGATCCTTAGTTCCTCTCCAACAGGAAAAACATGCTCTGACATCCACATGCATTCCTTCCAATCTAATGTGTTAATGGCAAAACTTTCATGCACTGAGTCCTTCAGGATCTTAGCTTTTGATATTCAAAATTCAGCCTTTTGAAATCGAAACTTTTGTTTCTTTTTTTATAAAAGATTTTATTTATTTATTTATTTATTTATTTATTTATTTATTTATTCATTCATTCATGAGAGACACAGAGACATAGGCAGAAGGAGAAGCAGGCTCCCCACCGGGAGCCTGATGCGGGACTCGAACCAAGGACCCTGGGATCACTCCCTGAGCCAAAGGCAGATGCTCAACCGCTGAGCCACCCAGGCACCCCTCAAAACTGTTTTCTAACTGTAAAGGAGCCTAGAAGTTTCCACTTTGAAACTCAAACCTGAGAATTATTTTTTTCTCTGGTAATACTCCTTCCCAGAGTAAACTGATGATTCTGGTTTGGTATAAAGGGGAGAAGAGCCACAGGGATTAAAAGAAATTACTAACAGTATTTATTAAACAGTTAATATATTAAAACGTTATGCCCTATTCCTCATCTGTGAGTATTGCTCACCAAAGGATTTTGGCCCTTTTGGCTATGCACACATTCAACTTGGCAGGAATACAGCCTATATGCATTGCTCTGGCTCACATCAGCCTTTCTTTTCTCTATTTGTTGGCAATGTCTGGTTATATACAATATTTATATTTTCAGGAACATTTTGTCCCCATCATTATTCAAGTGCCTTGGATTCAGAGCCACCAGATCCATAGAATATATGGATAAAAAGTAGAGCCAACCTATTCAGTAGAGTCCACTACTAGCCAAGAAAACTCTGGCACTCGGCAGGAAAAACAAAAATGGGGAAAATATGTGTGTTTAAGAATTACTGAGTATCATTCTTTGAAGCAAATAAGAAAGCAAAAATTCTCTATTAGCGGCGAAGCTCATTAGTTCTTTTAATGTCAAGTGAGATGCCATGAATCCCTCCTGTCTTTCCAAGAATATTTTGTTATACTTGATGATTTTTTATTGAAATTTACTAAAATAACTCTGAAAGAAGCTTCTATTATATAGCTGCAAACCTTGAAGCAAGTATGAATTTGGCTAAGTTCAGCGAGGAGAATTTACATCTGTGTCAAGCTATCCTGGCTCATAATTCTTTTTCTAAATTACAAATAAGTTTGATTAAAGTGAATACTGCTATTTTCTATCAAACACAGTTAGATGAGACCTATATGGAAGCCATTATAATCTGAAAATCAAAGAATCCCTGATGTCAGTATTTCAACAATTTCAATGTTCAATAATTCATAGAGTCCTGCTGTCTTTGGCTTAGATATGAGTCAAAGAAAGCAAAGAGCCCATGAAACCCAAGGGATTCACAGAAGCCTAAGATGAAGAGGTCATCCAGTTCATTTGAAGGGTCATATTTCAAGTCACACCAGGGGATGATAAATCATCCTATTTCAAAAATCTATAAACTTCTCAAATTGTCTACTCTCTGTTGTGTTTTTTCTTTAAATCTTTCCTGTTTATAAAATTCATATTTTAAATATACCTACTATAGAAAATAATAAAGAGGAACTCTCCCTCTCCACCCCCATAATTCTGGCCTCTGGTGCTAATCAATGAAATACAACTAGATTTTGAGCACTTGGATCCATGGGTGACTCAGATGTAGCCGGGGTTTATCTCTGTAACTTCAGGGGCTATCCTCCAGAAATTTATTTGTATGAATATTGAGAAAGCTTCAGGAGGGAACTCTCTTGAAGAAATGCCCATAATGAGCCCAATCTGGTGAGAAAGCCCTTAGTTGTTTGATAAATGGATGGTTCTACATGGAGCATACATGAGGTACTGGACTTTCCCATGTAATTACTTTCTAAGCCCTATAAGGGTGTGGAGGGATGCAGTGGATAAAAACTATAAAAGCAATTTCATTATACTCTGACTCGCTGGGGCCCAGAAACCTCTTCCTCAAGACCCCTTTAGAGATTATGATAGGGAGTGTTCCTGGGGCTCAGAGATGGCTTAAGTACATCTGTGATGAGCCTGGTACAGGGCTCTAGCCTCAGTGCTCACTGGGATTATCCTTGCTAATGAGCATATATAAGAACCCCGCACCTCCAGAACTCCCAGATATATTCCAGAACATGTTTTATAAAGAGCATTAGTTCTATATAATACTAGAAAGAAGTAGGGCTAGGGTAAATAAAGGTTTTTACTATTGGTGTAAACTCATTAGTATCTACAGGCAGGTGAGGGCTATGAAAACATATTAAATAGTCATAATTTTTCATGATACTGGAGTTGCATTTTCTGAGGTGCTCTGTGTCTCATTTTTCCCATTTTCTTTCATTTAATACTACATCATGAACAGTTTATTTCATTAAATACTCTTCAAAACATGCTTTTTTTTTTTTTTAATTAGCTCCTGAATTTCCAGTCTTGATTCGTCTTTTCCAATTCTAAGTGAAGCAGCTTGACACGGGTGGAGGCGGGGGGGGAGGCGCAACTAGACTTTGAGCTAGAATATTTAGGTTTGGGTGCCAGACCTATCATTTACATGACCACATTATCTAGCCCTTCAGTTATTTAATCTCTAAGAGGGGGGGAAATGATACATATCTCACAGGACAAAATAGGGCTTGGTAAAATATTTGGAAAGTTCAGATATTTTAAACATCTATTATTAATCTATATTTTTATAAAACTTTATACATTCCTTTATCATTACATACACTCTATTTTTCAATGATTTCTGTTTCTTCCACTATCCCTTTCTGAAGGGATAGAAAACTCAACTATCTTTGTGTGCCTGGAGCCTGCTATAATTTATGACATATAGTAAATACTAGATGATTATTTCATAAGCGAATGTGTAAATAATTAATGGCACCTGACACTGTTCTACTTAGAGGTTTAAAAAAATAACCTCCTGCATACTACCTTATTGAACCCTCACAGCAATCTTTAAGACAAACGTGATAGACACTATGAGTTGATGAAACAAAATGCTGGAGGAACCTCAAACATTTGGCACCTTCTAATCTTTTCTGGTTGGATCCACTGCTGTTAACAGATAAAAGTGGCCAATCTTTAGACGATGATGTGAGTACCACACCTTTGTTCTCTGCTCCTAGATAACGCTCTCTTCTTCTGTAGCTCTACAAGGCCCACTCTGAATGCCTGCTATGTCCTCAGCTCTCTTCTAAAGACGGAGACATCTTACTGTCTATAGATGTTTGTTTATGTGTCTGAAGTTGATTCCTTAAACTTTGTGTGTGCCCATATGTTGTGCCACATATTTTACCATCTGACTATGTGGGCCAGGGGACAGATTTGATCCAAAGGCAATAAAATCCTGAACCAATCATCAGTCCATAAAGAGGCCTTATACTTCAGCTTTGTCCAACAGAGGTGATAGTAGTTAATCAAAACTTATAAAACTCTTACATTTCTGTTAGTTGGGGCTTAAAACATAGAATTTGGCAGGAGTAAAGGAATGGGAATCAGAAAGATATAGGGAAAACAGTACACAAATGTCACAGTTAAATGATGACTCCTCAAAATATCACCAAAACAACATGCTGACAAAAGAAATTTGAGTTTATTGTTTACCTACTTGGTTTACCTACTGAGTGAGAGAGAATACCACCTCAAAAGTCTTAGTAACATCAGAAAAAGTAAATGGCAGAGTCAGGATGTTGATTGAAATTTTTAAGTCTGCTTTAAGGTGGGTCCTTTTGATGAGCAAGAGTGGCTTAATTCAGGTGAGGTCAGTCAGGATTATGATATAATACTTTAGAATTGATGTGTGTGGCTAGGTGAAAATTTTGAAGGGAAGGGTTCAAAGAGTCTTGAGTGCAAACTGATTTTTGATGCCTTCTATTGAAGAGTTGATGGATCTTTCAGGAAGTTAACTCCAGTTAACAATAAAGTTATTTACAACTTTTATCTTCCTAGGAGAGAGTCTCCTAAAATAATAAAGTTATGATTACGGTGGTAGTCAGCTTTGTGAATGGTTTTGGTTCTCATCACAAAGCAGAAGAAGCAAACAAGTAAACAGAAGCATAAGGTAGAGAAACATTATATTGAGCAGAAATAGAAAATCTGGATCTCACTGATGGTGGCGGGCCAGAAGAACAACCAAAATATGTATTTTTTTCCTCTGCAGTCAAGCCTGCTTTGTCCTCAGACAGTTGGGATCATCATGAGGCCAAACCCTTAACTGGTATTATTTTCTTAGGTTGAGCGAAAAGAATGAACCAATCCAAAACAGAGCACTCCATGATAAGGCTTAGGCTCACAAGCTTACATTCTTATTTATTGTACCATTCAACGAAGCTTTGGAGTCTGTGAGATCCCAGCTGGATATGAGAGAAACAAATTACCAAATCAAGAAATCATGGATTCTGCTAATTTGACACTTCCCTGGAATCAAGTAGGCAAAATAAGCTCATTATGCAATGACTGTCAGATCTCACATTTGCTTCTAACACCCAGTACCTTGTAAACTGTACACATTCATAGTAAAAGTGTATTTGGTTTCCAGTTACAAACGTGTCAGTTACAATGGATTTTGGAACTGTGTCTGTTCCTTTTCCTGCAGTATCCACTCAAGAGTAACCAACCTTTTTTCCTTCCTGTTTTCTTTTTAAGAATTTATTAATGAGAGAGACAGAGGGAGGCAGAGACACAGACAGAGGTAGAGAGAGAAGCAGGCTCCCTACAGGAACCCCGACGCGGGACTCGATCCCGGGTCTCCAGGATCACACCCTGGGCTGAAGGCAGACGCTTAACCACTGAGCGACCCAGGCATCTCTCCCTCCTGTTTTCTGACATCTGCTTCCTCTTGAAGTATCTATCACTCCTCCCATCCAGCAAGAGTACCCCAAATTCCACGATTCAGGAGCCAATTAATTTGGGTTAACTGCAAAAGAATGAGTGGTAGGTGACAAGTAGAGAAAAACCACTCAGAATGAACAGCCTACACCTTATACACCGAATGGCACAAAGGGTGTCATGCTCTAGAAATGCTTTATGATGAGCAAGTTTCTCCTCTTATTTCTCCAACTCAGCCTTTTCCCCTCTGAGCCTACATCTTTCATCAAATGTAACATTTGCTTAATTAAAAAGTCAGAGCAAATTGTCTTTAAAACAACAATAAATATGGCACTAATATTCTGTTCAGCTGCCTAAAATTAATTACATTAAACACCGGGAAAAGAGTATACAGCCTCTGTTTTTATTTCTTGAGATATCAAGAAAAAATTTGTTCAGGTTTACTCTATGTGTCAAAGTTTTATAGTATTGTGTGGGGTGACCCATAGAAGGTTACTTTTCCTTGAGTAGCAGGACATGGTACGATCCCTGCTGTACAGATAACTACTACAAATTACACTCTCTACAACTAGCTCCCATATCCAGATGGGATCTCACCAACTCCAAAGTTTAGTTGACTGGAAACTGTGAGAAAGTAAACTTGTGACCTTGCTCTGTGATCCAGCACAAGCTACTTTAAAAATCACTTGTTCATTCACCAAATATTGTTTTAGGTTTGAATTATGTCCAGGCTCTGTGATAAGAACTAGATACTAGGGCAAGGAAGATAAAATCTCTACCTTCCTTGGCCTTCTGGTAGTAGTATGTTCAGTAGAAAAGGCAGTAAGTAGTCTTTACTTCTCAAGGATGTGAGGTTGCAATGAGATTATTAAATGTGGAGAGTGCCCAATTCAGTGCCAACTCTGTAGCAAATACCTTTAATGTACTTCTCTTCTCTTTCCTCTCTTAATAGCATTCCAAATACATTTCACTCTGGGTATGATCCTTAGCATTTCAGAAGTTATAAACAGACACAGAAGATAAAAATGTCATGCACGCCTATCAGATACTCATGCTACCTTCTAGTACAAGCTATATAAAAAAGAAATTAAGAAAGAGTCCCATTTACAATAGCATCAAAAAATAAAATACATAGACAAAAACTTAACCAAGGAGATGAAAGGTTTATGCACTGAAAAATATACATTAATGAAAGAATTTAGAATAAAAAACAAGTAAATTGGAAGTTATTTAGCTAAATTCTCTATTTTTGTTTTAATTCTCTATTTGTATGTGTGTTGACAGTAAGGCATATCTGTAAAAAGAGTCTGTTGGGGCTTTTAAAAATCCATTTTAACCTTAATCTATTTTTTTAGTAGATGCTGAGACAAGGACAAAAGTGCAAATAGTTTCATTGGAAGGTTAAGAAAAACTTGTTTCTCAATTCACAACACTTTTTTTTTTTTTAAGATTCTATTTATTTATTCATGAGAGACACAGAGAGGCAAAGACAGAGGCAGAGGGAGAAGCAGACTCCATGCAGGGAGCCCGACGTGGGACTCGATCCCTGGTCTCCAGGATCAGGCCCTGGGCTGAAGGCGGCGCTAAACCACTGAGCCACCTGAGTTTCCCCACAACACTTCTGAAACCAAATGTGTAGCTTTTCTACACCAAGCAATTCTCTAATTTTATGCAGACACCAATTAATTGTCCTATAATTTAATTTATTCTCATACTAAGTACCCAGAATTAGTACAGACTGCACAAGTCAAAGGCTCAGTCCCACAAGACTGCCCTCCTCCTTCAGATGCCAATTCAGAGATTGGGCCTTTTATACTTCTAACCAACTGGCTAAAATCAGAGGCTCCCATAACCCCCTTCATGGATTCAATAATTTTAATACAAGGATTGTAACTCAGTCAGGTAGAAAACAGTCAGGTAGAAAAGATGTATACAGCATGGTACGGAGAAGGGGTATGGGGCTTCCATACCCTCTCTGGGCACTCTACTTCCCAATACCTCCTAGTTCACCATCCTGGAAGTTCTCTGAACCCTGTAGTATAGGGGTTTTTTGGGGACTTCATCACGTAGGCATGATCATTGTTGACTCACTCCCCTATCCCTCTCCCGTCCCCAGGAGTCAGGCTGAGAGTTCCAAGTATAGCTTGGTCTTTCTGGTCACCAGCACCCATCCTGAAAGCTATCCAGAAGCCCACTAACGGTTATCTCATCAGAACAAAAGATACTATAAATCTTTATCACAAGAGTAAGAAGATTTCTCCTGTGTTTTGTATTTCAGTGGTATGTAGGCTACAAGTCCTATTCAAATACTCTAGCTTTTTTTTTTTTTTCCAAAGCAAAATACTCTAGCTTTTTGAGAGGAATCTTTTGCAACTGTTCAGCTCAGAGTTAGCATTTATAAGAGCTCTATTTCTAAAATACAGAGCAAAGGGATGGTTCACTAGTTCTGGTTTCCTCCAATTATGCTTCAACACACCCTACTTGCAATCCTGAAGCCTGGGAAGTCCCCAGAAAGTTCGGGGGGATCATTCCCATCTGAAGATAGGGTCTGGAATCAATCTTGGCATCCTACATACAATGTACATGTAGTGAACTTAGGGTTTCCACAAGCCTTAAGAACCACAGCTCCCTTCTACCCCAAAACTGCTCCCATGTCTTCCTAATCCCAAATCCTTCCGAGGCTTTCTAGTTATATTCCCACCTTCCATCACCAGACTTAAGCCCTTTATAAGCTCATCCTGGGACTTACCTTGCTCTAATTTACACCATCCAGTGTAGGTTAAATCCTTCCCCTAAAATGCAATGGGTTATCCAGAAGAATGATACTGTTATCTACCTGATTTCAAGTATGGGCAATTTCTGGAGACTTCGGATTTATATCTTGCTCACTAGATCAGATACTGGGGGCTTCACTCACCAAACCCACTTTATTCCTGTTTCTTAGGACACTATCATTTGGGAAGCTGGGAGAGATTACTAATCTGGGCCCAAGCCCCTGACTTTTTTCCCCCCCACTGGTCCATTCCTATGTTGCAGCATGCCTCATGGAAAACCAGGTTTGGAGTGACTATGCCACGGATCAAGGCCTTTTGTGGATTTTTACATGGCTTCCACTATATCTTAAATCAAATGTACTCTTTTGCCACATGGAAAATAATTTGGCAAATTCAAAGTTAAGCCAATCCACCTGGCTCAATCTTCCCCTCGAGCAATATAATCTCAGATTAGAGCTCAAAACCTACTTAGATGAAGCATAGTATATTGGCTTTATTCTGAAATAATTATGCAGAAATTTTCTGTGGAAAACTTTAAGACAGATTCCTATTTCTGCTTGTTTCCTTTCTTCTATTTTGCTATTACTTAAACGTGAAAAGGAAAAAAATTGGGGTCTTCCAGAGATTTTTTATAGAGACCCTTCCACTGAATAAATTCTAAAGCAATGATGTGAGGTCAAAACAAAAATGAGGTCATAGCTGATCATATCCCACATTCTGGTTACATTTGCTCTAATAGTTTCATATTTTTTTACATTTCTCATGGCCAAGGGATATGTTTTTTTTCTATTTCCATAAGAAGATGAAACTACTTTAAATATGAGAAAAAGAAGATAGAACCAAATATTTGTTAAGCCTACTAAGTACATCGGTTGATTCATTTCTCAAATATTTATGGAGTATCTGGTCTGACAGTCATCATGCTAGGTGGACCCATCTGGGAATGCAGCAACAAACAATGGGACATAATCCTACTGTTGCGGAGTTTCCTGGGCACAGCACACTTAGATCAAACAGGGGCAATTCTTGTATTTGTGGCTGGTCTCCAGACTCCTTGGTGTTCTGGCTGCTTGGTGGTGGTGTTGGTGGTAGCACGATTCTTGTGATTTTATGTCTTTTGTGAGGCATATGGAGGAATAGATACAAATTTACCCATTGTTTTGGAAAGTTGAGAAAGATAAATGAAAGAAATAAGAGACATATTAATTAGTTTACATATTTAGGAGAGTCAAACCACCAAGATGGCAACAAAGGTTGTTCCCAACTTTTCCTCACTTTAGAAGAAGAACAATTAACATTTATTCATGAACAAGACACCACTGAGAAAATCCTACAACATACTTAACAGCAGCTTGGGCCTAGAGGAAAAAAGAAATGAAAAGTTAAGGTCAAAATATGTATTCAGGCTATGCATGCTCTCCTAGTGTGCCAACAGCAGTTTAATGGAAAAAGACTGAAATCAGGAACCATTTAACACCCCCCCCCCCACACACACACACAATAATGTGAAACAAACAAAACCCCACCAAGAGCCAACCCTCCCTCCTCTGCCTTTAGCTCACTTGTTGTCTCTCCCACAGACATACCATTTCCCAGTCCTCACACGCCCACAGTGCACAGAGATAAGTGTGTGTGCTCAGCCACGGTAATTAGCTCGTCACCAAGACCACGCTGATCTGCTCACCTCCCGTTTAGACTAAGTGACATAACTACATCTGTGGCACCAGAGAAAAGGCAAACAGGAACACATATGCCACTGCTACCTCCAAATAAGAAGGATAATTCTTAAGGTTCCTGTTGAGGCAGCAGGGAGAGCAGGGTCAGGACACTGACACATGTGGACAGGTTGCCGTTCACAGGCCAATTCAGTCACATGTTGCTGTAGTCAGAGTTGCACTGGGGGAATCATTGTGGGAGCTTAGGAAAGAGGAAGAGAGCATTGGTCAGGAAACTTGATTCTGGAGTCAATGCTGCTGCTGCCTCGGGCTTCTCTGACAAATGAGAACAGTACAGGCCACATTCTTATCTCTCAGCACAGGAATGAGAATCAGATGGGATCATATGTCAGTGTGTTTTTGCAAATCGTAAAGCATGCTGCCTATAAGAATCATTAACACTGAGTGACTTGTTGCATGTCAAAGAGCTTTTAAGTACAAGGTGAGGCATCTTCCTCACAGTTTATTATATGAGATTATACTGAAAATCTCTGCACTGCTAGAGAGGTTATCTAGCACTTGAAGTATGTCAGCGGCTGGTGAGATCTAAACCACTGGCAGTGATAAAGCTACAGTGTTGGAGGAGAGGACAAAACAGGAACTAAGGGAATTGTAGAAAGGGCTTAGTGCTTGGCATAACCAAATCCAGATATCCATGGAAGGAGAGGAAGAAAAATCACTGAGAGTTGAAATGCACTAACAAGCCCTGAGTCACCAGTCAGGTGAGAGTTCTCTTCCCAACCCTATAGCCAGAGGGACTCACAGGTAACAAAACGAAGGGACAGATTTGGATTCATCACTACCCTTGCTCTTATGGCACATATAACTAACTAATTAATAAAAATCACTGCTGGAAACAACCCAAATGTCTGTCAAATGATGAATGGATAAATAAAATGTGGAACATCCACACAATGAAATATATTTTAGCCATGAAAAGGAATGAGGTTCTGACACATGCAACAATGTGGATGAACTTTGAAAGCATGCTAAGTGAAAGAAGCCAGGCACAAAGGGCCACCTGCTATATGATTCCACCTGTATGGAAAGTCCAGAACAAGCAAATCTATAGGGACAGAAAGTAGGTTAGAGGTTGCCTAATGCTGGAAGAAGAGGTAAAGAGTGGTAATGGGCAATCTTTTGGAGGTGATGAAAATTCTTTAAAAGCAACTTACAGTCAACTTATAGTTGCATATATCTATGAATATACTAAAAACCATTGAACTGTATACTTTAAACAGATGAATTGTATGGTATATACAAAAAAAAAAAAAGAAAAGAAAGAAAGAAAAAAAACCTCACAAAGCTATTATTTTTAAAAAGTCATGCTCCCTTTCTGATCCACACCCAACTAACATTGGCATTCTCTAGCCAAAGCCAAGGGCATTACACAGTTAAATCCACCCTTCCCATCAATGGCCCTACTAAGAGTTGAGAATGAACAGGGACAGAGCTGTACGTGCAGGAACAGGGCTCAGAGGCCTCACAGCAGGCCCATGCTAGCAGTTCTTAGGTTAGGTCTCTTTAAGACATTTTTAATGTTTTCTCTTCCTGCAAACTTCTACTGAATTAAAACAATTTAGATATTTTACTTCATCTATTTTCTTTCCTTGCTTACTCAGAATTAGATTAAAGAAACAAAAATGAACCACAACCTGCCTTTCAAAATCTATGGTGGTTTGAAGAGGATCTGTCTAGGTTAGGGCCAACCCAGGTCCACACCAGCAACCACTAACTGACATGCACAAATGCATAGTTATCGCACTTTGCTCTCACAAACACCAGATAACAAGTATCCCATCTACCCAAGATAAGTCATTCCCATTACTCTCTGTCAGGGCTCTTTTCCTTTATAGCACTTACCACAGTTTTATGTGGGTATTTGTTTATATCTACTTCCTCCACTTGCCTGCAAGCATCATCAAGTGTGGCAATCTTGACACAGAAGCTCACCACCTTGGCCCTTGAACCTGGCACAGAGCCTGCACAGACCAGAGCATTTACAACAGGAAAGAATGAAGCCAACAGATGGTGAGAAACAATGACATATTTTAAATCTCATTTGGATTTGAGTTTTAGACTACCTACAACTAAAGCAGACTCCTGACATATTTGTCCATATGTGATTATTTCCTCTGAAGCCAAGCATGACCTCTGTATCTCTTCCAGAGCCACATGTGCCTATTCTAACCAAAGAAGGTAAGCTGGTCAAAAAGACACATCATCAGTCAAATCAAACAGACACAAAAACCCTATGCACATCCATGGGGGCATCTTGTACAACTTTTGTATTCTCCTGTTTTCTTGTACACAAAGTGGTATCATCCTAAAAGGGGCTGAGAATAGTATGTTATTTTCCTAGGGCTGCCTTAGCAAATTACCACAAAGTGGACAGCTTAAAACAATGCAAATTTATTCTCATACAGTTCCAGATGCCAGGACTCTGAAACCAAGGCATCAGCAGGATTGGTTCCTTCTGGAAACTTCAAGGGAAAATCTTTTCCCTGCCTCTTACTTAGCTTCTGGTGGTGGCCAGCAATCCTTGGCATACCTTGGAATGAGGCTGCATCACTCCAACCTCTGCCTCATATGGCTTTCTTCCTTGTGTGCCCATCTCATAAGAATATCAGTCACTGGATTTAGCACCCACCCTAATCCATTACCACCTTATCTTAACTAATTACATCTGTGAAGACTCTAATTTCAAGTAAGATCACATGCTGAGGTCCCAGACAGATGTGAATTTGTGGAACTCTATTCAACCTACTATAGTTGACAAAACAGTATCTTATATTATAGAGCTTTACAGTTTTCAAAGCATTTTCAGGAAAAGAAATAAAGGAGGTAGGCATATAATCACCTTTATCCAGGACACCCTGAAGAACTCTGAGCTTCACTGAGCCACATAGATAGCCACCTTAGAATGTCAGCTAGGAGACTGGAGACAAGTTGGATTGGCTGTCTGGAGACCACTATCCCTCTCCTCCGTACTCTGCCTCAAATTTTATCAGCATCCTCAGCCCAAGGATCTAAATGTTCTTTATACTGTTTCAAAAGCTATCTGGATTTCCATTTAAAATTCTATCTAAGGCAATAACACTGCAGCTGGCCAAAGGAGCTTTTATTTCTTTTTCTAGTTTATTTGGCAACACGGATACTCATTTCTTAATGTGTGTATTAATCAAACTGATTAATACATGATTTGCCCCAGAAGATAAGGACAAGGACTCCAGTAGAGGGGTAGCAGCCAGAAGCTTGGCATTTGCAGGTTATTAGATATTAAGATTCTTTGTTCTCGTATGATCACTACCAGAAGCTCCTGTTGGAAGCAAAGGAAAAAGTAGAAGGCCATTTTGCTTTGTTTTATAGCGAAATTTAGGGTAAAAATGCTCAACATGAGAGAATCTTGGAACATTCAAAAGTACGTTTTTCTAATATAAAAGAATTCATGTTTCTTCATGGTTATAGTATCATACGGAAGGACTAAAGCCTAAATTAAAGCTAAAAACAGCACTCCATGGACACATTTTGAAGCAGGGCATACTTACCTCCAGTTATTGATAATCATTTGAAGTGATGGGATTATCTACAATCAGTCTTGCTTACCAGTAAGAAATAGGACTAAAATTTCATTTGCAAAAGTGAACTCCATGTTGTATTTACTATCAGGATCTAGTCAACTCAAGAATTTGTAAGAATAATAATTCTCACTAAGATCTACTGTCATTATGTAACAAAGAGTTATTCATCATAGCCAGACCATAAATAGTACTTTAAGAGAGAGATTTATTAAAATTGATTCTTACATCATAGACATTAGCTCTATCTGTAACTATGTCTGCCTAGGGGTAGGATGATAGATGGGAACCATGTTCTCCCAGGATCCAAGTCCTAGAAGTGATGGCTCAAACTTGGAAGGAAGACAAAAAGTCAAGTGATTAAAATGTGCAGACAGATGTATCACATTTTGGGGTTTGAAGTTCCATGTTACTGCTCACATGTACAGAGGACAACTTTGTCCTTGGCATTCTGGATAGAGGGCAGTTCTACTCAGTTTGCACCAAGAGAGTAAGATGTCATAAGACACTCAGAGTTTGCTGGGGTATTTCATTGAATTAAGCCTACCCACAGTTTCTCCTTTTCAGGACTGAAGACTCTGAGATCCCTGATTTCAAGTAATCCAGATCAGAATGACCTCCAGGGGCTCCAACAGTGAACCAATACTCTCCTTGCCTTCTGAAGACCTGTTTTGAGCAAACAAAATATCATAGCCAAAAGAAATATTTTATAGGCAGGAACTTAATCATCTGAATTGGGGGCGGGGGGAACCCATCTTTCCCTAACCTTCTGAAAACATACAATATCAAACTATATCAAAACTATCAAAATCTATCCTTAAAATGTGAAAAACACAGATTTGGTCTTGCACTGTAATGTATAATCATGCTTTAAACATTCATGTGTGTAATCAAAATGGTATGATACTGGCACAAAAATAAATATATGTATCAATGGAAAATAAAAGAGAGTCCAGAAATAAATCCATGTTTACACGGTCAATTAAACCATGATGAAGAAGACAAGAATATGCAATGGGGAAAAGACAGTTTCTCCAATAAAAGATGCTGGAAAAACTGGACAGTTACATACAAAAGAGTGAAATTAGACCACTTATTTATATTATACATAAAAATAAACTCCAAATGGATTGAAGGCCTAAAGGTAAGACCTGAAACCATTAAACTCCTAACCTGCACAGTAAAGGAAACCATCAACAAAACAAAAAGGCAACCTACTGAATGGAAGAAGATATTTGCAAATGATATATTCAATATGGGATTAACATGCAAAATATATAAAGACTCATACACTCAACACCCCAAAAAACAAATAATCCCATTAAAAAATCCCTATATGTCTTTGGACATATAGATGGCCAACAGAAAAGGAAAAGATGCTCAACATCACTCACCATCAGGGAAATGCAAATCAAAACCACAATGAGCTATCACTTCACACCTGTCAGAATGGCTCGAATCAAAAAGACAAGAAATAGCAAGTGTTGGCAAGGAAGTGGAGAAAAGGGAACCCTCTTGCACTGTTCATGGGAATGTAAATTGGCACAGCCACTGTGGAAAATAGTATGAAGACTCCACAGAAAACTAAAAATAGAAATACCATATGATCCAGTAATGCCACTACATATCTATCTGAACAAAACAAAAACACTAATTCAAAAACACATACACATCCCTATGTTTACAGTAGCATTATTTACAATAGCCAAGATATGGAACCAACCTAAGCATCCATCCATGGGTGAATAAAGATGTGCCATATATATACACAATGGAGTATTACTCAGCCATAAAAAGAGTGATATCTTGCCATTTGCAACAATATGAATAGACCGAAAGGGTATTATGCTAAGTGAAATAAGTCAGAGAAAGACAAATGCAAAGAAAACGTACATGTGGAATCTAAAAATAAAAATACACAAACAAATGAACTAACATATAAACAAATAACAACAACAAAATTGAAATAGACTTGTAAATGTATAGAACAAATTGGTGGTGGAACAGACAGGAAGGTGGTAGGGGGATGGGTGAAAGAAGTGAAGGGGATTAAGAGGTATGAACTTCCAGCCAAAAAATAAATAAGTCACAGGGATGAAAAGTAAAGCATAAGTAATACAGTCAATAATATTATAATAGTTTTGTATGATAACTACCCTTATTGTGCTGAGTATTCTGTGGCATATATAATTGTCAACTTACTAAGCAGTACACTTGAAACTAATATAATATTATATGTCCATTATGCTCCATTTAAAAATTGTTTTGAATTTTTAAAAATACATAGGTGTCTGGGAGGCTCAAGGAGTTAAGCATCCAACTATTGATTTCAGCTCAGGTCATGATCTCAGGGTCCTGGGATCAAGCCCCAGGTTGAGCTCAAGTGCTCAGTGAGGACTCTACTTGTCCCTCTCCCTCTTTCTCTGCCCCTCCCCCTGCTTGTGCTCTGTTTAAAATAAATAAAATCTTTTAAAAATAAAATAATTAAAAATAAATAAATAAAATTTAAAAAATACATGTGTGATTACATAAACTCTCTTCAACAAATCACCCCAGGAGATTTTACTCCACAACACTCTGCTAATTCACAGCTTTTCTCTCTCTCTCTCTCTTTTGAAGAATACAAGCAGGAAACTGAGTTGTAAACAAAAATTTACCTCTGAAAATAGAATTCTAAAGATAAAGTTGGTAATTCTGCATCCCTTGCTGGCTTATCTCCCACAATTTCTCTTATCTCCCACACTCAACTAGCCTAGTTGCCATTCACGGATCCAAAATCCTTGTTTTCCTCTCCGTGATGTCTCTGGTCTCTCCAGCAAGAATGTCTCTCTTCTGTCTTATTTACTTCCAGAGTCTTTCCACTGTGCTTTTTACATGGCAGGTGTGAAGTAAATTTGTTAAATTAAAGCTCACTGTTAGAAGCTGGCCAAACCCACAGAATCTAGAGTTTGAATAGCAGACTGATTCAGTTAAACCTCTGCATTCTTTTCCAGTGATTTCCAAGATCCATCCTCACTGTGCCCTTTCCCTATCCCATCGTTATAGCACATGTTCCATAATGAACAGAATACAGTATCAGGAGAGATACAAGCAGTGAGCCCATTTTTCCCCCTTCTAGGAAGAGATGAGTCCTCAGGAGTCTCCCCTGGAGATCTTCTGTGTCCTTAATTGATACCAAACAAATGGCAACTGAAAGTTTCCATAGATCAATGGGTTCTTGACTTTTTGGTCCAAAGGCTATTACTCAGAACCTTGAAACTTTTATCCAATATCCAGGCCACATATGAGTGGCATTAATAATAATAATAACAATTCCAACTGATAATATAAATACCAGTTGGAATCCTCAGCCCCTTGAGATCTGGGTAAAACTGCCTCATCTCATATAGCTCTCCAGCCTTCAAGACTCCAATATTGCTCCAAGGCAATTGGATCTGAGACCCCCCTGGTATGCTTTTGCTCCACCCCAGGAACCTTTCCTTCATCTGGCACCTCAACATAATCAACTTAAACATGAATAAATTCACCTGCTTAAAAACTCATGTATTCTTACTCAATACATTCTTAATTTTTTTTAATATCTGGGATGCAGATTGCAGATGGGACAAAAAAAGTCATCTAAAATGACTATTAGTCATTCCTACCCTCCCAAGTTTTCATGTTTACCTTACCTTAAATCTTTTTAAGTAATCTTTTGTTTCTCCCCCCACTCAGAGACCAGGTACCTATCCTTTAATCCTTCTCTTCTTCATCACCTCTTCTCTCATGAAAATGACAAACACAGTCCTCTCCTCATTCATGTGGGTCTGCCCTCTTTCCTCTAGTTCTGTCATCAGCTGACACGTAGGCCTTTGCTGCCTCACCTTCTACCCGACATGCTTATCTGGGTATTTCTCCAAACAATTCTCTCCCTGAGAAGAATTATCTTGCCAGATACAACAAGAAAGTACAAGTTTTTTCCCGACTTGTTTTAGAAGAGAAGAAAATATTATACATCTAACTCTACCTAAATCACATAAGGAGACCATTATATGTCCCAGGATAAAAGTAGATGTGATCTGCCAATTAGAAACCAGCACATTTAAGAATAATACAAATATTATTTGGATGGAACAAAAGGAAGATGGACTACATTGCAGGGTAGATTTAAAATAATCAGTTGTCTACAGAACTCAACCCTGTAAGATGTCAGCTACCCTAGATAGCTCACCACCATTCCACCTGAGTAGCCTCTTTTATAAATTTTCCCATCAGGATGGAACTGGAGGGTAATTATGCTGAGTAAAGTAAGTCAGTCAGAGAAGGACAATCATCATGTGGTTTCACTCATGCAGGGAATATAAGAAATAGTGAACGGGATTGTAAGGGAAAGGATAAGAACTGAGTGGGAAAAATTAGAGAGGGACACAAACCATGAGAGACTCCTAACTCTGGGAAATGAACAAGGGGTGGTGGAAGGGGAGGTGGGTGGGGGGATCGAGTGACTGGGTGACGGGCACTGAGGGGGGTACTTGATGGGATGAGCACTGGGTGTTATACTATATGTTGGCAAATCGAACTTCAATAAAAGCAAATTAAAAAATAAATAAATAAAATTTCCCATCAAACAGGTCAATTAATAAGGTAGTAATTGACATGACTTAAAATGTAGCAGGGCCCAAACCAGGAATAGGTGAAGAGGAAATGGATCCCTTTAGCCTCTGAAGTAAGGGATGTAGGAGTTCTAGTACAAGGCCAAAAACAAGTCTCACGAATCAAAAAAGCCAAATGTCACAAAATGCAAGTAAAAAAGTTCTCAATGGAGAATGCAGGCCAAAGTTTAGGAATCTAGGGAACAAGTAAAGCAGTAAGAAACAGATGATCACATTTAGTTATGGAGGTCAGGGTTTATCTGGTCCTAAAATATTTTTAATAGACTAGGGTGCTCAAGCCAGTCTGGGCCTATGACTTATTATTGGTCCATCCTGGCATCAGATAGATCCCTGCAATACAAAATGGGCATTGCAAGCTCACAGTCTAGACACAGCCCTAATAAAGATGAAAAAGAAGAAAGGAAATTTATTCTACAATTCAATTATGCCAGTCAGTGGCACATTTCTTTCCCAAGTCACAAACACATTTACATAGTCTGAGATTGCAAGGCAGATAGATACCTCAAAAATAAACCGGAATGAAAGAAAATGGATTTTAAATTACAGAGGTAACATTTCTATTTCATACCATCTGTTATAACTCAAGTTTCCAACAAGTGGATTATTCATCAGAAATTACGCAAAAAAAAAAAAGTGAGACCAAAATTATATTGTAGGAAACAAAGATATTTTAAAATGATAATAATTTTTTAAATGATGATAAATATAAAATTTTAAAAGTGTGGATTCAATCTATTTTTTAACTTAAAAAGCAAAGGCAGCCTTCTTCCCCACCCTGCCTAGGCCAGGAGAATGAAGGTGACTGCCACACTTCCTATAGACTATCACTGGACTCTATGTATAAGGCAGACTTGCTACAATGTGAGGGGAGGTTGGCTAACACTTGCTCCTCCAATGAACAAGTGTACCTACTTTGCAAAACATTGACCTGGGCAAAGGAAGGAATGGTAGCATACTTCCTGAGTGCTGACATCGTTTTTGTATATAATTTAAAGTTGAAATTGTGGATAATTTTAGCATTAGCCAGGAAAATGTGGCTCTCTTTAAAGATAATGCATTAAAAGAACATAGAAGGCCAGGCATTTTGGTTTACATACTAAATCTGTAACTCCTTAATTATATGGTCTTAGATGAGTCCCTAAATTTTCTAGTCCTTTTTCTTCTTCAAAATCAGAGGGATTGGAATGGATCCATGGTCCTCAAAACTATACATTAGAAGCACCTTTGGAGCTTATAGGAAAACAAATGCCACTGGCTGATCCAAACACTTAACCCACCTTCTCTATAGCCGGACACTCAGATAAGCACCAAGCGGTCTTTCTGTTTTACAATCTTTGAACTCTGGTGATTGGTAGTCATTTATTCATTCAGTGTGTACTTGTGCAGTGACCATGATGTGCCAGTGTTTTATAAGCTGAATAGTGTCCCCCAAAAGTCATATGCTGAAGTCCTAACCGCTAGTACCTCAGGATATGAGTATGGTTAAAACGAGGCCATTAAGAGGTGGGCACGAATCCAATATGACTGGTGAGTTTATAAGAAGAGAATATTAAGAAGAGATATGCACAAAGGGAAGACCACGGGAAGACACACAGAGGAGAGGAGATGGTCATCCACAAGCCAAAAAGAGAGCCTCCAAGAAACCAATCCCACCAACACTTTGGTCTCGGGCTTCCAGCACTCAGAGGAAATAAACTTCTGGTCTTTAAGCCACCCAGTTTTTGTTATGAAAGTATTTTGTGGTACTCTAGTACTTTGTTACAGGAACCCTAGCAAAGTAATGCACCAGGTAAGATATAAGATTTGGGGTGTAGCACAGGGCAAAACACAGAAACGTTCCCCACACCCATGGAGTACACAATAGAGTGGAGAGTCAGATGAGAAACAATTACAAGCTACAGTAGATCGTCTGAAGCTCACATACTGGTTGCTATAATAGGGAAAGACAAGACAGGTAGGGCTTGACTCACTTTCCCTGAAGTCAACAGAGAAGACCACCCGGAAGAGGTGATATTTAAACTGTCAAGCTGAGATCTGAAGGATGACAATGAGGCAGCCATGTGAGAGCTGAAGGAAGGGCCTTCCACCTTGAGGAAGCCGCAGATGTGAAGACCCAGAGGTGAGAAAGAAATGTGCTTACTCAGGGAAATGAAAAGCCTAGTAGCCAAATGTAGTTCATGATGAAGGAGGGATGTGACATGAAATGAGGTTGGTTAAGGGGCAGGGGCAGGAAGGAGTGGGGGGCAGTGCCTTGAAAGCTATGGTAAGGAGCTTGAACTTTATTTCAAGTACAAAAAAAAAGCAATTGAACTAAGTTTTATTTTTAAAAAGGAACAAAAAATCTCTGAGCTCAGCTTCAGGTAAGCCATGCCTAGAGTAGAATTTTTTACTGGAATCCCAAGGTTGTGACCAAAGCATTGCCATCCTCTGGTTGTAATGTACTAAAGTGACCCTTTAGCTCTTCTGAGTGTTAACTGAGCCTTCTGTGACAGGCTTAAAATTTATCCAATGGGCTAAGATAAAAAGAAATGAATTTGCTATAGCCAAACACAACTTATGAGATCTTATTTTCAGTGATGATAGAATAAAAGTTTATTCCTATTTTTTTTAATTGAATGCTCTTAAGCAGGGAATTAGTATTTATATATAATGAAAATAAGGCTCTTGGTATTTGTTTTGGCTGCAGCATGGCGACACCATAGACACCATATTCTAAAGTTAGATCCACACTGATATTTCAAAAGTGGTGTCTAAAAATTGCTGAGATCATACCTAAGCCCTTGTCTCTCATTTTTTATTTCAAATCCATGATCCCGGGGATCCCTGGGTGGCGCACCGGTTTAGCGCCTGCCTTTGGCCCAGGGCGCGATCCTGGAGACTCGGGATCGAATCCCACATCCGGCTCCCGGTACATGGAGCCTGCTTCTCCCTCTGCCTGTGTCTCTGCCTCTCTCTCTCTTTCTCTCTCTCTCTCTCTCTGTGACTATCATAAATTAATTAATTAATTAATTAATTAAAAAAATTAAAAAAAAATCCATGATCCCCCTGCTCCACAAATCCCACCAGGTGGTACAGAACACACAGTGGGTTTATGTCACAGCTAAGGAACCCTAAGCTTAGGAAATCCCCATCTTTTCTATTATGAGTTTTAAAATCTAATTCCAGTGTTGTTAACACACAGTGTTATATTAGTTTCAAGTACGCAATATAGTGACTCATCAACTCTTTACGTTACACAGGGCTCAATATGTTGTGTGTTCTTTATCCCATCACGTCTTTCACCCATCTCCCCTTCCACAGGAAACCCCAATCTTTTAAATGGGACAACTACCAAACCTGCCTACCCTTTACCCCAGAGGGAGACACTATGTTTATTATATTTATTATACTGGTCAGGAAACAAATCTGCCTTCTGTCTTGGAAGTAGATATTGTATTTGTAAGCCTGTCATATACACATCCTCGAATAGATAGCTCAGAAAACAAAGTGATAGAAGATATGTAGAAATATGAGAGAACCTTGGAGGGTTGTCTCGCAGCTCTTGGGGAACCTAGCCTGTGCTACACATATGTGCATACATGCTCATGAGGCTGTTAAAATTTCAGCATTCATATAAAGGTCTCTATAATTTTCATAGATAGTGGGTCTTTTCATTTTCAACTATATATTTGGAAGTTACCATAGTCTTTTTAAACTAAATTTTTATTTTTGTCAATTATATAGGTATATAATTTAAAAAAATCATATGAGAATAGGAATAAAGAAAAATAGTAGTTCTCCAAAGCTGGAGTAATGAAACAGTATGGTACTGACACAAAGAGAGACATAAAGATCAATAGAACAGAATAGAAATCTAAGAAATAAACCCACATTTACATCAACAATTAATCTATGACAAAGGAGGCAAGAATATACAATAGGGAAAAGACATTCTTTTCAACAAATGGTGCTGGGAAAACTAGACAGCTACATGCCAAATAATAAAACCAGACCACTTTCTTAACACCATCCATAAAAATAAGCTCAAAATGGATTAAGGACCTAAATATGAGCCCCGAAACTATAAAACTCTAGAAGAAAACATAGGCAGTAATTTCTTTAACATTTGCCATAGCAACATTTTCCTAAATATGTCTCCTCAGGCAAGAAATACAAAATCAAAAATAAACTATTTGGACTACACTAAAATAAAAATCCTTTGTATAGCAAAGGAAATAGTCTACAAAACAAAAAGGCAGCCTACCGAATGAGAGAAGGTATTTGCAAATGACATATCTGATGAGGGGTTAATATCCAAAGTATATAAAGAACTCATACAACTCCACACCCCCAAAAATAAATAATCCCAGGAAAAAAAAGGCAGAGGATCTGAATAGACATCTCTTCAAAGAAAAGAATCAGATGGCCAACAGACACAGGAAAAGATGCTCAACGTCATTCATCATCAGGAAAATGCAAATCACAACCACAGTGAGATATCACCTCACACCTGTCAGAATGGCTAGTATCAAGAAGACAAGAATGTGGAGGATGTGGAGAAAGGGGAGCCCTCTTGCACTATTGGTGAGAATGTAAATTGGTGCAGCCGCAAAGGAAAACAGTATGGAAATTCTCCAAAAAAATTCAAAATAAAAATACCAGATGATCCAGTAATTCCACTACTGGGTAATTACCCAAAGGAAACAAAAGGACTAGTTCAAAAAGATATACATACTTCTATGTTTATTGCAGCATTATTTACAATAGCAAAGATATAGAAGCAGCCTAAGAGTCCATCTGTAGATGAATGAATAAATGGACACGTATATAATGGATATATAATATACATCCATATTCAGCCATAAAAAGGGATCTTGCCATTTGCAAGGGATCTTGCAATCTTGCCATTTACAACAACATGGATGGACCTTACAGAGCTTATGATAAGATAATCCATATATCCAACCTTTTTTTTTCCAAAAAGATTCACTAAGCAAATAAATAGTATGACTACAGAAATCCTGTGACAGCAGGATTATACAGCAGCCCGTTAGCAATAATCCTCATCTTCATATGGTGATCTACTCATTTGAAGTATTTCCTTTGTAGGAGCACCTGGGGGGCTCACTCGGTCAAGCATCTGCCTTCAGCTCAGGTCATGATCACAGGATCCCAGGATTGAGCCCCGCCTGGGGCTCCCTGCTCAGTGGGGAGTCTGCTTCTCCCTACGCCTCGGCTTCTCCCCCAGCTGTGCTCCCTCTGGCTCTGCTTTTTGTCTCTCTCTCTCAAATAAGTAAATAAAATCTTAAAAAAAAAAAAATAGGAGGGACACCTTGGTGGCTCAGCGGTTGAGCATCCATCTGCCTTGGGCTCAGGGTGTGGCCCCGCCTGGGGATTGACCCGCGTGGGCTTCCTGCGTGGGGCCTGCTGCTCCCTCTGCCTCTCTGTGTGTGTGTCTCTCAGGAATACATAAAATCTTAAGAAAAAAAAAAGTATTTCCATTTAATTTAGAATCACGAACATTGAGCTCTAGCTCCTACAGTGTAATTCCAGTGCAGCGTCCCCAAAAGAAAAGCCCGTTTTTTTAACTACTGTATTACCCAGACCGCTTGTTGGCTCAAGCGACTTTCTCTGCTCTTGCATTTCCTGCCAAATAATACCCTCAAAGCCACAGAAGCGGAACTGCCAGGAGTAGAGGGGAAAGGTTGGGCAGCAGAGAAAACTGAAGGAAGGGCAGAACCAGAAAATGAAAAGGACACATGGAATGGAAGAGGACTCAAAGTGACTAAGGTAGGAGGAGAAAGGAGAGGTTGTAGGAAAGAGGGGGCACAAGCAAAGGACGGGATCATCAGAGAGACTGCAACAGAGCAAGGAGCAGGCGCCACGGGAGACAAGGCAGACCTCAAGGCAGATCTCCATCAGGAAACCCAAATACTCCCCGATGGGTCTGCCATTCTCTAAGAGCATGTCTGTGGACTGCTGGGATTCCAGGGATTCAGATTTGAGGAACACTGGTTTATGAATGAACCTCAAGCCTTCTGAAAATGACTCTTAATCATGAATTATCTTTGTGGAAAAGAGTTTGGGGCCTTCATCTGGTGAAAAAAATTAGATTTTCATAAAAAAATAAAAATATTATGTATAAAGAATGTTATAGAACTCAAAGACCCAATCTTTGGTTTGAGAGAGAGCACTGTGGAAGGCAAGGGAGAAGGTCCTTAGAAGCATAGCCTAAGAAGACTGAGGTGTGATGGGTGGAGGACACAGCCCATGCTGATGTTTAAATGAAAACAGAAAACTGGTGTTTCTGGCATGACTGATGCTTAAAAAAGAGTAAGAGGGCAGGAAGAATGGTGACAGGGACCATGGTAGGGAATGGTAGCAAAGAAAAAAAACAAAAAAACAAAAAAGGAGTATTACTTCCTTTACTGATTCAGCAGTCTTCAAAAAGCTGACATTAATTCCTACGATTATAGGCCAGAAAGGATTCTACAAAGTCATTTTAGGCCTTGCTCCAGATAATATGGCAGCCAAACTTAAAGAAAGAAAGAAAGAAAGAAAGAAAGAAAGAAAGAAAGAAAGAAAGAAAGAAAGAAAAAGAAAGAGAAGCAGACAGATGGGAAGGAAGGGACCAAGTGACATTTAAGTTTTAACTTTTCTTGGTCCAACAATGAAAAACTTGTCACAGACAACCAGAGCTATCCAAATGGGAAATTCAGCTTTCCTTACCACTGAGCAGACATTATTATAAATACAGCTTGTCTGAAAGCCTCTGTTGAGAATGCCTTGCAAAAAACAAGAGAAATTCTGCAGCCCAAGGCAGTGAGTCAGAATTCCTACAATGTGCTACCTAGCTGGAACCAGAAGCAAGGCTGGCAGGCCCAGCGCTGTTTGTCCAGAGCACTCCTGCAGCCGCATTCACCCACGCTCTGGTCAGGGAGCAGAGGACACTCACCACCTGCGGATGCCTCTGCCAGGGCAGTGTGCAAGGACATGACTGATGGCTGTAGGGTGCATTGGCCTGACAACCAACCACTCCTGCAGTCTGCAGGCCCTTACCTGAGCCCTGACTCCACAACTTGCTAACCTCTGACTCCAGAGGAAGTAGGAAGAGGGTAAAAAGGGTAAAAAGTAGGAAATAATATTAACTGCCTCATAGACTACTGTAAAGGTAAGATGAAGTAATATAAATAAAACACTTAGGGCAGCCCTGGTGGCTCGGCGGTTTGGCAGAGCCTTCAGTCCAGGGCCTGATCCTGGAGACCCCGGATCGAGTCCCACGTCGGGCTCCCTACATGGAGCCTGCTTCTCCCTCTGCCTGTATCTCTGCCTCTCTCTCTCTCTCTCTCTCTGTCTCTCTGTGTCTCTAATAAATAAATAAAATCTTTGGGATCCCTGGGTGGCGCAGTGGTTTGGCGCCTGCCTTTGGCCCAGGGCGCGATCCTGGAGACCCGGGATCAAATCCCACATCAGGCTCCCGGTGCATGGAGCCTGCTTCTCCCTCTGCCTATGTCTCTGCCTCTCTCTCTCTCTCTGTGACTATCATAAATAAATAAAAAAAAATTAAAAAAAAAAAAATCTTTAAAAATATAAATAAATAAATAAATAAATAAATAAATAAATAAATAAATAACTTAGAGTCCATGGCCATCTCTCCAAAATTTGTCAAATTCTATTAGCATATCAGCAGCAGCAACATCACTAGTATCTATATTAGATAATAGAATTTCTAGCTTATTAGGTACAGTTTTTAGAAGGTACAGTTTATTTAGAAAGGAAGGAATGGCAATGGGACAGTCTTAAGTTGTATTTATGTAGTAAGGAGACATATAATGCGTGCTTATTTTAAACGCTTTAGCAGAAAGGCAAGAAGATTCTCTTGACAGCACCACTTACTATTGTTGTTATTGTTTTGTCTTGTAATTACTATGATGACTACTGTTGAGGAGGCTAAGTACCATAAATCATAATTGCTTATATTTAAGGCACATTCTGTTTTATATCCACACATGCAGACGCACACATGCACGCGTGCGTGTGTGTGTGTGTACACATGTTTATTCTCCTAAAATAGATAACAGGTATTAGCCTTCATTCAAATATTGGGTGGATTTCAACTTTAGAATTGGTGACTAAGTTCTTCCAATGTTCAGAAACAGCATATGCCCACTCCAGGGAGCAGCTGGCATGTTGGAGGAGTGAGAGTCTGCTGGCAACACTCTGAAATTAAACCAGCTCTCCTACCCACTTCCTTAAACCTAGAGTTTCAAAGAAAGCAACTAGCACTAAACCAGCCAACTTTCTCCTCCTTGCTTATGTAATAATGAAGGGGGCTCATTTGTTATCTGGAATGTTTTGCTTCTGTGCTTCCTTCATTTGGTTTCTCCAGATCTATAATCAAGGTAAAACAAGAAAAAAAAAAAAAAAAAAAGGAAGAAGAGGGTAATAATGAGTAGAAAATATCAATTTGTGTAACAAATGTACTGGGAACCTACTATGTGCTTGGCATTCAGCATGATAAATCTATCCTGAAGCAAGGATGTGGGGGGTGTGAAAAAGCTAGGTAGGTCAGATTTTGTTAAAGAAAGCTAAGAGTCAAGTAATCAAGTACTGTGAAAACAGTACAGAAACTAAATCCAGAAAGCAAAAGTAGACTGAAATTCAGGGACAGAATTAAGTACTCAGGATTCACACTCACATATTCACAACTACTTGATTATGGCAAAGGTTCTATTGCAGTACACTGGGGAAATGATAACCTTTTTCATAAATGGTTCTGGGTCATTTGGATAGTCCCATAAAAAAAAAAACCAACCTTGATTCCTACCTCACACCATAGGCAAAAATCAGTTCCAGGTGGATTGTCAACTTAAACATGAAAAGAACAAAGCTTTCAGAAGATAACTTAGAAGTATATCTCAATAACTTCAAAGAAAACAAAGATTTCTTAAACTTTAACCCAAGGAAAGATGAGACTACACTAAAATTAAGACTTCTGCTTATCCAAATCTAACATTAAGACCGGGAGAAGATAAACCACAAAATAGGAGAAAATATTTGCAATACATAAATCCTGTGAAGGACTTAAATCTAAAATATCTTTTTAAAAATCCTAAAAATTAATAAGGAGACAGACAATCCAATAAAAAAATGAACAAAAAAGTTGAATAGCATGTTACAAAAGAGGATTTCTAAATAGTCAATAAACGGACAATAAGGTACTCAACCTCACTACTCATAAGGGAAATGTAAATTAATACCACAATGAGATATCATACCACATATCCACAAGTATGGCTATATTTATAAAAATTGACTTTCAGGGGCCTGGGTGGCTCAGTGGGTTAAGCACCTGCCTTCAGCTCAGGTCATGATCCCAGGGTGTTGGAATGGAGCCCCACATCAGGCTCCCTGTTCAGTGGGGAGCTTGCTTCTCCTCCTACTGCCTGCCGCTCTGCTGTTTATGTTCTCTCTCTGTCAAATAAATCAATAAAATCTTTTTTAAAAATTGACATGCACTGCTGGTGGGAGCATAAATTGGAATCAACACTTAGGAAAACCGTTTGGCAGCATCTATTGGAGTTGAACACAGCCATACTCTAGGACCTGACGGTCATTCTCTAAGTATACACGCAGTACGACTGCATGCATGCATTCACTAGTAGACGCACGGTGATGTTCACGTAGCCCCAGGCTGAAAACAACCTAAATGCCCATCAACAGCACGATGAATAAAGAACAATCTGCGGTCTATGAGAATGAATGCATTTAACATACACACAAAAGAATTTCATAAGCAAATTGTTTTGTGAAAGAAGTCAGCCAGACCAGAGCACGTACTGTAGGATACCATTCATATAAAGTTCGAAAACAGACACAACTAATCTATGCTCTTAGAAGTTACAATAGTGGTTACCCTCAGACTACAGTAACTAAAAGAAAGCCTGAGAGAGATTTCCAGGGTATGTAAGGTTCTGTTGTTTTCACTTTGTAAAAATCATCATGCTGCACATTTCCTGTAACTGTGTTATATCTCAGGAAAGTTTAAGTAAATTTAGACAAATAATAAAGTAATTCAGGATTTGTTGGGGCAGGATTTGGAGCTAGGACAGCTCAAAAATAATCCTAGGGAGTCCAGAAGAGAATTCTGTATGTTTGCCACAAAGGTAGTGGTGATCGTGATGGTATGTGTAGGGGCTGAGGGTATCTATCATCTGAATGGTATAAGATCATGTCAGGCTAAGAGGTCAGATAAATAAAGCAGAGTGAAAAAATTTCATTAAATTCTAAATAGTGATGATAATTCCATCTGTGCTTGCGTGCATGTGTGCATGTGTTGTGGGATTGTTGTCGCTGAATTTCCTATTTTCTATATAAGTTATACTATTAGTATAAATTCCTAATAAGGCTGAGTATGTTCACTTCCCAGGAAGGTTCCAACTCCATTTCCTGTTGGACTTTCATCAGTGGACTTTAGCTCTAGTTGTAGGACCCGGGCATCAGACAGCCAGGGGTGGGAAGCGTTTTGGACAGTGTGGTGCTCAGGACCCTATAACTATACCACATAGCCACTATCTACTTGAAAACGAGTTTGGATAATTCCAAAGAATCATGATGGGGCCTTAGAGCTGAACAGAACCTTTAAGATTACCAGAGTTGTCTTTGAACATATAAATGGCTCTTGTATGGACGGAGCAGAGGATTTTGCACCGGCCGTGAGGAGGCAATGGGAGAGATTTCAGCTCACAGGGAGAAAGAACAAGGGGCTCTGTCAGGACCTACTCAGTTCCCTGGATGATTTCAAATAGTCTAGAGAAACACTTAATAGGGATGCTGAGGTGGGAATTCAAGCACCGCGTGTGTGGTTGGCTGTACCGCTCTTGAACGATGCTCCCAACTGGGGGCAATTCTGCACCGAGGAATTGCAGCAATGTCTGGAGACATTCCTGATGGTCACAACTTGTGGTGTCACCTAATGGGTAGTGGCCAGGGATGCTGCTAAGCAAACTGCAAGTCACAGGACAACCTCCACACGTGACAAAGAATTATGTGGCCTAAAATGTGAATGGTGCTGGAATTGAGACAGGAGGGGATGGCAGGCTTTACTTGGTAATCTCTAGAATTTGTTTGGCCACCAAAAACTGCACTTTAGATCAATAAGCACTAAATTTCGTATATGTGTCACAGCTCTAGGATAAACCAGTTAGGTAAAATTTTCAGATGTTGAGTCATGAATGAATTACAGATACTCAAAATAACCTTTATTTTATTGTCAACTGGCTTTTGTTGCCTTCAATTTCAAGTATTATTTAGTGTCTTAAATGTCACAAAGGTTTCCCTTACTATTGACACTCACGGTACTGTGAAGATCCAAGGCTGTCTGCATACTAGAATGAAGCATGCTGTTGAATTCTATACACTATGTTTTAAGTTCATCATTTAGATAAGTTTGTAACACAGTCAACAGGCACATATCAACCCAGTTTTACATTGTGAAATAAAAATAATCAAGCCATCAACCTTGTCTCTGAACAATACCTCAAGAGTCAGAAAAAGCAAGTCTTTCCATAATAGGCATATTAAGCCATTATTCTATAACATAAGGATATTGCTTCTGTAGGATATTATCTAGCTATGTAAAAACAAAGTGTATTATTTGTTATCAGAGCTAAAATAGTCTCTAATTATGCACAGTTTGATATCAATGACATAAACGCAATTATGTTGCAATCAAGTAAAATGGCATTGTTGGCAGCTTCCACTTATCATTCCTAAATTACCTCGCTGGCAGAAGTCAAGCATTTATTAGTGCTACTGCAAAGCCAATCAAATAGTCTATTCACGTGGTCCCCTTTGGTGTTTCTCAAAACTTGTGCTCACACCTGGGGAATGTGATTGATTCATGGTGTTATTTTTCAGTTTTCCCTCCTCAAGCACTGCCTCCCCACCTAAGACTGAGGTTTATCTTTCTAGAGTTTAATAGGACCCAAATTCACTTTTATTGAACCCCAGTGTCTATTAACTTCTTTATTAATTAAAATTTTTAATTTCTTGCATATTCTTCAATTATCAGGCTGACTAGGAAGTGACACCATTGTGAAAATGCCACTGGGTAAGACATTCAGACAATGGACTGCTCCAGTTAATTCCGTTCCCCAGTTAACAGGGTAAACCAGCAAGAGACCTAAAAGAACTGTTTCTTGAAAGCCTTTCTAAAATACACCACTTACTTCCAAGATTTATTTATTCATTTTATTCATTTATTCATGAGAGACACAGAGAGAGAGAGAGGCAGAGACACAGGCAGAGGGAGAAGCAGGCTCCACACAGAGAGCCCGACGTGGGACTCGATCTGGGGTCTCCAGGATCACGCCCTGGGCCCAAGGTGACACTAAACTGCTGAGCCATCCAGGCTGCCCACTTCCAAGGTTTAATAAGTATACTAATAAAAATAACAGCTAACACTATGTAGTACTTACCATGGGCCAGTCACTGTGCTTTATATATATTAACTCATTTAATCTGCATTGCAAACAAAGGAAAAGCTACTGTTTTTCTCTTCACTTTACTGAGAAAATAACTAATTTATAATTGATTATTGAATAATAATTATAAATAAATTATTTACCCAAAGGAAATAAATGCTATTATGTTCAAGGGAAAATCTGAACTCTGCTCTCTGGCCCCACTCATTTAACCTCTATAGTGTATGTATGGCCAGGGTAGTTTATGTTTAGGTGCAAAAGCTTCTTAATGATCTGATATATTGTGTCAAGACTACCATGATGGACATGAATTCCATTGAAGAACATCTAAATAAAGTAAATGTTAAAAACTGGGTAAAGAGTGGGTCCTGGGAGGTGGTTTAGGGCCTGAGTTCAGTTAATATGGGGGTTTTAAAGCTGTTGAAGTTTTCCCTCTGATATTAATACCAATACATACTAATTGGAAGAAATAGAAAAGTATATAACAGGAGGAATTAAAAATTACTATTTCACTAGTAACATCTTTTTTTTTAAAGATTTTATTTATTCACGAGAGACAGAGAGAGAGAGAGAGAGAGAGAGAGGGAGAGAGAGGCAGGGACACAGGCAGAGGGAGAAGCAGGCTCCATGCAGGGAGCCCGACGCGGGACTCCATCCCGGGTCTCCAGGATCATGCCCTGGGCTGAAGGCGGCGCTAAACCGCTGAGCCACCCGGGCTGCCCACTAGTAACGTTTTAAGGAATGTTTTACTAATCTTTTTCCATATAATATTGATGCATTAAAAAAATTAAAGTGAGTTTATAATATAGTGGTTACATGGATTCTCAAACAGAAGTCTCTAAACCTCACGTCTCTAAACTACAGCTTCCTCATCTGCAAAATGGGTATAATATTAGAACTTACACCCACTGAAGCACAAGGAGATGTTTCATGTAAAATACTAAGCATAATACTTGGGATATAGCAAGCGCATCACGGAAGTTAGGTACTGTTGCGTTACCAGCTATAGGTAGCGTTTTCACTTGCTTTCCTACTCAAGTCTAGCATGTTTCCTCACTTCCATTAACTATTCTTCAAAAACGGTTTGTAATGGTGTGTTATATACGTAGTTGGTTTCATTTCGTAGTCTTCTAATTTGTTCCTTAGGATAAAATTCTGCAAGTGAAATGGCTGTTTCCAAGGATACAAATATTTTGAGACTTTCATTGGACATTGCCAGATTATGTAAATAATATTTCCATATTTGCAAATTGATATCCAGAAAGAGTATGCAACTTACATTGTTACACGGGGTATGAGAATGTGTGATTCTGTGGGATTAAAATATTATGATTATTTCTAATATTTGCAGTTGAATTAGTTTACAAATGGTAACATTTTAATTAGACTGACTTTACATTAATGAACCTGAATTTTTATATGTATGTTAAGCATTTATATTTCTTTTATGAACTCCCCATTCATGGCCTTTGTCTGTGTTTCCATCAGGGTTTTGTGCCTTACTGTTTCAGAAGAGGGCTTTTGGTTTTCACTTACTGATTCATATATTCAACAAATATTTACTATTGGCACCTCATTTAGGCCAGTTCTTTAGCTTTTGTTACATAGACCATGACATATTTTGTTTTCATTTGCTTTCATATTTTGTACATAATAATTTTGATATATGGATATTTTTAATTCTTAGGTAACTAAAGCTATCAATGCTCTCCTCTGGTTTCTGACTTGATGCTGGGCTTTAAAAGCCCTTACTTAGAGCTGTATCATATATTCATTTATATCTTTCTAATTTTTTAATGACTTTATTTTCAAATTCAAATATTTAAATTATCTGGAATTTGTTTCATGGCTAAGTTATAAAGTGGGAATCTAATGTAATCATTTTTCTAAGTAGCCAGTTGTTTAGTACATTTTCTCTATAAGCTTTTCTTAAATGTTTGAATATGTACACATTTTTAAAAAATCTTTGCAAGTCAAAATACTTGTCAGCATATGTCTAAGCAATTTTGTTTAATTTTACCAGAATTTATTGACCCCTTTTAATCTGAAGACATTTAATATTTGATTTGTTCAGGTCCAGAAAATCTTCTGACCTCTTTATTTCCTGATTATTTCTTTCCCTACATCCACTCTGGTCCCTTATTCTGTAATTCTTTTTTGATGTTGTTAGAGAGGGGAGAAGGGCAGAGAGGGAGAGAGGGAATCTTTTTTTTTTTTAATTAATTTATTTATTTATGATAGTCACACAGAGAGAGACAGAGAGAGAGAGGCAGAGACACAGGCAGAGGGAGAAGCAGGCTCCATGCACCGGGAGCCCGACGTGGGATTCGATCCCGGGTCTCCAGGATGGCGCCCTGGGCCAAAGGCAGGCGCCAAACAGCTGCGCCACCCAGGGATCCCGGAGAGAGGGAATTTTAAGCAGGCTCGGTGCCCAGCGCAGAGCCCGACGTGGAGTTCACTCTCACAACCCTGAAATGCCCTGAGCTGAAATCAAGAGTTGGGATACTCGGGATCCCTGGGTGGCGCAGCGGTTTGGCGCCTGCCTTTGGCCCAAGGCGCGATCCTGGAGACCCGGGATCGAATCCCACATTCGGGCTCCCGGTGCATGGAGCCTGCTTCTCCCTCTGCCTGTGTCTCTGCCTCTTTCTCTCTCTCTCTGTGACTATCATAAATAAAAATTTAAAAAAAATTAAAAAAAAAAAAGAGTTGGATGCTCAACCGACTGGGCCTCCCAGGCCCCCCTAGAAGTTCTATTATAAGTATATTAAGTCTTCTAACTTGGTCCTTCATTACTTATCTTTTAAATTTTTTTCATATTGTTTTCATGTCTTTATTCCTTGCCTCTGAAACCTGGATTAACTCTAGGAACTATTATGTACTTCGTTGATTGAAAGTTCTACAACAGCAAATCTGATCTTCATTTAGGTCTTAAAAAATGGCAATCAATTATTTTTCTTCTATGCTCTCTTTTCTAAACTCAGACTGTTCTTCACAACCATCTTATTTTTTTTTTCATTTTATTTATTTGTTTATTTTTGTAATCTCTGAACCCAATGTGGGGCTTGAACTTTTGACCCTAAAATCAAGAGTTACATCCTCTTCCAACTGAGCCAGCCAGACAGCCCCCACCTGCTTATTTCTACAGACTTGACAACCTCTTCTCTATCCTGTCAAGATCACAGATTAAAAACTTGAGAGTCTCCTTTCTATTTTGAATAGTAATTGTAGCTCATAAGAAGACACCACCTCTGGTTCTTCAGCATAGCCTCCTCCTTTTAAACAGCAATGCTTTTTCATATGCCTGATATATTTTGCCTGTTTGCTTATTTAATGAGGCATTTGCGCTTGTTCAATTCTGGGAATTGACATGGTTTCTGTCAAAGATGATTTGGATGTTAGTTCAAATCTTTCAGATATAGATAAAAAAGTGAAATGAAAGCTTTGGCTCTGCTGTAATTTTCCATTCAGAGTATAAATACTGAATGGCCTGGGTCACTAAAGCCGAGTGGACACAGCAGGAAAAACAGTCCCCAGGCTGGAGCTGAGCTTCTGTGTTTGTTGGGCAGCCAGGAATTAGCTGCATCAATGCCTTGATTTTTTGTTCGGCATGCTCATCTTCTTGAGGAGCCAGATGAGACTCTCTGCATTTAGTATAAGCTGGGAGCAAAAGCAGCCTTGGCCCCACTGAGCGAGTGAGACATGCCCTCACTTTGCTAGCCTGGGCCAGACCATCCATCCCACCATAAATCCTCCTAAGTGAGGGATGGGAAAGAAGACCTGCCAAGAACTCAGCCCCTGACTTCGTGGTCTGCCCGTGGAGAGCCTTGATTCATACTAGGCCCCCTTCCCTTGAGTCCACCTCTACCATCACTTGCAGAAGGGCAGGTTGCGGCCTCTCCTTCACATGCTCCGCCTCGGTTTCTGATATTTCTGTTTGACTATTTTACACTCAATTAAGTGGACTTCTAGGGCAGTGGCAGACTTCTTGGCCAGGCTCCCTTAGCTTCTTATCCTGGAATTCCTCATTTCCCTTCCAGCCAGCACTTCGGAGGTACCAATGCCGATGGAGAGTGTGCCACATCGCTTTTCTCTAGGAACACAGAGAAAACCAGCTTCTTAAGGAAACTAACCATGGACTTTTTCTACTCTTAGTATAGAGAACTTCACAAGCTGTTCTTTCTTTCGTTCTCTTTTCTTAATTAAGAGCAATAATGCAGAGACACTCGGAGAAAGGGTATAGCAGGAACCTCACAGACCTTTCTAATTTACTTGCCAGAGATAGAAATTTAGTGCCCCCTACCCCACCCCGGCATTAGCAGGTACAACCTACTCCTTCTGACTGAGACAAAAGGTCACCACCAGGTACTAAAAATACACAAGTCCTCTGATTTTGACTCAATGACTGAATTCAGGCTGAATTTCTTAAAAATTATGAAAGTGGTCCAAGAATAAAGTCACCAAAGAAATGAGAAGAATTAAGGAGGTACTTACCTAGATGTACTTGACATTTCTTTCTAATTAAAACTTGCAAAACAATTACTTGCTCTCTTGGTTGCTTGTTTTCAGGTTTTATTGTTTTAATAAAAAATTGTTTCAGATTAAGTAAAAAAGGAAAACTCATGATTGTGATATGAATCTCGCAAGCAATGCCTGTACTTTGGAATTCATGCGAGGGAACCAGAGGAAGCTTCTCAGGAGAGTGCTGGCAGGAGAGATGGCCATAGAGGCAGGTAGGAAGGAACCACGTGGGCGGGTCCTCCGGGAGAGAGGATGGTGTCATGTCTCCCACTTGGACTTCCCTTTGACTTTGCCACCACCAGGACTGTGCATCCTCGCCTCCATTCCCTTCTCAACTCTCAGCTCATGACATAATAGCTCTAGATGGGTAGGGACAGTGAGGAGAAGGTTTTTAAATGAGTCTTGATGAGCAAACTGTTTTAGTTAGTTCACTATCTACTCTTTAGCAACAAGTATTTCTTGAAACAAGCAGCTATGTTTTTGAAGTCTGGTCCTAGCACTGTTTAACACAGGGACTCCTTCCTTCCAGTCCTGTCCCCCTCTGACCCACCTCACACACAGTAGCCAAAGTACTCATTTGAGAGAACAAATCTGTCATATTACTCTCCTGTTTGTTTTGGTTTGGATTTTGTTTTAATGCTCTCGTAAGTGGCAAGGCAGGAAATCTAGTCTCTAAAATCTTTTATATTCAAATGTTTTATGAATTGGCTGCAACCTCATCACTCCTAGGAGCACTTCCCTGGGCCCTGCTAATACATGCTCCTACTCTGACCCTTCACAGTGTTATTTCTTTCCTCCTTAACAGACCCAGCAAGCCCCTGGCTGGGCTGTGCTGGGATTTAACCTACTTGTCAGCCTGGTAGCCAGCAGAGGAAATGGGAGGAAAGCACTTGCTGCCATGGTGAAAGGGACTCCAACAGGATCCCCTTGCATGAGGAAGCACAGCTCCCAACAGGAAGGTATGTGCTGCCCCTGAAACTCTGAGATTTCAGGGGAGACCACAGAGCCAAATTCCCCAGGGACATCCACCCAGATGTCCTCAGTCCTAATCCATGTTTCAAGGTCCCAGGTTTTCCTAGCCAAGGGAAGTTGATGGAACAGATCTGCCTTGGCTGGCAATTTTCATGTCCTTAGAGATTTGGATCCTAACTATCAAGCCTTGTATCTGCCCCTCAGCTGAGCTGCTTTCACTGAAGGTGCTTAGAGCCTGCTACATGTTACGTACTATTTGTAAATAAATGAATGGCACTGAACGAAAAGTGGGTTGGAAAATCACAGAGGTCATTAAAACCTTAGTTTTTGGATGTAGAGGGTATTAAATAAGTGAAGTAAGCTAGAGAAGGACAAATACCATTTGATTTCAGTTACATGTAAGATCTGAGAAACAAAACAAATGAATAAACACACACAAAAACAGAAACAGACTCATAAATACAGAGAACAAATATGGTTACCAGGGAGGAGGATGATGAGGGGCCAGATAAAATGGGTGAAGGAGAGTGGGAGATACAATGAATAAGATACAGAGATAAAAGGCACAGCACAGAGAATATAGTCAATGGTATTGTAATAGTGTTATATGGTGACAGATGGTGGCTGCATCTGTGGTGAGCATAGCATGACATATAGACCTGTCAAATCACTGTGTTGTACACCTAACACTAATATACCATTGTGTCAACTATACCTCAGTTAAAAAAAACAAACAAACTTAGTTTTGTATTATTTCTAAAAATGGCAGAGACTGTAGGTAAAGAAAATCAGGATCAATTTTCATAGAAGAGACTCTTTTGTCTTTATTTTCTTTTGGTATCAGATAAGTTGTAACCATAGGTTATTAAACAGACTATATTTGCTATATTGTTTCTCTTACCTTTCATAAAGCAAGAAACTGTAAATGGGAGGTACAGAATATCATGTTAAAATTATTTTACATGAACTAAAATAAAGGGAAATTCAAGGTTACATTGGTTAGGACTAATTATAAACTTCTTTCTTTATGTAACGAGCAAAAAGTTGGATATATCCAAATTTAAATTTGTCACTTGTTGGAAATTGAAAACTTGATATGTTTTAAAGATTCTTTAGTAAGCAAATGATATAGCAGAATAAATCAACAGGAAAACACAGTTTGGGGTTATGGAAAACAGTAGGAAGGAGTGATGTTTACAATGATGCTTGGGCACAAAGTCTTGTTTAGTAATGAGCTATCATTTCACTCACAATGATGTTTGGGCACAAAGTCTTGTTTAGTAATGAGCTATCATTTCACTCTCAGAATGTTAGCCTTTAGAAATATGTCAGATATAAATGTCACAAAGTAAATCAGAACCAACTAGTTGAGCAAACCCCAAAATGTGAAACCAAAACATTGTATAAGAACCCTCTGAACCAGAGCAGCTGAAAGTAAAAAGAACAAGTGAAAAAGCCACAAGTGAAGAAAAATGGCCCCCAAAACCTCTTTAACTCTGGGAAATAAACAAAGGGTTGCAGAAGGGGAGGCGAGGGGGGGATGGGGTGACTGGGTGAAGGGCCCCGAGGGGGGCACTTGACAGGATGAGCGCTGGGTGTTATACTATATGTTGGCAAATTGAACTTAAATAAAATATTGTTTAAAAAACCTCTTAAATGTTATGCATAATCAGATTATTTGCAAATAATAAAATCTTACCTCTTCATTCCAGTACTAAAAACAAAACTAATAAAAATATTCCTAATTTTGCTACAATTTCCTTTTATCTATGCCCTTGAGATTCTATTGGTTGTTTCCATGTTGGAAATGCTATATGATATGCTACTGCGACCCCAAGTTGAGTAACATAACACTGGTAGCTTGAAATCAACCACAGTGGGAGGATCTAGACCTCAGAAAGTGGCGAATGTGGGGCGCCTGGGTGGCTCGGTTAAGCATCTGTCTGCCTTTGGCTCAGGTCATGATCCCAGTGTCCTAGGATTGAGCCCTGCCCCGGGCTCCCAGCTCAGTGGCCCCCACTGGAGCCTGCTCCTCCCTCTCCCACTGCCTGCTGCTCTGCCTACTTGTGCTCTCTCTCTCTCCCAATGCCAAATAAATAAATAAAATCTTTTTAAAAAAGAAAGAAAATGGCAGACACTATAAATCAGTTTTTCTTTTTTGTTCAGAGATCTGGTTGTTAAACATTTACCAGAACACCCTGGCAACATTCTCTCTAGCTCTAAATATTTGAGAAAGGTCCCAGTCTGCCCTGACCAATGACTGAAATACTAAATATTTTAGAATCCACAGCAGCTGACAGATGGTCCGAGTGCACACTAGCACTGTTTCCCTCCCTCTTCCATGATTCCTAGAGCCAAGTACTGTGCTGTGCCATTATCATAAAGAGTAAAAATTGTGATCCAGCAATCCCACTTCTGGGTATTTATCTGAAGGAAATCAAATTACTGTGTTGGAAAGGCGTCTGCACCCCCCGTGTTCATTGCAGAATTGTTTACAACGGTCAAGACACAGAAACAACCTAAGTGTCCATCAACAGATGGAAGGATAAAGAAAGCGTGTGGGAGAGAGAAATCTATACACATCTCTCACATTTAAAATGCAACAGCATATCATTTAACCATAAAAAAGAAGGAACTCCTGCAATTTGCCACAACATGGATAGATCTGGAGGGCACGATGCTAAGTGAAATAAACCAGACAGAGAAAGACAAGTACTGTATGATCTCACTTATATGTGGAAACTTAATTTTTTTAAAAAGCTGAACTTAAAAAAAAAAAAAGCTGAACTTATAGATACAGAGAGCAGATTGGTGGTTGCCAGAGGTGGGGGAGGGGGTGGGCAAAGTGGGTGAAGGGGGTCAAAAGGTACAAATTGCCAGTTATAAAATAACTAAGTTCTGGATGTAATATACAGCATGATGACTCTAGTTAATTATATTGTATATCTGAAAGTCGCTAAGAGAGCAGATCTTAAAAGTTCTCAACACAAGAAAAAAATTGTAACTGTGTGGTAGCTAATGTTAACTAAAAGTATTGGGTGATCGTCTTGCAATATATACATATATCAATTCATTATGTTGTGTGCTCCGTGCTCAGCATGGAGTCTCCTTGAGATCTCTCTCTCTTTCTCTCAAATAAATAAATAAATCTTCAACAAAAGTATGAAGGGGTTGCTTGGGGCTGAGGAATGTAAAGCGCACTAAATTCCTTGTCAAGCCAAGGAGAGAGTCTGAAGTTAACAATTTATTCTTATTCTAATTTTAGATATGTTAATAGCATGAGCAGAAATTATTATGCTGCCTCAAGTAATGGGAATTTATTTATGATATAGCAAATGCAAAATATACACAAGTTCTACAAGAGATGGCAAGTAATTAAAGATGATTCGGACCCTGCTTTTAAGAGAATTTATGAATGTCACAGGTGTAGTTCAAAGAATTGTTCATTTTTCTCCTAAAGACATCAGAGAGACTTTTAGAATACCAGTGCCTTCATGGATGAAGAGACAAAAGACACAGAATGACAAATTCTAATTACTTAATCTGGATATCATCCTGATAAATAAGAACTTTAGTGACACAAGAGTGAATCACATATCCTTACTTAAACGTACTCAGTCAGGAAATTGCTATTTACCATTAAACAAATACAATTTCAGATTGATGACAATTCACCCGATAGTAGAGTTTTGCTTAAAAAATCAAAAGGAGGGCAGCCACCCAAAGGTGGCTTAGGCAGCCCGGGTGGTTCAGCGGTTTAGCGCCGCCTTCAGCCTGGGGTATGATCCTGGAGACCAGGGATCGAGTCCCACGTCGGGCTCCCTACATGGAGCCTGCTCCTCCCTCTGCCTGTGTCTCTGCTGCGCGCGCACTCTCTCTCTCTCTCTCTCTCTCTCTCTCTGTCTCTCATTAATAAATAAAAATAAAATATTAAAAAAAAACAAACCAATACATTTGATATTTGCAGAAATATTACTGACTATAGAATAGAATTATATACTATACTAAATGGATCTTGGGAGCTTATACAATTTGCTACTTTATAGCTTTGAACAGCAAGATGACTGCATTACTAAAATACATTGTATTTTCCAATGTGACACTAATTTCCTATGTAGTGGTAAAAGTTTAAATGCACTCCTCTTAGAACTGGAAGGAAGAGAAGCCAGCTGGGCATCCTACAATTCAGTTGTGACATTAGATTCCCCAAGACAGCATCCAGACTCAGTCCAACAAGACTGCCCTCTTTTGAGATACCAATGACCAGTCCAGGTTGTCCCCTGGACCATAGTGGCTATAATGGGAGATTCCAATGACTGCCTCCTTGGGTTCAATTAGTTGGTTAGAGTGATTCACAGACCTCAAGGACCATTTTATTTAACTGATTTTTATTATAAAATGATATAGCCCAGGAACAGCCAGATGGAAGAATTTCATAAAGCATAGTATAAGGAAAGGACAGAGAGCTTCCATACCCTCCCCAGCACACCACTCTCCCAAATCTCCAGGTATTCGCCAAACTGGAAGTTCTCCAAAGCCCATCCTTTTAGGCTTTTATGGAGGCCTCATTACATAGGTGATTTAATGCTTGATTAAATCATTGGCCATGGGTAATTGAAGTCAACTTCCTGGGCCTCTCTCCTCCCGGAAGACAGGGCAAGGAAACAAATGAAAGTTCCACACTCTAATCATACAGTTGGTTCCTCTGGCAACTGCCCCCATGCTTAGGTACTTTCCAAAAGTCACCTCATTAACATAAACCCAGTTGTGGTGGAAGAGGCTTCTTATGAATAACAAGACACTCATTTGCCCTTCCCAGCTCTGAAGTGATTTCAGAAACTGAGGACAAGAGACCAAATATTATGACCAAAAATAATGTTCCTGTTGCTCGTATCACTCAGGAAATTCCAAGGATTTTGGAACCTGTGAGCCAGGAATCATGGGGCCAAGACCAAATAATATATTTGTTCAGATTGACCAAATATATACTTTTTGTAAATCACAACATTCCGTTTTCTCATTCCAGCCTGAAGTAGAACTACCCATACAAGTTATTTTATTTATTTTACCCAAAAAAGTTATTGCATTTTTTTAAATGCAGTCTTATGAGAAGAATATGGCCTCTTGGATTTAGATAGACATGAATTTAGACATGAGTACTTTCCAGACAGTATTATCTTTTTTTTCTTGGCATGTATATAATACATATTGACAGAAACCTTGCCTCAGAGGACAAAGAATGATCATGTCAATCAATTGGAGCTGACAGGGCCTGAATATATTTATAAAAAATATATATATTTGATTCAGAGCATCTAATGCAATAAATCATTCTGCACAGAAATACTTAATAAATAATTATTTGTTGATCCACTTTTAACATCTTATCTACTGAATCTGCTTCATAAAAATCTACAGTCAATGGAGAAACAGTCAACATTCCATTTAGAGTAGTCATCTCTGAACCTCTAATTCTATCTTAGGGCAGGGCTCACCTTCCACTCATAGAAATGTTTATTGAACACCTACTGCATGTTAAACTCTGTGTCAGGAACTGGGGTTAGAGCTGTAAAACTGTTATGGCCTCTATCCTTAAAATTTTACAATGTTTCAGAAAGACAGACATTGAAGCAATCATTACAATGGTGACCAGTGCTGCCTACACAAAAGTACAGAGTGCTACTAGGGTGTTACACAATAAAGGCTAACTTCATCCAGAGGTTCCTATCCAGGAAACAAAGTTTATTTTTTAAAAAGATTTTATTTATTTATTCATGAGAGACACAGAGAGACAGGCAGAGGGAGAAGCAGGCTCCATGCAGGGAGCCCGACGTGGGCCTCCATCCCAGGACCCAGGGATCACAACCTGAGCCGAAGGCAGACGTTCAACCACTGAGGCACCCAGACGTCCTACAGGAAACAAAGTTTAAACTGAGATTTGAGGATAACCAGGAGTTAACAGGGCCTGGGAGCACAGAACACACATGCAGCAGGAAATAACAAAGAGAGAAGGCAGTGCAAACTAAGTTTCACCCTTGCTCATTTTCAGATACCCTGGGCAGTTTGATGATCTAAATTTATTGTATTCAACTGATTTATGGAACACCCTGGACTTGACTTCTTTTCCATCTAAACTTGCAGCATCTATTAAATCAGGACCATTCAAATCATGGTCTACTTCCCAACAGCAACAGCTTGTAGGAAATTCAAGTTCTTTGTCCACACCTATACTAGTTTTCTAGGGTTGCTGTAACAATTTACCAATAACTAAATGATTTACATCAAGCAAAAAGTATTCGCTCACACAGTTCTAGGGACCAGAAGTGAGAAATAAAGGTGGAAGTCTTGGAAGTCTCTAGGGAAAAATCATTCTTTGCCACCTCAAGCTTCCAGTGGCTCCATGTCTTCCTTAGTTTATGACTGCAAACTCCAATTTCTGCCTTCACATAGCTGTCTCCCCTCTGTGTCCTCTTTCAGAGGACACTTATTTTTGGACTTAGGGCCTACTCAGATAATCCAGAATAACCTTGTCTGGAGATCCTTAGTTATACCTGCAAAAACCCTTTTTCCACATAAAGTCTCGTTCACAGATTCCAGGGAATAGTATGTATGACAAATTCTTCAGGTGATTTTTATGATAAGAAAGTCTGAGAATCACTGGACCAGTGCCCGCCTGCTCAAGCCAGAATCTATAATTAGCTTCTTCCAGTCAACTCTTCATTACTGCTGGTCTAAGAGAAATATGTTTATAGGAAGCATGAAACATTCATTCTACATTATTAAATGATGACATATTCAAATAATTACTTTCAAAAGAACACAAGGATTAACCTTTTCATTTTTCTCGTAAATAAAAGAACATTTATTTATGGCTTGATGATAATGTCATAATATTTGGACAAACTATTTTGTATGTAGGGTATTCCATATGCCAAAGATTATGGAAATCAAATGATGAGAATTTTCAAGGAAAACAGAATTAAACAGTATCATTTACTACGTCGAGGACATTAAATCTTTAATCATTAGAAACATAAAATGTCTTCCTTTAGAAAACCATTACCCGGGATGCCTGGGTGGCTCAGCAATTAAGCATCTGCCTTTGACTCGGGGTGTGATCCCAGAGTCCCAGGGTTGAGTCCCCCATCGGGCTCCCTGCATGGTGACTACTTCTCCCTCTGCCTGTGTCTCTGCCTCTCTCTCTGTGTCTCTCATGAATAAATAAATAAAATCTTAAAAAAAAAAAAAAAGAAGAAAGAAAACCATTACCCACCACTCCCAGCAGGTATGATAAAAATAATAAAAACTACAAATGTGAGTTTTTAAAGGTTTTTTTTTATTTAAAAAAGAAAAAAGAATGAAGGTATACTATGTCCTAATCCAATTATCCATAAAGATTTTGCTCTTATCCCAAGGTCAAGTCTGTTACCCATTTTATAAATGAGCCAGGTCTAAAGGTTAATTGTATTCTAAAAACCTACTGTAGTCTTAAAATGTCAAATGAAAATCTAAAATGTCTTCATCTTTACAAGCTCTTAAAAATCCTTAAAGCATCAGTAATGAACTTGCAATGTAGTTAAATTCTGTTTACATTTTTCAGATAGAAATACTTAGTTTGCATATGATAGATGATAGATAGATAGATGATAGATAGATAATAGATAGATAAATGATATAGATATAAATAGATTCAAAATGATCCAGTAAGACTGAAAAATCTGGTCTAAATATTCTGCAGACATTCAGAAAGACATACTAGAAACAGACACACATGTACTTTTGCACAAACACACACTGTCGGAAAGCACAACCAGTAGTCTATAAGAGTATATGCTTTTATAGCTCAAGATTCTTTTGTCTATAGACCATGGATTTCTGTTCCCTTTCTATTGTAAACATAAGGGTGCATGTGAATATGGATGTGTTCTGTTTCCCTCATTCTACTGAAAATCTGCCCTCCTGAAACTTGTCATTTACAACCACCTGCACTTTCATTCACCCTGCTGAAATCTAAGTATTTCCCTTTCACTTGGGACTTACTCTATGGGTAGAATCTGCTTTAATATTGCCAGCTACCTTCCTAGAGTTCTGTCCTAATTTATTCATTCAACAACTATTTATAAGACACCTACTGTGTGCCAAACACTATGGATACAGAAGTGATAAGGTAGAAGTTCTGTCCCCATGAAGCCTTCTTTCATCCCTGGGCGGGGTGGGGGGGGTTGTTCTGTCTTCCATCATTGCCCCTGGGGTAGTAACTGAGTGCCAGAGAAGTATATGTGAACCTTACAGCATTGGTAAGCTATGTGTTGCTTCTCTGAGGTCATGTCTCTGCTGGTGTCTGTTGGGGGTATAACTTGTCTGGCCTCTTAGTTCAAGGTATTTAGTGCTTCCCCAAGCAGAGCTCAAAGCTCTTGGCCGCCAACTCCTCCTCTGTCCCCTGTACTGTCAGTCATCTGGGTCCAGTTTTGCACTCTTTCTCATCCCTGCAGGAAGTACAAGCAGCATTCTTTTGGTGAAGGTCTTCTCAACAACGCTAGGTGACTTCCTCCCAAGCAGCCTATCAATTCTCACTCTTTCCTAATTTCTGTGTCCCCACACTGGGCTCCCTAACTGGATCTCAGGATCCATGGGTCTCTGGCCCACTCGTTTCCATCAGTACCATTCTCCCATTTTGCTAAGCGAGTCTGCATCAGGGAGTATCTCTTGGAGGCTGACAGTTGTTCCAGGTTTTGCCTGAGAGTTTCCTCTCTGGGATCCTGAGACATAAGGTAGATTTAAGAGGGTGAAGACACATCCGTGAATGGACTGCAAAGAATAAAGTCACTACGTTGATTCTAATTTCCTTTGTTTTCTCTCCAAACTCTCTCCTCTCCTCTAGCTTAGGTGTGATTTACAAAGTTTGAAGACTAGGGACAGAAATATAAAGATATTCTTTCAGTTCCTCAAATTCTTTCTAGTCTCTTCTATGTCATATTCAACTCAAACTCAAATCAAAGAGTGAGTCAACCTTGTTCATGCTGTGAATTATTTCTGTATCAATCCAGGAGCATTTGCCTCCTGGAGAAGGCAGACTGGGAATAGTGCAGTAATTAAGGATCTGAAATATTATCCTGTAGGACTAACAACAGTGATTTAACAGAATTAGAGCTTTTAATAATTTCATTCTTCAAGTCAATGTATATGGGTAAACATATTTTTATGTTATAAAAAGCAAATTTATGTGCTAGGTATCTGCACAGATTCCACATTTTCTTATAGCAACATAGATGTTCAATAAACAGCAAGAAGTAGATCAGGAATAGAAGCCAAGAGAACACTCATATGGTGCAAATTCTGAAACATCATTAAAGAAAACCAGATTGGTGGTATCTGAAAAAATCTAGAATCTTTCAGAGTGAAACTGGGGATTTTCATGATTTTTTAAAGTATCCTCACTCTATAAAAACAATAAGAGATACCAAAGAAAACCACAAAAAAAAAAAAAAAAACAGTGGAGGAAATGACAATGGACAAATAATTATTTGAAAGCCTCACTTTGTTCAAAAACAAATAATGATCATAACAAAGGTGGTTACCTTAACAGATTTTAAAAGGCAAATAATTTGAAATAAAAAGCACAGAGGTGTTTAATATGTGGAGTTGCTCAGAAAGTGGTTCAATGCAAATTAGCTGGATCAGTGTTTCCCTAGCAGAGAAGCAATTACAGTTAAGAAAATTTTAAAAGGTGGTTACTAAGCAACTACATTCAGCCTACACACATTGTTCATCATCTCTGGTAAATTATAGAAAATGACAGCCTGTCATTATGGAACAGAGACATACAAAATTGGGGCATTGTTATTCTATGTTCCTCCTACAGGAGAAAGATCAATTATATCTTTGGCACAATGATTAGGTTAAATAACTACAATAAGGATTAAATGTTAGTGTGTCATGGTAAAAATGTGTAAAGAGCCCAGGAGTTTTTCAAAGAATGACCTTTGTCAGCAGTTACAACCCTACTTTGACCTGACTTCACATCATATCCTGTCACAGCAAAAAGAGCTCAAAATATTCTACTCTATTGGCAGAGTCTTAAGTAAGTCTTTGGTAGGACAGCTCTATAAGAAAGAGACGTATATTAGTATTATTCACAACTTAGAATTCTTTATTTCCTCTAATAAGGTAATGATATTCCTGGAGTCAATGCTGTTTTGATAGTGGTACCTTAATGACTGCCTAACTATGCTTTAAATGAGAAGATCAGTATGTAGCAGTAAGATGAAATCCAAATGCCTCTATTTTAAGAGTATCAGGAAAATACCTCATTTCTTGAGTAACAAAATATTTCTTTTAGAAGAGCATGCCACTGAATTTACTAAACATGAGACCAATATACCAGATAATATTAAGTATCGAGCATTTCAAGGAAGATCTATTAAATGAATGTATTTTGACATTCTGTTCATTCCCTGTTTGCAAAAATAATTTCTATGGTTGGATAAAACCATATCTCTAAGTTTTCCATTTCCACTTCAAAATACATTGTAAAATAATACATCTATAGAAATAATGAAGTATTTTCTTGTGCCCACTTCCCACATCTCTTCTTAGCCTAAAATGCTCAAGTTCAGAGGGCACAGAGTGGCTCTTTCTTACTACTCAGCAACAACCATTTTACGTGGTTATTTCTCTCTAATGGTGGCTTTCACTATCACCACCATATCAGTAAACGTTCTGAGTAAAGGAGAAACTAGTTTCCCAGCCCCATTTGTTTCACTACATCTTATTGCCATAGAGAACACTGTATTTAGTGTGACCTCACAAGCTGCCTCAGAAAGAAAAGACCAATGTCAAAACCAACAAATGAACTGTAATTGCACATTTCAGAGGCCCCCTGCCTTATCACGGTCCTTCTCCAGGGCTGTACGAATCTTTTTTTATTTCATTTCTCCTGCCCTCTTCATTGTCTCTGCTCAGTAGATGTTCTCTTTTCTCATAGTTTCTGCATCTTCGTAACCTCAGTTAGCATATGGCCTTGTCCAAATACAGCATGGGATTCTTTCTTCCCTACCTGTCACTTTTTTTTTAACTTTTATTTATTTATTCATGAGAGACAGAGAGAGAGGCAGAGACACAGGCAGAGGGAGAAGCAGGTGCCCTGTGAGGAGCCTGATGCGGAACTGGATCCCAGGACCCTGAGGTCATGCTCTTAGCAAAGCCCAACCACTTAGCTATCCAGGTGCCTCTCTACCTCTCATTTCTAATTAGATAATTCCTTTGCATTACTTTAAATTTTGGAGAAAGGGAAAATAATTAACCCAGTTAGTTTATCAGTTTGAGCCAAATCATGTTATAGACCACTATCTAGCCTATGGGTTGGAATATACAAAATTCTTGGACATGAGGCCCACCCACAGATGGAGGTCTATGTGTTCTCCCCTTCGATATGGCTTATATGAACACAGAAGGGACACCGCCCAGATCCAGGACCTGGCCTTTAGAAACTAGCATTTTGCTCTTGGAATCTGGCTATGGTGCTATGAAGAAGTCCTAGGCCACAAAGAGGGCCAGGCAGGTATTGTGACAGCTCCAGCTGAGGTACTAGTGACCAGCCAACATCAACCACCAGGCATACATGTAAGTAAAGCTGCCTCCAGATAATACCAGTCCCCAGCCATTCAAACACTCTTAGCTTTTGAGTCTTTCTGGCAGATGCATCAGATATCATGGAGCAGTGACAAGCCATCCTTTCTGTGCCCAGTCTTAATTCTTGATCCATATCACCTATGAACACAATAAAATGCTTGCTGTGTACCACTGAGTTTTGGGATGGTTTGTGATTTAGCAATTGATAATTGGAAAATATTTGGTACTGTAAGTCAGTTATCTATAGCTGTGTCCATTAACAATACATGTCAGTGGCTTAAAACAACAAATTCTTTTCTTTTCTCTCCTGTTTCTGGGGGTCAAGAATTTGACAAGTACTCAGCTGAAGAATTGTGGCTCAGGTCTTCAGTGTAGTTGCATCAGAGGAAGGCTGGAGTTAGTAGACCAGAGGGCTGAAACAACTGGCAGCTGGCCAGGCTCCTTTGTTGGTTCTGAGGTTTCAAGGCCTCTCTGTGTGCTAGGGGCTAGTTTGGGCTTCATTGCAGCATGGTAGTCTTGAGGTGATAAAATTCTTTCATGATAGTTCAAAGCTCCAGTGTGACTCTTTCAGTAAACCAGGTGAAAAATACATTGCCTTTTAAGATTTAGCTTTCTAAGTCACATGGTATTATTTCCACCATACTCTTATTGATTAACTGGTCACAAAGTCCAGCTTAGATGCAAAAAGTAAGGGGGATTTACACCTCATCTTTCAAAAAGAGGAGTTTCAAAGAATTTGCCTCTTAAAACATGATAGTTTAGCTCTGGACCAAAGCTAAGTCTTATTTTAATGAGTTATGCCCAGGTTGGTGGGATCATAAATGCATCCATAGCCACTCTTTTGTTAAGAGCTAGGGGTGGGGATGTCTCCCTACACTAACTGACTCAGAGCACCACACCCTTTCCCTCCTGGCACTCAGGATCCTTCTTCCTCTTTATGTCCTACCTTCTGCATCCTATTGATCCCATCTGTTGGACATTTCTTGAAGTTTCCTTCACTGGTATTTAATACTATTTAAACAAAATTTACAAGGGAGAGGAAACACCCTTCTTCCCACATACTTAGTTCTAGACGAGCTACTCCCAACATGGTCTAACTGACATGCTTACAAGTTTAAATATGCTAACCTTCTGATACTAGGAAGGCAATCTAAAGTCATGACCAGTTACAGAATCCAGAAAAATTATCAAAGAAATGCTTTAAAAGTAGCTTGCCTGTCTCAAAGTCCAGAGTTTTCAATGTTATGTAGCATTTTTTTCTAGTCTGTTCTCCTTTAGCCCTGCTCCCAACCAGATATTAGTTCTTACCCTTTCATGGACTCAAAATGACCAATGGCAACCATTAAAACACTCTAAGCACAATGAAAGAAAAGCAAGTAACATTTATAATAACAATTTATAATTGAGAGTAGAAGCAAAATAAAGAACCATTGTTAATCCTGAAATTCTAGATTTACATATTTGTGATCAAGAAATATTTACAAATTTATATTCTGCATTTCATTTTAGTATTGTAAGATTTTTTATTACTGTAATCTCATAAATCATGTGTTCCCTTTTTATAGTCTGTGACAAAAATAGCCACAGAAGAGAAAAACTGAATATCTAATAACTTAAGCAATTCACTATTTCTATTTTTCTTCATTAGCTTACTATTAACAATAAAATATTTTATCTTTAAGTTAAATTAATTACCTAATAAACTATTTTGCCTAATTATAACTGTTAACCATTTCTTTTTTATTTCAAGGGTTTTTCTCTCAATTTAAAATACAATACACATAAATTCATGGGTAAACTTAGTGGATTGAAAATAATCGGGTTTTTCTCCCCATTACCTCCTGAAATCACACTAAAATGAGAGGGAAAGGAATTAAAAACTACACACACACACACACACACACACACAGTAGGAGCTAATTATAGCATAGAAGAGATGTCAACAAATTCTGGAAATTGAAGAACAATAAATGAGAAGTAGCCTAATTGGCCAGAGAAAGATGAAACCTAAATCTGTAATAGGACATCCAATAAGAAGTACTTAATTATGTCTAAAAACTTGGTAAATTACAGAACTTTGGCAATTCTCAGGAATTAGATGAACCAGATATCTGAGTCCACAGTTTAGGTTGAACTGAAGCAAGAAAATTGGTTGAAAATCTTTAAAAGGACACCTTTGCCCAAAGCATTCACCAGTCAATTCAGACAAGGCAGGAAGATGAACAGAAGACCAGAAAATTGATCAAGAGACTATGACCTGGACAAGACCAGTCATAACTGAGTGCAGGGATGGGGTGATTTGCTGAAAAAAGGGAACTATACAGACCAAACCCTAACCCATACTGAGCTCCCAGTGCAGGGATGGGGTGATTTGCTGAAAAAAGGGAACTATACAGACCAAACCCTAACCCATACTGAGCTCCCACAAAACTGTCACTAGTTCTCTATCACCCCAGATAGAAAGAGGGAGAGGTCCTCTTTGAAGAAACTAGCCTAAGAAAATAAACTTATAAATATTGATATTTAAGGTTCTCCTTAGAAGATGGCCTAGATTCCCCACCAAATCACACAACTTGGAGTACTCAGTTCAACAAGCACATAGAATTTCTATTCAGTACTTTAGGATCTCAATCTTAAATATTAGTGGGAAATCACGAATTACCAGATATGTGAGGAAAACCCTAACACGGAAACCAATAAAAAGAGTCACAAACAAAAGGAACTCTGGTAAGAAAGAGAAAAGGCAAAGAGAAGAAATAAACAAAACAAAGCAAAATCTTGTAATTAAAATATTAATCAGATAATAGAAAATACTACATCCATAAAATAAGAAGTCTATTAAAAGAAGGAAAAATCAACAAACCAAAAGAGTTTTTATTTAAAAAAAAAAAAAACTTAACATCAAAGGGTACAATTAACAAAATGAAAAGGAATGGGAGAAAAATAATTGCAAATCATATATCTAATAAGGGATTAATTTCCAGAATATATAAAGAATTCCTTAAAATTCAACAACAGAAAACAAATAATTTAAAAATAGTCAAAGGTCTTCTTTCTCCAAAGAAGATATACAAATGGCCAACAATCATATAAAAAGATGATTGATATAATTAATCATTGGGGAAAAGGCCACTATAAAAAACAATAATAACAGCTATAGCAAATAATAAGCGTAGGTAAGGATGTGGAGAAATTAAGCCCTGTATGCATGATTGGTGAGAATGTAAAATGATGCAGCCACTATGAAAAACAGTATGGTGGTTCCTTAAAAAACTAAAAATAGAAATACTATATAAGCCAACAATTACACTTCCAGATATAGGTCCAAAAGAATTGAAAGTAGGGTCTCAAAGAGATATTTGTATACCCTTATTCACAGTGGCATTATTTATAATAGCCAAAAGGTGGAAGCAACCCAAATAAACATTGACAGGTGAATACCCAAAATATGGTATATTTGATTAACTTGCTAGTATGGCTTACAGAACTCAGGAAACCTATTTACCTACTAGATTACCAGTTTATTACAAAGAATCTTAAAGGATACAAATCAACAACCAGGTGAAGAGATACGTAGAGCAAGGTCCCAAACAAAGAAGCTTCTGTTCCCATGGAGTCTGGGGCCTGGTACTATGGCACATAGAAGGGTTCTGGTTTCTGAACTTGGAAGCTCAGTAAACACCCCCCCTTTTGGCTTTTTATGGAGGTTGCATTACATGGACATGATTGATTAAATCATTGGCCTTTGGAGACTGATTCAACCTATGACCCTTCTCCCTGGAAATCTGGGAGTGGGACTGAAAGTTCCAACCTTCTATTCATGATTGGTTCCCCTGGCAACCAGCCCCCCTTCTTTTTTCTTTTTTTTAAATTTTTATTTATTTATGATAGTCACACAGAGAGAGAGAGAGAGAGAGAGAGGCAGAGACATAGGCAGAGGGAGAAGCAGGCTCCATGCACTGGGAGCCCGACGTGGGATTCGATCCTGGGTCTCCAGGATCACGCCCTAGGCCAAAGGCAGGCGCTAAACCGCTGCGCCACCCAGGGATCCCTTTTTTTTTTTTTTTTTTTTTTAATTTTTATTTATCAGCCCCCCTTCTTAGGTGCTTTCCAAAAGTCATCTCTTCACCTGGCTGTTGATTTGTATCCTTTAATATTCTTTGTAATAAACTGGTAACCTACTAAGTAAATAGGTTTCTTGAGTTCTGTAAACCATACTAGCAAGTTAATCAAACCCAGGGAGTGGGTCATGGGAACCTCTGATTTAAAATGTATGGGTAGTAATATAACTTTTCCTCTATCCTTCCAGGTCCTTGGCTGAGACCTGCCCCCTTTCCCTAATAATAAAAGACAGATTTACAGGGAAAAAACTAACAGAACTTTAGTAACATATATTTCTCCTGTATACAAGGCGGATACTGAAAAACCAAGTAACTTCAGAAATAGCCCAAACCATCATCTCATAAACTATTTTAGGCTAAAAACAAAAGAAAGATGTTGGAGGTTGGGGGGAAGTCCAGTAATGGAAGGTTACCAGGAAAAGCACAGTAAACAAGGGCATGGTTGTTATGCAGATTTAAGTCATGCCCTTCTCCTTTGATGAGTTTTAGAAGTTCAGTCATCCTCTTCCTGGTACAGAGAGGGAAAGAAACATCCTTACATATGGAGATTTCCTCTATAAATGTAAATTCTTCTTACAAATGGGTAAACTACTACTCGGTTTTCAGAACTTTTCCTGTGTCTGATGTTTCTTTAAAATAACCAGCTCAAAATTCTCCTTATGCCAAAGAAGCTTATTTTGGGGTGGTAAATTCTGCTTCCTTTCACTAACTAGTTGGTCAAAAGTATAGGTAACAACCCAGACCTGCACTGGGATCCTGAGTTGAAGAGAGTCATTGGCACTTCCAATCTGTAGCTGATTAGTCAGAAACACAGGTAACAGTCTAGACTTGTGATTGGCATCTGAAGCTGTGGGTTCAGGGTTGGGAGCAGTTTTGTGAAACTAAACTCTTAATCTGTGGAATCTGAAGCTATTTCCAGGTGGACAGTGTCAGAATTGAATCAAATTATGGTATACTTAGTGTAACGTAAAGAATTATTGGATGTGTGTGGGGGGGGGAATCAACCCCTCCATACATTGGAAATTGGGTCCCTGAAACGTTATAAGTATTTGTACCTTATAATGGAGATTTAAGGAAAAATAGACAAATATACAAATACAAGTGGAGAATTCAATGGTTTTCTTTCAGTAATTGACAAAGCAGGTATACAAAATAATCAGTACAGATGAAGACTCTAAAAACACAATCAACTTGACCTAACTGAGAAATATAGAATATACTGATGGGGAACACAGGGCTAGCTGAGGACAAAACACAGCCCGGGGTGGCACATTGACAAGTCCTTGAACCTGGCAGAGGGACATTCCTCTACGGACTCAAGTGCCTTGATGTTCAGACTTTGCTAAGGGCAAAAGGCAATCTTAGCCCAACCCCCAGGAGCCTGTAACTTTAATGTATAAAAATTCCTTTAGAGATTTCCTTTATCTCTACCCCCCAAGATACTTGCTGGCAATCTTCCCCAAGCACGTGGCCCACGGATACAGATCTGTAGGGTCTCATGACTCAGGTCTCATTAGACAGTAGTAAGTGACCTTTTCCCAACAATAGCTGGCCCCTCAAGGTCCTGGAAACCTGGCTTCCAAAACTCCTGAGAGAGGATGTTATCCTCAAACCCCTTCCCATTCCCAGGGATATAATCAGCCTCCCTTCCCAGGCTCAGGGCAGCAGCTCTCCTTGCCCACAGTGCCTGTCCCCGGGCTTTAATAAAACCACCATTTTGCACCAGAGACATCTTAAGAATTCTTTCTTGGTTGTCGGCTCTGGACCTCACTCCACCAAACCTCACCTATATTCCAAAACTTCATCAATACCACCCAGAAAAAGAATATTCCAAAACTTCATCAATACCACCCAGAAAATATTATTTCTCAAACACATTCAGTTTAACAAAATAGACTATTTACTGGGCCCTTAGATAAATCTCAAAAGGGCTGAAATCATATAAAGTATGTTCTCCAACCCATGGAAATTAAATTAATATTTAATAATTAATTTAATGTTAAATCAGTAACAGAAAAGTATAAGGAAGATGCCCAAATATTTGAAGATTAAACAACATATTTCTTAGTAATACATAGGTCAAAGAAGCAGTTACAAAGAAATTAGATCATATTTCAAACCAAGTAGTAATACAATATATCAGAACTTGTAGGATAAGGCTAAAACAAAGCTTAAAGGGAAATGTATAGCTATAGATCTTGTACTAGACAAGACTTAAACATAAAAGTAAAAGTTATAAAACTCCTAGAAGAAAAACATACAAGAAAATCTTTACACTCTTGATGTTAGCAGAAATTTTTAAGTAGGACAGAAAAATAATGAACTATTAAAGAATAAAAAGGACTTCATCAAATAAAAAACTCCTGTTTTTCTAAAGACACCATTAAGAAAACAAAACAACAGGTTTGTTGTGAGAACAGGCTGTGAGAAAATATTTGCAATATATATATGATCATTAATTTTGTGTCAACTTAATTGGGCTAAGGGATGCCCAGATAGCTGATAAAACATTATTTCTGGGTGTGTCTGTGAGGATGTTTCCAGAAAATATTAGCATTTGAATTGGTGAACTCGTAGAGGACCCCAAAGTGAGTGGGCATCACCCAATCCTTTTAGGGGCCCAAAAGAACAAAAAGACAAAGGAGAAATTAGTCTGCTTTCTCTCCACTTGAGTTGAAACATTTATCAGAACTCCTGGTTCTTAGGTTTTTGGACTCAGATAGGGATTTAAGCCATCAGTCTTGATTCTCACTCCTTTCAGATTTGGATTTATCCTACCAGCTTTCCTGGTTCTCTGTCTTGAATATGGGAGATCCAGAGACTTCTCAGCCTTCAAACTATGTGAGCCAATTCCTGTAACAAATCTTCTCTTATATATGATCTATTGGTTCTGTTTATCTGGAGAACCCTAATATAATGCACAGCTGACAAAGCATTTGTATCCAGAATAATAAAGAGCTCTTCAACTCAGTTATAAGAAGACAAAGAACCCAAGTAAAAATTGGCCAGTAAGCACATGAAAAAAAAATATGCTCAACATTATTAGTCATAAGGGAAACACAAACTAAAACTACGTTGAGGGCAGCTCTGGTGGCTCAGCGGTTTAGCACCACCTTCAGCCCAGGCCATGATCCTGGAGTTCCAGGATGGAGTCCCATTTCAGGCTCGCTGCATGGAGCCTGCTTCTCCCTCTGCCTGTGTCTCTGCCTCTCTCTCTCTCTGTGTATGTCTCTCATAAATAAATAAAATCTTTTAAAAAAATAAAATAAAAATAAAACTACATTGAGATTTGTTGTACCCCCACTAGAACAGTTAAAATTTAAAATATTGACAAGACCTAAATGTGAGACAGGAATTCATCAAAATCCTAGAGGAAAACATAGGCAGCAACTTTTTCGACCTCAGCTGCAGCAACTTCTTGCTAGACACGTCTCCAAAGGCAAGGGAAACAAAAGCAAAAATGAACTATTGGGATTTAATCAAAATAAAAACTTCTGCACAGAAAAGGAACAGTCAACAAAACTAAAAGACAACCTACAGAATAGGAAAAGATCTTTGCAAATGACACATCAGATAAAGGGCTAGTATCCAAGATCTATAAGGAACTTATTGAACTCAACACCCAAGAAACAAATAATTCAGTCAAGAAATGGGCAGAAGACATGAACAGACATTTCTCCAAAGAAGACCTACACATGGCCAACAGACACGTGAAAAAATGCTCCGCATCACTGGCCACCAGGGAAATACAAATCAAAACCACAATGAGATCCCACCTCACACCAGTGAGATCGGTGAAAATTAACAGGACAGGAAACAACAAATGTTGGTGAGGGTGTGGACAAAGGGGAACCCTCTTGCACTGTTGGTGGGAATGTGAACTGGTGCAGCCACTCTGGAAAACTGTGTGGAGGTTTCTCAAAGAGTTAGAAATAGAGCTACCCTATGACCCAGCAATTGCACTGCTGGGGATTTATCCCGAAGATACAGATGCAGTGAAACGGCGGGACAGCTGCACCCCAATGTTTATAGCAGCAATGTCCACAACAGCCAAACTGTGGAAGGAGCCTCGATGTCCTTTGACAGATGATGGATAAAGAAGATGTGATTATATATACAATGGAATATTACTCAGCCATCAGAAAGGATGAATACCTACTACCATTTACATCAACGTGGATGAAACTGGAGATATTATACTGAGTCAAATAAGTCAATTAGAGAAAGACAATTATCATATGGTTTCACTCATATGTAGAATGTAAAAAAATAGTGCAGAGGATCATAGGGTAAGGGAGGGAAACTGAATGGGAAGTCATCAGAGAGGGAGAAAAACCATGAGACTCTTAACTATAGGAAACAAACTGAGGGCTCCTAGAGGGGAGGGGGATGGGAGTATGAGGTAATTGGGTGATGGACATTAAGGAGGGCACATGATGTGATGAGCACGGGGTGTTACAACTGGTAAATTATTGAACACTACATCTGAAACTAATTATGTAATTTATATTGGCTAATTAAATTAAAATTAAAAATATATCAACAATACCAAGTTTGGCAAGAACCTGGAACAACTAAAAATCCATTTTCTGCTGGTAGGATGCAGAATCATACACTTTGGAAAACAATGTGACAATCTCTTATGAGATTAAACCACCCTTACCATAAGATCCAGCAATTCCACTCCCAACTTTTTGTCCATGCAAGTAATTGTACACAAATGTTCACAGAAGCTCCATTCATATTAGATGAAAAATGGAAACAACCTAAATGTCTGTCAATAGGTAAATGGATAAACAAATTCGATCCACTCCTGCCCAGTGACACTGTGTTTTTTAAAACTATAGTAATGTCGGGGATCCCTGGGTGGCGCAGCGGTTTGGCGCCAGCCCTTGGCCCAGGGTGCGATCCTGGAGACCCGGGATAGAATCCCATGTCGGGCTCCCGATGCATGGAGCCTGCTTCTCCCTCTGCCTATGTCTCTGCCTCTCTCTCTCTCTCTGTGACTATCATAAATAAATAAAAATGAAAAAAATAAAAAATAAATAAAACTATAGTAGTGTCTACGTTCTAATACTTCACATGGCAAGTCTCACTCCTCACTACCTTTTCAGAAATTTTTTCTTGAATTCTTGCATGCTTTACTTCCAAAATAACTTTAGATTATTCTTTTTAATCCCTCACCCACAAAACTCCTATAAGTCTTAATTCAAAGGAAATAAATTTTGTACAAAATCAAATCTACCTATTCAAGGATAAGTCCTCATCTTCATGTATTCATGTGCACCTCTGGAAATGGAATTGTTCCTATTGATGATCTGCTAACCCATACCAAAACCTCACTCCTTATATGTCACTTAGGACACTTTAACTTTTCTACTAACATAGTTGTTTTCCAGAATCTGTAGCTTTGGAGATGATGGGATTCATTGCAACTGTAATAGCTCATCATGTATTCAATACCGGTTCTTCACAGACAGGATCAGAATTAGAAAGCAGGCCGTCTATTACCTTAACTGAATTCATCAGTAAATCATGTATTGTGTACCTCCTATGTGTTAGACAGGGTGTTAATCTCTATGAGGAGTCAAAGATGAACAAGTCATGTGCCCAGTTGTCAAGGATATTTCTCTCTATTATGGTGGCAACTACATAAACTGAACAGCTTCACAGAAGGCAAAATGTCCTACAGATGCATAAGGCCTGTGTAGGCACAGAGGACAAACTTGCTATTTAGATAAGAAAAAGAGTAATACAATGGGATGAGAACTTTAACATCTGTATAAGAACACTGATTTAACTTTTTGTATCTTCTTTCTAACAAACCCTGAGGCCTGGAAATGTGCTGAACTTTGTGCTTTGGTGACTGAGTCCAATTTGCTTCATTGCTCTTCCAACTGCAAGATTTAGACTATCTTGAGCTTGTATTTTATTCAACAATCATATCCCTCACATTACCTGCTTAGATGGTTATTCTTTTTTAGCTAAAAATAAAATATGCCAAAGAAATTTAACAGAGAAATTGATGCAGGAATGAAAGGGTGGGCAATTCTCCATTCAATATTTTACTGCTAATTATACATTGGCTACATAATTTCAGTTCCTAAGGAAACTTAAATTTTGTTCTAATTATAAGAGGCAAGTGGTGTGTATCAGAAGCAGTTGCTCCAGAGAGTTTTTGCTAACAGTTATCTCCAAATTACATACACACAAACGCATTCACCTTTGTTTCTTTGCCTTTCAACCTTGATATGTGTGGGTTGGTAATTCCCTCACACATACTGTAAAGAAAAATCAGTTAATCTGTCAAGATTTTGTTATGCACATCCATTTTATTTTCTCAGTTTTGTGCGTAGCAATGAAGGATAACCTAGAGAGATGGAAGGAAGGAAGAAGGGAGAAAGAGAAGGAAAAGAAAAGATGGGAGAAGGGAAACAGAAAAAGGATAAAAAGATAAAAAGGAAAAAAGTTCAGAGGGTGGGCAGGCTGCTGGGAGAGTATGGAATGAAGAGAAAAATATGACTCCCTACATGGTGTCTGTATTAGAATAACAGTGAAGCATAAGCTAAAATGATGGCTCCAGGATAGTTTCTAACTTCCTACCCCCTACTAGCTGTGAAGTTGTGAATATATTTTTCTAAGTCTTTGATCCCCCATCAATAAAATTGGGTTAATAACAATATCTACTAAAAAAAAAAGGTGACAACAGAGGGAGGAAAACAAGAAATATAATGTGGTACCATATCACTCGCATTAGATAAGTAAAATTCCTCATCTCCAATAACAAGTATTGAGGAGGTCAGGAAATAAAACTCTCATGCACAGTTGATAGGAATTAAAGTGGGAGGCAATTTAACAATAGAAAAAGTTAGGGTCGCACATACTTCGAGTCAGCTACTTGTCTCCTAGGTACGTCCCCTTGAAAAACTCTTGTACATGTGACCAAAGAGACACACACAGAATGTTTACCATCGTATTATTCATAATTGCTCAAAAAGGAAAAATTCAAATGTTCTTCAACTAAAACATGGAAAAAATGAATAAATCTTAGCATATTCCTATAGTAATGAGAAGAGTCACATGTCAATATAGATGACTTTCCTACATATAGAGTAAGAAAACAAGAATCAAGTTTCAGACCTTAGAACATCAGAGGCAGAATCACAATAGAACTAGAAGAGCAACAGATTTCACCCAGAAAGCCTGAACTTAAAGATGGATACAATAACTAACATGTTCTTGGTTGAACATAACATAGATTTTCTTATATTAGTAGGAGGCATCTGAACATTCTGAATGCAGGAATCCACTTCCATGGCTCTTCCGAGGGGAACGCGCTCTAGGCTGAGAAAGGGCACACTGAGGGGTGGAAGGAATCTTCTACTCTGGGCTCTACCTACCACATTCTTTTTTAGAGGATCTAAAACATTAAACACATCTTGTCACCGTAAGGATTAACTTGCACCCTCAAATCCACATGGCAAATCCATAGCATAATTTTGATGTTTTTTAATACCAAAAAACATCAGAGCCTTATTATGAGAATATTTGATCCTGCTTGTTACATGAGAGAGCATCCTACATTAACCGATGATAAATTTTGCCACATCAGAATTGTCTCTAATTATGTGATTGCCCTGAGAACTGGCAGAGGTAGAGGATTTTTTCAATTTGTTTGTTCCACTGCACTTGTTAATGACAGTCTGGCTATGACTTTTTGTTGGGCCATGATAAACATCAAATTTGGTAAAGTGGTAAAAGATGCTTCCTATGAGAGTGGAACCTTCACATTTTTCTCATGGGTTATCATTTGGAACACTTGAGTAGCCTGCCATGCATGCATCTCCAGCATTTTCACATTTGCCAGTGAAGAGCTGGTGTTCTCTGCTATTTTATATGACGTACTGACATCGGACTTTTTTATCACCAAGAAGATCTCTATACTTTGAATTCAACAACTGCCCTTTGAATGACTATCTGCCCTGAATTCCATATCAGGGAACTGGGGCGCACAGTTTTTGAACAATAGCATTGTCTTGGTCAAGAGATGCTGTAGTCAAGACACAGGAAATAATAGATAGGCTGAGATTTTGGAAGTAGATTCAGTGCATCATTTTGGTGACAGCTGCTACTGGAAGGATTTACCACACTGCTCAGAAAGTTCCCCTATAACCTATCTTATGAGTGTACGGTGTCTTACACATGAAAAATGCCAGTGTAATGGTGTTCTGGTATATTAAAGTAGAAAAAGACTCTCTAACGAGAGTTTTGAGACAGTGATATAAGAATTCATATATCACCTTTGATTCTAATTGTGAAATGTAAATCTGATGATGCTAATGAGAGGCACACTGTTGGAAGCCAACTCATAGTCCTAAAAGAAGCAGTTATATACAATCAATATAATTTGGGGCCCCTGAGGTTTATCCTGATCATCTGCTTGAAGTAGTGTTTGTCAGGTTTCTCCACTGGAAAGTTACTTTTCTCTACTCTTCTCTCCTTCCTCTTTCTATACTAGGCTCTTTGGAAGGAAGTCACCATGCAGAGCCCACACTTAAGGAGTGAGGAGTTATGCTTCCCCCTCCTTTAAATTATTTGCAATTCTTCTGCATAGGAGATATTTAGTTGTTCAATTCCAGGATATATATAGAGTAGTATCAGAATTGTTAACTTGAACCTCGGGCACCTGGATGGCCCATTTGGTTCAGCGTCCAACTCTTGATTTCAGCTCAGGTAAAGATCTCAGGATTGTATTTGCAATGATATGGATAGAACTAGAGGATATTAGGCTAAGCAAAATAAGTCAATCAGAGAAAGACAATTATCATAGGATTTCACTCATATGTGGAATTTAAGAAACAAAATAGGGTCATGGGGAAAAGGGAAAAATAAAACAAGATTTCTTTTTCATAGGGGAAAAGGGAAAAATAAAGCAAGATGAAATCAGATGGAAGACAAACCATAAGAGACTCTTAATCATGGGAAACAAACTGAGGGTTGCTGGAGGGGAAGAGGTGGGGGGATGGGGTAACTGAGTGATGGACATTAAGGAGGGTATGTGATGTAATGAGCACTGGGAATCATATAAGACTAATGAATCACTGACCTCTCCCTCTGAAATTAATAATACATTATATGTTAATTAATTGAATTTAAATTTTAAAAAGGATATCAGGTTTGTGAGATGGCGACCCACATTGAGCTCCGCCCTGAGTGTGGAGCCTGCTTAAGATTCTCTCTTCCCCTCTTCCTCTGCCCCTTCCCCATCCCTTCCTCTCTATCTCTCTCTCATTCTGAAAGAAAGAAAGAAAGAAAGAAAGAAAGAAAGAAAGAAAGAAAGAAAGAAAGAAAGAAAGAAAGAAAGAAAGAAATGTTAACCTGCACCCCCAGGAGGCACACCTTTATCAACTAGGATACAGTGCTTATATATAGTTTCCTTTGCCTTTAGTCTTATAAACTTCTCCCCTCCAAAGTTGCTTAGATCTACCCACTTGAGTGAGATTGTTTAAAATAAGTATGATACATCTGGATTCTCTTATCATAGTCTCCATTCCATGCGTGAATTCCCTGACCCCCTAAATAATTCTTTTTAAATCTCATACATTATGGTTTACTCATTCTGTAAAGTTCTATGTGTTTAGACAAATGCATAATGTTATGTATCTACTATTCTAGTATCCTACAAAATAGTTTCAGCACCTTAAAATCTCCTGCACTACCCCTATTCTTCCCTCACTCTTCCCTCAAATCCCTGGCAACCACTGATCTTGATACTCTCTGTATACAATTTTGTCTTTCCAAAATGTCATATGGTCGGAATCATACAATATATAGCCTTTTCAGATTGGCTTCTTTCACTTGGCAATATACACTTAAGTTTCCTCCATGTCTTTTTATGGCTTAATAGCTCATTTCTTTTCATCATTGAATTATATTGCATTGTATGAATGTACCACAGTCTCTCCATTCACCTATTGAAGGACATTTTAGTTGCACACAGCTTTTGGAGATTATGAATAAAGCTGTTATAAACATTCATGAGCAGGATTCTGTATAGACATAAGTTTTCAACTCATTTGTGTAAATACATAAGAGTGAAATTTCTGGATCATATGGTAAAACTATGTTTAGCTTTGTAAGAAACAGCCAAACTGTCTTCCAAAGTGGCTGTACCATTTTGCATTCTTACCAGCAGTACATGAGAGTTCCAGTAACAAATTTATTTAATGGCAAGAACAAGTAAGCCTTCAATTATACAGGATTTCACTGATATAGAATAGTTCTGTCATGGGAATTAGGGAGACATTTGGTTTCCATGGTTCATGCCTTATTAGAGGTGAACCATGAACTTTTATAATTGTGTGGAGACAGTGCTTACATTTAAGGGAAGAGAAAAGTATAATTCTTTTCCTTCTCTGCACAGCAAACAAATTCTAGCCATAGCACCATGCCAACTGCTAACTGTAAAAGGCTACTGGGAAAACTAAGCCAAGAAATCCAGACTTACTCCCATACGTCCTGACATTTTATCAATGGGGGGGGGTGCACCATTAATGTCACCTTTTTAAATATAAGGAAGTTCGGGAACTAAAAAGACTAAGTGATTATCTCTAGGAGACTAAACGCTAGACACGCAGAGACCTGTTATAATTACAAGCCCTTTACCTGAGCCCTTGGTTCAAAATCTGTCTGCTACATACTAGCCATTTCTTAATTTCACTAGGCCCTGATTTGCCAGAGGTTAAATGGGAATAACAATAATAATACTCTTCTCATAGGGTGTCACTGGAATCAACCAGCACATAATGACTATTAATGCCAAGCACCCTTGCCCCAATTCAGGACATCTCTGAAGGGAAGGGTCATCCCAGCTCCTGAGCCATAAGTAGAATCAGTAGAACTGACTGTTGTGATGCATTTTATTATAATTTTTTCCTCTGCCCTATCCTGCCTCCCTCACTCCCTTACAGGTAATATTTCTAAGAGCTCTTCCTAAAAAATGTCATACACATAAATCTCCATCTGGAGAAATATGACCTAAGACAGTAAGCATTACCAGCATAATCACTACTATTCTCAGTGTATAAACACTCAGGACCCCAGTCCATGGCTTTACGTGTGATGCGGAAATATATCTTTCAGTCCTTCATTTGAAGGATCCACTTCTTCCCTCTGAACAGAGTGGTCCTCACACTCCCCAAAGTGATGGCCACCAGAATTGTTCAATCTAGTCTTCAATATTGGTCATCTCCTTAGCATAGCTAGTAATGGTGGAGGAGGACAGACAAGGATGAACAAAGAAGAGGAAAGAAACCTTCAGCCAATGAAAGTTTCCCCATGCAGCCTAGAAAATCTGAAGGAAGTTTAATGGCAGATGGCAATTTATCAGAAATAGTCCCCTTTACCAGCAAAGCAGAGATGACTAGAAGTTATTTATACAAATAGAGATTTATGAATGAACTCCAAGAAGGGTGGGATTTTCAGAACTGTGTTGATTTTCACTTATCCAAAAGCCCATAGAACAATGCCACAGGTTAAGATCCATGCTTTGGAATGGCAGCAACCTGGAGCAGGAAATAAAATAATACCTAATGGCAATGGGCTTCAACCAGACACTATAGAGAGGAAATTGTGTTACTAGAGAGTTAAGAGATTCTCTTTTCCTGTGGAGAAAAGTAAGCTGCTTCCATTTAGCAATTTATAGGATATACAGATAGTTTGTTTATATGAATATGCAGAATAGGTGATAATTCCTTTAGAAAAATTTAGAGAATTTGGCTCAAGTCACAATATCAGGTCTTAGGTCAAGCCCCACATTGGGCTTTGCACTGGGCATGGAGCCTGCTTAGGATTCTCTCTCTCCCTCTGCCCTTCACCTCCACCTGTGCTCATGCACACACACACACACACACACTCTCTCTCTCTCTCTCTCTAAAAAATGAAAAAACAAAAACAAGAACAAAATATTCAGAGATATTTCTAGTAGACCAACTGATGGCCACTTAGTTTTGCGTGTTCCTCCCAGAACTATGTGTGTTCACTTTTCCTACCAACCTAAAATGTGGGTCTTTAAGAACAATAATAGAAGGGGCCTCAACACTAGCAGTCAACCTGTCAAGAATTTTTTCCTCTTAAAACTAGAATTTCAGCTTCTCTTTTCTGTAAGCTTTAATTATTGGATCCCTACACTTCTCAGGATGACTCTAAACAGCTTTCTGGAATAGTAGCTATGACGGTACAAACAGTAGGCACAAGGAAAAGTTGTCCAACCAAATGAGCATCTTTGGTGACCTCTAGGAGTATACCATTTGCAGTAAATCAATTCCAAATTTATAAAGCTTGCTTACATTTCAGATTTCCATCTCATAGCTTGTGACAAAAAACACTTATGTTTAAACTACTTATGAACCCCCAAAATGTACAAAATATATTATATAGAGATTCAGTTAAGCTAGCTCTGCTCCCTCTCAGCTAGACCATATGCTAAAGGCCTAGCTCATAAATTGTCTTTCCTACTAGTGAACAAAAGCTACTTTTGCCGAGCTCAAATCTCAAGAAGAGAGAGTGGCTTATGGCAGTCAGAAAGATCCAAAGAGTTTGTTCACTGGCCTCTTGGGGACCTAGAAGAGGTAATGAATATTCTATTGCCTTGAATATCAATGATGATAGTGACGCAATCGGATGGAAAATGCAAAGCTGAGCTCAAGACCATCCAGAGGCACAAGCAGGACCCTGGACACCTTAGGTAAAAACCAAACTGCAGTCTGATGTGACCTGAAATTGAAAGCAAAGTGCTGAAGACAGAGCAGCACAGAATGATATTTGATATCCAACATGCAAAAACTAACCAACAAAGAGAACAAATATTAAAGATTTTGTAACTTTAAAAGAAAAACAGCTAAAAATCTTTTTTTTAATCTCTATAACACCTCTTTCTCTGATTAGTTCAGAACAATTAATGAGCCCTCACAGTTGGAGATTTCTCATAATTGAGATGATTTTCCATGGATGCTATTCATGATTCATAGAAGATATTATTAAGTAATATTTCTTAAAAGGAAAGAAACAGTTATAAATCAAATCAGGTCATTTCGGCCCTCAGTCTGGTGGGAGAAATACAGTCTGCTTAGAGTTGTCACCAGTGTTCTCAGGCCTGGCACACCCTTAGGACTAGGACAGAACACTGCTTGAGCCATGTCCCTTATTCAGCAGTAGCCACTGGGAGCTGCGTATTGAGAGGCATTCGGAGACCCAGTGCTGGCTTAGTGAGTAAGGGCGCAGAGATGGACCTATGTCTTGCATGGAGAGAGAAGTATAACAAATATTTGACAGCAAATGAGACATTCTAGAGAAGACTAGGATAGTCTAGAGAAGACTATCCCAGAACTGATAACCTCTCCATACTTGCCAACCTGCCAACTAGAGCAGATTAGTCTGTAACAGCACATTTATCTAGGCCATACAAACTAGTCCAGGATCAACATTAACACACAGCAGAGGAGCATGGGATCACAGGTACCCAGCTCACATTACAGCAGGATGGAGTCTTCAGTCGCCTTCATCTGTGTCATTCCTTTCCAGGTAGTTGCAAGTCTTTAAGTCACTGTTAAGCCATGAAGCTTAATCTTTATTGGCAAGAGAAAGCTTTTGTTGTGTTTCGGGTGCTCCTGTTACAACAGAGGACCTGAGGGCCTGCTGACTCCAAGATCCCACTATGGCTTGTTCAGGATATAACCAGTGGATTCACTTCCTGCAGCTCCCATAACAAATCTTCATAAACTGGGGGTTCAAAGCAACATACACTTATTCTCATAGATAGAGCTTTACAGTTCTGGAGGTCAGAAGTCTGAAATCAATTCCACTGGGCTGAAATCAACATATTGGAGGGCACTCTCCCTCCAGAGGGTCTAGGGTAGAAGCCCTTCCTTGCCTTCTCTAGCTTCTAGAGCTGCATGCCTTTGCATTCCTTTGTTCGTGGTCTTTTCTCTCCATCTTCAAAGACAGCAGAGTAGCATCTTGCTTTAGTCTGCTCATTGCTGCCTCCTTTTGAGGTCAAATCTCTCTCTGCCCCCTCCTTTTATGAGAACACCTGTGATTACATTAGAGCCCACTGGATAATCTGGGACAGTCTCTCCATCTCAAAATCCTTAATTTCATCTGCAAAGTCTAACATTCATGGGTTCCAGGGATTAGGAACTGGATCTCCACTAGAGCCATTATTCTGCCTACCATTCTGCCAACGTGACTGTGCCAGCCTTCAGCACACTAGCAAAATAAAGGTGGGCATGTGGGGAAAGGGAAAGCATAGAAAAGGGAAGAGGGAAGGGCATCAGGACAGGCGGGTAGTCACGTTGTACTCTTTTCTGTTAAGTAGCCTATCTGGACACCAAGGAGGTTTGGATCCATTTTTCTCAGCTAAATTATATGTATTAATTTTCCTAATTATTTTTTAATTTTCCTAATTATAATATTAATACCTATTTACAGTAGAATTTTAAGAATTACAGAAAATAAAGATTTTTTTAAAAGATTTTATTTATCCATGAGAGACACACAGAGAGAGGCAGAGACACAGGCAGAGGGAGAAGCAGGCTCCTCGCAGGGAGCCTGATGTGAGACTTCATCCCCAGACCCTGGGATCATGTCCTGAGCCAAAGGCAGATGCTCAACCACTGAGCCACCTAGGCACCCTGAAGATAAAGATCATTTATGATACCTCCACTGTTAGCAGTTTCATATATTCCCAAGCCATATGAATCCATCTTTTTGAATTAAGTCCTTAGAATATTTCAAGTACAGCCCTGTCAAGAAATTCTTAATCAGAAAGCTAGAGACAGTCTTGAAATTTATGTTTTACTGATGAAAAGATACTGATATCAAAAAGGTAAAATGCTTTATCCAGAATTAATCATTAGAGTCAACACTAAATAGTAAGACTTTGGCCTCTTCCATTTTATCATCTAGTCCTCATCAATGACTTCCTAGCATTCCACAACCAAAGAAACACATCCAAACTCCTAGCCAGGAGCTCAGTGATTCATTTGTTACACATATTGAGGGCACATCAATGTTTTGATTTTTTTTTTTTGTGAGCCATAAAGCAATCTTTTCCTTTCCTTATTCAGAAGCTACAATGCGATTATAAAATAAAGTAGAATACATTTTTTTAAAAGAATTTATTTATTTATTCATGAGATACAGAGAAAGAGGCAGAGACACAGGCAGAGGGCGAAGCAGGCTCCATGCAGGGAGCCCGATGTGGGACTCGATCCCAGGACCCCAGGATCACACTCTGAGCCAAAGAAAGGGGCTCAACTGCTAAGCCACCCAGGCGTTCCCAAGTAGAATACAAATTGATCAATTATTTAGACTGTCAAATCCCTGGAGAAAAGAGTAGCACAAATATATTTAATACAATTTTTGTTGGTGTTGTTGTGAGCACTCTCAGCAGTGAGAAAATAGCAGGTATTATTCCTCACTCTTGGTCAATTAGAATCTCACCCACAAATAAGTAAACCTAGCTTCAAGATGGTGAACATATTCATTACCTCAAAAAGTTTCCATGTGTCCCTTTGTAATCTCTCTCCCACATCTAAATTGCCCCACCCTACACCCTATAACACCAGGCAACCACTATTTTGCTTTCTGTCGCTATAGAATAATTTACATTTTTCTAACATTTATATAAATGCAATTACATTGTATATACCCTTTTCTGTCTGGTTTATTTTACCCATCATTACCAATTTGAGATTAATCTGTGTTGCCACATGATTTCCTAGTTCATTCCTTTTTAATTGCTGATAGTATTTCATTGCATGGATACATCACATTTTGTTTATTCATTTACCTGTTGATAAGCATTTAGGATGTTTCTAGCTCTCAGCTAGTACTAAACTGATATCAACTTTTGTGTTCAAGTCATTGTATGGAAAAAGTGTTTTCATTTCTCTTGGGTAAATATCTAGGAATGGAATGGCTGGATCACATGGTGAGAATATGTTTAAATTTTTCAGAAATTGCCAAACCATTTTCCAAAGTGATTGTTCCATTTAACATACCCATAAATAGTGTATGAGAGTTCTTGTCATATTCTCATCAATAGTTGGTATGGTCAGTCTTTTCATTTTAGCTATTCTATAAGATATAGAGTTGTACCTCCTTGTGGATTTAATTTCCATTTCCCTAATGATGTTGAGCATATTTTCATGTACTTACTTGCCATCCATAGGTCTTTGGTGAAATGTTTGTTCAAATTGTTTGCTCATTTTTTAAATTCGAAAGTTGATTCATTGAGATTTAGAGTTCTTTATATATTCTAGATACATAGAGACTTCTAGAGTTCTTTATCAGATACATGATTTGTAACATGTTTCTTGCTATATGTAGCTCACTTTTTCATTATCTTAACGGTGTCTTTCAAAAGCAGAAGATTTTAAGGATGCATTCCAACTTATCAATATTTTATTTTATTCGTTTAAGATTTTATTTATTTGAGAGAGAGAGAGCACAAGCAGGGGGAGGGGCAAAGAGAGAGGGAAACGCAGTCTTCCCGCCAAGGGAGGCTCCCAATGCAGGGCTCAATCCCAGGACTTTGAGATCATGACCTGAGCTCAGGCAGCTGCTTAACCAACTGAGGCACTCCCCAATTTACCAATATTTTAATTTATGAATCATGTTTTAGTGTCATATTTAAGAAATCTTTACTCAGCTCAAGAGCACAAAGATTTTCTCTTATGCTTTATCTCAAAAGTTTTATAAAAGTTTTACAGTTAGGTCTATGATTTAAGTAACTTTTGTATGAGGTTTCAAGTTCACTTCTTTATATATGAATATCTAATTACTCCAGCCCCATTTTTTGAAAAGATTATACTTTCTTCACAGAATTGTCTGTGCGCCATTGTCACAAAAATCAGGTGTCAGTATATGCGTGCATCTGTTTCTGAACTTACCATTTGATTCCACTGATATATTTATCTGTATGTCAATACCACACTGTGTTGATTACTACATATTTATAATGTCTTAAGTATAGTGCTAGTCCTCTAAATTTACTCTTGTTTATAAGAGATCTTTGGGCTCTTCTAAGTATTTTACATTTTCATGTAAATGTTAATAGCATTACTGAATTCATAACTTATATACCATAAAATTCACTTATTTTAAGTGTACAATTCTATGGGTTTTAGCATATTTATAAATTTGTACATCTGTCACTGCAGATTTTTAGATTTTTCTCACCTGAAATTCAAACTTTATGCCTAATTAGCAACGAGTCCCTTTCTCCTACTAATCAATTTGTCCTCTCTAGATTTTCCTATTCTAGACATTTCATATAAACAAAATCATATGTAATGTGGTCTTTTGTGTCTGGCTCATTTAATTTAGCATAATATTTTTAAATTTATCCTATGATTATCTTGTATCAGTATTTCATTTCTTTTAATAGCCAAATCGCATTCCATTGTATGAATATACCATATTTTGGCTATCCATTCATCCACTGGTGAATATTTGGGTTGAACTGCCTCAACCTTTTGGCTATTATGAACAACAGGAATGCAAAATGGTATACACCCTTTGGAAAATAGCTTGACTATTTCTTTTAATGTTAAACATACTTTTAACATGTAACCCAGCAAAAGCATTCCTGGAACTTATCCTAGACAAATGAAAACTTACATTCACAAAAAACTCCACATGAATGTTTGTAGTAGCCTGATTTGCAATAGTCAAAACCTGGAAGCAAGTCAAATGTCCTACATGGAGTAAATGGATAAACAAACATACAAATGTGGTATATCCTTCCAGCAGAATATTACTCAGAGAAGGAATGAACTTTTGCTCCAATCAAAATTTGGATGGATCTCATGGACAATATGTTACATGAAAAAAAAAGGGCAATCTCAAACGACAACATATTCTATTATTCCATTTACATAACATTCTCCAAGTAAAAAACTTATAGTGATAGAGAACAGGGAAGTAGCTGTTTAGGAAGAGTGTGACTCTTCAGGGGTAGCACAGGGGGCTTCTTTGTGGTGATGAAACAGTCCTGTATCCCTATTGTGGTAATGGTTACTCAAATCTAGACATGCAATAAAATATCATAGAACTATACAACAAAAAGAGAAAAAGCACATATAAAACTGGTAAAATTCAAATATGGTCTGTACCTGAGTTAATGGTATCGTACCAACATCAATTTTCTGGTTATGGTGATACACTATGCTTATATAAGGTATTATCATTTTGGGAAGCTGGATAAAGTATAGTAACTATGTTACTATTTTTGCAGCTTCTTTGGAGTCTTAAACCATTTGAAATAAGCTATTTTTCAAAAGTTATAGCCTGATCTCTACCATACTTCGGGGAACTTAGGGGAAAGGCCTGTCCTGTCCATGCAATAAAATAGATAAGAAAGTTGAGAATTCAGCACAGTTTGGCTGACCCAACCACCATGTATATATATAACATAAATATATACATGTAAATTCCCCAGACTCAGTAGCAATCAAATAAGGCCATTTGACAAAGCCTGGCCAAAATTACATAAGTAATGATCAGCTAGTGTCAACTGTTCCCCATCTGCCTTGTTCCTGCCCAGACTGTGGACATGATCTGGGGGTGCAAGCAGCCATTGGCAAACATGACGATAAACCTACAGGCTAAGAATGGTGGCACAAAAGGAGTCAAGGCTACACACCTTTGAATTTGTCTTGTGACAAAAACAGATCTGTATCCATTTAAGCCACCATGGTTTGATCAGAGTTGAATACCATCTCTACAAGGAGAAAAAAAAATCTGTCGTTTCTCCTGAGGCAGTGGGGGGTCAGCTATGCCATGCAAAACATGGCGGCCATCAGCCAGAGGGGCACCACTATGAGGTGTGACAGGGAAAAGGGAGGGCAAGTGGGTGAGGAAGGAGGGCTTACCACATAGAAGGCAGCATCTCTGGACCTCTCGACATATCTGTGTAGACCTATATTCAAATTCTAATTTGTACTGTTAATTTACTAGCCAGTTGAGGAAAATTTCATTTATCTGTTTGTCGATTGTTTTTTGCCATATTTTCTATAAAAGAACACTTATTCACTTACTGTGTCCCCTCAACTGCTATATAATATTGGGAATTAAGAACCTGATATTAAAATAAAGTTTACTCCTTGTAATATATGGTATGGCTTTCACACATAAAGCCTAAGATAAATGTGAAATATCATTTGTGGATTTGCTGTAATATTTTTTCTGACTTATTACTGCTAATATTGGTTTATTTTTTTTTTAATTTTTTTATTGGAGTTCAATTTGCCAACATATAGCATAACACCCAGTGCTCATCCTGCCAAGTGCCCCCCTCAGTGCCCGTCACCCAGTCACCCCAACCCCCTACCCACCTCCCCTTCCACCACCCCTTGTTCATTTCCCAGAGTTAGGAGTCTCTCATGTGCTGTCACCCTCACTGATATTTTCTCTCCTTTCCCTTTATTCCCTTTCAGTAATGTTTATATCTCCCAAATGAATGAGACCATATAATGTTTGTCCTTCTCCGACTGATACACTTCATTCAGCATAATACCCTCCAGGTCCATCCACGTCGAAGCAAATAGTGGGTGCTCATCCTTTCTAATGGCTGAGTAATATTCCACTGTATACATAAACCACATCTTCTTTATCCATCATCTTTCGATGGACACTGAGGCTCCTTCCACAGTCTGGCTATTGCGGACATTGCTGCTATAAACATCGGGGTGCGGGTGTCCCGGCGTTTCATTGCATCTGTATCTTTGGGGTAAACCCCGAGCAGTGCAATTGCTGGGTCATAGGGCAAATCTATCTTTAACTCTTTGAGGAACCTCCACACAGTTTTCCAGAGTGGCTGCACCAGTTCACATTCCCACCAACAGTGCAAAAGGGTTCCCCAATATTGGTTTATTTTTAAAGGTACTTTTTGTTTTGGCATGAGGAATCCTCCTAAATTATTTATATAAAATGTATTATCACTCTTTTGTTGGATCAGTGAACTAGATGACAGCTCAATTTGAGGCACTGAAAAAACCTTTAGGGGAATCATTTGTGGTTTTGGCAAAAAATAATATATTGCCTTTCAGAACAGAGATCATGTGATACTGAATAAGAAAACTGTAAGATAATAAATAATTGTATGAAAATAAAATGCCTGATCACTGAAATGAGATTTTTTTTAATAAGCCAGCAACAGACAAAAATAAAAAGGGAATGAAAATACATTTTCAGTCAATTCCAAAGAAAGGTGTAGAATTTAGGAAGCCTAAAAACAGTGATCCCCAAATTTAATTGCTTCCTTGTCAGGATGCAAAAAGAATCACATCAAAAGTGTGAGTAGAAATTGTTCTAGTTTCTAGAAAGCAATTTGCAATATATATGTATATACCATTTTTGTGATATGTATACATTTTATTATATATATATATATTTAGAATTTTAAATATACATAACTCAGTTAGTTATGTCTAGGTATGCATCCTGAGGAAACAAGCTGAAATCTGGATGGAGACATGTGATGTTGGCTGAAGTATCAGTCATCAGTAAAAGTAGGAACAAAATTAATTTTTTGAACATCTACTCCATTTCAAGTACTGCACTAGATGCTGGTTGAATGAAATAGTCTTTGGTGAGGGAGAGACTCACCTCAGCTGCGACTCAGAAGAACTGAAAGTTAACCACCCAAGACAGTTAAAGAGCAAATAACCATCTTTGTAAACCATGAGAGGTGGAAGTGAGAGACATGGGATGGGCTGGTGACAGTTCTGATGATAGTGGACAGAGAGGCGAGATGTCTTTTAAGAACATTCCAGACACGAAGACTGGGAATATTTGCAATATAAATTCCAAACTACAGAGTAAAGTGAGGTATCCAGAAACTGCCTGGTTAGCACTAGTGAGGTAATCTGACTGATTAGACCCAAGCATTCCCCTAAAGGCAAGTGACCTTGTCTGAAACAAGAAACTCTTTCCTGGTCTTATCCCTCTTTCTGCCTATAAAAGTCTTCCATTTTAAACAGCTTTTGGGGGCTCTTTTCTACTTGTTAGATGGGATCCTGCCCAATTCATTAATCATTGAATAAAGCTACTTTGATCTTCAAATTTATGCAATTGAGTTTTGTTTTGTAACAGTAGCACTGCAAAATCATGACAAAATATGCTTCATATTCATATGTATAGTTGTTCACATAAAATCTAACCATCAGTAATGTTAACTCTGCCTCCACTTTTTTTTTTAATAGACTTGATGGAATGGGAATGTCTGAGAATATAAGAGACCTTTTTCTTAGATGCTTTATTTAATTACATCTTCCTTATCCCAAGCCTTGTTGCTTCTCTTATTTGCCCCTATAAATTTGACCTAGTGTATTTAGAAATTTAGCAAGTTCTAATTAATTATTGTTATATAAAATGTTAACATAACGGGAAGTTTTTTGCAACTCTTCTGTTAAATCTAAAAGTTTAAAAGAAAAACAAGGATTTTGCATAGAGTATGCTGCCATTTGTATAAAAGGAAGAGAAAATAAATAGAAACATGGATGTGATTTTATATGGTCACGGTACCTCTGGAAGCACACATACACAACTGGTAGCATAGGTTAACTCTGGAGGAAGTAGCTGGAGGCTGAGAGTCAAGGGTAGGAGAATGGATTGCCTCTGGCTGCTCTTTTTGATTATTTTGATTTTTTTTCCATGTGAGTACTTTATTCAAAAATAATTAAAATGAATTAGAAAAGTATAGGGATCCCTGGGTGGCGCAGCGGTTTGGCGCCTGCCTTTGGCCCAGGGCGCGATCCTGGAGACCCGGGATCGAATCCCACGTCAGGCTCCCGGTGCATGGAGCCTGCTTCTCCCTCTGCCTGTGTCTCTGCCTCTCTCTCTCTCACTGTGTGCCTATCATAAATAAATAAACTTAAAAAAAATAATTAAAATGAAAAACTGGACATCTTGGAAAGGCCATGCTAGCTCCAGAGGTCATAAAGTCACCCGGGGCAGCTCACCTTCTCTTTCTGCTCAGCCCTGCTCTCTTCCATTTTATATCATGGGTACTGACCCCAGGGGCCTTGCTAATAAACATGACGTGTGCAAACAACTTCCCAGAGAAGGGAAGAAGTCTTATAGCTACTCTTTCAGCAAATTTGTAAGATTTGCCAAAGTAAGATCCTTCCAGTGCAGTTGGTTAAGACTGCTGACTCTTTCCAACTCAACTTTCATTCTCCGTGTCTCTGATCATATTGTGTGATATCAGAGCGGCCACGGGCATTTGGAGATCCAGGTAAGTCTGATTTCGCTTGGGGGATACATTTCATCTGAGTTGGCATAAAGATGTGACTCACAGAGACGCTTCCTGCAGAGACAAGCTCTGGGCAGCCATCCCGCTGCGGGGAGCGTCCAGCAAAACTCCACCCTATCATCAGCTCAGTGTTAGGACCGCAGTGGTACAAAGGTAGGGGTCCTACTGAGATGGGAATGCGTCCTGTGGTGCTCAGCACAGCAATTTTGTGGGTAGTGGTACAACAATGTGATATGTAAGGAGCCAGAAGCTAGTCTTGGACAATACTTTCAACGTCAGACATAAAATAGGTAAAAGATCTCTCGTCAATGCTTAGTCAAAATGGAATTTCTCTCTTGCCACATAACAAAACTCATGATGTGCCAAGACAATGAGGACAATCCATGATGTCCTGGTAAATGAATGTCATTATTTTAAAAAGTACATAAGAATAGTTACTACATAAGAAAATTTTAAATGTCCTGCGATTTTATCACTCATATAAAAAAGAAACTTAACAGAGATTTTTCCAGAGTTCAACAAGAACCCTAATTATTACATGACATTACCAATGAGTAGTAAAACTTTTCTAAACTATTATGAAATAAATGTTGATCAATTACATTAGAGGAAAGATTAAATTCTCTCTATAAAATATACTACAAAACCATTATCATATGAAGAGTATGATCAAAGATTATACAGCCAAAAAAAAAAAAAAACAGTAGGAGTTAAAAAGTATTAGAAACGTATGTCAAGCAATTAGTATTTTAATTAATATTATGTTACTTTTCTGGATTTTTATACTTGTGTATTTGTCAGCTTTTTTTTCTTTTCTTTCTTTTTTTTAAGAGATAGAAAGAGAGAGTGGGAGGAGGAGCAGAAGGAGCTCAGTAGGAGCTCAAGTCAAAGTAGACTCTGTGCTCAGGATCCTGACGCAGGGCTCAATCCCACAACCCTGAGATCACAACCTGAGCCAAAATCAAGAGTCAGACCCTCAGTTGACTGAACCACCCAGCTGCCCCTATTTGTCAGATTTTTAAATTTATTATTTGATTATCTTCTCTCATTTTAAATAAATTTCCATGTCTGTACCTATTTTGTATTCTTTTCTTAAAGAAGGCCTAAGAATCTGTTTAATCTTCAGGCCCTACAAAAACCTAAACCAACCTGTAAAAGTCATTCTTTGAAAATATCTTTTTAAAATAAACAAAATAGCATTATTACTACATTTTAAGTCTATAATGGCTCTCTGCTAAAGTGTCTTTCAAGACAAAAATCCTTACAGTGAGAAAATCATATGTTCCCAAGGGATGGCTATGTAGGAAAATAACATAGCATTTTCCCAAATATTAGTGCATGCTACTCAGTCAGTACTGGCAACACACCTATTCACATTACTGCTTTAACATCATGTATACATTTACTTTATCCTTCAACCATATCCCATGGTCAAAGCATTATGCAGTAAAGTTGTGACCAGTACTATTTAACAATGAAGTGCTGGTATCCATCCTCGATAAACGTTTGTTATTCCCATTTCCTTTGCCCCTCTCTCACGTCTATCAGATTTACAATCACCAACTCGTGCACATTAAGTAGAACAACAGACGTGTGTTAGAATGTCACTGGGTAAAATTTGAAAAATTTAAAAAGCTTAGTTTTTTCCCAAATATTTCCACACAGAAAGATAACAGATACTTTCATTCTTATTGGGACGGTCGTAATCTTCAGGTCCCACATTTGTGTAAGAATTGGTCTTTACCCAAATGGACGATGATGGGAATTGGATAGTGCGAACATACACTGGTATTACACTGAACAAGAAGAAAAGGAGATGCTATTGGTTTCATCACTGTCAGCAGACTTCTAAGAATAGGAAAGTGACAGGGGCTGCTGGGTGTCTGCTGATAGCCATTCTCCTTTCCTAGCAACAATATCCTTGTTTTGAATGGGATGGCAATGTGCCCAGCAGATAAACTACATTCCCAAGTCTTCCTCAAAGTTGGAAGTGTCTAGGTGACAAGAGTTCTAGCCAATGAGATGAAAGCACAAGTCACTGTGCACAGCTCTGAAGAACATACTATAAAGGGAGCCACTTAGGCAGCAAGGTCTTTTGCCTTTTCCCTTATTTATACCTGGAATTCCAAAGTGGTCCTAGAGTAGACACAGTCATCTTGCAATACTTAGGTGATAATAAAGTTTAAAAATTGCACAACCTGTAGCTATGAAGACAGGGAGGAAGCATCACTTACTTTCCCAAACTGCCTATTTCTAGACTTCTCATTAGGTTTAAAATGTGAAGTCCTTATTTGTTTAAGCCAAATATAGTCCAGTTGGGTTAGGTGCAGCGAAACACAAATTCCCACCTGATACAAGGGATGATTGAGATCTCTATTTTTATTTTCCTTACATGACTTATGAATACTTATTATTCTTTAAATATTCATAATAGTACATAAAGTAAGGAGGAAAAAGAAGAACAAAGAACGAAACTGAATATAGCATAAAAAATAGATACATAATTCACTTGGAGAGAAGATAGACCCCAAGACACAACAAATTTCAGGACAACAAATCTTTCCTTCCCTTAAAGGTATTCTCCACACCTGAAGAAATTAAAGGAAATAAAAACAGTAGAATTTAACTTTTTGAGTAAACTTGTACATCTCAGGAAAAATATTAAGGATCTAGCCATAAGCTAAATGTAAAAAGAAACACAATCAAAATAGGAGAGAATCAAGTTAGTGATCTGTAAGAGAGCCTTGGGAAAAATCATGCGATGAAGAGACAAAAGAGAGAGACAAAAGTGACATAAGGATAATAGGCATAAGAGAAAAACAAAGGAGAGCCAACATGTGACTTGATGTCATTGACACAGAGGACAAAATTAAGGAACTATCACTCTGCAAAATATACTAACAAAGAGATCCCAAAGAAGACTTTCCTAAAAGGAATAGAATAATATTCTCAAATTTTTTATTTTTTTATTTTTTATTTTTAAAGATTGTATTTATTCACAAGAGACACACAGAGAGGCGGAGACACAGACAGAGGGAGAAGCAGGCTCCATACAGGGAGCCCGATGTGGGACTCCATCACGGGCCTCCAGGATCAGGCCCTGGGCCAAAGGCAGGCGCTAAACTGCTGAGCCACCCGGGCTGCACCCCAAAAAATTATAAAGAGAAAAGCAAGTGTTTCATAAAGCTCAGTGTTTCTTCTTGGTTAAAAAAAAAAGAAAAGAAACAAATCTTAAGTGAAATAGATATTAATATAAACCACCAACATTCACCTGCATGCTTAATGGTAAAAGATAGAAACCTTCCCAGGAAATTTAAGAATAAGGGACGCCTGGGTGGCTCAGCAGTTGAGCATCTGCCTCCGTCCCAGGGAGTAATCTAGGGGTCCTGGGTTCAAGTCCCACATTGAGCTCCATGCACAGAGACTGCTTCCTCCTCTGTCTGTGTCTCTGCCTCTCTCTCTGGGTCTCTCATGAATAAATAAATAAAATCTTTTTTAAAAATTTCAAAAATAGGGCAGCCCCGGTGGCACAGCGGTTTAGCGCCTCCTGCAGCCCAGGGCGTGATCCTGGAGACCCTGGATCCAGTCCCATGTCAGGCTCCCTGGATGGGGCCTGCTTCTCCCTCTGCCTGTGTCTCTGCTACTTCTCTCTCTCTCTGCATCTCTATGAATAAATAAATAAAATCTTTTTAAAAAATTCAAGAATAAAATAAAGATGCCTACAAGAGCCACCAATATTATTACCTAAAGATTATATCATTATATATTTTGAAAACCCAAGAGAATCAACTGAAAAAAAATTAGAAAAAAGAGGATCTATAGGGTGGGTAGGTACAAATAATATTTGTAATAATCATAAGTGCTTTATAAACATTAATTCCAGTTTGAATATTAATAAAAAAATAAATGCCTTGGAACAAACCGCAAAAACTACGCTAAAGTCCTGAATGAGGACATTTTTCAACTCAACTCAGAAACAAAAAAAGAATACTGTTTAAACAAAAAGACACACTTTGTTCTTAGATAGGAATTCACACTTATAAAGAGGTCAATTCTCCCTATTGAATTTATAAATTCAATGTGACAGCAATTAAAAAATAACAAAAAATTATACTTTGTGGGGAAATGGGAAAACTTAACAAACAACCTAAAAATAGAGATATAAGATACTTGGGGAAAATCTGGAAAAAAAAGTAATAATTAAAACTACCATATCCACAATTAAAACATGCATCATACTTAGTAAAGTTGCTAAAAATGTAATTTTAATAAAAGTAGAAGATGAAACCACGGAAGTACTGAAAGAAAATATGGGTGAATATTTGTAGAATTTTGAATTGAAAGCCCTTCCAAACATGACACAGAATCCAGAAGGCAATACAAATTTAAAATGTGTATCTGGATAAAGACATTAAATAAAATCAAAGAAAAAAGGCAAACTGTGAAAAAAAAATCTGGAATGTGTCTGATAGGACTAATTTCTTTTTTTTTTTTAAGACTTCATTTATTTATTCATGAGACACACAGAGAGAGAATGAGAGACAGAGACACAGGCAGAGGGAGAAGCAGGCTCCATGCAGGGAGCCAGAGGCGGGACTCAATCCTGGGTCCCCAGGATCACATCCTGGGCAGAAGGCGGCGCTAAAACGCCCAGCCACCCGGGCTGCCCACCCCCCTTTTTTTAAGATTTTTTATTTATTTATTCACGAGAGACACAGAGAGAGAGTAATTTCTTTTATACCATCAGTAACAACAAAATTAATGTATAATAGCTCAATATAAATTTAATTATTCCTGTGTCCACCCTGTCTCCACACATAATAAAGCGATTAACAATATATTGTCACAAATTCATACCACGTATTACCAACCTGATAGCCAAATCATAAAACATGCCCCTGAAGAGGAAAGCCTTCTGAAAACCACTGTGGTCCAGAAAGCAACGGATCACCCAGAAGCTTGCTGGAAATGCCCAATGTCAGGCCCCAACTCTCCCCTCCTCAGCCTGACTCTGAATTTTAAGAAGATCCCAGGTGATTACTACATACACTAAAGTTTCAGAAGCACTGTTTAAAGTATTGCATTCCTCAATAAATAAATAAATAAATAAATAAATAAATAAAGTATTGCATACCTCTTCTACAATTTCTGCTTCAGAAGCAAAATTCTCATCTAATAGTGTTCAAGGTCTTCTAATCTAGGTTTGTTATCTTGGAATTAATTCTCATATATAAAAGATCATAAGGAAAAAAACATTACATTGGAGGTTACTCTGAATAGCCTACCAGTGTGAATTACTCTCCAATATATTAGACCAAAATGATTTTTAATCATAATTTTCAGATTATTTTGATGATAAAATGAGTTCATACTGCAGAAATGTTCTAGATTTTTTATTTCACTAGAATTTTTCTTAATGTACCGATCCTGCTCTACTGTAGCTATCACTACTCTGAATCATTACTGGCAACAACACAGTTATTAGACACAGTCGCTTTTGACCATGGAACTGTACCTTCTCTAAGTTTAAGGAATCTATCAGAACCATCAGCACTCATGCTTCATGACCTTCAAGTAAATGGTCAAGCCAAACTGTGAGAATGATACAGACTTCTACAGAGGATGCTCAGGAGCTGACTGTAGGAATAGATTTCCCTCTAAAGGATGCCTGGTTTCTCTGGACTTACTTGCCACTCCACGTTCAATAACGAGAGTTGTTCCTACTGAAATGCTAACAGGGCAGCTTGGCCCATACTTCCCTAGCTGAAATCCTCCCATACTAAAGACTTATAAGGTTGTTTTTTATGCTATCCTGTCTTCATCAACCCTTCACTCAATTCCTTCAAATAACACTTTTTTTTTCAAATTAAAAATAAATGACAACACATTTAGACAAAAATTAGGTTTGTTAAAGCAGAATTCTAGAAGGTAAAAAATTACCTCATTTTGTCCACTTTGGGCTCCAGAATTTTGACTCTAATATACATCAGGTAGGCTATATTCAGTTTACATGACACTACCTACAGGGATTATATAGCCTGGACTTGACAGGGGCAACAAAAGCTTTATTGGAATAACTGAACCCAAACTCTGTCATTTAATGGTTTCTAAATGTTAATCCATAGAACAGTGTTAGGCTGGCTCAAAAGAATTACCTGGAAAACATTTTTTAAATACAGATGCTAAGGCCCTATCACCTGGATTCAGATTTCTTACAGGTGAAATGTAGAACGGGCATTTCTTTTTCCAAATTCCACCAGACAGTCCTGATGCACAATGAGCGTTGGGCACATATGCCAGAACGTGAAAGGTCATTTACTGGGTTCTGATATCTAATTCTCACTGCTCCGCACTTTAACTAATAACCATTAACACAGGATTTCCATACTGTATTCAACAGGACATACTTGCCTTGAAATGCTAATAATATATATCTAAAAGAGCAAATAAAAATTAGGATATATGTTCGAAAAGGCTTAAACACTGGATTTAAATAAAGTTAGAATGTTTACTTCATATAACTAATGTACATTACACATCTCAACCTCAGAAAATATGGTAGGTAGCACTTCCCTAATTTATTTGACCATGGAATCCTCTTTTTGGTATGTCCTATCTCAACATCCCATAGAACTGGTGTCCTATAGAGCACTGTTTAGGATCTGTCTTAACTAGAGTGAGTAGGAAACAATATCTAGGATATTGAGTCCCATTGTCCTCATCCCTCATTCCCCTTTCTCCGCAGTGCTATGATGTTTCCTTAAAGCCCCTTGTCTCTGGTCATAGACAGCCCTCGCTCTTGGCCCATGCACTTGTTGATGCATAGTCACTGAGGATTAAACCATCACTTCTGATTAGCATGAAAGGTTTTGCTTCCCTCTGGTCAGCTCTGCAGTATTAATGCGGCTGTGATGATTAGCATGTGTTCTCTCTCTCTCTCTCTCTCTCTCTCTCTCTTTTTAAATAGAGCCTCTTTATCAGTACCTGTAAGCTCACGTACAAGGTATTCCCACAAGCACGCAGGCTTGCAGGGCCTCCTGGGTAAGAAGGCAGGCCCAGAGCCTGGGCTTCTTGGCACAGACATAGAGAAAAATGAATAAATTATAGTTCTAACACTCAAGGACGATACAGAAATTAGGATGCAAAACTCAACCCCGGCAAATGAAGGGCATAGGAACTGCCAAGGGGTCACCCTTCACCCCACCCAACTGACCTTAGGGCATGGGCAGGTGGCCCAGGCTGGCAGGCAGTGCCCAGAAAGCCCTGAATGGTAGTCAGGGGCATGCTGCGGGCCCCGAGGCTAGCGCCTTGCCCTCTCTAGGCCTCCTGCTTCCCTTCTACTTTAGCCGGCCCAGAGGAAAGGCTGTGGCCTTCAGGGACGAAGATGGGGAGGCAGAGGACAGGAAGCAGAGGGGCTGTGTGGGGCAGAAGCGGGTTTTGGTCATGGTTGGGTGTCCGGCCCAGCCCCCTACCATGATGCTGTCCTCAGCCACCCGCCAAAAGCCAGGCCTGTGCCCCAGGAGACCATGGGGCCCAGGTTCACACCTGCTTTATACCAAAGCCCAGGCAGGGCAGGATTGCGGGACTACAAAGCAAAAGGGCCTCAGAGGGGTCTGTGCCCCACCCTGACCCCAGCACGGCCCCCCATCCAGAGAGGAGGAGCCTGTGCCTCGTAGTCTCCAAAGCACAGGTTCTTTCTGCATGCTGAAAAGGGACTTACCATTTAAGCTTCTCCAACTCCTGCCTGACACCATAAAGCAGCCTCAGACAACTCCAGATATTACAGTTTTTATTGTTCATGCCAAATGTTGCAGGGGGGAACCCAAAAAGTGTTATAGATACAAGAACTATTCTCCATCAACCACAATCTCTGAAGTCCTGGAAGGCCTAGGTGGGTGCTAGAATGAAACTTTTTTAGAAAGATGGCATCCTTCACATAATAGGGATCAGTCAATACCCAAGTGAAATAAATGTTCACATGGATTTTTATAAGCCTCAAATACTATAATTGGTTCTAGTTCTCTCATAATTCTTTCCCCCTCCTATTACCATGACAACTCCTAAAACAAAAGAGAAATCAGAAGTTTCTGATCCTGTGTTGTTTTTTTAAGCACAAGGTACTATGGGGATTTACATATTTTTTGTATATTTTTATTGGAGTTTGATTTGCCAACATATAGCATAACACCCAGTGCTCATTCCGTCAAGTGCCTTCCTCAGTGCCCATCACCCAGTCACCCCAACCCCCTGCCCACCTCCCTTTTCACAGCCCCTCGTTCGTTTCCCTCCTTTCCCCTCTAATCCCTTTCACTATTTTTTATATTCCCCGAATGAATGAAATGATACAGTGTTTGTCCTTCTCCCATTGACTTACTTCACTCAGCATAATACCCTCCATTTCCATCCGCATCGAAGCAAATGGTGGGTGTTCGTCCTTTCTGATGGCTGAGGAATATTCCACTGTATACAGAGACCACAGCTTCTTGATCCACTCATCTTTCAATGGATTTTATATATGTATGTATGTGTGTATTTTTAATTTTTGTTTCCTTTTGAACCCCTCTACTCATTTCTCTGATCCTGTCCTGACCAGAGACCCTTTTATTCCTTTGATAATGAAAATAGGTGGTTACCATATATGGAAAATGTATATTTTTGCTTTTCTTAACCAGTATTCTACTTCATAAAGGGCTTCTCCTGATATAAAAAATCAGGAGAGAGGAAAGAAAAAAGGAAAACCCAGCAAACTACCATGCAATTATGTAGCCACTCAAAATTAGGCTGCCCTAAGGAGAGATTATCAGATAAAAGAGACAGCATAAATTTGAAAGGTTTTTAGCCCTCAATAGTATTTTAATATTAGGCCTTCGTGTGATTAGTTATTACTGCTCTACATGACTGATTTATAATTATATATCTCCAGAAGTGACTACATAGCTGGGCCTAATATCAAGGTCTATGAAGTCTCATGCAGAGGGCAAATTGACCCATGTGGCATCACCATGGCACACCATGGCATCACCAAAATTGGTACTTCAAGGGTGACAACGACGACAGACTGTAGCAGAACCATTAACAAAATTCCTCTAGAGGCAAATGGAAATGATAGCTCAGTTATAACTACTGGGGACAGATGAATCCTTGAGGAGAACACAGGAGCTGGTCTTCTCTGGCCTTTTCTGAGTGCTAAGATGTTATGCCCTGTGTCTCCATACATCTCCAGAGAGGAACTTACTGCCAGGTAACACTTAGCAGCTGCTATATTTCTATTCCTTGGAATTCCCACTGTTATAAAATTAGGAAATGGTTAACACAGAGAGCTTTTCCAACAATGGAAGACTGTTTGCTAAAGGCCTACCTTTACAGACTGGAAATCAGAGATTATAAGCCCTGCTGCCCCCAGCCCTGTGTAGAATTCTATTCTGCTAGATAAGTATCAGGTCATTAGAATATGATACCGCAAATGATGTTCCTCCAAATTTCTGTGTGTGGTAGCCACGAGAATTCATCACTCAGATCTCCTGTTGGCAGGAGCAGAATGAACCTAAAGCGCCAGCTGTATCCCTCTGGATCCATCATCATGTATGCACTAAGACCATGCTTCCTCCAGACTGCCCCAAGACTTGAGCGTGCATGGCAGGGATACTAGTGCAGGCCATCATGTGGCTTTGACTCCTGTAACTGTAAGTTCTCCTGACTTGGGCTGGAGAACTCTACTGATCTGGCTGACACATTCTTAGAACTGTACCACAGCCTGAGACTCCCTACCAAATCCTCTGTGCTTCCGCCTCTCCTTCAGGTAGTAGACTTGCCTCACAGGCTGCAGCTCTCCCCACCTCCTTCCACTCTCTTTCCCCCATAACTTTCACAGGCATTTTCCTCAACAAATCTCCTGTATATCTAAGCCCAGCTTGGTGACTGTTTCCCAGAGAAATCACTTGATGCTGAGAGTTTATACAAAACAGTCAACATTGGATATTGACTTTAATGCCTCCAAAGTCTTTCTTATACATAATCTTATTGGATTCATGGAACTATTTGTAAGGTTTCCTTGAGATCTTTCATGAACAAAGAAATCTTTCCTTTTTATTTTTTATTTTTATTTTTTTATTTTTTTAAGATTTTATTTTATTTATTTATTCATGAGAGACACACAGAGAGAGGCAGAGACACAGGCAGAGGGAGAAGCAGGCTCCATGCAGGGAGCCCGACGATGTGGGACCGATCCCAGGTGTCCAGGATCAGGCCCTGGGCTGAAGGCGGCGCCAAACCGCTGAGCCACCCGGGCTGCCCTCTTTCCTTTTTAAATTAATAACAATACTCTACAAAAATATCTGTGGCCACATACAGCTACTAAAGATACATTGTGTTGTTTATTCATCTATTTAACAAATACTGAATTACTTCTATACACCCACTGACAGAGTCTTTGCTTGACCAAACATGACTCAGGCTCCTGAACTTTCTCCTAGATCCATTTGTGCACTTCCTTGTAAAATCCAGTCTTAGCAAGTACCCTGCTTAGTCAGTTTAACCAGAACCTCTCATTCTCAATATCTCATGTCCCATCACCCTGGCCTATCTTCAGTAAGAATACTGTTAGGTTGGTTTAGCAAAAAAAAACCCTGATCCCTGAGTTTCCTCTGAGTAGTTTTCCATCCACCAACTCCCACCCTATTCCTTGGCTATAAATTCCCACTTGCCCGTGGGGTATTCAAAGTTAAATCCAACCCTCTCCCCCACTGCAAAATTCGGTCAAAGTGGTCTCTATGCCTACTGCAGTAGTACTGAACCAAGTCGCCTCAACATCTTTAACAAGGCTTGTGAATAATTTTTTCATTAACACTACTTCTGTGAGATGCCTGGGTGCTCAGTAGTTGAGTGTCTACCTTTGGCTCAGGTCATGATCCCGGGGTCCTGGGATCAAGTCTCACATCAGGTTCCCCTGCAGGGATCCTCCTTCTCCCTTTGCCTGTGTCTCTGCCTCTCTCTCTGTGTGTCTCTCATGAATAAACAAATAACAAAATCTTTTTTTAAAAAAAGTACTTTTCTGTTGGACTCTCTTGGAACACAGCAGTAAGACAGAGTCAGTCCCTGCTTTTATTGGATTCACATGGATTTTAAAATCTTAATTGTGAAAAAGAAAAAGATCAAGGCGTTACGGGGTTAGGGGAGTTTCTAGAGAACCTAACTTTGGTAATCTTAGAGAATACTTCTCTAAGACCTACCGCTGAAGCTTGGTTCAGATGGACCAAGTGGACATTATCCAGTTAAGGGTGGTTGAGCTAGTACTTGGGGCAGATTGGTGCCCCTGAGAGGATAGGAAAGGGGGAAAAGGCCCTAGGCAGGAAGCCATGAGGAGCATTCAGAGAACTGAATAAGGATCAGTATATGTTAGAAGCAGAAAGTAAATGAGTGGGAGGCACCAGACAAGGCTACAGAGGCTGTACTTCTTGGTCAAAGGGGTTCCCAAGATTCTGCTTATGTATCCCTGTAATTAAATAATTTGGGAAACTATGTACCTACCTATTCACATACTGTTAATTAACATATTGTTAATGAACATACTGTTAAGTCACATCTAAATTCTTTTATTTTAAATTTAAGTAGTTATAAAGGATTTTATTTCAGGTATATTATAAAATGTTGACATCTTAAAATAATGGAATAGTGTACCCAAAGAAAATACCAAAGCTATTGATTGATACCCAATACCATTCATTGAAAAATATATATATGAACAAGCTGCTCTTCAAGACTTAGAAACTTTATATCATTCTTTTTTTCTCCATGAAGCCATTTTTCCATTCCACCTTCCCCACAGAATATTTTCAAGGAAAATATTTTTAAACTTGAAAACTCTTTACTGATGTCATTTCATTCTTTGAAGTAAAAATTTTTCTTCTCGATTAAGTTATTACTATAATTATTATTAATATATTCTTTATTAAAATCAATATAAATACATTGTAAACTTTAGACATATTAAAATTGGGAATTCTTTTGTTAATGGAATGGAAGAGGATTTTTCATTTCATGTTTTGCTGGATAATTTTTTTATAATAAATTTATTTTTTATTGGTGTTCAATTTGCCAACATACAGAATAACACCCAGTGCTCATCCCTTCAAGTGCCCCCCTCAGTGCCCGTCACCCATTCACCCCCACCCCCCGCCCTCCTCCCCTTCCACCACCCCTAGTTCGTTTCCCAGAGTTAGGAGTATTTATGTCTTTATGTTCTGTCTCCCTTTCTGATATTTCCCACACACTTCTCCCTTACCTCATATTCCCTTTCACTATTATTTATATTCCCCAGATGAATGAGAACAATATAATGTTTGTCTTTCTCCGATTGACTTATTTCACTCAGCATAATACTCACCAGTTCCATCCACATTGAAGCAAATGGTGGGTATTTGTCGTTTCTAATGGCTGAGGAATATTTCATTGTATACATAAACCACATCTTCTTTATCCATTCATCTTTCGATGGACACCAAGGCTCCTTCCACAGTTTGGCTCTTGTGGACATTGCTGCTAGAAACATTGGGGTGCAGGTATCCCAGCGTTTCATTGCATCTGTATCTTTGGGGTAAATCCCCAACAGTGCAATTGCTGGGTCATAGGGCAGGTCTATTTTTAACTCGTTGAGGAACCTCCACACAGTTTCCCAGACTGGCTGCACCAGTTCATATTCCCACTAACAGTGTAAGAGGGTTTCCTTTACTCCGCATCTTCTCCAGCATTTGTGGTTTCCTGCCTTGTTGATTTTCCCCATTCTCACTGGTGTGAGGTGGGATCTCATTGTGGCTTGAGCATTTTCTCATGTGCATGTTGGCCATGTCTATGTCTTCCTCTGTGAGATTTCTGTTCATGTCTTTTGCCCATTTCATGATTAGGTTGTTTGTTTCTTTGGTGTTGAGTTTAATAAGTTCTTCACAGATCTTGGATACTAGCCCTTTATCTGATACGTCATTTGCAAATATCTTCTCCCATTCTGTAGGTTGTCTTTGAGTTTTGTTGACTGTATCCTTTGCTGTGCAAAAGCTTCTTATCTTGATGAAGTCCTAATAGCTCATTTTTGCTTTTGTTTCTTTTGCCTTCGTGGATGTATCTTGCAATAAGTTACTGTGGCTGAGTTCAGAAAGGGTGTTGCCTGTGTTCTCCTCTAGGATTTTGATGGAATCTTGTCTCACATTTAGATCTTTCATCCACTTTGACTTTATCTTTGTGTATGGTGAAGGAGAGTGGTCTAGTTTCATTCTTCTACATGTGGATGTCCAATTTTCCCAGCACCATTTATTGAAGAGACTGTCTTTCTTCCAATGGATAGTCTTTCCTCCTTTATCGAATATTAGTTGACCATAAATTCCAGGGTCCACTTCTGGGTTCTCTATTCTGTTCCATTGATCTATGTGTCTGTTTTTGTGCCAGTACCACACCGTCTTGATGACCACAGCTTTATAGTACAACCTGAAATCTGGCATTGTGATGCCCCCAGATATGGTTTTCTTTTTTAAAATTCCCCTGGCTCTTAGGGGTCTTTTCTGATTCCACACAAATCTTAAAATAATTTGTTCTAACTCTCTGAAGAAAGTCCATGGTATTTTGATAGGGATTGTATTAAACGTGTAAATTGCCCTGGGTAACATTGACATTTTCACAATATTAATTCTGCCAATCCATGAGCATGGAACATTTTTCCATCTCTTTGTGTCTTCCTCTATTTCTTTCAGAAGTGTTCTATAGTTTTTAGGGTATGGATCCTTTACCTCTTTGGTTAGGTTTATTCCTACGTATCTTATGCTTTTGGGTGCAATTGTAAATGGGATTGACTCCTTAATTTCTCTTTCTTCAGTCTCATTGTTAGTGTATAGAAATGCCACTGATTTCTGGGCATTAATTTTGTATCCTGCCACGCTCCCAAATTGCTGTATGAGTTCTAGCAATCTTGGGGTGGAGGCTTTTGGGTTTTCTATGTAGAGTATCATGTCATCAGCGAAGAGGGAGAGTTTGACTTCTTCTTTGCCAATTTGAATGCCTTTAATGTCTTTTTGTTGTCTGATTGCTGAGGCTAGGACTTCCAGTACTATGTTGAATAGCAGGGGTGAGAGTGGACATCCCTGTCTTGTTCCTGATCTTAGGGGAAAGGCTCCCAGTGCTTCCCCATTGAGAATGATATTGCTGTGGGCTTTTCGTAGATGGCTTTTAAGATGTCGAGGAAAGTTCCCTCTATCCCTACACTCTGAAGAGTTTTGATCAGGAATGGATGCTGTATTTTGTCAAATGCTTTCTCTGCATCTAATGAGAGGATCATATGGTTCTTGGTTTTTCTCTTGTTGATATGATGAATCACACTGATTGTTTTACGGGTGTTGAACCAGCCTTGTGCCCCAAGGATAAATCCTACTTGGTCATGGTGAATAATTTTCTTAATGTACTGTTGGATCCTATTGGCTAGTATCTTGTTGAGAATTTTTACTTCTGTGTTCATCAGGGATATTGGTCTATAATTCTCCTTTTTGGTGGGGTCTTTGTCTGTTTTTGGAATTAAGGTGATGCTGGCCTCATAGAACGAATTTGGAAGTACTCCATCTCTTTCTATCTTTCCAAACAGCTTTAGGAAAATGGGTATGGTTTCTTCTTTAAACATTTGATAGAATTCCCCTGGGAAGCCATCTGGCCCTGGACTCTTGTGTCTTGGGAGGTTTTTGATGACTGCTTCAGTATCCTCCCTGGTTATTGGCCTGTTCAGGTTTTCTATTTCTTCCTGTTCCAGTTTTGGTAGTTTGTGGCTTTCCAGGAATGCATCCATTCTTCTAGATTGCCTAATTTATTGGCGTATAGCTGCTCATAATATGTTTTTAAAATCGTTTGTATTTCCTTGGTGTTGGTAGTGATCTCTCCTTTCTCATTCATGATTTTATTAATTTGAGTCTTCTCTCTCTTCTTTTTAATAAGGCTGGCTAATGGTTTATCTATCTTATTAATTCTTTCAAAGAACCAACTCCTGGTTTTTTTGATCTGTTCCACAGTTCTTCTGGTCTCGATTTCGTTGCTGTTTTTTCTCTAGCTCCTTTAGGTGTAAGGTTAGCTTTTGTATTTGAGTTCTTTCCAGTTTTTGAATCGATGCTTGTATTGCGATGTATTTCCCCCTTAGGACTGCTTTTGCTGCATCCCAAAGAGTTTGAACGGTTGTATCTTCATTCTCATTAGTTTCCATGAATCTTTTTAATTCTTCCTTAATTTCCTGGTTGACCCTTACATCTTTTAGCAGGATGGTCCTTAACCTCCACGTGTTTGAAGTCCTTCCAAACTTCTTTTTGTGATTTAGTTCTAATTTCAAGGCATTATGGTCTGAGAATATGCAGGGGACGATCCCAATCTTTGGGTATTGGTTCAGACCCAATTTGTGACACAGTATGTGGTCTATTCTGGAGAAAGTTCCATGTGCACTTGAGAAGAATGTGTATTCAGTTGAGTTTGGATGTAAAATTCTGTAGATATCTGTGAAATCCATCTGGTCCAGTGTATCATTTGAAGCTCTCGTTTCTTTGGAGATGTTGTGCTTAGAAGACCTATCAAGTGTAGAAAGAGCTAGATTGAAGTCACCAAGTATAAGTGTATTATTGTCTAAGTATTTCTTCACTTTGGTTATTAATTGATATATTTGGCAGCTCCCACATTCGGGGCATATATATTGAGAATTGTTAAGTCCTCTTGTTGGATAGATCCTTTAAGTATGATATAGTGTCCCTCTTCATCTCTCACTACAGTCTTCGGGGTAAATTTTAGTTTATCTGATATAAGGATGGCTACCCCTGCTTTCTTTTGAAGACCGTTTGAATGGTAAATGGTTCTCCAACCTTTTATTTTCAATCTGTAGGTGTCCTTAGATCTAAAATGCATCTCTTGTAGACAGCAAATAGATGGGTCCTGCTTTTTTATCCAGTCTGAAACCCTGCGCCTTTTGATGGGGTCATTAAGCCCATTCACGTTCAGAGTTACTATTAAAAGATATGAGTTTAGTGTCATCATGATACCTATTCAGTCCCTGTTTTTGTGGATTGTTCCACTGGACTTCTTCTTAAAGGGGAATTTTAAGAGTCCCTCTTAAAATTTCTTGCAGAGCTGGTTTGGAGGTCACATATTCTTTCAGTTCCTGCCTGTCTTGGAAGATCTTTATCTCTCCTTCCAGTTTGAATGAGAGCCTTGCTGGATAGAGTATTCTTGGCTACATGTTCTTCTCATGTAGGACCCTGAATCTATCCTTCCAGCCCTTTCTGGCCTGCCAGGTCTCTGTGGAGAGGTCTGCTGTTACCCTAATATTCCTCCCCATAAAAGTCAGGGATTTCTTGTCTCTTTCTGCATTAAGGATATTTTCTTTGGAATTTGCAAGCTTAACTATTAAATGTTGAGGTGTTGAACGGTTTTTATTGATTTTAGGGGGGGGGATCTGTCTATCTCCTGGATCTGAATGCCTGTTTCCCTTCCCAGATTAGAAAAGCTTTCAGCTATGATTTGTTCAGATACATATTCTGGCCCTCTGGCCCTTTCGGCGTCCTCGGGAACCCCAATTAAACGTAGGTTTTTCTTCCTCAGGCTGTCGTTTATTTCCCTTGATCTATCTTCACGGTCTTTTAATTGTTTGTCTCTTTTTTCCTCAGTTTCCCTCTTTGCCATCAACTTGTCTTCTATGTCACTCACTCATTCTTCCACCTCGTTAACCCTGCTCGTTAGGACTTCTAGTTTGGATTGCATCTCACTCAATTGATTTTTAATTTCTGCCTGATTGGATCTAAATTCTGCAGTCATGAAGTCTCTTGAGTCCTTTATGCTTTTTTCTAGAGCCACCAGTAGCTGTATAATAGTGCTTCTGAATTGGCTTTCTGACATTGAATTGTAATCCAGATTTTGTAACTCTGTGGGAGAGAGGACTGTTTCTGATTCTCTCTTTTGAGGTGAGGTTTTCCTTCTAGTCATTTTGCTCAGTGCAGAGTGGCCAAAAACAAGTTGTATTGGGAAAAGGAGAAAAAGAGAGGAGAGAAAGAAGGAAAGAAGAGAGAAAAAGAAAAAAGATAAAAGGAAGAAAAAAAGAAAAAAAGAGAAGGAAAACGAAAGAAAGGGAAAAAAGGGTGGGGGAAGCAAACAGAAATCAAAAAGCAAAAAAACAAAAACAAAAACAAAAACAAAACAAAAAAACACGGGGGAGTATCTTCTGATTCTGTATACTTTAAGTCCCTTGACTTCCCCTGGAACTTTCCAGTGCTGCTGGGTCAATAATTTGTTTTTCCCCTGTCCATCTAGCTGGTCTTCTGGGGGAGGGGCCTGTTGTGTTGATTTTCAGGTGTTAGCACTTGGTGGAGCTGCTCTGCCCCCTGCCTGGTGCAGGGCTCAGTGGGGGTTGTTTACCCAGTGAGGCCCCAGGAGGAACAACCCCAGTGGCGGTAGCCAGCTCTAGAGCCCTGGATTCAGCTCCGGCAGTAACTCCGGAGCTCTCCGTCTGCAGGGCCTGGAGGCTCCGGGGCGGGGCCGCTGATCTGCTCAGCTCGGGGCAGGAGCGTCCTTGCTGTCCTGGGCCCTCCCGGCCTCTGCCTGTCCCGGGGGGAGGCAGGATCCTGGGCTGTGTCCCGGCGCCCTGTGCTCCGGAGCCTGCGCTGTTGGATTCGCGCTCCCGGCCGTGCAGCCCCCTCCGCGGAGCCGCCGCCCGAGCTCCTCCGAGCTGCTCTGGGTCCCGCCGTGCGCGCTGCAGCCCTTAGGGAGCTCGGCGCACTCTCCTGGGTGCGCAGGTGTCTGTTACTGTCCCAGGGATCCCGAGGGCATCCCCTCCCTCCTGGGGTCCTGCTCCACCTCCCTGCGAGCCCCTTTGTACCGGGAAGGTTGGTGCAGCTCCTGCTCCTCCGGGACGGGGCTCTCCTGTCCTGGGGACCCTCGCCCCGGCCTCAGCCCGGCTCCTCGCGGGGCCCCTCCCCCTTGAGGCCTTTTGTTTCTTTATTTCTTTTTTCCCGTCTTCCTACCTTGATAGAAGCGCGAACTCTTCTCACTGTAGCATTCCAGCTGTTCTCTCTTTAAATCTCAGGCCGAATTGGTAGGTTTTCAGGATGATTTGAAGGTTATCTAGGTAATTTGGTGGGGACGGGTGACTTGGAGACCCTACTCCTCCACCATCTTGCCCCTCCTCAACCTGGGTAATTATTCATTGCTATAATGAGACTGGGTTCAGTACCAACTCTAATATGTTTTTTGGGACCTCTGAGAATCTTTATTCAAACATATAAATAGATGGTATTAGAGCAGATTTTGCTATAAAATGTCATTCAACTCCTTGAACATCTTCCACTTTACATGCCAAAACCACACAAAGGCATATCTTCAAATACTATTTTTGTGATCCATCAGCTGACAACTCAATTAGATCTTCCTCAAATTTGTGGAAAGCAAAGAAATGGAAATCATCTTGAATTGGTAAGAGATTTGTTACCCATCACTAAAGATATCAATTTCTCAATTTCTGGGAATATATAAAAAAGACTTTGCCAAGCCTGATCAAATAACTATTAATTACACCACTTACTCTTTCATTTAGAGGTATCTTCTTTGGCCTGATATACTTACAACAGGTTGGGAAAACTAAGATACTCACTATTGTTAACACACTTTCAATAAATTGAGTTAACTCTGTAGCTTTCATTCTTTATTAAAAAATTATTAGTAAAAGTATATTGGAAAAAAAAGACCACATTGTATAACCTAATTAGCAAAATTATCCCTCTTTGTCAAACCAATAACTAAACAATTCTGACTCCATTTTTCATTTCAAAAAACCCTGCCTTTTGAATTCCAATTGTAGATATACAGACAGATAAGGCATGGAGTCCTGCCTAAGTCTGTCAGCTGGATATGAGAGACATATATGGACAGCGTCTACTCTAGGAGCAAAGATGGCTTTTGGTGTGATGTTTATTAATCTAAAAAGGAATTATATTTATTATACTATGCAAGTTTAAATACATATATTGGAAACTTATAGAGTTAGGTATTTGTAATAAAACACTCACAAATTATTATTATTGACATCCGTTTATATTCAATTAGAATTGTTTGATTATTAGGCTGATGGCATAGTTACATAATGTGACCAAATAGAAAATCTTAGATCTAGTTTTTTATGGCGGGAAAGGAAATGGTTAAGAGTCAACTGGAGTAACCATCATCAGCTTCATGTAAAATGTTGCAGGGGAACCCTGTGTGGATTAAAAGCAGCATTAGTTTTTCATGACCCCAGTCCAATTTAATTCACTCACAAAATATAGCTGGCTTTCACACAGTATGGTGTCAGTATGGTCTATGTCCTAGGAAACTTACATTTTTACTGATGAAACAGTACATATTCTTACCCATGTGAAATTTAAAAGGCAAATAAAATGATACAGAATACAGTCCTTGAAAAACAAAAGGGAAAACCCAACTGGTATAGTCAGAACAGGTTTCAAGGATCTTGTCTTGATGGACAGCATTCCAGATAGAAGAAAGAATATAAGGAAAGACTTAGAAGTGATTCAAGGATCAGAAAAGAAGCCAACCAGAGTAGCACAGTGGCTTTGAATTGGGGAAGAGTGAAAGAAAAAACTCAGATAATAAAGAGTCTGAAGGGACCCCATAAAGACTAAGCCTTGATTTTATAGGTAATGGAGAGCCACAGGAGGCTGTAGCACAAAGGAAAGATATAAAGAATACAAAATAGCTTATGGAAATGGAGAAGTAAAATAGGAGAGATCAAAGACTATGAAGAACATATTGCAATAAGGCAGGTTGTAGGGGCACCTGGGTAGCTCAGTGGGTTAGGCATCTGCCTTTGCCTCAGATCATGATCTTATGGACCTGGGATCGAGCCCCATGTTGGGCTCTCTACTCAGCAGAGAGCTTGCTTGTCCCCCTCCCTCTGTCCATCCCCACCACTTGGGCTCACTTGCGTTCTCTCTCTCTCTCTTAAATTAATAAATAAATAATATTAAAAAAAAAAAGAAACTACAGCAGGTGTCAGGTGGTAACAGTGATGACAGGAATAATGGAACCAAAGGGCACTAAACCTTAACTTGACTTCTAGACTGAGCTCTACACTAACAGGCTTAATGATCTTGGACAAGCCACTTAATCACTGAACCTTTGTTTCTTCCACTCTAAGGATCCCTTGGGATTAAATAAAGCATCTCTGAAGGCAACAGCAAGCTGGGAAGAATGGACCAAACAGAGAAATGTGACCCTCCCATCCATTCTTGCTTCAGCCAAATCAGCTGCTATAGTAGTAGCAATAGTAGTAGTGGTTTGAGGGCTTCTGATATCATTTGCAGAAAAGTTTATGCTACTTTAAAAGTTTTGAAAAAACTGGACTCCAAGAACCTCCTTCAAAGACATAAAATTTTGGGATGCCTGGGTGGCTCAGTGGTTGGAACGTCTGCCTTCGGCTCAGAGTATGGTCCCAGCTCCGGGGATTGAGTCCCACATCGGGCTCCCTTCGAGGAGCCTGCTTCTCCCTCTGCCTGTGTCTCTGCCTCTCTCTCTCTCTCTCTCATGAATAAATAAATAAAATCTTTTTTAAAAAAGACATAAAATTCTGAGATGTTATTTACAAGAGAACAGTTGGTAGGACGTAACAACTACACAGAGAAGGAAAAAAGGGATCTCAAAGAAGACTAAATGACTAGAAATTTCCAGTTCTTGGAAGAAAATGTTGAGTTTTTCCTAAAGTTAGAAGGGATAAACTAGCATGAAAGTTAGTGTTATCATTTCAAAAATAGATCTTTCTCCATAATCTGCAACTCCCAAAAAAGAGAATAATTGTATTCAAACATAACTTAAAATATTATGATATCTTTAGCATTAATTAGAAATGGAAAATCAAAAAAAGAAATGGAATCAATATAATCTCTAATAAGGGATAACTTAAAATTTTTTTAATTTTTCAAAAGGTAAAATGCTTTTGCTTCAGTGACATAGGCATCTGCAGTAAACCTTTGGGGCTTAAATTATTGGCTTGAATTTTCTGTTTCCCACATGTAAACCAAGCCACAAACCTGAGAAGTGTTTTTCTCCTAAGATATTTCTTTTAGCATGAAAGGAATATTAATTTGATACTCTCTTTCAAAATGTTATCTTTGCCCTGGGTTGTTCATACTAGATTCTAGATGGCATATTTGAGAATGCTTTGAACAAGCAAAACTATAATCTTTCCATATGTAAAGCCAGCATGTATTTTAAATTTTTTTTCACAACTACAGTATCACATGCAACTGGGAACAAAGTGTAATGGATGGTGATGACTGTTTGAGAACAGCTTGAACCTCCTTAAAGCCTTCAAGAAGGCTCTGTGAGCTGAATTCAGAAGTGCTGAAAATGAATTTTACTGCAAGCTGTGCTGTTTCAGAGGCAAATTTGCTTTTTTATAACTTATAACTATAGGACTCTCAAGTAAAAGTTCTCGTGTCAATGAAAAGATGGTTGTCCCCCCATGTCCGTCCTGTAGGAGTATTTCTTCTTCGTACAAACCACCCAGACAATCACGCTCAGAATGGTTCCTAAACTACTAATACATTTTGTTCCTATTGCTTGCCACTAATGCAATCAATTGCACTTTTCTATCATTTTATTGGTGTATGGTTCTTGTCTCTGGTGAATGGAAGTACCACTGCTACAGCAAATCAATTGGATTTTCATGTTTTGAGACAAAAGAGAGGTCAAAGAATGAGGTTTTGATTCATGGTCTCCAAGCTTTAAATGTAACATAAAAATAATTGTATCAAGTGCAGAAAAGAGGAAAGGGAAGTGTACCACCCTTGCATTTTACTGTGGCTTTTAATATCCTCAAGGAATAAGCCTTTGTCCTACCTCCTTGGCAGAAACTCTCATTGAGTACAGAGCCACTTTTGTTCAGATTACATTTTTCAAGCTATGCTCAGCTTCAGCAGATTCTTAATGAACAGAAGCCTCTTGCATCCCAGAAAGTCATGTCCCTTCAGTGCGCTGGGATGGTATCTTTCAAGTCCTCACTGAGAGGTCACAAGTAAATGCATTTGGGGAAGACTAATGACCAAGGAGATTTGACACTGGGTACTGCTGTCCTGCCACTGGGGTGACTTCCGCACCTCAACCTGCAACTGGAGCTGGACCTGCTCAAATGGACTCTTTCTTCAGGAGAGCATGCTCTTAGTGACATGGTACCTTGGTTGCTGGAGAAGCATGACACACAGAGAGACATGGATGCCACTCAAGCACATTAGTCCTTTTTTTTTTTTCCTAGGAAAACCCCAGAAAACTCTTTGTTCTTCCCATTTCTCTTAATTCAAGTCCTCCCAGGCAGAAGCCTGGCTCCCATGGTCTTTTCCCTGTGTTGTAACTCTCCCAACCATCTCTGACAGGAATCCTAAAGCAGGCATTTAATGGTGCAGAACAAGCAGGCCAGCCCTCTCCGCAGTGCACCTCGCTGCAAGAAGACTGTGCTCCCCATGACTCAGAATGAATCAGATACGGAGAAAAAAAATAACAGCACAAAGAGGCAGCTTAAGGACTAACTGGCAACCTGTGATCTGGAGAAAGAAGGCTGCAGGACAGATCACAGTTACCCGCCACTGGCTGCCCTGCCTGCTGCATTCTTCGAATAATGGAAAGAATGTAGAGTAGACCTTTTTTCCCAAGGAAATAAAAAAATTCTCTTGTTAAACACACTGCAGCAAAAAAAAAAAAAAAAAAAAAAAAAAAAAAAAATTCATCTCTGGTCTCGCAAGCTATGTTGTACCAAAATCAAACTATAAGTCAAAATCTTGTTCTTTGCATTTTCATTTTTTACTACCTCAATTTTCTGCCCTTTGTAAAAGCTTTATACATATCTAGATACAAAACTGAAAATGTGTGTGTATTTGTATTTCAAAATATTGGAGGGCAGCCTGAGTGGCTCAGTGGTTTAGCGCCGCCTTCAGCCCAGGGCCTGATCCTGGAGACCCGGGATCGAGTCCCACTTCGGGCTCCCTGCGGGGAGCTTGCTTCTCCCTCTGCCTGTGTCTCTGCCTCTCTCTCTCTCTGTGTCTCTCATAAATACACAAAATCTTTTTTAAAAAAATTGGAAAAGGGACGTTTTTTGGGTTATGCCTACTGTCTTTTTCATTATTTCTAATTAAAATTCAGAAAGTCCTTCACTAGAAACAGCTGGCAAATTTGCTTATATGTAGGAGCAGCCAACTTATGCTGACCCAGACCTATTCTTTCTACTTGCTACTGGAACTTTCCTTCATTCCATCCTTCTCTCTCCTTTTGTTCCTGCATTCCCACTGCTGCCCATCTGCCTTCTCATTCCCACCACTCCACATTCTGCACCTCACTTTTGGCTTCACTTCATGGCTGCTAAGTCATGGAAATTACAATAGGAGGACAAGCTGTCAAGGGAAGACCAGGCAGCTCAAGGCAAGCAGAACTTCTCTGAACACTCCTTGCTTTTGCCACATCTCTGAGAGAGAAAATGGAGGGAATTCCCCAACCTTTGCTCCTCCTCATGGCCTAGCTCCTAGTATCCTGGCCTCAAAGCTGACTGTGGGAGGAGAGAGAAATGGAGGAAAAGACCAGAGGAGGCACAGGGTAAGATGCTCTCCCGCTGCCCCCCACCAGGTCCCACTGTGTACACCCTGACACAATGGAAGCCCTTTGGGAAAGGAGAGGAGCAACACTAGCTAACTGAGCTTAAGGTCTTGCCATCTGGCAGAATGAAGCCCCCAAATACAGATTTATTTGAGTTGCTCTTCTTCATCTGAGTTTGTGGCCTGAGAGTCATACCTGGTACACTGGCAAGAGTACGCTTTCTCAACATTACAAGTATCTACTCTAAATTAACAGCCAACAAAATAACTAACAGTGAGAAACTAGAGGCATTCTCATTCGAAATAAGATTGAAACAAGAAAATCTGCTACTATCATTCTTCTGTTGAACCCAATTAAAAAGGAAAGAAATTGAAAGTAGAAGTGGCACTTTAATTACTGGAAGTAAGGACACAAAAACACCATTATTTGTAGCCCATATGAGAATCAACTGAAAAGCTCTTAATTTTTTTCAAATTTTGGCAAAAAAAAAATCAGATAAATTTAAATAAGATGAATATACACTTTCAAAGTCATCTATAGAGCATCAATACCAAAAAGATGTAATTGGAGAAAACCAAGTTGTGCAAAACAACAATACAAACCATAGAATACCTAAGAATAAAACTAACCTTAAAAAGTGTGATTGATACAAAAAAAGATCGGAATTTTGGTGAAAGATTTAAGATTTACATAAAAGGAGAGACATTCTACATATAACAAAGGAAACACCAATACTACTAGTGGTAATAAAAGGCATCATTTACCTGCTAGAACACTGTGGATGATGGTTAATTGCCTTGAGTTGGAAGACAGTTTGCATTTACAACTGTTAATTTATTCATCCTTTGAATTTATGTAAGGTTTTTGTACACAACTCTCAATTCTTTAAGAGATGACAACAAATTTTGGTTTTCTACTGTCATGTGAGAACATTGAGCCCCAGCAATGTGTCATCATGTGAGGAAAATAAAGCGCTGCAGTTAAAAAAAAAAAAAAGCATCATTTATTAAGAGGCATAGAACAACAGGAATTACTAATTTTAGTTATTTTAGTTAATGATCACCTACTCTATGCCAAGAATTGTTCAAGGTGTTTTATATCTTATTTTCATTTTATTTCATCTCTCCAACCAATCTATCAAGTATTGTTATCCCTATTTTACAGATAATGTATGTCAGAGTATAAAATATATCCTTTAAACACTTTGACATATCTATTAAAATGTCTAGGTCTCAGGACAACTGGGTGGCTCAGTCAGTTAAGAGTCTGCCTTTGGCTCAGGTCGTGATCCCAGGGTCTTGGGATTGAGTCCCACATCCCACATTGGGCTCTCTGCTCAGCAGGAAATTTACTTCTCCCTCTCCCTCTGCCTGCCACTCCCCCTACTTGTTCTCGCTCTCTCTTTCTCTCAAGTAAGTAAATAAATAAATAATATTTTTTAAAAAATAAGTTAAATAAAATAAAATATCTAGGTTTCACCCCTAGAGCATTTTATGTTTAACAAAATACCTACATAAATTGCATGGAATATTTAACGGGACAAAATTATTCTAAATTTCTTCTGAAAGAAGGTGTGAAGGGAAAGACAAAAATTTCAAAGAGTAATTAATGCCAAAGAAGAATGAACAGAGACATTTAAAAACAAACAAACCCTAGCATACACAAATCTTTAATATTTGGTCAAGGAAGCATTGCAAACCAGTAGAAAAATCAATTATTACATTTCAAATGATGCTAAGAAGATTGACTGGTTTAAGAGAAAAAAATGAGCCCCTACTTCAGGTCACCTACTAGACTAAGTTCCACAAGTTTTAAAGAATTAATTTAAATAAACTAGAAGAAACCATATAGCAATAGAGTGAGCATAAAAGCAAAATAAATATAATGAAAAAGTTCAACAGATTTAACTTATAATACAAATTTCTATATTTCATGAATAAAATGTGAAAATAAAAACACGGGGAAATATGTGCAATGTGTATGACAAAGAGTTAATGTATTTACATTTAAAGAAGTTCCATCAATCAATGTTTTAAAAAGACAAAAATCTCAATAGAAATATGAGCAGAGGGCACCTGGGTGGCTCAGTGGTTGAGCATCTGCCTTTGGCTCAGGTCTTGATCCCAGGGTCCCAGGATCGAGTCCCACACCAGGTTCCTCACAGGGAACCTGCTTCTCCCTCTGCCTGTGTTGTGTCTCTGTGTCTCTGTGTCTCTCATGAATAAATAAATAACATCTTTAAAAAAAAGAAATATGGGCAGAGTATGAATAAGCAAATTGTAAAAGAATTGTTTAGATTTTCTATTTATGTTAGAAATAGATGTCAGTTTGGTAAATTATGTTTACTAGGAATTAAATTATTTCACTATTTATTAATTCACTGGAATGAATTTTTATAATATTCTCATATATTTTTAATGTCTATAGTATCTAAAGTGGCATCCTATTTTTAATTCCCAATATTGGTAATATGTACTTCTCTCTTTTTTGGTCAATCTTTCTGGGACAGAATCAATGAGAGTTGATCCTTTCTACTATATGTTTGTTCTGTTCCATTAATTTCTGCCTTTAACTTGATTGTATCTTCCTTTTTCCTTTTTGGGGGTTTAGTTTGCTATTCTTCCAACTTGCTAAGATGGATGTTTAGATTATTAATTTTCATCCTTTCTTGTTTCCTAACATATGTATTAGGGATTAGAATTTCCTTATAAGCAAGGCTGCATTCCTAAACTATAAAGTAATTACAGTGATTTGCCTAAACATGAAGCTACAGTTAACTAAGTGAATTAATTTTTAATAGTAATAATGGGAGATAGTGACAAAGGAGATAAAACATTTGCTCAAAGACAAAAATGGCAAGAGCAGAGACTGACGATAAATGAGCCATGATTTCAGGAAAACAAAATAAGAAGATAACGAGAAAATTTCTCCTAAATGTGAATCAGGTTTTGTCTTTACTTCCTCATTAAGGAAAGTAGTCTCACAACAGATGCTCCATCCTCTTTTAATGGGACTAATGCTCATTTTTCACAAAGCATTGAGATTACCACTATCCCTGAAGTAGCAGGCATTCAGAGAACAGGTTGCAAAATCATTGACCAGAGTTCAATATGCGACAGGAAGGGAGGGGCATTCCTACCAATACTCGCTAAAATTTTAATGAAATTGATGAAGTACAGAGTAACAGAGAAAAAGGCCATAATAACTGAAAGAGGTTCGAACCTATCAGTAAAACTGTCTACTTGGAACAGAACTCTGTCAAGCCACAAACACACAAACACACACACACACATACATACACACACGCAAACAAGCACATGCACCAAAGAGTTTTCAATAAAAAAACTTGAAACTATGACCTTCTTGGACTTCTATTTTCTCCAGTTGTCTGATAGTGGAGTACCGCAAGGCTCCATCCTGATTCTGCTTTCCCTTTTTGATTTATATTCCTGCCTAGATGAGTTTATCCAATCTCCTGGTCTTAAATGATATACACTTTCCCAAGTGTGTATCTCATTCAGATTCTTCTCCCAAATTCCAGATTTGTACACATAATCATATAAAATAGACATCTCCAATTTAGGATATCCAAAATTGAACCCATCTCCTCTAAAATCTGCTCTATATGCAGCCTCTTTCATTCCCAGTTAATGGAAATGCTATCTTTTTTCTCTTCATTTTGAAGTAATTTTAGACTCACAGAGAATCGGCAAAAATAGTATAGAGTTCCTGAGAACTAACAGATTCCCCACAAACTAACATCTTACATAACCATACTACAATTATAACAAGCAGATAATTATGATTGGTATAATACTATTAAATAAATATAGACCTTACTTGGATTTCACTAGTTTTTACACACACTTTAAAAATATTTATTTATTTATTTATTTATTTATTTATTTATTTATTTATTTAGGGTGGGGGGTTGGGAGGGGTAGAAGGAGAGAGAGAATCTCAAGCAGACTTCCCTCTGAGCATGGAGCCTAGAAAGGAGCTCAATCCCATGACCTCAAAATCATGACTTGAGCCAAAACCAAGAGCCAGACACTTAATCAACTGAGCCACCCAGGAGCCCCAACATTTGCTCTTTTTCACTTTGGTATATATAGCTCTATGAAATATTATCACATGTTTAGATTTTTGTAACCAGCAGTAGATACAATGTACATAGAACTGTTGTTCCAGGGACGCCTGGGTGGCTCAGTGGTTGAGCATCTGCCTTCAGCTCAGGGTGTGATCCTAGAGTCCAGGGATCGAGTCCCACATTGAGCTCCCTGCATGGAGACCACTTCTCCTTGCCTGTGTCTCTGCCTCTCTCTCTATGTCTCTCATGAATAAATAAATAAAATCTTTAAAAAAAAAAAAGACCAAAATCTATAAAGAACTTATTGAACTCAACAGCAAAGAAACAAACAATCCAATCATGAAATGGGCAAAAGACATGAACAGAAATCTCACAGAGGAAGACATAGACATGGCCAACAAGCACATGAGAAAACGCTCCGCATCACCTGCCATCAGGGAAATACAAATCAAAACCACCATGAGATCCCACCTCACACCAGTGAGAATGGGGAAAATTAACAAGGCAGGAAACAACCAATGTTGGAGAAGATGTGGAGAAAGGGGAACCCTTTTGCACTGTTGGTGGGAATGTGAACTGGTGCAGCCACTTTGGAAAACTGTGTGGAGGTTCCTCAAAGAGTTAAAAATAGACCTGCCCTACGACCCAGCAATTGCACTGCTGGAGATTTACCCCAAAGATACAGATGCAGTGAAACCCTGGGACACCTGCACCCCGATGTTTATGGCAGCAATGTCCACAACAGCCAAACTGTGGAAGGAGCCTTGGTGCCCATCGACAGATGATGGATAAAGAAGCTGTGGTCTGTGTGTACAATGGGATATTAGCCATTAGAAACGACAAATACCCACCATTTGCTTCGACGTGGATGGAACTGGAGGGTATTATGCTGAGTGAAATAAGTCAATCGGAGAAGGACAAACATTATATGGTCTCATTCATTTGGGGAATATAAAAAATAGTGAAAGGGAATAAAGGGGAAAGAAGAAAAAATGAGTGGGAAATATCAGAAAGGGAGACAGAACATGAGATACTCCTAATTCTGGGAAACAAACAAGGGGTGATGGAAGGGGAGGTGGGCGGGGGGTGGGGGTGACTGGGTGACGGGCACTGAGCGGGGCACTTGACAGGATGAGCACTGGGTGTTATGCTATATGTTGGCAAATTGAACTCCAATAAAAAAAATTTTTAAAAAAGAACAGTTCCAGTATTACCCCAAATAAGTTCCCTCGGGCTACCTATTAATAGTCACATCCTCCTTACTCCAGCCCTAACCCCTGGCACCCACAGATGTGTTCCCCAATGCTATAATTTTATCATATCAAGAATGTTATATAACTGGAATCATATGGTATGTAACCTTTTGAGATGTGCTTTTTTCACTTAGCAGAATATAATACATCTGACACATCCATCCAAGTTGTTGCATGGAATCCTTTTTTTTTCTGAGCAGTACTCAGTTATATAGAAATACTACAGTTTATTTATCCATTCACTTGTTGAAGGACATTTGGATTATTTCTAATTTTTGCCTATTACAAATAAAATTGTTACGGATATTCATCTACAGGTTTTCACTGAATATAAATTTTCATTTCTGTAGGATACATATCTAATTGTGGGATTGCTAGGTTAAATGGTAAGTGGATACTTAACTTTACAAGAAACTGCCAAACTGTTATCTGCACCCCAATGTTTATAGCAGCTGTATCCACAATAGCCAAACTATGGAAAGAGGCCAGATGTCCATCAATATATGATAAAGAAGAGGTGGTATGTATATATACAATGGAATACTCCTCACCCATCAAAAAAATGAAATCTTGCCATTTGCAAAGATGTGAATAGAACTAGAGGGTATTAGGCTAAGCAAAATAAGTCAATCAGAGAAAGACAATTATCATAGGATTTCACTCACATGTAGAATTTAAGAAACAAAATAGGATCATAGGGGAAGGGAGGTAAAAATAAAACAAGATGAAATCAGAGAGGGAGACAAACCATGAAAGACTCTTTTTTTTTTTTAATTTTTATTTACTTATGATAGTCACACAGAGAGAGAGAGAGGCAGAGACACAGGCAGAGGGAGAAGCAGGCTCCATGCACTGGGAGCCCGACGTGGGATTCGATCCCAGGTCTCCAGGATCGCACCCTGGGCCAAAGGCAGGCGCCAAACCGCTGCGCCACCCAGGGATCCCCGAGAGACTCTTAATCATAGGAAACAAACTGAGGGTCGCTGGCTGGGGCGAGGGGGGATGGGGTAACTGGGTGATGGACACCAAGGAGGGCTTGTGATGTAATGGGCACTCAGTATTATATAAGAGTGAGGAATCTCACTCTTACTGACCTCTACCTCTGAAACTAATAATGCATCATATGTGAATTAATTGAATTTAAATTTAGAAACAAAAATAAAACAAAAAAGAAACTGTCAAACTGTTTTCCAGAGTAGCCATGCCATTTTACATTCCTGCCAACAATGAGATCCAGTTCTTCACGTCCTTATCAGCACTTACTATTGCCTGTATTTTTTACCTTAGGTATTCTAACACACACACTGTAGTATCTTATAGTGGCTTTAATTTGCATTTCTCTAATGGCTAATAATGTCAAGCTTATTTCCATGTACTTTCTTGTCATTTTTTGCAGGACTATCTGTTGAAATCTTCTCATTTTCAAATTAGTTTGTTTTCTTCCTGATTTAAAGAGAGAGAGAGAGAGTATGTGTGTATACACATGCATATACATCCTTTGGGGATATGTAATTTGCGAATAATTTTCCCCATATTGTCACTTTATTTTCATTTTCTGAATGGTCTTTTCACGCAGCAAAATTTTTAATTCTAATGAATTCCAATGTATAAACTTTTATTTATTTTGTGAATCATGCTTCTGGTGTCATGTTTAAGAACTTTGCCTACCCAAGGGTCATGAAGATTTTCTTCTATGTTTTCTTCCAAAAGTTTTATAATTTTATACTTAGATCTATGGCAAATTTTGAGTTAATTTTTGTATATGAATATACTATCTTTTTAGTTACTCAAACCAAAAATTTTGAAGTCACCTTTGACTTCTCTCTTACACTCTGTATCAAAACCAAGTTCTACCGATTCTTTCTTCTTGACTGTTCCACATCTGGCCCAACACACTGTTATCTTTCATCAGATTACCACATAAGTCTCTCTTTTTTTCTTTTTTTTTTTTTTTAAGATTTTATCCATTCATTCATGAGAGACACAGGGAGAGGGAGAAGCAGGCTCCCTGCAGGAGCCCGATGTGGGACTCGATCCCAGAACCCGGGATCATGACCTGAGCCGAAGGCAGACGCTCAACCACTGAGCCACCCAGGTGTCCCACTGCACAAGTCTCTTAATTAATCTCCATTTTCTTTCCTTCTGTATAGCCTACCTTCATTACAGCAACAAAAATGATATTTTTAAAGCTTAAATCAGGTCCCTCTTCTGCTACAATTTCTTCAGTGGTTGCCATTTCTCTATATGATCTGCTCCCTTCCTTCCTTCTCTGACCACATGTCTCAAACTTTACCATTCAACATCTCCACTCCCTCCTCACTGGCTCCTTCCTTGTGCTATTTTGACCATGTCAGGTGTATTCCCATCTTTATATGGTTGTTCCCTTGTTTGAAATGCTCCTCTGTCAGATAATCAGACAGCTAACTCCCTGTCTCCTTTAAGACTTTCCTTCAAAGGAAAACTTCCAAATTCATTGCATGAGGCCAGTATCATCCTGATACCAAAACCAGATAAAGACACCACAAAAAAAGAGAGAACTACAGGCCAATATCTCTGATGAGCATACGTGCAAAAATCCTCAACAAAATACTAGCAAGTCGAATCCAACAATACATTAAAAAAATCATTCACCATGATCAAGAGGAATTTATTCCTGGCTTGCAAGTTTAGTTCAATGTCTGCAAATCAATCAATGTGATACATCACACCAATAAGAAAGGATAGAAACCACATGATCATTTCAATAGATACAAAAGCATTTGACAGAGCACAACATCCACTCATGATAAAAAGCCCTCAACAAATTAGGTTTAGAGGGAACATACCTCAACATAATCAAGGCTATATGTGAAAAACCTATAGCAAACATTCATAATCAATGGGGGAAAACTGTGAGCTTTTCCTATAAGGTCAAGAATAAGACAAGGATATCCACTTTCACTATTTCTAGATGACATGATAGTATACATAGAAAACCTAAAAGACTCCACCAAAAAACTACTAGAATTGATAAATGAATTTAGTAATATCACAGGATACAAAATCAACATACAGAAATCTGTTGCACTTCTATACACTAATTATGAAGCAGCAAAAAGAGAAATTGAGAAAACAATCCCTTTTACAATTGCACCCAAAATAATAAGATACCTAGGAATAAACCTAATCAGAGAGGTGAAAGACCTGTACTCTGAAAACTATAAAACACTGATGAAAGAAATGTAAGACAACACAAAGAAATAGAAAGACATTCCATGTTCATAGCTTAGAAGAACAAATATTGTTAAAATGTCTATACTACCCACAGCCCGTATACTACCTCCCTTCCCCTATGATCCTATAGTAAAATGTCTATACTACCACCCCCATTAAATCTATAGATTTAATGTAATCTCTATCAAAATACCAATAACATTTTTCCTAGAACTGGAGCAAACAATCCTAAAATTTGTGTGAAACTACCAAAGACCTCGAATAGCAAAAGTAATTTTGAAGAAGAAAAGCAAAGCCACTCTGCCTCCTCTGTGTGTGTGTGTGTGTGTCTCTATGAATAAATAAACAAGTAAAAAATTAAAAAAATGAAAGAAAAGAAAGAAAGAAAGAAAGAAGAAAGAAAGAAAGAAAGAAAGAAAGAAAGAAAGAAAGAAAGAAAGAAAGAAAGAAAGAAAAGAAAAGCAAAGCCAGGGGTATCACAATTCCAGACTTAAAGTTACGTTACAAAGCTGTAGTGATCAAAACAGTATGATACTGGCATAAAAAAACACACATATGTCAATAGAACAGAATAGAAAATCCAGAAATAAACCCACAATTACATGGTTGATTAATCTTCAGCAAAGCAGGAAAGGATATCCAATGGGGAAAAGACAGTTTCCTCAAAAAAGATGTTGGGAAAACCAGTCAGATACATGCAAAAGAATGAAACTGGACCTCTTTCTCACACCATATACAAAAATAAACTCAAAATAAAGACCTAAATGTGAGACCTGAAACCATAAAAATCCTAGAAGATAGCACAAGCAGTAGTGCCTCTAACATAGGCCATAGCAATATTTTTCTAGATATATCTCCTGAAACCAGGGAAACAAAAGTAAAAAATAAACAATTTGACTATATCAAAATAAAAAACTTCTAGACAGTGGAAGAAAGCCATCAACAAAACTAAAAGGCAACCTACAGAATGGGAGGAAATATTTGCAAATGATACATCCAATAAAGGGTTAGTATCTAAAATACATAAAGAACTTTAAAAACTCGACACCCAAAAAAGCCAAATAATCCAATTAAAATGCTCAGAAGACATGAACAGACATGACTCCAAAGAAAACATACAGATGGCAAAGAGGCACATGAAAAGATGCACGACATCACTCATCATCATGGAAATGCAAATCAAAACTATAATGAGATATCACCTCACACTCATCAGAATGGCTAACATCAAAAACAAGAAACAAGTGTTAGTAAAGATGTGGAGAAAGGAGAACCTCTTACATTATTGGTGGGAATATAAACTGGTGCAGTCAATGTGGAAAACAGTATGTTTAAAATAGAACAATCCAGTACTCACTCTGCTGGCTATTTACCCACAGAATACAAAACACTAATTCAAAGGGATGCATGCCCCCCTATGTTTATAGCAGCATTATCTACAATAGTAAACTATGGAAGCAGCCCGTGTCCACTGATCGATAAATAAAGAAGCAAGTGATATACATATATAATGGAATATTATTCAGATATGAAAAAGAATGAAGGGGCAGCCCGGGTGGCTCAGCAGTTCAGCATCTGCCGTCGGCCCAGGGCGTGATCCTTGAGTCTCAGAACGAGTCCTGCGTCGGGCTCCCTGCATGGAGCCTGCTTCTCTCTGCCTGGGTCTCTGCCTCTCTCTGTGTGTGTCTCTCATGAATAAATAAATAAAATCTTTTTTTAGAATGAAATCTTGCCATTTGCAACAAGGATGGAGCTAGAGAGTATAACCTGGTGAAATAAGTTAGTCAAAGACAAATGCCATAGGATTTTACTCACCTGTGGAATTTAAGAAACAAAAGAACAAAAGGGAAAAAAAGAGAGAGAGAAACCAAGAAACAGACTCTTAACTATAGAGAACAAGCTCGTGGTTAGCAGAGAGGAGGTATGTGGGGCATGCAGAAAATAGCTGATGGGGATCAAGGGGTGCACTTGTGTGAAAACCAGGTTATATATCTGTTGAATCACTACATTGTACACCTAAAACTAATATAACACTATTAACTAAATTGGAATTAAAATATAAAAAGACAAGACTTTGCTTCCATATCACCTTTGCAATTAAGTCTTCCCAGATCAATCTAAAATTTCCACTTGCTGCTTGTCACCTCGAACATTCCCGATCACCCTTACCTCACCGTACTTCTGTTTCCACAGCACTTACCATGTCCTCATGCATCTCCCAGGTCACCTATTCATCACATCTATTGTCATACTGTCTGTCCCCACCCTGCTAGACAATAACAATAACTGACGCATCCCATGTGTCCGGAAGTGCCTGGCAATAAGCAGGTACTTAAGGTACTTATAAGGCTTTCTTTGAATGACAGAATGATGGCACTTCTTAAATCAGTGATCCTCAAAGTAAGCTCTGCCATGCCTTGGGGTTCCCAATTCCCTCCCAGGAACCCAGAAGTCAAAATGATTTTCATGATGACATTGAGGTGATAATTGCATTTTCTATTGTATTGTCACTTGTGCTGATGGTGCAAAAAACAACGTGGCTAAAACTGCTGGCACTGACCAAAGCAGTGGCACCGAATTATTCTCATCGTCATTTACTGTTCTTCGTTGCCCTGTGCTTGCAGTTAAAAAAAAAAAAGAAAAGAAAAGTCAGTTTTGCATAAGAATGCCCTGGATAAAGCACGGAAAAAAGTGTTAGTTCTCAATCCTTAAGTATACTCCTGCTTAATATTCTATGTTCTGAAACAGGAGGTCCTCATAAAGTGCTTCTGCTGTATACCAAAGTGCATTGGCTCGTTCAAGGAAAACAACCTGTGTGAGAGTATTTAAGTTGTGAGCTGAACTAGACACTTTTTGATAGAACACCAGGTTGTCTTAAAAAGATACTGGCTTGGTATGGTTATTTGTATGGTTATTTGGATTTGCATATTGGTGGACATTTTCACTTCACATTCTAGTTACTTTAAGGAAAAGAACACAGTAATTGCTGTCAATTACAAACTCTAATCTTTCAATATAAATTAGAATACTGGAAATTCATATCCTGCACCATGCGCTTTTAAGCTTCCCACTACTTAGATTTTCCTGATTTAACTTGTAATACTGTAAATATAAATAGATGTAACCCACATAAACAAAAACTCTTTGAGTTTTTCAACAATCTTTAAGGGGTCCTGAAAACAAAGTTTGAGAACAGATGATTTGTGTCAATCGTTGTGCAACTGTCCTCATATTTACAACCTAGGTGCCTCCATGGATAGTTACGGGCGGAACTCTGAACATCTGCACTGAGAGGCTCCAGCCCACTGCCCTTCTATAGATTATTCATTTTTGCTGTACAACTAAGAGTCACTTTTTAAAAAAAGATTTTATTTATTTATTCATGAGAGACACAGGGAGAGAGACAGTCAGAGACACAGGCAGACGGAGAAGCAGGCCTCATGCAGGGAGTCCGATGTGGGTCTTGATCCCAGGTCTCCAGTATCAGGACTTGGGCTGAAGGTAGTGCTAAACCCCTGAACCACCCAGGCTGCCCCTATGAGTCACTTTAAAGGTAAGGCAACTATAGCTGAGATCATGGCTCGGTGGCACCGAGAGGTCTTGGTGATCAGGAGAGAAGGATTTGCCACAAGATTGACCACCCTATAATGAACCTTAGAGGTTTCCAAAGCAGACATCACCTGAAATCTCATGGCTTTCTGACAACTTCTCAAAAGAATTATGAGTACTATTTGATTTGCTGGAAAGCATAAATATTGCACATCAAGAAATGTTTTTCGTGTTTGGGATTCACTTCACATTGTAATCCCTTAACCTTAGAAATAAAGTTCCACATTGGAACTAAAACTATAAAAGAATATACGTATTTATTCACCAGCTTTCACAAACATATTGAAACTGAATGCCAGGAAACAAAAATATTCAGGAGTAATTTTCTGCAAGTAAACATAAATATTAGCGCTCTTTCTCAGGAGTGTTGTAATACAACAGCCAGTGAAAACATAATTTCGCACATCTTCTGGTTTCAAGAAAAACATCTTATTAATTGATATCAAATCAGTTTTTTTTAAAGATTTTATTTATTCATGAGACACACAGAGACAGAGACACAGGCAGAGGGAGAAGCAGGCTCCATGCAGGGAGCACGACATGGGACTTGATCCCGGGTCTCCAGGATCACACCCTGGGCTGAAGGCAGGCGCTAAACTGCTGGGCCACTGGGGCTGCCCTTAAATCAGTTTTTATCGTATTTAAGGATATTTTTAATCGTCAAGCTAATTTCTCAAAAAAAAATTTTCCTGGTACATTTTCTCATTTTCATCTTCAATTTCTTGCCAGTTCTCAGTATGTGTTTTAGTCAGAACTCTTTCTACTGTAGGTGCTAGAAATCTAAGTTAAACTAAACAAAAGAGAAAGAGGAAGAAAAGGAAGAGGAATTAGCTCACAGAAAAACAGAGGCCCTGGGATCCCTGGGTGGCGCAGCGCTTTGGCACCTGCCTTTGGCCCAGGGCGCGATCCTGGAGACCTGGGATCGAATCCCACGTCGGGCTCCCGGTGCATGGAGCCTGCTTCTCCCTCTGCCTGTGTCTCTGCCTCTCTCTCTTTCTCTCTGTGACTATCATAAATAAATAAAAAATTAAAAAAAAAAAAAGAAGAAGAAGAAGAACAGAGGCCCTGATGTTGAGCTTAAGCACAGCCAGATCTAGGGACTAAAGTCTCTAGGACTTTTTGTCTCCACTACCTGTCTCTACTTGGCTGCATTGTCACAATCATGCCTGGTCTCTTATCAGATTAACAAATGAGGCAGAAAGGGAATTTCATTCTTCCAGCATCTTTAATCAATCTCTCTCCTTCCCGCCCTCTCTCTCTCTCTCCGACTTCCTCTCCCCCTACCTCTCTCTCTTTCTCCTCCCCCCCCAACACACACATGCACACACAAACACACACACAGAGGTTGGCCATGGCTGGATCATGTTTCTACCTCTGTGTGCTCAACCAGATAGTAAACTAATTGGCTCAGCCCTGGTCACATGCTGCCTTCATCAGGGTTCTCCAGAGAAATATAACCACAGGGATACTATAGATTCATGATGATGAATTAGCTCACATGACTATGGGGGCTGAGAAGTCCCATGACCTGCTGCCTATAAGCGAAGACCCAAGAAAGCTGGTGGTGGTGTTCCAGTCTGAGCTCACAGACCTAAGAACCACAGGAGTTGATAGTGTAAATCCCAGTCCAGGGGCAGAACACTGATGTCCTGGCTCAAGCAAGAAGCCAAGATAGGAATGAGTTCTCTTTTGCTCTGATTTTTGTTCCCTGAGGCCCTCAATGGATTGGATGAGAGCCACCCATGCTGGGGAGGGCAATCCACTTGGATGTATGCTTTCAAATGCTCATCTCATCCAGAAACACCCTCACAGACACACTTAGAGGTTTAACGTTCCATCTGGGCACCCCTTGGCTCAGTCAAGTTGACACATAAAATTAGCACATGTGCCAACCCTGTAAGGGTATGCAGATGTGTGAGACTCCATTATAGACATACCTCTAGGGACAAATGGATTTGAGGAGAAATGGATCCACACACAAAAAAATGCCAGCCAATAAAAAGAGCTTTCTGCTGCCATATACAGAATCCCTGTTCATTTGTACTCCCTGCTCCCGTCGCTGAGCATCTTACACAGACAGGATAAAATTTCCATAAGTAAGCAGTGCTTGACATAATCTTTTTCAGAATCATTACTCTGTAATTTTAAAAACTGTCTGATTTGAGGGATTAGAGTAAACTGACACTAGAAAATCAATCACCTCTCACTCATCTCACCACAGCGGACTATTCAAGACAGAATAAATTCAAATTGGCAGTAGTTAAATTATTATAAAAGTAGAGGGCTGCGTTAGACAATTCACTGGATAAGTCATTCAGGAAGTCCATCAGAAAAGACAGGCAATGTGGATCTGCTTAATAGGAATTGAGTTTTTCCTCCAGAAACATTACAGACCAGTGTTTCTAGATACTAGTATAAGGGAAACTCACAACTGTATCTTGATTTTATGAAAGGATTCCAACCTAAGATGGAACCAGAGGATATGAAATGGAGAATCTCATGCCTGTGCTGTTGGAAGAACTGAGAGACTGATTTCCCATAAATGCCTGATTTATAAAAGATGGAAACATACTCCTGAGCAATGAACATCCATCAAGAATCTCTGCCTATCTTCAAGCTAATGAGCTTCTTGGCTGGACTCCCCTTCTTCGTACTCCTTGCCCATAAATACAAACCTGCAAAGCTTCAAGGGGTGCACCTACAGCTTGCTATAAGTTCATATTTTCAAATTGCAATTCCTTTGCTGCAGAATAAACTCAATGTCAGATAATTTGAGCTTCCTTCAATTTACCTCTTTCTTTAGGTTGCCAATTTGTTCTCAAAATGCCAGTCTACAAGCCACAGGGGCCCCTCTGTGTCCAGGTGTCTAGCTGCAGGGGACACCGAGGTGCCGCATCTTTACCCCCTCCCCATGGCCGCTTCAGGACAAGAAGCCCTTTGGATTCATGAAACAAGGAGGCCCTGAGACAGGCGGTTCCAACGCTGCGGCAGCCTTCCTAAGCAAGCCGAAATCTAAGTTTATAAATGCCTGAAGGTCACAAAATTGAAAGCTCAGTTCGACCAGTCACAGTCAACTAGGCTTTAGGCTGTAAATCTCTCCCCGGCTCCCGCCTATGGCAAAGCGCTCTGACCATTTTCGCTTGGCCCTGCCGCATTCCTGTTGGTTTCCGCTCAAATGAATTTTTTTTTTTTAGATATTATGTATTTATTCATGAGAGACCCGGAGAGGCAGAGGCACAGGCCGAGGGAGAGGCTCCTGAGGCGGATCGGCGCTCCAGTGCTCCCGGTGGGCTCGATGCTCCTGGTGCTGGAGGTGCTCCCGGTGGGCTCGGTGCTCCCGGTGCTGGTGCTGCTCCCGGTGGGCCTGGTGCTCCCAGTGGGCTCGGTGTTGGCGCTGCTGGCGCCGCTGGCAGTGCTCCCAGTGGGTCCGATGCTCCCAGTGGGACCGATGCTCCCGGTGGTGGTGGTGCTCCAGGTGGGCCTGGTGCTCCTAGTGGTCCCGATGCTCCCAGTGGGCCTGGTGCTCCCAGTGGCCCTGGTGCACTCCAGTCTGCGCTGGGCCAGCTGCCCATGGAGGCACAGAGCCTGTGCCTTCACTGCCCATGTGTCCTTCACCTGTCAGATGAACTTCTCTTATCTGAATCTTTGTCCCAGAAAAGACAGAAACAGAAAAAAAAAGTTTTAAAGCATGTCTTGAGAGGGCCATCCAATGCTTTCCTTATACTTTAGTATAAGGACTTTTTTCCTCCCAGCTTTATTATAATTGACAAATAAGAATTGTATATATTTAAGGTGTACAACGTGATTACATATATATATATATACACACACACACATACATATGTGAAATGATCACCACAATCTAAGTGGTTAATACATCCATCACCTCGCAGGATTACCATTTGTCTGTGTGTGTGCATGTGTGTGTGTGCATACAGTGCGTGTGTGCATGCAGTGACTACACTTAAGATCTTGTAGCAAATCTTAAATACATAAAACAGTATTATTAACTACAGTCACCATGCTGTACATTAATTAGATCCCCAGAACATACTTACCTTACAAACTGAAAGCTTGTACAGCACACATACCTTAGTCCAGTAAGGTGCCATGTTTCCAGCAGTCACTCTTTGACCAAACTGGAAGACCTATGGCATAAAAAAGAGAGGAAAAGGTCTATGAATAATATGCACTTGAGGGCACCTGAGTGACTCAGTGGTTGAGCATCTGCCTTCAGCTCAGGTCATGACCCCGGGCTCCTGGGATCAAGTCCCACATCAGGGTCCCTGCAGGGAGTGTGCTTCTCCTCAGCCTATGTTTCTGCCTCTCTCTGTGTATCTCTCATGAATAAATAAAATCTTTAAAAATATATGTATACATATATATACATATATACATATATATACACTTGATAACTGCGTGACAGCATTTAGGCCCCCCCCCCTCCAAAACAACAATGTAAAAAGAATAGAAAATAAAGTTAGTGAGGGAATAGCTAAAGTTATCTGGTTTCTTGTATCAACTCTCAATCTTCCTGCGTTGAAATGAATAGATTAGAAGTCAACAGGTATGAGACAGGAGACAGGAAGCATTTACTAGAGGGCCCCATCATTTACTATATGGCCCCAAACTGCTGCGCTGCTTCATTTTCTGATCTCTTCCTTTGGTGTCTGCACTCTAATACCGCGGAGCAAGACCCCTTGTCTAACTGACATACATTAATTATCACCTATAGAAGGTGCAGATCATATTCTATTTGTTCTGCCTAAGATGGCAGGAAGTCAAGCAATACATTTTGAAAGAATATTATTTACTTGGTTAAAGGAAAAAGGCGGCTCTCAAAGGAGTCCAGAAAAATTCCTCTAATAGATCTTTCCCCACAAAGTCATATAAGCTATTTATATTATATCTAAGATGCTTCCCCCATTTCTTAATTAAATTTTTTTTTAAAGATTTTACTTATTCATCCATGAGACACAGAGAGAGAGAGGGGCAGAGACACAGGCAGAGGGAGAAGCAGGCTCCACGCAGGGAGCCCGACGTGGAACTGGATCCCAGGACCCCTGGGTCACGACCTGAGCAAAAGGTAGACACTCAACCGCTGAGCCACCTAGGCGTCCCATCTTAATTAAATATTTTAAAGGCAAGTCTTATAGCACTTGTGTTTCACATATATTAAGTATTTGTTCAAGTGATGTTTGGCAAGTATTATACTAAATGAGCAATTTAAAAACGGAGGTATTGACATCCACATGCAGAAGAATGAAACTAGACCACTCTCTTTCACCATACACAAAGATAAACTCAAAATGGATGAAAGATCTAAATGTGAGACAAGATTCCATCAAAATCCTAGAGAAGAACACAGGCAACACCCTTTTTGAACTCGGCCATAGTAACTTCTTGCAAGATACATCCACGAAGGCAAAAGAAACAAAAGCAAAAATGAACTATTGGGACTTCATCAAGATAAGAAGCTTTTGCACAGCAAAGGATACAGTCAGCAAAACTCAAAGACAACCTACAGAATGGGGGAAGATATTTGCAAATGACATATCAGATAAAGGGCTAGTTTCCAAGATCTATAAAGAACTTATTAAACTCAACACCAAAGAAACAAACAATCCAATCATGAAATGGGCAAAAGACATGAACAGAAATCTCACAGAGGAAGACATAGACATGGCCAACATGCATATGAGAAAATGTTCTGCATCACTTGCCATCAGGGAAATACAAATCAAAACCACAATGAGATACCACCTCACACCAGTGAGAATGGGGAAAATTAACAAGGCAGGAAACCACAAATGTTGGAGAGGATGCGGAGAAAAGGGAACCCTCTTACACTGTTGGTGGGAATGTGAACTGGTGCAGCCACTCTGGAAAACTGTGTGGAGGTTCCTCAAACAGTTAAAAATATACCTGCCCTACGACCCAGCAATTGCACTGTTGGGGATTTACCCCAAAGATACAAATGCAATGAAACGCTGGGACACCTGCACCCCGATGTTTATAGCAGCAATGGCCACGATAGCCAAACTGTGGAAGGAGCCTCGGTGTCCAACGAAAGATGAATGGATAAAGAAGATGTGGTTTATGTATACAATGGAATATTACTCAGCTATTAGAAATGACAAATACCCACCATTTGCTTCAACGTGGATGGAACTGGAGGGTATTATGCTGAGTGAAGTAAGTCAGTCAGAGAAGGACAAACATTATATGTTCTCATTCATTTGGGGAATATAAATAATAGTGAAAGGGAATATAAGGGAAGGGAGAAGAAATGTGTGGGAAATATCAGAAAGGGAGACAGAACGTAAAGACTGCTAACTCTGGGAAACGAACTAGGGGTGGTAGAAGGGGAGAAGGGCGGGGGGTGGGAGTGAATGGGTGATGGGCACTGGGGGTTATTCTGTATGTTAGTAAATTGAACACCAATAAAAAATAAATTTAAAAAAATAAATAAATAAATAAAAATAAAAACGGAGGTATTTTACTCACAATTGGGTCATAGATATTCCATATAAATATAAATACGTAAACAAAAGCCTACCAGTGTTGTACTCCTGTCACAAGTAATCACTTTAAAATATCAATTTACCTTAATAGTCCAAGCAGCTCATGAAAATTCATTGTCGGGGAAGGACTGAAATGAGTCAGAAGAACTGAAATGAGTCAGGAGAACAATATGTTCGTCTTTTACCTCAATTATCTTTACATAATTCCTAATTTTGTGATGAAACATTTTGGAACAATAAGGTTCTTAAAAACCTACTGATTGCTTCAGTACATGCCAAAGATTCAGTCAGATATTTTAAAAGTATATAGGAAAGAGAAGTTGCAGTAAATTCATTGTAAATCTTCACTTTCATAAAAAAATCTTTACTTTTTAGGAATCTGACAGTTTTTAAAGCAGCAACACTCCTAAGACAATCCACACTTAAGAAAGAGGACATTGGATCTGATGTTGTAACTGTAACTCCATGGATTCAGAGCAACTGTACTTTTTCTGAACCCACCTTCGGATGCAGTAGTACAGTAGTGACACCACCACAACTAAAAACAGTCGGCCTCATGATGACATTTTAAATTATATCAGTAGCCCCCCAAAGATGTACAGCTCCCCTCTGGGGAGTCTCTATCTTTCCATCATAAGATTATTGACTTGTGGATTGGTTTCCTAAGAACATATGTACATCAACTCCCAAAAGAGAGAGATTGGAAGGAGTGCAGAGCAAGTTTACTTAGAGTTCTGAGAATGGAGTCTTGCTGCACCTGAATTTCAGTATGACTCCTTATTGCCATGGCCATATTATTCATTTCTCATACCTTTCTTCCTGTGGTAATGGATGATTCCATTGGGTTCATATGTATTCTGGTTCCACTGACCTTTGCTTAAGATTAAGGGACTGATGCTCCGATGGCTCTGACACAAGTAAGGAGCCAAAGGGTTTGTATTTTGTCAACCTCCCAGTAAAGGACTAAATGTTTCCTTCTTTGAATGATAGTTATGGCGACTTCCCTTGGCCTTATGAATAGAGACATGAAAGCCATAAATAAAATATTAGCAAATCAAATCCAACAATATGTAAAAATAATTAATGCATAGCAGCAACTACAGTCTTAGGTATTTACCCAAGAGAACAAAAACGTGTCCATAAAAAGACATATATATGAACGTTAATAACACCTCAAACTGGAAACAGCCCAAATGTCCACCCACAGGTGAATAAATGCAGTGGTACTCAGTAAAAAAAAAGAAAAAAAAAGGGGGGGACAAATTATACTGATAAACAAAATAACATGGATGAATTTCACAAACATAACACTGGGTGAAAGTGGCCAGGACGAGGGTACATACTCTGATATCGCTTATTTGAATTTCCAGAATGAGTTAAAAGTCATCTATAGTGATTTTTAAAAAATCAGACCGGCGTTTTGTTGAGGTGAAGATTGGGGGAATGTTTAGTCCATTGGGGATACTACAACAAAGCACCATAAACGGGGTGATTTAAACAATAAACATTTATTTCTAACAGTTCTGGAGGCTGGAAGTCTAAGATCAAAGTGTTGATCAATTCAGTATCTGGTGAGAGCACACTTCCTGGTTCATAAATTGGGGATAAGTTATAAAAATTTTATCATGTTATAACCTCTTGCCCCACTCTTCTCAAGAATTATTTCTTATCCTCTCAAGGGTTCCCAGGAATAAAGAAGGATTCTGTAACTTGAAGGAAAATGTGATACTAATCAAACAAAAACAACAGTTTTCTATTCAGCTTTTCTAAAAGATTGGTACTTTGCTCAATTACTCTTTGATATCAAATTTAAGTGTTTCCTGACATGATATAATCCTATTTCTAAACATTAAGATTTTCTCTCCCCTATTTATAGAAAGCAGGTACTTATAGATATGAATATTAAAATGACTTTATTTTCACTCAGTTGCAGTTGCTTTATCTAATTTTTAAAAAATATTTTATTTATTTATTCATGAGAGACACAGAGAGAGGCAGAGACATAGGCAGAGCGAAAAGCAGGCTCCCTGCAGAGAACCTGATGAGGAACTCGATCCCAGGACCCCAGGATCATGCCCTGAGCCAAAGGCAGACACTCATCCACTGAGTCACCCAGGTGTCCCTGCTTTATCTCATTTATTGGATCTGTAATCAGGTCCAGGATATAAGTATTGTATTATATTCTTTCTTCCTTTCTTGTTTTCATAAGAACATTTCCCCAGATTCATAATAGGAGACATTTTTTTACAAGTTATCCCAAAATTTATGTCTAAAAAAAAGTATGTCCTTTCATTGTTTGTTTCTGTCAAAGTTTTAAATGGCAAACAACAAAAGCTACCTTGGCTGGCTGAAGAGGAAAAAGAATTAATTAAAGGTCAGCAAGTAGCTCCCAGAAGCTAAGACCAGACTCGGACACTGAGCATCCAGAACAATGTCCAACACTCCGCAGGAGCCACTATAGCTCAAACGCCCCTGCTGTCACCGGTCAGCCCCTCTACCACCACTTGCGTGGATGGGGCCCAGCTCATGCTGAGTGCTGCTCAGGAGTGGATACCAGAAATTCTGACAGTGACGCCCCAAAGAGCCCAACACTTTTGTTGCTGCACTTGCCAAATAACAGATTCCGTATGCTTCCTTCCTCCCATTGCCCACTTCCCAGTCAGCCACATGCAAGGGCAACTGATTGGTGGAACCTAGGCCACACACCTGTACCCTTGCTGCGAGGGAATCGAGGAAAGCCAGTTTTCAGTTTCAACCCCGGGGCGGTGGGGGGGGGGGGGGGGACTCATAAAACAGGATGTTTTGCAAACATTAGAAAAGTGTTCAAAGGGTGCTGGGCAATCAGAAATGCCCACAATGACAAATGTCCACAATAAGCCCTAAAGGAGACATTTGCCTTTGTTAGTGAGTGCTTCCTTTATCCTACAGTTCCAGTAAATACTCATCAACTGAAATGTGGAAGTGATGATACCTAACAAGCACGTAGTGTGCTACTGCACAGAAGACGACAGCACGGCACTGAGAGCAGTATAATGCAATCGTCCCTCATTCTACATATGTCAGATGCAGTGGGACTTCAGATGAAATCCCAACTTTGAGGCAAAAATGCTATTTGTAAGCATGGAAAAAAAAATTTGCACAAATCAGTCACTTGCTCCTAAATTCATCCATCTTGTAACTCAAAAAATGCATGTATTGAGAATCAGATTAATCTCTTAATTGATAAGTAAGATGCTCTGACCATTTGAATTGCAAATAATAATTGTGCCTTTTATAGCCATTCTCATATTTACACAATAATATAACAACATTAACTTTCAAAATGATCACTTCTATACCTTTTTTTTTCTATACCTTTATATAAGTGCAAAGATGGACTCCTGTCTGTCTAGATACAGGTCTATTTCTGTGTACCTGTTGACAACACAAATAATAAAACTTTTTTCCACTTTTCCCTGTCGGCAGCAGTGATATACAGCATGGCAATCTTGGGATGTCTGATTAAAGTACAGAAAATTAAGTTCATTACCCCTTTTGTATTATTTCTAAATGTTTTCTTTGCAGAAGCACTGCATCCTTTTTCCTCACTTAGGAGCCTTGATGGCCATGCAGATGTGTATCACACTGCCCCCTGGTGTGGCTGAAGGAATCTTCCTTTCATTCTGTAGAAGCTACACAGACTGCATTGCTGAGTCATGCTGCAGGCTAAGCTTTGTTCGGAAGGCATTTGCAGACCTACCTAAGTGAACAGAGGTTTGGATCAACAGCAAACACAAATTATTGTACAGAGTACTGGAAAAACCATAATTACTTAGCATTTTTAATTCAGCAAGTATTTATTTAGGGCCCACTGCACATAGGCCTGTGCTTGGTCCCCCAGGTGACACAAAAAGGAAGAAGGCACAATCTGCCCAGAGGACCCAGCAATATACCGCAGATACACAGCATTATGCAATGTGAGTTAAGCAGATGGAGTGCATGAGGTGGGAAGACATCAAAAGAAATAAAATAAAATAAAAAAAAACAAAAGAAAAGCAAAACTGGGCTTCTTAGGGGAAGTAGTATTTTATATAGGCTTTGAATAAGATTTGGGATTTTATGGGCTGCAATAGGGAACTGAGGAAGAAGAGGAAAAAATACATGCCAAAAATAATAAAATAATGAAACCTCTAATTTAAAAAAAGGAGTCTTGGGGCATCTGGGTGGCTCAGTCAGTTAAGCAACGACTTTTGGTTTGGGTTCAGATTATGATCTCAGAGTCGAGATATAGAGCCCCACTGCACCAGTGCACAGTCAGCTTGAGATTCTCTGTCTTTGCTCCTCCCCCAGCTCTTGTACACTCTCATGCACGCATGCATGCATTCTCTTTCTCTCTCACTTGCTAATAAATAAATAAATAACTACATGAATAAAATCTTATTATTTTTCATCAGCAAAGTGTACAAGAGAAAATTTAAAGTATTCACAGTCACCTATGATTAGAATTTTATTATTAGGAGGGTGAAAGATATTTAATTAGCAATACAATTAAACTTTTTTTCCTTGAAAAGTAATTTCTAAATGACAGTGTTGGATAGCAATATTTCCATTAAATTTTCTTCAAATCCCTTTTGCCTCAAAAAAAAAAAAAAAAGATAAAAACCCTCCCATATATTTTCCATACTTTTATTAAGACTGGATTATTTATAATTTAAAATAATTTATTTTTTTAAATATTTTATTTATTTATTCATGAGAGAGAGAGAGAGAGAGGCAGAGACACAGGCAGAGGGAGAAGCAGGCTCCATGCAGGGAGCTTGGTGTGGGACTTGATCCAGTCTTCAGAATCAGGCCCTGGGCTGAAGGCAGGTGCTAAACCGCTGAGCCACCCGGGCTGCCCTACACTTTAAAATAATTTAGATTACATATTTACATTATATAAATATATATCATATATTCACTGGTCATAGTGAATTTATATCTGTTCACTTTTAAAGCTCTTTTTAAAGAAATGTGGGTAATCTATGTGACTTGATTCTTAGAAATTGACCAAATCGATTACATCTTCTCATTATCCTCATAGTAAACTTAATGCTTCTATACTGTGTATGTTTCTGTCAGCATCTTCAGTTGTGATTTCAATTATTTGAATTATAGTCTATATAGGGTTATCATGGTATTTTGCAATCTTATTTAAATTTGATTTTGCAGAAGAACATGTTTTGGCATATGTTCTTAGAATTCTATGTGTTTAGACACATTTGATGAGTGTACAATGTCATAGAAAATAAAACAATGACATTTAAATTTTCATTAAAATAGTTTCAAATACCGACCCACACATCCTGGGAAAAGAATGACTCACGTAAGTTAAATGATAACCAACACAAAGTTCTTTTTAAATATGTAATTCTATCAACCCATAACTTTAAAAAAAAACCTTTATTTTTTTCAAATTATTAGAATCTACATATTTTTTAGAGGGTTTATGATAGAGCTTGCTTTATATAATATCAGGATTATGTATCTTATTTATCTTAGTGGATAAAGATGACACTTGAGATTTGCAAAAACTCACTTTTTTTTTTTTTTTTTTTTTAAAAACTCACTTTTTAAAGTCATTCTTTTCTGGTGTTTCTAGAAGATAAATAACTTTTAATTGACTTGGTTTATATATTTGCTTTTTTTCTTGTTAATAAAAACTCTAAAGGGCAAATAACATTCTAAAAATTAATTCTTATACCTTACAGGTAAATACATAATACAGTATTGTACCTATAATAATGGTTAACATTTTATCACAATTCCCCACATACCACCCAACTATTGAATGTATTTCTGGTCTAATGATTTAATTATGCAGAATTTTGATACAATTAGGAGCAAAATATGTGAAGTGGCCTCGCACATTGCTTGATACATAACTCAAGTACTTTTGAGTTTAGCACCGCAAAATGTAAGGACATGCCCTTCCTCTCAGAGTGGAAATCACATCTCTTATTAATGTTGCATTTTACTATTTTGTAGAAAGAAGCTCAGTTCAAATTAAAATTGTTTATCCAAGATTCACATATGTGTGACTAATGGGGCTATGAATATCATCAATAATGTAACAGTGATGTGCTGTTCTTCAGCCAGGTATGTGTACTCTACATCTTTTGACTCATGGAATCCTCACAAGGATGTCTAGATAAGTAATATTATTGCCCGATGATTTTGCAGTTAACACAAGTGACACACACAGAGGTTAAAAGTAATTTGCCAAAGGTCACACAGCTAGTAAAGGGCAGAGGTGATGTTCAAACCCAACAAAATTGTGTTTGGGGTCTGTGAGCTTAACTATTACTCTATAATAACTAGAGTCTGTTTCTAGAAAGGTCTTTAAATGAGTATTAAAGTAGTCCACAGAAAGACTTGTCAAGGACAAAGGGCCAATGTGAAAAGAAGAAAGGAATTTTGAGTGTTGCTTCTACTGCACCCTGTGTGTGGCCTGAAATAAGTTTCTGGGAAATGGAGCTCTAAATGAGAATGAACTTAGATGAGAATTAATTAGGGTAACATTAGCTCCTGTACACATAAGCCTCAAATTTTTAGTAATTTAGAATAGTAGAAATGTAGTTTTTAAATTGTGGTAAACTATTATTAACAATTGACCATTTTAATCATTTTTAAGTGTACAGAGAATGTATTTTTGCTTATAGAGGAGTCCAAGGTGTTCTAGTTCCTTCCATCCTACATTCTGACATTCCCTCAGGTCTTAGAGTCAGCTGAAGGAGAAAGAAAGGAAAGGGAGTTACATCTACTCCTTAAACTCCTTGGCCTGGAAATGATACACATCAGCTCTGTGAAGTTGTGAATGTGAAACTGTGGTGAACTCATTCCATGATTCCACTGAATGCACAGGTGGGGTGGGAGACTCAAAAACTTTAAAAATCTCAGGCAGCTGTTTCTTGGTACTAATTCTACATAATGGAATTCCGGTAGACAGCTGGCCATCTCTGCCGGAAGGTCCTTCTCACTAAATTCTCTCTAGTCACTGGCACCACCAGAAGCACTACTTTGGAACCCAGGAAAAACACAGAAGACAAAAGATAAAGGGATCCTTCCCACATTCTTAGAGAACCTATTGGTGCCATGACATTTTTGTCAGGTCAAGGCTCTATCATCGATGTCTCTATCAACAGTGCACAACACTAGCAATCTGCTAACAATAGGTGCCGATACATTCAGCAGAGACATTAATTATTGACAGGGCAGAGCGGCCAGCAATATGCCTTTGGCAGCTGACTGAGAGAGCAGAGCCATCTTGGTGGGTGTGGGAGGTGAAGACACCTTAGGCAGGATCAGCAGGGTCTCTGGGGCTATTTGAGGTCCTGGCAGCAGGTCACTTAGGGAAGGGGGCATTTCCTGGGGACCTGAGAAGACACTCTGTGACTGTGCATGAACTAGCCACTATGATTCACCAGGAAGCAGTCAGGGGGAAGGCTTGTTTTAAGATAGGTTGTTAGGGACCAAACAAAGGAAATATTATAGAGACTTTGGCTTTACTCCAAGGCTGCATGAGCTTGAAACTGAAAAAAAAAAAAAAAATCTGAAAAATCATCACAATTTCCTGTATATTATCAAACTAAATTTATTGGGAATGTAGTCCTGGTCCCATGATTTAACGACACAGAATTTTGTAACAAACTAATAGCAAAATATATGTTTCCCGAGGATAAAGGTCACCATGAGATAGTGAGTGATGAGATAGTACATGGAAAGAATCCAAACTTACAGGTCAGGGAGCCAAGGCTGTGGCACTGGGTCCCCAGAAGCCGCTTCACAGCTTCAACGATGGCAGCTCTGAGGCAGGGACCAGATGTCTGCTAAAAGCTATTGGAGGCGACACAAACTGGCTCTCAGGATCAGACACCCACTTGCCAAGAGGACAGATCAGGACCTGGTGCTACTTAGGGGAGTTTCAGCGAGTGGATCTGCTGGGGGTGAATATGTGGCAGGCAACTGAGAAGAACAGAGGAACTGAGTCGAAGAGAGGAGACCCCCAAGCTCCAGAACCCCAGAGGTCTCCTCTTGAACAGGGCTCCATAGTCCTCAGTCTGGAAAGGTATCTTCGGGACCTAGGAAAGAAATGGACTTCAACCTCCAGAGCACCACGTAGGAAGTTAGGAGGGGCCCGCGCAGACCCTAAGAGAGGTCCGATTGTGACGCGGGTGGAGAAGGCTGACGCCTGGGGCCCAACAGATGCTGCTCCCGGCGGAGGACCGGGACTGACCTGGGGCAAAGTATGGCCCAGGACAGAGCCCCAGAGTCAGCGGGGCACTTGTTGGAAACGCAGTCTTGGGTTCGACCCCAAGAGTACTTAGTCAGAACCCCTGAGGGTGGAGCCCAGCAATCCACGTTTTTGGTAAATGATTCAGGTGACTTTGATGCAGGCTAGGGACTCAGAAGACCCGAGGGGGGATCCTTGGATGGCGGAGCCGTTTGGCGCCTGCCTTTGGCCCAGGGCATGATCCTGGAGACCCGGGATCGAGTCCCACGTCGGGCTCCCGGTGCATGGAGTCTGCTTCTCCCTCTGTCTATGTCTCTGCCTCTCTCTCTCTCTCTCTCTCTCAATCTGTGACTATCATAAATAAATTTTTAAAATAAATAAATAAATAAATAAATAAATAAATAAATAATAAATAAATAAAGAAGACCCGAGGGATTGGAGGGGGGTATATAATGGGAACTAATATCAGACTGAAGACTGACCCGGAGGGGTAAGCAACACGATGGAGGCTACGATCTGGGACTCCCAACCTCCTTTCACCTATCTTTCAACAGATTTGGAAATGGGAGACCCATGAAGACGCAGACACACTGTATAAGGTGAGACTAACATTTCCTCTTACACCATAAACTTGTGTGAGATCGGCAGGCACACATGCTCACAAGGGGCTGGGAGCTTGGCAGCCCCCCGTGGTATCTGAGAGCGGAAAAATAGAAGGGGTTCACACTAGCTTTGAGTGTCTCCTCATCTGCCATCACCCCATTGAGTCCCGTGTTCAATATGCTTTCGACTAGCCCCCTTTTGGGCACACCGCATGGCCCTGCTTTCACAACCATGCCACCCTTTGTCCTTCTCATCAGCATTCAAGATAAACACAGTAAAAAATTTGTTTCATTCACTGTTATTTGTCCTCCTTATCCAGCTCACTAGTATTGCAACAGTATTATTTTCTACTTTATTTTATTGCTTGTGAACAACGTTTCATACCCCATTAGAAAATCATAACTGAGCTAATCTTGGAGTTACAGTATCTTCAATTTTCTGTAGAAAGATGCATTTCAACTTACAAACAATACATTTACAACTGAACTTTGGAATGTGTTCGTAGATGGGAGGCGGAATGATTGGCATCACCTCTCACAAACTGGAACAGAAAAAAAATCCATACAAATGGTACTATCAGTGAGATGAAACAAGTTCTACCTACCACAACGTTCCAAATCTGCTTTCAGTTGCTGGATCTAGCTTCTCTGTCCTTCCCTCCATTGAAAACAGAGGGAATAAAAAAAGAAGGGAAGGGAGGGTGGAAGGGAAGAGCCATAATTTAGAATTGCATAGTTTTTTTTTTTTCTGATACATGGACAAGCTTTTATTTACCTACCAAAAGGAAAAGCAATGTTCACAAAAACCTGCCTACCTATATTTCCAATAGTGAAGGTGTACAATTTACCATCTACTTTTATTTTATTTTATTTTATTTATTTATTTTTCCATCTACTTTTAAAAGGCTTTAAAGAAAATATAGCTAGGAGAACACACAAAGAATTCAGATTATAAAACTCTCCAAGTAATTAATCATCATAATAAAATTGGTACCACAGTTTAAAAAAAAGCAATTTTCCATAGTTTACTTGGAAGTACAGATAAACAGTACCAAATCTATACATTTCGTTGTAATAGACAATTGTAAGCAAATAGTATCAAACTATAACTTTAAAAAATTTTTTATTTTAAGTAGGTTCCACACCCAACATAGGGCTTAAATTCATGATCCTGAGATCAAGAATTGCACGTGCTATCAACTGACTCAGTCAGGCACCCCTCAAATTCTAACTTTAAAAAATTATCCTGGGACGCCTGGGTGGCTCAGCGGTTAAGCTTCTGTCTTCAGCCCAGCGAATGATCCTGAAGTCCTGGGATTGAGTCCCACATCGGGTTCCCTGCATGGAGCCTGCTTCCCCCTCTGCCTGTGTCTCTGCCTCTATCTCTTTCTCTCATGAATAAATAAATAAAATCTTTAAAAAAAATTAACCTGAAGTTGTTATGAACTACATGAAAATTGATATTATTTTGCAAATTCTCCCAAAAGCTCTACAAAATCAGTGATATACCATTCCGAGTTGTACCATTCCGAGTTGTCTTTTAGTTGTGTGATCACATTTCCTACAAACTCAATGGAAACACCAGCAGGAAGACAGGCTTCCATGTCTATGGCTCCATCTCTAATCATGACCATTTTCTTAAAAGTGAAATTTTTCCTTCACAAATTTAAAAACTTTTCTTTCCCACCAGATTTGGCTGTTGGGTGCATCTCATTAAAACCTGCATATTCACCATCAAAGTAGAATTTCAGCTTACTGGCCAGTACATTGGTTAATGGGATACTGAGCTTTTTTTTAAAAAAAATTATTTATTTGGGATGCCTGAGTGGTTCAGTGGTTGAGCGTCTGTCTGCCTTCAGCTCAGAGCGTGATCCTGGAGTCCTAGCATCAAGTCCCACATCAGGCTCCCTGCAGGGAGCCTGCTTCTCCCTCTGCCTCTGTCTCTGCCTCTCTCTGTGTGTCTCTCATGAATAAATAAATAAAATCTTTTTTAAATTATTTATTTATTTGAAATGGAGAGAGAGAGACAGAAAGCACAAGCAGGGGCGGGGGCAGAGGGAGAGGGAGAAGCAGACTCCCTACTGAGCTGGGAGCCTGACTCAGGGGCTCGAACCCAGGACTCCTAGGATCATGACCTGAGCCAGAGGCAGTCAATTGACTGAACCACCCAGGTGCCCTGGATATTGAGTTTTGAAGCAACATGCTCTACAATGTTCCTAAAGTCACCGGATAATAGGAAAACCTATTGCAGGCGACAGGAAAACCTATTGCAGGCGACTTACTAGCTCCTTTATGCCGGGGTCAGGTGTAAGGGGTGCGCTACTATCAGCCATGGCACCTGATCCCTGCCAGGCTGGATCAGAGCTGAGTGCTCTGTGAGGGCAGCCGTGAAATGCATGCCCCACCCATGGCTTGCCATGCCATCTCTGACATAGTATCCTCAACTCCATACAGTTTGGCTAGCTCATCAATTCCATCTTCTCCGATGATTGTGCTATCAACCTCAAACCATACTGCATCAGCTGAACAGAAAAGTTTCCTCAATTCGGCATGGGAGACCAGCCTTGGAAGAATTTTCCTCATTTCTCCAGTGCTGGATTCCTAGGAAATGACATTCTTCTGTTCCTGCTTCTTTCCTGAATAAAAATGCAGCATAAAGTTCTGACTACAAACGTCTTTATGAGAGAACTCTTCCTGTGAGTTCTGTGGGAGCAGGAGCCTGAGTGCTGCTGCTCCTCGCTGGGCCCAGCCTCTGTCTCCAGGGCTCCTGTAGCTGTAAACTCCTGATTGCAAGGGGCCCACAGTTGGCTCATTTGGTTGCAGAGTCCTGAAAGAGGTGACCTGTGTAGACCTGTGGAGCTTTTACCAAACAATCATATGAAATTTGCTGATAAGTGCAGTGGCTTCTGGTCGGTTTTGCATATGCTTCCCTAACCTCCAATTGCACAGGTTCTCATCACTGGGCTGAATTACCCTGATCTGCAAACCCATCTCAGAAACCCTAAAGACCCAAGAATACAGCATCTGTGTAGTATTCAAAACATCAGTGGGACTCACTAACTTATTCTCTGAAAAACTAATTAATCCTGCCTCTCACAGCTAGACTTAGATGGCTTTATCCAAAGAAACATGAAAGGTGAAGAAGATTTCACATGGCTGGAGGATGCTAATGGAGAGGGTCCCGGATGAGTCCTTATAATTAGGAAGAACAGAAGGCTGATGCGGAAGCTAAGAAATTAACCCCCCTCTACTATAAAAGAGCCAGGGAGTGCTGGGTAACAAAATATAACTGTGGAATCCAGGGAATCAAAATATCCTGAACAAGCTCTTACTCCACAGCAAATACTTGCCCCTGCACAGCACTGCCATGGTGCCATGTCTGTAGACCACAGCGCCCGTGGTGCCTGCTACCACCCTGTGTCTTGGCTAAGTGACAGTCTTTCTCCCTTTGCTCTGCCTCAGGTAAATGTGTTCTATGAATTCAGCTACAGAAGTTCTATTTGGGGACACACACTGTGAGCCTCTTACCCAAAAATAATCTATCACGTTCTTTGCGCACCTTCCTGCTGGAACTCAAATCTCACCATCAAGTCATTTATCTGATTCAGAAAAACCAAAACATTGTTTCCAGAAGGCCAGTGTTCATAACTCACAGGGAGAGGAGCACTCTGGAGGCTGGTTCCTCTCTCTGTATAGATTAAATTATTATTATGTCAACCACCTATGACCTGGAGAAACAAAGTCCAGCCTTAGGTACATTTGAATTGAGGAGTAGATGAGATGAAAAAGAAGGGAAGAAAATCTGAGTCTGGCAGTCTGGTGGAAAGATAGGTAAGATTATGGCAGCCTCTACCCAGACAGAGGCCCTGGCAAGGGCTGTGACTCTGAAATCTCCCCATCTCCACCGCTATTCCTTTCCCTTCCTCTGGACATGTCTCTCTCTCTCTCTCTCTCTCTCTCTCTCTCTCTCTCTCTCCCTCCTCAGATGTGCAACTCAAGAAAAGTAAATCTATTTTCCTCTAGATCTAATTTACTCCTCCATAAAATCACAGTGATAGACTAAATTACGGTTGCTACCCTAGGACAAGTCATTTGTGTTAGATTCCCAGATTGAGGATCTTTCCCTTAAAGTCCCAGCTAAACAAATAGGGTGAAGAGACCTTTTCTTAATATTTATTTATTTATTTATTTATTTATTTATTTATTTATTTATTTATTTATTTATTTAAAAGATTTTATTTATTTACTCATGAGAGACACAGAGACAGAGGCAGAGACGTAGGCAGAGGGAGAAGCAGGCTCCCTGTGGGGAGCTGGATGTGGGACTCCATCCCGGGACTCCAGGATCACCCCCTGGGCTGCAAGCAGGCGCCAAACCTCTGAGCCACCCAGGGATCCCAGGAGACGTTTTTAGATGAGTCACAGATGACCTGAAAAAGAAACAAGTTTCAAATCAATCCCCTAACCCAGGTCTAGCAAAAATGACATGGGTTTCAACTCTTGCCACCACTGATAGTAAATGTTCCCATGGGGTCCTTAGAGAGACGTAAAACTTGATGCTAACTTCTGGAAAAAAGTTAAACACCAGATTTTATGACTCCAAACCCTATGCTATTTTACCTCACTTTAAAAAATTTAAAAAATACTTTCATATACATTGCCTCCCAGCAGTGTCGTATCCATCTATACACACCTAGAAATTATATTAGTGATGGCTGTAACAGACTGACCCCCAAAAACAAGTATTTAAAGGGAAAAAACTTTTTTTTAAATATTACAGAACTGGCAAAGGAGTTCTATTTCACATGATCATTCAACACAGTGGGGAAAGAAAAGGCTCAGAAAAAACATACCTAAAGTCTTAAAAACTAGTTCAGGGAATGGTACATTCCACTTGCACACATATTCAATTGCCTCACTAAACTGCAAAGTAGGGATCCCTGGGTGGCGCAGCGGTTTAGCGCCTGCCTTTGGCCCAGGGCGCGATCCTGGAGACCCAGGATCAAATCCCACGTCGGGCTCCCGGTGCATGGAGCCTGCTTCTCCCTCTGCCTGTGTCTCTGCCTCTCTCTCTCTCTCTCTGTGTGTGTGTGACCATCATAAATAAATTTTAAAAATTAAAAAAAAATTAAAAAAAAATAAACTGCAAAGTAGACTGGGACGCATAATCTTTTTTTTTTTTATTGGTGTTCAATTTACTAACATACAGAATAACACCCAGTGCCCGTCACCCATTCACTCCCACCCCCCGCCCTCCTCCCCTTCTACCACCCCTAGTTCGTTTCCCAGAGTTAGCAGTCTTTACGTTCTGTCTCCCTTTCTGATATTTCCCACACATTTCTTCTCCCTTCCCTTATTTTCCCTTTCACTATTATTTATATTCCCCAAATGAATGAGAACATATAATGTTTGTCCTTCTCCGACTGACTTACTTCACTCAGCATAATACCCTCCAGTTCCATCCACGTTGAAGCAAATGGTGGGTATTTGTCATTTCTAATAGCTGAGTAATATTCCATTGTATACATAAACCACATCTTCTTTATCCATTCATCTTTCGTTGGACACCGAGGCTCCTTCCACATTTGGCTATAGTGGCCATTGCTGCTAGAAACATCGGGGTGCAGGTGTGGGACGCATAATCTAACTAGGCTGATATCTCCCCAGCTTCAAAAGGAATAATTTTCATAGGTAGATAGACGGGTTGATTCAGGTTCAGATTTAGATTTAGTTTTGGTAGGTTCTATTATTTTCTCAACTTTAAAAAGATGTGGCTTATGTTCATAAAAGATACAGAACTTCCCTAAAGTTGTATACCTAGTACATGGACAATTTAAAGATTCCAGCCTAGATCTTCTGTGTTTAGGAGAGCTTTGAATGCTATATAACACCATGGAAGGTTTTTGAGGGAGAAGTTATGCAATGCAATGTTATTTTAAGAAGATAATTTGTCAGCATTGTGAAGCGTGAGTTGTAGAAAGAAGAAGCGTGAGTTGTAGAAAGAAGAAATGAAAACATGCAACTATAGAAACAATCCAAGCCAAATTCACCAACAGCCAAATCTAAAACAGTGATGATTAAAAGAAGATGAAAGATTATTAGAGCAGAGGTTCAGAATTTAGGGCACCTAAAGGCCCGGAAAGGCCTCCATATCGTTAAACTCATTAGCCACTTCACTAGCATTTTACTGAAGCCTTTCCAGGTTCTCCTCCCACTTCTCTGGCCTCTCCTTCTCAGTCTCTTTTGCTGCTTCTCCATTGACATGTAAGGATACCAGCCCTTAACCAGTAGCTGACTCCAGGGTTTGGTTCTGAACCCTCTTCTCTACTCAGCCTACTCTCCCCAACCCCTGCTTCCCCCAGGGCTGTCTCATCTAGTTCCTTAGCTTTAAATTGCATCTTATCAGTTCTCTCTTATGAGTTAATCTACATAACAAACCACCCAAAACACAGTGGCTTTAGACAATCAACATTCACTGAGCTCATGACTCTGGAAGTTTACCTGGTGGTCTTACCATTTTTTATTGGACTTTCACCCCTGTCTGAATGTCAGTAGGCTACAGACTGATCTGGGATGGCCTCCACCAGGATGACAAGGCACCTCAAGTCTAATACACATGTCTTTCATCTTCCAACTGGCTAGTCTAGGCATGTCCCCATGATCAAAAAAGAGGGCAAGAATAAGCCAAGTCAATCACACAAGTGCCTTTAAAGCCTCTGCCTCCACCACGTTTGTTAAATCCCATTGGCCATTAATGAGAGGGCATGGCAAAGGACATTGATACGGGAGATATGAAGAACTGGAGCCTTTTTGGAGTCCTCCACATATCTATATCCAAAGCATACCCCTTTTTTTTTTTTTTTATGAGTCCAGATCTCTTTTCTGGGCTCAAGACATGTATGTCAAATGGCCTAAAGGACAGTGCACTGGGCTATCTCTAGGCATTCCAGATAGCATATTTAAAACTGAACTTTTGGACAGCCCCAGTGGTGCAGCAGTTTAGCGCCGCCTGCAGCCCAGGGCATGATCCTGGAGACCCAGGATGGAGTCCCACGTCGGGCTCCCTGCATGGAGCCTGCTTCTCCTCTGCCTGTGTCTCTGCCTCTCTCTCTTGCTCTGTGTCTCTCACGAATAAATAAAATAAAATCTTTAAATAAAAAAATAAAACTGAACTTTTCCATCTGACTCTCTGTAATGCCTTCATCTTCTTCCCTATATCTCTCTCTCCAAAAGGACACTAGTTTTGGATAGGCCCTACTCCAATCCAAAATGACCTCATTTTAACTCGATTATATTTGCAAAGACCCTATTCTCAAGTAAGATCATATTCACAAGTACAAGGGGTTAGGACTTAAATATCGTTTTTTGGAGGACACCATCCAATACATAACTGACATGCAGTTCCCAACAGAGCATACTGAATGATAAGAACATGGACTTGGAGTCTGGACTGCCTCCATTTGAACACCAATTCTGTTCTTATTGGCTGTGTGATCCTAGGCAAGCCACATAAACTCTGTGAGCTTCAGTTTTCATATCTTTAAAACAAGGATGGGTACAGCATCTATATCATAGAGATAATCTGAGAATTAAATGAGTTAATGAATATAATGCCCAGAACATAGTAATATATGTGTCTTTATTAATAAAATAAGTTCTTTACGTGTTCATCTTCAGGTCTCAGCTTAAATAAACTTTCTCAGTCAGGCATTTCCTGCTATCCCTTCTCTTCAAACATAATTCATAATTTTTTATTCACATGTGTGGGGTTTTTTGTTCCTCTTTGATGTGTCCTTTTTCCCAAGAGGGCAGACTGTGTCTATTTTGTTCACCACTCTATTCCTAGCACCAACAAAATGTTTTACATCTGATGAATGTTAGATTATTATTTGTTGAATGAATAATTATGAAGGTTCAAGCTGGCAATTTAATTATTTAATTATGAATTTGCAGGTGTTTGATTCTCTCTTTCTCCATCTCTCCCCCTCTCCCCTTCTCTCAGAATCTTGGGAAAAGAATCAGTTTTAAATTCCTGATATCCATATTAGGTTTGGTCTCTTTCTCTCTGTACCCTCACAGAAGAATGGAGATGATCTACCCAATGTTTTTCTATGAAAATCTACCCCCCAGGACAGAGAAGACAGAGAAGAGCAACATGGGGCCAAGAGGCAGGAGAGAAAGGGGGAAGTCCAGCAGTAAAAATTACAGTGTATGGAGTCATTAGTTGCATTTCAATTCAAAAACATATTTCAACCAGGTATGAATTCATATGCATTAGTAAGAATTTGTTCTATTTATGATAACCACGGGAGAGGGCGGGGGAGAGGAACACAAGCATAGCTCATGCCAAAGAAACTGCTGGCTCCTCTGACTTCATTGTTTGTACACGTAGAAGTCTGGCTCTGCCAACGGGAAGGTAGACGGGGCCCAGGTTATGCCATTTCTATCTACAGAAACTAACAAAACGCAGACACCTCATCCTCCCGTAACAAAGGGAGCCTGAGAACAGCCAGAGCTCATTACTTGGTCCCCAGACGGGGCTCCCCCTTTGCAACCTGGATCCTAACGTGGGCAGCATTACCCAAGGTGGCAGTGAATAGCTGGTAGAGCCAGGATACAATTATGACCCGATTATTCTAAGGTTCATAGTCACTTCGCCAGAAGGGCCTGACCTGAGGTCATTAGTAACACGCCGTCCAGCAGTTTCTTACAGTGTGGTCCGCTGACTCTTCCACCAGAATCACTGGTAGTCCTCGTTAAAAATTCTGATTCCCTGGCGCTAAGACGGAAGGAATTAAGCAGAGGGGTGGGTGTCAGGAATCCGTACTTTTAAAAAGCACCTCCAACGATCCTGTGGCAGGGCATTACGGACAAGAGGATTCTTATGCACAAGGGCCAGCACGGGCTTTGGGGGTCATCGGAGGTCATCAGCGCAGCTGGGCGCCCTCTCACCCAGCCGGGCCCAGGGCCGAGCCGAGAGCGCCCGCGGCTCAGGTCCCAGCCGCGGGTCCTCATCCGCCCACGGCCCCGCCCCCTGCTGCCGCCGGCGCCGGGGGCGGGGCTCTCCCTCCAGAACCCCGTCCCGCCGGGTGCGTCCCCGGCGGCCAGGGCCCCGCCCCCGAGGCTGCGGCCAATCAAGCGGCAGGTTGCTGAAGCTCGGGGCCAATGAACAGCGCCGTCCTTTGTTCCTGTGGCTGCAACTGTCGGGCTGCTGCCGGGAGCCGCTGCTCGGCTGCTGTGGCGGCGGCGCCGCGGGACGAGACGCGGAGGGGAGCGTCCGGCTTCGCGGAGAGCCGCGCCGGTGGGTGGCGGAGGCCGTGCGGGGCTGGGGGTGCCGCGGCCCGCGTGTGTTTGCGCCGGGGCTCCTACGCCGCGGAGCCGGCGGTGGCGGGGGGGCGGTTCCGGCCCGTGAAGACGCAGGGGAGAGGCCCCCGTGGCCGACGCTTTCTTCAGGGAGTGTGACCCGGCCAGGGCCGGTGGAGCCCCCCGCGCGTCCTCCCCGCCCCCTGCCCCCGCCGCCCCCCCGCGCCTGGTCCCCTGGATGCGGCGGACGCGCGGGGCGGGGGGCGGACGCGTCCCGAGCCGGGGCCTGACCTCCCTGCTCTGCGCTTTCCACCTCGATGTCCTGGTCTCATTTATGTTTCAGGCTGCTGTGATGGACACCTGCTTCATCTTCCGCCGAAATTACTTAGATAGACGTCAGCTACTTCCTTCCACGTTCAGGAGCCCCCAGTTTTCATCTTTCTTCATAAAAACTTGAAGGGCGAGGTGTTCCCCAAGTTTTTATGATGCTTTTCTTTCTGATAATTCTACCACTCTGACTTCCTTTTCTTTCAAATATTTTATTTATTCATGAAAGAGCGAGAAAGGCAGAGACCCAGGCAGAGGGAGAAGCAGGCTCCACGCAGGGAGCCCGACGCGGGACTCGATCCCGGGACTCTGGGATCACGCCCTGAGCCGAAGGCTGCGCTAAACCGCTGAACCATCCGAGCTTCCCCTGACTTCCTTTCCTGTCTTTGCCTTTAAATGTTCCTGTTTCTAGTTTTTTTTTTTTTTTTTTTTTCTGTGCGTGTGTTTCTAGTTTTTAATCTCATTACAGTAGTAGGCCTTTAACTTGATTAGGGCTATAGGCCCCTCTGAACACATTTGAAGCTGAGGATCCTCTTACTAGATGAATACACATGTGCATTTATACTAAAAATACTGCATAATAAGTTGGGTGAATGGACCTCAGAATAAGAACTCTTTCTCACACTCCTCTTCTTGGGTGATCTTTTCCCCCTCCCTTTTTCAGCACTTCCCATTATGCTGCTGATTCCTCTTACTGTACCTCCAGGGCAGAAGAGCTCCCTCATTGCTTAACTCCAGAAAGCAGCATTCACATCGTGGACACAGTCCTTGTTGTGCACTGTAAAGGGTGTATACACAGCTTTACTGCAGTGCCTCACACCCAGCTGGTCTGATTTTGAACCCATTGTCTGCCCTCCCAACCTGCTTATCTTCCTAGGATTCTCACCTTGGTGAGTGGCACTACTATCCGTCTGATTGCCCAAGCTAGAAACCTGGAGGCTTTACAAGAAGAGGCTGAGCATGTCATGACTTGTTTGAAACATTTCAATAACTTCTCTAGAGGGAAGCCCACATTTTTTGACTTGACACAATGATCTTCCATACTCTAGCAGCTCCTTACCTTGCCTGTTGCATCCTTAGCCAAGCCTCGCTTTGCACCCTTTGCTTCAGCCATGCAAACTACTTATGTTCCTGGCCGGCGCACATGCCCCTCTGTGTCTTTGCTTCTGCTGCTCTAATGCCTAGCGTGTCCTTACATCTATCTCTCTTTCAGATCTCAATACCCGGTTCATCTTAATTAAAACATTCTCTGACTCCGTTCCCATTTCTTCACCCTCATAATCCCACCCCATGAAAAATAGTTACTCCTTACTCCCTGCTTTGTACTGCTGTTGTTTTGGGGTCTACTAGCTTTTTTTTTTTTTTTTTTCCATTTTGTCATTCATATTCTATGTGTGTCTGGCTATCTCTGCAGATTCTAAAGTTTGTGAGGACAGAACTTCATCTTAATTCCTCACCACTGTTTTATATGTAACTCCTGTTCAGGGAATTTGAATAGTCACTACTTGTCTTTTTTTTTTTTTTTAAGATTTATTTATTTTAGAGAGTGAGTGCATGTGTGTGCAAACAGATAGCAGGAGGGGCAGAAAGAAGGGGGGGGAGAGAGAGAATCTCTAGCAGACTCCACACTGAGCGCAGAGCCCACATGGGGCTTAGTCCCAGGACATGAGATCATGACCTGGGCCAAAATCAAAAATCAGATGCCCAACTGACTGAGCCTCCCGGGCTCCCTACTACTTGCCCTTTAAATTTATTTACTTGTTATTAGAAGTACTTGTTTTATTTTTTTGGTTAAGACTTTTAACAATTTTTCTATGGTGTATAAGAATCTTTCGTTCTGTATAGTCTTGCTTTTCTTAAAATAATATTCCCAAATGGTAAGTTTCCTTAAGCAGAGAATTTGCCTACATTGTTCATTCTCTCTCGGTTCAGTATCTTATAGGACAACGAACAGCATACAGGTTGCCACACATTGCTGAGGAACATTGGTCGCAGTCTATTCTCAACAGACCCCATTGTGGATGTGTCTGAGGAGCTTCCATTTCTCTTTAACGTTTCATGTATTTGTGTCATCTCCTTGACTACATTAAAAACTCACTGATGCTGAGAATTGAGTCTTTTACTATTTCCTTCCTTGCCTACTTATTTTGTCCGTGGGTGCTCAATATGTTGAAGGATTTTAACAGGATTATTGTTTACAGGTTAGGATGTATGTATATAGAAAACTAAAATGTTTAAATATCAAGGGAAGAAAATTGAAGTGAGTTTTTATTGTTTTATAGTGTTTGTGCAGAATGTCATCAGATGAAGAGAAATGCTCACTTCCCGTTATGCAGAAAGACTCTGACCAGCACAGTTCTGTCTCTTCAGATCTTCAGGTAGGAAGACATGTCTAAGTTTGTCATGATTTATTTTATTTTGGTTTTTAACGATTTTATTTATTTATTCATAAGGCAGAGACCCAGGCAGAGGGAGAAGCAGGCTCCCTGCGGGGAACCTGATGTGAGACTGGATCCTGGATCCTGGGGTCACAACCTGAGCCGAAGGCAGATGCTCAACCACTGAGTCACCCAGGCGTCCCTGTTGTGATTTATTTTAAACAAGTGACAATATGAGGGAAAACTAGGAATACATTTTTCACTTATTCACGCCACGTACATTTTATAATTACGTTTTGTTCATAGCATATGATGTAGGTCAAATTATAATAAAATCAAACTTCGAGAATTATTGCACAAACTTTGGGACATACATGCCTTACATTGTTTGAACCTTTCAGAAAACAGTCATGAGCTCTTCAAATACTCTGCAAAAGCTTCAAACAGCATAACAAGTGAAGCTGGAAATCCCAAGAAACATTTTTTTCCTTGAGATTTTCTCATTGTAGCCATCGCTGCTGAATGTTGCTTTCACTTTAATGCAAATTAATACGCTGTCAAACCGCCCAGAGTTCTGGGGCCCTAGATTCCCTAAAGTTCTACTCTAGATTCTAGTCCCTGTTGCTACAACGTTCAGCACATTCTGCTGCCCAGGACCTGGATGGTGACAGATAGATGGTGTGGTTTTTGCATGAACTGTTTTAAATTTCTTTTATTGCTATATGTTTTATTATCAGAAATATGGATTCAGATTTCTAGAGTAGATTTTAAATGAGAGAGTCTGACATGGTATGTCTTGAGTTTTAGAATTGTACCACTTAAGAGGGGGAAAAGCTGGACATTATGTTTATGCCTAAATAGAGTAAGTTGTTTTTGAAAGTGTATAATATGAGAAGAACTTTAGGAAGATATTTTATGAAACATATGTTTTCCTTTAATTGAAATTACAGATTTAGAAATTGGGAAGCTATTGGGGAAATACTGTGAATATTTACTAGGATAAAGATAGTGTGGAATTGTGACATAGATGTTTCCTCCTTGCTCTAGCTTTGGATGTACTTCTACCTTGTGCCGTCTTTGAAGGCAGCAGGGCTTTCCTGCATTTTTTATCTCGGCCTTTTTCAAACTTGCTTCAGGAGAGAACTGATTAATTTATACTTGTGATATTGCAATTTATAATAAGAAATATATTTCGATCTTCATCCCCATTTTGTGTACATGGTTTCAAAAGCCTTTGAAATTTCCTAAATAATGAGAGTGATAAATGTGTTTGTTATGCTAGCAAGGTGGCTTTTGGACCCCACCTAAGGATTGGGGCTGGTTGCTGAAGAGCTAGCCACAGGTTTAGAAGGTTGGAACTTTCCATCCCACCCACCCTGAGCTCCTGGAAGGGGAGAGGGGCTGGAGATTGAGTTCTGCCACCAGGAGCCAATGATTTAATCAGGCTTGCCTGTGTCATGAAGCCTCCGTAAACACCCAGTGGGAGGGGGTTCCGAGAGCTTCCAGCTTGGTGGCTGTATAGAGGTGCTGGGTGACTGGCTTTCAGGAGAGGGCATGGAAGCTCTTCCCCTCTACCCTATACCTTGTCCTGTGTCTCTTGCATCCTTCTATTATATAAACTGATGATCTGGTAAGGAAAATGTTTCTCTGAGTTCTGTGAACTGCTCTAGCAAATTCATCAGACCTGGGGAGAGGGATTTTTGGAACCTCCAGTCTGTGTAGCTGGTTAGTCATAAGCTCAGGGGGTAACTTGGACTTGGTCCTGGTGTCTGAGTTTTGGGCTGGGGGAGGTGAAGTCTTAGAGGACTGAGCCCTTGCTTTGTGGAACCTGATGCTGTCTCCAGTAGATAGTGTCAGAATTGAGTTGAATTGCAGGACACTCAGCTAGTGCCTAAGAATAGCTTGTTGCTGGTGAGGGAATCAAAACCCCACACATTGTCATTGTTGGGTTCAGATCCTTTTAATATTAAAATGTAAACACCTTGTAAGATCTCAAGTTGTCATTTTGCCTGGAGACCAAGCTTTATATCAAAAAAATAAATCTCCAGAGTAGAATTGGAGAGAAACATGCCAGAAATAATTTTGTGTTACTGGTTACCTGCTTAGAATGTCAGCCCACCTGAGATTCTGTTTATTAGTAACCCTCAGCTTACGACCCTATTGGTTCTTGATGACAGTTGAAAACTTGGCTATATTTCCATTCCTGGAAACATTTCAAAATATGAATACTAAAACATGTTAAAAATAAAACAACTATATGCTTTTACATAGATAACAAATATGTAAAACTAAACATTTAATATAAGAGCCCCTTACAAGTCAGTACTCCTTCTAAGGGAGTTTTCTTCACTGTCTCAATTGTGTGAATGATTCCTAAAACTTCGTTGATGAATGCTGTGGGATGGGCAGCATCCGTGGTGCTTACTGACTGGTAACTCCCTCCAAGCACAACTCCAAACTGCCAGCCAGCTGCCCTGACCTTACATGGTATGTATGGGTTCACCTGTAGTTCAGGGTCACACCAGTCCAGCTTTTGTTGGTGGGGAGCAAAATTACAAGTTTTGGTTGTTAGTTCAGGATTCTTATTTACCTGAAGACAGGTTATTTTTAATAATTAAGAAACACAATATTATTTATTTTGATCCTTAAATTTAAAATAGCCCATTTGGCCTGTATCTACATATATGAAAGTATGATAATTATTTAAATAACTAATATTTTAGTCTTACCTAAGATAAATTAACATATGTTCATAGAATACTGTTAATATACACCTACTTACCTCTGCTCTAAGTCATAGTGCTTGTTGTGGGGACTTTGAAATACATGTCTGGCTCTTTTTTTCCCCCCCTTTTCTGATCCAGAGCAGAAGTCAGATTAGAGAGGCTACAAGTTAAAGCCACTGACTTCTAATTCCCCTCCCGTTATAGGCTAGAAGTTGTAATAAATTAAGTCTGATTGAGCAATGCTGATTTGGCTAAATGTAGTTGTAATTGTCACCAATTAAAAAGTTAATTGACATCAAAATATAAGTACAAGATAGCCAACTGTATTAGTTGGATTGGGCTGTCATAACAAAACACCGTAGACTGGGTGGCTTAAACAACTGAAATTTATTTTCTCATAGTTCTGAATGCTGGATGTACCAAAGCAAGGTCTGGCAGGGTCTGTTTCTGGTGAGCTCTCTCCTCTTGGCCTGCAGACAGCTGCCTTCTCACTGAGTCCTCAACATGGCTTTTCCTCAGTGCGTGTGCATGGGCAGACAGAGAATTTTCTGCGCTCCTTAAAAGGACACTAATCCTGACTTATCAGCACCCCACCCTTGTGACCTTAGGTAACTTTAATTACTGTAGAGGCCCCATCTCCAAATACAGCTGCTCTGGAGATTCCGGTTATCAATATATGAATTTGAGGAGGACACTGACATTCAATCTGTAACAGCCACATTTTTATGTGTTCTTAGTCGAAGTCAAAAGTTTATTTTGGCTGTTTGGGAAGTATAATAGGGTATTATTTTGGCCACTTTAACAGGAACCAAGTAAAAATTGTTAAGTAAATTATTTAAAAGCTTGAGTGAGTCGTGCCTGGGTGGTTCAGTCAGTTAAGCATCTGCCTTCTGCTCAGGTCATGATCTCAGGGTCCTGGGATCAAGCCCTGCAGGGCATCGGGCTACTTGCTCAGCAGGGAGCCTGCTTCTCCCTCTCCCTCTGCCTGCTGGCCCACCAGCTTGTGCTCCTTCTCTCTCTCTCTCTCTCTCTCTCTATCTCTCTCTATATATACTAAATAAATAAAATCTTAAAAAAAAAAAAAAGCGTGAGCTGATACATAGTCTCTTGTAAGTCAGAGCTGGTAGGGAGTCCTGAGGTCACCTAAAGACTCTGGCTCTTCTCTCCTGTGGCTGTGCCATGCCCTAGGGTGTTGACGAGGTTCGCATCATTGGGTGCTAGCTCACTGCCGTCTCTAACCCATGGGAAGAGCGAGTAGGAGCAAGCAGCTTCCTTTCCAAGGACGTGCCCTGAGGTTGTACACGCCATTTCCATAGACCAGGTCTCTTGGCCATACCTGTGAAAGGGAGGTTGAGAAATGTTGCTGGGGGGTCATTTGCCCAGGTCAGACCCTGAGGTCTTAGAAACTTAAAGGAATAAAGGGAAAACAGATACTGCTGGACTGTTAGCCTTTTCTGTCATAGAGAGTATTACCCTTGAAATTTTATATATGTTGTTAGGACTGACTCATACATTCGAGTATATAGAAACCAGTGGATTATCTTGTATAGGGCTTCAATTTATCAAACTCTCTGGATATTTCCTTTTATTGTAATAACTGGAAAACTGATGTGATTCAGGAATTTATTTTTTAAATTTAAGAATATTTAAATTTAAAGAATTGTAGTTATTTTTGTCAACATAAAAATGAAATGTATCTGAAATTCTAAGTTACTTTTTCTCTAATAAGAGCCTCCTGCCTCAGTAATAACCATAATGTGAAATATTTTTATTTTCTGTCAGGAAATGTAAGTTTAAAATTCAGACATGGGGATCCCTGGGTAGCTCAGAGGTTTACCGCCACCTTCAGCCCAGGGCTTGATCCTGGAGTCCAGGGATCGAGTCCTGCATCGGGCTCCCTGCATGGAGCCCGCTTCTCCCTCTGCCTGTGTCTCTGCCTCTCTCTCTCTCTTTTTCTCTCTCTGTCTCTCATGAATAAAGTCTTTAAAAAAATAAATAAAAAGCAGACATGTGTTTATTATCATAAAGGGGATATATCTAAGGAGTTGACTATAGCCATATGAAAGGTTCTTTTTTTTAATATTTATTTTAGAGAGGGTGGGGGAGGGAGGGACAAAAGGAGAGGGAGAGGGAAATCTTAAGCAAACACTGCCATGAGCAGAGTCCTACTCGGGCTTGATCTCACTATCCCAAGATCATGACCTGAGCAGAAACCAAGAATTGGATGCTTAATCAGCTGAGTCACCCAGGTGCCCCAAAATCTGATGATTAAGTTTTCTTTCTAATGATTCTCCCTTTGGAGTATCTCTTTCTCTTCTGCAATTAGCCTTGACATGTAAAAATTTGAGCTTGCTGTAACTAAATTTACTGTATATAAGTAATCTATATTAAATATGCAGATCAAGGCTGAAACTAAAACCAAGTCACTTTTTTACATTTAATTACCCTAAAGACCAGCAGCTTTCAAACAGCTACCAGCATAAACCCTGTTTTCAAACAATTTTGCTTCAAATTCCAATAGGAAAAGGTTAAAGCAGAAATATAATTGTGTAGATTTATGTTATAAATTCCAAATTTGTGACATTTACTTCTCACAAAGTTAGCAAAAACAATGAGGCTGCCTTTATAAATGCAGATTTGACATTGATGAATGATAGAAGACCAGCATAGTTTGATAAGCCTAAGTGACCTTTTTGCATCTGTATTTTATTTGGGCTACATGATATTAAGAAAATTCTGATTCTTAACATAAATGGTTGAAAATGGTAGCTTTTTTGTTTTTTTGAGTATAGTTGACACACAGAGTTACATTAGTTTCAGGTGTATACCATAGTGATTCAATTTCTCTGTGCATTATGAAAAATTGGTAGCTTTCTTTGGGACGCCTGGGTGGTTAAGTGGGAACGTCTGCCTGTGGCTCAGGGCATGATCCCAGGGTCCTGGGATCAAGTCCCACATCGGGCTCCTTGCCTGTTGTTCTTTTCCCTCTGCCTGTGTCTCTGCCTCTCTCTGTGTGTCTCTCATGAAAAAAAATAAAAATCTTTTAAAAGAAAGAAAAAAAAATTGGTAGGTTCTTAAAAATGTATCTCCTCTTCAAATAAACTGATCAAAACCATAAAAAAAATTTATAGAAAATTTTTGATTCAGTGTGGAATCACCAACAAAATTGGTTGCTTCTTCAGACTTTTCGTAATATAAAAATCATGCAAGAAACACCTGAAAGATTCAAGCTTGGAATAAGTGCTAAGACTCTGTAATATGATAAGCATGTAACATGATCTGAAGTCATTTGCTGCTGCACAGCTTCTCACTCTCATAGGGAGGGACTGGTTTCCTTTGGGAAACATGAAGACACTTACTTCAGCTAACTGTGATACAACCATGGCTGGAAACTTGGGTGTGGTGGGCAGTTAAATATTCTTACTCATAGAAAATCATAGGGAAAGAGTAAAAATTGCTAATTTCCAATACATATACCATATAATGATTTTATTAAAGATAATTCATTGATTTCGACAATTCACTCAGTTCGCTTCAGCAGGTCTTGACTATGACCCTTCAAAGAGGTAGTTTTGAGCATCGGTTATCTTCATACTGAAGATGAATCCAGATAATAAGACAATTAGGACTATTGAGAAGATAGTTCTGTATCTGAACTAAACTTCTTATGGAGAAAAACTAACACAGAATAATCCCATGGAATAATAACATTTAACATTCTTGAAAATCTTCCCCCCAATTTTTTTAATGCAAAGATATTCTGTGGGTCCATGCCATACTCTTAAAAGTAACTGCTTCTTAGGAGGAATATTGATTACATCATACCAATACCTTGTGAATAGAGACTAAATTCCAGTATACTTTTTTACTTCACAAATAACATTTTTTGATTTGGCTAAAGAAATAGCTAAGTATTTGCGCTAGGAAATTCTTTTTTTTATTTTTTATTTTTTTTAAGCCTGAGGAATTTCTGTAAGGTCTACACTTCGTAACCTCTTTTTTATCGCTCCTTTCTCATGTGCTATGAAGGTGCCAGCAGATAGAGTGAAACAGGTTTACATTCATGGTCTCTTTATCGTCAATATTTGTCCTTTTCCAGTATTTCCCTTATACTCTTTTCATACTGTGAAGAGAGACCCAGAGTTGTTGCTGAGTGGCTGTTGTTGGATGGTGGCTGTCAGTAAGCAGAGTCAAAACTACTTTTCATCCCTAGACTATCCTATTGTGGAGTCTTTGGGAGCAACATCTTCAAACTAAGTTTCAGAAAAGCAGAGAAGTGGCTAATGGTGTCTCTGCCGGCCTGCAAGCAGCTGCTAGTTGAGGGAGGGCTCTTCTGTCTTGTAGCTGTTGGTTGGCTTCAGGCAGCTACACTAGGTAATTGGTGTCACCACTGCTAAATTGACAGACACGCCGAAGGAATTTGTGTACTAAGGTACTATCACTGGAAGAAACTTGGATTGGTTTATTTGTTGGATTTTATTGTTTTTAAGGAATACACATTGCTTATGACATGGGAATGCTATTTTGAGAATTGAAGTAGAGAACATGTTTAACTGTGTCTTTGTTGTTCTTTGCCTGAACGTGTTAAAATAAATATATTCTTTGTTATTGGCTTCTCATAGGAAGAATATGAAGAACTGCTTCGTTATGCCATTGTGACTCCAAACGTTGAATCAGATGCTTCACAGCCATGTCATTCTAAGGGAGAAGTGGTACCAGATGTTAGGGTTCCTACTGTAATTGATGATATTCTTCATAATCAAGGTTATGTATATTTTTTAAGATATCTCTTAATTTAAGATGTTACTGAGCTCATTAATGCTATTGACCTATGATTGTGAAAATGTTTCGCCAGTGATTCTTCTCAGTCAGTCCTGTGTATCACTATCATCTGGAGGAACTTTTTCCATTTCATGTGTTTCTCTCTCTTACGTGACAGCTGGATTTTTATGTGAATTTTGTTTGAGTGCTACTTATATGAAAAATAATAATTAAAGCAACACAGTAGTCATTGTACATTCCTCAGTGGAGTATACTGCACCTCTGCTTGTTCCAATCGTTAGATACCAGGATTACCTTGGAAACTAAATGTCCAAGGCCCCAAATTAAAGGTGGTCCATAAGTAGCCCTCAGAACTTTTTAAGTTGTGCTCGGCTTTGGCAGCACATATACTAAAATTGGAACCATACAGAGATTAGCATGGCCCCTGCGCAAGGATGACACGCAAATTCGTGAAGCGTTCCATATTTTTGGCAAATCGAACTCCAATAAAAAATATACAAAAAAAAACCTCTAAGAAGAGATCCTTAGAGTTATGCCTATTGTTGATACCTGCCCTTTGCTGGGGCATGGTTGGTAGCATTTCTGTGAGTATGGAAGACTGTTTGAAATCACCACAAAGGTGAACCCATTTTGGACTATGTCAGTGACAGTACTGAAAGCTAACACAAACCAGAATGTATATTGATAGATGAATGAAAGCTGGAGAAAGGAGGGTAAAACTCCTTCCACCTATCCATTCCTTATTCACTAAAGTGCAAGATTCCAAACAGCTCACTAAGTAAATATTACTTAAAAGGGCACAGAAAGGTCCCCTAAGATGGCCCTGGCAATGGGCGGTTGTCAACAATAGGCATAACTCTGAGGATCTCTCCTTGAAGGCACATGATGCAGCCTAATCGGAGTCAGCAGGCTCTTGGGTTTCTGAGAAATTGCAGCCCTGATATTTGGTTCCTTTCCCTCTGTAGACCTGGAGTTTTCATTGCTCGTCTGTCCTCCGCCTACTGCAGTGGATCAAGGGCAGAACATGCCACTGAAACATTCTAACACTGAATATTTTCTGCCTAAATTTTAGTTGATCCTCAAGAGATAGGACACTGGGATTTGTTCATTTTACATCGTGATCTTGACCATGATCCTGACCTCAGCCTGTAGTTCCTACTGAGCAAACCCAAAGTGCTGCGTACTCTTATAAAATATGTAAATAGTCAATCCATGTGTTCACCCTCTGTGCCTCTACCAAAAGCTTGTTTCCTTTTCCACTGGCTGCAGTCCTACTGTATTGTTGTTCCCAGAGACACAAAGTGGGAGTCCTTTCCTTGCCCCGGCTTGCCAGCCTTTCAGGGACATCAATTGGAATTTAAAACCCTTGTTCTGGACAGCCTGGATGGCTCAGCGGTTTAGCGCCGCCTTCAGCCCAGGGTGTGATCCTGAAGACCCGGGATCGAGTCCCACGTCAGGCTCCCTGCATGGAGCTTGCTTCTCCCTCTGCCTGTGTCTCTGCCTCTCTCTCTCTCTCTCTCTCTCTCTGTCTCTCATGAATAAATAAATAAAATCTTAAAAAAATAAAACCCTTGTTCTTCTGTAGCATGCAAGTTAGTATTCATTCATTCATACTCTGCCTTTTCCACAAAGAGTTCGAGATCTAAGCTCACAGCAGGCAGTGAATTTACATATCCCAATTCACACATAGCCATGGTTGGAATATATGCATTTATCATCCCATTTGCTGTTACTTGGTATAAGCAGGGTGTATTTTGAAGTTGGCAGAGTATTTGTAAGCCTCCAGCACAGCCATTCTAGTGAAGTTTTCCTCTGTTTTTTTTTCTGCCGTGTATTGACTAAGTCCCTGTTCTGGGGGAACCAGTGTCACTTTAGTTTGATTGCAGCTAGTGAAAAGCCCCAGGCCCCTGGAAACAACCAGTGTTGTTAGTGTAGCTCCTAAGTTCTAATGCCAGTCATCCACTTAGTCTCTTAGCGTGGACTAAATGCTGCAGTAGGCTGCATTCTCTTTCAGCTCTGTTTGGTGGGTCAATTTGAGCTTAACTAGTGATACAGTAAGACTTTTTCTAGTCTCAGACTTTTTCTTTCTTCTTGTTCTTTGTCTTGGTGTCCCTGTATCCCCAGCAGTTGTATTTTGCTTGCTCTAAAGTTGTAGACACTGTTACCTTCTTAAATTAGCTATGTGTCATTAGACCTTTGATATGAGTAGTTTGGTTTAATTAAAAAAATTTTTTTAATTCTTTTCAGCAGGAAATAGCCCTGTAGTAAGAGAAACAAGGATGGAAGTTGGGAAAGGATGTGATTTGAATATTTCAAGTCATTCAAAGACAGATGGTATGCCTTTGCCTTACTTTGTTTTTATTAATATATAACATTGTATGGTTTGGTGAATATTATTTGTGTAATAAGAGGAATAATTTCACCATATTATTTATTGGCAGGAGTCTTTAATGTTGCTGTTGCTAATCTATTAACTAATCTTATTTAAAGTAATTTCATAAAATTCCAAAATAGTACAATTAAGACAGGTTAGTGTATTATAGTGTATGGCATCCTTTCTTAAAACTGCTAGGTTAGCAGGCAAATACTTTAAAAGAATTAATGGAATGTCAGAGAGCTTGGCCAATTTAAGTGTTTTTATGAACCAGGGCATTATTTCCCAACATTCAGGCATTTGTGTACCAACTTAATGATTTTTGTCCTATCTTTATATCACTTGTTCTATCATTTTTTGGTTTTCTTCAGATATATTTATTTTTAGCTTAAATTCATTAAAAGGAAAATTGGTGTGTGTCATTACTGATTATAGGATAAAACTAATACACCCTTTTTATAAATAGAAAACAGTCGGTAAAAAGCAACTCAGACAAAATTATTAAGTTTTGGTTGAATACTGCTAGTGGTGGTGGGTTCAGCCTGAAGTTTGCTTTTTCTTTGTTGAAAGGAGAGATTAACTTGTGTTACAGAGATTATAAAAGCAAACTAGTACCAGATTGAAACTTTTTCTTTGACATAGAATGATTGAAATAATTAAAATAGGACACTTTGCTTGCCTTGTGACTCGATGTTATATGACATATAGGCCATTTAAGCCACCACATAAAGAGTGCCTCTATCCTTTATTTCCTCACTTGTAAATAAAAGGCTTGGGCACTGTACTCCCCAAGGGATATTTCAAGTACTTCATTTAGGTCATTCTATTTTGTAAAAGGTGAATAAATGTTTAAAAATTTTTTAAAAAGCAGAGCCTCTTGCTTTTCCACAAGTGCAACTCTTGTTAGTGAAAGAGAACATTCATGTACTCAGTCACTCTACTTTATTCTTTGGGTTTATTCTTCAGAATACGTAGGTAGTGTCTCATAGTTGACTAGCCTGAACCATTTGTTGATAAATTTTTTATATAAAAATATATATTAGGGAATGATTATCCTTTTTGCAAAACATTCTTGGTTTACTTTTAAGTAAGTTCCTGTAGTAGCTTTACCTTTGTTTGACTCATCTCATTCACTAAGGAAGACAGGGGGGCCTTTTAATCTTGGTTATCAGGACTCTCCTAAGAAAAGCAAAATACGTGAGAAATGATAAACGGTCTCTAATTCCAACGTGCATTTGTGATAAAATAGTAACCTTTCCTACTTTGTGCTTTTTAAAGGTAGATGCCAGTTTTTCTGGCTCTGGCTTTCACCCCTACCTCCACCCCCCACTCTGCCACCATGTCTATGGGCAGAGGATGGGAATTATGTATATATGGATATATATAGAGATGTGTATATATTTTCACCTATATGTTGAAGGCTAACAGTGTGCCTTACAGCTGATTATCTGATACAACTAAACTACTAGTCTCTTTCTACTTATAGAGTTGAATTTTGGTGGTTTTAAAACCCATACCAGTGTTTTACGTGAAGTAATAATCACCTATATACAACCACCAGGACCTTGGTTAGTTGCCTCTTTCTGCACCTGTTTCCTCATCAGTAAAGTGGAGATAGTAATGCCTGACTCTTTTGGCAGCATATAATAGGAGAGTTCATCTTTCTTTCTTTTTTTTTTTTTTTTTAAGATTTTATTTATTTATTCACGAGAGGCACAGAGAGAGAGAGGCAGAGGGAGAAGTAGGCTCCATGCAGGGAGCCCCACGCGGGACTTGATCCCGGGTCTCCAGGATCACACCCTGGACTGAAGGTGGCGCCAGACTGCCGAGCCCCCCCCCCCCCAGCCCCCGGCTGCCCAGAGCTCATCTTTCTAACACTATTACAGGAACATAGCAAGCACTTAGTAAATGTTAATATGGTGATGCAGATGAGAATAACTTTAGCTCAGGCTGGACCTGGATATATGAAGTATCTTTGTTTGGGATAGAGGTCCTTTTTTGTGGGGAGGGAGTATAGGAGGCACCTTGTGCTGGTTAGTCCTGAATCAGTGACAATACTGAAATTACAGTATTAATTTCAGACTGTGCTCAGTTCAATTTAAAAGTACACTATAACGGGATGCCTGGATGGCTCAGTGGTTGAGCGTCTGCCTTTGGCTCAGGTTGTGATCCCAGGTCCAGGGATTGAGTCCCACATCGGGCTCCCTGCCAGGAGCCTGCTTCTCCCTCTGCCTGTGTCTCTGTTTCTCTCTCTGTGTGTCTCTCATGAATAAAATTTTAAAATCTTTAAAAAGTACACTAAAAGGTCATTTCTCTGCATTTTGCTCCACCTCTGTAGGTAACTGACATCTTACCCTCTATTAGAACTCCTTACATTTGGGTTATCTTTTCTCCAGCCTGACCACCACACCTTTCCCTCCTCTCCAGGGTCATCACCAGTGTCATCACCAAGGAAGCCCTCACACCCAGTCATGGATTTTTTCAGTTCTAACCTCTTAGGTGACTCTTCCTCACCAGGGTCTATTTCTAGTCATGCAGACGTCCATGAGATCGTTGTGAGCGATTTTCTTATTTCTGATGAAAACCTTCAGAAGATGGAAAATGTACTTGATCTTTGGAGTTCAGGACTTAAGGTATTATGCTTATTCAATTACAGTTTAATATGTAGTATAACAGTTTTGCTCTTGATCCCACTATCGTTCTTTTCTTTGAATCAAAAGATTTTGTGAAAAAAGTCTTTAGTTTCCTGAGAAGATTAGTCCGGTGTTTTAAATCTTACAATTCTCAGTCTGTAATGTCCATACAAATCATCTGGGGATCCTGTTAAGCTACAGCTTGTCCTTGTTGGTCTTGACCAGGGCCTGAGGTTATGCACTTCTAACAGGCTCTGACACTGCTAGTTCAGGACCCATACTTTGAATAGCATACTTTTCAACAGTTGCTGGAATAGTTCTGCAGGTTCCACTGAATTTCTCTCATGTTTTTAAAGACTCAGCCTATGTGTAGCAGAGACCCTTATCGAACCCTTACCATATCATGTCTCTTTTTGTCTGAAACACAGCATCCAGTTTTAGCAACATATATTCATTTTATAGCTGCTTATTAAAGCAACCATAGTGTGTAACTGAGAAGTCTATAAAAACTGATTATTTTGGTGATATTATTGGCCTCTAAATAAAACAGTATTATAGAAATGGCAGGGGTGTTTTGCTATTTAATATATAATGGAGAAGATGACAGTGTTTCTGAGACACAGTTTGAGAAAACTGATTTCACCTTCACAGTGAAATTACTCTAATGAGAGTTCTGTGGCATTTATATTTCTCTATTATTTGAAACCATAAATTCTAGAAATAATACTTTAGTATAATTTTTACCATTTCTTCCATTGGAACAGGTTTCATGCTTCCAGTCATGGTGTAAGTCCATTGGAGTAGCCAGTCATCTAATTTGTTCTACGTTCAGTTAATCATATTGTCACCCAGTTTCTTTGATAACATGATGATTTGGTATTTTTACTTAAGGTAGTTAGTAGGGTGAAAAGGGACCACACTTAACAGTTTGTTGTAAGGTGGCCTTTGTGATAAATAATGTGGGGGAGGAAAGCATCAATCCCCATGGTTTCCATTGTCCGCCTCTATCTAAATAACTTCCTGTCCTATGGCTGAGCCTAGGCCATAACCCTTGCATTTCTTCTTTCCATCTTAATATGGACATTAAAGTCCTGAATAAATAAAGTATCTGTTTACTGGTGGAGGAGACTTGAATTTTTTTTTAAAGGACAACCAGGTTTCATAGAGAGTAACTTAAAATAGGAAAAAAATTCATTTCCCTAGTATGGCAAATATGAACTGAGAAGAGCCGTGACGGTTGAACTTACAAAGGTTCTCATTAGTGGTTTTTATAAATAGCTCTTAATGTGATTGCTTGTTCTGATTATTTTTAATATTTCTTAATTTCAGTGTAATTTTAAGAAGCAATATTAAACTGCTTAATTGCTGGTATATTTATTTTTTAGACAAATATCATATCTGAACTAAGCAAATGGAGACTTAATTTTATTGACTGGCACAGAATGGAAATGAAAAAAGAGAAAGAAAAACACGCAGCACACTTAAAACAACTGTGCAACCAGATCAACAGCTTGAAGGAGCTGCAGAAAGCCTATGAAGTCTCCATTGGGAGAAAAGATGAGGTCTTCACTTTTATATTTCTTTTTAAGTGAGATGCAGTAAAAATCTTGCTAGGTAATAAATGCCAAGTAATACTTAAATGTATTCAAGTCATACATGATACAAAGGGAAGTTTGCTTCAGAAACTGGAAAAAAAAAAGTAGATGCACAGAAATAAGACATATTTGTCCTATTAAACATTCCAGGGTCATGTCATTTCATCTTTGTCATCAGCTTCAATGTGCTTGAAGTTTTAAAGGTGCATACTACAGGCACCTGGGTGGCCCAGTTGGTTAAGCATCTTCCCTCAGCTCAGGTCATGATCCTGGGGTCCTGGGATGTTCTCTCTCTTGCTCACTTTCTCTCAAATAAATAAGTAAAATATTTTTTAAAAATTAAAAAATAAAAATAAAAGTGCATGCTAAATGTCAGAACACTTAATTTTTCCTTCCGTCTTTTTTCCTGAACTGCTCTTAAGAGAACATCATGGAACCAGCATTACCCACATTTTAAACCGTGTTTTTAGGGGCCATTTTAAGTATCTCATATTTTATCTGTGATATGTCTTTATTCATTGATGAAGTCTTTTTAATTTTATTATAGACACAGAGCATTTGTTTTTTGAGAGAGAGAGAGAGAGAGCATGCACACAGGTGAAGGGGAGGAGGGGCAGAGAGAGAGGGAGAGAGAATCTCAAGCAGGCTCCATGCCCAGTGAGGAGCCCAACTCTGGGCTTGATGTCACCACTCTGAGATCATGACTTGAGCTGAAATCAAGAGTCAAGACACTTAACAGACTGAGCCACCCAGGAGCCCCACACAGAGAATACTTTTTATTTCATTTTCTGTTAGCCTCTTAAGAATGAGAGGGTAAGGTTCAGATCTGTGCTAATTTTGTGCCTCCCAACAGCACCTTCAAGAAAGCAGAATGGGCAATATATCCACTGCTTCCGCTTCCTACCCTAACCCCACCCCGGAGGATGGTACCTTTCAGAGGTAACACCTCTGCTACTTGTCTGCTGATGTAGCATTCACTGTTTTAATGAACTAAATAAAGATAATATATCTTTTAAAATATGTATTTATTGAAGTGCTGGGTGGCTCAGTCGGTTGAATGTCTGCCTTTAGCTCAGGTCATGATCCCAGGGTCCTAGGAATAAGCCCTGCATCAGGCTTCTTGCTTAGTGGGGAGTCCATTTCTCCCTCTGCCTCTGAGGCATTTCTTTTAATGTTCAGGGTATCCTATAAAATCAAACATTTTATATAGTTCTCTTTTTTGAAGCAGTAGATACTAAATGTCAGTCATTTTCTCTGTTCCCCTCAAAATTCTGTTGTAAGATTTTAAAATATTTTAAATGTATGTTTTTTAATTTCAAAGTATCACACACAAGAGTATACATGTGTCCAATTTTTGAAAATAGATAAGATGAACAGCTGTGTGCCACCATAGAGCTCGAGAAATAGAATATTACTAATGTCTTAGAATGTGTGCCCTTTTCCACTTTTGACAATAATTTAAAGAAAAGCCAGAATAGGGACGCCTGGGTAGCTCAGCAGTTGGGTGTCTGCCTTTGGGTGTGGTCCCAGGGTTCCAGGATCAAGTTCCACATTGGGCTCCCTGCAGGGAGCCTGCTTCTCTCTCTGCCTGTGTCTCTTATGAATAAATAAATTTAAAAATCTTAAAAAAAAATAAAGTAAATATGCCCAATTTACTAAATTTTGCTTTAAGGTGGCCAATTTAAAATATATATTTCAGTTATTCAGTTCTTTTTAAGGGAAGATACCATCTTAGGATTTAAACACCTTTGTAGGTTTTTTTTTTTTAAAGAACAAGAAGACCTGAGAAAGAACATTATAGGATAACTATTGTTTGCTTTAATGAATTTGTTGAATCCAGAAAATCCTTAAACAGTTATTGAACAACTTCTAATCCAAGGTACCAAAGGTATTTAGAGACCAGAAAGATGTTTAAAACCTGGTCCTACCCTCAAGTCTAGTGAACAAAGACTTTCTGTATACGTAGCAAAATATTCAAATGTGTAGTTATCTTTCTTGAATTAAATGTCAATGACCATATTAATTTTCATATATGTGAACTTTTTGAGGATTACCATGATACACATAATGAAGATTTCTCTTACTGTTCTCTTTTGTTCCCCTTCATTCATTGATACATAGTACATTCATGTGGTCAAGTTTTTTGGTCTTTTTACAGATAATAATGAGGTTAACTGGATGAATAGACTAGTGACATATAGGAATTCTCTAGGGCATTTTTTTGATATATAAGCAAGTTACTTTACCAATTACTGTTATTATAACATCGCAATAATTGGGTTAATTGCTGTTTTCAGGTGATTTCTAGCTTGTCGCATGCCATAGGCAAACAAAAGGAAAGGATAGAGTTGATGAGAACATTCTTCCACTGGCGAATTGGCCATGTTAAATCCAGACAGGATGTAAGTATAAAAACAAAATGATAACTGATAGATATTAGACTTCTGAACTCAAAACAGTTGAGGATCACATTTTAGCGCTCTTATTAAAGTCAAAGGGAGATTTGTTTTCTAATAAATCAAAATGAATTTATAATTTAATATTGCTCTTATTTCAAGGGAATTTGATTTTGGTATAGTTTTGGGGGAAAAAACCCTCATATTTTATAGACTGATTTATATGGTTTCCTTCTTAATAAAGTTAGTAAGGATCATACCTGACTTACAGATGCCCTCGTCATGGAACCCCTTCAACAAATTTAATGTCAGATGTGGAGAAAGAATTTATAATCTTTAACATATATACTTCTTATTTGTTGCTATTTCAGAAATGCCTGAATATATCCTTTTCATAAAGAGGAAGTACTATATTGATATATTATAAAATTGTGTAAATGTCTATTGTAGACTTGCCTCAGAGAACCAAAAAAGCCATATCTGTATAGCTTTTTAAAAATTATCTTTAGTTTGTTTATAATTTACACTTGAACATCTTATTTTAATTAAATCAGAGCTAAATCAGTGTAGCAGAGCAAATATGAACTAAGAAGAATAAATTACTGTATCAGAAGTGGAAAAGTGAGAATCCATGTATATCCAACAAGAATACAAAGTATGGAGACTCAAGAGTGTACAGAATGGATGTGTGTGTGTGTGTGTGTGTTTTATTTGATGCTCATGTGAGCCATGGAGTGAGCTCTGTGAGTTTACTTCTAAGAGATTAATACTTAAGGAAAAGGCTACTACTATCATGGAATAGGATTTCTCTTTGAAGGATACTTTCTAGTGCTTTCTTTCTTTTTTTTTTTTTTATTAATCCCAGTAGATTAATTTATGCTAATCATAATGAAAAGAATTACTTAAATGAGCATGCCATATTTTGAAAGTTATTTACCAAGTGAAATAATGAGAATATATTATGTTTAAATATTAGTTGAAATAGTTGCGGCTGCCATCAGTTTTTTGAATAGCTTTTTAAATTTAAGAAAATTGAAATTGGAACTACTTTTTCCAAAGACTTTAACTTCATTGATAAAAGAAGGCTGGCATAGGTTTCTATTTGGATCTATTTGGTGCTATATATGATGGCAAAGTGTGTAAATTAAATTAGCCTTTCTTCTAGTGGTGGCCACCTGAAGCCACAGCCACCACCGTCTCTGCCTTGCAGCCATTCTCTGTTGTTCGCCTAGACCTGCCTTCAAGTAAAAGTTGCTATACATTCCTACCTCCAGTGGGCAAGTTACTAGTTTTCCTTCATTTGTTTTTGTTTTGTTTTTTTTACTCCTAACTTGATTGGTGGCATATAGGATGATATAAGGATGAGAGCTTGGGTTCTGAAGTGAGACAAGGCTGGCTTTTCCATTTCTACTTGTGTGACCTGGGCAGGTTATTTAACCTCTCTAAGCCTGTCCTCCTGTCTGCAGATGAGAATAATGTGATTACACAGGATTAGATGATAACATATGTACACTGCTTAGCACAGTGTTACATTATGGTTTTTAACGTCACTGCCAATATATTTACCAGACCACTGTGTTTTTGAGGTTGCGTATTACTTTCATTTAGGTCTACGAAGGTAAACTGGCTGACCAGTACTTCCAGAGAACTTTACTGAAGAAAGTCTGGAAGGGCTGGCGATCCATAGTACAGAAGCAGTGGAAAGATGTGGTGGAAAGAGCTTGTCAGGCAAGAGCGGAAGAAGTTTGTGTCCAGCTTTCCAATGATTATGAAACCAGAGTTGCTGTGGTAAACTTTTTCTCATACTTTCACTTTCTTTTAATAAAAATTAAAAAGATAAAAACCCGTTAGTTTATGGTTCAGCAGAGTAACCCATTTCTCCAGTTCCATTTAATGCCCTACAGATTCAAACAAGACTTCCTGGCAAAGAACGCTAGTAAGTTGGACCCTCAGACATAATTCTCTGAACTCCATACTTCTGTTGGATCTCTAGCATATCCATTTCCCTTGGAAATGTAAATCACCTATAGAATCCTATGTTTCTAAGAAAGCATGCTTTCCTTTGCTGCTTCATTTGGCTTTTATTGAGCTGTAAGTAAAGACCCAAAACAAAAATGTATATCCTTATGTTAATTTAAGTAAATTATGTTCTGATAAGGTTGATATAAAGCAGTTGCATATAAATTAAAATTATTTTCCCATTGACTTTTATTAATAAACATTGTTTCCAAGGGAAAATACTTGAGACCCAAAATGAAAAAAAACCATAGTGAAGAATGCAGTAGGTCTCTGGAAGTCAAATATTAAAAGAAAAACCTTTTTCCATTATAGAACTAAGTTCTTAACGCTAAAAATAAGATTTACTGTACAAATTTTTGCAATTCAAAATGACATGCAAAAGAAATGCAGTCTCTTCTAATTTGGTCTATGGGAAAGAGTGTTGTGCTTGATGTCCCTCTGCACTTTGAATTCTATGGATAACAGTTTTTTAAAAAAGGAAGAAAAATTCTGTTAATAGTGCACTTAGGTATTTTTTTTCTGAAGAGATGAGATCGGTATTTTAATATTCTCTATGAAAGTTTTATGTTGGGATCCCTGGGTGGCACAGCGGTTTAGCGCCTGCCTTTGGCCCAGGGAGCGATCCCGGAGACCCGGGATCGAATCCCAAGTCGGGCTCCCGGTGCATGGAGCCTGCTTCTCCCTCTGCCTGTGTCTCTGCCTCTCTCTCTCTCTCTCTCTCTCTCTCTCTCTCTGTGTGTGTGACTATCATAATAAATAAAAATTTTTAAAAAAAGGTTTTATGTTAAGAAATGACATGTCTGTTTGTATAATTAAAACACATCAGCAACCTTTGGTGGGACTGGTATGAAATTCCCCTTGTTTGAACCTTGATTTTATGGTTAGGAATGAAAACGGTTTGTTGATGGAGACAGTAAAAATAAGATGCATCTTTTAAAATAAACTGAGATACAGAGCAGAAGAGGTAAAGTGTTTTTAGTATGTCACATAAAAATAACTTCACAGCTTGACAAGATGGCCACACCAGCAGCACCAGCAAATACTCCTGCCACCACTCCAGCTGCAGCCCTGGCCTCAGCTCCCACTCTGGCGCTGGTTCCAACTCCAATGCTGCCTCCAGCCTCATCTGTAGACCCCATGGCAAAGCTGCTAGGACCGTGACTCTGGTCTAGGCCCCACTCCTGCTCTCCCAGGCATCCTTGCCCCTTGCCTATCCCTTCCCCCTGCAGCTGTGTGGTCTGGCTGCACTTGGGCCATTTTGGCCTCCCATCATGGACAGCCACCATGCAACGAGGGTGCTGCCCGTTATTAGGACCCTGCTGAGAACCGCTGACAAGCATTCAGTGGAAATCACTAATAGCTGCTTTTCAGTGCCTCACAAGGAGTCAAAAGATGAGGTATCTGTTGACATTAAATTCGCTGAGAGTATGTATGAATTAAACAGTCTCTCCAGAAGAGCTCATCCTGTGCTGGTACCCGACAGGCCATGACATTATAGAGTACCCTGTGCTGATCCAGGGGTACTACGGCAGGAAAGTCCCTGTCCCTATTCACCCCACTGTGGACAGGAGCCTCCAGAACGGCCACATGAGCACCAAAGCCTACGTCAGCACTTTAATTGGTGTCCCTGGGAGTACCATGGGGGTGATGTTCACACCTTGACAGTGGAATATGCATATTATGACACTGAACACATTGGAGTTGACCTGATCCTGAAGACCTGTTTTAGCCCCAACCAAGTGTACAGACTGTCAATCAATTTGCAGCAGGTAGGACGGGCATCAGTTCACATCTAGGATGTCCTAAGCACAGCGTTGCAGTATACAGATGATGTGCTGTTGGGAAAGGCATCCACTGACAATATCTCCTGCTGCTTGATGAGTCTGGTTAACCAAGTACACAAGATAATCCCCAGTGATGTTGAGACCATGCTCAATAGCTACTTGGCCAATCACATAGTCACAGATTGCCCTCACTGAGAAACTAAACTTGTGAATGGGCTCCAAGCAGCATGCCTGTTAGTCGGGGCCATCCTAGGACTCAGAATGGAGTGAAGTAGAATGCTTTCATTGTGTTTGGAGTCATTTTGAGTCAGTTAACTGCTTGTGACTCTAAATAAAAACACAGCCTGCCTTTTATTAAAAAAAATAATAACATCACAGAGTAAGTCTATTTTTTTAATAATTAACATCCTTCCTTGTGTCCCATATCTTTTTAAAAATTCTCCTTATTTAGTTATCTGGAGCTTTGGAAAATGCAAAAGCTGAGATCCAAAGAATGCAGCATGAAAAAGAGCATTTTGAAGATTCCATGAAGAAAGCCTTCATGAGGGGAGTTTGTGCATTAAATCTCGAAGCCATGACTATATTTCAAAACAGAGGTGATACAGGTTAGTATTTTATTTAAGGTTCTCTGCCTACTTTCAAAAAGGATTTGAGGAGATTTCAGTGATTATTATGGTCTGTGGTACTAATTTTCTGCAGTGACTGTGTCTTATCCGGGTACAGTTCTTACTTGATGGTGTCATCTCCAATTCAATTCTGCCATGAAAAGTCACTCCATTTTGGTTACTTATGGTATCTTAGATTTGATCAAGTAAACTCTCAATTCTTAAGTGTTTAGGCTCAATGTTAAAATGATGTTTTGAATGTAAAACAATTTAAAGCTCTTTCAACTAATAATTTCAATGCCTTCAAGTACAAATTAATTAATTAATTAATTTGCCAAGTGCCTTGGGCTATTTTGTTTATTAAAGATTTATCTAGTCATGGCTTCCCATTTTAAAAATTGCTTGTCTCCAATGTAAGAGAGGCCTCAACTAAAATTAATTTATTTTAAGAAGAGAAGTCCATGTATTAGCTGGGATCTGTGTGGTTTATGTGGGTGTTTGTTCAGCAGGGCTTAGATTATTAGCACGTGGCTAGAATCTTTGCCAGTAATGTGCACCAAGGCCTATTTTCCTTATTGGGTTTTAGTTTTCTTCTCTGAACAAAGAAGACAATGTAAATCTTTCTTACCTGCTTCACAGAGGGTTCTTGTGGAAATGCAGTGAAATATAATCGGAAGCTCTTTAAAAGACAAAAAAATACTTTGATATGTAAGATGATAGTAATGATATTAAGTCAGCCGATTTTATGTAAATACATGATCATTTTTTACAGTATATCCTCATAATTAAATCGTATTTGAGACTCACAGTTATCAATGAGTCGGTTTCATTTTGTAACACCATTAACATTCCAATCCAGTGAATAACTTCTGTGGTTGTTGTACCTTCATTTTAAAACATCTTCAAACGTTATTATTTAAATTGTATGTGTTGTGGATGGTAGCCGTTAAGGCAAGGAACTTTTGTCTGAAGCAACCATGGTGTGTGGTCCACATGCAGGTTAGAAACTTAGAATCCTAGAATCTCAGAGCAGACTAGTTTATCCTGCTAATACCCAAAGAAGTGCTTGATTTCTCCAATCAATGGTCTTTTAATTGTCAACACTGCTTTATATTGAATTAGTCCCTCTCATCAAAGGATTTCAAAGGATCTATGCGTTATAGTCCCTCATTAAACTTTGTTAATGAGGTACTATTACTCTGTTTTATGTAAAGGTAGCCTGAGAGAAGGACTTACACAGAAGCCCAAATTTCCAATGGGAAGAGACCATTTGAATGTAGGGCTGTATAACACCCTCTGTTCAGACATTCTGAAACGTTTCAGTGACTGAATCTCCAAACCCTCACCCTGGTGTCAGGTGCCACATAGGTGTAGTCTTAAGTGGGAATTTTAACCAAATTCTAAAACTGGGGGTTTTAGAATTCAAATCTAAATTCAAATCTTCAAATCTAAATTCTTCAAATCTAAAATTTGAAGAAACCCTTTGCTCCAACATCTGGAAGCCGATGTTACTCACTCTGATCTAAGGGTAAGGTTCAGTTATGAGAGAAGGTTACTATATAGTGTGTCACTGAAGTCAGTTAAGTATGCAAATATACCTTACTTTGTGCTTTATATTTTACAGTGTTAAAGGTAAAAATTTTAGGGTTACATACTGATTTATTATGGTTTGCTGAAAAATCAAGTTTAAAATACATTGATTTTGTTTGAATAGGAGCATTAGATGGAAATGAGAGGGTATAGTGATAGCAGAAAAGAATTCTACAGATCTAAATACCAGACCATTGATCAGGACAGTTGTATGAAATGATGTAAAAGAACATAAATCCTTAGACTTAATGTGACCAAATTATTATAATGACTTAATCAGTTAATAATGACAAACTATATTAGCTAAACATTGTATGCAGTACGTGATAAGTTTCTACATTTTCTTTAGAACCAAATTTTAGCTATTATGTAGTTTCATTGTTGGGGGACATAAGACTAACCTTAGCTTGGAAGAATTTTGATGAATTTGTAATTTGTAGGGATAGACTTCACAAATAATAAAAAGGAAGAGTATGGCCCTGGCATTCAAGGAAAAGAACATTCTGCTCATTTGGATCCTCTGGCCCCTCCGATGCCCTCAGTAGTTGCACAGCCACCGTCCCCACCGCCAGCAGCCATGGGAGCAGCCAGCGCTGCTGCTTTTCCCTCTGCTGCTTCCATCTCTTCTGCTGGGCCTGCTTCCGCTTCCTCTACTCACCCTCCCGTTTCTGCAGCTCTTGGCGCTGGACCTACAGCTACTGCTGCACCAGAAGAAATGGTTAGTACAGTTAATACAGGTGCCCTCATGGGGAAAGGGGCTCAAACTTTGCTTGTATATTGGGTATTTTTTAACTTAGAATATATTTTCTCATGGAGGAAAAGTCTTAATGATATTTAGACCAAGCTACAGAAAATATTTAATATGTGAAGTGGCTAAAACAATTTAAAATGAAAATAATATTTGAAAGTTCAAATATAGTAGTGATAATTAAACAGAAATAACTTTCTCATTTCCCATTTTCAAGAACTATTCAGGAAAAATAAATTTGAGAAAGAGTTGATGATGGACTTTTTTATTAAGGGAACCCTAGTGGGTATTTTCAAGGGCTTAGAAGATTAATGGCTCTTTTGTACATTTTGTATTCAATTACAACTTTCCCTTTTCCTGGATGCAGATCTATCATTAACACAACTCTGTAATTACTCCATCTTGATTTGGTTAGGTTTTCATTTGGAAAAACATTAGAATAAAGATGGGAGTAGTTTTTCCTAGTCACTGAGCTACTTTCAAGAGAAGTACGTAGAGCTAGAAGATTGAATGGGGACGGAGTATCTGTGTGAGAACTTGCCTGAAGGGGAATTCATCAAGCTAATTTAGAAGAGTTATAGACAAAGCATGTCAGGGTTCTGACTCCTGGGCTTCTTGTTAATCCTGTATTCTTCAAACCATGGTTCTCAAGCAAAGGGAGTAAGGATTCAGTCCAAACTTACCTACCGGGCTCACTTCTGCAGGGCTGTTTTTTAACAACACTGTAACCTTCCCTGCTCTGGCTTGGCTTAGGCACAAAGGCACGTGTAGTTTCATAAAGCTCCTGAGAGGATTGGGATTTGCTTGTGTCCCTCTCCTCCCCAACCCCAACCACTGAGAGGACAGAGGATGGCGGAATGGGTTCTGTGTCTTACGGTTTCCCTGGCTGACCGTCACCAGGTGCCACTGCCCCGGGCCACTCTCTGCAGCGAAAGAAGGCACTGAGTCAGCCAGACAACTGGTCATCCTGGGTGTTCCAGCTCACGTGAATATCTGCCTTTTGAAAGCTACTAACTTCAGGGAGAAATATGTTGAGATCTACTATTTATCATTTTTGCTCTTGATTCAAAGAGGTTAAAAGAATAAAGCTGTTAAGGGAAATTTGAGTATGTGAAGGAGTTTTGACTTTGAAATAAGACACTAAAATTCAACTCCGCATATGTTCAACTGTGTTAATTTTTCATGATTACACATTTTCAAGTGTGATCCTATACAGATGATCTCATTTAAGTAAACACAGTGAGTGTTTGTTTAAATTTCTGGTTTGTCTTTTGTTGCATATTCAGATAAAATACATAGACCTAGATCTTTCAGAATTCCCTTCAAATACGACTACACCATTTGTACATCTGTACATTTATATATAAACCTGAACATGCACAGAAGAACAGAATGCATGAATATGCTTAACACCTACTTGTTCTTTTTTTGTGTGGTTTTTTTTTTTTTTAAGATTTCATCCATTCATTCATGAGATACACAGAGAGGGAGAGAGAGGCAGAGATACAGGCAGAGGGAGAAGCAGGCTCCGTGCAGGGAGCCCGATGTGGAACCCAATCCCAGGTCTCCAGGATCACGCCCTGGGCCGAAGGCAGGTGCTAAACTGCTGAGCCACCCAGGGATCCCCTCTACTTGTTATTTCTTGAAACAATTTGATCATCTGAGATAATTTTGAAGTCTTTGAAACCTGAAAAATACAATATTGTATAGAGAGTCCTTCCAGCCTTCCTTCGTCATTAATAGATACACATTCAATTTTTGTTCCATAAATACAGCCTTTACAGTTAGGGGGAGAAGAAAATCAGAAGTAAATCACTCTGTCAGTGTAATGCTGGTGTTCTTCCTTCCGTATATAAATACAGAACTCAGATTCCGATTCACCTCAAATGTGTCTTGTTTCCTACTTTTGTTATTATGGTTCTTTTTAAAAACAAGTACATTAGTTGGATAAGTTACCTAATGTGAAACCATGAGTGTTGGAAGTGGGAAAGGAGAGATCTATGAGCTAGGCCTGCTTATCTTTCTTATCATTTTAATCACAGAGTCTTCCTATGAATGTTCAAAAAACTTTTTCCAGACTTAGTAGGAGGTGTGTACAGAGAATAAACCACAGAGCCTGGGAAACAACTGGAGAAAGGAGTATAAGATAATCCTAGTAATCCTAGTAAAATAACCCCTTCACCTATAAAATTCTTTCCTTTCTGCAGATACCCTCACTCTTAAATAAAATACCAGAATTTCATGGTAGGAAAGCACTCTTCAAAGAAAACATCAGGCAGTTATACAAGCAAATACATTGCAGTTCACAAGGTTGGACAGTAGGTGACACTTTATTCTTTTGACACTTCAACAATTGAGAGTTGGATTTTTAAGCTCTTCAGTAAAGATTCCCTCTTAACTTTCCTGTTCATCTGAATGGAAAGTGAGAGGGTATCATTAGGCACCTAGGACAGCTTTCCTCATTTTATAAATGGAAACTGAGGTTTAGAGAGAGGGAGTGAGTAACTTGCCTGTGGATATAAGAAGTAATAGAACTGGTATTCAGACTTTTGACCGTTTGGTCACAGTGCCCTGTTTCTTAACCAATAATCAGGTTTTGTCTCTGTCAAATATTAAGATACAAATACTGAGTTTTAAAAATATGTCATTTCCCTTTTCTTTCTGAATCCTTTTGTTGTTTTTATTGATAGGGTATAAAAAGCTAGAATTTCCGTTTTTATAGCATTTTTTCGAAGTCAATTAAGCTGATAAATTTAATGAGATTCAACATGACTGGGACCAGTAAGTGGTCATTTAGTCAAAAAGTCAGTTAAAAAGTCAGGTAAAGCAGGAAATTTTTAAAAATTATATATATCTTACACATTATTTTATGCTCAAACAAAAGTGTGTATTAATTTGCTACTTTTTAATGTGGAGCCAAATTGAGTATGGGTTTACAGGTTGTAATTAAGCCTTCTCTTATATAAGCTACACTCAGTGGATTATTTTTCTGTAATTTCCCATTTCAGTCTTTGTCAAGTAAAGCAAGAATCTAACAAAACTTGCAATGCAATCTGATGATAGAATATACCATTTGAAAACCAAAAGAGGACTTGATAAACATGCAAGTCAATTTAAGACAACTCTTTAATTCAGAGAAATATATAAAGGTTTCTTTTTAAAGTCTTTTTTTTTTCTTTACTGGAGTATGTATTTTCATCTTACTGAAGGCATTTTATTTTATTTAAAAAATATTTTATTTATTTGAGACAGAATGAGAGAGAAAGAGAGCTGAGAGGGGGAGGAGGGGCAGAGGTAGAGGGAGAAGTAGACTCCCCACTGAGTGGAGAGCCCCATGTGGAGCTGCGTCCCAGAACCTTGGGATCTTGACCCGAGCCAAAGACAGAGGCTTAACTGACCACCCAGGCGCCCCTTACTGAAGGCATTTTATTTTATTTTTTTTAAAGATTTTATTTATTTATGATAGTCACAGAGAGAGAGAGAGAGAGGCAGAGACACAGGCAGAGGGAGAAGCAGGCTCCATGCAGGGAGCCCAACGTGGGATTCGATCCCGGGTCTCCAAGATGGCGCCCTGGGCCAAAGGCAGGCGCCAAACCACTGCACCACCCAGGGATCCCTTGAAGGCATTTTAAAGCAGTTCTCAACTGGCTGAGTGAAGGTTTCAGCCATGAGCATTTTCCCAGCTACTCTAAATTTTCTTATTCCACACATCTCCTAGTCAAAACTTACTTAGTTTTTCTTTCACTCTTTCATCCTCCAAGTAAGAACAGCTGTTATGGTTGGGAGTGTTTATACCCCTCAAATGTGACTGGGCAGAAATAAGGTTACCAGCTCAATTGTACTTCAGTTTTTAATTTTTCATAAAAATACTCTTACCAGCAATTAATTTTATATTTTACATTTTAAAATGTTTTTTAAGGCTCTTCGGCAGTTTATAAAATCTTTTTTTATACTTTATATTTAATAAGAAATAGAATAAAGTTTCCCGAAGGTCAGAAGCATGAATTCAGTCTACAAATATATATTTGTAAATATCTTAGGATCTGCATTTTGGTTCCTTAAATTCATAAGATCCATAAAAATGTAGTTTAAATAGCCAAATAATTTCTACAAGTATTATAGTGAGAAACAGTCCTCCAAATCCCTTTCCTTAAATTCTATTAGCTGTTTTTTCTATTTACCTTTTTTCCCTAAATATGCTCATATAATTATATCCACATGCATCAATTTCAGACATTATCTGTTTCCTGTTATGGATGAAAGAATTTGGCCTTTTGATACCACCTGATTCCTTCCCCTCCCCCATCCACTGTGTGTGTGTGTGTGTGTGTGTGTGTGTGTGTGTGTGAGAGAGAGAGAGAGAGAGAGCTCACGGGCAGGAGGAGAGGGAGAGAGATAATCTTAAGCAGGCCCACGCTCAGCACAAAACCCTACATGGCAATCCATCTCGTGACCCTGAGATCATGACCAGGGCCAAAATCAAGAGTCAGACATTTAACCGATTGAGCCACCCAGGTGCTCCTGCACTTTACATATTTAGATACAGATATTCCATATTTGCATTAAGTTAAATTTATGATATGTAAATATAGCTAAGCTACAAATGTATACTATGCCTACATTTCCTTTCTGGTACAACTTTTTTTTTTTTCTTGGAATTGATTCCTTTATTTTTGTCTCTGCTTGATTTTCTGTGCAACTATAATTAAGTCTCAAATCCAAACTCTAAGGATTTACAAAACCTCACTGAGCGCTGTTTTCCTAGAGTCCTCCCAACACATCAATATTCTATCATTTTAATTTTCCCAGAGACATTTCTTATGGAACCCATTATCATCATCCTTCAGTATATAGCTGATGACTATCTGTAGCTAGATGCAGATATGTAAAGAACTCAATGATACCTCAGATGGACAAAGATCACTATTTCATAATGCTTTTGGAAAAATTATGGTTAGAGGGAAAATTAGATTCATAATTCACACTGAAATTTAAATGTTTTAATAAATTAAACCCAAATAAATAAACGTTAGAAGAGTATAATTATCCCAGCTGTCCAAAGCAGGCTGGTTGATTCAATTATGGAAGAAATTAATGACAAAATTAACGATAATTTTTTAAATTTATGTGCATGAAAAATAAATAAAACGAAATAGGAAAAATACTATGAGATGAGTATCTGTATCAGGAGCCCTTAAACATTCATTAGGAGCCATTGAACATTTTTGAGAGTAATACCCATTCCTGGCAAGTAATTAAAGAACATGGATAGTTGACAAAATGAACTGTAAGTATGAAACATTAATAAGAAACCACAAATTAAATCAAATATATATGTTATTCCTGATAGGAACTTTCTGGAATATTATCCAGCAGTAACAAAAGCTGTAAAAGCTGACATTACCTTTTGATACAGTCATCTCATTTTTGCGAAATATTCTACAGAAATAGCTCTCAAAAGAAAAGGAATCTTCATTTACAAAAATTCGTTTCCTATAATAGGAAAAGAACTGAGTTAGATAAACTGTACTTTATTGGTATTAAAACCTCTCATTAAAAATTATAGCAGGTCTCTGTATTCATGAGAAAATATATTAATGGGCAGCCCGGGTGCCTCAGCGGCTGCCTTCAACCTGAGGTGTGATCCTGGAGACCCGGGATCAAGTCCCACGCCGGGCTCCCTGCATGGAGCCTGCTTCTCCCTCTGCCTGCGTCTCTGCCTCTCTCTCTGTGTCTCTCATGAATAAATAAAATCTTAAAAAAATTTAACAAAGCAATAGGAAAAAAGAGCACACAAGCATATGTCTAATGAAAAGCATGTGTATAATATTAATTATACATAAGGATCAAAAGTGTTCATAAAACAGAATAATGGTTGCCAAGGTTAGGGGCAGTTGAGGAAGGGAAATGGATATGATTCTAAAGGGTCACAAGAGGGGGACAGAGTGTGGTGCTAGAATAGTTCTGTGTCTTGATTACAGTGATAGTTACAGGAATGTAGATGTGTTCAAATGACATAGATCTGTTAGCCAAGGCATTGTACACATGATGGCTTTGACATCATAATTCTGTACTTAGATAAGATGTAATCATGGCAGGAAACCAGGTGAGGAATACAAAGGACCTCTCTGTATTATCTTTGCAACTTACTATGAATCTGTATTTATTTCAAAATAAAGAGTTTTTTAAAAGTTTATAAAATGGTGGGTACACCCAAGATTAAGGGGGTGTTTTGGGGTGCTTGGTTTTGTTTGGCTTTTTGTCTCATTTATTTTTTTCCGTGTTAAAGTTGATTAAATATACAATTTTTATTTTTAAAGATATTATTTATTTATTCATGAGAGAGAGAGAGAGACAGAGGGAAAAGCAGGCGCCCCACAGGGACGAGTCCCGATTCAGGACTTGATCCCGGGACCCCGGGGTCACGCCCTGGGCCAAAGGCAGATGCCCAACCACTGAGCCACCCAGGTGTCCCTACAATTAGTTTTTAATGCCTGTATATTTTCCTCATAAGTTACAGAAGCAACAGTACTATATGTTTTGCCATGGATTTTCTACCAGCTGGTTATTTCTTTGGTTTTTTAGTATGTGCCCAGAGTTGTGACATCTGCACAACAGAAAGCTGGAAGAACAATTACAGCCCGGATCACAGGGAGATGTGATTTTGCCTCAAAAAACAGAATTAGCAGCGGCTTAGCTATAATGGGAGTTTCTCCTCCCATGAGCTCAGTTGTTGTGGAGAAACATCATCCAGTCACAGTGGTGAGTACATATTTGATGACATTTGTCAAAAAATCTTTTTCCTCAGAGTTCATAGACTAATAAACAAATTACATGTTGAGGAGAAGATGAAAATTTATGATGATTCTTAGTCTACCTTTTACTATGATCATCTTTATAAAACTTCTGCTTTGCCAAACCTGCTCTAAATCTACCTTTGCTCTTTTAGGAAATTGATTTCAGAAACATTTCTTCTCAACAGTGTAAAAATTATCAACCCAAAAAGTAATCCACTATGTTGGTGACCAAAACAAACCTATACATGATTTCTCATTAATTTAAAGAGACAAAAACTGTTTACTCATTATCTGCTACTTATGCAGCAGGTATTTAATTACAAGAAATACTTCCCTATAGTTTTATAGTCTTTAATTTTTGCTCTTTTTAAGTCTTCTTCCCCTTTTTTCAGTACAACTGTCAGCATATTTGTAGTTTGGGAAAAAAGAAATTCAGGTTGTAATTAATTCACGTGAAATAAGAGAAAATGCCTGGAATTTAAGCAAAAATAAAAAAGCCTGAGTTAGTGCCTCAGTTTTGCTATTTACTGCCTTTGTGATTATATACAAATCAAGTAAAAGATTTGAGCTTCCATTTCCTCTTGCGTAAAATGGGAATGTTAAGAGTACTTCGCTCCTACAGTTATTTTCTGGATTCAGGATTAAATGAGATAATGTAAAAATTGAATGAGATATAGATTTTTTAAAAGGTATTTTATAAATTGTAACATCATAAGCATATTGAACTTGAAAATTACTAGAGTAAGGTACATGGGATACTGCTGTATTATTTCTTAACAGTGCATATGAATCAACAATTTTCTCAAAAAGTTTTTTTTTTGAAAGTTATAAGATCACATCCTTAAAGAGAAACAAGAATTGATTTTAAAAGAGAATGCTCCGTACATAAATTTTCAATGTTAGACAACATTCCTGTCTACTTACTGTGTCAAAATATTAGCAAAAATATATGTGAAATGATTTTGCATCCTTTTCTTTCTGGGCACTAGATGGTTGCTAGATGATTAAGAGAAGCTGGAGAGATTGTTTAAACTTAGCCTCCGGTAAAGAATGGCCATAGGAAAGGAAAGTGGAAGACGGACACAGAGGCACCAAGTCCAGATGGATATGGAAGGTGGAGGAGTATCAGCCTTCAGAGGTTGCAGAGACTCTGAAGTCCTTAGGTGACTTCTCGACATATGTTTGAATATGTGAGATTAGTTATCAGAAATAAGAAATGAACTAATTTCTATTTTTGCCAGCACATATGTGTATAGAGAAGGGACTATCCATTTATAAGATAATGAAGGCATAAAGAGACCATACATATATGCTTACTTTTAATTTAGGCAGCCTTTTGTTTTTGTACTAATGATAGGAATTTGTATTCTACGAGGAAAAAAAACCAAAGAAATAAAAGACAACTCCTCTGAGGCTTCCCTCCCCAGCTGCCCTTTGCTGATTGTCTATAACACTTCTCCAGCAACTGGTTGTGAACAAGACAGCCGTCAACTGCTTCCGTTATTCCCTAAGTGGGACTATATGACAGACAGCTAGAGCAGTCCTCTGTACTCTCCCTCTATCCCCAGAATTGGGAGCTGTAACTACTGGAAACAGCTGTTCCTAACAAACCATGGATTTCTGACACATTAGCCCCATCTGCTGGATAATTGCTTGTTCCCTGTGCTCCCTCATTCTAGGTCATATTTTTGTAGATCATGAAAGCAGTGGTAGGGTGAATCTGTTTCTCCATTTCCTGTAGCCCAGGTCCCCAAGGAGAAATCGCTCTCTGAACAGGGTCGGATTAGGTGGTTGGCAACTAGTTTCTTACTAGTTGGAAGATCTCCCCACCTGTAATGCTTATCCAGTTACTTACGTACAGTGAAATAGTTCTGTAAAATACCTTACAGTCAGGAAATTATTTTTCTGTTTCTTTAAGGAGGAACTCTTAAAGCGGAATGTCACAAACAGCTTTAAGAGTTTTCATTCATTATTTTTTTAAGAAAAGGTTTTTTTAAAATACATAGTGAATGTTGTGGTCAGATATATATCATTTTACTTCAAGTACTTTAAAGAGGACTCCTCTAAGTGGAAGACTCTACTAGGAATGTGCCTGCACCACTCAGTGCCGTGGCCTGCCGACTGGATAATGAGTTCCACTGCTGCCTACTGGAAGTTGTAGCCCCAGAGTATAGGGAATCCTTGTACTGGTACGTCTCATGCGTGTGTATGCATGTAATGTGTACTTAGAAAATCTGTACTTGCACATATTACATGTGTAGGTGAAACACATGTGTAGGTTGTACCCTGACTGAGTCTTCGATGCTCACGTCCCAGATGTTCCCCAGAGCTCTGACGTGGCATGGGTATCCTCCTCTCAGTGTGTGTCCCTAGCATCCAGTTATTTGTATAGAAAGTTGTAATCCATGCTGAGGAGCACCAGGCTGCTGGAAATACCTTCGCTTGTATGATCATAAAAGGTTTAGTCAGCTCCCAGGTGAGCCAGGCTGAGGTAGGAGACATGTGCTCTTTTCTGAAGCAAGGACCAGGCAGGATTCCTCAGAGCTTCCCCCTTGTTCCCTGAGGTTGAACCCCGTGTGTTCACAGATACAGGGAGGAGAAAACTGACCAGAATGGAGGGAGGGCTTGGGGCTGACCCTTCTTCCAGACACCATAAAGTCCCTTTCTGTACTTGGCCTCTGTGGACATTTCAGGATTCCCCTGGAATCCTCTCTGTGGAGTGACTCCCACGGCTCCTTATGTGACCCTCTGCAAGGTAGGTCTATACTGAGTATTGAGCATGAGTCTAACTTACGGATTAAGGACCACAGCTTAATTGTTCTCATGGCTGCCTCCCTAGCTTACTGCCTCTGTCTACTGGATGCTTAACAAATGTTTGTTTGGTTAAATTATATATAATGAAATGGCACTTAATGTGTGTAATCTTACAGGATTGTTAAAGTAGACTTTTAACTTTTTCAGCAAACCATTCCTCAAGCTGCTGCAGCAAAATATCCCCGGACGATTCATCCTGAAAGTAGTACCTCAGCTTCTCGGTCCCTCGGAACCAGGTCAACTCACACCCAGTCTCTCACAAGCATTCACTCCATAAAAGTGGTTGACTAAAATGAATATGCACATTGAGATCTTTTAATTCTTCTGGTTTTACCAAGGATTTGAAGTCTCTAGCTTTTAAAATTTCATATTCTTAGAACACCATGGATACATCATGTTCATCTTTTCAAAATTACAAGAGACTCTTTCAAGTCATACCATCCTTTGTAACTATATGTAGGCTTATTTTAATGTTATTTTTTAATTTAAGCAATTAAGTAAAACTTTTTTAAAAAGCGACTTAATTTGTTTAATAAGTTCAGCCTGTCCCTGATTATACCATAAAAGTGTATAAATCCTGTTTTCTCAATGTTATTTCCAAAAGGCTAAATCATTTCCAGTGTTATTAAATAAATTTTGAGAACTTTATTAAAAAAATTATTTTAAACAGATTTAATTAAGGTATTTTTATTTTAAAAATAAAGAGTAATAATGATACTGTATCACAAAGTCTTTGTGATTATTATTAATATATTAATATTAGTTTTCATTTTCCTAAGACTGTTAAAATTAAAAATGAGAATTGGTGAGACCTATGAATAATGTTAATGTTAAATGGGGGTGGGTATAGCACTGGGCAACTCAGCAAACCTTCTGGGCCTGGCAGAGACTTTTCAGAGGCTGGCCAATAGGAGGAAGCCAGCTGGGTAAAAGTGACTGAGGAAAGCAGGACCAGGCTTCTCATGGTTTTATTGCTAGCTGACTGGGTTATCTTGGGCCAAACATTTAATTTCATGAATAATAGGATCCCATCTGTGAAACAGTGACATCTACCTTCCCCTCCTATCTCACCCAGTACTCTGGGTTACATAAAAACAAATTCTAAAGGATTTATCCGGAGCCTCAATTTTCATATCTTTAGCAGAACTAGATGGACTTAATTAGAAGCCTCTTTGACTTTGAACGTGATCTATGCTCTAACTTTATTATAGGAAATAGTTTTTCTTACTGCGTTCTGTTGTAATAGAACAGAGAATAAATGTGAGATAGACATCCCATTTTCTGGAGGGCACACTAAGGCTTTTCTGAAGTAAAGAATGAGAGAATTAGCGTATTAGATCCTTATTCTGAATTGCCCAGCTACCACCGTGGCAAACAGCTCCTCATCAGTTTCAACAAACGCAAACCAACAGCACTTCTTGTGCTACCCATCCACAGCCACACTCTTCTCTATGACTGCACCATGCACTCTGTGAGACGCACAGGAGACTGTAGGCTCCACTTGGCACCTACTCCTACGCAGCCCAGAATTAACACCCAGTTGTGGTAACAGATCAGTCCTTCCTTTCTTCCCTGTATGAACTGCCCTGAAGTGTCCATTGCCTCTGTCAGAATAGAGTACCCTGAAAGTCATATAATCAGTTATGCTTAACACCAAATGGTTGCCAGTTTGGTATTTTACCCCAGTCTGGGCTCTCCCTGTTTCCTCAACTCACTCTTGCTTCCTTGGATTTGCACCCCTAAAAAAAGAGCTACTCATAGACTTTAATCTCAGGCTCTGCTTTTTGAGGAACCTAGATGACAACTGAGAGTGGTTTTCAGTATCTAAGCCATAACTATATGGACAAATGAAAGGGCATATTATGAATATTGTAATTAAGAGTATCATAGGCATCTTTTTAAGCTTTAAGTATATTGTCCAAGGCAGAACCAAATAGTGTTAACCTAAGTTAAACTCCACAGTTAAAACACTCCTACAGGAAGAGTATGTATTTTATTTGTTAAGAGGAAGTAAGTAGCATGGTCAGTGGAAACCAGCCATATTCATATTGAAAAACAGATGGGGACTAGACTTTTCACTGAATACTTTTCTTAAAAACGTTTTCTTTTTTTTTTTTAAGATTCTATTTCTTTATTCATGAGAGACACAGAAAGAGAGGCAGAGACACAGGCAGAGGGAGAAGCAGGCCCCACACAGGGAGCCTGATGTGGGACTCGATCCTGGGACCCCAGGATCCCACCCTGGGCTGAGGGCAGGCGCTCAACCGCTGGGCCACCCGGGCGTCCCTCTAAAAACTTTTTGGACTCGTGTGAACATACTACTTATTTTAAACATTCATAAATGTAAGGGGGCCATTTACATGAGACAGAGATGTAAAACTAAATTTATGATAGAATAACTGGACTCCTATTGCTCAAGACTTTTATCTCTGGCCTTATAGAATTAGAGTCAGAATTTGAGAATGGAGAGCCTTAAATTATAATGAATAGGTGTACAGAAACTGATATACATTGATACTTGATATCATGTTTATTTCACAACTTTCTCAGATTATAAACATACTGCATGCTGATTGTCAAAAAAAAACCCTGGAAAGTACCAAAAAGTACAAAGAAAATAAAAATCACCTGTAATTACATAACCAAGAGATTAAAAAGAAACAACATTGGTATACACTTCTGGTCTTATCTAAGCAATATACTACTTATAGGTGTTATTTAAAGCCAAGAGTAACTATACATTTCCAAAGGTACTTCTCTCACTGGAGGGAAATAATGAACAGTGGATGATTTCAATACTCTGGGCTCTGGGCATGAGAGTAGGCATTTCCCAGGCACTCAACCTTCATCTCCGCTCCTGTGGGAGAGACACTCCTCTGTAAGGAAGGAAATTGAAGATCTGAGAGCTTGAATATTAGTATGCCCAAAGGCTCACAGTTAATAAGTGGCAAAACCATGAGTAAAACCATGTCTATGTATTCTAAATCCCTTGGTTTTTTCATATCCTAGGATGCTGCTCCTACCATCATTAAAAAAAAACAACAAACAGTATAAAACCTAGATTATGCTATCACATATGTTGCATCAAATGGCAGAAATGCAGAGATCCCTGGGTGGCACAGCGGTTTGGCACCTGACTTTGGCCCAGGGCGCGATCCTGTAGACCCGGAATCGAATCCCACGTCGGGCTCCGGGTGCATGGAGCCTGCTTCTCCCTCTGCCTATGTCTCTGCCTCTCTCTCTCTCTCTCTCTCTCTCTCTCTCTCTCTCTGTGACTATCATAAATAAATTAAAAAAAAATTTTAAAAACCTTATAAAAAATGGCAGAAATGCAAAAATCATACCATTGGCTGTAAGTCAAAAAAAAATTGACCTTCCATTTCAGTAATTGGCAAATACTAATACGGTCTTTCCATCTGGTAGAGCTTCCGTCATCATCATCTTCATAGTTGGGAGTCCACACTACTACTGGAATTTTACGGCATTAATGAACTGAATTTTAAAAGACAGTGCAGAGTGGAAAATCAAATACAATTTCTTTATGCGTTTATGAAACTGCACATTTCTTGGACCTCGAGTCCGTTTCGTTTTTGAATTGACAGATCTTTTCTGGAAAAAATAGGATAACATTTATTATTAATAGGTAACATTTATTAAGCGCTTGCTATGTGCCAGGTACTATGACTCACGTAATGCTACAACAACTCTTCGACGTAGACCATTTTCTAGTTCGTAAAGTAGAGCACCGGCCCAGTGAGGCTAGCGCCGGCGTTGAGGCCCAGGCCTACGGTCTTCGCCCAAGCACATTCTGCACCACTTCGGGGGGCTGCCACTTAGTCTCCCCTGAGAATTCTTACTCTTTTCTAGAAACCAGGAAATTTAAAGTTGAGGGAACAATCCCGGTGCTCGAGAACAAGGTCGTGGGAGGAGATGTCATCCCTGTACCTACCACGCCTGACAGTCTTGCGGAGTGTAATTCAGGCAACAGCAGATGTGCCTACACTCTGCTTGAATGGCCATCCTTACAGGAGCGTTCCCCAGCCCTAATCTATCGATAGGTCTTGAAAGCACCTTCCCTGGCGATGCAGTCCTTGGCAAGCAGTTCTTAGCAGAAACCCAAGCTGCCGGAGTAAAAGCCTGTCTGCTCTTTTCTCTTCACCTAGAGATCCTGCTTTTGAATACCCTGACTGGCAGGTTTCCCCAGCAGGGGAAACGGCATTGTGAGCAGGACCTGCAGGACCGCGCTTAGTTGTGGAAACTCTCCTAGAACCTTGAGATTCCTGCGCTCTCTGCTTCCCCACGCCCCACACAACCCTTCCACCCCCTGCCTCGAATACACAGCAACAGAAATGCTCCTCCACTTTGTCAAACGCCCAATAGGAGAGTGACGCCGAGAACACGGAGGCTCACCCAGGATCACCACCTACTGATAATCCCTCCCCAGAGGAGCATCTACTGATAATCCCTCCCCAGAGGAGCATCTACTGATAATCCCTCCCCAGAGGAGCATCTACTGATAATCCTCCCCAGAGGAGCATCTACTGATAATCCTCCCCAGAGGAGCATCTACTGATAATCCCTCCCCCAGGAGCATCTACTGATAATCCCAGAGGAGCATCTACTGATAATCCCTCCCCAGAGGAGCATCTACTGATAATCCCAGAGGAGCATCTACTGATAATCCTCCCCAGAGGAGCATCTACTGATAATCCCAGAGGAGCATCTACTGATAATCCCTCCCCAGAGGAGCATCTACTGATAATCCCAGAGGAGCATCTACTGATAATCCTCCCCAGAGGAGCATCTACTGATAATCCCAGAGGAGCATCTACTGATAATCCCTCCCCAGAGGAGCATCTACTGATAATCCCTCCCCCAGGAGCATCTACTGATAATCCCTGCCCAGAGGAGCATCTACTGGTAATCCCTGCCCAGAGGAGCATCTACTGATAATCCTCCCTGGAGGAGCATCCACTGATAATCCCTCCCCAGGAGCTGCATATTCTTCAGGAGCAGTAGGTCTCCCCAAACTGGGCTGTTGCTGTTAATGGACAATATTGTTCTGCTCACTGTCTTCCCACCATTTTGAGGGAGAAGGAGCTTCTATTTTGAAACTAACTCACCGGGTAGTTCTGGGAAATGTGCGTGGACCAGCTCTTCATACAGAAGCTTGGCTGGAGCGGCCGGTGTCATCAGGGTCCCGTGCAGCCAGATGAGCAGAGCCCTGGGCCGTGTTCACGGAAACTTCACTTTCCTGTGCCAAGTACATACAGTCAGAGGTGAGACACCACGTGCTGAGGTCTCTTTTATTGTGATCTTAATTCTAACTGAATTTTCTGTATGACTGTGGTTGCGATTCATTCTTCTTCTGAGGGCCGTTGGACAGGAAGCCCAGCGAATGAAAGCCCTTCCAGTTCCCCTCCCTGGAAGTTCTCTAGGGTGACCAGAGTTTGGATTCCCTCCAGCACGTGCCGTGCACCTTCTGTGCTTCACACAGACCAGAGGCGCAGATAAGGCATCAAGCAAGGGGTCCCTGCCCAACAGTAGGGAACAACCTCTGAGGTGTGCAACTCTCCTCCACGGCTCAAGCGGCCCCGCTGTGCCGTGTCCCGCACGGCAGATGCGTGTTTCAACTGGGGATCCTGTTCCAGTGCGAGTCCCACTCAGTCTGGGATTGGGATCTGCGCTTCTCATACACACCCAGCTGCTGCTGCTGCTGTCTGTCAACCACACTACGAGCAGCGAACGTGTGCCATCTCGCCCCTCCAGTTTCTGTTGGAAGTTCGCATCCCAGGGCCAGGATTCTTCTCTGGGCAAATACTCGCTGGATCCCTAACCCCTGAGAGATGTCGGGCGGAAGTGCTGAGATGGGTCTCTGGCAACAGGAGTTCACATTTACAAACAGAACAGTCTCCTACTTTCATTTTTTTTTTAATTTTTATTTATTTATGATAGTCACACACAGAGAGAGAGAGGCAGAGACACAGGCAGAGGGAGAAGCAGGCTCCATGCACCGGGAGCCCGACGTGGGATTCGATCCCGGGTCTCCAGGATCGTGCCCTGGGCCAAAGGCAGGCACCAAACTGCTGCGCCACCCAGGGACCCCCAGGCTCCTACTTTCAGCCAAGGTGTGTGGGAGCAGGGGGGTGCCACAAAAGGAGGGCCCCAGCTCTGGGGACGGAGCCTGGTGGACAGACTGTTAGAGAAGCAGGTGTTTCAGGGAGCGCAAACCGTCCCCATAAAGAATGTACCTGTAGGTGAATCCTGGCCTTTCCTGATCTTGCCCTTGCCAAGCTGATTCTTCACCATCACCATCCACGTGTCACTCCTCGCTTAAAAAGCCCACGGGGCTTGGTTCCTTAGTGCCAGCACCGGTACCCTGGATTGTGTTTGGATTGTGAGTGTTGCTGTCGTCACGCCAACCCGATTATAAATTCCACCAAATACGCACCGGGGCTTCTCGAGTGGATGCAGGACCTGAATCCTGGCGCCAGCCTACTGGCCCCCCAGCCAGGATGCAAGGACGCCGAGCGGAAGCTGAGGGGCCGCCGGGGACGCAGGTCCCGCCCGAGGGGAGGAGGCGGCCTCGGGCCTCGCGCCAAGAGGACGGGCCTCGGGGAACGTCCCACGGACCCCAGGCCCGGGCCCCTTTGTCCCACCCGCACGTGGATCCACCGTCGCAGCCGCGCGCCCTTGGCATCGGGGTCGTGGGAGCAGAAACGGTGCCTCCTCTTGACGACACGGCGGGGCGAGCCTGTGCCAGGCCCTGGGCCCGGACGGCGAGGGGCTGGGGTCCCGCGGATCCCGGCTCGCACCGGCCCGGGGGGCTCCGTACCCGCGTGGGGGCCAACGCAGGTCGGAGAGCACGTGGGGGAACTGGGACGCGAGAGGGCACGACGGGGCCTGGGAGGGGGGGCTGGGGGGGGAGTCCCCGCGGGAAGATCGTGGGTGACGTCACCGGGGCCAGAGGTCAGGGAGGGGAGGGGCGCCAGGTGGGAGTCCCCGCGGGGGAGACCGTGGGTGACGTCACCCGGGGCCAGAGGTCAAGGACGGGGGTGCAGGGGTGGTCCCCGCGGGGACACCATGGGTGGCATCGCCGCCTTAGCATCCCGGTGCCCCAGGCTGCCCGCGGTGGGCGGGCGTCCCTGCCTGTGGTGCGGTTAAGGCCCGCACGTGGAGGACGGCAAAGCCTCCTCTGCCTCCAGCCCACGACGTGAGGCGCGCGAGCCCGACCCAGGACCAGGCGCGGGGCGCGGGCCGCGGGGGCACCAGGGGGTCGCCGAGAACCGGGCTGTGCTGCAGCCCCGGAGCCCGCCACCCGGGAGGGGCCCCCCGCCCCCGGGAAGGCACCCAGGCGGGCCCGCCGCAGCAGGTGCCTGCAATGAGCAGGGGTGCAAGGCACCCAGGGCCCGCCCCCAGATGCCAGGGCGACCCCGTGGGCCCCATGCGGCTGCCCGCGGGTAAGCGGCGGTGAGAGCAGCCAGGCACCAAGGCCCGACCTGCAGGACGGCGCCAGGGGCTGCGCACCGAGGGGGAAGCCGGGGCCTTCGGAGCCTCGGTTTTGCAAGCCGGGAAAAGTCCTGGAAACTGGTTGCAGAACAGTGTGAAGGGACTTAACACCACCGGGCTGTACACTTAAAAATGGTTAAGATGATAAATTCTGTGTTTATTTTACAATTGAAGAATTTTTTTTTTTCAATTGAAGAATTTTTAAGTCAGAACAAGCTCAGACACATTTATGTTTGTTCACTGCAGCTCTGTTCATAATAGCAAAACCTTGGAACAATTTCAGCGCCTACTGGCTGAGAACTAAACAAATGAGGATAGGTCCATACCACAGCCCACGTGCAACCATATAAAAAGGAATGAGGAAACTCCTTGAACTAATATGGAACAATTTCCACTCTATATACTTAAAGGAAAAAAAGCAAAATGCAGGGCAGTAATTATAAGGAATGTAATAAGAATATATTTACGCTTGTTTATGCGTAAAGAAACTGGAAAGAACAGAGAAATTTATGACAATAGATCCACATGGCAAGAGTAGTGTAGGAACCCACAAATAGGGTCAGAGGTGGGTGGGACATTTTTACTGTAGAACTTTTACTGATTATGTTTTTTAGTTTTGGGATCAAGTGAATTTATAATCTTTCCCAAAGATTAAGAAGTAATTCTAATTTTAAAAATACATATTTGAGGGGCAGCCCGGGTGGCTCAGCGGTTTAGCGCCGCCTTCGGCCCAGGGCCTGATCCTGGAGACCTGGGATCGGTCCCACGTCGGGCTCCCTGCATGGAGCCTGCTTCTCCCTCTGCCTGTGTCTCTGCCTCTCTCTCTCTCTCTCTTTCTGTGTCTCTCATGAATAAATAAAATCTTTAAAAACATACATATTTGATCATTTAGAGTAAAATACCTACATACCTCGGCCAAAATCAGGATGTTTTACTGACTGCCAGGACCCGAGGTTTCTCTAGCGTGTGTCCATCTCCCAAGGGGCCCGCGAGGGCTCCTGCTCCAGGCTCACAGCCCACGGGGAGTGCCTCACAGCCGCTCAGCCGAACACAGTGAAGCCCACGAACTGACCTTATCAACGACCTTCAGGTCACAGCCTGCCTTCACAAGATTTCCACCAGTTCCACGTTGCCAAGACCAGCAGCAACATGCAAAGGAGTCTGCTGCCTCTGCCATGAAAAATTTCAAAAATTTAATCTAGGGCCGCCCGGGCGGCTCAGCAGTTGAGCGTCTGCCTTCGGCCTAGGGGGTGACCCCCGAGCCCCGGGATCCAGTCCTGCCTCGGGCTCCCCGCAGGGCGCCTGCTCCCTCTGCCTGGGTCCCTGTCTCTCTGTGTGTCTCTCATGAATAAATAAATAAAATCCTTTTTAAAAATGTAATCTAAGCACATTAAGGAGGGGACAACACTTGCATAATGAAAAGACACAGGGAAAGTTAAGGTGTCCCATATGGGCATAAGGGAAAATAGACTAAGATCACTTTTTTAAAAATTCATTTTGTTTTTTAAAAATATTTTATTTATTCATTTGAGAGAGAGAAAAAGAGAGAGCATATGGGTGGGGAGAGGGGCAGAGGGAGAGGGAGAAACAGGCTCCCTCTGCTGGGTAGGGAGCTTGATAAGGGGCTCGATCCACACCCCTGGGATCATGGCCTGAGCCACAGGCAGAGTGCTTAACTGACTAAACCACCCAGTGCCCCAAGATCACATTTTTGAATAGGTACAGGGGTCATGCACCGCAATGGTATTTTTAACAGTGAAAAGCTGAAAGGAGGTTACATGCTTCACAAAGAGACTCATTTGATAAATCATGATAGGGATCCCTGGGTGGCACAGCGGTTTGGCGCCTGCCGTTGGCCCAGGGCGCAATCCTGGAGACCCAGGATCGAATCCCACATCGGGCTCCCGGTGCATGGAGCCTGCTTCTCCCTCTGCCTCTGTGTGTGTGACGATCATAAATAAATGAAAAATTTTAAAAATCATGATATATTCATATGTTGGCTTAGTCGGCAACCATTAAAAATGATTTTTTTTAAATTTATTTATTTATTTATTTTTTCTTTTTCAGGTAAAAATGATTTTTAATAGAGGTAGCAGAGTACTCAGGTCCACAGACACAGGAAGTAGAGTGGTGGTTCCCAGGAGCTGCGGGGAGGGGAGAATGAGGAGTTGGTGTCTGGTGAGTACACACTTGGAGTTTGGAAAGATGGACAAGTTCTGGAGATGAATGGTGACCACGGTTGCAGGGCGATGGGGATGGACTTAATGCCGCTGAACTGTACATTGAAAATGGTTAAATTCCTTTCCGGGGTAAGAATTTCTTATCAAGAGGGCCACAGTGTTTCAAAGAAATATGTCGTTTATGGTCTGACCCAAGCCACCAAGTCTTGAACCAGACACAGGAGGCGACTTGCCCAGGGTCACAGGAGCAGCCGCGAGGAGCCCGGCGCTGTCCCCGCGGAGCAGGGCCGGCCTGCGCGGGCCGCGGGCCCAAGGACTCGGGAGCCGCCGCCGCCTCCTGCGAAACCTCACGCCGCCCTAAGATTCCACCGACCCGGGCGCTGGGAGCCTCGAGGGCGGGGAACGAACAAAAATGTCAACAAGAGTGTCTTTCTCAGGGGCCATCACAAACAAAGGTACGTTTTTAGCTTATTGATGTTTTCCTTCGGTTACACGCTGGGCGCCGGCAAGACGTCAGGAAGCTGAGGTGAGCGAGCCTGCACCTGTGCGCACCTGTGAGCCCCTATGAGCCCCTGTGGGCCCCTGTGGGCCCTGTGAGCACCTGTGAGCCCCTGTGGGCACCTGTGGGCACCTGTGAGCCCCTGTGGGCCCTGTGAGCACCTGTGGGCCCCTGTGGGCCCTGTGAGCACCTGTGGGCACCTGTGAGCACCTGTGAGCCCCTGTGGGCACCTGTGGGCACCTGACAGCACCTGTGGGCCCCTGTGAGCACCTGTGGGCCCCTGTGGGCACCTGTGACCCCTGTGGGCACCTGTGGGCACATGTGAGCCCCTGTGAGCCCCTGTGGGCACCTTGTGGGCACCTGTGAGCACCCGTGGGCACCCGTGGGCCCCTGTGAGCCCCTGTGAGCCCCTGTGGGCACCTTGTGGGCACCTGTGAGCACCCGTGGGCACCCGTGGGCCCCTGTGAGCCCCTGTGAGCCCCTGTGGGCACCTGTGGGCCCCTGTGAGCACCTGCGGGCACCTGTGAGCCCCTGTGAGCACCTGAGGGCACCTCTGAGCCCCTGTGGGCACCTGTGGGCACCTGCGGGCACCTGTGGGCCCCTGTGGGCACCTGTGAGCCCCTGTGAACAGGGGGCGGTCTAACAATCTCCCCGGGGGATCCAGCCCCTTCTGGTGATGAAATCATCCGTGAGTTCTGGGCGTGAAGCAAAGGTTGTGCCCATGAGGAAATACCTGGGGTGTTAAAACACTCGGACACACACGTGTCCGCCAGCGCAGGGTGTCCCCGTGCCCTGAGTGTGGAGGCCGGGAGGCCGCAGGAGTCTCCGATCTGCCGGCACCGAGGGGCTGCGGGGGTCCAGGCGCGCCCGGCTCCCCAGGGATGGAAACTGGGGCCCGGGGCGCCGCAGGGCCCGTCCGGCAGAGGCTCCGGGGGGGCTCCCGCAGCAGCGTGTCCCCCTTGTCCCTCGCCTGGCCCAGAGCGGGCTGTGATCCCCGCGCCCCCGCCCCAGCGCGCCCGCGGTTTGCCTTCACGGGGCCCTCACTCCGCTCAGGGATTGGATTCGTGGGCGATTCTTTTTTTTTTTTTTTTGATCCAAGAGGTCTCTTGCCTTTGGGTAAAGGGAAGACACATGTGCAGTCTCCAGTGGAGAAACCGATCCTGCTGCAGCAAAGGGCCACCAGCCACTGCATGGCACGCTGAGGGCATGGCCCCGGGCGCAGGGCCCTGCAGGCCCTGGAGCGCTGCTCCTCTATGGGAGCTGCTGGGCCTGCTCAAGGCGAGCGGGTCAACAATGCGCTAGCGGAGCCCCAGGTGTGTGTCTGAACCGCATGCGTGTGTGGGACCCAGGAAATTTAACAAAAATCCCCTACCCCTGGACAAGCAGAGCAGGACTGATTCCATTTTGTGCTACACCTGCCACCTCCCGTATGACCCCCACATGACCTGCTTATTGCTTAAGGCGCTGCCCCCCCCCCAGTCAAGCCGCTGGACACTCCCTAATCGGAAATTGGCTCATAACAATGTAACCCTGCTTTGTGCCCACAGTTTTGGCGCCAAACTGCGTGCCAATTCTGACCAAAGTAATAGGCCAGCTCAAATGGATACTATAGGGTAAGATGTAATTCAATTGGCCACCTGCGTGTGGACCGACATGACTGTGCAACTTTCTGTGTATCCCATGGGCCACTGGCCCCTATAAAGCTGCTACACCTCTTAGTCTCGGGGTCCAAGTCCCTGCTCTGCTGGGTCGGGTATACTTGGACCCAAGCTCAAGCTTGTAAATAAACCCCCTTGTGTTTGCATAGGTGTCGGCTCCTCGGTGGTTTCTGGGATTCACAATCTTGGGCACAACAGTGTGTACGAGTGGGAGTGGGGGTCCCAGAAGAAAAAGAGTAAGGAAAATACGTGCGTTCCGCCTGGAAATTTTTAGGGCAACTTGAACTTGTTCAGAACCACCCCTAATCCCATCGTGCGCTGAACTGTAAGGAAGTACATCCAGTTCCCAGGTACCCGGCTCAGCTGATGCTGGGCACCCAAGGGGCTTCCCACCGAGATGCGGTCGCTGCCAATGGCGAAGGCGACAAGGGCCTCCTCTGCTGCAGAAAAACATTTTCTTTTCTTTTTAAAAAAGATTTTATTTATTCATGAGAAACCCACACACAGAGAGAGAGAGAGGCAGAGGGAGAAGCAGGCTCCATGCAGGGAGCCCGACGTGTGACTCGATCCTGGGACTCCAGGATCATGCCCCGGGCTGAAGGCAGGCGCTAAACCCACTGAGCCACCCAGGGATCCCAAGAAACATTTTCAAATCCAAAAGATTCTGACTTCATCATTCACAGCAAGGGCGGCTCCTTCGGCAGACGTGCCCTGCTGAGCTGCTCCTACGGGGCCCATCGCAGGTGTTCCCGTTGTCTCCACCCCAAGGTCGTGCACAAACCTGCTCTCCAGCAGTCGGGTCCCACCCGTCCCCCTCACGTGTTCCTGAACTACACGCCGAACACCTGCTGGGGGCGGGCCCTTTTCAGGAGGTGGGGATTCGGTGGCAAACACGGCCCATTCTCAGGAATCTTCAAAACGAGTGGGGTAAGGAGATACTGATTTTTTTTTTTAAATCACAATATAAATATACAAATTGTGAGGAGAGCTCTGGAGGAAAAAGTGGTTCAAAGCACATGCGGGATGTGGAGAGGGCGGCGCTTCCCGAGGAAAGCAGAGGACTCGGCCGAGGGGCAGCGAGCGCTCCGCCTGCGGAGCCGCGTGGGCCCTCCCCGGACCCCTCGTGCGCGGCGGGGCACCCGCGCACCCCAGCGGGCCCGCCGCGGCAGGCCTCGGCATTTAAACACAAAGAAGTCATTTAGTTCAGGGACTTTAATGACTTTCTAAAACTCATCCCTTAGGTTTTATTTCTCAAAATTAGACTCAGTCTCCAAAAGCAGAAAGGGCTCCTCCCGCGTGAACTCCGCGCGCAGGGCCCATGGGGACCCCGCCCCCCCGTGGCCAGCCCCACGGCACCAGGGTCGAAGCCCCCGGCGCTCGGCTTTCCGGGAGGAGCCACGGCTCCGGGGGCGGCGGACGGACAGACGGGCGGACGGGCGGAGCCACGGCCCCGGGGGCGGCGGACGGACAGACGGGCGGACGGGCGGAGCCACGGCCCCGGGGGCGGCGGACGGACGGACGGGCGGGTGGAGCCACGGCCCCGGGGGCGGGGTCCGTGCGGCCACCCTGGGGGCCGCGCGCCAGAAGCTGCGCGGAGCCGCGGGAGGCGGGCGGGGGCCCCATCACCCGGCAGCGAATGCGGTGACGGAGGAGAACTATTTAGAAAGGAAAACCCAGGGATCCCTGGGGGCGCAGCGGTTTGGCGCCTGCCTTTGGCCCAGGGCGCGATCCTGGAGACCCGGGATTGAGTCCCACGTCGGGCTCCCGGTGCATGGAGCCTGCCTCTCTCTCTCTCTCTCTCTCTCTCTCTCTCTCTCTCTGTGACTATCATAAATTAATTAATTAAAAAAAAAAGAAAAGAAAATCCAACACGTTTTGGGTTATTTTGAGAGCCTCCTGGTTACTTCCCGTAAGAGTAGAGTCGTGGGTAACACACGCCTCAGGCAAACCCGAGGCACCTCCCTGTTTCCTGTTTCTAAGAAGCACGAGGCGGACCGGCCGAGGCTCCCCCCGCACCCCGCGCCCCCGCCCGGCCGAGGCTCCCCCCGCACCCCGCAAGTCCCCCCGCGGGCCGCGTCCCCATCCCCGCCGCAGGACCCCGCCTCTCCGGCCGTGCGCACCGCGCCCTCCGCTCCGGGGCGCCGGCGGGGTCTGGAGGAGAGCGCCCCGGCCAGGCCGCCTCTGCGCGGCCCGTGAACCCGGGCGGGCGGGCCCGAGGCACACCCAGCGCGTTGGAGCTTTCAAATGACCGAAGTCCCGGCTGACGTCCGACTGCGACCCCTAACAGACCCGGAGGGGACCCTCGTAGCCGAGCCCAAGCCCCAGAGCCGCGAACGACAGCAGCCCGCCGCGGTCCCAGCCACGCACGGAGTGGGCAGGCCCGGGAGCAACGCTAAGAGGCCGACAGGACCCGTACACGCGACCACCCGGACGCCAGCTTGAGCTGCTACCAAATGTCTACGACCCTGGGTAAGTGGCCTCTCAAGTACGGGCTTCTTGGTCTTCATCGGTACAAAAGGATGTAACTCCCTATATTAGTCTTTATTGCTGCTAATAACAAATTGCTACAAGCTCAGAGGCTTAAATGATACGCATGAATTATGTTACAATTCTAGAAGTCTGAAGTCTGAACTGCATCTCACCCGTCTAAAATAAAGGCCTTTCTGGAGGCTCTTGGGAAAATCCACTTCTTTGACCTTTCCGGGTTGTGGAAGCTGCTCACACCCTGTGGCTCATGGCCAGTAAGGGTGCGCTAAGGCCTTCTCACCTTGCATCACTCTGACCTCCTCACCTGCCTTCCTCTTCCACTTTGAAACACCCTTGTAATGACATTGGGTCCAACTGGATAACTGAGGACAATCTCATCTTAAGGTCAGATGATTAGCAACCTGAATACTGTGTGCAAGCTAAATCCTGGTCTGCCCTGTAACATCACTTACCCACAGGTTCCAAGGATTAGGATGTGGACATCCTTGGAGTGAGGGGGCTTTATTCTGTTGACTGTACCCTCCTACCTCTTTTCCTCAAGCCATTGTAATATTGAGAGGATAAATGAGCTAGTAAATGAGCTAGTAAATACAGTAATCAATTATCATGTTACTCACTTCACACACACACACAAATTGAGCACTTATTATGTGCCAGGCACTATCTTAGATAGCGGGTAGCTATGATGGTAAACAAGATCTCCCATATTACACTGCAGTAGACGTGACCATCGGTTGACCTATAGCTTGGCAGACAGATGAGTAAATCTGTAGACTGAGAATAAATCCATTTACTAGAACTAGATGTTAGTAGAGGAGTAGCTAGTACCAAGTGCAACAACACAAAGTAAATCAGGAGAACTGGATGGCTACTTTCTGATGAGTGATCAAGAAAATCCTCTGGGATAGGGTGACATTGGGACTGAGATCAGAATGGTAACAAGTGCCCCCAGTGAGAAAAATCTGAATCAGAAACAAGCTTGTGTAGAATCCAAAGCCAAGAAGTAGTACGAAGAGCTGTGGGACTCTGGCATTTTACCCAGAGGCATTATAGGCATTATGTGTAGGGCTACAGAATTTTTTAAGAGCCAAAGAAATGTTTAAAACCTTTAAACATTTTTTTTAAATGTTTTAAACCTTTAAACCTTGGCTCTTGGTTAAGAGCCAAGAAATGTTTAAAACCTTTACCAGGGCAGTTCCCTCCCGGTGGCTCAGCGGTTGAGCGTCTGCCTTAGGCCCAGGGTGTGATCCTAGAGACCAGGGATCGAGTCCCACGTCGGGCTCCCTGCATGGAGCCTGCTTCTCCCTCTGCCTGTGTCTCTGCTTCTCTCTCTCTCTCTGTGTTGCTCATGAATAAATAAAATCTTAAAAAAAAAAAAAAACCTTTACCAAAAAAAATTATTGATTCCAAAATACCAAAAGAAAACAGTGAAATTTAAGTGAATGTTTAATTGACATATTCATATCTCATTGGTTGTTAAATGTAATAGTCATAAAATATTCATTACATTTGTAAACAATTTGTAGGTTAAATTTTTTCGCCTTTTCAAATTCTCAAGTATACGCAGAGTTCTAAGAAACCAGAGTTCATCATATATTAGGAGACTTTATCATGGCCAAATGATTATCAAAGCACTAATAAAAAACCTTTAAAAATAATTTACAGCAAAAAAAAATTTTTTTTAATATTGGGGCATTTAAATATGTTTGATAAGATGTAAGGGCAGGGCCTCCAAAAATAAGTTGTTGGGCATACAAAAGTCTTCACTGGAGCAGGAGCATTTAGTATGACCCTGAAGGAAACCTACTGCCCAAACTCCAGGCAGCATAACATCCAACACAAATGGTGGAAGCCTCTGCTGTCAGCTAAATCCATAATCTCCAATTACCTTCCCAGAAATGGCCCAGTCCTTTACCCCTTCCCTTTGTGCGCATTGGGGCACAAAACCAATCTCCTAGGCAGAAAGACTAATCACTGTCAAGAGGTGAAGCATTTCTGAGATCAAATACAGCAGTCACCTACAGATGGAAGAGCACAATAAGCCTAACACTTCCCCACAGTAACATGTCCATACTGCTGGCTTCTTGTTGCACACTCCCTGTTCCCCCCAGGTCTTCACCGGGTTAGGCGGAGACAGGTATGAACAATCAGTGGGAGCTGAGGCTATTGATCCAGGAAGTGTGCTGATGAATGCAGGGGAAAACTCAAGAAAATGTAAAAGCTGGAAAATGGACTCAGGACAATTTCCAGGCTGCCTAGATGAGGCCGAGGCTGTAAGGATAAGGACAACGCAGTGTCTGCAGTCCTAGTTGGGTGGGGAGATTATGAGCATGTGAAAGCCATCACGAACCAAAACCTCTCTGGAGGCTAAAGAGAATGGTACAGAAGGGGGAGTGTGTATAGAACAACGGAGTTAGCCGAAGGAGTGAGGCCAGCAGGACCCTGAAAATGAGGGAGGCTTTGCAGGAACTCCAGGCTGGCTGTAGACTGGGGGCAGGGAGGCACCTGTGAACACTTGAAAACCAGCACAGCTCTCTATACCGGAGTATTTCGTGGGCCCCATGAATTCTTAACGTGGTGTTCATTTACTGCATAAATAAACTGCAACTCCAGCGGGAATCAACTCACCAGTATCTTTATTTTCTACTCTCTCTCACAATCTTGTCCATGCGTATATAAGTTTTAGACAGTGAAGATGTGCATACAAATAGTTTTTTTCTGTTACTATTCCATCATGAACATGTTTATATTGCAGTATATTTAGTATTTATCAGTAATATTTTTAATGGCTATATAATTTTTTTAAGAAAAAGGTACACCAAACTTTTATTTGGCTTTCTCCTAGAATTCATGGCACGGATAGGTTGTATTTGCTATTGGAAGTAACTTGATCATCTATCCTAATCCATGTAGATTTTTCCCTTTTTAAGAGTATTCCCTTAACAGAATTTTTTCAAGCCTGGGTGAAAGGAAAGGGACAAATTGCTTTTCAAAAGCATTGTACAAATGTACACTTCCATCAGCAGAATACAAGAGTATAAAACATTACCAGTTTGGGACTTTATTACCAATCCTAGTGTTTACCTTTGTACCTTTTGAAAATGGATTGTTTCTACAGACATACCTTGTTTTATTGATTTGCTTTATTGCACTGCACAGATCTTACATATATATATATATATATATATATATATATATATATATATTTTTTTTTTTTTTTTTTTTTTTTTTTTTTTAACAAGGTGAAGGCACAAGACTTCAGTGGAGGAAGTAACTGCAGATGTGGTGGAAATAGTAAGAGAAATAGAATGAGAAGTGGAGCCTGACAATGGACCTAATAGTTGCCATATTGTGATAAAACTAAGAGATGGGGAGTTGCTTCTTACAGATGAGCAAAGAAAGTGGCTTCTTGAGATGGAAACTACTCCCGGTGAAGCTGCTATAAAGATTACTGAAACAAAACAAAACAAAACAAAAGATTACTGAAACAACAACAAAGGACTTCGAATACTGAATAAATTTAGTTGATAAAGTAGGGGCAGGGTTTGAGAAGACTGATTCCAATTTTTTTTTTTTACATATTTTATTTATTTATTCATGAGAGAGAGAGAGAGCGAGAGGCAGAGACACAGGCAGAGGGAGAAGCAGGCTCCATGCAGGGAGCCCGACGTGGGACTCGATCTCCGGTCTCCAGGATCACACCCTGGGCCTAAGGCAGACGCTCAACCACTGAGCCACCCAGGCGTCCCTGATTCCAATTTTTAATTAAGTTCTACTGTGAGTTAAAATGCCAACCAGCATCCATACTACAGAGAAATGGTTCACAAAAGGAAGAGTCAATCAAGGCAACAAACTTCACTGCTGCCTCGTTTTAAGAAACTGTGACAACCACCTCAACCTTCAGCAACCATCATCCTGACCAGTTGGCAGCCACCATCAAGGCCTGACCCTCTGCCAGTGAAAAGATTATGACTTTCTGAAAGCTCAGAGGATGCTTAGCCTTTTTCAGCAATAAAGTTTTTCTTAATTAAGGTATGTACATTGTTTTATTTTTTGGGGGGGGAGGGAGCATAATGCTATTGCATACTTAACAGACCACAATATGGTGTAAACATAACTTTTATATGCCCTGGGAAACCAAAAAATTAATTTTACTTTATTTCAATACTCTTTACAATGGTCTGGAACCAAACCCACAATATCTTTAAGGTTTGCCTGTACATGGTGCTGATACGGAGAAAGCTCTAAGATATACTGGCACTTACAAAACAAACAAAAAACCCCACCAAGGTGTAGAGCAGCAGGTCCATGTAGTTAGTGTGCTACCATTTATGTGGTGTCAGTACTTACCCATGTGTGTGCTTCACACTGTCCATATAAATGCATGGAAAATTCCTGTTAGATTAAATCAACTATTAATCACATTAGTTCTGAGGAGGTGAAATTAAGATATGTAGTTGGAATATACCCTTTGGTGCTATTCACATTTTTTGGTATTTTCACAGTAATTTAAAATTATTCAGAAAAATAGAAAAAGAAAGTAAAACCACCTGAAAGGCAAGACCATCACAATGGTCTGAATCCTTACCATTGCTACTGACTAGTCGGATAAACCTGAATGAGTTCTTTAACTTTTCTAAATATGCTTCCTCAAGAAATGAAGATAAGGGATAAAACACCTTAGCACCATGTCTAAACACAAAAGCATTCTATATTTATTAGAACACACCATCGTGTCTTCTTCAAGCCCCAGACTGATCTCTTGGGTTTTTACACAATAATGCTTTTTTTCAGCATTTACTGTGTATAAGCCAGGCATGGACGGTTGTTAGGGAGAAAACAAGGTAGAATGAGAATGTCTCTGTATGTGAGAAGTAATAACAACTATCTGATCCTTTTGCCCTTGTTTTCAATTATTCCTTCCCCAATAAATAGGAAGAAGGGCAATGCTTTCAAGGAGACAATACTTAGGGGAATTTCAGAGGTAAATCATTAATTCTTACCTCAAATAAAGCAAATTATGAATATTAATCCTACAAAAGGTTAGTGAGTGGATCAGTTCAGGACCAGATTGCCCAAAGAACATTCTGAGTCCGCCTCCACTATGTGAGCGAACACGCCATGGGCCACATACTTTATTTGGAATGTTGACATCACTTCCTGCTGCCAGAAGCACTTTGCTGCACTGTTTATGGCCTCCTTTAACAGCCAGAAAGAACAGTGTTTCTCCATTCTAAAAAAAAGGGGAAAAAATTTAAATGAATTGCCCTTTGGCATAGAATGAAATTACTTGAGAAACAGCATACTTTCTCTATACCTTTTATGCATTACCCTTAATGGATAGCATTTATTGAGCATCTCTATGCCAACTTATATTGCCAAGACTATATGCCGTAGCATAGTTAAATGCACAACTCTGTGAGGTCAGGATTAATATTACCCCATTTTACAGATAAGGAAGCTAAGGCTTACCTGAAAAGTGACAAAGCCGGGATGCAAATTCAGCTGTTTGGCTCCAAAGCCTGCACCCTTACCTATCCTGTCATGCTGCCTCATTTCAGGCTTTCCAGCCACCATTTATATTCCTAATCTTTATTAATTTATCCAGTAAACATTTATTAGACTCTGATTGCCTGTTGGGCAAAGGCATTGGGATTGAAAAGATGAATAGTACAAACTCTGCCCACAAGAAGGGAACAACCTAGTGAGCAAGACAATCACAAAATACTCATAATGCAGTACAAAATATACAAAAACATACACAGATACAAATGGTACACATTTATACCAAGTACAGCTTTCATGTTTAAAACTGATTTAAGCTGATGTGTGTCATTTAAAAAAAAAAACAGTAATAAAAACAGTAATTAGGTTTCCTGAAACTCATTATGACAAATGCTAGTAGGACAAAGTAAGAGCTTAGTTTAGGCCAAAACACAAAAAGAAAAAACTGGTATCATACAATATGTGACGAACTCTCCCTCCTCATGAAAACTCTTTCCTAAAAATACTGGGAAGAAATGCAGAATTCCCTCCCATCCCTAACCATTTCCGCCCCCTTGGGCATTATTCTACTTAACAAATGCATTAGGTTAAGTTCAGAAGGTTTTACTTGTAGTTAATTAGATATGAACAATCATGTTAAGAGGAATGCAAAAACATGGAACCAATGTTTCCATCCCAATGAGCCGGAAAAACGGTTTCCAGGCTGCTTTACCTGAGTGCCTGGGACAGCCGTCTGTTACAGAGGAATTTATCCTCATAATATGCCTTCTCGTTTTCCAGGAAAAGAGATGCCAAATGGCAAACCACAGTGGGAAAAGCATTAGCAAAAATATGTGAAGGAAAAAATGCACATCTTTAAAATATCAGGAGTCTAACACACATTTATACCTTTGACCCAACAATCCTACTTCTAGGAATATACCCAAAGGAAATAGTGAGGAATTCAGACTACAGTTTTTATACAAAAGGTTCATGACAGCATTACTTCTAAGAAAAGAAAAATGAAATAAAGGAAATAAATGTCCAAGAGCTGAAAAATAGTCAAATGAACTCTGAGCAGCCAATAAAAATATATATTCATAGGACCACAAAGAAAATTATATCTCCAAAATAATCATTTCAGTGTGGAAAAAATACAAGAACTACTATTTATATTTATTTTTTACCTTGAATTTTTAAAATGTATATTTCTGGTATATGTTTTGTAATGTATTAATTAAATCATAAGTGTACATGTGACAGATGCACGCCCAAACCTTCTTTACTGATAGAGGAGTTTGCTTCCAAGACTGCTTAGAGACAACTCCTCTATAGTATCTTCATAGGGGTCATTCCAACTAGTCTGGCAACAGCTTACAACAGGAAACAGGGCAGCCCAAGGCCGTATGAGTATCATGGGCCTTATCCAGAAGGCTAATATTGTTGCTAGTCATTATTTTGTGCAGATGAAATTTCACATAATCTGCAACTACAGTTTGTTGGACCTTATGAGATCTCTCCAATGTGCCCTAACTCAAAAATAGCTAAAAGGTGGGTGAAATCCAAGTGCACAAATTCCAGTAGTAAAGTATTAGAACAGAATATGACTAAGACTTCAATAAATCCTGTTTCTATAGGACTCGATCTCTATATTGGTTTGTGAAGGACAATCACAACTAGGATTTACCATAGGTAATTCATGTTGTTGTTTTAGTTTTCACACATCACTCATAGCTTTTATTCAAAAAGACCAAAGTCCTGAGATCTTCTTTAACTAGGTTTAAACCAATTAAACCTGATCATCATTATGCCAGATGGACAGAAAAGATTGAATGCCACAAAAGTAAACAAATGAAGGCTCTATTTTTATCCATGATCCTCAAGTGCAAGTTTGGCTTAACTTCTCCCAGAAACTTGAAGAGAATAAAACAAGGATACAATATACACCACTGATATGAAAGATAACCATGAATTCATATACTACACCAGATCACACCAATGATTAACAACAGATGCCATATGTTGCACGCTTACCGTGTGCCAGGCACTGTTCTCAGTGCTAAGTGTGTGATACGGCCACCCCATTTAAACCTCACTATGGGGGTACTGGGTGACTCAGCTGGTTAAGTGGCTGCCTTCAGCTCAGGTCATGATCTCAGGGTTCTGAGATCAGGCCCAGCGTTGGGCTCCCTGCTCAGCAGGGAGCCTTGCTCCTCCCTCTCCCTCTATGCACTCACTCTTTCTGTCTCTGTCTTGTGCATGCTTGCTCTCTCTCGCACTCTTTCTCTCTCCCTCAAGGAAGTAAGTAAATAATAAATAAAATAAACCTCACTGTGGCCTTATGAAGCTATGTGACAGATGAGGAAACTAAGGCTAAGAGGGGCTAAGGACTGAACCCAGGATCACCTATCTAGATGAGTTATGGAGCCAGGACCTGACCCACACAGTTAGGGACCGGCTTTTCATCTCTGGGTGCACAGGTCCAGGGACTAGCCCAGTGGGCTTCTCTGCTCCAAAGGGAACACCGACTTGGCCCAGGCATCACAGAGGCTCACTTTCATATCTTCACATTTTCATTATGTTGTCCGCAGTTGCTACTTTTGGTCTTAAGCCACCAATTCTAACTCCCGTCTTGTTTTAACACATCTGAGATCAGGATGCACCTCATAATCTCAGTCAGCAGGGAGCAGATGTGATACCATTGTCACTGCTTGCAGTGTGCATTGAATTAGAAAGGGTGTAGGCTTAGAAGAAAATCTCAGAAACCACAGTGGGGTACCCTTTAAAAATGCTTGCTCATGTATTTATCTCCAACGTTCACCAAAAATCAACAGGAGTACTCTTGAGAATAGATTGATATGAAATGGAATGGAAAAATTAGGCAACATCCAGAGAACTTAGCTTAAGAAGGATGCTTAGGTGTGATTTGTTGGGAAGGAAAGTTCAAATGTAGAATTTTCTGTCATTTCTTCAGTTCCTCACACTACCATTAGAGGCTCCATTTGCAATAGCCAAAATGTCATCAAGAAAATTGAAAGACTCACAGAAGACTTCATTTTCTAACCCCAGATATTTTTTTTAAATGTTATTTATTTATATTGAGAGAGAGGGTGCACACTCCCATGCATGCACAAGCAGGGGAAGGGGCAGAGGGGGAGGGAGAGAAAGAGAATCTCAAGCAGACTCTGTGCTGAGCATGTAGCCCTACTCAGGGCTCAAGGCAGGGTTGATCTGATGACCCTGAGATCATGTCCTGAGCTGAAACCAAGAGTCAGACACTTACCTGACTGAGCCACCAGGCACCCCTCTAACTCCAGATATTTAAAAGAAGGAAAAGGAAGTTGGGTGGCAAAACGGAAGCAAAAGTATTTTCTTTAAAGAAAACACAAATTGGCTTGGATGGTTATTAACCAAAAGCTTAGCAAGATGTTTGAAATGTGGAAAACAAGATGCAAGCCTTTTTTAAAGAAGGTTCCTAAATCTGAGATTTGCTATCTGATCTCTTGGTAATGAAAAGATCATGGAGACTGTTAACTTGAGACAATAGGACATGATTCCCCATCACCTGGGGAAAAAAGCAAGGAAAAATGCTGAAATAATAAATGGCAAAAAAAAAAAATGTCTACAAGGATCAGCCCTGTGAAACTCTATACTAATGCATATATGGAAGCTAGAGAAACAAAGTAATACAAGAAGTTCGCCTAATTCATTATTCTTGAGCCAGACAGGTTTGCCAATGAGTCCTATGTCCCTACCCTTCAACCCTGAAAGGCCTAGCTCTTCATCGTCATGAATTCACTAAGGAAAGGCAAAGAGAGGGGGAGACTGCTTAGGCCACCAGTTTTCTGATTACCTGCAAGTTATTAGACATTAATTGAAAAACAATTTAGTTTTGAGCCATGAACAACACTTTGGAAATGACAGACCAAAAATTATTGTGCCTTTTTTTTTTTAAGATATTATTTATTTATTCATGAGAAACCCACAGAGGGAGGCAGAGACACAGGCAGGGGGAGAAGCAGGCTCCTCGCAGGGAGGAGCCCAATGTGGGACTTGATCCCAGGACTCCAGGATCACACCCTGAGCCAAAGGCAGATGCTTAACCACTGAGCCACCCAGGCATCCCTTGTGTTTGGTTTATACAAATATCTACAAATGGTGATAATGGCTAAAGGTTCATATTTTTTAAAAAATCACAAAAAAGAAGTGTGGGAGACACAATTATATACTATATGAAAACATTTAGTTGCATATCCTTATAAATTATTTATTTATGCAAGAATCATTGACCATCAATGATTGATGCAGATATTATGCTCAGCAACAGAAGACCAAGGTGAACAATACACTGTCTCATCCTCAAGAAGCTCAGAGTCCAAAAGAGAAGATGGACACATGAGTAAATAATTATAATGAAATGCAGCAAATGAGTGCTGGTAATATGCAGGGGTGTATGAATGTGTGTTTGTGGTCAGGAGGCAGGCGACAAGAAATGGTGGAGGAAGGCCTTTTAAGTTTGCTGATGCACTGGAATGGGAGAAAAAAGCACTGGTGGTGACATTTCCTGCCCACCATCTTTTCCACAGGGGATCCCGTGCCCCATTTTTACAGAAATGTTAATCCCGCTTCTTTCACCCTGTTTGGTTCAGGGATGTTCACATGCCACGCCAGGCCAATCAGAGTCAACTGCGGGTTATTTTTCTGGTATATTCTATTTGTACTCTAAAGTCACCAACTAAGCTGTCATCAGCCCTCTTTGTCACCTGACAAGGAGAACCCGCCTAAGAATGAATCAAGCACAGACAGTGTCAAGCACAGATGAAAACCAGAAAAAGAGACAAGAGCCCTGCTGACATCACATGCACAGCTGGATTCAGACATGCCTGAGGGTACCTGTGCGTGAAGTTTTTACCTGAATGAGTCAATAAATTCCTTTTTTTTTTTTTCTAAAAGTAGTTGGAGTTGAGCTTCTGTCACCTTTTGCTAGCAGGGCTTCCTTAAACCAACTGCTCTATCTCAAAGAATTATGAGGGTGACTTCAAAGCCCACCAAGAAGGTCTCTTTGGCTTCAACTAAACATTTGAGAATCACAGAATTCTCACAGGCCACACCTGACACCAGTATCCTCCGAAGATGGAGGACACAAACCAGAGCCTGCCAACGTCGGCAATTCCTCTTCATACCACGTCCCACTCAGCTGTACAGGGGCTGTTGGCTTTGACCCCCCAGGGGACAGCTCAGTGGCAAGGTGACAAATCCACACTGGGCAGGTATTGGAGCCACCCTGGCTCTAAGGCTGGTGCCCCACAGGAACAACTATCTCCTGTGACAACCCCTCAAGTATAGCTTCCAGGTCCTGCAAGGGACAGAACCAGTCAGTTACAAGAGTCACTACCCTCAGAGAAGCCCAAAGTATGGCTTCTCCTTCTGGTGTTTATAGGTCATCTGTAGTTCCTCCAAGTCCACATGCAACTTGCTTAGAAGGGGTCATTTTATCATGAGCAATGCTTATCTTGTTTGCAGTGACACAGTCAGAAAGCTTACCGAAGCTTAAGTTCTCATGTAGAAGGAAAAGAGGTTTTGTTAGCCCTTTACCCACAGAGACCATACCTGAGGGTGGTGGGGCCTAGAGTAGACGTCTGCTGATTTCGTCTCTATGTTTCTTTCTTCTGGCAACAGCAGCTTCGTTTTACTTAAGAGAACTTCCCTAATTACACACGTGTATACTCTACTGTTTATCCATTTAGTGCTGTCAACTGTCACATGCAGTGACCATGCTGGTCAGTGACTGCTTCAGGATTGGACAGATGATTCAGACAGGGCCAAACAGAATTGTTCCTGAGATTTATATATGAATGTTTGATGAGAGGAATTTGCTTTCTTATGAATCAAAATACATGAGAATATCCATAAGAGGGGTGCCTGAGTGGCTCAAGTTAGTTAAGCATCTGACCCTTAGTTTTGGCTCAGGCCATGATCTCAGGGTCTTGAGATCAAACCCGGTGTCTTAAACTTTTTTTTTAAAAATTTTTATTTATTTATGATAGGCACACAGTGAGAGAGAGAGAGGCAGAGACATAGGCAGAGGGAGAAGCAGGCTCCATGCACCGGGAGCCTGATGTGGGATTCAATCCCGGATCTCCAGGATCATGCCCTGGGCCAAAGGCAGGCGCTAAACTGCTGTGCCACCCAGGGATCCCCGGTGTCTTAAACTTAAAAGGCCTAGCTCTTCATCGTCATGAATTCACTAAGGAAGGGCAAAGAGAGGGGGAGACTGCTTAGGCCACCAGTTTTCTGATTACCTGGCAAGTTATCATTCCACAGGGAGTCTGCTTGAGATTCTTTCCCTCTTCCAATGCCCCCCACCCTGCTCACGCACAAGTGCCTGTGCTCTCTCTCAAACAAAACAACTCTTTTAAAAAACAAATTTCCATAAGAATATCTTGAAACTACTAGCAGCCAGCTTTCCCACCAAGTGGAGAGTATATCTATCTATACCAATTCAGAGACAAGAGAGAGAAGAAAAATAAAGCTGGATCCAACCATGCCTGAAGCCATTCAGATATACCTTGAAACTCTTTAGTTATCAATAAATAAATTAATTACCTCTATTGTGGGATGCCTGAGTGGCTCAGCAGTTGAGCATCTGCCTTTGGCTCAGGGCGTGATCCGAGTCCTGGATTGAAACCCGCATTGCATCCCCATAGGGAGCCTGCTCCTCCCTCTGCCTGTGTCTTTGCCTCTCTCTGTGTGTCTCTCATGAATAAATAAATAAAATCTTTAAAAGAAATTACCTCTATTGCTTAATCTAGGTTAAACTGGATTTTTATCACTCATAACAGAAAACAATTCTAATAAATACTAGTTAGCAGTTTGGGGACCAAGCGCCAGGGGTCTGTTCAACTTCAAAATGGCTTTACTCTTGGGGCCACTTGGATGGCTCAGTTGGTTAAGCATCTGCTTTTGGCTCAGGTCATGATCCAGGGTCCTGGGATCCAGCCCTGTATCAAGCTACCCACTGAGTGAGGAGTCTGCTTCTCCCTCTGCCCCTCCTCCTGCTCCTGTACTCGCATTCTCTCTCTCTCTCTCTAATAAAAAAATAAAATCTTTAAACAATAATATGGCCTTACTGTTACCATTGGCTGCTACAAAGACTTGCATTTCTGCATGGCTAAACCAAAGTGACAGAGGACCCACCCCCAAAGACAGCCTCAGGTGGTAAGAAATGGGAGGTTATCACAGGTGAAATATCTTTCTTCCTCAACAAGAAAACAGTATTACTTTAAACTTTGGATGGCCTTTAAAAATGTTATCATCAAGAAAAAAAAAAAAAGGTGAAAGCCAAATTACACAAAATAAGGGCATTTAAAGTAACCCATATCTTAGAAACATATCAGAAGGTAGCACAAAGATGAAGTGACAATAAAATGAGACATAAATCTTTTCTCCCATCTTGATACATGTTATTCGGAAAAATAACAAGAATTTAAAAAATACATGGTTTCTTAAAAAAATATAGTTTCTTATCGTGTCTTTTTTTAAGAGATTTTATTTATTTATTTGAGAGAGCGATTGAGCAGAGCAAGAGAGAGAGCATGAGCAGTGGGGGGAGCAGCAGAGGGAGAGGGAGAAGCTGACTCCCCGCTGAGCAGGGAGCCCAACTCAGGGCTTGATCCCAGGACCCTACGATCATGAACCAAGCTTCAGCTTGGCACTTAATTGAATGAGCTATCCAGGTGCCCTTCTTACCATGTCTCATTTCCTTTTTTAACCACCAAACCCTTGTAAAATGCTATTCAAGTTGGCCTTTGTCCAGCGCAGTCCCCCAGGACTGATTTCCAACATGCAAGGCATAGAAGACTTCCAGGCCGGACAAGGGAACCTAGTGTCAGAGCTCCGGTTTCAGAGAAACCACGTTGCCCTCCCAGCTCAGGATCCCCATTCCCTCTCCTAATTAATGAAAGCAAGGAGGGGCCAGAACTTTTTATCCTTTTTCCTTTATTAACACATTGTCTATTTAACATGTTTTAATTCAATGCATTTCAATTGTTTGCATGTGAATAAGTCTGAAGGGTTACAACTGTTTATGAGAAATTATTTTTCATTTTTAAGTTGACTACCAGGGTTATCAAATTTGACGGGTTAACCTGTCAAATTCAGCAAGTTTCATGAACAGCTATTCAATAGCCACCCAAAGTCCAAACAGACCATCCTTTCCCACAGGGATCCCAGAGATGGTGCGAGGAGGCCAAGGAGAACCCAGCACAAAGCCCTCAAGTGCCCTGTGTACAGGTCTATCACCCAAAACATTTCCTTTTTTTTTTTTTTAAGATTTTTATTTATTTATTCACGAGAGACACAGAGAGAGGGAGAGACAGAGACACCAGCAGAGGGAGAAACAGGCTCCATGCAGGGAGCCCGTTGCGGGACTCGATCCTCAGCCCTGGGCTGCAGGTGGTGCTAAACCGCTGAGCTACCCGGGCTGCCCAAGACATTTCCCTTTACCTTCGGACCCTCGAAATAGAACCCCAGCATAAGGGGAAAACCAGCAGGCTCCTTAATAATTAAAAAATTGAGAGGGGAAAAGAACGTTGCCATGAATTAAAGAGTGCTGAAGGAGCAGAGTGTTAAATACGCAGGCATGGAACCAGGGTAGGCGGGGTGAGTTCTCCCCTTGCACACTGGAGCCCTTAAATACTAGCCTCAGGTCCATATAAAAAGGTACATCTTCCTAAATCCTTTCATGCTCATTATTCTCAACCCTCCAAAAAAGGAAGCTTCTTTACATTTTAATCTCTAAAGTCTTCTATAAAGATTCTTTTGAACCTGTGGAAGTTCCCATAAGTCTGCAGCTGAAACCAACCTAACGGTGCACCACCAAACTCTTATAAACATTCGACGAGTACGCACATACTCTACGGCCTTCCCTGTCTCTGCCCCAGCTCCACCCCAAACATTTTACTTTGAGTACTTATTTTTGACCATTAGATGGAAGTTTACATGTAGATTCAAATTATCTACACTATTTTACCCATAACTTCTCCGGGCTGCTCTCATCTTTCTCCTCTGGAGATGCCACAGAGCTGGAAGAAACCTCAAGGTATTTTCCAGTGTCTTCCATCTCTCTCCTCCCCACCATACTCTCCTGGGCCTAGTTAGATCTCTGCTATTAATAAAGACCGCCTCCCCACAAGGCTCTCCTTGCTAGCTTCTAGAGTTCCCTCTGAGCTAGAGAGAAGAATTTTACCGGTGGTGGTCAGGTAAGGAGGCTCTCAGTTACTTTCTCCTATTAAGAGAGTAGGCATGAGAGCCAATGGTAAAGGTGAAGGAATCTTTTCTATCAAATGCATTCAATGAGTTCCTCAACATTTTTAAGCAAACACAGAAGGAAAGATCCAATGATGAATTACTACTTCCTGAGCTCCTGATAGCCAGTTCTTACTGGGTTTTGCCAACATCCTTGGCCCCACTCACAGATCTCAGAAAAAAAGAGTAGACTTTGTCTTTTGCATCGATCTATCTAGGTTTCTTACAGATTTAATTTGGACTCAGAGATTCTTCTCTCCCTAAACGATGTAGGGGACTCATTATTTGCTCATTCTTCATATGTCTCTGAATCTCTCTCAGCAGGACATGTCTGCATGGTTTGCTGCCAGGCCTCTTCAGCCTTTTCCCCAAGGAAGAAGGAAGTGGGAGGAAGAAGAGGAGTGGGACAAGGCAACCCCAGAGCCAGCTAAAGAGAAGGTAGACAAGAAGGCCACTGGCTGGCAAAAACTCCAGAAGTGGGGAAGACTCCCCACAAACCTGCTTTGGTCTTTGAGGCCCCCAACCTACCTGATCCTCCCCACACACTGCTACCTCCTGTGAAATCAGCCAGAGCCCCCTCAAAGGGAAGACTATCATGTTTCTCCTATATAACAAGCGCTCACCAAGTATCTGCTAAATTGAACTGACTGGAATCCATTCACAGGTTGCATCCCTACTTAGCATCAATCAAATCAGAATGATCTAACTTCCTCGCTATGTCACTAAATGCTATTTGACTATGATTATCAGTTTGAGGTTATCAGACATATTTTATCCTATAATAATTGTTATAATAACTACCATTTAGTGAGCACTGACCATGTATCAGGCTCTTTGCTAAGTGCTTTCTAGTCCTCAACTCATTTAAGTATCCCAACATTGGCTGTTTCAATATTGTTGCATAAGACTGGTTTAGGGGTAGTGTCTGATTAGAAAGGGGTGGTGGGATGGCTTACAATAAATTTCAATGGCATAGGCATTTTTACATAAAGTTGAGGAAATATCAATCATCTATATGAAACCATGGAGGTACTGCTGATAAAAATAATTATATGGAAGTCAAGACACTCCTCCTCCCCAATCATCCCTTTTTACACACTAAGGCTTTCAGCAGTTGGAAAGCTTGCTTAAAGCCCATAGCTAATATATGCCCAAATCACAGCCCAAGCCTGTCTGCCTCCAAGCTATAAATGTATACTTCCTCAGTCATACTCAGAGGAAGTAAAACAAAGTTATAGACTTCATTTGAAGAAATAGTTGTTATTTTCAAGACTGAGCTCAGAAAAGAATGTGAGCTTTCTACAAGGGGTGAAATAAGGTGAATATTACTGATTAATTTCCATAGAGACTTTTATTGAGAATAATGTTCCAGGCACAGTGAAAAGAAGGTCCCATTTGAAATCAAAACATCAATCTCACAAGGTATACTCCCCTATGAGAAAAGCCTAGAAGAAGATATTCCAGGGAAAAGATGACAGGCCCTGGCCCACTATCATCTGAGAAGGGAGACAGGACAGCAGAACAGCATAGTGACTGAGGTCAGCTAGACTTGAATTCAAATCCTGGCTCTTACTTTCCAATTTTGGGACATTGGATGAGGTACTTAGCTTCTCTAAGCCTCAAATTCATCACCTTTAAAAATAAGCAAAATCCTTCTGTATACGATTATGGGAACTAACAATGATTTGTTAAGCATTCATATAAACCAGGCCCTAGACCTGAGGTAATGTATGTAAATAGCTTTCCTCCGTACCTAGCACACTAATAAATACTCGATAGGTGGTAGCTGTTATTAGTATATATCTCCTTATGAAAAGAAAAAGAATGTAGACAAATACAGTAAAACTGCATTATATTTCACGACTCATTACTACATAGTCTTGGGTCAAAGGCATTCATTCCCAAAAGGCCAAGCATAATGTAGTAAAACGCAAGCATACATTCTGAATACAAAACAGAGTGGATACTGTCCACACTCAGCCAGGCTGAGGGAAGAGAGAGGAAAAAAGGAATCTGGATGCTTCTTCAATACTTTCCAACCTTCCCACGTGCAGATATCAGGGCCACCACCAACACCAACACTTCTCATCTGTCCTGTCATCTGCCAGAGGGATGGAGGAGCAGGCTACAGGGTCAAGTCTGTCTGAGCTGGCTGCTTTGGCAGCTCCAGCAGAAGTAGGAAGAAAGAGGAATTTGGTGGGGGTATACATAGGACCTGTTCTACTATAGCAAACACACCTTATCAGGCTGATCCAGGTCCTTCAAGTGCAGATCTTGAATGAGGTACTCCACGATGCGTACATTATTGCTTTGAGCTGCAAAGTGGAGGGCATTCATTCCATCCTGAAGAGAGCCAAGGTGGGGACAAAATTACAGAATGACCTTAGGATTTCCTCCTCCTGCACTAGTGCAGTGAGAACCATGTCCAGGTATGACCCACATACCTACTTGATTCTTGGCCCTCTGGTCTGCTCCAGCTCTAATGAGCATGAGCATGATCTCGAGACTTCCAGACCAGGCTGCAAGGTGAATTACTGTCAAGCCATGCTTCCCGAAGAAGAGAAAAGAAAAGTATCTATCACTGGAATAAGCCACAACACACTATTTCAGTCAACAAAAGCCAAGTTAATACTCAATTGTTGAAAATTAACAAATAGGGGAAAAATTCATACACTGCAAATGTGATATTTCAATTCTATGGGGAAAAAGAATACATTTAATAGATGGTTCTCCACAGTGAAAAAAATAAAATTAAATCCTTTATCATATTTCACACACAAAAAAGCACACAAAAAATATTAGAGGAAAATCTAGACTGTAAGGTAAAGCATCTTGAACCACAAGCTATAAAAGGAAAGAATAATGATAAAGTCAAGAAACAAATGATAGATTTTTAAAAATGTATTTTAATAAAGATAGTTACTTTTTCTAGCCTCTTACAAATCAACAAAAAGAAGGCAATTAAACCAATTGAAAAAGTGGACCTCCCAAAAGTGCTCTCTTAAGGGATTAGTGGAAATGAACCATTATAGTTTCAGCAACCTGGCAATATATACTGAAATTTTATTTTTTTTTTTTTAAGATTTATTTATTTATTTATGATAGATGGAGAGAGAGAGAGAGAGGCAGAGACACAGGAGGAAGGAGAAGCAGGCTCCGTGCCAGGAGCCCGACGCGGGACTTGATCCCGGGACTCCAGGATCGCGCCTGGGCCAAAGGCAGGCGCCAAACCGCTGAGCCACCCAGGGATCCCCCTATACTGAAATTTTAAATTCAACCAGCAATTCCACAACTAGGAATCTATCCCTCGAAAATGAGTTTTAGGACCTAATGTTATGTAAACAAGATATTAATTTTAATCCTTAAAAGTGAGAGCAAGGTAAATGCCATCAATACAAGAATGCTGAACAAATTAAGGAATAGTCCTATCACATCATGCAGTCATTAAAAATAATGAGTTAGAGCTATAACAATGGACTTGGAGAGATTTCCACGAGGTAGCTGTTAAATGTGAAAAATAAGATGCAGAAAAAATATCCCATTTTTTATAAAACAAGCAATGACCAAAACTTGTATGTGTACGTGTAGGTATCTCCATCTGTCTAAGGTGGGTGCACAGGTGGACGGATGCTCAGTGCCATATGGATAGGATTATATGAGCGTGAGCATGTTCACAGAAATAAACACACACACCCCACATCGTTAAATGTAGTTACTGGAGAAAGGGTAGATGCACGAAAAGGCAAAACAGAGAAGACTGAAGCTATAAAAAGAATCCTACTTCCACATAAATCATTTGAAATATTCTCTCTCTCAAATCATATGGGTACATGCGCATGTGCACGCACACATGCATGAAACGGACAGACTCCACCAGGACCTACTGACCTTGAAGGACGCGGCGGTTAGACTTGCAGACTGAGTGAGCAGGAGAAAAGTGCAAAGGGGAACAGCCAGGAGACAACACTGGCTGTGTCAGGGAGGCGGACTTGGGGGGTGCTCAACTAGGAAACCTGGGACTTGCAGCCTCGCCCCAAGTTAGAGAAGTATTACAGAGCAGACACTATGAACTTGATCTGGAGAGGCGAAAGAGGCTGACCTCCTGTCTGGCTCTCTTACCTGCAAGTGCTATGTTCTGGCCTCAGGTCCCTCCCCTGCAAGTTCATGTGTCTGCTTTTGTTTCCTTTTATTTCTGTCAGAAAATCATCCATTACGCAGTTAAAGCGCCCTCCAAAATGTAAGCCTTCTCAGCACATCCTATTTGCATCTCCTAATTTGACCATGTTTGTAACCCAGTTTGCTAGATGTGTACAATATTATGACTAAATCAACAAGGAAGGGGGGGGGTCTTCCCTTCCTTGGGGAAATACCAAAAGGTGCATAAACCTTTTGGTATTTATGTTGGCTGCTGTAGAAACTGCATTAATATATTCTCTTCTCAGGAAAGTATAGATACAGAGAAGTGAAAAGGAAGCCCCAGATTGTTGAGGTGTAACTCTAAATCAGTGGTTCTCAATGGGATTTTTTTTTTTTTTTTTGCCTCCAGGGGACATTCGGAGCTGTCTAGGGATACTTTTGATTGCTGTGGCTGAGTGGAGATTTTGGCATTTAGCGGGCAGAAGCCAGAGACACTGCCAAACATCCTATAATCACAGCCCTCCACAACAAAAAAATCATCTGCCCAAAATGTCATAGGGCCACTGTTAACAAACCCTGCTTTAAATGTACATACTCTAAAATTTACGTTTCAGCTGTCACCCTACCCAGTGAGTCAGTCTTGTGACATCTATTTATATATTTACAATTCTGATATGCAGAAAATGCTCACCAGTTTCTACATTCTTTTTCCTAAGGACTAACAATGTACAATACCTAGCTAAGGTTCTTCCAGAAATGTTCCCTAAACACAATTCCACTCCTTAATTACCCTCCTCTACAAATTTCTGTATTCAGAAATATTAAACCCAGTCTCACATATGGTCAAAAAAGAGGTCAGAAATATTTTCGATAGAAGGTAAATCTCATTTGACAGGAGCCCTATTTTTTCCTAAAAGGTCATTCCTAATTTCAAAGCAGGCAACACTTAAAGATTTCAAACACTAATCATAAAATCCAAGAGTCAGAAATTCAAACTGCCAACAACAGAAACCTTTGAAGTCATATATTCCAAGTGGAGCCATCATCCCTCCGAAGCAAAGATTCACTGCTCACAGATGTTAATTCCCCCACAAAAATGTTCATAAAACTATGCCTTGTGACATGAAACTGATGTGCCTATGGTAGTTTGTGAGCTTGTGCCATGGATTACACTCAGTTGTACAGAATGCTCTGTAGAGTGTAAAAGGCCCATGGTCAAGGACAATCTGGCTCTATCACCTGTGTGGTTATAAGTGAGAAGGTAAGTAACTTCCCCTGAGGAGCACTTGCGCTGGAGTACTTTCCCAGAGAGGAGAAGCTCTGAGAGGCAATGCCTGTCATTATCCTCTAAGTGTTATCTGCTCTCCCCCTGGGATCCTTTACTCACATCTGGAGTAAGAGCTTCCATTTACCTAGAGGGCCTGTTTCCAAGATGCAGGGATGCCACCGACTTTGAACCTGGAGCTCTCAGCACCTGGGCCATGCATTTGATCCTTAGCTTGTAATGCCTTCAAAGATACTCCTTACGTAGATGGTCTTGGTCCTTGCTCCCTTAATAGACTGTACACCCCTCAAGGCAGGGACTGTATCTCCCGCCAGTGCTTCCCAACACAATCACTTGGGGATCTTGTTAAATCACAGATTCTGATTCAGGAGGTCGGGGGTGGGGAGAGGGGGCGGGGCTGGGATTCTGCATGTCAGGCTTCCAGGAAATGCCAGTATTTCTGGTCCCAGGACTATACTTTGAGTAACAAGAACTTAAATGTTTTAAGTCCCCAGTAGTTGGCATTGAGACTCACCCACAGCAAGCAATGAATAAATACTGATGGTGAAGGAGTTCAACTTTTGGCTCTTTGTAAATAGGTGTTAAAACTTAGAAGGCAGATCTGCCAAGTCAGGGCTCATGACCTAGATAAACAAAGTTTGACCAAACATAGCATTACTTCAATTACAAAAAGCACTTTATTAGTTATGTCCTAATGCCACTATGAATAATTAAGTTAGTTATAGAAATATTAAACTTAGTGAGACTTTCAAGGTGTAGTAATGAGATAGTTAGTGATGAGTATATGTGAATAATACTAAATTTACCACCTGATGGCACTTCAGCCTCACAAGGGCCAAATTACAAAAAGCTGATGCTATCTTCCAAACGTATGTTTGGAAAAGCCTCAAGGCGATTATGTCGGTAGAACATCTCTTCATCACTTTATGAACAACTGACTTACACTCTGATGGAAATCAGTAGGGTACTTAATACATTCGAGACAGGGTGAACCTCAAATATGCCATTTAAAAGAAAAGATGCTATCAACCTGCGCAATGGATGCGTGTTTACGGTACAATTCCTTCCACCGGTTAGTATGTTAAAGATTTGGGATTATGGTCGTGGGTAGGATGGAGTTAAGTACACCCGACCCTGTCTCTCTCACCAGACGCGACTAACATCTCCAGACAATACACGGAGCAGCTCTTCAAGGACTCTGAGAAGTGATAGTAGGTACATTAGGAAGTAAACCGAAACTTGGATTCTGAACAAAGAGGGTTTCCTGATTTGGTTTGTTTTTGTTTTTTTCCTTCCATGCCTTTCAGCTTGAATTCAAGGCAGTGCAAGTCACAGAAGTGCGTTCTGGGCGCAGACAGAAAGCTCCAAGAGAAGCCCTCTTTTTCTGGTCTAAGGAGCAGAAGGAGGAGCCTACAGGACAGAGAAAGTAGGGGAAATGCTGTTTCTTTCTTCTCTTCTGACCCTGCCCCAGGCAAGCTTCACTCCAAAGCTGGAACCCTGTGATAGAAGCGGTAGCAGCTGCATTAACTGGGCAAGCACCTAAAACTGACAGAGAAATCCTCTCTGACGAAAGGAACTGTGGTCTGAAGTGTGGGTGGGGTGGAGACCTATGTTGCTTATTTTCCTCTCTTAGTCCCAGAGACAGGCCTAGTTGTGGGAGGCACACAGCAGAGGTGAGAGACAATATCCTTGACTTTCTAGTCAGAACACCAGGAAAGGGGGAAGAGGAGGCCCTGGAGCTGGGGAATGTGGGGGTGATGATTCTGGAGAGATGGAAGATCGAGAAAGTGAACCCATAACGTTGCATGTGTGGCTTCACCTCGATCTGTATATGAACCAGGCCCTCAACAGCATGACAAAGGCCTAGGATGCTGAATTATGGGGCAGGCCACTGCCCAGGTCTCTGGCTGGGCCCTGGATGGGCATATGCGAGACAGGTCCAAAGAACACTGCAAAAGTGTTGAAGGGACACTGGTGTCAAGTGGTGAAGAAACTGGTCATCTACATGCAAGAGAAAAAGAACCTTGATCTATTTCTCATATTTTATACTTAAAGTAACTCAAAATGGACAAGAGATCTAAATGTAAAACGACAACTCTAAAAATTTTAGAAGAAAAATATGAGAAAATCTCCATGACAGGTTAGGCAAGTCATTCTTAGATATCACACCAACACCCAGATTCACAGTGAACACAAGTGTGTTACTGTCTTCTGACTTCTTCATGGCTGACTCGGTAGTCAGTGGGAACTTGATGGCGGAGTTTCTCCTAGGGGAACTCTTTTGAGGATATTTGGGCTGCCTTCAGGGCTACAGTGCCTTGGGCCATCAAAAGGTAGGTAATGTGCAGATCATTTTTTTGTGTGTGTGCCTGTGGATGCTCTTCACCACCACTTTCAAATTCTTTGCTTTGGCTTCAACTTTGTGAGAGGCAGGGGCTTCCTTCTTAGCTTTTGGTGCCATCTTCATGAAAGCAATAGCAGCTTTATTTGTAAGAGTCAAAAACTGAAAACAATTTTAATGTCTCTCAACAGGTAAATGCATAAATAAAATGTGGCACATCCATATACTTGAATACTACTCAGTAATGAAAAGGGAAGAGTCAGTGATACATACAACATGAATGAATCTCAGAAAGATTTTGCTGAATGAAGAAAGCCAGTGTGAAAGGGTTTTATATACTACATGCATCATTTATACGGCATTCTCAAAAAGGCAAAATTATGGATGTGGAGAAGAGATCAGTGGTTGCCAGAGTATTTGAGGGTTTGACTACAAAGGAGCATGAGGAAATTTTCTGGGTGATGCAACTGTTCTACATTTTTATTATGGTGGTGATTACATGAATCTATACATGCACTAAAATTCACAAAAAATGTACAACAAAAAGAAAGTTAATTTTATGGTCAATTTAAAAATTAAAATAAACAGTTACTGTATCAGGGTTTCAATGTTAAGACAAGAAAAGACTCTTGGCAATCAGATCTATTATCAAAGTATCTTTTGCAGGCTAAGTGACATTGCAAAATAATCAAATAACAATTTCCACACCCAAACAACATGTTCCTTTAAGTACCATAACCACAATATAACTTATTACCCTCACAAAACTGGGGTGCTTTCAGTGCCAATTTTTAATACAGGGGTACTTCTGCATTCTGATTCTATTACCTATCAATTGACTTGCCCACCAATATCAGAGCAAGAAAATAGACAGAGAAGGAAGTGTCCCGCTGGTAAAACCAAGAAAAACTTCCATGGTTATTAAATCTAGGCCATGTCTATGCCAACAAATCCAACAAGATGACCTGTTGGTTTGATCTGATTTCATTCATTCATCTTCCAAAGATTTACTAAGCATATACTAATCCTGGACCCTGGGAGAATGAAAGTTAAGGAGTGCTGAGTTTTACCCTACAATGATTCAATCCAGATAGAAAAAAGAATAGCTTTGTGAACATCTTTTGAACAGTTTAAGAACCATAGCTCATTTGATTAATGAAGAATCAAGAACCATAGCCCATGGGATTCTAAAAACCAAGGCCATCATCTTTCTCTGCAACTGCAGATGATAAACATGATGTTGGGTATATCCAGCCCAAGTGGTTCCTTGCCTCATGATAAAGTATTAAGTGACATTGGGAAAAGTAGGTAGAAAATCCTCAGGATGGATTTTGATATCTAGAAAGACAATATAGTTAAGTTGATTTGTGGCTAACAGCATGGTCTCTGGAATCAGGTAAACCAGGTTCAGATCCTGCCTTTCACCCTTCTTAGATGTAATTCTTTGGGGAAGATATTTAACCTCCCTGTCATAGGCTCTTGATATGGAACCTGTGTATTTTAGTAATGCTTTTCCCACAAGTTTGGGGCACAAAATATCAATGTTCTAAGGCCAGTGCCTAGTACATAGTATATACTTAATTAGGTTTATTTATCAGAGTTCATACAACAAAGTCAAGATTTAATGTCCTTGAGGCCAGTTAGCTTCTGTCTTCCATGTCCCAAATTACCCTCTGGGAAACCACCTTATTCTTACAAATGCATGTTACTGGCCATATGGTCAATATGGGAGAATAAGTAAAAGCCTAAGTCCTACAGGTAATGGGTAAACAATTTAGTTACCAAATACAAAGAGCACCCTAAAGAGATCTTTGCAAAGTGAAAACTGTATTTGGAAATATTTTTTGTGTGTGTGTGGAGAAAAGATAACGGAAGTGACCAGATTTTCCCCACACACTGGTCATGCTCCAATCCATTCTACCAAATGAAGATGAACTCACCTTATCAGCAACATCCACTCTGGCTTTGTGAGTATGCAAGAAATCTACTGCAGATAAGTGATTTGCCCCCACTGCATAATGCAGGGCTGTGTGGTTCACCTGCGGAAACATAATTTGTGTTTTTGTTCATGTGATTGCTATTTAGCCCCTTTATGATTCCTGTTTTTTAAATGGCCGTACATTTCTTTCATATCTTTATATTTACATTGTATAACCCATCATTGATTGTAACAGTATAATGGATTTCAACTAAAAAGTAGAATTTGTAGGGGCACCCGAGTGGCTCAGTTGATTAAGCATCTGACTTTGGCTCAGGTCATGATCTTGGGGTCTTGGCCTCAAGCTCTGCTCCAGGCTCCATGCTCAGCTGAGAGTCTGCATGTCTCTCTCCCTCTCCCTCTCCCCCTGAACATGCTTGTTTTCTCTCTCTCTCAAATAAATAATTTAAAAATAAATAAAAATAAAAAGTAAAAATTGTCTTTTCTCCCATATGCAATTATTAATAACAGTAATCTTTTCTGCTTAGAATATATTAATGCAAAACAAAAATTCTCCTAGATGTTTAACCCTAGATGGTCTTCCTTCTGTAATTTTTTGTACTGTATATTTTACTAAAACAAATGGCTTCAGAATCAAAGAGAGAATGGACAAGAAAGGGGCAGACACAGGAAAATAAAGCTTTCTCTATCTGTTGCTTTAAAGGAAAGCCAACAATATGCTTCTGGGATGCCCAGAGACAGTCCGTTGTGTTTCAGACAATAGACGTTTTGCTTGTAAGTAAAATACATGTCATATTTCTTATATTCTAGATACTGTTTTTGCTTCCAAAAAAGGTGCTGTACATAGATTTACTCCTTTGTTTCAAATAAATAATTTATTGCAAAAATGAAATATCTAACATCCTTGGTAGCTGAACTGATGATTAAACTGAAGTTTGACAAAATATGAATTATCCTGCAATTTAGAGCTGTGTTCTAGTATGTCAAGCCAAAACAGCAGCCAAGATAAATACTACTTATATATATCTTTTCATCTCTATCCTCACAAATTTTGTGGATCTCTACAAGTAACCAAGTCAACAATTTGCTGTAAATGGGACATAAAGAGTCATTAGAAAGTATAATGCAATTAATTCATCAAGAGCTGATAATAACTTGCCACAGTGACTGTAGGTTAAAGTACCCCACATTGTGCCCTAAATGATGCCTCATTTAGCATTAAATCTCTCTAAATACTTTAACATAAAAATACAGTTTAAAATATCAGCAAGTCTTCTGTGAAAAATTCTAAAATTATTATAAAAGTACATTAGAGAATCTATTTCCTGCTATTTGGAAAAATGATCATTGCTTCACTTATTCAACAGTTCATCTAGATATTACTTTCAAAGGCCTTTGCTTACGTCTTCTTTTCACTCTTCCTTCCTGACTCCTTTCCTTTTTGTGTTTGTTTTGTTTTGGTTTTTGTTTGGTTCCTAAAATTGTTACAGTGCAAAACTTAGCTATTTTTCTATTCTTTCTAGGGTATCTATGGACAATGGATACCATATACAACTGTAATAAATCAGATATACACATGCACACAATATATACACAGACACATAAATTTCCACATACACACAAGATATATCTCTCACGTATTCACATGTACAACTGGCAAACATGCTTCCACTGCATATGATGCATGACTTCAATTCTTATGACCTCACTGCCTGGGATAGACGTAGGTCTTAGGGAACCTAAAGTTTATACTCTTCAGGAAGCCCTCTTTAAAGCTGGAGTCAGGGGATCCCTGGGTGGCACAGCGGTTTAGCGCCTGCCTTTGGCTCAGGGTGCAATCCTGGAGTCCCGGGATCGAGTCCTGCGTCGGGCTCCCGGCATGGAGCCTGCTTCTCCTTCCGCCTGCTTCTCCTTCCGCCTGTGTCTCTGCCTCTCTATGTCATAATAAATAAATAAATAAATAAAGCTGGAGTCAGAAACAGATGGCAATGAAAACCTCTTACTTTTTTAGATTTTACTAAACCATATAAACATGAAAACACATTGCTAGAGCCCTCCCCAGTGCCCTGGAAGGGGTCTGCACAAGCAGGGACACTAACGCTTATCCTTCATTCAGCATTAAATCCATCTCTGGTATCCCCTCTTTGATCCACTGCACAAATTGTCCTAGGCAATTAACATAACCCTGGACCTGTTCACTTTGATAAACCTTGTCCTGAAAAGCTGTCAGGAAGTTTCTACAAAACCTATCAGTAGGAAATTCACATTTCTGGCAGTAGGCGTCTCTCCTAAACCCAGGCACTTGAAGAAGTAAGAGTCAGGTTTTAGAAAAGGCCCCAAGGCCCGACATGCAAATGAACTATGTTTCAAAAGCAAAAAAATATAAATCCATGCTCCTTCAGATTTTAAATTTGGAGGGTGGAAAAACAAAGGACATCACTGGAGAGAAAACAGTGATGAAACTATGAGCAAAAGATGTCCTGCCTTTGCAGAACATGTGAGGCCAGTGATCCACAGGCTACATTCCAAGACCGAGTCCAGGCCCATAACCTTGAAAAGTGGCTTTCCTGCCCACCCACAGACTTTGCACAGATGTACACAATGACTGTGTATTTCCTCTCTGATAAGATAAATTGAAACATCAGAATTTATTCCACTGCTTGATTCTACCTTTAGCTTACACATTCTGGAATTACTAACAAAGGAGCTCTCCCTCACCTCATCCAGCACAATCATTTGTATTTTTATTATTTCAGTACTCTAAGAGTACTCACTTGTCACATTTGTGACTTCTACTCACATCGTTCACAGCATTAATGTTAACCTTCTTTTCGAACAGCTTCTCCATAAGATCCAAATTATTGCTTTTTGCAGCATTCTGAAAGCTTTTCTCATTTTGGCAGTACTGAAAGAAAGCAAGCAAGTATGACCGAAGGAATTTAAGGAGGATGAAGAGGAAAAAAAAAAAAAAAAAAAAAAAAAGAAGCAAACCTCACGTGGCAAAGCTGGTAACTTTAAAACCTTGACACAACAGCCTTGAGACTTTCACATTCTGCCAATGTGGACATGGGAACTTTGCATCAATATTTTACAGAGCTTGAGATGCCCAGGTGGCTCAGTGGGTGAGCACCTGCCTTTGGCCCAAGGCGTGATCCTGGAGACCTGGGATCGAGTCCCGCATCGGGCTCCCTGCATGGAGCCTGCTTCTCCCTCTGCCTGTGTCTCTGCCTCCCTCTCTCTCTGTGTCTCTCATGAATAAATAAATAAAATCTTAAAAAAAACTCTTAAAAAAAAAGTAAAAACTGAAAAGGAAAATAAACCTAAATAAAGCAAACAGAAGAAAATAGCAAAAGTAAAAGCAGTAATCAGTGAAACTGTAAACAGATAACAGAGAAAATTAATGAAAACAAAAACTGGTTCTTTGAACACATCAATATAATTAGTAAACTTCTAGCAAAACTCACAAAAAAAGAGAGAAAGAAGACACAAATTATCAATATAAGGAATGACAGAGAGCACACCATAGTCCCCATAAACAGCAAAAGGATAAGGGCATATTATTAACAACTTCATGCATGTAAATTCAACAACTCAGATGAAATGAAGTAATTTCTTGAAAACTACGAACTACCCAAATTTACAGATAAACTGAATAATATTATAACTATTAATGGAATGGAATTTAAAATATTCTGAAAAGAAATCCTTGTGCCCTTAAAAAACATTCAGATGCACATTAAAAAGAGAGGGAAATCCTCATGGCCAGATAGTCTCACTAGTGAATCCTACCCAATATTTAAAGAACACCAAATCCATACCATCTCTTCCACAAAACACAAGAGGAAAACCTTTGCAGCTCATAAGATCAACATATCTTTCATTCTAAAACCAAAGACATTGTAAGAATAGAAAACTACAAACAATATCCCTCATCAACATGGATTCAAAACCCCTTGAATAAGCATTACCAAATCAAATCCAGTGATACACAAAAAGTATAATGCGCCAAGTGAGATTTATCCTGAGAATGCAAGACTAGCTCATTATTTGAAAATCACGCAGTGTAATCTACCATACAACTAAAGGACAAAAACTACAAGATCAATTGATAACATTTTAGCATTTAAAAAAAATTCAACATCCATCTATGACTAAAACCAAAACGTTTCTTTTCAGCAAACTGGGAATAGAAAGGAATTTCCTCAACCTGATAAAGAGCATGTACAAAAAACTGACAGCTAATATCATACTTAATCATAAAAGTTTCAATGCTTTCTTTGCTCAGGAACAAACAGAAATGTCCATTCTCACACTTTTAAAAACTGTGCTGGAAGTGTTAGCCAGTACAATACAGCAGTAAAGGTAAACTAAAAGGCATATGGATTGGCAAGAAATCAAAGTGTCTCTAATCCAGCTGCTGATTATCACCATATAAAATCCAAAGGAATGTATAAAGCAGCCCTAGAACTAATAGGTGAGTTGAGCAAAGTCGTAGGATATGGAGTCAACACATAAAAATCAGTCATATTCCTATATACTGGCATCATCAAATGGAAACCAAAATTTAAAAACAGTAAAATAGATTTTAAGAATTATAATAAATAAAATAGATTAAAAAACTTAAATATAAATTCAAGAAAAGTTCTGTAATTTCTCTGTACCAAAAAAATTCAAAACAACTTATGCAATTCGATCAACTGCCAAAAAGATTTTTTGCAGCTACGGACAAGGTGATTTCTAAAATCTGAATGCGCAAGCAAAGGAGCTAGAACAACCAAAACAGTTCTGAAAAATAATGTTAGAGCTGGAGGAGTCACACTACTGATTATAAATCCACGATAATCAATACAGCATGGTGTTGGCAAAGAAACACATCGATGGAATAAAGTACAGAGTCTAGAAGTAAACTCTCACAAATGCAGCCAACTGATTTTTGACAAAAATTGTAAGTCCCTGACAACGGAAAAAGGATAATCACTTCAAGAGTCACCTGAAAGTGGACATCCAAATGAAAAGATTTGAACCTTAATGTAACCTTCATACCTTACAGACATTGATTCAAAATAGATCATAGATGTAAATGTAAAACATAAAACTATAAAACTTTTAGAAGAAACCACAGGAGGAAAACTTCACAAGCCGGGCTTAGGCTATGCGGCCTCCGCATCAACTACCACTGCCTTAAATACCTTCCTCACTTCCTCCCTAACTTGTTTTATCCTCTTTCAACCCTCCATCCAAGCCAGAATGCGGACTATCTACATATTCACATCTGAAATATGTCTACTAAATACTGAGCTCTTAAAAATATTTCTAGGTGGGGCCCCTGGGGGGCTCAGTGGTAGAGCCTGTGCCTTGGGCTCAGGGCGTGACCCTGGGTCGGGGGCGGGGGTCCAGTCCCGTGTCCGGCTCCCCGCAGGGAGCCTGCTTCTCCCTCTGCCCGTGTCTCTGCCTGCCTGTGTCTCTCATGAATAAATAAATACAATCTTAAAAAAATTTTTTTTTCTGGATGAATAAATGGACGGATGGATGAACTAACTGAACCTTATTAAGGAGATGGTGGGGCTCTGTTGACAGCCTTGAAGTCATTCTCAACTTCTGAAGACTCTTCAACGATGTGCTCAGCTCAGCTATAAACTGATTCTCAAAAACAAAAACAAAACAAAACAAAACAAAAAACCTGATTCTCAAAGAGGCACAGAAGACTCCTCCTATGCTTTGAAAACCCAAGCCCAGAAAGATCAAGTGATTGACAGTCTCACAATAAGTCCCTGCGTGAGTCAGGCTACAGGAGGTAACACCTCAAATGAAACTCTTTTCCTTATTTGCAAGAGGGCTCACTCATTTCTTTTTTTTTTATTTTTTAAAAAAATTTATTTATGATAGTCACAGAAAGAGAGACAGAGAGAGAGAGAGAGAGGCAGAGACACAGGCAGAGGGAGAAGCAGGCTCCATGACCCGGAGGCCGATGTGGGATTCGACCCCAGGTCTCCAGGATCGCGCCCTGGGCCAAAGGCAGGCGCCAAACCGCTGCGCCACCCAGAGGGCGGGGTCCCGGCGCCCAGCGGCCCTCCCCCTCCCATCCCGCTTCCGGAGGCCGCGCAGCTGCACCTGCCACACGAGCCCCGGAACACCCCCGCCGGCCCCGCCCCATCCAGGCCCCGCCCCATCCAGGCCCCGCCCCCTGTCGCCCTCCGGCACCGCCCGACGCGGTCTGCAGCGCGCCCCCTGGAGGTCACGCCTGTCGTGTGCCGCCGCCGCCGCCGCCGCCGCCTCCTCTCGAGGCGCCCCGCATGTGCTCCCGCAGGGGCTGAGTACAGGCAGAGGGAGGGCTCGGCCCGGCTCCGCAGGAAGAGCGGGGCGAGCGGGGACGCCTCTCGGGACTGCCAGGACGGCTCAGGCCCCGGCCGCCCCTCGGTGTCTCCTTTTGACGCCCCATCTTGGGCACTTTTCTCTTAGCGGTTTATAAAGACTTGATTAAATACAGTATTCTGGGCAACCATGTGCCTAGCTAAAATTGTAATAATATTAAAAGTAGAATATTGAAGGGCAATCGGGATCTCTGCACTGAATCCGCAGCACCCAAGCACGGGGAGCTCAGTGTGTCACAGAATCAAGTAAAACCAGGGCACGTCTCACAACTGTGCATGGTCTCGGGGTCAGATGGACGCTTAGCACATTCTATGAGTGAAATAAAAATTAAGCCTTCAAAAAACAGAACTAGGTTCGACCCCAGAACTGACCCACCTTCTGTGCGCCACACACAGAGAGGCCTAAGAATATTGGGAGAGCATGGTCCATACAGATGCATAACCTGGTTTAAAGAGATATCCTGGGGTCCCGGGATCGAGTCCCGCCTCGGGCTCCCTGTGTCTCCAGGATCACGCCCTGGGTCAAGAGGTCCTACAAGGGTAGACAGAATTCAATAATAGACCAGGCTTTGGCATAGATCGTGCCTTTTATTTTGTTATTTTATTTTTTAAGATTTTATTTATTTATTTATGAGAGAGAGGGAGAGAGAGGCAGAGACATAGGCAGAGGGAGAAGCAGGCTCCCTGCGGGGAGGCCGGTGTGGGATTCGATCCCAAGATCCGGGATCAGACCTGAGCCAAAGGCAGACACTCAAGGGCTGAGCCAGGCGTCCCTGTATTGAGTTTGAAATTATAATAAATTTAAGATACTGGGGTTAGCAATAAAGTGTAACACTATTTGAAGTTTCTTGTGTCTCTTTAAGCAACAATTACAATATAAGACTATCATTAAAAAGAAACAAAGACTGTCATAAATTACCTCACATTTGTAAGGAGAATAGTTCAATATTAGGTTTGCTTAACAAATGGAATTATACTCAGTACTTACCATAATAACATTTGAGTCTTTTTTTTTTTGAGTTTTTCTTGAACAACTGTTAACCCAACTGTTTTGCTTTGTATTACAAAGCAGAAGTGGTTATCCCTTAATTACACAACAAAAGGACAGTCTTTTTGCTCTAGGGAAATAAACACCATTGAGCTCTGTGAAGTTCACTAAAACCCTACCAGCACCAGGTATGTTCAAATCTAGTGCTACTTTTCAAAATGGAATATTAACTTTTAAAAAGTCAGCACTAGGGGCAGAGTATTTCCAAAATGGAATATTTCCTCAAAAAGTATTTTTTAGCCTTTCATTAAATAGTACTTTTTGGAGCTTTCTTCCAAATACTTCCAAGCCACCCCAAAACGCCTTAGTAATAAAACATTTATAAAGCAAGCCATTGGGCAGCCCGGGTGGCTCAGCGGTTTAGCGCCGCCTTCAGCCCAGGGCCTGATCCTGGAGATCTGGGATCGAGTCCCACATTGGGCTTCCTGCATGGAGCCTGCTTCTCCCTCTGCCTGTGTCTCTGCCTCTTTCTCTCTCTCTGTGTCTCTCATGAATAGATAAATAAAATCTTAAAAAAAAAAAAAAAAAAAAAAAAAGCAAGCCATTATCCAAAAAAGGGAAAGAAATGTTCTGGAAGGCCCAACCCTTCAGGGCCCACCCAGTGTGAGAGCAGCCACCTACATCAGCCATCGCCCTTTCTTCCCAGAGGAAGACAGTAAGATAGCAATAGACACCACTCTTTGGTTACATACAATTTATTCATTTATAGGTCATCAGATAATAGTAACACTAAGTGCCAGGCCGTATACTTCACACTTAGAATTCAGAGATCAGTGAAATAGTCCAGGATCATCCTAAAATCTAGTGGGTCAAGACTGCAGCAAAGCCACAGCAAAGAATGTTTTGGTGTCCTCACAAAGAAATAGGAGAACAAGGGAGTGGCCAGTTTTTCTAGAGGGCAGGGACCCTCTCCTGAAGGTGGCTCCTGGGCTGAATTGAAAGATGAATAGTTGTGTTTGGTGGGAGAGCGCGCAAAGGGGCATTCAGGAAGCACATTCTGGAGACAGGGAGCAACCAAGCACCATACCAGAAGGGAGAAATAGCTTGGTCTATTCAGAAAACTATAAGCTATGCAGTGTGACTGGATTGGCCTTGAATGCCAAGCTTGTGTTTGGCATGTATCATGGACAATGATATGTGGGGGCTAGCTTGTATTGGCTTGCAAGTGCAGGTTGTTAAATTTTCAGTAATTTTGTGAACTGGCTTTTATCATGATTTGGGTCACATATGAACAAGAGTATATAAAAGGTACATGTGCAATTTAAAGAATATTTTTAAGGTAAACCTTTATGCAATCAACCATCCAAGAAAGAGAACACTGTCAGAATCCCATCAGCTCTGTGTAGCATTCCTCAATCACATTTCCCTATCTCCCCACAGAAGAAATCATTATTCTAACTTTCAGGACAATAACACACTTGCTTTTCTTAATAATCTTATTTCATATGAATAAATCCTTAAGACAACAGTTTCAAATGCTTTGAACTTTATATAAATGTATTCATGCTTTACTCCAGAGTGTTCGTGATGTTCATCTTTCTTTTCTTTTTTCTTAAAGATTTTATTTCAGAGAGGGAGGGAGAGGGAGAGAGAGCATGAGTGCATGCAAGTAGAGGGAGGGGCAGAGGGAGCAGGATAAGCAGATTCCCCCCTCCTGTACAGGGAGCCCACTGCAGGGCTCAATCCCAGGACCCTGAGATCATGGCCTGAACCTAAGTCAGACACTTAACTGACTGAACCACCCAATGATATTCCTCTACTTTCTGATTAGCTATTTCCTTCATTTTTACCACTGTACAGAATTCTATTCCTCGAATATATATGAATATATAACGGTGGAATTAAATTAATATTTATTTTCCATTTTTTGCTATTATAGTGCTGCTAGGAGCATTCTTGTACATACTTCCTAAAGAACCTATTCAGTAGTTTTCCCGAGACATTGTATCAGGGCTCTGGAAGGAAAAATTATATTTTGAGATGAGTTTTTTTATTATTTTTTAATTTTTTAAAAATTTTTATTTATGATAGTCACACAGAGAGAGAGAGAGAGAGGCAGAGACATAGGCAGAGGGAGAAGCAGGCTCCACGAACCGGGAGCCCGACGTGGGATTTGATCCCGGGTCTCCAGGATCGCGCCATGGGCCAAAGGCAGGCGCTAAACCCCTGCGCCACCCAGGGATCCGAGATGAGTTTTTTTAAAAGGCCATTTACAAAGGTGTGAGAAAACCATAAGAGATACTGCAGTACCCCAAAACTAATAAGAGCAATGCTCTGTCGCTACCCCTAAGCTGAAGGGGTGAGGGAAGGAAAGGATTATCCGAACCTGAAGACAGGAGGCACCTGGCTGTGTCGTGTAGAAGAGCGTGTGACTCTTGATCTCAGGGTTGTGAGTTGGAGCCTGACATTGGATGCAAAGATTATTTAAATAAATAAAACTTAAAAAAAAAAAAAAAAACCCGAGGAGAGAGTAGAGAACAGGTCCCACTCAAGGGACCTAACCAGCTCTAGATGATCATATAAAAAGGTACATGTGGGAATAAAATACCCAACTTCATCTTCTTTTCTCCCTGAAATCTGTAGGTTTCCCATTGTCACAGCCCCTTACTAGACATAAAGCTGAGTCAAGGGTCAAGAGTAAATCTGGAAAACAAATGGAAGATAACCAGCAAAGGAGTTTATTTAAGAGTGCAATTGTTGGGTTGTTAAATGTACATACCTGTCAAACATACTGAAGAAGAGCAAACTGTTTTCTAAAGTGATTGTTTTCAAAGTTGAGTTCACACTGTTCCATATCATCACCAAAATTTAATAACTTTGGATTTTTTTCATTTTTATGAATCTGGTAGGGATGTAATGATACCTCTTTGTGATTTTATTTTTCGTTTCCCCATGACTAATATAGCTGAGAATGTTTTCATGTTTCCCGGCAGTCTGGATTTCTTTTTACGTAAAGTGACACTTAAAGTCATTTGTCCAAATTTCTACTGGCTGTCTTTTTCTTACTAATATATAGGAGTCATTTATATCTTCTAGGTTATACATTCTGGATACTAGTTTTGGGCAAGTTACTTATGTCACAAATATGTTCTCCCAGGTGGTTTCCTGTATTTTCACCTTTTGAGTAGGTAAGATCATAGATGCTTGTTCTTTGTAGTTTTGCTGTACTTCCTAAAAATACCCCAAAGCAAAATCATAATACAAAGTAGATGAGTTGGGGCAAGCCTGTTGGGACCCCTCTCACTTCTGAGAGCTTTCTCTGTATCCTCACTTAATAAAACTCTATTGGTTTACTCACCAAAAATAACAGTAACAAAAACAAAAGTAGATGAGTTGGATACATTAGATAAAACAGAAAAGAATATGGAGACAATTCTGGGCAAAGAGGATCAAAGAGAAAGAATCAGAAGTAGGAAAAGAGTAGAAAAGTAAGGAAACCATTTTTACTGGTTAAAAGATCAATTAAACACATCCACTTTTATTTTAAATTATTATTAAACATTACTAAATAACATTCAATTAAATGAATCATCTAAATTAAAATAATTTCCCATTTACTCTAAAGTTGAAAATGCAATAAAAATAAACCTGAGGCAAGACAGGAACAACTAAATATGATGCTGTTAACTTTTCAATGCATTAAATCAGTACTTCACTGAACTTGATTTTGTAGACTTTAGATACACAAATCACACAAGACCCACAGCTCTACAACTCTGAATTCACCATAGCATATGATAATATTAGGCCTAAGACTGGGCATGCTAATAAATATTAAACCTAATTTTAAACAATCTAGGAATTTCAAGTCAAGTTACCACTTTGGCCAAAGGCTGTATAAGATCCTAATTTAACCTATTCCTAAAATACTATGTCTTCATAAATTTAGATAATGAGCTATAAAATATGAAAAGTAGGAAAAGAAAAAACAAAAATATAAGAGACGAAAAATTCAGTTCCTTAAAGGAGTAAAACAAAACGGCTTCCATCTTCATGTTTCCATTAAATAATTGTTTTTTGAAAGAAAAATTGTATTAATAGCACAAAAGTATTTGGAGTAACTACTGAAGCTACTGTCTTCTTTCATAAATATTAATAAAAATATGATAGAAATATAAGTAAAATAAATGAGATATTCTCAAGAAATGAAATACCACCATTTTAAAGACCTACAAATAAATTTAATTGCTTTGAATCTTAGACTAAATATTTTTTAAAGTGAACCATGTGCTTACTCATAAGCTAAAGGAATTCTAAGTAAAAAAAAAAAATCAAATGGATAATCCTATTTTAAACAATTCTTTTAACACAGAAAATAATACTCTGATACTATTTTCCTGAAGGTAACAAGACCTTCATCCTTGTTCTGCCAAGCTAATATTCTTCATAGAACTTATGATAAATTTTAATTATGAATGCTCATGAGATATCTGAAGATACTAGGAGCTAAAATATGAATATACAAAGTCGTAGAAGTTACTAAAACAAATATACTGGTCTAGTACCAATAAAGTGGCTCAGTGCTGAAAAATTCTTTTTTTTTAAAAAAGATTTTTAAAAATTTATTTGACACAGAAAAAGAGAGAGATAGAGTGCAAGCATGAGCAGGAGGAGGGGCAGAAGGAGAGAAAGAAAATTCTCAAGCAGACTTCCCACTGAGCACAAAGCTCCATGCAGGGCTTGATCTCAGAACCCCTTATGAATCAGATGCTTAACCTTACCCCACTAAGCCACCCAGGTGGCTCAGTACTGAAAAATTCTTATGCTAAACTAGGTTTGTGTGAACCTGAGAGCTCTTATAAATATATTTTTAAAAATATGTTTTTATATTCACTATAAAACATGATAAAGAAACAAATCACTTTCTGATTCCATTCCTAATTTCTCATTTTAAAATTATCTCTAACAGGACCAATTTCTGATTGATATATAATAGAAGTGAAATTCTCATGGTTATCCCAAAGGTGTTTACAGAAGTTAATTAGTACATATTCCAAATTCATATAAAGGAAATGTCATTTGGGGAGGAATTATTGCACTTGCCTTTCACTACATGAATCCATAAACTTAATGAAGAAGAAGAGATTCATTGATTATAAAATAACAAGTTTCTATCAATAAAACGTTCAGTGAGAAAATGTTCAATGTTCATTTAAAAAATACATCAAGAGTGTGTCTGGAATTGTTTGGTTTTGTTTTCTTTGATGCTGAGTACTTTGTCATCAATCCCGGCCTGAAATAGAAAAGAACACACAGTTAAAATGCAGGAAGGTATTTTTAAAATGTTTTACAAATCACTGATTTTTAAAATTTTACTTGGTTTATAAGAACAAATTTCAACATCTATAAATTAGACCTAAAAATATAACAATTTTATAGCCAGCTTAGTTAAAACTCAAATTAGCCATACCTTTTTGGTTTTGTTGCAGTCTTCTGCACTCTGCCTGAGTTATCTTTAGAGGAAGAAAAGTCAAGAAATTCCATAATGAACAACATGAAATAATTAAAATGCTGTATAAAAAGCTAAAGCTGACTGATTAGAGATAATAAAAACTCCTTTAGTACTATATAATTCATATTGAGACACATCAAAAAATAACTTTATTGCCTAATTTCTTTGTAATTTACTTATATTATTAGTATTTCTCTTAATTTGTTTTTTTTTAATTTTAATTTTGAAGTTGGTCTTCAGTTGGACTACCAAAAAACAAGTTAGAGAGGCTTTCTGGCTGTGTGATTATAGTTATTTACCACTCCTTGGCAAAAGTTCTCTGAAGGACTTTCTTTTTTTTTTTTTAAATTGAAGTATAGTTGAGATATAATGCTGTATTAGTTTTAGGTGCACAACATAGAGATTCAACAAGTTCATACATTATGCTTATCCTCACCACAAATGGAGGAACCGTCTGTCACCATATAGTGCTATTATAATACTGTTGACTATATTCCTTATGCTGTACCATTTACCCCTGTGACTTACTTATTCTATAGGAATTTTGCCTTTGGTTAGATTACTCAGCTCCCTCAACCTCTGAGTTCATTTTGTGCTAAATCAAGCCCAGAATAGTCTTCCCCAATTTAAAATCTAATGGCTTCAGGTAATTCTAACCTATGCTAAGGTAACTAACATTTCCCTAAATGGCACTGTACACAACCTATCCCTTTAACAGTACGTGCTTTAAATTTAACAACAATCTCAATTTTATTTTAATAAAACAGTCTTAGAAAATCACTTTCTTTAAAATGACTGTGAACTGTAATTCTGAAACAAATAATATATTATAGGTTAATTAACTAAGTTTAAATAAAATTGAAAAAAAAAAAAAAAGACTGCAAACTCACCAGTACTTTTGGTGTTTTCTCTGGGTTGGTTAGCTAGGTTAACTTTATCCTTTCTCAGTTCCTGGATAATGCCCTTATTTAAGCATACATCCACATGCACATTGAACAGGGTAAGATCTGAAGTCTTTTGTTCTAGGTTACAAACAGGACAAACTAGAGCTTGTAAATAAGGCTGGGAGGATTCTTGCCGACTTAATGACGCAATATCTTCCAATGAAACAGTAGAGGAAGAATTCTGACAACATTTTTCAATATTAAATGGTTTACTTGGAAGACTAGCACATTCCTCTTTGCTGTGCTTATCACTTAAAGCATCTACACTTTCTGCTTTAGCTGGGTTATCTTCAGTCTCTGGTAGCTCTATAAAATTGATTTCTGAATTCCTCTGATGGGTTTCATAATCCTGTTTCTCACTCTGTGAGAAAGAAGGATATACATTTTCTTTCTTGTTAACTTCTGTAGAGGAAGCATGTGAATGTGAGAACATGCTAGAGATTCCACTGATTGAAGGTCCATCAAGGCATGCATCTACATGTTTATTAAAGGCTTCTAGACTGATGCTTCTTTGCTCTCTAAAGCAAATGGGACAAGTAAATATCTGAGAGTTATTTGAATTCTCTGATGTTTTGAGATTCTCGTTCATCTTCTTCTTTAAAACTTGAAATGAATGTGATGTCTGTAAACTTTGCTTATCCACAGCTTCACATTTAAATGTGTCTTGGTGGCTCCAATTCCTTTCTGATCGCTTTTTATCAAAGAAACTCTTCTTATGAGACATTTCTAAAGATTTTAGAAACTGATCTTTGTCAGTTTTCTCTAGTATACACCCAGGGGCTGACTGAGATTGGTTTCCAGCCTGTAAGAAGCCAATGATGCTCCTTTGTTGGTGTCTCTTGTCTTCTTCATTGGGAAAACTAGATAATCGTACACCTAAAAAATCAACCACAATTAATTTTGTAACAAAGCCAATTCACTCATAATCCATAAAAATATTTTGCATAATACTGTTATGACATATATACAAAAGTATGTTTAGTGAAAAATAAGCAATACTGCATATTTTCTGAATTAAAGTATGCTTTTTCAAAATAAGTACTTTGCATGAAACTTACTTTCCTTTATCAAACTGGATATCACTAAATAGTATCTGTTGGGAGGTAGCATGATTATATGTCTTTCAACTAATATCTGACATAAGATACCATTAAATACCAACTAATTGGAGTCAACTTCACACACTCTAGCTCTTTTTTCCCAGTAGGCTTTGTTTTTTATAGCAATTTTAGGTTTACAGCAAAAGTGAGCAAAGAAGTATAGAGGTCCTACATATCCTCTGCCCACACCATGCAAAGCCTCCTCCAACCAACATCCTGCACCAGAGCGGTATGTTTGTTACAAATGATGAATCTGTGTTGACAACAACATTAACACTCAAAGTCCATAGTTTACATTAGGGTTATTCATGGTGTACATCCTATGGACTTTGACATGTGCTTAATGATATGTAGCCACCATTATAGCATCATACAGAATAGTTTCACAGTTCTAAAAATTCTCTGTGCTACACCTATTCATCCCTTCTCCATCTCCTATCTTTGACATCCACTCATCTTTTCACTATCTCCACAGTTTTGTCTTTTCCAGAATGTCATAGGGTTTGAACCACACAGTATTTAACCTTTTCAAATTGGCTTCTTTCACTTAATAACATACATTTAAGGTTCCTCCATGTGTTTTCATGGCTTGATAGCTTATTTCTTTTACACACTGAAAGATATTCCATTTTCTGTCCCAATTTCCATTCACCTACTACTGAAGGACATTTTGGTTGTTTCCCAATTTTGGCAGTTATGAATGAAGCTATTATAAACATCTGCTGTTTAGCTCTTTTAATCAACATACTTTATTCAACCAATTACAAGCGTGTGCTATGTTTCATATATGAAAGTATAGCTAATGATTCAGTCTTAGCAGTAAAGTTGGCATCTGGAATGCTTATCCATGTACATCCTCTCACCCAGTTCACTTTAGGAAGTTGGTTTGTTTATTTGTTTACATTGTGGCTGTAGGTATGGTTTTGTATTGTGACAATCCCATGTCTATAATTCTGAAATTTAAAAAGCTCTGAAAATCATAAGCAATAAATATAAGATGACTGAATTGATATGAGGCTATTTAGAGTCTTTCCAACTTAGTGTGAATATTCTCTTGTTTTGCTACAAAAGCATTAGTGTGAGGGACGCCTGGGTGGCTCAGTGGTTGAGCGTCTACATTCGGCTCAGGGTGTGATCCCAGGATCTGGGATAAAGTCCCATATCGGGCTCCCTGCATGGAGCCTGCTTCTCCCTCTGCCTGTTTCTCTGCCTCTCTCTCTCTGTCTCTCTGTGTCTCTCATGAATAAATAAAAATCTTAAAAAAAAAAAAGAAATCTGAAAAGTTTTAAATTTTGAAACATAAGTAGTCCCAAGAATTTCAGTAAGTGGCAAGGAAAAGAATAACTGCAGTTGGTTCTTATGGGAATTAAATTAATGAGCATGGTTTCACATACATCAGGTTCTAAGAATTAAGAAAAATGGAAGTATAGGTACAACCTCCTAAATAGGTTTAAGAAATAAAATGAAGGACAGAATACTTCCCAAGTTGATTTCTTTGGGAAAGTCTAGCAGATTTAAGAAAAAAAAACAAGAAAAGTCATACCCATAAGTCTTAATCTCAAGGGATGTGGAAAATCAGCATCAATTTCTGTTCTTAGCAACTCTTTAGCAATAGCAAATATTTCTTCTGTAGTAGAAACAACAGATGAAACTGTAGATGCACGAGTTTTTACCTCAAAATTTACATTCTTCAGTTTAATGGTAACAGTTCTACCCTGTAACAAACAGAATACGTAATATGCAGTTTTCTAACTTCTAGAAAATAGTTATTTTGTAGTTTAGAAAAAAATCAGAAAGATATCTTATATACATATACTATAGAAGTATAATCAATTATTTATAAAACATGGTAATGAAATCTATCCAAAAGAATTGAGATATATAAGTAATTTAAAAATTCAATTTTAGCCAATAATTATTACTCCCCTACTCAAATGAGTTTTTATAAAAGAAGTTTTTATATAAATGGCAACATGAAGTGATCATTTTTCTTTTTACTAAGTCTCTTTTAGAATTCAGTACCTAAAAAGAGAGGGAAAAAAAGCTTCTTAAAGAGGTCTCCATTGAAAGGGTCTTGCAGATAGCTCACACTTACTGTGTGCCAACTATATGCCAAATACTATGCTAACCCACTTACATGTAAGAACTCCCTTTACAGTTACTGTTTAATGGATACAGAATTTAAGTTTGGGATAATGAAAAAGCTCTGGAGATTCACAGTGGTGATGGTTGCACCATATGCACATAATTGTAACTTAAAAATTGTTAAAATAAAAAATATTTACTACCTTCTGGAAGTTCTGAGAGTGGGCTGACTTACTGACTCACTTCCAAAGAACAGAATATGGAAAGGAAAAAATAGTGACTTCACAGTTTGGAAGCCTAGGAAACACCAACTTAGGTGACAAAGGTTAGTATCACTTGTGATAACTTGTAGTTACCATACACCTTGATAGAATGTAATGAGGACACTTCACCTCTGATATTTTTTCTAAAAATCTTTAACCCTGGTCTAATCATGAGAAAAACATCAGCCAAACCTAGATGGAAAGACACCCTGCAGGATACCTGGTTAATACTCCTTAAGACATCAAGATCATGAAAAACAAGGAAATACTGACAAACTGTTAAAGATTAAAGGGGATTAGGAGACATGACAACTAAATGCAATGTGGTTCCCTGGACTGAACCCTGCAACAGAAAGAGGGCATTAATGGAAAAACAGGTAAAATCCAAATAACATCTGGAGTTTAGTCATAGCGATATGCTAAAGTCAATTTCTGAGCTTTGACAAATGTACTATGACAATATAGCTAAAATAGTATGTTAATAATGAGTGAAACTGGGTATATCAGAACTCTCTATATTATCTTTACTACATTTCTGTAAATCTTAAATGATTCTAAAATTACAGGTTTATTAAAATTTTTTTTAAATCAACTCTTTCTACGTAAGGTATAAGAGAGAAGAGTTATAAGAAATGTATGTAAAAGGGAGGTAGAAAAAAAAGAAATATATAGATGTTCCATTCTTTGTAATAACCTTTACTGGTTTTTTTTATTTTTTTTGTAATAACTTTTGAATACTTTTGTATCACACTTTGTAGTAACCCCACCTATGGTTTCAGAATTTGGAAAAATATTAAATATGGACTGTTTTGAGTAAAGATTATAAAACAGAAATTTAAAGCCTTTCAGGTTTTGTTCTGAATGTGTTAAACAACATGAAACTAGGGCCTTGAAACCAAGCGCCTATTCTAGAAAGTCATTGTCCACCAGAGAAAAACATTAAAGTATGGTAGGAAAGAAATTTATAATAAGCAAATAAAGTTCTAGAGACATCTTTAACTTTGTCTTATTCTCTAATATCAGTATAACTGATTTTGAACTTATTCAAATGTACTCCTGAAGTAGTAATAACTCTGGAGTTAGTCTGGAGCCAGCCCACCCTTGTACGTTGCTTCTTCACTCAATGATCTTATCACAGGCCTCAATTATGGGTCAGAATTGAATTGGTCTCTACTGAGGATGGGAATATTCCTTTCTAATGTTTCTCAGTTTGTACTCAAATGCAAAACCTAACTCTTCCTTTATGGTCGCATTTTACTATCAAAAATTAAAAAAATCTAAGAATACCACATTAAAATAAAGTACCTTTAGTCCTTCTTTCTGCAGATCTTGAGCAAGTTCACTGCAAAGTTCCTGGCACAAGTTATACTGTTCTTCTGCTTTACTTATCTCACTGAATGTCCTAGAAAGACAAGAATGATTTTGGTGCATAGAGTAAACTGTAATTTAGGAATGATATAGTTTGTTTAAACAGCCTAGCATCAAGTTATATTTTCTGTAGTACAAAATAAAATTTTCAGATGAACTAAGATATAATTAAACATCTAAAAATCTACCTAAATAATTGAAGACCATTTATAGTCTAATTAGCAAAGGTATATTTGCTTTATCTATAATATTTTTTAAGTTGATTAAAGTCTGATATATCACATCACTAAGAGGAAGGATAAAAAACATGATCATCTCATTTTAATGAGATAACAAATCAATAAGACAAAAGATAAAAATATATGATCATCTCAATAGATGCAGAAAAAGCATTTCACGAAATATAACATCCAATCACGATTCAAACTCCCCACAAAGTAGGTTTAGAGGAAACATTTCTCAATATAAGAAAGGCCTTATACAAAAAAACCCACAGCTACATCATACTCAATGGGGAAAAACTGAGAGCCTTTTCCTTAAGGTCAGTAACAAGACAAGGATGTCCACTCTCACCACTTTATTCAACATAGTACTGGAAGTCTTAGTCACAGTAATTAGACAACATAAAGAAATTAAAGGCACCCATATTGGTAAGGAAGAAGTAAAACTTTCACTATATGCAAATAACACCATACCATAAAAACCCAAGATTCCACCAAAAAACTACTAGAACTGATGAATGAATTCAGTAAGATTATAGGATACAAAAATCAATGTACAGAAACCCATTGAATTTCTATACACTAATTTTCCAACAGAAAGAGAAATTAAGAAAACAATCCCATTTGTAATTAAACCAAAAATAATAAAATCCCTAGGAAAAAACCTAACCAAAGAGGTGAAAGACCTGTATTCTGAAAACTACACAGCATTTGTAAAAGAAATTAAGAAGACGCAAACAAATGGAAAGACATTCCATTCTCATGGGTAGGAAGAACAATTTTTGATAAAATGTCTATACTACCCAAAGCAATCTAAAGATTAAATGCAATCTCTATCAAAATACCAGTAACACACTTAACTATAGGGAACAAACTGAGGGCTGCTGGAGAGAAGGTAGGTGGGGCCTGGGGTAACTGAATGATGGACATTAAGAAGGGCACTTGATGTAATGAGCACTGAGTATTACACGCAACTGATGAATCATTAAATAATACCCCTGAAATTAATAATACACTATATGTTAACTAACTTGAATTTACATAAAATCCAAAAAAATACTAAAAGCATTTTTCACAGAACTATTACAAACAACCCTAAAGTTTGTAATGGAACCACAAAAGGCCCCAAATAGCCAGAGCAATCTACAAAAAGAAAAGCAAAGCTGGAGGTATCCCAATTCCAGATTTCAAGTTACACTACAGAGCTATAGTAATCAAAACAGTATGGTAGTGGCACAAAAATAAATACAAGATCAATGCAAGAGAGGATAAAGTCCAGAAATAAACCCACAATTATATGGTCAATTAATCTTCAACAACAGAGGGAAGAATACACAATGGGAAAAAGTCTCTTCAACAAATGGTGTTGGGAAAACTGGACAGCTAGCTACATGCGAAAGAATGAAAATGGACCATCTTGTTATACCATACACAAAAATAAACTCAAAATGGGTTAAGGACCTAATATGAGACCTGAAGTCATAAAAATCCTAGAAAAGAGCACAGGCAGTAATTTCTCTGACATTGGTCATAACATCTTTCTAGATATGTCTCCCAAGGCAAGGGAAACAAAAGCAAAAATAAACTATTTGGGACTACATCAAAATAAAAAGCTTCTGCACAGCAAAGGAAACAACCAACATAACCAAAAGACATCCTACAGAATGGGAGAAGATATTTGCAAATAACATGTCTGAAAAAGAGTGAGTGTTCAAAATATATAAAGAATGAGACAACTCGATACCAAAATACCAAATAATCCCATTAAAAAATGGGCAGAAGACATAGACAGACCTTTCTTCGAAGAAGACATACAGATAACTAAGACACATGAAAAGATACTCAACATCACTCAGCAGGGAAATGTAAATCAAAACTAAGATGAGATATCACCTCACACCTATCACAATGGCTAAAATCAAAGACTCAGAAACAATAAGTGTTGGCAAGGATGTGGAGAAAAAGGACAGATTATTCATTTTAGGGGTGTTGAGTTGTATCAGATCTTTATATATTTTGGGTACTAACTCTTTATTGGATATGTCATTTGCAAATATCTTTTCCCATTCTGTTGGCCCTTTCTTAAAAATATTAATATAGTTAATATTAATATTATTGTATGCTAAGCAATGTTCTCAATAACAAAAGATAAAATGGGAGAAAAAATTCATTAAATAGGGCAGTACTATCTCACTTTTGGAATCTTCCTCCTCCTCTTTTTCTTTTATGTAAACCACAGCCTAAAACAATGTTTTCAAAGTCATTTACTGATCATGTTGCCTTGTAAAAGTAATTCAACTTTTCTGATTAAAAATAGTGTATGTGAGGGGTTCCTGGCTGGTTCAGTTGGCTCTTGATCTCAGTGTCATGAGTTTGAGCCCCATCCTAGGTAGAGAGGTTACTAAAAATAAATAAATAAGGAGCGACTGGATGGCTCAGTAGGTTAAACATCTGCCTTCAGCTCAGGTCATGATCCCAGGGTCCTGGGATGGAGCCCCACATGGGCTCCCTGCTCAGCAGGGAGAGTGCTTCTCTCTCTCTCTCCCTCTGCTGCTCTCCCTGCTCACCCTCACTCTGTCAAATAAATAACATTTAAAAAAAATTCTTTAAATAAGTAAATAAATAAACTCGAAAAAAATAATGTATGTGAAAAAGGAACACAACCTTGTACTAGATCAGTGGTTCTTAAACATCTATCACAGTGGAACTTTGGTGTTTGGAGGAAATAATTTAGGGACTTCTCAAACAATGACATATTTCAGAAAACAACAGTCTCGTCAAGATTTCATTTATTTTCCAAACAAGATTGTAAACCATTGAACTACAACTCCTGTAAGCTCACTTTCATCAATATCTTACTACTTGACCAACATTTGAAGAGTTTTAGGAAGAATTTATGTGGTCCCTTCTTAAATTTCCCAAATAACACTCAGTAATTTTTCTTATAAACAAAGCTAGAAATTAAGATTTAGAATCCAGAGATGCTTGGTTTTCATTGAATAGGAGGAAACCAACATTAAAAAAAAATTATTACTTCAGTTAAATTTTTTTTCCCACGGAGAGCATAGCAAGCAAAGGTAATAAAGCATTGTACTGGAATACTTAGGTTAGTAATGTCAACTACTGAAAAATGTCATTTGGTTTGCAAATAGATTTTTCCATCTCAGTGATATTTTACTAAAATTATAAAAACTTAGTTTAAAATAACATGAATTATGAACAATTAATAATAATAAAACATTACCTCTCAACGCTCATGCTTTTCCTTTCTCCATCCCTTGAAATGAAAAAAAAAAAAGTTTTTGTTGCTTTCTCAAAGAAGACTAATTCTCTTTAGTCAAGTAAGAGGGTTTAACATCTCAATTATCACTTAAGGATCTCTTTAATGTTTTTGGTTAAAATTTATATATCAGGAAAAACAATGAGTTTTTAAAATATCAAAATAAAACTATCAACAAAAAAGAGATAGATGCTAATTAATCAAGTCTATATCTATCAAAGAGAACAAATCTGAAAATAGGTTGAGATTATAAACTACTTCTATTAAAAGTGTGAATATAAAAACCACAACTTATAAAAACCAATAAGAGTACTGTAATGGCTTGCAGTTATATGATATAATTAAATATCAATTACTTAGTTTTTGGCTTAGAATATTAACTTTGCTGTCCTACAGCTATTTACTATAGATTTATAGACCCTCAGAATTTGGATACAGTATTAGGATGGGGATTCAGAATCTGAACCATCTAGTTTGGTTGAATTCTAGCAGTTTGGATAGAAGTAGTTGAAACTAAAAAGCTGAAATGACATGTGACATGACATTCTCCACATATTCAACAGACCTACTAGGAATAAAATACTATTCTAGGCATTGGGTATACGGTTATGACCAAAACAGACGAAGTTCCTATCCGCAAGAAACTTGTATCCTAGTGGAGGGAGATAAATAAACCAAGATAGAAGTAAATATGGAGTATGTCAGAAGGTTAGAAGTATTACAGATTAAAACATAAAGCAGAATATTGGAATAGAGAAGGTACACAGAAGGCAAGGGAGGTTTGTTCTTTTACATTATTATAAATTACCCATGAATTTCACTTCTCAGTGTCACCTGCATCTTTAAATACCAGAGGTTAATACATGCCATGTTGTATCAAGAACCATATTGTTTTCAAGCACTATGGAAATTAAAAAGAGGATAATTCTGGGATTAAAGAAGAAAGTTTTATTTTATTTTATTTTATTTTATTTATTTATTTTTTTTAATAAATTTTTATTTATTTATTTATGATAGTCACAGAGAGAGAGAGAGAGAAGCAGAGACACAGGCAGAGGGAGAAGCAGGCTCCATGCACCGGGAGCCGACGTGGGACTCGATCCCGGGTCTCCAGGATCGCGCCCTGGGCCAAAGGCAGGCGCCAAACTGCTGCGCCACCCAGGGATCCCAAGAAGAAAGTTTTATTCCCCATTACCTCCAAATACTAGATTATTATTTTTTTTTTTTTTAAAGATTTTATTTATTTATTCATGATAGTCACACAGAGAGAGAGAGACAGAGAGGCAGAGACACAGGCAGAGGGAGAAGCAGGCTCCATGCAGGGAGCCCGACGTGGGACTCGATCCCGGGTCTCCAGGATCGTGCCCTGGGCCAAAGGCAGGCGCCAAACCGCTGCGCCACCCAGGGATCCCGAAATACTAGATTATTTATACTTGTGTGATTTCCTTCTTTGATCTTTCCATTATAGCCACTCAAGATCAAAGTCAGCTAACTATGAGCTTAAGAATGAGGGGCATAGAGGATGCCTGGGTGGCTCAGTGGTTGAGCATCTGCCTTCAACTCAGGGTGTGAATCTGGGGTTCTGGGATTGAGTCCCACATGGAGCTTCCCATGGGGAGCCTGCTTCTCCCTCTCCCTGTGTCTCTGCGTCTCTGTGTGTGTCATAAATAAATAAATACATACATACATACATACATACAATCTTAAAAAAAAGAATGAGGAGCACAGACAGATGAGAAAAGCAGTACTTGCAACCTCTGTAAGATTTAGCAGGTTTATTTTATCAAACTTATTTTTATGCCTCCTCAGTAATCTTCCTATTTTCTCTTACTTATATAAGAATATAAAGGAATTATTTTGAGGGCAGGCTGACAGGATGATGATAAAATTATAAAAATAGTGCCCAGTGTTAATTCCCATTCTTTTTAAAAATTCCCTTCTTTTCACCCACTCCCAACAGTGTACTCTTCGAGCTGTAGGATCTTCTTTTTAAGACCGAGGTGAAAGAGCAGCAGGGACGAATCACAGGACCTCTCCTACATCTTTGTGTGGTGGCCCCTTCAAGTTCCTGCCCCTGGATCATGGCTGCCAACCCCACTCTTATTCCCCAAGTCATTTTCTGCTCCCTTACTCGGCCTTACTTTCTTCATTGGCTTATTCCGCCACACTATTCTGCAAACTCCATGAAGGCAAGACTTTGTCTTGTTGCCTACTCTTCTTTCCAGTGCCTAGAACAATACCTATTAAGTATTCAGTATTGAATGAATCAGCCAATCATTTACAAGTCTACAAAAGAAAAGAAATGTAGCTAACTCATGAAGGCTTTCAAAGAATCATTAAATCCCCTTGCATACAGGGTAAATTCTGGATATGAGCACCTTTCTTTCCTCAACAATCAGACCACCACTAGCCTTACATTTCGAACAAAACACAAGGCAAGTACAGAAAAGAAAGTACTCATCATTCCTCTTGTCTACCTAACCAATAGCTACAGCCAACAGCCAAACACTGATTCTTTGTTCTTCTTTTCCTTTCCTCCCACCTCCAATCTTTTGATTCTAATTCAAAAATTATATTCTAGAATGAACTAGCCTAAAATTTTTTTTAATATATGTTATTCTATAGGGGCTCCTGAGTAGCATAGTCAGTTGAGCATCTGACTCTTGGTATCAGCTCAGGTCATGATCTTGGGGTCCTGGGATCAAGCCCTGCATTAGGCTCACACACTGGAAGTCTGTTTGAGGATTCTCTCTCCCTCTCTCTCTGCCCCTCCTGCTCTTTCTCTCTCTGGAATAAATAAATAAATCTTTAAAAACGAACAAAAAACATGTTATCCCATAGCCTCCATGTCAATGGTTAAAACTGTTATTTCACCAAATGATCAAGAAAAAACAGAATGAAAAAAAAAAAAAGAAAAGAAAAAACAGAATGACTATACATATAGATACCTTGCCAGGTGTGTTGAACCTAGACCCAGGGAAATATGAAGAAAATGATGCCAAGATGTTTCAGAGAAAAGAAGAGAAAGTAATGCCCTCTGTTGGTAGAGTTCTGTACAAGTAATAATTCCAAGTGCCTTTAACATTTTCTCTGTAACTTTTCCTATTCCAGAAACCTAGAAAAGAGTCAATATTTATCATTAATACAGTTTTACATTAAGGCAAGAACAGATATATAATATCATTATACCTTTTATAACCAATAAGAGGTTATTGGGTTATAAGAGGTTATTGGAATAATGTGACCATCTTCACAAGTCATACTGGAAAACTACTTTATTTCTGGGCACATTTCCTAAACTAGTGTTGCATGGAAATTTTAAATTTTAAATTTCACATAGTTTTAAAAAGCATTAAAGAGACATCTGGGTGGCTCAGTCTGTTAGCTACCTGCTTTCAGCTCAGGTCATGATCCAGGGTCCTGGGATGCAGCCCTTGATCTGACTCCGTGCTCAGCAGCGAGTCTGCTTTTCTCTCTCCCACTGCCTGCTTGCTCTCAAATATAAAATCACTAAGGCTGGTATGTTCCAAAGTTCTTTGAACCCAGAACCTTATTTAATGGATTTACCTATTTCATATCTTGAAAAACACACTGGAAAACATTGCTTTATAGCTATATCATACATATTTTAAACTATTTAGTGATCATACATTATATTCTCTGTTATAGCTTTTCTTCTGAGCACTGAAAACTGTTTATTTAAATTCACTCCTATACATGATATGAGAAAGTCAAGCCCCAGAACATTAAATAGAGTGTAGTGCAATTATTGTTTTTAAAAAAGCGTATGTTTGCAGAAAAAATCTACAAGCTGTAAAAAATAATACAACATACCCTTTCTATAACCCCTCGTTTTACCATTTAAAGATAGTAAAGTATTTTGGGTTTTTTTTTTTTGGCCAAAATCAATTAAATTTCTACATCATCTTTTTGAATTATCAAACCTATTAATCTGATAGCAATGTAGACTTTAGAACTCAGTATATTAAGTTATAGCTGAAAGGAGTCTTACAAGTATTCTTTTTTTTTTTTTTTTTTTTTTAAAGATTCTATTTATTTATTCATGAGAGACACAGAGAGAGAAGGAGAGAGGCAGAGACACAGGCAGAGGGAGAAGCACGTTCCATGTAAGGAGTCCGATGCAAGACTTGATCCCGGGACTCCAAGATCACGTCCTGGGCGGAAGGCAGGTGCTAAACCACTGAGCCACCCAGGGATCCCCACAAGTATTCTTTTTATTTCTGTTCTTCTTGGCAGAGGTACACTTAAAAGTCTTTCAACTATTCCTTTCTTAAAACTTTTTGGCAGCAAGTTTCCTAAACCTCAATTTTAGGGTTTCATAGAAAGGTTTCTTCAAATCCAAATTCAATCATCCATTACACTTCTTTCTTGTTACCTATTGTTTCAAAACTTTCCAGCAAAGAATTATTACTACCATTCTAAGTAGTATCTCTTCAGTATATGTATATATGCTTATATAGTTTATGTTTAAATATAAATAAAATTATATTTTATATCAATATTATACAAAATCTCACCTTTCTAATGGGTAAGTCCTTGATGAAGTCCATCACAGCTTGTCTGTTGGGGAGAACTTGGTATTGTCCATTTGGTTTATTCTTATCACTGCATACTTTTGCTAACATTGTATTTGGGGCAATGCCTTAAAAGAAGAGAACTCTGATGACTCAAAGAAGTTGACAGGTATCATTTAAAAATATGATATTACAATACAGAAAAAGAAAAGGTGAATGAATGCAAAACGCTTGAAATGATGTGAAATAGTAATTTAAAAATAACATCTGATAACTACCTATCTTCCCAGGGCTCAATATAATTTTAGGAAAAGGAACTGTATAGTTATTGTGGTAGCAGGACTGAAGAATATTTAAATCTCCATGTTATTTTTGAAGTCTAAGAATAATTTCTAAGTTTAAGTGATATTATTAGTTTACATACTATCTTTAGTAGCAATACAGGGCTGACTAATAGAAAATACCCAGAATATAATTTAGGATGGATGTTTACTCTTTGAAAAGGTCTTTTGTATAGATTATCACATAAAGAAAAAAATTCAAAGATTCTAGGTTCCATTATATTTAAGACAATGATAAAATAGACGTACTCTTTTTATGTTATTCACAAAGCAAATTAGCACTTTTCGGAAAGATGTTTTAAAATTTCTAGGAGACACAATGATTAAGATAATTTAATTCATTGATAATTGGTTCAGTCGGTTAAGCATCTGCCTTCGGCTCAGGTCACGATGCCAGGGTCCTGGGACAGAGCTGAGCGGAGAGCCTGCGTCTCCCTTTCCCTCTGCTTACTGCTCCGCCTGGTTGTGTTTTCTCTCTCTGTCAAATCAATATAATCTTTTTTAAAAAACCCAAATACAATCATTAAATGATTCATTTCCATTTTTATACACATCCTACTAAAATGTATTACTTATTCTCACTCTTTGGTACCGAAAAAAAGGATTAACCTAATCATAATAATTTAGGGTCCTCATGAAGAATGTCAGTTTCTATGCCAAGACACAATGATACCTTCATGGGTTACTGACATTTGTAAACTCTTTTTCCCTTCACTAACTGGTTCTAGATTGCTAGTTAGGACTTCTTCTATCTCTTACTTTGTGGTCACCCGGGGTCTCTCCTGTAATCCTGGACAGGGCTGAACACTTCAAAGGGAAAACTAATAAAGTATTATGTCCTAAATCAATTAAAATATATTTCATGCTTTAAAAAGGATAGCTACATGAGATTTATGATAGTGCTTTTCTTTGGGCTCATAGGCTTTTCTGCTTAATTCCAATTTACCTGTAGGTTCACAGTATTCTGAATAAAGTCATCAGAAGTTTAATCAAAAAGGATAAGTAAAACTTTACTATATGCTTCATAAGGAGAAACTATTAATATTATACTTGGATTAGTCTGAAAATCTTAACTATGGCAGCCATCAAATCACTTTTAAGTACCTGCACTGGCAGTCAGTGTTGTTTTTTGCTCAATTCTGAAACGAATTTCCTTTACCACTTCCTCAGCTGATGTTCCAAAAACAATCGAATTTTGGAGTGTTTGAGGATTATCCTCTTCCTCAGAGTTCCCTTGTAAAGGATTTCCTTGGGACTGCAAATCAGGAGGACTATCATCAAAAAGTAGTGGAGAGATGGACCGTTCATGCTCCCTCAGTTTATTAACTTCTTTTCTTGGTTTATCTAAATTACAAACAGGAACAGTAATTACCTTCATTTTAAGAAGTACATACTTCATAAATGAGGTTTCTCTACATGCTTTCTAAAGACAAAACAAATCTAGTTTATTTTGTTTCTTTTGTTAAAAGTTTTATTTCTAAGAGCCAAGATCAGAAATGTTATTTATATTTCTTTGTTTAACAAAGAAAATACTGATTCTAGAGTTTTCTTTAAAGGAATATTATCTATTTCCAAAGTATACATTTGAAGAGGAAACATCCTATGTAAAAATCACAAATTTGTGTCTCTTACCTAAATTAACTGAAATATAGAATCAGGCCAAGACTCACATTAACTGTTCTTTAAAAAAAAAAAAAAAAAAAAAAAAAAGCTTTTTTTCCTTTACCCATTAAATTAGAATTTAATTAAAATTATATTAGAATGAGGAAAAAGGCATTAAGCAATCAAGAGTAATTATTGCCTGACAAGTTTTGTTTTTAGAGAGAAAAAACCTTAAATTTTCTTCATTCATGGAAGAAGCTATTCAGATGTTAAAATACTCTCACTTTTCTTCTTTTAAATGCTGATTTTGATTTTGATTTGCTTATATATAAATTATCACTTTTACTGAGGGCTCATTTGAAATAAATAGTAATTCTTTCTGCTGGAAGTTATGCTTCTTTAAGTATATAAATTCTTAAGGTCCGATCAGATTAACATATTTCTTTACTATTATCAGTAGACTACAACCTAATATTACTATTAAAAAGTAAAATAAAAATACTAATCCGGTTTTTACCTCATTTTATTTGCATTTTCACAATTAGACTGTAAAATATACTTAAATCTATGCCAAGACTAAAAATGTCCTCATGAATGAATCATTAAAGATTACTTTCTGGGCTTAATGGAAGAGAAATGCAGTTTAAATGTATTTATAAAAATTAAGATTAACAACAGAGCTTTCTGATCTCATGTCATAATTTTATTACATATAAATGTTTTCCAAATTAAGATAAATGCAGAGGCAAAAATTAAATTTCTAGTTTCAAGACACACATAAATGCATATTACTTAAAAAATGAACTAGGTCTTTTAAGGAGGGTTTTCTAAAGATAATACAAATAATATGACAAACACCAGATTAGTTTCACATTTTAAAGCATGTAACATGAATTAAGTTACAGACAGATGTTTTCCAAATCTGAATTCCCAGGCCATACACAAAATAAGCCTTATTTTCAAATTTAGCATTATTTGTTATGTAAGTGCTTCATTACTTTATTTTCCATATTCTAGTTTTAAAATGCAGACCATCTTGGAAGGCGCAGCTGAAATGGTATCTATCTGACCCCCTTCTCCCCATCTGAATGGGTAAAAGTCAAGGTAAAGAGAGCTGCAGAAAACTACAAACCAAGTAAGGTATCTATCTGTCTGTCACATTCATACCCCCTTCTGCAGAGTTCCTTATCCCGTTTTGTACCTTTTGAGTCCATCACAGTCCCTTAGGTGGGTCACTGATGGAACGCTAGAGTAGAAAACAGAGCATGCTGCCGTCACATCCCTTCCTTGTTAGAGCACCTGCTGAATGGTGCAGTTACCTAATATTCAATTTGTCTACTTCTATGATAGGCCTGGCTATAAAACTAAAGCTAAAGTAGTTTCTTATTTGCTTTCTGAAAAAAAAAAAAAATCTTTAAAATTCCCATAATGAGGTGATCAGAGTACAAAACTAAGGTTTCTTATCATCCAAACACTAAAATGAAAGCATCCCATAATTATATGGGATACACAGATGCTGAGTGCTAAAAGTGTATGGTATTTCAGTTTCTTACATTGCCTCCCACTCACCATTCAGATTTATTTGGCAGAATAAATATAAAATAATAATTATTATCACTTATTTGTTTGTAGACAAAGTAGCAATACTTTTCCAAAGACTGCACCTTTCAGAAAAGGGGCAAACATTAGAAAAATGTCTTGGACTTCAGAGAAAGATATATCAATCTCCTGCCATGCTCCATCTTCCAATGCCATAATGTGAAATCAGATATGCTAAAAAGTTCAGCCCACAGGGATTTATATATGAGAGAGGACAAAAAGTTAAAAGTACTTAAATGGCTTAAAAATATGAAATACAGCAAGAGTAAAATATGTAAGTAATTAAAAATTCACATCTTCAAAGTGAGTTTGCATTCAGTATAATAAATGAAAAGAACATTTGTAGAGAATAAAAACATTTACCTTAGTCACAATGTATTTTTTTTTTTTTTTTTTTACATATTGTGAGCATAACTGTTATAGGAGGTATTCAAGGAGATGCTCTGATATAACCATTTAATGGTTCCCTCACCTTCTCTTGTGAAGAGTAAGGAAAAAAATTGAGATGTAAAGCAAAGTGACATCAGGCTTTGTGTGCTTCCTCCTCCTAAAACAAATCTTTTGCTCTAAGCCTCTGTGTCCAGGAATTATGCTTGTTTATTGTTTAATGTTTCTATTAAAGAGAGAGACCTGCTCCTGGAGTTCTAAATAAGGTAGTGAGGTTGTGATTTGATGTCCACACTAAACTTCCTCCAAAGATGTGAGCCCCAAACAATATGAGCGATAGAATATTATGCCATAGAAGATCCACCATATTTGTCTCACAGAAAGTTACAAACAGGTTTCCCCACCACTGGCTGTCCTCCTTGAAGAATCAATGAGCTGTGCACATGAAATACAGCCATGGGTTGTGAGTTGTGAGCAAACCCTCTACCATTTCATCCAGGTGAACTTTGCTCAGGGGTGCACGATAGCTAAGATATTTGAAATAATCATACCCCTGACAGAGGGTTGAAAGCCTATGTAGAATGTCTCCATGTTCCCTGACATTAATTTGGGTAAGTAACAAAGGGACCATTTGAAAAAAACCTTGGCGTCATGAAACTTTTATTTCAGTGTATACAAAAGAATCAAAATAGGGTCTGTATTACCAGATTGTAGACCACTTTGAAAATGAGGGGGAAAAAACCCCACCCAATGTTTTGATATGTTTGAGGCTAATTTTTAAAAAATCTAATTTCTTTTTTAACAACTACACTAAAAGGCCACCTTACATAGATAACCTCCTCAGACTCAACATGATCCAACCCGTTCTTAGTTAGGTCTTCAGAAAAGAACTGATATGAAATTATTTTGTTCAGAGGCTCTGCACATTCTGAAACTCTAGTGATTTAACAATCTCATTTGATTTAAAAGTGATTTAAGCCAATCTCTTTGGTTTAAAAGTTACAAATTTAACGTAGAAATTCCACAGTATACTTTAAGTTTCTAATCTTTCATTTTAATACTTTTTCATAACAAAGATATATCTAGTCCTACCATACCACCTATGCGGGATAATAAATTAACTGGGTTAATATAAAAGGCTTTTTATTTGTTTTATAGTTTGAGCATTCTAATAAGTTGCTTACCATTTTCTAGAGGGTTCCCTGTTTTGATGAAATACTTCCTTTTGTCCTCAGGCCAATTTTGTCTTTCCTGTAAGTGCTTTGTTATATTCAAGTAGGCTTCATCAAGACTCATGGCCAGAAAATTGGGATCATAATCAGCAAGTATTTCCTTAACCTTCAAAAGGAAAAAAATGGTTTAACTTTTGTTGCCATAGCAAAACCTGTAATATAACAGCTGATAAGAAACATTAATATTCTTATTTTGCAACGATAGTAAAAATCCTGCAATCAAAAGCTCATGGATTTAGGAAATAAATAATTGTTAGCACCAGTTTGTCCAAATTCTTTTTTGCATTAAAATAGATCATGAGGGCAGAAGACTATGAAACAGCTTCAGCTGATATAATCCCTATCCAGTCACTTTTATCTACATATAATAAAGGATTCAAATAAATCTCAGACATCGTTCTGATAAGCCCAGAAAAAATGGTTAAGTAACATAATTTTAAGTAACTGGTCAAAAGTAGAAGTGGAACAATCGGATCTTACTCCCCATCACCTTTTTTGTTTATTTTAAAAAGGGAATAATCTTTTTTTTTTTTTTTTTTTTAAGAAGGGTCCACACCCAGCATACAGCCCAATGTGGTGCTTGAACTCATAACCCTGAGATCAAGACCTGAGTCAAAATCAAGAGTTCAGTGCTTAACCAACTAAGCCACTTAGGTGCCCCTAAAAAAGGAATAATCTTACATAAAGGTACTATGTTGCTTTAGAAAGTAGTTCTATTTTAATTAATTATAATATACACATAAAACTCCACTCAAAACATACACTAATGCACACATCCATTCAGAAAACAAAGCTTAATTACCAGAATTTGGAATGGAAAAGATAACAAAATCTTCAGTGGAAGTCTGCGGATTTGTTAAATAATGGGGAAAAGTCTGGAGCTGCATCTTGACACAAACGTGAGATCAGAATTTCCATAGAATTCCAAAAATGTCATTTACCTAAGATAGTTTGATTACATGAAACTATGGATTTTTTTTACCCACTGAAGTATTAGCTGAAAGTAGAGGAAATGGTTGCCAAAATAATAAATACATACTTGTAAAAAGATATTAGTTGAATTATGTTATACTTTCGTCTAGTATTTAAAATCTCTCTGCTGTATCATGAGAAAACTTTTTTTCAAAGTTTTATAAAATAAAGCTTTTTAGCTTAATTTAATTATGAACAGCTGAGTCAAAGGTAATTTTAGAAAATGGTGATATAAAACGTGGCCAAGCGTTACTCAGAGAGTACCTTAATTAGCTTTGTTCTTCTGGAAGAAACCAGTTTTATAATGTACTCAAATGGAATCTTTCTAGTGAAAATGAAACTCTGGAAAGTCTGCAGTTGGCAGCCAACTAAGATTATTCTGAATGAGAAGTACTCCCTAGAGAAATGGAGTACTCACTAACTTCCTTTTCATAGGATACTGCTTAAAGAACAAAAATAGACATGTTCCACTAAAATTCAAGCACTTAGGCTTCCAAAAGTTAAAGCTGTTCCCTTCTTTTGGATAAAATAAAAATGGCTTTTCCTTAAACTTTTAAAACAACAGTGTATATATACATTAATATACTTACAGTGAGTTTGTGCTATAGTTTGTTTACACATATAACCCATTTGCTATCTGCAGATTAACTAGATTCTGCTCCAATTTGAGAAAGATTTCTCCAATTTATGTAAGTAACTAGACTGAAGAGAACTAAAAACAATTTAGCTCTCATTATCATATTGTCAGAAGTTTTACGGAGTTCAAGTAGGACTCAAAAAAAAATTCCTTCTTACAAGGCCTTTGAAGGATTTTCAAACTTATTGAAACCCTGTAATATTTGTGGTTAGTACTATATCTCTTTCTCAGTTAGGAATACTGTAAAAGAGACAAGTAGTAACTGCATGTGAATGGGCTTCCCCTTTGTTCACCACCATTTCAGAGATAGGCAAAAAGCACTTGCTGCCACAGGCTGTTTTTGAAAGAATGAAAAAAAGAATTTTTTAAAAACTTGAGGTGGTGTATTATTCCAGTTTGGAGAGGTTTCATTTCTAGCGTATATGAGGTGGAATACAAATGAGAGGAGTGAGTGAATCTAAAGATCATTTACATGACCAAATGGTAGTAAGTGCTAGGCTATGGTTTTTTAAGAGTTTCGATGCAGACAGTAGTCTTTTTTTTTTTTTTAAAAGATTTATTTATTTATTCAGAGAGAGAGAGAGAGAGAGAGAGAGAGAGAGGGGGGCAGAGACACAGAGGGAGAAGCAGGCTCCATGTAGGAAGCCTGACGTGGGACTCGATCCTGGGTCTCCAGGATCATGCCCTAGGCTGCAGGCGGCGCTAAACCGCTGTGCCACCGGGGCTGCTGGACAGTAGTCTTTAACACAATGCATTCTACTACCATAGTCTGAGAGTGTTTGATGTAGTATTCTAAAATTTAAATTTATGATTTAAGTCTTAGCACTAGCATGATAATCCGGTTATGAAAAATAGAGAAAATGGCAGTTTTTCATACATGACAGTTTAGGTAATTTTACTGAATAATCAAATCTTTATATTTCAAAGATTCTTTTCAAAGCAAGGTTATTCCCTTTTGGGGCACCTGGGTGGCTCAGTGGTTGAGCATCTGCCTTTGGCTCAGGTCATGATCCCAGGTCCCAGGATAGAGCCCCACATCAGGTTCCCCTGGGGGAACCTGCTTTTCCCTCTGCCTATGTCTCTGCCTGTTTCTCTGTGAATAAAATGAATAAATAAATAAAAACTTAAAAAAAAAAGGATTATTCTTATTTCTTCCTTGATTATCAGTCTCCTGGACATTAAATGCTCATAAGCATATTCACTAGACTGTTAGGCAAGGAAAGCAGTTAATTAAAATATAGGAATCTCATTACTGCTTAAAAACATTTGATAAAAACTTTAGTTACAAAAGAGGCTGAAATTAATGACAACCTAAGTTATAAATAAAAGATGATTCTAGAAAAACTTATGTATTGCACATTAAGAAAAAAACAGCTAAAGTTAATATAAATTATAATTAAGGCAATTCAAAGTTTGTCAGGGAGATTTAGAGTTTCTAAAGAGATGAAAAAATATGTGGAAGAGTAGAGATCTGGGAAATAAATACTCAGCTCAGTTTTCACCATTATGACCTGGAGAAGTGGTAGGAGGTAGGACTTAAAGGGATAAACTAAGGCTGAATTCTGAGGCGCTAAGGCCATTTGGACTTGACTTTGTAGGTGACAAGAAATCAGGAAGGCTGTAAGTAAGAGTGCTTTATCAGACTTACCTCTGTACTCACAGCTCGATATTTGTCAAAGTTTGGGGGCACTATAATAAGTTGTGGGCAGAGTCTTTTAGCAATAAATCCTGGCATGGCTGCACGAACACCAAACCTTCTTGCATAGTAATTTGAGGTAGACTGAAAGAAAATGGACCACATGGGAAAAAAATACACAAACCTAAATGGACATACTGATCAATGCATTCATAAAAAACACATTACTGATGTGCATTTTCAAGTCAAGGACATTTGTTTTATAGGCCACTGTCTCAAATCAAGCTTTGAGTTTATCCTATCATGGTATTATGATACCATGACTCTCTCACTGCTCTCTCTATATTTATGTGATCCCAGGTAATAAATAAGACTAATAAAAAGGTTATCTCACATTTCCAATAGCTAAACTTCATTGGTTCTAAGGCATACCTGTAATATAGTACATATCAAAGTTTGAATGATACTGAATGATGTTACATGAAAGTAACAGTATAGAAAGTAATTGCATGGTATAATAATATAGATTTGGAATTTGCTATATTTGGGGTTTTGAAATTTTTCATTTAGAACAAAAATCAAAGGTTCTGATATATAGTCAGCCAAATAAAATGTCCAAAAATGAAGTGATGAAAGCTTAAAAGAGCTTTTAAAATTATGTTTTATTTCTTAAGACTTGAATATCCCTTTTGGTGAAAACATTTTGAGTAGGAGATGGAACTAAAAAACTTTAATTATTTTTTATTTTTTTATTTTTTTAAAACTTTAAAAGTAAAAAAGAGGCCATTACTTTTAAATCCTGTTGATGATACCACAGTACCATTTACAAAAAATTTTATCACAAATGAAATCTTTGAAATCTCAAGTGAAAATTCAAAGAAATGTAAAACAGAATCTATCAGCTGAAGGGATTACTTCAGAATAGTATCAATTTGCCATTAATGGTTTTCAAATGCCATTGAAAAAATCTTGATATTACTCAAAGCTATGTTAATCTTTGGTCAGTATTCTGAAACAGAAATGCAGATAACACTAGAAAGATAAATCATGGTTTAAATATAAATAAGTCTAATGGAATGGATATGAAAGCTATATCTGTGGTAAATCTGGAACAAAACTTATGATACAACTTCCTTTAACCTTTAGGTTTATGGAAGATTGTAAATCACAGCCATAATACTTTATAGTTCTTCTCCAAGGGTGGGTTCTAATCCCTCATGCCAAGTAATTTGCACCGTGACTTGTTTTGACCAAAAGATTCTGAGGGAATGACATTATGTGAGTCTTGAAGCCTAGGCATTATGAAGTCTATAACTTCAGCTTTTACTTTTTGGGGGATCCAGCAACTGTGTAAAGATCTTGAGTTAAATTGCTAAACGATGATGTACCGTGTGGAGAGGAGAAAGCTCAATGGCTGGAAGCCATTCCAACCATGTGGGCTGAAAGGCCAAACTGTGTTAATAAAGCCATTTTGGACCCTCCAGCCCAGCTAAGTAATTGTAGCCAATCCCAGGCAGAGTAAAGTTACCCCTTTGTACTCTGTCCAAATTATAGAATCATGAGCAAATAAATGGTTAACCACTAAGTACTTAAAGTCTGTTTGTTAGGCAGCAATAAATAATTGCTATCAGGTCTGTGTTCTATCTAGGAGTGCAAACTTAGAACATTATGAAGATCCATCAAATTAACCAAAGAAGAATTCTAACTGTAATAGATTGGGATAATCAAACATGTACCATCACTACCATTAATCTGTAAATACACTTTTATGAGTTTAATAGAACAAAAGCAATTATACCTCAAATCTCATTAGAAGTGAAATCTGTTAGTTGAGCATACAAAAGGGGTAATCTTTGTTTAAATATGGCAAATAATTATTTTGAATTTGGAAATAATTTTTAGGAGGATATAATTCATAGGAAGGAAAATATTTTGCAGATCTAGCAGTGGATTTAGCTTTAAATATATATATATATACATATATATGCACACAGATAATTTCAGATAAATATATGGTGATACATATTCTTAATAAAATTAAATACATGTTTTCAAAATATCAGCTGATGATTTGTAGGAAAGGAGAGTAGTCTCTTTCAATAAACATTGTTTTAGAACCTGGATTGTTAGTTGCCTGTATACTTAGGGAAGCAGAGATAATGAACAAATAGATGATAGTTTTATAATACAAATAGTAACTCCAGGAATTAGGTTTATAGCTATCTAAGCATTGTAAGGAGTTCAGAACAGAAGAACTCTCCTTGTTTCTCTTATATGTTTTTTAATAGCAAAATCTATGTATTCCAGGTGCTATTTTTAGCCACATATAGCAATCCTGGTCATCTTTAACTTCTATGGTTAGAGTGGTGATATGGAAGAGGCAACGTGGTATTCAGAAGTTCCAAGTCATGGAAAAACTAATTAAAGTACTATTTTAATGAAACATATTACCTTAGAACTAAGGTTGGGAAACCTTTTCTGTAAAGGTCCAGATAGTAATTACTTTAAGCTTTGTAGATCATATGGTCTCTGTTGCAGGTACTCAACTCTGCTCTTTTAATACAACAAATAAATGGGTGTGATTATGTTCCAATAAAATTTATTAACAAATTGCTTGCAAACCTGCTTTAGAGTAACATTTCCTTTTCTTTCTTCTCCAATTCTGACTGGAACAGTTACTTATGAAAAATACAATTTGCAACAGAAAGATATAATGCCATTACCATTCACTAGGTTTGTAACTTTGGGGAAGTTTTTAAACACCTCTCCAAGTTGAGTTTGCTCTTTGTAAAATGGAAATAAAAATTTGTACCTCAAGACATGTTGAACACATATAAAGCACGCAGAAAAACTCCCAGCAAAATGGTAGAATTTACTAAAAGCTTCTCCCTTCATGAACCAGTAAGGCTTACGTGAATATGTTATGAAACTTCCTTTTTGTCTTTGATTTTTACCTACTTACCAACATACTCATTGATCCTACAGCAATGGGTTTATCCTTCAATTCTGGATTGTCCCTCATTTCTACAGCCGCATAGAAAGCATCCATGTCAATGTGCACTATAGTATTGTTCAGATCCCGGCTCTGTTCTAATTCCATTGCATATCTGTCAACCTTAATTTTTAAAAAGTTAACATATTTTGAGTCAACACGCTATCGAAACATTACCAATCATAATACTAATATCTCATTTTTAGTAGGTATCTGTCTCTGTCCATCTACTCTTTCATCTACCCATCCTTCCACCCATTCATCCACCTACCTAACTATATATACTTGATTATTGTTTATTAAGGCTGGTAACTGGTTTTATTTTCATGAAGATGAGCAGTTAAATCTCAAATATCATACCCTATGAACACTTTAATCTCTCAATAACTACAATCACATGATAGGTACTTAATAGATATTTAGTGAATAGATGAACTACTCCAACTGATTGTATCAAACGATTCTTCTGCTTTATAAATCTGGAGACCAATTTACTGTAAATAAAAGCTTCAGTTTAGGTAAGATAAACAACTCTCATTTGACTCATAACATTAATGTCTTAAAATAGCAACAAAGGAAATGTACAACGAAAGATTATATACTTCTTTGGCATATTATGTTTATGCTGAATAGTACTGTACAAGTGAATGTACCAACCATAATGTAAACATACCCTCTGCAGAACTGCTTTTATAAGGCTAAAATTTGGTAACCATTAGTCAATACAAATCAAAACTGAAAATTTAAGCTATAATTTATTCTTTCATGAAACTTCAATATATATGTCAAATGTAACAGTGAAGAACCTTAATCTTTGAAGCATTTTTAAAATTTCTCTAGTGAGAAAGAATTGGGTAAGAAAGAAGAATGGGAAACGAAAGGAGGTAAAAATAACCAAAGTAGGTCAGTAAGAAAAGCGTTTATGTAACAGGCATACACATTTTCAAGTGTTACTTTTTTGTGGTCTCTACTATAGAGGCTGAAGAAGCTAAATATGTCTCCCAGCTTTCCCTGCAGCCAAGGGTGACTGGCTGTGTGATCATTTTGATCTATGATCACTTTGAATAAGCTGGAATACAGAAAGAACATGGAACAGTGACTGGCACATGGTACAAGTTTAAGGATGTAATCTATTACTAAAGGATCAATGGATAGTTGCATAGTAAAACAATCAAAAACTGAGGGGAAAATAGCCAGATATAAGCAAGTATGGTGAGCTCTGGAATACAAACAATTTCCATCATGTAGAGATCCCTATGGCAAGTATGGTGAGCTCTGGAATACAAACAATTTCCATCATGTAGAGATCCCTATAGCAGGTTTTCTCAAAAGTGGAAAGTTACAGGGGCATAAATCAGCTTTTTCTCCATGTTGGACTTCAACCTTGCTTCCATTCTGCAAAATTCTTTTTCATGGCCTTCCTTCTTAGCATTATAGTGACAGTAGCTTCCCACTAGCTGCAGGTGAAGCCTGGAACTTCTCTTTTCGAAATAATCACCTTGAATCCTATTTGTTTCCAGTAGCCACAGTGAGCCTCAAGAGGGTCTGCTCCTGTCTAGGCAGCAACTCACTGAATGACCTGGGGTGCTCTGTGCTTTCTTCATTCTTTGTCTAGAATGCCCTTCCCAGTCTGTCCTAAAGCCCTGAGGAGTCAGCTCAGATATCTCTCTGTAGTTTAAATATATCTATCCTCTATGTCATGGAATTTAATGTTCCCTTAGTTATTTTCCTGCTCTTACTATGCATTTACTGTATCAGATACTAAATTAGGAGTTCCACCCGGAGAAGGACCTTATTTGACTTTAAATTCTTTCCTTATCGGACGGAAAGAGGAGAAACTCATAGCAGAAAAGGAATAAATTTTATCTAATACATATATATCTTTTTTTTTTCAAGATTTATTTATTTATGATAGACATAGAGAGAGAGAGGCAGAGACACAGGAGGAGGGAGAAGCAGGCTCCATGCTGGGAGCCTGACATGGGACTTGATCCTGGGACTCCAGGATTGCGCCCTGGGCCAAAGGCAGGCGCTAAACCGCCAAGCCACCCAGGGATTCCTCATATATATGTATAGCTTATCTAGTGCGCGCACACACACACACACATATATCTGCTTAAAAAAGATAAAGTCGTATGTGTAGAAAACTTTTGGAGAACGCTGATCTCATGCAGTGAGACACCACACCTAATAAATGGAACTTTTTGACATTATTCTATCATCCAGATTTATTTTATTATTATTTTTTAAAGATTTTATTTCTTTATTCCTGAGAGACACACACAGAGGGGCAGAGACACAGGCAGAGGGAGAAGCAGGCTCCATGCAGGAAGCCTGATGTGGGACTTGATCCCTGGACTCCAGGATCATGCCCTGAGCAGAGGCTCAACCTCTAAGACAGAGACTCAACCGCAGAGGCTCAACTGCTAAGACACCCAGGCACCTCCCTATCCTTCAGATTTAAAACAAGTATTTCTTCCAGTACCTCAATTGTAAATTAGAGAATAGCGTCCTGCCATTGAAAAAAAAAATAGTAAACAAATCATGGAGACTAATAAAAACTAGGGTGGATTAAAAACTACCATCTGTTAATCCAACAAATACATGTAAGATAGGGTTCAACAGAGAATAAGAGAGCAGCATTTGAAGGATCCTAACCCAGAAAAACTGAAAGGAAAAAGATCATAAACAGAAAGCAAACCAAATGGGAAAAAGTTCTCCTTAGCCTCATACAATAATAATTCTATGACAGTTTCTTCTGCAGTCTATTATCTTTTCTGTGCTTAAAGCAAAAGTACAGCTGCCAAGAGGAAACCTCCCCACTGAGTGACTCACACATTCCCTTCTCTACAGTCATTAGTCAGCCTTGTCGAAACAGTTTTTTCTCTGCATCTACCAAATGTACACCACTCTGCTTTTTTCAAATTTCTTCTGCTGAAATCCTCACTCATGCTTTCCTTTTTTTCCATTTTCCTTTCCAAATGACTTTCAAGTTCTGATCTGAGCCTCTAATATGTATGTTATCCCTTCTGCCACAGTTCAGAACTAGTGTGCCACCATGGTGAAGAGTGAGAGCTCCTTCTGGGTCTCAGCTCTGCCACTTACTGGTTACATGATAACGGGCAAGTTAACCTTCATTCTTATTTTATTTGTAAAGTGGAACTGAACCAACCCCCAAAGGCTGAAAGAATTAAGAGATACTCATGTCATGTTCCTATCCAGAGATATGAAAAGGGCTTAATGATATTACCTATAATTTTGAAAATAAAAGTGACACCGAGTATACCAAATGTGTTATGTAACATGCTAAGTACTTCTTATATGAACTCATTTGATGGTCAAAATAATTCTGAGATGATAATTATTATTCCTATTTTATAGAGGAGGAAACTAAACCTTGTTAAGATGCAGTAATCTGCCCTAATTCAAACAGCTGGAAAATGTTAGCAGTAGACCTGTAAACCAAGTTACTCCCAAGACTATGCTCTTTCCATTATTTTATGATGCTTCCCTAAAATGGATCTTAAAATGTCTTTAATATTGAAATAACTTCAAACCAAGCTATAATAGTGTGTTTTGTATCAGTATTATGTTTTATGTACTTTTAAAAACTCTCCATTTTTGATTACATTGAGGAGATTATTTCAGAAATACTGTTTTTCAGGCAGCCCAGATGGCTCAGTGGTTTAACACCGCGTTTGGGGGATCCCTGGGTGGCTCAGTGGTTGAGCGTCCCCCTTCGACCCAGGGCGTGATCCCCGAGTCCCGGGATCGAGTCCCACGTCGGGCTCCTGGCATGGAGCCTGCTTCTCTCTCTGCCTGTCTCTGCCTCTCTCTCTCTCTCTCTGTGTCTCCCATGAATAAATAAATAAAATCTTTAAAAAACCCAAATGTTATCTTAAAAAAAAAAGAAATATTGTTTTTTATTTTCTTGACTTATAATAACCCTAAAATTGTTCAGTAAACCTGAGTTCATAAAATCAGTTGTTAAAAATGGCCAAAATGCACTGATTTGCTTGTAGTTGTCATTTACAACATAGATGTTTATCTATTTATTTTATGAACCTATTCTATAAGATGTTTTGGCAGCTGCAAAAATGACTGTACTTTTAAGAAGTCTACTGAGGGTAGGACAGAGAGAACACGGAGGTTCTGAATAAACACTATGGGAGTTCATGACTACAGAGGTTAGTTACCACAGTTTTACTAGCAGTAATAATTCTTACCATCATAGCACACATAATAAAATCTATTATCTGGAAATTTTATGACTCTAAAATAGAATTGCATTTCCCATGAAAATCTCTTTCTCTCAGATCTTTTAGATTCCTTAGGATTTCCTTAATCCCCTCCCATTTGTACAATTTCTTTTAAAGGAAGCTCAACAAATGAAACATTTTAACAATCAACATAAAACATATTTCCTGCCACTCCCCTTGCAAAAGATGTCAGAGAGTCTCCCAAAAAGTCAAAACTTTTATAAAATATGAAGCGTGTTATACAATATAAAGTGTTTTCTAATCCTTCAGATTATTAGCATATTTAAGGATATGAGGTTTAAAAAGAGTCAACAGCAAAAAGTTGTTTTATCGCATGACTCATACGTATTATTATATCTTTAAAATTTTATGAGATGTTTGTATAGATCAATAAAACTTACCAAAAAGAAGTTCTGAAAATAAACTGCCTAGGGGTTAATATCAATTTATAAACAATGTTATTACAGACAAAATGGAATTTTTTTCATTTGATGAAATGATGCTCAAAGTTATTTGAAAGAATGAATGAGAAAAAATTTTAAAACATAGTCAGGGAGAATATTAAAGTATATTATTACAATTGAATAACTAAAATTACATGGTACTGATAGAGAAAAAGATTCAATTGGATAGAAGAGAGAATCCAGAAACAAATCCAAGTACAATGAGAATTTAGTATATGGAAGTGCCTCATTCAATTCGGTAGAGAAAGGACCCATGATTAAATAAACGGTGTTTAGAAAAATGAATCACCATTTAGAAAAAATAATACTATTTAAGGAAAACATAATACTTACTATTTAAGAAAAACATACTTATTAAGACCTTACATTAAAACAAATTCCAGGGGCACCTGGGTGGCTCAGTTGGTTAAGCGTCTGAGTCTTGATTTCAGCTCAGGTCATGATCTTAGTGTCATGAGACTGAAACCTTGTCTCAGCCTCTATGCTGGACATGGAACCTACTTAAAATTCTCTCTCTCTCTCTTTCTCTCTCCCCTTCTATCCCTCACCCCTCTCTGCTCTTTCTTTCCTAAAAAACAAAACAAAAAAACACCAAAACAACAAATTCCAAATGGACTAAAGATAAATACTACAAAAATACTAAAAGAACCTACAGGTTTGGTTGTAAGGAATAACTTTCTATGCACAATACCAAAGCCAAAAAAAAAAAAATTGTTTTTTAATACTGTTGTGTTTGATTACATAAACATTTAAAAATGTATAGGGGAAAAAATCCTGCATAATTAAAAGAAAAACATACTGAAAAAAACAAATATTTAAAACAAATGGAAGAGGTAAAGAATCCTTAATATATGATAAGATGTATTCATCAAGAGAAAAACATACAAACTCCTCTAGAAAAGTAGGCAAAAGGCATTGCTTTGGACAGCTAGTTGAACCCCCAAATCCATTCTCTCTTCCTTTCATAGTAATAGATCTTTATATGGGCATATGGCCACCCAGCTGGAAAATATTCTGTACAGCCTCTCCTACAGTTACGTGTGGTCATGAAACCTAAATTCTCATCAAAAGAATGTGAGCTGACATAATATGTACAACTCTCTTTCACTTGCTGAGTAGCAAATTACTCGCCTTTGATTTTTTTCATTCTTTTTTCCTTTCTAGGGGCTGAAATAGAGACTAAAGATAATCCCATTTGGTCAATCCAGGTAAGGATAACAGTTCGGAGATGATAGAACAACACAATGTAGAACCAGGGTCCCTAAATTACGATTGTGAGCAGAACAACCCAATCAGTTGGGACTACTTACTATTATGGGATAAAGAAACTCTTAACTGATTTGAACCGCTGTATTTTGGGGTCTCTTGTGCTAGCTACTTAGCCTATATACAAACAGAATAACAAAGGAAATTCCCACAAGAATGAAATAATAATGGCTAATATAAAAGAAGACATTCTTTCACTGTTATTATCAAATAAGGCAATTAAAATAACCATGAAACAATATTTGGACACTACCAGCAAAAACTACAAGATCGATAAAATTAATAAGATAGAGTTTTAAAGTATGTGAGGAAACTAGCATTCTGGTGTTGAAAATGTAAAACTAGTCTTTGATGAAAATAACAGGACAAGAGTGTAAACATATATAGATAAAAATGATCATCACAAGGTTATATATAAAACAAAAAACTGAAACCCTGGTGGGATGATGTAAATAAATTATGGTACCTCTATAGAGTACAACACTATGAAGCATTAAAAATGAGGATTTGAAAGACAAAGGCAAGTGATCTTTTGTCATGATAGCAGAACCACTTAACACATAATATAAAAATTTAGCTTGTGCTCTAGGAAACCATATATGAAAGAAAATGACACATTATAGATTGATAAAGAAGAAATAAAATTCATCATTTCTGAACTCTATCGTGAGAAGAATTTTGTGGCATAGATTAATATAATTTTTTTTCATTATTTATAGCCTAAAGTGCTTTGTCAAATTGAATCAGATTTTGAGAGGGTAAAAACTCTTTCAGAGTAATTATAAAAAAAAAAAAAGTAAACTTCAGTTTTACTAGCAGAGCCTTAACTACTTTGAGTTCTCGATCTACTACACAAAGCCCTGCAACTTTGCTCTACTCTAACTTTCCTCCTAAATAGCTTTTAAATACCAGAGGAAACTCTTGAGTATTTATTCCCTGAGGATGGTGGAGAAGCCAAAAGCCTCCAAATTTTCAGAAGCTTGGTGTTTTATCTTAAAAATACATTGGACATTTGGCAGTCTACCCTAGTTTGAGTACAACATAATTATGCTTTAAATTTCTAATTTAATTAGTTAACATGTTACCCCAAATCATTTTTGCAAAATCGGCATTTGAAGAAAACATGCCACATTTATCCTGCGGCCTTTTTCTAGTTGCAAAATGTTTATATAATAAAAAGAACATAAACTCTGGATTAAATCCTAGTCTGAAGCTAGGCAAGTTATTTACCCTAATTCAAGCTCCATTTACTTTTCTGTATAATGGAGGTGACAATGTCTAGGTATGGGGTCTTGATATAAAAGAGTAGGGTGATATTTAACCACATATGCATCTCTGTTAAATTTTACATGGTAAAAAAAAAAAAAATTTTTACATGGTAATGAACATTTACAGTTTACCTTGTTTTCATTACGACATGATCACGATACATTTTACTATCAATTACTATTCTACTACCTTCCACTTTATTTAACAATTAAATTAATACCTGTAATTGTGCTTTCCTTAGCTGTTGGCTGGTAATTTGAGCTTTTTGTTGCATCATATTTTCAATTCGTTGGTTGACTTGCTTTTCTTTCTTGAGCTCATTTCCATAAAATCTGGACCCCTATGTAAGAAAATAAAGCATAAGTAAAGGGGCAGAAGGAAAGCATCACTGTAGTATCACCATGGTGGCTAAGCATACAGGCTAGAATCAGAATAACTGAATTCAGAACTTAGCTCCACTACTTACAAGCTGGGAACTCTAAAGCTACTTAATCTTTCTGTGTGTCAATGTCTTTCCCTATAAAATGAATTATAGTTACCTACATCATAGGATTGCTGAAGCAGTGCTTACACAGGACAAACTCTCTGGGATGAGTACAGATATACACTCAAAAAATAACAATGTGTTCTAGTCAGGATCCACGAGGCATATCCATATCAGTCATTTAGGTCATCAGTTATCACTTTCGTTTTTACTTAAAAAGCATTTAAGGGGTGTCTGGGTAGCTTAATTGGTAAAGCATTCGACTCTTGATTTTGGCTTAGGTCATGATCTCAGGATCCTGAAATCAAGCCACAGGTCTGGTTCCAACCTGGGCATGGAGACTTCTTAAGATCCTCTCTACACTCCTTCCACCCCCCACCCCCACAACCTTCTCTAAAAAAATTTTAAAAATAAAGCACTTAAAAATTTTTAATGTTAGTCATTAAATAAAATGTAGAAAATCACTTTTAGAAAATTACTTATCATCTTATTACTAAACATAACATCTACATCTATCTACTCATTGGATTGATGGAAATTTACATTATCTTTATTTTATGGCTTTTATGAAAAATGCTGCAATGAACATTCATTTATACATTTTTACGTGGACATATGTTTTTACTTTATTTACGTACCCAGGAGTGGAATCTCTGTGTCATATGGTAACTCAATGTTAAACCTTTTGAGGAACTGCCAGACTGTTTTCCAAAGTGGCTGAACCATTTTACAATCCCACTAGCAAGGCATAAGGGTTCCAACTTTTCCACATTGTTATCAGCATTTGTTATTGTCTGTCTCATAGTCATTCTAGACTGTAATAGTGTGAATGGCACCTCATTGTGGTTTTAATTTGCATTTCCCTGATAACTAATGATGTTGAACATCTTTCATGTGCTTAAGAGCCATTCTTACATCTTTAGTGAGATGACTAGTTATATCTTTTGCCCATTTTTGATTAGGTTGTCTTAATAATTTGTAAGAATTCTCTGTATAATCTGGATGTAAATCATTTATCAAATAAGTATTTTGCAAATATTTTATACTAGTATGTGGCTTATCATTTTCTTTTTAAAGATTGTATTATTTTATTTATTTATTCATGAGATACACACAGAGAGGCAAAGACACAGGCAGAGGGAGAAGCAGGCTTCCTGTGGGGAGCCCAAAGCAGGACTCGATCCCAGGACCAGATCATGACCTAAGCTGAAGGTAGATGCTCAACTGCTGAGCCACCCAGGCGTCCCATATCATTTTCTTTTTTAACTGTATCTTTTAAAAGTGCAAAAGTTTTGAAATTTGATGAGGTCTGACTTGTCAACTTTTTCTTTTATTAATTGTGTTTTTGGTGGTGTATCTAAGAAATGCTTCCTAACCAAATGTTTCAGATTTTTTCCTATCTTCTAGAAGTTTTTACTGTATCAGCTCTTACATTTCACCCGATTTTGAGTTATATTTGTGTATGGCGTGAACTGAGGGTCTCAGTTCATCTTTTTTGCGTGTAGATATTCAGCTGTCCCAGGACCATTTGCTGAACAGATCATATATTCTTCTGCCTTAGTACTTTTATCAAAAACTAATAAAGTGTCAATACAAGATTTACTTCTGGACTCTTAATTCTGCTCCATTGTTCAATACATCTAGTCTTATAGCAGCACCACACTTCTTAATAACTGTAGCTTTATAATAAGTTCTAAAACAGGAAAGTTGGGACGCCTCAGTGGCTCAGTGGTTAAGCATCTGTCTTTGGCTCAGGTCGTGACATCAGGGTCCTGGGATCGAGTCCCACATTGGGCTCCTTGCGGGGAGCCTGCTTCTCCCTCTGCCTATGTCTCTGCTTCTCTCTCTGTATCTCTCATGAATAAATAAATAAAATCTTAAAACAACAACAACAAAAAAAAAAAACCCCAGGAAAGTCAAAGAACTCCATGTTTGTCCTTTTCAAAACTGTTCTGGCTGTTTTAGATGTTTTTGCATTTCCACATAAATTTTAGTCTGTTTATCAATTTCTGCAGAAAAATTCCCCTGGAATTTGGATGGGGAAGTACATTGAATCTGCAGATAAATTTGAGGAGAAATACCCTCTTAACAATATTGAGTCTTCTCATCCTTGAACATGTAATCTTTCTTCATTTTTTATTTTTAAATTTTTTTAAAGATTTATTTACTTATTTGAGAGAGAGAGAGCGCGCGCACGCACGAGCTCACACAAGCTGGGGGAGGGGCAGAGGGAGAAAGAGAAATGGACTCCCCTGAGCAGGGAGCCCAACAAGGGGCTCAATCCCAGGACCCCGGGATCATGACCTGAGTGGAAGGCAGATGTTTAACCAACTGAGTCACCCATGCACCCCTATCCATTTTTTAAATCTTTACTTTCCCCCAACACATTTTTGTGATTTTCGTGGTATAACTGTTGCATTCCTTTTGAAATTCCTGAAGAGTTTCTACATGTAACATCACGTTATTTGTGAAGAGATAGTTTTAGTTCTTCCTTCCCGATCTAAATGCCTTTTATTTCTTTTTATTGCCTGACTGAATTAGCTAGAACTTTCTGGACTATGTTGCATAGACAGGAGAATGGGCATCTTTGCCTTGTTCCTGATTTTTAGAAGAAAAATGCATTCCTGGAATAAATTCCACTTGGTCATGATACATAATCTTTATATATATAGTTACACATATAGTTTTATATATACATATAGTTGGATTCAGTTTGCTAACGTTTTGTTGAGGACTTTTATATTGACAATGATCTAAAATCTTCTGCTTGTCTGGCTATGGTGTCAAGGTGATACTGGTCTCACAGAATGAGTTTCTAAATGTCACATCCTTTTTATTTTTTGGAAGAGCTTGTGGAATATTGATATTTCTCCTTTACTTACTTATTTTTAAAAAGATTTTATTTATTTATTCATGAGAGACAGAGACAGAGAGAGAGAGAGAGAGAGAGGCACAGAGACACAGACAGAGGGAGAAGCAGGCTCCCTGAGCCAGAGGCAGATGCTCAACTACTGAGTCACCTAGGTGTCTCTTATTTCTCCTTTAAATGTCAGATAAAATTCACCACTGAAGCCATTGTTACCTGTTTTTTTTACAGGGTGGGGAGATGTTAATTATTAATTTCTTTCCTTGTTAAAGGTCTATTTGGATTTTCCATATTTTCTTGAGTCAGTTTTGGAAACTGGAAACTTTTTGAAATTTGTCCAACTTATTAGGAATTGTTTGAAAATACTCCAGTCTCTACCTTTAAAATTCACTAGGCAGGGTAACATAGATGAAACAATATTTACAAACATGTTGATAACTGTTGACACTGGGTGATGATTACCCAGGAATTCACTTTAGTATTCTAATTTTGTACATGTTTAAAATTTTCTTTTATAAAAGTTTTTATTTTATTTTATTTTTAAATTTATTTATTTATTCATAGAGACACACACAGAGAGAGAGAGAGAGAGGCAGAGACACAGGCAGAGGGAGAAGCAGGCTCCATGCAGAGAGCCTGACATGGGACTCGATCCAGGGTCTCCAGGATCAAGCCCTGGGCTGCAGGCGGCGCTAAACCGCTGCGCCACCAGGGCTGCCCTATAAAAGTTTTAAAGAAGTAAACTGCATTGGCTGTGAAGCAGTAACAACTAGAAAATTTCAATTTAAAAAAGATATTTATGATGAACTTCCCATTCCCCCCATACTAGAGAAATATCATACAAAATATATAAATATTTTAATATATATTAATATATAAAATACATGTAAGGTATATATTTCCTATGATTGATACATGTCAATCAGATGATATGCATATACAGTTTTATGACTGATATGTGTGTACAGTTGACCCCTGAACATCACAGGTTTGAACTGTGCAGGTCCACTTATACATGGATTTTTTTCAATAAATATAGACAATACTGTAAATAGGTATTTTTCTCTTCCTTAAGAATTTCTTAATAATATTTTCTTTTCTCTAGCTTACTTTATTGTAAGAATGCAATATATAATACACACAATATACAAATTTGTGCTAATCAACTGTTTATGTTATTGGTTAAGCTATCAGCAGTTTATTTTGGAAGAGTCAAAAGTTGTACATGGATTTTCAACTGTGTGTGTGTGTGGGGATAAGTGCTTCTAACCCTCGTGTTGTCCTATGGTTTATATGGTACAGCAAAGTTTCAAGAATATCTAAGATACTCTTCAAAAAGAATAAAGAGTAAAAAAGGAACCTGTCCTAGCTGTTATCAAGATTTATTATAAAGTACTGTAATTAAGGTCATATTGTAAAGATATAACAAAAAATAATCCAATAGAATAGAAGAAAGCACTGCAGATCACTAAGGAAAGGATCCATATTCAAATTCCCTTAAATGCTCCAAAAATATTTGTTCAAACCAAGATCCAACTAGGGTCCATATATTATGCTTGTTTACTTCATCTCAATTCTTTTGCTTTTATTTATTTATCTATCTATCTATTTATTTATTTTTAAAGATTTTATTTATTTCATGAGAGACAGGGGTGGGGGTGGATCGGGGGAGAGACAGGCAGAGAGAGAAGCAGGCTCCATGCAGGGAGCCCGATGTGGGACTTGATCTGAACCCCAGGATCACGCCCTGAGCCAAAGGCAGACACTCAACCGCTGAGCCATCCAAGCGTCCCAATTCTTTTACTTTTAAAATGTATTTCTGTTTTATACAGTTAAAAAATTATTTTTCCCTCAATTTTTTATTTTGGAATTTCCACATCTTCCAACAGTTCAAAGAATAATACAATAAACACTCACATGTCTTATTTAAGATACTTGCTACATTTAGTTTCTCCCACAACTCCTATGTATATGCATATACACACACTCCAGCTCCACTTGCACAGACATGTGTACACACACAAATGCATGCTCCTCTTCCTCTTTTTGGCTAAATCATTTAAAAGTAAGTTGCTGTGGATTTCAGCATGCATTTCTTAAGAAAAAAGATATTCTAATTTTACACCTTTCTACACGGATATTTCATAATATACACATGAGACCAGAGATGTTAGAAGAAAACATTTAGGACCTTGGATAAAAGCATATGTCATTGACTAATTCAAGTTCATATAAAAAAGCAAACAAAAAACTTCTGCACAGGATAAAGTACACCATAAGCAAAGTAAAAAGATGTATAATAAATGGAAAACTATACAAAGGACAAGAAGAGACAGTTTGCAAAAAAGTAAAATACAAGTGGCTTTAAAAAGAACTTTTTTTTTTTTTTTTAAGATTTTATGTATCTATTCATGAGAGACACAGATAGAGGCAGAGACACAGGCAGAGGGAGAAGCAGGCTCCCCACGGAGAGCCTGATGCAGGATTCGATCCCATGACTCGGGGATCACAACCTGAGCCAAAGGCAGATGTTCAACCACTGAGCCATCCAGGTGTCCCACAAGTGGCTTTTTAAACATATGAAAAGATGCACTATCTGATTTTTCTTTTTTTCTCCTAGATGATGTTTATTTCATAAACTCTGTGTTTCTTGACTTCATTTCAGGAAAATCATGAATATATTTTTACCATCAAGATTTTCACATCATTTGTATGTTACCAATAGCAGTGACCTAAATGCTTAAATAATCAAAATATAATAATACTCAACACATACCAAATTGGAAGAAATTTTCATTAAAAATGTCAGTTAAGAGAAAATTTTAGGGGCGCCTGGGATGAAGCCCCATTTCAGGCTCTCTGTTCAGTGGGGAGCCTGCTTCTCCCTCTGCCCTTCCTCTTGCTTATGCTCTCTTGGTCCCTCTCTCTCTCTCTCAAACAAATAAATAAAATCTTTTTTCTTAAAAGAAAACTTAGAATACCACCTCACACCAGTGAGAATGAGGAAAATTAACAAGGCAGGAAACCACAAATGTTGGAGAGGATGCGGAGAAAAGGGAACCCTCTTACACTGTTGGTGGGAATGTGAACTGGTACAGCCACTCTGGAAAACTGTGTGGAGGTTCCTCAAAGAGTCAAAAATAGACCTGCGCTATGACCCAGCAACTGCACTGCTGGGGATCTACCCCAAAGATGCAGATGCAATGAAACGCCGGGACACCTGCACCCCGATGTTTATAGCAGCAATGTCCATAATTTATAGCAGCAATGTCCACAATATCTGACTTTTCATAAGAGAAATGCAAATTAATGCTACACTATATCACTGTAGATTAGCAAATCCAAAAGTTTAGTTACACACTATACTAGCACAGTTGTACCATGGTAATATACTCTCATATACTGGCAGTGATAATTTAAATTGATATATCTACTATGGAGGGAAATTGGGCAATTCATAAAAACTGCACATGCATATATCCCTTTTTGCTATCTGTATTTGGTAGAATAATTCCACTTGTAGAATCTCTCCTATAATTTTATCTGCACATGTGTGATAAAATACTAGGTCATTCACTGTAGTATTGCTGGTAAAAAACAAAAGACTAGAAATGACTTAAATGTTTATAAATAAACATTCTGATTGGTTCAAAAAATTTTATTATATCCACACATGAAGGCATAAAAAAGAATGAAGATCTTTACTTATACAGAAAGACCTCCAAATTACATTAATGGAAACAAAAACAAAAACCACAATTACAGTATTCTTCTACTTAGAAAAAGGGTGAAAAAAGAGCATGTATGTTATTTTGCTTTAACATGCATATTATGTGTATGTGAAGCAGAAAATTGGATGGCAAGAGTAACAGAACAGAAGAGAGTTTATTCCATACCTGTTTGTCTTAACAACAGGATACTTTAAAATATTAAAAACTACAATAAAAGATATTTAAAGCTTATTGATTTTATTTTAAACAGAAAGTTAAAAAGCTACTAATTAGAGAGGCAGACAAATCATTAGACTCCTAACTATGGGAAACAAAGGGTTACAGAAGGGGAGGTGGGTGGAGGAATGGAGTAGTGGGTGATAGGCACCGAGGGCACTTGACGGGATATGAGCACTGGGTGTTATACTATACGTTGGCAAATTGAATTAATTAATTAATTAAAAATTAAAATAAAAAGCTACTAAATTAATGATAGCAAAAGAAATAAGAAACGTACTTTCGTGGCTTCCATTATAATTTTGTTAATCTTGTCTTTATCTAATCCTTCCATTCCGGCTTTATTATCATTAAGTCCCATCCTAAGCAGAAGATCATCTTTGTAACTGCCATTCTTCTCCTTGGTGCTATCCATGGTGTAAACTTAAAGCTTTTTTTATTATCTGAAAAAACAAAATAAACACTGCTTTTTAAAGTATTCATGGTGAGGAGGTGGATACTTCAAAGTTAAAGTGATAAAGAACCAGTCAAACAAGTAAAACATTTAAGAATTTTTAGCCATTGAGAAGTTATCATTACTTAGACTCTTAAATTACTCTTCCTAGATTATTGTACTTTCAGAGAGAAAAAAAGGAATTAACATTTCCCATAAGTTTTGTGCCAGGTACTATGCTTGGCACTTTACACTGGAACCTCACACAGTAGCCCTGCTGTGAAAGATAAATTTTATTATCCCTAATATAAAGAGAAAAGAAATCTAAGACTAAGAACATGTCTACTGACACAAAGTTGCTAATAAGTGACAAGATCCATGTTGAAATCCAGGCCTGAGTCCAAAGTTCATGTTTTTCACATATTAATACACTGTATAGGAAATAAATACAAAAAAACACTTCGCGTACTAAACATGGTAAGTTCAATAGCTTTCATTACCTACTGTATACAGAGCTCCATTTCTTAAAGCAGTGAAAAAATACACAAAATATAATAATCTATTCACTTCTACGAAATTATTACATTTTACAATGTCATGTCATTTCTAAGGTTAAGAAAAATCCTTTCAAATAATAATTCTTTAAAGTCTTTAAATAATACTTTATTATTTACTTTTACATATATTAGCTTTTTAAAGTATTTATAGTAACCATGCAAGACAGATTTGATTATTCTCATGCCAGGAAGACAGAAACTGGAGTTTCAGCAAGGTTAAGTGAATTGGCCATCTTAAGTTTGCTAATGAGCAAAAGAACTGGTGTGAATCCAAGTCTTCTCATTCCAAGCTAATACAGCTGCCATAACATCACAGCTTTTTCCAATTTGAGTTCACTTACACTATAAAGAAATGACCAGGTGAACACTGCCATGACGCTCAACAAATTATGCCAGTGATTTCTTATTTGCATGATTTAGAGATTAATCTATTTATTCTATGCTGCCTTAAGGACCTCTTCTTTTCCTTTTTTTTTTTTTTTAAATATTTATTTATTTATGATAGGCACACATACAGAGAGAGAGAGAGAGAGGCAGAGACATAGGCAGAGGGAGAAGCAGGCTCCACGCACCGGGAGCCCGACGTGGGATTCGATCCCGGGTCTCCAGGATCGCGCCCTGGGCCAAAGGCAGGCGCTAAACCGCTGCGCCACCCAGGGATCCCCCCCCTTTTTTTTTTAAAGTTGACATCCATCACCACACATAGTTACATAATTTCTTTTGCTGAAAACTTTTAAGTTCTAATCTCTTACCAACTTTCAAATATATGATACCATATTAACTATAGTCACCATTCTATCTATACTTTATATCCCCATGATTTATTTTATAGCTGGAAGTTTGTTACCTTTTGACCACCTTTACTCATTTCACCTATCCACCACTCACCTCTAGCAACCACTAATCTGTTCTCTGCATCTATGACATCAGGTTGTTTTTGTTGTTGTTGTTGTTTGACTCTACATATGAGATAAAAAATCAGAAGGTCTGGAGGTAGAACCAGATATCAGTATTTTTAAGACACGCCCGGGTTATTCCAATGTGCCCCCAAAGTATAGGAACCACTGGTGCTGTTGTTTCCAGTGCCCAAGAGAATACTGGCTATTTTTCTGTTTTTATTGTTTGACTTTTCAACTAACATATTCAGCCTAATATCACCCTATATTTTGTGTTATGCTTTAGTAGCCCTCTTAACGTTTTCTAATAAAACTAGTGAATGTAATTGGTTTATATTTTCCCCAAACCAAGACGCCTGAAGAGTGAAGAGGCTGAATGCAGATTCACTACATTTATGCTGCCTTATTCTTTATTTCTTTCAAAACCGTATTTATTTGAGAAAGAGAGACCATGAGCAGGAGGGGCAGAGGGAGAGGAAATCTCAAACAGACTCCATGTTCTGCACAGATCCTGTCTCGGGGCTCGATTTCACAACCCTGAGATCATGACCTGAGTTGAAACCAAGAGTCAGACACTCAACCAACTGTGACACCCACGTGCGCCAAGCTGCCTTGTCCTTTAAATGATGAAATATATGAAAGGAAAAGAAACACTTGTTGAATGCCTACTATTTCATAACAAATATATTAGCCCCAAAACTCTAAGAGTTGATTTTGGTCCCTAATTGGGTCAGAAGAACTGGGTTATTATCAGTAGTGTCGGCACCAGGCAAAGTTGTGAGATAGGTAAAGTTAGTATTCAGCTACCTTCCTGTCTTGTTGATGCCCAATTACCAGACCATTTATGTCTACTTTCATGAGGATGTTTACTATCCTCTACATGTTAATGACTTCCAAGTTTATAGCTGCGATCCAAATGCCCGTCTGGCATCCTACATTTAACATGTCCAAAACTGATCTTGTCATCTGCCTCCATCCCTCAAAGCAGTTCTATTTGCATGCAATCTTGAGCCTCATCTCATTGAAGGCAACTCCATTCCCTTCCAGTTGCTCATACAAATAACCTTGTAGTCACTCTTGAGCTCCCTCTTTCTCATACTCTCCACACCAAATTGTCAGCAAATCCTGTGGACTCTATTTTCAAAATGTACCCTGAATTTAACCACTTCTCACTACTGTCATTGCTTCCACCCTAGTATGAACCACCCTTATCTCTTGCCTAGATTAATGCAACCACCTCTTAAATAGTCTCTTTCTGCCCTCCATGTAGTCATTTATCAACACAGTAGCCCAACTGATTCTTCTAAATCACAAGTGAGGTCACATTACTCTTCTGAAAATTGTACAACGGCACCCATTCTTACTCCAGAATAAAAGCCAAAGTCCCAACAGAATCTGGATTCAAACTACCTGTTACCTGTCTACCCTTTTACCTAATATTCTCCCCCTTGCTCACTACTCTCCAGCCACACTGGTCTCTGCTGTCCCTCAAATCTGGTAAGCACATTCTAATCCTGAATCCTCTCCTTTAGGGTTCTTCAGCTGATACTCTCTTGACTAACTTCCCTTCAAGTCTTTGCTTAAACGTTACGTTCTCTTTTTAAGATTTCATTTATTCATGGGAGACACACAGAGAGGCAGAGACACAGGCAGAGGGAGAAACAGGCTCCCTGCAGGGAGCCTGATGCAGGATTTGATTCTGTAACTCCCAAGACCACAACCTGAGCCAAGGGCAGACGCTCAACCACTGAGCCACCCATGCACCCCAAAAGTTACCTTCTCAATGAGGCTTTACCCTGATCTTCCTATTTAAATTGCAACCTGATTAATACCTCCCACCCCATCTTCCCAACATCCCCATGTTTTTCATAGCCCTTATCATTTTCTAACATAATAATAAACATAGGTTTACTTATTATGCTTATTGTCTATCTCTCCTGTATATATGGAAGCTCCAAGAGGGCAAGGAACTTTCTTTTTTGTTTGTTTTAACTGATGTATATCCCAGATGACTCAAGCGTGCTTGGCAACAGAGAAGGTGCTCAATAAATAATTTGTTGAATGAAGTTGTAGTATACCTGATTATTATGAGTTCCTTCTAGTAAATCATCTATGTCCCTGTAGTGAGCCTGTCTTTTGTTTTCATTGGTTAGTATTTCTGTTATTTTCAAATTTCTGGAATCTCTCATTAGTCCTGGTTTATGCTGTTCTCCCCATTAGTTCTTACTGAATTTCTTCAGAAATCCATACATTGAAAGGGAGAGCTAGCTCCCAGCAGAGATGATCATATAAGTATCAGAAAAGATTGTTACTTTGTATTTTGTACTTTGTATTTTTCTGGTAAGTGAGATTTAATACTACTTTAAATGGCTTTGTGAGAGAAGTATATAAGAGCCTAGTATGGCTAGGATATAATAAACTCTCTGGGCTATAATAAACTCTCAATCAATATTATCATTGAAGTTAAGCCAAGGGGTGCCTGGGTGGCTCGGCTGGTTAACTGCCTGCCTTGGGCTCAGGTCATGATCTCAGGGTCCTGGGATCAAGCCCTGCAATTGGCTCCCTGCTCAGCAGGGCGTCTGCTTCTTCCTCCCCTGCTGCCTTTTCCCCTGGCTCATGCTCTCTTTCTCTCTCAAATGAATAGATAAAATCTTCTGAACAAAAAAATAGTTAAGCCAAATTTCCAGAGCTGTGAAATAGCTTCAAGATAGACTGTAGAGGGGCAGCCTGGGTGGCTCAGCGGTTTAGCGCCGCCTTCAGCCCAGGGCGTGATCCTGGAGACCCGAGATCGAGCCCTACGTCAGGCTCCCTGCATGGGGCCTGCTTCTCCCTCTGCCTGCGTCTCTGCCTCTCTCTGTCTCTGTCTCTCATGAATAAATAAATAAAATCTTTAAAAAATAAAAAAGATGGACTGTAGATTCACTGTAAGCATCCTAAAGAAAAAGCCAAAGTTCATGGATCTTACAGATGAATATTGCTTGTTTTGTTCCCAAAAAACTACTTGTCCTATGATTATGAAAAAAACAGTCAAACATTTTTATAGCTCGATACTACAAATATAGTCTGTTTCACTTCAACTTAGAAGCACAAATAGTTACATACAACGCAAAGGAAAGAACTTGGGTTCTTGTGGTTTAGTATATTGGTTTAAAAGTATATTTTCTCTGAAAATATTAAAGTTCTTCCCAGTCTGATTCTACCACTAACTATTCAGGTTACCACTTAAAAAAATATAGGGCCAACCTTTGTTTTTGGTGTTAGTAAGCATGGAAAATTAGATTTTTTCAGCATTTCTAAGGAAGAAGTTTTAGAGTGGTAAGGATTTCTCCTACCTATAAAAAGCTCACAAAACTATTAGTTTTCTCCTACCTATAAAAAGCTCACAAAACTAAACAATATCACAAGTGATTAGCATATTGACCAGTCATCTGGAATTAATCTACCAGAAAACATGCAAAAATACTAAGGATATTAAGAAAGATAAAGTGAAGGAGAGAAGATGGAGAGGAAGGGAGGGAGGAAAGAGGACAAGGATAGAAAACTAGAACTACATTAAGTTCCTAGGTGTAGCTTGCTTCCTATTTCTAATACACTATTATAAATAACCAAACCCAAAAATCTTTCCAGAAAAACCTGTGCATGTCTGAAGAACAAATATTATTTTTAATCCTCTAAATGTTCAAACATTCAACAGGTTTGTTTGAACAGATTAAATGGATTAAACTAAATTTCAGGCTGTGATTAAATTGTCTTTTTACTATCTACATTTAAATACTATGAATTTTTTTTAAAAGATTTTATTTATTCATGAGAGACAGAGAGAGAGGCACAGACACAGGCAGAGGATGAACCAGGCTCCATCCAGGGAGCCCAATGTGGGACTCGACCGCGGGACTCCAGGATCAGGCCCTGAGCCAAAGGCAGGCGCCAAACCTCTGAGCCACACAGGGATCCTCCAAATACTATGAATTAGTAATATTACCCTAGTTTAAAAAAAAATTTTTTTTAAGATTTTATTTATTTATTTATGAGAGACACAGAGAGAGAGAGGCAGAGGTAGAAGCAGGGTCCAGGCAGGAAGCCCAATGCAAGACTTGATCCTAGGTCTTCAGGATCATGCCCTGGGCGGAAGGCAGACGCCCAACCATGAGCCACCCAGGCATCCCTATTACCCTAGTTTTAAAGCAACTTCCCAATTAATGCCTGACTAAAAATTTCCTTTTCATTTTATTATAAAAATCTTTAAAAAAATTTTTTTAAAGATTTTATTTATTTATTCATGAGAGGCAGAGATAGAGGCAGAGGGAGAAGCAGGCTCCATGTAGGGAGCCCGACGTGGGACTTGATCCCGGGTCTCCAGGATCACGCTCTGGGCTGAATGAAGACAGCGCTAAACCGCTGCCCTTTTTTAAATTTTCAAGAAAATAAAAATCACAACCCCAAAATTTCGACAGGTTATTTTCTACGTTCCACTCCAATTATTTTACACACACATACATGAACACATGTACTCAAACTACATGCATACAACTTTAAATGATAGCAATGAGAGCACAGATGCAACTTTGTATTTGACTTCACTTCTTAATATCTTTGCATAATAGGATGTACAAAAAATTCAAAATTATTTCAGAATGAACCATTTAAAAAGATTTTAAATTTATATGTATCACTGACAGAAAAAAAAAAACCCAGAAATAACTCTACAGATCCCAAACCATGAGAATATATGCTAAAAGAAAATGCAAGTTTTCACCAACAACATAAAATCTTTGAGAGAACTATGCATATATATTTTCTTTGACTGTCTTTTTCCTTCATGAGCTTCCTATTCATTTAACTTATGCTACTGAAGAAGAATGGGACAAAAGGCTGTTAAAAAGCCTGCACTCTATCTAATCCTACAGACATGTAACAGTTCAGGTCATGATCCCAGGATGATGGGATCCAGTCCCACATCAGGCTCCCTGCGAGGGGCCTACTTCTCCCTCTGCCCGTGTCTCTGCCTCTCTCTCTGTGTGTCTCTCATGAATAAGTAAATAAAATATTTTAAAAAGAAGTGCACTTGTATTATATAACTTTCACAGGTAAGCAAAATCCATCTCTGCCTCTGGAGGACACCATAATTTTATTTTAAAAAAGGGAAATGAATTGCATGTCTTGGTTTCGTTGTGGAATTTTTTCTTTTTTCTTTCTAATATACTAGTTATTGGAAATGTTTTTCTTTTCCCGACCAGGGCTCAAAGAGTTAGTAGTCAAAAGTAGATGCTAAAATCCATTTATTTCAGCAGAGATTAGAACCAAAAAGTTTGTTACCTCCTTCACTCAAAAGCTTGAAGCTAGAATAAGACCAACCTAGTTTTAGGATTTAAAGTCTGGCTTCTCATTGTGTGACTACAATTTTTAAAAGGTTAAAGTATTCATCATTATTAAAGTTAAGAGCTTAAATTTCTCAGATTTCAGAATTTTAAACCGTAATAGCTTAAACATACTTGCAAAAATTCCTAAATTCATATTTTTGCCAAAACCACTTGCCTAATGCCAATAAATTATTAAAGTTTATTCTGACTCTCTTATTAAATGCACATAGTATATAGTATTATGAAAACTGGTCAGATGTTGACAGTAGCTTCTAGCATAAGAATTATCCATTTCTACACTACCAAATATACTAAGAAACAAAATTTAACCTACAAATGAAATATGCAATTCTTAATACCACTAAACTAGTTATTTAAAAATACTTCATAGATGCTAGGAAAATGAAAAAAAAAGTACAACAAATGAATACAATATGTAATTACATGACTTTCTTTTCACAAATAGAATACAACAGAAGCAGGAGTGATGGGATGTCACACATAAAAGTGGGTCACAAAAGGATGTGACTTCCATCTTGGATGTTCTCAACTTAGATATTCACTCTGGGGAAGCCAGCTGCTCTGTGACACAGCCCTGTCAGAAGGTCCGTGTGAGTGAGTCTGGAAGCGGACGCTCTTCCAGTTCAGTCTTCAGATAAGACTGCAGCGCCAGGAAAGAACTTGACTGCAACCTCATGACCCAGAGACACCCAACAAGCCATGTTGGGATCCTTGTTTCATCAAAACTGTGAGACAATAATTTTATAGCTTACCTTCAAATTCTGTGATTATCTCATTATGGATCAGCACTGTACACAGACCAAAGTTTGTGTTATAGCAGTAACATGGTTATAAAACAGCTGTATCCTAAAGATTAGTAATGTTTTCATTTGAATAAAGGTGCAAATTCAAAATATGTGCTAAAAGTACATACAGATAAATAATAATTAACATTTTCAAACAATTTACCATATGCCAAGCAGGTACTTTGTATTTAAAAAGCATTCTCTCATCTGTTTCTCATGATTGCTCACTACTTTAGATATTATCTCACTAAAGTATGTAAAATACATATGGAAATTGAACCCTAGGGAATTTATGTAATTCATCCAGGATCACCAGAGGTGTCCAAGCTGAAATTCAAACCTAAGATTCTGTCCCTAGAGCCCACATTTTTAGTCAGTATGCAAAATATATAACTAAAATGCCAGGAGGTTTATTATTTTATCTTTTTATTCGTGAAAGATACTTTCATCAGATACAAAGTTGACAGGTCTTTCTTTCAGTAGTTGAGAGATGTTGCTCCACTGTTTTCTAACCTCTATTACTTGTTAAGATCATGACAGTTCATATTGTGTTCCCTGTATGTAACGTGTCATTTCTTTGTGACTGCTCTCAAGTTTTTAACTCTTAATTTTTGGTTTTCATCAGTTTGGCTACAACATGCCCAGACCCACTCCCTCCTTTGAAAGACAGAGCTAATCCAGGTTCCCATACTTTCTGTGAACACTTTCCCTTACTCCTCCTTCTTCTTCATCTGTCCCTTTAAAGATATGAAGGTTTTCTCTGTCCCTGGACATATAGCAGCAATGCTTTCCTCATCTCCCACCCCTTTATTACATATATTTACATTTTCCCCCTCAAAATCCCCAAGTGAGGAAAGGAAACAACACTCTAAAAAGGCTAAAAAATTCCTCAATACTTTTTTCTTTTTTAAGATTTTATTTATTTATTCATGAGAGACAGATAGAGAGGCAGAGACACAGGCAGAGAGAGAAGCAGAATCCATGCAGGGAACCTGACGTGGGACTCGATCCTAGGACTCCAGGATCACGCCCTGGGTCGAAGGCGGCACTAAACCACTGAGCAACCCGGGCTGCCCAATCCTCAATACTTTTCTCAAGAATATGACCAACAAAACCTGTTTAAATGATGTACCTGTTTGACTTTTGTTTACAGTATCATATACTAATTCTTAAGATTTTATCTATTCGACAGAGAAAGAGAGATCCAGAGAGCACAAGTGGGAATGGCAGAGGGAGAGGGTGACGCAGGCTCCCCGCTGAGCTTGGGATCATGACCTGAGCCAAAGACAGTTAACTGACTGAGCCACCCAGACAACTCTCATTTACTAATCTTAATCACAAAATAGTTTGGGTTTCATTCTATTAAAAAATAATAATCACTAGAAAGCAGCAAAGGGTTTTTTTTTTTTTTTTTTTAGAAAAGGCCTTCATCTCTGGAATTTACTAGCAGTTCTTTGTAGATTTTCACATGTCTGCCTGAAGGCAAAAATAAATATTTCTACATGTAGAACACTGATCCCCTTGACTTCACTTTGGTTCCTGATAATTCTCTCAGCTCATGATTTATAAAGTGTGGTTGACTATGAAATGCTTGCAATGGTGGGATCCCATAGGTATTACTAACTATTCTCAATGGGCAAATATAATATACTTTACAAATGATTTTGATACATCTATTTTTATACTTTATATATCTATTTTTTTAAGACTTTATTCATGAGAGACAGAGAGACAGAGAGAGAAAGAGAGAGGCAAAGACACAGGCAGAGGGAGAAGCAGGCTCCATGCAGGGAGCCCGACGTGGGACTCAATCCCGGGTCTCCAGGATCAGGCCCTGGACTGAAGGTGGCGCTAAACTGCTGAGCCACCCGGGCTGCCACTATACATCTATTTTTTAATGCTAAAATTTCACTGGATTGGATAAAGATAAATGAACTAGTAGTATATTAATATGTGCTTTGATCTTTAGAAAGAATGCCTTATTTGGTCAAATTATAATTTTGGAATTATAATGGCTAACCCTTTTATTTGAGATAGAAGGAAATACAAACTAGTTTGTGTTTGGTTATAAAAGAAGATTAAGAAACAAAGTTATATTAACCTTTGACATATAAGGATATATCAGACCCGGTTTGTTTTTGAGTTTCTTCTTTGAATGACTTTATTGTAAGCACAGATCTTTCATATCTTATTTAATCTTAGAAATCTTCCAAAGAGGGACATCTGAGTGGCTCAGTGATTGAGCATCTGCCTTTAGCCCAGAGCATGATCCTGGAGTCCCGGGATCAAGTCCCACATCGTGCTCCCCGAGGGGAGCCTGCTTCTGCCTCTACCTGTGTCTCTGCCTCTCTCTGTGTCTATCATGAATAAATAATCTTAAAAATAAATAAATAAACTTCCAAAGAATAAAATATTCATTTTAGGGATCCCTGGGTGGCTCAGGGGTTTAGTGCCTGCCTTCAGCCCAGGGTGTGATCCTGGAGTTCCAGGATTGAGTCCCACGTCGGGCTCCCTGCATGGAGCCTGCTTCTCCTTCTGCCTGTGTCTCTGCCTCTTTTCTCTCTCTCTTTCTGTGTCTCTCATGGATAAATAAATAAAATCTTTAAAATATATATATATATTCATTTTAAATAGAATAAAATTCACTCTATCTTGCAATTTCTGTATAGATTTATTTGACCCTTTAATAAATTGAAGATACATTATAGTGATTATCTTAGGGATCTTATTTTCCTATATATTGCATATTTTGCTATTTCATTATCCTAGGAATTAATAATCATTTTTCATCATTTATGCTAAAAGATAAAATCATAAGAAAATGAAATAGTAGAATCACCAGAATGATGATCTGGTACTGAAATCAACCATCACTATTATATTATCTTTCAGTTTTCTAATGGTATTACCCACAGTATTTTATCTTTGAAGGAAAGTATAAAAGAAGTATAGAGACACCACTTTTGCAGGGGGTGTGTTTTGGTAGCTTTCACTGATGAAAGCTTTTAATAAAAGCTAAACATAGTTTGAAACAATGAAACTTTCAACATAGTTGAAAGTTCTGAATTTTTCATTTTCTGCCCATACTGGCAAAGAGAAGAAAACTGACTGGAGAGTTTCAAAATTATTAGACAAATCAGAAGTGAATGCAAAGAAACTAACAGCACTCTAGACTATAATGATGGTGAAATTGATCTTAGAAGCAAAATCTCAGCATATGAATTTGTAGATGACTCAAATAGGTATATTCTCAAACTTAAGAATCAACGAATAAACAATGAATTTTTAAGTATAGCAAATATGGCATTCCTATCTAGTCACTCAACAGGAAGGACTTCATCATAGAGTATTTTGCAACAAGAACTTGGAATATCCCATTTTGCTAACAGGACATATGATACTGTTCTTTCATCCTTTATATTTATGCACTAAAAATTATTTAATGTGTTTTGTATATCAACAAATGTCTAAGGCAGATGTGTATACAAAGGGGACAGAAAGGAAATAGATGATGTAGAAATGAAAACCTTATTGGACTTGTACTTCTACGTGGTGTTTATAAATAAAAAATGAAAATATTTTACAATAATAGAGGAAAGAAAATGGATGTCTTCTCTTTAACAAGATTATGAGATGTCAAAGTTTTCAATGTTAATGTTTTGATGTTACAAGTGCAAGATAAAGAACCAGACATAATGATAAGCTAAAATCTATTAAACATGAGTATAATATCTGGAATCTTTATTTATAGGATGGATAGTTCAGGATCATGCATAAAAAATTGATGAGCAGCTACTTGCTTTCAAAGGACATCCATTACTCATTTCAGGAAAATATGGGATAAAAATTTGTTTACTAAGTTACAATTTTTATTACAATTTCTAATAAAGTTATTGTTCACCATCCCTTGTTACTTCTCAAGATTATTCATAAAAAATACTCAAAGATATAAAAAATAAAAAGATAGATACCAATGACTATTTTTCATGAGAAATACTCTTATACTGAGTTAAATCAATACATAATTCCTTTAACATTAAAGAATGATTGCAAAAGAGACCACTTAAATTATTTATGCATAATTAAAACATAGACTTGCTAGTAGATCCCTTTAGTTATAGAAAAACACTGTAAGCTGCCTCATAATATGCCATTGCAGCTTTAAAATGTATGTGGATGAATTTTTTTCAAAAAAAAATTTCAAACTAAAGAAAAACTATGCAACATGCCCAGAATGTAACTGGGCTCTAACAAGATTCTCAAATGTTCAATCATTTCAGGGTAATCGTTGTCTTTTTTTTGTTGTTGTTTTTGGAGTTAAAAACAATCATATATATTGATAGTAAATATTATATGTCTCTGAGTTTCAAAGTCTGGCTAGACTATTAATTAGCTATGACTTTGGGTAACTTACATAACTTCTTTGAACAATAATTTCTTTATATGTAAAATAAGGATGTCTCCTTTGCAGAATTTTGGGGGAGTGAATACTAAATATAATAAACCTGGGCAGCCCCGGTGGCGCAGCGGTTTTGCGCCACCTGCAGCCCGGGGCGTGATCTTGGAGACCCTGGATCGAGTCCCACGTCGGGCTCTCTGCATGGAGCCTGCTTCTCCCTCTGCTTGTGTCTCTGCCTCTCTCTCTCTCTCTCTGTGTCTCTATGAATAAATAAATAAAATCTTAAAAATAAATAAATAAATATAATAAACCTAAAACAATGCCTAACATTGAGTAGGTTCTTAACAAATAATACTTATTCCTTACAAAAAGTTATGCTGGAATTTGGTTGTTTCTCACTAATTTTAACCTGTTTGTGATTTTTCTCCTGAGCCTTGTTAATTGCAGTTTTTACAACTTCCCTTTAATCATCAACCAACTAAACTTACTCCATTCGTCCTTAAATATTTACTGAATATGTATCTTGTGGCAATTTAAATCTTTACTTGTTCTTTAATAATAATACCGACACTATTAAAACATACAATATCTTTATACACTTAATTATTGCCTGTATTCCTAGACAGTAAAATGCTAAAAAGCAATGAATCTGTGGGACATGTGGTATATATCTCTTATTTTTATAGCACCTCAGTCAGGACCATCATATAGCAAGTCTTTTTTTTTTTTTTTTCATATAGCAAGTCTTAATAAATACTTTAAATGCGAAGATGAAGGGCAGCCCGGGTGGCTCAGCGGTTTAGCGCCGCCTTTGGCCCAGGGCCTGATCCTGGAGACCCGGAATAGAGTCCCACATTGGGCTCCCTGCATGGAGCCTGCTTCTCCCTCTGCCTGGGTCTCTGCGTCTCTCTTTGTGTCTCTCATGAATAAATGAATAAAAACTCTTTAAAAAAAATAAATGCAAGGATGAAGATAAACTATATTCATAAACTGTATTACCATAACAATATGTATAGTTCTGTAACAGTATTTTTCAGCTTACTTGAGTAAGGAGAAGAAGATCTGAAATTACAGTAAAAGTGAAACAAATGAAAGGGCTGGGGAGAAAAACAGGAAGCAAACACATTTACAAAATAGCCATTATGAGGATCCTACCAATATTTAAAAATACCATACTTCTTATATAGTAGTACTGTAAGATACTAATGAATTTCTCAAAATAACAGTTAAAGAGCTTAAAATTTAGAGACTCAAAAGCTTGAGGGTAAAAAAACAAAGAAAATGTGTACATGCAGAGAGTAGGTATTAATAGCACTGTTCATCTATTATAGATGTGTACTGTGTACTTTTTAGACTAAAGGATTTTTTACTGTTACAGTGAAATCTATAAAATACCAACTACCCGACAAGTTTTTATCCCACAAAACCAACAGATGTAAATAAAAGATAATGGAATAAAATTTCAATTTTATCCAACAACAACAAAGAATATTTCTGCTTGGAACATGCCTGGCTTGCCTCTCTTCTATACAACAGGAAACCAGATAAAACATGCCCTTTGAAATTCTGTTTCTGAAATCACTGTCTGACTGCCAAATGTTAGAACTTTCCATCGGATGCATGGGATGCACCCTGTGGTGCTCACAGGCCGGGGTGGGGGTGGGGGTGGGGGTGGGAGAGCCCTCACTGTGGCTTGCTTTGAACATCTGGGGCCTTCCTGGTGACCAGAAAGAACCATGGTTTCCCCTCCAGAGCACGACTTTGCGTCAGGCGTGGATAGAGCCAGCCTGGGGTGCTCTCCACCAAGGGTGTTGTGGCACCTCTGGACTTCTTTTTCACCTGGTTCAGAGCAAACCCAGAGCCAATTTTACCCCACCCTCATAGCACATTCACTTCTGCCCATACTGTCCCGTCAGGCGAAGGCTGATGGAGGCCGCTGGGTTGGCCTTGATCACACACACAGGGAGCCTGTGCTGGATCCAGCTCCGTCAGGGGGACTGGTTCTCATTTTCATCACTCCTTCCTAGTTCTACTGTTTATGCTTCTAAAATGAACAAGACTTGGGGGATCCCTGGGTGGCTCAGCGGTTGAGTGCCTGTCTTCGGCCCAGGGCGTGATCCTGGAGACCCCGGTTTGAGTCCCGCACCGGGCTCCCTGAATGGAGCCTGCTTCTCCCTCTGCCTGTGTCTCTGCCTCTCTCTCTCTCATGAATAAATAAAATCTTAAAAAAATAATTAAAATAATAAACAAGACTTGATCACACACAGACAAAAGTAACTGCACGCAGTGCATTAAGGTATCAATGAATCCCTCTCCCCACCCCATCCAGTTGTCCTTGAGTTAAAAATGTTAAAAATCAATACACAAGGGAATCCAAGACATATATGCAAAGTCACCTTAGGAATCAGAGTAACAGAATAAGACCTAGTGGTATAAGCACACTATAATAAAAATTGATGTTAATAAAAATGTTTTGATACAAATGGGAGTGTGGGTGGTTAGAAAAAAGAAGAAGGAAAAAAGAAAGGAAAATAATTATTGGCAGTGCTTACTTAAATATCCATCTCTGTAAGAGGATTAACCTAACAATGTCACTCATCATTTAGAATCATAATTACTCCCCTTGGCAGAAAACAAAAATATGAGATTAAGATGTAGGAAGAAGACATCAAGCCTAGATTTGAGACCAGAAAACAAAGAGCAATCACAGGGCCTGAAAAAATGTGAAAGAATTAGAGGCTTTTGGGATACTGAGGCAGGAAACAGAGCTGAAGTAAGAATTAAGAATAGGAATAGCAGAAGCTTCCCTTCTTTGCACCTATGAGTCAATTAAAACAGGATGGGAGGTTCCATTCCAAATTATTATTCTCCCAGCTTCTCACTATTTCTCATCTACTCCTTCCTCTGCTTCTCCCATCACTGCTGTAAATGACTGCCATGGCAGACAAGGAATAGAAAAGGCAAAATATTAACAGACAATAGTAATACACAAAGTAATGCAGGAGAAGGGGAGAAATGAGAAAGAACATAGTACCAGCATATGCAAAAAGGAGAGAGAAATTTTGCAGCTGTCTGGCTGTGGGATCATTCATATGTAAAGAATGTACATAATCTCATCAGATTAACTACAAAGTTTTTATTTAACTAGATTTTATGACTGTTTTTGGTCTTTTTTTCTAAGTGCAAAAGTTTGTCCTATTATTCAAAAAATCTGGTAAGTCCTGTGAAAATGTGTTAAGGAAGCCTAATTCAAACTTGGGAAGCCATGAAGGGAGGACTATCATACACATACTACTTGTCAAAGCTTGCATAGTCCAGTTGGAAGAAAGATTTCCCCTTTGTCCAGCAATAGCAAATTGTCCTCACCAAAAATACAATTCAAAAAATTTGTTGACACTGCTCCTGGGCACTTTAAATTGCCCAAAGGACCATTTGAGGTCTCCTAAATGGTCTCTATTCAGCTCCCCATCTCATGAACACAAGTATGTCTTGGTAATATTTTCCCACTGGTTTGAAGCCTTTTTACATAGACAAGCTACTGCTTCTTCAATAGCTAAAATCCTATTGAAAAAAAAAATCCCTATCTGGAGAATCCACCCTGAGCTCCATAGTGTCTGGGGAACCCATTTTGCTGGTTAAATATTACAGCAAGTCTGTCCTGTTTGGGCAGTTCTACAGCATTTCCACTGCCATCCTCAGTGTTTAGAACTAGTCAAACCAGCAAACAGCATCATCAAAACTCAACTGGCAAATCTGTGGAAACTCTTGGCCAAAAGTATCGCTGACAGTCCTAAATCTCAGATCCACCCCTTTAGAATTCATATACTGTCACCTTTGAGATAATTTTATTTTTTTATTTTTAAAGATTTTACTTATTTATTCATGAGAGACACACACAGAGAGGCAGAGACACAGGCAGAGGGAGAAGCAGGCTCCTTGAAGGGAGCCCGATCCCAGAACTCCAGGATCACACCCTGAACCAAAGGCAGATGCTCAACGGCTGAGCTACCCAGGGATCCCCAAGATAATTTTATTTATTTTTTTTCCTTTGAGATAATTTTAAACTTTCTTTTTAAAAAGATTTTACTTATTTATTCATGAGAGAGACACACACACACAGAGGCAGAAACAGAGGCAGAGGGAGAAGCAGGCTCTATGCAGGGAGCCAGACACGGGACTCGATCTGGGGCTCCAGGATCATGCCCAGAGCCAAAGGCAGACGCTCAACCACTGAGCCACCCAGGTGTCCCTCACCTTTGAGAGAATGACTGGATGTTCTATACCTCTAGCTTCCACTTCTTTTGACCGGCACCTAATAAAGAGATATACTCCAGTATTGCAAAGGCCTAATTACATCCCTCAAAAATAATCATGCTCTAGTAGGCCAATCTTTTTTTTTTTTTTTTTTAAATATTTATTTATTTATTTATGATAGACATAGAGAGAAAGAGAGGCAGAGATACAGGAGGAGGGAGAAGCAGGCTCCATGCTGGGAGCCTGACGCGGGACTCGATCCCGGGACTCCAGGATCGCGCCCTGGGCCAAAGGCAGGTGCCAAACTGCTGAGCCACCCAGGGATCCCCTAGTAGGCCAATCTTTTCACAGCACACTCCTGGGAGATGAAGCCCTCAAACTACACACTGCAACCTAGGGATTTCATTTCTTCGAAAAGATATCTCCAAAAAGACTCTCTTCAACCACATTGGAGAGGCCCTCATCAAGTGTTATGGAACAATCCTTGGGTCACTAAAGTCCAAAAGTTGACTCCTTGGATTCATGTGTCTCATCTAAAGAAAGCTCCAAAACCCTGACTAGAACTGCCTATCAACTACTGACCTCAAATTAAAGATTTCCAGGAAATAGAGCACAGGACATTGAAGCAGACAGCTTCCCTAAGATGACAGGATCAGGCCTGTATATTTTCTTCTTTCTGCTTTTTCTTATTTTTCTCCTTGTCTATCCTCATTTGAATTTCCCAATCCTTTGACAAAACCTTATTGATTGTTGGATCGGTCTACAGGAGTTGCAACCCTTTAGTCTTCCCATAGCAAACCTTTTCATCATCTCCAATGTGACCACTAACTATACCCATATCCCTCCAGATATTTCTTACATTCAAACTTCTATAACCAGGTTTTCCTATACTTTGAGCTCTCTCCTACCATAACTCTCAATGCAACCAACCATATTTATTCTACCTATATGGTTCCCTTTTTGCTCTACTACTTTAGGTCACTGTAACAAAACAAGCCCCCTCTATACACTCTTCAAGAATAAAGTCCACAGAACAGAATAAATTCTCCCTAATTATTCCCCAAACACCACAGTCACTTGGTTCAAAGGGTCAATTGAATAATCCCAACTAATAGCACCATTAATAATCAAACCCTTGCAGGAGTCTTATGTGCACCACCTGGTTTTATCTGTGCAGCAAGTGCGCTATTCAATGGGCCAATGAGTGTTTATACAGCTGGCAGGCTGGAGGCCAAGACATACTATGATTTCTAATTTGGCCCGTGGATCCACAATAAATCTGAAGCCTTTCATTAGTCCTCCCATTGGTCTTCCCCATCAAATCTTTATTGCCAACTTAAATGGGAACTCCCAGGAGGTATACATTACTCTGGATTTGTCTCCATCATAAGGGCACTTATTCCATTGGTGGGTGTTCATGCCAGGGGATGATTAGGAAACACTCTCTGGAACTGGGAAAACTCGCTGATTCCAGCACCGAGGCAATAGCAGTCCAACAATGATCACTTGTCTCACTGGCTAAAGTAGTTTTGGATAGTCATACAGCCCTTAATTACCTATGTGCTGAACAAGATGTTTATGCAATAGCAAACACCACCTGTTGCATATAGATAACTGCTTCCTCTGAAGCAGTAGAAAACCCCAAATTTATAAAATTAGGGAACAATTATATTGACTACAACAAATTCCGCCTGCAGATTGTCCACCTGACAATCTATGGTCTTCTGATCTCTTAGGCTGGTTATCTTTGGGCTTGGGCTCCTGGTTTAGCAGTACTACACAAACAGGGTCAATATCCTTCTCCACTTATTTTGTATACTAATTTTTAGGGTTTGTATCTGTTGCCTATCAAACCTTTGTAGAAATGGTGTACTCCAAAGGGTAATACTGGCACAATATTTCAAGATGATCTCCAACACTTGAAATCGTAAGATAAACTTTTGATGGGAAATGCCTAAAGAGTCTTCTATCCTATCCTCTCAATGGTTTCCAACCTGTGCATTTCCGTCCAACGTGGGACACGGCACCCAGAAAAGGTCCTGGCTGGCACCAAGGGACAAAAATGATTCTAATAAGAAACAGATGACCTCACTCTTGATCAGTACCGCTTTAAAGAAAGATCTTTATCAAAGCAAGTTAATGTGAAAATATATTAGGGAAACCTGAAGTAAAACTGGAGTGGGAGAGCCATGAAAGTAGGGCTCTCACAAACTTATCACTCATCTTAGCTTGCACAGTCCAGCAGGAAGAAAGAAGATGGCTTTTTGGTGCCAATAGCCAGCTGCCCTTGCTTACAACCAATGAGAAGCCACCACCACTTCAGCTGTCATTTACCTCCAATGAACTTTTGTCCAAAATAACCTCTCCCAACTTCCTCTTTTCCTCTATAAACGGAAGCTCTCTTCTGTTCTCTGGACTTGCCTATGGTTCACCATGGTTGGTTTGTCCCGAATTGCCATTCTTGAATAAACTCGAGTTCGCTAGCTGAATTGCTAACCTTTTTCTTTCAGAAAAATGACAAGCCTATAAAGTTTATTCATAGACTAGTATGCTTGGGTTGCTTATACTACATATGAATATATGTGTTAAGACCTAAGTGTAACTGAAAACCATTAATTTGGAAGATACACATGCCCGATGTTGATCTAGATAGGTAAAATACAATCTTTTTTTGTACCAACATAAAAGATTAACAGACTAAAGGGAGCAATCATCTCAATATTCCTATATTCTTTTTTTTTTAAAGGTTTTATTTATTTATTCATAGACACAGAGAGAGAGAGGCAGAGACACAGGCAGAGGGAGAAGCAGGCTTCATGCAGGGAGCCCGATGTGGGACTCGATCCCGGGTCTCCAGGATCACACCCCAGGCTGCAGGCGGCGCCAAACCGCTGCGCCACCGGGGCTGCCTAATATTCCTATATTCACTTTACACACTTAGTATATCCACTTTTGTGAATACACCTGCAAGGATATTTTATAATAATTATGTAATGTCACAAAAGATGAAAACATGCAAGTTTCTTGTAGCCTTTTACATTTCTGAAACTACTGTTTACATGTTCAGACATGGACATAGATGCACTCACCACTATACAAACGAATATCCATTTTTATATACTTATGCAAATATCCATTCACAAATATCCATTTGGCAGCACAATAGTTGGGATATATATAATAAAAAGTGACTAAACTAATAATGCTATTTATTAAATTAGTATTTATTAAACACACATCCAAATTCATAGGATTATTAAGGATGAAGCCAGCTATGATTTACACCCAGGGATTATCTGCTTGCTCACTCTGAACTCACATGAATCCCCATAGTGGCAATTCTTGAACAGGCCTCACAGGAATATTGAGAGAAGATAATATGATTGATTAGTATTCAAAACGGGGGTGGGGGGTGGGGGTGGGAGTGGAAAATGCATCCAAAGGGGGAAGCAGTACCAGTTAAATCGGAAAAGACAAAGAGACTGAAGAGTAGCTTTTACGTTTTTTTCCGAACTTCATTTTCATGACATGCTGAACGTCACAAACACAGTGATAAGTCATATAAAACGATCATTTTATATTATTTTGAATAGTTTATATGATAACTTGGTGGAAAGAGATCAGCAAACAAGGACAGTCCTCTTTTTAAAAAAATCCCCAAAGCCATTGTTTTAACTAAGAAGACCTGGGGTGGGGATCCCTGGGTGGCTCAGCGGTTTGGCGCCTGCCTTTGGCCCAGGGCGCCATCCTGGAGTCCCGCATCGGGCTCCCAGCGTGGAGCCTGCTTCTCCCTCTGCCTGTGTCTCTACCTCTCTCTCTCTGTGTCTATCATGAATGAATGAATAAATAAATAATCTTAAAAAAAAAAAAAAAAGACCTGGGGCAAGTGGCCTACAAAGATCCAGGATTAGATAACAGAGTAAAGAGAAAAGGCTTTGTCACTTTCAGGTGGTAGGAATAAAGGTTACCTTCTTTCAAACCCTAGTTCAGCTATTAAAGTTACATGTGTACCTTCCTTACATTGTTTTCTATTATAATCTCCTCCAAGGCAGAGCTCTCCTGCACCCCCTTTTTACTGTCTTAAAATTACCCAGTAATTGGCATAGTAACCTGCATAGAGTATATTTATTAAATTATTAACTGAAAGACTATAGTACATGAATGATACCGAATGCTTCCTATGCACTGAGCACATAGGGACTAAAGATAGAAAAAAGCAATGGAAAAAATGGATGAAAAAAACTTAAAATTCTTGCCCCTATGGAACTCACATTGTAGTGGAACAAAATAATGCATCCATTTAAACATTTATCATGGGATTTTCATATATATTAAATGATTTCTTTCTCAGAATGCCTCCTCCCTCAACCCTAGTTAAAAACAGACCACTACAAGGAAGCAATTTCCTACAAAGTGGAAACCTCGGAGATAGAAGTGCTGGTGACTGCACCCACACACAACTTAGAAATGCAGAGAAGGTAACAGAAAGTCCGTTTTCGATATAAACATATACTATGCTCCCCGGATGCTAAATCGCATTATTAGGTGGATTTCTCAACAATTCACAATCATTTCCTTAAGGTTAATGTCCTTTAAAACCTAGAGCTCAAAGAATCAAACATTAAATTTAACCATATAAGGTAATCAAAGGGAAAATAAAACTTGTTACAGTATTGAAAATTCTAAAGACATAATTTAGTAATTCAATAAGGAAAATATCCTAAGTGGATTTTTTTCTTTTATCTCTTTTGTTTTTTTTTTTAATTTTTTTTAATTTTTATTTATTTATGATAGTCACACAGAGAGAAAGAGAGGCAGAGACACAGGCAGAGGGAGAAGCAGGCTCCATGCACCAGGAGCCCGATGTGGGATTCGATCCCGGGTCTCCAGGATCGCGCCCTGGGCCAAAGGCAGGCGCCAAACCGCTGCGCCACCCAGGGATCCCTTCTTTTATCTCTTTTGAATGACAACCTTGGGGTTAGGTGTTAACATGCTGTCAAAGTATTTTCAAAAGCATTATTTCAAGGTTTTATTCACCTGAATGACTTTCAATTATGAATTACTACTTGATTTCACAACGGGAAAGTGATCTGTAACTTATTTACGGCGGATTCAGCATCTCTAAGCCTCGATCTAGGGGAACGAAAGGACATCAATCACAGGCACTTCTCATTCCTGTTTTTCCTGGATCCCAGTTAGGGCGGCCTCTGTCGCTAGGAGTCACACTTCTGGCCACTTTGCCTTCTCCATTCTCAAAAATTTCAGTCGTTTTCCAGCCACTGCAGGATGCGGGTACTGCTTCTCACGTTTAATAACGAATTTTGTGGTTGGCGATTATTAGGAAATCGACAAGAGGTGAAAGAAGCAAACAAAAACTGAAGTCACAAAATTACAGGCCTCACAATAAAAATCGTCCCTATCGTTTACGCACCGACTACTGGGCCTTGCACCCATCGCCTCATCTCTTCTCGGGTCGCTCGGCACCTCAGGCTCGCCCCGCGGCCCGGCCGCCCTCAGAGCGACGACGTCCGTGGAGTTGGCGACCGGGCTTCGGGGGCGTTTTGGCCCACAACGTGAAGCAAACCCCAGACTACCATTTCACATTCTCACTTTACTTTAAAAACTCTTCAAACGTCGTTTATTCTCTGATATCTTCAAAATTACTCTCCACAAAATGAACGCTCGGAATCTAACAAATGCAAAGCGCTTGCCCCGGTGAAGCGCGGCACGCACCGAGTGTGAGGCGCGAGATAGGAGACCTTCGGCGGGGGGCGGCCGGGTCACCAGCGAGGTCGCAGATCCGCCCGGCGCGGCGGAGCCCGCCCGCACCCCCGGAAGCCGCGCGGCGTTCCCGGGCCTTAGCAGGCGGCCGCGGAGGGCGAGCCCGGGTCCCCCCCCAGCCGGCGCAGCTTCGTCATAAACACGCCAGGAAGAGACAAGAAGCGCGGCCGCGGGGAAGGATCATACAACCGGTAGACGAAGCCCACCCGCCACTGGACCGGTCCCCCAGGCGACAGCCTTCGGGGCGCCAACACTCACCGGTGGCCTCAGGATCGCGACTACAACTCCCAGAAGGCCGCGCGCCCGACGCAGCAGCGCCCCTCCCAGAATGCAGCGGGGCGGGGGCCCCGTCCCTCCTCCCTTGTCCGCTCCGCCCGCCTCTCCGCCCTGCGTACCCGGGGGGGACCCGAGGTAGGGTGCGGGAGGGGACCGCCGGCCCTCGGCGTGCTCCGTCAGACGTCGGAGGGGGCGGGGGAGGGGGACGGGGCGGGGGAGCAGGGGAGGACGGAGGGGAGGGGACAGGGGAGGGGTGGGTAAATAGTGGGCCAGGCAGGAAGATGGCGGCCGCAGCGGAGGTGTGAGTGGAGCGGGGCTCTGGCTGGGCTTTCTCTTCCCGTCTTTCCTGTTCCTTTTCTGTTGGAGGCCGGCACCGAAGGGGCTGCGTTCGGGTGGTGGCGCCGGGCGCAGCGCAGGGGCCACGGCGGCGGCCGACGGCTGGAAGGGCAGGCTTCCCTCGCCGCTCGTCCTCCTTCCCCGGTCCGCTCGGTGTCAGGCGCGGCGGCGGCGGCGCGGCGGCCGGACTTCGTGCCCCCTGCGGCCCCCCCCCGCGCCGGAGCGGGCACTCCTCCCTTCCCCGCCCCCCGGGCCCTCACCCCGGCTCCTGGGCGCTTCCTCCGGCGCGGCTCGGGGAGCGGGGGCTGGTCTCCCGCTCGGCTGTCGCGCCTCCATGTCGGATAACCAGAGCTGGAACTCGTCGGGCTCGGAGGAGGATCCGGAGACGGAGTCCGGGCCGCCCGTGGAGCGCTGCGGAGTCCTCAGCAAGGTGAGCCGCCCGTGAGGACCGGGGGCCAGCGGCTCAGCCCTCACCTGCCGCGAGGCGAGGCGAGGCGAGGCGAGGCGCGGCGCCGCGCCGAGGGCGTGGGGTGGGGTGGGGCCGGGCTGCCCCGGGGTGCGGGGGTGCGGGTGCGCGGAGGAGGGGCTCGGTGGCGGCGGCGAGCGCTAGGGAGGCTTCGGCTCAGGAGCTGGACTCGGCACGTCCGTCGGGCGCGGGAACCGGGCTGGGCGGCAGAGCTGTGGGAGCTTGCCCGCCGGCGGTGGGGAGGGGTCTCAGGGACACTTCGGTGCTGCTCTCCGCAGTCTTTCCCCCAGTTCAAAAGAGAGCTGTTGGCTTGTCACGTGACGGGTGCAAGAAACACACGGTAACAGGAACAGATCGGAGCAGAGGCTGACCTTTAGTCCAGGAAGAAGAGCGCTGTTAATAATAAAATATTCTTGCCGTCACAGGGCCAGAGTGAGGAAAACCCTTCTTACCTTTCCTGAAGGTTTAAAGAAAACACCCTTTTTCAAAATTTTAGCAAAGCACATAGTTGTAGGACTGGCTGTGAAGGCTAATTAGTTAAAATGGATGAGGCCCTTTTTTAAGAGAAGATGGGTGATTTATTTCTTTTGATAGTACATGGTTTGGGGCTTGTTTGTTCGTTTAGAGTTTTAGCTAAGAGAGGATTCCACATTCTCCTTTTTTACTTCCTTGTTCCTTTCTGTTAAAATTTTAGAAATGGCCAGTCCTTCAGCAAGCTGGTCATAAGATTCGAGATCATGTGCAGCCACTGGCTATTAAGAAACCACCCTGCTTCCAGTACATGTACTTTGGCTAAGCATTTGGATCTTTATTGTGGAGTTGTTTCATATTAGGTTTTCCTGTTATCTATTCAAGGCTGGTGAGAAAGGCGTTAGGTAAAACATAAGTGCCACAACCAAGACCTGCGAGTGTTAACGTTTATTTACACAGAAGAATCATGATGTGTGTTGATACTGGGATCATTGGAATTTCAGTGAAAGGCTTTCCGTAAAGCGAAGGTCGAAGCTCCCTCGGGTTCCTTTAGATTAAATGTGTCTTGTAGTTTTGGAGTCTGTGTTGAACACTTTGTGTCGTAGGTATACGTTTTCAGGTGGAATTTCAAGTGTGTTCTTCTTAATTCTGATAGACTGATCACTTTTCTCATTAAATGAGAAGTAAACATACAAATTAGTATTCTGGTGGTGCTGAGTATTTTACAAAATAGGCTGACCTTTTGACCTACTTGATATTACTATTTTGGAGGGTTGAGGAGTGACTAGTGGAAAGAGTCCTCAGTGCCCTGAGTATTCATGGTTTGCAGAGCAGTATAGTAGAGACAATGTTCTATGACAAAGTATGGAAAATCATCTCCTTGATATTTAAATGTCAAGAAATGTACTTTTTGATCGATTCTATGATGGTTGAATAACTTTTATGTTGCTGCATACATAGAATTAACAGGAATAGTTTTTGGTATTTTGTTAACAGCAATGAAGGAAATTCCCCTGAAATATAACAGTGCATTGTTATACATAATGATTTCTGGAAGCTTTTTAATCAAGAATATTTTATATTGAATCCATGTTTTAAAATTTAAAGTACATATATATTTTGATCTGTTTGTATTCACCTGGTAATTTATACAAGAGTTAAAACTCAGCCTCTGTTCTTTTTCTTCAATTGAGTAATGTAGATAAGTCTCAGTACTAATGTGTTTTGTTTCTGCCCGTCCAAAACGGACTGAATTTGGAATGGGGGGAGGTGATAAACTTACTAGAAATATACCGGTCCAAAAAAAGGAAAGTTGTTTTTTCCTATATGGTAATTTAAAATACATGGAAATACCTATGAAGCATATTTTCTGTGGAATCACTTCTTAAGCATGGAAGTTCCACAAATTCTGGATAGACAATAATTCTAGGTGATTGATAACAAATATCAGGATGGATATTGATGGGAAGAGAGTCATGCCTTGGTGGGACTTGAGAACAACTAAATCTGGATAAAATAAATCTCAACAAGTTTCTTGTGGATTCTCTCCATCCTTCAAGGTTTACCTTATCTTGTATTTCTCCGCACACCTGTTAGCTGAAATTCTGTCTTTAGAGTTCTTTTTTTTTTTTTTTAAGGTATTATATATTTATTTGAGAGAGCGAGAGAGACCGCATGAGCAGGGGGAGTGGCAGAGGGAGAGGGAGAAGCAAACTCCCCACTGAGCAGGGAGCCTGACATGATGTTCCATCCCAGGATCCTGGAATCATGACCTGAGCCTAAGGCAGCTGCTTAACAAACTGAGCCACCCAGGTGCCCCCATCTTTAAAGCTTGTTTAAAACACTATTCTTACTGTGAAGCCTTTTCTTATTTTGCCAATCATTCCATAGTGCCTTCCTTTAAGTTCCCATAGTATTTTATTCGTAACTTGTTCTGAATCTTACTCTAAATGTATTGTTTTCCTTTTGAAATTATGCTTGCTGGACTATTGGGAACAGAAATCTTTGATTCTGCTTCTGTGTTTAGCATATTGCTTTATCTCTGTTAGATAGAGGGAATAGAGGGAATGTTATGAGAAAGGCAAAAATCTGCCTTCTAGGAGAAGCTAACATTTACTGAATAAAGGTCTGGAAGTTTATGTAACTTATTGGGTCCTCTATAAGAAAAAAATATGGGAACGCCTGGGTGGCTCAGCAGTTGAGTGCCTGCCTCCCTTTCGGCTCAGGGAGTGATCCTGGGGTCCCGGGATCAGGTCTCGCATCGGGCTCCCTACATGGAGCCTGCTTCTCCCTCTACCTGTGTCTCTGCCTCTATCTCTCTTTCTCTCTCTCTCTGTCTCTCATGAATAAATAAAATCTTTAAAAATATATATAAAATTATAGACACAATTGTCGGTACCCATTCTATCACTTTGCAAGAGGTCTGTTCTAGTGAACTGCAACTGAAGGTTAAACTTCATTGGTTCTGCATAACTCTGTCCTCAACTGAGAAAATACTATGTGCCTGGCAGTCTTCTAAATCTATCCTTTTTTAATCTTGACAACTTTAAAAGTTGGAGTTTGACAGAGAAACAGAGAATAAGTCACTTGACCACAGTCACACAGTTACTAGTCCTCTGAGGGGCAGTAATTGGAAATGAGATAGGATTAAGATCTGGAGATCCGAGAAGTTTGTGTTACAGGCAATGAGGAATTGTCCGTGTAAATTTTGGAGCTAGAGATTCAGTGAGATTACTATGTAAGATAAGTAAGCCAATGTGCTTAATAAGTAAATAAGATTATGTAAATTATGAAAGAAAATGCAGAAGATACTAGAGGTAAGGTGGTTAAGCCTTCTCAGTAGTCTAGTAACCTGATAATTTGATTGGATTAATTGAAAATAGAGAACAGTCAAATTTAAGGGCTTAATATGAAGGAAAGATGAATAGGAGTTGATGACAGGCTATAAAGATTGAAAGGAACAGTATCTTTTATAAATATAGTAGAAGTATTCATGATTGTTTTTCAGCCATTCAAATGACAAGCAAAGAAAGTAAAGCTTGGAAAAGTTAACTTGTCAAAACTCGTTACACAACTAATGGCGTTTTCTCGTGTGAAGGATGGTTTGATGTTTTTGAGAGACTTACCTGATTTTGTATGCACTAACTACTCTGTCCATACAATACAGGAACACTCAGCCAGGTCTGAATCTGAATGACTGCAGAAATACCAGTATAGCAAAAGAAATAGGAACATAGGGAGCCAAGTACACCTTAGAGGAGGAGATGAATTCAGTTTTGTATGTAACCATCATTGTTTGAGTCAAGGTGTAAGTGGTGGTAAGTTAAGGGAGTTAGAAATAAGGAAATGGGGGCGCCTGGGTGCTCAGTCGAGCCTCTGCCTTCGGCTCCGGTCATGAACCCCGGTGTCCTGGGATGGAGCCCCGGTCCTGGGGTGGAGCCCCACATTGGCCTCCCTGCCCAGTGGGGAGCCTGTTTCTCCCTCTCCCCTACTCTTGTGCTCTCTCAGTCAATATCTCTGTATCTTTCTCTCAAATAAATAAATAAAATCTTGTGAAAGAAAGAAAGAAAGGAAGGAAGGAAGAAAAGAAAGAAGAAAATGGTGATTAGTGAGCTCTTAGAAAAGAAAGTTAAATTGCCAGCATGGATGAGCTCTCAGGGAGGGGTTATAATGATGGGTCTTTGAAGATTTAAGAGCTGAACTGTCTTAAACGTGCTGAGTAGGGAATAGAAAAGTAAAGATTTCTCAATGGGTACAGAGCATGAGCCAGTGCAGTATATTTTTGAAAATCCATTTTGAATTAGTTTTTGGCAGATAATGTTGGAATTAGATAGTTTTTGGAATTGTCTATACATACATAAAACCCCAAGAGCATAAAAATATGCGAAATCAAAAATTCCAATAGAGGTTACATTTCTGCCTTTGCAAGTTAATTGATTGTGATCTGCAACGTGTAACAAGACTTCAGCAACACAGAAACCATTTATAGGCACTGGAAACTGATAATCCAAGTATGTTTTTGAAAACCATTTTTTTTTATAGTTATGTAGTTACTGTTGGATTTAAAAAATAGATCTTAAAAGAAACTTGGAAAATGAATTAACTTTTAAATATGTAGTATTGAGTTCTTTTTTGTTTTTGTTTTTTTTGTTTGTTTGTTTTTGTAGTATTGAGTTCTGAGGAGTAAAAAGTAAAGTTGATGTAGACTTATTAAACATTAAGGGTCTAGTACTTTTGCTTGGATGTAGTTAAAAATACGTGTTCATATAGGAACAACTTAAAAGTAAAATTTTGCCATGATTAGCTTCATACTTCTTATGTTTTCAAAGCTTTATGCAATACCTGCCTTAGAGAATGAGAGGCTATATAAGCAAACTTACTTTCCTATTGAATATGTTAATTATGGCAGGGACCAAAACAATCTAAGGGTCATGAAGTTGGTGAGAAAAGAGTGAACACACACACAAAAAAAGCAGAATTTTTAACTGAAATCTGCTCCTGTTTTATTCCTCAATTGTTAAAGGGAAGAAAATGTATTATTTTGTAAAAACTGAAAATTATACAATCTAGAAAATCTCAGCTTCTCATTTTTTATAATCATTTTTACTGTTTATAATTAAGTCAGAACTTTCCACATTTTGGTTTTAAAATTAGATTGATAGCTGTTTCAGAAAGTTTGGATTTCTAAAATACTGACTTTTATATTTTGTTTTCCTTTTCCCTCCCCGCCCCCCCCCCCCTTACCTCCAGTGGACAAACTACATTCATGGGTGGCAGGACCGTTGGGTAGTTTTAAAAAATAATACTCTGAGTTACTACAAATCTGAAGACGAGACAGAGTATGGCTGCAGAGGATCCATCTGTCTTAGCAAGGCTGTCATCACAGTAAGTTCCTCTTCTTCCTTCAACAAGTATTTATTGAGCATCAGCTATGTACTAGGAACTTGGGATAGATCTGTGAATAAGAGAGATAAAGATCTTTGCCTTTGTGCAGTATAGAGTCCAGTATTTCTTTCCCTAAAGCTATTTTAGAGTGTTTATTGCTAGATATTATTTTATAAAGACAGTATTTATCTAGTTATAGTAAGTAAGCTCTTAATAGATTCAGAGAAAAAAGGTATTTGAAGACTTCATATCTGATGAGATCAGGACAGTTATTTGGCAGGTTACTGAAAAAGCAGAAAACTAAAAAAAATGTATCTTAACATTTAAAAACTTTAACTTAAAATATATAAATCTGTATTCATTGCCAACTTTTTGATGTAATGCTAACACCATCTCTTTGAACGTGCAATTGAGAGAAGTTGTTCTTGTAAACTATGTCCATGATGCATGATTTGCAGTTTCCAGTTTTGATTTCTCTAAAGTGGAATAAAAGCTAAAGATAGTTTTGAAAAACCCTAAGTATAGGTTTTTCTGACTTTTTTATGTTTTCCTTAATATTTTACAGATGTTTCACCTTTGTCTAATTCAATACCTTTTTAAAGAATGACTCACTTTTATTGAGTCATTCTACTTAGTTTGCATTCAGTTTAGTTTACATAGAAACAATCCTTTTTGCACTTGTATTCTGTAGATGTACGTAATATTAATTATGTAAAGACCGCCACGGGTAAACTGGCATAAACAGGGTTGGGAACCACCAACTGATTTGTTAAACATAACCTGTGGGATCAGAAGTGGCTAAATATACTAAAAATAGCATGCAAGTTGAGAGTACTCAGTGTGCCATGGCATATTTAATGAAAGAACAAAAAAGGTGTTGGCTAAAGCAGGTCAGTTAAATGGAGGTCAATTAAGGGTGCTCTTGTACTGAAAATCTGGAAATGGGTATGTTAAAACCTAATCATAGATTTTACTGATGCAGTCATAGAGAATTCACATTACGAAAGAAATTATATTGCTTGTAAAAGTAAAAAGTATACTTTAAATCTGTGTTGATTTCTTAATCTGAGTTACATAGGTTTATGTTACACATTTGAGGAAAATCTTACCGTATTTTCCTTTTTTTTTTTTTCGTACATTCTGCCCCTTATGTATATTCAGAGTTTGGAAAAACACATAGTTGAATATTGAGTTGGAAAAACTTGCAGAGGAATTGTTTGTAAGTGTTAAGAATGAAACTTCTACTCTCTATTTTTGAGATCAGTTTTAAATAAATATTAATTTAAAAAAATTTTAAAGAAAGTTTGAACATAAAAGCTCAGTATTTTTTTTGACTTGTATATTGTACATTATGGTGCATCTTGAATTTGTGTATAGTTTTGTATTTGGGGGTTTTATTTCCCTTGAGATAGATCATTATGCTAGAGGACAGAATAGTGAATAGGAACATGTTTTATAATCTTGAAGTGTCTGTCTTTGATTCTTCATTTCCTTCCTTTTGCATATCGTCAGATGCTTTTTAGTTACTATGTTTGACTCTTGAAAATATGTTGTTGGTTGATGTGAAAATGGGGTGAATGAAATTTTTATTGTTTACTAAATAGTATTCCTAGAGTACTGTTATGTTATTTTCATTTATTTATTTATTTATTCATTCATGAGAGAGAGAGAGAGGCAGAGGCAGAGACACAGGTAGAGGGAGAAGCAGGCTCCATGCAGGGAGCCTGATGCGGGACTCAGTCCGGGGTCCCCAGGATCACGCCCTGGGCCAAAGGCAGGCCCCAAACCGCTGAGCCACCCAGGGATCTCCAAATTTTTGTATACTCTTATTGACCTTTTCCTTTCTGGCTTCTGCATTTAGTTATGTTTAGATACTATTTCCCACTTCAAAAACTATAATAGCTATGTTTTCATCTAAAATTTACATGTAATTCTTATTCCTGTAGGAGTTAGTCTAAGAAGTGATGTGGGAATTTAGCTTTTTATTGTTTATCAAATGACTGTGTATTCTGTAGCCATTAATTAAATAATTTAGCTTTTCTCTATTGGCTTCAAATGCCATCTTCATTATATATTGCTTTCCTGCATGTATTTGAGATTGTTTTTGCCCGGTCTTCTGTTAACTTGGTTTGTGTATTCCTTTTCTTTGTAGCATGTTTAAAATTATATTACTAATATTTCATCAACGAACATTTCATGATCTTTTCATGAAGATAAAAGAAGTGGTTTCTTTGCATTTACTGAGCTAAGATGTTTTGGGAATTAGGTAGGTAGAGGTATTTGGTACAATGAAAGTAGTAATGTCTTTTGAATTGGTTTGCCAAGTGTCTGTAGTCCTAGCTCACCTTAGGTATCTGGCTTTGTGTACCTGAAACTGTAGGACTTCTTTAATTACCAAATGAATGGAATTCCTATTATTCTTGTAGGTTGGCTATTTGGAGATATATCCACCAGTTTCATGATTTAATATTTTCAGAAGGAAAACTGCAAGGTAATGAAAATGTTGTTAGATTTTTAAAAATTAAAAATTACTCTTAGGTAAGTAGGGGTTGAAGGAGAAGTTGGAAGATCCTGGCAAAATTAAAGAAGCTAATAGAGATCGTAAAAGCAAAGGAGAGAAGTGTTCAAAACTAAAGAAAACTATAAAACCAAACAAAAAATTTTTAAAGTGCCAAATAAAGACTAATCAGATCCAAAAGGTTTTTAAGGTGGAATTATAGTAAGAAATTATGGTACAGAATAATGTTCAGCAAATTGGATATCTCCCAAATGAGTAGTGTGCCATAAATAATCATTATACAAGGAACTCTAATGAGAAATTTAAGGAGTTGTCCTTTTATCAAGTACATGATTTTGCTATATTGAACTGGCAGAAAGAGGAAGGTATATGCAACAAGTAAAAAAGCATTAGATAGGTACTAGTTGATAATTCTCATTTGAGGAGCATTTGCCAATGAATTTCTGAAGAAATTAGAATCTTAGACTACTAAGATTTATGCTTTGAAAAACTAGTATCTGTTAGTTCTTTTGTAAATACTATCTTCTATCTTTAGATACCTTGAATGTAACTCGAATAATATAACTTAAATAATTCAAATATAATAAGTATTTAAAATATTTGGTAAAAGTTTCTATAAGTGGAAAAATATAAAAAAGGATACTTGTTGAAATGTAGGACCCAGAATGTTGAAATAATTTACTCAAAACTCTACAATTACAGAATATAATTAGTTTGCTAGGCTTACCATAACAAAGTACCATATACTGGGTGGCTTAAACAAAAATTTATTGTCTCAGATCTGGAGACTAAAAGTCAGATCACGGTGTAATCAGGGTTAGTTCCTTCTGTTGCTTTTGGTGGTCTGCCGGCAATCTGACATTCTGGTGCTTATAGATGGATTACTCCGATGTTTGCATTCTTGTTCACATAACGTTCTCTCCATGGGCATATTCATATCCGAATTTCCCGAATTTTTCGTAAGGACACCAGTCATATTGAATTAGGGGTCTGTTCTATTCCAGTGTGACCTCATCCTAACTAATTACGTCTCTGTTTCCCTGTTTCCAAATAAAGTCACAATCTGAGGTATGCAGGATTAAGTCTTCAGCATATATACGTTTTGAGCACATAATTCAACCCATAACACTAAATATCTGAGTTAGGACTACAACCCAAGTCTCCTGATTCTCATCTGGTGTTATCACACGTCACTGAGCATAGGAAAAAAAAAATAATACATTTTATTTTGTGTAAGACTTGCAAGAACATGCCTGTTAAATATTTATGAAGCCATTCTTTAAGATTTGTAATTTACTATTATTGCCTTCTGTTAAGTCTCCAATAAATATAGTCTGCATTTTAGCATTGAAGTTTTCATAAAGTAAGAAATATACATAATTTTCTAGATTTGCCTGCTTAAAACAGTTAGCAAGAGGCTTATTTTCTTAGTTTTCCTGAAGGTCTTTTAAGCTTCACATACACTAGTTTTTATTTAGTATTTTTATTTAGCATTATATCTTAATTTCCAAAATGCTTAACATTTCATACATGGGCTCTGAAGTCAACCCTGGGCATCTAGACTCTACCACCAGAGGTACCTTTGGCTAGATTACTAACTTTCTCTGAGTTTCACCTTCCTTAACTGGTTAACAATGGGGGATGTCTTGAAGTATGAATTACTTATGTGTGTTAAACAGAATAACTTATGGGATGCCCTGGTGGCTCAGTGGATGAGCATCTGTCTTCGGCTCAGGGCGTGATCCCAGAGTCCCGGGATCGAGTCCCCTATCGGGCTCCTTGCATGGAGCCTGCTTCTCCCTTTGCCTAATGTCTCTGCCTCTATCTCTTTGTGTCTCTCATGAATAAATAAATATAATCTATTTTTTTAAAAGTCATGTCATACCTTCTTAAAACTCAGATTTATATAGATATAATTTACATCCAGTAAAATTCACCCCTTTTAAGTGTATAGTTATAGCTTTCATAAATGTATACAATGATGTAATTGCTACCACAATCAGGATATAGACAGTTTATATTACCCCAGAAGGTTCTCTCCTGCCTCTTTGTAGTCAATTACCTCTTCATCCTTGACCTGTGGAAACTGTTCTTGTAGTTTTGCGTTTCCCAGAATGTTATATAAATGGAGTCATACAGTGTGAAGCTTTTTGTGTTTGGCTTTTCATGCAGCATAATGTTATTTAGAGCCATCCATGTTGCATTTATCCCTAACTTGTTCCTTTGATTACTGAGTTTAATTCCCTTGTATAGATGCACACAGTTGTTTATCCTTCACCATTGAGAGGTATGTGTTTGTATCCAGATTTAGGCTACCATTAGTAAGGTTGCTGTAAATATTCATGTGCAGCTGTTTGTGTAAACTTGTGCTTTTATTTCTCCTGGGTAGATAACTAGGAATGAGATTGCTGGGTCATACAGTAAATTGTATGTTTAACTTTATAGGAAACTGCCAAATTCTTTTCCAAAGTGGCAATACCATTTTATTTTCCTACCAATAATGTATGAGAATTCCAGTTCATCATTTTTGTCAGGACTTTTTTTTTTTTTTTTTACCACTCTAGTAGCTTTGTAGTGATCTTTGTTGTTTCAGCTTACATTTCCATAATGACTAATAATGTTTTGCATCTTTTTCTCTGCTTTTTATTTGTATCTCTTTGGTGATATGTCAGTTCAAATCTTTGTTTCTGTTTGTCTTCTTAATGTTGAGTTATGAAAGGTCTTTGTTTTTGGCAAATACTTTCTCCTAACAGGCTGATTTTTGTCACTATCATCAGAAAATCAATTACCATTTAAAACATATCTAAATGTATATTTTGCAGACTTTTTGCTCTGAATTCCTAGGGACCCTTGAAGGCTATTTATTTCCCAGTATAGTTTACAAGGATACCAGCACTCTTATTAAGTTTTTAAAATTATTTGTACATTATTTGTACAGAGGTAACATTTCTCACATTTTTTTAAATTCTTATTTTTTCGTTTGGCTGTACAGTGGTACCCTCTCTCTTAAGTAAAGCAACAAAGCTTTAGATTTAAAATTACCTGCTTAAAACTTATCATGTAGTGAATTCACTGGTATTGCTGTTGAGCTTCTTTGGAGTAAGTGGTGTGTATGCTGACCTTTGTTGTTTCTCCACTAAAGGAAGGAAACCATGGCTGATAAAGAATGCTATGTTCTCTTGGTCCCCCAAGAATATATATTATCCAACAGTTATTTCTTTTAAAAATGTATTTCTTTTAAAAATGTAGTGTGGATTAAAGAGGATTAAAGTGACTTAAAAAAGAGAAAGATCAAGTATAAACTGATCATAAGGAACCAAGAGGCCAAGAAGCCATTATTAGTTGAAGTTCATCCAGAAATTAAGGTGGTCTTTAAAATAATAATATATTGAGGGCAGGAGACAGGGTTGGGTGATGATTCTTGAAACTTAAAAATAAACCCATTTTCGTGAAGTGAAGTTTTCTCCTTTTGTGAAAGTTGTCAGTTAGTTTCATTTGACTTAAAACATTAGGAAATCTATCCTAGGAAAGATGCATATATACCTTTATCTCCTTGCCCATAGTCAGTGGGTTAAACTAAAAAGGGAGAACTGGGGATCCCTGGGTGGCGCAGCGGTTTGGCGCCTGCCTTTGGCCCAGGGCGTGATCCTGGAGACCCGGGATCGAGTCCCACGTCGGGCTCCCGGTGCATGGAGCCTGCTTCTCCCTCTGCCTATGTCTCTGCCTCTCTCTCTCTCTCTCTCTCTCTCTCTCTCTCTGACTATCATAAATAAATAAAAATAAAAAAAATAAAAAGGGAGAACTGGAGAGGAGACAATAGAAGAGAATATTTTAGAAGCTGGAAAACAGATGAACAAGTGCTAAGTGAGTTAATACATCATGGAAACCCAAATCCTAAGTTATCAGTTGGGAAACAGAACTAGATTTATATTGCAATCATATAATACTTTTGCAGTACCCGATACCTCTTGAAATAAGAATTTGGATGTGAAAGTTGTGAAAAATAAGGAGGATACACAGGGTATCAGTTTAAGAAGCAGTCACATCCCCAGATTCTTCTCTCCCAAATCTGTGCAGTTGGGTCGTTGACCAAACCCTGCACTAACCTGGTGTAGATGAGAGATTTATTATATAGAGACAATAAAATAGTGGTTTCTGACCTGGAGAGTGGGGAAGTAAGCATTAGAAACAATTGAAAGCAAGGAGTGATACGAAATACAGGTAGTTTAGGGGAAGTGTGCGAAGTGAATGGCTCCCCATACACTAGGTGACATACTTTCGTACTGAGGGCAGGAGATTGCTGGGGACTTCTAGAGAATCTGATCAGTCCAAGAAGAAAGACCTAAAGATAACATCAGAGCTTCTTCAGCAAAGTAGCCCAACTGGATTAGCCAGCAGTGAAGCTCCTCATCCTTGATAAACTGCTCATACATAACATTACAGGTTCCAGTCAGTTTTGTGGTCCCCCAGCTCTTAAAAATGGACAGTCAAGGACCAGTTTGAAGATTTGCAGTATGAAAGAGAGCAAGAAAAAAAAATCTCTTCTGCAAAAAAGAGATTTGCAGATAAAAGAGAGCAAGACAAGGCAACAAATTATTCAAATGTTCCACAAAAATAAAGAAGAAAATTTTTCTCTGTATTCTCAGAGATAAGAGCATTTGGAAACATAAAACAAAAATGGAAATGATAAGTATGGTAGCATTGATGAAAAAATCAGAAGGGTTAGAAGATAGAATTTGAAAGGGTTTGAAGATAAAAAAGATAGTGAATGAGAGAAAAGATAAAATTAATGGAATGATTCAAGAATTTTAATATTTGAGCAGTAGAAACTTCAGGAAGAGAGAACAAAGAAGAAAGGAAGCATCAATAAAAGATACAGGAGTATAAAAAATTTTGATTTCAAAAATGTAATGAGTTTACTGAAATGAATGCAAGAAAAAATTTATAGAAAACATTAAAAAATACAAGAAAAATTCATAGTAATAAAAGGACATGAGTTTTGGGTGCCTGGCTAGTGCAGTTGGTTCAGCGTCTAACTCTTGGTCTCCACTCAAGTTGTAAACTCAGGGTCCTAGAATTGTGCCCCACTTGGGGCTCAGCACTCAGCACTGAGTTCTTGGGTTTCTTTCTCTTTCTCTGACTCTCTGCTGCAATCTCTCTTTCTAAAATAAATCTTAAAATGGAAGGGAGGGATGGAGAGAGGACGAGGACAGATGGACACGTGCTTTCACATTGAAAGGATCAAGGAAGGTCAGCGTGAAAAATGAAAAAAAAAAAAGACCCATTGTTAAAGACAAATCATCATACTGAGTAGACCACTGGGAGAAATGAAGATCCTGGATGCTTCCATTGGGGGAAAAAATCACAATGAAGGATAAGGATTCAAAAGGACTATGGACTTCTCAGAATGCTGGAGGCTAAAATGCAATGAGCTGTGCCTTTATTTTTCTGAAGAATTATTTTCAACACTGAATTCTATATCCAGCTAAACCATTAAAGCATAGGGGCAGATAAAAGCATTTAAAAATGTCTCAAAAAATTTCCTTCTTGTGGCTTTTAGAATGTCTTTTTTAGGGACACCTAGGTGGCTCAGTGGTTGAGCACCTGCCTTCAGCCCAGGGACGTGATCCTCGAGTCCTAGGATCCAGTCTCACATTGGTCTTCCTGCATGGAGCCTGCCTCTATCTGACTGTGTCTCTGCCTGTCTCTCTCTCTCTGTCTCATGAATAAATAAATTCTGAAGATAAAATAAATAAAATGTCTTATTTTATATATATATATACATATATATATATATATAAAAATACTGATGAAATGATATGTTTAGAATTTGCGTCAGAATAATCCATCTGGAAGGGCTTGAATTAGTGGGAAGTAATAGATGAAATAAGAACGATCAAAAATGTTAATTGTCAGAGCTGGATAGTGGAATATGGGATTTATTATCCTATTTTTTATTTTGTATATGTTTGAAAATTCCAATAATAAGAAGTAAAAAATACTCAAATACACATTCTGCAAAGCTTTTTTTAGAAAATGTGCCCCATCGAAACAAACAAGTATTAAATAAGAAAGAGGAAGATAATAAGGCAGAGGACATAGTTCTCAAAGTGTGATGTCCAGGCCATTAGCATCAAAATCAGCTGTGAACTTGAGAGAAATACAAATTCTCAGGCCCAACCTCAGACCTAATGAGTCAGAAACTCTGGCTATGGGCTTCAGCATTCTGTCTTCAAGTGATTCTGATGCATGCTGAAGTTTGAGAGCTACTTTCCTAAAGCAAGAAAAATAGCTATGCTCAAGTAAAGAATGGAGAGCTCATTCTCTTAACTGCTTGCTCTCTGCACTTGGGTATTTGATCTGACATTTAAATGAATGGAGTCATTATACATGAAAGCGAGGAATTGCTATTAGTTGTGTTGTTGGTGCTAGCCATCTGAATGGACAATGGATGTAAAAGGTTCAGACTTTGGTAATTGTTAAGTGATTGTCTCAGAAACAGAATAGTAATGAATTGAACAGATGAACATGGGTTATATCAACCTGACTGCTGGTCTAACTGGCACTTTGACATTCTCTGCTAACATTGCTCATTGAATTTTCCATTATCTAGAATGTCTTTTCCCTCCTCCATTATCAAAACCCTCTATTTATTCTGGGTCCAAACCAAGCCACAACTTTTCAACAAACCATTCCTCATCTTTTTTTTTCCCCCTCTCTTCTAGTAAAGAATATGGGGTGTATTTTTTTAAAATTTTTATTTATTTATGAGAGAGAGAGAGAGAGAGAGAGAGAGAGAGGCAGAGACACAGGCAGAGAGAGAAGCAGGCTCCATGCACTGGGAGCCCGACATGGGATTTGATCCCGGGTCTCCAGGATCGCGCCCTGGGCCAAAGGCAGGCGCCAAACCGCTGCGCCACCCAGGGATCCCTATTTTTTTTTTTTTTTAATTTAAATTCAATTTGCCAACATAGAGTATAACACTCAGTGCTTATCCCATCAAGTACCCTCCTTAACTCCCATCACCCAGTTACTTCATCCCCCCATCTTCCTCTCCTTCAGCAACTCTTTGTTTCCCAGACTTAGGAGTCTCTCATGGTTTGTCCTTCTCTCTGATTTTTCCTCCCTCAGTTTCCCTCCTTTCCCTTATTGTCCCTTTCACTATTTCTTATATTCCCCATGTAAGTGAAACCATATGATGATTGTCCTTCTCTGATTGAGCCATTCCTCATCTTTTTGTCCTAACTGTAAGATTTTTTAAAAAAGAAACATGAACTACACAATTGTTAGGCGCTAACAAGAAGGTGTTAGGTAAGGGAATCCCTGGGTGGTTCAGCGGTTTAGCAACTGCCTTCAGCCCAGGGCATAATCTTGGAGTCTGGGGATTGAGTCCTGCATCAGGCTCCTTGTATGGAGTCTGCTTCTCCCTCTGCCTGTGTCTCTGCCCCTCTCTCTGTCTCTCTCTCTCTCTCTCTGTGTCGCCCATGAGTAAATGAATAAAATATATTTTTAAAAAAGGTGTTAGGTATTTTGCATGTTATCTCCTTTAGTCATCATAATTTTCTTCTTCTAGCCTATTACTCTAAATATTTAATCTTTCCATATATGTGCCTTTCTCTTGGTTTTGTGCTTTTGATTTTTATTTCAAGAAGAATAGTAATTGCCCACTTCTATTTCAATGGTGGAAGGATATCCATTGGCCCAGTGGTTCCCAAACTTCAGTGTGCATCTAGAGGCTTATTAAAACAGATTCTTGTTGTATTTGCAAGTTCTATGTAAAAGTGAAACTTTTGAAAGACATGAATATTTTCAAGTTATTAAATTGTTTTTTGCTATTTAGAAGACTTGGAAAGAATCCATTTTAAAAGGTCATCTAAATATGCCTTGATCATAAAGTAATTATAATCATTTAAGTTCTAACACAGTTTTATAACAAGTAATGTTATCATTATACAAATGTATATTCATGGCTCAGCCATCACATAATTTGAATGGAAAGTCCCTTATTGGGTTGTGATTCCCAGTGCCTAGTAAAAGCCTTTCAGTTGAACTATAGCAAATCTTTTTTTTTTTTTTTTTTTTTTTTAAGATTTATTTATCTTAGGAAAGGGGAGGGCAGAAGGAGAGGGAGGAAGAGTCTTAAACAAAGTCCCTGTTGAATGCAGAGCCTGACACAGGGCTTGATCCCACAACCCTGAGATCATGACCTAAGCGGAAACCAAGAATCAGATGGTTAACTGACTACACCACCCAGGCACCCCAATATACCAAAGTTTTATATTTCTCATGTGGATTTGATTTTCACAAATCACCAGAAAGTATTCAGAATTGTTGAACCAGGTAATTGAAGCTTAATAAAGTTTTGTGGGCCACAATATATTTTAGGCAGAGTATAGCATATAGAAGATTTATATTAATTTACTTACCAGAAGTCCTTTCTTTCAGTCTGAAATATTATGGTTTTATTGTACTAGAGAATGTGCTTAGATGCAGAAGTTTGCTTTTTAAGATTCTTGGGACAGGTAGGTGATCTTTTTTTTTTTTTATGGCAAACCATTACCAGTCAGATTCCATTATAACAATTCCACAAGGGATTTATAGACATCATGAGAAAAGATTACAACTTTGGGATCCCTGGGTGGTGCGGTGGGGGATCCCTGGGTGGCGCAGCCGTTTGGCGCCTGCCTTTGGCCCAGGGCGCCATCCTGGAGACCCGGGATCGAATCCCATGTCGGGCTCCTGGTGCATGGAGCCTGCTTCTCCCTCTGCCTGTATCTCTGCCTCTCTCTCTCTGTGTGACTATAAATTTAAATTAAAAAAATTAAAAAAAAAAGATTACAACTTTATTTTCACTAACTTTTAACCAAAATTTTGCATTTTCTTTATTAATGTAGGGAAAAATTACAGTAATATTGTCAGTATTTGTGACTTTTTCACTCAACAAAAATTACAGATACTATCCCATGACATTATTGACATATTGTAGATCTCTCCAAATACTACTATCTGCTACTAGATACTAATTTGTTAGTATAAAGTAACACATATATTTTAGGATACCTGAACTTAAATGTTTTAATCATAAATTTTATGTAATTGGTTTCTTCTAAAATCATATGTATTTTGCTTTACATTTTTAAAAGCATTGTTCCGAGGATTCCGAAGTTTCACCAATTTTGCACAGGAGTACATGAACCCTTGCACCACGGGGCTACACAGAGCATTTTTGTAGGATTAGAATTTTGTTTTGAGTCTATTAATTGATGCCTTCAAATAATTTAAGATGACAGAATTAATATCTAAATTTCTAAAATGAAATGAAGTATTTCAGGCCCAGTGAAAAAAAGAAAATGCATTATGCTATCCTTCTCTGCTGGGCTTCCGACTCTCTTGAATTATAAGGTTTTGTATGATCTGCCTTCTTAAACATTCAGTTCTTTTTCTTTTTCTTTTTTTAAAGATTTTTATTTATTTATTCATGAGAGACATACAGAGAGAGGCAGAGACACAGGCAGAGGGAGAAGCAGGCTCCATGCAGGGAGCCCGACATGGTCTCCAGGATCAGGCCCTAGGCTGAAGGCGGTACTAAACCACTGAGCCACCCGGGCTGCCCGCTAAACTTCATTTCTTACCAGACTCCCTCCTCTCATGATGTCCTCTCCAGTCATACTTTCCTTCCAGTGTCTTATCTAGGCTTACTCTTTCCTGCCACATCTCTTTATATGTGCTTTTCTTGCTGTCTGAACTCTTTCTTTCCTCCTTTGTTCATTCCATTTTATCCTCCTTTTCTTGGCTCAGGTATTACTTCCTTGGAAACCTTCCCTGACCCTATGATTAGATTACGTCCTTTTATTATAGGCTTTCTCATCATGTTGAGATGTATTTCTTCTTCTTCTAATTTATGGCTTGTTAAAGTTTTACATTTCTTGTGTGATGATTTGGTTAGTGTGAGCTCTGCAAAGTTGAGGACCATGCCTGTTCATCCTTACCATTGTATCCTCGGTGCCCCAAATAGTGCTTGTTAAATCATAGGTGTTCATAAATATTTCATTGGTTAGTTGGTTACATGGATAAATAAATGAGTTTTAAATCATGGCTGTCCAATAGAAATATGTGAGTCACAAATACAAGCCACATATGTAACTGAAAAAGGAGAAACAAATGAAGTTGATTTATTATGTCCAAAATATTGTCATCCTAACACACAGTCATAAGAAATTATTACTAGGGTGCCTGGATGGTTCAGTTGGTTAAGCGTCCAACTCTTGATCTTAGCTCAGGTCTTGATTTAAGGGTCATGAGTTTAAGCCTCATGTTGGGTTCCATGCCCAGTGTGGATCCTACTTAAAAATAATTTTAAAAATTTATTACTAAGATATTTTACGTTCTTTGTTTTCTACCAAGTCTTCAAAACCCAGTGTGTATTCTACACTTCTAGCTCATCTTAGTTCAAACTAGCCACATATGACTAATGACTGCTCTGTTGTACAGCACAGGTTTAGATGTCAAAGCATATTGAAAATTAAGAAATTTGGTACTGGTTGCATCATGGTTCACCCTTTACCTAAGGGTTAATATTAAAAGCAGGATTTTGTTTATTCAGAAATTCCCAAAATTGAGGTAAAAATATGAGAGAAAATACCCAGAGAGTGTATCAAGTCAATACTTTAAGTGAAAAAAAATTGCAGCAAATACTGAATACTTATAATTTGCTTTCGTATATATTTTCCTCAATATTTGCATGTTAGGTTTATAAACAGAAAAGGAAAATAGAGTCTTTGGAAAGATGTTATGCAATTGGGGACAGTGAGATTATGCAAACTAACCTTGTCTGGGAACCTTTTCTTAGGTTCTGCTCTCTTAAAGTAAATAACATTTTTATTAAGTGGTTCTTGTTATCTGAGCATCTTTTATTGCAGGATGAGTCTGGAAAGGCTTCTATGGTAAAGTATTACTGTATTTTAATGAGTCTGACCACCAAATTTAAGATGCACCATTATTTTGTATGTTACATTGCCAATTCTAGTTGATACCATTGTAAGACACATCCTTATTTCAAAAATGTAAAATTTGCATGTGTGGCAGGGGGTTTTATAATGGGTGATAATGAAGTATTTGAGTAGAAATCTCACGGAGGAAAATGAATGTGGGAAGACGTGACTTGGTAAGAAGGAGCAGCAGTTGTCAAGTTCCTCCAGGGTAGTTGAAGGAACTATAAGGAGGCCTGTCTGGCTGGAGGCCTGTATGGTTTATAGACAAAGGGAAAGTGGTAGGAAAAGTAGGCACAGAGGTGGTGCTCCTGGTTGTGTAGAGCCTTGTGGGTCATCGAAGGACGCTGACTTTTTTTTTTTTAGGACATTGACTTTTTATGTTAAGTAAGAAGAGAAGTTACTGGAAGCTTGAACAGTGGAGTGATTTAATTCTTGTACTGGGATCACTTCTCGCTGCTTTGTTAAGAATAGATTTTAGGAGGCAAGAATGAAAGCAGGGAACCAAAATTAGGCAGCCCTAGGTGACTATGCAAATATTTGAGATGGGAGATATCAATGGTTTGGATCAGAGTAGTATTGGTGGAGATTATGAGAACTGATTGGATTCCAGATTTAATTTGAAAGTACAGTTGACAAGGTTTGCAGATTTGCTGATGGAAGCCTCATACGATGTGAGAAAAATGAAGGGTCAGATGATTTCAGGTCTAAGCATTTGGTAGGTATCATTTATGGAAATGTAGAAGCCTGCAAGAGAAGTTGGGTGAAGCAATCAGTTGACCAGTTTTGAATGTTGAGATTAATCCTCTTAAACATTCAGAAGATAGGAGGCAATTAGAGGTTGAAGGGAAAAGGCCTGGTTGAAATTATAAATTGTGTATATTTGTGTGCATATATGAATGTACATGTGTCACATAGTATGTGTCCATGTATTTTTATTTTTTGATCCTTATGTCATTGACTGTTTCTTCAGAATTCCTTTTTTTTCTCTTGTGTATTTAATCTTTGGTTTTAATATTAGTGATTTTGTTAACTATTTGATGACATTGTCTCCCTTTAACAGTGGGATATAAAGAGAGATTAAGTAGCTGACTTTCAAGGTACTGTTGTAAGGAAAGAGACTACTCCTGTTTTTTTAAGGTATCGTTTTTAACTTTTCATTTTGGAATAAATTTATACAAAAAGTTGCAAGATAATGTGATAACTTCTGTGAACACTTAGATTCACCAATATTTTAACATTTCTTGTATCATTCTCTCTAGGCACATGTGTATACATGCCTTATATTTTTCCCTGGGTCATTTGAGAGTCGGTTCCCTTTACTTGTTTTCCACTTAATGCTTAAGTGTGTAATTTCTATAAGCAAAGACACTCTCTGTAGATATAACCATAATATAGCTAGCAAAGTCTGGAAATTTCATATAGTAATAATTTTTTTCTAATTGATAGTTCATATTCCAGTTTTATCCATTGTTCCAACAGTGCTCCATATAGTATATTTTCTCCCTTTAGTAAAAATTCAGTCTAGGGACGCCTGAGTGGCGCATGGAGCCTGCTTCTCCCTCTGCCTGTGTTTCTGCCCCCCCCCCCCCACTGTGTCTCTCATGAATAAATAAATAAAATATTTAAAAAATAAAAAATAAAAAAAATGCCGTCTAGAACATGTATTACATTTAGGTGTCCTGTCTCTTTAGTTTCACTTAATCTAGAGCAATTATTTCCTTACCCTTACTTTGTGTAGTGTAGATATTTTTGAAAACTACAGGCCAGTTATTTTCTAGAATGTTCTTCACTTGGGGTTTGATGTTTCTTTGTGATTTGATTCAGGTTCTGCATCCTTGGCAAAATACACTAAAATGATGTGATATCCTTCCCTGGGTATCACATTAGAGGCAAGATGTCTGTACTTCTTTCCTTCAAACCTCTGTCCTATCATTTTGTGTTTTTGTTTTTGTTTTTAATGTGTAAATGTTACAGTTAAGATTTATTAGGCAGGGAGGAGAACAAAGATTCTGTGACTTAAAAAGGAAAGTTGGAAAAAACATTGCATTAATTTTGGTATGCTACTCGCCACTAAAAATCTTTCAACTAATTCTCCTTATTTCTTTTCTTTTCCTTTCCTTTCCTTTCCTTTCCTTTCCTTTCCTTTCCTTTCCTTTCCTTTCCTTTCCTTTCCTTTCCTTTCCTTTCCTTCTTCTCTTTCTCTTTCTCTTTCTCTTTCTCTTCTCCTTCTCTTTCTTTCTTTCTTTCTTTCTTTCTTTCTTTCTTTCTTTCTTTCTTTCTTTCTTTCTTTCTTTCTGATTTATTTATTTATTTATTTATTCATTCAGATTGAGAGAGAGACAGGCAGAGACACAGGCAGAGGGAGAAGCGGGCTCCATGCAGGGAGCCCAACATGGGACTCGATCCCTGGTCTTCAGGATCACGCCCTGGGCTGCAGGCAGCGCTAAACCGCTGTGCCACTGGGGCTGCCCCTTATTTTGTTTCTATGCCAGACTTTCAGATTATCATATATTTCTGAGTGGAATATTTACAGAGAATGCATTTACCAGAAAATTGAAATGTCTGCTTACCAGAGCATTTATTCCTCCCTGTAAATCACATGATATGTATACTGACACATGCCTAAATGTCTTGGGGTGCTGACAGAATCTAGTTTCTACAGCTACATAGCAATATTTTCATTATCCAGACTGTGGGGACGTTGCCAAGATCACACCATCTATGTTAGATTCTGAATATAGCCAGTTAGCCTCTCTTTAATGCCTCTGTCATCAGCCTGCACAAGTGATGTTAATCTTATGTAGTCCACTTTGAACATTTTGTTGAATATTTTTTATTTTTCAAAACTTAAAAAGAACTTTTAATTTTGAAATAAATGTACTTTCACAGAAACTTGCAAAAATAGAACACAGGGGTTTTATTTATCCTTCATCCACTTCCCTGCATGGTAAAATCTTACATAGTACAATTCAAAACCCAAAAGTTGATACTGGTACAACCCACAGACCTTATTCACATTTTACCAGTTTTACATGTACTCATTTGTGTGTGTGTGTGTGTGTATATGTGTGCATGCATGCATATGTATGTATGTAACTCTGTGCAATTTTATAACTGGCGTAGATTCTTGTAACCACCATTACAATAGAAATACAAAACTGTTTCATCAGCACAAAGATCCCTCATTCTTCCCTTTATAGTCACTCTTCTCTCGTCTCTCTCCAGCCTACTATCTCATGTCTAACCCCTGCAACCATTAATCTTTTCATCATTTCTATAATTTTATCATTTTAAAAATTTTATATAAATGAAATCATACAATGTTACCTTTTGAGATTTGCTTTTTTCTTCAGCATGATTTCCTCAAGATCCACTAGGCTATTGAGTATATCAATAACTTGTTCCTTTTTATTGCTGAGTAGTATATATATCTCAGTTTCTGTACCATTCACCAATTGAAGAATGTTTGGGTTGCTTTCGGTTGGGGAGCTGTTACAAATAAAGCTGTTGTGAACACTGGTGTGCATGTTTTTGTGTGGACGATAGTTGCCTGAATTTCAGTCTCCACCTTCAATAAATAAATGTTTGTTCAGTGTAAGTCACTGTGGCCTGAATTATATGGGTGTGCCAAACAGGGCCTCTGTTGTACAGTCTTTAATCACGTGGTTGTACTAAAGTGCTATTGAGGCAACAGCATGATTAGGATCACATTGTACATATGCTTTTGTAACCTCTTTTATCTTCTTCTCACATACTAAGTTGTCAAATTTCCAACCTTTGAAAATACTGTTTTTGAATGGATATCTATTACTCCATTATGAAGTGAACATTTACTATTTTTGGACTGTTTATTACATCATTCAGAGGTCCTCTCATGGAACCAGAAACCACTGTAGGTATTTCAGCAGAAAATGTTTAGAACTAAAAGAACAAAAGAAAAACACTGTGGATAGTACATAGGTATTAATTGCAGTGACCAGCTTTTATAAATCGTAGGGCCAGAGGAATGAAGGGATGAAATTGGGATTAACAGAACCTATAAGTTGGAGATAGGGCTGGGAGTTGGACCTCGGAAGAGAAAGTGTTGCCCACTGGTGCTGGTACTGGTATCATAAGAGCCTTTTGGGACTGAGGCTCAAACATCTGAGTTGAAAGGACTCCCTGATAAGTGAGTCCTTTCAACTGGACTCAAATATCAGTGGAGAGGATATTTGGCAATGAGTAGAATAAGGGTAACTTTTCTGTTGTGGTGGTACTGGGTGGCTAAAACTTTAACAGAAAAATCAACCAGTTATCTTTTTGACCAGCAGAACCTAAGAAAGGTTTTGGTACTACCAGGGCTAATGGAAAATGAGAAAATACACAAAAGAGAAACCAGAGAAGGGGAACTCAAAATTGTGTAAAAACTCTCCCCAAATTTCTGGTTGACTTCTGAGCTACGTATGTGTGAGGCAGATGGAAAGTGGTCTGAAATGTGATCAGAATTACTGCCACCATGGCAGAGATGCAGGGAGCTAAAACTCTTAAAGAACACTTGCCATTTTTTTTAGCTGTAGGTACCAGGAGAAGGAATGCAGTTAGTGAGGAGGTAATGCAGAAAAAAGGGGCTAAAGAAAGGGAACCTCAAATTCTAAATATAAAACTCTGTCCAAGTTTGTACCTGGCCCCTCATTTGTGTGTATTGCAGACGAGAATGAAAGTACTCTAAACTGAGATCCTAGCTGCTGCCCATTAACACATGATGGAATTAGTAATTTGGGTCTGAGCATGTTAATTGCCTGCTAAAAGAAAAACAGTATTTTTCAGAACAATATAACAGAATCCAGAGTTTACAGCACAACATTCACAATTTTCAAGGTCAACTCGAAACTACTCAACATGAAGAGCTAGAAAATAACAACACATTCTCAAGGCAAAAGACACAAATGCCAAATGCAAAATGAACAGGATGTTACAATTATTGGACAAGGATTTTTAAAGAAGGTTTTATAATTATGTGAAGTAAAAGAAAAATAGGCTTGTAGTGAATGAAAAGGAAGGCCATTTCAGCAAAGAAAAAGGAAACATATAAAAAGAACCAGTGGGATATCCAAAATAAAAAACATGTATTCTCTGGGATTTATAGTAGTAGATAAAGATGACAGAGAAAATAATCCGGTTTTTGAATATAGATCAAAAGAAGTCATTCTTAACCTAATTTGGTTTTTTTGTTTCTTTGTTTTAAATAAGCAGAATTAAATGGGTTTTTTGGAGTCTTGAGAGGAGAAAAGAAATTGAAAAAATATTTGAAGAAATTATAGTAAAACCTTCAAAATTTGGTGAAGAATGTAAATTTATAGATTCAAGAAGCTATACAGCAACAGGATAAATAGAAACCTAACATATCAAACTGCTGTGAAAACCAAAGATAAAAAAATCTTGAACATAGCTAAAGTGACACATAAATGGGGAGATTCAAATTACCATACACTTCTTAAGATCGTGGAAGCCAGAAGATGTCTTTTAATGGAATGAACGAAAAAAATTATCTTTCCAAAATTCTGTATTCAGTGAAGATATTCTTCAAAAATGAAGTAAAAAAGATATTTTTAGGTAAAGGAAAACTAAGAGAACTTATGGGCAGACCTGTACTACAAGAAATGTTAATGGAACTTTTTCAGGCTGGAGAGAAATACCCCCAGTGGCAAACTGAGGTCTTTAGGAATTGGTGAAGAGTATCAGAAAAAGTGAATATGGGGATCCCTGAGTGGCTCAGCAGTTTGGCGCCTGCCTTTGGCCCAGGGCTTGATCCTGGAGTCCTGGGATTGAGTCCCACGTTGGGCCCCTTGCATGGAGCCTGCTTCTCCCTCTCTGCCTGTGTCTCTGCCTCTCTCTCTCTCTCTCTCTGTCTCTCATGAATAAATGAATAAAATCTTTTTTTTAAAGTGAATATATATCATTAATTATAGGATTATTTTTTCCCTTTTAATGCTTTTAAGATACAGAAAATCTGAATAAGCCAAAGTCAAAAAAACTGATGTTGTTAATACCTCCTCCATCAAGAAAACATTTCCACCACGATTTCACTGGTATGTTCTTTAATACATCCAAGAAGTAGTCCCAATTTTATGCAGAGTCTTTCTAGTTAGGTTGCCAGCATAACTGTGAAACCTAAACCTGATAAGACATCACAAGAAAATTATAGCTGTGTGATGGACATAGATATTGTCCATATTTCTTTACAAAATATTAGCAAATCAATAGTATATAAAAAGATTTATGTATCACTTCTGAGCCTTTTGGCTAAGATAGTATATAGTATCTGTCCTTACCATTTTAATATCTGATATATTCTCTATCCAAGGACAATATAGTAACTGGGTTTTTGGATCAGGAAAATGGCTGATCCATTCCATGCATCAGCCTTGTATTATAGTACCTCTAAGAATGGTGCACCCCCTTGGGACAAAAAAAAAAAAAAAAAATTGTATGTCACGACCAAATGGACCTTATCTCAGGAATTCAAGGTTAATTCAATGTGTTAAATCAGTCATTGTAATTTGCCATTTTAGCAAACTACAGAAATTCATAACAAATTTCTGAATTTGTTAGATACAGACCAAAAAAAGGTTTGGACAAAATCCAACATTCATTTAAATTTAAAAAAGAAATTCTTAGGTAACTAGAAGTAGAAAGGAAAATCAGTCTAATGAAGGACATGAACAAAATTCATAGTTTAACATCGTGCTTAATGGCAAAATATTTTATGTGTTTCTCCTAAGATTAAGGTCGGGGCAAGATGTCTGCCCTTAGCACTTCAATTTTAACATTGTTTTGAACATCCTAGTCATTTCAGTGTGGCAAGAGAAAAAGATACAAAAAAGCATAAAGATCAGAAAGGCAGAAGGAAAACTGCAGGTGGCATGAATGTTTTTGTTTTGTAGGTTACTTTAGGTGTATTATTTAAACAGGTAGCAGATGTACTAAGTGAATTTTGCACAATCATGGAATATAAGGTTAATATTACAATTATGAAATGTATTATATACTGTAAGCAGTGAAATTTAAAAACAATTTTATGTATAGTAACCTAAAAAAGACATTACTTAGGAATCAGTCATTGTGCATCGTACCTGTACAGTACAGACTAAATGAGATTGTGAAGATAAAGAAGACATGAGTAATTGGAGAAATGTCCATGGATTGGAAGGGTCAATATTGTTAAGAGATCACACATTCCCATATTAATCTATAGAAAACCTATGGAATCACTGCAACCTGGTACTAAATGTATCTAGAAATACATAGGTATATGCAAACTACCGAGATTAGCCAAAGCAGTTTTTAAAAGGTGAGTAAAGTTTGAAGACAACACTACATGATTTCAAGACTGTTACGCAGCAATAATTTAGTGTTTTTGGAGTTAGACATAAAACCCCCAGATTAAGAGTTTTGCATGCTTTACTGACTGAGCCAGCCAGGCACCCCAAGAATAGACATTTAGATCAGTGGAACAGTGTAGAGTCCAAAAGTAAGCCCAAACAAGGATGTGAAATAACTGGATTTTGTTAGACTACTGGTAAGAATGTAAAATGGTACAACTATTTTTGGCAGTTCCTTAAATGTATACCTACGTTTTTGAGTTAGGCATTCCAATCCTAGGTCAGAAGTAAAAATAGGGGCGCCTGGGTGGCTCAGCAGTTGAGCATCTGCTTTGGCTCAGGTCGTGATAACAGGGTCCCGGGATTGAGTCCCACATCAGGCTCCCTGCATGGAGCCTGTTTCTTCCTCTGCCTCTGTTTCTGCCTCTCTCTGTGTCTCTCATGAATAAATAAATAAAATCTTAAAAAAAAGTAAAAATATATATCCATATAACATAGGAATTTTCACATCATTTATTCAAAATAAAAAAGTGGAAGCAATTTTTCAACAGGTGAATAAACAAAATGTTATATTCATTATAAATCAACTCAGCAATAAAAAGAATCAATTACTGTAAGACACAACAAAATGAATACAAAAATTGTTATACTGAGTAAAACCACTGAGGCATAAGAGTACATACTGATTTCATTTACATAAATTTCTTTAAAAATGCAAACTAATAAATAGATGAAAGCAAATTCTTGGTTTTTGGAAGGTGTTGGCAGAGGGAGGGATATTATATAGAGAACATGAGGAATCTTTAGAAGGGATTATGTAAATGAAAACATTTCCATCTTAATTGTGGCAGTGATTAAAATCGATAAAGTTTACTATATAGTAATGATAAAGTTCATTAAAAATTTGGTTGACTTTCTTTGAATTTCTAAGTCTTCTTACATTCTGTCCCCTGAGTTTAACCTTTTAGATAGTCTTTTCATTTCCACTTTTGCCCCTACCAGAGAAATCTCTTCTAAAGCATCCTGTCATACTGTTCTAATCTAGACTTTGGAGTCTCTTCCATAACTCTGCTTCTTGCATTTTCCTTGTCTTCCTGGGAAGTCCCTTTGCTGCTTCTTTTCCTGGATCTCAAATGCTGCTGACTTCTCTTGGTTACTCTCTCATTTTGGTGACACATACCTACCAGATTTGAAAGGTAAATGTTTCTTTATGTTCATGGTTTAGAACTATCATACTGATTAAGTGCCTGGGTGTGAAACCCTTAAATATCATTACTTTATGCCTTTTTTCTTGGACTACTTAATTTTCTCATAGAAGAATCTTCCAATGGTCAGAAGGGGATAGAAGGAACTTGTGTGGGTGCTAGCTCTCTGGAAGTCAGGTAGGGGAAAAAAATAAATATGAATATTTCCGTATCTGCTTTTTTTTTTTTTCCTTTCCCCACACCCACTGCTGTGTAGGACTGTCCCTACTTCTAAAACTGATATAATCTCTCTCAGAGGTAGGGGTGGTGCCTCTAATATTGCACCGTGGTAGGTGAGTAGTAACCAATGCTTGGAATTCCTGGGGTTTAATTGCACCTTTAAATGACTCTTGATCTTATTTTTTTCCAGCTACACCCTTGCTTTTACTTTTATGGCTCCCTGTTATCTCCAGTTCCCTTGCGTTTCTGTCATTGCATACAAATTGGCTTGATTTCTTTTCTCTTCTTTTTTCTTGTAGATGCTTAATTTTCAGCTTTCTCAAGCCAAATAACTCAGTTACCACATTCTACTTTTAAATTTTGTCGAGAGGTGCCTAGGTGGCTCAGTTGGTTAAGCATCTAACTTCATCTCAGGTCCTGATCTCAGGATCCTGGGATGGACCTCCACGGCCGGCTCCCTGAGAGTCTGAGTGTCCCTCTGCCCCTCCCTCCCACTTGTGCCCCTGTGCTCGCTCACTCTATCAAACAAATAAATAAAACTTTAATTAATTTTGTAGAAAATTTTTCTTTCTTTTTCTTTGTGGATTTATACCTCTTGTTCCTATAACATTATTTTTAATAGCTAGTGAAGACTTTAGACTGAATGCATGTGTCCTCCCAAAATTCTTGTGTTGAATATTTAATTTCTCATTGTGATCACATTCAGAGGTGAGGCCATTGGGAGGTAATTGGGTTTAGATGATATGAGAGTGAAGACCACATGATGAAATTGGCACCCTTCTGAGGGGATGAAGAGACCACAGAGTTCTCTGTCATCCATCTGAGGACAGAGTTAGAAAGCAGCCATCTGTAAACCAGAGAGAGGACCCTCAAACACTACTATGCTGGCACTGTGATCTGGACTTGTAGCCTCCAGTACTGTGAGAAATTTGTGTTTAAGCTCCCTGTAACACTTACTGGTATTTTTGTTATAGAAACTGAAAGAACTGACTTAGACACACCAAGACAGTAGATATAAGTGTCATTTCACGTTTTGATAAATTTTTTTTGATCCCTTGCGATAAATTTTAACAGGGTAAAGTGTGAGGCTCACCTACGTTTTCCTTGATATTTTCCTTTTTTGTTGTTGGCTTTCTCATTGGGGACACAATTTGGTTTTGGGGAGAGTAAAGTAATCTCATTTGTGTTCATTGCAGTTGTGTTTGAATCAAGTAGTTCTCTATTTTATGTTGGAGTGTTGTATGTACGTTGACATGCGATATAAGCTCAGTTGTCTAGATTTCAATATTTTCTAAAACATGTCCTCTTAAGAAGTCTGTCATTTGCCCTGTAGGCATCGCTTCCCTCACTTTTACACATTTTGGGAAATCAAGGCTTCTATGTTCACAGACTCTATCACCTGATAATTGATATATCCCTCTTTTATGCCACCTACCTGTCAAATTGTTGATGGTGGAACTGGCTACCTTGTATACATTTTCTGTTAACTACCATCTCTGTGTATGGGTATGAAGATACTGCATTCATCACAATGGTGACATTCAGTTGAAGCTACCAAATTCTTTAATTCCAGCTTTCTAGACTACCATTTTATTTCTATTTCTATGCAGCTCTATCTAAAGCTTGACATTTTCCACATTTTTAAACTTTGAGCAGGGAGAAGAGATCATAATTTATACTTGGCAGATTTAGAAATTTGGCAAATTTTACATACTGATTTTAGATTTTATTAAGTCACTCATATCCACAGGAAGCCTGTGGTGGGTTTCTGTTTTCAGGAATATTTTAAATGTGGCATTGTACTACTCACTGGAAGATTGTGAGGAAGTTTTGAAGATGTCAACTGTAAGACATTTTCAGGAATGGTAGCTAGAAATAGACTGATTATGAAGTGAAAGTTTAAAAATCTCTGGGCCATTCAGAATAGTAGACTGATCAGTTAAATTATTTACTTGGTTCTTCAGATAGTATATATTCTTTCCCTCCTCCAAGAAACCTTTTTTGGTAACTGGATTCCATTCTTAAGGCTTGACTATCCATAGTCCAAACTGTGATGTCGAGCACATTGATTCAGAAAATGCTTAACTTACATCCTTTAGCCAGTCAGATCTATGATTTGTTGTCTTAATTTTAAAAGAGAAATCTGTTTTGTAATCTAAAGAATATTATGTATGGCAGTAGCACCTGGGTGGCTCAGTCAGTTAAGTGTCTGCTTTTGGTTCAGGTCATGATCCCCAGGTCCTAGGATCAAGCCCCTCATCGGGCTCCTCTGCCTCTACCTGCCTCTCCCCCTGCTTGTGCTCTCATGCTCTCCCTCTGTCAAATAAATAAAATCTTTTTTTTTTTAATTGTGGAGTTACAGTATTTTTGCTAAACAGATGAGATAAAAGATTGATGCTGTTTAAAAGGAGGAAAGAATAAATGATAAATCTTGGAAATACAAAATGTAGATTCTGTTCATCAAATAAGTTTATTATTACATTGACCAGAGAGGACTTTCTCTTTTCTAAGATTATTCACAGGAGAAGAAATTGATTCACTCTCTATACTATGTCTAGTAGAAGAGGTGCTATATGTGATGGGTCCAATCATATTTGAATTAATTTACTGAACAAAAATTAAAGATATAAAATACTCATTTTACATATTCTCACAAAGAATGGAAAAGACTGAACCAAGTAATTAATATTTTCACTAAATGTTTACTTTCTGTTATAGGCAGTGTCCTCTAACGTAGGTCTTTTTTTTTTTTTTTTTTTTATCTAACGTAGGTCTAATGGTAATGTTACTTTATTTTTCTTCTCATTGGAAGCTCTCCTGGTGTTCTCAAAGACATTTAAAAAGTTAGAAGTTAATTTGAGATACTTAGAAGGAAATGTTAACATTATTTTGTGACAGAATGTATTTTGTTTATCACATTTAATGAAATACAACTATTTGCGATGAGTTGTTTTTTTTTTTTTTTTTTTTTTTTTTTTGAGTAATGGAGGCATGGAAAAAAGTAGTAAACATCTTCCCTAAAGCTTATTTTGGTGGGTTTGTTGTGTGTGTGCTTATGGTGATGTTCCCCCTAGTTAAGCTAATTCAAAGCATTTGATGAAAGTATTAGCTCTGTTTTTTGAAATATATTTATGTACCAACTCGTTTGTAGGAGTAGTGAATAAAACTTAGTTTTTGGTAACTGTGTCTTGTGCTTTTTATCTGAGAGATCTTCAAAAAACAGTTATTTGAGTAGAAAAATAAATAGAAAAATAACAGGAGTCACCCACCAGCCAGAATGGATATGTTCATGTTTTTGCTCTTGGGTATAACATTTCTGAGAATATAATTAGCTTTGCTTTTCATTTTCTACTTTTTTCTCCACAGCCTCATGATTTTGATGAATGTCGATTTGATATTAGTGTAAATGATAGCGTTTGGTATCTTCGTGCTCAAGATCCGGATCACAGACAACAGTGGATAGATGCCATCGAACAGCACAAGGTAGAGGCTCTAGTGTTTACCTGTCAGTGGAGGATTAGGCAAGATACTGGTAGTAGTAACTCCTTTTAAAAGTTTTACTTTTTTTCTTTAAGAAGTTTTGAGATGTAACGTGTTTTTAAAAAGTCGAACATTATTTGGATAGTAAAGATCAAAGTAGTACAGATATAAATTTTTGAAATAATTTTATTCCTAACATTTGAGTTGCTCTAAGGGAATTTGTTATGACAAATGTTTTTAATTTTTTTTTTAAGATTTAATTTGCTTTATTAAATGATCATGAGTTAGGCAGGACCCAGTGTAGCAAATTGAGGGGCACACCAACAAATGGTTTTCATTGTTAATTAAAACAAAATGTGCCCTTTTTTTTTTTTTTAAAGTAAAACAAATCTTGATTTTTATACTTAGGATTTGTTCCATAGTAAATGCCTTTGTATGATCTGGATAAAAGGTTTTTGAAATAATATTGAATGTATAACCATAATATTTAGAAGCTTCACTGTTTTTATAGTCATCTGTAGCCTTTTGGGTAAATTCATAGTGTAAACATTTGTCATTTAATTTTTGTAAATAGGAAGCTAATAGTAAACCTTTAGAATGTATTTCTTATATAGATGTATAATCCGCATTCTTGTTATTTAATAAGGGGCACGTGGGTGGCTCAGTAAGTTAAGCGTCTGCCTTCAGCTCAGGTCATGATCTCGAGGTCCTCAAAGAATCAAGCTCTGCATGGGCTCCCTGGTCATCAGAGAGTCCGTTTCTCCCTTACCCTGTGCCTCCCTCACCACCACCTTCCCCCATCCTCTCTCTCTCAAATAAAAAATGTTTAAAAACAAAAACATGAATAAGTGGTAAGTAGACTAAAGAAATGTGTGATATTAAATCTGCATTATTAGCTAACTCAGTTTATTATGATAAAACAAGGAATAGGGAAAGGTATAAATTCATGATGCTATTCCTGAGTGTGACTTAAGAGAACTTTGTACTTATTCACATACTTGTCTGTACTTGTTTGTTTGGGTTTCATAGAGTTGTAGTTGAAACACCTGTTTTGGTCATTTGACAGGTGCAAAACATGTACCCACACAACATGCATACACACTCTAAAACAAGAAAAACCTGTCTGATTTGAGGTAGCACAGGCAAATTCTTATTGATATTGATTATGAATTTTTCTTGGCGTAAAGAAAGCTGGCTGTGATACCCATTTTCCCCCCTCTGTTTTAGCTTTAGTGTTATACTGGTTTAAAATCTTGTGAATGTTGGTGTGTCTGGCTGACTCGGTCAGGAGAGCATGCGACTCTTGATTTCAAGGTTATGAGTTCAAACCTTATGTTAGATGAAGAGATTACTTAAAATCTTAAAATTTTATATTAGTTATCTTGATTTTATTACTTCAGAAAGGAGTCTAAAAATGGAGAAAACGGGAAAAAGATTTCTAGTATTTAAAAGAGAGGAGCTAAAACAATAAAAAAAAAATAAAATAAAAAAAAATAAAACAGAGGAGCTAGAATTCCAAAATCTGAATGCTTTGAATCTAGGCCGACCTGGATTCACACTACATCTTCTGCTGTGTACCAGATACGACTGGGCGTGATAATTTACCTCTTCTTAGTGTATATAAGGAATATATGAGATAACATATGTACGGTTACTTACCAGAGTGGCTGATATATTTTCTCATTTATGACAGTGGAAAAAGAAAGGGCTTTGGAGTGACAACTAAATTTATTAAATTATACATTTTGTTTTTGGACGAAGAATTCTGCATTCAGTGAGAGTTGCTAAATGTGCCTGTAAAGAGATGGTATTGTGTATTTATTAATCAGGTCCAGGGCTCTTACTAATGATTAAAGATGTTATTAAGTAGAACTAATTTTTAACTTGTGACTTAAAGCCTTAATCAGCTAACATAGATTACAGGGCTGGTTTTTTCTGTATTTTTAATTAGGCATATTTTATTTTGCTTGTTTTTCTTAGTAAAGCCAAACCAGAATTCTCTGCAAGTTTCCATTTTGTATTTTCTCCTTGAGTGAAGAAATATGCAAAAAGCATATATTTCTTCCATATCATTGATTTCTTTGCATCTTTGAACAATGGATAAGCATAATCTTTGAGTCTCGGGGGCATCTGGGTGGCTCAGTCAGTTAAGCAGCTGACTTTTGGTTTCAGCTCAAGTCATGATCCTCCCTCAGGGTCCTGGGATCAAGCCCTGCTCAGTGGGGAGTCTGCTTGAGAATTTTCTGTCTCCCTCTTACCCCTCCCACTTGCTCGCATGCACTCTCTCAAATAATTCTTTAAAAAATAATAATAGTAATAATCTTTGTGTCTGAGAGCAGTGTGACTTCAGCTGAGACATCAGGTTTTTGGTGAATTTAAGTTCTTAGGAAAAGATTTTTAAAAAGATTCAACATCAGGATTTCATTTTTTTTTTTAACAGGATTTCAGATACATTGCACAGACTTTTCTGATTTCTAAAAGTAGTTGATTCATAGACAAGGAAGGAGAAATCATTGTTAATTTTTATTAATAGTTAATTGTAATGTAAATTATGTGATGTGCTAACATATCAGTGAAAATTTATAAATTGAATATGAATTTGAATTGAATATGAATTTCAAAAATAAATTGTTTGAGTTACTAAATTAATATTTAAGAGGGAGAACATTCAAATGCTATCACCACACATAATCAACAAAGTTTTCTTCCCCATAGGCCAGAAACAGTGAGGTAGTGAGGAAATGTTTCTTAATTTGTTCTTCAGTATCCCTAAAGGATATTGAATGTGGAACCTCAATTTAGTAATTTTACTATTTAAGTATGCATTTGTTATATTGATACTCAAAATTAATACCAAATCGTTAAAGCATGGTGATGATTATGATAGAGCTCCTATTTACTGAGGATCACTCAAGTACTAATTAGTGCATTATGTACTTCATGTGCTTTATTTTTTCCTTATTGTCCTGAGAGGTGAGGGAAGTGCTATTTTGGAGTCGATGAAACAAGGTTTAGATTAAATTTAAGAAAGTTGACTGAGACTCTACTACCTTTTAGTTTATGGATTCTTTGGATTCAATTTTATGTTGATTCTGCTTTCTTTTAGTTACTGGTAGACACTGAATATTTGGAGGGGTGATTGAGTAGCTCAGTTTGTTAAGCATCCAGCTCTTGATCTCAGGGTCATGAGTTCAAACCCTGGTTTGGACTCCATGCTGAGTGTGGAGCCTACTTAAAAAAAAAAAAAAAAAAAAAGAGGTGAATATTTGAAAATAATTCCCATAAGCTTACCTCCTGCAGATTAGATTGTATCATTTGAGCTCTGCCATATATGTGCAAGACAAACAGGAACTCATCTTTCCACCCATGGACTGTCAAAAAGAACATTTTACTGTTTAGTGTTTGAATGGTGGATTTTGAAGTCTGATAAATACAGGATTGAATCCTGGCACTGCTGCTTATACTACTTACTAGCTGCATGACCTTGATACATTACTTAGAGAAGGAAAGATGACTGTATCCTGTTTGTGTGCCTTCACCCTCACACCACCCTCCCTACTCCCACAAAAACAGAACAAAAACAAAGCAAGCAAAGTAAGCCAGTCATGATAAACCCAAAGTGTTATACTTCAAAGTTGATGAGTTCCCATCCTTCCAGCTCACTCAATTCCATTTACACTTCCTCATTATACCACCTGCCCTTAAAATGACACAAAACTTGGAACAGTGGGCCTTTTTTCTTCTGATGTCATCAGATGGGCCTTCATTCCTTTTCTTGCTGTTGAGCCTTTGTTAGGGCTTCTCTGACAGGTTTTGGTAATTTATAATATCTGGGAGAAGTTGGAGGTTTCTGTTCTTTCCTTCCCAGGTGGCCTGTATTTACTCATTCTACTATCAGTCTATTTAACACACACACACACACACACACACACGCACACTCAAATACACCAAAAGTTCTACCTTACAAGACAATAATAATGTGGTGGTGGTGATGGTGATAGTAATAGCTGACATTTTTGAGGATTAACATATATTAGATATGGTAATAAACATATACCTTATCTCCTTTTACTCTCACAGTCTTACAAGGTTTACATTACTATACTATTTCTATGGATGAAGAAACTGAAACAGAGGTTAAATAACTTGTCCAAGGTCAAATTGCTAATTAATAAAGGAGCCGGCTTTCAGACTCAGGTCTGTGTGACCTGAGAACCAGAGCTTTTGACTGACAAGCACTTCTCCCATGTATTCATGTGAAATATATTTTGTTTACTTAAACTGTCAGACTTCTTAAATCACAGTATTCCTATAGTTTTGTGGGTTTTTTTTAAAAGATTGTATTTATTTATTTGACAGAGCACAAGCGGGGGAGCTACAGGCAGAGGGAGAGGGAGAAGCAGCCTCTACATTGAGCAGGGAGCCCAATGTGGGGCTCGATCCTAGGACCCTGAGATCATGACCTGAGCCGAAGGCAGACACTTAACCGACTGAACCACCCAAGCACCCCTCCCATAGTTTTTATATGTTCTTCATATCACTACTGTTTATTTTAGACCATAAGCTCCTTAAAGACTCAGATGCACCACTTTTTAGGAATTAACGACACATTGGACACTAAATTTTCCCGTTGACATAATTTACAGTATTTTGTAAAACAAATTTTATGAGGGAAATTTATAATTTTTGAAATTTTTGTTTTTCCTTCAGTCTTCATGGTTGGTGTTAGATTACTGACAGAAATACAGTAGGTTCTATATTCTCTGTCTGCTGTTGTTTTTTCTCCTTGGTATTCATTGCAAAATAACTTGCTCACTAGAAATAAAGTTTTTAAAAGATAATTTTGTGATTTAAATGTTGTCATCATATTAGAAGTTTCATAATTTGGGGTGACATTAGACAGTAGTCCCTGTGAAAGAAAGAAATTCTTGAGGTCATTCTTAAATGCAAGATTCTGTTTTGACTTAAAATATACCAAGGGGCATATATATACCTGACCAGTAATTTTATTTTGAAATAGTGTGCTTGCTTTATTGTGTGGAGCGCATTTGTATCCTGATTCTCCTTAAAATTTGAGACACTACTAAATAAAAGATTTTTATTTTATTTTTAGAGAGCGTGAAAGAGCAAGAGAGTGAGTAGAGGGGAGGGACAGAGGGAGAGAGAGAGAATCTCAGGAGTCTCCAAGCCCAGAGCGAGTTCGACATGGAACTTGGATCCCATCACCCTGAGATAAACTGAGCCAAAATCGAGTCAGACCCTTAACCAACTGAATCACTCAGGTGCCCCTAAGTAAATGATTTTTAAAGACAAGTTGTTGTTGTTGTTTTAATCTTTTGGCCATCTCTCATGTTGTCTTGAGGCCAAATGAAAGATGTTTGTGAAAATTATTTGAAAACTAAAAGCTACATGAATGTCAAGATTAAGATGATGGTTTTATTTGGATTAAACATTTTTCTAGTAGATGGATCTGTATATTATCCAAGGGCCTCTGTGAGCATTTTTTTTGCATGATTAGCTTATCAAGGAAATGTGATAAGCTATCTATTGATGCTATTATTTAAAAGAATCATAGGATTATTCTAGGATCTTTAATTGCAATAAATGTGATTTTGAATAAACATAGTTTCTTCTTACCATGAAAGAAATCTACTTCCCTAACCCTCAAAAAACTAGCAGGAAGGCTCTCCTTCTGGCAGATTTAAGAATCATGTTGAAAAAATTAACTCTTTTTGGCTGTGACAGAGTTTGTTTGTGGTAATCATGACATTACATTATTTTCATAAGGGACAACCTTAGTAGATCTGAAATTTTGGTGATCATGAGCCACGCAGACTTTCCCCACATTTTGGAAATTATCCAAGACATGAGGAGTCATAGGAAGATACACAGTTAGGGAGGAAGAATCCAAATGGTAATTATTATAAATGCTTATTTTCTGTAGTGAGAATCTGAAGGCAGTTGTTTTGTAATTTAATATGAATGGATTTACCTCATATCCTTATGTGAAGGACCACTAATTCCTATCTGATGCTCCATTGAATACTTTCAGAAGAAAGTTTTATTCTCAGCTTGAGAAGTTAAGGGATTTCTGAGGGAATTAGGTGGAAAACAATTTTTGAAAAGAACTTACACATTTTGCTTGAAATGAGATGGAGTACGAAAGAAGTTTCTTACCAAAATAAGGTCATGGTTGAGCCACCTAAATGATGCCCAGGACTCACTTTAAAGACCTCTTAAGAACTGTGTTGTTCTTTGCCATAATGAAATAATTTTCCCTCCTATCTCAGAATCAACTTAATTTTGATGCTTTGTCTCAATTTTTAAGAGCAGTTTCTGCTTATTTGACATGTTAATCTCTTTTGTCTTAAATTTGACATAAGTTTGGGATGCCTGGGTGGCTTGGTTGAGAGCCTCGATTGAGCATCTGCCTTTGGCTCAGGGCGTGATCCCGCGTCCCGAGATGGAGTCCCACTTTGGGCTCCCCACAGGGAGCCTGCTTCTCCCTCTGCCTGTGTCTCTGCCTCTCTCTCTGTCTCTCTGTCTCTCTCATGAGTAAATAAATAAAATCTTTAAAAAAATAATTTGACATAAGCGTATTAGGAAACTATTTTAAAATAGCTAGATGGCAAAATATACCTCTTTTTAGCACTCTTTAAATATCAAGGTCATATGAAGTCATTATTTCTGCCATATTTAATAAACTATAATACTGGAAAATTTTCTTAACAGATAGGTACTAGACATTCATTCTACACTTCTCTGCTTTATAAATTATTATATAAATTTAGTTTTGCATTTTAAATCTGATTTACTTGGTAAAGACTTAAGGATGCAAATATAACTTTTTAACTACTATTTTTAGTTTAATTTAGTTTTTATTTATTTAGGTAATCTCTATACCCAGTGTGGGGCTCGAACTCATGACCCCAAGATCAAGAATGTACTCTTCTGACTGAGCCAGCCAGGCACCCCCAGTGCATTCTTTGTGTAAATAATTTCACAGGATTGGTGGATTACAACCAGTTCTCCATTTACCTGTTTGCATCCTACCATGGTGATAGAAGATAGAATCAAATTTTACTTTTCCTTTATATTCATGTGTTTTAATTTTTGAGAGAAGTGCAAATCTAGCAGCTTCCAGAGTAGTCAAGGATGTGTCATTTGCTCATAGAAGTTGTAAAAAAAATCCCACATAGTTGAGATCACAACTGGGCTACATTAATTAGCAAAAAAACTTTTTGTCTCTGGATATTTCAATCATTATGGTCAAGAATTTGGTCAGTTCCTACCAGTGAGAGTTAGTTATTAAATTGCTTGCAGTAGTAATCCATACATTAGTAGTAAAAAAAATTTTAACACCTTAACGTAGATACTGTCACACTGCCAGTCAGCACTTTCGAGGTTTGGAATGAAATCAAGGAAAACAAAATACCAACCTCCTTTAATATTCTTAGTATTCTGGAATAAAAATAATTTAACTCTCAAGGGCTTTTAAAATAATTTTGTAAGTTTTTGTTACCTAAAATTTTGAAAGCTGAATTTGCCAGAGGTGACATCTGCATTTTGTACTTCATATGATGTGTAAATACTCAATAAAGTATATCATATAGAAAAGAGGGAATGTCATTAGTTTATAATTTTCAGCCATCCCTTTTTTTTTTTTAATCTGTGGAAGGTGTTTATCCTTTACCAAGATGGTAAAAGAGGAATTCAAGGATTTTACATCAGTGAAAGAAAGAAGATACTGAGGTAGCTAATCATATTAACCATGTAGCCAGTTGAGATACAGCTTGACAACATTTTGTCAAAAGGAGCAGAGAGAGCCCCACAGATGGGTAAGAAAACTTTTCACAGCTCAAATAAAAACAAAAATAGCCAAAAGACTTGAATTGGCACTTCATAAAACAGGATATTCAATACGAAAAGGTACTCTATGTCATTAGTCATCAAGAAAATGCAAATTTTACCACAGTGAGATACCATTTGCCACCAAGCAGTGTCACTTTAAAATGATAATAATAATAAAGAAAAAGAAAAAATAGACTTAAAACCACATGATGGTGAGGATGTGGAGCAACGGATGTAAATTAGTGCAGATACTTTAAAAACCACTTTTGTGATATCTGCTAATGCTGAACATGGTTGTGCAGATCAAATGAATATTGAAAATATGAAAAGATTACATGGGTATTGATGTCATAGGTCCATTTATTTTAATTATGCTTTTTAGGTTACAGGGACTACAGGCCAACCTATATAAACCTTGATAAATGGGAATATTTCCATAAACCAAGAAAAATTAGGGTGCACTACTTGCAAAGAAAACTGGATCTGGGGGACCCCTGGGTGGCGCAGCGGTTTGGCGCCTGCCTTTGGCCCAGGGCGCGATCCTGGAGACCTGGGATCGAATCCCACATCGGGCTCCCGGTGCATGGAGCCTGCTTCTCCCTCTGCTTATGTCTCTGCCTCTCTCTCTCTCTCTCTCTCTCTCTCTCTGTGTGACTATCATAAATAAATAAAAATTAAAAAAAATTAAAAATTAAAAAATTAAAAAAGAAAACTGGATCTGTATACTTAACTCTTGCAGTGCTCTTACTGTAGGGAAAACTCACTATCCTATCACCTGCCACCCCACCTATGGTTAATGTAACTTAGTTTCATTCTGTTCTTCTCCCTCTTTCATAGTCCCTATTGATTGATAACTTTTGTTCTCCCATCCCACTCTTAGTTCCTTTTTCTTGGTTTGTCATGACCTTTTCCTCTTTGGCTTCTTTTCAGCTTTAGCTCCTACTCCTAACTGCTCGAATCTCTTGGCATTTTCAAAGTAAATGTCTTACGAAAATCTAATTGCCTGTTCACTCCAGGTTACTATGAATTGGCCACTCTTGGTCCATTTATAATTAATTGCATATTTACTTGTGCTTAAAGGGTAGGGTGGAATTGGCTATATAAATAGTAATGTTCTGAAGATGTAATCTGTAATTTTGTATAACGTTTACCATACTTGCAGATTTTTATAATACCATATATTTGCTGATGTGGGAAACAAAAGCAAAAGAAAAAATTTCCTTACTGCCTACAGCCTTTTGACAAGTCCTTGAAAACAGGCAGAGTGACATTCCTCTAGGAACTCAGCTGCCTCAATATTAATACTTTGCTGAGGGCAAAAGGTAATCTTAGTTTAACATAATCCCAATCCCCCAGAGTCCTGTAAGTCTACTTTTGACATTTAAAAATTCCTTTGGAAACTTCCTTTATCTCTACCTCAAAGTCACATGGTAACAATTGTCCTCCAAGCATATGCTCCACTGATACACATCTGAAGGGGGGGTCTCATGACTAGGGTGTTTTTTTTTTAAGATTTTATTTATTTATTTATGAGAGACAGAGAGAGAGAGAGAGAGAGAGAGGCCAGAGACACAGGCAGAGAGAGGGAGAAGCAGGCTCCATTGCAGGGAGCTCCACCTGGGACTCGACCCCTGGTCTCCAGGATCACACCCTGGGCTGAAGGTGGCGCTAAACCGCAGAGCCACCTTGGCTGCCCATGACAGGGTTTTAATAGAAATAGATGACCGTTTCCTAACCTTTTCCCCCTCAACATCCTGGAAACCTTGTTTCCAAAATACCTTGGAGGTTTGTGCTGTCTGTAACTCTCTTCCAACTTGAAAATACGTAATCAGTCCCCCATCAAACCCCAGTGCAGCTCTTGCTGCCCACCAGGTCCTGTCCCCATGCTTTTTGCACTGAAAACGTCTCAAGGATTCTCTCTTAGCTATTGGCTCTGAACCCTAGCATTTTCTACATCATTTGCTACTAACAATTTAGATGAATTTTACTAGATTTTCAGCTTATTTTTCCATGCTTTATTAGTCTATAATTAGCTTATAAAATATTTCTTTAGATAAGATTTAAAAAATGATACTTAATCTAGAGTTCAATAACTGTCCTTGCTGTAGAAAGTATTAAAATCAGGCTTTATGCTTTAAAAGTTTGGTGGGGTTTTTTTTGTTTTTGTTTTTACAGTATTTGTATTTGAACTTTTAATCAGAGAATATTTCTGATACTCACCAAAACAGATGGGATTCTGTTTTTTCTAATGAACTATAAAAGTAATGGTGGATGGGAGTGGCTTACACATATTGACATCGTCAAACTGTTCTTTAATTTTACTTGCTGAGTATACTGGACATGATCTGAGAGAAATGTCTCTTAAATCAGAGAACACAAAACTGCTCTTTTTCATCAAATCTTTTTAACTAATAGCCTAAGAAATAACTTTGCTCATATGGTCTTTATTGTCCAGTAAATATTCTGGATTGGTTTGGAATTGAAGGTGAAAGCTTTGGGTTAGAAACAATAAAAATAGGTAGCAAAATAAATGAATATCCTGCAGGTTAAAATGTTATCCTAGCTGAAAACAGTTCTTACCATTTTTCATGACCTTGAGAGACAAGATATGATTGTTGATAGGAAAGCTTATATCACTGCTCATTTCCTAGTTCCTTTTTCTTTTCAGAAATAACCTTTTGGTCTGTAGAGGGATAAAGGAGTAATTAGATACTGTCATCATTTAATTCCCTTTTTCTATTTTCCCACTGCCATTCTTTAGTTCTGGTCACTAAGTGATTCATTTGGATAAATTCTCCAGTTTTCTAACTACTTTTAAGTCTTTTTGCTCTTAAAAATCCTTTCTAGCCAGAATAATCCTTTAAAAACAGATATCTGAGGGCACCTGGGTGGCTTAGTGGGTTAGGTATATGCCTTCAGCTCGGGTCATTATCCTAGGGTCCTGGGATTGAGTCCGTGTCAGGCTCCCTGCCCCGTGGTGAGCCTCCTTTTCCCTTTCCCTGTTCCTGCCACTCACTCCCCCTGCTTGTGAATGCCTGCTCTCTCTCTCTCTGTCTCTTTGTCAAATAAAGAAACAAAGAAAATCTTTTAAAAGAAAAAGAAAAGAAAAATAAATATCAGGTTATTTACTTCCAGTTTTAAATCCTGTTTGGATTCCTATTTCCTATAGGATCAAGTCCGTACTTTGCATATAAGGCACTGTTAAAGGGAGAAATATAATTACACTAAACTAGTGTCAACATCCATATTCATTTACAGTCAATTACTAGAAATGTATTACATTGATGTTGCTGTAAAGGGTGTCTTTGTTCTAGCCCATCTCTGTTGTAAGGAAATATTACCTGTTTCAAAATAGTGGAACTTGAAATAAACAAGGAAATAAGAAGTTTGCTTCAGAGTGAAGAAATCTTTAACAGTACTTTGTAGTATTTATATTATATATCATATGTGCTAGGTAAATGTTAGCTACCATATTCCTCCTTCACCCGCAAAACAGGCAGGCTATTCCTTTATATTGCTACTCTAGGAACACTTAATAGGGGAAAATAAATCTTAAAAGAGCTAGTAGCAGATTTAACAAAGGATCAGTGCTACTCTCTTAACTTTTTTTATTTTATGATTTGCCCTAGGAAAAAAGGACCAGTGCATATTTTCTTTTAGAAGTTCCAAAAGCACATCGCAAAAAAAAGGGCATCATTCTTTTCTTTTCATCTAATTGCAAAACAGTTATTGTTACTTTTGAAGCTCCCTTAAATGTCCCAGTAAGAGAAAATACAGGTTTTACATTGTTTAAGGAATATTTGCAGTTTTATTGAAATGTAAGATTATAATTTGCCAAGGAAACTGAACCCTAAATTCTCCAAAGAGACCCTAAAAGAAATATATACACATAGAACAAAGGTCAGCAAATGAACATTCTTTATTATTCTGGGACTTTGGCCCCAAACTTAAAATTACCAAAAAAGATATGCATTCCTTTCTTAAGAGTAGGGGAGGAATCGAGATTTATATCAAACATGAAATAAATACCTGGAACATATTACTGAGTGGAAGAAAAAAATACAAAACAGGATAGTATCATTTATGTACAAATGTAAGGCTGTACATGCAAAGAAGTATCTAGAAGAAGCAACAGTGGTCATTTCTAAATAGCCTAAATTTTCATTCTCTTTTGTAATTTTCAGTATTGTCTATATTGTTTGAAATAGTTACAGGAAATGTATATCACTTCTACAAAAATAGAAACAAAAAGTAAAGTCATAGAGCACATTTTTAATCGATCCCACTTAAAAGGAGGTCAAAAAACTAATACTGGTAAAGTTGCAGTGAAACAAAGACCTGCATATTCTGCTTATGGAATGTACATGAGTGCGGTCTTTTTGGAAAGCACTTGACAAGGGATATCAAAAGTGGTCATATCCTTAAACCTAGCAATCAGTGGGATGCCTGGTTGGCTCAGTGGTTGAGCATCTATCTGCCTTCAGCTCAGGACATGATCCTGGAGTCCCGGGATAGAGTCCCACATCAGGCTCCCTGCATGGAGCCTGCTTCTCCCTCTGCCTGTGTCTCTGCCTCTCTCTCTCTCTGTCTCTCTCATGAATAAATAAAATAAAATAATAAAATAAAATAAAACCTCTAGCAATCTGCTTCTGAGAAATGGTCATAAAAATACAATTAACCTGCAGAAAAATGCTTTATGTAGGAAGTCGATAAATACTAAATGCAAAAACCAAAAATATCTTCAGGCCTACTAATATGCAAACAATACCAAAATTATGGTACAGTAAAACACTAACAAAGCTATACTGTAAGGAGAAAATTTTATTAGATAAAAAGGAAAAGAGGATATAAACTTTATCTCAGTAAGGTTTTGAGCAAGAGATGTACAGGGAATAAGAAGGAAATATACCATGGGGATCCTTGGGTGGCTCAGCAGTTTAGCGTCGGCCTTCGGCCCAGCGCAGGGTCCTGGGGTCCTGGGGTTGAGTCCCACATTGGGTTCCCTGCGTGGAGCCTGCTTCTCCCTCTGCTGTGTTTCTGCCTCTCTCTCTCTCTCTCTCTCTCTCATAAATAAAGTCTTAAAAAAAAAAAAAGGAAATATACCAGAGTGAATAGTAACTCTCAGTTACAAGATTGAAGATAATTTTGTATCTTTTTCCTTATAACAAGCTAATACTACTTTTAAAAACTAGAGTGGAAGTGGGGCAGTAAAATCTTATCAATAGAACTATTCTCAGGAATGGTTTTACATTGATATTTTAAAATTTAAATTCAGTTAATGAACATATAATGTATCAATTGGTTTCAAAGCTGGAGGTCAGTGATTCCTCAGTCTTATATAATATCCATAGTTCATTACATCATGTGTCCTCCTTAATGTCCATCACCCAGTTACCCCATCCCTCTTACCCTGCAGCAACCCTGTTATCTATGATTTAAAATTTCTTATGGTTTGTTTACCTCTTTCATTTCATCTTTATTTTTTCCTCTCTTTCCCTATGATCTTCTGTTTCTTAAATTCCACATATGAGTAAGATCATATGATAATTGTCTTTCTCTGATTGACTCATTTCACTTAGCATAATATCTTCTAGTTCCATCTACATCATTGCAAATGGCAAGATTTCATTTTTTGATGGCTGAGTAGTATTCCATTGTGTGTTTGTGTGTGTGTGTGTGTGTGTGTGTGTGTGTATATATATATACAGACACACATACATACCACATCTTTATCCATTCATCTGTTGATGGACATTTGGGCTTTTTCAGGAATTTTTTAAAATATTTCATTTATTCATGAGAGAAACAGAGAGAGAGAGAGGCAGAGACATAGGCAGAGGAAGAAGCAGGCTCCATGCAGGGAGCCCGATGTGGGACTCCATCCTGGGGCTCCGGGATCATGCCCTGAGCTAAAGGCAGACGCTTAACCCTTGAACCACCCAGGCATCCCTCAGGAAGGATTTTAGAAAGAGATTTGAAACAATTAAAATCAAAGTCTCTAGATGTTGAAACAGTATAGCATTATGATTAACATCCTGGGCACTTGAATTTGTTTTTTAATACATTTTTTTAAAGATTTTATTTATTCATGCCAGACACAGAGAGGGAGGAGAGAGAGAGAGGCAGAGACACAGGCAGAGGGAGAAGCAGGCTTATGCAGGGAGCCCGACGCAGGACTCGATCCCAGGTCTCCAGGATCACACCCTGGGCTGAAGGCAGCGCTAAACCACTGGGCCACCGGGGATGCCCTGGGTACTTGAATTTGGAATTAAATCCTGGCTCCCTTACTAGTGGTGTGACTCTGAAGACATTAAATAAAATCACCTGTAAAATGGGTATCATAACAGTATCTATTTCATATAGGATATTAAAGAATTCAATGAGGGATGCCTGGGTGGCTCAGTTGGGTAAGCCTCTGCTTTTGGCTCAAGTCTGTCCTGGGATCAAGCCCCATGCTGGGCTTCCCACTCAGGGGGAAGTCAGTTTCTCCCTCTGCCTCTACCTCCTCCTGTTCATACTCTCTCTCTGTCTCTATCTCTCAAATAAATAAATATTTTTTTAAAAAAATAAAAGAATTAAATGAGATAATGGCTTTAAAGGGTTGACATCATGCCAGTACAAAGTAAATATCCCGAATTTAGCTTTTACCGTTGTTATAATTTATTCAGGGTGGTTCTCTGGAATTAATATCTAACACATCTATTTCTTTAGAAAGTTAGCCCTTATCAGCTGTCCTCTGAAAACAAAACAGAAAAGATCTCTCTAACCCTTAGTATTTGTTTTCTAAAACGAGGATGGGAAAATTGTTTAACAGACTGCCCTTATACCACTTCATTTGTTAGTTATTTGGTTATTTCTCACCTCCATTTTAATGTCACAAAAAAGACAGTTGGACCTCCAGATTCCTTTAAAGGAAGGAGGAATTTTTTTAAAAAGGTAAGTCTGAATTTCACAGTGTCAGAGTTCTTAAAATTATCTTTTGTGTCATTGGTTGTGTCAAATAGCTTTTGGTACAGAGGAAGTACTTGGTAGCTTACTAATTTCCCCGTTAGCTACAAGGATGTATTATGGAATTCAAAGCTCTAAGTTATAAGAGCAAGAAAGGAAGTTCTGAAGTCAAGAAAGTGGAGGTAGCTGTTGTTACTATCTGCTTCTACAATACCATATTGTATTTGGGCATTTTTGTAGTATTTTGGATTAAAATAGGCAGTGTCTCATTTCCTTATTTAACATTCTTTTAACATTTAACTGGGGTATTTGACAAGAACTTGCTTTTACTCTTCCAGCCTCATCTCACTATAGCACTTGGCCTGTTTAGATATTTCTGTGAAGGAAAGCTCATCTCATGTTCCAGGAGAAGAAAATGCTAATAAATGACCTTCAAATGGTCTATTTGATATTGGGTTTTAAATTATGATACAAGAATGACTAGGATCTGAGAAGAAAAAAAATCGGGGACTAATCTGAGCAAATGTTCTATTTTCTAGTATTGTTTGAGAAAAATATCTTGAGAGTAAGCAAATACTATACTCACTGGAGTGCTGCTGGGATTTAGGCAGTTAGAATATGATAAAATCCTCTCTAATACAATTTTCTTAAATCTATTTTAAAATTTCTTTAATTCATGAGGTGCTGCAATTCCTGGAAATCACTGTAGGTTGTTGACCTTCTCCTAATCTGGTACATTGTATCAAAGAGTTCTGTTATATCTTTCCATCTGGTTCAGCAAAGGGCTGCCTTACATTTGGCCCCCATTGCATATGTACATTTTTAGCCTAAGTTTTGGTATTTAGATTTGTTCAGAGAATTACAGTCCTAGACTACACATAGCATTTTAAAGGTAAGAAAATTAACCCCATGAAGGTAGTGACTGACTTGTAAAGTTGTCTGGTGGTTAAAGTAATACTAGAACCTTCTCTTTATCTTGTGTTCTTGCTACCTTGGAGGCTACTGCTCTTGGTGGGGGGATGGTTCATAAGTATTTATAAAGCTAAATAGATAAGATTTTAATGTTTATGGGCATGAATTATTACACCAAATTTTCATATTTCAAATAATATGTTTGTGTTGACTCAGACAAAAATAAAATTGTTGCCCCTGCAATTTAGAAGGTATTTTAAATCACAGTTCTATTGATTAAATAGTATCTTGTGGTTTGCTCATGTGGTTTGCTTTGAAATAATATTGAAGGTAAGATGTATGGATGTTCACAACATAGCAAGTTTATTTGGTTTTATTATAGGTTTCAGAATTTTAATTTCTGGAAAATGCTCCATTAATTTCTATTGTTGGCCTTTAATCTTGTATAATTGTCTCTTTCCATAATTAAAATAGAAAGAGACAGTGTAGTTGAGGGTAGAGGGAACTATGCCACTAATAACTAGATGATTTAAAATAAGTCAGCCTTTTTGCTGTATTTTTTTAACTACTACCTTTGGATCGGTTGATGAACAGCTTGTATAAAATGATAATATATGAGCTTATCTCTTACTTGATTAAGCCAAAATACAGAATTTAATTGTGACTTTGAGGAAGTTTTCTTTTTAAATCAGTTCTTAGGCATTTCTGTTGTCTTACGAAATTCGTAAGTTTGAATAGTATGATTTAATTTATCATGCTTTTAATTTTCGTTAAAAGTCAAGGTACAAAAAAAAAGTCAAGGTACAGAAGGTAAAGGTACACATTAAGGAATCTAGAAGTTACTATTGTTCTTTGACCAATAGTAACCTTCGTATCAATTTTCCACGTATACTGCTACTTTCCAGTGGTACTGATCCCCTCTAGTGGCCAAAAGATTGTGCGTTTTTTTGTTGTTGTTAGAGGTTTCTTTTTTTTGGTTTTAAACAAAAGGAATATTATAATAAAGATGTGGTCTCATTGCAGTATTTAAAAGCAGTAAACTACAGCCCGGGTGGCTCAGCGGTTTAGCACTGCCTTCAGCCCAGGGCCTGATCCTGGAGTCTCGGGATTGAGTCCCACGTCGGGCTCCCTGCATGGAGCTTGCTTCTCCCTCTGCCTGTGTGTCTCTGCCTCTCTCTCTGTGTCTCTCATGAATAAAGAAACAAAATCTTAAAAAAAAAAAAAAAAAAGAGCCTATTCTACATAGGACGTGTACAGTTAAATGAGCAAAAAAAGAGCATCCTATGTTTATGCAAACATGTTCAGGAATATGATTTACAAACACGCAAATTGGGAAAAGATATTTTTACAAAGCATTCTATTAGGATGTTTAAGCAGATATATTGAAATGGAAAAAATATTCCTGCAGTAACTATTTGGAATTACTAATTTTAGATGTAATTTTGTGTTTTCAAAATATTATGTTTTAGTAATTAGAGGTTTTAAGTAAGCTCAGCTTCTTTTTCTTGTGGAACAGTGAGTGGGATTAAGAAAAATCCAGCATACCTTTGAAACATTAGTCCCAAAATCATACCAATGAGATTTTGAAAGTGTGTTATAAATTTAAGATTTTATTTATTCATTCATTCATTCATTCATGAGAGAGACAGAGAGAGAGGCAGAGACACAGGCAGAGGGAGAAGCAGGCCCCACGCAGGAAGTCTGATGCAGGACTCCATCCAGGACTCCAGAACCACACCCTGGGCTGAAGGCAGGCGCCAAACCGCTGAGCAACCCAGGGATCCCACATGTTATAAGTTTTAAGAACATTTAACACAATATCATTTGTGACAATAAAGTAATTTTTTCACATTTCCATCCTGCTTCCCTCACCCCATTTTACTTTCAAAAAAGCTATCTTACAAATTCAGGATGAATATTGTTGCCTTCAAAGTAAACATCTTGTAAAGCCAAAGGAGATGTTGGGAACACTACCCTTTTCAGGATAGTTTTATAACTTTTCTTTTAGAAATATTTTTAGCATCTATGACCAGATGTTTTTAAAATATTAATATCTTTTATGATAGATTAGATTTTTTTTAGAGAAATCAGAAACTAAATCATGCCCGTGTCATGTGAACACAAAAGGAAATCAAGCTTAATTATACAGCTTGAAGATACTCCTTTAAAGTAATGAGAGTGTTCTTTTATTTTTATTCTGTGACTCCCAAAAATGATTTGATCCATTTTGTGACTGTCATAAAATTACTCTAAATGTTGTGGTAATACCATCAGGAATATTTTATGCAATGTCAGTACTACTGGCACAATAATAGACATTTCCAGAATGACTAGATTTTTAGCAGTGAGGATTCATCTGTGAATATATGTATATTTGTTACGCATTTATTTGTATTTAAAGTTATCTTAGTGCATTGACTGAAATAGAGTGAGAAATGAGTCTCCATTATTTAGATTGCATAACAGCACAATTGCGTATAGTTTATTTCTTTTTCCTTGGAATGATTTTTATACTTCATAATGGAATTTATTTAAGTGAAACTTTATTAGAGGTAGAAATACAATTACACTAAAATATCAGCCTTCACATACATTTATTATTTATTTTTTTTAAATGTACAACACTATCAATATTGCTATAGTGGAGTCTTTGTTCTCTTAGCTGTGAGGAAATGTTACTTGTTTTGAAATAGTGGAACATGAAAAAAATAGACGAGATAAGTATGTTATGGTGAAGAAACCTTTAGAAAAACTTTGTTGTATTTCTGTTCTGTTCTAAGATCTTGAAAGAAAAGATCTTTAAAAAATAAGCAGTTTTTGCTACCTCTAAGACTCATTGATTAAAAGTAACTAGATGGAGAGGGTATTTATATGCATTTAAGTTTTAAATTGTTTGGTTTTGAATATTTTGCAAATAGATATCCAAAATCTATTTTTAATACCATAAAATTTTTATTGTAAATCATAGTATGTTTTTGTATTTAAATAAAGTCAATTCAGATTAATTTCTTTTTAGAAATGAATGACCATATGTGTCAGATAAGTGACTTAAGTACCTTATGTTTTTCGCCTGTTACAGATAAATTCTTATTTTTAATTCCAGTCTTCAATATTTAATCTACTGAGAAAGTTTACCAAACCAATATGGTTAAAGTGTAGAAGCACTACACTTAGAAAGTTAGTGTTACTGTCAAGAGAGAGAAGAAACTACAGCCATTTTAGGTGAAGAATCTTAGTAGCTTAAGGACATTATTTTAAAAATCTGATTTTTTTGTGAAATATATGATTGTTGTAATTAGAATTCTCTTTTGTTGGGGTTCTGTTATATTGAAATAAGCTTATCTTTTTAAAATTTTATTGAGGTACAGCTTATATTCTTAAAATGGATCCATTTTAATTGGACAGTTGAGTTTAGACAACTGTAATCTGTACCCCCAAATTTTCTTGTACCTCTTTGTAACCACTGCCCCCAGGCCTACTTTCTTTTGTCACAGATTAGTTTTATCTTCTAAAAAAAGTCAATTTTTTGAGGTATAGTTTACATAAAGTGCGTGCTTTATTTACCCTTCCATTAATTTTTCCTGGTACAAAAATACTTTGCTTCATCACTGCTTTGCTTTGAGATGTGGATGTGGAATGGTGTAGGGTAAGGTAAGTCTTGGAGAAGAACTTTGATTCCATACAGTCTTAAGTTTATATATAATTTGTTAGTAAATTGATACTTAAAAACATCTTGCAGTGTCTTTCTTAGAGTATTTCATATAAACAAGCAGTATTGAAGTATGACAATTTCACTTTGAATGTTTGGCAACTGGTATATACTAGAAGTGTGAATTTTAAGAGACTGCTGGTTTTCATGTGAATAAATTTCTAGTCTTTTTGCCAAAGATATTTACTTCTTTTCCATAAGCTATTGTGTACTTTTTCAGTTGTGGATCCCTGTTCCCCTTTCTCATTTTTTCTTCCTCCTTTGAATAAAGTGATACTGACCTGGAAAAATGTTTTGAATTGGTATTAAGATCTTTTTACATAAAAATGGCAGCACATTTTATTTATTAATTAAACCAGTATGAAAATTTAATGTTCTTAAACCTAAAAGAACATTTTTCAATTAGAATGATGTCTTGGGCTGGTGAATGGATAAAGATGTGTGTGTGTGTGTGTGTGTGTGTGTGTGTGTGTGTACTCAGCCATCAAAAAGAATAAAATCTTGCCATTTGCAGTGATAGGGATGGAGCTAGAGTGTATTATGCTAAATGAAATAAGAGAAAGACATACCGTATGATTTCACTCATGTGGAATTTAAGAAACAAAACAAGTGAACATATAAGGGGGGGAGAAAAAAAAGAGAGGGAAACAAACCATCAGACTCTTAACAATAGAAAACAAACTGAGGGTTGATGGAGAGAGGTGAGTCAGGGATAGGAAGGCAGTTGTTATGATGAGCACTGGGTGTCCTATGTGAGTAATGAATCACTAAGTTCTATTCCTGAAACCAATTTTCACTATATGTTAACTAACTAGAATTTAAAAATTTGAAAAGTGAAAAAAAAAAAAAAAAAGAATGATATCTGGGTAAACCAATAGCTGTATAGGAAATGTAATGGATTTTCAGGAGCCAAACACAGAGGATGTAAGATGTTAGCAGAGATAGTTCTTAAAATACAATGTACTTAATTTTAATGATTCCTAGTCTTAATCTTGAAAGATAATCTAAAAAAGTTCCAATTGTTGCCACCAAGTGTGATACCAATGTCAGATATTATTTTACCTCTTATATTTAGTGACTACAACTGAATTTATTCATAGTTCTTTTTAAAAGTAATAGGAGAAAATAAGCTGAGATCGAAAATACTTGAGTGTCTCAGGTACTTGGAAGTTATTTTTTTCAAATATTCAGTTCTTTTGTCTATATCATAGTACTGCTTTTGTCTTAAGGGTGGGCTATAAAATGTCAACCCCAAGTATTATTTACAGTGTGGAGTCTAACTCTATCCCAATATCCAGGAGTTCAATTAGTTATCTTCCATACTGTGATTACTTAACAGACTGACAAAATTGAAAACTTTGTTTTTTAAAAAAAAATTTTAAGGAATTTATTTATATGAGAGAGAGCCACATGTACAAGTCAGGAGGGGCAGAGGGAGAGAGACAAGCAGATTCAGACAATTTGGGGATCAAGGATCAGGGATCAATCCTAGGACCCTGAGATCATGGCGTGAGCTGAAGTCAGACACTTAACTGATTGAGCCATGCAGGTACCCCAAAATTGGAAACTTTTTTTCTGCAATGAACTGTTGAAGTGAATACAGAAATTTTAAAAAGATATAGTCGTCTTCTAGAAGAACCATCTGAGGTCTTAATTACAGGATGTAAACTATAATAGTTGAGTGGTAAATGCCATAATCATGATATAGAATGGTTGAGAATACAAAAACAAACTGCCTGGTGTGAAAAGAAAGGCTTCACTGAGACGGTTCTATTTAAGCTGTGTTAGGATAAGTGATTAACCTATAAAGAAGTAATACTGAATGTTTTCTTATTATTTTTTTAGCCTTGTTCTGTCCATTTTTTTAACTTATGGTAAAATATACAGTTTGTCACTTTAGCCATGTTTAAGTGTACAGTTCTGTGACATGAAGTACATTCATGTTGAACATCATCATCCATCTCCAGAACTTTTTCATCTTCTGCAACAAAAATCCTGTGCCTGTTAAATTCCATCTCATTTCTCCCTCCCTCTAATCCCTGGTAACCACTCTTCTACTTTGTCCTTGTGAATTTGCCTATACTAGGTAGTTTTTTGGTTGTGAAACACTCTCAGCCCAGTAGCTTAATATGTGGTTGTTATTCAGTGAAAAAAAAAAATTTTTTTTTATTCAGTGAATTTTTGAAGTAAATGGCAATTAGGAACGGAAAGGCATTACTTATGTCAGTAGATTGCTTATATTTCTTGAATGGACTCAGACTGCTAATTATTGTTATTAATAATCCTATTGATTTGTAGGAAACCTTTTGCTTTTTTCTAGTTTTATTGATACATAATTGACATAAAATTGTATTAAAGTATATAAAATAGTGATTTGATATTGTGTATATTGTGAAATGATTGTAAGTTTAGTTAACATCTATCACCTCATATAGACAACTTTTTTTTTTATTGTGATGATTAAGTACTTTTTGCTTAATTTTTTTTTTCACCTAGTTTGCTTTCCTTTTTAGACTGAATCTGGATATGGATCTGAATCCAGCTTGCGTCGACACGGCTCTATGGTGTCACTGGTGTCTGGAGCAAGTGGCTATTCTGCAACATCCACCTCTTCATTCAAGGTTTGTGGTTGTGTATGCTTTAAGGCATAATCAAGTTTAGTAATGAGTATTGTGAAAAGAAATTATTTGATAGTTTGTGAAGAAATTTTCTATGATGTAATTTATTTGATACTATTATAGAGTAGTTTTTAAGGGGCAGAATCAAGACTCTTACAAATATAAAATGAACACATCAAATTTTATTCATTAATGAGAGAAGATGTAAAGAAAAATTGATTCAAAGGAGAATAATATAATTTAAGGAATATTGAAATGATTTTGCTAATATATGCAAAGCTGGTCAGTATTCAGAAAATAGTAACCAAGTGTGTCCACTGGACAAAGATCATTTGTACCTCTGTAAACCGAAATCATTTACGTTGCTCTCAGTTTTCTCCTACTTAAAGGATATAAAGTAACTCCAATGCAGCAATATCAACATTTCCATATGATGAAACAACACCGTCTCTTAAGGGTTCTGTACTGTAGATGACAGTATTCCTTTGAAAGGGCACCCAGTAACATATTTGCCCAAAGTCTTCTACAGTTTTTCCTCACAGAGTTTAATTTGAAAGTATTAAATGTTATATTAGCAAATTATCAGACTTAATGCTTTCTTATTTCCTTCAGGCTTATCACTGTCAAGCCACTAATTAGTCGTGTTCGAGTCTCTTCCTGAGTTTTGTTTTTTTTATTCCTGAGTATTAAATTGAACCTGACAGTTGTGGCTACCCGCATGACTTCAGTAATAAGGTGATGAAATATCATAGGAGTATATAAATTCTAGTTTTATTAACTTGGACTACATCCCCTCCCCCCTTTGTGTGTTTTGCAGAAAGGCCACAGTTTACGTGAAAAATTGGCGGAAATGGAAACCTTTAGGGATATCCTATGTAGACAAGTTGATACTTTACAGAAGTACTTTGATGCCTGTGCTGATGCTGTCTCCAAGGATGAACTTCAAAGGGATAAAGGTTAATTAGGCTATTACCACTATTTTTACTTGGAGAATGAATGGATTTAAAGCCCCTTGATCTTAAAAAGGGTAATATCTTTAAGTGATAAAGGTTAATTATAGTCACTTTTGCTAAAAACTCCCAATGTAACAGATTTCAGTGTCCATATAACTCATACACTTTAATAATACATTCTAAGTAATCTGATCCCCCATCCCAGATATGACTGACAATTTTTAAATGATTTTTAAACTCTTTATTCCATTAAAGAATATATCCATCATCTTGGTAAACTTGGGGCATTTCACATGATCATGTTTAATAAATTTACCCCATGGGGCATCTGGCTCAGTCAGTAGAGCATGCAACTCTGAGTTTAAGCCCCATGTTGGACCTAGAGCTTACTTTAAAAAAAAGAAAGAAAGAAATTTACCCCATCATGTGTCTTAGAAGCATGTGTATGTTAAATCCTCCAAATCTGAAATCATTCGATCTCTTTATTCCTCTGTCTTCCTTCTCTTCTTCTCCTTTTCTTTTTCTCTTCACTTCTTTCTCTCCCCATCCCTTCCTCTGGCTTTTTTCTCACAGAAGAAGAAACCAATAATGGAGCTACTAGAGATTTAAAAATAATAGTGAATTTTTTTATTTAAGAGAGATGATCTTCATTTAACTTACTCATAATGTGAGTTTTTAAGTTATTCTCTTTGTTACTGCTAAAGATATTACTGATGTTAACATCTGTTCTTCAGTTTTTCTTTTATTTGCTATGAACACAGAAATGAACTGTTCATAGCAGTATTACTAGCTAGCACTAAATTCATTCTTAGTATAATAACTAGGTTATTTGATGTGATTTCATTTCTTGGTTTTGTTAAATGTGTTTAATCTGAGCTCAGATTCTTTTTGACTTCTTATTTTCCCTCCTGCCTTTTTTTGGATTGAAATTATTTTAAAAATAAATTTTTTATGTCCTTTGTTGGCTTTTTTAGTAATAACTGTTATTTCAGTGGTTACCTTAGGGTTTATAGTATGTTCATTTAACTTACCACAGTCTACCTTTAGGTATCATACCACTTCCAGCATAGTTTAAGAACCTTACAATTATGTATTTTAATTTCTCCCCACTACTGAGGTAAGAGTCTTCAAAGTTTTCTAACCAGTACCCTGTGAATTACAAGGTTTTCCAGTGTTGTGGAAACAGGTACTTTTCCCTGTACCATGTAGGTTTTGGATACTGTCCCTGGAGTTTTTTTCATGTGATTCTTTCCCTGACCTCTGTCATTTCCTCACTTGTATGTGGTAACAGTACTTTATTGAATTCTTAAAGAAACCTTCTACTAATCTCTGGAATTCTGTCTCTGTACAGGATTCTCCTTTGCAGTCCTCTGCCTTGTGAACCCTGGTTACCTTTGTCTTTCTATACTGTCAGCTATTCCTCACCTTAGAGAGTTGGTCAGACTCCTTTTGGTTTCCTCCTTACTGGACCACTTCGAAACTCTCAATCATAGGACTCATGTTATTTGTTTTCTGACTCTCAGGAATCACTGTTCTTTGTTGCCTACTGTCCAGTGTTTTGAAAACCATTGTATATGGTTTTTCCAGTTTTTTAGTTTCATGCTAAAGGGTAGTCTATTTATTACACTTTGGTCAGAAACAGAAGCCCATATTCCTCTTAAGGTACTTAATTTTGTCTAAGTTAAGTAGCCTTGAAGTTCTTTATATTTGATAGACTTTAAGTTTTAGGTTCTTTAACATTTGATATTTATTTCTCCAAAAATAAAGACAGTTGAATTTCTTTCTCCCTCATTAAGAAAAATGTATGTATTCCTTTTTAATCAAACACTACAAATCATCTTTCATTTGCAGATAGCCTTTTAAACAAAAGCAGGGTATATAATGGAATTGATTTCTTCATTTTTAAACGATCATATCAATGGTATATATAACATGTCAAGGACAAAGTGATAGTGGAAGGATTAGAAGTTGGGATGCAATGATAACCAGGTTGTATAGAAGTTTTGAAAAATAATTTTAAACAATTTGCAGTTCAATAGCAACAGTAGTAGACCAAGGTATTAGTTTGCTAGGGCTGGTATCACCAAGTAGTACAGATTAGGGGGCTTAAACAACAGAAATTTATTTTCTCACAGTTCTGGAGGCTAGAAGTCTGAGATGAATTGTTACCAACGTTGGCTTCTGAGGGCCACGAGGGAAGGATCTGGTTTAGGTCTCTCTCTCCTCAGCTTATATATGGCTGTCTTTTCCCTTTGTGTTCATATCATCTTCCATCTGAAAGTGCTTGTGTTTAAATTTCCTTCTCTTCCAAGGGCACTGGTCGTATTGGATTAGGACCCACCTCATTTTAATTTGATTATTATTTTAACAGGCAGAGTCACATTCGGAGGTATGGAAGGTTAGGATTTAAACATATGAGTGTTGTAGCAACACAATTCAACCCATAACAACTGATATCCCTATAAATGCTATTTTAGGAAATATTGATGTGTTTAAGAGTACATGTTGGGTAAAAGTGAAATAAGGACATGGACCATAATTTCCTACTTTGTAGGAATTATTCCTCCGATTGTAAATCAGAGTTGAACCGAATGAGTCTAAGGATCTTTCAGTAAATTATCAATATTAAGTCTATGACAGTAGTTGATTATAGGTAGTGAATTAATCTACTTTCGTCTCTTTGGCCTTCATTCTAACTTTGTAAGTGATTAATCCACTACTTTTGCTCTATATTTACCTTTTCAGTGAGATTTATTCTTTTATATTTTTTTGTAAATAGTACTTACAGACTTCCTTAATCTACAGACGTCCCTTTAACATTGTCCTATAACGCTGATTTAGTGGTGATGAACTCCTTTAGCAAAAAAGCTTTTGCGTATGTGGAAAACTCAATCTCCTTCAGTTCTGAATAATAAATTTGGTGGGTACAGTGTTCTTGTTTTGAAGTCTTTTTCATGACTTAAGGAATTTTAAGAATCAGTGTTCTTTTTTAAGTGTGTCATTAAAATGATAGTAGCAAATTCCCATTTTATTTTAGGTGTTCAGTGTTTTTACATAAAATGCTTTATCAGAGTTGTTAGTAAGGGACTTTTCAGCCCAAACTCTTCCTCCGCAATTCCCACATATACTTCAGTAGGATTTAATTAACCCTTAAAGTCTTAGTTAGATATATTAGGTTTCCAGGAGTAGAAGACATTATATCTAACCTAAACATACTGTTTAATTTTAAAAGAAGGTATGTATCATATTAATGGAAGTTTCTATTAATCTCGTTCTTTATTACTGTTAGTTTAATAACTTGAAGTAGACTACCTAACATTTTTCTACATCTGTTTTCTCAGCTGTAAAGTGGATACTATATCCAGCACGTATGACTGTGAGAATTGAGAGTATATACATTAGCACTGTGCCTAACAGCCATACTTTAGTAAATAATAGCTGCTGTTTTTAATGTGGTTCATTTGGATTATTACAAGGATAAGGAAAACAGGAATGATTGAGTTGGGGGACTTGTATTAGGCAAATCATGTCAGACATCCCTTAAAGGTGCCTCAGGGATGGGTAAGGAGTGCTTGGTTGGAAGGGGAAGGGGAAGGCCACTCTTAGCCAGAGCAGCTCTTGTTTTCATCAGTTTTATATATTAAGTGTTGGGCTAGCAAAAGAAAACTGAAAATCCCTGTTTGTTGGTACTGGGCTATTAGATGGTTAGAGATACAAAGCCCAAAGTAAATATGAATGGGATAAGTGAGGTACAAACCTTTCAGTAATATTTAAGAACAGTTCAGGGTAGTTACTGAGTCAAGATCAGGATCTTGTCTGATGGTGATAAATACTGATTTAAAAGTAGAGCAGTATGCTATGTTAATGAATTTCTTAGAATTGACCGTATTTGCAAATGATTGATAAGAAGATGAAGATCCATAGAATCTGGGAATCTGATGAATCCTGGGACTTAGGTGTCTGCAGAGGCTTCAGTATGAATACTGAAATCTATAGAAGTGATGAACATAGAAAAGAAAATGTTAGTCATATATAGATATTACTTAGCTGAGTAGAAATGAATAGTAGATTTAGTAGATAATAGCAGCTGATGATTTGAAAAAGTTGTTATAGATGAGTAGCCAAATGTTTAAGTGGTGAAAAAATGAAATAGCCTAGTAACAAAAAAAATGGCAACACAGAACAAAAGTATTTTCTGTGGTGATTACTACCCTTTAGGGGAGAGTTAAGGAACAGGAGTGGGTTTTACATCCATTGGAGAGAGAGAGATGGAGAGAGAGAGAGCAAGCTAAAGTAGATCAAATATTTATTTGATGTAGAGATATAGGCAAGAAGTAAGATATTAATTTAGAATGAAGACTTCTTATGTAGAAAGGGAATGCCTTAAAAAAGAATCCATTAAAAAGTGTGATAGTAGAGAATAGGTTGGAAGGCTGAGGTTTATAAATTTGCATTAAGAGTGGAATACATAATACAGATGATTAAAGTATGTTAGGCAGTACAAAAAGGAATAGTACATAGAACAAAAAGGTATTCAGAAGGAGATTATCGGGGATTCTGTTTTTTTCTGGAATTGCGTAAGTTTTAAAGGGATATCCAAGCACAGACACATTAGGATGAATGAAAACTGATATCACATCTGTAAGTCATTCTGTTTTCCCTACATATCCAGAAATAGTAAATTTAAGAACTCACAGAGGCAAGTTAAGGTATCTTCTCCATGTAAGTTAATCTTTTACATTTTTGCTCAGCCTTTGCAGGCCTTTGGTAGAATTATGAAATCGCCTCAAGCTAGGTAGGAAGGGGATAGGAAGACTAAAGGACAAAAAAAATTCATATCTCAGTCCTGTCCCTTACACAAATGAGAATGGGTATAGTTTTTTTTTTTTATAATAATGTATTTAAAGACATTCCACAGCATGTTTATTGAGCATACCTTGACAACCACTGAAAATACAAAGATAAGATCTTGTACTCGCAGAATCTAAAATATATTGACTCATTCGAACATAAGAATAAACTGGTTAGGGATGCCTAGGTGGCTCTCTGGTTGAGTGTCTGCTTTCTGCTCAGGTCGTGAGCCCAGGGTCCTGGGATCGAGTTCCACATCGAACTCCCCACAGGAGCCTGCTTCTCCCTCTGCCTGTGTCTCTGCCTCTCTCTCTGTGGCTCTCATGAATAAGTAAATAAAATTAGAAAACAAAAATAATTAACTGGTTAATTCCTATTTCCTTTCATCCTGATACCCTTAAATATGTTTTATTTAGTGGTAGAAGATGATGAAGACGATTTTCCTACAACACGTTCTGATGGAGACTTCTTGCATAACACTAATGGCAATAAGGAAAAGTGTAAGTAGTACATTTTGTTCCTCTCAGCTAGATAAAGTGTTCTTTCTAAAATTATATAATAACTAAGTGTGTAACAAGAATAATTATCTAATTGAGTAATTTTTTAAAAGCAGTGTAATTACCGGAAAGTGAAAAGTTCCTCCTAGGAAAAGACATGTAAGTGGAATATACATTCTGACATTAAATAATAATAGCCACTCATTACCTAACAAAGACTCATTCTAAATTCTAGACATTGTCCTACTTATTTCAGCAGTATTTGTTAAAATCAGTTTCTCGTACTGCAAGTTTATTTCTTGGGGGATGCATTATAATGGAGTTTGAATGTTTGAGTATATTTCTCTCTGTTTAACATTCTTTCCTGTCTCCACTCAATAAGCTGGTGTTGAAAAGTATGTAATCAGTATTATTAAAGGAAAATTATTAAAAATATCTCTGATTTCATGGTGCAGTTGTTTACAGAGCTAGGAACAAGGTGGTCTGTTTCATATACCCATTTATTGTTACTCTCTGTATAATGGCTAACTTATTAGATGGAATTCTGAATTGTTCATTAGAAGCCTGTGATTTGTGACAACATGGATGAACCTCCAGGGTCTTACAGTAAGAGAAACCAAAGACAGATACTGCATGGTATCTCTTACACGAGGAATCTTAAACAAACAAAACCAGAAATCTGTGATTCATAGTCAGTATTCTTCTTTTGGCATATCCTAAGAAAAAACTAGGTTTGTTTAAAAAAAAAAAAAAATTTTTTTTTTTGGTAAAAATTTTTTTAATTACAAAAATAAAACTTGGTGAAAAAATGAGTTAATTGTGCTTATTTTTGCTAAAGTTATGAAGAATGTGAAATATAATTTATACTTTGGCATATTTTCAAAATAACTTTCAAACTGTTGTCTGCATGGCATTAATTTTCTATTTCAGAGATCACAGTGGACTATTGCATTATTGATACTAAAATCTGTGCTTCTCTCTGCCCACTTTATCCTTCTTTCCCTCTTCCTGTTTATTTTCATCATGACTCTTTTCTTCCTTATGACCTGCCCCCTCTCAGACTTGCAAAATACTAACTTACTACAAAGTTGTCCTTACAAGTTGGGACTGAAATGTTGAATTTTATTGAGTAATCTAAATTTACCTTTGTGAAATTAGAGTATTATTTTGGGAAGATTCTTTCAAGTTACATTTTAAATTCACAATGTATAATCTGTTTTCATAGGAAAAAGATTTTGGTTGGTATTGGAAAAATTAATGAAAAAATTATAAGACTTGCACATCAAAACTTCTATTCTGGTCAGTTCCCCCACCTGCATTCCCCAGAATAGAAAGGAAACTTATTTTAAACTTATTTTTAATTTAATAAAATTAAACTTATTTTAATTTCTTATTTTCAACTAGAAATTGAACTGGAGAGTTCTAGATTCAGGAATACATGGCATAGCAAAAGATAGATGTATTGGCCTATCTGTAAAGTGATTTTGTGGAAATTTACATACTGATGGTTGAAATTTCACAGCCTCATTGTTCTGTTTATCACCAAGGATTCTGGTAGCCAGGCACTAAATGAAAGTCTGCATCGTGAACCTCCTTTTACCATGTTTCCAGAATATCCATCAACCAAACATATATTTTCTGATAGAAAATTAAAACATAACTCTGTAGATGCTGAATGACCACAGATAAAGGACCTATAAATAGAGATTTTCTACCTCTTCCCTGAAAAAGCTGCCTCACTACCAGATCAGCCTTTAAGTCCACTAATTAAAAAACCCTGCCAATGCTTACAGACCTTCTAGAAACTGAACTCTGAGATGTGAACAGATAGCCTGATTTCCAGATATTTGAGGAAAACCTCCAGTCTCTTTTTTTGAAGAGAGAAATGAAGCAACAGAAGACAGGGTTACTAAAGTCATTTAGAGAAATATCCTAGAAGATATTTGTATAATTTTTTAAATCAATTGTGTTTTAAGTATATTTGTGGGATTCACTGTTTAAAATAATTCCTTTCTTAGTGGTTGATAGAAATTATGTCTTGTTAATCACCATAGATGGAAAGTATCTTTCTGTGGTTAACCTCTAGAAATAAGTTGGAAGCTTTGTATATAAAGTGAACAGAACATGTAGTCTTTAAATCTGGTACTACTTGATCATAGCCTAGGATTAGATAAAATTCTTAAAAATAGAGAGAGAGAGAGAGAGAGAGAGAGAGAGAGAGAGAGACAAAGACAATTAAGGTAATTGAACTTTAGACCAGAGGAGGAATTTTTGGATACGAAAACATTTTCCTTAGTTAAAGACCCTCAGGATTCATGGTGGAAGGAGTGTTTCCTAAATCTTTTGTGAACGAATTTTGTATTTACCTCTAATGTAAATTTTCATCTGTTTTATTCTATGTCATCTTTTCTTTCTTTCTTTTTTTTTTTAATTAAAGATTTTATCTGTTTATCCCTGAAAGAAACAAAGAGAGGCAGAGACACAGGCAGGGAGAAGCAGGCTCCATGCAGGGAGCTGGATGTGGGACACTCGATCCTGGGACTCCAGGATCATGCCCTGGGTCGAAAGGCAGATGCTTAACTGCTGAGCCACCCAGGCATCCCTCTATGTCATCTTTTATTAATTTACATTTCTAGGGTCAAAAGGTAGTCTTTATGATGAAAACGTCAATTCATCAAAAATATATAACAATTACACATGTAGTTGCATGTAATAACATAACCCCAAAATATATGGAACAAAAACTGACCAAATTGAAGAGGAAAAAAAGACAATTAAGTAGTAATAGTTTGAGACTTAAATATCTAGCTTTCAACAGTTGATGACAAGTAGGAAGAAGGCCAACAAAGAAATAAAATAAACAGACCTGGTAGACATATACAGAACACTCCACTTAACAATAGGAGAATATATGTTCTTCTTGATAATACATGTAGTGTTTTTCAGGAAAGACCTTGTTCTTAGCCATAAAACAAGCTTCGATTAATTTAAAAGGATTTAAATCATAGAAAATATGTCCTCTGACCACAAAGAAATAAAATTAGAAATCAGTGACAAAGATTAGGAAATTCATGAATATGTAGAAATTAACGTACTCCTACATAATCAGTGGATTAAAGATAAAAATCACAAAGGAAATCAGAAAATACTATGAGATGAATGAAAGCAAAAATATAAGATACCAAGACAGATGAGCTGAAGCTAAAGCTGTGCTTAGAGAGAAATTTTTACCTGAAACACCTTTATTATAAAAAAGAAAGAAAGAAGGATGCCTGGGTGGCTCAGCCTTCAAGTCAGGTTGTGGTCTAGCCCAGCATCAGGCTCCCTGCTCATTGGGGAGTCTGCTGTTTCCTCTGCCCCTCCCTCTGCTCATTCTCTCTCTCTCTCTCTCTCTCTAATAAAAATCTTTTTTTAAAAAAGAATAGAAACTATAAATTGGTTCTTTGAGAAGATCAAAATGGACAAATCTTTAGCTCAAAATAAGAGATTACTAAAATCAGAAATGAAAGGAAGACTATCACTGCTGACCTTATAGAAATAAAAAGAATTAAGAAGGAGGGATGCTATAAATAAATGTATGCCAACAAATTTGATAACTTAGATGAAATAGATAGAAGTCTTAAAAAGGCACAAACTATAGAATGTTACTCAAGTAGACATAGAAAATGCAAATAGACCAATAATAAAGAGATACAATTAGTCATAAACTTCCCCACAAAGAAAAGCCCTGGCTCAAATGGCTTCACTGCTGAATTCTACTAAACATTTAAAGAAGAATTAATACTATCTCTTCACATGTTCTTCCAAACTTTAGGAGGAATATTTCTTAACCTGTTGAGACAGTTTTGTGAGACAAAGAGATCTCAAAACTATAGACCAATATCTCTTATGAAACTATAGACCAATATATCTTATGAATATAGATATAAATACTTAATAGTACTGGCAAACCAAATCCAGCAACATCTAAGAAGGATTATACACTATGACCAGAAGGGAATTATCCCAGAATGCAGAGTTGACTTAACTTAGGAAAATCAGTTGATAAAATAATTATATCAGTAGAATAAGGCCAAAACCGGTAGTCATCTCAACAGATGTAAAAAAAAAAAACAAAAAAAACAAAAACAAAAACAAAACAAAACACAAAAAAACATCTGACAGGGCAGCCCAGGTGGCTCAGCGGTTTAGCACTGCCTTCAGTCCAGGGCATGCATGATTCTGGAGACCTGGGATCAAGTCCCACATCGAGCTCCCCACTAGGAGCCTGCTTCTCCCTCTGCCTGTGTTTCTGCCTCTCTCTGTGTGTCTCTCATGGATAAATAAATAAAATCTTAAAAAAAAAAACAACAACAAAACAAAAAACATTTGACAAAATCTAATACTAATACTCTTTCATGATAAAAACACTAAAAAACATAGGAATAACTACTCTGATTAAAAAAAAAATCTGTGAAAAATCTACATTTAACATCTCATTTAGTGGTAAAAGACTGCTTTCCCCCTGATATCAGGAACATGTCCATTCTTGCTATTTCTGTTCAATACTGCATTAAAGATTCCAGCCAGAACAACTGGACAAGAAAGTTAAATAAAAGGCATCCCGATTCTAAAGGAAGAATTAAGACTATTTCTATTTGAAGGTGCCATTATCTTAGGAGAAAATCCTAAGACATCCACTAAAAAACTTTTTGAACTAATAAATGAGTTCAGCAAGATTGCAGGGTATAAAATCAATATGTAAAAATCAGTTTTGGGGTGCCTGGCTGGCTCATTTGGTGTAGTATGTGCCGCTGGATTTGAGGTCATGAGTTAAAGCCCACGTTGGGTATAGGGCTTACTTTAAAAAAAGTCTACCATATTTTTATTGCTAATGGTGAACAATGTGAAGATTAAAATAACAGCTTTATTTATAATAGTATCTTTATGGCAATTTATAAAATGAATTAAATAATTAGGAACAAATTTAACAAGAGAAACAAAAATCTTATACTCTGAGATTAATAAAACATTGAAAAAAATGAAGACCTAAAAGTAGAAAGATATCCCATATTCATGGATTAGAAGAGATGATGATATTAAGAATTCAGTATTCCTGAAATTGCCCCACAGAATCAATGTAATTCTTACCAAAATCCTAAGTTTTTTTGCAGAAATGGACAAACTGACCCTAAAATTTATGTCAAAAATTACGCAGAATAGATACTATAGTCTTGAAGAACAAAATAGGAAGAGTCACGCTTCCAATTTTACCACTTACAAAACCACCAGTAAAGTGTGGCACTGGAATGTGTTTTATATTTTCCAGTTGTTGCTATTCAGCAATATTTTCTGACCAATTTCCTATATTACATCTATTCTTATTTTGTAAATATTATACAAGAGCATTTTGTCATGTTATCAGCTATATAAAAGAATGAGTATAGATACTAACTGATCTGTCAAATCAAGGTATACTCTTGATGCAACTCACAAAGAAGAAATTTACTGTTAATGGAGCATGAATAATACTCTGTTCTTTCTCTCCACCCAGTCTGTGTGCATGTGCATTAATTGTCCAGACAGAGAATTTCTACCACCAGTCACTTTTCACCCTCTTTTAGCTCGGAGACTATTTTCATGTGAAAATATTTTAGATTTTGTTTTTTAGCCAACTATATCTTGGACTATAGGCCAGTAGTCCGAAACTGATCATAGACCCTGGCTTGATTGATATCAGTGTCATATCACAGTCTTCAACTGTGTTTCTTCTTTATCATAGTAGGCAGGTGAGAGATTTTTTTTTTTTTTTTTTTTTTTTTTTTTTGGCAGGTGAGAGATTTAAACAAGTTGCCATCCTGTATGTTCAGAAGAACTTATCTGCCAATTTTTTCTGTCCCTTGTATGTGGTAACATACGCTCATACAGACACAATCTTTTTGATGTGAGAAAATGAAAAAACTCCTCACTACAAAAACTGTGGGGATTCCCCTTTAGGTTGCCTGCTATTCAAAAATAGTGTGTGTGAGTCTGTGTTTCGGGGATCCCTGGGTGGCTCAGCGGTTTGGCACCTGCCTTTGGCCCAGGGCGCGATCCTGGAGTCCCGATAGCGAGTCCCGCATCGGGCTCCCTGCATGGAGCCTACTTCTCCCTCTGCCTGTGTCTCTGGCTCTCTCTCTCTATGTCTATCATGAATAAATAAAAAAAAAAAAATCTTAAAAAAAAAAAAAAAAGGATTCTCTGTCTCCCTCTCCCCTTCCCTGCTTGCTCATGCTTTCTCTCTTCCTTCCCTTCTCTAAAAAAGAAGAAAAGATTACCTTGTTTTTAGCTGAGATATTTAGATGAGTATGCTCATCAGAAATTACCCAAGTACTTCAGAGTTTTACACAACTTTTCCCATCAAGATTAATATAGTTCTACAGTATAAGGTATTAAGAGACTTGGAGCAAAAATCAAAGTAACCAGTACTTAGAGGAGCCGAGTGGATAACAGATTAAGGTGAGTTTTTTGTCATCATGACTTATGTGTGAGACACTAAAATGAAGTGTTGAAAATATCAACTATTTTTTTTAATATCAACTATTTAAAAGCTTAAAGTCTATGACATAATCCCTGTATCATTCTGAAAAGGATTTCAGGTAGCTGCTTCTGAAAGTAGTAAGTAGAGCTGAAGAGGTACATTTCTATATTTCTAGAATTTTTTCAAAAACATTTCATGTCACACTTTTCATCTAAATTAAAGTTTTTACAAAAATATATAAATTAACATTAAGCAGAGAGGACAGATTATTTTAGTTAATACACATCCTTTTATGCAGAACATAGGTGACCTTTCATTTCCTTCCATTAATGAAAGTAGTTTATAATTAAACTGTGATCTTGGTAAGAGTGTTAGAAAATAAAGAAGTTAAAATGATAGGGTTTTCAGAAAATATAAGAAAAATATATTTTTTAACAGTTTTATTGAGTTATAATTAACCTACAATAAACTGCACATATTTAAAGTGCATGATTTAGAAATGTCTGGGTGGCTCAGCGGTTGAGTGTCCATAAATTTGGCTCAGAGTGTGATCCTGGGGTCCCAGGATCTAGTCCCACATCAGGCTCCCTACCTGGAGCCTGTTTCTCCCTCTATGTTCTGCCTCTCGCTCTGTGTCTCTCATGAATAAATAAATAAAATCTTTAAAAATTAAAGTGCATGGTTTGGTAAGTTTTGATGTTATCATTATAATCAAGATTATTGTATCTATCACCCTCAAAAGTTTCCTTCATCTCTTTTGTCAACCCTCCTCTCCCTATTCCCAAACAACCATTCTGATCTCTTTTTTTTGTCAGTGTAGATTAGTTTTCATATTCTTGAGTATAATATAAATGGACTCATGCAGTATGTGGGAGTTTTTTGTCCAGGCTTCTTTTTTAGAAATTCATCATATTATTTTTTGTATTAGTATTTGATTTCTTTTCATTGCTAAGTAGGATTTCCTTGTGTTGATACGCTACAATTTGCTTATCCATTCATCTCCTTATGGACATTTGGATTATTTTAAGTTTTTGGCTGTTACAATAATACTGCTATGAGTATTCATGTGTGGTGTTTTTATAGACATATATTTTATTTGAAGTCAGTACTCAGGAATGGAATGGTTGAATCATATGGTAGGTGTATATTTAACTTAAAAAAAAACACCAATTTGGGCAGCCCTAGTGGCTCAGTGGTGTAGTGCCACCTTCAGCCTGGAGTGTGATCCTGGAGACTCAGGATTAAGTCCCACGTCGGGCTCCCTGCATGGAGCCTGCTTCTCCCTCTGCCTGTGTCTCTGCCTCTCTCTCTCTTTTTGTGTCTGTCATGAATAAATAAATAAAATCTTAAAAAAAAATAAAACACCAATTTATTTTACCAGCCATATAGGATAGTCTTGATTCCTCCAAATCCCCACTAATACTTGGCACAGTCAGTCTTGGGACACTTGGATGCTCAGTTGGTTAAGTGGCCTAACTCTTGGTTTTGCTTAAATGATGGTGTCGGGATCATGGGATCAAGCCCTACCTAAAGTACAAGCTCTGCGGGGAATCTGCTCAAGGATTCTCTCTCCCTCTCCTTTTACCCCTCCCCATCCTTTTGCTCCCCCTCCCCATGCATCCTCTCTCTGTCTCCCTCTAAAATAAATACATCTTTCAAAACACAAATTTTAGTCTTCTGATAGCTGTTTAGTGATGTCTTGTTGTGGTTATTTGTATTTCCCTAGTAATTAATGGTATTGAGCATCTTTTCATGTGCTTATTTGCTATCCATATCTCTGTGTTGAAGAGTGTTTAAATATTTTGCCCAATATTTTAGTTGGGTTACATATTTTCTTATTAAGTTTTGAGATTACAGGGGGATCCCTGGGTGGCTCAGCGGTTTGGCGCCTGCCTTTGGCCCAGGGTGCAATCCTGGAGTCCCAGGATCAAGTCCCACGTCAGGCTCCTGGCATGGAGCCTGCTTCTCCTTCCTCCTGTATCTCTGCCTCTCTCTCTCTCTCTGTCTATCATAAATAAATAAGTAAGTCTTTTAAAAAAAAGTTTTGAGATTACAGTATGTATTCTGTATTGAATGTCAGTATTCTATATTAATATATATAACGTATATATTGATAAAGGATACAAGTCCTTTATTAGATATATGCTCTGCAATGATTTTCTTGTAGCCTGTGGCTTGTCTCCTCATTATCTTTCTATAAAGTTTTTAAAATGGAAATTAAATGAATTTTAACTATATAACATGATTTGATATTCATAATGAACTGTAGTCAAGCTAATTAACATATCATTTCCTCATGTAGATAGCATTTTTGTTTGTCATGAGAGCACCTGAAACCTGTCTCAGCAAATTTCCAGTATTCAGCCCAGTATTATTAAATATAGTCACTGTGTCATACATCAGACCTGTAGACTTATTCATTCTACATAACTTTCATTCTTTTAACAATACTTTTAAGAGCAGAGATTTTAAATTTTGATGAAGTTCATTTTATCAATTTGTTTTGTGGCTTATACCTTTGCTATCATATCTACATGAGTTTTTAAAGTTGAAAGTATCATTTCACTTATAAGCATTCTATTGGAATGGTTTCTTATTAGTTAATAGTGTAAGTTATGCTCTCTTGCATAACTTGTAAGTTGTAGGATTTTTCATTTAATTCATTTAATATAAACATAAGAGCCATGTGATACGTGCATTGGTCTCAGACTTAATTTGGGGCATTTATTTAAAAGTTTTACATTACCTTATTCAATTCTATAGTTTATTGTTAGGTATTTTTTAAATTTCAGGCCTCTTAGAACGTGAAGTAGTTCTTGGTGTAATTTAGTCCCACTTTAACCTGCAGGGTATTATTGTTAAAGTATTTTTCCTCCTACCACTTTGTTCATTGGGTGCAGTACAGCAAATAGATTTCAGGAAACAGAATCCAGAAAAAAGAGATAAGAAAGTACATATGCTGCCACAAACTTCTTTGCTTATGGAGTATGTAATGGAAATGTTTACATGTTGGCCAACAAAAGGGAAATTATAATCCAAAAGCCTGCTCTGACTTGCTGGGTTTTAAACATTTTCTAGTTTTAAGTTTTGATGAACAGTTAATTCTTCATTAGAAAGATTTTCAGTGAATAACTTTTTTTTTTCTTCAGTATTTCCACATGTAACACCAAGAGGAATTAATGGTATAGACTTTAAAGGGGAGGCAATAACTTTTAAAGCAACTACTGCTGGAATCCTTGCTACACTTTCTCATTGTATTGAACTAATGGTAAAACGTGAGGACAGCTGGCAAAAGAGACTGGATAAGGTAAGTCTAGTTTTTCTTCCATTTTATTTAAATATAATAATTTAAAAAAATAATCCCCATTTTATCTCAGTTTTATATATTGATTGAACAGTTTAACTTCTTTGGGAAAAATCTATTGGGATTGATAGAAGTACAGGGAGCACTACTCTGAAACTTTGTAGGCATCTGAAACTCATTTTCCTAGTGAGGTTCACCAGTTACATATTCAGTTACTACACAACACAAATTTGTAGTAGGATTTTATTTTATTTTATATTTTATTTCATAGATTTTACTTATTTATTTATGAGAGACAGAGAGAAAGAGGCAGAGACATAGGCACAGGGAGCCTGATGTAGGACTTAGTCCCAGGACCCTGGGATCACAACCTGAGCCAAAGGCAGGTGCCCCAGTGGTAGGATTTTAATCTAAAAATGTTTGTAGTAGTAATAGTAATGCCTTGGAATAGAAATGATGAGCCACTTAACATTACCTAGTTTTATTGTGGAATATGTGAAGCTGCATTTAAATTATATGAACTGAAATGCCAATTTATAAAGTCAAACATATATACACACATACTCTCCAGGGTCATTGTGCTATTATTTAACATATGTTGTTCATTCAACATTTGCCTCATGTTCACCTACTTCCACCTTTGTTTAAACTTTAGCACTGATAGTAAGTAACATTACAATATGAATCTTTTAGTTCCTAGTGTCAATTATGGCTCAGTGAATTTGTTTAGTAGGAAAACTTCTTATTTAGAATTCAACATCAGCAAAATAATAAAGTGTTAGAACTGAAACATATCTCAGAAAATTTAGTTCTGGTCTAATGCCATCATTTTATATAGAAGGAACTGAGGTCTCAAGACTGGTCCAGTGATGCTATGTACCAGTTGGAAGAATTTTACTCTATTTTTTATATATATGTGTGTATATATATGTGTATAATATTTATATATATAGAATAGAATATTTTATTCTATTATATATAAATATATATATATGTATATATGTATATTTTAAGATTTTTATTTATTCATGAGAGGCAGAGACACAGGCAGAGGGAGAAGCAGGCTCCATGCAGGGAGCCTGATGTGGGAATCAATCCCGGGTCTCCAGGATCAGGCCCTGGGCTGAAGGCAGCGCTAAACTGCTAAGCCACCTGAGCTGCCCTCTATTTTATATTTCAACTCTGAATACTAGGCCAAACTTTAGTCAGAATGTTGCCATAAGTAAGTGAGTCTTATTGCTTGTAATATTTCAAGATCTTAACATTTTGAGCAGGAAACTAGGTAAAGGCACTGATGTAAGGGCAGGATATATTCTTTAAAACAAGCAGCAAGAATGTGTATTCAAAGTACAGACATTTCATTATTATTATTCTAGAGTCAAACTCTTGTATCTTCAGAGATTTCAGCTCTATACCAATGTGGATCAAATTGAATTTTTAGAAGTTTCCATGTAAACACACAAAAAACTGTGTTGAGAAAACAAGACAACCCTTTAACTCCTACTTGTCCAGACTAGCTTATTTCAAACTTTTTGGCAACTTTATCTTAACAGTTCAGTCTCTTGACTTTTTATCCTTCACTAAGGGATCATCATCTTCATTCATATATTCAACCACACTACCTAAAAAATATTCATTAGAAATGAAATGTGACTTTCCCATCCTTTAAGGGATCAAGTGTCTTACTTGCAGTGCTGAAAAAGAAAGTGGCTTTTGCTTACCTTCATTGTTGTCAGTCTTATTCATTCTTTTTCTCTATTGGAGAGCAATAAAGGATCTGGGAAAAAATAATTTTGTTGCTTTTCTAGGCACCATGTAAGCAAAGAAAAGCCACAAAAGACAATACTAATTGAAACTGGGAAATTACTGCATTTTATAGTCTTTACAGGTCTGATGTCAAATCTTATTCCTCTCTTCACTATAATTCTTCCTCCACGCTGAAATAGAATCCCAGTTATGTTTTACATGAAATTTAGGAGTGTGGGTATGTTTGATACTCCGTATGTGTGTGTGTGTGTGTGTATACCTATATGTATATGTGTGGTGTACACAAATGTATGTATGTATGTACGTATACACATTATAAGGAATAGGAAGTTCTTAGAAAGTGTTCACCAACAGATATGTCTTTTTTTTTTAAGATTTTATTTATTTATTCATGAGAGACAGAGAGAGAGAGAGAGGCAGAGACACAGGTAGAGGGAGAAGCAGGTTCCCTGCAGGGAGCCTGACGTGGGACTCGATTTTGGGTCTCCAGGATCACGCCCTGGGCCGAAGTCGGCGCTAAACCACTGAGCTACCCAGGCTGCCCGACAGGTATGTCTTTTAAGTAATTCATATAACTTGGAAGGAAAGTACGATGATAATTTAATATTATTTAACTGAAATTTGTTTCATTCAAAAAGTATTTGTATGTTTCTAATCTGCTAAGCTCTAAGCTAAAAATGGGGAAGCACCAATGAAAAGGAAATCATCCTTCAAGGAGCTTAATCTAATGAGAGCCATGAAATAGGTAATACGTATATAATAACAGCTGTTTGGGGGCACCTGTAAGTGGCTCAGTCAGTTAAGCATCTGCTTTCAGCTCAGGTCATGATCCCAGGGTCCTGGAATCAAGCCATGGATCAGGCTCCCTGCTTAGCAAGGAATCTGCTTCTCCCTCTCCCTCTGCTGCTCCCCTTGCTTGTGCACACTCTCTCCAATAAATAAATAAAATCTTAAAAAAAAGCTATTCAATAGCAGAATTGTTTAACTTTGATTTCTAATGTCAGTTCCATTATTTCAGCTGAATAATAGAAAATTAATATTTAGTTGTGATGATTTTTCTTGGTTACCTGTAATAATCCCTTCTATTATAGAAGTGTACTTAATTGTTAGTTGGTCATGTCTAAGAGGATCAGAAATTGTAAGATTAAACAATTTTAGTTACTAACAATGTTAAATCTATTCATTGAAGATGTTTGCTTACGTTAATAGGCTCTTGTGTGTAATTTCACATGCTTTTTCATTTTCCCTTAAATTCTTTGAATATAATTCTGTGCTGTATATTTTGGTTGTGTTCAGTTTTTAAAATTAGGTTATAGCATAAATATGATGTGCACCAATCCTAAGTGTACTGCTTGATGATTTTTGTGCGTATATGTACACCCCTTTAATCACTACTTAGATTAAGGTAAAGAATTTTTATAATGCCCCGGAAGGTTCCTACATGCCTCTTCCTGGTCCATACCATACCACCGTCTAGATGTGACCATATACATGCCTGTGTTTGTTTTCCCTCAGCATTGACTATGAGATTCATTCATGTTGTTACATTTACTGGTAGTTTATTCTTTTTTTATTGTTTTATTTCATTGTATGACTTCAATTTGTTTATCAGTTTTTCTTGTTGGTAGATACTTATGTTTTTATATTTTGGCTACTGCGAATAAAGCTGTGTATTCCTGTTCATAGCTTTTGGTGGATACGCACTTATTTCTCTTGGGCATGTATCTAGTAGTAGAATTGTTGGTTCATGGGGTATATGCTAGCTGTAGTGTAGCTACACTAGTGTAGCTAGTGTAGTGCCAATATCCATATTGGCAGTTTTCCCAAGTGATTATCCATTTATACTTCCACCAGAATTGATGAGAATTCATTTGCTCTTCACTCTTGGCAGCACTTGGTATTATCAAGTTTTTGCAGGTTTTCTTTGTTTTTTAATTTTAGCTATCCTGGTAGATCTGTAGACCCTCTTTCCCTTGAGTACGCAGAAATTAGCCATTGGGTCTAATGAAATAATTCACTGATTTGCATGAGCTTAATTCAGATAGGATATTTGGAAGTAGTTAGCTTTGTGTGAATTCATGTAGACTTTAATTTAACCTTTAAGTATTTGAGGTAAGGAAATAAAGGCATTTAGATTCCTTACAAGCTTGTTAGAGTTCAGTTATCAGATTTGACCAGTATAGTCCATTGTTGTAGAAATAAGTTTGAGACTGGTGCCAAGGCCAACCTTTTTCTTTTAAGTGTTGACCTTGGGTCTTTTACCCTCTTAAAGTTCTGTATTAAAGGAAAAGATTAAAGTAAAAATCTAAGCCCTTTTTCAGCCCTGAAATAATTTTAGCCAGCAGTGGGAAAGTACCAGAAATTTATCTTTCTTAGAATATATTTTAGCATTCATTGATTTCACCTATTGATTGAGTTGCTTTCTTTCTTTAAAGCAAAATAGAATTTTTTATAGGGGAAAACAAACATGAATACATTGTGTTTCTGTGGTCTTTTCTTTGTTTCTACCTATATGGTAGATTTTAGTGATGATTTAAATGATAACTTGTGTGTAATATGTAGCTCAGAGAAAAGTCTTTTCTTGGGCAGAATACTCATTCGTCACAGGAATGGGGAGGGGTTGTTATTGTTGTTTGGCCACTTCAAATGATAATTTTTCACTTTCTTTTTTTTTAATAGGAAGTTGAGAAGAGAAGAAGAATAGAGGAAGCATACAAAAATGCCATGACAGAACTGAAGAAAAAATCCCACTTTGGAGGGCCAGATTATGAGGTATGAAGTTATATTTTTAGTTCAGAAGAAGGAAAATATAGGCCATATCTGTCACAAAAGTGATTAATTTTTAAATAATGCTTTTATCACCTTTAAGTATTCTAGATATGTAATATATTCTTCAGTGTTTATTTTGATTAAATATGTATTTCATGATAAATGTTAGGCTTACTCTGAAATAGATTTTTTTTTTATTGACTACAAAATTTAGTGTAGGTTTGTCAAAAACTCATTTATTAGGCCTGTCTGCATTATAGGACAAGTTTTTATCTATCCTATGAGGACAATAATTTTAATGTTATCTTCTTTTTTTAATAAAAGCAACTTATGGAGGAAAACCCTGAGTACTATACAGACAAAAAGATTTTAGCTGTATGTATTGGGAGGTCCTGTCCATAGCAGAACTTGAACTGTCCTCATTGCCTTGTCCTTATTGTTTGAAAATATCTAAAACTAACTTTTTTCTTCTTTTGTTTCTTTATTAGGCAATTAGTAAATTCTCCTCCGTATGCACACACAGACGTTAATATTTTATAAGCTGTTTTTCCATGGTATTTCTTTAGAGGGAAAAAGATATAAGAAATGTATTTGGTAATAGTCCCTAACATTGTTGGTATTTCTGAAATGCTTATTTTAAAAATGGAGTGTTAAAGAAGAATCATTGAGATAGAAGTAGAACGTTAAAATAATTATGGTTAGTTTATATTTAAGAAAATAGAAGAGGGGTGCCTGGGTGGCTCAGTCATTTAAGCGTCCAACTCTTGGTCTCCACTCAGGTCAGAATCTCATGGATCTCATGGATCTTGAGATCAAGCCCCAAGTTGGGCTCCATTCTCAGCAGAGTCAGCTTGAAGATTGTCTACCTCTGCCACTTGCCTACTCTCTTGCACACACACAGTCTGTCTCAAATAAATGGATAAATCTTAAAAAAAAAAAAAAAAAAAGAAAGAAAAATTTCTCACCGTTTTTATCTTAGAAAGGAAAAAAAAATAGAGTTGCTATTGACTATGTTTTATGTTGGAATTGATTTCCACGTGTGGAAATTCATAATGATGAGACTTGAGCTGTAATACTTCAGAATTATTAAGCTGTCAATTATTCCTCCTAGAATGTGTAAAAATCATATAATTAGATACCCTCAGGGTTTTAAAAAGGAAGGTAACTAGAATACAAGCTATTACAATTTTAAATTTTATCCTGAAGCTAAGCAGATTGTTTTTGCTATTTTTGGTTTATTTCGTGGGTGGACTTTTTAAATTACCTATTTTTTTTCATATTATAAGTAAAACCAGATGTTCATATAGGAAGATTATAGAAAATACAAAAAAAAAAGCCTTTGTGTTTAACAATATATGGTACCAGTTTATCTCCTCCCAGCCATATATATACACATGTAATTGTATGCTTGTTTATGTTTACTTCTGTCCACAAGGGTTTTGGGCAGGGAAGAGGGATGGGAAAGAGCAGAATGGAAGAAGGAGGGGCATTGTACTAATAAGTACATTTGTTAGCTAGTTTCAGATATTAAATTGCGTATTTATTTATATGATTTAGGTAGACTTTCTTAAAAAAACTGTTTATTGATCATTTGTATTTCTTCTTTAATGACTCACCTATATTCCTTAACATTTTTATTTGGTTTGGGGATTTTTTTTTTCTCTAATTGATTTAGAAGATGTGAGGATTAACTTTTCATTCTTCAACAAATTTTTTCCCTTTTTAGTTTTTTAAACTTTTGATTGTGGGTTTTGCCATATAAAAGCTTTATACTTTCATGTAATTAATCACCTAGTCATTTGATGGACTTGTTTCTACATTTGGTTATCATGCTTAAAAAAATTTCCCTACTTTAAATAATTGTATTTCCTGGGTTTTTAATTTTTTAATGATATCTTCTAAATATAAATATATGGCTAGTACATCTGGGTTTTTAAGATTATGGTATAATGTAAGAATCTGTATTTTATTTTAGTGGCATTTGTTGAATAAATGATTGTTTTTCCATCCATCTGAAATTTACCTCTCTCTTTCTCTTTTAATGAAGAAAATGGTTAAGGGTACTTCTTTTTTTTTTTCTCATTGACATCCTGTGGTATCAAGTTTAAATATACAGTGGCTTTTTTTTTTTTTTAAGGTTTTATTTATTTATTCATGAGAGCCACAGAGAGAGAGGCAGAGCTAGAGGCAGAGCTACAGGCAGAGGGAGAAGCAGGCTCCATGTGGTGAGCCTGATGTGGGACTCGATCCCGGGACCCCAGGAACCTAAGATCACACCCTGAGCCGAAGGCAGGCACTCAACCACTGAGCCACCCAGACATCCCTAAATATATAGTTCTTAAATGAAGTAGGGCTTTAGGGCCTCTGTTTTTTATATTTTTTTCCCCTTCCTTTTGATGTTTTGAGCTATCTATATTTTCTTGTGTGAGTACTACATTTGCATGGGTTTTAGACACTGATTCAGTTCTTATCAAACATTTATGATGTTCTAATTATTGAACAAAACTTAAATGTTTCATTTGTAGCTTCAGAAATTACTTTTTAATATTAAATTCATTCCTTAAGTTTTACTATAAATGTAAGACATTGTACAAGGCATGAGGATCTCACTTGAGGGCCCTTACCTGAGTATATAATGGGAAGACAGACTAATTACCAAACAGTTACAGAGCACTGTTAGCACTGAGAGGTTTTTGAGTCAGGGATAGATAGCCTCACAGAGAAAACAACATTTTAGCTGAAACCTTAAGAATGAGTAGACTGAGTAGCTATTAGCCAGGTGAATAGCAGAGTGTTGACTTGTAGGGGCTGAAAAGGAAAACATTTGGAAGCCAGAAGCACAAAAATAAATAAATAAATAAACAAACAAACAAACAAATAAATAATAAATCCCCCCCCCCACAAAAATCAATCAATCAATCAATCAACCCCCTACTGAAAGACTTTATCTGTGGAGGGTGGAGCTGACTGAGAGGAGGGGGGTGGTAGGCTGGCTAGCTAGGCGTGTAAGGATCCCTTCATATCCTCAAGCAATGGGTTTTAAGCACGTGAAGTTTTCAGGTTTACAGTTTAGAAAAATCATTCTTGCTCCCTGCAGTGAGGACAATGGATTGAAGTTGACAGTGGTGAACTAGGGGCTTCCAAGACTTTTTCAGTCTTGTAGGTGAGAATTAAAGATAGCCTAAATTAAAAAAGAACAGTAGGAATAGACACTGATAAACTTAGATATTTAGAAAGTAGGATTATAGGGTATGGTGATTGAATGAGGGGAGTGGGAGGAATCCAGGAAGGCCTAGCCTTCTGCTGTTGTTAAGATTGGTGTAGAAGTAGAAGAAACAGGCTTTAGACATGTTGAATATGAACTGCAGCATTCACCTGAGGAGGTCTTAAGTATTACGGGATGCAAAGGGTCTAATAAAGAGGTAGATAGGCTGTGAATTTGGGAATCATCGCATGATGACTGAGGCCTTAGAAACAAGTAAGTGCTGTAGGGAGAGCAAGTGTGGAACCCTGAGGTACCCCCATATTTAAGGGGATTTAAAGAAGAGGCTTGGATAGAGAAGAATTGGGAAATTAGGAATCCAAGGTGGGAGAGAACTCTTTAGAGAGTCATTCACATAAGAAATACTGCACATGGGGAAGTCAGATGAAGACTGGTGTGTCCCATAGATCTAGCAATGATTTAGCAATCTTTTCCTAGGGAGGCATGATGAGACAAAAAGGGTTTTGTTTTGTTTTGTTTTGTTTTGTTTTGTTTTTTGTTGTTGTTGTTGTTGTTGCTTTTTAATTTAAGGGAAATTTTTTTCTGTTTTCTTAACTAATTCTTTCTCCCATGTGTTTGAATAGGAAGGGCCAAACAGTCTGATTAATGAAGAAGAGTTCTTTGATGCTGTTGAAGCTGCTCTTGACAGACAAGATAAAATAGAAGAACAGGTAATATCTTATTTAAAACTCTAACAGTAGGCATTCCTTGATGTATGTTGTTTTATATAAATAGAATTTGGAAACTGTGACCATAATAGAAATGAACCTAGAAAATGAACTGTGTCTACATTGAGTCACAAATGTAGAAGAATCTTTACACTCAGTTCCTTCACTGACGAATTTCTAAGCAATAGGAGACCACTGATTGCTTAAAGGAATCTTACATGATTAACAGGAGACTAAATGAAAATAGTCTTCCTAATAACCCCGTAAAGTATCCAACTTTATTGTCTTTGTATAAAAACAAGCATATGTTTAATATGAGTGAAGCAGTCTCTGAATTTCTCCGTATCACAAGTACTGACCATATGAATTCACAAGGAAGAGGACCAAGAATTTAATTAACTCCTTTATTGCTTTCCCTACCTTACCCTTTTTTTTTAAGTTAGTTAGTTAGTTATCACACACACACACACACAGGCAGAGAGAGAAGCAGGCTCCATGCAGGGATCCCTACACGGGACTCAATTCCGGGACAGTGGGATCATGAAGGCAGATGCTCAGCCACTGAGCCACCCAGGCACCCCCCCTACCTTACCCTTGATATCTTCCTCACTTTTAACTTCCCTCAGTATTTTATCATTACCAAATTCACAACAGTTATACCCAGCTCTTTCTGTGGAGATTGAAGGAAAACATTTCTTAAATCCTTCAACTGTAGTCTCAGGATTAATATTCTATTCTTTGCCTCCTTTTAATTCTGCAACAATGCAGTTACCATATATTACCACTAGATGGTACTTGCAGGTGAATTTTAATTACTCTTCTCAGGGCTTTAAGCAACTTGCAAATAAATTCCTGGGTGTATCAATAACACTACAAATGAACTTGCATAGAAAAGTTGGTTTTTTCGTTCCTTGTCATTGCTAAGGTAGTCCTGTCCATTATGCATATTTACTGCTCTGTTTCTATTTCACCTGCAATAGTGACTTTTGTTTTTCATGTTTATTTTTCATTATTTTTTTCTGAATGAGTGATAAAAAGTTTTTGTTACATTAATTCATAAAGCTTGTTACTTATTTTTTTATGCCACAAAAATATGCTATTCAATGTCTAATAAGAATGGAAACTTTCAGTTCTTAAATGAGCTCCAGTTTTGGATGCCTAAAGTATCATCTGAGGGAGTATCTTTGTGTTTGGCTTTTAAAATGTTTTGTTTTGTTTTTCTTCACTGTGGTGTTTTTTGTTTAGTTTTTGTTTTAATCTATTATTTATTGTGCTATTTGAGGGGAGAGTAGTGTACTGTTTTGGGAAGAGTAGGTCAAGACAACTTCAATCTTAGTCTTGTCAGTGACTAACTATGTAGCTATAAACTTATTGCTTCAATTCTCTGGGTCTTGGTTTTCTAATATGTAAAACAAGGAGTTACACAAGATGATTCAAATGGTCTCTTCTGGCTCTAAAATGCTACTCTACGGAATATCAATACAGTGGTTGAGTCAGATTTCTGGAATTTAAGAGGATTGATGAAAACTTTTGTAAACTTAAGAAAAAAGGAGTATTTGTGGGACTGCTTAATTTCAGTCTCTTCTTGATGCTGTGGTAGATACTCTACAAAGCAGGTCATTAAACAGACCCTGATTTTCCTTGCCTAATGGGCATGTTGATATCACAGAGATAATTATAATGTGGTAATGCTCTGGAGTAGTAAGTTTCAGTAACCCATGAAATTAGTTCCTAAGATTCAGATCATTTCCCTTGTTGTATGCAGTAGATTTTGCACAGGCCTCCTGTCAGCACAGCCATTACTTAGGAACTCTTCAGTGAGACATTTTTGAGTTTACATTGTTCTACATTATTTACCAACACAAAGAAAGATATTTTTAGTAAAGTGGTGAGTGAGAAAGGAGATCTTAGTAGTTCTGTTCAGATACCATTGAACAGAAATTACCACTTGTCTTCTGCATAGTTAGTAGATGAGCACACACACAACACAGCACAACTTCTGGTATGTTATATTTAGTAGATACTGAATAATTCAAGTGAGAAGGAACAGGAGGAGGAAGGTTAAAAGGTTAAAGGGCAGCTTGACACGAGTGACACAGCCGGTTGAAGACCGAATTCCTTCATGGAAAGGAGATAAAGATATCCATGCTATATGTTCTTTGTAACATAACTGAAGCAGACAATGACAATGGTTCAAATGGTATGGCTCTGTACAACCCTGATGAAGTGGAGTGATTGGAATAATCTGACCAGAGTTTGGATAAAAAATTATTTCAAGAGCAGGGTTAATAAAGATTCTTGGTAAAAGTACTAAAGCATTAATTGTTGGTAGGTTATATTACCCATCCTTAAGCTGCAAAGTACACTTTTAAAATCTTCCCACCTAACATTATATATTTTCTTAGTCACAGAGTGAAAAGGTCAGATTGCACTGGCCTACATCCATGCCATCTGGAGATGCCTTTTCTTCTGTGGGGACTCATAGATTTGTCCAAAAGGTAAGCTAATGTCAGAATTTACTGAAAATCCATATTATTCTTCACGGTTGATGGAACTATATTGTTGTATAAGTTTTCCCTTTTCTTGAATTTGGGAATGAGTTTTTTTTATATATTATATGCTTTCTTTCATATACATCTTCCAAAAGAGTTAGAAATCTTATGAATATAATGTTCTTTCTTTTTTGTTTAACGGGAAAGGGGGCTGGGGATAGGGAATGGCTAGTCCAAAATAGTTAACTAGAAGTGTAGCCAGTTATATTAAATCACTTTTTTCTCTGGAGTTAAGTGATATTATTTTGAATTATTGGAAGCACTGCATTCTTTTTAGAAAGAATTTGGAGCATAAACCATAATAGGTGCATGAAATCAGCACTTGCTGTTGAGCTTGTTTCATATAGTGCTTTGTTCTCTCTTTATCTTGTGTTTGGAAGTTGGTACTGAATGCTCTGTTGTGCCTTTGTTCTGATTACTTGGTTTTTTCTTTGTCTGTCTCTGGTAGCCCTATAGTCGCTCTTCCTCCATGTCTTCCATTGATCTAGTCAGTGCCTCTGACGATGTTCACAGATTCAGCTCCCAGGTACCGTATGACTGTATGGAGTGGACTTAAGTCTTTCTGTGCTATATTTCAGCCTGCTTTCCCAGTTCCGAGATATCTTTTGGTTAGGCCACGTGTTTTGATTTTGAATTTTAAATAGTAACAATAAGCATTAAAAAGACCTTCCGTATCTACTAAATAGTTCCTCTGTCAGGCTTGCATGTGCCCTTTATAGTCTCTGCTGTGAATAGCTTGGAATTTTGCCATATAGGAGGTACTCCTAAAAGATTTCAAATTGAATTGAAACAAGCAGAAGATACCTGGTAGTATCTGTTTAAATATCATGTAGTATCTGTTTCCTCAAATAGGATTCAACAACTTTGATGAACATGGTTTACAGGATATGTTTGTTAAAGCATAAAAGCAGATTTCAGCAGTCTCACTTCTAATTTAATTTAAAGTATCTCATAATTCAACAAGAAAATAGCTTTATTAAATATTTGTCTCATTACTTTTGTCATACTAAGCTCCATTGAGCTGATTTGTATTTTCGTTATGCAAATTACCTTTGGATATTATAAATTAATATTCCTGTTCCTATGCATCATTAAGTATTTAGGAATTTAAGACAGGAAGCTAGATGCTTGTAGTCTCTGCCCTTAGATGCTTGTAGTCTCTGCCCTTATCATAAAGTCAAAGTATTATTGAAGGAATGCTTTTTAGTATCAGAATTAGTTTTTAAAGTTTTTGAATCCTTGTATCTTTGCCAGTCAGCTTTGTATCTTTATGGTGAATGTGTTTTATTGGATTGCATTATGCTATCTTATGTTGAGAAGCTGAGCTCTCTAGTTAGAATGACTGAGTTTAATCCTGGTTAGTTGCATGATCTTGAACAACTTTTCTAAGTCTTCTGTGCTTCACTTCTGTGATCTAGCTAGGACTGTGATGTGACTAGAGCCCGGCATGTTGTAAATGCTATATAAGTGTGAGCTTTATTAGCTATTATATAGCTATTTATTAGCTATTTATATAACAACATAATTTACTTGAATTCAAAATTTTCTACCTTATTTTTTCTATCAGAGTACTCTTGACTCTCAAACAAAGGTGGGGGTTGGAGCGCCAGCCCTCCCCTCTCCATTCAGTCAAAAATCCACATAAAACTTTTGGCTTCCCAAAAACCTAACTCTTAATAGTTAATAATAGTTTACAATAATATAAACAGTTGGTTAACATATATTTTATATGCTGTAATATCATATACTGTATTCTTACAATAAGGTAACTTAGAGAAAAGAAAATGTTATTAAGAAAATTGTAAGGAAGGGAAAATACATTTAGAGTATTGTACTATATTTATTGAAATAAATAACCTGTACATTTCAAACTGGTGCAAAATAGATTTTTTGACTTTTGCAGAACATTTTTTCTTCTTGAGCATTTTTGAAAAAGAGATGTATTAGTTCTGCTTCAGAAATCACCCAGAACCAAACTTATTCCAATATTTCTTAATTTTGTTCATTTATGCAGGCTTTTTAAAAAGCATCTCATATTCATAATAAATCAGTGACAAAACTAGATAATATAAGGAGACTTTGGTTTATTCTGCTAAACTCCACCTTGTATTAAAATAATAAAGTGGGATCCCTGGGTGGCGCAGCGGTTTGGCGCCTGCCTTTGGCCCAGGGCACGATCCTGGAGACCCGGGATCGAATCCCACGTCAGGCTCCCGGTGCATGGAGCCTGCTTCTCCCTCTGCCTGTGTCTCTGCCTCTCTCTCCCTCTCTCTGTGTGACTATCATAAATAAATAAAAATTAAAAAAAAATAAATAAAATAATAAAGTGACACACTAAGGCTCATCAGTACTTGTCACCATTTTCCTTTAAATTATAGGAATACACATGCTATAAATGAAAATGTAATGAGAGCGGTAAAAAAGTATAAGTCGCTACAGGTGCTTAAGAGTTAAGGCTTCAGAATGCAGACCTTCGACCTAAGCTACAGAGCTTTAGAACAACTAAAATTCTTCAAGTATACATAAATATATTACAGAGAGGCAGATGCTCAGATTTTTGTAAGACTGCCAAATTAGGGGGCAGCCCAGGTGGCTCAGCCGTTTAGCACCGCCTTCAGCCCAGGGCGTGATCCTGGAGACCTGGGGTCGAGTCCCACGTGGGATCCCTGCATGGAGCCTGCTTCTCCCTCTGCCTGGGTCTCTGCCTCTCTCTCTCTCTCTCTCTCTGTATTTCTCATGAATAAATAAATAAAATCTTAAAAAAAAAAAAAAAAAAAAAGACTGGGCAGCCCGGGTGGCTCAGCGGTTTAGCGCCATGTTCAGCCCAGGGCCTGATCCTGGAGTCCTGGGATCGAGTCCCACGTCGGGCTCCCTGCATGGGGCCTGCTTCTCTCTCTGCCTGTGTCTCTGCCCCCGCTCCTGTGTCTCATGAATAAATAAAATCTTAAAAAAAAAAAAGACTGCTAAATTATAGCATACTTTTTAATATTTTACGTAACTTGTGTATAAGTTGAGAAAGATCTTTCATGGTGGGAATTTTTTCTAATATAAAGCTCGGGATTATTTACATTCTGTTTTTAGCTTTTAATTATTGTACTGTTTTATATGCCAAAAGAGGCAAAATTGAAGAAAAATGACATTGAGTTCTTCAAGTATTTATTGTCCTTGCTAAAGTATTTGTTGTCATTAGCAGACGTGGGCTCTGGCTGTTAAGCTCTCTCCACCCTTTATGTCCACAGTGACACCTTATTATTGTGGTAATCATTTAACCCCTCCCCTATTTGTTGTACAATAATACATTCGAATTTTAGCAGAACTAGAAAGTAAATAAAGTAATAGATCGCTATTAGTATTCTCATGCATAGCCTTTTCCCATGTGTATATAAAATCAGTCACATACTAATAAACACACATACTTTAATAGTTGCCTTTTTCTACCAAGAAATGTAATTTCATATACACTATTTTATAACCAGCTTTTTAAAAATAATTAAGCCCATTTCCCATCGGTAAATGTGAGTCTTTATCTCTTTGTCTTTTAATATGGATGTGCATGCAGGATTTACCTACTCACCTAATATTAAACATTTAGTGTATTTTCAGTTTGTCTATTTATTTATTTATAATAAATAAATAATATATTATAAGTAGTGCTACAGGAGCATCCTGACATATATACCATCCATGTCATGTGTGTGTGTGCATCTTTGTACACTAATCCACTTATTTCCTTAGAATACATTTCTAGAAGTAGAATTATTAAGACAAAAACTGTGCGTACTTCTGAGGACTTTTTTGTATTCTCATTGCCAAACTATTTCATTTAAAAAGTTGAACCAGCTACACTCCCAGTTCAGTTTTCTTTTGTTATGTTGACAGTGAATGTTGTAATTCAGTTAATTCTCGCTAGTCTTAGACTAAAAGTGGTATTTTTGCCTCTTGGCCTTCTGCATTTCTTCAGTGAATTGACTATTCATGTTCTGTCCATTTTTCTTTTGGGTTAACAGTGCACTGTTAATTTGTTACTAATAAATTGATCCATCCAACAAATCCCTCTGACTCTGTAACAATAAGTATAGTTGTATTCCTTTCACATGAGTAAGAGAAAAGAGATCTGACAAGTCTTTGAACCCTTCTAGACTTCTGTTCATTAGAATTTTGTTCATTACATTTTTGTTACATCATCAATAAAAATTTCTTTATTGATAATGTTAGAAAAATCCAGTTAGCCTCCTAAATTGGCACACTGCGTGACTCAAATGGGAGGTGGAAGAAAAGGCTAGACTTGGCATCCATCATCTCTTATTTTAAATATGTTCATTTTTCATAGTTCATTTACTGTGAAGATGCTGTATATGTCAGCTTATCATTTTCAACACTAGGTCCATAAAAAATCAAGGGCACGATTCCTGAAATTATGCTTCATCTAATTAAAACTAGTGAACACTACTAAATCAGATGAAACCTGCCTCAATGATTTTGACTCAGTCTGTTTTTTATAATGATAGCAGAAGTTACTATTAATATTTTGTAGTGTATCAAATTTTGAACCTAATAAAATGTTAAATTTGGCTTTTGTTGTTGTCATCCATCTTAATGGCCCCTTCCAGTTATTTTTGATATGCTGTCATAACTGAAAACAATAAACAAAGCAGATCATTGGGGTAAATTTAAAGTGTCAGTGTGATCACAAATGCCTGAGTCACTGCCCCAATAGTAACACTTAATACTTCAGATTTTATTGTAGTGAACATGAAATAAGTTATAGTGAGATTTTACCTGTTATCACCTCTCTCCTTAATCTCCATGTTATTACATCAGGGAAGATGCCCTAATGGATAAAGATTCCATGATAAAAACTTTGCAGGGATGGTTACTCCAGTATTCCTCTTGTTTATTTATTGAACTTTTTCAAGCCCTCTTAACTCAGGAAAGTACATAAGAACAAAAGACTAAACACTTTTCCTAGATGCAGTGGTAACTAGGGTAGGAATGCCATTTTTCACCTATCTAGAAAGACAAAAAATTTTATTTATTTATTTATTTATTTATTTATTTATTTATACTTATTTATTTATCTATTTATTTTTTAAAGATTTTATTTATTCATTCATGACGGACACAGAGAAAGAGGCAGAGACACTGGCAGAGGGAGAAGCAGTCCCCCTGCAGGGAGCCTCTGGTGGGACTTGATTCTGGAACCCCGAGGTCATGCCCTGAGCCAAAGGCAGGCACTAAACCACTGGGCCACACAGGGATCATCCCCCAGAAGGATCATTTTAAATATGCTTACTGTACTTTGTTTTAACCTATGTGAACAGCTATCACTTTATATTTGTGGAATCTAGTGTCTTTGGGACCAGAACACAAAAATATCTTCTCATTATTCAAACATTTGAAATAACTAATCAGGAGTAAGCCCCCAAACAAAAACAAAATTACCTGCATACTCTCCAACAAAAGAGCTTACGTGGCAGTGTTTTTTTGAAACAGAACTCTTTGTTTTTAAAGATTTTGTTTTTGTTTTTAAAGATTTTATTTATTTACTAGAGATGCACAGAGAGAGGCAGAGGGAGGAGCAGGCTCCCTGTGGGGAGCCCGATGTGGGACTCGATCCCAGGACCCCAGGATCACGACCTGAGCCAAAGGCAGATGCTCAACCACTGAGCCACCCAGGCACCTAGAACTCTTTGTTTCTTAACAGAGTAAAATCCTGCATTCTTTCACAAGTAGTCTAGTTAAAGTAGGTCTTACTCCTGGGAAGCATTTCTTTCTGCTTTTAATCTCATAATGTAGGTGTTCTTAACTCCTAGTGCCCCATCTATAAAGTACATATTAAGATCTTTGGATCTAAAAAGGGTAAAATTTTTTCCCAATCACCATATGGCACAGACAAATGAATCAAGCCAGTGCTACAGCGGTGGTTTTATTTATGCATACTAACTGGAGCTTCTTTATTCCTTTCTCTTTGGGAATTCAGGTACGTTTTGTATGTCTTTATAATTTGGAAATCTTGCATTAGTCCTCCTTACTCAGAGCAGATTTCAAAATCAGAGGTACACACATTTTTCCAGGCAGACCCCTAGAGTCATATTTTGTAGCAAAGTGTAGAATATGGGGCACTTGGCTGGCTCAGCTAGAAGAGCAAGGGACTCTTGATCTGGGGATCATGAGTTCGAGCTCTATGTTGGGTGTAGAAATTACTTAAATAAATGCTTTAAAACAAAAAAAAATTTTAAGGGCAGCCCGGGTGGCTCAGCGGTTTAGCGCCACCTTCAGCCCAGGGCGTGATCCTGGAGAGCCAGGATTGAGTCCCATGTCAGGCTCCCAGCATGGAGCCTGCTTCTCCCTCTGCCTGTGCCCGCCCCCCCGTGTCTCATGAATAAATAAAATTAAAAAAATAATAATAGAATTTTTTAAATTACAGAACGTACTATTAGTCACATTTTTAAATTTCTTTCAAGTCTGTAGCCCAACACCATTCACATTGTTTTGAGGACTATGAATAAGAGTATAAAATGTTATGTTAGTGTTTTATTTAGTAGAAAAATAGATTGTAGAACCTCAATATAAAATTTTTCTCAAAAACATTTTTATAATTTTTACAAATTAGGGAGACATTAAAGCCATACCTACAAACAAAAATGCACTCTGAAATCTGGAAAACTTTATGTAGTAGAAGTACATGATGCTACTGTAATATATTGATAACATCCTTTTGCGTGGAAAAATTTTACCCCAGAGTTAATAATTTTAGCATTTTTTTGTCTCAAAACCATTAATATATTTATTTCAAAATATTTGTACACTATTCTTATTCTATTCTGTATTCCTAATAAACATAGTAAATTTTATCTAAGATAAGTAAACTTAGGAATAAATCAAGTGGAAGTATAATATACTATTTCCAACTCTTTCCTGCCTTCTCTAATGTACTTATTATATAAAATGAAATTATAAGTAAAAGATTAGAAAATGGAGCTTAGAAAAAGTGTCTTTGAATAGATGATAAAGAAGCAACTCCTTCAGAAACCATCTTTTTATCACTTCACTTCTTTTTAAAAACATTTCAGGGCAAAAAAAAACAAAAAAAACAAAAACAAAAAAAAAAAACAAACAAAAAAAAACAAAAAAAAAAAACATTTCAGGGCAGCCCTGGTGGCGCAGCGGTTTAGTGCTGTCTGCAGCCCAGGGTGTGATCCTGGAGACCCAAGATCAAGTCCCACGTTGGGCTCCCTGCATGGAGCCTGCATCTCCCTCTGCCTGTGTCTCTGCCTCTCTCTCTCTCTCTCTCTCTCTCTCTCTCTCTCTGTCTGTGTTGCTCATGAATAAATGAATAAAAATCTATTAAAAAAATAAAAATATTTAAAACTAAGAGTTTGCAAATAGCACTCACATGAAATCTTACCAATAAATGTGATTGTGGATTCTCAGAGTGTGAAATACTTAGTTTTGTTTATATAAGATGTATAGGAGTAATTTATGATAGTTAAAAGCACAGATTTTACTTAAATTTCAGTAAAAAGACTAATTTAGTTAATTTAAAAGAAGATACTAAAAGATGATTATTTGCAAATGTTTGTATATATAAATATTTCATTTTCCCTAAAAGAATGTAAAACAGTGAAATTGGAGTCAAATAAATGGGGGATTTTTTTTTTTTTTTTTAACTTGGTTTATAATCATGGTAGAAGTGAAGTTTGTTAGTGAAGTAATGAAAGTTATCTTGTCATATAACAAACTTTCTATTAATCTTTATAGTCTTAAACATAGAACTACTGGACTAGATCCATTTCTTTGTGTCCCTTTTACCCTTAGTGTCACATGATTTTATGTTTTAAGACATTATCTCTATAAGGAAACATTTTATGGTAAAGAAAGGAATTTTTTTTTTTCCAGAAAATGCTTATTTTGCTCACTTGATGAACTTTAGGCCAATATATGTTTTTTTTTTTTTCAATATGTTATTTGAGTGAAGCATCTTCCTTCTCTGCGTGTCCCCCACCCCTTGCCCCGCCCCTGTCATTAACCTGTAATATGATATCTGGAATGTGGACTAAACTCTTCAACACTATTTAAAATCTACTAACCTTTGTGCATTTGGTTGCTCAGCTTTCTAAGAACATTTCTGAGCTTAAATAAACTCAATACCATTCTGTTTTAGAGATTATGTCATGGCTATTCATTGGATATGAATTCTTTTTTTTTTTTTTTTTTGGATATGAATTCTTATGGCTTTATTTTTCTTTCCAAGGTTGAAGAGATGGTGCAAAACCATATGACTTATTCATTACAGGATGTAGGTGGAGATGCTAATTGGCAGTTGGTTGTAGAAGAAGGAGAAATGAAGGTAATTTACAGTAAGATATTATAGGTTGCTAATTGCAGGTGTTATAGCATATTATCATCACTAACCATTGATGTGAATGACGGCAGCATTTTAAATTTTCTTTTGAACAGATTATTACATATGATCAAAAAACCACTAGATACTAGGAAGTAAAATGTACTTTGGCTTTTACACAGTTTCTTTATGATCTCAATAAAAACCTTTGTACAAACCATTCTGTTTTGCCTGGGCCATGGAGAAAATACAATTTGGGTGTTTAGATGTTAGGAAGTCATAATTAGTTGATGGTTTTCTATTTGGATATTTCTATTTGGTCTATATATCACTTCTTATCCTTTCTCTCACTGCATCTTCTATCAATATTTGGAGGTGAGTCTGCTAATTTTGTTCACATCTGTAAGCACAAGAGACAGAGAATAAGATCAAGGAATAAGATTTAGAGATGGATTCAAAACAGCAGCTGCACTGAATTTTGATTTTTGAATTTGGTATACTTATGCCCAAGGCGCTGTGCTAAAGATAAAGTGATGTTTAATAAGACTTTCTCCAAGCTGAAACTCGTTGGGGAAGAAGGATATTGACATTTAAAGATACTGTTACTTGTGTCTATCTGATAACATATTGAATGATGCGCACAGATTAGTGGAGAAAATTGGAAAAGAAAGAGCTCTTATATGAAACAGATTGTTTTTTACTGGATAAGCATTTGAACTATGTCTGGAAATCGAAGCAACATTGTGACAAAGGTGAAGCCAAGGGTATTTTAGACAAAAAATATAACACAAGTGAAAACATGAAAGCAAATTTCTTACTCAGGAATTCTTTTCATAGACTGTGTTTACCACAATTATTCTAGCAATAGAGATACAATATCAGATGTTGGAATTTCCTTTCCTCCTGAATAGGGAACTAATTAAGAAATCAGAAGAGATGGGGTGGCTCAATCAATTAAGCGTCTGCCATCAGCTCAGGTCGTGATCCCAGGCTCCTGGGATCAAGCCCCTCATAGTGCTCCCTGCTCAGTGGGGAGTCTGCTTCTCGCTTTCCCGCTGCCCCGTATCCTCACTGGTGCTCTGTCTCTTGCTCTGTTCTCTTTCTCAAATAAATAAAATCATTAAAAAAGAAGTAAGAGACAAGCAAATGAGATACCAGAATGCTAACTATAAATTTAATAAGCTAATTGAAGAATATGGCTTTAGATCAGCAGCCACAAGGTCTTGCTAATATATTAACTCAAAATTAAACAATGTTTCTGACATAGCTAGATAATCAATCACAGGCCTTCTCCACAAGTGTAAGCCCAAAAAGAAAACCAAGACGCATGCTCTCTGTAGAAAAAGAAGTGAGCCAAGACTTCCAGTCCTATTTTATACTCAACAGTTGGTTAATTCATTGTTGTACCCCGAGGAAGGGAGAAGTGAAAGGGTGAAGAAAAACCAGGAGTGATCATCTGGATGAAGTCCCTCCATGTGGAATGAAAAATAGAGAATAAATGTTCCTACAGCCCACAACACTAGAGAGAGAGAGAGCTTGGATTATGGAGAGTATAAAATAGCCTACCAAGGAGAATAGTCTCTTGTCTGTAGCAGTAGGCTAGCCACTATATAAGGAAGAAACTAAAAACCAAGCATACCATTTAAGAGAATCAGGTACATGGGGATGAAAGCTTACCTAAGTAAGAGAAGTAACCAGTAATAGAGAAGTCAAGCTGTTGGATGTCTTATAGAAGGTTAGTAACAAGCTTAAGAGCCATATGAAGTATGAGGAGAGGATTTAAAAGTCTGAAGTTTCCAATTTGTGTAACTGGTTTTCCATTTTTTAGCCATCTCAATAATGTGAATAAATAAACATGTAGGGAAAAGTAGTTTGATGAGAAAGATTTTAAGAGAGAAACTGTATGTGAAATGCCAAAGATTTTAAGAGAGAAACTGTATGTGAAATGCCTAACAGTTTCTGGACCCATAAAGCACTCCATAGAGAGCTGGTTCTTCCTACAGTAACATGATTATTCATTTCTCGAAAGAACTTACTGCAAAATTTCCTAAAGTAGCAAACCCTATAATTTTGAGGTAATTAATTTTAGAACTTTAGGTACACAACATCAGTATTTAAAGCAAGATAGTATGGGGCGCCTGGGTGGCTCAGTCAGTTAAGCCTCCAACTCTTGATTTCGGTTCAGGTTATGATCTCAGGGTTCTGAGATCAAGCTCTGTGTTGGGCTCTATCCTGGATGTGGAGAGCCTGCTTAAGATTCTCTCTCTCTCTCTCTCTCCACCCCCCTTCCTCAGACCCTCCCTCCTACTCACATGCAAAATGCTCTAAGGAAATAAATAGCCAAGATAGCATAGATCTTCATGCCATTTTAGCTTTGAGTCATTGATTCAACAAATAATTGAGAGCCTACTGTGTTTGAGATACTATTTTAGATGCTGGGTATGTAGAATTGAACAACATTGCTTTAAATCAATATCCTTAGGGGATCCCTGGGTGGCGCAGCGGTTTGGTGCCTGCCTTTGGTCCGGGGCACGATCCTGGAGGCCTGGGATCAAGTCCTGCTGCGTCGGGCTCCCTGCATGGAGCCTGCTTCTCCCTCTGCCTGTGTCTCTGCCTCTCTCTCTCTTTCTCTGTGTGACTATCATGAATAAATAAATAAAATCTTTTAAAAAAAATCAGTATCATTAAGGAGATGATTTTTTTATGTGTTGCCTGTTAATTTTAAGAATATCTTCTTTAGGTATATAGAAGGGAAGTAGAAGAAAATGGAATTGTTCTGGATCCTTTGAAAGCTACTCATGCAGTGAAAGGTGTTACAGGACATGAGGTCTGCAATTACTTCTGGAATGTTGATGTTCGCAATGATTGGGAAAGTAAGCTGCCACTATTAATATATCGTAATATAATTATTATTTTGAATGTAATGTCAAATCCAACCCCATGTTTTGCATCTCATTTACAGTTTACAAAGTCAATGTAGAAAATATCTGGAAAATCTGATAATAGCTTGCATTTACTTTTTGTTTTTACTTACATTTAAATAGAGCTTTACAGTGAAGTAATGCTTGTACAGTGAAACACTGTACAAAATGTTTCTGTGTTACAGCATTTGATCCAGTACTTCAATAATCCTGCATGATAAGTAGGTAAAAAAGTAAAAATCAGGATAAGTGACTTGTCAGAAGCCACAGAGCCTAGTTAGTAGAAAGGCCAATACTAAAACTAAAGGTTTCTGTCTTATCACCTACTTTCCCAAACTGTTTTGTTTCTCTAGTAATCCCAAGACAAATCCTGCTGTGGTCTGCTTAGAGTTATTCTTGGGGTATGTTTGTTGTTTGTATGTATTTGTTCCTCTTAGGCACCAAATTTCATAAATATAGATAATTTCGAACATCGTAAGATGTGTATTAGTGACAGTTTGATATTCTTTTTCCACAAATATAGTCACCTAAGCCTAGACAGAAGAGTTTATTCAACTTCAGTAAATTAGAGATTACAGGAAATGGTCATAGTGTTAGATAGGAATTTGTGTCTGAGTAATGCAGTGTGATTAGAATTGCTTTCTAGATAATTGGTCCAGAGGAAATGAGATTTCCTGGTGATCAATCCTCATGGCCACTGTCTGTAGCCCTAGTAGGAAGTATTAACTACCTTCCATTTGAACTTGGTCCTGCTCATGTTATCACAGGGTCCAGCAATATAACTGAGTTAATCACATTCTAGGAAGAGGTAATGTATATTTTTGGCTACTAATATTTTTTTCTTCATTTCAGCAACTATAGAAAACTTTCATGTGGTGGAAACATTAGCTGATAATGCAATCATCGTTTATCAAACGCACAAGGTAAAAATCTCTTCATCCCAAAAGGATTTCACTGTAGTTCAAAGTGAGACGTGTATAAATTCTCTAAAAGTAAAATTTGGCAGGAAATCAAATGCCGTAAAAGATCCAAAGACTTTGTTAATGATGCATGAACGTCACATATTTGAAAGGATATCAGTTCATTCAAAGCTGAACCTAAGACAAGAACCTGAGAAATATCCAGGAACAGTGTGTTTGATAAAGATCTCCAGTTAGTTATGTCCACTTAAAATTTAGAAAATACTGAAATCCTGTTAAATATTTTTGTAGCGTCTAGTCTTTATAGGCGGTAAATGATCATTACCAAATACAAAAGTGAATCAGCATTTCCTGTGACCATGGTAATGAAGGGAATGGAAAGTATGTATGTTAAGTCATGTAAGTGGATTATCTGAAAGCATGGGGAAATTGCTAAGCATAACTATTAAGAAGTTGGTCATATACCAGAGCACACAGAAACGTCATTTAAATTAGTTCACTTTCTTCCTTTTCTTTTTTCTTTTTTAAATGGTTTTATTTATTTATTTATTTGAAAGATACAGAGATAGAGAATATGAGCAGGAAGGAAAAGGAAAAGCAGACTCCTTATGGAGCAACTTGCTCAGTGCAGGGCTTCATCCCAGGACCCCCGGGATTGTGATCTGAGCTGTAGGCAGATGCTTAACCAACTAAGCTACCCAGGTGCCCCTGAATTAGTTCACTTTCATTTCACTTTTCCTTCATCTCTTTCTCTGCTATTCTTAGATATTTAAAATTAAAGAATTAATATTTCTCTTACCTTATTCTTCTCTGTTTCCTGAAAATTGCCGAGTAATATATTGTGTAAAAAACAATAAATGGGGATAGTATGTGGGAGGAAGGGGAAAATAAATGAAGGGAATTAAGAGGTGCAAACTTCCAGTTATAAAAAGTAGAGCATAGGAAAGGTAGTAATATTTGTAATAAGGTTACAATAACAGATGGTGACTACACCTTTTGTGGTGAGCCCTGAGTAATATATAAAATGGTCAAATCAGCATGTTGTATACCTGAAAATAATATAACCTTCAATTTTTAAAAAGGAAAATAATAAAAAGGACCTATAATTTTAGAAAGATCCATTCAATGTAATATTTTATGTTATGTAAGAAATACAATAATTCAATAGGTGCTTCCTTTTTCTCTTCTTTAAATGACTTTTTAGGGGCACCTGGGTGGCTCAGTAGTTTGAGCATCTGCCTTTGGCTCATGATCCTGGGGTCCTGGGATCGAGTCCCACATCATGCTCCCTACAGGGAGCCTGCTTCTCCCTCTGCCTTTGTCGCTGCCTCTTTCTGTGTGTCTCATGAATAAATTTTTTTAAATCTTAAAAAAAATAAAAAAATAAATGACTTTTTAATTGGGTTGAATATATGAAAATATTGTGGGTTTGTTAGGTATTTCCTGAACTCAGTTTTGTCATGTGGGGCATCTTAAATGTAATGATTATGAGGTAGGCCTGATTTTACATGGTAGCTGCTTAAGAAATGTGTAAAAAATACATTATAGGTCAACTTTGCTTCAATTAAAAAAGAAGTGTATAACAACAAAGATTCTGCTTTAGCATACAGATTTGGGGAGTCCAAGGGAAGCTTAAAGTTGAGTAAATGTTAAAAATACCGATTAACGGCCTTTAATTTGGAATCAATAGAAATGACATAGAAGAATCTTATAATCTGAGGACAATTGATCTTGGGAAACAGTCTGCTGAAAATATTTCACTTCGTAAATAGTAGATGGAGGGAAGGATTTATTTATTTATTTATTTATTTATTTATTTTATTTTATTTTTTTTTTGAGGGAAGGATTTAAATAAGCTGTATTACAATCACTTTTTGAAAAATAAAGCTAAAAACTATTAATGTCTCTTCAATGTAACAAAATTTAAGTTAGAATTATAAATGTTTAAATAAACAAATTATCCTGGTATAATTTTTTTTCCAAAAATTCAGTAATGCTATACAACTTTTCCTTTAAATGTGGCTTATTTTATAATTTGATCTTAAAGAGGGCTACTTCTCTCCTGATATTTAAGTCATTCTCACTCTTTAATTTTTCATCTTCTCATTCTTGTGGACTTGCATTCATTAATTCTAACACAAATTTTCCTTTATTACTAGCTTCACATAGCAGTGCTCAGCACTGCTTTCACGTATTTTGTGAAATTTATTATCTTTAATATATGAACCATTTCACTTTCCAAATGATTCGTGTTGTATTGACATTGAGTTGTTGGTTATTATACTCAACAATTAGGAAAGGCACAGTGTATATTTTCTGTCATTTAAAAGTACACAGTCTGTTTTCACAAATCTCATTTCCATTATCATCCCAACATGATGTGTCTCCCTGCATACCATAAAGTTGAAAGATTCAGTCTAATTGATTTGGTATTCTTCAGATGTGATTACGATGTCAAAGGAGCAGTCTTCTTACACTGAAATCTTAGTGTTTAAGTCTCTGAACACTTTAAACAGAGGTTGAATACTGAAAAGCAGAATGTTAGGGGCGCCTCAGTGCCTCAGTTGGTTAAGCATCTCCCTCTGCCTTTGGTTCCAGTCGTGATTCCAACCAGAGTCCTGGGGATAGAGCCCCTGTGGCTGACTCTCTGTTCTGCGGAGAGCCTGCTTAACACTCTCCTCCCCGCTGGTGCTCTTTCTCTCAAGTAAATTAAAAATCTAAAATAAATAAATAAATAGAAATAGAACATTACCAGGGTCTTTGGGAGGGAATAATGGGGAATTAATTACTTATTGAGTACAGAATTTCTGTTCAGGTTGATAAAAAATTTTGGAAATGATGATGTTTATGTAATATTATGAATGTAATGTCACTGAATTATACTCTTAAAAATGCTTTAAGTGGTAAAAATTTTTGTTACATATAACCACAATTAAAAAAAAAGATTATCCCTTTGATGCTATTATTATTCTGCAAAGCCATTAATTCAGTATTCATAATTTACTTTGCTGGGTACTTTCAGATACTGTCCATTTAAAATTTGACAGATTTTTACCTTTGCCTAAGTTATTTATTGGTTTTACATTTGTTTCTCTGTCAGTTTCATATTACATAGGAATTTAAAAGTAGTTCACATTTTTGAAAGATTTTTACTTCTTCCACAGAGAGTGTGGCCTGCTTCTCAGCGAGATGTATTATATCTTTCTGCCATTCGAAAAATACCAGCCTTGACTGAAAATGACCCTGAAACTTGGATAGTGTGTAATTTTTCTGTGGATCATGACAGTGCTCCTGTAAGTGCATTTATATAATGCATTTATATAAATGTGTATAGTTGTACAGTATGAAGCTAAATATACAGTGCAGAACGAAAGTGATAAACACATAGGACACACACAAATACTTGATAACATTTCTTAGATTTTGTTTTCTGTTGAATTGGCTTCTTGGGACATGATAGCCCATGTGTTACCCAAGTACAGCAGTCATGGCTGTGAACACCCACCCAGCAGGGGCTGTTTTCTTTTCCTCCTGAAGTTAGAGGAAACAGAACTGAATGGGTAAATAATGGAAGGCTGCTTTCCACAGTTCCCTCTCCAGCCATGATCAACTGCTAGCAAAACCTCTGTGGTTTCTATCTCAGTTTAGCTCCATCTACTGCTTAAGAGGAGAGAAAAAACATTCCTGATGTCATAACAGCTTGTTTTATTTATTGGTGCTTATAAGATTTGTTGGAGATGTTGATGAGCTTTAGTTTTAGATAACCTAATGTATTAGACCATTAGGGATTATAAAATGCTAAGCATCTACTGCACTGATGTTTCGTTTCTGTTATTTGTTTTGGCAGCTAAACAATCGATGTGTCCGTGCCAAAATAAATATTGCTATGATTTGTCAAACCTTGGTAAGCCCACCAGAGGGAAACCAGGAGATCAGCAGGGACAACATTCTATGCAAGATTACATATGTAGCTAATGGTATGTATTTTGGGGTTTCTTTTGCTACTTGGGCATGTAGATTTTCATTCAGTCGTTCACTATTATTTTAGTGATCTCTACACCCAACATGTGGCAACAACTCCTGACCCCCGAGATCAAGAGACACATGCTCTTCCAACAGAGCCAGCTAGGCACCCCAGATTTTCTTCTTATAATCTAAAAGCCTTTTTAGTTTTTATCATTTAGATTAGTAATTTTTAATTTGAGGAGATGTGTATTGAAATTATCAGGAAACTTTGAAAATAGTCACGTCTAAATTTGATCCCAGAACTACTCTATCAGAATTTTTTAGGCTGGGGCTAGGTAGATACATTTTAATACTTCCATCTCTAGATGACTTTCACATATGCTTGGCTTTACGAACCATCTTACTATAGGGGCACCTGTGGTTTGGTCAGTTGAGCATCTGCCTTTGGCTTGCATCATGATCCCGGAATCCAAAGATTGAGTCCCGCTTCGGGCTCCCTGCTTGGTGGGGAGTCTGTCTGCTTCTCCTTCTCTGTCTCTCCCTCCCCCTGCTCATCCTCTCTCTCTCACTCTGTCTCTCAAATAAATAAAATCTTAAAAAAAAAAATCTTGTTACATATTTGTCTAATAAAATACATGTATAGTTAGGAATATAAGCAATACTAGTAAAGGAAATGAACAGTTCTGTTTCTCATTGTCAGGCTTTTTTTGTTTCCTGGATAATTGCCTGCTTAGGATTCTTCTAACCTACTTCCCACCTGCAGTAGTCATTGGAGTCCCTCTAATCAAATCCTCATGCCTTCTTTTTACGGGGACACAACTGCTACGGTGTTTTAAGAGACAGTTGTGCCTGAGTGATGTATTATTTGATTATAGTAAGAGTGACAAATCTATCTTACATAACCTAAAATGTTACTATATTAAGATTTGCTTATAATTTAGGGAGCCAAGAACATCTCAGATAGGTAATAGGTGCCTTCTTATTTGCTATGTGTTCTTGTGTGGTGGTTAGCATGAAGGAATTAATGGTCAGAATTTTAAGAGATGTTAACTGTTCCATTGTGAGAAATTTTTTAAAAGCAAAGGAACAAAATGAGTGTTTTACATACAAATGGAGAATTGTATCCCAACAGGTTTTAATTTCCCTTTATCTTGCAGTGAACCCTGGAGGATGGGCACCAGCCTCAGTATTAAGGGCAGTGGCAAAGCGAGAGTATCCGAAGTTTCTAAAACGTTTTACGTCTTATGTCCAAGAAAAAACTGCAGGAAAACCCATTCTGTTCTAGTGTTAACAGGTACTGGAAGATATATGTTATTCTTTTTTAAAAACTTTGACTAAGGGCAACCCCGGTGGCGCAGCGGTTTAACGCTGCCTCGCTGCCTGCAGCCCAGGGCGTGATCCTGGAGACCCTGGATCGAGTCCCACGTCAGGCTCTCTGCATGGAGCTGCTTCTCCCTCTGCCTATGTCTCTGCCTCTCTGTCTCTGTGTCTCTATGAATAAATAAATAAAATATTTAAAAAAAAAAAAAAACTTTGACTAATACGACTCTGCAGAAACTAAAATCTAGTTAATTGTTAGAAGTAGTTTCTGTGTTTTGAGATGTTCCCAGACAGAGTTGTAATTGTAGTTTTTAGCCTTTAAAACATGTTTTTTTTCTGCGTATATTAGATGTATTTGCTTATGCAAAGAGATTTTAACATTATGGAGCCATGGAATTCCAGTATAAATTCCCTATTTTTTTCCCTTCCCAGAAATTAGGTTCGTTGTCTTTTCTTCCATACTTTTTTATGTATGTTGTGAGTGACATATATTCTTAATTATTTTTTAAAAATGTGTTTATTCTCTACTTACTGTTGTACAACTTGCTTTTTCTCCCTAACAATATATCTTGACTGTTATTGGATATAAAGATGTGAGACATATAAAACTGTCTCATTCCTTTAGTATTGGTTATATGAATGTTGCAGAATTTATTACCCAGTCCCACAGTAATGTGGTCCCATATTTTGACTGTTGGTGCCATGCTGAACGTCTTTGCACAAAGAGCTGGAATCTTTAGGTTTTTTAAAGAAATGATGTTAACATGGTTCATAAGTCAAAAAGTGTGAAAAGATAAATAGTGAAATTGATCCCTTGCCCCCTACTCACGCAGTTTTGCCCTCCCTCCAGCCCCAAATGAAAGAGTATAACTCCTGTTAGTAGTTTGTTGTGTATCTTTCCAGAGAATTTTTTAAGCCTGAATAAGCAAATACAGGTGTATTCCTCCCACCCATACACTTTTGTTGTTGTTCAAAAGACGCTGTTCTGCATCTTGTTTTTCCACTTACTTTACTTTAAAGGTCTCTGCTTAACAGCATGGACCACCTCCTTATTTTTTTGTGGCTATACAGTATTCATCATATAGATGTACATAATTTAACCAGTCCTCCACTGCTAGGTATTGAAGTCGTTTTCAGTTTTTGCTAGAACAATGTTAATAGTTATATCCACTTGCAAGTTTTATGTGGAATAAGTTACCAGATATGACACTGCCAGCACCTCTGGGAAGGTTGTGCATTTGTAATGTAGGTATTGCTCCACCCTCCCCCCCCCCCGGAGAGGTCTTATTAACTTACCGTCTCGCCAGCAATAAGACATTTGAGTGCCTGTTTCCCTGTACCCTCTCACACAGTGTATGAAACAATGTGGATTGTTCCCACCTTGATAGGCAAAACCACTCTCAGTGTAGTTTTTATTGTATTTCTCTTATTATAAATAGTTTGAACATTTCTTGGTCCATTTGAGAACAATTTGTATAGTTCTGTTTCTATGAACTCTCAGTATGTGTCAACATTTAAATTTTTAATAGAGATTACCAAAGTAGAATTCATAAGCCACAAGTATATATGAATGTCCTCTCATTCTTACCTACATGGAATATTAAGTCATTGGCTGAGACATGTATATTTGTGAGTCACTTTCTTTAGATAAAAGAATATGTTCAATAAGTATATAGTGACATATTATTAACTAATTCTGGTTTCTGATGCTGATTCTGGTTTATAGAATGCCTTTCTTAATAAATTTAGCCTTTGAGGTTTTTTTAATCAGATGGTAACATAAGAGTTGTTGCAGTGACATGGTAGATATTTAGCTTTTTCCAGGAAAAAGCTCACCTGAAAATGTCAGACAGGCTCTGGTCTTATCTGAATGGTTAGTGTTCTAGGATGCAGCCTGACTTCTGAGAGACTCTCTGCAAGCATAAATGTGTTGGTGATTTCTAGAATACCGTGTACTTTAGAATTGTTATGGCTAGATCTGGACATGAAGTTTGCTGGTCTATCTCTGCGCTGTTACCTCAAATAAACTAGAAACCTGATGCCACTTGATGGTAGCAGTCTTGTCACCCGACTTAACTGGGTATCTCTCCCCACAGCCTTAAGATTTCTGAAGAATGCTATTTACTCTAATCAAGACCAAGTGTGCAGCTATAATCTGCTTTCTCTCTTCTTCACCTCTACCTTGAGCCTTGCTAACAAGCAGGGCAGAAAATATAACTATGTATTAAGTAAAAGAAATCAAAATGCAGTTATATGTAGAACATGCTCTGAACTATGTTCGAAAAGAAGATTAATTTTCTTAAGCATTTCAGGACGCTGGGTGGCTCAGCAATTGGGTGTCTACCTTCGGCTCAGGTTGTGATCCCGGGGTCCTGGGATCGAGTCCCACGTCCGGTTCCCTGCATGGAGTCTGCCTCTCTCTCTCTGTGTGTCTCTCATGAATAAATAAATAAAATCTTTAAGGAAAACTTTTCGGGCTGCCCGGGTGGCGCAGCGGTTTAGCGCCGCCTTCAGCCCAGGGCGTGATCCTGGAGACCTAGGATCGAGCCTGCTTCTCCCTCTGTGTCTCTGCCTTTCTCTCTCTCTCTGTCTCTCATGAATAAATAAATAAAATCTTTAAAAAAAATTTTAAAAATAAAACTTAAGCATTTGAAAAATACATACTAATATTATTAACACTTGCCTCAGGAGCTCTTGGATTTGGGGGCTTGTTTTTATTGACCTGTTTGTGTGTATGTCTGTATGTGCATCTGTGTACATGTGCACACAGTACCTGGAGGGCTGGGATTGAAATTCATCTCAGAGGAAAGAGGAAGCATTGTTTTTAGGCGTCTGTGTATGTATGTAGAGACAGACCTGAAAAGATTCCCTGGCCAAAACTCAGCTCTGGCCTTCAGTCCAGTTGAGCTGCTTTCTGACAAAGAACCAGATTCAAACCCTAATACATGGTGAAAAAAATCATTGTTTACCTGATGTAATACTTGTTTCATAATGTTTGGAAAGAGGTATGTATGAAGTGGATCCTAGCATTAAAAGCTTAGGAAAGCTATCCTTTCTAATTTTGGTGATGAAAAAATAGTAACTTTCAATAGTGTTTATCATCCTCAGCGAAATTCCATGATTAGTGAATGAGGTCTAAAGATACTTAAAACTTACAGTCAGAACTCTCTCTCTCTCTCTCTCTCTCTCTTTTTGTTTTTTTTTTAAAGAGAGAGCTGGGTGGGGAAGGAGAGAGAGAATCATAACTGAGCAGGCTCCACGCTCAGTGCAGAGACCGATACAGGGCTTGACCTGATGACAAAATTAAAAGTCAGACACGTAACCAACTGAGCCACCAAAGCGCCCCTCGTAGTCAGAACTCTTAAATTCATGTGGCAATGTCTGAGTATGTTTGTTCCTAGAGCTTACATACAACTTGTGAATTCTTGATAAATGGTATTGAATAATTTTTATTGAAGACCAAGAAGAAAGAGATTTTGGCTTTAGGGGTATAAATCCAGAGACCTCTAGTTTATTCCCTCCTTGCTTATCTATGACGTATTTCCCTTTTTTTCTAGCTTTCAAAACATTCCTTATGTCTTCTATTCCTTGCTAAATTTCAAGTATGTGAGGTTTATAATTTTCTGTTTTTGAAAGTGAAACTCTTGAAAGCATACAGTTTTAAGAGAGATTTTTGCATTCTATGAATTCAGAGGGTAGGAGGAACCTGTTTGGGTAGTCTTACAGCTGTTAGTAATAATATATTGCTTAATTTTTTACTTATTTTCTTTCCTGCAGTGACTGAAGCAAGGCTGTGTGACATTCCGTGTTGGAAGAAAAAATAAAAAACAAAATTGAATGCTCTAAGCTGGAACATAGGATCTATATAGCCTTGTCTGTGGCCCAACACCCTGGCCTTGTGTACAAAAATGAAGAAATATTGCAATAGCAAAGGTGAACATCTAACACTAGCTGTCTCCTGCTAGATCTCCTCGCTCAGCATTTAACTATAAATACATGTAAAAATTACATGTATATGGCTATATTTTTATTTGCTTGCTCCTAGAAGAGAAAAAAAATCAACTTTGAATCACAACTAGGAATTGATGCTTTAATTTTTGGGAACTTTTTCAGAATTTTTAATTTACTATGGTCCAGCCTAAGATCCTCATTTGTATCAGGTTTTGTGCACAAAAGAAAAGCACAGAAGTTGAATGCATATGGGGCATGTGCTTTCTGTGCACCAAATATCTGGATGGGGCTCTTTTTTCAGGCCTATGGTTAAATATGTGTTCAGAATTTTTTGACTTTTTTGCTTTGTATAATCCTAGAATTCATTGCTGCTGATTTCTATAATGATTCATGTTGTCACGTGTCTTAATAACTGAGGGCTGTCAATAACCTGTGATTTTGCCTTTTCTATAGTCTTACTCCTATGAAGAACCTTGGTTCTGACGGGGAAAGAATGAAAAGCTTTATTTTTTCCCCCAGGTATCTTTGTTTCTATTGTATTTTTAGTTGTATACTGTGTGCTACAGATTTTTTTTCAGTTTGTTTCCAAACAGTTTGGTAATTCCTAAATTGGTTCTGCTTGCCTCCAAACAGAAACATAAAAATCTTGTGGGTATAAATTACTTTCTGGTACAGTGATAAGGATAAAACGAGCTCATGTTTTCTTGAAATTTATAAGAGGATATATGGTATTGTTACAGCAAATCAGGCTGTTTTGGTTTGACATTTGATTCAGTGTGTCTGGTATTCGTAACAGGCATGTTTGTTGCTTCTTCTGATTTGGGTTCCTTTCAAGGCTATGTTGCAAGATACGCTTAGAAAACGTGAGCAGTGCTCCTGTTTGCCTCTTTGCTCAGAATTTTCAGCGGAGCAGTAAAGGATTCCATGTGATTCAAACTGAAATTCTTTCCTTAGTTGCTATAAGAACTTAAATGTAAAATACCTTCTTTAGTTTTAGGCCTCTGTGAAAAACCTTGAAGCATGGAGTTGAGGCAAGGAATGGTACTCACTGAAGTAGAAATGACTGCCCACTTCACAGTCTTCATTCTGTTTATGCACAAATGTGCTTACATCAGTCAGAGGCATTTTGTAGATGCTTTGCTGACTTGTTCATCTCTGTAGAAACACAGAAATGAGACCCATTTTGTAAAGCAGAAAGTCGTATCACTTGGAACGTGTCCTGTATATATTTCGTACATGGTAATGGAGTCTTAATGATGAATGCAAGGTGATAATTTAATGATGGGATTAGTCTGGTCACTTAATATGCACAATCCTGGAAGTGAATTACTTGCATCAGATATAGTGGTATTTATTATTCTGTACAGAGAGAAAAATACATATAAAACATAGGCTTATATTACATGCACGCAGATTTCATGCTCCATAAATCTTTTCTATTTTTTAATTTACCTTTCTCTAAATGATGTGTATGGAATATGCCTTATTACAGAAAAACGCTGTTCATAATTTGACTGTGTGGAAAAGTGCCTATATGGTGGTAATGCTAGTAAGGCAAATAAGACAAATTATCATATGAGTTTACGACATCACCAGTTAGCATTTTATATTGTGATGTTTAAAAAAGAAAAGTTTATACCTCAAATGTGTATTTTATTTTACAATCAGCTGTGGGGTTGGGATGGGAGTGTGGGAGGGTTGGGGGGCGGGAAGGTTTATTCACCATAGCCGCTGATGGGAATCTTCAAAAAAATTCTCTACGCCCAGTATAAATGTTTCTCTGTTTGCCATGTCTGGTAACTATCATGAACAGGAACAAGTAACTCTCTCATAACTAAATTGGAGAGCTAGCTTCATGTTCAAGGTATGGAAGGCTCACAAAGCAGTGTCTAAATCTAATTACCATTAGTTGCATTTGCACTAAATGTTAATGATACACTTTTGCAATTCTGTAAATGAAATGATCACACTAAAAATATTTGTATTAAAAAAAGAATAAAAAGATACATTTACCTTTAGATAATTGTACAGGTACTTCACTAGAGTTAATCCCATCGGATCAGATTTAGAAATAGGGAATACAAAAAAAGTTCTAAGAGGTCAAAAGTTGGAGAGGTACTAGCCATTTTAAACAATATTCGGCCCCTCTAGAATTATTTCTCTATGACTAATTGTTAGTGTCTGAATAGACATGATGTTTTCCCAAACACCCTAATTTCTTACTTCCCTTCCCAAAAGCAAAAAATTACCTTTTTATTCTCTTTTCTACTCACTCTTTTGTACTGTGATAGAAACTTGAAAAATATTGGTAATGATGGGTTTTGTCCCTGAATGCCCGCTGTCCAAGGACAAGGGAGCACAGTGATTCACTTGGAATTCAGGACTGCTGATTCTGAGGCGGAGGGTGGTCGCAGCAGCTCTTGGTTTGGGATTGCCACAAAGACCTCCAGACCAAGGAGGGGATGGCTGGGAGAAGGCGTAAGAACACAGGATAAGGGAGACGAGCAGCAGGTTTTCCACTCGTTCAGTGTCATAGGCTGATTTGTACACCTACACAGCATCAGTGTCAGCTGCTATTAAGAAAATTTTAGTTGGGCTGAGCTGGTTCTCTTGTGAAAATGTGCCCGTTATCTTTAAGCTTATCAATTGTTTGTCCAGTTAAACACTTTTACCAGTATTTAGTCCGAGTTGTACAGACAATGTATTTGGATTACCGTCATTGTTCATCTACAAACTCAAAACATAATCATTTTAAAGTACCTTGGGAGTGTGTAGAGTGTAACTATTCTATAATAGCTTTATGATCCTGATGTTTTTAAAAAATAATAAAGTTGGATCTTCCATGTTACAATCACAAAATTAAAACCAGTATTTAAAAGTGGAAAAGTATTAAAATATTATGGACAAATATACTTGTTTGATTGTTTTCCTTAACCCCAAAATGCTGCCTGATAATTCTGGGTAAGTTAAGAACTTACCTCGACTTCAATAGTTATTAAACTGGGTTATTTATAATCCAGTTAGGGATCAAGAAATCCATGTAAAAAAAATTTTTTTAGTCAATATAGAAGAGAGTGGAATAGATTGTGTATATTTTTGTATTTTGTGAATCCTTCGTGTGTGTGTGTGTGTGTGTGTGTGTGTGTGTGGTGGGTCACGGTGTGAAATAAAATTCTTACTGCGGAAGCCGGTCCAGAGTTTTTTGAAATTGCTAGAAAGTAAAGGCCTATGCAGTTGGGTATTTCTAGTGAAAGTACAGTGGGAGTCATGCGCTTACAACTCAACTACCCGTACTTCCCCTTAAATAAATCCCCACTTATTTATTTAAATGATGCAGCTCCACTTATTACACCCGGGGAGTGTGTGCTCTGGAGCGGCCGCAAGCCGGGCTCTGGGGCTTTGCGGGGCGCTGGGCCCCGGGGCAGGCCCTGAGGCTGCTGCGGCTTCGGGACACGCTGGGCTCGGCCGCGGGGCTGGACGCGAGGCCTCGCCGCCCGTCGTCCCCCGGGAGCCCTTGGAGCCCTGGGCCCTGCGCTGTTGCCTCCGGCTTGGCCTGAGCTACAACCCGCAACGACGTGTCCTTCGAACCAGCCTATTTCGAGCCGAGTTGGCTTCGTGGCATCTTCTAGACTTTAGACTTGGCCGCCGCCGACGGGACCTGTCGGCCTGGGCGCTGTTACCATTTAAAAGCGCCCTTTCCGCGAGCCTGCCTCGGGGACGGGGAGCGGGGGCGGGCCTGGTCCCAACGGGGACGCTTCCCGGGCCGTCACCAGAACCCCCCGCGCCCCGGCCCGCCCGCCCGTGGCCAGCAGGTGCGCCGCCCGGCCGCCCACGAACCCCCCGCCCCACGCGGGACCGTCCGCGCCGCAGGCCCGCGCCCCTCGGGGACCGTCGGCAGCTCCGCGGGGCCACTACGAGCACGGGGCGGGGGACGCGGACCCGCACAGGCGGCCCCGAGCTGCCCACGGACACAGCGCGGGGCTCCGGCCACGCCGCCCGCCGGGCCCGGGGTCCGCAGTGCCCTGGGCGCTCCTGCGTCGGGCAACGAGGCCGCACAGCAGGTGCACGCGGGCCGCTCGCCGGGACATGGGGGACCGAGCCCCAAGGGGACGCAGCTGGGGCCCGGGGCTGAGCCGGCGCGTCCGGGCCGCTCCTCGGGGCCCCACGACCCCCCCGACCCCGGTCCCCGGCCGCCCTCCTCGTCCTCGGGCCCCCCATTACCGTGCGGCCCCCAGGCCCCCGAAGTCGTCGGGGGAGGCGCTCCCAGGGGCCCGCGGATCCCGTCCAACCCCGAGGACGCTGCGGGCGACACGCACCAGGACACGAGGACCCGCAGCCTTTGACCTGAGGATATCCATCACCTCCGCCCACCCGGGGCCCACCCGCCCCGCCGCCCGGAGGCTTCGGGCCTGGACCCGGGCGCACGCCGGGCGCGGGGGCTGCGAGGGGCGCCCCGCTGGGACCCGCGCTCCTAACACGAAGCCGGGTGGAGGCAGAGCAGAGGGCCGGCGGCCGGGCCCCCCGCGGCTCCCCCACCAGGACCCAGGACCCAGGGCCCTCGCCTGAGCGCTCCTGCTCCTGCTCCGGGGCTGCAACCCCAAACCCCAAACCCCGAGAAGTCCTGCTACAAAGTCACACTTTGGGGCGACAAGGTCACAGAGGGGAGACGAGTGGTAACAGGTTTGCCTACCCCTCTCCCTCCCCCTTTACTGGCCCTTTGGGAGGGGGAAGGAGCAAGCGGGAGGGCAGGACAGACCAGGGGGGCAGGAGAGGGAGGGGACCAGAAGGCTACAGATGCGGAGCCTTTACTTGGGGGATGGGGGTGTCACCCACTCCAAACGTGCTTTCTAGTCGGTTAGTTACACTAACTAGTTCACAATCTCTACGATGAGTTCTAGTTCCATCTTATTAGGGGCAGCGGGCCAACCCAAGGGGCCTTCCAGGGCTGTGCAGTGAAGAGACCCCCGCTCATACCCTTGCAGGAATGCCAGGCACCTCCCCCTGAAACCCTTAGAGCAGGTGCAGCAGCAAGACAATCGCTCAAGTCCTGGCCCAGCGCAGAGCAAGGGAATCAAAAGCCTGGGGCCCACCCAGCAATCCACCTTCTGACCAGTCCTCCAGGTGCCCCTGCGGTGCACTCCAGTGGGAGAACCACCGGCCTGGAGCACTCTGGTCAGCCTCCTGAATCCTGCGGGTACAGCCCAAGGCTCTTCCATTGGCCTCAGGGAGCAGCTGCTTGAAAATTTCTATCCTGACACAGGAGTACCCAGGCCTCTGTCAGTAGCTCTCAAAGTTCCTCAGGAGGAAAAGAAAAGACGGTGCAGAAAGTTCCATGTACATCAGCATGAAAAAGTAATCCGTTAAAATCTAACTGTAGGCTAAATCATTTGTGATCCTCTCGGCTTCCAGTGTAGAGGTTATTCATTATTTTTGCTAAGCGAGTAAAGTTAATTTTTAATAAATTCAAGTCTTATCCGTAGCAGAACGTTTTTGAAAAACATTAGTCTTTCAAAAGAACAATTCTATAATGAATTAACTGCTCTTATTTCAGACTTATGTACACAGTGCACTTGTATTGATGTGTCTTGCTGTTGTGTCGTTTGAACTCAGACCCTCAACAGGAGATGACGTACCTTTTAATTTAATTCCCTATCCTTTCCCAAGATGAAGAAAAATCCTGTCCCTCCATATGCATTCCACTGCTCATCCGATCACCGGAGCAGAAAAGGGCACGAAAACTCTCCGCGGTCACCTGTCCGGCCTGCTCCGCTCTGGCAGGGGCGGACCATACACGTGTTCAGGAGAAAAATTCAAACTTTTTCCAGTATCTGGGTCTTGGTTCTGGGGTGGCTCCTACACACCTTTCACTCTAACGACAGCAGAGGGCACTCAGCCTCTCAAGCGGCCAGCTGCGCCTATGCTAGAACGTCCTCCCCAAGAAGCAGCTTCAGTGTACACGGGCCGTCTGGCTTTGTGCCCGGTCTCCATGCCCTCTTCCTCTCAACTAACCCTCCTGCCCCAACACCCAAAAGCAGTCCAGCTGAGAGAAGTCTGGACTAATCAAATTCTCCTAAGTATAAAGAAAGTTATTTTAATACTCATAAAACACTGGCCTGCCATTAGTGTTGTAGAAACTGGAGCATATAATGGAAAATGATAAATGGTCACAGGACACCTCTCAGGAATTGGGTTACCACCCTGGACGGACTTTCAAGCTTCCAGGCTCTCGGCCAAGGGCTAATCCAAACAAAAAGGTTACTGTTTATACTGATCAGCATTACACTTCCTTTTCAAAATTTACTAGAACTGGGCAAAAAGTATAACAAATTTATACAACTTAGTAATTGTACAAACCATTAATTTAGCAAGATGATATTGGTTACAGTCACCAGAATGAAGACTCACACTGTTCACTGCCACTTCCGTGAAAAGATCAGATAAATAAGAAGTCACTGGCTCAAAGTCACAACAGAAGCTATTTAAACTTTACATACAACAGCAAAGGTCAATCTTCCACAACAGTACTGCAGACACAACCACTCAGAGGCTCTCCACGCTGCCACGGCATTACTGGAATGTTCTTCAGGGTCCATCTTCTCTCTCCAAGACCAACACTTGAACCATTAGATGTAATATAAAATAAGGAGTTCTTTATTATTTATATAAAACTTGTACATTAAAAACAATTAAGATTCAACAATTCCACGGACCCCGAGGAAGCTAAGAGCTTCTGTGGGTCTACCGAGGAGCCCTGTGTGAACGTTTCAGTCACCAACCTCCTGGCCACAGGAATGAAGCAGACTCCTCTGGGGCCATTCACGTGGCCACCTCGTGGGCTCTGAAAGCTATTCCCCTTTCATTGGGCTCCACAAGCACGCCAGGGTTTCCTGGTGACATTAAAGGGGACTACCTTCTCTGGTCCAAGTTTAAAATGTTTGATCAGTGCACAAGTTGATTTTTATTTATGTCTTAAACACTTTCAATAAACTCCTAGGATAAGAAGCTTTTATTACAACATATACAGATCTGATACAGTTCTTTACAAAAAACCACCTAGATTTTTCTGCTCAATAAATTTAAGTGTCTTTTAAGAATTAAAGTTGGCTTAGAGAAATGCTGTTTTTCTTTCAAACTTGTTTTCCACCCTCTGAGCTCTGAGAGGTCAGACTTTTGAGTTCTTGATAAAGAGAGCCACCTGTGTCTAAGCAGTATTTATTAAGAGCCCTGGTATCTGTAACGAAGAAGGCAAAACTCTGTTTCTTAAAGCCTTAGGCTAGCAAATATGTTCTAGCAATCTAGACCAACATCTATACTTAGACAAGCAGCCTCTCTGAACAAATAGCCTGCTGAAATTAATGCGGTGATTTGTTTTCTTGACAGAGAAGGATTTAGCACTGCTTAGCACATAATTCAGTAGTTTGGGAAAAAAAGTAATTCTTCCCTTGAAGAAAGCAGGTCCTTTTCTGAAGAATCACAACGGCTACCCCATAAAGAAATCAAAATAGACCAGCACCAAATGAAGTATTAGTTTACAAAAAAATAAACTTAGCTCTTATTTCTTACAGTTCTATAACCCAGACTTAATAAATTAACTATGAAATCAGCTTGTCAGCTACAGTGTAATTTAAAAATCCATTTTCAACCATGGGGGGAAGGGAGGATGAAGAGGAGGGTCAATCTCACACTGATCATCATGAACTCCATGGATGTCAACACTTTTGGCCAGCTTGTATTCTCTTTCAGAAGTGAGCTGTAGATTACCATCTGTGAGGATTTAAAGCACGGTATCCATGTTCAGATCTTTCCAGAGAGCACGGCATGTAAAACACTACACTATTTTCAGATCTGAGAAATCTGCATAGAAAGAAGGATCCCAGACCTTTCTGAAAGAGCCAAAAACCAAGTAGTCGTCTCACAGATCATGTCTATTCATCCTCAACACAACACCGCATTGAGCTTTTTAATTCACAGATTTTATGTTAGTCCTTTAGAACCCAATGCCCACGTTTCAGTTCAGAGCTGTCGGGCTATTCAAGCAGCCTTCTTAGCGCAAGTTCCTTGGAGGTCTTGTAAATTTATCTTTGACCTATGACAGAAAAAGACAGGAGATATACAAAATATCAAGGGTATAGAATTTTTTTTTTTAAGGGTATAGAATTTTAAGTTAGAACTATTCTATCTGTATAGTAGGGTTTTGTATGTGTATCTTAAGTATAGAGGAAACACATTAAATAAATCTTTTAAGTTTTACCTGTTGTGAATCATGTGACTTTTGACGAGATGTCCGGCTGCCAACGCTGCCATCAGTGACAACTCCCCAGCCATCACTGTACCGCACACGATCCTGGCAAGCTGCCGGGCATTCTCCCCAGGATTGTCCTTGCACGCTCCTTGAACACCTAGCATCTGCAGCCAGGGAGAGACACAGCAGGACTCAAAGTTATGGCAACAACTTCCTTTTCTACCAACTGAAATAAGAACTACGACTGCATCAGAACAGAACCTGACTCCATTGGAAGGACTCAATTTCCAAGATTTGATAGCCGGTACTGGCAATAACATACACTGCAGTGAACATAACATCCACAGCCTGGTTTGCAGGGGCACGTATTCAGAGGACATGAACATTTATTTGCTCTCTTAATCTGCTTTCTCAATGTACTAAACATATGCCTCAACATGCTTACTTGGACACACCAGGTTCGGCTGGTGAGAAGCAAAAGAATGAAAAGACCAGCTAAAATACAGATGAGTGAGAAGTGCTGTTAGGCAGAAATAAAGAACCCCAGCGAGTCAGAACTAGGCTGGAAGTCCCCAGACTGTGGGGCTGAGGTGTCATACCTGTAAACAGGCTTGCTGAGGGAGCAGGTTGGTGCCACCGCCCACGGTTCCTATTTCTATAGACGGCATGGTGCAACTGATATACAAATCTTCATTTGTGGGACCACTTGCTTCCATTAAAGTAATACAGTTTGAACTGCCAACATTCTGTGCTGCATCCTGAAAAAAATAAAAATGAAGAGTATAAAACTTCTCTCACTTAGAAGTACAAGAGAGAAGTCGAGACGGGAGCCCTCACCTGTCCACAGGCAATGTAGATGGCAGTCACGATGTTTGCCGCGTGGGCATTGTAGCCTCCGATACTCCCGGCCATTGCAGAGCCTACCAGATTCTTATTAATGTTGACCTCAATCATAGCTTCTGTGGTAGTCTTTAATACCTAGCAGACAGAGTTGTGCACATTTTACATGTTCTCCTGGAAGATTCAGGGCATGTTACCCAGATCTGTCTTTTTCAGTAAAGCAAGAGAGTTTAGATATGGCCCTGTTGATGCCTTGTCCTCAATACACTACCAGCCCAGCGTGCTCATGTGAATACCCCACACGCATGGGCAAGATACAACAGCCATCTTTAACATCAAGCATATGCCCATATATTCAACTTTACTTAGAACTTTAGAATCCTTTCCCCGATTTTTAACCCAATGAAAGACTGACAAAATAAATCATCCAGTCACTCACTTCTCTGACAACCTTGGCTGGAATGACAGCTTCACAAACCACAGACTTTCCTCTTCCCTCTATCCAATTTATAGCAGCAGGTTTCTTGTCAGTACAGTAGTTACCACTAACTGCTAGAATCTGCATTTCAGGAAAATGCTCATGAAGTTTTGAAAGTGCCTTCTCTGTGCCCTGTCAACAGCACAACAAAATTAAAATGCACAAAGTTATTATAGATCAGAGGCTTTATTTGCATCTAATAACACTAATGAAGTACAGTAACTATAATATTTCTAAATACAATAAATATACTTCAAAAAAAGTGAGCATAAAACAACAGCAGCTTTATTAGCCATCACAGTGATGAATTTCTTAGGTATAGACTTCTAAGGTTTCTAGGAATAAAAACAAAGTTCTTTGTAGTTCCTGATGAACGAGGACGTAAATGAAAACATAATGAGAATATGAGAATGGGAGAAGATATCTACAAAGGATTTATCAGATAAAGGGCTAGTATAAAAAATCTATAAAGAACTTACCAAACTCAACACCCAAAAAACAAATAATCTTATCAATAAATGGGCAGAGGACATGAACAGACATTTCTCCACAGACGACATAGACATGGCCAACAAACACATGAGAAAACGCTCCTCATCACTTGGTTTCAGGGAAATACAAATCAAAACCACGATGAGATCCCACCTCACACCAGTGAGAATGGCTAAAATGAACTCAGGAAACAACAGATGTCGGGCGAGGATGAGAAAAGGGGAACCCTCTTGCACTGTTGGTGGGAATGCTAACTGGTGCAGTCACTCTGGAGAACAGTATGGAGCTTCCTCAAAAAGTTGAAAATAGAGCTACCCTATGACCCAGCAATTGAACTAAGCATTGATCCAAAGGATACAAACAGGGATTCAAAGGAGCAGCTACACCCCAATGTTTACCACAACAATGTCCACAACAGGCAAAGTATGGAAAGAGCCCAGATGTCCGACAGATGAATGGATAAACAAGTGGTATTACTCAGCCATCAGAAAGCATGAAATCTTGCCATTTGCAACAATGTAGATGGAACTAGAGGGTATTATGCTAATCGAGATAAACCAGAGAAAAACAAATACTGTATGATTTCGCTCATATATGGAATTTAAGAAACAAAACTGCTGAACATAGGGGAAGGGAGGGAAAAATAAATGAGATGAAAACAGGGAGGCAAACCATAAGAGAACACTGAACTCTAGGAAACAGAGGGTTGCTGGAGGGAAGGTGCAGGGGGAGGGGTAAGGGGTGATGGGCATTAACGAGGGCACCTGATGTAGTGAGCACTGGATGTTATATGCAACTGATGAATCACTAAATTCTACCCCTGAAGCTAATAATATACTCTATGTTAAATAAATTGATTATAAATTTAAAAGTTTTTAATTTAACTAAATTTAAAAATGAATTTAAAAATACTCAGTGAGGATATAATACTCATAATCATGTCACTGGGAGTAACTCAACCCATGATCAACATGTAATAAATTCCTTCTTCTAGTTATTCACATGTTACCTAAAAGCCCAAGTTACCAAGTCAATAAAGAGGAGTCAGACATAAAAGCAAATCCTGTTGTAAATGAAAGTCATTGGAAAAATGACTTACAAAAATGTAAACAAGACTTCCAATTAAATGACGTTAATTCAATCAATAACTCGTACCTCAATAACCAAAATACTTACTGGCGATTTTTAAAAAATGTGTTTTGTGGTAAAATACATGTGACCTGGAACTTACCCTCTTAACTATCTTCAAGTGTACAGGTAAGTAGTGTAAAGTACATTCACACTGTAGTGCACCCCATCTCCAGAACTCTTTTCATCTTAAAAAACAAACTCCAAACCCATTAAACAGCAACTCCCTATTTCCTTTTCTCTTCCCCACTTCTTTCTGTCTCTATGAATTGAACTAATCTAGGTGCCTCATTAGTATGAATTTACTTAGCGTTTGGTCTTTTTTGTTAACCAGATTATTTAACTTAGCAAGTGATCCTCAAAAGTTCATTTAGCATATATCAGATTTTCCTATTTTAATAATGGGGTTTAAAAACATCCCATTATATGTACATACTACATTTTATTTATCCATTCATCTGTCCATGAACACTTGGGTTGCTTCTACCTTTAGGCTATTGTGAATAATGCTGCCATGAACATGGGTGTGCAAATAAGTCTCTGAAACTCTCCATTCTTCTGGGTAAATACCCAGAAGTGGATTTGCTGGATCATAATTCTATTTTTAATTTTTTAAGGAACCACTCTACTGCTTTTTGGCAACTTTTAAAACCTATGTATTTAGTCATTCTTTCTCTTTCAGAACAGTCCTTATATACAGGTAAACCACAAAATAAATCTTGCTAACCTAATGGACTTTAACACTTCACATTTGTGAATATTTGTAAATAACAAATATCAGTAGAATAAAATGTAAACCATACAGTCTTCTTATGGGGAGATAATTAAAATAAATGGACTATACACATGAACTTGGCCTCTGACATACACGTCTTGAGGTCTCTCAAAGAGGTGAGCTTTCAAGGTTTATAGGACCACGTTAAGAAGCACTAACCCCAAGATTCTTCTCAGCCTTCTGAATAGACCCAGAGCATATATAATGCCAAGTTTAAACATATCAAATACAAACACTGGTCAAGAAATGCCTGATGAGTTATATGAATCAGTATTTAGCTTTCAATAAAAATCTTTCAATCAAGTAATCATTTGAGTAAGTAGTACAGGTACATGACACAAAATTTAAAAATATAGGAGGACATAAACTGTAAGTCTGCTCCCCACTCTTATCTCCCTGACACCAGTTCCCCTCCCCTGGGTCAATCGTCTTGCAAGTTCTACTTTAGTCTATCCAGGCTCACCTTTGAAATCATGTTCATCCCCATTGCATCACCTGACCTGGACTGGAAACGGATATAAAGATTGCGACCAGCCATACTCATATGAAGTTTCTGCAGACGTGCAAATCTGTAACCAAAACCAAATATTTTTTTGATTTGTTGAGAAGATGGAAGTTACCTTAAAAATCTAGTTCCATTGATTTATTTTACACATAAGAGAATGCTCATGGAGATTACTTATTTTCTTCTTTAACTAACATTATGTTAGAACACTAATTCAACTGTCTCATACGCCCACCACACGAAGGGAAAGCTGCTGCACTCAGCCATCAGCATACACAAACTTTAAAAGTCAAAAAATAAATAAACAAACAAACAAACATATAAACTTGAACTAAATGGAGCTATCAATGGGGTGCCTGGGCGGCTCAGTTGGTTAAGCGTCCAACTCTTGACTTTCGCTCAGGTCATGACTGGGGGATCTCAGCCTCACACATCAGGCTCCATGAACTGTGAAGCCTGCTTGAGATTCTCTCTCTCCTCCTTCTGCCCCTCCCCTCACTCATACACGCACCCTCTCTCTAAAAAAAAATAATAATAAAATGAAGCTAACATTTGTACTGATTATGTTACTTTATAAATTAATTTTCTGTATTCAAAGTAAATCTACTATCCAGATATTTACTTCTATCCTGCTTGGAAAATCTTTTTTTTTCAGGCAATTCCTCCCTATGGCAATTCTAAGTCAAAACTCATCTAGGACAAAGTAACAGTCTAATCAAAGTGAGCTTTGTAACACCAACACACAAAGAGACTAGCTCACGCTATTTTTTTCTATCTACTCGTATGGATTCATTTGAATCAACATTATGCCCCCACCGACATCCCCGTAAACCAACCACAAATATTACTCATTTTGCTTTTTTTTTTTTTTACTCATTTTGAATAAACGGTCTTAAAGGTAATATTTTGTTATGTGACCTGAAGCAGGCAGTATGTTAACAGGCTAACAGTTAGGTTTAGCAATCACAGAGGAGAACACTGACTCTGAAATAAACATAAATGCATATATAAACCCACACACATACCTGCTGGTACTGTCAAAAGCCTCCTTTATCACTGTGAACCCTTCAGGTGTCTCAAGCCAGGCCTTCACTTCTGCAGAGTCACAAGCACGGGGAAGACGTACCACCGGGCCACGAGTCATCCCATCTGCAAGGATTCGACTGCTGGCACCTCCACCAAGCTACACAGAGGATGTTACAGAAGGACATGTTAATCCTGCAAACACTTCTGCTTGTCCCAAAAGGTGTCCTTGATTGTCCCCAATCTTTTCTCATTGCCTAGCTTAAGGGCATATCATAAAAGAGGCAAATATATAAATGCCAACTTACACCTATTGCTCTGCAGCCTCTATTAGTGCTGGCCACGAGACAACCTTCTGTTGTGGCCATTGGAACCTGAAATTCTTTTCCATCCAAGCACAGAGGCCCTGCCACTCCAACAGGGATGGGCATATATCCAATAACATTTTCACAACAAGCTCCCATCACCTAAAAGGTAAAATTTGGCACCAAGTGAAAATCTGTTATTGCAAACAGCTCATTATCAATAACTGTCTTCAAACTTAAACCTTTAGCATATTTGTCTTTTATTTACTCTTTTTTTAAAAAGATTTTATTTATTTATTTTGAGGGGTTGGTGCAAGAGAATCTCAAGCAGACTCCCTGCTGAGCTTGGAGCCAACTCAGGGCTTTACCTCATGACCTTGAGATCACCACCAGAGCTGAAACCAAGAGTTGGATGCTCAAACAAGTGAGCCACCCAGGCGCCCCTTTTATTATTCTTTAAAAGTATTTAAAAGTACTAAAATCGCAGAGTAATAACTACAAATAACAGGAAAAGTATTTTTAGTTTCTAGAATCCATAATCATTAGCAGAATACAAAACTATAGTAAAATGATTTTTTAAAAAGTTTTATAAAATGATGTACATGGGGGCACCTGGGTGGCTCAGCCAGTTAAGCGTCCACCTTTGGCTCAGATCATGATCCCAGAGTCCAGGGATCCAGTTCCATGCATCCCACGCATTTGGGCTCTCTGCTCAGCAGGGAGCATACTTCTCCTTCTCCCTCTGCCTGCTGCCCCCGCTGCTTGTGCTGTCAAATAAATAAATAAAATCTTAAAAAAAAAAAAACGATGTACATATAAAAGACTAATCAAGAAAAACTAAAAAAAGCTGAAGAAGAAAGCTGAAGAGTAAAGCTAAAAGACTAAAAAGCTACAAAGCAAACTTTCTCAAAACAAGAAAACAACATACCAAGGAGTAATTATAGTCCCTGTACGGTAGATACTGGAGAGAAGAAGGCTCTGGAAGTTTTCTGGAAAGCAACTGTCGGCGAATAGATACACCTCGTTCATGGGTTTCCATCAGAGTTTCCAACTTATAAGCTGGGATATGCTTAGCATTGACTAATTGGATGATCTCTGCATCACTAAGGAATTTTGCACCTTTCTAAAGAAATGCAAAAAAAGGGGAGGGGAGGAGTTGGTGTGAGGAGGACAAAAACCTTGAAGTGCATTTCATATTCTTCATAATAAAGGCATTTAATACAAACAACACTCTCAGTAGAGGAGAACCCAAAAAACATTTCTGAAGGAGATGATTTGAATAGAAATAATATCAAAATGAAAGCAAATTCTTTCTAAAAATGACACTAAACAAATGTAAAACCAAAGCAATAAATTTTGCAAAAGTTCGTAAAAAAATAAATTCAAACTTAAGATTTCAATGCTCCCCCCCAAGTTGTGTTAACTCTGTATATAGCAAGACAATTCAAGTATCACTACGCACATCAATAGGAATGAGGGAAAGTGAAAGAAAAACAAACCTGATGCTACTCTCACTCACGTGCACATAAATTAAGAATGAACCACATTAAGCAGATACGACAAAAACAATATTCACATTAAAGCCTGATTGGACTCATACGGTCATGGAGACAGAACACTCACTCACACGTCACAAAGGAAAACAAGCTTTTTCGTGGGCATCAAGCTTACTTTAAAAGCAAATTAAAAACAAAAAAAAACTTTCTTCAGTTTTTGAAGCTTGTTTTTGAGTTAAACCTTTTCTAGGTCCCAAAACACTCAAGAATAGTGTAGTGGCTTGTCTCTCTGGCAAACAGTAATAAAGTACAAAGAGCATTGACCTCGAGCCAGTAAATCTTGGGACTCTTGATCTTAGCTTTCCATTTCCTAAGTGTATTACTTTGGGAAAGTAAGCTTCCTGGAGCCTCAGCTTTCTCTTTCTCATCTGAAAAATGGAGATAATTCCAACTATCTCACAAGGTTGTGGGAAATAAATAAATAATTTACTACCTGTAAACCACACAACACAATGCCCGGAACTTAACAGGTACTCGATAGCTATAATTTCTTTCCTTCCTCTAATAAATAAATAAATAAATAAATAAAACTCCTTTTCTTAGGAAAGATATAAAGCTTGAGTTAATTTTATTTTCCTCACCTCTGCATTCCCAAGTATCTGTAGACATTCTTCATTAGGCCGAGGCTCCATGGGAAGTTCAATTTCAGGTTCCTGTGTCTCTAGTTCCACCGAAGTATCAAGTAAGGAGGAGTTACCAACCACAAATGTAGCTCTGCTTGAGGTGTCAGTTTCTGCCACAAAGGGTTTTATGACCTCAACTGTTCAAGAGATCGAAAGAAATCTCACAACATGGAACATAGGTTTTGTTTTGTTTTTCCTTTCCCCCACCACACGTTGGAGACCTTGAGCCTTGTCCCAGGAGACCGTAGGAAGGATCTGAACATAAGTTTTAAAATGAACTCAACTTCTTGACAAATCAAGTGAAATAAAACAAACGAGAAATCACCTTTTCTTTCTCTGTTTATCCTTGTCTCCTCCTCTGCTGCATGGACTTTGTGGCTATTCCTGACCAGCACAGGTTCACGTCTACAACAATCATCTGGGACTTTTTTTGGGGTCACTACAGGCGATGTGATAGGGTTTTTTAATGAGAGTGTAGATTCGGTCTCAGCTTGTTCAAAGAAGATATACTTGACAGCCAGAAGGAGAGCTAAACCTAGGGTAACAACTTGTTCAATATCCATGCTGATCATTCTAAATTAAGAAAAGCAAATTAAAATGTTATTACTCAGAAATAAGAAAGGCTCAGCCTAAACTTTTAGTAACACAGAGTGCTATGATTAATACACAACAAAGCAGGTCTCGGGGAACTTACTTGGAGAGATAAAACTGCCAAAGGGAAACACTTGGTTCAATTCTCTTGGACACATTTTCATCCAGTCCTAAAGAAACCCTGGAGTTTTCTGATGTACTGTTTTGAGGAGAAGGATCTGCTATCCAGCGACTATGGGCATGAACAAGAACCAAGCCTAGAGACTGAAATAAAAGGTCATGAATTATGTATCCTCTGCATGTCAACTTCTCATCCTTAGCATCTGGATAAGCAGACACTGTCTCCCATGGCTTCCCCTCAGCGTGAAAACCAAACCCTATACATACTTGCCCCATGACTAAGGCAATGGCCCCCTGAACTACTGAAAACATTGCAAACAATGGGTTTTCAAAGAGACGTCAAGTAGAGGAACTTGAAAAATCTGTTCAGAGGAGAGAGAGGAGGACCCTCAAATAAATGAGGCACAAGGAAAGAAAAAAGGTAGAGGAGCATCAATGAAAGAGACAAAAATTGCAGAAAGCTAATAGGAAGAAGAAAAAAAAGTCGAAAAGCAGAATATGACACTGGAACTAAAGATACTAAAGGAAGAAGAAAACTATATAGTTACCATAATCATCTTAACTCTCTGAGTAACAGGATTTGGTTTATTTTCTTCTTCTTCTAAAACTCGAGCAAAATGGCTCAGTTGCCAAATTGGACGACCCTCGCGGCTTTCCCGAGAAAGCTACAAAATAAACAAGTGTTATATTAGAAGGTATGGATTTTATTTATGTGAATGGATGTGATGAGAAACATTACTCTTCTGTTAATACCATAAGTAAGAACTGCTCTTACCTCTAAAACCAAGGAAACGCAAGCTGGGAAGAAAGTCATAAACACGAAGTAGTTGGCAAGAACTGACATACAGCCAAAGCAGCACATAATTTCAAGTTGACGCACCCCTGGTTAGAGAAAAATTAAATGTATAATTAGTACAGTACATGTATTTTTGATGCTGCATACATCACAGGGACTTTTCCTCTCAGTAGACAAATATGAGAAAATATTAGTATAATACGAAGCTCTTTGCTATCTCCTGGAAGAAGAATGAGGAACTCTGAGGTGATGCCAAGCCTTAGAGCACAGAAGGAATAGCTAGCTCCCTTAAGAAAGGAGAGCTGGTCTTCTCCATCATCTCCAACCCGCACATTGCCAGGCATGGCTGCTGTACTTCACATACATCTGATAATCCCCTTTCCCCACATGGTAGCACTCTGTTTTGAAAGAATAACAAGGCCAGGCTACACTAATGAGCAAACCTCCCATTGCTGGACCCAATTCCACTCTTTACCAGAAAAGCAATGCACCTGTGGACCAAAGACTCTTTATTAAACTTACTACCAGCTATGCCATTCCTGATACAGTACCGTAATATACTGTAGAGTACTACTCAACTCAAATTTCAATGTAACCTCTACTGTATCTATTTATGCTCTTATAATTTTAGTTAATTTCACTGACCTGTTAAAAAAATTAAATAAATGCAAAGGCAACTCAAGATCCAAAATTAACAAACATCCCACTACAAAATGTTTAAGTTACCTCTTGGTAAACTTCCCAAATAGAAGGTTAACAGATTACAGAGCTGAAAAAGACCTTCGACTACCAAAGCTTATTCCCTCAACATTACAAATAAACTTGAATATAAAACATATTTCTGATGCCACTCATATTAAAAATAAAAATATTTTGAAACGTAAATAAAAAGCTATTCCCTCTTATAAAACCAATGAGAATATAAAAAACTCAACAGAGTATTTTATTTTTGAATTATAATAGATCATTTGGCTAAATAACAGAAAACATATATTGTATTTTTCTTAAAATCCTACAGCATTGTATCAACTACAAAAAAAAATCTATGGCAATTACTCTCAAAAGTGGAAATTCAAGAGAAAGCACAACTATAACAACAAAAGCATTATTACCAGTACTTTAGAGAGTAGCCAAATGTAATCTTTTCAAACTTGAGACCACAGAAACAATACTTGACAGATGCTTTTACAACCTGGTTATCCAGTTTCCCTCTGCACAACAGCAACTACTGTTGTTGCCATATGCTCCCCTGTCATTCTTCCCCACTCCATCCCAGAACAGTCTCTCTGTGCCACTTTGCTACTACACAAAGAAACAGCATCAATCTATATACTTCCAAGTTAAGACTTCTTTCTTTTTAGTGGCTTTCCAAAGGGTTACTTCCTTGTTAATATGTTATACCTGTCTTTTTCTACCCTAAGCCAAATCCCTAATTATACCATTTCTGTATAGCTGTATATGCCTCCTAACTGGCTTCTCCAACTATAAATCTGTCTACTTCTCTGACTCAGCATGCTAAAATTCATCACCCTACTCTCCACATCAGTTTCAAATGAATAATCCTTGGTTTCATGGCCTACTACCAGTTTCTGACTAATCTTCTTCACCTTCCTATATACTCCTTTGTTTGAATAAAATCACATAGGTATGCTTTCACCCAATCAAAAACATTTTTCTTGATGGTGGTGGTGGTTATATAACTACCTTTGTCAAATCCAAGACTATACCTCAGAAGTAGATTTTAAGGAATGTTCATTTTGAAAAATATTTAAAATGCCTTCTTTGCTAAATGTTGAGAGATTTAAAAAAATAATAATAAATTTATGTTTCTCAGAAAGAAATATATTTAATATACTACCTAGTGAAGAGACCTCAACTAATAATGACAACTAACTACTTTCATCAAAACTAGATAATTTACTTTGAAAGAATGAAGCCCTTTAATGAGGACACTCAGATACCAGGAAACAGACTAGAATGGTAATTATAAAGAGTAGCTACCTGAGAAAGCCATAAAGTCTAGTCTTAATGATTAGGAAACCTTAACAACAGCATGATATATTCATTCTGGAAAATTTCCAAACCAGGCCACAATTTTTGTCCTACATAACAGAGTCCTATGTCTGATATTTAACATCTCTCAACTCTCCAATTAAAGATTAAGAAACATGTGTTGAGACTAATGCTAGGTACTCAGTAATACTGCATACCGTCTGATTAAATCTTCCAGAACAGCCTATTAGGTGGATCTAACATAGATCCGGCCCACTCCTGACTCTTGCACTATCTCCTACATGACAATTAAAACACAAGCAACCAAGTCACTAATTTAGTCTGGGCAATAGCAGGAGCTGGAAGGTGCTTTCCAGATGAGACCTAGAACACAATTTTGATTAAAACTAAACAAAAACCAAAAACAAACACTACAAAGTCATCAAAGCAATGGTGCATAGAAAGAGAAGGTAACAATAGTGAAAAATAAATTAGTAACCTGCTACTAAATTTTCACAAAAGCAGACAGACATAAGGTCAGATAAACCCACATACTCATTCAATTAAAACCTTTTAAGAATAACATCAGACTTTAAGAATTTAAGAATTAAGAATAATCAATGCAGTCTAAGATATTTTTCTTTCCCTTCATCTACAAACTTATTTCAAAATATATTAAAAGGGACTCCTGGGTGGCTTAGCGGTTTAGCGCCTGCCTTCAGCCCAGGGTGTGATCTCAGAGTCCCAGGATTGGACTGATGAGTCCCACATCAGGCTCCCTCCATGGGGCCTGCTTTTCCCTTTGCCTATGTCTCTACCTCTTTCTCTCTTTCTGTGTCTCTCATGAATAAATAAATAAAATCTTTAAAATATATATATATTAAAAATCGCTTACAAACCTGACATGGTACCAACTCCAATCACCAGACACTCTACAAGAGCATCAAGGGTGAACGTGGGACCTAAAATTGCCATTCCACGAGCAATATTTTCCCGTACTTCATCCTAAAAATACAGACGAAACATAGCAATGAGGGTAAGGTACAAAACAACTTTTACAAACGTTAGAGAGCATCCTAGGGCCTCCACTAAAATCTAATTTGCTATACGATGAGTAAAATAGACAATGTAAAACCACTAACAGGCATTCCAGATGTAAAGAATTAAGAAAAAGGTCATATACAGTGCCCTGCTTTTCCTTTCCACTGAGTGAGATGCGTCCTGGGAAGACTGCTTTGAGGCAGTGCATCATTCCTGCCAGTTAAGTACCTCATAATGAAATACTACAACATTTTATATTTGGCTACCACTGACAGTTCTTAGTTGCAAATTTTGTGAGACCTTCTTAATACTATGAAACCTAAACCATATTTTTGTCAACATGCTCAAGTGGTCAAGATATTCATCAAATACATCATCAAGGCAGAATTACACTCTGTTTTATTCTCAGGTACTTTGATGCAAGATTATTAAAAACTTTAGTTTATTAAACTTTAGTGACTCATGAACACTAAGATAAAACTTCAGATGGAAAATGTTGGTGTTAATACTAAAGTTTTAGAAATAAATCTACCAATGGAGACTCTCTTCCATTACATCCTGTCCTGTTCTGATAGTTTCAGTAGGTAGATGCTCTTACTTATCCAAAAGTCTTACTACTTTAATTTCTAAAGTCTTAGAGTAGGAAAATGGGGGAAGATTCCAAATTCCAGAAGCTATAGAATTATAATTAAGTTGTTAGGTTAATGGGACAGTTCTTAGGGCACCTAAAAAGACCATCTTAAGACTTGACAAACTAACTTAAAACTGTGGACAACTCCTGAATCTTGAACTAGGAAGAAACTACTAATGCTTCCTATTACTGTGAATAAACTGAAAAAAAAGGAGTATTATTAAATTCATATCTTAAAAATAATACTTACCTGTGAGTTGGAACTGAGAGCAAATTTTGCTAGAGCACTTGCTCTGGAAAGGTCAATCAGAAGTAGGAAGAAGGGTAAAGCTTCACTGGAAAAAAAATAAATAAATAAAGATGACCAGGTACATTTAATAGGAAAAAAATGTGGCTTAAAAATGCTTTCTAAAATAAAACAACCGCCTCATACTTTAGCATGTGTACCTTTTCTGCAGCCCAAAAGATACACCTTCTCCTGACTCCCCTTTGACATCCTCAAAGCTAAACATATGCATTGCTCAAAATATTTATGTTAAAAATGTAATATATACATATATATTTTTTAAGATTTTATTTACTTATTCATAAGAGACAGAGAGAGAGAGGCAGAGACACAGGCAGAAGGAGAAGCAGGCTCCCCACTAGGAGCATGATGGAGGACTCAATCCCGGAATTCCTGGATCACACCCTGAGCCTAAGGCAAACGCCCAACCGCTGAGGCACCCAGGCATCCCAAAATTGTAAATATATTTACACAGAAACACCTTTTGATAATTTGATAGCAAAATATCATCCTAAGTAAAAAATATATCTTTGAATTAGCATGGGGAAAAGAAGTGAAATATATTTAATTTTTTTCTTTAATCACTATTTATGGAAGGATAAACTGAACAAGCTTTCTGGAGACAGTTGGCAATAACAGCACTCTGAAAACTTACACAGCCATGGTCTCACTCCTAGAATATATCCTAAGATTGAATATGAACACAAGTTTAGCCACAGAGACATTCATCAGTGTTATTAATAGAGGAACTTAAATAACCTAACAATCTAATCCTAAAGCATTAATGAACTATAAGATATTATACAAGGGAATACTAGACAACCATTACAAATAATTAATTTAGCATTAAGAACATGCAAAGATGGTGAGAACTATTACTAGGCATAAAGAAGTTATAAAGGCATAAAGAAGTCATACGATCTCAGAATTTTTAAGCATAAAAAACATGAGAAAGGATATATACCAAAATGTTAAAAATTATTAGCATTAGCTAAATGAATGAATGAAAAATTTCCCCATATTTCTTATAAACTTTTGAAAACGTATATATTATAATACTGTATAGCTTGAGGAAGAACAGTTCTTAATAATATATATTCTGAAAAAAAAATATTTATCTTTTAAATACTTACTTCAAGCCTGTCAATTCTTTATCTAAGAAATGAATGACAACTGTACTGAACACAAAACTTGAAAAAATTGTGAAGAGGCCAGCAATACCTAAAATGACAAAATTCAAACTGAAAAAAATCATCCTTTGTTACAAAAATAACAACATACAGTCCTATAAAATATTCTGAAAGAAAGTATTATTTTCTCCAGATTCTTATGATCTCAAATATTAGGATGTTTACTTCCATAAGGAATCCACTGAATGCATGCAGTGCACAGTAAGCAATATCCATGTTTCCATATGTAGGATTTGAACAAAGAAAAATATGTACTTCCATAGCAAATTAAAAATTTGACGGAACAAAGAAGTTAAATGTATAAAATGATTACCCAAAATATATTTTGATCCAAGTTGACGTAAATTCTGGAACTGGAAGTAAATATACAGGATTGCTATGCATCGTGTTATTGTCAGAATTATAATATCACTGCTTAAAACATCCTATTGGAAGAGACAGAAAAAAGCAGCTTTACCTTTTAAAATAAGTAAGAATTTTTATTTTGTATGCATCACTAGTTTATAATATCACGATAATACAAATATAGGCACAAGTCAAATAAAAATATTAAATACGCAAATAAAAAATTAAACCCAATTTTTAGAAAATCCACTGTTTAAAGCCAATCATTTTTCTGTTAATCACTTTTAAAGCTATTATTTTCTCAAGTAAAGTCAATTACACTCATTTTATGCAGAAAAGGCAAAAAGCGTATTTCCAAACAAAAAGTAAATGGAAACTTGAGGTAAGTTCATGAATACTAAAGATAAAGATTTTATTTGTAATTTTTTTTTTTTTTAATTATTTATGATAGTCACAGAGAGAGAGAGGCAGAGACACAGACAGAGGGAGAAGCAGGCTCCATGCACCGGGAGCCTGATGTGGGATTCGATCCCGGGTCTCTAGGATCGCGCCCTGGGCCAAAGGCAGGCGCTAAACCGCTGCGCCACCCAGGGATCCCTGTAATTTTTTTTTTTATTATAGGGTCACCAAGAGGAAGATACTCTTCAGAAACTGAAAATGTGATTTAATTAATTTCACAAACCTCTTCAAACTTTGGACACTCATAATTCCAACCACAGATCTTATCGTTACCAGTAAACATGTTCATGGACATCATACAGATGGTCAGTGTCACTGTCCCCACTATTACTTCCCAAGGATGGGAGGCCACAAAAAGGCCGTGCATTCGGAAAAGTCTTGACAACATTGTAGCTACAGAATCCTTGGATCCTGGAAGGAATAAAGTGTGAATATTTAGTACAAAGCTCACTGTATTTTTAGGAAAAGATTTTAAGATTTTGCATTGTAAACCCTGCTTTTGTAGGCACAGTATCTTATATATATGAATAATACTCTTTGATAGTGTTCCTTATTAGTTATGGAAAATAATTACAAAATTAAAATAAGAGGACTCTGATATTACTTTTTTACTCACAAAACTTAAATCCTCTATTAGTCACTAGCAACCAACTTAAAAACTAGCTATTTCTTACAAGTTGTATGAATTTAAGCATTTATGATGAAACCAAATAAATTTCTCAGCCCACAACATTATCTGAGCCAAGGAGGACAGCAATAAAGCAGAAAAAAGAAGTGAGAAACAAATACTCGCATTTGTTTTCTAATTACCATTATCCTGGTATAAAATGCCCACGAGCACCCTCTATATTCTCCACATTCTGGTTACCCAAAAGGCAAATACCAATCTACATGTTAAGTATCCTCCTCAAAAGCAGGGGTCCATTACACTTTTCCATACCAGCTAATATATGGCATAATGTTAGTAGCAAAAGGTTGTTTAATAAAACTTCCTACTGCTGTTTTCACCAGAGAAAGTCTTTCTCCAAATTTTACAGCTAATAAAATGCCACAACAGTACTGGAAGAAGAGGATGGCTGGCCAAAATGGGTATCTATTACATTCAAAAATTCCCCACAGACCATACAGGTAATTTTTTTTAAAATTTATTTGAAAGAAAGAGAGAGAGCGCACACACAGGAGGAGGGGCAGAGAGAGAGAAAAATCCCAAGCAGACTCCCTGCTGGGCACGGAGCCTGGCATTGGGCTTGATCCCAGGACCCTGAGATCACACCACCTGAGCTGAAATCAAGAACTGGATGTTTAACCAACTGAGCCACCTAGGCGCCCTTGGAGAATAATTCTGATCTAACGACCACCAGAACTAAACTTTCCCGTGTCTGTTGGCTAAATTACAATAATTTCGATATTCTGATTTAAAAAAAAAAAACCTGATATAGCCACTGGTCGCTAATACAGGAACATGTAAGCCTTCTTATACTAAATTTAATGCTTACAATAAGCATATTTAACTACCCATAGAAATCTATTTCAAATTAAGGTTTAGGGGATCCCTGGGTGGCTCAGCGGTTTAGCACCGCCTTCAGATCAGGGCGTGATACCGGAGACCCGGGATCGAGTCACCCGTCAGGCTCCCTGCATGGAGCCTGCTTCTCCCTCTGCCTGTGTCTCTGCCTCTCTCTCTCTCTCTGTCTCTCATGAATAAAAAAATAAAATCTTTAAAAAAAAAAAAAAGGTTTAAAAAGTAAGGCTACTGATTTGACACACTAGCAGGAATTCTGATGAATCTTATGTTTGTGGTAATAACTATGAAAATGACTCACTTAACTGAAAACAGAAAATTAAAGGCAACAAATGAAGAAAAGAAAGTTAATTATTCTATCTAAAGGGTTAAGGGAAAGAAAATAAGAGTAGCTTTTAGGAACCAAAGCAATTCCTGAGCATCATCCCCCCACTGTGTCACCTGATATGCTCCCCATTTCAGCTGCACCAGGCCAGGGACAGCTGGCTTTCCCATTGCAGGTGACAATCTTTCATTGGATCAATTGAATCATGAAATCAATTTTGTAAGAACATTGTTTAATAAAATAAAATAGAAAAAAATAGCTGTAGGTAAGACTTTAGTATGGGTAGATATCATTTCTTGAAACTTGATGTTCAACTATACATACATAGTTGAGTGTATATAGTTCCAATATAACATATACTACTTACTGTGTGTCTCAATTTTAAAAGGCTGGCAGTCACTAATATCTATAAATGTGGCATGCATCTGCCTGTGCTTATTCGTGCTTTTCAACCCTCCTCCCTGAGTCTTGTTCCTCATTTTATCCTCCAGAACCTTGCACCCACATACAGCAGTTGCTCAACAAATACCTGCTTAATTAAAAATAAACTCATAAACTACAGTAACATGTATTTTATTGACCCATCTTAAAATACACCTAAAAATGACTTTAAGTCAACAAAAGATAAATATAACTGCCCACCTGCTAACACACACCTCCCCCCCACCCCACCCCCACCCCGTTTAAAGGCTGAATGCAGACCATTCAGGGAACATATTAAAGGAGAATGGGGTAGGGAAGAGAGGCTACAGTCTAAACACTGTTTTTGAAAGTGAATAACAAAAATAGTTTCTATTAAATGAGTAGAGACTCGGACTTAAAATAATGTAGAGTATGAGTCACATCTTAGATTTGAATCCTACTTCATTACAACCAAAAGCCTCATAATAGCCTAGATTTTCAGGATAGTTTTCTATCACATAATATCCTTCTTATATTTAAAAAACAAAAACTGTGCTCGCTTTAGCAGCACATATACTAAAATTAAAAACCAAAAACCAAAACCAAACTGGTCTAAAGGATCAACTAGTACTGATGTTCCAGAAAATGAATCAACTAAAAATACATATCAACACTAGATCAAAATGAGTCTCTAACATCCTCTCCCCGCCAAAAAAACTCTCAAAACTCTGAACTTAGAGTATTGCCTATTAAGTCAATGTATTCTTCAGTATTAAAAAGCTAATTCAATTGAATTAAAATCTGAGCTTGCTACCAGGAAGGCACCCCAATTTGATCACAAATTGGTTATCATGAACCCATAATTATATATTAGGCACATAATGTTGTCCCTTTAAATGATATCATGGTAGCATTGTCCATTCTGGTATCTGGTAGCACTGTCACTTCTTTCCTAGATATGAACTCATCTTTGCAACATTCAGAAAAAAAATTGCGTATGATCCTGTGAACCAGTCCCAAAAGCAGAGAAGCTCAACTATTTGGAATTACAAACTCAGTAAGAGGATGTATGAGGTGTGTCTAAAGCAACCATAATTGTACACCATCTCATCTTTCAGGAGCACCCTCCCCATTTCCCTGTGGTTATGCAAAGTATTTAAATGCCAAAGAATCTAGTCTTCCACCTTCATCAGCAGTTGCAAGTGGCATAAGCAGGCTACAGGACAGCACCTGCAAATTCAATGGACACTATTTAGGCCACGCTGAAGTAAAAACATTTTACTTTAAAAAAAAAAAAAAATCAAACTCAATAGGCAATGTATGCCCGGCTTACGCACACTGAAATAGGCCACAAACCTTTCACAGATCCTTCAAAAGTAAAGATGATTTAAATCCAATGGAATCCTCAAACTCCAATCCCGGATGTTACAGAAACCACCTACCATGGCCAAATGCAGAAAAGAATGCTTTGGCATCCACCTCCATCTCTCTCCTCCCACCTCGCACTCCTTTTGTGCCACACGTTCTAGTATTTGATTACACATCTTTCAAATTAATTGCTGTGTACATTTTCTCTGAAGCCAAGAACCATGTCTTACATTGAGTCATTTTTAGTTCCAACAGGATCTAGCATTCTGATGCTCAACCTAGTATCCTAGGGGGGAAAATCTTGCACTGGAAATCAGGAAACCTGGATTCTACACCCAATTCTATTACATGCTTGTGAGTAAGTCCTATCTTCATTTCTGTGAGTCACATCTCTATTCACTTACTAAGCTACAGCTCCAAAGTTATTTGACAAAGTATTAAGTGTAAAACCTTGGGAAACTGCTACTTCTGTGAGATTTTTTTTTTTTTTAAGGTCAAATTTCAAATACCTGCAATTGCATATGGGTCAACCTAAATAGTTACCGATGTGCAGGTAGTTAACCAAACGTGGCTTAAAAAGCACATCACACAAGAATAAAAAAGAGCGTGCGGCCTCCCATCACACGCTGCGTCCTGAAAGGCTCACGCCACGCGCGGCACTCGGTATGTTAACGATTCATCTTTGCACATTTTTTTTTTTAACCTTCACGTTACAAAATCCCATTTGTCCTCACTACCAAGTTTACCACAAATCCTGGAAAGCCACAACAAATCGGGTGGATCCCACCGTGCGTCAGGCCTTTGCCGGATCACCCCTAAACCAGAAAACGTCTTTCGCTGCGCGGGGAGCGGCAAACGCCGCATCCTCCGCCTTAGGAGGCTGAAGGCGCGACTACGGGGCCCGGCGGGAGCTGCCCGCGACCCTCCCCACGCGCCTGCACCCGCGCCCGGGACGCGGAAGCCCTCAGGCGGGGGGGCGGAGGGCGAGCGGGGCCCCGAAGTCCCCGGGCCAGCCTCCCCCGCGGACCCCGCCGGGGCGCCCACGTCCACGCCCTCGGGCCCCGACGGCGACCGCGGCCCGGCAGGAGGCCGCGCCTCAAGGACGCCTCCCGCCTGGCTCAGCGGGGCCGCCGCCCGGGGCCGGGGGAGAGCTGACCCCGCCGGCCCCGGCCCCGACCCCGGCCCTCCGGCCCTCCGGCCCCCCGGCCCTGACCCCGCCGCCGCCGCCGCCGCCGCCGCCGCCGCCTCACCTCCGGGTCCCACTGGAGGCTCCGGCCGTCTCAGCGACCGCGACGCGAAGCGGAAGGAACCTCCGCACACGCAGCCTCGGGCCGGCGCGGCCCGCGACCAATGAGCGAGGATCGTCCGATCGCCCCGCCAATGGCCGCGGCGCCGCTCGGCCTCCCGGCGCCGCGTCACGAGCCGTCGCCCTAACAACGCCCCGCGCTCCGCGGCGGCCGGGCAGCACCGCACCACCTCTCACCACGGGCCCGCCAGCCAATAGCCGGCCGCGCCCCGGGGCCGCCGCCTGCCGATTGGCCCGCGGGCCGCGGGGGCGCGAGCGTGCAAGCCGCGGCGAAGGCGATAGGGGGTCTGGCGGGTGGGGCGCCCGCGGCGGGGCCGGGGCGCTCGGGGGCGCTCGGGGGCGGGGGCGGGGGCGGCCCCGCGGACCGACGGCGACACACGGAGGGGCGACGAGGCGGAGCCGAAAAGCGACGGGGCGGCCGCGAGGTGCAGCCCCCCGAGGAGCGCCGGCCGCGCCGCTCCCCCCGCGCCCTCAGCCCCCCCCAGCGCCCTTCGTCTTCCCTCTGCCCCCCCGTGCCTCCCCGTACCCTACGTGCCCTCCATGCCCTCTGCCCCCCTCGTGCCCCCTGCGCCCTCCGCCCTTTCCGTGCCCCCCCGTGCCCTCAGTGCCCCCCGTGCCCTCAGCCCCCCCGTATCCCCCACGCGCCCTCCGCCTTCCCTCTGCCCCCTCCGCCCCCCCTCGTGCCTTCCGCGCCCTGAGCCCCCCCCGCGCCCTCCGCCCCCCCGTGCCCCCGTGCGCCCTCCGCCCCCTCCGTGACCCCCGTGCCCTCAGCCCCCCCGTACCCCCCCCGTGCCCTCTGCCTTCCCTCTGACCCCTCCGCCACCCCGTGCCCTCCATGCCCTCCACCCCCCTCATGCCTTCCGCGCCCTCAGCCCCCCCCGCGCCCTCCGCCCCCCCCGTGCCTCCCGCCCCCTCCGTGCCCCCCCTGCCCCCCCCGCGCCCTCCTCCTTCCCTCTGCCCCCTCCGACCCCCGTGCCCTCCCTGCCCTCCGCCCCCTCCGCCCCCCCGTGCCCTCCACCCCCTCCGTGCCCCCCGTGCCCTCAGCCCCCCCGTACCCCCCCCCGCGCCCTCCGCCTTCCCTCTGCCCCCTCCGCCCCCCGTGTCCCCGTGCCCCCCCTGCCCTCTGCCTTCCCTCTGCCCCCTCCGCCACTCCGTGCCCTCAGTGCCCCCCCCCCCCCCCCCGTGCCCTCCGCCTTCCCTCTGCCCCCTCCGCGGCCCGCCCGCCTCCTGTCTTGGAACAGATCGTGCCTGGGGCCTCCCGACAGTCCCCCGCCCTGAGGCTCTTCCCGCCATCCTGCCCCCTGGACCTGCCGCTGCAGCTGGGTCAAAGAACGTGACACCGCCAACGGGTCCCCACCCTCCATCTCCTGTGTTGGTCTCACCTCTCACCTGTATCAACCCTCCATTTCAGCCAAGAGAAACTGGCCTTTTTTTCAGTCACACTCAGGACCTTTTCACCCGTCTGCTAATGTTCTCTCTGTTTAATCTGGGCGCGCCTACCCATTTTAATTGTTGAAATTCTAACTTTCCTTTAAGGACCAATTCATTTGCCACCTCCTTTCCTTTATTTATTTATTTTTATAATAAATTTATTTTTTATTGGTGTTCAATTTGCCAACATACAGAATAACACCCAGTGCTCATCTCGTCAAGTGCCCCCCTCAGTGCCCCTCACCCAGTCACCCCCACCCCCCACCCACCTCCCCTTCCATCACCCCTAGTTCATTTCCCAGAGTTAGGAGTCTTTATGTTCTGTCTCCCTCTCTTGATATTTCCCACACATTTCTTCTCCCTTCTCTTCTATTCCCTTTCACTATTTTTTATATTCCCCAAATGAATGAGACCATATAATGTTTGTCCTTCTCCGATTGACTTATTTCACTCAGCATAATACCCTCCAGTTCCATCCACGTCGAAGCAAATGGTGGGTATTCGTCGTTTCTAATGGCTGAGGAATATTCCATTGTATACAGAAACCACATCTTTATCCATTCATCTTTCCATGGACACCGAGGCTCCTTCCACAGTTTGGCTATTGTGGACATTGATGCAATGAAACGCTGGGACACGTGCACTCCGATGTTTATAGCAGCAATGTCCTGATTCCCTTCAAACACATGTCGTTCCTCCCTGCTTTGAACGCTCATGTTTCCATAGTATTCTGTGCCTTGTCTTATATTATTATGTGGAAATTTCCTAAGAACGGGAATTATAATCCACTGAATTTTTAAAGCCCTATACTTTCTATAGTACTTAGAAGGTACTATATGCTCAGTAGGAGTTTTAATAAACTGTCATCTTGCTAAACTTTCATAATCCTTATAAAATAGATATCATTAACACCTAAAAAAAGTTAAGCAACTTGCTATATAGATCACATAGATAATAATTAGGAAAACTGGAATTTGAGCCCACATCTAAAGCTTAGGCTGATTCTTCTATATTTCACTGTTTCAGTATAGGACCTTTATTCACATCTCTTTACCTAATACTTTTGGGTGGCTCATTATATGCAATGCACCGTGGTTGGCATTGGAGATACAGTGACGAACATGACAGACATGGAAACTACCTTTATGAACCTTACATCCCTTCACAGAATACATGGTCATTATATATTTGTTGAAATAGCGGAAGGAAACAGTTTTCATGGTGAAGAAGACTGTCGCGAACTAGCCAATGGTGGCAATATTTTGAGTCTTACAAAAGGAAGAGGAAGAAGGAGAAAAGAATAAGAAAAAGTGGAAGAAGTGAAAGAGGAAGAAAAGAAAAGGAAGAGTAGCAAGAGGAAGAGGAGAGGGAGAAGAGAAGTAGGAAAAGAAGGAAGGAGAGAAAGAAGTATTGACAGCCCAGAAACTTTGTCACACTTTTAATGTCCCTAGAAGCCTAAAGGGCCAGATATTTCAGAATTAGAAGTTGTAGCTTATACAAATACTTATATAAATCCAAAAAAGATTATGAAGGTGTTTCCACAAAAGGCTTGAGACCAAGACTTGGAAACCTTCATTCCCAAACTCTGCAACTCTGGTTAATTGAGAATTCTAATGAGTGTATGAGTTCAAAAGCAAACAATAAGGAAACTTTAATAGTCTGGTTTTATGTATTTAAAATAACTTCTATATAGGTCCCAAAATGTATTTCAAAAGAATCTTTATTCACCTAACTAGTAACTTGTACTTGATAAATCACAAAATTTGGCATGGACACAAGATAGAAAGGGAAAATGGGGGATAGGGTCAAGGGAATCTATGTGTCTTTTTGTGGATTCACTCACAGAGCCACAGAGCAAGGAATTTATAAAAGTATAATTTTAAGAGCCTCTTTTAAAGTAATGTATGGCCCATATTGCCATCTTAATCCACATTATCCTAAGCATTTATTTATGTAAATGTGCATACATATACATATGTATACATAATTTCACTTTTCCCTCTTTTTATGATTATGGTCATGCTTTAAGACAGGGAATTATAACAACAAAAATAATAATAAATACTGAAGTACCTCTTTCTCTGTATGATCCAGTTTCCTAAGTGCTTTATTTTATATTATTTTTAATATTAATGTTTATGTTAATTCTCATAACACTCCTATGGAGGAAGACATGGTGAATCTGCATTTTACAAATGATGAAGCTACAGAAACAACTGGCGTAAGTTCATACAGTTTGGAAGTGGCAAAACTGGAGTATGAACTTTGAATCTGATCCCCAGGTACATGCTCTAAACAATTCCTGTACTATCTTTGCATTAACATAATGTGTACTGCTTTGTGTTAGCACATGTGATTGTTTAAGCTTCTGACACTCCATTGCAAAAGACCTTTTGTAATATCAACATAGAGTTGTATGTATTTATTTACTTCCCATTCACAGTTCCCAACTGTATTGAAATTAGTGTCTTCCAACCTTGGGCAGTTTTCTCTGTGTCTTACACAACTTTTTTTTTTTTTTTAATTTCAGGAATAATTTTTTAACTAGTACATTGCAAATGATAATTAGCCACTTAGCTTTTGGCAGATACTATGATTGATTACCTTTCCTGCCCAAGGTCAAGAAATGTTCACTGAGGGCCTACTCTATGCTAGGCAAAGCACTGAGCAACCGAGAAAGCATGGGCACCTGGTTGGCTTAGTCGGTTGAGCATCTGACTCTTGGTTTCAGCTTGGGTCATGGTTTTGGGATTATGGGTCAGCTACATTGGGCTCCACACTCAGTGGAGAGTCTGCTTGGGATTCTCTCTCTCTCTGTCTCTCTACCTCTCTCCCTGCCCCCACAGTTCCCTCTCTGTGTCAAAGGAAGGGGTAAATCTGAAGAAGAAGAAGAAGAAGAAGAAGAAAGAAGAAAAAAGAAAGAAGAAAGAAGAAGGGATCCCTGGGTGGCGCAGCGGTTTGGCGCCTGCCTTTGGCCCAGGGCGCGATCCTGGAGACCCAGGATCGAATCCCACGTCGGGCTCCCGGTGCATGGAGCCTGCTTCTCCCTCTGCCTGTGTCTCTGCCTCTCTCTCTCTCTGTGTGTGACTATCATAAATAAAAAAAATAAAAATAAATAAAAATTAAAAAAAAGAAAGAAGAAGAAGGAGGAGGAGGAGAGAAGAAGAAGAAAAGAAGAAGGAGGAGGAGGAGGAGGAGGAGAAGAGAAGGAGTAGGAGGAGGAGGAGAAAGAAGGAAGAAGAAGAAGAAGAAGGAGGAGGAGGAGGAGGAGGAGGAGGAGGAAAGAAAGAAAACAAAAGAAAGCAGACACAAAAAGAACCCTTCCAGATAACATAGTCTGAGTAAGGTCTGTTGAGGATCCACAGGGAAAAGTGGTAGGGCATGGAGTTTGGGTGCCATATATTCTGAACAAGGGAAGGAAGTGGTTTGAAGAAAGGCTATTCCAGCTAATAGGGCCAAGATTGTGAGACTAAGAATGGTGGTGAGATGAACCCGGAGTAGAGGGTTTAATTTAACAGAAATCTTAAAGTATTGTAGAGTATGAGAGATTTAAAAGGCTGAGAAGTCATGAGCAGGTTGGCAGGAAATCCCAAGTTTCTACTGTCACCCAAGGAGACATCGCACAGGGACTAACAGTCTCAGCTACTCATCTTCTGCTGCTTTAGTTCAGTAGGGAAACTTAAAATTCTGCTTCTTATTTGTTCCTAAAACTTCCTAGAACTGCCATCAACAGCTGGGGCTTCTCTTGCAGTAAGGAGAAAAGGTCTCCACAGGAAATGGTGCACACAATACAAGATGTCTTCTGCCCACAGAGCCGGCTTTCACTGTTTAACCCCATATTTTCTTTGTTTTCTTCCTCACAGTTCCCCATTCCTCTACAAAGCCTTTCCCCAGCTTTGTAGAACCCGTTGGGAATAGATGCGAGCTTTGGAATAAATTGTTTTCCTTTTAAAGGAATTGACTTTCCTTGGGAGAAAAGAATGTTCACACAATGTAGAAACAGCCTATCTACAATTAGCAGTAAGCGTGCTCTATTCCTGGGATTCTTTGGGATTCTTGGTTGAGGTGGCTGGTTCACAAAGGAGTCAATGAAAGACTAAGAAAGGAGAAGAAAGGAAAGAGGGAAGAACGAATTTTACCCAAACATGAGCATTATTTTTTCTCCCCAATAACAAACATGGTCCTGGTCTCAGTTGTTAAGTGTAGAGTGAACTGTTTATGACAAAGGCTGTATTCAGCTCACTTATCATGTTGGGACATATCTCCCTCCTGTTTACCTTCATCCTCCCAATGCCATCTTCTCCTTTCAGCTCTGAAAGGAGAGCAGAAGAAAATTATGGTGGTGAGAAAGGAGAAAAGAGCTTGGAAGGAGATAGATAAAATCACACAAGGCAAGTGTGAAAGAAGGATAATGGCCCAAGGAGACCCTCCTCAGCTTTCCTGAGCAACCCCATTGAAAGAGAAGCCAAACAGCAATTGCCCAGGGCTGCACATAGTAGGTAATATTTTAATACATAATTATTGTCACTAGTAGGTAAAAGTGGCCCAACAGTGTACAGGACCCTAACTATATCTTATATAATTGCAATAAATTTGGTTGTAGGTAACAGAGAACCTAAACTAAAAGTGGCTTAAACAAAGTAAGCTTTTCTTTCTTGGGTAAAGAAAATTGGAGATGAGTAGTCTAGGATTAGCATGGCAGCCCGGGATGCTTCCAAGGACCCTTCTATTTGTCTGCTTCACCATCCTTAGCATGTCTTCCATTCCCATGGTTGCCTTGAGGTCCAAGATGGCAACTAGAGCTCCGGCCTTCTTTTTTTTTTTTTAAGATTTTATTTATTTATTCATGAGAAGAGACACAGAGAGAGAGGCACAGACACAGGCAGAGGGAGAAGCAGGCTCCATGCAGGGAGCCCGACGCAGGACTCGATCCCGGGTCTCCAGGATCACACCCTGGGCTGAAGGACGCACCAAACCACTGAGCCACCCGGGCTGCCCGAGTTCTGGCCTTCATATCTTCATTTCCATCCTCTGGAAGGAGCAGAATAAAAACAAGAGGGGAAAAGGGGCCATTCCCAGCTGAGTCAGCTCCCATTTCACAGTTTTTATCTCAATGACCAGAAGTACAAGGCCATATCTAGCAACAGGGGAGCTAGGAATATAATCTTTATTTTCAGCAGCAATGTGCCCAGCTAAAACCTGAAGAAAGGCTCCCACTTCTTTAGCTTCTGTGTTGTCCCTATACGGGATGAGCACACAACGAGGACCCAATTCAGTTGCTGACTTATTAACTCAAAAACAGGAAACAATTTTACTTTCAAGAGTATGGGGTTTATAGCAGCAATGTCCACAACAGCCAAACTGTGGAAGGAGCCTCGGTGTCCATTGACAGATGATGGATAAAGTAAATGTGGTCTATGTATACAATGGAATATTACTCAGGCATCAGAAACGACAAATACCCACCATTTGCTTCAAAGTGGCGGGAACTGGAGGGTATTATGCTGAGTGAAATAAGTCAATCGGAGAAGGACAAACATTATATGGTCTCATTCATTTGGGAAATATAAAAAATAGTGAAAGGGAATAAAGGGGAAAGGAGAAAAAATGAGTGGGAAATATCAGAGAGGGAGACAGAACATGAGAGACTCCTAACTCTGGGAAACAAACTAGGGGTGGTGGAAAGGGAGGTGGGCGGGGGGTGGGGGTGACTGGGTGACAGGCACTGAGGGGGGGCACTTGATGGGATGAGCACTGGGTGTTATGCTATATGTTGGTAAATTGAACTCCAATAAAAAAAAAAAAGAGTATGGGGGCATAGGAAAGGACATAAACCTAAGATCAAAGACATGTTATTTTAAAAATATGAGCTTAAAATGTCAATGGAACTCTCACTAACGCCTAGATTTGACTTAGCTAAATCCACCAAAAATGTATACTGTTAGAAATGGTCTAATGTAAGGAAGCAATCTGGTAAACTAGTCAAGTGGACTCTCTTTTTAGAGTAAAGGACCTCAATGGTCCTATTCATTGCTCTGTCTTCAGCACCTATAACACTAAATGAATGAATGAGCTACAACAACTTTCTAAACAGTTTATTGTCTTGATTTTCTCATTATCCAGACTCTGCTTTTTCTTGTGTATTTTAAATGCCTACCATGGGCTCCATGCTGTTTTAACTCTGTACCATGATGGGTTCCCACTCTGAAATTTCCTCTGCCTGTGACTCCTGCCTCCCTGAGAAGTTTTCCAGCTCTTTCCACATGATGTTTCAGCTGGACTAAACTAAAGGTACAGTTAATGATGCTTCTAAAGGCCATTCCTTTGGAGATCCAGTAAACACTGAAAAATCAGTCTTGGTCATCCCTAAAATCTGACTTTTTTCCCTTCCATTTTGCACTTGTTTAGACTTTGGGTAATTTGTGCTACTTCAATGACAGTATGTTATGAGATGTTCTTGGTACTCTCCCTAGTTGGGTCTGAACAGGTCTGAGGCTAATTTTTCCCTTCTCATAGGAAGTGAATAGCATTAGCAAACTATTCACTGTTCTCAAGAAAGACACTGTCAAGGGCTCTGTGACTCTTTCAGAAAGATAGGCTGCTCTTCTTTCCCAAGGGAAAACATAAAACATTTGCAAATATTCTGCTCAATGCCCCTTTCAGAGCTACCACTTGCTTGTTCTTCTGAAATACATGCCACTATAAATAATTTAGGAAGAAATCTGACCGATATACACCAAAAAAAGTTAAGAAAATTGTAATTGATGTCATCGTGGGCTAATAATTTTGCCCTCAAAAAGATAATGCAAGCAGCCAGGACACCTCTCCTTCCTCAGTAACTCTTATTGAAAGAATTGTTCTGGAAACTCTAGTTGCTTGGCTCCAGGTTGTAGACAAATGTCCTATGTCTCTACCCCACTCCTCATCAAGAGAAACACCTTTCTTTTGGAGTCTAGGACTGGATGGACCATCAGATAATCCCAATTTTGGTAAAGAGCTCAAAGCATGGATGGCAATACCTGACTATTGTGTGACATCATGTTCAATAAGAAATAAAGTGAGAGTAAAGCTGTTTGCCTGGCCTCTATCTTGAGGTGTCCTCTTCACTGCAACAATGACAACAAAAGAGAGAGTGAAGTATAGTGTGATACGGAGAAGGAAGGCACTCCAGTTCTGACAGGCCTTAAGTACAGTGGATGTGTTCCTCTCCACTCTTCCTGTATAAGTGTGACAGATCCACTTCCCTCTGGTCCACTCTTCTCAAGCAGGCCCAATTGAGTCTAAAATTTCAACCTGCCTCTTTACTTGATACTTTTCCTCCTTTACCATAGGAAAGGAGTAGGACCACCTTTGTTTGGGTTCTCCAAAGATAGAGACTGAGTCAAAAACTGGGTTACAATGGCTTATTTGGGGGATGACCCTGGAAAGTCAGAATAAGAATGCACAGTGTAGAAGGGAAGAAAGAAAGGCCGGGCCGGGGCCAGATGGCGGAGGAGTAGGGTCCCCCACCTACTCCTGGCCCCACCAACTTACCTAGAAAACTTTCAAACCATCCTGAAAACCTACCAATTCGACCTGAGATTTAAAGAGAGAACAGCTGGAGTGCTACAGAGAGAAGAGCTTGTGCTTCTAACAAGGTAGGAAGACGGAAAAAAATAAAATAAAGAATCAAGTCGGGGAGGGACCGCGGGGAGCTGGGCTAAGGGGGGCAGGGGAGCCTCCGGACAGGAAAGCCCCACCCCGGAGAAGCGGGAACTTTAAGAATCTGCCCTGGATTCTTCCTGGATTGAAAGGCGCTCGCAGGGAACTGGGGGGAGGAGGGAACGCAGGGGTGCAGTGGAGCCTCCAGTCTCCCGGGGTCACTAACAAGGAGGTGCACCCGGAGAGAGTGCACCCACCCCGCGGCTGAGCTCCGTAAGGGCTGGAGCGCCCAGCAGGGCCTCGGGGAGAAGCCGGTCGGTCAGGGGGCGCTGGGGGTGCTGCGCCCTGCTGCTTGGGGAGCCGTGGCCCGGGAGCGATTCCAGCAGCACAGGCCCCGGAGCCCAGGGCGCTGGGGGACACAGTCGGGATCCTGCGCTCCCCCGGGACGGGCGGAGGCCGGGAGGGCCCAGGACAGCGGGGACACTCCCCTGCCGGCGCCCCGAGCTGTGCAGGTCAGCGGCCCCCGCCCCGGAGCACCCAGGCCCCTGCGGACCCAGAGCTGCGGTGGTTACAGCAGGAGCTGACTCCAGGGCTGGGGAGCTAGCGGCGGCCAGTGGTGGTGTTCCTCCTGGTGTCACCCTGTGCCTGGGAGCCTGGGGGGCCACCAGGGGACAGAGGCCTCAGGGCAACGGTAGGGGGCGGGGCGGCGCCCCCAGGTGCACACACCTGAGCATCAGCACAGCAGCCCCTCCACCAGACCAGCTGGAAGGACAGGGGAAGAGCAAGTTCTCCACCGAGCAGCGCTGGAGAGCTCCAGGGGAAGTCGAGGGATTGATAGTATATAGAACTAGAGGATACCCCTCCTTGTTTTTTTTCTTCCTTTTTCCAGTACAACTCGTTTTTATATCAGACTGTAAATTTCCAATTTTTTTTCTTTTCCCACCTTAACTACAATATTTTACCACCTCTTCATTTTTAAGATTCTTCCTTTTTCATTTTCATATTTCTACAATTACAGGTACTAGATATATTTCCACTTCTAGATTCCCTTCAATGTTCTCAACTTAATTTTGGGAGGGTTTTGTTTTGTGTTGTTTTCTCTGCCTCTTTTTGTTTTACAATGGCGGAAGTTAATACCTTCTAAATCATGACCAGCATGCACCCCAAACCAAGTGGAACACCCTGCGGGTCCATTCTGTGAGATTATATTTTTCCCTTCATTCCCATTTTGCCCCCCTCTTTTATTTAGTTTGTGTTTTCGTGGTCACCGTTGGGGCTCTCTACAAGTATTTCTGGTTTATATAGAGTTGGGACTAAGCATCTTCTAACATACAGAACTTAATAACTCAAACCAAGAGAATCACCCTCTTGGACCCCTCAGGTAGACTACATTCTCCCTCCAATACAATTTCATCACCACCACCACCTGCCAGTCCTCTCCCTCTTCTTCTTTTTTTTTTTTCCTCTTTACTTTTGCTTTTTTCTCTCCTTTTTTCCCTATTCTTTTTTTTTTTCTCTTCTTTGGGATTCTTGGCCTTTTATTTTTTACTACTTTGTTTTAAAATTTGTTTTTCACTTTAGTGGTCCTTTTGTTTTATTTTGTTCTGATCTTTGTTTTCAATTTCTGGTCTCTTACCTCGGCAGAATAATCTAGGGTGATATTTACTGAGGTCGTGGTTGATATTCTTGACTCAGCCCACTCACAGATCCACTCTGCATTGAGCAAAATGACTAGAAGGAAGAATTCACCACAAAAGAAAAAGTCAGAAACAGTACTCTCTGCCATGGAGTTACAGAATTTGGATTACAATTTGCTGTCAGAAAGCCAATTTAGAAGCACAATTATAAAGCTACTGGTGGCTCTGGAAAAAAGCATAAAGGATTCAAGAGACTTCATGACTGCAGAATTTAGATCTAATCGGGCCAAAACTAAAAATCAATTAAATGAGATGCAATCCAAACTAGAGTTCTAACGATGAGGGTTAATGAGGTGGAAGAAAGAGTGAGCGACACAGAAGACAAGTTGATGGCAAGGAAGGAAGCTGAGGAAAAAAGAGAAAAACAATTAAAAGACCATGAGGAGGGATCCCTGGGTGGCGCAGCGGTTTGGCGCCTGCCTTTGGCCCAGGGCCTGATCCTGGAGACCCAGGATCAAATCCCACATCCGGCTCCCGGTGCATGAAGCCTGCTTCTCCCTCTGCCTGTGTCTCTGCCTCTCTCTCTCTCTCTCTCTCTCTCTCTGTGACTATCATAAATAAATAAATTTTAAAAAATTAAAAAAAAAAGACCATGAGGAAAGGTTAAGGGAAATAAATGACAGCCTCAGGAGGAAAAAGGTACATTTAATTGGGGTTCCAGAAGGTGCCAAGAGGGACAGAGGACCAGAAAGCATATTTGAACAAATCATACCTGAGAACTTCCCTAATTTGGGGAGGGAAATAGGCATTCAGATCCAGTAGATAGAGAGGTGCCCCTTCAAAAATCAATAAAAACCATCAACACCTTGACATTTAATAGTGAAACATGCAAATTCCAAAGATAAAGAGAAAATCCTTAAAGCAGCAAGAGACAAGAGGTCCCGAACTTATATGGGGAGAACTATTAGATTAACAGCAGCCCTCTCCACAGAGACCTGGCAGGCCAGAAAGGGCTGGCAGGATATATTCCGGGTCCTAAATGAGAAGAACATGCAGGCAAGAATACTTTATCCAGCAAGGCTCTCATTCAGAATAGAAGGAGAGATAAAGAGCTTCCAAGATGGGCAGAAACTGAAAGAATATGTGACCACCAAACCAGCTTTGCAAGAAATATTAAGGGGGACTCTGTAAAAGAAAGAGGAACCCCAAAGAAATAATCCACAAAAACAGGGATTTAATAGGTAATATGGTGACACAAACTTCATATCTTTCAATACTAACTCTGAATGTGAATGGGCTTAATGATGCCATCAAAAGATGCAGGGTATCAGATTGGATAAAAAAAAAAACAAGACCCATCTATTTGCTGTCTACAAGAGACTCATTTTATTTTTTATTATTTTTTTTAAGATTTTATTTATTTATCCATGAGAGGCACAGAGAGAGGTGGAGACACAGGCAGAGGGAGAAGCAGGCTCCTCAAGCGGAGCCCGATGTGGGACTCGATCCCAGGCCCCCAGGATCACACCCCAGGCTGAAGGCAGGCGCTCAACCACTGAGCCACCCAGGGATCCCCTGAGACTCATTTTAGACCTAAGGACACCTCCAGCCTGAAAATGAAAGGTTGGAGAACCATGTACCACTCAAAAGGTCCTCAAAAGAAAGCAGGGGTAGCAATCCTCATATGAGATAAATTAAAGTTTATCCCAAAGACTGTAGTAAGAGATGAAGAGACACATGATATCATACTTAAAGGACCTATCCATTAAGAAGACCTAACAGTCATGAATATTTATGCCGCTAATGTGGGAGCTGCCAAGTATATCAATCAATTAATAACCAAAGTAAAGACATACTTAGGTAATAATACACTAATACTGAGAGACTGCAACATGGCACTTTCTGCAAATGACAGATCTTCTAAGCACAACATCTCCAAGAAACAAGAGATTTAAATGATACATTGGACCAGATGGATTTCACAAATATATACAAGAACTTTACATCCAAATGCAACTGAATACACATTCTTCTCAAGTGCACATGGAACTTTCTTCAGAATAGACCACATACTGGGTCACAAATCAGATCTCTAACTAATTCCAAAAGACTGGGATTGTCCCCTGCATATTTTCAGACCATAATGCTTTGAAACTAGAACCCAATCATAAGAAGAAATTTGGAAGAAACTCAAACACGTGGAGGTTAAAGAGCATCCTGCTAAAAGATGAAAGGGTCAACCAGGAAGTTAGAGAAGAATTAAAAAGATCCGTGGAAACTATTGAAAATGAAGATACAACTGTTCTAAATCTTTGGGTTACAGCCAAAGCAGTCCTAAGAGGGAAATACATCATAATGCCAGCCTCCCTCAAAAAATCAGAAAAACTCAATACACAAGCTAACCTCTCACTTAAAGGAACTGGAGAAAGAACAGCAAAGAAAACCTACACCAACCAGAAGAAGAGAAATAAAGATTCGAGCAGAACTCAATGAATAGAGATCAGAAGAACTGTAGAACAGATCAGCAAAACCAGGAGTTGGTTCTTTGAAAGAATTAATAAGATAGATAAGCCATTAGCCAGCCTTATTAAAAACAAAAGAGAAAAGGCTCTAATTAATAAAATCATGAATGAAAGAGGACAGATCACAACCAATACCAAGGAAATACAAACGATTTTAAAAACATATTATGAGCAGCTATACACCAATAAATTAGGCAATCTAGAAGAAGTGGATGCATTTCTGAAAAACCACAAACTACCAAAACTGGAACAGGAAAAAAATAGAAAACCTGAACAGGCCAATAACCATGGAGGAAATTGAAGCAGTCATCAGAAACCTCCCAAGACACAAAAAGTCCAGGGCCAGATGGGGAATTCTATCAAGGGTTTAAAGAAGAAACAATGCTTATTCTACTAAAGCTGTTCTGAGAGATATAAAGGGATGGAATACTTCCAAACTCGTTCTATGAGGCCAGCATCACCTTCATTCCAAAACCAAAGACCCCACCGAAAAGGAGAATTCTGACCAATATCCTTGATGAACACAGATGCAAAAATTCTCAGCAAAATACTAGCCAATAGGATCCAACAGTACATTAAGAAGATTATTCACCATGACCAAGTGGGATTTATCCCTGGGATGGAAGGTTGGTTCAACACTTGTAAAGCAATCAGCGTGATAGAGCACATCGAGAGAGAAAACAAGAACCATATGATCCTCTCAATAGATGCAGAGAAAGCATTTGACAAAATACAGCATCCATGCCTGATCAAAACTCTTCAGGAGAGTAGGGATAGAGGGAACATTCCTCAACATCTTAAAAGCCATCTACAAAAAGCCCACAGCAATATCATTCTCAATGGGGAAGCACTGGGAGCCTTTCTCCTAAGATCAGGAACAAGACAGGGATGTCCACTCTCACCACTGCTATTCAACACAGTATTAGAAGTCCTAGCCTCAGCAGTCAGACAACAAAAACACATTAAAGGCATTCAAATTGGCAAAGAAGAAGTCAAACTCTCCCTCTTCACAGATGACATGATACTCTATATAGAAAACCCAAAAGACTCCACCCCAAGATTGCTAGAACTCATACAGCAATTCGGCAGCGTGGCAGGATACAAAATCAATGCCTAGAAATTAGTGACATTTCTATACACTAACAATGAGACTGAAGAAAGAGAAATTAAGGAGTCAATCCCATTGACAATTTCACCCAAAAGCATAAGATACCTAGGAATAAACCTAACCAAAGAGGTAAAGGATCTATACCCTAAAAACTATAGAACACTTCTGAAAGAAATTGAGGAAGATGGGCAGCCTGGGTTGCTCAGTGGTTTAGTGCCACCTTCAGCCCAGGATGTGATCCTGGAGACCCAGAATAAGTCCCACGTGAGGCTCCCTGCTTGGAGCCGGCCTTTATCTCTACCTGTGTCTCTGCCTCTCTCTCTCTCTTTCTCTCTGTGTGTGTGTCTCTCATGAATAAATAAATAAATAGTAATTTAAAAAAAGAAATTGAGGAAGACACAAAAAGATGGAAAAATATTCCATGCTCATGGATTAGAAGAATTAATATTCTTGTGAAAATGTCTATACTACCCAGGGCAATGTACACATTCAATGCAATCCCTATCAAAATACCATAGACTTTTTTCAGGGAGTTGGAACAAATCATCTTAAGATTTGTGTGGAATCAGAAAAGACCCCGAATAGCCAGGGGAATATTGAAAAAGAAAACCATAGCTGGGGGCATCACAATGCCAGATTTCAGGTTGTACTACAAAGCTGTGGTCATCAAGACAGTGTGGTACTGGCACAAAGACAGACACATTGATCAATGGGACAGAATAGAGAACCCAGAAGTGGGCCCTTAACTCTTTGGCCAACTAATATTCAACAAAGCAGGAAAGACTAAAGACTATCCACTGGAAAAAGGACAGTCTCTTCAATAAATGGTGCTGGGAAAATTGGACAGCCATGTGCAGAAGAATGAAACTAGACCATTCTCTTGCACCATACACAAAGATAAACTCAAAATGGATGAAAGATCTAAACGTGAGATAAGAATCCATCAAAATCCTAGAGGAGAACACAGGCAACAGCCTTTTTGAACTTGGCCACAGCAACTTCTTGCAAGATACATCTATGAAGGCAAGAGAAACAAAAGCAAAAATGAATTATTGGGACTTCATGAAGATAAAAAGCTGCACAGCAAAAGAAACAGTCAACAAATCTAAAAGACAACCTACAGAATGAGAGTTCTTTGCAAATGACCTATTAGCTAAAGGGCTAGTATCCAAGATCTATGAAGAACTTATTAAACTCAACACCCAGGAAACAAACAATCCAATCTGAAATGGGCAGAACAGATGAACAGAAATTTCACCAAAGAAGACCTACACAGGGCCAACAAGGACATGAGAAAATGCTCCGCATCACTTGCCATCAGGGAAATACAAATAGAAACCACAATGAGATCCCACCCTAGTGGGAAGGGTGAAAATTAACAAGGCAGGAAACCACAAGTGTTGGAGAGGATGTAGAGAAAGGGGAACCCTCCTGCACTGTTGGTGGGAATGGGAACTGGTGCAGCCACTCTGGAAAACTGTGTGGAGGTTAAAAGAGTTAAAAATAGAGCTACCCTGTGACCCAGCTATTGCACTGCTGGGGATTTACCCCAAAGATACAGATGCAGTGAAACAACGGGACACCTGCACCCCAATGTTTATAGCAGCAATGTCCACAATAGCCAAACTGTGGAAGGAGCCTTGGTGTCCATCAAAAGATGAATGGATAAAGAAGCTGTGGTCTATGTATACAATGGAATATTCCTCAGCCATCAGAAAGGACGGGCACTCACCATTTGCTTCGACGTGGATGGAACTGAAGGGTATTATGCTGAATGAAGTAAGTCAGTTGGAGAAGGACAATCATCATGTGGTTTCACTCATATATAAGAATATATATATAGGAATATAAGAAATAGGGCAGCCTCGGTGGCGCAGTGGTTTAGTGCTGCCTGCAGCCCGGGGTGTGATCCTAGGGACCTGGATCGAGTCCCACGTCAGGATTCCTGCATGGAGCCTGCTTCCCCCTCTGCCTGTGTCTCTGCCTCTCTTTTGCTCTCTCTGAATGAATAAATAAATAAATCTTAAAAAAAAAAGGAATATAAGAAATAGTGAAAGGGATTATGGGAGAAAGGAGAGAAAATGAGTGGGGAAAATTATAGAGGGTAACAAAACAAGAGGGACACCTAATTCTGGGAAACAAACAAGGTATAGTGGAAGGTGAGGTGAGTGGGGGGATGGGGTGACTGGGTGTGGGCACTGAGGGGGGCACTTGATGGGATGAGCACTGGGTGTTATGCTATATGTTGGCAAATCGAACTCCAATAAAAAAATATACAAAAAATTTTTTTAAAAAAAGGAAAGGCCAATATCCAGCTGGTTACCACTGTTGGTAAGTGGGGCCCAATCCTGCTGGGGCCCCTCTCAAGAGCCCAGTAGAATGAAGGATGGCCAGGTAAGATGAGACCATTTATTCACCAACTCCAGTCCCTCTTTAGCTGAGTAATGTATGTATGTGCAAGGACTGAGATACTGAAACTTTGGAAAAGACTTGAGGCAAAAAGTTGAAAGACTTGATGGTGGGTAGTTGAAGAGAGAAGCTTTCAGCCTGCCAGGAATTGTCTACCACACTTGCAGCTGAAGGTCCCGCATGAGTAAGAGATGTGGTGACGAGTAACTTGTCTGCCATGAAGACCGCATATGGGCTACCATATCCTTCTTTTCATTCGTTTACTTTTCCATTGGGCTTCTTTTGATTGCATCGCTAAGGTACATTAGAACTTGGCCTGAGACTGTTCGCCCTGAAACTGTCATGATTCCCTCCTCATGGCTATGCAATAGTATTCCATTCACCAATCGCCTTCTAAGGGTGTCTTATTTTCTCACTCTGGTTATCCCTGGCCTCTGAGTTGGCCTGGACCCTGTAACTGGTAACAGTCAATGTTTGTAAGCTTCCAAGTACTCTAGCTTACAAATAGAAAGTGATCAATATATATAATAAGTGAACTTATATATATATAAGTGAACAAATATATATTTGTTGATGATTCTAACAGTGAAACTCTAACTCAGAAACTCTCCTAAGCAGGAACTTGTTTAGTCATGTGAAATCAACAAACATTTCTTACAGTAAGTATTTCAAAGAGAGCAGATGGGTAGTTAAATAGAAATTCATGGAGCTCCTATGGACAGATAGAGTTACTATGTTTCCAGTATCTAAAATTTCATCTTTGCCAGACAGAGGAGTCATATTATTTGTGGGAGTTAGGCTTTAAAATCAATGTAAAATGGAATTCCAGTAAGATCTCGGGGTTTTTCATTAAAACAGCATGGGGAGGGTAAATGTCAGAGTCAAAAAATATTCTTAAAATCTTTTATATTTCCTAAATATAGGGTGCGTATTTAACTATAAAATCCTAAAATGAATGGGAGGTAAGTAGTCAATGCTACTAATGCTACTATGTTCCTGCTTGCCCTGGGGGGGGGGGGGTTGCTCTAATCTTTGTCAACTCCACTCTATGCTATTAGATTTGAGATGTACTTGTTGTTAGTATTTATCCATTATTGGAGATATATTCTGCAAATATATTCTTCCAGTTGGTCATGTGTCCTTTGACTTGGCTTATGGTGATTTTTGCCCTACTAAAGGATCTTTAAAAAAATTTTTTTTAAAGGTTCATTCATTTATTCATTCAGAGAGAGCGAGAGAGAGGCAGAGACACAGGCAGAGGGAGAAGCAGGCTCCATGCAGGAAGCCCGATGTGGGACTCGATCCGGGGTCTCCAGGATCACACCCTGGGCTGCAGGCGGTGCCAAACTGCTGCGCCACCAGGGCTACCCTTTAAAAATTTTTTAATGCGATCTTTTCTTTCATTGAATCTGGACTTTGAATTACAGGTTAAAAGCCTTTTCCCACACTCTTGTTATAAAGGAATTCATCTGCATTTTCTTTAAGTACTTAGTTGACTTTATTCTTTACATCAAGATCTCTGCTCCCTTTGGAGTCTATTCTTGTATGTAGTGTGAGGTGTAGATATAATTTTATCTTTTGTTGAGTGGTTATATTCTGGTTTTCTTATACACAAAACACTGTATTCTCTGCAGCCACACCTCTGTAAGCTCTCTCATAGGGTGACTCACTTCTGCCAATAATGAATTACATTCACTTTTTTGTTTGGTTTCAAAGGGTACTATTCTTTGAAACTGTTTACAGATTCTAGGAGCGTACCATATCTGGAGTCCTATAGCCTCATGAACAGAACATTGTATTTGGAAAGCACTTTTCTGATTGTCCAGCCCTGTCCAGTGATTGTAGAAATTTTAAACAAGGTGGATGATATGGTTCCCATGATTAAAAAGTTCAACTGGTGGAAGTACATGTGGAATGATTAGAACACAATTGAAAGTAGCATAGAATTAGTGAAACATACATTTTGGTGACTGCCCACTACCAGGAAGGATTTCTCTGCACTGAGACCATCAGTGTTTATGGAGGAGTTGCTTCTGAATAATTCATTTCAGCTGCAGGAAATGGAGAACCTAACTCATAGAGACTTGAACATATTTTACCCCTCATATATCAAGAGATCTGGAGGTAGGTGGTTACTAGCATTGGTTTACCAGCTGAACAATGTCAGGGATAGCACCTCTACAACTCTGTTGGCCTTTGGCACTTGGTTCCAAGACGGTTGCTAAAGCCCAGGTATTACATCCAGGTTCTGAAAAGTACCAGAATATGCTACCTCCAAATGTGCCACTTTGGCATAAAATTATTTTGAGTTAGAGACACTTGGAAAATAGCAGATCATAGAAAGACATTCTGACTTTCCCTTTTCTTCTTGGAAGTAAGAGATAAAACTCCCCTGTGAAAGATACTCTCCTTATGCCAGGAGGAAAAGAACATTCTTATCACCAGAGATGAGTAGTTGAGGCCAAAGAAAATCTGTACAAACAGATCTTGTTAAAATAACCCTTATCTTCCTTTAGCCTTCCTGTATATTTTAGTTACCTTTTCACCATTACTACTCTTTATTCAACCTGATACATAAACACTGGGACCCAACCACATTTTGGGGCTTCCATTTGCCTATGAAGTCTCCCATGTAGATGTAAAAATAAAATTTGCATGCCTCTGTCCTCTTAATCTATTTTATGCCATCAGCAGAGATTAGTCAGAGACCCTAAAAGGGTAGAGGACAAGTCTCACCTCTCCTACAGTTCAGAGGAAAAGTAAGGGGAAGGGGTATACCAGTTGCATCTACCTCTTTAATAAGAAAAAAAAAAACTTAACCTAAACTTTTTCAGAAGATCTCTACTTATGTCTCCTTGGTCAGGATTCTATCACGTGGCCATGCTTAGGTGCAAGAGAAGCAGGCAAAAAGAATATTTAAGTTTTGTAAACTCTATCAGGAGAAACTACAAGGGAGAGGGGTTTAATAATGGCTACTCGAGCCAGCCAATCCGTGGAGCCAGCCCATCCGTGGAGCCAGCCACAATGGAAGCTCCCTTTTCTGCTTGCTGAAAGCAAGTGTGTGGTATGAAACAAACCTGAAAATTTATGGCCGGATTTTATAAAATCTAAGAAAAAGTATAAATAAGTGGGCTTCAGGGAGGGTAAGAACTTCGACAGCATAAGTTCAGGGATTTTCTGATTAAAGCTCTGCTATGACAGTAGCCCCCCCTAATCTGCAGGGAATATGTCCCAAGACCTCAGCAGATGCCTGAAACTGCAGGTAGTACCGAACCCTATATATGCGAGGTTTTTCCCTATATGTACATATGTACCTATGATAAAGTTTAATTTATTAACTAGGCACAGTGGGGATTAATGATAACTAATAATAAAATAGAACAATTACAACAATATCCAGTAATAAAAGTTATGTGAATGTGGTTTTTCTCTCTCTCAAAATATCTTAAACTACACTCACCTTTCATCTTCTTGTGATGATAGGAGATGAAAAATGCCAACATGGTGAAATGCTGTGAGGTGAATGACATGGCATCTGATGATTCACGAGAAGGAGGCTCATCTGCTTCCAGATCTTTTTTTTTTTAAAGATTTTTTTATTATTTATTCATGAGAGACACACACAGAGAGAGAGAGAGAGAGAGAGGCAGAGACACAGGCAGAAGGAGAAGCAGGCTCCATGCAGGGAGCCCGATATGGGACTCGATCCCGGGTCTCCAGGATCACGCCCTGGGCTGAAGGCAGGTGCTAAACCACTGAGCCACCCAGGGATCCCTGCTTCCAGATCTTGATCCAGTTGACCATGGAGGGAGACTGAAACCACAGAAACCAAAAATTGCAGATGACAGAGAAGTACCATGATGGTGGGCAGCTCCCAACTCCCAGCCTCTATGCCCCACAATTCAAATGCATGTGGGATAGGCTAGCTGGACCAGCTTGGGTTAGCTGCCCACTCCTGGTGAGGTCACAGGCAGAGGACGGGCCTCTGAGCGCAAGCCCAACCGCTCTGGGATTATCCCTGGAGACACTGAGGCAAAAGGACAGCATATTTTAGTATATAGAAGTAGAAGTAACATAAATATGTAAACAATGCGGTATGCTCTTATGTGATCATTGATGGTGTGTTGTCACATCCAGAAATACAAGGACAACTGCCCTTTAAATTGGGGCGCTTTTTTTTTCCTGTTTGGTAGGAATATCTTGATTCCCAGTTTCAGAAATGTAGCAACTGATGAGTTGAGTTGGTTAGTTTTTGTTTTGCTTGGGATACTGTGATATAATTTAAAAATACATATTTGATCTTGTACTGGTTCCTGGCATATAGCTGCTAAAATCCTCAACATCTGTTGAGCAATAAGTCTTTGGTATGCTAATGAGATGACTAGTGGCTGGGGGTCTCTAGATAGCATCAGGATGGAGGCTGGTCACCAGGAAAACCAAGGCATGATTAGAAGGTTAGAATTCTCAGCACCTGCCCCAATTCCCAACCTCCAGGGAGGGAAGAGGGGCTAGAGATAGAGTTTAATCACCAATGGCTAATTATTTAATTGATCATATCTATGTAATGAAATCTCCATAAAAATTCCTAAATAATGAGGTTCAGAGAGCTGGAGTGCTGAACACATCAAGATGCTCAGAGTGGGGCAGCCTGGGTGCCTCAGCAGTTTAGCGCCACCTTCAGCCCAGGGCGTCATCCTGGAGACCTGGGATTGAGTCCCACGTCGGGCTCCCTACATGGAGCCTACTTCTCTCACTGCTTGTGTCTCTGCCTCTCTCTCTCTGTGTGTCTCTCATGAATAAATAAATAAAATCTTAAAAAAAAAAAAAAAAAAAAGAAAGATGCTCAGAGGGTTATGTGCCCAGAGAGGTCATGGAAGCTTCCTCATACCTTGCCCCAAGTATCTCTTCCATCTGACTGTTCCTGAGTTGTAGCCTTTATAAAACAAAACAAAACAAAACAAAAACTGGTAATATAAAGTTCTATGAGTCATTCTAGTAAATTATCAAACATGAGAAGGGGTTTACAACAATCCCTGAGTTAATAGCTGGTTGGTCAGAAGCACATGCAACTGGTATCTGAAATGAGAGCAATCCTGTGGGACTGAGCCCTTAACTTGTAGAGATCTGACTCTACTCTAATGCCCAGTATATAGTATCAGAATTGAATTGAATTGAATTATAGGTTACCCAGCTGGTGTCAGTGAGTCAGAGAAGCATTGTCAGAAGAGACACCACACGTTTGGTGTCGGAAATGTTAGGAGTAAAAACAGCTTGGAGATACCAACAAAGCAAAAAAATGTAGGGGATGAGTTAGAACCACTCCCCCCTATAATACAGGAGGACCAGCCTATCCAAGGGAGGGTAGCAGCCTTGACCTATAATAGGGAGTTCAAAAGACAGATGATGGTGAAATTAAGAGCAGTGAGCTTTAACACAAAAAGAGTGCTTTAGAAAGATCAAGGATGAGAACTATGGAAAAAAGGAGTTTAGAAGGACTTCAGGCATGACAGGCAAGTTGATCAATGGCTCTGTGGTAGATATTTGTGACCACTATGGGGCTGAGGTCCAAGACCTGAGTAGTAGACTAGGAGCTGGAGCAAGGTTGGCAGTGGCAGAGCTCAGAATGGGTGTCATACTAAGGGCTGGAGTAGGTGGTAAAGGACCAGTGTCAAAGAGACAGGTTGGCTCCAGGTCATGTTCCTGAAAATAATTTCTTCAAAAGCCAATTTACCAAGTGACCAATATGCTAAAAGCTGTCAAACACCTTAAATGAGTCTGCAACAGGGATCCCTGGGTGGCGCAGCGGTTTAGCGCCTGCCTTTGGCTCAGGGAGCGATCCTAGAGACCCGCGATCGAATCCCACGTTGGGCTCCCGGTGCATGGAGCCTGCTTCTCCCTCTGCCTATGTCTCTGCCCCTCTCTCTCTCTTTCTCTGTGTGTGCGACTATCGTAAATAAATAAAAATTAAAAAAAATACCCTCCAGTTCCATCCACGTTGAAGCAAATGGTGGGTATTAAAAAAAAATGAGTCTGCAACAATGCCAGTTTCCTAACTTTCAAAAACCAGAGGTAACTCTAGGACTATTGGTGGTCTGATTTGGTTAGATCTTCTTTGCTGACCTCAAGTGGGTTAGCCACTGATGGAACTCCAAGAAATGCATAATTACAAAATTATTTTCTCACCATTTTATGGGAGTTTATATAGCTAAAAATTAAACACATGGAGATAATCACAGAATTTTTTAAAAAATTTTACAGCCTTCTGAGGCCATCAGTGCTTGGCAGGCAGCTAAGGAGAAGAGTGCTAACGCATTTCCTGCCTTTTTATTTTCTGGTCCCTTCTGGCTCACACCTCCAGAAGTGTCTTCCACCTGCATTAGGCCAGATTTACATTCTCTCATGAACTATAGCTGTGGAAGGGAAACCAGTAAGCCAAAGACAGATATAGATGGCACTTGTAGAGTTGGCCCTTTTCTGGATGTGAGAAATGGATATTTATGTCTAGCTGCTTGCCCTGGGTTTACCTAGACTAGCAAATTGCAGTGAAGTTCCAAATGCAGCACTTACAGAGTATAGCGTTTTTGCAGCTCCTTCCTGCTGTGATATTTTGGGTCTTGACTGGGCTGTCCATGTGGAAACATATCTCTCTTCGAGCTGCTTCCCTGAGGCATTATGAAGATGGGAAGACTGTATTGACAAATGATGCCCCACATTCTGCAATTCCCAGTTAAATGATTATTAGTGAGTTTAGGTGTTTTGAAGGCACAAAGCTCTCACTGTTGAAGGAGGTTGCAGCACTAAGGAAATGAATTGAGTCCAAAAATAATGCCATTATAGAACTAATACATTTTAAATAGCAACAAACTAACTAGACAGGATTAAAATATACAATTATGCTAAAGAGAAAGGTTTGGATGCCACAGAAAATGAAAAGTGAAAAAAAATATCAATTGAAGCAATGAGATAATAAAATATAAATACGTAGGGCATAAAAAGACCGGTAACATAAGAATAAGTTGCTATCCCTGAGGTAAAGAACTCTCCAAATGAAACAAAACAAATTTTAAGAAATAAGATGGGGGCCGCCTAGGTGGCTCAGCAGTTTAGCGCTGCCTTCGGCCCAGGGCCTGATCCTGGAGACCTGGGATCGAGTCCCACGTTGGGCTCCCTGCATGGAGCCTGCTTCACCCTCTGCCTGTGTCTCTGCCTCTCTCTCTCTCTCTCTCTCTGTGTGTCTCTCAGGAATGAATGAATAAAATCTTAAAAAAAAAAAAAAAAAAGAAACCAAAGACATAATAGAAAAACATTTATGAATACAATATAGTGACATGCCTGGTGAAAGGACGTGCAATGGATTAGAAAAAAATGGAAAGAATGTCGTAATTAATTAAGACATTGTCTGGTACAGTTGCTAAACTTCATTTATAAAGAAAGAAGTCTTTAGATTCCAGGTACAAAAACTATAAGGGAAAAAATGTTTACCTTAGATTTCTCTATAGCAACATTTAATGCCAGAAGACAGTGGAATTATGTCTATAAACTCTTTAAAAAAAAAAAAGCATGACCCAAGAATATTACACCCAGCCAGGTTGAACTTAATTGTAAATCGAGCAAACAGAAATTCCTAAACATGAAAGTACTTAAGGAATGTGGCATTCAGTCACTCATTGAAGATGTATGGAAGATGAATCCAGCTAATGAAGAGAGGATTTGGAAATCAATATTCAAAGTACAAAAGGCAATCCAGTGCTGCAAGGAAATGGAGGAATATTTACACATCGTTGGAAGGAAAATATTCATTCCATTGTTGGAAGGACCAAAATCTCCTGAAACCAAGCAAGTTGTCCTTCAAGTATGAGGTAAAAGGCAGACCTTTATCAGGATGAAGGTACTCATAGTATACTCATAGTATAACACTTATGAGTGCTCTTGGATATGTTACTTGTTAAAGAAATTCAGTGACCCAAGAAATAAATGAAAATAGAAAGCTCAAGTATAGAGAAAATGCAGTAATGAGACTAGTAAATTTATATCAATTTAAATATAGAATTAGGGCTAAGATTGGCAAAAATTATGATTATAAAACTATAAAAATATACATTTAACTATAAATATAACCTCCAATAATGTAAAAATAAATAAGAAAAATTAGGTGATGGGTATATAGTACAAAAAAATATAAAATCAACACAATAGGACAGATAATTTTGTCCTATTTCCTAGCAAGCTGGAAGTCAATCCATGTTTGATTAGTCAGAGTATTCTATGACCACAGCGGAATTAAGCTGGAAATCACAAAAAATTCCCTATAACCTGAAAATTAAATAATATACTTCACATATCCATATGTCAAAGAAGAAATCACAAAGCACATTTTAAAAAATTGTTTGAGCTGAATGATAATAAGATTCAACATACCCAAACCTATGAAATGTGGCTAAAGTGGCACCTGGAGGAAAATTTGTCATCTTAAATGTATATATATATAGAAGAGATAAAAAACTAAAATATCATTTACTTGAGTTTTCTTGTCAAGAGACTAGGAAAAGTATGTTAAATTAAACCTAAAGGAAATAGAAAGAAGGAAATAATAAAGATGTGAGTATAAATCCATAAAATAAAAACCTACAACAGAGACAGAAAGCTAAAAATTAGATGTTTAAAAAGATAAAGAAAGTAGATAAACCTCACAAGACTGATTTAACAAAAGAGAGGGAGAACAAACTGAAATTGACAATATTCAGGCAAAAGGAGATCACTAGGTGTTCATATTTAAAAAACATGGGATAATATCATAAACAGCTTTATGCCAATATATTTGACAATTTACACAAATGAGAAATTCTTTGAGAAACACAATGAAAGTATAATAGAAAATCTGAGTCATCTAACATCTGTAAAGGAAATTGAGTCTATCATTAAACACTTTCCCACAAAGAAAATCCCAAGCCCAGGGGTACCTGGGTGGCTCAGTCAGTTATGTGTCAGCCTTTTGCTCAGGTAGGGATTGTGGTGTCCTGCGATCTTCGTGTTGGGCTCCCCCTTTAGTGGGGAGTGTGCTTTTCCCTTTGCTCCTCTCATCCCCTCTCTCTCTCACTCGCTCTCTCTCATATAAATAAATAAAATTAAAAAAAAGAGAAAATCCTAAGCCCAGAATACTTCACCAATGAGTTCTCCAAATATTTAGTGAAGAAATAACACCAATCTCACATAAAATATTCAAGAAAATTAAAACAAAACAATTTTTCCGACTTTTTAAAAAAAGATTTTACTTATTTATTCATGAGAGACACAGAGAGAGAGGCAGAGACACAGGCAGAGGGAGAAGCAGGCTCCATGCTGGGAGCCCGACGTGGGACTCGATTCTGTGACTCCAGGATCACGTTCCAGGCTGAAGGCAGGCGCCAAATGCTGGGCCACCGGCGCTGCCCCCGACATTTTTTTTAATGAGCATAATCACAATACTAAAACTTGAAAGGACATTATAAGGAATGAAAATTACAGCCTAATTTCTCTCAAAAACATAAATGCAAAAATATTAAAAATTAAATGTTATGAAATAGGAAAAGGATAGTATACCACATTCAAGTGATATTTAATCCAAGAATGCAACAGTGGTTTAACATTTGAAAAGCAAGCATTTTAATTCACTATACTAAGATAAAAATTGTATTATTATCTCAATGGAACAAATATTTTATAAAATTCAGTACTCACCTGTAATTCAAGTCTCTTAACAAATAACAGATGGGAATTTCCTATCCTGGTGAAAAGTATCCACAAAACCCTACAACAAACATACAATGGAGTGATGAACCTCTGATCCTCCTGGGATCGGGAATGTTACAAGAAAGTCTACTATTTAACAATTCTATTCAACATTTTGCCAGAGGGCCTAGCCAATAAAATAAAACAAGAAAAAAACAATTAAAAGGCAGTATTGGAAAGAAAGAAATATCATTGTTATTTGCAGATAATATAATTATGTATTTAGATAATCAAAAAGGATCTATAGACAAACTATGAGAATTAATAAATTTATCAAGATCACTGATACAAGGATAATACTTTAAAAATCAATTGCATTTCTCCTATATGCAAGCTTCAAATAAATAAGAATTGGGCTTAAAAAACAAGTGTTGTTTACTATAGCATCAAAACCATAAAAGAGCCAGCAATAAATCTAATGAAAGACATACAAAAGCTCTAGATTAAACTATAAAACATTGAGATAAATTGAAGAAAACATAGATAAATGAGGGTTATATCATGTTCCTGGATTATAAGAGACAATATTTTAAAGATACCAACTCTATCCACACTGACCTATGGTTTCGGTGCAATCCTAATTTTTAAAAAAGTCACATTTTTCTTGTGGAAATTGACAAGCTTATTCTAAAATTTACGTGAAAATCTACAAGATAATCTTGAAGAACAAATAAGGAGTAGTTACACTGCTAGGTGTATTTATAATAGGTAAAAATCTATTATAAATTATAGTAATTGTGACAATATAATGCTAGCACTAGATAAGACATATAGACCACTGTAAAAATATAGTTCAGAGACAGAGTTAAATTTAACTGGTCACCTGGTTTTTGACAAAGCTGACACTTCAGTGCAGTACAGAAAGACTGGTCTTTTCAATGAATAGTTCTAGACCATTTCACAGTCCATCTAGAATATATGTAAATAAATATAAATATAAATATGTATATGATAAGCAGATAAGTAAATAGGACATAAAATATACTAACCAAAGTGGAAAATATTGACATATTAGACTTCGTTAAGATTAAGAACTTCTGTTCATTAAAAGACACCATTGAGAGAATGCAAAGCAATCCACAGAGTAGCAGATAACTGTAATACATTTCACAAAGGAATCTCATCAAGGGTGTATAAAGGACTCTTACAAGTCAATACAAAAGGACAGAAAAATATAATGAAAAAATAGGCAAAATTACTGAACAGATATTTCACAAAAAGTGATATCCCAATGGGTAATAAACATTGAGAAAAGGTGCACAGTGTCATTAGTTATCAGAGAAATACAAATACCCACATAGCCAATAAAATGATTAAAATAGAAAAAAAGACTAACAATAACAAGTGTTGGTTGGCAGAGAAGTAGAACAACTGGAACTCTCATATGCTGCTGGTGGGAAAATAACTTGATAAAACCATTTTGAGAAACTTTTTGGTGGTATCTAACAAAGCTCAATGTATGCATATTCTATGACCAAGCAATCACACCCTAGATATATATCCAGCAGAAGGATAGACATTTATTCAAAAAGTGTAAGTATGAGAATATTTTTAATAACTCTGAATTGGAAACCACCTAAATTTCCATAAAATGGGAGATAGACAAATAGGACAAGTAGGATAAACAAATAATTTTTTTTCTTGGACATCATGTAATTTTATTCTAGTGTCAGGAAAAAGAAGAAAATCATCTTAACAAATTTGTGTACACATTAAAAATACTTTGCTATAACAAATTTCAAACATAAAAATTGGTCAGGAAACATATTTGACTGTTGTTGATAATGCTGCTATAAACATGTGAACATCCAGGTGCATGTATGCCTTTGAATCTGTATTTTTGGGGATGTCGGGGTGGCTCAGCGGTTGAACACCTGCCTTTGGCCCAGGGCGTGATCCTGGAGACCAGGGATCGAGTCCCGCATCGGGCTCCCAGCATGGAGCCTGCTTCTCCCTCTGCCTGTGTCTCTGCCTCTCTCTCTGTGTCTCTCATGAATAAATAAATAAAACCTTAAAAAAAAAAGAAAAGAATCTGTATTTTTGTATCCCTTAGGTAAATACCCAGTAGTGCGATTGCTGGGTCGTAGGATAGCTCTAAGTTACAAATAGTGAACCTCCACACTGTTTTCCAGAGTGGCTGTACCAGTTCACATTCCCACCAACAACATCAGAGGGTTCCCCTTTCTCTACATGCTCTCCAACATCTGTTTCCTGTGTTGTTAATATTAGCCATTCTGACAGATGTAAGGTGGTATCTCACTATGGTTTTGATTTATATTTCCCTGATGATGGGTGATGTGGAGCATCTTTTCACGTGTCTGTCGGCTGTCTGAATGTTTTCTTTTTTTTAAATTTATTTATGAGAGAGAGAGAGAGAGAGAGAGAAGCAGGCTCCATGCACGGAGTCTGATGTGGGACTCGATCCTGGGACTTCAGGATCATGCCCTGGGCCGAAGGCAGGCACTAAACCACTGAGCCACCCAGGGATCCCTGTTTTCTTTGGAAAAACATCTATTCATGTCTTCTGCCCATTTATTAACTACATTATTTGTTTTTAGGGTGTTGAGTTTGATAAGTTCTTTATAGATTTTGGATACTAACTTTATCAGATATGTCATTTGCAAATATCTTCTCCCATTCTATAGGTTGCTTTTTATTTCTGTTGATTATTTCCTTTGCTGTTAAGAAGTGTGATTTTGTTTTGTTTTGTTTTGGTGAAGAAGCTTTTTATCTTGAGGTCCTATAGTTCACTTTTGCTTTTGTTTCCCTTCTTTCAGTGACATATCTAGCAAGAAGGTGCCAAGGACAAAGAAGTTGCTGCCTGTGTTCTCCTCTAGGATTTTGATAGTTTCCTCTCTCCCATGTAGGTCTTTCATCCATTTTGAATTTATTTCTGTGTATGGTATAAGAAAGTGGTCCAGTTTCATTCTTTTACATTTGGCTGTCCAGTTTCCCCAACACCATTTATTGAAGAGACTATCTTTTTGCCAGTAGATATTCTTTCCTGTTTTGTCAAAGAGTAGTTGACCATAGAGTTGTGGGTCCTTTTCTGGGTTTTCTATTCTATAATAGACAAATAATTTGTGATATATTTCCACAATGAAATACTATATATAGCAATGAGAACAAATGAGCTGCAGCTATATGCAACAATATGGATAAATTTCACAAACATAATTTTGAGGAAAAAAGCTAAGACAAAATAGTAAATACTATGTGACTCAACTTACATGAAGTTTGAAACACGCAAAAAAAAATCTATGCTGTTAGAAGTCAGTGCAGTAATTATATGTAGGTAGGAGAGGGATTGGAAGGATACAAGAAGGGACTTCTAGGTGATAGTAAAGTGTTTTTCTTTTTTTTTAAGATTTCTTTTTTTTTGGATCCCTGGGTGGCGCAGCGGTTTAGCGCCTGCCTTTGGCCCAGGGCACGATCCCGGAGACCCGGGATCGAATCCCACGTCGGGCTCCCGGTGCATGGAGCCTGCTTCTCCCTCTGCCTGTGTCTCTGCCTCTCTCTCTCTCTCACTGTGTGCCTATCATAAATAAATAAAAATTAAAAAAAAAAAAAGATTTCTTTTTTTTTTGAGAGAGAGAGAGAGAGAGATGGAGAGAAAGAGAGAGAGTGCATGAGTGGGGAGAGAGACAGAGGGAGAGGGAAAGAGAGAATCCCAAGCGGACTCCACGCTGAGCAGGGAGCCTGATATGGGGCTTGATCCCAGGACTCTGTGATCATGATCATGACTGAAGGCAGGCACTTAACACAGGTGCCCAAGTATATGCTAATTTTTTTAAAAAGTTTTGAACACAGTGTATGATATCCTCTTTTGTGTAAGAAAGGGAATATGTAAAACTACATATTCAGGAGAGATAAAGAAGAAACCCTCCATGGGGAGCAGGGTGCCAGGAACAGGGCAGATGGGGGACATTGTTAGCCTTTTCATGTTTATGAGTTTCAAACCATGTGATTATGTGAAATTTTCAAGTAATTTACAGAAAGAGAGTGCACACATTAGCTATGGATTCATAAGATTGATGTGTCATCCATCTCTATCATATAACAGTATTCCAGTTCACAAGTTCCTAAGCTTTTCTGAGGCTCAAATTCTAAGAGTTGCTAAGAATCAGTGATTATTGTGAAAACAAATTGATAAAGTATATATCTGCTGGGACCCTTTGGTTGTTAAATGACAGGAAATCCAATGTGAACTGACTTGCCCACAAATGGGAATTTATTGGCTCACAGTACTGAAAAGTCCAGGAGGTAGACCTGACTTCTACACAGCTAGATTCAGGCCTCCAGCTATCACCAGGTTTTATTACTGTCTAGGTATCTGCTCTGTCTTCTGTCATGTTGCCTTCTTTTTCTGGCTTTAAGTGCAGCCCCAGCGAATCTAGGCTCTCCCCAAACAGTTACAAGTTGATTGTGGGTACTCCAGCCTCTAAAGCTCTCAAGTTCAAAGTCTAGCCAGAACAGTAAGAATAGTTCATGGGAGTTTCCATCAATGTCTTGAGTTTCACTCTAGCTGGCCCCATTGGAGTCATCCTTCTATGATGGATGCAGGGCTCTGATTTACTGGGCTTGAAATTGGAGGGGATCTGGGAAGCTCTCTAGGAAAATAATCTCATCAACAATATGTATTAGAGAGACTGAAGTCAAAACTTGAGTGAGGAGGTAATTGCAATTATACAAGTGAAAGACAATGAGTTGGGCTAGGTTTTGTTTTTTGAGAGAGAGGAAGGAAGGCCAAGTGTGAGTAGAATCAGGGGAGAGGGACAAAGGGAGAGAGAAAGAGAGAATCTTAAGCTTAAGCAAGTTCCATGCCTAGCATGGAGCCTGATATGAGGCTCGATCCCACAGCCCACGGTCATGACCTAAGCCAAAATCAAGAGTCAACACTAACCAACCAAGCCACGCAGGTGCCCCACGTTGTGCTAGTTCTGAGGCAGGGAATAAGTTTAAAGGATGGTTGTAAAACATGGCCTGACCTCAAAAACAAAGCTCAGGACAGCCCGGGTGGCTCAGCAGTTTAGCGCCGCCTTCCGCCCAGGGCGTGATCCTGGAGACCCAGATAGAGTTCCACATCCGGCTCCCTGCATGAAGCCTGCTTCTCCCTCTGCCTGTCTCTGCCTCTCTCTCTGTGTCTCTCATTAATAAATAAATAAACAAACAAAAAACAAAGCTCACTTAAATAATAAAGGAGGAGAGACTGTTTTAGATTAAACGATACTGAAGAGATAACTAAATATAATACAAAAGTCTCTCCTTATTTGTGGCTTCGCTTTCCACAGTAATTCCGTTTACCCACCGGTAACTACAGTACAGAAGCAGATGAGCCTCCTTCTGATAAATCATCAGGGGGTTCATAGTAGCCTAACTCTATATCACAGCACCCACATCACTTACCCCACATCATCTCATTACATAAGCATTTTATTCTCTCACATCGTCTTAAGGATGAGTACTGTATAATAAGATATTTTGAGAGAGTGAGACCACTTATAAAACAATATTGTTCTATTTTATTATTAGCTATTGTTGTTCATCTGTTACTGTGCCTAATATGTAAATTAAACTTTATCATAGATACATATAGGGAAAAAATAACATATATAGTTTGGTAGTACTATTTGCAGTGTCAGGCACCCACTGAGGGTCTTGGAACGTATTCTCTAAAGATAAGGGGAACTACTGTCTGCAAATACTAGACTGAATCTTTTTTTTTTTTTTTAGACTGAATCTTTGTTCCAAAGAAAGCAACAAAATATGTTCTTGAGATAATGGGGGAAATTTGCATATGAACTGAATACTAGGTGATATTGTGAAACTATTCTTACTAATGCAAGGGCAGTAATGGCATCATAGTTGTCTAAAAAAATGTCTTATTCTTAGAAGATAAAGGCTGAAGTGTTTAGAAATGAGATACCATGATATCTGCCTGTTACATTCAAATGGTTCAGATAAAAAAAGTATATGTAGATTATAGAAAAAACAAAATTATAGTATGTTAAAAATTATTGAATTTCGATGGTTAGCATTCAGGTTTTCATCTTTTTTTTTCTTTAGGATTTATTTATTTTTTGAGGGGGGATGGGCCAAGGAAGAGGAAGAGTGAGAATCTCAAGCAGCCTCCCAGTTGAGCTCAGAGCCCTAGCTGGGGATCAATTCCACCCTGAGGTCATGACCTGAGCTGAAGTCACAAGTCAGATACCTAATAGACTGAACCACCCAAGTGCCTCCAGATTTTCATTTTATCTCACTTTGTGTGTGAAAATATTCGTAATTATTTTATTTTATTTTATTTTATTTTATTTTATTTTATTTTTTGGCCTGAAAATGTTCGTAATTTTAAAAATTGGGAAGGTGCCATGGTCTGAAAAAGAGGAGACTGTTCTGCATATTCCAGAACTCAATTTCCTTTTCAAGTTTTTGGATCTTTTAGGCTGGTGGTTTGGGTAGACTGAGAATTCTCAGACTCCAAAGGCATACAGAGGAAGACAAGTGAGTGGATAAAATGAGAAATCACAATAGAGAAGAAGAAAAAAAAAAAAAAAACTAAAAGAAACCGTCACAATGGGATCAGTGGCTCTCTTTGTTTTTTTTTTTTTTTTTTTTTTTCAGTGGCTCTCTTTGGATAATTTTAAAAATTTGGATACATTTTAAAAATCTGCTTCTTTGTAATTTTCTGTAACTTCCTAATTTTCTACAGTGATGGCTGGTTATTTTTATAATGGAACAAAAGAAAAGAATTTAATTAAATGGAACAGGAGGAATAGAGGAAAAACTGGTAAGAAAAAATTTTTAAGTTGATTGGGGTTTGGAACAAACCTACCATTTGGGGCATGGAAGGGAGCTGACATCTTCTTCATTTCTTAGAAGTAGAAAATATAGGACACCTGGGCTGCTCAGCAGTTGAGCATCTGCCTTCAGCCCAGGATGTGATCCCTGGGTCCCGGGATCGAGTCCCACATTGGGCTTCCCTCTTAGGGAGCCTGCTTCTCCCTCTGCCTGTGTCTGTGCCTCCTTCTGTGTATCTCTCATCAATAAATAAATAAGATGTTAAAAAAAGAAAAAGAATTGTTCTTAGAGATTTCCTACCTGACTTTTCTCAATAGATACTCCAGAGAGGTTAAATGATTTACCCAAGATCAGCCAGATTAATGACAGAAACCAGCTTGAAAAAAATTTCACATAAGATATGGTTAGGTTAGAATATAATTAGTGGATATATTACAAAAGTGAGCATGGTATATAATCTGGGCATCTAATTTGTGACTTCTCTTAAATATTTTAGGCCTCTAAAAATTCCCTCTGAATGGACTTGGGAACTATAGAGTGAATCCTATAGTTATCAGGAAATAAAATCTTTCACAAAGAGAGACAGCCACTAGATAAAACAGAGCTCTAGACTTTAGGTGCTAAACCAAAGGTAATAACTTGTGGACTTCCTGGATTCTTACATCTTCTTCATTCAAAGGCAGTGACGTCTACACAGCCTATCATGAACACCACTCCTTTTTAAAAAATATTTTATTTATTTATTTGAGAGAGAGCAAGAGAGCATGCCCAGAGGGAGAGAGAGAGGGAGAAGCAGCTGAGCAGGAAGCCTGATGTTGGGTTTGATCCTAGGACCCTGAGATCATGACCTAAGCCAAAGACAGACACTTAACCGACGGGGCCACCCAGGCGCCCCTTGACCACCACTCATTTTACCAATCAAAAATTGTGTCTAAAAAATTGTATCTAATTTTCTTTAATTATTAAATCCTTGGTAGATTTCAGTAAGATATTTGGAATGCTTGTGTAGCTATCTAGGGAGTGTGTACTCCTGATTGGAGGATGTTAGACATTAGCTACCTCTATTGTGAGATTAAAGTTCATTTATACATATATACCAGTATTATGCTAATGAGCACTGTAATATCTCCCAACATCTAACAACTGGGACATTGTTGAGTACACTGATATATCAAAATAATGGAAGTTCATAAAAATATCTAGTATGTAGGTACATTAATATTTGGAAATCCACGTACAAATGAATGCTAAATGGAAAGAAGGATACGATATGAAAGATGATGTAAGTTTAGACATTTGTTGGACTAAAATTATATAAATCATGGATATGTACTAAAATGTCAAAATATAAAATGTTTCCTTTTCCTTCTAGTATTTTTCAAGTACAAAATAGGGAAAATACCATGATACTATGGCCATATTATCAATTTACTATGAAACATTCTTAATGTTCAGGTTCCAAACCAACCACTCATTCATTCAACAAATAATTATTAAGCATTTACTATGTATTGGGCACTGAAGATACAAAGATAAAAAAGACCAAATTCTTGGCTTCAAGGAACCAACAGTCTGGTGTTTTGAAACAAATTAAGTAATACTATAGGTACTATAAGAGTGACCTGAAAAATGCTGCGGAAGCTCCCAAACTTCAGGCCAGAATTTCCCACAGCCTACAGGGCCTATCTAGGGAAATATACTACAGGCAGCTCTAATGAAACATGACTGAAACCCAACTTGTGACTCTCCTTCCCCTCTCACTTCCCAAGCCCATTCTTCCGTCTGTAGTGTTGTACCAGAGAGAATAAGCCATAACCTGTGGCTATATGCACAGGCCCCTTCTATATTGGTGATGGTAAGCCCCTTCCCCCGAAGATCTTGCTGACTATAGAAGCCCTAGGTGTTTCCCTTGTCCATAGGTTGCCTTGGCCAACTGGATGAAGAGTGAACACCTGCCTCAAGGCAGCCATTCCAGAAACTGATCATCTACTGTTAAATGCCCTGATAGGAAAACTCAATTATAATAGTGGCTATGTTTGGTTAGGCCAATTATCTTCCTAGAAAATTTGAACTGTAGGTCTGAGGAAGGAGCCAAGCAGATGGTAGCAGGAGCAGAATCCAAAAGACACTCAGAATACAGTACACGGAAGCCATGAGTGAGCAGCAACTATGACTTAAGTAGTAGACTTGTGGCAGAGGGTGAGATAGTTGGTAGTAATAACATAGGGCAGAGAGAAGCTGTCACCATAAATGCAAGGGCCCATCAAGCTTCTGTAAAAACAAAGACACTTGGCTTAACTGACTTACTATCCTCAAAGTAGGTCCCAGACTCCTTTGCCCAGGTATCCTGGTATCCTTATTTTACTCATGAACACACAATGAGCAGCTACAATTAAGTTCCCTTGATTGTAACCAGGGTAACTATTCTTTTCCACAGAAATTGTCTATTAATTCTGTTTCTTTTTTTTTTTTAATCCTGTTTCTATAGTCAGTCAAAGCTGAAGTCTAAAATTTATCCTCCTACTCCCTTACCACACCAATCACTGAGTACTGCACTTTACCTTTTAAATTTCTCTTATCCATCCTCTCCATTCAACCCTTACTAATCTGCTTCAGTTCTTGATCACTGTAATTTCTCATCTGATTTCCATGCCTTCAGTCCCACTTTTCCATCTTTCATGCTGCCTCTGCAGTGATCAGTTTGAAAACAACTTAATGAAAGGAGCTTAAATAGTCTTTATTTAAAAATGATTTGTTTATGTAGGATCCTAAAAAGAATTCACGGGTAAAGTTTTAGGAAAATAAAAAGGAATAACAGGACATGGTAAAATGGCTGAATAAAAACATTTTTAAAGAAATATCTTTCCTCTATAAGGAAATACACAGCAAAAGTAATCCTATTCATGATAGCAACCAAATTATCTAAAATATCATGGATAACTTAAAAAAAATAAATGTACCATGACGAGGAAAACAGCAAACTTCAGAAATATCTACAGAATATAAATAAAAGTCTCCATTACTTATTCTTATGATAAACTCCTGATTTTCTAAGATAATATGTATAAATCTTTGCTCCCTATTAAAAAAAAATGAAAAGACTGAAGAGTAGAGGGATCCCTGGGTGGCGCAGCGGTTTGGCGCCTGCCTTTGGCCCAGGGCGCGATCCTGGAGACCCGGGATCGAATCCCATGTCGGGCTCCCGGGAGCCTGCTTCTCCCTCTGCCTATGTCTCTGCCTCTCTCTCTCTCTCTGTGACTATCATAAATAAAAAGAAAAAAAAAAAAGACTGAAGAGTAGAGAAACATGTCAATCCAGCCCACATTAATATGTGGATTTAATATAACCCCTATCCAGTTCCCCACAGGAATTGTTTAGGGAAGAGAGTGCTTGACAAAAGAATCTTAAAATTCATATGAAAGAACTGGTAAGAATGGCAAGGAAAAAAATTTTTTTTTTTTGGCAAGGAAAATTTTATAAAGAACATTTAGGGGGACTAGGCCTACTAGATATCAAAACATAATAAAACTGTGATAATTAAAAGTTTAGGGGCACCTGGGTGGCTCAGTCACTTGAGTGTCTGTCTTTGGCTGGGGTCATGATCTCAGGGTCATGGGATTGAGCCCCACATTGGGATCCCTGCCCAGTCAGGCAGTCTGCTTCTCCCTCTGCCCCTCCCCCTGCTCTCACTCTGTTAGGCTCAAATAAATAAATAAAATCTTAAAAAAAAAAAGTTTAGGCACAGCTGAAGAATGCAAAAATGAATGGACCTGAAAGGGAAACTCCCATTTGTGTAAATAAACATTATAATATAATTCGATTGAGAAGAAATGAATTAGTCAATCAACGATTAGGGAGCAAGGGTTAGATATTGAGAAAAAAAATCCATCAGGTAAGACTTTAATACTATATTTATCTATCTATCTAATCTCTCCCAGACCATAAAAACTGAAAGCATTCCTTAATACTTCCCACCTCAGGCCCCAGACCCCTGTCTAAGTGAAGTGCCTCCAATTTAGCATACTGTATTACAATAATTGGCTTACTTGTGTGTCACAGAACTCAGACAAGAACTATTATCTGTATCATCCCTGTTTAGTTCATACTAAATGCTCAATAAATATAGTATTAATAACAGGGGAGAGAGAACACTATGTGCCCAGGATTGCAAGCAAAGACTCCATATAATAGCTTTTATTACTCAACCAAAAATTGATGGTTGGATTACTCAAGATTTCCTTTTAGTTGTACAAGTTGAAGCAATAGCAATTTCAAAACCAAGATATTAAGGCAACATACACACACATACTTTTTATTCTGATTTTAAAAAAATAGTAAAATGAAGATAAACCATAATACCCTAAAGTGATAGAGAGCTTCCAGCTAAATCCAATCTGTCTCTCCTTTATTCTGCTTCTCCCTCTGCCGTATCTTCTTAGGTAATTTTGAACTCCATGCAGGTTCTCATGCATCTCATCTACAGATTTCAAGAGGAAACTACAAGACTCTTTGGTGTCGCATATTTTTCCCATGGTGGGCTATTAATGTAAGTTGTCATTACTTAGCTTATTATAAACATCCATAAAGGTTATGACTTTCCCTGCTATGTTGGAGGGGACAGCTACAATGCATTCCAAAGAACCATGCATCCCCATGATGATACAGCACAGCAACCATTCATAGCTGTGTAGTGTAGAGGTTAAGAGAACATGACATTTTAGCAGATTTCCAAACAATTTATTTATTTTATTTTTTAAAGATTTTTTTAAAAGATTTTATTTATTTTTTCATGAGAGGCACAGAGAGGGAGTGAGGCAGAGACACAGGCAGAGGGAGAAGCAGGCTCCATGCAGGGAGCCCGACGTGGGACTTGATCCTGAGTCTTCAGGATCATACCTTGGGCTGAAGGTGGAGCTAGACCGCTGGGCCACCAGGGCTGCCCTCCAAACAATTTAATAGCAACAACAGTAAGATTTGTATATGTGGTAATAGTGGTAGTAGTGGTTTTGGCAAGATCTGTTTATGAAATCTGACAGGCAGACTACTCCTTGATGACCCTACTGTTTTGTCAAAGAAAGTGTTGTTTGTATTTAGTAATCAGGCCACCAAAAGTAATTCAGAAAGAAAAAAAAGAAAGAAAATCAGTGTAGCAGAACATATATGTATATATATTTTTGTATGCATAATCCCTCATTGCCTTCTAGGTCTATGGCTTCTTATTCTCCTCAATATGATGACCCCTCTCAAACTGAAGACAGCACTAGTATTCATGAGCAAATGGAATATGTAGACTAGAGTGAAAAGCTGAATAAGAAGGCGAGCTAGTGGCTACTAGTTGAGAAAAAAAAAAGATTAAGGACAAGCCTCATGAGGAATTTTCTAGAAAATTCTGTGAGCTATGCAATATAAATCCCTTCATCTATCTCTCCTATGAAATAATCAGTAAAATTTACATTGCTAACTATTGCTGTAGTGAGTGGACTGTTCTCTTTATGAAAAGATGAGGACAGCTTAATATGGGATATCCAAACAATAACACTCTAGATTTTGCCCCTATCTGCTTTCCTGAAGCTGTTAAATAGACAATTATCTGATGATTCCTATGGCTAAAATTTAGGGGATGGGCTGATGGATAACAAATTAAGGAGAAAAAGAGCGATTAGTTATTGGTGAGAAGAAAGAACAAAGATAAGTCTGAAAAGGTATTTTCAAGTTACACATTGGATGGAACAGTATAAACTTAAATTTGTTACTTGTCTTTAAAATTTCATGGAAAGAATTGCACAATATAGTGCCCATTTTGTACCCATAAGGATGTTTACAATTAAAAAGATGGAGCAAATCTTGGCATGGAACAACATGACTCTCATACATTGCTGCTGTTAGCATAAATGGTAAAACTACTTTGGAAATCAGTTTGGCAGTTTCTTATAAATTAAGCAATACCTCTATACTTTCCATCCCTCAAACGTGGTGTTTACATTCCTAGGTGATTTTTCAAGAAAAACAAAAAACTTAACGTCTACAAAAAGACTTTTACAAAAACGTTCATAGCAGTTTTACGCATGGTACCCTAAAACTAGAAACAACCCAAATGTCCATTTATAGGAGAGCACATTCTGCTTATTATGAAATGAAGCAATAAAAAAGAGTGAAATACTAATGCACACAATAATATGGATGGATCATAATATAAAAATATTTTGTTGATGAAGGAAATGATATATAAAAGACTATATATTACATTACAATATATGCATTACATTACAATAAAGTGTAATATAATCACAAACTATGATTATATTTATATAAAGCTCAAGAATATGGTAATAGAAATCAGAAGAGTGGTTGCCTTTGGGCATGGGGACCAACGGGAAGGAAGCACAAGAAAACTTTCTGAGGTAATAGAAATATTCTATATCTTGATAGGGGGATGGTGACACAGTGTGTACACATAGATGACTTCTATACTAGACACAGTGCCTAGGACACACAAGATTTTTAGGGACCAGGAAAATAGTTTCATTTTAATTTCTTTTAAAATTAGAAATATAAAATGAATATAGCAATAATGCATGTATCTTGGATCATATTAGTTGTTCCTCCAACACAATCATAAAATATAATCTTTAACATTTTTTATAAAGAAAGGGGCACATGAATGCAAAAGTATCCAGGGCCCAGAAAATACATTTAGGAACATCCATCAAATCATACATTTAAGATGTATGGACTTCACCATATTTATATTTTACCTTAATAACAAGAATGTTTTTTAAAAAGTACATTGCTTTCAAGTTCTCTGGTCAAAGCAAATTCTTTGTGATACAAAAGAAGACATAGTAAAACTTTCCTCAGGGAATTAAAAGAAATAGACTTACTATAAGGAAAGTGAGCATATTGTGAAGGAAGAAAATACAGTCTAAAGAAGGAAGGCAGAAGACAAGAGTTATGAAAATAAAAGGAAAGTCTTGGATTTCTGCCATTGTATCAGTGGCTGGGTGGCATATCAGAAAATCCTTTTTAAGAGAGAGCACATATTTATTTTACATTTATAAATAAGTAAATAAATAAACTAAAATGTTCCAGTAACTTGAACTATAAATATAAGATCTGGTCCCTACCTCAATGCACTTATAGATAGCAGTACATGTACCCGTCTTTGAAGTTCTACCTTCAAAATATGTTGACATGTGTGTGTTCTCATGTGTTGAGAACATTATTGTAGCTACTAGCAAGTTTTTTTTTCAGTTTTGTATTCTGCTTGAGTAATACTAAGATAAAATCTAAAATATGATGGTACTTCATAAATAGAACACCAGTGGTATAGGATGCACCATAATGGCAGCATTATCCTTTGACTTGGTGTGAGTTTCACTTGCGATGTGACCCTTTGAAGCAATGGACCTTACTATATCATTAAGGAAATACCACCAACCCAGCAAGAATGGGTAAAGAATATGAATAAAGAGTTTATAGGAAAGGAAATGCAAATGGTTCCTAAATATCTTAAAAGAGTCTAAATGTCACTTACAGTAAGATAAATATATATTAAAACTACTGTAAGGTACCATTTTCACCCATAACATTCTGTCTTGTGTCTGGCAAGTGAACACAGGCACTTAAGAGCTGCTGCTAGTTGGAGTAGAAATTGGTACAGCCTGGGACACCTGGGTGGCTCAGTGGTTGAGCACCTGCCTTCGGCCCAGGGCATGATCCTGGAGACCTGGGATCGAGTCCCACATCCGGCTCCCTGCATGGAGCCCGGTTCTCTCTCTGCCTGTGTCTCTTCAGATCTCTCTCTGTGTCTCTCATGAATAAATAAATAAAATCTTAAAAAAAAAAGAAATTAGTACAGCCTGCATGGAAGTATTTATTAAGATTAGAAATGCATCCCATTTCTGGGCAAGAAGGAGTAATTGGTACTGTAATTACCTTCATACCTTAGATAACTGTAAATTCAGACCAAATGTATGAAATAATGATTTGGAAGAGATTGGCCACCAACAAGTAGCAAAGAACAGTTGTCTGGGAGAGATAGGAACTAAGCAAGTCAAACCTTCTGAGTGTCTAAGCTCAACACCTGGAGAGATTTCAGGCCAGAGAAACCCAGGCAGAGCCCAGAGGTCTCCCTGAGTTGGGGAATAGAGTTTGGAACATGAAAGGCCCAGGGCAGATAGAATTTGTGAGCAAAGTATCAGGAAGGAAGAAGTACAGAAAGAGCGGCCCAGGATTGGCAGTGGAGTCCCCTCAAGTCTAGCTAAGTATTTATCACTGCAAACATGTGAGGAAACTAAGTCAGGGAAAGAACCTTGATTATACCTCTGACTCATTCTGAGGAACATATCCTCTTGACACACGTGTACCCCGGAGCACACTGTACTATTGTGCATGTTGTTCACGTTTGAGTATCTTTAGGTCAAGCTGCTGAAATCGAGTCTGTCTTCTCCTCGTTAACTGAACACCTTGGCACTGGGGCATAGGTAAGAAGAGCTTAGAGAAAGGAGCCTTTTCATTTTTAAAAAAAAATATTTAAAAAAATATTTTATTTATTTATTCATGAGAGACAGAGAGGGAGAGAGAGAAGCAGAGACACCGGCAGAGGTAGACACAGGTTCCATGCAGGGAGCCGGGTGTTGGATTCGATCCTGGGACTCCAGGATCACGCCCTGAGCCAAAGGCAGACGCTCAACAACTGAGCCACCCAGGTGTCCCAAAAAGGAGCCTTTTCAACATTAGCACGGAAATGCTATGAGAATGCAAGATTGCCTCAGCCTGGATGGAGCACCTTTTTCTAATTTTCACAAAAGCAAATATAATTGATGTTTCTAGTAACCACATCACATACTTCAGCCACATCTCAGCCACATTGCAGTGGACAGTTTTATGACCTAGCCTCATCTCTGTTGACTGTAGACTTATTTGAGCTTTCTTTCCTTAGGGTAAAATTAGTCCTTAAAGTGTGAGAGAAGGGGCAACCTTGATCCAATGGGGCATGGAAGGCAATGCATGAAAGTACTGGCCTTCTGTCCTTCTATGAACAATTCTGCGGTGCTCTGTACACTTCTTAGGAGGTCCTAGGAACTTCTAAAATACACCCTAGTCTACGGCCATACTACCCTGAACGTGCCCAATCTCGTCTAAAATACACCCTAATATTGACTTATTCTTCTCCTCTATCTTGCTGTCTCTGTTCTCTTACTCCTGTGTCCTGCGATTACATTTCATTAAACTAACTGCACCCAAGTCCTTGTCTCAGTGTCTCTGAAGTAGAGAATAATGCAAGGTTAACTAAGCACTGATACGCCAGCAGTGGCCTTGCTTTCATATGGGCAAAGTGATATACACTGTAGTATTATTCACAATAGTAAAATATGTCCATCAATAGGGGATTAGTTAAGGAAATTTGGTGCATCCATACGATGGAATACTCTCCATCTTTTAAAATTTATAAGGCCTCTCAATGTACTGTTATGAAAAGAGTTCCAAGAGATATTTGAAAAAAGAAAATGCAGAAAACTCTATAGAGTATGTATGCTGTATTTTGTGTAAAATAAGGAGAAATACAATGAATCTTCTCTAATATGTGCATAAAAAGCTTTGAAAGGATACATAAACCAGTGACAGTTATTGATCATATTTTTGGGGAGATTGGGTACTAGGCAGATTGGGGCAGTGATGGAAAAAAGACAATTGCTTATACAGATACATACATACACATAAATATACAGATGTAACATATACAAGTATAAAACATGTTACCATTGTAAAACACATATATATCTCTTCCCTTAACCCCACATTTTCTTCCCACACACTCTCCTTATGAGAGGGAGTTCCCATAAACAAATTTCATGGATGGGCTCCATTTCTGCACCTCAGATAATTTATTGTTCAATCATTGCTACCCAGTCTTTGTCCCCTACTACTACCCTGAGATTGCTCTCACTTCCTTGTTAAAAAGCCCCACAAACACTTGTTAGTGCTTTTCTTATTCTATGTCCTGGGAGCGTTTGATCTTGTTAACTCAGTTTTCTTCTTCAGCCTCAATTCTTACCCCATCTACCCTCCCACATTGTAGCCCAATCCAACTATTTTCTTTCCTCTCTCACACTTCCTTGTCTTCAATATTCTGTCATTTCTACCTACAGAGTACCTCCCACCTCCTACCCCCACTATCTCCTTTTCATATGATGAGGACTAATTTATCCTTCAGGTGTCACCTGAAGATGTCACCTCTACTAGGTAAGCTGCTCTTACCTAGTTAGACTGGATTAACCCCCACAGCACCCTGTGCTTCCTTTATCATAGCACCATCGCTTTTCTAATTTCCTGCTCTTCTACTAAACTCCATGTTCCTCAAGGACAGGGGCCTTGTCTGCTTTGTCTACCATTTATAATCTATTTTATAATAGGACTTAGTAGTGTCTTCCACAATCTAAACTCTCAAAACTTCATGCTAAATGAACGAATAAGCCAAGCATGTCTCACAACGGGAGTCTAGAATTCCCCAGAGATTTTGGGAAGGCCAGATATGTGGGATAGAGCACTGAATATCCTAACAAGTGATACATATATACAGAGACCAAAAGACAATCTTAATGTCTTGAGACATGTGCTCTAATTTTGTAGTTGACAAATGTTATAGAGGACTTGGGAAAATCTACTACATGGAGCCTACAACCCTCTGACATCAACTGGTCATCATTTTATAGTCTCCTGAAGAGCAAATAGATTAGCGTCATCTATTGTTCTTAAGCAAAGCATGTCAAAGTCTATGTCACTTATCTACACTGATGGCTAGGTAGTAATGCTGGCAAATTCCCTGATAAATACTCCTTTGTTGAAAGGTTATGCTTCATGTTAAAAAGAAGTAGGGAAGAGCTTGAACCTCTGTGTCCTGAATATGACCAAAAAAAAAAAAAAAAAAAAAAGAAAAAGGATTATGTTTGAATATCACATGGGCCCATAGTTTGTGCCTGCAGTTAAACTTTGTCATTGCATACCTCTTTGCTCTTAGTATATATGGTTGCCAGATTATGCTTACAGGAGTCAATTATATCACCACTAGCTTTAAGGTCTAAGACAATTCAAAAATTGAAGAATTACATCTTCAGTCAGAGGGCAACAACAATGTGAGGAATATCTGGGTATTGCTTGGCATTGCACTTCTTGGAAATAAGAGAGTGGAACTCTATGACAGATCTCTGTCATTTAGTCATACAATTTCTATCTTATTGTGGTCAAAAGACTCAGAATATGTTTTTGCTGATACAGGAAAGGCATTTTTATTTTGGCAAGTTATAAAGAAGATTTCATAAGGAAAGCATGGAGCAACAGAGAAAAATAATAGGCATGAGTACACAGATGCTGTACTTCTAATGTAACTTAGAAGATTCTTTGACTTTGGGTTTGGGTTTGGAAGGAAAAAGCCTTATGTGATTCCCATTGATTGTCAGTTCAACATATCCTGTGACCTGAGCAGAGATACGTCTGTGAAATCCTATAAACATTTAATATACACCCATTCTGTGTGGCACTCTGTAGAGTGGCTTGGGGATGCCAAGAAACAATAACTTAGCATTACTTAATTTATAATTCAGTGAGAATATTAAGCATAGATTTGAACAAGATAAGTGCTATAATTGAAGTACCATGTGTTTACTACTAAAGGCAATATTGCCATGTTGGTTAATTCAGAGAGCATGGGCACATGCATTGGTTCTTCAGCTTTCCAACTGTCTGTCCTTGAACAAGTTATTTAACTTCAGATTAACATTGTTCTAAAATGGGATAATAATAAACTGCTCCCAAATGCTGAGAGTATGAGCTTACAATAGGCTTCATATATACATGCCTTACACACTTGGAGTATCATTGGTCTTTAGTAGTTTGGTCATAATACCTAAATGGAACAGCACACTGCACTGCAGCCTGCACTTGCTACCCAGTCAAAACTGTCAGTTAAAATAAAACAAATGAAAAATGAGATGAGCTTAGTAACACAAGAGCAGAAGAATGTTCCCTCCTTCCTATTTCTGTTTCTATAAGCAATTTAAGATGAAATTAAGAAAGCTTGAGTCAATAAGTTTAAGTTTTCTACTCTCAGCTAAAATGGGGCCTTGACACTTAAGTCAACTTAAATCACAGAGAAGTAAAGTAAAACAACAACAACAATTGGTAATCTTTCCAGTTACTTGCTAAATGACCCTATGTAAAAGTCAGTGTGATGATGTTGCCTCTGCCATAAAAAAGGCCCACCAAGCATTCTGCCTCCTTTAGGAACAGGCAGGGTAAGGGGCAGCAACTTGTAGTCTACCTTCGAAAGAATATGTTGACATGTTCAAGACCATCGGATTCCCAGGAAATTTACTGAGGTAGCAGTCCCCTATAAAGTAATTGGGTCCAAGTATCCCTTATTAAAATCAAACAATTATGCCTTTGGTCAGAAGGCAAGAATAATGTGAGGAATAGCCCAGTATTGCTTGGCATCGCACTTGATGGGAATAGGAGAGTGGAATCCTCTGCCCCTATACCCCTTATTAAGACAACTAAGAACTTGCTACTTCTGATCATTAGACCAATAAATGTAATTAGTGTGGTGCGACCAGTGTAATGTTTTATAGAATCCAAGACAATCAAGATTTCTGCTAATCTGGGCAAAAAGCAGATGGTCTGTCATTTCCCGGAGGCAGGGCTGTGAAGCTGCTAATCCTGACAGATAAAAATAAAAGTGTATTATTGTCAACTCATTAAATCTAAAACCACTGGTAAGTACATCTTTATCAATACATTTGGCCTGTCTAGAGCTAAATTTTATCCCCTTTATTCAAATATCCTTAGAACCCATTCATATGCATATTCACCAGGTTTCTGCCAATATAAATTAGCAAAATTTTGCAATTATTTTATTTTTAATTCTTTTTAAAAGATTTTATTTATCTATTCGTGAGAGACACACAGAGAGAGGCAGAGACACAGGCAGAGGGAGAAGCAGGCTCCATTCAGGGAGCCCGAGGTGGGACTCGATCCCGGGACCCCAGGATCATGCCCTGGGCTGAAGGCAGATGCTCACTGAGCCACTCAGGTGCCCCTGCAAGTATTTTAGAGTGTAGTCTGTTTCTTCCTGTGTCAAACTTTGTACTTATCTCCTTGAAGCAATCTGATTACTCTAGTTATGGGTCTTGTGGCAACACGGATCAGTGGTCAGATCTTGAAGAGATGGGCATCCCCTTACTGGGCAACTGCTTCAGGTAAAATTGTTACAGATGATTGGAGCAGGGAGGTACTAGCCTACTCAGACAAAGAAGAGCAACCTACCCATTCTGCAAGGTGGGACTTAAGAATTAAATAATATTGGGATGCCAAATGTCCCAACTGTCTCTGCCTCTCTCTGTGTGTCTCTCATGAATAAATAAATAAAATGTTTTTTAAAAATTAAAGAACATTACCTTCATTTTAATCCAAAAAGATGTGCCCATTCCAAGTTTTGGGATCTCACTCTTTCTCAGTCAATGTCCTAACTTTTACTTGAGAGATTTTGTAGCTATAAGAAATAAAAAATTTAGGGCTACCACAGAAACTCTCTGGTTCTATGACTATGATGTGAGTTGAATGCTTAAAGGCTTGAGTTCATTTTCCATCTGTAATTATCCCTATGCACTCAAAAAAATCCATTCATCACCATGTCCTTATAGTCATCATTACTGCTGTAACAGTATCGATTATAGTTGATAATATGTGGCCTGTGGTGTCACTGCATACACTGTAGTAGACACACTCTCAGATGATCTTCCCTGCCATGAGTCACACCATTGTATAATTCCTTACCCTATGTAGGAGTGAAACCCACCACTTGCTTCTAATCAATAGAATGTGCCAAAGGTGATGTGATGTTATCTCTATGATCAATTATATAAGACTCCATCTTAACAGACTAGAGAGACTCTCCCTCATTGGCTTTGAAGACATTAAGAGGGCCAATTAGAGCGTCGGGTGGCAAGGAGTTTTGGGTGACCTCTAGAAGCTGAGAGTGTCCCCCAGCTGATAGCTAGCAAAAAAAAATGTGGGTTGCAGTCCTACAATCGACTTAATTCTGCTAATAACCACATGACGGACCCACCTGTGCAGTGCTCAAACTCCTTATACACAAAAACTGTGAGGTAATAAATATATGTTGTTGAAGTTAGATTATGGTACTGGATGTGGGATAATTCCATGACACATACTTGAAGATGCAGGAGTGGTTGTAGACTCAGATGGTGGGCACATACTGGAAGAATTTTGAGGAGAATAATATGGAAAGCCTAGATCACCAACTATCTGTTAGTTTGTTACAAAGCAATAGAAAACTAAAGTACTATGGCTTACTGACATTCCACTTCCCATTTGTAAATAGGGAGCTCAGCAATGCATTTCAGTTCAAGGACATGACTCAACCAATCCTCAAATCCTCTTTGAGGATCCATTTTCTAGGACCATTCCTGAGACAAATTTCTATATTTATCAGGCCCCAGTCAGGAGAAAGAAACCACATCAGTTACTTTTAAAAAAATAACTCAATATAAGGATTGGTAACTAGGCATAAAGTTGTTAAATAAGCAACATAAAAGGCAAAACCAGAACACTTAAGTATCATAGAAACAGTCATTCTTCCTCAGACCGTGGAAGCAGAATAAAAGAATTATTTAAACGTAGAAGTTTGGAGGAAGATCCCATGGAGGTGAAACTCAGACCTCTGAGGAAGGGATATTGTTTGGTTGGCAATGCTGTCTCTGAATTCAGAGAGTAATTCATTTGGACCTAGAATCCACTTCTCTGAGGAGGAGGCATGAGCTGGCCATTGCAAAAATGTGATTTGTTGAGTTCCAGACATGCATCACAAAGTAGGATATTGAAGGGTAGTTTGGAGCAGAGAGACAATAACTTAGTAACTAGCACAGTCACATAGCTTTATGCATCAGATCTGCAAAAGTCAGGAATGAATGAAGTTATTTTGATAGTGAGTAACTTACAGGAAAGTCTCAGGCTTCAAGATCTAGACAGGGTATCCCCATTTGTCTGTCCGTTTGTTTGTTTTAGTTTATTCTCAGGCACAAAATTTTCCCCTAACTGTTAAGACATGATGTACACACTTATCCATAATGGAAGCAGGGGAAGGTGTCAGTGTTCCTGCCAAAATTAAAAATTATTAACATTTCATTGTTAGCCTGTGGCTAAGGATAACCTAGTGTTCTTTAGTTCTTTTCCACCTCCTTCCCCATCAAAACAAAACAAACAGACAAAAAAGGATTCTTACTTATTGGGAAAGAACACAGGTGCAGTGGGGAGAGGGAAAATAAAAGTTATTCAGAACTAGGCTTAAAAACAGTGTTTGGAAGTTACGTGTACAAGAAGTTCTGGGACTTTCTCAGGATACAAGAAGTTGCAGAGTGGAGGAGATTGCGACGTTAGTGTGGATTGTGTACTAGGTCCTATTAGTGTTCCTCAGCATTTGGAGGGAAGAACGGAACCTCTTATTATGTTTGGCTGCTTCAGCGTGCACCTTTAAATGTGACTGTACCTGTTTGATAAACGCCAATGGATTTGCTACAGTTGCACAACTTTTTTTTTGTTCACAGGTACATTGGCTCTAAGCTTAGTTCTCACTTCAGCTGTTTATAACTTCCCTGTACTTTTCCAAGGTGGATTATTATACCTCCTCCTGTTCCTACTAATTCTCCTATGATTTATATGACCCTTTGGAGATGAACAGAATTGCTTTTGCAAACAATGCCTCGGGTGATATAGGCAGGGCAGGTGTTACCTCCTCTGATGAAGCCAGTGCCACATTTCTGACCTCTGCCTCAGTTTGTTTCACAGTGTTGCAATCAAGGTGTCAGCCAGGAGGCAGTCATTAGCTTTATCACTAATAAATGTGGTATTGTAGTTTTCTATAGGACATATTCATCTGTCTTATTTCTCAATTATTCATAGCATGACTAAGGGATGTCTTTAATTGGGCTCCCTCAAGTCCCAAAGTAAACTTATCTTCTTTTTAGTCTCACAACCATTTTGGGAGGTGGTCAGGCATGCATTTTTCACACCTAATTTATAGATGAGGAAACTGAGACCCAAAGGAGTAAAGCCCATGTTTTTTTTTTTTAATTTTTTAAAATTTTTATTTATTTATGATAGTCACAGAGAGAGAGAGAGAGAGAGAGAGAGAGAGAGAGAGGCAGAGACATAGGCAGAGGGAGAAGCAGGCTCCATGCACCGGGAGCCCGACGTGGGATTCGATCCTGGGTCTCCAGGATCGCGCCCTGGGCCAAAGGCAGGCGCTAAACCGCTGCGCCACCCAGGGATCCCAAGCCCATGTTATAATAGAACACTTTTCTCCTCAGAACCAGAGTGAGATCAGGCAGCCAGAGAAGCAAATACAGGCCTAAATAAACGCCAAAGAACCTTACTCTGGAGGAGTAAGTAAACAATCTAGGGCAGGAAGTATCCCCATTGGACAGCATGATTATTTGTGTTATGCTTTCCCCCTTTTCTTGTCTATTGCTTACTGTGCTGAATATCGCATTTCAAAAAAGTCAACAAAAATACTAAGATTAGACAGATTCCTGAAGTGACCTTTGGTCCTACCAAAAACAGGCCCATTCCAGGTTTTCAGATGCTATGCTGTACTGCTGACTATGTTTCAAGCCAAAAATCGGGGGGAAATTGAGAGGAAGCTTGGGCAAATAGTATCAGAGCTTCTTGTCAACTAGAGCTTTCAAAACAATAGGAGGGCTGAGAAGGAAATAATGACAGTGTCTCATCACTCCCCCATGACTTCCGTGAGACCACCCATTTCTAGCAGGGGCAGTGGGTCAAGTCATCCTTTATTCTCTTAAGCTTTTGCTTCTTGATCTGCTCAGTATTCTCTCTGACTTCAGGTGAGACATAATTGGTCTCAGAAACTCTGTTGGTTCTTTGTTTCTTAGGTAATTTTTTTTTTTTTTTGCATTTGGAGTAAAGGAGCAGTTACTTGGTCTTTAACAGTTTCAACTACATGCTTGTTTGTGTTACGACTTTCTTTCTCTTGCTTTTTGTTGTTTTACCTAGATTAGAGAAAGTCTTGACATTTTCTCCTCCTTTTTGAGACATTTCAGTTGAATGCATAGTTTTTTCCCCCATGACAGTGCTTCTGCTCTGGGTTCCTGTCTCTGGGATAACCTTGATGACTCATGTTGAACAACTTGGAGGAAAATATGATGGCCTAGCTCTTTTTGCCTTTTTCCTTTGAAGATATTGTCAACTTTAGGCACCTAGATCCCTGTATCCTCTCCATTACCCTGCACCCTAGCCATTTAAACTCCATTACTATATTATTTCAATAGTGAACTACATAATTATGTATCATAAAATTTTCTTAATGATAAAGATGATAAAAATATGATGTGTGGGATTTTTTCATAATATAAAGGAGTAAGGAAGAGAAAAAATCTAATTAGTATAAGTGATCAATGAACACCTCAGTTACCACTTCAATGGTAGTTATTGATCAATTTTGAGCATATCATGATAATATTAATGTTAAATCATATTATTAATATAACCCTAGCTTAGTGGATTTCAGGATCTTTCAGCGCATTCTTCTCTGACAAGTATAGGTGTATATAAGAAATTCCCACTCATCTGGGTTTCTAGCCACACACACTCTGCGCCTTTTCTTTGGTTTCCATATGTTCTGGGGAATGTAATGTTGGGGTTTGGATATTGTTGTTAGGGGTTCAGGAACAGGGAGGTTGCCAACTTACCGTGTTATCAGAGACCAAACAAGCCTCATAGTGGGACTTGAGACATATGCCATAACCATGTGGTGACTATTGTTCTTTTTTTATAATTATTGCTATTGAAGTATGACTGACATGCAAGAAGCTATACATTTTTAATGTATACAATTTGATGAGTTTAAAGATAAGTATATAGCCATAAAACCATTGCTTCAATCTATGCATTAAACATATACATTGCCTCTAAGTTTCCTTCTGTTCTCTTTATTATTATTATTATTATTAATTATTTTACTTAATTATTTTTAAGGAGGAATACAAACATTTTATCGTATATATTCAGAATCCCACACAAATTATCTTTACAGTTTATTTTACTATATAGAATCATTTGGGTTTTATATTTTCAGTTAAATTCTGAACTGAGATTACAATATTGTAAAAAAAAAAGATTTGTTACATTAATTCAGTACTTTTTAGCATACCAAATTGAACTACATCAAGTTCAAATTTCAGATTTATAGCGAACAGTCTTCGAATACAATACAGACATTTCTCAAAGTTACCGTCTCATTCACATGTGATATTTGCAACTCTGAGCTGTCATACATAGAAAAACTGTCCTATGACTATGGCATATCAAATTGACATGCTATGAAGCTCAGAGCTGTAGAGTCAAGCCAAAGACTCAAAGTTGTACCATTTTCTAAAAGGTCGGTCATTTCTGGACCACAAAGCACAACATGTAAAGGAGGCTGAGAATAATTCCTCCTCTTTATTATGGTTTAGAAAAGTTGTATGTAGCTTGGAACTTTGCATAAAACCCTGTATTACACCTTGGTAAAGTCCAAGGGTAATTACAGATGACAATGGACTGGGGCCTTAAATTTAATTATTAGAACCCATGAAGTTCAAATGGGCATCAATCAAATAAAAAAATATTAAGCATCTACTGGTTTAGATTGAAATTTATTAGAGATTCATGATCAATTTCTTTCCACCTTGAAATCAAGGTGTAAAAACCAGCTGTTAAGTGCATCCTAAACTTCTCTTACGCAGCACAGCCAGAATTTTCTGTCCCTTGGTGTCAAAGTGAAGTCACATTTCCTTTTGGGAGAAGAAATTCCACATCTGAACATAGAGTAAGTTAGGAAAAAATGACCCCTGTTGTTTATGTTATTTGATCACTATTGTAATTCTGATGTCTAGGATTACTAATATACTAGCAATGAACAACAATAAGAAATGGCAAACTCCTGGCAACAACTGTCAGGTTAGTAACGCTAACTCCCTTCCCCCAGTCACAAAATTTTAGTATGAGAGAAATTAAAATTACTAAGCTGAACAAATGGGAAATAATAAACTAAGCATAACTAAAACAAGAACTCCTAGAGTTTGAAATCATTGCAATTAAGAAATTGAGAACAGGGGTATCCCTGGGTGGCTCAGCGGTTTAGCACCTGCCTTTGGCCCAGGGCGCAATCCTGGAGTTCCAGGATCGAGTCCGGCGTTGGGCTCCCGGCATGGAGCCTGCCTCTCCCTCTGCCTGTGACTCTGCCTCTCTCTCTCTCTCTACGTCTTTCATAAATAAATAAATAAATAAATAAATAAATAAATAAATCTTATTTTTTAAATTTATTTTTTATTGGTGTTCAATTTACTAACATACAGAATAACCCCCAGTGCCCGTCACACAATCACTCCCACCCCCCGCCCTCCTCCCCTTCTACCACCCCTAGTTCGTTTCCCAGAGTTAGCAGTCTTTACGTTCTGTCTCCCTTTCTGATATTTCCCACACATTTCTTCTCCCTTCCCTTATATTCCCTTTCACTATTATTTATATTCCCCAAATGAATGAGAACATATAATGTTTGTCCTTCTCCGACTGACTTACTTCACTCAGCATAATACCCTCCAGTTCCATCCACGTTGAAGCAAATGGTGGGTATTTGTCATTTCTAATAGCTGAGTAATATTCCATTGTATACATAAACCACATCTTCTTTATCCATTCATCTTTCGTTGGACACCGAGGCTCCTTCCACAGTTTGGCTATCGTGGCCATTGCTGCTATAAACATCGGGGTGCAGGTGTCCCGGCGTTTCATTGCATTTGTATCTTTGGGATAAATCCCCAACAGTGCAATTGCTGGGTCGTAGGGCAGGTCTATTTTTAACTCTTTGAGGAACCTCCACACAGTTTTCCAGAGTGGCTGCACCAGGTCACATTCCCACCAACAGTGTAAGAGGGTTCCCTTTTCTCCGCATCCTCTCCAACATTTGTTGTTTCCTGCCTTGTTAATTTTCCCCATTCTCACTGGTGTGAGGTGGTATCTCATTGTGGTTTTGATTTGTATTTCCCTGATGGCAAGTGATGCAGAGCATTTTCTCATGTGCATGTTGGCCATGTCTATGTCTTCCTCTGTGAGATTTCTGTTCATGTCTTTTGCCCATTTCATGATTGGATTGTTTGTTTCTTTGGTGTTGAGTTTAATAAGTTCTTTATAGATCTTGGAAAGTAGCCCTTTATCTGACATGTCATTTGCAAATATCTTCTCCCATTCTGTAGGTTGTCTTTGAGTTTTGTTGACTGTAGCATATCCAGTTCTAAGAGCTGCCAAAATCCCAAGTACAGCTGGAGAGGAGTTGCACTTTACTGTGTAGAATGGTTTTATCTGAGCCATTATGTTTTGCCACTGACCACTGACTGACTGTTTTTTCATAATCTTTCCAAGGTCTCCCACCAAAAAAATGCAGTTTTCCCTGTCAGGGTATGTTCATAAACATAGTTATAAAGGATGAGAAGAGGCAGAGAAGGTGGGCAAAAAGGAAACACTGCAGCTGAGCAAAAAGCCAGAGAGTGTGGGAATTAATTGATTTTTTTTTATCTTAACATAAGATCTACCCTCTTAGCAAATTTTAATGAAGACTGTTTTGAAGCAAGGCATGCCAAGATTGCCCTTGTAAATAAAACCACATATCTATACTCATGGAGCATCCTACCTCATTTTGCTGCTTTTCCTTATTAGGCTTAAGGAAATTTTCTCCTTTTATTTTTTGTTTCCCTCAGGTTCTGTCTTTTAAACTGTTGACTCTCTCTAAGTAGTCCCTGAAACCTAGAACCCTCATCATCAGTAACTGAAAAATGAATCTCTTTCCTTGAGAACTGGGAAAGTAAGTGTGGCTATTGGCATAATCTTCAAATCTCTGCAGGATGTGAAGCATTAATATTTGAATTTCATTTTTCTTGTGCATAAAGGGGGAAATATAAAAATTGCATTCTCATATTTAAAACAGTCTAAATCTTATACTGATGAGAGAAAACCTGTCTAACGGCCTGAATATAAGGGAAGCCATTTTGGATTTCTTTCTAAGTCAGCTGACTGTACATAAACTTTGTTTAAACCAAAAGCCTGGTCTATGGCCTGCCAAGCTTTGTAAATGAGTAGTCTAAAGGAAAATCATCTTGTCCTTAAGGTATTGCTTAATGCTTCTACTCTTTGAGTTCCTTGATGTTAAAACTTGTGATTCCTACCTATATGTTAATCTATAATTTTTTAACTTTTATGAGATGTAAAAAAGTATATACTTCTCAAAAACTGTTCATTCTCTGGAACACTTTATTCCCTGTTAAGACCATGTTTCCTGGGGAGTTATTCTAACTTGAGCTCAAATAAAACTCTCTTTCTTTCTTTTAGAGATTCTAAAAGGCTTGTTCAGTTTGTATTGACAATATTGTAGGAGAGGAAACAAAATTTTTTCCCTCTACTCTTCTAGGTTCTTTAACTGAGGCTCTGCAAATTAGACTGATAAAAGATTATCAAGAGAAAAACAGAATTTCACGGACATTGTGGGAGAACTCAGTGATGAGTAACTCAAAGGGCTGGTTAGACCTTTGAGTTTATGTAGCATCTTAACAAAAGAACAGTAAATTGTTAGAGAAACGACAAGACAAAAGAAAAAAATTGAGTTTCTAGGATGGCAAATTGTGGGAAGGTAAATATTGAGGGAGCCAATGGAAGAGAAGAACTAATTAGTAAAATTTATTATGTAGATACCTGTGCAGACTCTGGGCTGATAAGGGTCTAAAGTTGTCTCTGATTATTAACTTGTGTCCTTCTTGGTAAAGAGGAGTGACAATGTGACATAATAAAAAAATATATAGTTTGGTCTTTGACCACCATTCTTGGCCCACAGCTCCCCAAATCCTTGTAATTTCCTAAGTTACTAGAGCAATAGAAACATCATTTGTCATAATATTTGGTCTTTTGTCCTCAAATAGCTCCAGAGTGATTAAGGTGAAAGTGTATTTTGTTATTCATAATAAGGCTCATCAACTACACCTGAGCTTATGTTAATCAGGTGACTTTTGGAAAGTCCCTAGATACCAATAGGATGGTGACTAATTGCCCACAGGAATCAACCTTGTGACTAGAGGGTTGGAACATTTAGCCCCATCTCTTGACCTAAAGAGAGTAGAGAGGGCTGGAGGTTCAATCAATTACAAACAGCCAATGATTCACTCAATGATGCCTGTGTAATTACCTCCATAAAGATCCTAAATGATGAGGTTCAGAGAGCTTCCAGGGTTGCTAAATACATGGAGGTGCTAGAAGGGTGGCTCCCTTAGACAGCGCATGAAAGTTGAGCCCCTTCCCACGTACCTTGCCCTATGACTCTCTTCCACTTGGTTAATCCTGAGTTCCAATCTTTTATAATAAAGCAGTAATCTAGCAAGTAAACTGTCTTCCTGAGTTCTGTGAGCCATACTAGTGAAAGATTTAAACTGAAGAGGGGTTTGTGAGAACCTTCAATTTGTAGCCTGTTGGACAGAAGTATAGGTAACAACCTGGACTTGTGACTGACGTTTGAAGAATGTGTTGCAGGACTAAGCCCTTAACCTATGGGATCTGAAGCTACCTCCAGGTAATTTCAGAATTGAGTTAAATTGTAGGACACCCAGCTGGTGTCTGAGAATTTCTTGGTGAGAAAGCCTCCCACACATCTGGTGTCAGAATGTTCTGAAATTAGAGTGTAAAAATAAAAAAGACACATAAGAGTTTTAGAAGAAGGGGAGGGGACACCTTTATAAATTTATGTCCTGCTTTTAGGTAAATGAGGGAGAACAGAGAGCTTTTCTTGTATTTACTTCTCATTTGCCTTCAGCTCAAAAGAATCTTTATGCCAATGTGGAATATTTTGGGGTGGCCTGTCTTTCTACCCTTTTAGTACCTTGCTACATGATATTTCAAGGTTCATCAGAACCTATGGATTATATTAATTCAGAGCTCTTTTCAGTTGTGATATACCCAAGTCTCAGTATCATAAATGTTTTTTAAAAGTGTATTCCAGCTTTTAGATTAACAGTTTTATAGAAGAGAATGTTTTTCATTGTTAGATGAATCCAAACATTACCTTGTGTTTGACTGAAGCTTGCTAGGCCCTCGAATTTTAAGATAGTTTTACTAATTATATACTAATATTCATTGTTCGAGGAAAGCTATGCCTTCTCACTTAACACAATTTGGTTTCAGATCAGTTTAAACTTATTGGAAAAGTTGCACTCCACTTACAGAAACTTAAAGCATGATTCATATTCACAACATCTGAATTCTAGGTTTTCAAAAGTGGTGACTTAATTATGATGCGTAAATGGGGTTATCTCTCCATCTATTGACGGCCCCCAAATGTGGGCAACGATGGGGTGGAAGCCAGTGGTGCAGGCAGTGAGAGTTCACCTGAGGCAGAACAAAGGAGATAGAATTTTATTGAATACAGGGCAAGGAGCTGTGAGCAGGACAGCAGAGGAGAGGCAGTGAGTGGGGGCCATTTTTTAAAGGGGGAGGAAGATGAGGAGATATGGTGACATATGGAATCTTCCCTTTTTTGGGAACTGTGTCTAGTTGTAAGTAACCTGTTGGTCAGTTAGGGCCTATGGATATTTTGAAGTGGATCACCTGATGGGCCTGACTGTATTCAGCCAGATGGTCACCTTGGCCCTTCTGCCTTGCACTGCACAAGCCTGTTTGCCTCAAAGCAGACTCTACATTAATTTCCACCAAATAGTGCTGCAGTATATCAAGACCCGTGATTTCATTGAACTGATAGCAATTAAGCAGTGGGAAATACCTGAGTCGGAAATTTCTTTTTGATTAATCCACCTGTCTGATTTGGTTTAATTAGCTCCATTTCCTTAAACACCACAGTGAAATACAATCTTGATCCACTAGGATCTCAACTGATTTGGTTTCTTAAAGCCCTTCTACTTCAAAAGGTCTTGAATTTAGGAGAATATAGACTATGGAGTTGGGTCTGGGAGCACACCTAGTCTCCTTCCAATCTCCCTTTCCCCCACTATCTCTGTGACTTAGGGCAAGTTGCTTGATTGTTTTGAGCTCCTTTCTTCATCTGTAAAATCAGATTATCTACCTTGCAGTAGATTGAATTGTATGTATAGTAATTGGCATGTTCTCACTCGATAAATTGAGATGGATATAACTGTATCTTAGAAGATTTCAAAAAAATATCTTCTGGAGTTTCTAAAATCTAGCCCTCTGACAGCTTGCAGACAAACTATACCTATATTCTTGGCTGCAACTTCTTCAGAACATGCCATGCAGTGGTAGCCCTGGAATGGGAGCATAAGCTATTTATCCTGCAGGTTCAAGTAAGTCTTAGTGTGGTAGAGCAGAGGGCCATGAGAATTGCAGAAGTTCCTGGGAAAAAAAACTCATCCTCAACCTAAGGAGTTAGGGCACCAGAGCTTGGTCTGGAAGTATAAGGGCCTCTTGGGAAGAGGTAGTTCCAAAATCAGTAGAATATGCACTGACCTTACCTTTTCCAAGGATTTGAAGAAAAGTAGAGAAGGAAAAAAAGAATCAGTGCCACTGTAACCTCAGTGTTACTCTGGAATGTCTGAAATATAAATAGGGGAAGTGTTGAAGACAAAAGACATGCCATCTGTAGTTGAGGGATTCGTACAACCAATACGTGGGGCCTAAGAAGGCCTTAGAAACCTGGAGTGGAACCACACAGTTGCAGGCAATGTCATGTAATGGCCTAGAATCCTTCAGTCAGTAGCACAGGCAGATAAATAGAATAGCGAGGCATCCCAGATGACTCCCTGTATAATTTTTGAAAGGGATTTGGACTGATGCATGAGTGTCATTCACCCAGTTTACCGGGGACTGCTGAGCAGAGGGCTTCTACTTGAAATTATTTTAGTGTTGCTCTTTTCTGGTGTGACTTGGATAAGGTGGGTTTCATCATCAGCTGGAACCAGGTAAAAATACAAATACAGATAATACTGCCAGAGCCAATTCCTTTATGATGCAATAATTTGACTCTCAAATGTTACAAACTGTACAAATGAGTGGTGCAATGGCAGCTTGGACACCTGACTTCACTGTGACCTGAATAAATGTTGAAATTTAAAACCCATATATTGCTTATTCTCTTCCACAGCTTCTCTATTTAGTTTAGTTTCCTACAAAATCATAGGGGATGCTTACTAAAAATACAAGTTAATGAACCCTTCTCTTGGGTGATTAGGCCTTACTAGTTGACATATGAAAACAAATTCTACATTTTAAGCACTTTACTAAAAACTAACGTGTGTGTCGTTAAGTGAGGTAGGTCATACAAGCTGCACTGATACAAGGTACCAGGAACCCAGTGAAAGGACTCCAGAAAAACACCATCATCCACCTTCACCCTCCGCTCAAAGACTTAAAATTACATTCAGTCAATATGATGTCTTAACATGGGAAGAGTGGGGAGAGACCATGTCTCTTCCCCCTCTTTGTCGCAGGGTAGAATGGCTCATCGTTCTCTGCATCTTTTCTTGACTGACATATCAAAAAGCTACTTGGCATCTCTGCATTGGTTCATTAAATCTATTTAGTCCAGACTTAGGACACTTGATTATCACAGGACCTCTCCTTGAGGTGGCCAAATAGAGGGGTATATGTTTTCATGTCTCCCAGTAGATCTAAGCCAGAACAAGTAGAAATCCAATCTCCATTGCAATCAGGACCTATTGCTTGAAACAAAGAGGCTCCTAATATGTTCATCTTGACCAAGATTCAGTTTAAATCTGTAGTATCCCAAACTAGGTTTAGGAGGCCGGAAAATAACACCCCTTCGCTTCTTCCAATCTGCGCCCTCACTGTTTTCTATCTGCACCAGTCACCTGCCATAAAAATATCCTTATCCTGTATCTGATAGTGCCTTCTTCTCTTGTGGATGTGTGGGCCTATTTGGGTCATATCTAAGCTTTCAGGGTTTAAAGCTTCTCAAACTGTAGTGTGCCAACACCATGCTTGGAGAGAGTTGTGTGATATGCACATTCCTGAGCCTCCCCACCAGATATTGATTTCCTAGGCATAGGAAGGGGCCTTTTTATAAAGTACCCCAGGTGATTTGGATTTACACTATCAATGGATCTCACTTAGAGAAATACAGGCCTGAATGTTCATAGGTAAGTCTAAGTAGAAACATTACATGAGAGATTTAGGAACATAATTCAGAGGGGAGAGTAAGAAAGATTAGAAACTCAACACCAAAGAAACAAACAATCCAATCATGAAATGGGCAAAAGACATGAACAGAAATCTCACAGAGGAAGACATAGACATGGCCAACATGCACATGAGAAAATGCTCTGCATCACTTGCCATCAGGGAAATACAAATCAAAACCACAATGAGATACCACCTCACACCAGTGAGAATGGGGAAAATTAACAAGGCAGGAAACAACAAATGTTGGAGAGGATGCGGAGAAAAGGGAACCCTCTTATACTGTTGGTGGGAATGTGAACTGGTGCAGCCACTCTGGAAAACTGTGTGGAGGTTCCTCAAAGAGTTAAAAATAGACCTGCCCTATGATCCAGCAATTGCACTGTTGGGGATTTACCCCAAAGATACAGATGCAATGAAACGCTGGGACACCTGCACCCCGATGTTTATAGCAGCAATGGCCACGATAGCCAAACTGTAGAAGGAGCCTCGGTGTCCATCGAAAGATGAGTGGATAAAGAAGATGTGGTTTATGTATACAATGGAATATTACTCAGCTATTAGAAATGACAAATACCCACCATTTGCTTCAATGTGGATGAACTGGAGGGTATTATGCTGAGTGAAGTAAGTCAGTCGGAGAAGGACAAACATTATATGTTCTCATTCATGTGGGGAGTATAAATAATAGTGAAAGGGATATAAGGGAAGGGAGAAGAAATGTGTGGGAAATATCAGAAAGGGAGACAGAACATAAAGACTGCTAACTCTGGGAAACGAACTAGGGGTGGTAGAAGGGGAGGAGGGCGGGGGGGGGTGGGAGTGATTGTGTGACGGGCACTGGGGGTTATTCTGTATGTTGGTAAATTTAACATCAATAAAAAAAAAAAAGAATTCCAAAGATTTTTGGAAAGCAACTACAGTATGGTTTTCAAACTTTTTATTTGGAACCAACTGTAAGAGACAAAAAATACACTTTTCCCATCATCATAATGTATACATAAAAAAACATGCATTGCATTCTTATGAGATACACACTGCATCTCCATTCTTTCCTATTCTATTTTCAGCAATTGCCCCCAGTATGGAATTTTGTTTAAAAAGACAGCTTTGTCTGGTTGTTTTTACAACTTCACATGGCCTGGCTGTTTGAGTCGTTTCTGGAATTTACCAAGGACTCTTATACTCACCCCTTGTTGCATTGGACAACACCTTCACCATTTCAGTGGATGTTCTGAAAGCCCTTCATGCTTTCCAGTGAGTATCCATTGGCTGTTGGTGGCTCTCCTGTTCTCAGGTCTGTCAGACATTCCGTTTTCCCTTGGCTTTCTCCTGTACAGATCTTGCTACCACACAGCTCTTGCAACTGTGGGTGTTTATCTCCATTCATTTGTGTTTTCAGGTCCGTGGAGACACTTTGCCATTTGGTTAACTGGTAAATGTTATCTATGAGTTTTGGGGTTTGGCATCTAGTTTCCGTTTTTATGTGGGAATTTGAAGGATTAAAAGAATTAATTTGGATTAAGAAACTGTGCTACTACCCCTGCCACTTCATCTTGTGTGTCTTTAAGCAATGTATTTTGATTAGTTTTGGCTTTTACTTTGGAAATTATATAAGTGGGAATGAATGTTCTTACCATACCTTTCTTTTTATCCACACTTTATATTTTTGAAATTTACCTTATAACTGTATTCATTCATTTTTGTTACTATAGTTATTATATGAATATCTCACAATTTATTTATCCACTCTTCTGGTAATAACATTTCTCACTTTTTGCTAATTATGGATGAGGCTTTGGTGTATTTTCTATACTTGTCTCCTAATACACATTTGTAAGATTTTCCAAGAGAACATACCTAGATAGATATTAACTGATGTTACTTTTCTTGAATAACAGATGAAGTTGAACATCTTTTCATGTGTTACCCACTGGCCAGTTTCCTCTTGTGTGAAATGATGGTTCATGGCCTTTGCACTTTTCTATGAGAATGCTTGATTTTTTTTCTTATTGCTATAGAAGAGTTCTTTATATAGTATGGATATTATAACATATTATAATATTATAACATGTGTAATGAATGTATAATAACATAATATTATATTATAACATATACTTTCCAGATTACATATTCTCCAAATATTCTTTTTCCGATTTGCGCATTGCCATTTTTACTGTCTCCTTGTCTTTTCAAAAAAGACAATTCTTAATCTTCTGTGTAATAAATTTTATCAATCTTTTATGAATTTTGCTTTTAATGTCTTGTTTATAAAATCCTTCCCTACCTTTAGATTATAAAGATGTTCTATATTTTCTTCTAAATATTTTGACACTTGCAGCCAAGAATACTTTATCCAGCAAGGCTCTCATTCAGAAGAGAAGGAGAGATAAAGAGCTTCCGAGACAGGCAGAAACTGAAAGAATATGTGACCACCAAACCAGCTCTGCAAGAAATTTTAAGGGGGACTCTTAAAATTCCCCTTTAAGAAGAAGTCCAATGGAACAATCCACAAAAACAGGGACTGAATAGGTATCATGATGACACTAAACTCATATCTTTCAATAGTAACTATGAACGAGAATGGGCTTAATAACCCCATCAAAAGACGCAGGGTTTCAGACTGGATAAAAAAGCAGGACTATTTGCTGTCTACAAGAGACGCATTTTAGATCTAAGGACACCTACAGACTGAAAATAAAAGGTTGGAGAACCATTTACCATTCAAATGGTCCTCAAAAGAAAGCAGGGGTAGCCATCCTTATATCAGATAAACTAAAATTTACCCCAAAGACTGTAGTGAGAGATGAAGAGGGACACTATATCATACTTAAAGGATCTATCCAACAAGAGGACTTAACAATCATCAATATATATGCCCCGAATGTGGGAGCTGCCAAATATTTAAATCAATTAATAACCAAAGTGAAGAAATACTGAGATAATAATACACTTACACTTAGTGACTTCAATCTAGCTCTTTCTACACTCAATAGGTCTTCTAAGCACAACATTTCCAAAGAAACAAGAGCTTTAAATGATACACTGGACCAGATGGATTTCACAGATACCTACAGAGCTTTACATCCAAACGCAACTGAATACACATTTTTCTCAAGTGCACACGGAACTTTCTCCAGAATAGACCACATACTGGGTCACAAATCGGGTCTGAACCGATACCAAAAGATTGGGATCGTCCCCTGCATATTCTCGGACCATAATGCCTTGAAATTAGAACTAAATCACAACAAGAAGTTTGGAAGGACTTCAAACACGTGGAGGTTAAGGACCATCCTGCTAAAAGATGAAAGGGTCAACCAGAAAATTAAGGAATAATTTAAAAGATTCATGGAAACTAATGAGAATGAAGATACAACCGTTCAGAATCTTTGGGATGCAGCAAAAGCAGTCCTGAGGGGGAAATACATCGCAATACAAGCATCCATTCAAAAACTGGAAAGAGCTCAAATACAAAAGCTAACCTTACACATAAAGGAGCTAGAGAAAAAAACAGCAAATAGATGCTACACCCAGCAGAAGAAGAGAGTTAATTAAGATTCTAGCAGAACTCAACGAAATTGAGCAGAAGAACTGTGGAACAGATCAATAGAACCAGGAGTTGGTTCTTTGAAAGAATTAATAAGATAGATAAACCATTAGCCAGCCTTATTAAAAAGAAGAGAGAGAAGACTCAAATTAATAAAATCATGAATGAGAAAGGAGAGATCACTACCAACACCAAGGAAATACAAACAATTTTAAAAACATATTATGAGCAGCTATACGCCAATAAATTAGGCAATCTAGAAGAATGGACGCATTTCTGGAAAACCACAAAGTACCTGAACCTGAACAGGCCAATAACCTGGGAGAAATAGAGAACCTGAACAGGCCAATAACCAGGGAGGAAATTGAAGCAGTCATCAAAAACCTCCCAAGACACAAAAGTCTAGGGCCAGATGGCTTCCCTGGGGGAATTCTATCAAACGTTTAAAGAAGAAACCATACCTATTCTACTAAAGCTGGTTGGAAAGAAAGAGATGGAGTACTTCCAAATTCGTTCTATGAGGCCAGCATCACCTTAATTCCAAAACCAGACAAAGACCCCACCAAAAAGGAGAATTACACACCAATATCCCTGATGAACATGGATGCAAAAATTCTCAACAAGATACTAGCCAATAGGATCCAACAGTATATTAAGAAAATTATTCACCATGACCAAGTAGGATTTATCCCCGGGACACAAGGCTGGTTCAACACTCGTAAAACAATCAATGTGATTAATCATATCAGCAAGAGAAAAACCAAGAACCATATGATCCTCTCATTAGATGCAGAGAAAGCATTTGACAAAATACAGCATCCATTCCTGATCAAAACTCTTCAGAGTGTAGGGATAGAGGGAACATTCCTCAACATCTTAAAAGCCATCTACGAAAAGCCCACAGCAAATATCATTCTCAATGGGGAAGCACTGGGAGACTTTCCCCTAAGATCAGGAACAAGGCAGGGATGTCCACTCTCACCCCTGCTATTCAACATAGTACTGGAAGTCCTAGTCTCAGCAATCAGACAACAAAAAGACATTAAAGGCATTCAAATTGGCAAAGAAGAAGTCAAACTCTCCCTCTTCGCTGACGACATGATACTCTACATAGAAAACCCAAAAGACTTCACCCCAAGATTGCTAGAACTCATACAGCAATTTGGCAGTGTGGCAGGATACAAAATCAATGCCGAGAAGTCAGTAGCATTTCTATACACTAACAATGAGACTGAAGAAAGAGAAATTAAGGAGTCAATCCCATTGACAATTGCACCCAAAAGCATAAGATACCTAGGAATAAACCTAACCAAAGAGGTAAAGGATCTATACCCTAAAAACTATAGAACACTTCTGAAAGAAATTGAGGAAGACACAAAGAGATGGAAAACTATTCCATGCTCATGGATTAGCAGAATTAATGTTGTGAAAATGTCAATGTTACCCAGGGCAACTTACACGTTTAATGCAATCCCTGTCAAAATACCATGGACTTCTTCAGAGAGTTAGAACAAATTATTTTAAAATTTGTGTGGAATCAGAAAAGACCCCGAATAGCCAGGGGAATTTTAAAGAAGAAAACCATAGCTGAGGGCATCACAATGCCAGATTTCAGGTTGTACTATAAAGCTGTGGTCATCAAGACAGTGTGGTACTGGCACAAAAACAGACACATAGATCAATGGAACAGAATAGAGAATTCAGAAGTGGACCCTCAACTTTATGGTCAACTAATATTCGACAAAGGAGGAAAGACTATCCACTGGAAAAAAGACAGTCTCTTCAATAAATGGTGCTGGGAAAATTGGACATCCACATGCAGAAGAATGAAACTAGACCACTCTCTTGCACCATACACAAAGATAAACTCAAAATGGATGAAAGATCTAAATGTGAGACAAGATTCCATCAAAATCCTAGAGGAGAACACAGGCAACACCCTTTCTGAACTCGGCCACAGTAACTTCTTGCAAGATACATCCACAAAGGCAAAAGAAACAAAAGCAAAAATGAACTATTGGGACTTCATCAAGATAAGAAGCTTTTGCACAGCAAAGGATACAGTCAACAAAACTAAAAGACAACCTACAGAATGGGAGAAGATATTTGCAAATGACCTCTCAGATAAAGGGCTAGTATCCAAGATCTATGAAGAATTTATTAAACTCAACAGCAAAGAAACAAACAATCCAATCATGAAATGCACAAAAGACATGAACAGAAATCTCACAGAGGAAGACATAGACATGGCCAACATGAGAAAATGTTCCGCATCACTGGCCATCAGGGAAATACAAATCAAAACCACAATGAGATACCACCTCACACCAGTGAGAATGGGGAAAATTAACAAGGCAGGAAACAACAAATGTTGGAGAGGATGTGGAGAAAGGGGTACCCTCTTACACTGTTGGTGGGAATGTGACCTGGTGCAGCCACTCTGGAAAACTGTGTGGAGGTTCCTCAAAGAGTTAAAAATAGACATGCCCTACGACCCAGGAATTGCACTGCTGGGAATTTACCCCAAAGATACAGATGCAGTGAAACGCCGGGACACCTGCACCCGATGTTTATAGCAGCAATGTCCACAACAGGCAACAGCTACATGTTGATAGCCATAAGCAGAAATTTGTTTTCTATACGTGCATGGAAATGTTAATACTATTATCTTGTCTTTGTGGATTTTTCCTACAAGTAAAAGCATTTTCATAAATAATTGTTAATTGATTATATAGAGATGTCTATGAAAATTGCAAGGACTGGGGGATCCCTCGGTGGCGCAGTGATTTGGCGCCTGCCTTTGGCTCAGGGCGTGATCCTGGAGACACGGGACTGAGTCCCATGTCAGGCTCCCTGCATGGAGCCTGCTTCTCCCTCTGCCTGTGTCTCTGCCTCTCTCTCTCTCTCTGTCTCTGTCTCTCATGAATAAATAAATAAAATCTTTAAAAAAATTGCAAGGAAAAAAATTGCAAGGACTGGATTAATCTCTACCTAATTTGCAGCTAGGAAATTAAAGCAGAGAGAGGTTAGAGAAAATTTCTTAGTGATAGAGTTAAGAAGTAAAGAGGCTGAAGGGCCCAGGGTGCCTGATCTCAGGTCATCTCCTCCCTGTTACTGGGTAATGTTGAGAAACTGTCCTCTTATGCTGTGGAAGATCAGAATGCAAATTATTTTTAGGAACATGTTACCAGCTTTCTAAGGAGAGAGCTCTTTGAGAGGACTCAAGTCTTGGGAAGGACCAGAGGAGTTGCAACCATGTTTTATTTACATCTAAAGACAAAGTTTGGAGCTTCTTTACACTCACTCATCAGCTACTACTCATTACCCATTAGCTAATATCTATCTAGGTCCAGAATTTTAGTGAAAATAAGGTGGGAGAGGTAACGCAGCAAGTCAAAGGGGAAAAAAATGGCAAAGATATTTGGGGAAGTTTATATTCCTGGAAACTTCTATTTCTTATAGATGCCATTCTCTACAGATTCTCCTTTTGGCTTTGTAGGTTTCTATATCGCTCTGTTGCTCTTGATGATAATGTAGTCACAAACGTTAAATTCACAGCAGGCTAGATGAGGAGATGCCAGCTATATTTTATCCTAGGCATTTGCATACACACTCATGTATTTAACGTTATTTCATCACAAGAGGGATCATTTTGTCTTGAGGATTTAACACTTATTTTACTAAGTCTGATTTGCCATCAAAACTGTTGCTATTTAAATTATGTAAGAAAATGTTTGTCTTGTCCTGTCTGTAGGCACCCACTAGATGTTGCTAAAGGGCTGTGGAAAAAACCATCAGCATTTTCATTTAAGGCTTCAGTTATAAAACTAGAACTCAAAGGAATCATAGAGCTGTCAGAAATAGTAAGCATAGAACTTAAACACAGAAACAATAAAATAAATATAAAATAAAATAAATCTTCAAAAGATAGGAAGTAAGACTGACAAAGGAGTGAATATTTAAAGGCAATATTGACATAGTTGAAATTTGTGCATTAGTCTTGTGACGTGACATCAAAAAAATTACTTTTTTGTTATAAAAGTATTATATTACCATTTAAACAATTAGGACAATGTAAAAAACTATAATGGAGAAAATAATTACATAGAACTCTTTCACTCAGTGTGACTATCTGTTACCATTTTAGCACATTTCATACCCTTCCATTTTTTCTCTATACCTTTTTAAATATAAAATATTATACATATTATAATTTTTGTTTAATTATATAAAAATAACATATATACTTTTATCTCATAAAATATCACATGTATATTATATATGTGTATATGTAATATATATAATTTTTGTTCTGTCTTTATATATATACATCATATGGAAGCTATGAAACATAATTAACAGTCAACTGTGATGAACTATACAACTCAAGACATAACATAGGACATCACCAATTCTTTTGAGTTTCTTCTGAACTCCTCCCCATATTACTCATCTGTCTTCCCAGAGAGGCAATCAGTACCCTGAATTTTCTTTTTAAATTATCCCTTTACGGGGCACCTGGGTAGCTCAGGGGTTGAGTGTCTGCCTTTGGCTCAGGTCATGATCCCTGCGTCCTGGGATGGAGTCCTGCAAAGGCTCCCCACAGGGAGCCTTCTCCCTCTGCCTATGTCTCTGCCTTGCTCTGAGTATCTCTTGAGGAAGTAAATAAAATCTTTAAAATAAATAGGAAAATAAATAATCCCTTTAGTTTGAGTTTTATCATATACCAATGGGTCCTAAATAACATATTTTTTGTTTGTTTTTAAACTTTGTAAGAATGAGTTCTAAAACTCATCAATGTTGATATGTTCATTTCTTTTTTTCAGCCATAAGATATCCTAATCCGTAATATCCCACAATTTATTTATCCATTCTCCTCCTGATAAACATTTAGATCTATTCTCTCACGGAAGGCTAATTGGATTGTTTACATTTTGGGTTATTATGAGTAATATACATGTGTCCTTATGCCAGTGTGCAGAAGTTTTTCTAGAAGAAGAACCCCTGGATTATAGGACACTTGTTTTATGTTTATCCCAAATGATTTTTTTCGTGTATGTAATGACATAGGGGACAAGTTTCATTATTTTCTCCCATATGAGTATCCAGTTATTCTCATACCTCATGTTAAAAAGGTTAGCATTTCTATATTCAATTGACTTAGCACTTCCACATATTATTAAAACAGTCATAAGATGTTCCCTGACATACAACAACTGCCAGAGTTAAAGGCAGATGAAGCATAATGAAACTACAGAGTGTTGGTCTCTTCTCCCATTATTGGTACTATGAAAAAATGTAAATGTGTGTTTTAGTTTAAAATATCATGCTGTAGACAATGGTTACAAAAAGAGAGGTGTGGCACAGTAAAGGAAAGCATTCAATGAGATGAAGGAAGACAGTCCTCTACCTTTCACATGGTCTTCCTCCCATAACATCTGCATTGTTGAATAAAGGGCTAATTCACTTTCCTCCAAGTAGGATTCACAGAACTGAGACTTCTAAAACCCATTCTACAAATTACTGTTTCTTTCCTGGTTCTCCTCCCCTCAGCTAACCATAAAGTATGGCCACTCTGGTGCTGGAGTATGGGGAAGACAGAGATGGGGGGAAGGAGATAGGAAAATTCTTGCAAGGGTGGAGTCAAAGGTGCACTGGAGCCAGCTTCTACTACTAGTTTGTAAGAATCAAATTGTTAAATTTTCAGGAATTTAAATAAGTAAATAAATTTTCAGTAATTTGTAAGTTATTAAGTATAGTCACTATTAAAAATTTAAGTATATAAACTTATAATTGAATAAGTCATCTTAAAAATAAAGGCAATAAATACCAAATTTCATCACTTCCTCATTATTCTGTTAAATTTTACTATGGGGCTAGATTCTGTGGTTAACTAAGTGGAGGAGAAGGAGAATAAGGAAAGAAGAAATAATGTGCAGAATAAATTTTGGATACCACAGAAATCTGTCAATTCTAGAAATCAGGACTCCTGATTCCCTCCAGAGGGAGGGTTGTTAAACACTTATTTATCAGCATAGCATTGACTAATATTGTCCTAAGGCAGCTTTGCACTCTCTGGGTCCAGTTTTTATTTAAAGCTGACTCTATCAAAAGTGATTTTGTAATGTTTTGGAAACCTGACCCACCACTGATGATCTCTCTCCTGCACCCCTTGATCTGGGAGTACATACCCTGTTTTGATGATGCCTTTCCCATTCTTGGAATACAGAATACAGAAGTCCACTTCTATCTTCTCTGCTGAGGACTGTTTTCCCTTTAGACGATCCTTTTGACAAGATATAACTAGGCTGGTTCTCTCTTGAGCATATCTCCTAACTAGCTTGCAAGAAACACTGTTTTCCCAAACAAATATTGGTAGTACATATTGATTATACTATGATACTATGATACAGAGTATGATACTAATCATACTCTGTGTTCCACCATCAGAACCAATCAGAGCCTCTTACTCATTAGGTTTCTCCATTTCCTCTGCTGATTCAATGGACTTCAATATTATAATATACCTTTTTGTCATTTATTAGAATAACAGGTGCTATCAGTTATTCTCCAGTTTTTCATCACAAAATATTAATTATCAATGAGGTTACTATTTTAAATTTCATAGTACTTTTGAAGTGTTTTCATATATATTTTGTGCCATTTTAAAGTTGAGCTTCTATCTTAAATTTTGCACTAAGAAAGGACATACCTATAGGAGTTGTGATCAGAATATTCCTATACAAGTGAATCAGCTATAGTGACCACTGAAAAACAATGTAGGTACTGAACCAACAACTAATTCTGTGTAAGCCTGCCTTTGTATGCTCTCACATTTTGCAGTTTTTCAGAAAAGGTCTCAAGTATCCTGATTTTTATGGTTATGCATATATCTCATTCACAAAACAGTTCTTTTATTAAAGTAAACCTTTTTTCTTTTAAAGTAAGCTCTAGGCCCACCATGGGGATTGACCTTACAACTCTGAGATCAACAGTTGCTCTGCTGACTGAGCCAGCTAGGTGTCCCTTACTTATAAAACAGTTCTAATTTGTGCTGAATACCATGTGAATTGCTTGAGTTAATGGACAGCAACACTTTCTAAAAAATGTTTAAATCTGGGCAGCCTGGGTGGCTCAGCAGTTTAGCTCTGCCTTCAGCCCAGGGTGTGATACTGGAGACCTGGGATCCAGTCCCACATTGGGCTCCCTGCGTGGAGCCTGCTTCTCCCTCTGCCAGTGTCTCTGCCTCTGTGTGTGTGTCTCTTGTGAATAAATAACCTAAAAATCTTTTTAAAAATGTTTAAATCTTTGAGTTATTGAAGATTTACACCTTGTACATATTCTACTTCTTGCTTTAGTGCTTGGGCCTCATCTCATCCCACTCTCCCCTTACTCCCCAGCTCCAAGCACACAAGTCTCCTTTCTGTTTTCCTAGTTGGCTCAGAACTTCTGCAATTATGTTCCTGCTTTAGCTATTAGTTCAAAAGTCACCTCCTCAGAGAGGCCCTCTCTGATCATATTCTCTATCTCAGCAACCTATTAATTCCCTTCAGGCATGCATTACTCTCTGATTATCTCATTCTTTCAAGTACTTGTTTATTGTGTGCTTCATCCGCAAAGGACAGTAAAGGAAATGCCCTTATTCTCAGCCCTCCTTCATGGCACTGAGTCTCACTATCATCTATGGGTTAGCATAGGATTATTGGATATGACTTTGGGATTTTCCTTCCTAATGAAAATTTGAGATGCTAGGGCTGACACTATCCTTTTAATTCACGTTTAAAGCAAGTAAAGAATTCCCACACAGGACTTCTTTAAAGACTTACAGCCTATAGAATTAAGCAATTAAAATTTAATTATAGTTCTTGGGGGGCAGGGCCAGATGGCGGAGGAGTAGGGTCCCCCAATCACCTGGCCCCACCAACTTACCTTTCAAACCATCCTGAAAACCTACCAATTCGACCTGAGATTTAAAGAGAGAACAGCTGGAGCCCTACAGCGAGAAGAGCTTGTGCTTCTAACAAGGTAGGAAGACGGAAGAAAATAAAATAAAGAATCAAGTCGGGTAGGGGCCGCGAGGAGCCGGGCTAAGGGGGGCAGGGGAGCCTCCGGACAGGAAAGCCCCGCCCGGGAGAAGCGGGAACTTTAAGAATCTGCCCCGGATTCTTCCTGGATGGAAAGGCGCTCGCAGGGAACTGGGGGGAGGGGGAGGGAACGCAGGGGTGCAGTGGAGCCTCCAGTCTCCCGGGGTCACTAACAAGGAGGTGCACCCGGAGAGAGTGCACCCACCCCGCGGCTGAGCTCCGTAAGGGCTGGAGCGCCCGGTGGGGCCTGGGGAGAAGCCGGTCGGTCAGGGGGCGCTGGGGGTGCTGCGCCCTGCTGCTTGGGGAGCCGCGGCCCGGGAGCGATTCCAGCAGCACAGACCCCGGAGCCCAGGGCGCTGGGGGACACAGTCGGGATCCTGCGCTCCTCCGGGACGGGTGGAGGCCGGGAGGGCCCAGGACAGCGGGGACACTCCCCTGCCAGCGCCCCGAGCTGTACAGGTCAGCGGCCCCCGCCCCGGAGCACCCAGGCCCCTGCGGACCCAGAGCTGTGGTGGTTACAGCAGGAGCTGACTCCAGGGCTGGGGAGCTGGCGGCGGCCAGTGGTGGTGTTCCTCCTGGTGTCACCCTGTGCCTGGGAGCCGGGGTGGGGGGTGGGAGGGGTGGGGGGGCAGCACCAGGGGACAGAGGCCTCAAGGCACCGGCAGGGGGCGGGGCGGCGCCCCCAGGTGCACACACCTGAGCATCAGCACAGCAGCCCCTCCCCCAGATGACCAGCTGGAAGGACAGGGGAAGAGCAAGTTCTTGACCAAGCAGTGCTGGAGAGCTCCAGGGGAAGTCGTGGGATTTACAGTATACAGAACCAGAGGATACCCCTCCTTGTGTTTTGTTTTCTTTTTTTTCTTTTTCTTCTTCTTTTTCCAGTACGACTCGTTTTTAGCCACTCTGCACTGAGCAATATGACTAGAAAGAAGAACTCACCACACACGAAACAAACAGTACTCTCTGCCACAGAGTTACAAAATATGGATTACAATTCCATATCAGAAAGCCAATTCAGAAGCACAATTATAAAGCTACTGGTGGCTCTGGAAAAAAGCATAAAGGATTCAAGAGACTTCATGACTGCAGAATTTAGATCTAATCAGGCTGAAATTGAAAATCAATTAAATGAGATGCAATCGAAACTGGAGGTCCTAACGATGAGGGTTAATGAGGTAGAAGAGTGAGTGACATAGAAGACAAGTTGATGGCAAGGAAGGAAGCTGAGGAAAAAAGAAAAAAAACAATTAAAAGACCATGAAGAAAGGTTAAGGGAAATAAATGACAGCCTCAGAAGGAAAAATCTACATTTAATTGGGGTTCCAGAGGTCCCTGCCCAGGCAGGGGTCCCTGCCAAGAGGGACAGAGGACCAGAAAGCATATTTGAATAAATCATAGCTGAGAACTTCCCTAACTTGGGGAGGGAAACAGGCTTTCAGATCCAAGAGATAGAGAGATCCCCTCCTAAAATCAATAAAAGCCGTTCAACACCTTGACATTTAACAGTGAAACTTGCAAGTTGCAAAAATAAAGAGAATATCCTTAAAGCAGCAAGAGACAAGAGGTCCCTAACTTATATGGGGAGAACTATTAGATTAACAGCAGCCCTCTCCACAGAGACCTGGCAGGCCAGAAAGGGCTGGCAGAATATATTCCGGGTCCTAAATGAGAACCACATGCAGCCAAGAATACTCTATCCAGCAAGGCTCTCATTCAGAATAGAAGGAGAGATAAAGAGCTTCCAAGATAGGCAGAAACTGAAAGAATATGTGACCACCAAACCAGCTCTGCAAGAAATATTAAGGGGGGACTCTGTAAAAGAAAGAGGAACCCCAAAGAAATAATCCACAAAAACAGAGACTGAATAGGTATTATGATGACACTAACTTCATATTTTTCAATACTAACTCTGAACGTGAATGGGCTTAATGATGCCATCAAAAGGCGCAGGGTTTCAGACTGGATTAAAAAGCAAGACCCATCTATTTGCTGTGCTTCTGCATAGCAAAGGGAAACAGTTGGCAAAACTAAAAGACAACCTACAGAATGGGAGAAGATATTTGCAAATAACCTATCAGATAAAGGGCTACTTTTCAATATCTATAAAGAACTTATTAAACTCAACAGCAAAGAAACAAACAATCCAATCATGAAATGGGCAAAAGACATGAACAGAAATCTCACAGAGGAAGACCTAGACAGGGCCAACAAGCACATAAGAAAATGCTCCACATCACTGGCCATCAGGCAAATACAAATAAAACCACAATGAGATCCCACCTCACACCAGTGAGAATGGGGAAAATTAACAAGTCAGGAAACAACAACTGTTGGAGAAGATGTGGAGAAAGTCCTCTTGCACTGTTGGTGGGAATGTGACCTGGTGCAGCCACTCTGGAAAACTGTGTGGAGGTTCCTCAAAGAGTTAAAAATAGATCTGCCCTACGACCCAGCAATTGCACTGCTGGGGATTTACCCCAAAGATACAGATGCAATGAAACGCCGGGACACCTGCACCCCGATTTTTATAGCAGCAATGTCCACAACAGCCAAACTGTGGAAGGAGCCTTGGTGTCCATCGACAGATGATGGATAAAGATTTGGTTTATGTATACAATGGAATATTACTCAGGCATCAGAAACGACAAATACCCACCATTTGCTTCGACATGGATGGAACTGGAGGGTATTTTGCTAAGTGAAGTAAGTCAATCGGAGAAGGACAAACATTATATGATCTCATTCATTTGAGGAATATAAAAAATAGTGAAAGGGATTAAAGGGGAAAGAAGAGAAACGAGTGGGAAATATCAGTGAGGGTGACAGCACATGAGAGACTCCTAACTTTGGGAAAAGAACAAGGGGTGGTGTTAAGGGAGGTGGGCGGGCGGTTGGGGTGACTGGGTGATGGGCACTGAAGGGGGGCACTTGATGGGATGAACACTGGGTGTTATGCGATATGTTGGCAAATTGAACCCCAATTAAAAAAATACAAAAAATTAATTACAGTTCTTAAGGATTAATTGGTTTCATGAATTTAGTACACTCAAAGATTCAAATTTTGGTATAATCAAATTTAATTTAATTTATTTAATTGTATTCTACCTTGTGTTTTTAAATTTTTGTACAAATATTTGGTGGTTTAAAAAGTACATAATGAAAAAAAAGTACATAATGCTTTTTTCAAGGTTTTTTCGCTAAGTCATTTTGTATTAGTATCATCAATCTGTTTTCCTTTTTAACTACTTTTTTCCCTCGTTTCTTAGGGTTTCTTCAAATCTAAAAGAGTTCTCATTCCTTTTTAAATATCCCATGATATTTAATTTAATCCCATAAATTTTTAATTTTAAGAAACCAGGTCATTTGTCCTATAGAGGTTCCCATGTCCCAGGTTTGGTAAATTTCATCTTCATGGTGTTATTATATTTCTCTTCCCCCTTCTCTCCCTGCAGATAATCTAGAGGCTTGATTAGATTCAGGTTTTTAACTGTTTTTGTTTTTTTTTTTTTTGTTTGTTTTTGGCCTAGACTACTTCATAGGTAAGTGCCACTTACCCTTCTTGCATTGTGCCAGGAGGCACATATTTGGTTGTCTCATTTTCAGTGATGTTAAGATTATCTTTGGACTTAAGTGCTGTCATCCTGATCTGTCCATTATAAAATTCTCCATCAGCTTTTTACCTAGGAATTTAGGAATGATTTAAACATGGAAGATGTGGGTGGGCAGGTGTGAAAAAACAGAGGTCTAGTTCTTTATTTTTTTGTTATGCCTAACTATTGCAGCTATTGATGATCATTGCCTAGATCCACTGTATCATGGGTTGCAAAATGATGATTTTCTAATTCTTTCATATCTCTTGAATTTGTTAGCTGTGATTTTTCTATAAAGAAATTTTTCCCTCATCAACTCTTTGGTCACCGTGAAATACCAATTGTGTAGAAACATCACGATAAATGCTTTATCCCCCCACTTTATTTATTTTTAGAATAATAAAATGGTACCTATCAACCTTCTAAGTTACTAATTATTATTTTAAAATGAAGTTCTAGGGCACCTGGGTGGCTCAGTCAGTTAAGTGTCTGCCTTGGGCTCAGGTCATGATCCCAGGGTCCTTGAATGAATCAGGTCATGATCCCAGGGTCCCTACATTGGGCTCCCTGCTTAGTGGGGAGTGTGCATCTCCCTTTCTGTCTGCTTGCTACTCCCCCTGCTTATGCGCTCTCTCTGTAAAATGAATAAATAAAACTCTTAAAAAAATGAAGTTCTGGATTTTTATACATTCAATGTGTTTCAATTTATTTGAGTGTTTAACTTAAACTAATTAAAAAAAAAAAAAAGCTAAGCTAGATTTCTTTTCAACATTGTTTGAATCATATCATACCTGAAAAGCCTGGGTACTTATGGAGGTTCAGTTATGTGACTCAACTTAGCCTTTTTATGTTTACATCAGTCTGAATTATATTTTTTCTTGTCACTTGCAAGCTAGTTTCTCACACAGATCAATTATTTTTCTATCTCTGTCTTGCAGTGAAACTTTGGATTTTCAAAAAAAACAAAGTTCCCTTTAAAATCATGCTAGCATTTATGTGGATCATCTCTGCTATTTCTTCTTTATGCTTTGAATCTTGGCAACTGTCTTGAATAAAATAAAAGAACTGAAGAAGCAAAAATAACTGACTCTTTACCACCAAAGGAGAAAGTATTTTAAAAAGAAATTTGAATCTCAGGCTTAGAAGTTTTCTATCCTTAGTTAAAGTTACCAGCCGCCTGGAGCAAGAGCTTTTATTTAGTTTAGGCGTATCTTCCCTTCTGGTGTGGGGCATTTAGAGCCACCCACCAGCCTTTTAATGGATATGCACTTTCCATTGCTGGCGATTACTTAACACTTTTTAAAAAGTGGAAAGAGAGCTAGCTGACCCAAGGAGTAGGTCAGCAGGAGAGTGGATGGAAGTTAGGGCTGATTTAAACCTGGAGGACTAGGTAGAGAGGTGTGAAAAACACAGAGGTCTAGTTCCCTGTATATTTATTACTGTCCTACCTAATGTACAAGAGTGGAAATGGGGAATAATCAAATACATTTATTTTTTTTAATTTTATTTATTTATTTGTGATAGTCACACAGAGAGAGAGAGAGAGAGAGGCAGAGACACAGGCAGAGGGAGAAGCAGGCTCCATGCACCGGGAGCCCGACGTGGGATTCAATCCCGGGTCTCCAGGATCGCGCCCTGGGCCAAAGGCAGGCGCCAAACCACTGCGCCACCCAGGGATCCCAATCAAATACATTTAAAAGACAATCACCAATCAAGTGTTTTAAACAGCAGTAGTTTAAATATGATCTAAATAGTAAGATAATAATGGGAAAGCCATTGCATGTAGAGAAAAGAGCAGTGAATCCGGGAGTCAGAAAACCCTAGTTCTATCCATTTATTCAGCAAACCTTTAAAGGCCTGGGGTGCGGGTGGCGCTGGAGATTTCAAAGTCAACACACTAGATGTGGAGAAGGGGTTCTCTCTTATCCCGAATCCGTCTTGCCAAGCGGAGCTCACTTGGTTTTGAATGTTTGGATTAACGACTTTCAAATACACTGAAACACACCAAATATATAAACCTAGTATTCCAGTCAAAGTCGTAACTGGCTATTTTTGCAAGTTGCTAAGGCACTATCATTCTAAAAATGTACAAAGGAAAAAAAAGTAAAGCATTTATTCAGCTTTTTTTTTTTTTTTTTTTTTTTTTACACAACTTGCATTTCAAGGCAATTAAAGAGTTCATGAGGGGGGATCCCTGGGGCCCGGCGGTGATCCCGGGTCCCCGGATCGAGTCCCGCGTGGGGCTCCCCGCGTGGCGCCTGCTTCTCCCTCTGCCTGGGTCTCTGCCGCTCGCTCTGTCTCTCATGAGTAAAATCTTAAAAAAAAAAAAAAAAAAGAGTTGGGGATCCCTGGGTGGCACAGCGGTTTGGCGCCTGCCTTTGGCCCAGGGCGCGATCCTGGAGACCCGGAATCGAATCCCACATCGGGCTCCGGGTCATGGAGCCTGCTTCTCCCTCTGCCTGTGTCTCTGCCTCTCTCTCTCTCTGTGACTATCATAAAGAAATATATATATATAAAAATAAGAGTTAATGAGGGGAAAATACATCGGTTAGGGTGGTTGATGACCTGCGAACTTAGGACAAACACGTCGGTCTTGCGCAGCTCGGGCAGGGCCGCCAGGCGGCCCGCGTAAAGGAGGCCCCGTGGCTTCGAGAGGCCCGCGCGGCGCCGGGGGGCTGCGGGGCCCTCCGGCCTGGGTCTCGCCCGCGCCGCGCCCCGCAGCAGCGCCCCGCAGCAGCGCCCCGCAGCAGCGCGCAGCTCCGGCCTCCTTCTTGCACAGCCGGCGCCGGCCTTCGGGATGCGGCTGGGGGGCGGGGCGGGGCCCGGGGAGCCCGCGGGCGGGCGCTCCGCCAGCCACTCCGGCCCCGGCGCGGGGTGTGCGCGGCGTCCTGCGGGCGCGGGGAGGCGGGGGGGGGGGGGGCGCGAGGGGGCCGCGTCCTCCACGGCGACGGCCGCAGCCGCGTGCGCGCCTGACCCTCTGGGACCAGGCCCGCCCGCCGCCTCCCGCGTTTTTCACTGACAGCTTCCCGCGACCTCCGGGTCCCTCTCTTTTAGCGAGAAGCGGGGAGTCAGAGGAGCGTAGACGAGGCTCCGCGTGCGCGGCGAAGATGGAGGCAGGCGGCCAGGCCGCAGACTATGACAGCGACGAGACGGTGATAGACGGGTCGGTGACGGAGAGCGACCCGGAGGAAGAGGAGCTGCCCTGGAGAAGGTGACCGCCGTCCCGCGGTTTTTTTTTTTTTTAAGGGGAGAATATTTTTATTTTCATGCTTTTTAAAGTCTTGATATAGAAGAAGAGGTAAACACAAACCACAAGTGAAAATTTTAACTAAATATGCAGACAGAGCAGGAGTCACTATAGAAAGTTCAGGCCTTTGTCCGTAACTTCAGAATTGGGGATTCTAATCTTAAAAAAAGGAAAATGCTCCATTCAGCACTTAGTTTCCTTATGTAGGGGTATATCTAGAATTTATGAATTAGCTTATAGTTCTGACATATTTATTAAGTCTGACTTTACTACAGAAATAGGATCTTTTTTTAAATAATAAATTTATTTTTTATTGGTGTTCAATTTGCCAACATACAGAATAACACCCAGTGCTCATCCCGTCAAGTGCCCCCCTGAGTGCCCATCACCCATTCCCCCCCACCTCCCCCCCTCCTCCCCTTCCACCACCCCTAGTTCGTTTCCCAGAGTTAGGAGTCTTCATGTTCTGTCTCCCTTTCTGATATTTCCCACACACAGAAATAGGATCTTAATACTTCATTCTCAAAACACTTTAAAACTCAATCTAATGCTTTTCTTTTTTTTTCTTTTTTTTTTTTAAGCTAATGCTTTTCTTTCAAGGATGTGGAAGGTGTTCCTCATTCAAGTCTGATTCATGGTTTTATAAAGCATAAAGATCATTTTATTATTTCATTATCTATATATGCAGGATTCTAATTTTTTTATGGTGATGTATTCAATGACAGAAACTTAAAGATAATTCCTTCTCAATTTATAAACCAAAAATTTAAAAGCCAAAATGCATGAAGTGATAGGAAGACATTTTTATGCACAAGCAAGCTACTGCTCTAAGGTGCTGGCATGAACAAAAATAACAGAAGTACAAATTATTTAACCTTTAAATAGCCTATATTTGCTACAAATCCATAAATACTTTAAATATATTTCCGCCCCGCGGGGCTCAGCCCTGAGCTTGCGGACAAACAAACGAGCCACGGCGGGCCCACCGTCCCGCTTGGGACTAAATGAGCCTTATGGCAAGTGGTTTCTGGCATCTGAAATAGAAACAGAAACCCCCGCCTTTCCCCTCATCCTGAGGCAAAGTCCTTTTGCCCGGGAAAAACGTGTGGGGTCCAAATTTCTGAAATGCGTTTTGCTTTAAGCAACTGGAAGCTCTGGTTTAGGCGACTGTTAACATAATTTCAGGAAAATACGTGACGGGGGAACCGTTACTTCCAAATTGGAAACGGAGAGTTTTATCAGAATAAAAAAAAAAAAAAAAAAAAAAAGATGGCCGGCAGGTCAGCGCCTCAGAGCCGTGGTGATGATTCTAGTTCTCCGCAGGCCCGAGGAGGCCGCTTCCCCTGCCCTGCGGGCCGGGCCGGCCGAGAAAACAAACATTGTTCTCATTCATTTGGGGAATATAAATAATAGTGAAAGGGCATATAAAGGAAGGGAGAAGAAATGTGTGGGAAATATCAGAAAGGGAGACAGAACATAAAGACTCCTAACTCTGGGAAACGAACTAGGGGTGGTGGAAGGGGAGGAGGGGGGGTGGGGGTGAATGGGTGACGGGCACTGAGGGGGGCACTTGACGGGATGAGCACTCGGTGTTATTCTGTATGTTGGCAAATTGAAAACTAATAAAAAATAAATTTATTATTAAAAAAAAAGGAAAAAAAAGGATCATCGCAATAAAAGGCGCGAGTCGGGGTGGAGGCTCGCGCCGGCGGCTGAGGGGCCGGCAGCCCTCAGGGCTCGCTGGGCCGCCGTCTGGGCAGAGGCGAGGGGTTGGGCAAGCCGCGCGGCGGGCGCGGGTGCTCGAGGCTGAGGGTGCGGGAGGCGGGCCCTGTGCGGCCCTGTGCGCTGGGGTTCCAGGAGTCGGTTCTTCCTGGAGAGAAGGTGGGCCTGGTGAGGACAGTAGGCCGAGGTCAGGAGAGGTCAGGATGGCCCGGGCCTGTAAAATGTTAACGAAGGAGGCGCATAATCCCACTTTCGTTCACTCAGGCATGCCCTAGACTAGGGCTTTGCAGATTTTAATGCCCTTATAAAATCACTCCAGAATCCTATTAAAATCAAGAGTCTAATTGAGGAGTTCGAGGGTAGGGTCTGGAATCCTGCGTTTCTAGCAAGCTTCCAGGTTAGAGTTGCAATTATTAAAGAGCAGAGATCCCCTTTGACAGAGCGAGGCTGTAGAGGTTAGCTGTGGCCCTCAAGTAGTAACAGACTTGGGTGAGGAGAACTTGACCGGAAGAAACAGTGGGAATGGAGGGGAAAAGGCAAATCTGAGAAATTTTGAGAAAGTAACGCGGCAGGAGATGGTGGTTAATCCGATATGCAGGATGAGGGAAGAGCTGCAAGTAAAGGATGATACCCAGGTTTTGGGGACATTGATTTGATGTATACCCAAAGTAAGAGTTGCTCTTGGTATACAGGGAGCATTGTCACTAATACGTTATCTTGTAAAACCACCACAGTCAAGATCCAGAATAGTTCCATCACTCCAAAAAAAAAAAAAGAAAAAAAAAAAAAAAACTTCCTGCTGCCCCCTTTGTAGTCAAGTCCTCAACCCATTTAAATCACTACTCTTATATGTATGATGTATTGTTGTTTTGTTTTTTTTTAAATCTTATTTCAGTCCCCCCTCCCCATCTTTGTTTCTCAGCACTGTGACTACAGTGTGTCTGGGCATGATTTCTGTGTGTGCTTTTCCTGTTTGGGGTTCACTGAGCTTATTGAATATATAAATTTATGCCTTTTACCAAACTTCAGAAGTTTTCTGTCATGAGTCCTTTAAATTTTTTTTATACCAATCTCTTTCTCCTCTTCTTCTGGAATTTCTTTCTTTCCTTCTTTCTTTCTTTCTTTCTTTCTTTCTTTCTTTCTTTCTTTCTTTCTTTCTTTCTTTCTTTCTTTCTTCCTTCCTTCCTTTCCTTCCTTCCTTCCTTCCTTCCTTCCTTCCTTCCTTCCTTCCTTCCTTCCTTCTTTCTTATTTTATTTATTTATTCATGAGAGACACACAGAGAGAGGCAGAGACACAGGCAGAGGGAGAAGCAGGCTCCTCCGGGGAGCCTGATGTGGGACTCCATCCTGGATGCCCAGGATCACGCCCGGAGCCAAAGACATGCTCAACTGCTCAGCTACACCCAGGCGTCCTGTTCCCATATCCCTGTAGCCTTATTAATTTTTTTTCTCAGTTCTTCAGACTGTGTAATTTCTATTGTTCTATCCTAAGAGTTACTTACACTCCTTTATCATCTCCATTCTGTTGTTGAGCCCATCCAGTGAATTTTTAACTTCAGATAATATAATTTTCTCTTCTAAAATTTCCATTGATTCTTGTTGATAGTTTTTCTCTACTGAGAACTTCAGTATTTTCATCTATTTGATTAGTGTTTACCTTTATCTCATAGATAATGATTTTAATAACTGCTTTAAAGTCTTTGTCTTGTTCCAACATCTTGGTCATGGGGGTGTAGTTCACATCTATTAATTACATTTTCTCTCAAGAATTGGATATTCCTGTTCTTCACGTGTTGAGTAATATTGGATTAAATCCTATGTATTTTGAATCTGTTATGGATTCTTGGTCCTGTTAAAGTCCTCTACCGGGTTGATTTTTGTTTTGTCAACCTTAGTAGGTTCTGACTGTATGTTCTGTTTTGCCTCCTATGAGTTGTGGTTACATCATCAGTCCAATTTCAGAGCCTTTACTATGCTTTTTTGAGTCTGATTCATGTATCACTCAGGGGTTAATCTGAAACTTGAGCAGTAGTTAGTATCATAGTTCAGTTCTCTGTGTTTTTGTTGTGCTTCTTTGAAGGTGCTTTGCGTGTGGACTGCTCAGGGTTGAGCCTGGGACTTATGTTGAATCACATATGGAATTAGGTGATTCCCCATTTCTGCCCTTTTTTTTTTTTTTCTTTCTGAAGGATTCTCATGCATCCTTTCTTCCCTATGCCCACATGCTGGTTCATATCACCAGAAATATTTCTCTGAGTGTTAGCCTTCTTCAGAGCAGTCCTTGGCAACTAAGGTCACCTTCAGGGGAAAGTGTTAAGAGAGAGAAGAAAATAAAAGATGCTCTCTATGTTCTTGGACATGTGATTCCTCTAGCAAGAGAGGCAGATTTTCTCTTGGGTTTTAAGTGCCCAAATTGCCATGGTTGGTAAGCAGTATAGCTCTGAGGCTAAAGAGAGAAAGCAAATAAAACCCAGAGATTTCCCCTTGCACTTTCTGGCATTCAGGGATCCTTTAAAAAAGGAGTCTTATCCCTAGAGATAGGGGATTTCTTCTGGAGTTTTTATTGTCTGAGCCCACTATGCATTCTGAGGATTAGACATGGAATCAAAGCTGGTGACAAATAAAGGACCACCAAAACAGAACAAAAACAACCTCTGAAATTCACCTTTTGCAAGGTATTCAGATATTGACTTCAGTCCTCAATCTACTCACTATTATTTACTTTTCAGATTCCTCAGGTAGTTTCAAAAAATATTCTATTTGAGTTTTTATGTAATGGATGGGAGGAATAGGCTTTAGATGGCTTACCCTATCTTGGCTGACCAATCTTTTTCTTCCCCTGTGATTCATTTAAAATGCTTCTCTGTGGTGCCACGCACATCATTTTTTTAGACCTCGTAGTTAAATAAAAACTAGTGTTCATCTCACTGGTATGGCAGTATGGTCAAAGTCTAAGCATTGCTGGAGCTGAATTGCCAGGCCATTGTTTTTTTTCTTCATCTTTTTTTTGCTTGTATGCAGTTCAGTTTGGCAGTTTTTCATTCAGAAGTTCCCAACTTTAATTAGGATGAGAGACACAAGTCCTAGTAGAGATCCCTAAGAGGCAAAACATACCGTTTCACACAGCTAAATAATCCTTAAGTGTTGCAGCTAGTAAAATCTTTTTTACTGAAATGGGAGAAAGGATTTGATGAACCTTTGGGATTAGGAAAGGCAAGGCTAAAAAGAACCAGGATGCCAGGTATGTTAGCTGTGTCTGAAAAAGCACTCTTTGAGAGTCTGGATTTGGCTCTAGCCTTCCATCTGGAAACCAGTCCAAAAATACATCCAGTCCTTTTTGTGGCTTGGTAGGTGTTGCTGTTAGTGAAATTTTGTGAAAATTCAAGTTGCTGACTAATAAGATTTTTGTTGGCTTGTAATTTTTCTGAGAGGCATGATTCATTTTTCCTCTGTGTACCCTGGGAACTCTTTATCAACTCTTGTGTTGTTTCATCTCTGCTAAAGGTAACTGTTCTATAACTCAAAGGGATATATCTCAAATTAATCCTATTCAGTACATTTCAGCTGAACCACATTAGTTCATTGTTACATGAATTTTTGTATACATTCAGGTCACATGTCTTCTGAACATTATGATTGCATATAGTAAAAAAAAAAAAAAAAACCTAATTCAACATAATTACCCAGAAAGATGAGTGTTAATTCTGTTCCCCTAGACAGACCAGTGGGGTCTTCATGTAAATTGCCTAAATAGAAAATACTTGTTACAAAGGATATACTTGGGGAAAGGAGGAAAAGAAAGCAAAGGAGACAAGGACTTAACCACATTAAGTTGACTAAAGAAAGCAACATTTTGAGCTCTCCTGGGTTGTTCAATCTTTTATGCCTCTAACCTGTAATTTCTGCTCAGGTTGTGATCTCAGAGCCCTGAGACAGAGCCCTGCCTTGGGCTACACACTCAGCGGGGAGTCTGCTTGAGATTTTTCTCTTTTCCTCTATTGCCCTCCTCGCTTCTGCTCCCATTCTCTCTCTCTCTCACTCTCTCTCTCTCTCAAATAAATAAATCTTTTAAAAAGAAAAGAAAGGAAAGCAACATTTTGGTCAGGATGTATATCAAAATAGTGGCAACTCCAGTGATAAAGCACAGTGGTGCCAAGTACCATTTTTAGACAACTAGATCTTTTAATGAATCAAAGCCTTAGTGTGACAGCTATCAAAACCTTGATAACTATAAAATTGAAACCCTAACTGTCCCAGAAAGTTTTATTGTACTTCGAACAAAACGGTGAAAAATATTTGAAAATTTCGATATGATTTTGCCTGAAAGTTTTCCTTTTAACTCACCCATCTAATTTCTACTTACCTCTTCTTTTGTTAGTATTTGCTACTATCTCATTTTTCCAGTATTTCAAAGTTAAATTTTATTAAAATAGTACATCTGTAATGAAGTGGTCAGTGACTTTTAGAATATTAGTTATTAGTGCAGTCTAGTATTTTGACTAGAATTCACTCAGAAATTAATGTCTATTTTCAGTTAATTTATTGACTAAACATGGATAAATAATTTTTCTGAGCCTAGTAAAATAATGTATAAGGAGATATCTCAGAAGTATTTACAATAATGAAAAAAAAGGAAGTGTTTTAGAATTATATAATGCCAAATAAATTATGATACACCCTTTTGAGGGAGTATTATCAATATTTAATGATTTTAGGAAGAATTTCAGTGACATTGCAAATGTTTAAGTAATATTAAGTGAGAAATGTAGGGACACCTGGGTGGCTCAGTGGTTTAGCACCTGCCTTTGGCCCAGGGCGTGATCCTGGGGTCCCGGGATCGAGTCCCACATCGGGCTCCCTGCATGGAGCCTGCTTCTCCCTCTGCCTGTGTCTCTGCCTCTCTCTCTCTCTCTCTTTGTCTCTCATGAATAATAATAATAAAAAAATCTAAAAAAGAAAAAAGTGAGAAATGTAGTTTCTAAAACTTTATACAGGTTGACCCAAACTTTGTAAAATAATTTACAATTCTGTCACACATAAGCCTCTATAGAAAGAAAGCTGGAAGGAAATACACCAAAGTCTTTTTTTTTTTTTTTAAGATTTTATTTATTTATTTGAGAGAGATAGACAGAGATAGCGACAGAGAGCACAAGCCAGGGAAGAGAGGGAGAAGCATGTTCCCCATTGAGCAGGGACTGCAACTGTGGGCTCAAGCCGAAGACCCTGGGATCATGACCTAATCCAAAGGCAGAAACATAATCAACTTGAGCCATCCAGATGCCCCTATACAAAAGTCTTATTACAGGTAGAATTATAGGAGGTTTATACTTCTTTTTATTGCCTACATTTTCTAGTTTTTTTTTTTTTGAATAGGTAATATAATATATTTACATGGGTCAAAAAATTTTTTTTAAGTATAAAAGGATGTATAGTAAAAATTCCTTTTCATCCCTATCTCTTCGGATACTCAGTCTTCTTTTCCACAGGCAACCAATATATTTGATTTATTTTATCCTCCCAGAGGTATTTTCTAAATTATGCATATATGTTCTCAAACATACATAAAATTGTTTTCTAAAAATAGAAGCACTCTGTCAAAGAGTTTGGGTGTTTGTAATCTTAACAATTGTATTATTTGGGTTTATCTCATAATTATAAAAACTTTTTTTCCTTCGTAATGATAAAATAATCCCTCCTTGGTTTCTGTTAGTACTTTTTGTTTCATTTTTAAACATTTACATTTTGATTCATGTGGAATTTTAATCTGGAGTACAGTGTGAAGTATGGATTCAACTAAATTATTTTCCAGATGTCTCCTTCATTGTCCCAATATTATTTTTTTTTTAAAAAAATCCTATCTTTTTTTCTGAGTTATAGAACAGTCCCATTCCCCTCCACAATTCCTTCATGCCTTTTTTTTTGGTATTATTTTTAGATTAAAAAGAAACCTCAAAAATGTTTAAAGAGTAAAATAATTCTGACTTGTAGGGACATTAAGGTGAATAGATTGTTTTACTTCGAAAAATGTACTATAGTAATGGTATTGCTCATAGTTGAATAATAAAATTTTCAATCCTTGGTAATGGCCGCTGGTAGTTGAGCCAAGAAAGATGCTTTTTCTCCTTCTAGGAGGAGCCTGCATTCACTGTCACAGAAGGTATGATAGATTAAGGACTGGAGTCCTTTTCATTATTAGTATTGCTGGTGTTGAAAACTATTAGGAGGTATGGGGGGGGGGTTTGTTGTTGTTAATGGTGACTTATTTTTCTTAATAATCCGTTCTTTCTTTATAACATATGTAAGATTATATGTGTGATGTATAGTTGTGTTGGGGAATGGAAAACATGAAATCTGTAATTTTTCGCCTCTCCTCCGCCAGTTTTTTTTTTTTTTCCCCTTCCACAATCGTTCTTTACTAAGCTTTTAAAACTGAGAATAGGAGTGCCTGGATGGCTTAGTTGGAATAACATGAGATTCTTTTTTTTTTAAATAAATTTATTTATTTATTTATTTATTTTTCTTTTTTTTAAATAAATTTATTTTTTATTGGTGTTCAATTTACCAACATACAGAATAACACCCAGTGCTCATCCCGTCAAGTGCCCCTCTCAGTGCCCGTCACCCATTCACCCCCACCCCCCGCCCTCCTCCCCTTCCAACACCCCTAGTTCGTTTCCCAGAGTTAGGAGTCTTTATGTTCTGTCTCCCTTTCTGATATTTCCCACACATTTCTTCTCCCTTCCCTTCTATTCCCTTTCACTATTATTTATATTCCCCGAATGAATGAGAACATACACTGTCCTTCTCCGATTGACTTACTTCACTCAGCATAATACCCTCCAGTTCCATCCACGTTGAAGCAAATGGTGGGTATTTGTCGTTTCTAATGGCTGAGTAATATTCCATTGTATACATAAACCACATCTTCTTTATCCATTCATCTTTCGATGGACACCAAGGCTCCTTCCACAGTTTGGCTATTGTGGACATTGCTGCTGTAAACATTGGGGTGCAGGTGTTCCGGCGTTTCATTGCATCTGAATCTTTGGGGTAAATCCCCAACAGTGCAATTGCTGGGTCGTAGGGCAGGTCTATTTTTAACTCTTTGAGGAACCTCTACACAGTTTTCCAGAGTGGCTGCACCAGTTCACATTCCCACCAACAGTGTAAGAAGGTTCCCTTTTCTCCACATCCTCTCCAACATTTGTGGTTTCCTGCCTTGTTAATTTTCCCCATTCTCACTGGTGTGAGGTGGTATCTCATTGTGGTTTTGATTTGTATTTCCCTGATGGCAAGTGATGCAGAGCATTTTCTCATGTACGTGTTGGCCATGTCTATGTCTTTCTCTGTGAGATTTCTCTTCATGTCTTTTGCCCATTTCATGATTGGACTGTTTGTTTTTTTGCTGTTGAGTTTCATAAGTCTTTATAGATCTTGGAAACTAGCCCTTTATCTGGTATGTCATTTGCAAATATCTTCTCCCATTCTGTAGGTTGTCTTTTAGTTTTGTTTACTGTATCCTTTGTTGTGTAAAAGCTTCTTATCTTGATGAAGTCCCAATAGTTCATTTTTGCTTTTGTTTCTTTTGCCTTCATTGATGTATCTTGCAAGAAGTTACTGTGGCCGAGTTCAGAAAGGGTGTTGCCTGTGTTCTCCTCTAGGATTTTGATGGAATCTTGTCTCACATTTAGATCTTTCATCCATTTTGAGTTTATCTTCGTGTATGGTGCAAGAGTGGTCTAGTTTCATTCTTCTGCATGTGGATGTCCAATTTTCCCAGCACCATTTATTGAAGAGACTGTCTTTCTTCCAATGGATAGTCTTTCCTCCTTTATCGAATATTAGTTGACCATAAAGTTCAGGGTCCACTTCTGGGTTCTCTATTCTGTTCCATTGATCTATGTGTCTGTTTTTGTGCCAGTACCACACTGTCTTGATGACCACAGCTTTGTAGTACAACCTGAAATCTGGCATTGTGATGCCCCCAGCTATGGTTTTCTCTTTTAAAATTCCCCTGGCTATTCGGGGTCTTTTCTGATTCCACACAAATCTTAAAATAATTTTTTCTAACTCTCTGAAGAAAGTCCATGGTATTTTGATAGAGATTGCATTAAACATGTAAATTGCCCTGGGTAACATTGACATTTTCACAACATTAATTCTGCCAATCCATGAGCATGGAGTATTTTTCCATCTCTTTGTGTCTTCCTCAATTTCTTTCAGAAGTGTTCTATAGTTTTGAGGGTATAGATCCTTTACCTCTTTGGTTAGGTTTATTCCTAGGTATCTTATGCTTTTGGGTGCAATTGTCAATGGGATTGACTCCTTAATTTCTCTTTCTTCAGTCTCATTGTTAGTGTATAGAAATGCCATTGATTTCTGGGCATTGATTTTGTATCCTGCTACGCTCCCAAATTGCTGTATGAGTTCTAGCAATCTTGGGGTGGAGGCTTTTGGGTTTTCTATGTAGAGTATCATGTCATCGGCGAAGAGGGAGAGTTTGACTTCTTCTTTGCCAATTTGAATGCCTTTAATGTCTTTTTGTTGTCTGATTGCTGAGGCTAGGACTTCCAGTACTATGTTGAATAGCAGGGGTGAGAGTGGACATCCCTGTCTTGTTCCTGATCTTAGGGGAAAGGCTCCCAGTGCTTCCCCATTGAGAATGATATTTGCTGTGGGCTTTTCGTAGATGGCTTTTAAGATGTTGAGGAATGTTTCCTCTATCCCTACACTCTGAAGAGTTTTGATCAGGAATGGATGCTGTATTTTGTCAAATGCTTTCTCTGCATCTAATGAGAGGATCATATGGTTCTTGGTTTTTTTCTTGCTGATATGATGAATCACATTGATTGTTTTACGAGAACATGAGATTCTTAATATCAGGGTTGTGAGTTCAAGCCCCATGTTGGGTATAGAGATTACTTAGATAAATAAATATTAAATAATAAATAATAAATAAATATTAAAAGAGAAACTATGTGAGAATCCACACAGTGGGACACTATGAATTTATAAAAAGGAATGAACGAAGTCTCTTTCCCTTAGAGTGGTCAATCTCCTGGATTTACTGTTAAGAAAAAAAAAAGAGGTATATATAGAATGTTACTGTTTATCTAAGAATGGGTGAGGGCAGGTATACTCATGTTGCTTACATTTTCAAAAAACATTGGAAGGACAAAACAATTTTAAAAATGGGAAGGGAGAGAACAGGTAGGTGAAGAGACAAGAGACAAGTGAATAAAGGGAAAAAACCCTTTTAGTACCAAATCATATATTCATGCATTGGTACACTGTTAAATTCTGAAAAGATTTTTAAAATTTTATTTTTATTGTGGTAAAAAATATATATATCATAAAATTTACCATTGTAACCATTTTTAAGTATACAGTTCAGTGGCATTAAGTACATTTGCATTGTTGTGTACCCATTACCATTTTCTGACTTTAGAACTTCATCTTCCCAAACTAACACTCTATACCCATTAAACACTAACTTCCCATTCCTCCCTTCACCCAGCCCTTTGTCAATCACCATTCTACCGTCAATCACTATGGACCTGACTACTCTAGCTGTCTAAGTGAAATCATATAATATTTTCCCACTTGTATCTGGCTCATTCACTTAATATAATTCTTTTTAATATGGAATGTCTCATGAATTTGTGTGTCATCTTTGTGCTGAGGCCATGCTAATCTTTATCATTCCAATTTTATTATATATACTGCCAAAGCAAGCACTAGTATAATGTCTTTAAGGTCTATCTATAAATTTTTAATTAGAGGGTACACATCTGAAACAATATTTTGGTACAGATATTAATAGTGGTATAACTAAGAATTTTAGCAAGTTTGGTTTAGTAAAAAACTGTGGTTAAATTGTTAGTCTATGTTTAGGAAACATAACAATTTGTATCTTCTATTTGGTATCTGAAAGGTTGCTCTTTGATCAAGACACATCTCTTAGATCTGAGTACAGTCTCCATCCAGATAGAAGTGGAATGTGCAAAGGTGAGAAATAATTTTTTTCAGTAAGTAGTCCCTTTAATTTCTCAATGTTATTATTCTATCAACTTCTTTTATTTATTTATTTTTTTAAATTTTTAAAAAATTTTTATTTATTTATGATAGTCACAGAGAGAGAGAGAGAGAGAGGCAGAGACACAGGCAGAGGGAGAAGCAGGCTCCATGCACCGGGAGCCCAATGTGGGATTCGATCCCGGGTCTCCAGGATCGCGCCCTGGGCCAAAGGCAGGCGCCAAACCGCTGTGCCACCCAGGGATCCCTCAACTTCTTTTATAATTAGTTTTGTTTTTAGCTTTACACAGAATTAATTTTTTTACTCATCTGTAATAGACCCTAAGGTCTATTACTATAAGGATAGCAAGGAGAATTATAATTTCTGGCAGATGCTATGACTCCTAGAGAGGGCTACAGAGATAGGCAAATGATACCCAGATATCTCTTCTCTTTGCAAAAATTTACAAAATCCTAGAACTTTTTTATTTGCAAAAGTGAATAGTACTTTTTAGTAACCAATCTGATTATTTCAGTCTGAGATATTAAATATTCTTGATATATTTATATATATTTAATTTTAAAAATTTGAGTATAATTGACACATGATGTTATATTAGTTTCAGGTGTATATCAAAGTGATTCAGCTTCTTTATAGGTTATGCTAGGCTCACCACAGTTTTAGCTACCATCTGTTACATACAATGTTTTGCAATATCAATGACTGTTATTTCCTATGCTGTGCCTTTTATTCCTGTGACTCATTTTATTCCATAGCAGGAAACCTGTCTTCTACTCCCTTTCACCCATTTTGTCCATTCTCCTGATCTCTGTCCCTTTGGCATCAGTTAGTTTGTTCTCTGTATTTACAGGTCTGATTCATCTTTTTTGTTTGTTTGTGTATTTGTTTCCTTTTTTTATATTCCATGTAAGAGTGAAATCATATGGTATTTATCTTTCTTAGTCTGACTTATATACTAATAGTGAAGTAGCAGACAGAAATTAAGAAAACAATCCCATTTATAATTATAGCAAAAAGAGTAAAAGACCTATCAATACATTTAACCAAGAAAGTGAAAGACCTATATTCTGGAAACTATGAAATATTGATGAAAGAACAATGTGTAGTAGTAGTCTCCAGAACGTGCTTTTATGATATATAAAGTACCACTAGGAAGAAGTTAGAGGTATGTTTTAATATTGCAACCAAGTTTTTTCTTTGCTTTCCTTCTTCTTTTTTCCCAAATTGATAGACTTTTTATTATTTTTGCTAATATTAAAAGAATAAAAGCTTTTTTATTTCAAACTTATATAATGTAGAAAGTGTAAAGTCACATTTACACTTCCCTACAATTCCACTTCCAACAATTGCCAGTGTTTAGTATTTGTGTATTTTTCTAGACTTTGTATGCCAACTTGAATATCTTTTTTCATAATTGGTATTGTGGTAAATATATTTCTTTCCTTGTTATATTGAGCTACCTCAACCTTTTAAAGTGCTATATATTGGGACGCCTGGGTAGCTCAGCAATTGAGCATCTTGCCTTTGGTTCAGGGTGTGATCCTGGAGTTCTAGGATTGAGTCCTACATTGGGCTCCCTGCATGGAGCCTGCTTCTCCTCCCTCTTCCTGTGTGTCTGCCTCTCTCTTTCACAAATAAATAAATAAAATCTTTAAAAATAAAATAAAGTGCTACACATTATTCTGTATGAATGTATCCTTATTTAATGAATTAATTATATTTTTGTTCTCAAAACTCTAATAAATGTGAATATTCTAATATTTACACTTTTGCCTGCTTTTCTGATTATTTCCTTAGAATAAATAGCTAAAATTCAATTTGTTTTTAAAGGATGGACACATGTTAGATTTTGACATATATTATCCCTAAAAAAGATGGCTTTTTCCTCTAGATCCAACAAAGGATATATTCAGTCTTTGCCAAACCGCTAAGTAAAGTATCGGTTTGTTCTAATTTGCATTTTTTGAAGAATACCAAGTTTAGACACATTTTAATATTGACTATTCATAGTTTGTGTGCATGTGAATTGCTTTATGTCTCCTAAATTATTCTCATTTTATTTTTGATTTATAAGATCATTTTATACACTAAAGGTAATACAACTGTCATATATATGTATTGCAAATAGTTTCACTCAGTTTCCTAGTTAACTTTTAATGTTATTCATGATATATTTTGTATGCAGAAATTGAGATTTTATTTATTTATTTGAGAGGGAGAGAGCACAAGCAGAGGTGGGGGATGGGGCAGGTAGGCGCAGAAGGAAGGGGAGAAGCAGACTCCCTGCTGGGCAGGGAGCCAGATCCAGATCTGGGGTCTGTCCCAGGACTCTGAGATCATGACCTGAGCTGAAGGCAGATGCTTTACCAACTGAGCCACCCAGGCACCCTTAAGTTTTTATGTAGTAAGACCTGTCAGTCTTCTGGGGTTTCTTGGTTCTTTCAAACTTGGAAGTATTTTACCTACCACAAGACCATAAAAGTATATTATCTTTGTTTGCATTTATATTTACACATTTTGTTGCCACTGTCTAAAATATCATTATTTACTTATATTAAATTCCCAGATAGACGTATAGGTCTGTTTTCCACTTCTTGTTTAGTTTCATTGTTCTATTTGACTATTTTTACTAGTCTTCCATCACTACATTATTTTATCAACCTTGGCTTTTAGTACATTTTTGTATCTGATAGGGAAGATACCCTCTTACACAGAGTAACTGGCTATAGCATTCATTCTGAATGAATGCTCCTTTGGTACAAACAGCAATCTCAGTGAAGTAGGAGACTACTCAATGCAAAGTTCTAGTACACTCTCTTCCATCTTTGGTTGATGGGATTTGCTCTAAGCTTGGTGGTTTTCTGAGAGTCTCATGGAAGAAATCCATGTAATTATTTCTTAAGGAGCCTCTCCTTTTCCTATGTAGAGTACATGCTGTTTACCAATGTTTGGTTTCCCTTTAATCCAGTCTTCCTCTTCTGATCTATATTGGGTGTATTTCCTCTCTTCTCATTGCTACTTCACATTTAAAAAAGAAAAAGCTAATTTCAAGAAACAACAACAACAAATTTCTTTGGATCTTTTTAGGAACAGGGAAGGGAAAAATAGTTAAAATATGAGTTCAGGGCAGCCCCAGTGGCACAGCGGTTTAGCGCCGCCTGCAGCCCAGGGCATGATCCTGGAGACTCTGTATGAGTCCCATGTCAGGCTCTCTGCATGGAGCTGCTTCTCCCTCTGCCTGTGTCTCTGCCTCTCTCTCTCTCTCTCTGCATCTCTAGGAATAAATAAATTTAAAAAATCTTAAAAAACATATGAGTTCAGTTTCCCATCTTAGAAACACAAATTCTGTTTTTTGGGTTAAATACTAGCATTATGAGTTTTCAAAAATGACCTCACATGAAATTAAAAAAGAAGAAAGTATTCCTTCTGGGGGGGGTGGTTAAGTCTGTATATTGTCTCTATGTATCCTTTGTTCAGACCTTTATGTATATGTATCCTCCAGTGTAGTATATGTGTGTCTTTGAAATTAATAACTTAAAAACTTTGATATATAAAAGTGGCAGCTAGGAAGTTATAATTTACAAAATACTTTTTAATGACATTTTGTAGTTTTTATAAAATCATGGAGTCATTGTCAAAGCAGAGCAATTAAACTGTTGCAAGTGATTTACGATGATATTTCATTCTAGGAACATCTCCTGAGATTCAACTTGGGTTCAAACTCAGAGAGAATCCACGAGAACAAAAGAGTAAAAATAAAATAATGCCTCTTAGTGATACTGCACTCCTACAGGTATGTAGCCTGTTGGTTAAATACTTGCTTATTAAAAATTGGAATTGCTGTTTCAAAGAGTGACAAATTACTAACGGTTAATTCTTTTTGTCTGTTAGTTTTCTTCTTTATTCTCTTACTCAGTTTTTACCCTTTCTTAGCTAGTCATTGTGTTTCTTTTTTGCAACTTTGGTGAAAGGCAGGTGTTTTAGAAGGGGGTGTTTAAAATATTTCTCCTCTCCTCTCCTCTCCTCTCCTCTCCTCTCCTCTCCTCTCCTCTCTTCTTCTCCCCTCCCCTGCCCTCCCCTCCCCCCCCCCTCCAGATGTGGATGTGAGAAAAACAGGTTAAAATAGAATATAGTAATTAGGATTTTCATCTCCAGTATATGCCAGAGATCATTTTCAATTTGTGAAGATGTTAGTCTGCATGGTATATTTTGAGATATGGTCTACTGAAAGGCCCTTCTGTTACCTTATATGTGTGTGAATGCCTGTGTATGTATATATACACATTTGTATTTTTTTTTTTAATGTGGTCACCCTGGGCAAAGGTTAGGGGTTATTCAGTTAGCACCTTGGCATAAATAAGTCAGCTAACCAGAGATAAGCCACAAAGTCTTAAGGAAGGAAGGGAAAATAGTTTCTTTTTCTCTGAGGATAAGAAGTAACACTTTTATTGAATGTTTTGAGATAAAATACTTTTTATTCATACACATGTTTTTATTAAAGAAGATGGTTAATTTTACACAGATTCAAGACTTCAGGGGAAAATTGCATAGTTGCCTTTTTAGAATAAGATAATTCAGCTGTCTTTTTATTATACTGACAACATTCTCATTAGAGAAATATTATATTCTATTTTGAATCTCAAATTTTATTTTTTTTTTTTATTTTTTTTTTTTTTTTAAATTTTATTTTTTTAATCAAAGAATAATTGGCATACAATATTGTATTAGCTTCAGGTGTATAACATAATGATTTGATATGTATATACGTTATGAAATGGTCACCAGAGTAAGCTTAGTTACCATCAGTCACCATACAAAGTTGTTAAAGTCCCCTAGTATTATTGTGTTTTATCAATTTGAGAAAAAGATATTTTAAGTGATGTTACCAGTAACTCATCAATAAATAAAACACTTAATACTAGGAATGTTTATTCTGCTATACTGAATGTGAGCATAGTTGTATGAGATATCTGATGCCTTCTGGTGAGCCAGAAGTCTGGCCAGGGTTTGACTTCCACTACACTTCCAGTGATCCATAATTCAGTTGAATTGGTTTCAGATATTGGATGATCGTTTTTTGTTTGAGGATATATAAATAGATTTGTCTCTTTTCCAGATCCTCCAAATTAGCATATTTAAACTTTTTCATCTCCCACACTCTACTCCCCGCCCCTCCACACATGAAATAAAACAAAAGCTGTTCAGCTTAATGGCCAATCAAAATACAGGGGTGGAAAGGACTGGGTGAATCAAAAGGATAGATAGCGATTTGGATCCCTTAGGAAAGAGTTGATTGAAATGTATCTTTGCAGTTTGGTTAATTAACAAATGACCAATTCCCTCCCTGTTATATTCAGAGGCATTAGCTCCTAAGTGTAATTTTTGCCTACAGAGAAAGAAAGAAAGTAGACTCTTGGAGACAAACTTCCTTCTTCTTTGCTCTCTTATTTTTTGCATTTTCCTTAGTAGGGTCAAGTCATTGATCTATAGTAATGTAAATGAACTGGGTATTACAGGTATTTGAATGAATTATTTTGTGAAGATGCAGAAATATCTAGTGAGTGTATAAATACTCTATTTAATTAATCCTTGGGAATTCCTAGGTTTACTTCTTGAAATTCCTTCTTGTCTCTGGGCCTCTGAATGTCTGCTTGGGAAGTATATATATGGAGAACCAATGTGATAACCTTGAAGTATGTAATGATGCATTATCAGAAAAGAACAATGAATGTTCATTGAAGAAGATTGAAGTTCTCATAGTACTTTGTTTTCCTGTTATTATGACTGTTTCATTGATCAAACAATGCTTGGAAGTTCAGGCTTAAAGGCTTTATTTTCAGAAACCTTTGTTATTGATCATAGAAACATGGAAGGGCCCCAAAGGAAGATCTTTTTCTAAGATCTTATTACCATCCACTTTCATGATAACAAGATATTAAGTGTAAGAATTCTTTTTAGAGTGATGAAAGCCACTGTGCTGTGAAACCTAAAATGGAGGCATTTTATCAGTGCATTGTATCTTTCTTTTTGAAAGGGATACAACTTCAGATTCTCTGGCCTGACTTGAGAATTAGGCAGAATCCATTTAGCTTTTGGCATTTAGCATTGTAACAGAGGTTGTATAATTTTTGGCCTTCAGGGGAAATATTAGAACTGAGAACCTGATAAGAAAAGAAGGCTTATCAGAACCATTATGGATTAATGAAATAAATCCATAGGAATAAAAAGAAGGGACACATCCTTTCTCCTAACTTAATTTCCATAAGTTCTTTTATGGAAAGAAATTTAAAAAAAAACTAAACGAGCTAAACTCTTAGAAGAAAACATAGGGGAAAAGTATCATGACATTGGATTTGGCAATGATTTCTTAGACATGAAAGACCAGACAACAAAAGGAGAAATAGACAAATAGACCCATGACACTTAAAAATGTTTGTGGATTAAAGGACATTATCAACAGTGAAAAGGCAACCCCAGAAATGGGAGAAAATGTTAATAATGTATCTAGTAAAGGATTGCTACCAAGAATATATAAAGATTCTTATAGCTTAGAAAAAAAATTATACACAACTCCCCCCCCCCAAAAAAACAAACTGATTTAAAAGTGGACAAAAGGCACAAACAGAAGATAGGTTAGTGGCCAATAAGCACATGAATAGATGTTCAGCATCACGAATCATTAGGGAAATGTACATCAAAACCACAGTGAAATCCTACCTACACTCATTATGATAGCTATTATCAAAAAACCAAAACAACCAGGGCTGGTGAGGATGTAGAAAATTGGAATTCTTTCTCACTGCTGATAGGAAATGTAGAATGGTGTAGTTCCTGTGGAAAATGGTATGATGGGTCCTCAAAAATTAAACATAGTATCAAATGGTCCAAAAACTCCACTTCTGGGTTTATACCCCAAATAAATGAAAGCAGAGAATCAAAAATATATTTGTATATCCACGTTCATTCAACCATTATTCGCAGTAGCCAAATGGTGATAGCAACCCAAGCATCCACCAACAGATGAGCAGATAAACAAAATGTGGTACATACAAACAACTAGAAAGGGAGGGAATAGGGGCACCTGGTGGCTCAGTGTTTGAGTATCTGCCTTGCCTCAGGTTGTCATCCTGGGATCCCCTATCAGGCTCCCTGCATGGAGCCCTCTTCTCTCTCTCTGCTGTGTCTCTGCCTCTCTCTCTGTCTGTGCCTCTCATACGTAAATAAATAAAATCTTTAAAAAAAAAAAGGAGGAAATAGTGATACATGGTACAACATGGGTGAACTTTTAAGATCTTATGCTAAGTGAAATAAGTTCAGACACAAAAGGATGAATATTGTATGGTTCCTTTTATATTAGGTACTTAGAGTAGTTACAGTAGAGACAGAATAATAGAGAGACAGAAAGAAGGGTAGGTACCAGGAGTTGGGAGAGGGGTGAATAAAGAGTTAATACTAGGTCTGGAGTTTCAGTTGGAAAAGATTAAAGAATACTTTAGATGGATGCTGGTGATGGTTGTACAACAATGTGCACAAAATGCTACAGAACTGTACATGTTCATATGGTTAAAACGGTGAATTTTATGTTACGTATATTTTATCACAACAGAGAAGATGTTGAGAAAGAATAACACAAAAATTATTTTTTAAGAATTATTTTAAACATTAAATTTTTAATTGGTGCATTGTATTAGTATTTATGAATTAAAAGAACACTACCTTTTCCCTGCTAGCAACCTCAAGATGAAATGGAACAAAATCAAACTCTGTTCCAGTAAGTATACTAATTTTTAACTTAATTATATTGTAGTTTTTTGTTGTAATTTTGCACACTAAAATGAATCTTCATTTTCTTAAGAGTTTTAGAATTGTATATTTTTAAATAGTTGCCCCTTTAGCAGCATACAGATGTTATTTATAAACATTCTAGGTAAGTTTCATTTCATGAGCATGATTGGTTCAGATTAAGTTGATTTTCTATTAATATTACTTAAAAAGAAAATTTATAGCATAGCATGAAGGAAGAATTTGTAGACCTTATTGAAATTGGACTTTATAGGACTATTGCACTTTAAAAGGCTTTATCCTTTCAGTTCTTTTAAAACTGTGGTTCTCAAAGTATGGTGTGTTGACCCCTTGGGAATCCTTGAGACTTTTTGCAGAGCGTCTGTGAGATCAAAACTATTTTCATAACAATACTAACCCTTATTTGCCTATTTCATAGTACTGACATTTGCATATTCAGTGCTAAATGGTAAGTAAAATATTGAAGCCTTACTTAGGCTCAGTAGGGCAATGGCACCAAATAGTACTAGTAGTCGCTATATTTTTCATTGCCATGAGCTAGCAGTTAAAAAAGACAAGGAAGGAAAAAGCTAGCTTCACCTAGTGCATTTGATGAAGCAGAAAATTTATTGTTTTATTAAATTTCTACCCTTGAATATATATCTTCTTGATATGCTGTGTGATGTGGGGGAAGTATGCCTAAGTACTTCTTTGCATACCAAAGTGAGGTCCTTGTCTTAAGGAGAGCACTTGTGTAGTTTGAGTTGTAAACATTGTAAGAAAATTAGCTCACCTTTTCTTTTAACTTGAAAGAATAATCAACAAAGTAGTATTCACACTTGAGTATATGACAGACATTTTCTTGAAAATTAATGAAGCAAGCCAATCACTTCATGGAAAACTGCTGATGGTATTTGTTTGCCAATGAAAATATTGAAGCTTTCAAGTGAAAATTAATGTAGGAAAACTTGTTTTTATTGTCCTTAATGACTTCACAGTACTTTAAATTTTCCAGTGAGATCAGTGATAATATTTACTTACAAAGGTGATCTTTTTTTTTAATAAGTTAATTTTTTATTGGTGTTCAATTTACCAACATACAGAATAACACCCAGTGCTCATCCCGTCAAGTGACAAAGGTGATCTTTTTGATGTTTAATCAAAACCCTTACATATATGTGTGTGTATATATATATATATACACATTATATATATATAATCCATATATATATATATAGATTATAAGTATAAGGAAGCTCAGGGACACCTGGGTGGCTTAGCAGTTGAGGGCCTGCCTTCGGCTTAGGGTGTGACCCCGGGGTCCCGGGATCGAGTCCCACATCCGGGTCCCTGCATGGAGCCTGCTTCTCCTGCTGTCTGTGTCTGCCTCTCTGTGTTGTGTCTTTCATGAATAAATAAATAAAATCTTAGAAAAAAAAAGTATAAGGAAGCTCTGCATAACTCAGTGAATCAGTATTTTCTAAAAGACAAATGCATAATGTCACAAAATCACATGCAGATGAAGGGTCCATTCAAAGTACAAGAGAGTCATAGTACAGAATACAAAACTCATTGATGGGGTTTCAATTTCCAGTAACCCTTAAGGAAGTTATTCCTTTTAGAATTTTGGCGTAATACTTGTTTTGGGGTGATACTACAGTTACCCAAAAAGGCTACTGAAATACTCCTTCCTTTCCAACTGTGTATCTGTGTGAGGCTAGATTTTTGTTACATACTTCAAATAAAACACCGTGTGACAAAAGAGTGAATGCGGTAGCAGGTGAGGTGACAGCTGTCTTCTGTGAAGCCATACCTTTAAAAAAGTGCCATTCTTTTCACTACTGTTTTTCATTTTGTAAAATATAATAAATTTTCATAAAACATATTAACATGTTTCAGAATTATTACTGTTATTTATTTTTATTTAGTTATCTTTAATTTTGTTAAGTTTTTATGTTAATTCCAGTATAGTTAATATACAGTGTTACAGTAGTTTCAGATGTATAATGTAGTGATTCAGTAGTTCTGTATATTATTCAGTGCTCATCATGATAAATGTGCTTTTACTGTTATTTTTAAATTAATGATTATTTAAAAGTCTTCTTATTTTAACTTCAAATATATAATATAAATAAGTATATGCACATAAACAAAAGCTCTTTGGGTTCCTCAATAATTTTTAAGAGTTAAAAGGAGACAAAAGATCAAAAAGTTTGAGAGCCACTATGTTTAAATAACCCTATTACTGAATGTATCAGCACTATAAATTTATCTATAGAAGTGGGGAAAAAAGGAAAACTTAGAGACTAACACAGCATCCTTAACTCCACTGCCCAGAGAGAACCATTGTTAACATTTTGCTATATTTCATTTTATTTATTTTTAAAGATTTTATTTATTTATTCATGAGAGACACAAAGAAAGGCAGAGACACAGGTAGAGGGAGATGCGGGTTCCCTGCGGGGATCCTGACGTGGGACTCGATCCAGGGTCTCCAGGATCATGCCCTGGGCTGCAGGCGGTGCTAAACCGCTGCGCCACCGGGGTTGCCCTTAGTCAAAGTTTTTAAAAAAGAATAACATATATCTTCTAATACCTGTTAACACTAGAACAGAATGGGTTTTCCTGCAGTTTTTTCTTGGACATAAGACATAAAACATTTTAGAAACTTCGGATACTCTCGCTTTGCGAGATCCTAGGCCCCAGGATCACCACCTGAGCCAAAGGCAGAGGCTCAACCCACTACATTTTATTTTAGACTTTCTATATAGTTTTGTTTTTATTTATATTTTCTATGAAATTGGAATAATTCTGCAGATAGTTTTTGTATCCTATTTAAAAATTTTAAGTAATAATTTGTAATTATCTTCTCATGTCATATTTTTAAAAAACATGAATTTTAATGGACTCACAGTATTTCACAGTATAACTTGATTGTACGAGAGTGTGTTTAAGTATTCCTCCATACTTAGACATGTACATTGTTGTCTTGCCTAATATAAATAACTTTTTTAATAATATCGTTGAATTTGTTCAATTTTTAGACTTATGTCTTAAGTTTTCTTTTGTAATTAAGGAAAAAAATTTCGTTGTTGAGTCAAAGTATGATTCAGCTTTGTTTTAAATCAGCTTGTTCTTCTCAAAGAATTTCATTTTAGGGAAAAAATCAGCATTCTTTTCTATTTGCCTTCTAGAAATTATTCTGTAAATATATATGAGCAGTTTCATTTCCATTTTCAAGGTAGCTTATATTGATCACTTCTGTTTTTAGACTGGAGAGAGTATTCAATTTATTATTCTTGCTTAGGCTTCAAGTAGCTGGTGTATAAAAACTACTCTTAAAACAGCTGAGGGCACCTGGGTGGCTCAGCAGTTGAGCATGTGCCTTTGGCTCAGGGCATGATCCCGGAGTCCTGGGATCGAGTCCCACATTGGGCTCTCTGCAGGGAGTCTGCTGCTCCCTCTGCCTGTGTCTCCGCCTCTCTCTCTGTCTCTCAAGAATAAATAAATAAATAAAAATATATTTAAAAAAAAAAACCCAGCTGAAACAAGTGGCTTTTTTTTTAAAGGGAGATCTCTTGATTGTGTTTGCATAGTATATTAGATTGAGAAAAAGATAGTTAACTGATTGCTTTTCTTCAATCAACTTTTAATTATCCCGAGGCAGATGATAAAAATTGCAGATTTGGTATGACCCTTATTTTGCTTTCAATCTCTTTCCATCAATATTTCATACATGTTCTTTGCCTACTGAGAAATCAAGAATGAAAAATAATATCTGAGAATTTTCTCATTAGTGACTTGCACTTATATCTAAAACTATAATGACAAACTTTCAGTGTATTTGAGGATTTAGATAGCCAAGATATATAATTCAGGACCAGTTTTTTCTCCCCCACTACCTTATTTGGCACATAGTCATCCCAAAGTGACTTTCACACCTAAACTTTAGGTTATCTTGTTAGTACTCCTGATTCTTCATCCATTAATTTTTTAGTTTGTTCCTTCATTTTTGCAGTCACTTGAAATGTAAATGTTACCAAAATCATAGTAATTATAAAAGTAATTGGAATGATGGAACAAAAAAAATTATGCAGTTTTGAAATTCCTTTAGATAAAAAAGCTTAAATTATACTTCAATTAGAATAGTGTTTTTTTCTTTTCATTTCTAAATTTGTATTTATTTATTAAATAATTGATTTATTTTTTAGGAACAGAAAAAGTTTTCCATTGTTCACTGTATCATTTTCCCAGGCTAAACTTCCACTGAACCACCAAAGCATTCAAGGTATGTTTTTATGTGTAGAGTCATATAGAGTAAATTTGTCTTTGTCTAAAAATGGAAGGCTTAATTAGGTATGGATTGATTTATTTGCATTAGTGGCTCTCAGAAGGCCAAATGGGAAGAGGTTACAAGTGTGGAAAATACAGGACATTTGGCCTTTTGAGAGTCATTAATGCCCTATGATACTATTGGCGTCTTTGCACTCTTATCACCACCCTCATTGAACTTCTGAGTCGGAAGTCTTTAACTGGCTATTCCTTTAAAAGTGCTATGGGCACCAGAATTATGACTTCATGGTGTTTCTTGCTGCTGTAAAGTTGATGTGAGTAGACACCCATAGAATTGGTAGTCCCCTTCCCTTCTGGCAGTTCATTGCAACACCCTCTGCCCGTCATTCCTCGCAGAGTGTTCAGAACAGAAAGTTCATTTTATTATTATCCTAGATTTTAGGTTAAATCACATATAAAGAAACTATGAAATTGTTAGCTAGGATAGCTAATTCTGTTTTAATACAATCATACAGTCTTCCTTCCAATTCAAAAGGTAATTGTAACCAAATTATAGAATGGTCAAAATAAACAAATTATCTCTAGTAATTGTTATAATTGTTTATAAGTTAAAATTCAGTTCCTCTAAGCATTTTCTTCTCATTTGCTACTTTAGAATTGTGTTTTATACGTAAATACATACTACTACTACATTTTGCCTCTTTCTAGTGTTAAATAGAAAATGTACAAAACCTTTTAATAATTTATTAAAGGATAGACAAAAACTCAAGAAAAAATTTTAATTTATAAAAACTAAGAACATTTTGTAGTTAGAAAATGAGAATTCTTTCAAATATGTTTATTTTTAATACAGTAGTCAAAGGTAGTATACTGTATACCAGCTTATCACATTGTTAAAATACTATTGGCATAAAAGAATGATCATTTTGATGATGAGATGATTAAAAACAACATAGAAATAGTTGGCATTTGAGGATGTTCTTTACAATTCAGAGAAGAAGAGGATGTAGTCTTATTCTCTCATTTTAAACTAATGCCCCAAGGATCTGACAGTTTAAAAACAACAAAAAAGATAATTGAAGATGTATCTATTACAGTGTTTCTTTCATTTGTACTAAATTTTAAACGACCAGAGATAAAACTTTAAATGAGAAGGTATACATAATAGGACATATTACCATTATCGCTTGGCACAAAGGATTCTAATGCAAGGATAAGAAGTTATTTATTCTTAATAATGTTTTGCTCATCATCCTGTGAGGGTGTGCAATACCATGATGTTAACCCTCCTAGCATTTTTCATAGCTTATCATCATCAAATGACAAAGGTGAAGCAAAGCAAAACAAAATCAAAAAAATAAAAAAGAGATTTTTGCATGATGTGAAGCTCAGCAAGCATATTTATACTTATTTTTTCACCTGAAAAATCTGTCTTGCTTGTGGGATGCATGCTAAGGTTTAGCACATAATTCCTTGGCTTATGCTGTAGCTCTTGATATTGCCTAATCAAAAGAAACCAAAAGAATGACTCAAACATATGCTTGAAACACCAGTGAGCCCTAACTTCCTACCTAATTATGTCATAGTGCTGGGCCTTGATGGTGAAGGTTGGAGGCAAAAGGTGTGAAGTTGGAGAAATACCTTTTTTCCTGATACTCCTTCAGCTTCACTTGGTATGAGTTGCAGAGGGAGCAAGATGAAAAGGCGATGATAAAGTGGAATTCACTTTAAGACAACTTCTTGATTCCCTTTGGCCCTATATGGGTTTCTTTTCATGCCTAATTTGACAGCATGAATTTAATTTATATTCTATTACTTATAATGGAGGAGATAATGACCCTGAAAAAGTAGATATGATTATTCCTCCTATAGTTACATATACATAGAATAACTCAGCCAAAATAGAGAGGCTGGCTTTTAGCTAAACTAATTCTAAATAATTATAGTTTTACATATTTTCATGAAAGTTTTAAGAAATGAAAGAATTTTCTTTTTCTTTTTTTAAGAATTTTCTTTTGTAACTCTATTGCCCCCGTGATACTTTTATACCAATAAGTAAGTATAATAGTTACATATATTGCATGAATGCATTTCAAGTTATATTGATTAAGAAATGCTAAGTAAGCATGTTTTTAGTGCTTTAATAAAACTGGAATAAAACATATTGTTATCTTCCAGGGCCTGAGGCCGAAAATTCTGAAATTTTGCCAAACCCAGAAAAGGTTGGTCTATGTAACAGAGATTAGCTATGCAGATCATGTGTTTAGATTATATTTAAACATTATATTGATTAGGGTGCCTGGGTGACTCAGTCAGTTAAGCATGTGCCTTTTTGGCTCAGGTCATGATCCAGGGCCCTGGGATCAAGTCCTGCATTGGGCTCCCAGCTCAGCGGGGAGTCTGCTTCTCCCTCTCCCTGCTCATGCATGCTCTCTCTCTCTCTCCCTCCCTCCCCCTCTCACCCTCACCCCTTCTCTCAAAAAAATCTTTTTAAAAAATTGTATTGATTAAAGTATCAAGCCCATTTAGGTTCTTTCCTTGCATAAGAATATGACTAAACCATTACAATAGACAGAAATATATTCTTGTCTAAAAATCCTTTCCAGTGTTTCTTATACTGTTCTTCCTTATCTCTAATAAAATCATATTTTCTTGATCTGTGTTTTTGTATTTTAATTCTGGTATAGTTAATATCCAGTGTTATATTATTTTCAGGTGTACAGTATAGTGATTCAGCAATTCTGTAAATTAGTGCTAATCAAGATAAGTGTACTCTAATTCTCTTCACCTATTTCACCCATCCTCCCCATCCACCTCCCTTCTGATAACCATCTGTTTGTACTCTATAGTTAAGAATGTTTTTGGGGAATCCCTGGGTGGCTGAGCGGTTTGGCGCCTGCCTTTGGCCCAGGGCACGATCCTGGAGTCCCGGGATCGAGTCCCGCGTTGGGCTCCCGGCATGGAGCCTACTTCTCCCTCTGCCTGTGTCTCTGCCTCTCTCTCTCTATCATGAATAAATAAATAAAATCTTTAAAAAAAATGTTTTTTAGTTTGCCTCTTTGTTTTGTTTCTTAAATTCCACATAGTGAAATCGTATTGTATTTGTCTTTCTCTAAATTATACTCTCTAGATCAATGTATGTTGTTGGAAATGGCATGATTTCATTCTTTTTTTTTATGGCTAATAATGTTCTTGTGTACATATATATCATTACTTCTTTATCCATCTGTCAATGGACACTTGGGCAGCCTCCATAATTTGGCTATTGTAAATAAAGCTGCAATAAACAGAGGGATGCATATATCCTTTCAAATTGGCATTTTCATATTCTTTGGGTAAATGCCCAGTAGTGCAGTTAGTGGATCATACAGTAATTCTATTTTTAATTTTTTGAGGAATCGCAGTGCTGTTTTCCACAGTGGCTGCACCAGTTTGCATTCCCTCCAGTAGTGCACAAGGGTTCCTTTTTCTCTATATCCTCACTTGTTTCTTGTGTTTTGATTTTATCTATTCTGACAGGTGTGAAGTGATACCTCATTGTGGTTTTGATTTTGTGTTTCCCTGATAAATTAGTGTTATTGAGCATGTTTTCATGTGTTTGTTGGCCATCTGTATGTCTTCTTTGGAGAAATGTCTATTCTTGTCTTCTGCCCATTTTTAAAATTCTATTATTTGGGGGTTTCTTTGTATTGAGCTGTATAGGTTCTTTGTGTATTTTCGGTGCTAACTAACTCTTTATCAGATATGTCATTGCAAATATTTTGTCCCAATCTTTTAGTTTTGTTGATTATTTGTTGTTGTTTGTTGACTCTTTCCCTTGCTGTATTGCTATAAACTTCCTTCTTGGAACTGCTTTTGCTGCATCCCAAACTTTTGGACTGTTGTGTTTTTGTTTCATTTGTCTCCATGTATCTTTTTATTGATTTATTTGTTCATTTGTTTTTTAACAAAAGATTTTGTTTATTTATTTGAGAGAGACAGGGATAGCAAGAGAGAGCACTGGCTGGGAAGAGAGGGAGAAACAGGCTCCCTGCTCATTGGGGCTCCATCCCAGGACCCTGGGGTCATGACCGGAGGCAAAGGCAGGTACTTAACCAACAGAGCCACCCAGGTGTCCCTATGTATCTTTTTTTTTTTTTTTTAAGATTTATTTATTTATTTGAGAGAGAGAGAGACGGAGGAGCAGCAGAGGGAGAAGGAGAAACTCTAAGCAGACTCGAGTCACCACAGAGCCCAATGTGGGGCTTGATCTCATGACCCAGAGATCATGACTTGGGCGGACACCAAGAGTCGGATGACTAACTGATTGCAGCACCCAAGTGCCCCTTATTTGGCTTTACTTATTGTTGTGGGCAGTATGTGGTTCTTGTGTTGCTAGTGACCCAGTTTGGGAAACCTTGGGATTGAATTGAGTCAGACAGACCAGGCATTAGTCAGAGAGGCAGTATCACCAAACTGCAGGGCACATTCCCTGTGTTGTCCCCCTAGAAGCTTTTGTTGGTGGGCAATGCCTGCAGTTAGACCAGCATTTTGCCCCTAGCCCACTGCTGGAGTTGCATTTGGACTGATAATGTGTGATTGTCTTTCCTTCTCCTTGAAGCAAGAGTCACTTTGGAGTGGTGTTGGCCCCTACTGGGGCTGCTTACACCCTGGGAGGCTCATTGCATTGTTTTGTTTGGACTCTGGCAGATAGTTTATTGGAAAGGGTGGATCCATAAAATCTGCAGGAGTGGGAGGTGCATTGTTTAGCAAGTTAGGTAGCAAGTGTCTGCATCCTGTCCTGCTGGTTCCCCCACATGGGCTTGTGCTTCAGCTGGGGGTGGACGGGGTAGGAAATGGCACCTGTCAGCTCCTTTGTTTCTGGTGAGGTCTTGCAAGGATCCCTGCCCCTCCATCACATGCTCTGAGATGAATAAACAAATCTCCCACCCCTGTTCCCCAGGAATTTTTCAAATTGCTGCTGCTTTGGTGTATCTCTGCAGGCTGTTTTTTTGTGCTGTTTCTTTAAGTGGGGACTGTTTCACCCTTCTGACAGAGCCAGCAAATTTTGAAAGTTCTAGGTTTTAAGTCCCAGTGGTTGTAAGAACTCAAGAAATTCGACCCCTTTGGTTTTCAAAGCCAAATATTATGGGAATTTGTCTTCCTCATGCAGGCTTCCTCTCAGTGTGATAGTATGTTTTTCTCCTATCTCCATCCCAGTGGAGTTCCTCCCTCCCAGAGAGGGTCCTGCAGGTCTGTTTAGCTCCCCACTACATCTCTGCCCTTCCTACTGTCTTCGGTCTGGCCTTTTCTCTATACATAGCTATGGAGTTTGTTCTGCCAGTGTTTGGGTCATTTTCTGAATTATTTACACCAGTGTAAGTTTACTTAGTTGTATCTGTGGGATGAGGTGAGCTTAGGGTCCTTCTACTCCACCATTTTCCTTAGAATGTACCTTGATCTACATTTCATATCCAGTGTTTTTAGTCTCATATATCTAGAAGAGAAGTATGAAACTTATCAAACTAATTGCTGAGATGATGTAGCTAAAACACCTTCTGTTGGTTTGTCTGTTACCACAGTTCATTTAATTTTTCTGCTAGATACCGCTTTTGCACATATACTGAGTTCTCGTTCACGTTTTGCTTTCTGTTTGGTGCTATTGGGGAATCAGAGGACTGTAAGACGGACTGTCCACAGCAGACTCAAGCAGTCCAGGACTTCCCCAGGTCAACCCTGGCAAGCCTGTACCTTATTTGATCTTAACTATACCTTATACATTACCACCTCCATGTCTTTGTTCAAGTCAGGAGCCAAAAAGCAAGGGAAAGAACATAAAATTTGGAACCAGATAGTGTGTGTTTCAAGGAAAAATATGTCCATTTTCATGTGTAGAATACCAATAGCAATACCCATTTCACAGGATTATTGTGAGGACTGAGAACAATGATAGCCCATGGCATCTGGTACCTACTTGATCCTTAATATGTGTTTTACCCTTCTTCTCCACTTTTAAAAATCTTTAATTTTTGGGTCAAGTCCTTTTTCCTGTATGGTTCTATCTTAGATAACTTTGGTGATCTTGACCAAAGTAATTGCTCCATCTTAAGAGTTCATTATTCATTGACTACATCAGTATTTGTCCATCACTTGGATCCTATGACATTAATCGATCTTGTCAGAAAAAGGATCTCTATGGACAAAGAAGTTTGGAGAACACTATATCCTGAAGTCTCAGAGATTTTAATGCACATGCTCTGAAAAGTCTTGCAGTAAAGAAACCTAATTACCTTGGTTTAACCAACCATTTTTTAGCAACCGTGAAAACCCTTCACTGCCTTCTGTTTCTTCCTTCCAGAAAACTTCTTGTAACACACCAGGCTCTTTTGTTCGTGCCATTCATTTGAGTTCATACAGTGTTTTTGTTTTTGTTTTTGTTTTTTACCTTATTTATATTTATTTATTGTCTTATGTATTTATTCCCTTAATCTTCATTTAGAAATTAAGTTCCTTTAGGGCAGAGTCCAATATATATACTTTATTACATCTATGGCCTTGAATTTAGTAGATATAATTTCTTCAGATAGGAGGGCGACCTTGTACTGTGATTTAAAAAATGGATAGAATCTGATTCTTAAGTTTTTTTTTTTTTAATTTTATTTATTTATTTATGAGAGACACAGAGAGAGGCAGAGACAAAGGCAGAGGGAAAAGCAGGCTCCCTGCAGGGAGCCATGTGGGACTCGATCCCGGGACCCTGGGATCATGCCCTGGGCCAAAAGCAGGCGCTCAACTGCTGAGTCACCCAGGTGCCCCAAGGTTCTTGAGTTTTTTTCTAAATTTTCTAAAATGTATAGTTTACATTACTAAAAAATAACTGTATCTTTTTAAGGTTTGTATGGTGTATACAGAGAAGATAAATTATGGTAGGTAGAAAAGAGGGGGAAACAAAATGGTTTTCACTTCTTTTATTCAAATCAAATCAGAATACCAGAGAGCTTACAAATTATAATGTATTCTGTCAGAGTGGTGTGTCAGTGGAAGGTGGATTTGATATTTAGAAATAGCCAAAAATCATTGAAACCCATTCTATTATTTAAGGTCATGCAAATTAGCAGGTTTTTAAAAACAAGATTTTCTGTATTTACTTGAAAGAGACAGAGCACGAGTGGGGGAAGGGACAGAAGGAGAGAATATCCAAGCAGATTCCTGCTAAACGCAGAGCTCAACTCATCTCATAACCCATAAGATCAGGATCTGAGGTGAAACTTAGAGTTGAACACTGAAACAACAGAGCCACCCACACACCTCACAAATAAAGAGTATTCAGTGGTAAAAAAAAAATCAAATTATTAAGACTGAGTTTTTTGAATGGCCTAGAAAGGGTTTTCGAAAGCGATTTCAAAAGAGGAAGTCTAATAATATTTTGAGCATTGGAAAAATTCTAAGAACAGGTATAACCTGTGAAGATGATGTCTTTGAAAAGTAATGGTCACTTAGAAATAAAAGTTTTATGTTATGGGTTTAAATCAACCACAATGCAGAACTAGGGCTGCATAGTGGTTGAGTGCATATGCCATAGCTAGGGCTCATAAAATTTACATAGAGCTGTGTCTTTGTTTCTCCCCCTTTCCCTTCTGATCTTCTCTCCTTTGGCCTTTTTACTTCATATTTATACATTCAACAGAGGTGGGTATTAAAAAGAAGGTGAAACTATCCAATTTTATTCCTGTTTAATGATTTTTATAAAATTTATTAGTGAGTTTTAAAAAGTTTTATCTATTGATTGATTTTTTAGTAGTCTGCTCACCCAGCGTGGAGCCCAATGAAGGGCTTGAACCCACCACACTGAGATCGAGACATGACCTGCGATCCAGAGTCAGAAGCTTACCTACTGAGCCACCCCAATAGTGATTTTAGGCAATGGAGAATTTTGCAATTATTAACTGCAATGAAATTTTGAGATGAGCTACTAATTATTAATTAAGATTAGCTACTAAGTATTCATGCCATCTCTGCCTCTTCTCTTAGCAGATATAATTTAAACTTAGCTGAATAGATAATTGGCATCTATAATTATGACTCTGCTAGTTTTACTCTTGGTCCACTGTGAATGTTTAGCCATGTATTCAGAATCATTAGCAATTTGGTATAGGAAATTAGTAAAGAAAAATATTTTTATTTTTGGAAGGGGAAGAAAATTGATAAAACTTTTTAGTGGTAATTTACTAGAAAACTATGAAGTTTTCATTTTAAAATTTGAAATATGTTCTATTGATGGAATTTCTATTTGGAATACACAGGAACTAAGCACAGACAGCAACTCTCCTGAAATTAGCTTTCTCTCAGGTACTGCTACTAAAGTATCTGATGTGATGGTTGTAAAGGAGAAATCGTTAGTGGAGCCAAAGGAGATCTTAGCAGTACCAAATAAGTTTTCTGAGTCTGGAAAGGAAGCCCTGTTGACCATGAATTCTGAAGAAACCCAGGATGAAGAAAGTTCTCTTAAAACCTTTGTGTCTGCCTTAGAAAAGTTACTTACATCACCAGAAATCCCACAGGAGGAAAGACTGTTTGAAATAATGAGTGATTTTGAATCTAAAGAGTTGACCAACCCATTGAGCAACTCTCCGAGTTCCACATCAGTATCTTTGACATGTCACAGAGATTTACTAGAAAACCCAAAGGATGATGGGTTGCCAGCTGAATTGTTAGCAGCCCTAAACACGTTATCAGAAGGCAACGTGGAACCCATCTGTCACAGAGAAGAGGGAGGCAGCAGTCTCAGTGCTGGAAATGAATATTCAGGAGGGGAACCCAAGATGTCTCAGACCAGTGAAGATTGTACACAAATAACTGAGGTGAATTCTGAATCTCTTTGTTCTGCTCCACTCTTTGAACAAGATTCCAAGGTAGGGGAGCTGCAAGATAAGCATCTTTCACCACAGCATGTAAATTCAAGTGTAAGTTTATGATTTTGCCTTTTATATTGACCTTTACCAAGTTTTCATTACCCATATACTTTATTTTAAATTGAAGTCTTCTTCCCAAATATTAACACTCAGAAGATGCTTTTTGAATTTGAAGCACAAACTGATCTTTCTCGAGGTTCCAGGGGTAGAATTTTCAAGGAGTTTAAATGTAAAATATATGTTTCTTATCAAAGACCTTAGAAAACATATCATTAGATTGCTTACACATAGGAAGGAAATAATTATTTGCCAGAATTTTTTTTCTGTTAGCTCAGAAAATATGCCTACCTGGGTGCAGAGTAGGGATGAGATACCCCACATTAATTTCTAGTTGAGAATAGAATATATGCGGTTGAACTGTCCCAAGAGGGAAAATGTTATGCCTGGTTTCAGCAGAACTTTGCAATCTATGTCTGAGGATGCTGTCCTGGGGTTTAGAATTCCTGCAGTAGTATGGCTAGAGACCCTGCAGTGGGCTACCACTAGCCGGGTCCCTTTTGTATGCTGACATTTTTTTTTCCTTTATAAAGGAATTTTATTTTTTTTTCCTGACTGCAATAGTAATACACTGTCATTATATATATAAAAAAATCAAACATTACAGCAATATACATAATTATATAATAAAAAGTCCACATTTCAGAGATAATCACTATTAACAGTTTGGTGTATCTGTCTCCAATATTTTCTATGCGTGTTATATATAAGTTTATTTTTATATAAATGAGACTATATTATACATAATGCTTTGCAACTTTTAAAAAATATTTTTTATTAAGGTACAGTTGACATTTTGCAACTTGTTTTTTAAATTTTGTAATACATCTTGGTTATCTGGGTCAGCAAATGTAGCATACTTCTTAAATCTTTTTACTTGCTATGGATATTTTATGTGTGTGTGTACATATACAAAACATAATTTATTTAATTCAATAATGATGGTCATTTGAATTCTTTTCTTTCTTTCTTTTTTTTTTTATTTTTTATTACCAGGCTACTTTTATGAATGTCCCTGGGACGATGTGAATAAAATGTTACTAAGCTCATGTTGCAAAATACATACCTGGCATAATCCTGCATGCAATTCTCATAAAAAACATGGGGATCCCTGGGTGGCTCAGTGGTTTAATGCCGCCTTCAGCCCAGGGCATGATCCTGGGGTCCCAGGATCAAATCCCACATTGGACTCCCTGCATGGGGCCTGCTTCTCCCTCTGCCTGTGTCTCTGCCTCTGTCTCTCTCTGTGTCTCTTATGAATATGTAAATCTTTAAAAAAAAAAAAACATGTCAAAACAGGTATAGTAAAACTAAAAAAAATCCAGAAAAAGAAAGATTAATCATGGGGATAGGGCATGAAGGTTAAATTAAACACTCCAGTATTTAATCTGAAAAGAGGTAATATAAATAAAATGTAGATGATTACAATTGATTGGTATTAATAGAGTGGGCATGAATTTAGCAACTATTACAAAAAAAGAAACCCTTTATTTTTTTTTATTTTTTATTTTTTTAAGAAACCCTTTAAAAGCAAAAAAGAGATTGGTTTAGAACAAATAAATACACTTGCTCAGCTGTAATAAAAATATGGAACTTGTTATCCTGAAAAGCTTTGCAAGCTGGATATATAAATAAGCTCAAGAAAGGTTTACATGATATGTATAAACATATATATGTATCTACATGAAAGTCAAATCTATAATGGATTATTAAGGGGAGATTAGAGCCATTCATGTTATACTGGTAACCTTTTAAAATCAGTATAATGGAGGGTTATATGCAATCTTTTCCCATGAAATAATACTTCCTGCTGTCAAACAACAAACATTGGACTAAATGGAACATGGATCTGGTCTATTATGACGTTTCTATTGTTTTTTTTAAGTCTCTCATCATTTTTTGCTACCTATTTCCTGTGAAATTAAAGCACCCAGAGTAACCTTAGTTTTTGTTTTGAATTTTAAGGTTGAATATCAATAAATTTTTTACTTATGCTCTTCTTGTCTTTTAAATCTGCATGGTCTTTTATTATTAAATTTTAAAACTATGTGGTCTGTGGATTTTTGTACTTTATCTTACAAGAGGCATTTTTGTGTAATCAAAGGATAAGATAAAACTTAATTTCTTTTCATTTTAAATTTTTTGCATGGGGGAAATCCCTGGGTGGCTCAGCGGTTTGGTGCCTGCCTTTGGCCCAGGGTGTGATCCTGAGGTCCCAGGATCAGGTCCCGCAATTGGACTCCCTGCATGAAGCCTGCCTCTCTCTCTGCCTGTGTCTCTGCCTCTCTCCCTCTGTGTCTCTCATGAATGAATAGATAGAATCTTAAAAATAAATAAATAAATAAATAAATAAACAAACAAACAAATAATTTTTTTTGCATTGTTATGATTTTTGTGTATGTATTTACATCTTATTACAGATTCTAGGAGATCCAAATCCATTTGGGTTGCAAACTTTGGTTCATCAAAATGTCCCCTCTTGTGATCCACTAAACAACAAGGGAAATTCAAATTCAGTGGAAAATAAATCTGATCAAGACATTCCACGTGTGCTAAGGAGATCATCCAGACTGAAAGGCAGAGATGCAAAGCACATAGATGACGTGTATAAGATGCCAGAAAAGATTTTACCCAAGATACTTGTCTGTGAGGATCAAACAACTAATAACTCTTCAACTAAGAATTTCAGGTATGCAACCAAATTATATCTTTATCTCCAGGTATGCTACAGACCTTAGAGATAAATTCTATGCTTAGGACACTAGAGTCAGTGTACAATTATCCCTAAGTGAAGAACTTTATTTTTTAGTATTGTTGCCTTAATTACTGTACAGTTTCTTTTTTTTTTTAACTCAGAAAACTCTTCTACTTTTTTTTTTTTTAAAGGACAGAGTAAAGGGAGATTTGTTGGATTTCAGCCTAATGCTAATTTCCATTCTTTCTTTTTAAATTAAGTTTAGTTAGCATCCATCATCACAGTTACAAAATTTTCTTTCTTGTCATGAGAATTTCTAAGATTTACTCTCTCAGGAACTTTCAGCTATACAATACAGTATTGTTCATTACAGTTACCATGCTGTACATTCCATCCCCAGGACTTATTTATCTTATAAATGGAAGTCTGTACTTTTTGATCCTTTACCCATTTCACCCACTCCCCACCCCCCTGCCTCTGTAAACCACCAATCTATTCTCTATATCTATGAGTTTGGGGATTTTTTTTAGATTCCACAAGTAAATGAAATCATATAGTATTTGTCTTTCTCCATCTGATTTATTTCACTTAACATAATGCCCTCTAGATCCTTTCACATTGTCACAAAAAGCAGAATTTCCTTTCCTATGGCTAAATAATATTCCATTTTGTGTGTGTATGTATATGTATATATGTATATGTTTGTGTGTGTTTATAGACCAATTTTCTTTATTCACTTATCCATCAGTGGATACTTAAGTTGTTTCTATGTCTTGGCTATTGTAAATAAAGCTGCAGTAGACACAGGGGTGCAGATACCTTTTCAAGATAGTAATTTTATTTCCTTTGGATAAATATTCAGAAGTGGAAATGTTGGATCATATGGTAGTTTCATTTTTTGTGTGTGAGAACCCTTTATACTGTTTTCCATAGTGCCTGCACCAAGTATATTCCCACCAATAATGCACATCCTCAACAACACTTGTTCTTTCAAACATTTATGAGGTAATATCTCATTGTGGTTTTTATTTGCATTTTCATGCTGATTAGTGATGTTGAACAGCTTTTCATGTACTTTTTGGCCATTTGGATGTCTTTGGAAAATTGTCTTTTTATTCCTCTTCCATTTTTGAATTGAATTGTTTATTTGCTGTTGAGTTGTAGGAGTTCCTTATATATTTGAATATTGAACCTTTATCAGATAGGTGATTTGCAAATATATTTTCCCATTCAGTAGCTTGCTTTTTTATTTTATTTTGTTGATGGTTTCCTTTGCAGTGAAGACAATTTTTAGTTTGATGTAGCCCTAGTTGTTCATTTTTGCTTTTGTTGCATTTGCTTCTGGTGCCAAATCCAAAATATTGCCCAGACTCATGTCAAGGTATCTATCCCCTGGGTTTTTTTCTCTGAGTTTTATGATTCCAGGTCTTAAAATCAAGTCTTTAATCCGTTTTGAAATGAAAGGATTGAGGCCCAGTCTCATGGTTTTACATTTAGCTATCCAGTTTCCCCAACATCATTTATTGAAAAGATTGTCCTTTCCTCACTGTATGATTTTGGCTTCTTTTTTTTTTATTTTTTTTTTATTTTTATTTATTTATGATAGTCACAGAGAGAGAGAGAGAGAGAGGCAGAGACACAGGCAGAGGGAGAAGCAGGCTCCATGCACTGGGAGCCCGATGTGGGATTCGATCCCGGGTCTCCAGGATCGCGCCCTGGGCCAAAGGCAGGCGCCAAACCGCTGCGCCACCCAGGGATCCCGATTTTGGCTTCTTTATTCTAAGTTAATTGACTAATATATATAGGTTTATTTCCTGGTTCTACTGTGTCCCATTCACCTATGTATCTGTTCTTATTCCAGTATTTTGCAGTTTTTGATCATGTAATCCCATATGACAAGTCCTCTTTTCTTGCAAAGAACCTATCTCTTCCCTAGGTGAATAGATAGTAGTATGCCAACTTGGGGAGTAAGGTGCAAGAGACTCTTGGAAATGACTGCTCCTAAAGGGGAGAAACCCACAGGTGGCACAAAGAAGAGACTAGAAATCACAATGACTGGCATGCCTGTCATAGAATTAGCTGCAGCTTACTTAGGAGCCATGTCCATATTTTAAACTGCCATGCTGCTTGACAGGATCTCAGTAAAATACCTTTCTATGTTAAAAATTGAGTTGAGATTTAGGATGATTCTCTGTGAATGGTTATAGAGAACATGATAATAATTTTAAAAATACATTTATTTTCCAAGAATGCAGGATCCTGCTTTAAAGATTCAAGGTAAAGGGAAGAATATGTATTCAACTAGACTCAAGAATAGAGAACAGATCAGGAGAAACCAAAATCTTGCTGGAAAAAAGGGTGAGGCATATTTGATTTCTTTTCTTTTTAACTAAATAACTTATAGAAACATAGAATTTTGGCACTGAAAAGTATTTAGAGATTATCTGTCTTAACTTTTTCATGTTACTGATGAGGAAGTTCATAGAGGTTAAGGATTTTTCCCAGCATTACATAGCTCATTAGTAGCATACCTAGGACTTGAACTAATAGTCTGTAGGCTGGTACTTTTTTCTATACTTCTACTTTGCAGAGAATAGTTACAGAACCCTTTTCAAATGTAGATATGTGACCTCTTTGTGATAAGACCAACCTAGCATAAGGCTTTGAGAAATTATACTAAGAGGAATAAATAGAGGAAAAGAGAAGGCAAAATTGTTATTCTTAGATGTTATTTCTTTGTTCGTATAAAACTCCAAAGAATAATCTAACAAATTATGAGAAACAATAAGGATCTAGAAATACTGGTTAAAATATAATAAAGGTATAACTGGTAAAATTGAAATAAGGGCTGTAGGTTAAATAATAATAATATAGTATTGTTAAATTTCCTGAATTTAGTAATAATTTGGTTATTTAAGAGAATGTCTTTGTTTTTAGAAAATATACACATAAGTATTAGTGAGTAAAGGGGTGTGGTATATGTAAGTTATCATTTCTGTATATGTGTGTGTTTACATACATTTATATAAAAAGGGAGATATGATGATGTAAACTGGGGGCAGAATACTAATAATGGGTGAATCTTTTGTTCTGTTTTTTTTGGCTTTTATTTTTAATTTAAATCAGTTAGCCAACATATAGTATATACTTAGTTTCAGATGTAGTGTTCGTTAATTTATTAGTTGCATATATTTTGTTCTGTTTTTATAGCTTTTTTTAAGTCTGAAATTTTTTCCTAATAAAACATGCAAAAAATTCAGTAAACCAAAACAAGACAAAAATAAATACCTTTCATAAATGTGTTACCCAGTTAGAAAAATATAGGAAGGGTCCCATTTATAACAATTATAAAAGAGAAAATACCAACTTATGTACCTAATAAGAAATGTGCCTTACCTCTAAGAAGAGAATTGAAAATTTTGCCAAAGGCAAAAAAAAGGACATTAAAAAAAAGACTTGAATAAATAGAAAAAAAGAATCTTATTCTTGACCATAAGAATTCAGTTTTGTAAGAAACCTATTTCTCCATATATTATTCTGTAAATATGTGAGAGCTCCATCAAAAACAGATTATTGTTTATTTTGTTTTGTTTTCCTCTATAAGACTGGACATTAGCTATGAAAATGTTATAAAATAATACTAAATATTATGAAAGACCAGCCTAGAAAATTCTGAAAAATTCTGAGTGGCTCAGTGGTTAGGCATTTGCTTTTGTGATCAGAGTTGTGATCCCAGGTTCCCGGGATCAAATTCTGCATCAGGCTCCCTGCAGGGAGCCTGCTTTTCCCTCTGCCTATGTCTCTACCTCTCTCTATGTATCTCTCATGAATAAATGAATAAAATCTTTCTTAAAAATTCTGGAAAATAAAAGCACAAGGGAGTATGGAGAGACAGGAATCTGCTATACATAATATAAAAGCAATTAGAAAGCTATGGAAATTAAAATAGTTTGGTACAGGTACAGAAATAGACAAGTCAGTGAAACAGAATAGAGTTTAGATGTAGAAGCCAGATACAGTGTGAATTTTGGAGGAGGTGTATAATAAAGATGGCATCTCAAATTAGTGGCAAAAGGAAGGACCAAGCAATAAATAGTGAAAACCTAAAATTGGATGAATAACTATGATAGTCCTTATACTAAACTTAATTCCATTTTGGCCAAAGATTAAGTGAACAAAAAAAAATTTTCTTATAAGAAAACTTAAGTGAATCCTTTTATAATCTTTGAGGAGGAAAAAAACCTTTTTAAAGAATGATAAACCCAGAAGCCAGAAGGGAAAAGAATGACAAAATTGACTACATACATTTTAGAAAAATTGTATAGAAAAATACCTAAGGAAAACCAAACATCAAATACAGAAGAAATATTAGTAATGCATAACAAAGGGTTAATTGCACTAACATGAAAAGAGCTCTTACAAAATAATAAGGTTAAAAAAATGGATAGGGAATGTGGAAAAAAATGTACATATAAATAATGGGATCACCTGGGTGGCTCAGTCAGTTAAGCATCTGACTCTTGGTTTTGGCTCAGGTAATGATAGCCCTGGATCAGGCTCCTTGCTCACAGCTGAGTCTGCTTGAGATTCTCTGCCCCTCCCTCTCTCAATGCCCCTCCCCAGCTTATGCATGCTCACTCTCTTTCTCTCTCTCTCTCAAATAAATAAGTAAATAAATAAATAAAATATTTTAAAAAATAACTGAAAAGATCAGAATGTTACATATGATTTTAAAATATAAATTAGGAAAAAAATATAAATTAGGATGTATAGTTTTCACTAAGAGAATGTCAAAGGTTTAAACATTTGCAAATTCCCAGTGGCAAGAATGTTGAAAAAGTAAGCATTCTCATATGTTGTTGGTAAGAGTCTAAGTTTGTTGTCTTTTTTTTAAATGCTTACTTATTTATTTGAGAGAGAAATCTGGAGAGAACCAGAGGGAGAGGGACAAGCAGACTGGGCTGAGCACCAAGCTTAACATGAGGCTCAGTCTCAGGACCCTGAGATCATGACCTGAACTGAAACCAAGATGCTTAACTGACAGAGCCACTTAACTGCCCCTGTTCAGTCTTTTCACAGGACAGTTTATTTACATTCATCAGACCTTTAAGTCAAAATTCTTGAATTATCAATTCTACCTGGGTGGCTCAGTCGGTTGAGCGTCCAACTCTTGATTCAATCCAAACTTCTAGGCCCAATTCCTTGTGGATTAGTCTGCTAGGGTTACCATAACTAGATACCACAAATTGGATGGTTTAAATGACAAATTTATTTTCTCACAGTTCTGGAAGCTAGAAGTCCAAGATCAAGGTAATAAAAAATTCTATTTCTGGCAAGACCTCTCTATCTGGCTTGTAGAAAGCCACCTTCTCAGAGTGTCCTTCCTGCATGTAGAGAGCTCTGGTATCTCTTCCTTTTTTTAAATAGGAACACAAATCCTATTCTACTATGGCTTCAACATGTGAATTTTGAGGGGATGCAGTTCAGTTCATAACACTTTTCATCGTGAATTCTGCCAGACATTTAAGGAATAAATAACAACAGTTTTCCACAAACTCTTCCAAAAAGTTGAAGATAAGGAAGTACTCCTTAATTCATTCTATGAAGCCACTAATAAACTGAAAGTAAAATCAAAAACATCATAGGAATGGAAAATTACAGATGACTATGTCTCATAAACATAGATGCAAAAATCTAAATGCAACTTTAGCAGATCAGTTTCAACATTGTATATACATCATGACAGAGTGAGGTTTATCCCAGGAATGCAGGATTAGTTTTACCATTTGAATATCAATCACTGTAATTCACTAATAAGCTAAAAAAGAAAATACCATATTATCATCTCAAGGGATGCTGAGAAGGCATTTGACAACACCTAACATGTTTCACTGTTGAAAACTCCCTGCAAACTTAGAGGGGAACTTTGTCAACCTGACAAAGAGCATCCAGAAAAAAATTTAGGTAGTAAAGTTTGATACCATAGTATCAAAAAATGTGAAATACCTATGAGATAAATTTGATAAACTATGCAAAAGACAGGTACACTGAAACTTACAAAACATTATTCAGAGAGATCAAAGAAAATTTAATGGAGAGAAATAGAGATATATTGCTTCGTTCATCAGTCAGAAGACTCAATATTGTTTTGTTGAGGGGTATTTTGGAGAGGGTAAGAGAGAGAGAAAATGCCAAGCAAGCTCTACACCCACTGTGGGGCTGGACACAGGGCTTGATCTTACAACCCTGAGATCACAAACTGATTCAACATCAAGAGTCAGACGCCCAACCTACTGAACCATCCAGGCAACCCAGAAGACTCAATATTGTAAAGACGCTATTTCCACTCGGGTATTATATATGAATTCTACACAATCCCAATCAAAATTCCTGTAAGGTTTTTTGTAGAAATTTACAAGGTGGTTCTAAAATTCATATGGAATGCAAAGGACCTAAGAATGGTAAAATGGTTCTGAAAAAGAACAAAGTTAGAGAGCTAACGCTGCCTGATTTTAAGAATTATATGGTGGGATAGGTTGCCGGAGTAGCTCAGTCAGTTAAGCATCCAAAGTCTTGATTTTGGCTCAGGTCACGATCTTGGGGCCATGGAATCAAGCCTACATTGGGCTCTGCGCTCAGCATGAAGTCTGCTAGTACTATCCCTCTGCTCTTCTCTTGGTGTTCTAACCTTTCTCTCTCTCTCTTTCTCTCTCTCTCATAAATAAATAAATAAGTTCTTTTTTTAAAAATTTTTATTTACTTGTGATAGAGAGAGAGAAAGAGAGAGAGAGAGAGAGGGGCAGAGACACAGGCAGAGGGAGAAGCAGGCTCCATGCACTGGGAACCCGATGTGGGATTCGATCCCGGGTCTCCAGGATCGCGCCCTGGGCCAAAGGCAGGTGCCAAACCGCTGCGCCACCCAGGGATCCCAATAAATAAGTTCTTTAAAAAATTATATGGGGGGACACCTGGGTGGCTCAGTCAGTTATGCATCATACTCTTGATTTCGTTATGACCTCATGGTTGTGAGATGGCCATTCTGGACATGGAGCCTGCTTGGGATTCTCCCTCTCCCTTTCCCTCTGCCACTTTTCCCCTTCCCTGCTCACAGGCTCCCACTCTCTCTCTTTCTCAAGAAAGAATTATGGCTATAGTAATCAAAATAGCATGACATTTGTGTCAAGATAGGGAAATAGATCAGTGTAACAAGAGTTCAGAAATAAACCCTGAACTTTGACAAAGGCCCAAGCCTTTTGTAGAGAAGAACAATTGGATATCCACATGCAGCAAAATGTTATTGAATATCTCTATGTATTTTAATTTTAATTTTGTTTTGGCCTGCAGATTACTTGAACATCAGATTGATCCTTTCAACGCTTTTTTAAAAACCATGTTAGGCAGGTTTGGTGTAGGCTTTACTATACAGCTAGTTTAGTCCCTTCCTGCTAAGACATGGCCTGTCAAGGGTCTCTGCTAATGCTGTGGGTGTTCAGCAAGGTCTCTCTCTTCAAGCTATCAGGAATACAAATATCTCTGATCTCTCAGGATTGTTATTTTATCGTTGTCAGGTAGTTGTTCTTGCCCAGCCTCATGAAGACTCCTTCTATATATATATGAGCACTTTAATATTTAGATAGTGATCCAAGGAGTCCCTTTTATAGATTTCTGGTACCTATCTGTTCTCTATTCCCTCATCTCTGGTACCTACCATGCCAAATCTAATCATTCCAGCCTCCAGAAACTTTAATCTCTATCGCCTTAGCTCAGCGGGATCACCTTGCTATGCTGTGCTGTATTCAGGAATGTGCCTCCAGACAAGAGTGATCTTAGGGCTTACTTTTTTGTTTTCCTTCTCTGGGAGGAGTCATAGATCTGTACTGCCTATTTTCTCATGTCTGAATATAAGTTTTTTACCCCGTTTATTTAATCTAGTTTTTCAGTTGTTTGCAATGGAAGGGCAGGTCATGGCATGTTGGAAGTGAATGTCTTCGACATCTTATTTATGTATTTATTTATTTAGATTTTATTTTTTATTCACACAGAGAGACACACAGAGAGAGAGAGGCAGAGGGAGAAGCAGGTTCCGTGAAGGGAGCTTGATGTGGGACTGGATCCTGGACCCTGGGATCGCACTCTGAGCTGAAGGCAGATGCTCAACCACTGAGCCACCCAGGCGTCCCTACATCTCTGTTTTAATTGAAAATTTTTATTTTCTTCTTAATTTTCTATTACTAATAAATTACATAACTAGCAAGTATAACTGGCAAAGAAATCTTGGAGTAGAGATGACTTTTTTGGGTAACCATATAGTCTATCTGGTAGGAGCAGAGTGCTTTCTAGTCTTGAGTGGGGGAACATAGATTCAAATATTTAGAAGTTGGTTTATTTTACAGGGATGGAATGAAGGGAATCTAATAAAGGCAAAGCAGATAAATAGTGATCCATTAAAAAATGTGCTGCTATACTCAGTTACTTTTGTGAGATTTTAGGATGGGGCAGATTAGCTAGGTCAAAATTGGAAAAGCTATCATCAAAGCTATTCTGAAATTCAGGAAAGCCAAATGAAGTATTATCCATAAAAATCGATAGGATTTAGAGTATATAAATAAGGAATGTCAGTATTTTAGGTGCTACAGTGGTGAAATGATACCTGATATGCATAACTTGGGAATCTATTTTAATTGTATATTTTCTTACTTAGGAAATCAAAGCTATTGTATCGATCAAGATCATATTCCTTTAATTTAATTTCATGATAGCTATTTTTTGGCAAAGAAAGAAGTTTAGTATTCTTTTTTTCTGGTCTCACTGGGATTAATTTCTGTATCTTCCTTATGTACTTCTGAGATTTTCTCCTTATGGTGTTTTAACACATTTTGGTACTATAGTATTTTGGTGGGTTTAATAACATTTAATTCTGGATTTAAATAATCCTTTTCACTAGAACTTTTATGAAAATAATCTGTTAGTCTTGTCACATTTGCACTTTCATGGGGTTTCAATAAACATAAACTGCTTACATGATTTATAATGTACTGTGAATATTTTCAAACCAATGCCATTTTTTTTCTTTTACCTTTTTGAATACAGATAACATTATAGTTGGGTTAATGGATGAAATACTCTTTTATAATATAATTCCAGAATATTGACTGGATCTACTTTATTACCTGTATTCTTCCTGATATTCAAATAAGGCTTATTATTTTTTGTTTTCTATGTTCATCCTCTCATTTCAGAAAAAGTGAAGATGGATAAAATATCTCTGTCTAGAATTAACCGTAGAAACATTTTTGGAGAAAACTTATTGTATCAGGCTGCTCTGCATAATGATGTTGATCTTATTCATCGTTATATAACAAAAGGGGGAAATGTTAATCAACCAAGTTATGCCGGTAAGTTGGGGTTACCACCCGCAATTATCTTGAGAGTAGTTTGTAGTTTCTGCTTAGTCACTCCTATGAAAGTATGGCAAAGTGGGTGAAAGGCAAGTCTCAAACGAAAAGCTTCAGGTAATTTTCCTGCTCAGGTAGCTGATCACCAGCATCACCCAGAGAAGTGGTAAGGTGGAGAGGGAAGGACAGGAGAAGAGCATTGTATTTCATCTTCAAAGATTACTCTTGCCTGGGGCCCACCAGGTGGGCTGTGCATAGTGGCCCTACACAAAAGGATGTGGTTCCTAGGGCTGACTTGCTGGCTTTGCATGGGCATTGTTACTGTGAGACTCAACTTTGAATGGAAGAGAAGTGAGCTCAAAAGCTGAAAGAAGCTGATGGTACACTGAGCTCTGAGGAAACTGAGATAACATGGTAGATGTACAGCAGGGGCAATGGCCAGGGAGATGGAGATAAGAGAGTATAAGGTAGAAAGGTGGGGCAAGGGGCTCAGAACACTCTTTCTGCAAGGCTGGATCTCTGGCACAGTCTTTTTTTGTGGAAAGAAGCTGATGTTTCCTGAAGGAGAATGATTCCTTAAAGATACTTAAGTACTTAGGGCACTGGGCTAAGCCTGGGTAGTACTTTTGTGTCTATACTTTTACTAGTGTTTCTAGACTTTCTCGGTTATGAAACAGTGCAGAAATTCTTACAATACAGAGATGAGCAGCAGAGTCCATGGACAAGCAGGTGTTTACAAGTGCACCCACAGCACTTACTTTAGCAAAGCATGCATTTTTGGTAATCAGGGTTTTAACAGGTTATTATTCTAAATTTCAGACCACTGTCCTATAACCTTCAACCTTGGATCCTTATGTGGTAGCCACAGCAGTTGCTCCCTTAATCTTGACAAATGTATGGTACTTGCTATTAGTCTCTATCTGCTTCTTAAGTTCAGGAGTAGCTCTTCATGCAGCTAACTTTACTTTGTGGATTTCCTAGGAATCTCTCAACTTATTTCTTTTCAATGGTCCTTTTCTGTGCCATTATTAGCGTACTTGGTGTCTCTTCCCTGCTTGTTTTTGGCCGTGCATTATGCACTTTCTCCTCAGATACTTCTGTGACCTTCATGAGTTCTTTACCTTTAACATACTTTCCTGGCTTTTTGAATTCTTATTCTCTACTTCTCCTTCTCACTGTGCATCTTAACTCTGGTCTTTACTTCTGATTATTCCATTTTATAAAATTGCAGAGGGCAGTGTTCTTAAAGACTTGACTATAACCATTTTCATCAGAGTCACCTGCAGTGTTTGTTTAAAATGTAGTTTGTTTAAAATGTTTATTTCACTCTCCAAAACAACACATGCATGGTCTCACAGTTAAAATCTGTAGGTTAAAATCTTAAAATCTGCTTTTTAACATTTTCCTAGATGATTTGTGTTCTCATTAAAGTTCAAGAACGACTGGCAAGAGATACATGACCTCCATGTAATATACCACTTCATTATAGTGAACTTTTACAGTATGACCTTAGTGTACCAGTTATTGTGGAAACAGAAAGATACATATACTAGAAAAGTTTAAATATATTATGTAATGCAGTCCAAAAAAGGATAAGTGCCTTTTGAGATATTCATATGATGTTATAATAACAGACCAGTGGTCTTATCATGGGTAACATTTGCATTTTAAGTCCTCATTTACATTTTATGATATATCTGTCTTTGATTTTAAAAAACAATTGTAATAGTTCTTCATCTATCAAAAACAAAGGTGACAACCAGGAAGTAGGCTGAAACTCTGATTACCCGCTACAGATCTCATAAAGCTTCTTTGCTAAAACCCTCTCAGACGGGAGGGATCCCTGGGTGGCGCAGCGGTTTGGCGCCTGCCTTTGGCCCAGGGCGTGATCCTGGAGACCCGGGATCGAATCCCGCATTGGGCTCCCGGTGCATGGAGCCTGCTTCTCCCTCTGCCTGTGTCTCTGCCTCTCTCTCTCTCTCTCTGTGACTATCAAAAATTAAAAAAAAAAAAAAAAAAACCCTCTCAGACTATTGCCTTGAGCATTATTTTACACCAAATTCTATCTGATTCCTAAGTCTGCAGCACATTAGAACTGAAAGGAAAGGTTGGCACAGTCCAGGATATTGATAACAGCAAGAAGTTTAACAGCAAGGCAAGAGACAGATAAAAACATAAAAATGAGAGGCAACATTGTTGAGGACTGTATAATGTAGAAGAGCATGAACTTATACTGTGGGTGTTAACAATTGATACATTAAAGTCTATAACTAATATTATGATGATCTTTATTAAAATATATTATTTTCTCTTTCTGGGAAATTTATAATCTTATAAAGCTTTAGAGATTTCCTTTAAGATGGTTAAAAGAAAATAATTGTTTAAGGATCTTCCAACCTTCAGATCTGGGAGATAATAATAATCTGTTGTCAAATGTGATCATCTTTATTTTGAAGGAGTGGTTTTACAACACAGAAGTGATCCATAGGGGAAGGAAAATTCTTTGTATGTTTGATTTCTTTCTGCATTCTGGTGTAGCCACTGGTCTGCAGTGGCTCTATCTGCAGAATAAAGATCCTTCTGGCTTTACTGATGCTGGGACATTCTTTCAACCTTAAGACTGATACTATTCAGGGGCACTGGGTGGCTCATTTCAGCTAGGTCTTAATTTCAGGGTCCTGGGATGGAGCCCCATGTGGTTGGTCCCTGAGTCAGGCTCCTCGCTCAGTGGGGAGTCTGCTGGAAATTCCCTGTGCCTCTGCCCCAATAAATAAATAAATCTTAAAAAAAAAACCCAAAAACAAACAAACAAACAAACAAAAAAAACCAAGGAACCAGCTACTGTTCCTCACTGGGTCATCTTTGCTTGGGTCACACTTAAAGTGGCATTTATTTTTTACTTCTCCCCTGAGGCCTGTCGTTTACACTGAATTACTGACCTGCAGTAGTTCTCTTCTTTGGGAATTTTCTGCAGTGAATTTAAAGTAGGAGGTTGGTTTTCCACTTTCCATTTACCTTATCTTTTAGTATTCTGACTCAGGGAAAACAAACTAATCTTTTGTTATGATTTTCTCATTCCAGTCGTTTTTTCCCCTTTTAGGAAACTAATTTTTATTGTAGCTTAAGCAAAACCTAATATAAGGAAAGAAAGTTTCCTAGGAGGAAGATCATCATCTACATTCTGAAATTAATAACTTTTGGATTTCTTACATTTCATTTTTCATCCTAGACCGGTGGCAGATAATCAAGTTAACCAGTGTGAGCTTTGATAAGCAAAGTTACACAGGTCCTGAAACCTAAACGAGTTCACACTTTTTATCAAATAGTACTTGGAGGGAGCTAATTTTTATGTTTTTAAAAATAGGTAGTCCTTAAATGGTTATGTTTCAAAAGTTCACATATGAGCTATTTATTTGAATTTTTTGTAACATTATGAAAAATTTTAAACATACAGAAAAGTTAAAAGAATTCCACAGTAAGCATCCATATACCTAATACCTAGATTCTACATACGTTTTTTTTTTCTACATACGTTTTTTATTACATGCTATAAAGGAAAAACACTCATGTATTTCTCCTCTACTTATATTCATAACACTTCTGATACCAGATGTGTGGGGTTTCAACACATTAAGCAATTCTCCAATACCAGCTGGATGTCCTGTAATTCAGTTCATTTCTGGCACTAATCTGTATTAGCACAGGTCCCACAGGTTAAGGGATCATTCAGCCACCCTCACTTCAGATGCCAGTCACAAGTACTGGGTTTTCCACAATTTCTGTTCAGTCTGGTTACAAATTGAAGATTCCCACAATCCCTTCCTTGGATTTGACCTCTTTCTAAAATTGCTCACAGAACTCAGGAAAACACATTTGCCATATAAGTTTATTATATAATCAAGGATATGACAAAGGTAAGATGAACACCCAGATGAAGATACAAAGAGGAAGGCCTGGAAAGTTTCCTTAGCACCGGAGCTTCTATCTCTGTGGAATTGGAATATGTCACCTTCCCAGCATGTTGATGTGTTGACTAATCTGGGAAAGTTCTCCAAACCCCAGAGTTCAGGGATTCTTTTTTTTTTTTTTTATAATAAATTTATTTTTTATTGGTGTTCAATTTGCCAACATACAGAATAACACCCAGTGCTCATCCCCTCAAGTGCCCCCCTCAGTGCCCGTCACCCATTCATCCCCACCCCCCGCCCTCCTCCCCTTCCACCACCCCTAGTTCGTTTCCCAGAGTTAGGAGTCTTTATGTTCTGTCTCCCTTTCTGATATTTCCCACACATTTCTTCTCCCTTCTCTTCTATTCCCTTTGACTATTATTTATATTCCCCAAATGAATGAGAACATAAACTGTTTGTCCTTCCCCAATTGACTTACTTCACTCAGCATAATACCCTCCAGTTCCAGCCATGTTGAAGCAAATGGTGGGTATTTGTCATTTCTAATGGCTGAGGAATATTCCATTGTATACAGAAACCACATCTTCTTTATCCATTCATCTTTCGATGGACACCGAGGCTCCTTCCACAGTTTGGCTATTGTGGACATTGCTGCTAGAAACATCGGGGTGCAGGTGTCCCGGCGTTTCATTGCATCTGAATCTTTGGGGTAAATCCCCAACAGTACAATTGCTGGGTCATAGGGCAGGTCTATTTTTAACTCTTTGAGGAACCTCCACACAGTTTTCCAGAGTGGCTGCACCAGGTCACATTCCCACCAACAGTGTAAGAGGGTTCCCTTTTCTCCACATCCTCTCCAACATTTGTGGTTTCCTGCCTTGCCAATTTTCCCCATTCTCACTGGTGTGAGGTGATCTCATTGTGGTTTTGATTTGTATTTCCCTGATGGCAAGTGATGCAGAGCATTTTCTCATGTGCATGTTGGCCATGTCTATGTCTTCCTCTGTGGGATTTCTCTTCATGTCTTTTGCCCATTTCATGATTGGATTGTTTGTTTCTTTGGTGTTGAGTTTCATAAGTTCTTTATAGATCTTGGAAACTAGCCCTTTATCTGATATGTCATTTGCAAATATCTTCTCCCATTCTGTAGGTTGTCTTTTAGTTTTTTTGACTGTATCCTTTGCTGTGCAGAAGCTTCTTATCTTGATAAAGTACCAATAGTTCATTTTTGCTTTTGTATCTTGCAAGAAGTTACTGTGGCCGAGTTCAAAAAGGGTGCTGCCTGTGTTCTCTAGGATTTTGATGGAATCTTGTCTCACATTTAGATCTTTCATCCAATAAATAACATCTTTTTAAAAAGAACTATAAATAGCTTTTTACAAATAAGAAGAAAATAAATATATATTTTTGAAGTGACTTCTGTGCATTCCTACCAGCTGGGTTACTTTAATGGAAGTACCTTGAGCTATAAATAAAGTTTTTTCCCCCTCTTCTCTGCAGAAAAATAGCTTGCAGCTAGCATTCTATATGAGCTAATAATGACTCTCTTACAGCCTTTTCATTTGAGGAGGGCAGGAATAGTTTCAAATATTTTACTTCTTTAAAAAAATTCTTTTTACTTTTTATATTTTTTCACAGCTGAGTTGGGAGTAGGAATTTGATTTGGCCTCAGATTTATTGAATCCATCTAATAATATAAGTTATTTTTATGGTAAGATTATCTTGTCTCATATAATCAAAGTATTTTCAAAGAAACAACATAGAGTTTTTATTCTAAGGACAAGCACAAGACATGAAGATAGCAAACATAAATACCATTTTCTTTTTGTATAATAGGTTGGACAGCACTTCACGAAGCTAGTGTAGGAGGATTTTATCAGGCAGCAAGTGAACTATTAAAAGGTGGAGCACATGTGAATATCAAAGGAATGTACCAGATCACTCCTCTACATGATGCTGTGATAAATGGCCATTATAAGGTATGTGATGCTTTTGTTTGCAAAGCAAATACTAAGTTTTACGAGTATTAAAAATCTCTAGAGCCTATCAACAGAAATTGAGTTTTAGTTCATTCTGCTAGTGGATACTCAGAATATGTAATAAAATTTTACTGTGTTGTAGATTTGTTGTTCCCAATATCGTAGATGCCATTTTACATGTTACCTTTAATAAGTACAGATCATGTTTTAATTATACATAGTATTTTTTTTTAACTTACACTTCTTCAAGATTTTTTCAGTGTGGTGCTTTATAGGTTTTACCAGAAAGTTTCCTGCTTGTAGTGTTACACAGTGACATCCAGTCCTGGTAGGAGGCATCCAGCTTTATGGACATTAATGTCACTTTCAGCGTCTCTTGGTCTAATGATCAGCCAGGATATATTAGCATAGATGTGCCAGTGGTTAAGGTATCAATACTGCAATGGTTAAGGTATCAAAATACTGCAGTTCCATACAAGTCAGTTAATAGTAGGTGCAGTAATAGTAATTTTAATTAAGGTGATTGATTCCAGCACATACAGTTTATTTCAGAAGTCACTTAAGCTCTGAGCTTCCCAGACATTTTTCTCATTAAGGCACCATACTACAGGACTGAAGCATTTGCTGAAAATACCTTGTTACTTGTTTTAGATACTGGAAGTTGTCTCTGGGTTCAAACTCCTAGGGTAGGAAAGGGAGATAATCAGCTGGGCTCAAGAAGTTATGTTCTACATACTTCAGAAGAAATGTCTAACAAGAAGGGCAGGAGAAGCCTACTGGGAACCACAGGCATAACAGATGGAGCGTTCCCTTCCTAATGTGAAATAGTTCTTCAGGAAAGTTTAAGCTCTTTTTCCTTTTTTGATTATGTATCACTTGCTAGTAGGTGGTCGCACATTGAAAAGAGCTCTATGGGGAGAGAGTTCTGCTTGGGGCCTAATTTAATGGCCAGAAGAATGCAGGTTTGAACCAGTGATGGTGTGAGCCCTCTCTGTCCTTTACCCCTCTTTAAAGCTGGCCTCCATTAGAGAGAAACCTCATGCCAAAGCACTTCTCCCTCTCCTCATGGCCCAGGGCTGACCTATCCTAGTCAGGAGTCTTTTCTCTGAGCACTTTACTTTGTATTCTTTTCTTTCTCAGTTCCTCTTTTGTCCTATCTGTAACTTGGCTTTAGGCAATTTCTGCTTCCCAGGCTAGAACTGGTTATCTCCTGTCTGCCCTTTGCAGATAGGTAGCGTTCTCTTACTCTCTCAGTGATGTAAGAGACTAAAGACACATGCCTCTGACTCCATGATTTCCACACTACTTATCTCACCCCCTCTTGCCAAACTGTATGTTCTTATGACTCATGTGCTTCTGGCACTGTGGCGTATCCTGACTGACTGACAAGACAGAGGTGGAGGTCTAGAGACTGGCCTTGAGAATTAAAAGCTGAAACCCAGTGAGGTGAAGTCACTGTCTTCTTTGTTCTCTTCCCCCTCTGTTTAACAGTGGGGGCCCCAAAAAGTTGCTTAACCTAGCCCAAGAGAGATTTCCAAAACTCCAGGTCAGTTCTGGACTGACTTAAGAACCAAAGTCTTAAGAATCAAAGTAGGGCAAGACATTGATCTGGATGATGGAGTAGGGATGTTGGGAGTGTCAGATGAGGATCTAGGCTAACCTTGGGGGAATCTCTTATGTAATGCAAAGATGATCAGAAGAAAGATTTAGACTCTGAGTATTGTATTGCTCCGATGCCTTAGTTGGTACAAGACTAAAGATGTCAGATAGGTAAGCCCTGGGAGCCTGATGCTGGATTCAGCACCTGGAGTGTGAGCTTCTTAAATATTTCAGAGTTGGAGGAACTTGAATATATACTGTCTTAAGGAATTGACTTTTATACTAAAAGATGAGAGATACTAAAAGATAATACCCTATTTTTTAAAAAGTGAAAAGCCATTAATATTTGCAGTAGTCTAAATCTTTAGAGACAGAAATAAGAATAAGAAGGGAAGGTAGAGAGTGGGGAATGGAGAGTAACAGGTCATGGTTAAAGGGTTTCTTTTAGGGGGATTAAAATATTCCAAAATCAGATTATGATTATAGTTACACAACTCTCTCAATATACCAAAGAACATTGAATTATATTTTTTAAATGGGTCAGTTGTATGTCATGTGACTTATATCTCAATAAAACTGTTAAAAAGAAATACATTTTTTAAATGTGGAAAAGGTGAAATTTGAGAATTATAGATGATTGGCTCATTATGATTGCTTAGAAAAATCAGGAATAAATTATTAGATACATGGGAGACATTTATATAAGAATGTAGTGGTCTTTGAGAATCTGTAGGCATTACTAAGAACAAGTCTTGTCAAATTAACATTGACTCCTTGACTTCTCTTTTATTAGGCTTACTTTGTTAATGGGTGAAGGGAATGGCATTGACAAATTGATGTAAGCTATCGTGGTTTTAACAAAGCTTTTATTTGATGAAGTGTTCTGTGGTGTATGAGTATGAGATGTTGAATTGGAGATTGGTTGACAGTGTTACTAGGGTTCACATATACTGAAAAAATATCCCTCAGACATAGTGATTATGCATTTTATGTGTATCGAGTGAACTCCATTATCTAGTTTGATTATATATTCTGTTATACCATAAAGAGCCAAACTGGGATGCCTGGGTGGCTCAGTGGTTGAGCATCTGCCTTCGGCTCAGGGCGTGATCCTGGAGTCCCTCAACAGGCTGGAACACAACTGTGTTTTGTTGTGAGAATTTTAAAGAAACCTCATACATCATAGCATTTTACTCATATTTATGAGTATTTACCTGAGCCTACATCTCTAACAGATAAGTGCTTTTTTTTTAACACCCACAATATCATCTCACTTAATAAATATTGACAGTTTCTTAATACCATACAATACCCAGTCCATATTCAGATTTCCCAGGTTATCTAAAAAATATGTTATTATTATTATTATTATTAAGATTTTACTGATTTCTTTGAGAGAGAGCGAGAGCGAGAGAGCACGAGCAGGAGCAAGGGCAGGAACCCGATATAGAGGTTGATTCCAGGACTCTGGGATCATGACCTGAGCCAAAGGCAGACACTTAACTGACTGAGCTAACCCCAAGCACCCCTAAAAGATGTGTTTTTATAGCAAGTTTTTGTTTGAATCAGTATCAATCAAGGTTCATTGTGGCTCTTAAATATATTTTAACCTATAACAGTCCTTCCTCTTTTTTGTGTTTTCTTATGTCTTCTAGAATCTGGGTCTTTGTCTTGAAGAATTTCTTAAACTCTGGATTTGGCTAATTTTTATTTTTGTGGTGTTGTATAGCTTGTTTCTTCTTATGTTTTTTTGCAAATGGATAATCTATTTAGAGACCACAGTCTGGGTGCTAGATGTGCTCATTGGTATTGGAAACTGTTGCTTTTAGGCATTTTCAGTAAAATACATATTTTTCAAGTTAGAGGATATATGAAGAAAAATAATGAGTTCATACTGATATTTCTATTTTAAATTTAATATTGTAGATTTATATTAATTTTGATTTCATATTCATCTCTTTCTCTAAGGCTCAACATTTGTTTTTGCTACATTAATTTACTTCTTTATTGTATAATATACTTAAAATATTACTATTAGCAATATTATTATTAATATTAACACTATTATTATTATTAACAATAAAACTACTAGTGAAATTTTTTGTAGTTCCCTTTTTTTTTCTTTTAAAGATTTTATTTATTCATGAGAGACACAGAGAGAGAGGCAGAGGAAGAGGAAGAGGCAGGCTCCCTGTGCGGCACCCGATGTGGGACTTGATCCCCAGGGACTCCAAGATCACGCTCTGAGCCAAAGGCAGATGCTCAACCACTGAGCCACTGGGGCATCCCTTGTAGTTCTTTCTGTTTTATGCATATTTCACTAGCAGAGTATAGTCAAGATACTGTCTTTTCAAGTACTCGAAAGAATTTTATTCTGAGTACTGTGATAAGCAAAATGAGTCAGAGAAAGATGAATACTTTATGATTTCACTCACATGTGGAATTTAAGAAACTAAACAAACGAACAAGGGGGAGAAACGGGGGGGAGGAACCAAGAAACAGACTCTTAGCTATAAAGAACAAAATGATGATTACCAGAAGGGGTCTGGACAAGGGGATGGGTGAAATAGGTGATGGGGTTGAAGGAGTGCTTTTGTTTTGACGATCACTGGGTGACGTATGGAAGCAATGAATCACGTATTTTATACTAAAACTATTATTACCTGTGTGTTAACTAACTCAAATTTGAATAAAAACTTTCAAAAAAGAATTTTATTCTCTATCCTACTTGTTTCTAACATAAGGAAGTCAGCTGATTTTAGAGGGAAGAAAGCATTTGATTCAATAGTATGATTAAAGGTTAAAATCCATAAGCAAACTTAAAGTAAAAGTATATTTTCTTAAGGAGTCTACTATTTGATAAGCCAAAGAAATGGGGATTGTGATATCACAATTTCTTTGTCACTTCTTTGAAATGGCTCTGCTTGTTCTATTTAAGAACCTGTGGTAGCTTTAACATATGTCCACAAATTTTTTAATACTCCTCCTTTCAAAAGGTAGAGCCTGATTCTCTTCCCCAAGATTGTAGGCTGAACTGTCAGTGACTTGCTTCCAACAAATAGAACATGGCAGAGGTGACAGTACACGACTTCTGAAGCTGGATTATAAGTATCATAGCTTCTTCCTTGTTCTCTCTCTTCTCTTGCTTTTGGTTCATTATATGAGGAAAGCCAGGTGTATATGGAGGATACCACAGTGCTCAATGGACAGGTCTACATGGCAATGAACCAAGGTCTCCGTCCCATAGCTGTGTGACCAAAGCATCTTAGGAAACACCTTCCAGCCCCAGTCAGGCTTTTACATAATTGTATCTCCAGCCATCCTCTTGACTACATCCATATAAGAAACTAATCTCTACACCTCCAGCCCACAGCAGTGTCTCCCAGCATCACTCGCTTGGGACCTCCATCCTCACCTTAGCTTGAAATGGACCCCAATGGCTCCTCCTCCACCAGGGGCTCCTGCAGATGCTCTGTCTCCTGCGGATGCAGAGTGCAAATGTATCTCCTTCAAGAAGAGCTACTGCTTCTCCTGCCCCATGGACAGTGCCAAGTGTGCCCAGGACTGTATCTGTAAGGAAGCATTAGACAAGTACAGCTGCTGTGCCTCCTGTGGAGGAAAGCCTGTTACAGATGTAAATAGACCAACATGTACAAACCTGCAAGTTTTTTTTTACTTTTTTTATCCTACCTGGACTCAGTTGCTGCATTCCTGATTCTGTAAAATATTTGAATGACAGTAATCTCATCTAGACTATTCTGGCAAAAAAATAAAAATAAAAAATGAATAAAGAATAAAGAAGACAGAGATAGAACCTGATACAAAAGCACCTGCCTGTGCTTCTCCCAAATTCCTGACCCACAGAAACTGTGGGATTATAAATATTTATTATTCTTTTGGCCACTTTGTTTGGGGGTAATTTGTTAGGTAGTAACACAGAGCTAATATAAAACCTAAATGTAGGTTTAAAATAAGAAGGAGGGGTGCCTGAATGGCATAGTTGGTTGGCCATCCAATTTTTGGTTTCAGTTCAGGTCTTGCTCTCAAGGTCATGGGATCAAACCCCACTTGGGCGCCCAGTGCAGAGTCTGCTTAAGACTTATTCCCTCTCCCTCAATGCCTCCCACTTGTGCTCATTCTCCCTCTCTCAAATAAATAAACCTTTCAAAAAAGGGGGGGAGATACTCAGCAAAAGTCATTTATTTACTGCCTTTTGGTGAGAAAAGAGCATTTCAAGTTAGAAGATAGTAAAGTAGGCTTCAGAATTCATAATATTAAGACTATAGAGGGAAATGGTAAGTGTGGATATTTGGTGAAGCAAGACTATCCATCCATTGCCTAAGTCAGGGACTGCCAAAGTAATGTATCCACTCCCTTGGAATCATCAACTCAGATTTCCAGGAAAGTGGGCCTCTAGCCCTTGCCTTTTCCCTTCTTCCAGTCCCCTTTCTCATGCTCCTTGATTCTGAGTCACTCTCATACTACATGGGTTATTATTTGACACAAAACTTCCAGAGATAAATAATATAGTCCTTTTGGCAACTCCCTTACAAAACTTCTTTCCTAAAAGAAAGCTGTGTACTCGATATTTTCTTTGCTGAACAATACGTGAAGATCTAGACATAAATTTGTTATCTTGTTATACTGGCTTATATATGAATTATAGATTTTATTATATTTATTTTATTTTCAAGTTCCCCATCTAGCATTAAATTGTCATAATAAAATAGTTTGAAAAGCAGAATTGCCAAGTCTTAATAATTTTTAAAGGATCTGGCTTATATTGTCCCTTTATGGTGTTATGTTTTTCTCTCCTAGAATGCTTTGTTATTAAAAAAAAGAATATATATATATTTAATTTGGAGGTATATAAAATTTACAGAAATTCACATCCTTTTTGTCATTCCAGATATTAACATGAAAATGTAGGCTCCTTTTAGTGTAGTGCTGTGTAAAGTCTGCTCCCCACATCTTCCTTGATTACATGCATTCTTTTATTAAATAATATTTATTGAATATTTACTCTAAGCTAGACACTGAGGCACTGGGAATATAAAGATGATTAAGATATATATGTAGTAGAAGCTTGGAAGCAACTTAAACATCTGTCAGTAGGATACTGGTTAAGTAAAGTAAATAAATATAAATTAATTATTGAATGTACTATTCAATAGTACATTGACTAGTAGAGTATTAACTCAGCTTCTAAAAATAACGAAGTTGATTTTATACTGATATGGTACAATCTCTAAGCTCTGTTGTTCAGGTGTGAGACATAGAGGAATGTATATAATATATGACCACTTGCATAAGAAAAAATGAGTATACATATGTATATACCTGTTGGACTAGATTGACTGTGGAAAAATTCAGAAGAAACTATAGCCAGGGCTTAGGAAAAAATTGGATGACTGGAGGACAGGGGTAGAGGAGGGGAAAATATTTCTCATATATTTTAATGAGCCTTCTGTATTTTGAACTATATTCATTAATATCCTATTCAAAAATAATTAATTTTAAAAGAAAAACATAGCCCCACCCTCAGAAACCTTAGCCTACAGGAGAGACAGATATATAAGAAATAACAATAATAATATATATTGGGCAAGGTGATAAAATATATACCTAAAAGAAGGGAGAGGTCATTTTTCTCTAGAGTAGTAATGAATGGAAGGAAGGTCAGGGCGCACTTCACGGAGGAGGTTGCTTTGAGGAGTACTAACAGATTAAGGGTTGACTGTTTTTTCCCTCACTCTGAGGAGGAGCAGCAGCAACATAGATATAGATGGAAGACATAACAATCTCCTGAAATCTGTTATATTTACTACTCCAGAACCCAGTGCTAATTCTTGGTATATCTGCTGGCTTCATTTCACCAGCACCTAAGCTATATACATTTCTGACCTGTCCTTCCTCCTTCAGTCCCTCTCTCCTTTCCTCTCCCTATCGGCCCCTTCCTCTCTTTTTCTCTCCCTCTCTCCCTTTTTTTTGTAAGAGAAGGATTTGTATATCAACAAATTATGATTCACTAGCAATTACATAAATTTTTTTATTGGGAAAAGTTGTTATAGGTAAACCCAAACTCTGTTATTAAAAAAGATATCAGAGGGGCATCTGAGTGGCTCAGTGGTTGAGTGTCTGTCTGCCTTTGGCTCAGGTTGTGATTCTGGGGTCCTGGGATTCAGTCACCGTGTCAGGCTCCCTGCAGGGAGCCTGCTTCTCCCTCTGCCTGTGTCCCTGCCTCTCTCTTTCTCTGTGTCTTTCATGAATAAATAAATAAAATCTTAAAAAAAGAAGAAATATTAGGGACGCCTGGGTGGTTTAGCGGTTGAGTGTCTGCCTTCGGCTTAGGGCTTGATCTGGGATCAAGTCCCGCAATCCCAGGATAGAGACTGTCATCAGGCTCCCCATGGGAAGCCTGCTTCTCCCTCTGCCTATGTCTTTGCCTCTCTCTCTGTGTCTCTCATGAATAAATAAATAAAATATTTTTTAAAAAGTAAAAGAAATAACAGATGTTGCTTACTTAGAGTTATATGCTAGCACACATTTACAATAATGTACTTTTTCTTTGGATATGCTCACGTGAACAATCTTCCTGTAGGTGGCAGAGTTACTTCTTTTGAACGGAGCTGATCCGTTACTTAAGAGTGACAATGGAAAATGTGCTTTGGATGAGGCCAAAGATTCATGTATGAAGCGCCTCCTTGAGAAATATGTTCCTAAATATCAAAAACATTATCTTACATCAGGTAAGATTAAACTGTGTTATATTTGTTCATTATATTGATAGAGAGTTATAGAAATTGGATTTAGAATTATAGAAATTAAATTTCTTTTCCTAAGTTTTGAGAAGACCCATCCAGGGGTGTCCTTGCTCCATTCATGTAGTAAACCACATGGACTTGTTTGCAAATGCACATAATGGAAAGACGCACTTTTTCCTTCTTGTGCATTGCAAACAGTTAAGTTGAAAATTTTTTGACTGAAAAACATGATATGATGTGAATTATATTTGACTGTATCTTTTTGATAAGTATGACCAGGATTGTTTATTTCCATTTCCATTCCCTAAGAATATTTTCTTATGGCTGTATTTTTACCCTGTCATCTATTATACTGGTAAAAATTGAACTACAAAAGAACTAGATTTATAGTTGTCAATAAGAAGATTATAAGAATGATTTACATGCATGGCGCTTTCTTTATATTCCCCTTAAATTTTTTGATAAGGTCACACATTCCTCTACTCAAAACCTAGTAGTGGCTCTCCATTTAATCTAGAAGAAATGTCAGTATCCTTACAGTGGCCTATAGACCCCTGATCTATAGGGGTCTGATCTATCAGCCAGCCATCCTACCAGTTAACTTCTATCACCCTCTACCTATGGCACTCAACTCCAGTAACACTGGCCTCCTTGCTGTTCCTCCCCCACGTCCTTCAAGTCTTAGTTCAAATGTCATTTCAGGAAGGCCTAGACTATCCTATTTAAAACTGCAACCTAAAACAAAACAAAACAAAACAAAACAAAAGAAACAAAAAACCCCTGCAACCTGCCTCCTTCCCACCCTCACTGTATTAATTATCTATCCCTATGCATCAATTACCCAAAATTTAGCATCTTAAAACAACAAACGTTAATTATATCTCACAATTTCTGAGGATAAGAAGTCTGGAAGCCTGGGACGTCTGGGTGGCTCAGCGGTTGAGTGCCTGCCTTCAGCTCAGGACATGATCCTGGAGCCCCGGGATCAAGTCCCGCATCAGGCTTCCTGCAAGGAGCCTACTTCTCCCTGTGCCTGTGTCTCTGCCATTCTCTCTCTGGGTCTCTCATGAATAAATAAATAAAATATTTTTTAAAAAGAAAAAAAGAAGAAGTCTGGAAGCCTTTTAACTGAGTAACCAGTTCTGGATCAGGATCTCTTACAGTTTGCAGCCAGACTATTAGTAAGGGATGGTGAGCTCAAGGCTCAGCTAAGACAGGAAAATCCACTTTCAGGCTCACTCCCATGGTTCTTGGCAGGCCTCAGCTCCCCGCTGCTTGCTAACTGGAGGCTTCAGTTACTTGCTGCATGAGCTTTTTCCATAGGCCTGACGTCCTGGCAGCTGGGTCAGAAAGTGATCCAGGAGAGATAATGCACCCAAGACAGAGGGCACAAGCTTCCTATAACTCAATCTTGAAAGTGATATACAACCACTTCTACTATATTCTATTTGTTGTAAGTAAGTCACTAAGTCTGGGAAGTTCTACCTTTTGAAAGGAGGAATATCAAAAACTTTATGAATGTATTTTACAAACTGCCACACTCACTCCGGTCCCTCTTACTCTACTCTACTATTATATTTAACCTTTTACCATAGCACTTAACAGCTTGTAACACATTATATGATTTGTTAATTTTTAGTCTCTCCCCACCAGAATCTAAGCTCCATGAAGGGAAGGACCTTTATTTAGTCTGGTGATGAGTACTAAATGCCTTGTATACAGCAGGCATTCAGTAAATATTTGTTGAGTAAGTAGTGTATTAGTCCTTTTAAACCAAACAAATTCTTTACCTTCAAGAGTTATGTATGTGCTTCATTCACTTTTATTAAGCTATATTTTATTGTATTAATATTTAAAGATTTTCTTTATTTGAGAGAGAAAGAGAGCAAGAGAGAGAGAGCAAGCAGGGGGAGGGAGTGGGAGAAGCAGACTTCCTGCTGAACAGGGAGCCCAATGATGTGGGGCTTTATCCCAGGACCCCAGGATAGTGACCTAAGCTGAAGGCAGTTGCTCAACCAGCTGAGCTACTTAGGCACCCCATTAAACTGTATTTTAATAAAAATATCTCTAAAGAGGTAACTGTTTGAATGTTTGAATGCTTTTGACTAAAGAATAAGACTTGGATCAAAACACCCTGCTTTATAATAAAGAGATAAGTTCATTGCTAACTAAAGGACACCAAGAAGAAATTAATTAATGGTTCTTTTAGAACAAACGACTTCTTCCCCTGTAGCCCATTCTCATCAGAAAATAAGAGGGAGAGGGTCCTTGGGTGGCTCAGTTTGATAAGCATCTGCCTTTGACTCAGGTCATGATCCCATGGTCCTGGGATGGAGCCCTACATAGGGCTTCCTGCTCAGCAGGGAGTCTGCTTTTCCCTCTGCCTTTCACCCCTGTTTGTGATCTCTCTCTCTCTATCTCTCTGTCAAATAAATAAGTAAAATCTAAAAAGAAAAAAAATAAGAGAGACACACTATACTTTGTTGAGGCCAGGTCTATAAAAGCACATTGAGATAGATTATTCATATTTACATTCATTGAGATAGATTATTGCACTCAAATTTATATTTCAAGCTATATGAGAAATTACAGATATTCACTTGAAGGCAAAAGGATGTGTATTTTTACATTTTTGCTTTAATAATCTGCTTAATTGCTTGACTTCTCTGTTTTATGGTAGCATGCATTGTTTTGCTATTCTGAGAGTGGTTTCTCCAGCATTTTAGCCCTTTCTCCAAATCCAGAATCTCCCATTCACCAGTGCCCACTTCTGACAGATTTTTACCCAAGGAGATTTCATTCATGGAAAGGAATCCCAACCCTTTCTTCTTAGGAGTTAGTTCCCACTCTTCCCTTGTAAGGGAATTTACCAAGGTGGTATTATGCTTCATCAAGTGGTTTGAATATTTCTTAAGTTTGAACTTTCAAAATCTGTGATTAATTATCAGCCTACTTATCAGTATAAATGAAGAGGTAATTTACTTAATAATTTACTTAAATAATATCAAACAGTATTTGTTTTTAAATTTCAGTTGAAGAGTTTTTAATTCTAGGAATGATGGATAAAGAACCTTCCTCATGCAATATATATTTGGTGCTTTTCTCTCGAAAAGTATAATACATCTACTTGGTATAGGACAAGAGTTCATTCTTACTAACTTTACAGCCTGGAGTAAATTAGCCCTCTCAATTTTCTCATCTGTAAATGTGGGCTTATAGTATCTATTCTGCTACCTATATATCTGGGATTGTTACTATGAGGATGGGAGTTGATGTATATAAAATACTTCCATACAATATTTTATACATGACAGAGCTTAGGATGACAGAGTGAAAAAAGTTACAGCTACATCACCACCTCAGAATTTACATCTGTGTAGTGATTTTTTTGTTTGTTTTGTTTTGTTTTTAGTTGGTTATACTAAAGCATATAAACTCTTAAAAGAGAGAGGATAAAAGCCCTTTCTTGCTTCCAGATTCTCTTAGGAACCATGCCCAAAATGCTGGTTCCTGTAAAACATTTTTCTGCTCTTTTTAAAAAAGATTTTATTTAGTTATTTGACAGAGACAGAGAGAACTCAAGCAGAGGGAGCAGCAGGCAGATGGAGAGGGAAAAGCAGGCTACCTGCCCTGGGATCCATGGGGCTCAATCCCAGGATCTTGGGGTTATGACCTGAGCCTAGGCAGATGCTTAACCGACTGATCCATCCAGGTGTCCCCTTTTGTATCCTGTTTGTTTGTTTGTTTGTTTATTTATTTCTACTCTTTTATTTTAGAACCAAAATTAGAAGGCACACAGTCCTTTCTGCTCTTGAAAAATAATAATAACAAAATTAATAATGGAGCACTTTCTTTGTGCCAGTAACTCCTCCAAACTCTTTACATGGATTATCTTATTTAATTTTCATAACAATTCTATAAGATAAGGACTATCACTACTTTCATTTTATGGAGATGAGGTAGAGATATTAAGAAATTTACCCAGAGTGATCCAGCTGCTAAGTAAATGAGTGAGTAAAGATAGAAACTCAGGAGTAGGCTGCAGAGACTGTGCTCCCAGCTCCTTTGCTTCATTGAGGGACATTCTGTATGTCTACTCTCTCTTGTATGAGTTGAATAGGTGAATACTAGGCCTCATTATGCACATTATAATATGATTGCAGTCATGAAAACTATCCCCAAGAAACAAAATGTTCTTTATCCCAGTTATGTCCCTGTTAAAATATTTTTACATTTCTAGTTCACAATGTATTTAAAGAATTCTATATTGTTTACATATCACATCTAAGATGTCCACTCATTTATTCCTTCCCCTATTAAATAGTCATTGAATACCTCCTGTGTGTAAGGCACTGTTTCTAGGTTTTTATCTTCTGTGTCCAAATGTGTATGCAGGTAACTAATTCCACTTCTGGTATTTAAAAGAGACACTAAAGTGCTTTTCTTTTATTATCAGCCAAGGTATATTTTATTCAAACCATCTTTTTTTTCTTACTCAAGAGCAGCCTTTTCATGCCTATGTATTTCACTTTTAAGAGAATGAAGCATTCAAACTAGAACCGTATTAAGCAGACATATTAGGAAATGATAATCCAGTTATTTATGAAAGAATTTAAAAGTAAAATTTCCCTGATTTTCTCATGGCCAAGGACTGATAGGTTTTAGAAATCTAGAGTCTGACTACTGGAGGCTATTTTCTTTGATTTTCTCTTTTGGTTTACAGCTCAAAAGAACAACACTGATTCATTAGACATAGAGGAAGCAAACCAGCACAAGGTATAGCCCTATTTAGCAATAAACATGCTTATAGAATGAACCTGCTGCTTATTTTAAAGATTATCAGAATGGAAAGAAAGATGGCTAAAGCATCTATCAGAAACAGTGACTTCGCCTTTGCTTTTAAGAAATTTTGGAATAATTATATGACAATTAGGGCGTTCTGGGCTGTTAGTTTGGGAAGCAATTGAGTAAATACAGCATGTCTTGGCACACTGGTATATCAGTAGCCATTTCCTTTTTCCTCCTCTTTATGGAGCTGTGAGGTTTATCAACCATGTCGATTTCCTCTGGCCTAAGCACAGGACAGGAATCAAAGGTGTAGATCTATTCCTTCAAATTATATATGGTGGGCGGTTAGTCTTCATCTGGTACTTGGGTTGTGGTGAGTGAGAGGAAATGATGTCCCTGTTTTAATCATACCAACCCACAATGATATTTTCATGAAGATCCGTTTGGGAGCATATTGGTCTCCTTGATGTTAAATCCCTTCTTCTGCCTTACCTATAGTCTGTCATAAATACTAGATGAAAGAACTATCTAATTCTGGCTCTATCTATATAACAATTGAGAGAGGTGTGTGTTTTTCTAAAGCATTCTTGTTTGGTTACACTTAAAGCCCATAAAAATGAAGTAGATTAAATTTTTTATTATGCTTAATAGTATTAATATTGCTAAATATTGGCAAAAACAAATTAAAATGTGAGGCAGAAAATACAGATTAGTACACATAATGAGTCTAAGTCTACTACATTTGCTTTTCTCTCTTAGTCTTCTTTTTTGAAATATTAGGTTGTATATATCCCATCAGGCCCTGTGGTTAGATCAAATCATAAAATTGAGTGGAGTAGTGGTTCGATTTATCAACAATCCTGAATTGAGTATAGAATTAGAGCTGAAAATAAAGCTAACTATATGTTTTGTTTCTTTAGAAACCAAAATTCAGTTCTAAAAATCTCATTGGGTTTGTTCGTGATGAAAATTCCAACAGACAGAAGTCAGAACATGTAGAAGTTGATAAAGGAAGTAAAGAGGGTTTATTTATAAATAAAGAAGTTGTATATGAACATTACCAAAAAGATTCCAAAGACACAAAATTTGGTAAATTCAAGCATAGGCAATCAACTTTTAACGAAATACACTCTACTAGAAGACTCCGAAAGAAGGGTCTCCAGAATATCAAAGGCGTTAATACAAGTATGTCTAAAGATAAAGGAAGAAGAAACACAGGACAGAAAAGAACTCAAGTGGATGATCCAAAACAAGAAATATGCATTCCAAGAAAGGCAAGAGCTGTTTCTTCTTCCAGAAGAATAAACAGATTAGTTACTGGTCAGCCAGATACTCTCCAAGCCTTTGATGACCTTCCAGAAAAGTCACATAAACTTTTTAGCCCAGCTCTGTCAAGCCTGAAAAATGGATTAGGTAACAATATTGAGGCTTGTTTAGTTCCAAAAGAGACACATATCCAGAGCCTGGATTTATCAGATAATCAAGAAATGAAATTCTTAGGATCCACTGACCAAGAAGAAGCTGTTCTTTTCTCAAGACTTTCCTTACAGAAAGAAATCAAGTTACCACTTGTTACTACAGATCAGCAGCCTCACACTCACCAAGAACAACAGCACATTAGCCCTTATAAATCTCCTGAAAACAGTAACCCAGGTAAAAAATGTGAGAACCTTAGTAAGTGGGAAAATTCTTTCGTATCCTTTATAAAGGAAAATTTTAATAATGTTGATGATGATGATTGCTTTACCTCTGAAAAGACTGTAACATGTAAAACAGTGGTGTGTTCTACAGGTTGCAAAAGCCACTGTAATTATAAGGAGAATGTAACAACTAGAAAAGAAATGGATTTTCAACAGTTTGTCCCTTCTGAAGACCATTTTTCACAGGAAAATGAGTTAAAAGTATGCAGTCTAACCATACAACAGGAAGCTGTTAATCTTTCTGATTCAGATAATACAATAGGTCCTGAACAACGTGTTGCCATTTATGAACAATGCAAATGTAAAACTTCTTTTGATCACTCACATGGCAATTCTGAGCATACTTCCCTGGCTTGTCCACAAACATTTTCAACACAGGAAGCTTCAAAGTTGACTAGTCATGTGAAGCTATTCAAAAGGCCTCAAGATTTTAGCTCCAGAGCACCAACTCCTTTAATAGATCAAACAGATATTCATATTGTGGAAAAAGTAAATGAGAGAGAAGACCCTAAAAAGAATTGCAATGATGGAAGCCGGAAAACAAGTTCTTCAAATGGACCTTTATCCACAGTTGTTAATTCTCAAGTAATAGAAACAACTGCAGTAGAAAAAAGGAAACAAGATCTTCCAAAGAGCAAAACCATACATGATACAGTTTTTTATTCCACTGACAATATCAGTAAGGAATTGACCAACATTTCACAACTTAGACAAAAAGAAGAAAAGGAAATTTCTCATAAAGCAGGTATTAGTAGTATTGCTTGATTTGTACATATCTCCTACAGATTTACATATTTTATAGAAATTTGTAACTGAATTTATGCCAAACTGACAAGAATGAGGACATGTGGACTATATGCCAAACTGACAAGAATGAGGACATGTGGACTATAATTTGGGGATGCTGTTAGTTAAGTAATATTGTTTATTTTGAAAATAAACCATTATTATGAAAGACTGTTGCTAAATTGGTATTGACAAGTTAATAAACAGTATATCAATTTTTTTGTTTCTTTTTATTATAGCACTTATTTAGTATCAGTTAACCTAGCATTTCCATAGCAGGAAATTGTTAGCTCTATTGATTTCAGTGATTCTGTGTTCCCGTCAGAATTGCTCCAGCAAACTTTGTTATATAAAAACATTTTTTAAAGATTTTATTTTGAATCTTTTAAGATTTTATTTATTTATTTGACAGAGAAAGAGAGAGCACAAGCAGGGGGAGTAGCAGGCAGAGGGAGAGGGAGAAGCAAGCTCCCCGAGGATCCCATTCTGGGATCAAGCATGACCCAAGCTGAAGGCAGACGCTTAACTGACTGAGCTACCAAGGCACCCCTAAAGATTTTATTTTTAAATAATCTCTCTACCCAACCAGGGCTGTAACTCAAGAGTCTCTACATGCTCTACTGACTGAGCTAGCCAGGTGCCCCTGAAAACATTTTTAAAGGCTTTTATTCCTTAAAAAATAAATAAAATAAAGTAAAATAGAATAGAATAAATCACTCCAGCTAGGAACAGAAACTTGGAATGGTTATGAGTTTTTCTAATCACGTAACCAGTGAGGAGAACTGCAGCACTGATGTTGTAAAATGTTTGTTTTTTTAGATGAGGAATTAACTAGTAATATCAATGGAGATGAAAGCACTATGAGAAATGGTGAGAAAGAAGAAAAAACAGATTCTGAAATTCACATGTCTAATATCCAAGAATGCAAAAAAGTTCAGAATTTCAGAAAAAGACAAAATTTATTGAAAGCTACCCGCAGCCAAGGTTTGTCTTTCTATACGTGTATAGATAAAAGTTGACATGATCAAGCCCAGCAGTATGCTCTACTTTAGGGAATTTCTTAACTTTCAGATTTACTGTTGTTTTTTTTCCCTCATTCAATAAGTTATAAGATTATTTCAGCTATATTTTTTCAGATGGTTTTACAATAAATATAAAGTAAACTACTTGAGAATTTTTTAGTCCTCAGATACATTCTTACCATGTTTCTGCCTGTGACTTCTAATTTGAAATGTTAGAGGAGGTAAGACAGACAGCCAGAATACTGAGTGCATGTGGTGCACCTGAATCGTGCCCAATCCCTTTGATGCTCCAATGAGCCCTTTCACTATAAGGGAAATTAAAGAGTAGCCTCTGGTTTCTTTTGTCAGATGAACGAACTGTGTGTGTTTGGCGGTATGGACAAGTTAACCATATCTCGACAGGTCTTAGAGCTAGTTCTGTGGCTAAGCCAGGCCACTTCAGGTTAAGTAGTAAGGTTTATAAAGGTTAAATGAACTGAAAAGTTTACCTATTATGTATTAGGAAGTAGGAAGACACATTCTCTGTGATCTTGAGCTTCCAGAGACTAAAAAAATAGATCACATATAAAGTAACTGAAAGCTGAATATTTCTTAGTTTATTACTTTATTAATAAATATTATTAATACAATTATTAAATATATTACCAATATTTATTAATTAATGAATAAAGTTTAATGCTACTAAGAAGCACTCAGCATTAACCATGGTAAACTTTGTGAAGAAGTTTTTTGTGAAGTTAGTGTGGGTGCTGTTTGTTTCCTTTGCAGTTTCTTCTAGATTGTATTTTAAAATTTCAGTTACGTGCTAAAGAAATATATGATGACAGTTACATGGAGGAATTTTTGACTTTTTGCTCCAAAATGTTTATCATGTGCCTTCCTTCTTTGCTACAACACACCAAGAACTAGGTGAGAAGATTTGTACCATTCATAGTAACAATTATGGGAGAGATTTTTCAGTTCAAACTTGCAAAATACAGGTCTGCTGTTTTGGATATTTCATAATTTTTTAAACTAATTTTTTTTCTTAAAGATTTTTATTTATTTATTCATGAGAGACACGGAGAGAGGCAGAGACACAGGCAGAGGGAGAAGCAGGCTCCTTGCAGGGAGCCCGATGCAGGACTCGATCCAGGACTCCAGGATCATGCCCTGGGCCGAAGGGAGGTGCTCAGCCGCTGAGCCACCAGGGATCCTGGATATTTCATAATTTTAAAATATATTCTCTATAGATGTATATATAGTATTAAAAATATATAATAGATATGTCTTTACTCTTCTAATAAAAATTCCTGAGTACAAAGTTGTAAGAGCATTGTGATTTTGTCTGGATGTCAATGGAAGGTGGACATGAGGCTGTCAGTCTTTCCTGTGGTTGACATAACTGAAGATTCCATCTTTTAGAGAATAATTCTCTAAACTTTTTACCTCTTGACCTGAAATTATATGCCTAGTTGCTGGCATTTAGGAAATGGAGCAGGGAGCATGTTTTAAGGTTTAATACAGGGGTTCTCAAACCTAATCTTGCATCAGAATCACCTGGAAAGCTTGTTAAAACAGATTGTTGGGCTCCACCCTCAGAAAGTCTGATTCATTAGATGTACTATTAGTATATAATAGTTTCAACATTTTCAAACTTAGCAATTTAAAACAACACACGTTTTTTATCTCATAGTTGCTGTATATCAGGTATTGGGCATGGCTTAGGCCCATCTTCTGCTCAGGATATGTCATAGGCGACAGTCAGGTTGTGGTCAAGACTAGGGTCTCATCTGAAGGCTCAACCAGGGAAGGATCCATTTTCAAGTTCATTTGGTTGGTGTCAGGATTCAATTCCTTGAGGGTTGTGGCCACCTTGTAGTCATGCTCAGTTTCTTCCTTCATGAGTTGTTCCAGTAAGTCCTCTTGGTTCATCAAAACACGCAAACTGAAGATGATAGAGCAAATTTGCTAGCAAGTAGAAAATTTTACAATCTCTTATAACGTAATCAAATAAGTGAAATACCCTCAATATTGAGGTATTCTTTTGGTTAGAAGCAAATTATTCAAGAGAGGGGATGATTCAGGCCATAATACCAGGAGATGGGGCTCGTTAGGAGTTACCTTAAAGTCTGCCTTCCACAGTAGGCTTGTGAGGTGGGCTGGAGAATTAGCATTTCTAACAAGTTTCCCAGGTCATACACTGCTAATTTGGGACTACATTTGAGGACTATTTATTAAAAATAAATATTCCTTTCTGTTTGATCACACTAATCCTCTACTTTGTCTTCTGTCTCACTCTGAAGCTTTTCTGATGTGGTTTCTACAGAAAATAAACCTTTAGTTTCCTGGCTTGGAGATGGGGACTTTGGGTAAGAGCAATGGTTGCCAGACAATTCAGCGTTGGGTGAAGGGAACTTGGGGTCCCAACTTCTCTCTATAAACTTTCAGTCAATCTCCATATTTTTACCCAGTTCCATGCGTGCTGCCGTTCACCATGCTTGATACCCCCAGGTGCTGGATACAGGGAGATCTTCTTCCTCTAATTATTTTTGCAGGAATTTGGGTTGAGGCATTTCCTCTACTTTATCAAGGCAGTTAACTCTTCTTCATTAGTGATTTTCCAGTTCCCAAAAAGTTATTGAAGTCTTTGTCCTGTGTCCTCTTCTATTTTTTTTATGGTGTTAAAAAAAATCCTTTACTATCATTTTAGCATGGTTTGGGAAAGAAATTGAGGGGAAAACATGGTCCTTTTTTTTTTTTTTTAGATCCAGCTTAATTCTCTCTAAGTTGTGGTGCAAGGAAAAGATTTTTTAAAGAATCTTTGGGTAATGATGTTGTGTACTGCATGATTTATGAAAGAAAGAATGTAATGGGCCTTGGTTCATTTTTTGGTGTCTTTTGTGTTCAGAAATACACATATTGACATAGATAAGAGCTATAAAGAAGAGTTTTATAAAATCAAAGTTTGTTTTAAGAAAAATTTTATCCATTGTTAAAGGACTATTAAGAGTGAAATGAGGGTAAAATTGAAGCAAGTTTGTTTTAATCAAACTTATGATAGAGTGACTAAGCAGCTGTTAGAATGAATTCAATGTGCTTAGATGCTCTGCAATTCCTTCACAAGTTATATATATATTTTTAAAGATTTATTTATTCATGAGAGACAGACACAGAGAGAGAGAAGCAGAGACACAGGAAGAGAGGAGAAGCAGGCTTCATGAAAGGAGCCCGATGGAGGACTTGATCCCAGATCCGGGGATTACACCCTGAGCAGAAGGCAGACACTCAACTGCTGAGCCACCCAGGTGTCCCTCGCAAGTTGTATTTTAAAACAGCAATAGCAATAATGATGTTGATGTATGTTTTATATAGTGCATCCTACTTAGGATATTTTGAGGAAGTTGCTGTGTATTTTCTAAGCTCCTTTGTAATGATCAGCATTTAGCAGAAAAGTAGTCTCAGTTTTGCTTGGCAAATTTACAGAAATGAAGACAGCTGGGATCAATAAGAGGCGTGCCAGAGGGGAGAGCCGGCTTCATTTGGCTGCCAGAAGAGGAACTTTGTCTCTGGTGAAGGCTCCAATAGAATCTGGAGCAGATGTGAATCTAAAAGACAATGCAGGTTTGGATTCTTGAAATTTTCATTGTGTTTATAACTTGAACTCCCTGAAATCCACATTTCATCCACCCTACCCCAGTTTTGATCCTGGCTGTTAACTTTGAACTGTCTTAATAATATATCATTTAATTAATAGTTAAGTTCATCTTGTTTTTCACCAATTGCTAAAATAACCTCCTCTGAAATAGTTTTTAACTTACATGTGGGAGCATTCAGAGGGAGTATACATATTGGAGAGTAAGGAGAGCTTTATTTAGGTCTTTTCCTTGGAGATCTTAATACTATTCTCTCACTTTGGAGAAAATGTCAGTTTTTTTCCATTTCCCTGTTCCCTCTCTTTCTCCTCTCTTTACACTATTTGTTGTCTCTTTCCTTATTTTTATTTTCAGCCTCCATTTTTAAATTCATCTTCTAATATTTTGCTCAAGCACGAGAAAGTCATATGTGAGGTCTTAACAGAGGGAAAATCTCAAATATTGATTTCAGGCATTGTATGTCATTTTGAAGAGATATGTGACAATGCAGTGATACAGATAGGGAAGGCAGACTTGATCTTATTCTATTTTAATATCTAAGATGAAACAAATTGACATTTTTATTTACTCTAGTCCCATTATATTTTATGTTCTGTGAGTCTTCTATTTTGGCACTTGGATCAACCAATCTTTTTGATGAGATTGGTTTGTTTTAAAAATTGAAACATTTTAGGGCCATGGTTTTCAATATTATTTCTTGTAAATACTTAGTATATATATTTGAATCAATATAGGTACTCATTGCAATAGTGCAAATTACCTTAATAATGAAGATACTAAATGAATGTTGGTTTGTAAGCAGCAGCTTGTTTTGTTCTTTTTTCCGTTTTTAGGTTGGACACCACTTCATAAGGCATCTACTAAGAGATCTAATGATAAAATTGTAGAGTTGTTAAAAGCTGGTGCTAATGTTAATTGTGAAAAACTAGGTGGGATTCTTCCCTTACATGATGCTGTTGCCAACAATCATTTAAAGGTAAAATGCACATCAGATTGGGTTCCTATTACTTTTTCTTAGAGAAACAAGTGAAGAAAATGAAGATATTTTAAACTGAGCATTAAAGTGATTCCTCAGGATGCCTGGGTGCCTCAGTAGTTAAGCTTCTCTGCCTTCGGCTCAGGTGGGCTCAAGTCATGATCCCGGAGTCCCAGGATCAAGTCCCACATCAGGCTCCCTGCATGGAGCCTGCTTCTCCCTCTGCCTGTGTCTCTGCCTCTCTCTGTGTGTCTCTCATGAATGAATGAATGAAAAAGTAAATAAATAAATAAAATATTAAAAAAAAGAAGAAGAAGAATATCAGAAAGGGGCACCTGAGTGGCTCTACCAGTTAAATGTCTCACGCTTGATCTCAGCTCAGGTCTTGATCTCAGGGTCATGAGTTCAAGCCCTAGACTGGGCTCCATCCTGGTTATGGAGCCTACTAAAAAAAAAAAATAATAATAGTAATACCAGATGAGTGGGCTATCATCCAGAGTTTTTTCATTTGTTTTCTCATTGTGTTTTTGATTTATATTTTGCTGATGGTGAATGATGCGGAACATTTTCTTTTTTTTATTATAAATTTTTTTTTTATTGGTGTTTGGAACATTTTCTCATGTGCTTGTTGGCCATGTGTGTCTTCTTTGGTGAAATTTCTGTTCATGTCTTTTGCCCATTTCATGATTGGATTGTTTGTTTCTTTGCTGTTGAGTTTAATAAGTTTTTCATAGGTTTTGAATACTAGCCCTTTATCTGATATGTTGTTTGCAAATATCTTCTCCCATTCTTTAGGTTGTCTTTAGTTTTGTTGACTGTTTCTTTTGCTGTGCAGAAGCTTTTTATCTTGATTAAGCCCCAATAGTTCATTTTTGCTTTTGTTTCCCTTGCCTTCATGGATGTATCTTGCAAGACATTGCTGTGGCCAAGGTCAAAAAGGCTGTTTCCTGTGTTCTCCTCTAGGATTTTGATGGATTCTTATATCACATTTAGATCTTTCATCCATTTGAGTTTATCTTCGTGTCTGGTGTAAGAGAATGATCTAGTTTCATTCTTCTGCACATGGCGGTCCAATATTCCCAGCACCATTTATTGAAGAGACTGTCCTTTTTCCAGTGGATAGTCTTTCCTGCTTTGTCAAATATTAGTTGGTCATAGAGTTGAGGGCCCATTTCTGGGTTCTCTATTCTGTCCCATTGATCAATGTGTCTGTTTTTATGCCAGTACCACACTGTCTTGATGATCACAGCTTTGTAGTACAACCTGAAATCCAGCATTGTGATGCCCCCGGCTCTGGTTTTCTTTTTCAGTATTCCCCTGGCTATGAATAGAAGGGAAGGGAGAAGAAATGGGTAGGAAATATCAGAAAGGGAGACAGAACATAAAAACTCCTAACTCTGGGAAACGAACTAGGGGTGGTGGAAGGGGAGGAGGGCGGGGAGTGGGGGTGAATGGGTGACGGGCACTGAGGGGGGCACTTGAGGGGATGAGCACTGGGTGTTATTCTGTATGTTGGCAAATTGAACACCAATAAAAAATAAATTTATTATTTAAAAAAAAAAGTATTCCCTTGGCTATTCGGGGTCTTTTCTGATTCCATACAAATCTTAAGATTATTTGTTCCAAGACTCTGAAGAAAGTCATGGTATTTTGATAGGGATTGCATTAAATGTGTAAATTGCCCTTGGTAACATTGACATTTTCACAATATTACTTCTTCCAATCCATGAGCATGGAATATTTTTTAAAATATTTTATTTATTCATGAGAGACACACAGAGAGAGAGGCAGAGACACAGGCAGAAGGAGAAGCAGGCTCCATGCAGGGAGCCCAATGCGGGACTCAATCCTGGGGTCCAGGATCACGCCCTGGGCTGCAAGCGGCGCTAAACCGCTGTGCCACCGGGGCTGCCCGAGCATGGAATATTTTTCCATCACTTTGTTTCTTCCTCAATTTCTTTCAGAAGTGTTCTGTAGTTTTTAGGGTATAGATCCTTTACCTCTTTGGTTAGATTTATTCCTAGGTATCTTATGCTTTTGGGTGAAATTGTCAATGGGATTTGCTCCTTTATTTCTCTTTCTTCAGTCTCATTGTTAGTGTATAGAAATGCCTCTGATTTCTGGGCATTGATTTTGCCGAATTGCTGTATGAGTTCTAGCAATCTTGGAGTGGCGTCTTTTGGGTTTTCTATGTACACTATCATGTCATCTGTGAAGAGGGAGAGTTTGACTTCTTTTTTGCCAATTGAATGCCTTCTATTTCCTTTTGTTGTCTGACTGCTAGGGCTAGGACTTCTAGTACTATGTTGAATAGCAGTGGTGAGAGTGGACATCCCTGTATTGTTCCTGATCTTAGGGGAAAGGCTCCCAGTGTTTCCCCATTGAGAATGATATTTGCTGTGGGCTTTTCATAGATGGCTTTTAAGATGTTGAGGAATGTTCCCTCTATCCCTACACTCTGAAGAGTTTTGATCAGGCATGGATGCTGTATTTTGTCAAGTACTTTCTCTGCATCTATTGAGAGGATCATATGGTTCTTGTTTTTTCTCTTGTTGATGTGATCTCTCATGTTGATTGCTTCTCATGCTGAACCAACCTTGCATCCCGGGGATAAATCCCAGTTGGTCATGGTGAATAATCTTCTTAATGTACTGTTGGATCCTATTGGCTAGTTTCTTGTTGAGAATTTTTGCATCTGAGTTCATCAGGGATATTGATCTATAATTCTCCTTTTTGGTGGGGTCTTTGGTTTTGAAATGGAAATATATGGATTTTTTTTTATAATGATGGAATGTTTCTGAGTCATGGTTATAGTAGTGATTACTCCAGTAAAGCTGATTTAAAAAAAAAAAAAAGGCAAGGGGCCTACTTCTTGGTCACCTAATTTTTGTCATGTTCTTTGTTCCTTAGGTCTACCCCATCATGTTACCTGGAACTCTCTCTCAACTATAGCTTTCGCCTTGCCTGCTAAATGCCTTTTTGTGCTGTTGCTATTCTCTTACACTTTTGCCTACGCATGAGCCTTACGGCAACAGCTGTTCAGGGTCCTATTCCATCTGAGCTGAGCTCTCTGTGTCTTCCAAACTAATATATTAAATGAGTCCATGTTAACACATTAAAGGTCAAAGCCTTCCGATAGGAAGGCCTCATCTTAACACACAAAATAGTCATTATTAATATGGTGTAATTTTTAAGTGCAGAAAAGCTTCCTTTGTTAAAGAACAACAACAAAAAAACTACCTTTCTCCCTCCCAAATATATAGTAATGGAAAGAGAATATAAGGAATCTGTATTTTTAAATAATTCCACAGGTGACTTTACTGATAACTCAGGCTTAGAAACTCCTGGATTAATGAGGTACTGCTCACCCCCTCTTTTTATTTTTTAAAGATTTTTATTTATTCATGAGAGACCAGAGAGAGAGAGAGAGAGGCAGAGACACAGGCAGAGGGAGAAGCAGGCTCCATGCAGGGAGCCTGATGTGGGACTTAATCCTGGGTCTCCAGGATCACACCCTGGGCTGAAGGCGGCACCAAACTGCTGAGCCACCCCTGCTGCCCACTCACTCCCTATTTTAAAAAACAAAACAAAATACTTTTACTCAGACTTCACTAAGTTTTTATCAAAAATCTTTCTAGGAGACTTTCTTCATATGCTATTTATTATCCACTGTCCCTCATTACTTAAGTTGGTCTTTTTACTCCTCTAGAGAAAAAGGGGGCTTAGGGGACTTTCATTAAGAATCCATTAGAGGTGGTGGAAGGGGAGGTGGGCGGGGGGTGGGGGTGACTGGGTGGCGGGCACTGAGGTGGGCACTTGACGGGATGAGCACTGGGTGTTATTCTGTATGTTGACAAATTGAACACCAATAAAAATAAATTTATTAAAAAAAGAATCCATTATGAATATGGTATTTGACAGAGGCTCACATTTAGGTCTTATAGGTGATAAAAATGAGGTTCAAATGGTAAATAACTTGCTCAAGGACATAGCTAGTAGGTATCAGGAATGAGTTTTGTATGCTTGATTTTAAAACAAACATATTTTCTCTTAAGCTAATTTCTCTTGTGCGAACTCTGGGCTGATGGGATAAATGAGGGGCTATCCTTATCATCTTCATTGGCCCATTTACTCCTAAATTTCTCTGTTTCTCCATACCTGGACATAAGGAGAAAAGATAAGCCACTAACACAGAGCATAGCTCTATTTTAAACAAAATCCTGACCATGTTTTTCTACTCCGGTTTTTCAGTGATTTGAGTCCCTTACTTGACTCACACAGATGGAATCATTGGCTGTTTTTCACTAGTTGACTTATACCATAGCTAATTAGTAACATCTTTAACTTTGATAATTTACAAACTCCCAATATATAACAGCTTTGAGTTATTCAGAGAAACCTTATTTATGTTAGAAACCATCCCCCACCCAATGTTACAACTTCTTTGACCTCAGTTTCCTCTTCTGTAAGATGATCAGGTTGGAGTAGATTATTTCTAAATTTCCTTTTACCTTTAAGATTCTGTGCATATAATTCACTTATTTAGGACACATAACAAATCTATTCAGATACTATTAGAAGGGTCATTGGATTTAGAAGCTAGCTCATTAAACTTCTTGAACAAGTAACATACCTAAAATATAGTGATGCAGGTTGGAGGAAAGGACAAAGGGCTCTGTTAAAGAGATAGAGTCAGTCTTGTATATCATTCTACCTGTGTGTGCTTCTTAACTGCAATGAAGGCAGCATCTCTGGTATTTTCATGTCATTGTTTGGTTCTTCTTGAGGACAGGACAGGCCAAATCATTAAATTATTTTATAGCTTTCATATCAAATTTAATAAAAAATTTTCTTGGCTAGCATTTGAAACTTCTTTTGATAACTTTTAATACTTTGATAACTTTTAATAGTGGTGTATTATAATGAAAGCAGAAATTATTGATCTTAGGTGTCTGTAGGGATAACTTTGGAAAAATACCTTGTAGGCAGCTGAGATTCTACTACCACATGGAGCAAACCCAAATCAAAAGAATCAAAAACAGAAAACTGCTTTGGATGAAGCAGATAATGAGAAAATGAAAGAGCTACTGATATCTTTTGGTGCAATTGAGACTGATAATAGAAATGAAAGTAATGCTACAGTCACTGGTATGTATGTCAGTATTGCTTGCTATCTTATACAAGTGTATACATACCTCTGCTTAGAAAAATAAATCTTCAGATTTGTAGTGTAAATTGTTTCATAACTGGGGTAAATGTTTTGTGTGCTTACTAAACTCTTGAAAAGCATTATTTACTTTTGGAACTTAGCATTTCCAAACATGGTTTAATTTATATACCATATGATCCTATTGGATTGGAATTACATGTTGAAATGGAGCCCATATTATTCATTAAACAATTATTAATCTTTACCATTGAGTCTGTGATAGAGATTTAACTGAAACCACACAGATTGGCTTACTGTTAGTAAGGCCAGAAAATGTTGATATTATATGAAAGTCTTTGCAATTAAGATACCGTTACTTCAAAATTTATAGTGGTGTATGTGACAGTTGGACTGATGCCAACTTTTCAATAATCTAACGTTTTGATGCTAGAATATGAATTTGTTAATAAGCAAATATACTTATATGTGTATGTGTAAATAGAGTATAAAAATATTTCAAGGTAATTTATAGCAGGGCAAAATTTTATGAACCATTTTTTAAAAATAGTTTGCATTTAAATAATATAGTGAACTATCTATAAGAAATAAGCATGTTGTGAACACTAATATAGAAAACACATTTGTTAAGCACCTGCCAAGCAAACTAGGTACTTGCCCATGGGAAACTTCGAGTCTTGTGGGAAGGTCAACCAGAAAACAGTTAAACACAATTTATTAAGTGTTGAGGAGAGTGAGTTGTTCTTCCTTTTCTGTTCTTTTCTGCATGAGCCTTGACTCATAAGAGAAACCCGGGAACATACCTGCTCCTTCTCCCTATGAGGTGGAATAATTGGGGAAAGAATCCCCATTACACAGTTTTCCCCTAGCCTACCACTATCCTTACCAGTTGTTTTTCAAGAGAAGAATTATGTTACTGATATTATTGGTCAGAGCTAAAGATAATCACTGTCTCATATATTACTAGTGAGTTAGAGCACATATAGGTCAAAGTCAAGACTGATAAAAGGTTCCTCTTTTCATTGTGTGCTACTATATAGTAAGTTTATAGGGTCAGGGCCTTTCTTAGAGCCCCAGCCATGTCTTTCTCCCTCTCCACAGCCATATTTGGAATTATTGGGCACTCTGTTGTGAAGTGCTATATATCTATTCCCACCTGTCTGTTGTTTCTTGTGTATACATTTCCTTGGTCAGGTACCCTAAAGGGATGAGGGATGTAGGGTACAATACTTATATGAAGAAAGGGAACCCAGAATGAGAAAAGGATGAGAGACAATGAATTGTAGGCATAATGATTAAGAGCATGGATTTTGGAATCAGATCTGGTTTCAATACTGCTATGTGACTTGAAGGAAACTTCCCAAATCCCCCTAAGCTTCATTCTCCTCTTCTGTAAAATGGATAGAATAAACTACCTATCTTACAGGGCTTATATGAAGATTAAATAAGATTAAATAAGGAAAAGAGTTTGACATTCAATGTGTGATAAGTTTTTGGTAAATGTTAGCTGTAATCAGTCAGTTGATAGTAATAATAATGAGATGCTGAACATTAAGATATTATAGTAATTGCAGACTTAATTTATTCCTTCTATTCTTGTCACCATTAAAATTGGTAAGATGAAGCTACATTATTGTATTTTCTAATTTTAATTCTTAAAGTCAAAATTCCTGCTGTCCAACGAAAAAGGCATAAGTGGTGTTTTTGTGATGACTGCAACACTGTTGATCCACCTTCTCTTTCACAAAGAGAAAAAAGAAGAGAAAGCTATCCTGTGGTGAGTGAAGTTGAAATCCTTCCATTTTTCGCTTTAGATAGTATCATTCTATGGGCCAGCTAGCCATTGGTTATTGCTGATACTCTTTCCATTTTAAGGACACACAGGTTGAAAATATTTTTTGTAACAAGAAAATAATATAGTTAATGAGCCAAGAAAATATGTCATGTAATTGACTCACTTATCTGCATTGAATACAGAATTATGAATTAGCTGCTATTCTTTAAAACTAGGTTATGTTCTTTCTTTTTCACCTTCTCTCCGTCAGCATTTATTTTTTTTAATAAATTAATTTTGTATTGGTGTTCAATTTACCAAGATACAGAATAACACCCAGTGCTCATCCCATCAAGTGCCCCCCTCAGTGACCGTCACCGATTCACCCCCACCCCCCACCCTCCTCCCCTTCTACCACCCCTAGTTCATTTCCCAGAGTTAGGAGTCTTTATCTTCTATCTCCCATTCTGATATTTCCCACACACTTCTTCTCCCTTCCCTTATATTCCCTTTCGCTCTTATTTATATTCCCCAAATGAATGAGAACATACACTGTTTTTCCTTCTCCAATTGACTTACTTCACTCAGCATAATACCCTCCAGTTCCATCCATGTTGAAGCAAATGGTGGGTATTTGTCTTTTCTAATGGCTGAGTAATATTCCATTGTATACAGAAACCACATCTTCTTTATCCATTCATCTTTTGATGGACACCGAGGCTCCTTCCACAGTTTGGCTATTGTGGACATTGCTGCTAGAAACATAGGGGTGCAGGTGTCCTGGCATTTCATTGTATCTGAATCTTTGGGGTAAATCCCCAACAGTGCAATTGCTGGGTCGTAGGGCAGGTCTATTTTTAACTCTATGAGGAACCTCCACACAGTTTTCCAGAGTGGCTGCACCAGGTCACATTCCCACCAACAGTGTAAGAGGGTTCCCTGTTCTCCGCATCCTCTCCAACATTTGTGGTTTCCTGCCTTGTTAATGTTCCCCATTCTCACTGGTGTGAGGTGGTATCTCATTGTGGTTTTGATTTGTATTTCCCTGATGGCAAGTGATGCGGAGCATTTTCTCATGTGCATGTTGGCTATGTCTATGTCTTCCTCTGTGAGATTTCATGTCTTTTGCCCATTTCATGATTGGATTGTTTGTTTCTTTGGTGTTGAGTTTAATGAGTTCTTTATAGATCTTGGAAACTAGCTCTTTATCTGATACATCATTTGCAAATATCTTCTCCCATTCTGTAGGTTGTCTTTTAGTTTTGTTGTCTGTATCCTTTGCTGTGCAAAAGCTTCTTATCTTGATGATCCCAATACTTCATTTTTGCTTTTGTTTCTTTTGCCTTTGTGGATGTATCTTGCAAGAAGTTACTGTGGCCAAGTTAAAAAAGGGTGTTGCCTGTGTTCTCCTCTAGGATTTTGATGGAATCTTGTCTCACATTTAGATTTTTCATCCATTTTGAGTTTATCTTCGTGTATGATGCAAGAGTGGTCTAGTTTCATTCTTCTGCATGTGGATGTCCAATTTTCCCAGCACCATTTATTGAAGAGACTGTCTTTCTTCCAATGGATAGTCTTTCCTCCTTTATCGAATATTAGTTGACCATAAAGTTGAGGGTCCACTTCTGGATTCTCTATTCTGTTCCATTGATCTATGTGTCTGTTTTTGTGCCAGTACCACACTGTCTTGATGACCACAGCTTTGTAGTACAACCTGAAATCTGGCATTGTGATGCCCCCAGATATAGTTTTCTTTTTTACAATTCCCTTGGCTATTCGGGGTCTTTTCTGATTCCACACAAATCTTAAAATAATTTTTTCTAACTCTCTGAAGAAAGTCTATGGTATTTTGATAGAGATTGCATTAAAAGTGTAAATTGCCCTGGGTAACACTGACATTTTCACAATATTAATTCTGCCAATCCATGAGCATGGGATATTTTTCCATCTCTTTGTGTCTTCCTCAATTTCTTTCAGAAGTGTTCTATAGTTTTTAGGGTATAGATCCTTTACCTCTTTGATTAGGTTTATTCCTAGGTATCTTATGCTTTTGGGTGCAATTGTCAATGGGATTGACTCCTTAATTTCTCTTTCTTCAGTCTCATTGTTAGTGTATAGAAATGCCATTGATTTCTGGGCATTGATTTTGTATCCTGCCACGCTCCCAAATTGCTGTATGAGTTCTAGCAATCTTGGGGTGGAGGCTTTTGGGTTTTCTATGTAGAGTATCATGTCATCGGCGAAGAGGGAGAGTTTGACTTCTTCTTTGCCAATTTGAATGCCTTTAATGTCTTTTTGTTGTCTGATTGCTGAGGCTAGGACTTCCAGTACTATGTTGAATAGCAGTGGTGAGAGTGGACATCCCTGTCTTGTTCCTGATCTTAGGGGAAAGGCTCCCAGTGCTTCCCCATTGAGAATGATATTTGCTGTGGGCTTTTCGTAGATGGCTTTTAAGATGTTGAGGAATGTTCCTTCTATCCCTACACTCTGAAGAGTTTTGATCAGGAATGGATGCTGTATTTTGTCAAATGCTTTCTCTGCATCTAATGAGAGGATCATATGGTTCTTGGTTTTTCTCTTGCTGATATGATGAATCACATTGATTGTTTTACGAGTGTTGAACCAGCCTTGTGTCCCGGGGATAAATCCTACTTGGTCATCGTGAATAATTTTCTTAATGTATTGTTGTATCCTATTGGCTAGTATCTTGTTGAGAATTTTTGCATCCTTGTTCATCAGGGATATTGGTCTGTAATTCTCCTTTTTGGTGGGGTCTTTCTCTGGTTTTGGAATTAAGGTGATGCTGGCCTCATAGAATGAATTTGGAAGTACTCCATCTCTTTCTATCTTTCCAAACAGCTTAAGTAGAATAGGTATGATTTCTTCTTTAAACATTTGATAGAATTCCCCTGGGAAGCCATCTGGCCCTGGACTCTTGTACCTTGGGAGGTTTTGGATGACTGCTTCAATTTCCTCCCTGGTTATTGGCCTGTTCAGGTTTTCTATTTCTTCCTGTTCCAGTTTTGGTAGTTTGTGGCTTTCCAGGAATGTGTCCATTTCTTCTAGATTGCCTAATTTATTGGCGTATAGCTGTTCATAATATGTTTTTAAAATAGTTTGTATTTCCTTGGTGTTGGTAGTGATCTCTCCTTTCTCCTTCATGATTTTATTAATTTGAGTCTTCTCTCTCTTCTTTTTAATAAGGCTGGCTAATGGTTTATCTATCTTATTAATTCTTTCAAAGAACCAACTCCTGGTTTTGTTTTGTTTTTTGTTGGTTTTTTTTTTTTCCTCCTGGTTTTGTTGATCTGTTCCACAGTTCTTCTAGTCTCGATTTCGTTGAGTTCTGCTTGAATCTTAATTAACTCTTCTTCTGCTGGGTGTAGGATCTATCTGCCGTTCTTTCTCTAGCTCCTTTATGTGTAAGGTTAGGTTTTGTATTTGAGTTCTTTCCAGTTTTTGAATGGATGCTTGTATTGCGATGTATTTCCCCCTCAGGACTGCTTTTGCTGCATCCCAAAGATTTTGAACAGTTGTATCTTCATTCTCATTAGTTTCCATGAGTCTTTTTAATTCTTCCTTAATTTCCTGGTTGACCCTTTCATCTTTTAGCGGGATGGTCCTTAACCTCCACGTGTTTGAGGTCCTTCCAAACTTCTTGTTGTGATTTAGTTATAATTTCAAGGCATTATGGTCCGAGAATATGCAGGGGACGATCCCAATCTTTTGGTATCGGTTCAGACCCGATTTGTGACTCAGTATGTGGTCTATTCTGGAGAAAGTTCCATGTGCACTTGAGAAGAATATGTATTCAGTTGAGTTTGGATGTAAAGTTCTGTAGATATCTGTGAAATCCATCTGGTTCAATGTATCATTTAAAGCTCTCGTTTCTTTGGAGATGTTGTTTTTAGAAGACCTTTCGAGGGTAGAAAGAGCTAGATTGAAGTCACCAAGTATAAGTGTATTATTTTCTAAGTATGTCTTAACTTTGGTTATTAATTGACTGATATGTTTGGCAGCTCCCGCATTCAGGGCATATATATTGAGGATTGTTAAGTCCTCTTGTTGGATAGATCCTTTAAGTATGATATAGTGTCCCTCTTCATCTCTCACTACAGTCTTTGGGGTAAATTTTAGTTTATCTGATATAAGGATGGCTACCCCTGCTTTCTTTTGAGGACCATTTGAATGGTAAATGGTTCTCCAACCTTTTATTTTCAGGTTGTAGGTATCCTTCTGTCTAAAATGAGTCTCTTGTAGACAGCAAATAGATGGGTCCTGCTTTCTTATCCAGTCTGAAACCCTGCGCCTTTTGATGGGGTCATTAAGCCCGTTCACGTTCAGAGTTACTATTGACAGATATGAGTTTAGTGTCATCATGATATCTGTTCAGTCCTTGTTTTTGTGGATTGTTCCTCTGAACTTCTTCTTAAAGGGGAATTTTAAGAGTCCCCCTTAAATTTTCTTGCAGAGTTGGTTTGGAGGTCACATATTCTTTCAGTTGCCTGTCTTGGAAGCTCTTTATCTCTCCTTCAATTTTGAATGAGAGCCTTGCTGGATAAAGTATTCTTGGTTGCATGTTCTTCTCATTTAGGACCCTGAATATATCCTGCCAGCCCTTTCTGGCCTGCCAGGTCTCTGTGGAGAGGTCTGCTATTACCCTATTATTCCTCCCCATAAAAGTCAGGGATTTCTTGTCTCTTGCTGCTTTAAGGATCTTCTCTTTATCTTTGGAATTTGCAAGCTTCACTATTAAATGTCAAGGTGTTGAACGGTTTTTATTGATTTTAGGGGTGGATCTCTCTATTGGTTATGGTCTTTAGTTACTTCTTCTCCCATGGAGCCTGCCACTATCATATTGTATCTTCACCCACCCACTCCCCCAAAGAAGTTCTAGGATGCATAGTAGGTAGAAAAAACCCTGGAACCCAGGCAGAAAAGAGGAAAGCAACTGGGGTTACCCAACCTGGAATCTCACATGGTTTATAGTGATTGTGGTTGCTGCATGTGAAACTCCTCATATAATAGTGAATTTTTACAAAAATAACATAGTAATTGCTCAATAAAAAATGTCAGTTAAGATGTGTATGTGTAACTTGTGAAAAACATAAAGCTTACTAGAAACTAACTTCTTAAGAAAGTAGCATCCCCAATTAAATATTATTTTGAATAAGACTGTTGAGGGGCCTCTGGGTGGCTCTTTGGTTGAGCATCTGCCTTTGGCTCAGGTCGTTATCCTGGGGTCCTGGGATTGAGTCCTGCATCAGGCTCCCTGCACGGAGCCTGCTTCTCCCTCTGTCTGTGTCTTTGCCTCTGTCTGGGTCTCTCATAAATAAATAAATAAATAAAATCTTAAAAAAAAAAACACCAAAAACACTATGTTGTTTAGACTTTTCTTATATGCTTTCTGTTAATCACTGTCAAGAAGACATGTCATTCATTGAATCTAAACTATTAATCAACAAAATATTTCATTTTAAGTGGTATTCAAGCTAAATTGCATTTGCCTCAGCACTTCAAAAATGTTTTACATTTTTTCCTGGTATCTGTTGTGAAGGACAGAAAGTCAGCCATCAATCTAATTGTCATATCCTTGTAGATACTCTGTCTTTTAATTTTAGGGCTTTTATGTACTCCAGTTTCACTAAGTTGTATCTAAATGTGGAGCATTTTTATTAATTATACTCAGACCTAGAAATGCTCCTTTAATCTGAAGGCACATTTCTCATTTGTATTTCAGGAACTCTCTCTGTCCTTATACCTTTGACAGTTGCCCCTCCTCCATTCAGTATTTTTCTGTTTTGGAACCTCTATTCAGATGTCTGTTAGACCGGTTTCCATGTCTTTTAGTATCTTCTTCATATTTTCCATCTCTACCTCTCCACGCTATGTTCTTTTTTTTTTTTTTTTAAAGATTTTATTCACTTTTTCATGAGAGACACAGAGGGAAAGGCAGAGCAATGCAGAGACATAGGTAGAGGAAGAAGCAGGCTCCCTCTGGGGAGCCTGATGTGGGACTCGATCCCAGTACCCCAGGATCACAACCTGAGCCAAAGGTGGATGTTCAGCCACTGAGCCACCCAGGCGTCCCATCCACACTACATTCCGTGGAATATCCTTTGCCCTCTCTCCCAATTCATTATTTAACTCCTCAAATATTTCTAATCTATTTAACCCATACATTGAGCCTTTAATTTAAATGACTGTGTTTTTTATTTCTAAAAATTCTGTTTGCTTTTCAAATTTTTGTTTTAAAGAAAGAATAAAATAACAAAAAGATTTTTCTGCTCTTATAATATTGATAGTATTTTTAAAAATCCAAACATTTTTAAAAGGAATTTTAAAGTCTCTTCCTGATTCTTTTTCATGATAACATGATTCTTTATGTGGTTTTTAATTTTTTATTGTAATCTCATTTAAGTGAAGACTGATAACTGTGGGAATTTTGGTGTGCTTAGGCTTTGTGCTGAACATTTGCCTCTGCTGGGGCCCTAGAATTTCATCAGTTTCACACAGGTTTTTATGCTAATTTCTCAGTTTGGATTCCTGGACCACACAAATTATATAAATGTAGTTCTTACATACATTTGTGATATAGGTTTGAGTCTCTTATTTTCTACCCAAAGCCTTGGATGGTGGCAAGTAGAGTTTTTCTAACCTTTATTTGACCTAAAGGTCACTACCTTTATTCCTGTTGTTCTTTGTGTGCATTAAAAACCTAGCCCCAATACCATATTTGTTCCAAATTCCCATTGGGCCACCAATAGCTCCAATAGCATTTATGACATCAGAGAGTTTTTCATTCATTTTCCATTTTTGTGTGTGTATATTTAAAGTTGGAGCACCTGGGTGGTTCAGTTGATTAAGCATCTGCCTTTGGCTCAAGTCATGATCCCAGGGTCCTGAGATTGAGTTCTACATCTGGCTCCCTGCTCAACGGGAAGTCTGCTTTTCCTTCTGCCCCTCCCCCACTCGTTCTCTCTCTCTCTCTCTTTCTCTCATACAATCTTTTTTTTTTTTTTAAGTTTATTGTGTTTTGTCTACTATTTTCATGTGTTTGAAGTGGGCAGAGGTTGTTCTATATTAGCTCAGCCCACCATATTGACCGTAAGTATCTTTAAGGTATATTTTCAGGTAAAGATGAGAACATCTTGGAAAAACTACTGTTGTTATTGACTATATGAGCGTTTGCTTCAGTAGTAATGTATATCATTTCACATGCCAAGCTTTGGAAAAAGTGTGGAGATACAGGAATCTATAGAAAACGGACTTTGGGTAAAGGGATGAGTAAAATGGGTGAGGGGAGTGAGAGGTATGTTTCCAGTTATGAAATGATTAAGTCACAGGAATAAAAGATAAGTGTAAGTAATACAGTCAGTGATATTATAATAGTGGTGTTTGGTGGCAAGATAGTAGCTATACTTGTGGTGAACATAAGATAACATATAAACTCATCAAATTAGTGTTGTACATCTAAAGTTAATGTAATATGTGTCAACTACAATTAAAAAAGAAAAAAATCAACTTTAGAAAAGGAGGGAAACTCAAGAAATACAAAGTCTTTAAAGTCATTAACAGTTACTCTTTTATAAATGTAAACTTCTTTTGAATGTTGGAAACTTCAAATCATACTGGAGAGAAGGGTAACTTTATGGCCAGATGCAAACTATGGTAGTTTGCTGCTGCTTTGTAACACCTTCAGATCACAGCATATTGGCAGCCTCCTTCTCTATACCTGTGTACATGGAGTAATAATGCTAATAGTTGGCATTCACTGAGTACTTATTATATGATAAACTGTCCTCTAAGTCCTTATGTTAACTCATTTAGTCCTCATAATAACCCTTCTGGGAGCATTCTGTGATTTTCATTATCTTCCTTATTACAGTTGAGAAAGCTAAAGTAAAAACAGTTAAGTAACCTAATCCAAAATTACATTTCTGTTAAGTAGCAATACCAGAATTAAAGCAATGCCAGGCAGTCTGGCTACAGAACTTGTGCTTCTAACCACTGCTATATTGTACAAAATTGTAAGAGAGATGTACAAGGGGCAAAGGATCCTGCCATAGTAAAGATAAGAAATTTGGAATAAAATTATAGTGAGTCCTTCTGTAAGCATATATAAACTGTCTAAAGCTACTTGTTCCAAAGATATATTCTAGGTTAGGTTTTTTGGTGCTGTTTTTTAAAAATATAAACAAGCAAAATAAGGACTAAGAAGGGGGATCTTGGAGGGAAGGTTATGCTGCCCCTTCATGGTAGAAGGTAAAGCTTGTGTGGAATTTAAGGTTAATGCCCATGGTACCAAGACTGAATGCATCCACAATAAGAGCAAAGCAAAATGGACAATCAGCACCAAAAAACGTTTTCTTTATTCTGACCTTTGGGTAGTGACTTGGCCAGGGCTCAGGTTCAGACCTTTAGTTTGCTTTTATAGCTATTCAGTGTAAAAAAGAGATAAACTTTATTTTGATTGTTTGTTTTGCATAGACATATTTTATAGTTCTGCTCTGATGCATTTCATAAATGACAGCATTGATATAGCTTTTCCACATAGTTGGATGGTTTTATTATGTGCATTTTTCATGTCCCTTGTAGGTGCCAAAGTAAAAATTCAGGGCAATGTACTTTAGAAGGCTTTGAGGACCAACACATTTTTTAAATGAACATGTATTGAGAATGTATTAAAGAATAGATGATATGAGTCAGTCTATCAGTTTTCATTTACTGAGCACCAGCTATATATCCCATGGTGTGGAAACCATTCACAAATACAAAAGTTATGCTCCTGCCTATAAGATTTTTTTATTTTGATGGAGAAATACAATGTGTAAGACATTATATATATATTATATATAATTTATATATATATATAAATGCTATATTATAAACTCCTGAAATTCTTAAGTAATGCTGAGAGAGGAGAAATGAATATGAACTAGATTAGTTAGAAGTTTCATAGGAAATGGGTTTTATATGATAATAAGCAGTACTTATTGAGCTCTTACTTTGTGCTGGCACTGTCCTAAGCACTTTAGATGTGTTACTCTATTCAGGTAAGAAGAGAACAAGTAATATGCTGTAGCCACCCAGCTAGGAAGATGTAAAGCCAGAATTCACACCCAAGCAGTCTAGTTCCAGAATCCATTCCATGATTACATCTCTCAAAACAAAGAGATGGATGGATCTGGGCAAAGTAAATTGAAGACATCCCAGGCAGGACAGTCAGTACCAACAAGGGCAGAGAGAGGTGAACTTAAATCCCATTTGTAAATTTTTAAGAGAGTAGTGTTTTGTATTTTTAAGATTATGTGTGAGATTTTAATAGTGTGCAGTGATGGTCATAAAACCTTAAAGTGAACTTATTGCATATATATGATCTTTAAATATTATGTACTGAGTTGTTCTTTTTTTCACCTACAGCTATGATTATAACAGAAGTCAGTGAGAAATTCTGGTTTTTGAAAAAGATTTTATTTATTTATGTGAGAGAGAGAGACCACAGAGGGAGAGTGAAAGGGAAAAGCAGACTCCCTGCTGAGCAGAGGGCCTGACTCACAGCTTGATCCCAGGACCCTGGGATCAGTACCTGAGCAGGAGGCAGAAGCTTAACCAACTGAGCCACCCAGGCACCCCAAGAATTTATGGTTCTTTATATGGTTGCTACTCTTGTATTCTATTTACCAGGAGTTGATCTGCAACATAAATCAAAATATTTAAGTTTACTTGTTCCCCCAAATGCATAACATATATACAGTTAAGTTTAAACAAACCATGAATACATTTTGAACATAAAGTGAAATGAGCATTTTAGCAGCACTTTCTTTGGCACTTTTACTGTACATTTGACAATTGCATATCAGAGAGAAATATCTACCTTCTTATAATAAAGTTTTTAATATTTTTATCTGATAGCATCAGGCCATCAGTGCCATTCTACAAAATATAGAAGAAAAACAAGGAAATTTACTAGAATTTGAAATAAGAACCCCTGAAGATGCAGGTAAATATGGACCCATACTCAAGTTTGATTATTTCATACATCCAAGGTCATTGCTCCCTTAGCTTCTTAAGGTATATCTTATATCAAAGCTTACTTAACAGTGGCTGAAAAGTAACCTTTTTTTTTTTATGTGATAAGAAAGTACCAGGAATGAGCATCAGAAGTCATTTATGCAAACCAGTGGTTAGTGTAATTGTTAATCAAGATATTTCGAGACTTAAGGTACAACATGCATGAGTAATATGAGAGACACTCAGAACCACGGTCAGAGATAAGCTACTCTGCTGATAAGTTTAGATGAAGATGTGGAAGAAAAGCATAAGATAGTGACTAGAGATGAGATTATGTTACTACTTAGCTCCTCAGTTTCACCCAGCTATCGTAACCCTTAAAAAGAGATCAGAAAAGGAATAGACCGTTGTGACTCAAGTAAGGCAAATCCTCATGCCTTTCAGATGAGCAGATAGACCCAGTAAATGTCTTAGTGGATAGCTGTCTTCCTGTTTAAAAAAAACACTAGTGGTTCAAAATGGTAAACTTGACTTTGATCCCTGACCTAATAATCTGAATTTCTCAAAATGTCAGTGAGTATTTGCAAATCTTTGGTAGGTCACAGTTGTGTTTTCTTGAGTTATGATTTACAGATAGAAATTAGCTCCTGAAAGATGCAGATCTGAATGTTAAAGTAGTTAGCTAAAAAATAACTTGAAGAATGTCATCAGTCTTTCATGTAACAGGATACAACTATTAATTCATCTCTTGTCCTAGCTCATACTGTATATAGTCTTTAAAAAATTATTTCCTTTTAAATTATACCCATTCTACCTTTCATCTTGGCCTAACACATGGTACATGTTATGTTTTGAGGAAAATAATACAAAATAATTTATACTATAAAGCAAATGTGAATAATTCATATATTTTATTTAGTATTTACAATATCTTATACACCTAAGGTGAATTTCCAATTTTATAATTTTTTTATTAAAAGGGTATATATAAACGTACTTCAAAATATAATAAAGAAGAAAAATGTGCTAAAATTACATCCTGTCTCACCACAATATTTTGTTGTATACGTTTCCTTTATTTTTTTCTAAGAATTTAATTACATAGTTATACCTCAATAAAATTATTAAAAACATAGTTTGGATCATGCTAAACTTGCCAATTTTACATTTTTCCCCATACCCATTATTCTTAGCGGTTTGCATAGTATCCTATTCTATAAATGTTCCAGAAATTCACTTTTCCCTTTTTGTTGAACATTTACATTTTTCTAATTTTTTGCTAATCTTTAGCATATACCTTTCTGAATTTAGGATTATCTTCTTTGGAAGGATTACCAGAATTGGAACTACTGGGTCAAAAATTTATAAACATTTTAAAATCTGATAATTTGTATTGGTAAATTGTTTTATAAGGTATTGGATACAAATTTACACTTTCACCAACACACATTAGTGTTTATTTCCTTTATACTGCTAATAGCATCAGTATTTTTATTTAATTTTAGTAGTGTAATAAGAAAAATGCCTCATATATTCACCTGCCTTTTTGATTATTAGTGGTATTTTTTCTCTAGTTTTATTTCCTGCTTTTGTGAAGTTGTTCCTGTTTGTCTATTAATAAATTGGAGCCATTTTATATAATCAAGCTATTGACCCCTTTCCTGCCATAATTGCTGCAAATGTTTTTCAGCTTAACTGTCTTTTTATGTGCAATGTGTTAATTTATGCTTAAGTATATATATTTTCAAATTCTGTATAGTAAAATATCAGCCTTTTTCCTTTTAATGCTTTTAAGATGATAAATTTTTCTCCCCTCCCCATCCCTATGCTTTGTAATTTAATTTTATAACCAATACAATGACTAGCAGGATCCCTTTATTTTCGTCTCACTGCCTCTTTAAGGGAGGATAGAAAGGTAAGGCAATGGGACTCTTGAGTTCTTGTTTAGTAACTAAATACTGACTGGTTTTTTTAAAGATTTTATTTATTTATTCATGAGAGACACAAAAAGAGAGAAGCCGAGACACAGGCAGAGGGAGAAGCAGGCTCCCCACATGGAGCCTGATGTGGGACTCCATCCTGAACTGGGATCACGCCCTGAGCCAAAGGCAGACGCCCAACCACTGAACCACCCAGGTGTCCCAATACTGACTGTTATTGACTTCATCAATCTTTGGCAAATGTCTAAAACTTAGTCTCTTCAGAGCAGTTTTCTGAGGCTGTTCTGAGACTTCTACCTGGCTCCTATAGTGTAGCAGGGCAGCGTACATTTTCCTTTCCCTGGCTCCTCTCAGTCTCTCTCTCGCTCTTTTTTTTATTTTTTAATTTTATTTTTTAATTTTTTTTAGGTAATCCACCCTAAACAGGCTCTTTCTTTCAGGGAAAAGCCATCATAGTCAGGATCACAGAGCGGCCTCCACACCAAGTCCTCAGAATCCTGGCACTTTGGACCTGTGATTAGAAGGGAGGATAGTTAATTTTGAGTACAGGAGCAACTTTCCCTTTCCCCAACTGTCCGAATGTCTTGCTGGCTCTGCAGGGTCTCAATCTCTAGATGTTCAAGAAGGAAGTCAATGTGAGTCCATTGTCACCAAAAAAAGTTATTACTCTCTTCAGAGGCTGCTCCCATTGGGCTTGAGATAAAGGAAAGAAATCTCGCCTTCCACCTTGGCTCCTCAGAATGAGATTCCCATCCATTTGAGCAATAGCTCTCCGAAGTATTTTTACAAATTCACCACCCTGTATTCTGATCCTTTCATATCTTTGATCTGGCTGAGGGATCTAAGAATAATGAATCCCACTGTGTACATTTCTCTTTGAGTCTTTGTTATAGATGTCTTGCATTCACTTTGATATCAGATATCTTTAGTGCCTCAAATAAACTGACCATAAGAATGTTTAGTTTGAACATTTCATACATTATTTTTTCCTAAGCATTTTAACTCTGTTATTCATTTGAAATCTCTTTTCCACATGTGGTACAAAACAAGGATAGAATAGTCTCCCACCCCCCATATTACTACTCTGCCTCTTATTTGTTGAGTAATTTCTGTCATCCTCGTTGTTTTTCTAATGCCTTATAATCATATATTAAAATCTTACACATATTAGGGCAATTTCTAGGTTCCAAGATACCACTGATTAATGTATCTGATATGTATATAGTATCAATTTACATGTAAAATTCTTTATGTTCTTTTTTATAGAAAAATATAGAATCTTCTTCATTACTATGCTAATGTTATTTCTACCTCTGATTTAAAATTCAGTTAGAAAAACCCAATGTGACAGGGTACATTGATACTATAAACATCTTTTATTAAATGTCAAATATGCCAAACAGATTTATATCTAAATTCTTAATGATCAAGTTTCCCCCCTTTGTTGGCACATGCATCATATAGAATTAATCCTTAGTCATAGTACTAATAAGACAGAAACTACTCTGGGAACACTGACTCTATACTGACCAAATCATTTATATTATTTGTCTAATTTGCAAAGGGAGGTTCTGGAACAAATTCCTACTCTGAACTTCAGTCATTTCCCACCACTGATTTTCTAGTTAAATTATCTAGAAATTATCTAGTAAATTATCTAGAAAAATATGCATTGGTCTAAAATCTAGTTAAATTATCTAGAAAAATATGCATTGGCCTAAAATTATTAGGAAAAAACTTAAGAAACAAAGCCAAAAGTGAAATAACAAATAGCTTAACAGAAATAAAATATATTAAATGTATTCATTTAAGCATTTCCATTTACTACCTGAGAATTGGATTCTGATGTAATTGACATGTGTAAATCTTGTGGATTTATGATCGGTGAAGGAAGTCATTATGCCTTTACTTAGGAAGAAGAGGAAGAAAGTAGGAAAATTTTAAGTAATTATTGTAAAAGTAATTTTATATAGATCTTTAAGTAACCTGAGATATCATACAGCCCTATATAAGTGTTAAGTGTAAAGGACGAGAACTGATAACATGCTTTTTATTTCTAACTACATATATAGTTACATATGGCAAACACATCTAGAATAATACACTTAGGGCAGCCAGGGTGGCTCAGTGGTATAGCGCTGCCTTCTGCCTAGGGTGTCATCCTGGAGACCCGGGATCGAGTCCTGCATCTGGCTCACTGCATGTAGCCTGCTTCTTCTCCCTCTGCCTGTGTCTCTGCCTCTTTCTCTCTGTGTCTCTCATGAATAAATAAATTTTAAAAAAGAATAATACACTTAACAAATACATCTAATATAGTTTAATTAATAATTAACTATTAATTTTATTTTAATTATTTTTTATTAAAATTAAATTATTAAATTTATGAATTAATAAAAATTTAATAATGAATATAGCATACATACATATATAGTTACATATATTATAAATATGCATTGAATAATCCATTAGATAAATATACTAAAAACTTTTACACACACCAACAAATACACTGCTACCAAAGTATAAACAGTAGTCTCTTGTGAAATGAAAAAGAGTAGTAAGTAACAGAAGGTGAGAGTAGGATACTTTTTTTTTACTTTTCTTCTATGTAAACATTCATATTGTTTGAAATGTTTATACAGTGTGTGCCCTTTGTATTTTAAAAAGTAAATAATTTTAACAAAATATTTATTTTCCTATTTATCTTCCTTTCCTAACCTCATTTCACAGATGAGGAAGGTGACTATAAAGGTCATATGACTTGTCCAGGTTCACAGAGCTAAGTGGAGTAGCAGGATTAGAACTCAGGCTAACCTGCTCTATTGAGAGTACTTCCATAGGGTGGCATAATTCAGTGAGTTTTGATTTATATATCTGGACCACTAATAGGGAACAGGGTAAGGAAATAATGGCATTTTATTTTATTTTTAAATTATTTTTTTAGGGATCCCTGGGTGGCACAGCGGTTTAGCGCCTGCCTTTGGCCCAGGGCGCGATCCTGGAGACCCAGGATCGAGTCCCACGTCAGGCTCCCGGTGCATGGAGCCTGATTCTCCCTCTGCCTGTGTCTCTGCCTCTCTCTCTCTGTGTGTGTGTGTGACTATCATAAATAAATACAAATTTAAAAAAAATAAATTATTTTTTTAATAATGGCTTTTTAAAATTAATAGGCTGAGTTTTGTGTGATCAAACTTAACATTTGATGTCTTTCTTCTATCATTAACTGACTTTTTATTACCATGTTTCCAGAACAATGCATTGAAAAGATGTTAGAGATAAAAGAGATTATGGATTATGTGCTTGCCAAACAGAAGGCAGAAAGGGATGATCTGGCTAAAAAATACAGGTGAGTGAAAAAATAGAAATGCTTTAGAGTTTTCATAATATTTCCCTTCTTAGTTATAATAGTGAGAATCTAGAATTTCTTAAGAGTGTGAATGTTGCATAGGACCAAAGAATGACTTTATGAGGTCATCTAATCTATTACCTCCATGGGGAATTGTACTTTCCAGAAAGATATTTTTATATTTTATTACTTGAAATATTCAGAAAAAGACGGATCTTAAAAAGTTGTCTACAGCAAAGAATTTTGTCAAAGTGTCTCTGGTCATGAATCTCCAAAATAAATTTCTTTCCATGGTGAACTTAAATTTTTTACAGTACAAAGTTTTCCTTTTGCTATCACAAATGTTGTCTTTCTAAGCATTATAACCATGTATATTATTTAGTTTTGTGTATTTCTAAACCCTCAAAGTTTTTAAGAGATTTCATCCTGATTATATATTGGTTATATACCTCTTTTTGTCCTTTTCTTGAGAAAAATGTTATATTTTTTTTCTTATGTGGGCATTATTTTTATTAGTTTTTCATAGATTTAACTATATATGCCGTTTTTTCTCATAATGAGAACTTTAAGATTTACTCTCTTAGCAACTTTCAAATATACAATACAGTATCATTAACTATAGTCACCATGCTGTACATTATATCCTCATGACTTATCTATTTTATTACTGGATATTTGTACCTTTTGACTCCCTTTATCCATTTCATCCACCCTCCACCTTCCACCTCTGGCAACTACCAATCTGCTCTCTATATCTATGAGTTCAGTTTTTTGAAGTTTTTTAGATTTCACATATAAGTGAGACCATACAGTATTTGTTTTTCTCTGTCTGACTTATTTTCACCTAATATAATACTCTCAAGGTCTGTGCATGCTGTCAAAACTGGCAGGATTTCTTTCTTTTTCATGGCTGAATAATATTCTTCTGTGTGTGTGCACTTGTGCACATAAACCACATTTTCTTTTTTTTAATTTATCTTTTATTGGTGTTCAATTTGTCAACATATAGAATAACACCCAGTGCTCATCCTGTCAAGTGCCCACATCAGTGCCTGTCACCCAGTCACCCCCACCCCCTGCCCACCTCCCCTTCCACCACCCCTAGTTCATTTCCCAGAGTTAGGAGTCTTTCATGTTCTGTCTCCCTTTCTGATATTTCCCACTCGTTTTTTCTCCTTTCCCCTTTATTCCCTTTCACTATTTTTTATATTCCCCAAATGAATGAGACCATATAATGTTTGTCCTTCTCCGATTGACTTATTTCACTCACCATAATACCCTCCAGTTCCATCCACATCGAAGCAAATGATGGGTATTTGTCATTTCTAATGGCTGAGTAATATTCCATTGTATACATAAACCACATCATCTTTATCCATTCATCTTTCGATGGACACCGAGGCTCCTTCCACAGTTTGGCTATTTAAACCACATTTCTATATTCATCCTTTGATGGACATTTAGGTTGTTTTTATTTCTCAGCTATTGTTAATAATGCTGCAGTGAGTATGGGGTTGCAGATATCTTTTTGACCTTATTCTTTATTCACATGTGATCTTTCTAGTTTCTTTTATATTCTTATGAGCACTTGACATCTATTGTACATTTAGTTTTTTTCCTGAATTTATTTAAAAATCAGTTTTCTATTTTCATTTATAAGTCTTCTGTGTTCATTTTGCTTTTTCTCTCCATTGAATAAGTATTACAAATTCATTTCTATTTCCTGTTTTCCTGTCAGTATAATGCAAGTGAGCTTATAGGACTTACAGGTGGGTAACTGACTGCAGGATATATTCTAAGAGACTTTGGAGAAGGCTAGCTTCAATTTTCCTTTATGTCCTATGATTAACAATATACCGTGGATTTTGGAAAGTTACTGATCAGTTGGGTTTGCAGGTATGTAAATCTATTCATATTGCTATAAGACTTAAAATCATGTAATCTAAAATGAACTTTTATTTTTCTGTCTGAACTCTGTTTTAAATGCGATATTACTATTTTTTTCTCCTTTTATGCTACTAGTTGTTTATCTAATTTCTTCTTGCTGTTTCTTCCATTTTCATCTGCTACTCACTTTAACATCTGTTTTGCTTGGAGTTCAGTACCAACAACTCTAAACTATGATAGAGAGACAGATATCTATACTATTGCTGTCCCATAAAGCAGCTGCCTGAGGATGACCCTTGAGGGTCCCTGAGATGATTTCAAGGGGTGTGTGAAGTCAAAACTATTTTTATAAGAAAACTAAGATATTATTTGCCTTTTTTGCCTCACATTCTAATGAGTGTGTAATGGAATTTTCCAGAGGCCACATGAAGTGTGATATCATTATTCTAATAGCTAATGGAAAGCATGCTTGAATGTTCTTGTTTTAAAAATTTCTGTTTTATTTTCTAAAACAGTAAATATTGATAGATATATCCATATGAACAAAAGCCCTTTGGGTTCCTCAGTAATTTTTAAAGGTATTAAAAAAAGTCCTAAAACCAAAAAGTTTGAGAACTACTAGAAACAAAGAGTTTAGTGTCCTGAAGGTCACTGTAGAATAACCGAAAGAAAAAGGTATGTAGATTAGCCATTTTCTCTCAAATGCAAGCCCCTTATAGTCACACAGGTTAATGCCTATCTGGGTAGTCCCTCTGGACCTGAAAGTGATTCAGTACAGATTCAAAGCATAATTACAGTAATTACTTGATGGACTGACATTGCTCAGGTCTAGCTCAGGTATAATTACTCACAAAATAGTCTCACTCCTTCAGCTCTAAGGGAACTTAAATGGAACTTATTCCCAAATGTTACTTCCTGACACACCTTTCCACTATGAACAGGTAAGCAACCTCCAAATTTAAAGAATAGTATTCCTCCTTGATCATCAGTTGCTACTTAACATCCCAAATTTTGTTTCTTTTTCAGAGTTGACTCACAACTGGTAAATAATATAAATGTGGAAAACCACACCATCACCTCCATAAAAAGGCAGTCTACTCGTAACCTTAAGAGTCATTTTCCTCTCAGAAGAAATTCATTGCAAAAATAGACCCTTGTGTACTTTGGGCTGATTAAATTAAGACAAGTATCTTTAAAATATAAATGACTACTAAAAATTTTTTCTCCGGTTTTCATATTGTTTTCTCTGTTTCTTTCTGTAGGGTGTCCATAGAATCATTTAAGCAAGGAGTCCTGAGAGAACAGCTGGCTAACTTGGCCACAAGACAGAAGAGCCTTTTAGTTGTGGCAAAAAAACAGAAAAAAATTACCGAGAAAATCCAAAACTATAAAAACATTACATCTTTGTCTGGTCCTAGTTTGAGGAAGCCACCGTCCAGCTCAGAAATCTCTAGTGAAAAGGACAGCCAAGACCTTATCAGTCTGGAAAATTCATTGCAGCCCCAGTCAGGTTCACTTTCTCTTGTCAGCCTTACTTGTGGAAGCATGCAGGAAACACCATTGTCTCCAGAAACTTGGAATAGCAGCCCAAATACCAACACTTGTGTAAATTCAGAAACAGTGAGAAGGGAATTTTCTGGAAATGAGCTGATTTCTAAGCAAAATGTCAATGATGGTACCTTCGATGGGTCACCAAAATCCAGATGTGCAGATGGCACTAAGATTAAATTACCCTCCCAACCTGTTGCTCTTACTGCTCAGAGGGAGTATTCACAGAGAGGAAATGATCTCACAGAGCCTCCAGCCCCAGAGCGCGAGCCCTGTAATCATCCTTCTGCAGTAACTAACACATTAAACATTGCAGCGACTACAAGCATACTTGCTAGAAATGATGCCCATCCATCAGCTGTTGTTTGTGATCAGGCTCCTACCAGTTGTGATCCAAAAAGAGGAAAGAGGAAAATAGCTTCCCAGCAGCCAAGTAGGGGGACATTGGAATCTCTGACACATCAAGGGACTGATGTCTTAGGCAGTAATACTGGGCATCAGACAAAATCTTATCCTAAAAAACCAGCTTTTACTGTTCGACGTGCTAATGACAGCCACAGCTCCTCCCCCTCTGAGCGTGGCCGTCAACATATTATTAAAAAGCCTGTAAACTCCAGCACAGTTCCTAGAAAGAAATGTATGCAGATAAAGGATCTGATATTACTCGGAAGAATTAATCCAGGAAAAAACATTCTAGAATTCAAAACACAGGTATCCTATTTTTTTCTCTAAAATCATGTAATTTTATAAATAAGTTAATAAATGTTACTGTCACTAAGTGTAGGCATTTAGCTCAGATTCAGGAAATAGGGTTTGACTGGGCTTCTTGAATGAGGAGACATACCATTGTGTTCTCAGTGAGTGAAATCATGCTTTTAGGATGGTTCTATATGTTTTGGTCCCAAGCACCTGTGGGATCCAACTCTGGATCAGCTATAATAAAATTTTAACATAACTTTTCATATTTCTGCTATTTCTTAACAGCTTTATTGAGGTATTATTAACACACACTACACGTATTTATATTATGCAATTTGACAGATTTTGACCTATAAGTTTACATCTGTGAAACCATGACCACAGACAAGGTCATGAACATATCCATCACCTCCAGAAGTCTCTTTTTGCCCTTTTGTATACCTGCTTCCTATCCCCTTCTTCCCATGTTGAGCCTATAGACAATTACTGTTCTGCCCTCTGTCCCTATACTTTAGTTTGCACTTCAGAGAATTATATAAAAGTAGAATTACACCATATGTGTTCATTTTTGTCTGGCTTCTTTCTCTGAACATAATTGAGAGTCATTGTCATTAGAGCATGTATCAGTAGTTAATTCCTTTTTTTATTGTTCTGTAGTATGTAGAACAAACTACAGTTTGTCATTTCATCTGTGACAGACATTTACATTGATTCCAGTTGTTGACTATCACATATAAAGCTCCTGTGAATATTGGTATACAAATTTTGGCTCACACAGGCTTTTGCTTTTCTTGGGTGAATACCTAGGAGTGGAGTGGCTGGATTATATATGATATGTATATATTTGACTTTTTAAGAAACTGCCAAGTTGTTTGTAACATTTTACATTCCACCAGCTGTGTATGAGTATTCTAGTTCCTCCACATTCTTACTTAATGTAACACCTAGTATGATCAATCTGTTAATTTTAGCTATATACTAACATGTAATGTAGATGTATGGATGTCATATGTATATATGTATAGTAGTTTATCCTTGTGGTTTTAATTTGCATTTCAAAATGTTTAGCATCTTTTCATGTGCTATTTGCCAGCCATACTTATTCTTTGGTGAAACTTATTTTCAAATATTTGCCCAAGTTTTTAATTGGTTGCTTGTTTTCTTGTTTTGGTATTTGTTTTGATATATTTTGGATATAAGCCCTCTATCAAACATATACTTAGCAAATATTTTCTCTTAGTCTATGGCTTGTCTTTTCATTCTCTCAAAATTGTCTTATAAAGAACAGAAGTTTGGGGCTCCTGGGTGGTTCAGTTGGTTAGTCATCTGCCTTCAGTTCAGGTCATGATCTCAGGGTCCTGGGATTGCGTACTGCATTGGGCTCTCTGCTCAGTGGGGAGTTTGCTTCTCCCTCTCACTCTCCCTCTGTGCTCACGAGCTCTCTCTCAAATAAATAAATAAAATCTTAAAAATCTTAAAAAATAAAAAACACAAGTTTAATATTTTGATATAGTCCAACTTAGCAACTTGCTCTTTCACTGATTATGTTCTTAGAACCATATCTAAGAATTCTTTGTCTAACCCAAGGACACAAAGATTTTCTCTTAGAATTTAGGCCTATGATCCATTAATTTTTGTATGTGGTACAAAGTAGCATATTTTTGAATTTGGATATTCAGTTCTTCTGACAACATATGTTGAAAAAAATACCCTTTATTGAATTGTCTTTGCATCTTTGTAGAAAATCCTTTGTTTCATATATGTGCCTATTTCTGGACTTCTATAATATATCTTATGCCTGTCTTACCATGAATACCATCTTGATTGTGTAGCTCTATAATAAGTGTTACAATCAGGTAGTGTTGAGGCACCAGGGTGGCTCAGTAGGTTAAGTGGCTGACGCTTGGTTTCAGATCAGGTCATGATCTCAGGGTTGTGAAATCAAGCCCCATGTCAGGCTCCATGCTCAGCATACAGTCAGCTTTTTTAATGCTTCGTTTCCTTTGTTGGTTTGTTAGCTATAATTCATTTTACTTCAGTTGTGGTGTTAGAGTTTATGGAACATATTTTTAACTTCTCCCAGTACCTGTGATATTTTATCACTTCATGTATACTCTAAGAACCACAAGCTAGTATGCTTCCCTTTCTCTACTCCTGACCTTTGTGTTATCATATATTTTGCTTTGATCTAATGCTATAAATTCCATACATTATTATTTTTGTTTAAACAATTATCTTTGAAGTAGACTTAAATGTTAAGAAAAATATTTTTTCTCATGTAGTTACTATTTCTGTTTTTGTTTCTTTTGTGTAGATCCTGATTGACATTTGCTGTCATCTTTCTTCTGCCTGGAGGACTATCTTTAACATTTTTTGCATTGAAGGTCTTCTGCCGATAGTGAATCCTTTTAACTTTTGCCATGTCTGAAAAAGTTTATTTCACCTACATTTTTTAAAGAATTTTTGCTAGATATATAGACTTCTGTGTTGAAAGGGTTTTTTTTTCTTTGAGTACTTTAAAGATTTACTCCATTGTTTAGACACACTGTTGTTCTTAACCTTGTTCCTCCATAAATAATGGGTCTTTTTTTCTCCTTCTGGCTGCTTGTAAGAGTTTCTCTTTATCTGGTTCTAAGCAATTTTGATTATGAGGAGTATTAGCATAATATTTTTGTTTCTTATGCTTGGGGGTTATTGAATTTCTTGAATCTCTGTGTCCCAAATTTGAATCTCAAATGTGGAAACATTTCAGCCATTATTTCTCCAAACATTATTTCCTCCCTCCCCTCCATTTTTGAACCTCTTATTACATACATAATAGATTGCTTGAAATCCTTCTATAATTCACTGATAATCTTTTCATTTTAAAAAATTCTCTTTTCTCAGTGTTTCATTTTTATGCAATTCTTATTCCTTTGTCTTTGAATTTACTAATCTTTTTGTTTGAAATATCTAATAAAAAAAGAAATATCTAATCATCAATGTATTCTCCATCTCTAGAATTTTGATTTTGGTCTTTTAAAAATATTTTCCATGTCTCTACATAACTTTTGAACATGTGGAATATGATTGTAATAACTACTTAATGTTTTTGTCTACTAATGCAAACATTCTTATCAGTTCTCATTTTCAGTTGTTTGCTTTATCTCTTCTGTATGAGTTGTATTTTCCTACTTCTTTCTAGGCCTGTGAATTTTTCATTGAATCCCACACATTGTGAGATCTACCTTGCTGGATGCTGAATATTTTTTATTCTTATAAATAGATTGTAGATTTATTCTAGGATGCAGTTAAGTTCCTTGGAAATAGTTTGATCCTTTGGTGTCTTGCTTTTAAGATTTGGTCAGCAGGACTGGAGCAATGTGTTCAATCTAGGGCTAGTTATTTCCCACTACTGAGTGGGAAATAACTGACTCTTCTGTGTACCCTACCAAAGCCCCACCAGTTATGAGGTTTTCTAGTTGTGCTGTTGGGAACAGGCACTATTTCTGACCTTTGAGAATGCCAGATGTCCTTACCTCTAATCCTTTCAGGTGGTTCTTTTCCCAGCCCTGGGTAACTTGCTCCCAAACACGGCCAATCATTACTCAGCTGAATGCTAAAGAGGACCCCCCTGAAGATCTGCAGAGTCCTCCCTCTTTGTATTGCTCTCTTCTTCAGTATTCTGTCCTGCAAACTCTAGGTACCTTGCCTCCATGATCTCTGCTCTGTCTCCTCAACTCAGGACATAAACAGGCTTTGCCTAGAATCCCCTCTTCCTGCACCCTGACCTGGTAACTTTCAAGGCAGCGAGCTAGGACACTTGGAAGGCTTACCTCATTCATTTCTCACTTCTCAGGGTATTGTACTTTGTTGCCTGATGTTTAGTACCTTGCAAACCATTGCTTCATATATTTTGTCTGTTTTTTGTTTGTGTTAGGGTAAATCTGGTTCCTCTTACTCCATCATGGCCAAAAGTAGAAGTTTACATATTTCAGGTATTTTTCCTTCTTAATTTTTTTTTTCATTTTTCACTTTAGGAGACTACCCACAAAGCCAGTGTCTTACTGAGCGGTAAAATTAAAGTAGAAAATGGTCAGATTTATCAAAATCCAGTCACCTGGCTCAAGGATCTTCTAGGAGGCAACAGTTATGTGACTTGGAATTATGCTTGGAGTAAGGTGAGTCATTCTTAAGTATATCTGTAACTTCATATTCAAATGGAAAGGTACTTATTTTTTATGATAAAACTATTTTTTTTTAAGAAATCAGAAGTTCTCCAAACTATATATTCTTTGTACGATATGCTACATACTTTCTCCCACAACTCTTATTTGCCAGAAATCCCCAGGGGCAGAATTGGACAGCTGACAGCCTTTCCTTCTTTCCTTCCTTGTTCCTCATCTGGTCTCAGAAATTCAAATGCCCTCAACCTTCCCCTATTATCCTTCCAGGTGAATTCAGTTCTTTGTGACTCCACATAGAAAATTTGAGACCTCTGGTGTATTGATGATTTAGTTATATGTTAGTATTCTGATGTAATGAAGGAAAAACTTCCCGTAAAGACAAAGGAACAAGTAAGCAGCCTAAGACCCACAGAAGTTATGGTGTGCTTTTGTATGAACACAGTTTTATCCATCAGTTGCCAACCTCCCAAAAAGAAATATATCTTTTCATTCCAACTTCTCAGATTTAGTAGTCTTCCCCATAGTTCTATATTATGAGTTATAAGCCCAGTTTAACCACCAATTTAAAGACTATTAATGACAGACACCTTTGAGGTTCACCTCCAGATGTCCATGGCCACACTTAAGGGAACAATCTTTCAGTGATTGACCCAGGAAAGTGTGAATCTTCAGACATCCACCAATACTGTCAAACAGAACTGCAGATGCCTTCCCCTCCACTAGCCATTTTATAAGCCTCAGTACCTAAGAAATGAAAAGCAGTTTCTTCTCCCTTTTTTTGTCCCACTTAGCTCTGCCCACCCTTCCTCCTAGCTCCTCCCCTCCTTCCTAGTCCGTAACCTATTTTCTGATATCCTAGACTTTTTGTGCTTCCAAAACTATGGTGTAGTTCCTTTACTTATATCAGCACATCTTAGATTTTTCTCTACTGTAGAATCTGTTTTTTTTTTCCTTAAAGGATTTTTCTTGTTTATTTACCACTCCTGGAATCACAGGCCATCTAGTTTTCACATGCCCAGCCATTTCCATGAAACCATGAATCATATTTTCATGTTAGTAATTAACATTTTACCATTGGAAATCCTTTTTATTAAAGTTTTTTAAACTTGTGATAGTTTATATCATTTTGCTGAAATACTCTGTGCTCACAACATGAATATGGTACTGATTTCTGTAGTTGAGTTTTTTTGAGCTTCAGTATGCCTCTGCTACTGTGTGCCCAGTGATGACTCAGTTCTCCCACTCTTTTTCTTTATTGGAACTACTGCATTTTCTTCTTTTGAATAGCTGGCTGTGACATCATTTGGCTCTCACTCTGTACTTAGGCCTCATTTATTTACCACATTGCCTCTGGTCTTTTCTTACCAGTCATGTCAGTTCATCATATAGTTTAACACCTATGTTGGCAATGAAGCCAAAGGCAAGTAAGCACTATAATTAGAATTCTTGGTTGTAAGATATTCATAAGATTATCTAAATAGACCTGTAAATTTTTTAATTATCCTAAAAATTTAAAAAATACCATAGGACACTCATGTACTTCTAATAAATACCCCAGGCTGAGAAACACTACCATGGTGGAGTTTTTTTTACAATATTTAAAATCCTTTTCTAGGGGATCCCTGGGTGGCTCAGCGGTTTGGCGCCTACCTTTGGCCCGGGGCGTGATCCAGGAGTCCCGGGATCGAGTCCCACGTCGGGCTCCTGGCATAGAGCCTGCTTCTCCCTCCTGTCTCTCTCTCTCTCTCTCTCTCATAAATAAATAAGTAAATCTTAAAAAATAAATATATAAATAAAATAAAATCCTTTTTTAAAACTTAACCACATGGGGCAGCCCTGGTGGCTCAGCCGTTTAGCGCCGCCTTCAGCCCAGGCCAGATCCTGGCGACCCGGGATCGAGTCCCACATTGGGCTCCCTGCATGGAGCCTGCTTCTCCCTCTGCCTGTGTCTCTGCCCCGCCCTCTCTCATAAATAAATAAATAAATAAATAAATAAATAAATAAATAAATAAATAAATAAATAAAATAAAATAAAATAAAATAAAACTTAACCACATGGGGCAGCCCCAGTGGCCCAGCGGTTTAGTGCTGCCTTCCACCCCGGGGCATGATCCTGGAGACCCGGGATTGAGTCCCACATCAGGCTCCCTGTGTGGAGCCTGCTTCTCCCTCTGCCTGTGTCTCTGCCTCTCTCTCTTTCTCTCTCTCTCTCTCTCTCTCTCTGTCTCATGAATAAATAAACAAAATCTTAAAAAAAAATAAAACTTACCACAGAAACCTCTACCTCTTCTTGTCATGAGGTAACTCATGAATTCTTAGTCACTTCTCAAGGACAGGAGCTCTTTGCTACATTGGTAAATATGAACATTTCTGCTAACTCATTCTGAGAATGCTGGTATGGCAATGGGGCCAGAAATGGGTTGGTCATCAGGCAAGAAATTCTGGAAAACTAGGTCTTGTCCTACTTCAGACAGAATGGCAGAGCCTCTAGACACAAATGACTCATACTTCCTACCCAAGCAGCTGGGTTGCTATACAGGGAATCCTGATGCTTACTCCCACTGGTCATTACTGATTGCTTCACTCCTATGGTCTCCTAGATATCAGCTATCATCCTGATGGGTAAGAATGATCTCTGGGTGGGAGACGGGAGGCCAAACTAGTTCCTGGTTCCACTCTTGAGAAGTTACATGATCTGGAATGTTTTTCAATTCTGCCTACACATTAGAGTCACTTGGGGAGGACTTAAAGACTACTAATGCATGTTGGACCACAGTCAGATACCTTCTGATCCTAATAGTCTTGACTGAAGACCAGGTGGCAATATTTTAAACAGCTCTCCAGGTAATTATAATAGACAAACTGGAGTAAGAATCACTGATCTAGATCAAGTCACTAAACTTTCTGAACTTCATTTTTCTTATATATAAGTAGTAGTGCTAATTGTCTCTAAAGACCCTTCCAGTTTGGAGATTCCAGGACTTGCATAGCCATATGTGATTTATAAAGCCTTTTACATATATTCTTTCACAACCTCATGAGGTAAGAAAATCAACTATTTTTCTCTATCTCTGGATATAAAACCACAGGTATAGGAGATTAAGTGACTTGATTAGCCTCAAGGCCAGTAAGTGCCGGAACCAGGACTAGAACCTGATCTTATGGTTCCCTGTACATTACTTTCTACATTTACAGTGACACAACGGAAACTACATTCCTTTCTTTGGAAACAGGATGCCCTGAACTCAAAAGAACACACAGTATTTACTTAGCTGCCTTTATGAATTTATGCAAAGTCTCATTCTTGTGCAGGAAAAATTGTCCACTTCCACAGGAAAAAAAAAACACCTTTCTGTGACAAAGTTGTGGTATGATAATCATAAGAATGGCTATGATAGTTTATTTTTGTGAATGCTCAGGACTGGATTTTGCAGATGAAAAATAGACTGCCATTTTGGGCAGTGACTGAAGGAGCATTGACAGTTCTCTTGTGAAAATATACTTCCCATCCAAATGACTCACTCTCTGAATTTCTACCCTTATAAATTCACTACTTTGGATTTAGTATTAACTTTTCTCTATGGTTACTCCTCACTCTACATACTTTCGAAAACAATTCCTCCTACCATCATGATTAGGAATATTAAGATATGGAAAGGTTGAGGTAGGAGTATAGAAAGTGATGAAAATTATTGGTGTGCCTGGGTGGCTCATTCAGTTAAGTCTCTGACTCTTGAGTTGGACTCAGATAGCGATCTCAGGATCCTGGGATCAAGCCCTGTGTCAGGCTCCCTGCTCAGTGGGGCGTCTTTTGTGTCTCCCTCTCCCTCTGCGCCTCCTACCACTCACACACTCTCACTCATAAATAAATAAATAAATCTTTTTAAAAACGTGATGAAAATTGTTGATCTAGATGGCCAGACAGCCTCACTGAGTCAATTAATCATTCCCAAATTATCTTAACTTAAACCTCCTAAGAGCCCAGCTCAGATGGTTGGAGATGTAGGCCCTTTTACAATACAAATATCCGAGAGGTGTGAATCCTAAACCATAAATAATGTGAAAGGCCTACTGCCCTTTTCTTGCTTGGAGCTGTGTGGAGTGCCTGGGGGAAATGGAGGAGAGGCTCTAGGATGGGGATTGGGAGGAGGTAGGTGATATGAAGATGAATGTGACTTTCATCATTACTTTCCCAGGATCAGTTCTTTTGTGGTAGTTATTACACTTTGATATATCCTTCTCAAATATTTGAGAATTATTTTACTTTTCCAAAATGTGTTTTATGTTACAGTGACCCTAAAAGAAAACCTTTCCTTCTTTGTCTTCCTCCCACCAAACTCCTGATATCAAAAACAATTATCCTTTCCTCTCTTCCTTTTGAGGTAGTGCAATTTTGTTAAGATTTGCATCATAAAACTTGAAATGGAATTAAAACAATCATTTGATCATCCATGAAGAGATTCACATTAGTACCAACAAATGGCTTTCCTGAAGACATATGAAAAATGGACTGATACTTTCAAATAAAATGGAGCCCCAGCAGGGAAATAAATTCTTGGACACCTCTTTAATATTTAAAGGCAGGTTATATGGATCTCTGGGTGGCTCAGCGGTTTAGGGCCTGCCTCCAGCCCAAGGCTTGATACTGGAGTCCCAGGATCGAGTCCCACGTTGGGCTTCCTGCATGGAGCCTGGTTCTCCCTCTGACTATGTCTCTGCCTCTCTCTCTCTGTGTGTGTCTCTTGTGAATAAATGAATAAAATCTTAAAAAAAAAATAAAATAAAGGCAGGGTATGTTTGTATTTTTTCTTGATGCATATTAGAATTATAAAGAGAAACATTTGTTATTGGAATTAATGACCATTGAAATTGTACTTTATTTCTTCAGAGATCTTACCAAAATAAAGTTAATTAATAATTTCAGTTGGCTAATTAGCTGTATTTCCAAAACAGTGGTTAACTGAATCATCCATCCACTCCAAACACGCACACACACACATGCGCATGTGCCTTTTTTTCCCCCTAAGTATCATATTAGGGAGTCAGCATAAACTGATTACTGAGGATAATGGACCTTCTGCCTAAGAGCTTTAGGGAAAGCATCAGTGGCCTTAGGATGAAGCACTTCCTGCAGTTCCACCTTTTAGAAAGAACCAACAACCTATAGGTATGCTCACAGAATGCACCTTACCCTAACTCCAACTTTATTACTGTTTTCATCTGGGGGAGGTGGCATCCCATCACCTGCCCTTCATCAGAATGAGTTTTGATTGGTGAAGTTGTCAAGATTGCTGGCAGCTGTGTAGTCTGAGACCCTAAGAACCTCACCTACAGCTCTTCCTACATGCTTCTTTCAGAACAGGCATATGACTACGTTTGGATTCAAGATTGAGTTGAGGATTCAAAGTTTGAGTTATATGCAAACGTGATGAGTTTGCTCTTATGCTTTAGCCAATTAGAGCACAGACAATATTATGAAATGGAGAGTTTCTTTTTTCTTTTCTTTTTTGTATATTTTTAAATTGGAGTTTTATTTGCCAACATATAGTAGAACACCCAGTGCTCATCCCATCAAGTGCCCCCCTCAGTGCCCATCACCCAGTCACCCCATCCCCCACCCACCTCCCCTTCCACAACCCTTTGTTCATTTCCCAAAGTTAGGAGTCTCTCATGGTTTGTCTCCCTCTCTGATTTTTCCCACTCAGTTCCCCTCCTTTCCCCTATAATCCCTTTCACTATTTTCTATATTCCCCATATGAGTGAAACCATATGATGATTGTCCTTCTCCGATTGACTTACTTCACTCAGCCTAATACCTTCCAGTTGAAATGGACAGTTTCCAAGGGTGACCTAGTGCCTGAATATTTTAAGGCCTGTACCTTATTATCCTTGTTCAATAAATCACTCCCACCTTATGGAAATTAGATCTTTAACTCAGTGGATTTTTTTAAAGCTGTGTCCTTTCAATGTCTGAATTACCCCGGTGGTGTGTTTAAGACCTATGTGGACTCATCGCCTCTAAGGCTACTAAAGTACAGTTTTACCACTTTATATTACCTAGTACTAACAGATAAAAATATACTTTAAATCTGAAATACAGGTGAGAACATACTGAGCCTGTACTTGATGGGTATGTAAGGTGTTTTGGATATTGTCAGGGCACAACATGAACAAAATCCATTGTTTCTAATTGTTAGTTGCTTGAAAACTGACAGATGGCATTCAGAGGCTTCATCTCTCCTTCCATGGCAAGTGGGGATGCATTAGCACACTGGGTAGACAGAGCTGTTCCATTTCCACTACCAAGCTTGTTTGGTTATGGGATTGAGCCAAGAGGGTGCCTAAACCTTCCAGATCCCTTGTGTATGCCCCATTCTGTTAAATAACAGACATTTGTTGAGCACTCAGGATGTGCTAGACAGTATGCCAAATGCTTTTCATGTATTATTCTTTTTTTAAAAGATTTTATTTATTTATTCATGAGAGACACAGAGAGAGAGAGAGAGAGAGAGAGAGGCAGAGACACAGGCAGAGAGAGAAGCAGGCTCCATGCAGGGAGCTTGATGTGGGACTCAATCCCGGGTCTCCAGGATCACACCCTGAGCTGAAGGCGGCACAAAACCGCTGAGTCACGCGGGCTGCCCTCATGTATTATTCTAATCCTCACAACAAGACCTGATAAGCTGGAGTTACTTGTTTTACAAATGTACAAATAGAGGCTCAGAGAATTTAAGAATCTTGAAGAGCAGGAGCGTCAGAGGGCTTTTTCCCCCAGAACTGTGAGGCACTATGTGAAGTGCTAAGAGTATAAAAATGAATATGACACAGACCTTGTCCTCAAGGAGCTTATGTTAATGGAAACAGACATATTAACACATAATTTAATAAGTGCCTTGACAAATATAAGCACAGAATTTATGGGGGCCTAGAGGAAAGTTTTTGCTTGAGCTTAGAAGTTCTAAGAAAGTATCCTGGAGTAAGGTATGTGCACATGGAGACTAGATGGTTTAGCCACAGAGAACCTAGCTTCAGGGGTATATTATAAGGCTGCCCTAGAACTAAGAGTGGAGAACCCAGAGACCCTCTGGCAAGTGTTTGCCATTCTGCCTCGGCCCAAACTACTTGTGTGTAGGTATTCCAAGATCTGACCTTTGGGGTTGTAAATAGTAGCTAAGTTCACTAACCAGAAAAAGCCAAAAAATTTAGATACATAGACCTGAAATATTAATAATCTAATTAGTTAAATGTCTAGTTTCTTGAAAGCACTGTTTTATGGTTTAATTTTATTAGTACAACATTAATTTTTTAATTTTATAAAGTAGTGGATGCTGGACTAATGGTTGTTTAACAAGTGAATGGATGAGAGAATTAGTGATAAACAACAGGGGTCAACAAATGTTTTCTCTAAAGGGCCAAATAAACATTTCAGGCTTTCTGGCCATATTGCCTTTGTCGTGAATATTCAGTCATGTTACAGCACAAAAGCATCCATTGATATTAAGTAAATGAATGGGTATCATTGTGTTTTAATAAAACTTTTTAAAGATTTTATTTATTTATTAGAGACAGAGAGAGAGAGAGAGAGAGACAGGCAGAGGGAGAAGCAGGCTCCATGCAGGGCGCCTGACGTGGGACTCGATCCTGGGTCTCCAGGATCATGCCCTGGACTGAAGGCGGTGCTAAACTGCTAAGCCACTGGGGCTACCCAATAAAACTTAACTTACAAAAAAAGGTGGCAGGCCAGATTTGACCATGGACTATAGTTTGCCAATCTATGATAGATAATAGTCAATACTAAAGTTAAAACTTGCAAGAGACGAGTTTATTTGCTTCTTTTGAAATACAGAATTTTTAATTCTGTGTTTAACTATGTACAGGTGACATATCTGGGGAAGGAGCTTTTACAGTATGTTTCTGAGGAAGTACCCGTATCTGCAGAGCCAAATGTGGTGCTTCAGCAACATCAGCCTTGTCTTCTAGGTATGTATAGACCAACACCCATTTCTTAGTCATGAGGATAACACCCAAAACTACTAAGAAAACACTCCTTTTTGTTGTTGTTGTTTTCATTCACATAACATTAAAATAACCATGTTTTAAAAGATTTTATTTACTTATTTGACAGAAAGAGAGTACAAGCAGAGGGAAAGGGAGCCTGATACGGGACTTGATCCCAGGAGCCTGGGATCATCACCTGAGCCAAAGGCAGATGCTTAACCTTCTGAGCCAGCCAGGTGCCCAAATAACTGTTTTAAAGTGAATTCAGTGGCATTTTTTCTTTGTTTTTATTTAAATTCTAGGTAGTTGACATGCAGCTCAATATTGATTTCAAGAGTAGAGTTCGGTGACTCATCACTTACATATATAACGCCCAGTGCTCACAAAACACATCCCCTCCTTAATACCCATCACCCATCTATCCCATCCCCCAACCACCTCCCTCCATCTGTCCTCAGTTTGTTGTTTATAGTTAAGAGTCTTTCATTATTGTTTCCCTCTCTCTCTGTTCCCTCACTCCCAAATGTTCATCTGTTTTGTTTCTTAAATTCCACATATGAAAAAAAAATTCCACATATGAGTGAGCTCATATGATACTTGTTTTTCTCTGATTGACTTATTTTGCTTGGCATATTATTTAGTACATTTACAATATTGTGCAACTACCACCTTTGTGTAGTTCTAAAACAACGTCCATTACCCAAAAAGAAACTCCACACCCATTCAACAATTGTTCCCTGTTCTCTACTCTCTGCAGTCTACTTTCTATGAATTTGCTGATTCTGAATGTATCATATAAATGGAATCATATAATGTATAACTACTTGTGTCTGGCATCTTTCACTTAACGCTTTCAAGGATCCTGGCTGGGTGGATGTTCATTTCAGAACACTTTTGGCTTTTGGGTATAGTGCTGCTGTGAGCACATGGATACATATATTTGTACCCATTTTTAGTTCTTTTGGATAGATACCTAGGAGTGGAGTTGCTATATCATATAGTAATTATATGTTGAACTTTTTTGAGAAGCAGCCAAAGTGTTTCCCACACCAACTGAATCATTTTACATCATACCAGCAATATTCAAGGGCTCCAGTTTCCCCACATCTTCACCAACACTTGTCATTTTCTGTTTGTTTGTTTATAATACTCAGTTTTTAACCACAGTTGATTCTAGGAGAACTTTTTAAATGACACCTTCCCTCATAGTTCCTTTCTCCAAACCTATGCTATACTTACTTTGGGTAGATTTTTTAAAGGGTCATATAAAAAAGCAAAATGGTATTTTTTCCTCCTGCAGGCATGATTTGGTTAGTTTTCTAAAAGCAAACACTAAAATAAGTCTTTACTTGTTAGTGTAAATGAATGTGCTTTATCTGATGGAATACTGAGAAAACTGAAGAGAATGTAATCTTCATCAATTAACAGCATATTTTGAAACAATTTGGGAAGAGGCAACACATATTTCTGTAAAACCAGACATAACTAGGGTTGTACTACCCTTCTCTGCTGCAGCACCCATTCATTTCCCCCCAGTTCCTGCCTAGGACCAGTTGGGAACAGTATAGGCAGAAAGGAGATACAATACAGAAGATGATAACTCTGTGATAACCAGAGTCAAGAACCAAACAGGGTCTGGTGTTGCTAAGTTCCTAACCAGGGGCTTCCTGGGGCCATTCCTTCCTACAGCAAACCTTAATAATTCAAAGTACTTTCCTCTCCTAACTTTATACATAATCCACTGTAACCTCTTAGGGTCCTTCTTTGTCTCAAAAACTGGCTTCAGAATAGGATGGTTTTTCCCCAGTTTTCTGCTTTTCATCACTTTGGGAAAACAGATCAGGTGAAACAGAAATAGTGAAGAAATTAAATTGGAAGAGTTTTTGTACTAATTCATGGTCTTTGGTTCCTAACCCTCACGGCAGATCTATGTAATCAAATCTTGGAGTGGGGCCAGGAACCTGAATTTTAAAAAATTATTCACATGCAGCCTGACTGTAGATTTGATTTGAATGACTAGTAAGTAGTATCTGATTTCTTATGCAGATAATAATTTGAAAACTTTTATATTCAGCCTTCCACCTCCATTCCACAGCACATTCACTCTAATGCTTGCTCATGTTGCCTGCCTCCCTCCCTCCTTCTCTCCCTCTCTTTCTCTCTCTCTCTCTCTCTCTCTCCCTCTCACACACACACACACACACACACACACACACACACACACGAAAGCCAAGCGAAACCTTTATTCTCCTAGTTTCTAACCTCTGGAGTCAGAACAGAAATACAAGATCTTCCTTGTATCACAAAGGTTATCTGCTGCTCAGATTTTGTAGTTCTGAGCAGGCATTTCCTTTTTTTTTTTTTTTTTTGACATTTTATAACTTTTTTATTAAAGCCTAAAATCTGGGATCCCTGGGTGGCGCAGCGGTTTGGCGCCTGCCTTTGGCCCAGGGCGCAATCCTGGAGACCCGGGATCGAATCCCACGTCAGGCTACCGGTGCATGTAGCCTGCTTCTCCCTCTGCCTGTGTCTCTGCCCCTCTCTCTCTCTCTCTGTGTGACTATCATAAATAAATAAAAAAAAATTAAAAAAATAAAGCCTAAAATCAAATAGATAAAGAGAACTAGAAGATTCATAGTTTGCCATTCAGCCAGTGCAATAAACCCAGCATTCTTTCATCTAAGATTTCCCAAGCAGTTTGGAAAGCATTAATAGGAATGTTGTACTTGAGAATAGTTTAGATTTACTTTTTTTTTGTTTTGTTTTTTATAATAAATTATTTTTTTTATTGGTGTTCAATTTACCAACATACAGAATAACACCCAGTGCTCATCCCGTCAAGTGTCCCCCTCAGTGCCCGTCACCCATTCACCCCCACCCCCCGCCCTCCTCCCCTCCCACCACCCCTAGTTCGTTTCCCAGAGTTAGGAGTAATATAAGGGAAGGGAGAAGAAATGTGTGGGAAATATCAGAAAGGGAGACAGAACATGAGGACTCCTAACTCTGAACAGGCATTTCCAACCCTAGCCGTGCTTCTCCTTCCTTGGAGGGCTCACAGTTCCCCTGCTAAGTGAGCATGAAATAAAAAATGGGTTCTGAACTGCTGCTTCTTTTGCCTGCAATATAAACACGTTTGTTATTACTAATTTCTTTCCAGAACTACTGAATTTTCTTTCCTTGAGATATTTCAGAAAATGTTAAGGGTAATTTGAGAACTATGGAGGGCCAGTAGGCCAGCCAGCTTCTTACTGCCTTAATCTGGCTCTGGGAATCTTCAGATCCCTACTGGCATTCCTTTTTCTTTTCCTTTTCTTTTTTTAAAGATTTTATTTATTTTCTTTGAGAGAGAGAGAGAGAGAGAGAATAAGAACACCAAGAGTAGGACGTTTAACCTACTGAGCCATTCAGGTGACCCCCACCTGCTGGCATTCTATAGGCTGTTATTGGAGTTTTATTTGAACCTATTTGATTTAGGATTCTTTTGCATGTGGTTTTGTACTACCTGACGGAAATCCAAAGACCTGGCAAATTAGAAAAATGTAAACTCTATATATAACAAGCAAACTATTCGAGAGAAAATATTTTTCCCTCTTTTGCATACTAAAATGTGGTCATAGATATCATGGATCTGACACTCTACAGAACACAAAGTTTAAAGGAAAAACAAGTCTGTATGGATTTTATCAGCCCACCTCAGATCATGAACATCATCTCTTTACCCATTTTCTCAACCAGATATTTAAAAAACAGCTATATCCCTCTACCTCCCCTATTTCCTCCTCCCCCTCTTTGTGAGAAATCATAAATCCATTTAGCTTTGGTAACCGACATTTCCTAAGCTTCTTTAATCAAATGGTAACACTTCATGGGACAAATACCAAACTCAGTATCCAATTTATTTGTACATAACATTTTGGAATCATGGTATCAAGAAAATCCTGAGTCATGAAGGTAAGTGATAAAAGTTTTTAACCTTGCCATTTTAAGACTTTCTTCAATGAATCAGAGGTTATGGAAGAACTTTATTCCTAGTCTTGCACAAAGACTAGTTAAATTGGTAACTCAGATTAATGTATTGGTGGACTCTAGAGTGTTAGGATGTAGTATATTAATACATTTGAAGGCATATGTTATTTCTAATTAAAGGTTTTAAACATAGAAACCCCAGCCTTTAAAAATGAAATTCTGTTGATGAATTCCTGAAGTATCTATCCCTAAGGTCTTTAGAAGCTATAAAATGGAGTGAATCTCTGGTATATTTTCCCTTGAAAATTCATAACTTTCTCCCAAGCCTTCCTCCTCTGCCTCCTTGTCTATAGTTTCTCTTCTGTGTTATTGAGGGAATCTTCATTGATATTTCAGAGTAAATTGGAAGGAAAAAAATGAACATTCCCAAAATTCTACATAATTTGTAATCACTGAATACAGATATATCAACCTTTCCTGCAGTTCTTTAAAAAGAATCTGTTAAGGTAGATGACATTTCATTATTTACCCAAAAAGCCAATTTTATATATATCTATGTTACCTATCACTATAGTATTAGATAGCACACTGAAAACACATTATGCCAAATGTATTCATCTAAGAAAAAAAAAAGTATCTCCTGAAGTTCTTTCTTTTCCCAAGTCATCATTTAATGCATATTAAATATGTCATTTTATTTCAAGGGAACCTAACATTATTTCTTCATTTGAAAATCGAACATGCTTCTTCAGAAAAAAATAGACTCTTGTTTTTAATAAAACCTGTCCTGGACCTACTGATAATACATTGCAAATAAATGACTTTAAAGAAAGAGTTTTCTTCATTTTGGTGCTGATACTGTGCTTCATTGCTCTGTAAAAGCATGTGTAATAGAGCACAAACATTTGCAGGTGCTTCTGTTTTATGTGGTTAAGAACTTCAAACTTAAACACCTAAGGAAGATGGGTGCCTGATAACAGACCAGAAGGTGTTTATTTCGGCTCCTGTTTACGATTCTTGATTGTTTTTCATGACTTTACTCATAATTTTTTCATCCTGGTATCATGATTAACTTTGACCTAATTCATAAACTGGAGGATGCTGATAGGGGAGGAAAAGAGAAGAAAACTAATTTTCTGTTGTGCACCTGCCATGTGCCAGATCTCCTGCCAGATTATTTTACATACATTAGGCCACTGAGGAGCTTCTTAACTAGTAAAACTCCAGAGTTCATGTCTGTACAAAGAAAGCAGAAAAAACATGAACAGTTTACACTTAAAATTAATAAGCATCTCCGGCCTAATTCAGCTTAAGAAACTACCTATTAAATTTATTTTCCCACAAAGAAAGAGGGCTTAAATAGTTTTAAACTTATAATGTCCAGGGGTGTTTCTTCACGTCAGTACAGTTTTCACAGATAGCTTTGATCTTATCAAAGTAAATCTGTCTCAAACTATTAATTTACTTTTGAATATCAAATCATCTAATACTCTACTACCATATTATCCTTTAGAATCCTTTTATTTTAAAACAGCTTCGAACTTTGTCTTTAATAGCCATAATTGAATTTTTCCTCAGTATAACTACAGCAGATGTGTTTTTACAATCTATTAAAATAATTCCTCATCATTTTCCCTTTGATTGGATTTATACTTCTTGTTCAGACTAAGAATATGTGCATAAATATGTTCATTTCCATTTATTATAGAGTAAGCAGTTTCATTCCATAATCTTAATGAAATGAAGAATGCTTAGTTTGTGAGAATAACTTCTGGAAGTCTGAGTTCAAACATTTAAAGAGTTAGAAGTGAAACATATATCGTCTAGTCTTGGACCTATTTTACAGATGATGATACAGAGCCGGAGAGGTAAAATGGGTTGAATGAAAAGAGTTCATAGGTTAGTGATGTTTCTTAAGTGAACTCTCAGTTAAAATAATGAATCTGATTATTTTTGCTTTTTGGTCTATAAAGAGAAATTTTAAAAAGAATTAGAGGAAAAAGAAAAGTGAAAGTTAAAATTATTTTTAACCAACCTAGTTAGCTTGTCATTTTGAAGTGCTAATTTAGGCAAGTAGATAACATGAATAGTTGCCTTTTTTTTTTTTTTTTTTGCCTAGTGATGAATCTTGCAGTTCAGTTTAAGGAATATCTAACATTTGGTGATATTACTTGAGAAAGATGTATTTCTCTCTACTTCTCGCATGAGCATAATGGTTTGTTAGCTGTTGCAGTGCTTGTTGGGGACAAGGAGCACAAGAAGAGCCAAAAGTTCACATATATGGCTGTTTTTCTAGTTGTAGTGGGTGGAAGAAGCCATGTCACTTGCCTGAGATCACACAAGTTTGTGTGGCCTAGAAAAATTGATTATCCATCTTCCAGGCTAATACTATTTTCATTAAGAAATAATGATAATAATAGTAGCTTCTATTTATTTAATGTTTGCTATATGTTAGCCAGTAGCCAGTCATTTCACAGCAACTTCTCACTTATTCTTCACAACTGCTTTATTCTCAGTTTACTGAAAATTGAGACAGAGGAGTTTGTACAACTACCCTCAGAAACTTCAGTCATCTTTTTTTGGCATTGGTTGGTTTAGACGGCAAGCAAACTTCTTTTTCCCAAGATAAGCCAATGCTGGTTTACAGCTTTATCTTGGGTATAGAAAATGGAGTGAATTATGACTTGGTCCAAAATCCCATTGTGTGTTCATAGACTTTTTTTGTTTTTGTTTTGTTTTGTTGCATATCATGCTCTAGCTCTTTTAATTTTTTTTGTATTTTTTTATTAGAGTTCAATTTGTCAACATATAGTATAACACCCAGTGCTCATCCTGTCAAGTGCCCCCCTCAGTGCCCATCACCCAGTCACCCCATCCTCCCGCCCACCTCCCCTTCTACTACCCCTTATTTGTTTCCCAGAGTTAGGAGTCTCTCATGGTTTGTCTCCCTCTCTGATATTTCCCACTCACTTCCCCTCCTTTCCCCTATAATCCCTTTCACTATTTCTTATATTCCCCGTATGAGTGAAACCATATGATGATTGTCCTCCAGTTGACTTACTTCACTCAGCATAATACCCTCCAGTTCCATCCACGTCAAAGCAAATGGTGGGTGTTCGTCCTTTCTGATGGCTGAGGAATAATCCATTGTATACATAGACCACATCTTCTTTATCCATTCATCTGTCGATGGACACTGAGGCTCCTTCCATAGTTTGGCTATTGTGGACATTGCTGCTATAAACATCAGGGTGCAGGTGTCCCGGCGTTTCACTGCATCTGTATCTTTGGGGTAAATCCCCAGCAGTGCAATTGCTGGGTCATAGGGCAGATATATTTCTAATTCTTTGAGGAACCTCCACGCAGTTTTCCAGAGTGGCTGCACCAGTTCACATTCCTACCAACAGTGCAAGAGGGTTCCCCTTCCTCCACATCCTCTCCAACAGTTGTGGTTTCCTGTCTTGTTAATTTTCACCCTTCTCACTGGTGTGAGGTGGGATCTCATTGTGGTTTGGATTTGTATTTCCCTGATGGCAAGGGATGCAGAGCATTTTCTCATGTGCTTGTTGGCCATGTGTAAGTCATCTTTGGTGAAATTTCTGTTCATGTCTTTTGTGTGCTCATAGGCTTGATGAGGGTCTAGGATTTGTGATAAGTAAATTTAAATATTATTTTTTTTAAAGACTGTTTTTTAATTTGTTGACACTCCTTTAAACAGGAACATCCAGAGAGTCAATGCAAAGCATCCCACCTTATCTACAAATAAATGAAGTACTGTTAATCAGTGATCAAGAATTTCTCCCATGCCATATAATGGATCAACACTGGAAGTTCTATGTGGAATGTGAAGAGCTAACATTCTAAAACTTTGTTTTTGTAGTAATTTATTAGACATTCGTTCATATTATTAACCCACATTCATATTTTATCTTACATAGGCTGGAGGGCCTATTTTAATATATATTTTATGAGTTGCTACTTAAGATATGTTTACTGTTGTAAGAAAAAACATAATTCAAACTAGTATAGTAAGATTTAATACTTTTTTGCCATTGAAATAAAGGTATTTTTGAATTAAACTATATTGACTCCCTGGCTTTCTTTTTACTAACAGAAATGTAAAACTAATCTTTCAGTTAGTTGAATTGAAAAATTCACCTCTAACTTTGTATCAAAGTTGTTCTTTAAGGGAAACAAGGGTAAAAAAAAGAGTGATAATTGGGCCTTAAAAGGCCCAGATAAAGTGAATATACTTAAAATAACAACTTAATGTCCCAGTACCTTCAGCCATTTACTTTGGAATTTATCTTGTAACCAAAATGTAAAACCATCAAAGAAGTTTGTTTTAAATTTCATAAAATTTAGCGTAGATAAAACTGTAACTGTGATAAGTCTTAGAACAAAAAAAAAAATTTGAATCAAATATTGATTTGGGGGCTGGTTATTTGAAATAGGATAATCTTTGACTTTTGCTACATTGTCATGGAAATTTTCTTTTTCTTTTTTTTTAAGAAAGTTTTTTTATGAAAGGAACTTGGTTAAGTTTTCTCAAGGGTCTTTCTCCTTTGATTTTTGATTATCATCTTATTGATTACCTATCTTGTCATCATCCCAGGCTCCCAAAGAAGCTTTTTGACTTTGTGGCTTATGTCTATCCTTTCTTTCTCATTTGAGTAGAGAAGTCAAACTGTGGTAAAAATTGCTCTCAAGTGCTAGATATTGGGAGATATGATATTGCTTTTTTGATATTTTCTTATTTTAAATGTACAGAATCTTAAATATCTTTAGAATATAGGAATCTGGTTAACAGTTGCCTGTTGGGAGAAAACTCATGTGGCTAGAGAGCTGGAAGGAAAGGGGGATTTTTTTAACTACATGTGCTCTTTGGCAACTTTTGAAGGTGGTACTGTGTGTGAATAAAAGTTTTCAATATCTTAAAAGAAAGCAACTGGAAAAGTTTCATATTAATACAAGTATTAAGACAGCTTGGATCATTTTTTCTTCTTGTGAGAGTCCATTGAAAATGTTCAGGTTAAAAAAAAAAAAAGAAAATGTTCAGGTTAGAATGTCCCTACCTGTTGTAATGTTTGAGAACTGACAGATTTATTATGCCATTATCATTTTCTTAGAGTACCCTATTTTTCTAATTCTTGAATAATGTACATGAAGTAGTCTATTTGGCTTTTATTATTTAAAGAGGTATTTAAAACATGACTTATTTGCGAATATATATGTACTAACATGGGAATTTGTATATATAAATGAAAAAATGCACAATGTTAGTGGTTAATGCAAGTCCTGATTGTGGGGCAGCCCGGGTGGCTCAGCGGTTTAGCGCCGCCTTCAGCCCAGGGTGTGGTCCTGGAGACCCAGGATGGAGTCCCAAGTCAGGCTCCCTGCATGGAGCCTGCTTCTCCCTCTGGCTGTGTCTCTGCCTCTCTCTCTGTGTGTGTCTCTATGAATAAATAAATAAATAAATAAATAAATAAATAAATAAATAAATAAATAATCTTAAAAAAAAAAGTCCTGATTGTGTTAAATAAAAAAAGTACAAAAAATAAAAATAAAAAAAATTAAAAAATGTGCCTTTGGGTGTGTGTATAATATTTATAGCCATATAAATATGCATGCATTTATATTATGTATGCTATATATACTTGATGAGTCATAAAATGTGTATTTGTATATATGAGTGTGTGGGTGGGTGGGGGTAGAGATATGTTGAGTAAAAGGTCTGGAATGCCACCAAGGAAACCATTCGCAGTGTCTGCCCCTAAGGGAATTGGACTGGAAAGGGTGGAAGGACACTTTTTCAGTGTACTTTCAACTTAAGAAAAACAACACATATTTCTTTTGAAACTTAAAAAGTATTTTTTAAAGAATAACTTAGATATTTTGCTTAGTTATTATAATTCACAAAAATCATATAATCTGAACTTAAAAATCGGAGTTTTCATGTTAATGATCAAATTCTTAACCTTAATTTTCTAAGCCCATTATAAAATGTACATACCAACTTGTAACTAACATAACACCCAATGCTCTTGAAGCATGCTGAGTGTTGCCCAAACTAAACAACAAAGAGTCTAGTCCAAAGATCTATGTTATCCCTGAGCGAAGACGACATTTGGGGTAATTGCTACATGTTTTGTTTATTCTGGGTTGAAACCATCAAGGTTCTGACCCTAAGCCATAAGGACTTCTAATAATAGCTAATAATCCAATCTCCTACCTGATATTTATATCCTTTCTGTAACCTTAACTTCTAGAACACCTCCAGGATACTCCATACCCAACAAGGAAGCCTATTCCCTTTCAGACGGGTATTCCTAAGTGTTAGAAAGCTGGAACCACAATGTCCCAGGCATCATGGTCCTATTAGGATAAAAATAATGCTTTGGTTTATGAGTTGAATTATTATGGCACATATTTCCACTGGCCCAATTGCTGAGAATGTCCAAGCTCCATATTGTCCTTTTCTCCTCGATTTCTGTCTCGTTTGGATCCTTTCAAGTTCCCTCCCTGGAGTTCAGTCATTTATCAATGCATACCTGGACTATGTGCCACAGCAATCCTGCCCCCATTTCTCTCACCTAATTCTTTACTTATAAAACCTATGGCAATTGTGCCAAATTATTCTTAAAGATCCCTTTTCCTTCCCTGCTGCTGCAAGAGTAAAATCTAGGCTCAACATTTAAGGCCCACTATCCTCAGGTCCTGACATAACCTTCCAGCTTCATGTCCCAATCATCTCTAACTTTTGACTCACTCTTAAAAGCAAGTGATTCTTTCTTCATCCCTGTTACAGGCTGATTGGTATCCCCTCAAAATTCATATGTTGAAGTCCTAACCCCTGAGACCTTAGAATGTGACCGTGTTTGTAAATAGGTACTTTAAAGAGGTGGTTTAGTTAAAATAAGGCCAGTAAGCTAAGTCTTAGTACAATCTCTTGTCCTTGTGTGAAGAAATTTGGGCACATAGAGGAACGCCAGGGTAGACATACACAAATAAAAGATCATGTGAGGACACAGTAAGAGGGCAGCCATTTGCATACCAAGGACAGAGAGCTCAGAATTAAATCCATACTGCCAACTCCTTGATCTTGGATCTCTACACTCTAGGACTATGAGAAATAACTTTCTGTTGTTTAAGCCACCCAGTTTGGAGTATTCCTTAATGGCACTCTAAGCAAGTTGATACAACCCTTAACTCTCCCATACATTAGTTGACACTACCTAGAATGTTCCCTCTCCTGCCTATCAATGTGTTTTTTGTTCTTTGAGCCATCTCTTCATACAGGACCTCATGTATAGCTGTCTCAGACCATCTTGATCCAAGCACTTAATATTTACAGCTTGGTATTATTAGTTTTCATAGCTTTTCTCCCCCAAGTAGCTGGAAAACTTATTGAGATCAGGTTTAGAGTTTTATACTTTATTTCCTATAATATATCTCAAACATACTAGATGCTCAAGAAATATCAACCAGTTAGGATGTTTCAGGTACAATAACAGAAAATCCTAGTCAAAATGGTTTACGCAATAAGGAAAATTTATTATTTCCTATAACAAAGCCAGATGTAGAAAGTTCAGGGTTGATTAGTTCTTCAACTCAACATTGTCACTGTTGCTTTCCTCTTTCTTCCAGCTCTTTTCACATTGCCAAGATGGCTTCACTGTTCCAGGCAGGGGGACATGCAAAAACAGCATCATTAGAGAAAAAAGAAATACTTTCTTCCAATGCACATCGTTTCTGAACATCATCACCCCCGCAGGACCTTGTGTCTCATTGGCTAGAATTGTATCATCTGCCCGTTTGTAAATCAGTCACTGGCCAGGGAAGTTGGGTTAACTTGATTGGCTAAGAGGAGTAAGTATTTGTCCATGCGCAGGACAGTGATTCCACACTCAGCCAGTAAAAAAAAAAAAAAAAAAAAGTAAAAATGAAACAAAATAAAAAACACATGAGGGGAGGGATTGGGCTAAGAACAATATTTATTGAGCACTCCATATATGCCATTGTTATAAGCACTTTCAATGTGTTGACTCATTTAATCCTCACACCCTATGAGATAGGAGATATTTGCATTTTATGGATGAGGAAACAGAGGTACAGGATGAAGTAACTTGGCCCAAAGTCACTTAGCTACCAAGTGGTAAAGCTGGGATTCAAACCTGGTAATCTGGCTGCAGAATTCATGCTATCAGGCATCATATATTTCCTATCTCTCAACTGTAAGTTTCTTCCTGAATATATATATTAAGATGATTAAGAGTGTTGACATCATTCTGAGTGATGATGACCCTATTGACTCCTTCCACCTACACACTCTGAGGGAGTCAGTGTTTGCTCACTTTGGTGAATGACAGGTAGTGTCAGGGCAGATAGATACAGGTGGAAAGTTGTGATATGAACACATGGGTATATGCTCTTGGGCTCTCTCTTTTTAAATCTAGGGCATTCCAGGTATAAAGAATGAGTAAAGCTTACTCATCTGAGAGACTGCCCCAACTCAGTTTTCGTGAGGAACCATCCTGTTGTTTTTAAATGAATGTGTGTGCCCGTAGGACCTGGACTTTAAGTCCCTTTGAATTCTCAGTACTATAGGGGTAAACTTTGTGTGTTCCTTTGGACTCCCTCTCCTATTTCTCCTCAGCTCATTTATGCTGAAGCTTATTTTACAGAAGGAAACCAGAGACATATTCTTAAACAGGTGAAAGCCAAGAAATATAGTAAATTTCTGCTTGAACTTGATTATAAAGTTCTCATGGCTCTAAATCTTTTACCACCTAAATAAGAGGAACAGAATTTGAGGCCATGTCAGATCAGCTTGACTCAGTCTTCATTTAAGCCTTAAGCACAGGCTTCATGGTCAACCCTAAATTCCTTGGACATTTTTGTGACTGCATATTCTTTCACTTATGCTACTTTGCCTGGAACTTTAAAGTAGGAACAGCAGATGCAAACATTTGAAGCTGTAATGTAAATAGTGGTATTTCTAAAAGTAAAAGTTAACATTTCTGTTTTTAGATTTTCATAAGACACCTTAAAATTCCATGACGTCTGGCAGTTTGGCTAAGATATGAAGTTGGGTTATGTCCTTCAAAGCCAGAGGCGAGGAAGTGGTGAGGCAAGTAAGTCACCCAGCTGGTGGGTGAGCCTCACCAATCACCCAACATCTGCACCTCAGCACAGCATTTTTGTTCTCTGTTCATTTTGCCTACACTTTAACTGTCATGAAATGATTAAACAGAGCAAAACAAAAATTATGTTTTTGTATGTACAAATGGCCCAAAAAAGAAATGCTGCTGGTGGATATGGAAAGGTTTAAGAAAGTTTTGATTCTTAGCCAAAATATGTATATATGTAAATATGTATATCTCTAGCTCCAGGATAAATAAAAGTGTAGACGGTCAGATTTGGAAGAACCCAGCTTTGTGCTACAAATTATTTTATGTGTAGTAATGCAAGCCCAGAGGGCCCCTAACTCTAATTGTGGACGTCCCCCCTTTCTTTTAAGATTTTATTTATTCATGAGAGACACAGAGAGAGAGGCAGAGACACAGACAGAGGGAGAAGCAGGCTCCATGCAGGGAACCCAATGTGGGACTCAATCCCAGGACCCCAGGGTCACGCCCTGGGCCACCTAGGTGCCCTCCCCTTTTTTCCTCTAAACCTCTGATAACAACTTTGCTGCATCACATATAGCACACACACTACATGTCTACACTTATTACAGCAGAGTCTTTGAGAAGCGGTCTGGAATCAGTAATTTCTTAAGCTCCCTAAGTGACTTCAATACGCAGCTGGACTGAGAACCACTGCAACAGACTCTCCACATCCTCCTCTTCTCCCTCTTTCCTGGGCCACCTGCCATCTCTCTCTAGGCACTCAAGACAAACTCAGGATTCTCCTATGTGTTCTCCCATTTTATTATAAGCATAGTGCTTTTTGTTATCCATGGCTCATCCTAACCACCTAAGCTATACCTAGGAGACCTTGACTTTCTCACCTTCAAAATATTGAGATGTTTTCTGCTCTGGCCGTGAAGTAAAGGAGATTGTATTCAGTTGTTGGTTTAAATAACATTTTTTTACAAAAGCAAAAGTTACTATAGTCCTCCCCAGATTGGGTTATTGTGTAAGTTTCTGCAGATGTTTCTTCCAGACTAGGAGGTCAAGGAATCTAGCTGGGGGACATAAGAAGCTGGAAGCAACAAGTGCACAATCTAGTGATACACTCGGAGTACTGACAAAATATTTCTGCCCATCGTAGGGGCTTTTCAGGCTTGGCTGTGCATTAGAATCACCTGATGAATGTTAAAATCTGGCCCAAATCCAGGTCCCACCCCAGAAATTCTAATTTCATTGATCTGGAGTAGTGTCTGTGCTGTCAGGATTTTTTTTTTAATATTTTATTTAAATTCAGTTTGCCAACATAGAGTATAAACCCAGTGCTCATCCCATCATGTGCCCTCCTTAGTGTCAGGATTTTTAAAAATATCTCCCAGATGAGTCCGATGAGCAGTCACTGATCTCTGAAAACCAGTCTTGTCACTTCACTGTTTTCTCCAAACCACCATCAATCTTTGCATTTTCCTGTGTTTCCCAAATGGCTCCATTAAAATAATCAGTTGGGAAGCTTCTTAAAAATACAGATTCCTGGGCCCCACTCTAGGCTTACTGAATCAGAATGTCCAAATAAGTCTTATCGGGCAAATATGAGAAATACTACACTAATTTAAATTATATTGGCCCATTTTCATTTGATTAATGTATACTTTATCTATTTGTTTAAAAAATATTTAATGAATACCTAATATAAGCCCAACATTGTTTTAGCTGCTAGGAATACAGCAAAAAAACAGGACAATTCCATGTCCTTGTGGATTTTATGTCTAGGAGCAGAGTAAACAAGCAAACAACTGAATTTTAGACAGTGATAAATGTCATAAAGGGCTAGAAGGTGACAGGAAGTTATGGCAGGGCGTTATTTTAAAAAGGGTGGCAAGTGAAGGCCTGGTTTGGAGAAGCTGCATCTGAACAGACAACTGAGTGATAAGAAATTGCTTACGAATTCCATTCCACTTACACTATTTTTATTTATTTATATTTATTTATTTATTTATTTATTTATTTATTTATTTATTTATTTTCACTTACACCATTTTTAATCGTCTGAATTAGATGAGATTTTCTTCAAGATCAGGGACTGTCTTATATTTTTGTATTCTCCTATAGCAACCAAAGTAGGACTTTGCACAAGCAAAGAACTCAGTGAATCACTCTAGACTCAAAAGCATTTCATCCTTAAATATACCTTTAAAGACAACCAGCAGAGGATGTCATAAGTTACCCGCTTACTAAGTAAAGGAAAATCCAGGAAAATGCATTCAATATTACTCAGCCCAAGGCAAGACTCTCTGCTTGCTTCCAGCTGCTAGTCACAGTTACAGATTCTTATTAGGAAGTCTTCAAAACCTGCCAAGATCTGGTCCTCTGTGCATGACTACACACTGATGAGATCAGACTAAGTTGTGATTATCAGTTTTTGCCACCTTTCATTTTGTGAGGTAATGTATTATCTTTGTACTCAAACTTCTCACCGATGTCTGTGTGCCTTTAAGTCTACTCAACCCCTATTCTCATAAGATAATCAGCTGAGTTTTCCAGCAGGCTCCTGTATCCTCTTATGTCTCTGTAGGCCAAAAGAGATTCTTTTTTTTTTTTTTTTGAGATTCCTTAATACACACTTAATACACAGAAGTTTTAGTGAAACCAATTCAGATGTCTGGGGGGGGTGGTTATTCACAATTCCAATTTGAAATTCACATGGCCTTTAGGAAGGCTTCTCATTTCTTACAAGATTATTGTGTTCTTCACATGCTTTTCTTGGGTCAAGAACAACACAACCAGGACTGGAAGGCTCCCCCAGGTGGAAACATCATTGAGTAAGGAAATTTCTGAACAAGGACTTATTGAGGCCAGTGTGTTTCATACCAATTCTACAACCAATTCCCTGTTTGACTTGGACAAATTATTTGCCCCTGTTGAGCCCCAGAATCTTTAGTTGGAAGATGTGATGTCCTTTTCTTTGATGACACTCATGATTGTCATGAAGACCAAATGGAATTAATGAAAGGAAAGAGCACTTAAAAGCATGCTGACTGCTATGGCCTTACAACATACTGTCATCATAGCCAAAGTAATTCACCCTGTTCTTGTACTCCCTACCGTACATGTTTACAACCTATCAGTCCCTCATTTCTGCAAAGAAATTTCAAAGGTAAGATTCTGTTGAGAACTCCTGCCCCTTAGGGCTGTGCTTCTGATAAGCCCTCCTGATTTATCTTTGCTTTTCTCCAAGGATGTGCTTAGATTACCCTCTGCCTGGAGTGACGTCCTTTCAGTGGTGTCCTCAGTGACTATGTCCCCTTGGCTGAATTCCTGAGCCCGGCTCTCATTAGGCTCATAGATTGTCATTTAGCCCCAGTCAGTTGGCTCTTAGCACCTCCAGTCTTGCTGATTGTTAATGTTCTGGGTATAGAGACTGTGTCTGAAAGTACAGTGTCTTACTTTGACGAGGGGGTGGGGAGGGGGAGAGCCTGAGATTTATATACTTCTTGGCATCCTTAGCTCAGGCAAACATTTTCATTAACAGTGACCTTTAGGACTGGTACTGGGTTGAATAGCGTCCCCTGAAATTCATGTCCACCCAGAAGCTGTGGACATGTTCTTATTTGGAAATAGAGTCTTTGCAGAGGTAACTGAGTTAAGATGAGGTCATACTGGATTAGGGTGGCCCGAAATCCAGTGTCTGGTATCCCAAAAAAACGACAAAAATTTGGACACAGAAGAGACACAAAAACAGAAGGCTAATGCAGTAATGGAAGCAGAGGCTGGAGTGATGCTTCTATAAGCCAAGGAATGCCAGGGAGTGCCAGCAGCCACCAGAAGCTAGAAAGAGGTGAAGAAGGATCTTCCCTAGAGCTTTCAGAGGGAGCACGGCCCTGCCAACACCTTAATTTCAGGCTTCTAGCTCCAGAATTGTGAGAGAAGACATTTGTGCTGTTTTAAGTCACCCAGTTTGTGCTAATTTATTACAGCCTCCCGGGAAAACAAATCTAGGAACACTGAGCATGCTGTAGAGTGTGGGAGTGGCCTTCTGGGGCCACCATTCAGCCTGGGACAGTCGGCTTTTGGGAGACATGGAGCACGGTTTTTATTTATTTATTTATTTATTTATTTATTTATTTATTTATTTGGAGCACTGTTTTAAAGGAAGGGAGTCAATGAAGGCAGTAAACGGAGAAGGCAGGGAAAAAATTGGTATGGCCTGAATACACAACTATCCAAGACAATGTTTACAAACTGGATGTTAAAGGCCTTTTCAAGGTCCCCTCACAGAAATGGTTTGCTACACACCAAAAAGGTTGATCTGGGAGCTGGAGACAGAGACAGGGGAGCAAGTGAATGAAGAGATAACCACCTATGATATTCAACGTAGTAAAATCGACCTATTTGGCAGAAACTATGTGATTGTGGATTTCATAGCACCCGTCGCTTGAGATCATTGGAAGCTCCCATGGGGGTGACCTGGGGCTGTTGTGGGCTGGTGGACCCCTTGAATTCCGGTGTGGTGGCCTCAGTTTCCTCCATTGTTCACAGGATGGATACTTGGGACAGACCACCTGGGTCTGAGTTCTGGCCATTTCATTTACTGGCAAGTTTGCACTTCACTTGCTTCCTCTCCTCACCTACAACGTCAGAACAGAAATGGCACCTCCCTTGGAACTGTCAGGATTGAAAGAGTCTGCATAAATCGCTTAGAATGGCACCCAAGATGGACGACAGAAGCTTCACTTGCTTTTTTCATCATCATCTTGTGCAGATGAGGGAGACCAGAAGGGTGAATTACCTCACTCTTGCAGGAAGAGGAGGTCCCGCTGGGGAAAAGAAGGTAAGTGCAAAGCTGGACGTTTACTTGAAAATGGAAGCTTGAAAATACTTCCTCCCCTGGCACAATTTTTTCAAAGGCAGAGTTGTCTTACCGTTTCCACTACTATGGACAGACTCTAGCTATCCAGAGTAAAGAGTATGAGGTCCTATGCAGTGCTCCCTATTTGGGATTCCTGGGATATCAGGGCCTGGCCCTATCTGACTCCCCGCCAATCAGCCAGGCATACAGCTGGTCAACGTGCGTGGACTGACAGGAAGGAAGGGACAAGCTAGCTCTGGTTGACTTGCCTCATGCCCCTCCTTTGCTAGAAAGGCAGGCCTCGGATCCTCTGGCCCTGAAAGGAACAGGAGCACTCAGGACACCTCTGGAAGGATGGCAATTGCCAGCACAGGTAAAGCACCTGAAGCAGGGAAACCGAAGGGACCCGGCTGTAGAATGGAGCCCCACCCCTGCTGGCTCTCGGCCAGGCCCCATTTACTCACATTCTGGATCTTGCATCTGAAACACCGAAGAAGCTGTGTTCCCCCTCAAGGGCCGAAACAACAAAATTCATCATTCTCTGAGTTTTGCACCAGGTCCTCAAACGCCTGATAACATCTAGCCAGATCCCAGACCTTTAGCTTTCAACAAACCTGGGCTGACGCTGGCATCGACACCCCCGTCTTGGGTGACTTATAACACCTACGAATCACCTGTCACTCACCTCTGATTGGACCCCACCCTGGATCCCGAAGGAGCACCTACCCGGAGCCCCCAGCCCGAATCTCCCAGACAGCCCTCTGCTGTTGGCGCTCACTCAAGCCTGGCAAAGCTTTGATTGCCATCCTGCCTGAAGCCGGGAGCCCTCCTGGCTGAGCCTGTGGGACCCCCACTCTGGGTCCTCAAACGGGTCGGCCTGCGTCGCCTCCACTTTACCAAGTGCGGACACAACGTCGCAGATGTTGCCCAGTGGCCGGAGTCGGTCCGCGCCGTCTTTCCTTCCACCACCCGGTGCGGGGCCAGCCCGGTGCTGCCCTGTCCCCCAGGCTCCGGGTGCGGGGCCAGCCCGTCCCGCCCCCCGGCTCCTCCCGCACCCGGCCTAGGGTCCGGGGCTGACACGTAGGGAGGCTGAGGAGCAACTCTGCACCTGCTCATGGGCTAAGGCGCCAGGTCCGCACGCCCTTGCGGAGCTTCCTCGGCCGCGGGGCCCTGTCCCTTGTGGCGCTTCCCGCAGGGCCGCGGCCTCCCGAGCCCAGCCAGGAGCCGCAGACGCACATTTGCTTGGTCACCGCCTCTGGGCGACTCCGGGCAGGTCCGGCAGGTCGGCGGGCTCTCCAGACCTCTGGCCTCCCGGCCTCCGCGGGGGGCGGGGCCTGGTGACCTCAGGGCGGGGGGGGGGGGGGGGCTCAGAGCTCGGCCCCGCCGGGGGTAGGGTGGGGCGCGGGCCTCGGAACTTTGTCAGGAGCGGCGAGCGGGGCGGGGGCGGGGGCGGGGACGGGGAGCGGGGGGGACGGGGAGCGGGGCGGGGGAGCTGGAGGCGGGGTGTGGGGAGCGGGGGACGGGGTGCGGGGGACGGGACGGGGTGCTGGGTGTGGGGAGCGGGGGACGGGGACGGGGTGCAGGGTGTGGGGAGCGGGGGACGGGGTGCGAGGTGGGGGAGCTGGAGGCGGGGAGCGGGGTGCGGGGGACGGAGAGCGGGGGACGGGGTGCGGGGTGGGGGAGCTGGAGGCGGGGTGTGGGGAGCGGGGGACGGGGAGCTGGGAGTGGGGGACGAGGTGCGGGGAGCAGGGAGCGGGGGACCGGGAGCGGGGTGCGGGGAGCCGGGTGCGGGGCGGGAAGCCGGGGGCGGGGCGGGGTGCGGAGTGCAGGGCGGGGAGCGGGGCGGGGCGGGGAGCTCCGCGGCGGGGCGCGGCGACGGCGCTTCTCCTCTGCGCGTCACGGGGCCCCCGGCGCCCCCCGCCCCCGGGCCGAGCGAGAAACAGTCGAGCGGCGGCCGGAGTCGGAGAGCGGGGAGGAGGAGGCGGGAGCGCCGCCGCCGCGGGCCGGGACCCGAGCGCAGGGACCGGAGCGCAGCCCCCGCCGCGCTGCCCCCTTGGCCGCGGGGCCCCGCGTGAGTAAGCGGCCCCGGCCACGCAGGCCGCCCAGGAGGCCGGGCGGGTGCGCAGCTGCGGGCGGCGGGGGGCGGCGGGCCCCGGGCGCCCGGACCGGCTCCTCCGCGCCCACTTTCCGCCGGGAAAACTTGGGCGCCGCGGCCCCCGGGCCGGCCCGCACCTGGCTTCGGCCCCTGGGCGCGGGAGGGAGGCCCCGCGGGGGCGGCGGGGCGGCGGGGGCGGCGGGGACCCGGCCCGCGCCCTCCCGGCTCCGCCCGAGTCCTGGCCGCGCCCGCCCCGGCCGCGGGTGCCCCGCCCCGGCCGCACGCAGCCCTCGGGCCCTAGTTCTTGCCTCTTCTCCCCCGTGAAATGGAAGAGCGGCGCACCGGGGCGTTGGGGGCACCGGGAACAGCGCCAGGTGTCGCGGAGCCCCCGCCCTGGTCTCAGGTGCGCAAAGCGTCCCTTGTTGTTCAGCTGCTTAGCAGCCCAACTGTCCCCTCTGACGGCTTTTTTTTTTCTCATGAGAGACAGAGAGAGAGAGAGAGAGAGAGAGAGCCAGGCAGGGGGAGAAGCAGGCCCCATGCAGGGAGCCCGACGCGGGACTCGGTCCCGGTGTGGGACTCGATCCTGGGACCCTAGGATCAGGCCCTGGGCCGAAGGCAGAAGGGGATCCCCCCCTTTGACAGCTTTTGTTGAGTGTCTGTCTTGAGAAATTAAAATCTCTGGAAACAAATGAATTGCCGCAGGGAACGTTTCCTGGGCCGCCCTCTGAGGATCCAGTGCGGTGGGAGAAGTGACTGCGGCTGTTGAACTTGCGTGGTTATTAGCGCCGAAGCGGCAGCAAAGACTTGGGTCGTGCGGGGCTGACCCTGGAGACCCGCCGGGGGCCGCCGCGGGGAGCGTTGCCCGCGGTCCGCTGCCTGCCCTTCCCAGAGCTCGGGGGTCGGCCTAGCGGGGATGGCCAGAGGCCCTGGCCCCCGCCCCTGAGCCGGTGCCCTCAGGCCGGGCGGGGAGGTGGGTGTCGGCCTGCGGAGGCGGGGGGTGCGGCTGGCGGCGGGGCAGGTGTGCAAGCAGCGCACGCCCGACGTGCGCAGCTCCTGCTCCGTCCCTGGAGACTCCCTGCACTGGAGCCGCCGGTTCGGGCGCGGGAGGTGGTGACCCGGGCTCGGCCAGCGCCCCGCACCAGCATTGCCGCGTCCGCCTCAGCTGTGCCTCCTGGCGGGGAGGCCGGGGACAGCGAGTAGCGAGGGGATGGGGTTCCGTGTGGAAGGTCAATCCGGGGGCGCGGCTCCGCGGGGCGCTTGCCCAGGCCCGCGCGGTGCTGAGTCTCGGGCAGAGGCAGGAGGCGGCCGGGGAGACTTGGGGGGGCCTGAGGAGGAGTCGCGGCGGCTTACAGGAAGTGCGGGAGGAGGGGGAGCGTCGCCCCCTCAGGGAACGGTGCCCCCCACGGCGGAAGGGCGGGAAGCACAGGGCCCCTGGGGCGAAGGGCCGGAGCCCGGTGAGGTGAGCAGCTGCCAGCGCGCCGCGGCGCCGCACCGGGCGGCCGTGTGGGGAGGCGTCCTCCGGACAGTGTCACACCCGCGTGTCCTCGGGAGGTTTCCGTTCCCAGCAACAGCTGGGTCGCTGTGTGAGAATGGATGTGAGGCGCCGGGAAGGGAGGCAGGGCTGTCCCCAGGGTCTGAGAGGCCCGGTGGCGAGGCTGAGGCCGCGGCCTAGGGTCACACAAGCGCTTAGATTCAGGCGGGCTCTGGAGTGACTTGCGGACGGCGGTCGCGTGGGCGACTCCGCGCAGCTCCGGGCGGGGGTTCCCTCCAGCCTCGGGCAGGCGCTGCTGCCTCTACAGAAAGAAGGAACAGCGGACGGACGAGGGGCAGATTGTAGAGGAAAGAAAGGTTTGGCTGGTTGAGCCTGAGCTGCTTTCTGGTGCTCCAGAGAAGGCGGCCTCAGCCTGCGGTGGGCCTGTCTGCGGCCTGCGGAGCGGCCCGAGCCCCTGCCTGTGGGGGCGGCCGGCAGCCGGCGGCCCACCTCACCCCGTGTGGGAGCGAGCGCCGCGTGGCGCGGCTGTGCTGTGGGCCGCTGGCGCCGGGCCCTGGCCCTCAGGCGCGGCTCCTGGAAGCGCCCCCGGGAGAGAGAGGCAGGAGAGCGGGAAGGCTTCTCGACCATGAGGGAGTCTGACATAAGTTATACGTGTGAACGGGATGGGGCGAGAGGGCAGGAGAGGACACCTGGAGTCCTCTGAGGTAAAACGGTCTGATGGTGCTGGCATGGCGGTATCGCGCTCTAACCGACTGTCACCGTCTTACAGAAACATCTTTTGAAGCACATAGGACTGTGCGATTTGAATTCTCACTTGGTAGGTCAGGCAAACTTCATATTTAACTTCATATTTAGAAATACACAGGTAGGAATCGTGCAACAAAGCTGCAGCATGGCTGAGTGGCCCCTGGAGGGAGACTGCTGAGGCCTCATGTCTTTTTTTTCTTTTTTTTTAAGACTTTATTTACTTATTCATGAGAGGCACACAGAGAGAGAGAGAGACAGAGACACAGGCAGAGGGAGAAGCAGGCTCCATGCAGGGAGCCCGTCGTGGACTCCATCCTGGGTCTCCAGGATCAGGCCCTGGGCTGAAGGCGGTGCTAAACCGCTGAGCCACCCAGGCCACCCATGAGGCCTCATTTCTGACCTTGTCACTCCCTCACTTATGGCCTTGCAAGAGTTTCCTGGTCTCTGAAGTGGCACCACACCCCCAGGGGGTGTGCTTTATGGTACCCTCTCGCGGGCTGCCGTGAGGAGGGCATGTGTGCGTCACGCACAGACAATGTGTACACGATGTGTGCCCAGCCATCGGTGTGCGCATATGTGTGTTGTGCCAGCCTGTGGTGAGCACTCCGTAAGCTCCAGGGCTGCTGGTTTTATTAGGATGATGTCACTTCCACCATTTCCAGATGTAGGATCTGAGAACCGGAGAATTTTGAGAACTTGTACAAGACTGTAGAACCTGTGGCAAAGTTAAGTCTTGGATCCCATTTGCCCGATTTGCAGGCAGAGGCGCCTCTTCCACTTGGCGTACTAACACGTGTCGGGGGCTGGGTGCCATATGAAATACATTGTAATAGAAGAATCTGGTCACTGCTCATCAGACTGGAGAAAAACAAACCTTACAGACTTTACCCAAGCAATTTAGAGGTGTATGTTTTGTATTAATTTGCATTGCTTTGCATGTCATTTTATATGCATTCCATAGGCTGGTAATTTTCCTACTGGGATCGAAAAGCTAAAGCTTCAAGTATATGAGATCAAATAAAATTAATCAGGAATTGAATGCAGCTGGTTTGAAACCTAATGGACCCCTGGGCACGGTGGGCTCGGTGTGGGCTTTTGGGGGAAAGGACTGGATCAATATCTGCTATTTTAGAAGATGTGGGGAGCCAGATATCATTTGATAAAAATGGGTCACATTTTAATATGTAATGAAGCTTGACCTGCCGAATATAACACATAGTATGGGAAGCATGGAAGCAGACCAGAGGGGGATTGCCTGCCATATAAAAGGTCAGAAAATGAAGCAGAAACAGAATTTTGCTTTACGAAGCTGAACTAATAAGAATTGCTAAGGCCCAAAAATAAAGGTGGAACTTATGTTTAGCGACATAAAATGTTAAAAAGAGCTTAATCTTAATAATCAATGTGTGTGGTTTTAAAACCAGTACATTTCCTAATTTAGACTTACTGGGGAATGGCCATTGTATCTTAGTAAAATCTCAGAAAATACAATTTGTTTTTTCTGAATTACAATTTTGTGTCTTAGAGCACCTGCTCTAGAGAGTGTTCCTGGGCCAGTTGTGTCAGCATCCCCTGGGAGCTTCGAAATGCAAATTCCAAGACCACCCAGGTCTGCTGAATTGGAACCTCTGGGGACAGGGCCCAGCACCCTTGTTTTAATATTTAGAGCCAGCTTTCCTCCCTCTTGAATGTTTACTTCTTCAGCCTTGACCTTCCATTGCCCTCCTGTGGTCACTAGCTTCTCGCTGTTCTGCTTGACCTCTGGCCCTCCGAGCCCTCGTGGAGGGTTGTACCTGAATAGGGGGACCCATCCCTTTCTAAGAGTGTGCTCGGCTGTCATGTTCCGCAACTTTGTGGTTCTCGTGCTGTCCAGGACCGCCCTGATTTGGGTTTTGGTTTGCCTTTGCGGCCTTTAAAAAAAAAAAAAATCTTTTGGCAGCCTCATACCCAATAAACTGTGACTCCTCCCAAGCAGACAATCTGCCAGACCTGAACTATTCCCTACAAATGCTCCTGTTAAACCCCTTTTCTCCATCTGGTACGAGTGCAGTTAATTTCTTGGACCTAAATGTCAGTGTTTGTATTTATCGGCATTAAATTGCATTGTACTAGATTCCAGCCTGTCCAAATCTGTTTGGATCCTCTTTCTGTCCTCTTTCATATAAACCTTCGTGTCCTCCGCTGATTTGCTGATGTCCTGGCCAGAGGAATTAATAACAATGTGAGTATCTTTGTTAGAGGCCTTCCTCGCAGTTAATGAGGCTGAAAAGTTTGGCATCTTTGGCAGTCCTTGTGGCTGACATCTGAAGGATTGTCATCAGCTCCATCATTGTTTGCATTTAAATTACAGCTGCTCTGAAGTATCCCTCACGTGGTTGTTCCACGAGGACTTTATTCCCTAACTCTATCCTTAGTGTCCCCCCAGCTCCCCAACCCCGCCCAGGACCCCTACAGACCCCAGCAGCACGGGGTCAGGAATCCAAGACTGGGATGATTGCTGCCCTCTCTCTGTCCTGCTTACACCATCAGTTAAGCTGCGTTACTGACACAGCCTGTTTATAGGTACCACAGAGAGTGAGTTTCACCTTATTTATAGTCAGATTAAGATGAATCCAGAAACTTTACGGGGTGCCTGGGTGGCTCAGTGTTTGAGCTTCTACCTTTGGCCCGGGGTGTGACCCTGGGGTCCTGGGAGGGGGCCTGCTTCTCCCCCTGCCTGTGTCTCTGCTTCTGTCTCTGTGTGTCTCTCATGAATACATAAATAAAATCTTTAAAAAATTTTTAAGATAATCAGAAACAAGGAATGTGTCTTGTCATTTCCCTCTGCTTTACCCCATCCCTCACTACCAACCACCAAGCTCTAAACCTCAAGAGCTTTGTGCTAAAGCTCACCTTTAGCCAAGAGAGTTAGGTTATGTAAAACTTCTCTAGTGTGGAATTTTATTCATATAGGATTTTTGAAAAAGTACAGTTAGGTAATATGAGTGCACAAAAAAAGTTTAAAAATGCAGGAAGCTAAACAACTTTATGGCAGGAATGCTTTTAGCCATGGTTGCTAGAGCATGAAAAAGTGCCTGGAATCCTACACTGTTAGGTCATTCAGGATCCTTATGCAGCCCTACTCGAGCCCTCTCTGCCTCCCTCCTCCTGCATCGAAAGACTGGTCTTAAAGCAAACTGCAAAGGTCTCAAAGAACTCGAAACCCGCTTTTCTCCTTCAAGATGCTCCCAAACGCCTTTGATGTGATGTGCCCCCTTGCCATGGCAAGCAAAAAAAAAAAAAAAAAAAAGGTTCCTGGTGCTAAGGGAGCTCTTTATAACCTCAGGTAAATCCCCACGAGTATCTGTACTTGTAGCTCTTTGCTTTTCTTTCGCCTGCTCTCCTTCTGTTTTCTCCAGCCTAGCTAAGGGGGCCGGAGATGTGGTGGTCCCTTTGGAGGAGAGCTTCCTGTCCATGTTCAGACTTAGACAGTCAGCCTGTCTGCTCTTGGATGAGTTGGACCTATTTCTGAAAGCTCTGCACCCCTGGAACTCCTCCCAGTCACTTTCCAGACCCAGGAGGCCCGTGGTGGGGTCCCTCGTTCAAGCTGCGGCAGAGGGGGTCGTTGGGGCCGCGACCCGGAAGAACAAGGCTTACCAGCTGCTCTGCTTGCCAGGCCTCCGCCCTCTCCCTTCTGCTCCTCTGCGTCCTGTGGCGCATTTGGAATATTTGCAGTGGGTGCCTTCTCCCCACCCGCGCCTGCCACCTGAGCTGCCAGGGAGGGTGCCCTGGTCCTTAGCTCCCCAGTGAGCACCCCGCCCAGCTTGCAGGCAGGCAGGCAGGCAGGTGTGCTGGCAGGTGCATCAGGGGACAGGAGGGGAGTGACACACAAAGTAGACACCAATGAGGCTGCAAAGACTAAATGGTGAAAAGAGACGATTATGGAGATTATGGAGCTGAAGGAAGGGATGTGGAACCAGACAAGAGAACCTAAAAAGGAGGAACATAGAATCATACTATGCCAAGAAAATCCCTGATTAAAGAACCATCTCTTCACGCTAGCTGGTGACCCACCTTTTCTGAGAGATTATCTTTGTCCAAAAATATTCAAATGTACCAAAATAGCTGCGATTTCTTGGGTTGTATTGTCGGGTCACCTAGGACCACACTGTCTCTCCCTGGACTCCTCCAGGCAGGACACTTTCTGGTTGTCTGTCCCTGGATTCTAACCCAGGGCCTCCCTGGGGGTGGTAGGCACATAGTAAACGTTTAATGGATGGATGGGAATCAGTTGAAGGGGGATAAAAGTAGGGTATAAGGATGACGGTATATGTAAAATATATGCCCAGGGGCGCCCGGGGGGCCCAGCAGGTGAGCGACCGCCTTCAGCCCAGGGCGTGACCCTGGGGTCCCGGGATCCAGTCCCACATCGGGCTCCCTGCAAGGAGCCTGCTTCTCCCCCTGCCTGGGTTTCTGCCTCTCTCTCTCTCTCTGGGTCTCTCAGGAATAAATAAAATTTTTATTTTTTATTTTATTTTTATTTTTTATTTTTTAAAATTTTAAATAAATACAATTTTTAAACAAATCTTTAAAAATGAGGTGCCTGAATCCCAATGTGAAGCAGAGACTTTTGAGGGCTTTTAGTCCCGCGCACTCCTGTTGACCCCTGTGATTCTTACTTTTAAACAGGAAAAAATGGCTACCCTTTTTGTTGTTTTTTTTTTTTTTAATTTTTATTTATTTATGATAGTCACAGAGAGAGAGAGAGGCAGAGACACAGGCAGAGGGAGAAGCAGGCTCCATGCACCGGGAGCCCGACGTGGGAATCGATTCCGGGTCTCCAGGATCGCGCCCTGGGCCAAAGGCAGGCGCCAAACCGCTGCGCCACCCAGGGATCCCTGGCTACCCTTTTTGAAAGAGTCAAGCCTACGGAGAAGTTGTAAGACTACTGCAGTGGGCGCAGGAGGCCCGTGGTCCGGGGAAGGGGAGCCCTGGGCCCGGCGCCCTCCGCCTGCGAGGCTGCTTGCTGCTGGACCGTGAGGCTTGCTGTTCCTCCGCTGGCCGTGGCCCCTTTACACACTTCGGCCCCTTGCCCGTCCGCTTTTGCCGCCAGAGTGCCCCAGGCGGGCGCCCGGCCATGCCAACATCCATGGGGGCGGGGGCGCCTCCGCCTGGTGGCCAGGCAAGGAGGCAGAGGGCTGACTAGACTGGTGGCAGCTTCTTAGTGAAGTCGGGACTTAAATTCAGAATTATCGGCTGTAAGTTCCAAACCAGTTATGTTGTACAGAGAAGTGTAAAGCGGAGGGTGAGATGCAGGGGGTCAGAGAGGCTGGAACGGCAGGGGAGGGGGGGTGCTCAGAACTCAACAGCTTCACCCTACGTGGGTGAAGATAGATAGATAAATTATCTACAAATAAGTTCGCAAGAAGGCAGCCTGCCTGCAGGTGCTTTCAGAGATCACGGGGCCTACCCCTGCTCATGACTAGAACCATGCACAGTGGAGGTTTGCCAAGAGCTGGGGAGTGCTCCCCCGAAGTGGGATGCGTGTGCTGCACACTTTGTGCCAGTATCAGAGTTAATTTGGTAAATCTTCGTGTCTACTCTCCTTCAGGTGTTTACCTAAGGCCTCCATCTGCCTCTAAACACAGACAGATGAGAAGTTCACATCGCCCAAGACATAGAAGCTCACACTTGACCATGTGCAGGATCATACTGTTGTACAAGTAGTTGTAATCTAGTTTACATTTATGCTCAATCTTGCTTGTGTGTTCATGTATGTGTGTGTGAAGCATCACCATTTTCACACGGTCATCTTTCAAAGTGCATCTTTGTGAAGTTGCTTAGACTTAACAGCGTATTTTACTCATATAACAAGTATGCACAGTGGTTTCCTGCTGCTCGTTCTGTGGTTTGAGGATTTCAGAGCTGAGAGCTCTGATTGTCCCTTGGCCTTTTCTTCATGGTTCCACTATGGCTACTGTAAGTCCAGCCATCACACCAGAGTTCCATGCAGAAAAGTGGGCAAAGGGGAAAAAGGAACAAAATGGCATGCCTGCCCTTGAATCAGGCTTCTGTAAAGAACTTGCCCAGGTACCCCACAGTATCCTGTGCTGACCGTTCCTCTACAATGGAGACTGCCGTGAAAGGCTTTGCAGGGAGCACATTTCTGCCAGCAATGATGTAGGGGTTCTCTTGGTAAAGAAGGGAGGGAGGATGGATAATGGAGAGCAACTGGCTATCTCTACCAGAACCATAGGGAAAATTCTCACCTACTTGAGTCTTTTTCTGAATTTCGTCTCACTGAACTGGTCTGACACCAGTGCCAGACTGATTTAATGATTGTAATGTTATAGTCCGTGTGCAAATCTGAAGAGCCTGGTTTTATACCTGCATTATGTACAGTTGGCGCGTATGTTTGCCTAGATCATTTTTAACTAACCAATCTTTTACTTTTTTATTGTATTAATCTAAAATATAAGCCTATATATATGTAAGCCTGTATGTTGAGATGCGTTATCTTAATTAAAACCATTGCTAGAATGCATCCTTGTAGGAGATGCCAACTGGAGAGCTTCCTGGAGTCATTTCTAGATTTGACTTCTGGAGACATTTTACATGAAATCCCAGCCTTTGAAATTCCTATTTGTCAGAATTTTTTCAAAGCACTGCAGATTTTATTTGTTCCACCCCTTTATCTTAATTTTAAATTCCTGGGTCTTTTTTGTGTCTATACACACGCACACAAGCTCTCAGGACAATATGTACATTTTAAATCAAGAAACATAGATCTTTATGAAATGACAAAGTCATGCCAGGGTAGCCGGTCTTGGATTTTTCCATGGAAGTGCAGAAGGAGATTGAAGTCTCCCCCTCAGCTTCCCACCACAGCAACAAAACACAGAAAACAAAGGTGCTTTCCTGATGATTTAAAACAGAGTGTGTCTAATCCGTTCATGGAGAGTGTGGCCTGGCCTTAAGCCATCTCTGCCATCCATAGTCTGCATTCACATCTGTTTATCCCTGTGCTGCCTCTGGGATGTACTTACGGACATTCAAGATTCTACTTTAAGTGCACACATACAAATCAGAATTACTGTACCTCTTTAGCTGCTACCTAACCTTTGAGGAATTAATTTTGGCCAGTATAAAATATGGAGTTAGCTATATGATACCAAATAAGTGCTTCTAGAAACTTCAGTAGGAGGGGGGGGGTGCCAACCTAGGGTGGGGAAAGTTTTTTTCTCTTTCTAGCACACTAAACATATATTTTCAAGAAAGACACAAATGTCTCTCTGTTCAGTTTTTCTTCTTTATAGAAAAAGAAGCCAAGATAGTCTCAACCCACATTTTACATTTAGAACATAACAAATTTATTTTGGTTCTATATTGTGTCCAGCTAAATGTGGAAGGCGGAGAAAAGAAGAACCTAAGAAACGAATGTAATGTTGCTGTTCATCAAGCTTGAGAGGCAGAGGTCAAATACACTAATCAACCTTTTTTTGGTAACCTTTTATATCTAAAAAGGAGGAACACATTTTATTTTTGAAATCCCATCCTTTTTTTTTTCATGAAAAAAGCCCTTAATGTTGTGCAACATATAATGACAGTCACAAACTTACAAAATAGAAACTTCATTCCATAGGATCATTTATGGACCTTTAGACTTCCTGCTAAAGACTTAGCCTTATAGTTTTGCACAGCGAGGTACACAATCAGCTTTTGATGTTTGCCCTCTGGACCAGATGCAACAAAGCCAGAACCACGTTGGTTTCTTCTCTTTTTTTGTGACTATAAAAAAATTGGCTGTTTCTGCACTTTTCTTTTTCTTTCTTTCTTTCTTTTTTTTTTTTTTTTTTGCTGCAGCCCAGATCTCTGATGACCTTGAGGGACCGCCATCTGGTAAATACATCCTGATGTGGGTTGCTCATTTCTCATATGACTTTAAATGACCCCATAAAGTGTCTCCATAAGTGTCTCAAAAACTAAGACACTTCAGTGAACTTACTAGTTGATAGAATTACAAGCAGGTGTTTGACAAACTCATGTTCCTGCCCAGCATTTTCACTCAGGCCTTTATTGTCAAAGGCGGTGAGTATAGCATTTGCACTTGTAAAGACAGGTGTATGTCTTCAGGAACAGTATATGCACCGGACGTTAACAAAAAAAGAATGTTGTCAGGGAGTGAAAAAAAGTAATTACAGCGTCAGAATGTGGGAAATAATGCATGGGCCATTTCAGAAAAAGAAAACTAAACCATAACGTATGGACTCTTTCCCAGTTTTCCCAAGAACCATTCCTCTTGTAGAGGTCCTGGGACCTGACATTGCATACCAAAGATGTTTTCTGTATCCCTTTCATATGCCTGTGTTATAGGACCTTCATGATAGCATTGCGGGATAGAGAGACTATTACCCATTTAACACATGGGAAGTGAGCACGTGCCCAATATTAAATGACTTGCCAGGGTGATTTGAGTTGGGTTAGGTTTTGTTTAAGGATTTTATTTATTTATTTGAGGAGAGTGAGCACTCTCAAGAGCATGAGTTGGGGCGGGGGGAGGAACAGGCATGCTCCACGCTGAGTGCAGAGCCCCACAAGGGGCTTGAGCCCACATCCCCCAAGATCATGACCTGAACCAAAACCAAGAGTCAGAGGCTCAACCAGTTGAGCCACCCAAGAGCCCCAACTTGAAGAGTTTTTGATGGCACAGCCCAGACTAGAACTTAGGTCTTCTGACTTTGTCGCACTGAACAACTACCCTGTGCCAGTTAGGTATGTACCTGGAGCTGGAGGTGGAGCAGGAGCAAGGTCTGTCAGGGACGCAGAAATAAACAAGCAAAGTTACTGCTGCTGTGATGAGTGGATGGAAGAAAACAAGGAGTTCAACAGGAAAAAGACTAGAGAAGGGTAATCAGAGAAACCCTGAGGAAAGGACATTTCTCTTATAGCTTGAAGGACAGAGAGGAGCCAATAACTCCAGAATCCAGAGAAAAATGGTCTGAACATGAGCAGAGCACGTGCAAGGGTCCTGAGGGAGGAAAGAGACCACTGTTATAGAAACTTCTAGAAGGCAGGTGTTGCTTAGAGTGTATGAGCAAGAAGAGCAGAATAAGATGAAGTTGGAGAGGAAGGTATGGACAGGAACTGGCTGGGCCTTGTGGCATGGAAAGGATTTCTGATTTTATTCTAAGTGTAATGAAACACCAATGAAGGTTTTTAAGTGTAGGGAGTGGGACTAGGAAGGAGAGCAGTCTGATTTATGTGTTTAAATGATCTTTTTGGCTACAGTACAGAGAATGGATTACAGGGACACAAGGGAGGCTAGTGAGGAAGTTATTTTTTTTTTTAGAGGCAAGAGCTGATGATGGCTTGGCCTATGGTGGTTCCTGTGGAGGGGGAAAGTGTGGGTGAATTCAAAACACATTTTAGGTGTAGAACCAACAGGATTCTACTCTCGCCATGAGGTTGGAAAGGCATCCTGGCATTGTGGTTAATACTGGAGGGTCTGAAATTGGCCAGAGTTGAAAATGCTGTCTTTCACATACTTGCTATTTATCCTCAGTAACTCATTTTCCTAATCTGAAAAATGGGGACAGTGATGGGGAGGGGGGGCTAAAGAAAGAGATAAAGAGATAATTAACTTCGTAGTTTTATTGAATGGAATAAATAATACAACTAGTTTTAGTGCTCGGTATAGACCATTAGGAAATGACAGGAATGTGTCCACTGCATCTGGTTATGATGAGTTTCATTGACTTGGACCTGAACAGTTTCAGTGGAGGTGGCAGTGGAGCCAGGCTAGACTGAATGCCACCATGAGGGGTCTAGCTATTGGGGAATAGAAGTCCCCCCTCTGTCTAGTCCCTTGTTGGGGAGCTGTTGGATGTACAGACATGTTTACAATGGACTACACGTATTCCTGGCATCCCAAGAGTGAAACACCATTAGATGATGGCTAGGACTGTGTTTTCATCTAGAGAAGGAGGAATTTGGACTCCATTACTATTAAAGTCCTTGTCAGTTCTAGGATTTTGCTTCCAGATTTCCTCAGGAATTGTGGGATAATTAAGCTTTGGTGAAGAAGGCCCAGAAAAGTAAATTCTATTATTAAAATGGTTTGGTTTTTTTTTTCCTATAGAAAACCATGTTGACCTCAGAAGTTGTTTAATTCCTAACAATTTACAGACACAGTTTAGAATAGGACTTATTCACAGTAGGTTGTGAAATGAAAGAAACAGGTAAGACAGGGCCTCTATGGTAAGACTTCTTGTTAAAAAGCAAGCCCACAAAGGTGTGTCTTTATTGAAAAACACTCTGGAAGGACATAAGGGCCACAGAACACTTTTGCCAGGTGGTGGATTACTGGTGAGCTTTATTTACCTCTTGACACATTTCTGACTTTCTCATTTTTTTTTTTTTAATGAAAGTGTTTTCCTTTATTCACAGAGAATGGAAAATCATTTCCTTTTCCTTCTTGAGCCCATAACAACTTATTATTGGAGGGCTTGTCTTCCCTTCGTTATGTATTTCTGACTGACCCAGTCATGCCATTCCTGTGTTTTACATGGTTGCTGTTTACCTACTTACTGTCTGATCATTACTTGCCTTGCCAGCTTCCCTCTAGAACAATGAGAATGTAAGGTCATCTGGGCAAGGAACTTGCCTTTCTGCTCCTTTACAGGCTCTTCAGGTACTGTGGGGGTGTTAAGGAAAGGCATCTCTGCTGAGTCATCCTCCCACTAATGGGCCTACTCTACAACTTTCCCTTGGTTTGGTGATGAGCGAGTCATCAAGGGGAGAATCGATGACCTTATTGAAATCAAGGAGCTACAGTAGAAGGACCTTAGCTTATTTAACTAGATGGGGCGGGGGGGGGGGGGGGTTGTTTGTTTGTTGTATTTTTAGTGAGCTCATCTTTATATTAATGTTCTTTTTTTTAAATTTTTTTTGTCAGTCCACCAAGGATGCACTTCTCTTATTTATTTATTTATTTATTTATTTATTTATTTATTTATTATTTATTTATGATAGTCACAGAGAGAGAGAGAGGCAGAGACACAGGCAGAGGGAGAAGCAGGCTCCATGCACCGGGAGCCCGACGTGGGATTCGATCCCGGGTCTCCAGGATCGAGCCCTGGGCCAAAGGCAGGCACCAAACCACTGCGCCACCCAGGGATCCCTATATTAATGTTCTTGAGTGATCATTCTTCTTTGTAAAACCTTATTAGGAAGACACCAAATCTTGATGTTTCTAAATCAATAAACTCTTCAAATCCTATTTTTCACACTAACACGTAGTGATGCCAAGTTTAAGAATTTAAAGTTTGCCCACAGAGGGAATATTCTTCACGTGGAGAGAGATTTCACCCAGAAAGTTGTCTAAACCCAAACCGTGTGACTGGCCACTACCAAAACAAGTAAATCAGTAAGTAAACTGTCAGTGATGGGATATGAGACAAGAATTCGTAGGATGAGCCACCTTGGTTTTCCTGCAGTGGATTCCATGGCGGAAGGACTGACTGGAGGCTCTCCTGAGCAGCCCCTGGATTGCCCAACCCCTGACTGCAGGGCCGGAAAGTTCCTCCCCCAGCCTCGCTCCAGGCAGTTCTCAGTGTACTCAATCCCGGTGATCGGGTGGAAGATCTCAGGGCTAGGGGGTCGGCCCTGCTTCAGCTTTAGGACAGATAAGAAACAGCAGTCAGAAATCCGAGTCAAGGACTAAAACTACTGTGGAAAGCTTTATGCTCTGAGGAACAGGGTTACCTAGAGGGCTAAGGGGGCATCTCTGGAGCCAGATTCTCCCAGTTCAGATTTCAACTAAGGGGGGGGCGGTCCTAGCTCTGTGTGACCTTGGGTGATTTCTCAATCACGGCTTGTTTCGGTTTCCTGTCTCCTAAAAGAAAGAGAAAGGTAGTACTTGCCTCGTCGATCCGCTGGAGGGATCGCACACATACAGCGGCCTTAGAACCTCGCCCCACGCGAGGACACTGTGGTCAGTGGTCCCACATTCATCATGATGATGATACTACATTAATAAAGAGCATTGGGGATCCCGGGGTGGCTCAGCGGTTCAGTGCCTGCCTTCGGCCCAGGGCGTGATCCTGGGGTCCCGGGATGGAGCCTGCTTCTCCCTCTGCCTGGGTCTCTGCCTGCCTCTCTATCATGAATAAATAAATAAAATCCTTTTTTGAAAAAATAAAGAGCACTGCATGCAGGCACTCGGGCACGAATTCTAAAACATTGAATCTATGTCAAAACTTGGCGGGGAAGAGAGGATAGATGATACAGGACAGTCAGGTCTGGGCGGGATCTTGAAGCAAGTTGGGGAGGAGGGGGAGGGGGAAGGAGAGGAAGGGGAGGGGATGAGGAGGAGGGGGAGGAGGGGTGGGGGCTCGGAGGGGGTCGGGGGCTCAGAGGGGCGGGGGGGGGGCGCCGGGGGGCTGGGGGGCCAGGGGCTTGGGGGCTCGGAGGGAGCCGGGGGCTCAGAGGGCTCCGGGGTTTGGAGGGGGCCGGGGGTTCGGGGGGCCGGGGGGTTCGGGGGGGCCCGGGCCACAGCACCTGCAAACGCGCACGGCAGCCCCCTCGTGGGGCTAAGCTAGGCCACACTGGGTCCTTCCCCGTCAGCCGCCCTCCTCCCTGGGCTGATTACCCGTCCTCCCTCTTCCCCGCACGGCTCCGAGCAGGTGCCTCGGGACGGTGGGGCCTCCGGAAGAGCCCGCGACCCTGCGGCCACCCAGGGCGACCCCCCCACCCCCCATCGCTTGGCTGCCTGTGCCTTTTGCAAGCCTGCTGTTTCTTTTAAGGCTGTGAACAGTGCCCAGAAGGGCCGAGTAAACAAGAGAATTTGCGGAAAAGGCTTCATTCAACCACTTTGTTGGGTTTTCATTGAATTGCCGAAACAGGCCTTCTTCCAGCCGAGCCCTAGATCCGCAGTTCCCCGGGGCCGGCCGGCTCCACCCTCCACTCTGCACCGGCTTCCTCTTTGCGCAGGTGGGTGGGAGGCACCCTTGCCCTGGGGGGGCACCTGTTTGTAAAGCACTCATTAGACCACTTCCTGGCCGCAGAACACCTGCTTGCATCCTGCTCATGGGCCTTTTAAAGGGAAGGAGCTGGGTTGGGTGTTCGTAGAAAGTGACGTCGCTGCCCCAGCCCCCCACCCCCACCCCCCAGGAGCAGTGTGGCCAGGGACCACAGCCTCACCGGCGCTGATCAGACCTCAGGAGCACCCCATCCTCCCCACCCTCGGCCTGCAGAGGGGGGCAGGGAGCCAGTGCCAGAGCGGCGCCCCCCCAACCCTCTGCAGCTCTCCGTGGGTGTCACACACAGGTTCTGTCCCAGGAGAGCAGAGCCACCATTAGGAACTGTGGGCTCGGACTTCCTGGGGCTACGTGCCCTGGGATGCTCTCACCAAGCCCCACAGTCCCTTTCAGGATTTGACAAAAGCTCGTTAACCAAAAGGCTTGCACCTCCTCTTTTTCCTTCTAACTTGGGGAAGGAATGCTTTGGGTCAAAGGAATATCTGGCCGTGGTAAGCAAGGGAAGGGGTTTTGACTTGGGACAGGGTGGCACTGGAGGGCTGCCTGGTTCCCCTGATGACCCCGGTTGACCCCTAGACAGACAGCGCTCCTCCTTAAAGATGCCCAGAGTAGGAAAGGAGATGAGGAATCCAAGAGCCAGATGCCAGGCTGGCCCAATTCCCTTCCTTGTCCCTTTAGAATTCCAGCTTGTCCCTGCCTGGTGAAGCCCAGACGTGAGAACGTGGGACCCAGGGTCGGTTCCCCCAGGACTTCTCAGAGCTCTGAGCTGCTGGCTTCCCTCCCTGGGCAGGCAGCCGAGCCCCGGGCTCCGGCCCGACTCTCCAGGCACCAGACTGGAAGCAGGAAGTGTGGGGTCCATGTTTTCTGAGGAAGGACAGGGGAAGTGGGGCTGCAAGGAGCCCTTGAAATGGGTGACAGGACAGGGAGTTAGCCTTTGCCTTTTTACGTATGTGTGAAGATGAGATAGTAAAATGGTGCATCATAAACACCATGACAACTCTGGAAGACTTTGTGGACCTTTTCAGAAATGTAAGGGGATCTTTTCATTTTACTACTGTGGTATCAGAGGGAACTATTAACTGATGCTAAGTAGAGATGCCATGGACCAGTGACGGGAGAAAAGACAAAGCAAAAATTTACTTTGGGTAGATTAATTCTGGCCATTTATGTAAGTCTCTTTCTTTCTTTCTTTTTTTTTTTTTAAGATTTTATTTATTTACTCATGAGAGACACAGAGAGGCAGAGACACAGGCAGAGGGAGAAGCAGGCTCCCTGCAGGAGTCAAATTTTATCATAACACCTACATCTAAATGTGTGCTCCAGCTTCTGGGTTGTGGTTTGTGTGGCCTTGTGCATTGGGAGTCAGTTTTCCCACGCTCTGTAATGACTGGCAGGACCCTTAGCCTTGAGCCTGAGTGGATGGAAAGACCTGACAAGCGGACCCAGGGCCATGAGCCTGACTGGGATTCCCTGGGTGCTGATTCGGTTTATGGGGTTGGAGAAGAAGGGGTGGATTTGGACATCTGGAGGAGATGACCTGATCATTGTGGGTGTGAGGGAAATGGAAGAGTCCGATGCCTCTCAGATTTCAAGCTTGGGTCAGTGAGTGGGTGGTCTCACCATACACGGACACAGAAAACACAGGAGAGGTGAAGGTGTCAAGTTCTGTTTTGGACTTATTTGAGGTTGGGGGCCTGAAGAACGTTTGGTGGAGATGGGGAAGTGTCCATCAAGCAGCCGGATGTTCATGTCAGAAGTTTGGGCAGCCAGCAAGGCCTGGAGAAAAAGGTGTTGGCAATATATGTGGGGAAGCCAAAATCCAGACGGCTAGGGCAGTGGGTGTGTGAAGAGCAGAGAGAAATAGGACCTCGGGGAAACCCACAGAGGGGAGACTGAGATGTTACTAGCTGGGGGGTGAGGGGAGCAGTTTCTGTGGATAGGTGGTGTTCTTTAACGGAAGTGATTCCAGTGATGGTGAATGAGGGTCTGTCCTTCCCAGGAGATCTATTTCAATTGACCTGTGAAGAAGAAATCTATCAAAATAAATCACGTTCAAATTGCTTATTAACTCTCTCTTAAAAAACTAGGAACAATGATTATGTCCTCATTAGATTTATTGAGATGCATTAAGAAATTGCACACAGGCTCCTCAGTCCTCCCCAGGTCTCAGGATTTGAGCCTCTTTGAAGTAGCCCTATGAACTCAGCTGGCTCTCCTGCCCTCAGACCTTGGGAGAGTGCTTCCTGGTTCTCCCTTCCTGCTGCTCCCAAAATAAACTCGTCTGTGCCCTCTGTTTGATTAGCCTGTTTTTATCTGGGGAAAAAAAGAAAGTGATATAATCATTTTTTCAAAATTCAAATAGTACAGAAGGCTATTCAGTGATACGTAAATCCATCCTACGCAGGCCCGTAATCCTCCTTCCTCTCTTACCCTGCCCTGCAAAGCAGCTCCTGTTCCCCCTGTCCTGTATATACAGTATCCTTCTGGAAATAGCCAGCTACCTGCCTTTTTGTAAATAAGGTTTCATGGGAACACAACCAGGCCCTCTGGCTTACATATTATCTGTGGCTGCTTTCCCACTACCATGGCGGAGTTGAGTAGTTGTGACAGAGGAAGGAGTTTGCCAACATGGACTCTTTGTGTGTAGATACTGTTTGTATCATCTGTTTTTGACACACATGAGCACACTATACCTAGTCAAGAATTTTGCTTGCTTTCACAGTGTATCATGGAGGTTGTCCCACAGGGGCACATGGAGATTTGTTTCAGACTTTATAGTTAGATGTAATTGACCTATACCTCATTGGTGGAACAGATAAGGGAACTCTCTGGGGTCTCTTCTTATACAGGTACTAATCCCATCAAAGAGGGCCCTAGCCTCATGATTTAATCATTTTCCAGGGCCCCTACTTCCTAATGCCATCACGCTGGGGCTTAGGGTTCACATATGAATTGGGACATAAACGTTCAGTCTATAGCAGTGAGGTTCACTGGACTTTCCCCATCTGGCTTCAGATCTATATCTAATAAGGATCTGAAGATAGACTCAAGATGAGTGTTCCTTTTAAGCTCAGATAGGCCATATGCATCTCCACTGACCCCTTCCTGACATCTAATTCTGTAGATTAGATGCCCATTTCTGCCCAAGCCACAGTAATCTCTCCCCATATATGCTAAGCATAAATGCAGACAGTAAAAGTTACACAGTACCTATAGTTTAGCAGTTTACATAATTGGCCATTCTATCTGGTAACCAACAGCTCTCAAATTTCAGGTATACTTAACACAGAACACCACAAAATAGCACCATTCTATATATTCTCATTCCCTTATTTCTGGATTCTCATAAGGGTGAGAACCTTGTTTTATCTACCTAGAGGCTCAGCATTCTGGTTGGCATGTAAAAGGTACCCAGTGAATTTTGATTGAACTGAACTAATTTTATCAGTTCTCTTTCTCTTATTTCAACTGAATTATTCCTCTTTCCTCCTACAGAATGAAGACATTCAAATGTTGTTTTAAATACCCAGCACAGCAGAAAGTTTTTATCTTATTTGTAACTCTGTGGCTGTTCTCCTTGCTGAAGCTTCTAAATGTGAGAAGCCTCCTCTTCCCTCAGAGAGGCATTTACTTGGTTGAAGCCTTCCTGAGTACCTCGCCTTTTGTAAGGAACAGATACACCAATGTGAAGAATGAAGTCCAGTATGAAGTTAACTGTTCAGGTATCTATGAACAGGCACCTTTGGAAATTGGCAAGAGTCTGGAAATAAGAAGGAAAGACATCATTGACTTGGATGATGAGGATGTTGTGGCAATAACGAGTGATTGTGACGTTTATCAATCCCTAAGAGGGTACCATCAAAAGCCTGTTTCAAGGGAAGAGAAGAGCTTCCCAATAGCCTATTCTTTGGTTGTTCATAAAGACGCCATTATGGTTGAAAGGCTACTCCATGCTATATACAACCAGCACAATATCTACTGCATCCATTATGACCACAAGTCACCTGATACCTTCAAATTTGCCATGAACAATTTAGCTAAGTGCTTCTCCAATGTTTTCATTGCCTCCAAATTAGAGACAGTGCAATATGCACACATTTCCAGACTCCAAGCTGATTTGAATTGCTTATCTGACCTCCTCAAGTCCTCAGTTCAGTGGAAATATGTTATCAATCTGTGTGGGCAAGATTTTCCTTTGAAGTCAAACTTTGAATTAGTGTCAGAGTTGAAGAAACTCAATGGAGCAAATATGTTAGAAACAGTGAAACCCCCTAACAGTAAAATGGAAAGATTCACTTATCACCATGAACTCAGACAAGTGCCTTATGAATATGTGAAGCTACCGATAAGGACAAACATCTCCAAGGAAGCCCCCCCTCATAACATTGAGATATTCGTTGGCAGTGCTTATTTTGTTTTAAGTCGAGCATTTGTTAAATATATTTTCAACAACTCCCTGGTTAAAGACTTTTTTGTCTGGTCTAAAGATACATACTCGCCTGATGAACATTTTTGGGCTACCTTAATTCGAGTACCAGGAATACCTGGGGAGATTTCTAGGTCAGCCCAGGATGTGTCTGACTTACAGAGTAAGACCCGCCTTGTCAAGTGGAATTATCATGAAGGCCTTTTGTACCCCCGATGTACTGGCTCCCACCTTCGAAGTGTGTGTATCTTTGGAGCAGCAGAATTAAGGTGGCTTATAAATGAAGGACATTGGTTTGCTAATAAATTTGACTCTAAGGTGGACCCCATCTTGATTAAATGCTTGGCAGAAAAGCTTGAAGAGCAACAGAGACAATGGATTACCTGGTCTTCAAAAAAGTTATTTATGGCTAAAAATCCCATGATTGCATCATGATAAAATCATGATAGAAATAAGGTATCTGATAAATAGAGCTAATATGGACTTGTGTGCTATACCAGGCCCAGTACCATTAGAGCTTAACCTTGTAGTTTGAGGGCCATCCAAAATTACATGCACAAAGGCGACAAGTAACCTGCATTTGGTTGGGTGTTTTTATGTTTGTTTTTCCTTGTAATCGTACGGAGCTAAATCAGAAATCTAAAAGTCAGTCATCAGATAGTTACTGAGCTCCAACTGTATGCCAGGTACTTTTACAGAAATGTTAGCAATTAAATCCAAGTTGTAATGACTTAGATAAGGCCTTCAAGGCTTGCCATAGTCACACGGCAACCTTAATATCTTAAGTTTTCCACATAGCAATCAAGATTCTACTGAAAAGCTGTTGGAGTGTGGGATAATCACATAACCACTGAAACCACCAACTTCAGGATAGTGTTTAAGTATGATGACCAACACTTCACTGTCTCTTAATTCAACTCCCTAGACTTTTAACTGTTACTAGAAGGAGAAACTCCACTACCTCAGGAAAGCTCAAAGAATCGTCCAATTTCCTGCTTACCAAAGCATAATTTACCTTTTAGTGCCTCACTCTTTCAATTCAGAGTCAGAAGACTCTGTTGGCGGGGCATTTATAGTGTAGGATGTTAGAGAGGCTGGGTAGGGGGCAAGGGGATTGGGACAGGTGGTGCCTGAAGACCAACAGGGATTTATAGGACTTTTGCATCATGTTACACGATGGTTTCATGAATGGTCTCCTTTTTAATTCAATGAATTCTTTAAAACACATTTACTGATTCAAAATAAGAACTTGATTAATAGCTCAAAGTATCACACTCCTAAACTTTAAACCTAAATCTTCTAGCTCATAGATTATCATTTTATGTAAGTTGTTTACAATGGAATTAGTATAATTTTGTTTTATGGAACCAGTAGGCTAAGAGTCACTGAATTTTCTCAAAATGGTTGTGTAAAATATGACAGCTTTTTAAGTTAGCTATTATGGTCACTTTAAAATTTCTGCTTACATCTCCAGTAACTATCCAAGTAGAATCCAAACTTAAATTTATGAAAGCTCTAAGCACGCTGAAGTCCTTTCACCTTAGATACAAGAGAGAAAAAGTTAATTTTCTTAAGGACTTAGCAAGAATATTCATTAGTGTTATTTTGTAAAACCACTTTAGAAAACTACCAAATGAAACAAATAGACATCTATTTTAATGTCACTGTATTGTGCTGGAGGGACAGGAGCAGGGTCCCGAGAGCAGGTTGTAACATTTTTTATGTGTCTTAAGAGATCGTGGAGCTCATGTAAAAGTTTCTTACTGATCTTACATTTCAGTGTCTGCCCCAGTATCTGCATAACGGTGCAGTAATGAAGGCCAAAAGGAGAAACTATTTGGAGGACTAAAGTATTTAAGTATTTTTTAATTGTCTGTGTTCTACATGTGAAATGCACCTTGCTTGTTTTGAAGTGTAGGATACTGTCAAGTGGCACCACTTCTCTCCCTTTTTTCTCTGGAACCCGTTTTCTTCCTCTTTCCCCCCCACCCTCTTCAAATTACTTCATTCTCCAGAAAACGGCTATGACCAAGCCCCTGTTCTTAAAAAGAAGTAACTTGGGGATGCCTGGGTAGCTCCGTTGGTGAAGTGGCTGAGTCTTGGTTTTGGCTCAGGTCATGATCTCAGGGTTGTGACATGGAGTCTCACATGTGGCTCCATCTCAGTGAGGAGTCTGCTTAACATTCTCTCCCACTGCCCCTCCCCCCAAAAACAAATAAGTCTTTTTAAAAAATGATAAATAACTGTTGGATAGAGTTAAGTTCTGCAGAAGATATTTACCAGTTTGTTAGCTTGTGTGACTGTGACAAGCTAAATCATTTTGGTCTCTATGAACCTCAGTTTTCCTGGTCTTTAAAATACTTGGATATTGGAATGCCTGGGTGGCTCAGTGGTTGAGTGTCTGCCTTTGGCCCAGGGCATGATCCCGGGTCCTGAGATCAAATCCCCATCGGGCTTCCTGCATGGAGCCTGCTTCTCCATCTGCCTGTGTCTCTGCCTCTCTCTGTGTGTCTCTCATGAATAAATAAATAAAATCTTAAAAAAATTAAAATACAATACTTGGATGTCTACCCTGGCTTCGTCACACATTTGTGTGCGTGTGTGTGTGTGTGTGTGTCTAAGAATCAGTTGAAATAGTGTGTAAACTGGTTTGAAAATGGAGACAAACTATTGACAATAAATATCAGAGAGTAGGGGATCCCTGGGTGGCGCAGCGGTTTGGCGCCTGCCTTTGGCCCAGGGCGCGATCCTGGAGACCCAGGATCGAATCCCACGTCAGGCTCCCGGTGCATGGAGCCTGCTTCTCCCTCTGCCTGTGTCTCTGCCTCTCTCTCTCTCTCTCTCTGTGACTATCCTAAATAAATAAATAAAATATTTAAAAAAAAAAAAAAAAATATCAGAGAGTAGTTTATTTTATTTTTTTTTATGATAGTCATACAGAGAGAGAGAGGCAGAGACATAGGCAGAGGGAGAAGCAGGCTCCATGCACTGGGAGCCCGACGTGGGATTCAATCCCAGGTCTCCAGGATCGCGCCCTGGGCCAAAGGCAGGCACTAAACCGCTGCGCCACCCAGGGATCCCAAGAGTAGTCTTCTTATAAGGCTCCACTCCACCCCACTCCATTGTGAGACTTAACCATTTACCTCTTCTGGAAAATCTTTGAAATACAAAAGAAGCCACAATGGCAGGAGTGACTTCTGTAAATGAATCCAGGTACAAAGAAACCCCTGTTACTTCATCAGGGGTTCTTTTTAAGCCAATAGGATTAGCAATTTGATCCAGTGGCATTGATCAGTCTTTCCTACCTTCTAGGCCTAAATACATAAGGTCCCCCTGAAATCTTGGTTTTTATGCCTGTGGCTATCAGAATAAGTATCGATCTCCTGGTCCAGTATCTTAGCTCCTCATGAGAAATGATTCTATCCCTTATTAATTGGGAAGTTTTCCAGTTATTAATCACTTTCATGCCATATTCAAATGAAACATAGCTCCACAAAGAGGTGGCAGTGCCTTTTTGTCCCCATTGGCACATTTCTGGGATTCAATTCAACATTTCGGGGAGCTTGTCAGGTCATCTCTTTTGTCTTGGGAATCCTAGAGTTTCCTTACATGTCTTTGAACCTCTTTCAGACCTGATTTTTCTGCTAAAACCTCTTGGTATGATTTTTTTCTGGTCTAGAAAATGTCCTACAGTCTGTGTTTTAAAATCATTCTTTGCATAGTATTTAGTGAATCTAGAGTCTAAGTTATTTGGCAATGAAACCAGGACCTTGAAATTTGTAAGTTATATTAGATATTAATAATGAAAGAGCTACTAAAGTATATCTACATTATGTGAATAATCTATAACATTATAATATTTAAAGATCAATGTTGCTGCTATTGTTAATGTTTTGGTTATTCTAAGCGAAATATATATATATATGTGTATATATATATATATATAAGTTTAAATTTACAGACTTAAATTTTGAAGATTTCTCTTGCCTTCTAGAATATGAATATTATACATACATATATATATTTTGACATTTCATGAAAAAAATGACAATCTTTTTTGGGAATGGAATGTGAATGTACTATGTGTATGTGACAGCTGTTTTTATTGTTGTTTCTTACCATTTTTGAAAGACACATTTCCCATTATATGAGTTTTAAATAGAGTGGTGTTGCATTTTGGTATTTTGCTGCTAGGAGATGCTAATTCTCTAGTATCGTAAATTAAAATGTGCTCTGAAAACTAAACCCCTGGATTTCGTGATGTTTCCTTTCTCTGGCTGTACTGGTTTCCCACAAAGCCTGTTTTAATTTATGATGCTTGCCCAATACTGGAAAAGCACGGTTAATTTCACTTCGGGGTAAAAGAATTCATTGTGTATATTATACACAAAATATGGGTTCCTGAACTTGAGTTGTTTAATTTGAAGGAATCTTCCAGGATCTCTGTCTTCAGTCTCCTTCAGATTGACTTTCCTTCTAAGATGAGTTAGTGAGACAAGTATTTTTGTTTGCTCTATTGCTTTATGGAAGTTATGTATAGGATAGGTTGAGCTTTTCATCTTGGGTCCCTCGGTCCCTGGAGAATCAAGATTCTTCTTCTGTCCACACCAGGACTCCTGCCTTGGTGTGAGTCCCCTTGACTGTCGTTCCACCAGGGCCCTCAGGTTTGGTTGGTGGCCGATTCCTGATGAACTTCTCTTGTGTTCTGAATAACACCACCTTTCCTACCTCTACTAAGCTAAGGACTATTTGACATCACTGAAACCTATGCTTCCCACCCTCTCTAAAAAATCATTCTGGCCAGTTTTCCTCTGTTACCCTTTCTAAAGCTGGAAGAGTCACCAACCTCCCTAACTGGCAAGGAGTATGCATGTCATGCTCACAAATCACTATCCATGCCAAGGAGTAAGGCCATTTTGGGAATCTTAAACATATTAAAATTTAACATTTACTCTTCACCTATGGTTAATTCTTGCTCTTGCCAAACTGGACAACCATGCAAATCCACAGTAATCTTATGGAAGGATTTGGACAGTTTTTGGTAGTGGTTGGGGGTAAGGGGTATTTGGCATCATACTTTAGACCTGTGGGCTTGATTGCTAGATAATCAGTTCTATCTATATATTTTTTATTTCCTTTGGGATCTACAAATCTACACATGAATTAGGACAACTGCTTTCTCATTTCATGAAAATGATTATGCAGAAACCCTGGCAGGAGAGAGCAGATGATTGCAAATTTATTCCCACTCCTAGAAAAAATATTCCTGAGTGGATGCATAACAGCTCGAGCTTTGCTTCGAAGACTAATGAACAATGTATCAACACAAATGGGTATGTTCGTCTGGCCTCAGATGTGGCTTTCAAATAGAGCAGCAGAGTCCTTTCTGGGAGTACCTGGGATTGAATCATGGAGAAGACAAACAGCCAGAAGAGAATTTGAGGAAAAATTATGGTCAGTGATTTGGGTGAATTTATTTTACTTTTTTTTGTTGTCATTGTTGCCATTGTTTCTTATAGCATAAAAGAAATGTGTAGAATAATCATGTATATTCATAATTCTAACATCCTGATAAAACCATTATAGTTCTCTGAATATTCTTCTTTTAACATTTAAATTTAATTAATTAACATATAGTAAATTATTAGTTTCACAGGTAGAGTTCAGTGATTCATCAGTTGCATAGAATGAACACACAGTGCTCATCACATCAGGTGTCCTTAATACCCATCACCTGGGTACTCCATCCTCCACCCCTTCCCCTTCAGCAACTCTCTGTTTCCTATGATTAAAAGTCTCTTACAGTTTGTCTCCCTCTCTGATTATATCTTGTTTTATTTTTCTCTCCCTTCTCTTCCCTATGCTCCTCTGTTTTGTTTCTTAAATTCCACATATGAGTGAAATTATGTAATTGTTTCTGATTGACTTACTTAGCTTAGCATAATACTCTCTAGCTCCAACCATGTCATTGCAAATGGCAGGATTTCATTTTTTCTTTTTTTTCCGATTTTATTTTATTTTTTTTATAATAAATTTATTTTTTATTGGTGTTCAATTTACCAACATACAGAATAACACCCAGTGCTCATCCCATCAAGTGCCCCCCTCAGTGCCCATCACCCATTCACCCCCACCCCCCGCCCTCCTCCCCTTCCATCACTCCTAGTTCATTTCCCAGAGTTAGGAAACTCTGTCTCCCTTTCTGATATTTCCCACACATTTCTTCTCCCTTCCCTTATATTCCCTTTCACTATTATTTATATTCCCCAAATGAATGAGAACATACAATGTTTGTCCTTCTCCGATGATTTCATTTTTTCGATGGCAAATAATATTCCGATAGATGATAGATAGATAGATAGATAGATAGATAGATAGATAGATAGATAATAGATAGATACCACCTCTTCTTTATCCATTTATCTATCAATGGACATCTGGGTTCTACCCATAGTTGGGCTATTGTGGACATTGTTTTTATAAACACTGGGATGCAGGTGCCCCTTCGGATCACTATATTTGTATCTTTGAGGTAAATCCCCAGTAGTGCAATTGCTAGGTTATAGGGCAGCTCTATTTTCAACTTTTTGAGGAAACTCCACACTGTTTTCCAGAGTGGCTGCACCAGTTTGCATTCCCACCAAAGAGCACGAGGGCTCCCCTTTCTCTGCTCTGAATGCTTTTTTAATCTTATCTACACACATATGCACTTTTTGTCTCTCTGCTCACCATCAGTATATTTGCAATCACTTTCACATGTTCCTGCATGACCTTTATGGCTATCTAATGGTCATACCATAGTTCACTCAGCCTTTCCTTTATTATAGGACATTTGGATTGTAAATTACCTAACTTTTTTCCTTTGCTGTCATATACAACAGTGCTGTGAACAGCTTTATACATACATATATACATATATACAGCTTCTCCTTTCCTTGAATTACTTTCTGAAAAGGGAATTATAATTCTAAAGAGAATAGATTTCTTTTTTTTTCTGATTGCTTCTCATATGTTACATATTCTTTGATATAGCCCCCTGTCAAAGAATTGCATAGGACATTTGGTTGGAATATATCAAACACAGCCTCAACCTATGTGAAATAAACTATATATATTTATTATTATAAATGTTCTGATTCTCAAAGTGAGCAAAGACCTTTGTCTAAAGCAAGGATACAACCATTCCTCTAACAGATCAAAGAAGATGTTTTAATGTATGATTAGTGAGGGGCTCGTTCAGAATAGTATTCCCAAAGCTTTACGTTTGATGTTTAACTCTACTCCAGGAAGACTCTAAAGGCTGCTGGATCCTTCTAGTACCCAGTCTCCATGGGTTCTGCATATTTTTAGTCTGAGCAATAATATGACTAACTGTTATTTCCCAGCCTTCCTTTCAACTAGGGATAGCAAATAAGAAAAAGCAGAATCCACTGGATGGGGCATCTGAGAATATACTCAAACATGGCTTACCTGGTTCACCTTCCCTCCACCTCTCTTGCTTTTTCCTACTGTCTAGAATGTATTTGTAGTAGCTCGAATTTCAGCTGCCATTTTAAAACTCTGGGGAAGCAAGTTCTAGGGCAAGCAGAGAGTGAAAATAGGACATTTGAACCATCCAAGACCACCTACTTTGTCTTCTTTTATGGGTGAAAAAAGCTTGATATATGCTTTAAACTACTGTTACCTCGGGTCTTGGTTACTAACAGTGGAACATGATTCCTAACTTAGGGTATTTTCCTAAGACGATGGTTTTCAAACTTCAGTCTGCAGCAGAATCACTTAGAGGGCTTGTTAAAACACATTGCTCCCCCTCTCCTCTGTTCAATTCTTCCTCAAGTGGAGTGGTGGAGGGAGAGGAGAATTCACTGATGCTCTTTTAGACCACACTTTAAGAACCACTATTAGGGTATCTCTCCTGAAATTGTTTCTTTAGACTGGAAACATTTGGTCAAGTTAGCATTTAGAAAGCACCAAATATTACAATAAGCACACACATCTCCAGATTCTAAATAACTGAGATCAGAAGTTCAGAAATAAGTTAAATGCTCTGCCTTGTGTGCACTCTTTACATTATTAAGGGGTTGATTATATGTTTTTAATAACAATTAAAGTTGATATATTTCCCTAACTGTCCTCCTAAAATTTTAGGTCCTCCTAAAATTATTTTCAACCACGTTGCTGCCTCATTTGGAATCATTGTATGAAATGTAATAAAAACAAATGAATTTTGGGGGTATGATTAACCTGAAATTGCTGTACTGAAGTCTAAAATTCAGACCTGGGTGTGAATTCTCTTCAAGATGTATGCTGGTGAGACAAAGTATCTGGATGGAATTTTTCAGAGCATTTCAATGTGACAGTCCAAAAAAATTTTTAAATATTGAAACAGGGAGCTGTATCATTCTAACTTCACCATTTCAAGCTGCTACAGGACAGCCAATGCCAAATAGATACAAAGTTATATGTCATCTTATAGATGTTTCTAAGTTTCTACTTCAACCATGGGTGGATGCTCAAAAAATAAATAAATAAAATAAATAAAATTTTAAAAAGACCTAGAAAACTCAGCAAAATGTATCTGCAAAGGACACTAGCTCCTACTTTTTCTATTGTTTTAAGCAGCCACATGGAACAGGAAAGTTTCATTGCAATAATTCTGGTCCATGATTTAATTTACCCTCAATGGCTACTAATAATTTATTGATCCAGTTTTACAGGTAGTTTCACCAGGTGCTGTTGGGAAGGCTACCTCCTCAGGAGGTCAGGAGTCCGACACGGAAGGGAAGTGGAGTGGTGTTCAGTTCACACTGGAGTAGGTCAGAGCTTCAGATATTTCTTCAGGATGATGAAGATAGAGAATGTCTCATAAATCTGAATGTATTTGCTTAGAGACAGATTAGACCATTGGAGAATTAGAGACTGAATGTGGGAAAAAAATAAGGAGCCCACAGGAGAACAAAAAGTCGTGCAGCTATGGCTCAGTTAGAGATACTGTTTACATGGTCATGATCATATAATGTTAATCACGTAATATTTAACATGTGACTTTTAAATCCTGATCTAGTCAACATGATACTGATTCAGTTTATTGTGAATTTGAGGGGATAGAAAGGATGAATATGTGGGCTGGGCAGTGTAGGTATGTGTGTGAAAGATACTCTCTCTCATGGTAGGAATCAACAGATTATGCCTAAAACTGAAAAATCAAGTATAGCAATATAAAAATGTGATTTGGGTAGGTAGAAATAAAACTGAAAGAACCAGTTCAGAGAGTTGAAACTAGTTGCCACTGAAGAAGGGAAATGGGGGAAGAAATGGAAATTGCTGATTTTTTTTTTTTTTTTTGCAACAAACTTTGCAATCAGCTCTATAAACTTAAACATAAGCTGGAAAAAAGCCAATTAAGCAACCAGGAGGGAAAAAGATGTAATCTGCAAGCAAAGATGGTTTATAACAACCAGAGGGCTCGTAAAGGTGGCTATCACTTGGGTCTACTGAGCCTTTCTCCTTCCCGAGTCTTCAGAAAACAGTCCTCCTGGCTACAGAACAGATAGGCATGGGCTTGACTGCCATAGTGATCGGTCTATGGTGTGGACACATGACCTAAATTAGGCTAATCAGGGTTCCTGGGACCTTGCAAATTCCTGCCAGGGGATAACCTCTTGCTCCTGAAAAGAAAGCAAAGAGGCTGATCCATTTTTAAAAAAGAAAAGAGAGAGAAAGAGAGAGAGAACCTCTTGTTTCTCTCTGATCACAAAAACCTCAGGATATGGGCCCACTAGCCACGGGCAGCCCTGTACCGCACCACACCTGGACAAGGTTGTATCAATGAAGTCTGTGCCAAAAGGAACAGATTAGGAATAGAGGACAGAAAGGATCCTCAAGGTGTTTAAGGAAATGAATCTAGTCTTTCTTGAGACCAGTTCCTCTACCCTCTGGTCAGTTAGCCCAACTAAAGCCCTCCTTTTGTTTGTTTAAGGAAGACTGGGTTGAGTTTCTTTTGGTTGTGGTCATAAATACTAATAATATACCATAGAATACCATCAAACAAAACTTTAAACATTTTATTATGAAACATTTCAAATAAACATAAAAATAGAGAGATGGCATGATAAATCCTCATTACTCAGCCTCACATTTACTAGTATTTTGACAATCTTGTTTTCCCCAGAATATTTTAAAAGAAAATCCCAGAGAGGGGTGGTGGGACAAGGGTAACTGAGTGATGAACATTAAGGAGGGTGCCTGATGTAATGAGCACTGGGTGTTATATAAGACTGAGGAATCACTGACCTCTACCTCTGAAACCAATAATACATTATATGTTAATTAATTGAATTTAAATAAAAAAAATTTTAAGTAAAAAAAAAAAAAATCCCAGACATATTACCTCACTTAGCTCCTATAGTCCACTTGTGCTTTATGCTCTGGTCCTGGTGAGTGGAAAAGTGCCAGACACATGCCTGGTTTGTCCATTTTTGAACCATATTATGCAATTGCTGTTTTTATAGATCAACAGCAATATTAGATGGTCTTACCTAATACTTCAATATAAATCTAAGTGTTAAAGATCTTTTTTTAAACCTGACCATTATGTCATTACCACACCTAACAAAATTAACAATTCCTTAGTATGTAACACTGAGTTCATTTTCAAAATTTCCCAGTTGCATCGAATATATCTTTGTAGCCACCATTTGTTTAAATGAGGATCCAAATAAGTTCTGAGCAGTAATTTGTTCAGATTCACTTTTTAAGGGGCACCTAAGTGGCTCACTTGGTTAAGTAGACAACCCTTGATTTCAGGTCAGGTCATGATCTTGGAGTCCTGGGATCAAGACCCACGTGGGCTCCACACTCAGCATGAAGTCAGCTTGAGGATGCTTTTTCACTCTCCCTCTGCTCCTCCCCCTACTCACTCACACTGTCTCTCTAAAATAAATTAATAAATCTTTTAAAAATAATAATAAAATAAAATAACATTTCTTGCGTTATTATTCTCATTTAGCACTCTCGAAGAAATATGGAATGGTGAACAGTCTTCTGACAAAAAAAGCCAAAAGAATCAGATCGCAGTTCCTTCTCAGATATTATTAGATTCAATACTATTTAATGTTATATGTTAAATATATTAAATACATATAAATATATATTAAAAATATACCATAGGTACATGTGTGTATGTGTACATCACTCTGCCAAGCATGGTACTCTTTCTTTCAAATCCTACATTTACTGTTATGAATGGTTGCCTATATCATCTTTATTTTGTAGATGATGAAGAACCCTAAGGAAACCAACAGGCTTGTCCAAGGTCACCAGCTAATAAGCAGCAGGGCTGAGTTTGAAATTGAGGCTTTGTGGCTCCAAAGGCCAAGCTCTCAGCCACTTAACACCACCTTTGCTTTATGCACTGGTCCAGGGTTGAGGAATTCATCCGTGGGCCTTGGGGGCAGTGGACATTTGGGGCCATTGTTGCTTTTCCTCTGCTAGTCACTCTGTGGGAGGCCACCAGCTCTCTCCGTAGTGCTCCCCCTGCCCGCCCTGAGCTGCCTTGACCTGTGCTCTTCCCCCCTCACTGCCTTACTCTCTGCGGCGTTCTCTCGGCCTCATGCTCGAATCTGCTTTTCCACCGAAGCCACTTCCAATCCTGCCAAGCCTAGCCTCCAAGTTAATCTCAATTCTTCAACTATAACCTTCAATTAATTCAGTTAGTGCTGTTTTTACTCCTCTATAGCCAATGAGGCCTATAGCGGTGTTTCAGACTAAAGGGGCCCAAGCCCCTTTCCCTATTGGAAGATCTAATTCTCTGTATTTCAGATACATTCCCTTGGGCAATGACAGCAGGCAGGCCGTCTATGCGGGCCGCGTGGGACTTGTCCACCGACACCATGTGTTCAGCAGGGTGCTGGGCTCGCATCACACTTCTCAGGGAGCCATCTGCTTCAGGATTATAGGAGAATCATCTCATCAGAGCTTCTCAAATTTTAATGTGCACAGAAATCACCTGTAGATCTTGTTAAAATGAAAATTCTGCTTTGGTCAGGCTGGGTAGGGCCTGAGGCGCTGCCTCTCTGACCAGTTCCCAACTGATACCCGTGCTGCCTGGCCATGGACCATCCTCTGAAGAGCAAGAACCTAGGTCACTGGTTCTCCGCACCAATTACACATCAGAAGACACTAGAGTGTGTCTGATTAGGGAAAACCTAGGTGCAGGAGGCTAAGAAAGCTCCCAAGGGGATTCCAATGACCAACCAGAGTAGAAAACTGCCCATGTGGAGGCAGAAGTGGCAGCAAGAGCTGCATGGCCAGGTGAGTGCACACCTGGCCAGGTGGAAGAGGTGAGGCGGGGCAGGAAGGCGGAACTCCTGGCTCCTGATTGTCTTGATTTCCAGGGCTTCCCACCTCTCCTCACTGACCCTCACCTTCTCCCTCTCTCTTGTTGTCCCCCTACCAATCCATCCTCTTCCAAACAATCTCAGTGAGAAGAAAACTGAACAAACTGAAAACCAACAACCTTTTCTGGATCCCTGAGAGGACGGATGTCACAGGCGCACTGTCCCCTTGAAACTCAGAGAGACAGCCAAATACAGAGGGGTCACCAACTTAGCCGGAGCAGCAATCCACAGCTGTAGCCTGTGCCACTTCGATAAGTGGCACGTTGCTGGGGGCTCGGTTGGGGACAGGCTTGAGAGGTCAAAGTTCTGGGAGGAACTCCAGGGGGACGCTACACTTGTGTTGATCTCCAGGAGCCCCATCAGCTTCTCGGGGTGAAGGTGGGAGGAAATTCTCCTTGTGCTTCAGCACGCGGGGCCCAGAGGGGGGCATGTGCTTCTGGGCAATAAGTATTTCTGAGAAAGAGATTGGAATTTAAGAACCTTGACATCGAGATGCTTGCAATTCAGCAGTTAGTGATAAGTTACTGCGCGTTAAGCACCGTGCTTTGTGCTGGGGACTGGGGATGAGGCGGACTAGGTCCTTCCCAGGGGCTCGCCGTCTAGGGGACGTGGCCGTGTGTGCACGGCTCTGCCAGAGAGTTTGGTACCTGCTGCCCCACAGGTTTTGTCTCGGCTTCTTTTTTTTTTTTTTTTAAGATTTTATTTATTAAAAAAAAAAGATTTTATTTATTCATGAGAGACACACAGAGAGAAAGAGAGGCAGAGACACAGGCTCCATGCCGGGAGCCCAACGCGGGACTCGATCCCAGGTCTCCAGGATCATGCCCTGGGACAAAGGCAGGCGCTAAACCACTGAGCCATCCGGGCTGCCCTTGGCTCCCGTTATAGTAATAGAATTCTTCTTCCTCCCTAAGGACGTATTTCCCAAAAGAAAGATCATCATATTTCCTAGCCTCCCTGGCAAGGTAGGTGTAATCATGTGATAAAGAAGTGGCCAAAGGGATATAGTGGAAGTTTTACGTGCACGTTTATGTGCACATGCACTTTCTGAGGAGTGTCCTTAAATTGAGCCGATGTCCAAGACCTCCACCCATCACTGAATATGACCTTATTTGAAGGGAGAGTGTTTGCAGATATAATTAAGTTAGGAATCTAGAGGTAAGAGGCGCCTGGGTGGCTCAGTAGATTGTCTGACTGGCTCAGGTCATGATCTCAGGGTCCTGGGATCAAACCGAGTGTTGGGCTCAGCAGGGAATCTGCTTTTCTCTCTCCTTCTGCTCCTCCCCTCACTCATTCTCTCTCTCTCTCAAGTAAATGAATGAAATCTTAAAAAAAAAAGAGGACCTAGAGGAGGTGAGACTATCCTGGATATGAAGGCCAGCAGCTCTCTCGCTCTCCCCTTTTCTCTTTCTCTGTCTAGAAAGCAGATAAAAAAACTGGACCAAAGTAGGCATCTTGGATAACAAGGTAGAAGCCTCAACCAAGAGTCTGGGTTCCTGATGATTGTAGAGTTGCCATGCCATAGCAGCCTACATTTAATAAACAGAGATAAACAGATTTCTAATTTGGCTAAACCTTTGTTATTTCTGGATTTCTGTCTTTTGCCTTTTTTTTTTTTTTTTTTACCAACAAACCAACTAGCCACAATAAATTTTTTTCTTTTTAGGGCTCTCATAAATATTAAAAATATGAAACAACATATTATGTGCATTCCACTTGACTTAAAACAAAATATAAACTCCTTACGAAACAAAGGCCCTGTGTGATCTGACCCCAGGCCACTCCTCCAATCTCATCTGAAGCCATTTTGCCCGAGCAGGGCACATGGTATACTTAAGCTTTCCCTACCTATACATTCTGTCATCATTCCACAGAAAAACTGGATGGCCTGTTATGCACCAGATACTATGCTCAGAACAGCAAAAAACAGTCAAAGAACCTGCCCTTAGAGCCTTTTTTTGTTTCTGTTCTACTTATAAGTCCTTTTATATTCCGACTTGGAGCCTTGGCCCACACTGGAGTGTCAGTCTGGGGCAGCAGCGTCCAACAGAAGTCCCTGCAGCGCTGCCCAGCGGGGGCCCAGCCCCACGCAGCCCAAGTGCACAGGACAGCTCTTGCTCACTCTACTCCCTGCAGCAAATAGCCAGCTCCATGAGGTGGTTTTAGGAGTCAGCCATGCATTTTCCAACCGAGAGATGGAGCCTGTATTCCGTCTCCTTGACTCTGGGTGAGCTTGTGACAGACGGCGGAGGTGATTTTTAGTGATTTTACCTAGGCCAGGTAGGAAAAGCCTCTGGCTGCTCTCTTGAAGGCTGTGCTCTTGGGACCCTTGCCACCAGGAAGCTCTGTCTCCAAACCTCAGTAATAGTGCGAGAAGGTGAAACCTCGTAAAGAGGCCACCTGGTGCTGCGAGGTCCCTGAGGTGGCTCAGCATAGTTAACTCTAGTAGTTCCCTGTGGCTGCCATCAAACATGACCACAAATTTGGTGGCTTGAGACAACAGAAATTCATTCTCTGGCAGTTCTGAGATCTGACAGAAACCTGAAATCAGGGTGTCAGTGGGTGCTGCTCTCTTCTGGGATCTCTGAGAGAAAATTTGACCCATTCCTGCCTCGAAGTTTCTGGTGGTAGTCACCCATTCTTGGCACTCTTGACGGTCTTGTAGACCCGTCTCTCCAGTCTCTGGCTCCTTCCTCACTTTCCCTTCTTCCCTGTGTTTCTCCTCCTAACTTACCCCCTGCTTTCTTTTAGGAGGACACTGGCTATTGCCTTTAGGGCCCACCTGAAATCCACAATGTTCTCAACTCAAGTTCCCAGACTTGATCCCATCTGCAAAGATCCATTCTCCAGATCAGGTCCTAGTCACAAGTAGTGACGGTAGCACTTGAGCATATGTCTTTGGAGCCAATGCTCAGCCCACTATAGTACCAGCCATGTGGATGAGGAAGCCCAGAGAGGATTCCAGCCCCGGGCTGTTTGAATTATTCCCAGACATTCTCATTTTCCCAACAGAGACTCTAAATGTGAAGCAGAAATAAGCTGTTGTCACCATGCTCTTTGAAATCCCGAGCTGGAGAATTTTTGAGCATGCAGTGGTTTTCTATGCCACTAGGTATGCGATGGTTTGTCATGCAGTTATAAATAATTGGAAATTCCTAATCCTAACTTAGAAGTCCCAGATCAAATAACATCTCTCCAGAGAGGCCACAGTCTAAATGATATTCTCTTGACTTTTCCTGTATGGCACTTACTACAATCTGTAATTCCATACGTAGTGGTTTTCTTTTTTAAACCCGTGTCTCCCCAACTAGACTGAAATTCCATGAGGACAGGGACGTAGTGCATCATCCAGCGCCCTGTTGTGCGTTTGCAGCAGCCACACAGTAAACATCCAGCGAGTGGGTGTTGAACACTGACATTCTGAGCTTTCTGTGACTGAAGCTACAATTGCTGGTTTGTCCTCTGAACTGATGCAGCTCTTGGAAAACATTGTGTATTTTGCCTTTTTGCTTCTGCAGATTAGATAGCATAGACTGCAAGCAAGTGGAAAGCAAAATGTTCAGTTTCAAAGAGCCAAACATTAATTCTTGCTGTTTCAGATCTTTGCATTTGAGTAACTGCTGTGGTTTTTAACTGTGGTGAAAACAAACGAACGTGAAAGGCAGAGCTGGTCAGATAGCCAGCCTATGAGGAAACCTCTGCAGCTATTTTTTCTTTTTTTTTTTTTAAATGAGAGAGAGAGGCAGAGACCCAGGCAGAGGAAGAAGCAGGCTCCATGCAGGGAGCCCGACGTGGGACTCGGTCCCGGGCTCCAGGGCCACCATGCCCTGGGCCCAAGGCGGCGCTAATCTGCTGAGCCACCCAGGGACCCCCCCTCTGCAGCTCTTTAATGAGCACCGGTGTGTCCACAGAATGACCTGAAGGTGTCCTGGCATGTCAGTGAGAATCTCATGACACCTCCTTTCATGAAATGAAATCCTAATGACAAACCAAAATTGAATAGACTCTCCCTGACATCTTAGCCATTATCCAACTTGTTCTAGAAAGTCCATTGGTGCAAATTTTGTTATTTTCCTTGGAATAAAAGCAAAAATAGGACTTGAATGAAAAAGCGAAACATGCTAATGCCACGCCAGATAAAACTTCTGACCAGTGTAACAGCCGAGTTGATCAGCTGTGACAGAGATGCCTGCAAATTGGAAACGTCGAGTATCTAGACCTTGATTGAGAAAGTCTGCCGATCTCTGAAAGCTCTGAAAGGACTAGGTTACCCATAAGGCTATTTTGATTGTGGTCTGATTGAAATATTTCTGAGGACTAGACAACTCCCTTCACTTTGATTTCCTCTATCAAGCAACCTGAATGTAATTAGATTCCTTGAATCTGTTTCTCTATTAAGTGTAGACTTGGTAACATGAATTTCCAATAGCCTTCACGCTTAGAGTTTTCACTAAATGGGCCCTCTGGTATGGCCCCTTACAAAGTCACCCCGGGGAACTCCAGTTTTCCAGGGCTCTAGCTTCCCTGGACATTATGGCTGCACCTGCCCTGTACTTTTTATCTCTAGGCCTCTTGCCCTTTTATTATTATTTTTTTTACTTATTGAACAAATAAATGAAGAATTTTAAAAATCAAACAGAAATACAGGGTTAAAACAAAAAATAATAGTCACTCCCCAAGGCCCTCCTGATCTTCACTCCCACCACCCAGAGCAACCACTTTCAAATCTTTTCAGTTTTTCTACTTGCCTTCATAATTCTAAAGAATTGCTGCATAGGGACGTCTGGGTGGCTCAGTGGTTGAGCATCTGCCTTTGGCTCAGGTCGTGATCCCGGGGTTCTGGGGCCAAGTCCTGCATCGTGCTCCCCCACAGGGAGCCTGCTTCTCTGCCTCTCTCTCTCCGTGTCTCTGCCTCTCTCTGTGTCTCATGAATAGATAAATAAAATCTTCAAAAAAAAAAAAAAACATGCTAAATAAAAACTCATTGCAGTACAGTCACTCACATCAAGTAAGTAATCAGGTCCCTTTGCCGCCTCCTCTGCACATTCCCTTGCCGCGTCCCACTCCTGTTCTACGCTGATCGTCCTCTGGGCTGGCTGCAGAGCTGTGACCCTGGACTTCCCCACCTCCAGCATTTTCCAGTGGGTTCCCACAATCTCTTGTTCAAGATGCCTCATCTTCTGGTCCCTGTATTTTCCCCTGGGTTGTCACTGTGATTGATGGGGCACATCCTTCTGCTGCTTCATGAGACTGAATGGAGGGTCAAATTTTTGTTGCTGTGTGGGTTAGGAAATATTTTTATTATACCTTTAAATTCACCTGATAGTTCATCAGGGTATGAATCTCCAGGTGACGACCATGTCTTAGAAGCTGTGGGCACTAGCGCTGTCTGTGGCCCTGCCTCTCCTGTGCTATTGGGAGCATCTCCTCTCATTTGCAGAGGCATCCGGAGATTTAGTCATGACTTACCTGGTGAGGATCTTTCCTTAATTTATTGAGCTGTGTCATCAGTGGGCCTTTTAAATCCAGAGGCTCATGCTCCTATTTGGGAAATCTTCTTTTCTTTTTCCATAATTTCCTGTCCTTCATTTTTTCCCCTGTTCTTTTTTTTCCCTAAAGACTTTGAATTGAAAATTTGGGCTCTCTTGATTGATCCTGTGGTGATTTTGTCTCTTCTCCGGTATTTTCTCTCTCCTTGTCTTTTTGTCTGAAAAATTTCCTCAACTCTACCTTTCATGCTTTATACTGAATTTTTTCTTTCTTTTAGCATATTTTTAATTTCCAAAACTTTCTTATTCCCTGCGTTAAAAAAAAAAAATCATGGCCTTCTGTGATTTCGGGGATGCAGTATCTTCTCGGTGGTTTTTAGGCTTTTCATTAAAGTTTTTTTTTTTTTTTAACTTTGTTCTCTGCGTTAGCTGGGTGGTTTGTTTGGGTTTTTTTGTTTGTTTGTTTGTTTCTGGGTTTTTTTGTTTTGTTTTTTGGTTCCTCTTCCCCTTTTATTTCAGTGTCTGTGTTTTGTCCTGGGGCTCCCTCAATCTGGTAATCCAATGCTCCACTTAAGAGTGGAGCACTTGGGGTGCCTGGGTGGCTCAGTGGTTGAGCATCTGCCTTTGGCTCAGGGCGTGATCCCGGGGTCTTGGAATCGAGTCCTGCATCGGGCTCCCCGCAAGGAGCCTGCTTCTCCCTCTGCCTCTCTCTGTGTGTCTCTCATGAATAAATAAAATATTTTAAAAAGTCCCTTCTGGTTATTGTGGCACAGCACCATCAGCAGCAGTCCCCCAAGATGCCCTGTATGAGGCGGTGCAGGAAGTCCTGCATGGGAGCCAGTACGAGCACCCATGTTTTGGGGGATGGTGGAACTGTACATCAGCTTGAGGAATTAAGACCTTAGAAGGACAAACTCTTCTCAGGCACCATAAGGCTTAACTCCATTCCTTGCCCCCAAATTCTCCACATGTGCCTGGGGGGAGCAGCAGTGCTATGGTGAGGCCGAGCCTGTGGGCATTCCCCCATGGACACTGAGGCACTGAAGGAACTCAACAAGAATAAAAAATTAGTCAAGAAGCTGGCCAAGACATATAATGCCTTTCCTTTCCTTTCCTTTCCTTTCCTTTCCTTTCCTTTCCTTTCCTTTCCTTTCCTTTCCTTTCCTTTCCTTTCCTTTCTTCTTTCTTCTTTCTTCTTTCTTCTTTCCTTTCCTTTCCTTTCCTTTCCTTTCCTTTTTTTTCCTTTTCTTTTTTTCTTTTTTTTTTTTTTTTTGGCTTCAGAATCTCTGATCCAGCAGATCCCATGAATCTTGGGCCCAGGCCTGAATCAGCCTGGCCAGTTCCCATTCTTGCTGACCCACAAGGAGAACATGGTGGCCAAAGTGGATGAAGTAAAGTCCAGAATCAAATTCCAGATGAAAAAGGTACTGTGTCTGGCCTTGGCCATGGCTGCGTGGAGGTGACACATAATGAGGTTGTGTACCATATCCGCTTCGCTCTCAATTTCCTGGTGTCATTACTCTGGAAGAACTGCCAGCGCCTCTGGGCTTTGAACCTGGAGAGCACCATGGGCGAGGCCCAGCATCTGCGCTAAGGCACAGCTTAATAAACCCTAGTGCTGCAGAAAGAGAAAGAGTGGGGCGCTTACTGTGCTCTCATGGATAAGATGATTCAGAAGTACCTGCCGCAACAAACAATTCGAAAATTGGCAACAACGTATACATATAAAACAACAACAGTTTTCAGGCTTGGACAATAGGCAACACAAAACTGAGAAAGGGAAAAAATGAGGTGAGCCTTACCACCACCTAGGCTTTCTGCCTGCGAGAAATTACCAGACTGTGGTGCAAAAGGAGAAGCCTAGATAGAGACTGGAGTATAGAAAGATCAAGGTAGCTAAACTTTCCAGACCAGAGTACTTAAAAGGCAGGAGTTACACAGACCTCCAGATATCCACATAGGGTCTCTCTTGAGATTTAGGCTCGATACTGATCTTATTTATGCCTATGGTGCAGTCCCACTAGTCTGGACAACAACTTCCAAGAAAGGAATACTTGACAGGGAGCCACGACATAAATAAATTTCAGATCTCATAGAGGCCTGACCATTTAATTTCCCACAAGTCAGGGTAGAGAGATCTCACTGAATACCTGGGACATTCAGTAGAGACCCCAGAAGGGCCAGGCCTTAAAAGTGGGGTTCACAAGAAACAAACAATCCAATCATGAAATGAGCAAAAGACATGAACAGAAATTTCACCAAAGAAGACCTACACATGGCCACCAAGCATATGAGAAAATGCTCTGCATCACTTGTCATCAGGGAAATACAAACCAAAACCACAATGAGATCCCACCTCACACCAGTGAGAAGGGTGAAAATTAACAAGACAGGAAACCACAACTGTTGGAGAGGATGTGGAGAAAGGGGAACCCTCTTGCACTGTTGGGAAAGTGAACTGGTGCAGTCACTCTGGAAAACTGTGTGGAGGTTCCTCCAAGAGTTAAAAATAGACCTGCCCTACGACCCAGCAATTGCACTGCTGGGGATTTACCCCAAAGATACAGATGCAGTGAAAAGCCGGGACATCTGCACCCTGATGTTTATAGCAGCAATATCCACAATAGCCAAACTGTGGAAGGAGCCTCGGTGTCCATCGACAGATGATGGATAAGGAAGCTGTGGTCTGTGTATACAGTGAAATATTCCTCAGCCATCAGAAAGGACGAACACCCACCATTTGCTTTGATGTGGATGGAACTGGAGGGTATTATGTGAGTGAAGTAAGTCAGTCGGAGAAGGACAATCATTATATGGTTTGACTCATACTGAGAATATAAGAAATAGTGAAAGGGATTAAAGGGGAAAGGAGAGGAACTGAGTGGGAAAAGTTAGCGACGGACACAAAACATGAGAGACTCCTAACTCTGGGGAATGAACAAAGGGTAGTGGAAGGGGAGGTGGGCGGTGATGGGGTGACTGGATGATGGGCACTGACGGGGGCACTTGACAGGATGAGCACTGGGTGTTATACTATGTGTTGGCAAATCAAACTTCAATAATAGAAAAAAAAGTAGGGTTAAGTTGGGTTTAGGCTATTGAGTTCTCTACAGCTCTCTTAAAGGAGCTGAAAAATCAGAATTCTAATGGATCACAGTAACCCAGAAGTAACTTAAATGGCCTGCCAAGTGTTATATTCTTTAAAGGAATATAAATCCAGCATTTGGTGATAACAAATACACTATGTTTGGCATCCAGTCAAAAATCACTAGGCAAATGAAGAAGCAGGAGAATGGGACCCATCACAAGAAAGATCAGTCATTAAAAACAAGCTAGGAAACGATAGAGAAGATGAAGTTAGTGGCAAGGCCATGAAGAGAAATGAAAGATGAAAAAAATCAAACGGAGTTTTTTAGAGGGGAAAAATACCTGGAATGAAATATGTACTGGGTGGGATTAACTGACTAGTGCAGAGGAAAAGATGGATGAACTTGAGGATGTAGCAGTAGAAGCTTCCCAAGCTGAAGGGCAGCCAGAAATCCTTGCCCAGAGGCTCAATACAGTGTGGAGCCACACCAAGCTGTTCAGCGCACATGCACCGGGGGCAGAGGTTACCGGAGACACCAAAGTGGGATTAAAACTATAAGCACACCGATCTAAGACTGGCAATGAAATCCGAGTAGAAGAACCACACGGAAAAATCACAATCTAATTGCCAAAAATCAATAATAAGGAAATAATGTTCAAAGTAGCCAGAGGGGAAAAAACAAATTACACACAGAATAAAATTAAAAATTAAAGCAGGGCAGCCCAGGTGGCTCGGCGGTTTGGCGCTGCTTTCAGCCCAGGGCCTGATCCTGGGGTCCCAGGATCTAGTCCCACATCGGGCTCCCTACTTGGGGCCTGCCTCTCCCTCTGCCTGTGTCTCTGCCTCACTGTGTCTTTCATAAATAAAATCTCTAAAAAAATAAAATAACGTGTTCTAACAAAAACATACACAAATGTTCATAGCAACACTATTCACCATCACCCAAATGTAGAAGCAAACCAGGTATCTCTGAACTGAGACGTGGAAGACAAAAGGCGATGTGCGCACGCGCGGTTACTAGGCGGCCGCGGAGGGGCACGGGCGCTGCTGGCAACGGCTCGGGCTCCGCGGCTCCGCCCCAAGCGTCCCGAGGAGGCCGAGCCGCGCCGCGCTGCGCTGGGCCTCGGCGCCCGGAACACGCGGAAAGCGCAGGCGAGGTTGGCAGGAAGCGGGCAGGACGCGGGGTCCGGGCGGCGAGAACCTTCTCCAACAAGGTAGTGCTGGTGTCTGCGCAATATTGCCAACGCGGTAAATGCCCCCGAGTTCATACACTAAAATGGTAAATTTTGTTATGTCTATTTTACCGCAATAAGAAAAATAGTGTGAGGACCCCGCTGGGCGACGGTGGGTTGGCCGGATGTTGGGGACCCGGAGTGAAGGGGGGGCCAGGGTCACTGCCAGGTTCTTGGTGTACAGCAGGGTGCGGCTAAAGCCCTTCGCTGGCTCGGCGGCTCCGAAGGCAGATACTGAGCCCCCCCTCCGGGCTCATCGTGCCAGTCGCCTGAGAAGCATCCCCAAGGCAGGGCCTCCGCCCCGGCTCCTTGCGGCTGCCTAGGTCCCGGGCCTCCTGCCCTCGCGGCAGGGGAGGGGAGAGGCAGGAAAGGGGTGCAGGGACAGGCGGGGAGGAAGGGGTGCAGGGGAGAGGCGGGGAGGAAGTGCTGCAGGGAGAGGTGGAGAGGAAGGGGTGCAGGGAGGAGGGGGGAGGAAGGGGTGCAGGGATGAGGGGGGAGGGAGGGATGCAGGGATGAGGGGGGAGGGAGGGATGCAGGGAGAGGCGGGGAGGAAGGGGTGCAGGGGAGAGGCGGGGAGGAAGGGGTGTAGGGGTGAGGCGGGGAGGAAGGGGTGCAGGGAGAGGCGGGGAGGAAGGGGTGCAAGGAGAGGTGGGGAGGAAGGGGTGCAGAGGAGAGGTGGGGGAGGAAGAGGTGCAGAGAGGCGGGGAGGAAGGGGTGCAGGGGAGAGGCGGGGATGAAGGGGTGCAGGGAGAGGCGGGGAGGGAGGAGTGGAGGGATGGGGGGAGGAAGGGGTGCAGGGAGAGGCGGGGAGGAAGGGGTGCAGGGGAGAGGTGGGGAGGAAGGGGTGTAGGGGTGAGGCGGGGAGGAAGGGGTGCAGGGAGAGGCGGGGAGGAAGGGGTGCAAGGAGAGGTGGGGAGGAAGGGGTGCAGGGGATAGGTGGGGAAGAGGTGCAGGGAGAGGCAGGGAGGAAGGGGTGCAGGGGAGAGGCGGGGATGAAGGGGTGCAGGGAGAGGCAGGAAGGGCTACAGGGAGAGGCGGGGAGGAAGGGGTGCGGTGGGGGAGGAAGTGGTGCAGGGGAGGGGCCCGGCACCGGTGGCTCGGGTGGCACAGGTGGGCCGAAGGCGGGGGCGGCCAAGCGGTTCCGGGGGCACACGCGCCTCTGGAGCCAGGCCCGGATCCTGCTGGGTGTGAAACCGGGTCGCCCACGCGGTGGGTCAACATGCGGGGCCTCCCCGCGTAATTAAAGTCTGAAAAATTCTGGCAGAATTTGGGCAGAAAGGCGGAGGACGACCCCGGGGGCGGGGGAGACCCTCTGCCATCTCCACCCCTCTGGGGGCTGGGTGACTTCAATTCCTTTCATCCTCCTGAATGGGTCATTTATATTTTTCAAAATTCGATTGTTTCAATAAGTTTTCCCCAAGTCTCTGGCTTTCCGGCGTCCTCCGTGAGCCTGAGCCGGGATCTGGAGTTACTCTTCTTCGAAAGGAGGCCTCGTAGGGGGAAGGTCTCAGCGGACGTGCCCTGGGCTGGGCCAGGCCACGAAGTCAGGCCCCCAGGTGCCCCCAGGCCACTCCTGTTCGGCCAGGGTGCTGGCAGCTTGCGGAGCTGGGAGGTTTCCAGTTTCCTGTGACTTGCTGCCCTCTCCATATTCTTACTCATCTCAGCCCAGCTTTGGGGGTCAGGACAGCTTCGACATGGATGGAACTGGAGGGTATTATGCTGAGTGAAATAAGTCGATTGGAGAAGGACAAACATTATATGGTCTCATTCATTTGGGGAATATAAAAAATAGTGAAAAGGAATAAAGGGGAAAGGAGAAAGAATGAGTGGGAAATATCAGGGAGGGAGACAGAACATGAAGACTCCTAACTCTAGGAAACGAACTAGGGGTGGTGGAAGGGGAGGTGGGGGGGAAGTGAGGGGGACTGGGTGGCGGGCACTGAGGCGGGCACTTGATGGAATGAGCACTGGGTGTTATTCTGTATGTTGACAAATTGAACACCAATAAAAAATAAATTTATTAAAATAAATATAAATAAAATAATAAAAATAAAAAATAAAATAAATTCAGAAAAAGAACCAAACTCCACTCTAATTGAAGACGGTGTTTGGAAATTGCTGTATTGAACTCGGATACACATGACTACGGGCCTGCCACCTCCACATGCTTTTCAACCAAACTCTATGAGCACCGAACCTAAGGATGTTAGGAGCTAACTCCACAGGCAGCCAGGATGCGGGAGGGTCCTGCCCTGAGCTCAGCTCTCACAAGCAAGCGTGCCTAGAAGCCAGATTTCAACTAGCTGCGTTCTTGTTGGAGTGAGAACATAGCAGCATGCTATGTGAGGAGGTTCCATGAATACCGCTCTACTGCACCTGGAGACACAACCTTCCAAGCCTGCAGTTTGCCACTTGCATTCCACAAGCTTCTGACAAACCTCTCTAGTGTGGATATTCGAAACTGCATCTGCAGGCAGTGTGGAACTGGGAGGGCCAGGGTGTGAGCTCAACTCGCAGAAGGAAGTTCCCCTGGGAGAGAGCTTCCAACTAGCTTCTCAGATATGGAAGTTCGTATGTAGCTCTTATCTAAGAGAGTAATTCCTCAGAAATCGCTGGATTGAGCTAAGACACAGTTACCTCTCACAAAACTTCTGTCCTGCATTGAATGAAATCCTGTGAAAGCTAAGCATACAGGCAGTCAGCATGTGGCAGGTACAGGCCATAAGCTCAACTCTCAGGAGTGTGTATGCCTTGGAGGCAGCTGTCCCCTAGGCGCTCATTTATTGGAGTTAAAATCTATCTCCACTCTAATTGAAGACAATGTTTGGAAAATGCTGTATTGAACCCGGATACACAAGACCTCAGGCCTGGCAATTCCACATGCTTTTCACACAACCTCTGCCAGAATCCAACCTAAGGATATTAGGACCTAAGTCCACAGGCTCTCAGGATGCAGGAGGGTCCTGCCCTGAACTCAGCTCTCACAAGGAAGCATGCCTAGAAGCCAGCTTTCAACTAGCTGCGTTCTCATTGGAGTGAGAAGGCAGCAACATTCCAAGTGAGGAGGTTTCATGAAACTGCTCTCCTGGACTCGGAGTCACAAGCGTTCCAAGCCCGCAGCTTGCCTCTTGCCTCCCACCATCTTCTGACCAACATCTCTACTGAGGGTGTTCGAAAGTCCATCTGCAGGCAGTGTGCAACTGGGAGGGACCACGTGTGAGCTCAACTCGTAGAAGGAAGTTCCCCAGGGAGACAGCTTTCAACTAGCTTCTCAGGTATGGAAGTTAGTATGTAGCTCCAAACTAAGGGAGGAATTCCTCGGAAGTCGATGGATTGAGCTATGAGACACTTGCCACTCACAAAACTTCTGGTCCGCATTGAATGAAATCCTGTGGAAGCAAAGCTTGCATGCAGTCAGCATGTGGGAGGTACAGGCCATAATCTCAACTCTTAGGAGTGTGTATGCCTTGGAGGCAGCTGTCCGCTAGGCGGTGAGTTGACCTTGGAGACACTTGCTTCTCACTCCACTACTGACCCGCCTTGAACGAAAACCTGTGGAATCGACGGGTACAGGCCCTCAGCATGTGGGAGGTACAGGCCATAATCTCAAGTCTCAGGAGTGTGTATGCCTTGGAGGCAGCTGTCCACTAGGCGATGGATTGAGCTTGGAGACATGCTGTGCACACCACTTCTGTCCCGCATTGAACGAAATCCTGTGGAAGTGAAGCATACAGGCCTTCAGCATGTGGGTGGTAAAGGCAATAAGCTCAACTCTCAGGAGTGTGTATGCCTTGGATGAGGCTGTCCTTTAGGTGCTTGGTTGAGCTTGGAGACACTTGCTGCTCACACCACTTCTTTCCTGTGTTGAAAGATATCCTGTGGCAGCAAAATGTACAGGCAGTCAGCATGTGGGAGGTACAGGCCATAAGCTCAACTATCAGGAGTGTGTATGCCTTGGAGGCAGCTGTCTCCTAGGCGCTGGATGGAGCTTGGAGACAATTGCTGCTCACACCACTAATGTCCCGCATTGAACGAAATCCCGAGGAAGCAAAGTACAGCAAGTCAGCATGTGGGAGATAAAGGCCATAATCTCAACTCTCAGGAGTCTGCCTTGGAGGCAGCTGTCTGCTAGGCACTGGATTGAGCTTGGAGACACCAGTCTTCTGGCCTGCACATTCGACTTCCCTCTCACACCATTTCTCTCACACATCAAACCTAGGCCTGTTAGAAGTGAAGTGTACATGCAGTCAGGATGTGGGAGGTACAGGCCATAAGCTCAACTATCAGGAGTGTGTATGCCGTGGAGGCAACTGTACGCTAGGCACTGGACTGACCTTGGAGACACTTGCTGCTCACACCACTTCTGTCCCACATCAAACGAAATCCTGTGGAAGGGAAGCATACAGCAGTCAGCATGTGGAAGGTAGAGGCTGAAAGCTCAACTTTCAGGAGGGTGTATGCCTTGGAGGCAGCTGTCCACTAGGAGCTGGATCAACCTTGGAGACACTTGCTGCTCACACCACTTCTGTCCCGAATTAAACGAAATCCTGCGGAAGTGAAGCATACAGACCGTCAGAATGTGGGAGGTACAGGCCATAAGCTCATCTCTCAGGACTGTGTATGCCTTGGAGGCAGATGTCTGCTAGCCATGCATTTATGGGAGTTAGAACCTAGCTACACTCTCATTGAACAAGTAGTTGGCAATCACTGTATGGAATGCAGATACAGAGAGTACAGGCCTGACACTTCCACATGCTTTTCACACAACCTCTTCCAGCATGTAACATAAGGATATTAAGAGAGTTGTCTACAGGCAGTCAGGATGCATGAGGGTCTTGCTCTTAGCTCATATCTCATGAGGAAGCATGCCTAGAAGCCAGCTTTCAACTAGCTGCGTTCTTATTCCAGTGAGAACGTAGCAGCATTCTAAGTCAGGAGGTTCCATGAATACCACTCTACTGGAGACACAACCTTCAAAGCCTGCAGTTTTCCACTTGCGTCCCACAAGATTCTGACAAACATCTCTAGTGACGATGCTCGATGCTCGAAACTCCATCTGCAGGCAGTGTGGAACTGGGAGGAACACGTGTGAGCTCAACTTGCAGAAGGAAGTTCCCTAGGGAGACAGCTTTCAGCTAGGTTCTCAGGTATGGAAGTTAGTATGTAGCATCAATTTAAGGGAGGAATTCCTCAGAAGTGTCTGGACTGAACTAAGAGACAGTTGCCTCTCACAAAACTTGTGTCCCACATCGAAGCAAATCCCGAGGAAGTGGAGGAGGGGCAAGATGGCAGAAGAATAGGGTCCTCAAGTCACCTGTCCCCACAAAATTACCTAGATAACCTTCAAATCATCCTGAAAATCTACGAATTCAGCCTGAGATTTAAAGAGAGAACAGCTGGAATGCTATAGTGGGAAGAGTTCACACTTCTATCAAGGTAGGAAGTTGGGGGGAAAAAAGAAAAAAAGAAACAAAAGGCATCCAAGGGGGAATGGCCCCATGCGGAGCCGGGCTAAGGCCCAGGCGAGAGCCCCCAGGACAGGAAAGCACCGTCCAGGAGAAGCAGGAGCTTCACCAATCTTCCAGGGCAGAAAGGCACTCACTCACAGGGAGTTAGAGCAGGACCCCAGGAGTGGTGGGGATGCCCTCAGGCTCCCTGGGACACTAACAGACACCTGCGACACTGAGAGAGTGCCCTGAGCCCCCTAAAGGGCTGCAGCGTGTGCAGGGCTTGACCCAGGAGGAGCTCGGAGTGGCTTGGCCAGTGGCTCCGTAGAGAGGGGGCTGCCCGGCCAGGAGCGCGAATCCAACAGCGCAGACCCCGGAGCACGGGGCGCCAGGGACACAGCCCAGGATCTGGCCTCCCCCCGGGACAGGCAGAGGCCAAGAGCGCACAGGACAGCAAGGACGCTCCTGCAGCTGAGCAGATCAGCGGCCCTGCCCCAGAGCCTCCAGGCCCTGCAGACGGAGAGCTCTGTAGTTACTACAGGAGCTGACTCCAGGGCTCCAGAGCTGGCCGCTGCCACTGTGGTTATTTCTCCTGGGGTCTTACAGGGTAAACAACCCCCAGTGAGCCTCAGAGTGGCCTCACCAGATAAACAGCTTAAACATCTTTCACTGAGCCCTGCACCAGGCAGGGGGCTGAGCAGCTCCCCCAAATGCTAACAGCTGAAAATCAGCACAGCAGGCCCCTCCCCCAGAAGAACAGCTAGACAGTCAGGGGAAAAACAAATTATTGACCCAGCAGCACTGGAAAGTTCCAGGGGAAGTGAAGGGACATACAGTATACAGAATCAGAGGATACTCCCCCTAGTGGTTTTTTTGTTTGTTTGTTTGGTTTTTTTTTGCTTTTTGATTTGTGTTTGCTTCCCCGTCCATTTTTTTCTTTTTCTTTTTCTTCTCTTCTTTTTTATTTTTTCTTTTTTTCTTCTTTTTTCTTTTTCTTTCCTCCTTTCTCTCCTCTCTTTTTCTCCTTTTCCTAACACAACTTGTTTTTGGCCACTCTGCACTGAGCAAAATGACAAGAAGGAAAACCTCACCTCAAAAGAAAGCATCAGGAACAGTGCTCGCTCCCACAGAGTTGCAAAATCTGGATTACAATTCAATGTCAGAAAGCCAATTCAGAAGCACAATTATAAAGCTGCTGATGGCTCTAGAAAAAAGCATAAAGGACTCAAGAGACTTCATGACTCAGAATTTAAAATCGCTTGTATTTCCTTGGTGTTGGTAGTGGTCTCTCCTTTCTCATTCATGATTTTATTAATTTGAGTCTTCTCTCTCTTCTTTTTAATAAGGCTGGCTAATGGTTTATCTATCTTATTAATTTTTTCAAAGAACCAACTCCTGGTTCTACTGATCTGTTCCACAGTTCTTCTGGTCTCGATTTCGTTGAGTTCTGCTCGAATCTTTATTAACTCTTTTCTTCTGATGGGCGTAGGATCTATTTCCTGTTTATTCTCTAGCTTCTTTAGGTGTAAGGTTAGGTTTTGTATTTGAGTTCTTTCCAGTTTTTGAATGGATGCTTGTATTGCGATGTATTTCCCCCTTAGGACTACTTTTGCTGCGTCTGAAAGATTTAGAACGGTTGTATCGTCATTCTCATTAGTTTCCATGAATCTTTTAAATTCTTCCTTAATTTCCTGGTTGACCCTTTCATCTTTTAGCAGGATGGTCATTAACCTCCACGTGTTTGAGGTCCTTCCAAATTTCTTGTTGTGATTTAGTTCTAATTTCAAGGCATTATGGTCTGAGAATATGCAGGGGACGATCCCAATCTTTTGGTATCGGTTCAGACCTGATTTGTGACCCAGTATGTGGTCTCTTCTGGAGAAAGTTCCATGTGCACTTGAGAAGAATGTGTATTCAGTTGAGTTTGGATGTAAAGTTCTGTAGATATCTGTGAAATCCATCTGATCCAGTGTATCATTTGAAGCTCTCGTTTCTTTGAAGATGTTGTGCTTAGAAGACCTATCGAGGGTAGAAAGTGCTAGATGGAAGTCACCAAGTATAAGTGTATTATTATCTAAGTATGTCTTAATTTTGGTTGTTAATTGATTGATATGTTTGGCAGCTCCCACATTCGGGGCATATATATTGAGGATTGTTAAGTCCTCCTGTTGGATAGATCTTTAAGTATGATATAGTGTCCCTTTCATCTCTCACTAAAGTCTTCGGGGTAAATTTTAGTTTATCTGATATAAGGATGGCTACCCCTGCTTTCTTTTGAGGACCATTCGAATGGTAAATGGTTCTCCAACCTTTTATTTTCAGGCTGTAGGTGTCCTTCTGTCTAAAATGAGTCTCTTGTAGACAGCAAATAGATGGATCCTGCTTAAAAAAGGTGTCCAGTCTGACACCCTGTGCCTTTTGATGGGGTCATGAAGCCTGTTAACTTTCAGAGTTACTATTAAAAGATATGAGTTTAGTGTCATCATGATATCTATTCAGTCCTTGTTTTTGTGGATTGTTGCATTGGACTTCTTCTTAAAGGGGAATTTTGAGAGTCCCCTTTAAAATTTCTTGCAGAGCTAGTTGGAGGTCACATATTCTTTCAGTTCCTGCCTGTCTTGGAAGCTCTTTATCTCTTCTTCCATTCTGAATGAGAGCCTTGCTGGACAAAGTATTCTTGGTTGCATGTTTTTCTCATTTAGGACCCTGAATATATCCTGCCAGCCCTTTCTGGCCTGCCAGGTCTCTGTGGAGAGGTCTGCTGTTACCCAAATACTCCTCCCCATAAAAGTCAATGATTTCATGTCTCTTGATGCTTTAAGGATCTTCTCTTTATCTTTGGAATTTTCAAGCTTAACTATTAAATGTCGAGGTGTTGAATGTTTTTTTATTGATTTTAGGGGGGGATCTCTCTATTTCCTGGATCTGAATGCCTGTTTCCCTTCCAAGATTAGGACGGTTTTCAGCTATGATTTGTTCAAATACGTGTTCTGGCCCTTTGTCCCCTTCAGTGCCCTCGGGAACCCCAATTAAACATAGATTTTTCTTCCTCAGTCTGTCACTTATTTCCCTTAATCTATCCTCATGATCTTGTAATTGTTTGTCTCTTTTTTCCTCAGTTTCCCTCTTTGCCATCAACTCATCTTCCATGTCACTCTCTCGTTCTTCCACCTCGTTAACCCTCATCGTTAGGACTTCTAGTTTGGATTGCATCTCATTCAATTGATTTTTAATTTCTGCCTGATTGGATCTAAATTCTGCAGTCATGAAGTCTCTTGAGTCCCTTATGCTTTTTTCTAGAGCCACCAGTAGCTGTATAATAGTGCTTCTGAATTGGCTTTCTGACATTGAATTGTAATCCAGATTTTGTAACTCTATGGGAGAGAGGACTGTTTCTGATTCTTTCTTTTGAGGTGAGATTTTCCTTCTAGTCATTTTGCTCAGTGCAGAGTGGTCAAAAACAAGTTGTATTGGGAAAAGGAGAAAAAGAGAGAAAAAGAAGGAAAGAAAAGAGAAAAATTAAAAAGGAAAAATGGAAGAAAAAAAGAAAAAAGAGAAAAAAAAGAGAAAGAAAAAGAAAGGAAAAAAGGGTGGGGGAAGCAAACAGAAATCAAAAAGAAAAAAAAACACGGGGGAGTATCTTCTGATTCTGTATACTTTAAGTCCCTTGACTTCCCCTGGAACTTGTCCATCTAGCTGGTCTTCTGGGGAGGGGTCTGTTGTGCTGATTTTAAGGTGTTAGCACTTGGCGGAGCTGCTCTGCCTCCTGCCTGGTGCAGGGCTCAGTGGGGGTTGTTTACCCCATAAGGCCCCTGTAGGAACAACCCCAGTGGTGGCAGCCAGCTCTGGAGCCTGGATTCAGCTCCTGCAGCAACTACAGAGCTCTCCATCTACAGGGCCTGGCGGCTCCGGGGTGGGGCCACTGATATGCTCAGCTCCGGGCAGGAGCATCCTTGCTGTCCTGGGCCCTCCTGGCCTCTGCCTGTCCGGGGGGAGGCCAGATCCTGGGCTGTGTCCCGGCGCCCTGTGCTCCAGGGCCTGCACTGTTGGATTCGTGCTCCCGGCTGGGCAGCCCCCTCTGCAGAGCCACCGCCCGAGCCCCTCCGAGATGCTCTGGGTCCAGCCGTGCATGCTGCAGTCTTTTAGGGAGCTCGGCCGCGGGGTATGGCGCACTCTCCTGGGCTTGCAGGTGTCTGTTAGTGTCCCAGGGAGCCTGAGGGCATCCCCACCCTCCTGGGGTCCGGCTCTAACTCTCTGCGGGCACCTTTCCACCAGGGAAGATTGATGCAGCTCCTGCTTCTCCAGGCCATGGCTTTCCTGTCCTGGGGGCACTCGCTTAGCCCGGCTCCTCGCGGGGCCCCTCCCCCTTGGATGCCTTTTGTTTCTTTATTTCTTTTTCCCACGTTCCTACCTTGATAGAAGCACGAACTCTTCTCACTGTAGCATTCCAGCTGTTCTCTCTTTAAATCTAAAGCCGAATTCGTAGATTTTCAGGACGATTTGAAGGTTATCTAGGTAATTTGGTGGGGATAGGTGATTTCGGGACCCTACTCTTCAGCCATCTTGCCCCTCCTCTCTCCCTTAATCCTAACGTTAACCTAACCCTTAAACAAGACCTATCACTAATTGAAAACCAAACACAAACCCCAAGACCGAAACGCATTCACTGAACCTTCCTGCCAACCCTCACCATATCACCTAAACCTATTCTAAACCCTTAACCCTGAGCCCTACCTTAAATCTTCTTTTTTTCTGATCAATCAAACATTTTATTGTGTGTACAGGAAGATAGAATACAGTATGTGTCCTCAAAACATGGAGGCTCTAGAAAGAGAAGACTAATGTAAATATATGAAAAAAATCTATATTTATAGCTTAGCTGTAAGTGAAGCGACATTTTGTTCAAATTCAGGACAGACTTCATATTTTTAATGGTATGTTGTCATGCAAAGGCATGAATTAAGCCAGATGAAATTAGCAAAAATTAGCTATATGCTACTAGCAATACACATGTTTATCAGATGACAGCTTTGTGCTACAGTATGTTTGAAGCTTTTTTTTTCTTCATTATCCTTTATTTTTTTAATTTATTTTTTATTGGTGTTCAATTTACCAACATACAGAATAACCCCCAGGGCCTGTCACCCATTCACTCCCACCCTCCTCCCCCCTCCCATTCTACCACCCCTAGTTCGTTTCCCAGAGTTAGCAGTCTTTACGTTCTGTCTCCCTTTCTGATATTTCCCACACATTTCTTCTCCCTTCCCTTATATTCCCTTTCACTATTATTTATATTCCCCACATGAATGAGAACATATAATGTTTGTCCTTCTCAGACTGACTTACTTCACTCAGCATAATACCCTCCAGTTCCATCCATGTTGAAGAAAATGGTGGGTATTTGTCATTTCTAATAGCTGAGTAATATTCCATTGTATACATAAACCACATCTTCTTTATCCATTCATCTTTCGATGGACACCAAGGCTCCTTCCACAGCTTGGCTATTGTGGCCACTGCTGCTATAAACATCGGGGTGCAGGTGTCCCTGCGTTTCATTGCATCTGTATCTTTGGGGTAAATCCCCAACAGTGCAATTGCTGGGTCTTAGGGCAGGTCTATTTTTAACTCTTTGAGGAACCTCCACACAGTTTTCCAGAGTGGCTGCACCAGTTCACATTCCCACCAACAGTGTAAGAGGGTTCCCTTTTCTCCGCATCCTCTCCAACATTTGTTGTTTCCTGCCTTCTTAATTTCCCCCATTCTCACTGGTGTGAGGTGGTATCTCATTGTGGTTTTGATTTGTATTTCCCTGATGGCAAGTGATGCAGAGCATTTTCTCATGGGCATGTTGGCCATGTCTATGTCTTCCTCTGTGAGATTTCTGTTCATGTCTTTTGCCCATTTCATGATTGGATTGTTTGTTTCTTTGGTGTTGAGTTTCATAAGTTCTTTATAGACCTTGGAAACTAGCCCTTTATCTGATATGTCATTTGCAAATATCTTCTCCCATTCTGTAGGTTGTCTTTTAGTTTTGTTGACTGTATCTTTTGCTGTGTAAAAGCTTCTTATCTTGATGAAGTCCCAATAGTTCATTTTTGCTTTTGTTTCTTTTGCCTTCATGGATGTATCTTGCAAGAAGTTACTGTGGCCGAGTTCAAAAATGGTGTTGCCTGTGTTCTTCTCTAGGATTTTGATGGAATCTTGTCTCACATTTAGATCTTTCATCCATTTTGAGTTTATCTTTGTGTATGGTGCAAGAGAGTGGTCTAATTTCATTCTTCTTCATGTGGATGTCCAATTTTCCCAGCACCATTTATTGAAGAGACTATCTTTCTTCCAATGGATAGTCTTTCCTCCTTTATTGAATATTAGTTCACCATAAAGTTCAGGGTCCACTTCTGGGTTCTCTATTCTGTTCCATTGATCTATGTGTCTGTTTTGTGCCAGTACCACACTGTCTTGATGACCACAGCTTTGTAGTACAACCTGAAATCTGGCATTGTGATGCCCCCAGATATAGTTTTCTTTTTTACAATTCCCTTGGCTATTTGGGGTCTTTTCTGATTCCACACAAATCTTAAAATAATTTTTTCTAACTCTCTGAAGAAAGTCTATCGTATTTTGATAGAGATTGCATTAAAAGTGTAAATTGCCCTGGGTAACACTGACATTTTCACAATATTAATTCTGCCAATCCATGAGCATGGGATATTTTTCCATCTCTTTGTGTCTTCCTCAATTTCTTTCAGAAGTGTTCTATAGTTTTTAGGGTATAGATCCTTTACCTCTTTGATTAGGTTTATTCCTAGGTATCTTATGCTTTTGGGTGCAATTGTAAATGGGATTGACTCCTTAATTTCTCTTTCTTCAGTCTCATTGTTTGTGTATAGAAATGCCACTGATTTCTGGACATTGATTTTGTATCCTGCCACACTACCAAATTCCTGTATGAATTCTAGCAATCTTGGGGTGGAGGATTTTGGGTTTTCTATGTAGAGTATCATGTCATCGGCGAAGAGGGAGAGTTTGGCTTCTTCTTTGCCAATTCGAATGCCTTTAATGTCTTTTTGTTGTCTGATTGCTGAGGCTAGGACTTCCAATACTATGTTGAATAGCAGTGGTGAGAGTGGACATCCCTGTCTTGTTCCTGATCTTAGGGGAAAGGCTCCCAATGCTTCCCCATTGAGAATGATATTTGCTGTGGGCTTTTCATAGATGGCTTTTCAGATGTTGAGGAATGTTCACTCTATCCCTACACTCTGAAGAGTTTTGATCAGAAATGGATGCTGTATTTTGTCAAATGCTTTCTCTGCATCTAATGAGAGGATCATATGGTTCTTGGTTTTTCTCTTGCTGATATGATGAATCACATTGATTGTTTTATGGGTGTTGAACCAGCCTTGTGCCCCAGGGATAAATCCTACTTGGTCATGGTGAATAATTTTCTTAATGTATTGTTGGATCCTATTGGCTAGTATCTTGTTGAGAATTTTTGCATCCATGTTCATCAGGGATATTGGTCTGTAATTCTCTTTTTTGATGGGGTCTTTGTCTGGTTTTGGAATGAAGGTGATGCTGGCCTCATAGAACGAATTTGGAAGTACTCCATCTCTTTCTATCTTTCCAAACAGCTTTAGGAAAATAGGTATGGTTTCTTCTTTAAACATTTGATAGAATTCCCCTGGGAAGCCATCTGGACCTGGACTCTTGTGTCTTGGGAGGTTTTCGATGGCTGCTTCAATTTCCTCCCTGGTTATTGGCCTGTTTAGGTTTTCTATTTCTTCCTGTTCCAGTTTTGGTAGTTTGTGGTTTTCCAGGAATGCGTTCCTTTCTTCTAGATTGCCTAATTTATTGGTGTATAGCTGTTCATAATATGTTTTTAAAATTGTTTGTATTTCCTTGGTGTTGGTAGTGATCTCTCCTTTCTCATTCATGATTTTATTAATTTGAGTCTTCTCTCTCTTCTTTCTAATAAGGCTGGCTAATGGTTTATCTATCTTATTAATTCTTTCAAAGAACCAACTCCTGGTTCTGTTGATCTGTTCCACAGTTCTTCTGGTCTCGATTTCCTTGAGTTCTGCTCGAAAATTTATTAACTCTTTTCTTCTCCTAGGCATAGGATCTATTTGCTGTTTTTTCTCTAGCTCCTTTATGTGTAAGGTTAGCTTTTGTATTTGAGTTCTTTCCAGTTTTTGAATGGATGCTTGTATTGCGATGTATTTCCCCCCTAGGACTGCTTTTGCTGCATCCCAAAGATTTTGAACGGCTGTGTCTTCATTCTCATTAGTTTACATGAATCTTTTTAATTCTTCCTTAATTTCCTGGTTGACCCTCTCATCTTTTAGCAGGGTGGTCATTAACCTCCACGTGTTTGAGGTCCTTCCAAACTTCTTGTTGTGATTTAGTTATAATTTCAAGGCATTATGGTCTGAGAATATGCAGGGGACGATCCCAATCTTTTGGTATCGGTTCAGATCCGATTTGTGACCCAGTATGTGGTCTCTTCTGGAGAAAGTTCCATGTGCACTTGAGAAGAATGTGTATTCAGTTGAGTTTGGATGTAAAGTTCTGTAGATATCTGTGAAATTCATCTGGTCCAGTGTATCATTTAAAGCTCTTGTTTCTTTGGAGGTTGTGCTTAGAAGACCTATCAAGTATAGAAAGAGCTAGATTGAAGTCACCAAGTATAAGTGTATTATTATCTAAGTATTTCTTCATTTTGGTTAATAATTGATTTGTATATTTGGCAGCTCCCACATTCGGGGCATATATATTGAGGATTGTTAAGTCCTCTTGTTGGATAGATCCTTTAAGTGTGATATAGTGTCCCTCTTCATCTCTCACTATGGTCTTCAGGGTAAATTTTAGTTTATCTGATATAAGGATGGCTACCCCTGCTTTCTTTTGAGGACCATTCTAATTGTAAATGGTTCTCCAACCTTTTATTTTCAGGCTGTAGGTGTCCTTCTGTCTAAAATGAGTCTCTTGTAGACAGCAAATAGATGGGTACTGCTTTTTTATCCAGTCTGAAACTCTGCACCTTTTGATGGGGTCATTAAGCCCGTTCACGTTCAGAGTTACTATTGAGAGATAAGAGTTTAGTGTCACCATGATATCTATTCAGTCCTTGTTTTTGTGGATTGTTCCACTGAACTTCTTCTTAAAGGGGAATTTTAAGAGTCCCCCTTAAAATTTCTTGCAGAGCTGGTTTGGAGGTCACATATTGTTTCAGTTCCTGCCTGTCTTGGAAGTTCTTTATCTCTCCTTCCATTTTGAATGAGAGCCTTGCTGGATAAAGTATTCTTGGTTGCATGTTCTTCTCATTTAGGACCCTGAGTATATCCTGCCAGCCCTTTCTGGCCTGCCAGGTCTCTGTGGAGAGGTCTAATACTCCCTAATACTCCTAATACTAATACTCCTCCCTAATACTCCTCCCCATAAAAGTCAGGGATTTCTTGTCTCTTGCTGCTTTAAGGATCTTCTCTTTATCTTCGGAATTTGCAAGCTTCACTATTAAATGTTGAGGTGTTGAGCGGTTTTTATTGATTTTAGGGGGGATCTCTCTATTTCCTGGATCTGAATGCCTGTTTCCCTTCCCAGATTAAGAAAGTTTTCAGTAGAATTTGTTCAAATACATATTCTGGCCCTCTGTCCCTTTCGGCACCCTCGGGAACACCAATTAAATGTAGGTTTTTCTTCCTCAGGCTGTCGTTTATTTCCCTTTATCTATCTTCATGGTCTTTTAATTGTTTGTCTCTTTTTTCCTCAGTTTCCCTCTTTTCTATCAACTTGTCTTCTATGTCACTCACTCATTCTTCCACCTCGTTAACCCTCGTCGTTAGGACTTCTAGTTTGGATTGCATCTCATTCAATTGATTTTTAATTTCTGCCTGATTAGCTCTAAATTCTGCAGTCATGAAGTCTCTTGAGTCCTTTATGCTTTTTCTAGAGCCACCAGTAGCTGTATAATAGTGCTTCTGAATTGGCTTTCTGACATTGAATTGTAATCCAGATTTTGTAACTCTGTGGGAGAGAGGACTGTTTCTGATTCTTTCTTTTGAGGTGAGTTTTTCCTTCTAGTCATTTTGCTCAGTGCAGAGTGGCCAAAAGCAAGTTGTATTGGGAAAAGGAGAAAAAGAGAGGAGAGAAAGAAGGAAAGAAAAGAGTAAGAGAAAAAAAAGGGAGAAAAAAAAAAGAAGAAAAGGAGAAAAAGAAAGAAAGGAAAAAAGGGGGTGGGGGAAGGAAACAAATCAAAAAGCAAAACAAAACAAAACAAACCAACAACAAAAAAAAAATGAAAAGAAAAAAAGAACCACGGGGTAGTATCTTTTGATTCTGTGTACTTTAAGTCCCTTGGCTTCCCCTGGAAATTGTCCGTCTAGCTGGTCTTCTGGGGGAGGGGCCTATTGTGCTGATTTTCAGGTGTTAGCACTTGGGGGAGCTGCTCTGCCCCCTGCCTGGTACAGGGCTCAGTGGGGGTTGTTTACCCCGTGAGGCCCCAGGAGGAATAGCCCCAGTGGCGGGGCCAGCTCTGGAGCCCTGGAGTCAGCCCCGGCAGTAACTCAGAAGCTCTCCGTCTGCAGGGCCTGGAGGCTCCAGGGCGGGGCGCTGATCTGCTCAGCTCGGGTCAGGAGCGTCCTTGCTGTCCTGGGCCCTCCCGGCCTCTTCCTGTCCCAGGGGGAGGCCGGATCCTGGGCTGTGTCCCGGCCCCTGTGCTCCGGGGCCTGCGTTGTTGGATTCGTGCTCCCGGCTGTGGAGCCCCCTACGTGGAGCCGCCGTGAGCCCCTCCGAGCTGCTCCTGGAACCGCGCAGCCCCCTCTGCACGGAGCCTCTTCCTCTGCCCAAGCCCCTCCGAGCTGCTCCCGCCCCGCAGCACCCTCCTCAGAGCTGCCGCCCGAGCCCCTCCGAGCTGCTCTGGGTCCCGCCGTGTGCGCTGCAGCCCTTAGGGAGCTCGGCGCACTCTCCTGGGCGTGCAGTTGCTCTGTTACTGTCCCAGGGAGCCCGAGGGCATCCCCGCCCTCCTGGGTCCTGCTCCAACTCCCTGGGAGCCCCTTTCCGCCCGGGAAGGTTGGTGCAGCTCCTGCTTCTCCGGGTCGGGGCTCTCCTGGCCTGGGGACACTCGCCCCGGCCTCAGCCCGGCTCCTCGCGGGCCCCTCCCCCTTGGAGGCCTTTTGTTTCCTTATTTCTTTTTCCCCCGTCTTCCTACCTTGATAGAAGCGCGAACTCTTCTCACTGTAGCATTCCAGGTGTTCTCTCTTAAATTCTCAGGCCGAATTCATAGATTTTCAGGATAATTTGAAGGTTTCCTAGGTAATTTGGTGGAGACAGGTGATTTGGAGACCCTATTCTTCTGCCATCTTGCCCCTCCTCCCCCTACCTTAAATCTAACCCTAACCCTAACCTCTAATCCTAACCTTAACTTAATGTACTCAAATCCTATTCCTAACCCTAACCTGTACCCTAACTCTAAGCCTCTAATACTAACCCTATCTCATACCCCAAACAGTACCCTAACCCGTACCCTAAAACTAACCCCTAATCCATCCCTAACTCTATCTCTTACCCTTTTCCAAAACCGTACCCTACCGTAACCTAACCCTAAACTATACCCTGACCCTGACCCTGAGCTGACCCTAACCCTAACCCCTAACCAAACACTAACCCTAACCCTCGCCCTAACCCTAAACCTAGCCCTAACTTTAACCCTAACCTCTAACCCTAACCCTAACTCACATCCTAACCCCTAACCCTAACAGCAAACCTAAGCCCAACCCTAACTCTAACCATAACCCTAACCCCAACTCCTAACCTCCAGCCTTAATACCTAAAGCCTTAACCCTAACCCTAACTCTAAATCCTATCCATAACCCTAACCCCTTTCCCTAATCCCTAACCCCCATCCTAACTCCTAACCACTGACCCTTACCCTTATCCCTCACCCTAACCTCTAATCCATAATCATAAGCATAATCACTAACCCCTAACATCTAACCTAACCCTAACCACCAACTGCCTCCCCTCCCCTGACCCTACCATTAATTCTACCCATTCACTTACCCTGTGGTTCTGAGTAGTCTCTTCTGATGTGGATGTGGCCCCCACGGGTGCCTCCAGAGTCCTCCAGGGGGTCCTGAGGAAGCCGGGCTCCTGTGAGTGCGGACGCGGCCCCATGTGTTCCTGAGTCATAGTCAGCGGGTCCTGAGGACGACGGGGACTCCTGACACTGTGGACTATGCCTCACATCCTCTGGAAGCCTCACACAGGTCCTCAGAAGGCCAGGGGCTCCTGTCAGCCTGGACATGGCCCCACGTGCCCCCGAAAACTCACCGCGGGTCTGAGGAGGCTGTGGGCTCTTGTCAGCATAGACGCAGCCCCATATGTCCCGAAGCCAAAGTGCAGGTCCTGAGGAGGACGGGGGTCCTGTCAGTGTTGACATGGCCCCACATTTTCCTCAAGCCTCACCATAAGACCTGAGGAGGCTGGGGGCTCCTGTCAGCAAGGATGAGGCCCCAAATCTTCCCAAACCTTCACAGTGGGTCCTGAGGAGGCCGGAGACTCCTGTCAGTGTGGATGCGGTCCCCACATCTTTCTTAGGCCTCACCATGGGCCCTGACAAGGCTGGGGTCTTCTCTCCGCATGGACGCATCCCCATATTTCCCAAAGTCTACACCGGGGGTCCTGAGGAGGTCAGTGTCCTGTCAGTGTGGACGTGGCCCCATGTCCTCCTGAAGCCTCAACTTGGGTCCTGAGGAGCCCGGGAGCTCCTGCCAGAGTGGACGCGGCGCCACATCTTCCTGAAGCCTCCCCGCGGGTCCTGAGAAGACCAGGGCTCCTGTCAGTGTGAACGCGGCCCAATGTCCCCCTGAAGCCTCCCCGCGGGTCCTGAGGAGGCTGGGGCTCATCAGCGTGGACACGTCCCCACGTCCTCCTCAGGCCTCCCCAGCACAGGCGGGCTCCTATTAGTGCAGGTGGACGAGGCCTCCTGCGCACTCGGGCCCCCTGGGCGGGGCCTGGGCTCGGGCGCCCCCTGCGGGACGCTCCGGCACTGCAGGAGGCCGTGCAGTAGGCCGCGCCCCGGTGCCCAGGGCCGCACCTGCCTCCTTCCAGGCTTCAGCTGAGGCCTGTGAGCTTCGGAAACGTGTCACTGAAACGGAGCCCAACACCCGGCTTCCCCAGAAATACTTAGGGACGATGAATTGGAATCCACAGGACGCGAAATGAAATGTGGACCAAACTTTTACCACGTCCTGCAAAACTCACTCAACCCTCTTCCACTGTGGGCGGGACCGCGGGCTGGTGCAGCCGCCCTGGAAACAGTGCGGAGGCTCCTCAGGAAGTTACAAATAGAGCCGCCCTGCAACCGGCAGGTGCACGGCCTGGAGCTCGCTCCAAAGATGTAGATGCAGTGAGACGCCGGGACACCTGCACCCCAATGTCCACAGCAGCCGGGTCCACAGTAGCCACGCTGTGGGAGGAGCCTCGGTGCCCTTGGGCAGATGATGGATAAAGAGGATGGGAGATAGATGATGGTAATAGATGATAGATAGATGATAGGAATGGTACTCAGCTATCAAAGAGAAGGAAATCTTGACATTTGCAATGACGTGGATAGAACTAGAGGGATCATGTTAAGTGAAATAAGTCAGGAAAGAAAATGACCGTATGGTGTCATTCATAGGTGAAATTAAAGAAGCAAAGCAGATGAACATCTGTGAAGGGAAGGAAAAACAAATAAGATGAAAACAGAGATGGAGGAAAAAGAGACTCAGTCCCAGGAAACAAACTGAGGGTCGCTGGAGGGGAGGGGAGTGGAGGGACAGGGTAACTGGTAGACGGGCATGAAGGAGGGCATGTGATGTCATGAGCCCTGGAGTTATCTCCAACTGGTGAATCCCTGAATTCTACCTCTGAAAGTATAATACACTATACTGTTAATTAATTGGTTTTAAATTAAATTAAGTTTAAAAAATCAGTTGACTATATCAGAGTGCATTTTCTTCCAGGCTCTCTATTCTGCCCCTTCAGCTTATGCCAGAACCACACCCCTGTGGGTTTGGTTTGTTTAAGTAGGCTCCATGCTTCGTCCACAGCCCAGCACAGGGCTAGAACTCATGACCCTGAGATCAAGACCAGGGGTGAGGTCAGAGTTGGATGCTTAACCAACGGAGCCAGCCGGGGGCCCGAGAACCACACTGCTTTATCCTGTGTCTCTGTGACATCGTTTGAAATAGGAAAGTGCTGCGTCCAGCTCTGTCCTGCTTCTCCAATACTGATTTTCTGTCCAGGGTCATTTGTGGGGGCGGATGAATGTTAGGAGTGCTTTTTCTATTTCTAAAATCGGCCACCATGATTTTGATAGGAATGACATTGGAACTGCGGGTGGCTTCTGGAACTGTGGACATTTTAACAAGACGAAGGCTCCCTCCCCACGAGCCCAGGATGTCCTCCCAAAGTCTTATAATTTTCAGTGTACAAGTCTTGCACTCCCTTGGTTCAGTCTAATTATTTTGTTCTTTTTGATGCTCCTGATAAGGGAGTCATGTCCTTAATTTCCTTTCTGAGTGCTCATTGTCGGGACACAGCAAGGCTATACTGATCTCTGTTCATTTGTGTCCCACAACTTTACTGAATTCACTCATTAGTTCTAACAGTTTTTGGTGGAGTCTCTAGGGTTTCCTGTTTCTAATACCACGTCTTCAGCAAATAGGGACAGTTTGACGCCCTCCTTACAGGTGTGGAACCTTTTCTGTTTCCTGTCTGTTGACAACGTAGGACTTCCAGTGCTGAGAGGGGACTTCCTTGGCTTGTTCCTGCTCTTACGGGAAACGATTTCAAGTTTTCAGCCTTGAGGATGATGTCAGCTGCGGGCCATCTTACACGGCCTTTATTCTGTTGATATACATTTCCTCAAAACCCACTATGCCAAAAAAAATTTTTTTTTTATAAACCCACTATGCTTTTGTTTTTTTTTGTTTGTTTTGTTTTTATATCAAACTAGATTTTATTTTTTTCTTTAATAAATTTATTTTTTATTGGTGTTCAATTTACCAACATACAGAATAACACCCAGTGCTCATCCCGTCAAGTGCCCCCCTTAGTGCCCGTCACCCATTCACCCCCACCCCCCCCGCCCTCCTCCCCTTCCACCACCCCTAGTTCATTTCCCCCACTATGCTTTTGATGTTGTATTTTGTCAAATGCTTTTTCTGCAACTCTTGAGAGGATCGTATGCCTTTGTCCTTTCTCTTGTTTTTGTTTTTAAGATTTTATTTATTTACCCATGAGAGACAGAGAGTGAGAGAGCAAGAGTGAGAGAGAGAGAGAGAGAGAGAGGCAGAGACACAGTCAGAGACATAGACAGAGGGAGAAGCAGGCTCCATGTAGGGAACCCGACGTGGGACCCAATCCTAGGAATCCAGGATCATGCCCTGGGCCAAAGGCAGGTGCTAAACCGCTGAGCCACCTGGGCTGCCCCATGTCCTTTCCCTTGTTAATGTGATGGATCATGGCGACTGATAGCCAGAGGGGACACAGGTGGGAGATGGGCAAAATAGATGAAGAATATTAAGAGCTATAAGCATCTGGTTCTCAAATAAATAATCACAGATATTTTTTGAAAGTACAGCCTAGGCAATAGAGTCAGTACTATTGTGACAACTTTGTACGGGGACAGATGGTGATGACACTTCTTGTGGGGAGATCTGAGTATGCACAGAATTGTCAAATCACTAAGTCGTAGCCCTGAAACTACTGTAACATTGTGTGTTGACTGTACTTCAATAAATATCAAAGAAAAGGGGTTTCTGTTGGGACTCACAGTGGGTCCATGAAAGGCATTAAAATGGTCATTACACATATGAAGGCACCTCTGAAGAGGGGATAAAGATACTCACATGTCTTGATGTTAATTTTCAGAAGATTTATTTGAGAGACGGTGCAGTGGGGAGGGGTGGAGGGAGGGAAGAATCTGGAGAAGACTCCTCACATACCAGTCACCAGGTCTGGGTGAGGACCACGTGAGGACCACAGTCACCAGGTACAGGTGAGCCCCATGTGGGACCCAGAGCCACCAGGACCAGATGAGGCTCAGGTGGGGACCAAAAAGACCAGGTCCAGGTTGAGGCCCAGGTGGCAACCAGATTCACCAGGTCCAGGTGTATCCCAGGTGGGGACCGGATTCACCAACTCCAGGTAAGGCCCAGGTGGGGACCAAAGTCACAAGGTCTGGGTGAGGCCCAGGTGGGGACACAGTCTCCAGGTCCAGGTGAGGCAAAACTGAGGACCAGAGTCAACAGGTCCAGCTGAGGCACAAGAGGGGACCAGAGTCACCAGGTACAGGTGAGGCCCAGATGAGGATCAGAGTCACCAGGCCCAGGTGAGGCCTAGAAGGAGACCACAGGACCCAGGTCCAGGTGAACCCCATGTGGGAACCAGAGCCACCAGGTCCATTTGAGGCCCAGGTGGGGACCACAGTCACCAGGTCTGGGTGAAGCCCAGGTGGGGACCAGATTCACCAAGACCAGGTGAGGTCCAGGTGGTGACCAGAGTCACCAGGTCTGGATAAGGAACAGGTAAAGATCAGATTCACCAGGTCCAGGTGAGGCCCCAGTGGGGACCAGAGTCGCCAGGTCCAGGTGAGGCCCAGGTGGCAACCACACTCAGCAGGTCCAGGTGAGGCCAAGCTGAGGACCAGTGTCACCAGGTACAGGTGAGGCCCAGATGGGGACCAGAATCACCAGGTCCAGGTGAGGCCAGAAGGACACCACACGTACCAGCTCCAGGTGAGGTCCATGTGCGAACCGGAGTCACCTGGTCCAGGTGAGGCCCAGGAGGGGACCAGAGTCACCAGGTCCAGGTGAGGCCAGAAGGACACCACACGTACCAGCTCCAGGTGAGGTCCATGTGCGAACCGGAGTCACCTGGTCCAGGTGAGGCCCAGGAGGGGACCAGAGTCACCAGGTCAAGGAGAGGCCCAGAAGGGGACCAGAATCCCCTGGTCCAGGTGAGGCCCAGGTGTGGAACAGATTAACCAGATCCCAATGACACCCAGGTGAAGACCTGAGCCACCAAGTCAAGGTGTGGCCCAGATGGTGATCAGAGTCACCAGGTTCAGGTGAGGCCAAGAAGGGGACCATAGTCACCATGTCCAGGTGAACCCGATGTGGCAACTAGAGCCACCAGATACAGGTGAGGCCCATGTGGGGACCACAGAAACCAGATCCAGATGAGGCCCAGAATGGGACCAGAGTCACCAGGTCCAGGTGAGCCCAGATGGGAAACAGATTCACCAGGTCCAGGTGAGGCCCAGGTGGGGAACACAGTCACCAGGCCCAGGTGAGGCCAAGCAGAGGACCAGAGTCACCAGTTCCAGGTGAGGCCCAGGTGGGGACTGGAGTCACCAGGTACAGATGAGGCTAGAAGGAAACAAGAGACACAAGGTCCAGGTGAGGTCCATGTGGGAACCAGAGTCACCAGGTACAGGTGAGGCCAGGTGAGGACCAAAGTTAACAGATCCAGGTGTGTCCCAGGTGGGGAACAGAGAAATCTTGTCCTGATGATGCCTAGGTATGTACCAGAGACACCAGGTCCAGGTGAGGCCCAGGTGGGGACCAGTTACCAGATCCAGGTGAGGCCAAGCTGAGGACCAGAGTCACCAGGTCCCGGTAAGACTCAGGTGAGGTCCAGGTGGGTATCAGAGTCATCAGGACCAGGTGAGGCCCAGGTGGGGACCACAGTCACCAGGTCCAGGTGGGGACCAGAGTCACCAGGGCCAGGTGAGGCACAGATGGTGACCAGAGTCACCAGGTCCGGGTGAGGACCAGGTAAGGACCAGATTCACCAGGTCCAAGTGAGGCCCACGTGGGGACCTAAGTCACCAGGTATGGGTGAGGCTCTGGTGGTGGGGACCAGAATCACCAGGTCCAGCTGAGGTGCAGGTGGCAACCACACTCACCAGGTCCAGGTGAGGCCCTGGTGGGGACCAGAGTCACCAGGTACATGAGAAGCTAGAAACATATAGTCACCAGGTCCACGTGAGGTCCATGTGGGAACGAGAGTCACCAGTTACAGGTGAGGCCGAGGTGGGGACCAGATTCGCCAGGTCCAGGTGAGACCCAGGTGGGAACCAGTGTCACCATGTCCAGGTGTGACCCAGGTGAAGACCAGAGTTAACAGGTCCAGGTGGGTCCCAGTTAGGGAACAGTGTAACCATGTCCTGATGCTACCCAGGTGGGTACCAGAGACAGCAGGTCCAGGTTAAGCCCAGGTGGGGACCAGAGACATGAGGTCCAAGTGAGGTCCCGGTGGGAACCACAGTCACCAGTCAGGTGAGGCCATGCTGAGAATCAGAGTCACCAGTTCGAGGTGAGGCCCAGGTGGGGCCAGAGTCACCAGGTACAGAAGAGGCCAAAGTGAGGACCAGAGTTACCAGGTCCAGGTGAGTCCCAGTGGGGAATAGAGTAACCATGTCCCGATGGTGCCCAGGTGGGGACCAGAGTCACCAGGTCCAGATGAGGCCCAGGTGGGGAGCATATTCACCATGTCCAGGTGAGGCCCAGTTGAGGACCAGAGTCACCAGGTCCGGTTGAGGCCCAGGGGGGTACCAGAAACACCCGGTCCAGGTGACTTCCAGATGGGGACCAGAGTCACCAGGTCAGGGTGAGACCCAGAGGGGTTCCAGAGTCATCATGTCCAGGTGAGGCTCAGGTGTGGAACAGAGTCACCAGGTCCCAATGATGCCCAGGTGAGGACCAGAGTCACCAGGTCTGGGTGAGGCCCAGATAAGATCAGAGTCACCAGTTCCAGGTGAGGCCAAGAAGGAGTCCACAGCAATCAGGTCCAGGTGAGGCCCAGGTGGGGACCAAAGTCACCAGGACTGGGTGAGGCCCAGGTGGTGACCAGATTCACCAGGTCCAAGTGAGGCCCACGTGGGGACCTGAGTCACCAGGTATGGGTGAGGGAGGCCCAGGTGGCAACCACACTCACCAGGTCCAGGTGAGGCCAACCTGCAGACCAGAGTCACCAGATCCAGGTGAGGCCCTGGTGGAGACTGGAGTCACCAGGTAAATGTGAGGCTAGAAGGACACCACAGTCACCAGGTCCAGGTGTGGTTCATATGGGAATGAGAGTCACCAGGTCCAGGTGAGACCCAGGTGGGGACCACAGTCACCAGGTCCAGATTGAGGCCCAGGTGGGGAGTAGATTCATTAGGTCCAGTTGAGGCCCAGTTGAGGACCAGAGTCCCCAGCTCTGGCTGAGGTCCAGAGGGGGACCAGAGTCACCCAGTCCAGGTGACAACCAGGTGGGGACCAGAGTCACCACATCAGGGTGAGGCCCAGAGGGGGAGCAGAGTCACTAGGTCTGAGGTGAGGCCCTGATGTGGAACTAAGTAACCAGGTCCCATGATGCCCATGTGAGGACCAGATTCACCAGGTCCAGGAGAGCCCTATATGGGAACCAGAGCCACCAGATCCAGGTAAGGCCCAGGTGGGGACCACAGTCACGAGGTCCAGGTGAGGCCCAGGTGGTGACAAGATTCACCAAGTCCAGGTGAGACCCAGGTGGTGACCAGAGTCACCAGGTAAGGGTGAGGCCCAGAGTGGGACCAGAGGTCCCCGGTCAAAGTGAGGCCCAGGTGTGGAATAGAGTATCCAGGTCCCAATGATGCCTAGGTGAGGACCAGAGTCACTAGGGCCATGCGAGGCCCAGATGGGGATCAGAATTACCAGGTCCTGGTGAGGCATAGAAGGAGACCACAGTCACCAGTATCAGGTGAGCCCCATGTGGGAACCAGAGCCACTATATCCAGGTGAGTCCCAGGTCCATGTGAGGCCCATGTGAGGACCAGACTCATCAGGTCGAGTTGAGGCATAGCTGGGGACAAGAGTCATCAGGTCTGGGTGAGGCCTAGGTGGTGATGAGATTCACCAGGTCTGAGTTAGGTCAAAGTGGGGACAAGAGTCACCAGGTCCAGGTGAGGTCCATGTTGGAAAGAGAGTCACCAGGTCCAGGAGAGGTCCAGGTGGGGACCAGAGTCACCAAATCCAGGTGAGGCCCAGGTGGGGACCAGAGTCACCAGGTCCAGATGAGGCCCAGGTGAGGACCAGAGTTACCAGGTACGCATGAGGCCCAGGTGGGGACCAGAGGCAACAGATCTGTGTGAGGCTGGGTGGGGACCACGGTCACCAGGTCTACGTGAGGCCCAGGTGTGGAACACAGTAACCAGGTCCAGGTGAGTCCCAGGTGGGGACAACAGTCACCACGTCCAGGTGAGGCCCAGGTGGGGACCAGAATCACCAGGTACAGGTGAGGCCCTTGAAAGAACCAGAGTCAACAGTTCGAGGTGAGGCACAGGTGGGAACTAGAGTCAGCAGGTCCATATCAGACCAAAGTGGGGTTCACAGTCACCAGGGTGAGACCCAGAGGGGGACCAGAGTCACCTGGTCCAGGTGATGCACAGTTGTGGAACACAGTAACCGGGTCCCAATTATGCCCAGTTGAGGACCAGAGTCAACAGGGCCAGGTGAGGCCCAGATGGGGATCAGAGTCACCAGGTCCAAGTGAGGCCCAGGTGGGGACCACAGTCACCAGATCCAGGTGAGTCTCAGGTGCAGACCAGAATCACCAGGTCCAGGTGAGGCCCAGGTAAGGACCAGAGTTACCAGGTTGAGGTGAGTCCCAGGTGGGGAACAGAATAACCATGTCCCAATGATGCCCACCTTGGGACCAGAGTCACCAGGTCCACTTGAGGACCAAGTGGGGACCAGATTCACCAGGTCCAGGTGAGGCCAAGGTGGGGACCAGAGTCACCAGATCCAGTTGAAGTCCAGGTGCTGACTACGGTCTCCAAGATCCGGGTGAGGCCAGGCTGAGGACCAGAGACACCAGGTCCGGGTGAGGCCAGGTGAGGCCCAGGTGGAGACCAGAGTTACTAGTTAAAGGTGAGGCTAGAAGGACAGGATGGTCACCAGGTCTAGGTGTGGTCCATGTGAGAACCAGATCACCAGGTACAGGTGAGGCCCAGGTGGGAACCACAGTCACCAGGTCCGGGTGAGGCCAAGCTGAGGACCAGAGTCACCAAATCCAGGTGAGACCCGGGGGGGGGGGGACTGGAGTCACCAGGTACAGGTGAGGCTAGAAGAACAGCAGAGACACCAGGTCCAGGTGAGGTTCACCAGGTTCCAGGTGAGTCCCAGAATCACCAGGTCCAGGTGAGGCCCAGGTGAGGACCAAAGTTAAATGTTCCAGAGTCTCAGTTGGGAAACAGAGTAACCATATCCCGATGATGCCCAGGTGGGTACAAGAGTCACCAGGTCCAGGTGAGGTGCATGTGAGGACCAGAGTCACTAGGTCCAGGTGATTCCCAGGAGGGGACCAGATTCACCAGGTCCAGGTGAGGCCCAGGTGGAACAGAGTCACCTGGTCTGGGTGAGGCCAGGTGGGGACAAAAGTCATAAGACCAGTTGAGGCCCAGGTGGGAACACAGTCACCTGATCCAGGTGAGGTCAAGCTAAGTACTAGAGGCACCAGGTCCAGCTGAGGCCCAATTGGGGACTGGAGTGACCAAGTATAGGTTAGGTTAGAAGGACACCACAGTCATCAGGTCCAGGTGAGTTCCATGTGGGAACCACAGTCACCAGGTAGAGATGATGCCCAGGTGGGGACAAGATCCACTGGGTCCAGGGGAGGACAAGATGGGGACCAGAGTCACAAGGCGTGGGTAGGGCCCAGGTGGGGACCACAGTTACAAGGCTCAGGTGAGGTCCCTGTGGGGACCACAGTCACCAGATCCACGTGAGGCCAGGCTGAGGACCGGAGTCAACAGGTCCAGGTGCGGCCCAGGTGGGGACTTGAGTCACCAGGTACAGGTGAGGCTAGATGGATACCACAGTCACCAGCTCCAGATGAGGTCCATGTGGGAATCAGAGTCACCAGGTCCCGGTGAGGCCCAGGTGAGGACAGAGTAACCATTTCCTGATGAGGCCCAGGTGGGCACCACGGTCATCATGTAGGAATAAGGCCCAGGTTGAGACCAGATTCTGGAGTTCGAGGTGATGGTGTGAGAGGCAAGTGGAAGGTGCAGACCCAGAAGACTTGTGCCACCAAGCTCAATCCAGTGACTTCCGAGGAATTCCTCCCTTAGATTGGAGCTACATACTAACTTCCATACCTGAGAAGCTAGTTGGAAGCTGTCTCCCAGGGGAACTTCCTTCTGCGAGTTGAGCTCTCACGCGGTCCCTCCCAGTTCCACACTGCCTGCAGATGGACTTTTGAACATCCTCACTAGGGATGTTGGTCAGAAGCTAGTGGGGGGGCAAAAGGCAGGCTGCAGCCTTGGAAGGCTTGTGTCTCCGGGTCCAGGAGAGCGGTATTCACGGAACCTCCTCACTTACAATGCTGCTGTGTTCTCACTCAAAGGAGAAGGAAGCTAGTTGAAAGCTGGTTTCTAGGCATGCTTGCTTGTGAGAGCTGAGCTCAGAGCAGGACCTGCCCGAATCCTCCTGCCCGAATCCTCCTGCCCGAATCCTACTGCCCGAATCCTACTCCCTTAAGTTGGAGCTACATACTAACTTCCATACCTGAGAAGCTAGTTGAAAGCAATGTCCAAGGGGAACTTGCTTCTGAGAGTTGAGCTCACACTCAGTCCCTCACAGTTCCACACTGCCTGCAGTTTGAGTTTCGAACATCCTCACTAGAGATGTTTGTCAGAAGCTCTTGCGACGCAAGTGGAAACTGCAGGCTTTGAAGATGTATCTCCAGGTGCATTAGAGTGGTATTCATGGAACCTCCTGACTTAGAGCGCTGCTACGTTCTCACTGCAATAAGAACACAGCTTGTTGAAAGCTGGCTTCTATGCACGCTTCCTTGTGAGAGCCGAGCTCAGGGCAGGACCCTCCCGCATCCTGACTGCCTGTAGACATAGATCCTAACACCCTTATGTTACATGCTGGAAGAGATTGTGTGGAAAGCAAGTGAAGTGTCAGGCCTGTATTCACGTGTATCTGAGTTCATTACAGCGATTGCCAAAGGACTTGTTCAATTAGAGTGTAGCTAGGTTCTAACTCCCATAAATGAGTGGCTAGAAGACATCTGCCTCCAAGGCATACACTTCTGAGAGTTGAGCTAATGGCCTGTACCTCCCACATCCTGAATATGGCAAAAGAAAATCATAGCTAGGGGCATCACAATGCCAGATTTCAGGTTGTACTACAAAGCTGTGGTCATCAAGACAGTGTGGTACTGGCACAAAAACAGACACATAGATCAATGGAACAGAATAGAGAATCCAGAAGTGGACCCTCAACGTTATGGTCAACTAATATTCGACAAAGGAGAAAGACTATCCACTGGAAAAAAGACAGTCTCTTCAATAAATGGTGCTCTGAAAATTGGACATCCACATGCAGAAAAATGAAACTAGACCACTCTCTTGCACCATACACAAAGATAAACTCAAAATGGATGAAAGATCTAAATTTGAGACAAGATGCCATCAAAATACTAGAGGAGAACACAGGCAACACCCTTTTTGAACTCGGCCACAGTACATCTTGCAAGATACATCCACGACTGCAGAAGAAACAAAAGCAAAAATGAACTATTGGGACGTCATCAAGATAAGAAGCTTTTGCGCAGCAAAGGATACAGTCAACAAAACTAAAAGACAACCCTCAGAATGGGAGAAGACATTTGCAAATGACGTATCAGATAAAGCGCTAGTTTCCAAGATCTATAAAGAACTTCTTAAACTCAACACCAAAGAAACAAACAATCCAATCATGAAATGGGCAAAAGACATGAAGAGAAATCTCACAAAGGAAAACATAGGCATGACCAACATGCACATGGAAAATGCTCTGCATCACTTGCCATCAAGGAAATACAAATCAAAACCACAATGAGATACCACCTCACACCAGAGAATGGGGAAAATTAACAAGGCAGGAAACCACAAATGTTGGAGAGGATGCGGAGAAAAGGGAACCCTCTTACACTGTTGGTGGGAATGTGAACTGGTGCAGCCACTCTGGAAAACTGTGTGGAGGTTCCCAAAGAGTTAAAAATAGACCTGCCCTAAGACCCAGCAATTGCACTGTTGGGGATTTACCCCAAAGATACAGATGCAATGAAAAGCCGGGACACCTGCACCCCGATGTTTCTAGCAGCAATGTCCACAATAGCCAAACTGTGGAAGGAGCCTCGGTGTCCATCCAAAGATGAATGGATAAAGAAGATGTGTGTTTTTTTTTGAAGTTGTGGTTTATGTATACAAACGAATATTGCTCAGCCGTTAGAAATGACAAATAGCCACCATTTGCTTCAACGTGGATGGAACTGGAGGGTGTTATGCTGACTGAAGTAAGTCAATCGGAGAAGGACAAACATTATATGTTCTCATTCATTTGGGGAATATAAATAATAGTGAAAGGGAATACAAGGGAAGGGAGAAGAAATGTGTGGGAAATATCAGAAAGGGAGACAGAACATTAACACTCCCAAATCTGGGAAATGAACTAGGGGTGGTGGAAGAGTGGAGGGTGAGGGGTGGGGGTGAATGGGTGATGGGCACTGAGGGGGGCACTTGATGGGATGAGCACTGGGTGTTATTCTGTATGTTGGCAAATTGAACACCAATAAAAAATAAATTTATTATAAGAAAAAAATAAACTCAACACCTTAGAAACAAACAATCCAATGATGAAATGGGCAAAAGACATGAACAGAAATCTCACAAAAAAAGACGTAGACATGGCCAACATGCACATAGAAAATACTCTGCATCACTTGCCATCAGGGAAATACAAATCAAAACCACACTGATATACCACCTCACACCAGTGAGAATGGGGAAAATTAAGAAGGCAGGAAACCACAAATGCTGGAGAGGATGTGGAGAAAAGGGAACCTTCTTACACTGTTGGTGGGAATGTGAAATGGTGCAGCCCTCTGGAAAACTGTCTGGAGGTTCATCAAAGAGTTAAAAATCGATCCGTCCTACAACCCAGGAATTGCACTGTTGGGGATTTACCCCAAAGATACAGATGCAATGAAACGCTGGGACACCTGCACCCCGATGTTTCTAGCAGCAATGTCCACAATAGCCAAACTGTGGAAGGAGCCTCGGTGTCCATCGAAAGATGAATCGATAAAGAAGATGTGGTTCCTGTATACAATGGACTATTACTCAGCCATTAGAAATGACACATACCCACCATTTGCTTCAACGTGGATGGAACTGGAGGGTATTATGCTGAGTGAAATAAGTCAATAGGAGGACAAACATTATATGTTCTCATTTATTTGAGGGATATAAATCATAGTGAAAAGGAATAGAAGGGAAGGGAGAAGAAATGGGTAGGAAATATCAGAAAGGGAGACAGAACATAAAGACTCCTAACTCTCAGAAACAAACTAGGAGCGGTGGAAGGGGAGGAGGGCGGGCGGGGTCGGTGAATGGGTGACGGGAACTGAGGGTGGTACTTGACGGGATGAGCACTGGGTGTTATTCTGTATGTTGGTAAATTGAACACCAATAAAAAATAAATTTATTATTAAAAAAAAACAAAGTTAAGACATACTTAGATAATAATACACTTATACTTGGTGACTTCAATCTAGCACTTTCTACACTCCATAGGTCTTCTAAACACAACATCTCCAAAGAAACAAGAGCTTCAAATGATACACTGGACCAGATGGATTTCACAGATATCTACAGAACTTTACATCCAAACTCAACTGAATACACATTCTTCTCAAGTGCACATGGAACTTTCTCCATAAGAGACCACATACTATGTCACAAATCGGGTCTGAAATGGTACCAAAAGATTGGAATTGTCCCCTGTGAATTCTCAGACCAAAATGCCTTGAAATTATAACTAAATCACAACAAGAAGTTTGGAAGGACTTCAAACACGTGGAGGTTAAGGACCATCCTGCTAAAAGATGAAAGGGTCCACCAGGAAATTAAGGAAGAATTTAAAAGATTCATGAAAACTAATGAGAATGAAGATACAAGCATTCTACATCTTTGGGATGCAGCAAAAGCAGTCCTGAGGGGGAAATACATCGCAATACAAGCATCCATTCAAAAACTGGAAAGAACTCAAATACAAAACCTAACCTTACACCTAAAGCAGCTAGAGAAAAAAGAGCAGATAGATCCTTCGCCCAGCAGGAGAAGAGAGTTAATAAAGATTCGAGCAGAACTCAAGGAAATCGAGACCAGAAAAACTGTGGAACAGATCAACAAAACCAGGAGTTGGTTCTTTGAAAGAATTAATAAGATAGATAAACCATTAGCCAGCCTTATTAAAAAGAAGAGAGAGAAGACTCAAATTAATAAAATCATGAATGAGAAAGGAGAGATCACTACCAACACCATGGAAATACAAATGATTTTAAAAACCTATTATGAACAGCTATACGCCAATAAATTAGGCAATCTAGAAGAAATGGATGTATTTCTGGAAAGCCACAAACTACCAAAACTGGAACAGGAAGAAATAGAAAACCTGAACAGGCCAATAACCAGGGAGGAAATTGAAGCAGTCATCAAATACCTCCCAAGACACAAAAGTCCAGGGCCAGATGGGTTCCCAGGGGAATTCTATCAAGCGTTTAAAGAAGAAACCATACCTATGCTACTAAAACTGTTTGGAAAGATAGAGAGAGATGGAGTACTTCCAAATTCATTCTATGAGGCCAGCATCACCTTAATTCCAAAACCAGACAAAGACCCCACCAAAAAGGACAATTATAGACCAGTATCCCTGATGAACAGGGATGCAAAAATTATCAACAAGATACTAGCCAATAGGATACAAGAGTACATTAAGAAAATTATTCACCATGACCAAGTAGGATTTATTCCCGGGACCCCAGGCTGGTTCAACACTTGTAAACAAACAATGTGATTCATCATATCGCAAGAGAAAACCCAAGAACCATATGATTCTCTCATTAGATGCAGAGAAAGCATTTGACAAAATACAGCATCCATTCCTGATCAAAACCCTTCATAGCATAGGGATAGAGGGAACATTCCTCAACATCTTAAAAGCCATCTACGAAAAGCCCACAGCAACTATAATTCTCAAAGGGGAAGCACTGGGATCCTTTCTACTAAGATCAGAAACAAGACAGGGATGTCCACTCTGACCACTGCTATTCAACATAGTACTGGAAGTCCTAGCCTCAGCAATCAGACAACAAAAAGACATTAAAGGCATTCGAATTGGCAAAGAATTCAAACTCTCCCTCTTTGCCAATGACATGATACTGTACATAGAAAACACAAAGGCTTCCACCCCAAGACTCCTAGAACTCATACAGCAATTTGGCAGCGTGGCAGGATACAAAATCAATGCCCAGAAATCAGTGGCATTTCTATACACTAAGAATGAGACTGAAGAAAGAGAAATGAAGGAGTCATTCCCATTGACAATTGCACCCAAAAGCATAAGATACCTAGGAATAAACTTAACCAAAGACGTAAAGGAACCATACCCTAAAAACTATAGAACACTTCTGAAAGAAATTGAGGAAGACACAAAGAGATGGAAAAATTCTCCATGCTCATGGATTGGCAGATTTAATATTATGAAGATGTCACTGTTATCCAGGGCATTTTACACTTTTAATGCAATCCCTATCAAAATACCATGGACTTTCTTCAGAGAGTTAGAACAAATTATTTTAAGATTTGTGTGGAATCAGAAAAGACCCCGAATAGCCAGGGGAATTTTAAAAAAGAAAACCATATCTGAGGGCATCAGAATGCCAGATTTCAGGTTGTTCTACAAATCTGTGGTCATCAAGACAGCGTGGTCCTGGCACAAAAACAGACACATAGATCAATGGAACAGAATAGAGAATCCAGAAGTGGACCCTCAACTTTATGGTCAACTAATATTTGATAAAGGAGGAAAGACTACTACTGGAAGAAAGACAGTCTCTTCAGTATGTGGTGCTGGGAAAATTGGACATCCACATGCAGAAGAATGAAACTAGACCACTCTCTTGCACTAAACACAAAGATAATCTCAAAATGGATGAAAGATCTAAATGTGAGACAAGATTCCATCAAAATCCTAGAGGAGAACACAGGCAACACCCTTTTTGAACTTGGCCACAGTAACATCTTGCAAGATACATCCACGAACGACTGCAAAAGAAACAAAAGCAAAAATGAACTATTGCGACGTCATCAAGATAAGAAGCTTTTGTGCAGCAAACGATACAGTCAACAAAACTAAAAGACAACCCTCAGAATGGGAGAAGATATTTGCAAATGATGTATCAGATAAAGGGCTAGTTTCCAAGATCTATAAAGAACTTCTTAAACTCAACACCAAAGAAACAAACAATCCAATCATGAAATGGGCAAAAGACATGAACAGATAACTCACAGAAGAAGACATAGACATGGCCAACAAGCACATGAGAAAATGCTCTGCATCACTTGCTATCAGGGAAATAGAAATCAAAACCACCATGACTTACCACCTCACACCAGTGAGAATGGGGAAAATTAACAAGGCAGGAAACCACAAATATTGTAGAGGATGTGGAGAAAGGGGAACCCTCCTGCAGTGTTGGTGGGAATGTGAACTGCTGCAGCCACTCTGGAGTAGTGTGTGGAGGTTCCTCAAAGAGTTAAAAATAGATCTGTCCTGACCCAGCCATTGCACTGCTGGTGATTTACCCCACAGATTCAGATGCAATGAAACTCCGGGACACCTGCTTCCTGATGTTTCTAGCAGCAATGTCCACAATAGCCAAACTGTCGAAGGAGCCTTGGTGTTCATCGAAATGTGAATGGATAGAGAAGCTGTGGTCTATGTATACAATGGAATATTACTCAGGCATTAGAAATGACAAATACCTACCATTTGATTCTATATGGATAGAACTGGAGGGTATGATGCTGAGTGAAATAAGTCAATCGGAGAAGGGCAAACATTATATGGTCTCATTCTTTTCAGGAATATAAAAAATAATGAAGGGGAATAAAGGGAAAAGGAGAACAAAATGAGTAGGAAATATCAGAACGGGAGACAGAACATAAAGACTCCTAACTCTGGGAAAGGAACTATGGGTGGTGGATGGGGAGGTGGGCGGTGGGTGGGGGTGCCTGGGTGGCGGACACTGAGGTGGGCTCTTGACGGGATGAGCACTGAGTGTTATTTTATATGTTGACAAATTGAACACCAATAAAAAATAAATTTATAATTAAAAAGATAAAGTAAATCAACTAAAAAAATAAATATATATAAAAGAACAATGTGATTTTCATTTGTTGTTTCTTTTCTTTATATTGTATCTATATAAGATGAAGCATTTTAATGAAATCTATTGGGACATACATTTCACAATATGTAAATAATTAAATCATCATGATATACACGTTAAACTTACACAGGGATATATATCAACTATTTCTCCATATAATTATAAAAAATAAACACCAAAAATAGAACCACACAGAAATATTGAGGCTGAAAATACAATGAGAGAACTGAAAAATTCAATAGAAAGCTTTAGCAGAAGACTCATTTATTCAAAGACAGAATCAGTGAATTCAGACAGGTTATTTGAAATTGGACATTTAGAGGAACAAAAGGAAACAAGAAGAATTAAAGTTAGTGAAGTAAGCTTATGTTAATTATGGGACACAAACAAGCAAAATAACATTCCCATCATGCATATCTATGAGGATAGAGAAAGGAAAAGAAAACTTATTTAAAGAAATTATAGCTGTGAAGCCTGGTTTGCTCAGTTGCTAGAGCTTGCAACTCTTATTATTGGGATTATGAGTTTGAGTCCTGTGTTAGGTGTAGAGATTACTTTAAAATGAAATCTTAAGAGATCCCTGGGTGGCGCCTGCCTTTGGCCCAGGGCGCGATCCTGGAGACCCGGGATCGAATCCCACATTGGGCTCTCGGTGCATGGAGCCTGCTTCTCCCTCTGCCTATGTCTCTGCCTCTCTCTCTCTGTGACTATCATAAATAAATAAAAATTTAAAAAAAGTTTAAAAAAATGAAATCTTAAAAAAAATTATAGCTGAAAACTTCTCAAATCTTGGATCTTCAGAGAGACATGGACACCAGATACAGGAAGTACAAAAAGACCCCAAGTAAGATCAACTCAAAGAATACCTCAAGGCACATTATAAATGCATTAAAAGTCAAAGACAAAGAAGATCTTGAAGGCAACAAGAGAAAAACAACTCATTACATATCCAACGGCCCCCCCCACCCCCCATAAGGTTAACAGTGGGTTTCTTTGCAGAAACCTTGCAGGGCAGGAAGGAGTGGGATGATATATTCAAAGTGTTGAAAGAAAAAGACTATCAACAAAGAGTACTATAACTGGTAAAATTGTTCTTTAGAATGAAGAAGAGAGAGACATTTCCTGACTACAGAAGCTAAGGGAATTAATCATCACTGAATCTCTTTTACAAGAAATGTTAGAGGAAGATATTCAAGTTGAAATGAAAGGACTCTAAGTAATAATATGAAAACATATAAAAGTATAAAATCACTGGCAAGCCCAAATATATGTCCCAATTCAGAATAACCTAATGCTATAATGGTGATGGATAAGTCACTTTTATCTCTAGCATAAATGTTAGAAGATAATAGTATTAAAAACGAAACAACTATATCTATAATAATGTGGAGTGTTCTGTAAATGTCAATTATATCCAGTTGATTACATTTTTCAGTTCTTCTATATCCTTGATTAATTTCTATCTACTAATTATTACTGAGAGGAGTATGGGAAGCTATCAATTATAATTGTAGATTTTCTCTTTCTTCTTTTAATTTTACAAGTTTTTACTTATATATCTCATAACTGTGTGAAGTGCATATATATTTAGGATATCTTCTTAGTGAATTGACCTCATTATGATTATGAAGCATTTCTCTTTATCTCTTGAATTTTCTTTGCTCTGGAGTCTACTTTGTCTGATATTAATATGTACATTTCTTTCTTTCTTTCTTTCTTTCTTTCTTTCTTTCTTTCTTTCTTTCTTTCTTTCTCTTTCTTTCTTTCTTTCTTTCTTTCTTTCTTTCTTTCTTTCTTTCCTTATTCTTTCTTTTAAGAAAATATTTATTTGTTTATTTTAGAGAGACAGGGAGGTGGGGGAAGGGCAGAGGAAGAGGGAGAGAGAATCTCAAGCAGACTTCCCACTGAACATGGAGCCCAGTTCAGGGCTTGATCTCAGGACCCTGAGATTATAACCTGAGCCAAAATCAAGAGTCAGATGTTTAACCAAGTCACCAAGGTGCCCACATCTTTCTTTTGATTAGTGTTTATGTCTTTTTCTATTATTTACTTTTAACTTACTTAAATCATTATATTTGAAGAGTTTGTTGTAGGCTGCATGTTATTAGGTCATTTAGAAAAAATCCATTCTAGGGTAGCCCGGGTGGCTCAGCAGTTTGGCGCTGCCTTTGGCCCAGGGCGTGATCTTGGAGTCCTGGGATCGAGTCCCATGTCAGGCTCCCTACATGGAGCCTGCTTCTCCCTCTGCCTGTGTCTCTGCCTCTCTCTCTCTCTCTCTGTGTCTCACATGGATAAATAAATAAAATCTTAAAAAATTCCTAAATAACATGTTTGGATCATTTACATTTAATGTACTTACTGATGTGTTTGGATTTAAATCTATCTTTTGGTTATTTTTCCCTCATTCTTTCCCCTGTTTTAGTTCCTTCATTTCTCTTTTCATGCTTACATTTGGGCTATTTGAAAAATTTTTTGGTATTCCATTTAAATTCATTTATTTATTATGATTTTGACAGTATCTCTTTAATGTATAAAACAATTTCTGAGAAATTACAATACACATATTTAACTTTTCCCAGGCTACCTAAAGTCAAGAATTTACCACTTTATTTCACTCAGCTCAATACCCAGTCAATCAGAAAGACAATCATTGTATGATTTTACTTATATGTGGAAGTCACCAGAGAAGGAGAAAAACCATGAGAGACTTTTAACTATAGGAAACAAACTGAAGTGCTGGAGGGGAGGTGAGTGAGGGCTGGGGTAATTGGGTGATGGGCATTAAGGAGGACATGTGATGTAATGAGCACTGGGTGTTATATACAACTGATAAATTATTGAATACTACATCTGAAACTAGTGATGTACTATATGTTAGCTAACTGAATTTAAAGAAAGAATGTACCACTTTAAATAGAATATAGAAATCTTTACATCATATATTTCTTTTCCCTCTCCACTTTACCCTTCAAAACATCAATCCTTAAAAACTTTGGATGCTGTTTCCTAAGGTATTTTTAGGCATCCCTTTTACTCTCAGCCTCCTTTGGTTCATCTACAAAATGATGCTAAAGCCAAGGCACACTATAGGACCCTAAAAGTTTTGACCATAGCTAACATGGCTCAAGATTCCTACTCTTCTGAATCTTCCCTTAAGAGGAGATTGGATATTCACTCTGTTAGGGATATCCTTGGTAATAGTTTTCACTTTAATTTCCTAACTGGAAGGACAGATAGAGTCAGAAATATCATCCCTGGAAATCCTTTTTGAATTAAGTGTGTAAAGGAGATAGTTTTAGAATTGTCAGAACAATAAAAATGAGTGAGAAAATTGTCTGAAACTTGAGAAAAGATGGTCTTATTGCAAGAGTAGAGCTTTATTGCAAGATGTAATTATTAGCATCTTTGGGAAAGCATCTAATATATCTGATTTTTTGGACAATTTTCTGAAAGACTTTGATTAAATTAAGAGCATCACATATAAAAGCTAAACTTTACTAGAAGCCCAGGAACATGGGCTTGTGACATCCTAGTAATTTTATTCAGATACTCCCTTCTTATACTCAGACTAACAGTGTTATCCAGTGGCAAATCTTTCCTATAAAGTTTATTTACTAAGGGGCTATATTTATATTTTTAAAATTATATTAGAAATTAAAATAGAACTTAAAAATATATATATTATTTTAAAATAAGTATAATAAATACATTTCTTCTTAGCACAAATAATGTATTTTTATTTTAAATAACTATAATCTCAAAATAATGTGAAGAGTTTGTCTAGCTAAAAAGTCTGTTAACTAGAAACAAATATGTGAACTGTTTTTTGGGAAAAGTTACCCCTCATTCACAGCTTTGAAACATAATTTGACACCTCTTTATGATAAATTCATCTGAAGTGTTGCTTTAATGAGAGGGTTAGAGAAGCTCTCCTTATGTTTCATGGGGAGGAATTCATATTGTTGATTTTTCATTGAGTTTGAGATTTTTACATTCACCAAATGCTCATAACCTTTTTGATGACATCCTTGAAGGCCTGTTTTACTTGTTTATTCCTTAAAGTGTAAATGAATGGGTTCAATAAAGGGGCAACTGAGGTATTGAGCACAGCTACCCCCTTATTGAAGGCAACTCCTTCTTTGGCTGAGGGTTTTATATACATGAAGATGCAGCTGCCATAAGAAAGGGCAATGACAATCATGTGGGAAAAACATGTGGAAAAGGCCTTTTTCCTTTGCTGAGCAGATGGGATCTTGAGGATGGTCCAGATGATGCTTGTGTAGGAGAGAATCACCAGCACCAGGGTGACCACCAACGTCACAGCTGCTAAGATAAAGTCAACCAGCTCTAAGAGTCTTGTGTCTGAGCAAGATATTTCTAGCAGGGGTCCGTAGTCACAATAATAATGATTCAGTATGTTGGAGGCACAGAAATCCAGCTGACTGGTCAGGATGATTGGGGATATGATGATTAGAAATCCAGCCAACCAAGAGAAGAAAACCAGCTGAATGCAGACTCTGTTGCTCATAATGGTCATGTAATGCAGGGGTTTGCATATAGCCACATAGCGGTCATAGGACATGGCAGCCAGAAGGTAAAACTCTGTGGCTCCAAAGAAGATGGCAAAGAAATACTGAGTGAAGCAGCCAGCAAAGCTAATGCTCTTGTTGCCAGTTGTGATGCTGAACAGCAGCCTAGGAGTAAAGGTGGTTGTAAAGGAAATTTCTAGGAAGGAGAAATTCCGGAGGAAGAAATACATGGGAGTCTGGAGGTGTGAGTCCAGTAGTGTAAGTGTGATGATTGTGAGGTTTCCAATGATGCTGAATATGTAGGTGAGGAAGAGAAATAGAAAGACTACAAATTGGATCTCTGGGATTTCTGTTAGTCCCAGGAGAATGAATTCTGTCAGAAGGGTTTGGTTTTTCATTGCTAACATTTGCTGCCTATAAAAGTACAAAGGAAAGAAGTCAGTGATGAGAATGGAAGAGGAGCTACATTTAGGAGTAGCTAAGCCTTTTCATTGAATTGGTTCAAATATCTACTTTCTGTCCGCTTGACTCAAGTGAGAGTTTCTATTGCACAGAGAGTGTCTTTTCACAAGAATTATTTTTAAAAAGTTCTCATGGAGAGGGTGCGTGGGCAGCTAAGTTTCTGACTTTGATTTTGGCTCAGGTCATGATCTCAGGGTCGTGGGATTGAGTTGCACATGGGTCTCCAGGTCAATTTCTTTCTGACTCTTGAAAATACAAACAAGTCACAAACATTTTTATTTTACTATTCTTTACAATAAAAAGCATTTAGTATATTGTTTTACTTGGTTATAACTATGATAATAATGAATAATAACTGTTGTGGGGCACCTGGATGGTTTAGTCAGTTAGGTGTGCAACTCTTGACTTTGACTCAGGTCATGATCTCAGGGTTGTGAGATTGAGCTCCACCTTGGGCTCCCCACTGGGCATGGAGCCTGCTTAAGAGTCTCTTTCCCTCTCGCTCTGCCCCTCCCTCCTCTAAAAAATTGAGGACTTAATAGGTGCCCAACCTTATCATTATTTTATTTGATTCTCACAAGACAGGTGCTATTACTATCTCCATCTTGCAGATGAGGTTTGGAGCAGTTGATAAATTGTTCCGAATCCCTCAGCTAGTGTATTGTAGAGCAGAATTCTAGCCCACTGTTGCCTGATCCATAGTCTGCACACTCAACTGCCAGGTAGTGCTGATTTCCCATCTTCATCCAGGGGCAGAACAATTACAACTATTATCTGAATCTTACAGATCAGACAATCCGCATTAGTGATCCTATGAGGATAATAGTGGTGATTATGATGAAACTGAGGTTGGGAAAGTTTTAGTGATTTGGCCAAATATATACAGCCAACAAATTCTTCTATTCTAAAATACACATGGATCAGAACTGCATCTTTATTTTTTAACATATTTATTAAACAGTGATTGTGTATTCTTTAGAAAACTTCTGTATATTTATATTTTGTCTCTACATTGACTTTGATTTTTTCTACTAGTATTTTCTTAATTTCTACCTTTAAGCAATGGCTCTTAACTAGTTTTCCCCTCCCTTCTCCAGGCTCTAATGTCTCTGTCTCTGGCTGCACTTTCTCCTAAATACATTTTTCAGAAGTTGTTTGCCAGCTTTAGTTTCTAAATGAGTGAAATAATCCTGTCTTACATCTATCTCATGGTGCCTCTTAAATGGCTATTCCTAGGCCTGAATTCTTATTTCATTTTTAGTCCCATATTTTTAACTCTCTATAATACATTATCTTTTGGGCATATTCTGCTCAAATTAAACTTAATATTTTAAAATATATCTCAGCATCATTTTTCACTATGATGAAACCTATTTAAAATTCCAAACTCCTTGATAGGCTTTTTGGTAAATGTCAAGAAATTTACTTTTGAAAAACTAACTCTTAAAAGTCATTTAATAAGCGTTGGTTCTCTTGCTTTTTCCCTGCTTTTAAGGTACTTAAAAAGCAGTCTATTTTTGGAAAGATGTCATATATGCATAAAGTAGAAAATGGCTAATTCCTGAATAGAATGCATCATTATGTTAATTATTATTTTTAAAATATTATTTTATAAAAACTTAGTTCTGTCACCCCCAAGTTTTCTATCAGAAGCTAGTTGAACAAGTTCTCTTTCGAGAGTATTGATCTATATTTAATTTCCTGTATATTTAACCATACACATCCCAAAGGAAATTTTTAGTATTGTCAGGCAAACTTTTAATTGGAAGATACTTCATACATTGATCTTGAAAGACATGTGGCTCAAGCTACCAGAGTCTTTCTCTGTTTCTGTAGTCAGGACACTATAGAAATGAAACTTTATCTCTTCTTCTACTTCCAGCAGATCTTATGCAAGAGGAGAGAGAAAATTAGTAAATTGAGTCCAATTGCTAAGCACTATTATCTGAGTAACACAACCTGAATAGACAGAGTATAATTAGTACTCGTGAGATGCTTTATGGAATTATAAAAAATTGTGGTAAAAAACACGGAACATAAAACTTACTATCTTAGCCATTTCTAAGTTCAGTAATGTTAATTATATTCACTTTGATTTGCAACAGATCTCCAGAATTTATCTCGTAAAACAAACTCTGTACTCGTTAAACAACTCCTCTTTCCACCTCCCTCCTACCCCTGGTAAGCACCATTCTATGTTCAATTTTTATGAATCTCACTACTTTAGTTAGCTCATATAAGTAAAATCATACAATATTTGTCTCTTTGTGACTTGGTATAATATTCTCAAGGCATTTCCTTCTTTTTAAAGGCTGAATAATATTCCATTGCATATACATATCACATTTTGTTTACCCATTCATCTGTTGATGAATGTTTTTGTTGCTTCTGTTTTGGTTATTGTGAATAATGCTTCTATGAACACGAGTGTGCAAATATTCAAGATCCTGTTTTAAAAAAATTCTTGCTTTCAGTACTTTTGCCTATATAGCCAGCAGCCTATCTTGCTGAATCATATGGTAACTCTATTTCTAGTTTTTTGAGGAACCAATGTACTGTTTTCCATAGTGGCTGTATTCTATTTGAATTTTTACACCAAAATGAATATCTGGGGCAGCCCAGGTGGCTCAGCGGTTTAGTGCCACCTTCAGCCCAGGGCATGATCCTGGAGACTTGGGATCAAGTCCCATGTCGGACTCCCTGTATGGAGCTTGATTCTCCCTCTGCCTGTGTCTCTGCCTCTCTCTCTCTCTCTCTCTCTCTCGTCTCTCATGAATAAATAAATAAAATCTTTAAAAAAAGAAAATTAACTTAAAAAAACAAAAGACAAAATGAATATCTAAATATCTGTGACACAACATAAATGCAGAGAGATGCCTAATTCTAAGATAAAAATTAAATAAATGCTTTTTATTCAGGCATTATCTATTTTATCTTTTACATGTATATATCACCTTTACAAAAATAGACTATAAATTCCTTAAGATCAGGGAAGGACAGAAGAACCAACACTTCCTGAATGACTCTAGTACTGGTTTATGCTAGGCTCATCATAAATATATTTATGGTATATGTTTGGTATTTATTTTGGTATTCTTTTATTTCCCAACAACAGTGGCAAAAACATACAGTATGATCAAAATAGGTAGTTGTTACAAAAAATGAAAAAAAGATCCTGCTCTTTTTTTTCTCTTTATCTCCCTTAGTTTATTCTCTATTTACCCTTTTATCTTTGGCAATTTGCCACATATATTGTATACTTTTTCTTGCCTTGTTTTGGTCTAGTAACTGATAGGAACTTTCCAGAGCCAGTTCAGGGTAAAGTCGCTTGAATACATAAATTGTTACCATTTCCTTCACTATTCCACTGATGAATGGTCACTAAGTCATAAATATTACCTGGTTCTGCTGGGATTTTGAGTGGAGACCCAGGCCTCTATCAGCAAGGTTGTATTTTGAGATTTTCCTTTTTCATAGTTGGTGCTCTTCCATCACCAAATAATAAAAATATGTATTTCTTCTATTTGTAATTGAAATTTGAAATTACTTAATGAGTTAAGGTTTGTTTGGGCACAGAACTCCCAGTGCTTAGTTTTCAGGATACTGAGCTGTCTGTCACGGAAAGAAAGAGAAACTTCAGACATCAAATGATTTCAAGGGAGAGCTTTCAGGAACTACTTAAAATGCTTACCACTGACTCTCAGAGAGAAGTGTTCATGTGCACCTGGACTCCTCCATCCTATCTCTCTAAGCCTCCTGGATAAGCTGAGTCACTTTTCTTGCCATACAAGTATAGCCTCAATGCAGAATCAGGAAAAGGGCTATCAGATTACTTGGTCATAATCTTTTCCAGAAAGTTCAGCGATTTTCCCAAGAAAAGCCTTGAATGTCTAGAATCCTGTGGGTGTCTTAATATTCTGATATTCTAAGTTTCCTGAAATAAAGAAATCCTAAGCCCTTGGGATCCTAAACCCTGTACTGCTGAGCTGTGTGCCTATCTGGAACACCAGAGAGCCATCTTTGCTGTTGTCTCCGAGAATATCATAATCTCAAGGATGTGTGAAAAAGGTCATGCCATCCAATGATGTGAATGACTAGGCTCTTGTACTTCCTAACTATGAATTTCTGGTCTTTGATGAATAGCTTAGTTATCATTACAAGACATCACATTTATGTTCCACTTAAGTTCTGTAATAAATCTACTTCAATAATATTACAAATCATTGTAGCATTGTTTGTTGTTGTAAAAAGTTGGAAATAATCTAAATTTCCACCAGTAAGGAAAGGACAGAATAATTTTGGCACATGCAAACTACAAAATGTGACAAACCAATAAAAGCAAGATGGAAATATTGTATATCAACTAACTGGAATTTATTTATTTATTTATTTATTTATTTATTTATTTGAACTCACTTGGAAAGATATATTTGGTATGGTGCTATGTGAACAAAGAAAGCTGCTGAACTGTAGTATATTTTATGATCCCACTGGGTAAAAAAAGACATTTTTATATCTATGTATCTTATATCTTATATAAAACTATTTTTATGTGCATAGTCACGTAGATCTGGGACAATAAATTTAGACAGTATTGCCTTTATGAAGTTAGATGGGGGAAGTGAGGGACATATGGGGAGCTATCTTCTTTTCCTTTATACTTGTCTATATTGTATAAATGCTATAAGTTACTTTTGAAAACTGAAGTATAGTTGACATACAATTTGATATTAGTTTCATATACAAAATAATGAATTGACAATTCTATACATTACCCAGTGCTCACCACAGTAAATATAGTTAACGATCTGTCACCATATAATGTTATTTCAACATTACTGGCTATATTTCCATGCTATGCTTTTCAAACCCATGACTTTTTAATTTAATTTTTAAAAAGATTTTATTTATTTATTCATGAGAGACACACAGAGAAAGAGGCAGAGACATAGGCAGAGGGAGAAGCAGGCTCCATGCAGGGAGCCCAATGTGGGACTCGATCCCCGACCCTGGCAGGTGCTTAACTGCTGAGCCACCCAGGTGTCCCTGATTTATTTATTTTTTAAGTGGAAGTTTGAACCTTTTAATCCCCTTCACCTATTTTACCCATCCTATCACCCCTCCCCTCTGGCAACCATCAGTTTTTTCTCTATTTATGAGTCTGTTACTGTTTGCTTGTTTTTAAATGTAAGTGAATCATGAGATATTTGTTTTTGTCTCACTGACTTATTTTACTTAGCGTGATATTCTGTAAAACCATCAACAAAATGAATAGGCAACCTACTGAATGTGAAAAGTTACATTTTAATAAAAAAAACACAGTTACATGATTTCATGCTCCATAAGCTCAAAGAGTTAACATTGGTATAATTATAAACTGAGAATATACTTACACTTAACTTTCAGGGCAAGTTCTGCAGGGTATTACCCATATATGTCCATGGGATGAATCACAATTAGAAGTCTGATGTGAGTGAATGGTGGCATAAAACTGAAATTGTTGGTTTTCTCACCACTACTTATTGACCTAATTATTCACAAAAGTTCCCAAACTTATGAAAATTTAATAGGAAAAATCCTACTCATCCTGCTTTATATCAGCTTAGCTGTCATTTGCCACTTCTTCATTCCACCATAATTTAAAATACACCCTGGCCTCACACCCTTGAGATGTGATTTATTTACATTAAGCATACTTAAGTAGTAATATTCAGAGCATCCTCATTCAAAGTCTTATTTCTTCTCTTCTGACTTGTTTGAGGATGAGTATGTGTGGCTTGTGATTTTATAACATACTGAAGTGTATTTTAAATGTTCTATTCAGAAGAGACCTCAGCATGATCAGTTAAAGAAGGAAATCAAAGATCCCAGGAGGCCAACCTTCAGAGCACACTAATGAACCCTCTTTTCTTGGGAACTCTGGAATTGAACTTCTAATAAGGAGTTGGGGAAGAAATCCAAAGGGACTCTGAGGAAGTTAACAGGAGACTGTCGGTGTAGTACAAAAGCCACGTGGGAACCAAGTAATGATAATGATTAATAACAGGAAATAGAAAACAACTTTTTTTTTTTTAAACAGCATGTTTTTTGAGAAGTTTGCTATATGCTGGGCATAATGCTAAAGATACCTTTGTTATATTTAATGATGACTGCTTCAATTTCCTCCGTGGTTATTGGCCTGTTCAGGTTTTCTATTTCTTCCAGTTCCAGTTTTGGTAGTTTGTGGTTTTCCAGAAATGCGTCCATTTTTTTCTAAATTGCCTAATTTATTGGCACATAGCTGTTCTTAAGATGTTTTTAAAATCATTTGTATTTCCTTGGTGTTGGTGGTGATCTCTCCTTTCTCATTCATGATTTTATTGAGTCTTCTCTCTCTTCTTTTCAATAAGGCTGGCTAATGGTTTATCTATCTTATTAATTCTTTCAAAGAACCAACTCCTGACGTTGTTGATCTGTTCCACAGTTCTTCTGGTCTCGATTTCATTGAGTTTTGCTCGAATCTTAATTAACTCTCCTTTTTTTTAGCTCCTTTAGGTGTAAGGTTAGTTTTGTATTTGAGTTCTTTCCAGTTTTTGGGTGGCTGCTTCTATTGCAATGTATTTCCCTCTCAGGACTGCTTTTGCTGTATCCCAAAGGTTTAGTTTGTATGTTTGTTTGTTTGAATTGCTTGGATTAATAGACAGCAACACTTTCTTTATTTTTTATAAAATTATTTTTATTGGTGTTCAATTTGCCAACATATAGAATAACACCCAGTGCTCATCCCTTCAAGTGCCACGTAGGTGCCCGCCACCCAGTCACCCCCACCCCCTGCACACCTCCCCTTCCACCACCCCTAGTTCATTTCCCAGAGATAGGAGTCTTTCATGTTCTGTCTCCCTTTCTGATATTTCCCACTTATTTTTTCTCTTTTCCCCTTTATTCCCTTTCACTATTTTTTATATTCCCCAAATGAATGAGAACATATAATGTTTGTCCTTCTCTGATTGACTTATTTCACTCAGCATAACACCCTCCAGTTCCATCCACGTTGAAGCAAATGTTGGGTATTTGTCATTTCTAATGGCTGAGTAATATTCCATTGTATACATAAACCACATCTTCTTTATCCATTCATCTTTCGATGGACACTAGGGCTCCTTCCACAGTTTGGCTATTGTTATGTGTCTGTTTTTGTGCCAGTACCACACTGTCTTGATGACCACAGCTTTGTAGTACAACCTGAAATCTGGCATTGTGATGCCCCCAGCTATGGTTTTCTTCTTTAAAATTCCCCTGGCTATTCGAGATCTTTTCTGATTCCACACAAATCTTAAAATAATTTGTTCTAACTCTCTGAAGAAAGTCCATGGTATTTTGATAGGGATTGTATTAAACATGTAAATTGCCATGGGTAACATTGACTTTTTCACAATATTAATTCTTCTAATCCATGAGCATGTAATATTTTTCCATCTCTGTGTCTTCCTCAATTTCTTTCAGAAGTGTTCTATAGTTTTTAGGGTATAGATCCTTTACTTCTTTGGTTAGGTTTATTCCTAGGTATCTTATGCTTTTGGGTGCAATTGTAAATGGGATTGACTCCTTAATTTCTCTTTCTTCAGTCTCATTGTTCGTGTATAGAAATGCCACTGATTTCTGGGCATTGATTTTCTTTTTTTTTGCCTTTGGGCATTGATTTTCTATCCTGCCACGCTACCAAATTGCTGTATGAGTTCTAGCATTCTTGGGGTGGAGGCTTTTGGGTTTCTATGTAGAGTATCATGTCATCGGTGACGAGGGAGAGTTTTACTTCTTCTTTGCCCATTTGAATGCCTTTAATGTCTTTTTGTTGTCTGATTGCTGAGGCTAGGACTTCCAGTACTATGGTGAATAGCAGTGGTGAGAGTGGACATCCCTGTCTTGTTCCTGATCTTAGGGGAAAGGCTCCCAGTGCTTCCCCATTGAGAATGATATTTGCTGTGGGCTTTTTGTAGATGGCTTTTCAGATGTTGAGGAATGTTCCTTCTATCCCTACACTCTGAAGAGTTTTGATCAGGAATGGATGCTGTATTTTGTCAAATGCTTTCTCTGCATCTATTGAGAGGATCCTATGGTTCTTGTTTTTTCTTTTGCTGATGTGATGAATCACATTGATTGTTTATCGAATGTTGAACCAGCCTTGCATCCTGGGGATAAATCCCACTTGGTCATGGTGAATAATCCTCTTAATGTATTGTTGTATCCTATTGGCTAGTATCTTGCTGAGAATTTTTGCATCCATGTTCATGAGGGATATTGGTTTGTAATTCTCCTTTTTGGTGGGGTCTTTGTCTGGTTTTGGAATAAAAGTGATGCTGGCCTCATAGAGTGAGTTTGGAAGTACTCCATCTCTTTCTATCTTTCCGAACAGCTTTAGTAGAATAGGTATGGTTTCTTCTTTAACCGTTTGATAGAATCCCACTGGGAAGCCATCTGGCCCTGGACTTTTGTGTCTTGGGAGGTATTTGATGACTGCTTCAATTTCCTCCATAGTGATCGGCCTGTTGAAGTTTTCTATTTCTTCCAGTTCCAGTTTTGGTAATTTGTGGCTTTCCAGAAATGCGTCCATTTCTTTGAGATTGCCTAATTTATTGGCGTATAGCTGCTATAATAAGTTTTTAAGATTGTTTGTATTTCCTTGGTGTTGGTAGTGATCTCTCTTTTCTCATTCATGATTTTATTAATTTGATTCTTCTCTCTCTTCTTTTTAATAAGGTTGGCTAATGGTTTATCTATCTTTTTAATTCAAAGAACCAACTCCTGGTTTTGTTGATCTGTTTCTCAGTTCTTCTGGTCTCTATTTCATTGAGTTTGTTCTAATGTTCAGTAACTCTCTTCTTCTGCTGGATGAAGGTTTTATTTGCTGTTCCTTCTCCAGCTCCTTTAGGTGCAAGTTTAGCTTTTGCATTTGAGTTCTTTCCAATTTTTGGATGGATGCTTGTATTGTGATATATTTACTCTTCAGGGAAGGGAGAAGAAATGGGTAGGAAATATCTGAATGGGAGACAGAACATGAAGACTCCTAACTCTGGGAAACGAACTAGGGGTGGTGGAAAGGGAGGAGGGCAGGGGGTGGGGGTGAATGCGTGATGGGCACTGAGGGGGGCACTTGATGGGATGAGCACTGGGTGTTATTCTGTATGTTGGCAAATTGAACACCAATAAAAAATAAATTTATTATTAAAAAAAAAGAAATGCGAAAAAAAAATATTTTCCCTTCAGGACTGCTTTTGCCATATCCCAAAGATTTTCAACGGTTGTATCTTCATTCTCATTAGTTTTCATGAATATTTTTAATTCTTCTCTGATTTCCTGGTTGACCCTTTCAACTTTTAGCAGGATGGTTTCTAACCTTCACGTGTTTGAAATCCTTCCAAACTTCTTCTTGTGTTTTAGTTCTAGTTTCAAAGCATTATGGTCTGAAAATATGCAGGGGATGATCCCAATCTTTTGGTATCAGTTAAGACCTTATTTGTGACCTAGTATGTGGTCTATTCTCGAGAAAGTTTTATGTGCACTTGAGAAGAATGTGTATTCAGTTGCGTTTGGATGTAAAGTTCTGTAAATATCTGTGAAATCCATCTTGTAAATGTATCATTTAGAGGTCTTGTTTCATTGGAGATGTTGTTCTTATAATATCTATCAATTGTAGAAAGCACTCTATTCAAGTCTCCAACTATAAGTGTATTATTATCTAAGTATGTCTTAACTTTGGCTATTAATTGATATACTTGGGAGCTCCCACATTTGGGGCATAAATATTCATGACTGTTAGATCTTCTTGTTGGATAGATCCTTTAAGTAGGTTATAGTGTCCCTTTTCATCTCTTACTACAGTCTTCGGGATAAACTTTAATTTATCTGATATGAGTATGGCTAGCCCTGCTTTCTTTTGAGTACAATTTGAATGGTAAATGGTTTTACAACTTTTTATTTTCAGGCTGTAGGTGTCCTTATGTCTAAAATGAGTCTCTTGTAGACAGCAAAGAGATGGGTCTTGCTTTGTATCCAGTCTGAAAGCCTGCATCTTTTGATGGGGTCTTTAAGGCCATTCACGTTCAGAGTTACTTTTGAAAGATATGAATTCAGCGTCATTGTAATACCTATTCAGTCCCTTTTTTGTGGATTGTTTTCTTGGACTTCCTCTTTCTTTTACAGAGTCCCCCTTAATATTTCTTGGAGACCTGGTTTGGTGGTCACATATTCTTTCAGTTTCTGCCTATCTTGGAAGCTCTGTATCTCTCCTTTTATGCTGAATAAGAGCCTTGCTGGATAGAGTATTCTTGGCAGCATGTTATTCTCATTTAGGACCCTGAGTATATCCTGCCAGCCCTTTCTGGCCTGCCCAGTCTCTGCTGAGGTCTGCTATTAACCTAATACTTCTCCCCATAAAGGTTAGGGATTTCTTGTGTCCTGCTGCTTTAAGGATCTTCTCTTTATCTTTGGAATTTGCAAGTTTCAGTATTAAATGTCAGGGTGATGAACGGTTTTTATTGATTTTAGAGGGGGACCTCTCTATCTCCTGGATCTGAATACCTGTTTCCCTTCCCAGGTTAGGGAAGTTATCAGTGATGATTTGTTCAAATACACTTTCTGGTCCTCTGTCCCTTTCGTGGCCCTCTGGAACCCCAATTCAACGTAGATTTTTCCTTCTGATGCTGTCATTTATTTCCCCTAACCTTTCTTTATGATCTTTTAATTGTTTTCTCTTTTTTCCTCAGCTTCCTTCCTTGCCATCAACTTGTCTTCTATGTAAGTTATTCATTCTTCTATCTTGTGAACCCTCATCATTAGGACTTCCAGTTTGAAGTGAAATTCATTTAATTGATTTTTATTTTTGGCCTGATTAGATCTAAAATTTGCAGTCATGAATTGTCTTGAATCCTTTATGCTTTTTCTAGAGCCACCAGTAGCTTTCTAATTGTGCTTCAGGATTTGCTTTCTGACATTGAATTGTAATCCAAATTCTGTGACTCTGTGGGAGAGAGAACTGTTTCTGATTCTTTCTTTTGTGGTGAGTTCTTCCTTCTAGTCATTTTGCTCAGTGCAGACAGGTTAAAAGCAAGTTGTACTGGAAAAAGGAAGGAAAGGACAAAAAAGGGAGGGGAAAACAAACAAAAACAAGGACGGGTTCTTCTGGTTTTATATATGGAGCTCTCCAGCGCTGCTGGGCCAAGAACTTGCTCTTCCCCTGTCCTTCCAGCTGGTCTTCTGGGGAGGGTGTCTGTGCTTATTCTAAGGAGTGTGCACAACTTAGTGGGAGCTGTTTACTCCCTGGCCCCTGTTCTCTGGAGGCCCCTCTCAGTCCCAGGCACAGGGTGACACCAGGAGGACTAACAACACTGCTGGCAGTTAGCTCTCCAGCCCTGGTGTCCGCTCCCCCAGTAACCTCCACAGCTCTCAGTCTGCACTGACCTGGATGCTCTGGGGGTGGATGTGCTTACCTGTACAGCTTGGGGGCGCCTGGCAGCAGGAGCGTCCTCGCTGTCCTGGGCCTTCCCCAGTCCATCTGTCCTGGGGGAGCACAGGGTCAGCGGCTGTGTCCCCTGGCGGCCTGGGATCTGGGGCCTGTGCTGCTGGAATCACCCTCCTGGGGCCACGGCTCCCAAAGGCATAGGGCACAGTCCCCTCCACCCAGAGCTCCCCCTGACCCACCGGCTTCTCCCCAAGGCCCTGTTGGGCATGCTCCAAACCTTTACTGAGCTTGGCTCACAGTCTGTGGCGCACTCTCCCCCGGGTGCCCTTCCTCTGTTAGGGTCCCTGGCAACCTGGAGGGTCCACTGTTCCTCCTGTGGTTCTACCTGTTTTCCGTGCTAAGCACCTTTCCATCCAGGAAGAATCTAGTGCAGATTTTCAAAGTTCCTGCTTCTCCGGGACTGCTTTCCTGTCCCTGGAGGCTCTCTCCCTAGCCCGGCTCCTCCTATCCTTATGATTGTTGTTTTAAGTTCAAATTCAGGCATATGACTTATATCTGTTTCAATTATATCCCTGGCTGTGACCTCTTCTTGTTCTTTCTTTTGGATGAATTCTTCTATTGTGACATTTTTATCTAGGTTTCTGTTTTCTAAATGTTAGGAAGGTCTGTTGTATTCCTGCTCCTGAGAGTAACGGCTCTATTAAGAAGAGGTCAGGGCAGCCCCAGTGGCCCAGCGGTTTGGTGCCACCTTTGGCTGGGGTATGATCCTGGAGACCCAGGATCGAGTCCCACATCAAGCTCCCTCCATGGAGCCCGCTACTCTCCCTCTCCCTCTGCTTGTGTCTCTCCCTCTCTGTGTGTCTGTCATGAATAAATAAATAAAACCTTAAAAAAAGAGGTCATATACTGTCCAAAGCCTGATGCTTCAGAGAGTGTGTCTGGTGTATGATGTGTGCACTCTGTTGATGTGTTTTGGCTGCTGTTTCCTGCAGGTAGGTCCTCTGCAGAGTCTATCTGTGCTAATTGCTGGGGTGAGGGGTGGGGAATGACCAAATCTCTCATTCCCAGAGAGGGGAATCTATGCCCAGTGCTATTCATGAAGCCTTCACAGAAGAGTGAAAAAATCTGTACTCATTTGTTCCAGGCTTCTCTCAGTTCCCTGCCTTCACCCTCTCTGTGTCTGAGCCATCTGCCCACCTGGTGGTGCAGTGCTTCTGTGTTTTATTTATCTCAGGCATGCTGGCTGGGTTTCAAAACTCCAAATTTTAGGGATCTGGCACTGATCCTCTGAGGGAGGGTGTTGCTGGGCTTTGGCTAGTGCCAATTTGTCCCAGAAGGGCAGTTTTGAGAATGCACAAGGGCTTGGAATTTATGATAAAGTGCAGCAAAACATTAGTGTCCAGGTTAGTGCCATCAACAGGTATCTCTGCTCCTATGCTAATGCACAGCACAAGGTAATGGAACCCATTGGCTTGTTTGCTCTGAAAGCCAAAACTATCTCTCCCAAATGTACTCCAAGAAGGGGTCCTATCTCTTCTAGTGAGATCCAGGGAATCCTCAGACCACAGTGTCTCTTCCCAGGCCTTCACCCTACTTCTCCACAGAGTAACTTCTATGCTCACCAGGTTCCACCCCAGTGCTTGTAAAATCTTGCTATGGTTATCCTCTCATTTTCCCTGTCAATAGTTTTGAGGAAATGTTTTTCTTGTGCAATGCCCTGGGCCCTTATCTCTCTCTCTCTCTGTTTCCTCTCCCTCTCTCTCTTTCTCTTCATGATCAGGGCTCCCTCCCCTCTGTAGCTCTAGTGATTATTTTCTTCCCTCCAAATCACATCTTAGCACCTCCTACCTTCTACGATGTGGCCTGTTTTCTCCCACTAGTTGTACGTTTTGCTCTCTCAGTCCTGAGATAGATATCCCAAGTGTTCAGAATGATTTGTTATTTATCTAGCTGTTGTCAAGTGATGAAACAAGTATAAGGTTCACCTACTACTATGCCAACTTAACTTCCCAAGCCAAATTCACAATTTGGATTTCCAAAATATATATATTTTTCCAAGGAGCATGAATCTTTCCCTCTGTGGGATAGTATATATTAATGTGTTCATCTTTGGAATATGTATTGTCTACTACATAGACTAATTGTTAAAGCTTTCTTTTTTTTAAAAAAAAGATTTTATTTATTTATTTATTTATTTATTTATTTGAGAGAGAGAAAGAGAGAGGCAGAGACACAGGCAGAGGGAGAAGCAGGCTCCATGCAGGGAGCCTGATGTGGGATTCGATCCCGGGTCCCCAGGATCACACCCTGGGCTGAAGGGAGCGCTAAACCACTGAGCCACCCAGGCATCCAATTAGGGCTTCCCCTAATTGTTAAAACTTTCAATACTGGTGAAGTGGTCTGGTATGTTACCAGAGAGGGACATAAACCAGCTGGTGACATGTATTAATTTTAGGGACCTGGCATGTTTGAGAAATGTGATGTAAATAATACCTATAAGGACAATGGGATGGGATAATGTAGTGGTTAATTTTATATGTCAGTTGGCTGGGCCATGATGCCCAGATATTTGGTGAAACGTTATTTTGGATGTTTCTGTGAATGTGCTTTTTGGAAGATATTAACAATTAAATTGGTAGACTTTAAGTAAAGCAGATTACCCTCCATAATGTAGGCCTTAAGAACAAAAAATGACCTCTTTGAGCAAAAAGGAATGGTGTTAGCAGACTACCTTCGGACTTGAATTGCAACTCTACCATGAGCCTCCAGCTGGCTTACCCTTTAGATTTTGGATTTACCGTATCTCTACAATTTGTGAGCCACTTCCTTAAAATTAAACCTTCTCTCTAATCTTTTTTTTAAAGATGTATTTATTTGAGAGAGAGAGAGAGAGAGAGAGAGAGAGGGAGGTGGAGACACAGGAAGAGGGAGAAGTAGGCTTCTCACAGGGACTTGATCCCTAGACCCCAGGATCACACCCTGAGCCAAAGGCAGACGCTTAACTGCTGAGACACCCAGGCGTCCCTAAACCTTCTCTCTATATACACATTCTGTTGCTTCTGTTTCTTTGGAGAACCCTAATGTACATGGTGGGGAAAACAGACCCTAGTATGGTGCTTAAGATAATTTCCACCTCTTGCTGTCAAAGCCTTTGTGTATTCTCTCTCTTTGAGTACAGAAAGAACCATTTACTTGATTCTAACCAATATAATATGAAAAATATAGTGTAACTGTTACTCTTTTCAGTTGGTTGTGTTATATGACAAAGGTAATGAGATGCCACTACCATGATTATGCTACATCATATAAGACTCCATCTTTGCAGGCTAAAGCAAAATACTCACCTGCTGGCTTTTAAGAAGGAAGTTGTTATGACATGAACTGCTTGTGGAGAGGGCCACATGGAAGGGAACTGCAGGTAGCTTTCAGGACATGAGGACCTCAGTCTATAGCAGTAGGAACTGAATTCTGGTGCTTGGAGGAGGACTTGAATTTCCAGGAAAGAATGCAGCCTGGCTGATGACTCGATTGTAGCCTTATGAGACTTTAAGCAGAGAGCCCAGCTAAGCTGTGTCCAGACTGCTGACCCATAGAAACTGAGATAATAAATGTGTGATGTTTTAAGTTAAAAAAGTTGTGGTAATTTGTTATGCAGCAAGAGAAAACTAATATAGTTGCCTATTGCTAAGTGCTATTAACACTCTAGAAAAAGGTGATAAAAAGCTGAGCATGATTAATAAGTAGGCTATTGAAAAGCCTGAAGGCCTACTTGGTAGCTTGCATAGATGCTCCAATCTCTTATAGTGAAAGTGTAAGGAATATTAAAGATTAAGCCTTTAGTAGTGGGGAAATATGCTGATCAGAATTTATGTTGCATTCATTGGAAGAATCATACAAGGTTGTGGGTTTCTGAGAGACAAGGACAAACCATCTTCATTGGAGAGTTATACACCTTTAAAAAAAACTCCTGGTGTGCTAATGGGCCTTGGTAGATGCAGAGTATATATACCATGGGATAGCAAGTGGTCATGCTTCTGGAATCACCAATCAAGAGCTGGGTTTTGACAGACCAACCACATTATAATGTTGGGAAGGCCTGACAGCAATCCACTATAAGATGCAAGTGATGCAATGCCAGATTTCAAGTTGTACTACAAAGCTGTGGTCATCAAGACAGTGTGGTACTGGCACAAAAACAGACACATAGATCAATGGAACAGAATAGAGAATCCAGAAGAGGACCCTCAACTTTATGGTCAACTAATATTCAATAAAGGAGGAAAGAATATCCACTGGAAGAAAGACAGTCTCTTCAATAAATGGTGCTGGGAAAATTGGACATCCACATGCAGAAGAAGGAAACTAGACCACTCTCTTTCACCATACACCAAGATAAACTCAAAATGGATGAAAGATCTAAATGTGAGACAAGATTCCATCAAAATACTAGAGGAGAACAGAGGCAACACCCTTTTTGAACTCGGCCACAGTAACTTCTTGCAAGATACATCCATGATGGCAAAAGAAACAAGAGCAAAAATGAACTATTGGGACTTCATCAAGATAAGAAGCTTTTGCACAGCAAAGGATACAGTCAACAAAACTAAAAGACAACGTTCAGAATGGGAAAACATATTTGCAAACGACGTATCAGATAAAGGGCTAGTTTCCAAGATCTATAAAGAACTTATTAAACTCAACACCAAAGAAACAAACAATCCAATCATGAAATGGGCAAAAGACACGAAGAGAAATCTCACAGAGGAAGACATAGACATGGCCAACACACACATGAGAAAATGCTCTGCATCACTTGCCATCAGGGAAATACAAATCAAAACCACCATGAGATACCACCTCACACCAGTGAGAATGGGGAACATTAACAAGGCAGGAAACCACAAATGTTGGAGAGGATGCGGAGAAAAGGGAACCCTCTTACACTGTTGGTGAGAATGTGAACTGGTGCAGCCACTCTGGAAAACTGTGTGGAGGTTCCTCAAAGAGTTAAAAATAGACCTGCCCTACGACCCAGCAATTGCACTGTTGGGGATTTACCCCAAAGATACAGATGTAATGAAACGCCGGGACACCTGCACCCCGATGTTTCTAGCAGCAATGTCCACAATAGCCAAACTGTGGAAGGAGCCTCAGTGTCCATCGAAAGATGAATGGATAAAGAAGATGTGGTTTCTGTATACAATGGACTATTACTCAGCCATTAGAAATGACAAAAACCCGCCATTTGCTTCGACGTGGATGGAACTGGATGGTATTAAGCTGAGTGAAATAAGTCAATCAGAGAAGGACAAACATTATATGGTCTCATTTATTTGGGGAATATAAATAATAGTGAAAGGGAATAGAGGGGAAGGGAGTAGAAATGGGTAGGGAATATCAGAAAGGGAGACAGAACATGAGAGACTCCTAACTCTGGGAAATGAACTAGGGGTGGTGGAAAGGGAGGAGCGTGGAGGGCAGGGGTGAGTGGGTGGTGGGCACTTGGGGGGTACTTGACAGGATGAGCACTGGGTGTTATTCTGTATGTTGGCAAATTGAACACCAATAAAAATAAATTTTTATTAAAAAAAATGAAGGGAAGGGAGAAGAAATGATTAGGAAATATCAGAAAGAGAGACAGAACATAAAGACTCCTAACTCTGGGAAACGAACTAGGAGTGGTGGAATGGGAGGAAGGTGGGGGGAGGGGTGAATGATGACAGGCACTGAGGGGGACACTTGTAGGGATGAGCACTGAGTGTTATTCTGAGCACTGGGTGTTATTCTGTATGTTGGCAAATTGAACACCAATAAAAAATAAATTTATTGTTAAAAAAAAGATGCAAGTGATGTATCTGGGATTGGGCAAGAGCTTGTCTTATAAGGAGGGCAAGGAGGACTGTATGACACTGATGTGATACGTTTAACTATCATTAATCAGGAGGGGCCATTTGCTCATATGGCAGAAATACAGAAGGAAAGTGTGGAGAAATATTTTTTCTCACTTGCATCTTTTTTTTAACAATAAATTTGTTTTTTATTGGTGTTCAATTTGCCAACATATAGAATAACACCCAGTGCTCATCCTGTCAAGTGCCCACCTCAGTGCCCGTCACCCAGTCACTCCCAACCCCCGCCCACCTCCCCTTTCTCTTTCCTTTAACATGTTTCATTCTACATGTGATTTCACCATTTGAAGTACCGAATAAGTGTTATGAATTTTAAATATATTCTTTCTTACTTCTATAGCAGTCATGAACTATGTGTTCTTTTCCCCACTTTACCATTGACATGTGTAAGATTAATTATGTCTTAGTGGAGAGAATCACTAATCACTAATACCACATAGTTACTGTCTTGTGTGTCTGTACTGGGTAGAGGAGAGTCCTGGATAGGATGTGAAAAGATGAATCTTGTGTGGCAAGATTAAAAAAAATTGTTTTAGAGAGGGAGAAGGGAAAGGCAACTTAGCAGGGTTCAATCTCACAGCCTGGAGATCAAGACCTGAGCTGAAATAGAGTTGGGCACTTTTAACCAACTGAACCACCCATGCACCCTAAGATAACTTTTGAGATGCTGAATTAAGGATTTTTAACTTTTATTTTTCAAAGTCTGAAACTATTGAGAATATAATACAAAGATTTAAAAAAGAGTAAATAGATTTTCCCTGTGCTCTGCATAAAAGGTAGCCTGTACATTACTTCCTGATGACTACAACTCAGTGGGTTGTACTACTACATGGTACTAGATCCTAGGCCTAAGATTCCTAGATCCTTTTTTTCCTAAAGATTTCCATTTACAGGCATGGCATGTAAGCAATAGAGCTAGTGGACATGAAAAGACATGCAGGTGGAGCCACTGGGTATTTTAATGGGTATTGCCTTGATGAGCATACCATGGCCTTGGTAAGACCATGGGACTTCTGTGTTACCTGGGTTAGGGCTAGGGTAAAAATGGCAGAGGCTATCTTCAGCTTCATAGAAGAGGTGTGTGGAGTAAAAGTTAACTGTATTCAAAATACAGTTGGTAAGTAAAAGAAGATACAATCTTTGACTTTATCGAGTTTACTGTTTAGTGAAGGGCAGAGCTTAGTGTCTAGAGAAGGAAAGATCAATTATTAAAATAATAGGAAGAAATATGGGGGAGGGGGCAAGATGGTGGAAGAGTGGGTCCCCAAGTCACCTGTCCCCACCAACTTACCTAGATAACTTTCAAATCATCCAGAAAACCTATGAATTCAGCCTGAGATTTAAAGAGAGAACAGCTGTAATGCTACAGTGAGAAGAGTTCGTGCTTCTATCGAGGTAGGAAGACAGAAAAAAATAAAGAAAAAAAAGGCTCCAAGGGGGAGGGGCCCTACGAGGAGCCAGGCTAAGGCTGCACAGCCAGAGTCCCCAGGACAGGAGGGCCCAGGCCCGGAAAAGCGGGAACTTTACCAATCTTCCCCAGAAAGGCACTCGAAAGGACCTTGGTCAGGATCCCAGGAGGGGTGGGGATGCCCTCAGGCTCCCAGGGACACTAACAGCACCTGCGCCCGGAGGAGAGCGCCACACCCAACGCCGAGCTCCCTAAAGGGCTGCAATGCACTGGCAGGCCCCGGGAGTAGCTCAGGGGCTTGGGCAGAGGGGGCTGCGCAGCCGGGAGTGCGAGTGCAACAGCGCAGGCCTGGGAGCACAGGGCGCCGGGGACACAGCCCAGAATCCGGCCTCCCCCCAGGACAGGCAGAGGCCAGGAGGGCACAGGACAGCAAGGACACTCCTGCCTCTGGGCGACCCCACGCTGGTTAGATCAGCGGGCCCGCCCCCGGAGCATCCAGGCCCCTGCAGACTGAGAGCTGCAGTATTTACTGTGGGAGCTGACTCCAGGGTTGGAGAGCTGGCCGCTGCTATTGTTGCAGTTCCTCCTGGGGACTTACAGGATAAACAGGGTAAACAACTCTCACTGAGCCTTACGCCAAGCAGGGGGTTGAGCAGCTCCCCCAAGTGTTCACACTTGAACATCAGCACAGCAGGCCCCTCCCACAGAAGACCACCTAGACGGACAGGGTAAAAACAAATTATTGACCAAGCAGCACTGGAAAGTTCCAGGGGAAGTCGAGAGATTTACAGTATACAAAATCAGAGAATAGTCCCCATTGGTTTTCTATTTTTTGATATATGTTTGCTTCCCCTCCTTTCTTCTCTTCTCTTTTTTCCTTCCTTCTGTTTTTCTTTTTCTTTTCTTCTTTCTCTTCTCTCTTGTTTTCCCTTTCCCAATACAACTTGTTTTTGCCCACTTTGCACTGAGCAAAATGACTAGAGGGAAAACCTCACTTCAAAAGAAAAAATCAGAACCAGTCCTCTCTCCCACAGAGTTACAAAATTTGGATTACAATTCAATGTCAGAAAGCCAATTCAGAAGTATAAAGCTACTGGTACCTCTAGAAAAAAATCATAAAGGACTCATAATGATTGCAGAATTTAGATCCAATCAGGCAGAAATTAAAAATCAATTGAATGAGATGCAATCCAAACTAGAAGTCCTAACGACGAGGGTTAATAAGGTAGAAGAACAAGTGAGTGACACAAAAGACAGGTTGATGGCCAAGAGGGAAACTGAGGAAAAAAGAAACAATTAAAAGATCATGAGGATAGATTAAGGGAATTAAATGACAGCCTCAGAAAGAAAAATTTACATTTAATTGGGGTGCCCGGAGGCACCAAAAAGGATAGAGGTTGAGAATATATATTTGAACAAATCATAGCTGAAAACTTTCCTAATCTGGGAAGGGAAACAGGCATTTAGATCCAGGAAATAGACAGATACCCCCCTAAAATCAATAAAAACTGCTCAACACCTCGACATTTAATAGTGAAGCTTGCAAATTCCAAAGATAAAGAAAAGATCCTTAAAGCAGCAAGAGACAAGAAATCTCTAACTTTATGGGGAGAAATATTAGATTAACAGTAGTTCTCTCCACAGAGACCTGGCAGGCCAGAAAGGACTGGAAGGATATATTAAGAGTCCTAAAGGGAAGAACATGCAGCCAAAATACTTTATGCAGCAAGGCTCTCATTCAGAATGGAAGGAGAGATAAAGAGCTTCCAAGACAGGCAGGAACTGAAAGAATATGTGACCTCCAAACCAGCTCTGCAAGAAATTTTAAGGGGGACTCTTAAAATTCCCCTTTAAGAAGAAGTTCAGTGAAACAATCCACAAAAACAGGGACTGAATACGTATCATGATGACACTAAACTCATATCTGTCAATAGTAACTCTGAATGTGAATGGGCTTAATGACCCCCTCAAAAGGCGCAGGGCGTCAGACTGGATAAAAAAGCAGGACCCATCTATTTGCTGTCTACAACAGACTCCTTTTAGACATACGGACACCTCTAGCCTAAAAATAAAAGGTTGGAGAACCATTCACCATTCAAATCGTCCCCAAAAGAAAGCAGGGGTAGCCATCCTTATATCAGATAAACTAAAATTTACCCCGAAGACTGTAGTGAGAGATGAAGAGGGACACTATATCATACTTAAAGGATCTATCCAACAAGAGGACTTAACAATCCTCAATATATATGCCCCGAATGTGGGAGCTGCCAAACATATCAATCAATTAATAACCAAAGTTAAGACATACTTAGATAATAATACATTTATACTTGGTGACTTTAATCTTGAGCTTTCTACACTTGATAGGTCTTCTAAACACAACATCTCCAAAGAAACGAGAGCTTTAAATGATACACTGGACCAGATGGATTTCACAGATATCTACAGAACTTTACATCCAAACTCAACTGAATACACATTCTTCTCAAGTGCACATGGAACTTTCTCCCGAATAGACCGCATACTGGGTCACAAATCGGATCTGAACTGATACAAAAAGATTGGGATCATCCCCTGCATATTCTCAGACCATAATGCCTTGAAATTAGAACTAAATCACAACAAGAACTTTGGAAGGACTTCAAACACGTGGAGGTTAAGGACCATCCTGCTAAAAGATGAAAGGGTCAACCAGGAAATTAAGGAAGAATTTAAAAGATTCATGGAAACTAATGAGAATGAAGATACAACCATTCTACATCTTTGGGATACAGCAAAAGCAGTCCTGAGGGGGAAATACATCGCAATACAAGCATCCATTCAAAAACTGGAAAGAACTCAAATACAAAAGCTAACCTTACACCTAAAGGAGCTAGAGAGAAAACAGCAAATAGATCCTACACCCAGCCGAAGAAGAGAGTTAATAAAGATTCGAGCAGAACTCAACGCAATCGAGACCAGAACTGTGGAACAGATCAACAAAACCAGGAGTTGGTTCTTTGAAAGAATTAATAAGATAGATAAACCATTAGCCAGCCTTATTAAAAAGAAGAGAAAAAAGACTCAAATTAATAAAATCATGAGTGAGAAAGGAGAGATCACTACCAACACCAGTACCACACTGGCAGGGGAATTTTAAAGAAGAAAACCATATCTGGGGGCATCACAATGCCAGATGTCAGGTTGTACTACAAAGCTGTGGTCATCAAGACAGTGTGGTACTGGCACAAAAACAGACACATAGATCAATGGAACAGAATAGAGAATCCAGAAGTGGACCCTCAATTTTATGGTCAACTAAGATTTGACAAAGGAGGAAAGACTATCCGCTGGAAGAAAGACAGTCTCTTCAATAAATGGTGCTGGGAAAATTGGACATCCACATGCAGAACAATGAAACTGGACAGTCTCTTGCACCATACACAGAGATAAACTCAAAATGGATGAAAGATCTAAATGTGAGACAAGATTCCATCAAAATCCTAGAGGAGAACACAGGCAACACCCTTTTTGAACTTGGCCACAGTAACTTCTTGCAAGATACATCCATGATGGCAAAAGAAACAAAAGCAAAAATGAACTATTGGGACTTCGTCAAGATAAGAAGCTTTTGCACAGCAAAGGATACAGACAACAAAACTAAAAGACAACCTACAGAATGGGAGAAGATATTTGCAAATGACGTATCAGATAAAGGGCTAGTTTCCAAGATCTATAAAGAACTTATTAATATCAACACCAAAGAAACAAACAATCCAATCATGAAATTGGCAAAAGACATGAACAGAAATCTCACAGAGGAAGACATAGACATGACCAATACACACATGACAAAATGCTCTGCATCACTTGCCATCAGGGAAATACAAATCAAAACCACAATGAGATACCACCTCACACCAGTGAGAATGGGGAAAATTAACAAGGCAGGAAACCAGAAATGTTGGAGAAGATGTGGAGAAAGGGGAACCCTCTTACACTGTTGATGGGAATGTGAACTGGTGCACACTCTGGAAAATTGTGTGGAGTTAAGAATAGATCTGCACTGCTGGTGAATTACCCCAAGGATACAGATGCAGTGAAACGTCAGGACACCTGCTCCCCGATGTTTATAGCAGCAATGTCCACAATAGCCAAACTGGAAGGATCCTATCGGTGTCCATCGAAAGATGAATGGATAAAGACGATGTGGTTTCTATATACAATGGAATATTCCTCAGCCATTAGAAATTACAAATACCCACCATTTGCTTCAACGTGGATGGAACTGGAGGGTATTATGCTGAATGAAATCAGTCAATTGGAGAAGGACAAACATTATATGTTCTCATTCATTTGGGGAATATAAATAATAGTGAAAGGGAGTAGAGGGGAAGGGAGAAGAAATGGGTAGGAAATATCAGAAAGGGAGACAGAATATGGAAGACTCCTAACTCTGGGAAACGAACTAGGGGTGGTGGAGGGGGACGTGGGCGGGTGGTGGGGATGACTGGGTGACGGGCACTGAGGTGGGCACTTAACAGGATGAGCCCTGGATGTTATTGTAAATGTTGGCAAATTTAACAGCAATAAAAAATAAATTTATAAGAAAAACAAAATTACTATTTAAAATATGAATTTAGGGATCCCTGGGTGGCGCAGCAGTTTAGCGCCTGCCTTTGGCCCAGGGCCCGATCCTGGAGACCCGGGATTGAATCCCACGTCAGGCTCCCGGTGCATGGAGCCTGCTTCTCCCTCTGCCTGTGTCTCTGCCTCTCTCTCTCTCTCTCTCTCTCTGTGACTATCATAAATAAATAAAAATAAAAAAATAAAAAATAATAAAAAAAATAAAATACGAATTTAGTGTCATCATGATACCTAATCAGTCCCTCGATTGTTTTTTTGGACTTCCTCTTTTTTTTTTTTTACAGAGTCCTCCTTAGTGCTGGGCCCACTCTCTGAGCTGCACCCGGGGCCCTGCCGGGGCCTCGCTGCAGCTCCTTAGAGAGCTCGGCCGCGGTGTGTGGAGCGGTCTCCCCTGGGGTGTAGTTCCTCTGTTAGTGCCCCTGGGAGCCTGAAGGCATCCCTGCCCCTCCTGGGATACTGCCCAAGCTCCCTTCGAGCTCCTTTCCATCAGGGAAGATTGGTAAAGCTCCTGCTTCTCTGGGACTGGGCTTTCCTCTCTATCAAACATTTAAAGAGGAAACCATACCTATTCTACTAAAGCTGTTCTGAATGATAGAAAGAGACTGAGTACTTCCAAACTCATTCTATAGGGCAGTATCACCTTAATTCCAAAACCAAAGACCCTCACCAAAAAGGAGAATTATAGACCAATATCCCTGATGAACATGTATGCAAAAATTCTCAACAAGATACTAGCCAATAGGATCCAACAATACATTAAGAAGATTATTCACCCTGACCATGTGGGAATTATCCCCGGGATGCAAGTCTGGTTCAACACTTGTAAAGAAATCAATGTGATTGATTATATCCGCAAAAGAAAAAACAAGAACCATAGTATCCTCTCAATAGATGGAGAGAAAGTATTTGACAAAGTGCAGCATCCATTCCTGATCAAAACTCTTGAGAGTTTAAGGATAGAGGCAACCAACATTCCTCAGTATCTTAAAAGCCATCTACAAGAAGCCCACAGCAAATATATTCTCAATGGAGAAGCACTGGGAGCCTTTCCCCTAAGATCAGGAACATGACAGGGATGTCCACTTTCACTACTGCTATTAAACATATTATTAGAAGTCCTAGCCTCAGCAATCAGTCAACAAAAAGAAATAAAGGCATTTAAATTGGCAAAGAAGAAGCCAACCTCTCCCTCTTCACAGATAACATGATACTGTACATAGAAAACCCAAAAGCCTCCACCCCAAGATTGCTAGAACTCATACAGCAATTTGGCAGCATGGCAGGATACAAAATCAATGCCCAGAAGTCAGTGGCATTTCTATACACTAACAATGAGACTGAAGAAAGAGAAATTAAGGAGTCAATCCCATTTACAATTGCACCCAAAAGCATAAGATACCTAGGAATAAACCTAACCAAAGAGGTAAAGGATCTATACCCTAAAAACTATAGAACACTTCTGAGAGAAATTGAGGAAGACACAAAGAGATGGAAAAATATTCCATGCTCACGGATTGGCAGAATTAATATTGTGAAAATGTCACTGTTACCTAGGGCAATTTACACATTTAATGCAGTCCCTATCAAAATACCAAGGACTTTCTTCAGAGAGTTGGAACAAATCATCTTGTGATTTGTGTGGAATCGAGCAGCCCCAGTGGCGCAGTGGTTTAGCGATACCTACAGCCCAGGGCGTGATCCTGGAGACCCTGGATCTAGTCCCACGTCCGGACTCTCTGTGTGATGCCTGCTTCTCCCTCTGCTTGTGTCTCCATCTCTATCTCTCTCTGTCTGTATGAATAAATAAGTAAAAAATCTTAAAAAAAAGATCTGTGTGGAATCAGAAAAGACCCTGAATAGCCAGGGGAATATTACAAATAAAACTATAGCTGGGGGCATCACAATGCCGGATTTCAGGAGGTACTGCAAAGCTGTGGTCATCAAGACAGTGTGGTACTGGCACAAAAACAGACACATAGATCAATGGAACAGAATAGAGAATCCAGAAGTGGATCCTCAACTAAATGGTCAACTAATATTCGACAAAGGAGGAAAGACTATCCACTGGAAAAAAGGCAGTCTCTTCAATAAATGGTGCTGGGAAAATTGGACATCCACATGCAGAAGAATGAAACTAGACCACTCTCTTTCACCATACACAAAGATAAACTCAACATGGATGAAAGATCTAAATGTGAGACAGGATTCCATCAATGTCCTAGAGAACACAGGCAACACCACTTTTGAACTTGGCTACAGCAACTTCCTGCAAGATACATCCATGAAGGCAAGAGAAACAAAATAAAAAATGAATTATTGGGACTTCATCAAGATAAAAAGCTTTGGCACAGCAAAAGAAAGACTCAACAAAACTAAAAGGCAACCTACAGAATGGGAGAAGAGATTTGCAAATGACATATCAGATAAAGGGCTAGTATCCAAGATCCACAAAGACCTTATGAAACTCAACACCAAAGAAACAAACAATCCAATCATGAAGTGGGCAAAAGACATGAACAGAAATCTCACAGAGGAAGACAGAGACATGGCCAACAAGCACATGACAAAATGCTCTGCATCACTTGCCATCAGGGAAATACAAATCAAAACCATAATGAGATACCAACTCATACTAGTGATAATGGGGAACATTAACAAGACAGGAATAATGAGTGTTGGAGAGGATGTGGATAAAGGGGAACCCTCCTGCACTGTTGGTGGGAATGTGAACTGTTGCAGCCACTCTGGAAAATTGTGTGGAGGTTCCTCAGTGTTAAAAATAGAACTGTCCTTTGACCCAGCAATTGCACAGCTGGGGATTTACTCCAAGGATACAGATGTAGTGAAACGCCAGGCCACCTGCACCCCGATGTTTATAGCAGCAATGTCCACAATAGCCAAACTGTGGAAGGAGCCTCCGTGTCCATCAAAAGATGAATGGATAAAGAAGATGTGGTCTGTATATACAACGGAATATTACTCAGCCATAGAAATGACAATACCCACCATTTGCTTCGACGTGGATGGATTTGGATGGTATTAAGCTGAGTGAAATAAGTCAATCAGAGAAGGACAAACATATTATGGTCTCATTCATTGAAGAATATGAAAATTAGTGAAAGGGAATAAAGGGGAAGGTGAGAAAATGAGTCAAAATATCAGTGATGTTGACAAAACATGAGAGACACCTAACTCTGGGAAAGGAACAAGTGTTAGTGCAAAGGGAAGTGGGCGGGGAATTTTGAGGTGACAGGGTGATGGGCACCGAGGAGGGCACTTCGTGGGATGAGCACTGGGTATTATGGTATATGTTGACAAATTGAACTCCAATAAAAAAAGATTAAAAAATCATTATCTTCAGCTACCCCTTTATTTTTATCCATCCACAGCCAATTGAATATGTCCCTTAATTTCTTTTAGCTTGTTAATCCAACTTAGGAATCAAGCTTTGCATAGTTCACAATAAAGATTCTCACAGATATTTCTTTCTCTTTTTATTTTAAAAAACATTTTCTGTATCCGCTGATTTCCAGTGGACAAACTGAAGAGGATTGGTGGAATTAAGATTAATTTCCCCTTACGTAATTTTTATTACAAGAAAAGATTCATTAATTCCTTACCCGACACAAGGACTACTGATCCATTTGGTCCTGTTTTTTAGTCTTATACATCAGCTTGGGACAGCCCTCCCAAATATCACAGGGATTCCTTGCCTGTTTTCTAGATACCTTGCTCCCTCACCTTATTCCTTCCTGAAATCAGAAGGGATGAGGAAAGTTAAAAGATTTGTCTGAATTGGTGGTAGTAAAAGCCTGCCTGCAACCTGAACTGTATGATTCCTGGTACAGCATATGTCTTCCTAGGTCATCATATAAACAGAAAATTATGAGGGAAGAAGGAGGTTGGGGGAATAAGGCACTAAACTGAAAGGCAAAAATTGGGCACTTAAAATTATTTTCTATTCATTGGCTAAATTTGTAAGTTTTTGTGATGGAACTTGGATTTTTTGTGCCTAGAAAAATAATTATAGTGAATAACTTGGATAGGAGAATAGAATGCAAGTATAAGCTCTCACTTATATTTTATCTGTCCCATTTATCTTTTTAAGCCTGCTAAGCAGACATTCCAAATATGGGAACAAATGCACAAACACATACACAGAGACATACAGATAAGAATATGAAATTCTATTTAGAAAAAGGTTGGGGTTTATAAAAAGAACTTGTACAATTTTTAAGCAAATGATATTAAAGGAAACTTTTAGCCTACATTTATATCTCCCTGAAGAGTGGGAGAGAAAGAATAATGAGTTTTATCCAATAGAGTGATTGTAGGGACATTCTTGTAGATATAGATAATCATACTGAAGTTCCTGGGAATTGTGGGACTCAGATCATGACATATCAGTGCAAGAGGGGTAGTTGAATGCTAATATGGTAGTAGATTGATACTGTCTAAATTTATTAGTTCTGTAAGTAATAACAAGTGTGTTTTTATAAGTATTTACTGGATATTTATTCCCATGTATTTCTGGGAATAGATTGAGCTAATTATATCTGGGAATATATATATATCAGTAGTGAGCACTAGGTATAATAGAATGGAGTTGTGATATATGTAAATCTATGAACAATATATAATTAGGGAAAAAATGGAGATCAGCAATTCTTTTATAATTTGTCATTCTGTCCTCACTAGTCTTTTAATTCTTTGAGATAGATGCAACTCTTTTGATCATGTCTTTGAAAGCTTGTACCACTTGCTTGTTCCTCAGAGTATAAATAAAGGGATTCATCACTGGGGCAACTGAAGTGGTAAGCACTGACACCACCTTATTAATAGCAACCCCTTCTTTTTCATGAGGTTTGATATAGATAAAGATGCAGCTTCCATAAGTAATAGAAACCACAATTATATGGGAAGAACAAGTAGAAAAAGCCTTTTTCCTTTGCTGGACAGAAGGAAATCTGAGAATGGTCCTAATGATGTATGTGTAGGACAGAATTACACACACCAAGGTGAAAATGAGGTCAACACAGCCAGGACCAAGACAAATCGCTCGATAAACTCTGTGTCTGAGCAGGTAATCTTCAGGATGGGAGCAGCATCACAGCCAAAGTGATCTATGACATTGGAGTCACAAAACTCGAGCTTGAAGCCCATGATATAGGGTGGGAGGACGATGAGCAGAGCTAACATATAACATCCAATAAGGAACTTGATGCAGACCCTGTTGTTCATGATGGTCATGTAATGCAGGGGTTTGCAGATGGCCACATAGCGGTCATAGGACATGGCTGTGAGGAGGAAAAATTCAGTCACACCCAATATGACAACAAAAAATAATTGAGTGGCACATGCATCGTAGGTAACGGTATTGTCCCCAGATGCCATTGTGTAGAGGAATCTAGGAATGCAGACAGTGGTAAAGAACACTTCCAAGATGGAGAAATTCTGGAGGAAAAAATACATGGGTGTTTTAAGGTGGGAATCCACCAACGTGAGGCTGATAATGGTCAGATTCCCTACAACACTCAACAAGTAGGTTAGAAATAGAAAAATAAAAAGCAGAATCTGTAGATGTGGGTCATTTGTTAATCCCACCAAGATGAATGTTGTTATTGCTGTATAATTTTTCATCACCGATTCCTGACTATGGCCTTGTCTGTGTGTAAAAATAAGAGAGACATTAGGTCAGAGAGACTGTCAGCTCAAGTTAGCAGTGGGTTGAGGTGAAGATGTTAGATAAGCCAAGATTTGATTTTGTCACCTGTTAATGAATGTTATTGCTGTGGTAGTTGATTGATAAACACTTCTACTGGACTTTCACGGTTGAACATTATACTGGATACCAGCCAGAAGGCTCTTATTAAAGATTTTTAATATCGTGATGTAGTATTAAGACAATAGTAAAAGGATTCTTTGACAACCCCAGAAATGAGGTTATTTTATGTTATCTATGTTAATGAACAGAAAAGCCCTATCGTAAAAATATTCATGGTTTGTAATTTCATGACAATAACTCAAGGTTTGCTTGTCATTTTGGTTGCATGTGAAGCGAACAGGACTGCCAATAGTTAAGGTTGTGAAGTTAAATTTTTTGTCCTCTCAGTCTCTGCTTGCTACTCACTGTGATAATCCACATTCTCCTCTAAAGTACTTCATGCCCTTCTGCTTTCTTCTCTTCATACATTACACAAAAACACTCTTGCAAGTCCATTCTAAAGACAGAACCAGAGTGATCTTTTAAAACCATGCATGAGGGGCACCTGACTGGCTCAGTAAGTAAAGTAGGACTCTTGATCTTGAGACTGTGAGTTCAAATTCTACATTGTAGAGCTCACTTAAGAAAAAAAAAACCAAACAAACAAACCAGGAATTAGATCCATTTCTGTGTTTAAAGCCACTGAATAGGATTTCATTTCCTGTGGAATAAAATTCAATCCCCTTAGTCTGTTTTATATGGTTCTTTATGATTTCATGGCTGTATAATTCTAATTCATCTCTTGCTTATCCCGCTGTATTGGTCTTCAGTTCCTTGAAGATGTCAAGTTTTTCCCACTCCAGGGCTTTTGCAATGCATTTTCTTTGCTTACATTCTTGCATAGCTGAATCTTATTTTTCAGGTGCCAACTTAAACATAACCCCTTCAAAGATACCTCCCTGGAAAATCCTATCTACGTTCTCTCATCCCTACTGTGAAAAGAAATGATCTGTTTATTTCATTTTGAGTATTTACCATAATTGGTAATTACAGATTCTTCTACTTTTTAGCTCAATAGCAATGGCTATTTCCTGTGAAATGAAAATATTAGTGTATGTTTTTCACAGGTTAGAATAAAGATTAAACAAACTAATTCCTTTAGGCTGTTAGCTTCATGCCTGATTCTTTTGTTTCTTCTCCTAGGATCTGCTCCCTTCGTGAAGGATTTCACACATTTTTCCATACTTTATTTTACCTTCCTTAGATTTGCCCCCTCCTCCATATTCCACATATGTATTTTAAGTTTTCTACTGTCCTCAAAGTTAGATACAAAATTATAAGGTTCTCTTAAATTCTAAAAAGAGTAGTATTTGTTGACAGGTCTATTCAAAATGGGTGAACAACCACATACAATGTGGAACTTGTTTCTGAATCTTTTTTGCATTTTCTAATGTGATTCTTTGCCCAAATATCTTAATTCAAACATTGGTCTTTGGGATATTCTCTTCCAATCTGCTCAGTAACCACAGCTTTCATAGTCTCTTCTGAACTTGTCTTAGGGCTCTCTTGTTTCATCACATAGGATTACTTTAGAATACTTCCCTTAAATTCTGTCTACTAATTTATAAAAAATCTCTTTTATGCCCTGGACATGTGCCCTGTCTCTCCTAGAACAAGAAAGAAACAAACAGGTAGGAACAAGAGAGAAAACAATCTTAGCCAAATGGGTTTAGGTTACTATAAATAAAATAATCAAGTACTTAAGAGAACTATATAAATGAAGAGAGAAAGCTCAGTAAAGATGATTTTAGCCAATCCCCTAACTTTATAGATGGAACTCAGAGGTTCTGCAGTCACTAGGCTTGTCAGGAACAAAGTCTAAGGAAGAATCCACATTTCTTAAATCCTAATTCCACGCTTTTCCTCTCACTCTGCCAAGTTAGGGGCGAGTTTCAGGAATTTTTTTGTGGGGGTTCCTGGTTTTCATTTGCCCATCAGGAAGTTTGCCACTTCTGTGTTTCTTCATCTTCTAAAGATACCCAGTCCATTGCAACTAGTCTCTTAGTCTCTGTATTACTTCAGGGTAAACTTCCTATCAGAGCTGTAGGAAAAGTACATTCACTTAAGGTGTTAGAGGCTGATAATAATATTTATGTTATTCATACCAGACACATTTATGTTTTCTTTTTTTTAATTTATGTTTTCAATTGAAGAACACATTCTAATGAGAAATTTCCTGGGATAAGAATAGATTTTCATGTGAGATGGTAGGACAAAGAATCCCTTTTTGGTTGTATTTAATTTAATTCACAAACCTGTCTACGATTACGATGATCATAGGTAACATTTATAAGGCAGTTACTAAATGTCAAATACTATGTTAAATACTTACATGACTTCCTTTAATTCTCAAAGCAATTCTCTAAGGCTAGTTGTTATTAAACTTTCATTTCAAAATTGAGGAAACTGAGTCCAGAAATATTAAGAATTGTGCCTGAGATCATTGACTTAGGATGGAGCGAAGCAGGAATATGAATATAAGCAGTCTGACTGCAGAAACTAAGCTCATAAGCACTACAGAACACAGCCTTCTCAACTATTTATTTGATTAATTTATTTTTCCCCTTTATCTTTTGAGAAAATGACCAATATCTTCTTGGTGATACTATCTGTCAAGTAACTTCCTCATGGAACTAGATAAATCAATGCCCAGGGCTGCCTTATTTCTGAGTTAGGGGCTGTAGTAGAGAGATAGCCTTCAATCATAATAATTACATTTGTAGCACCTGAAATGTTTCCCAATGCAGTCACTGTCTCTAAGGTTTCCAATTTCTGTTATTGCTGGGGTGGAACAGGCTCTTCCCAGGAGACCTCAGTGTGGAATATGAATGTTCCAAATTGGCTCCTGGCTGTTTCAACATATTTCCCACAATGATATTGAGGTGAGCTTTTCCTGAGAGTGGGGAAATATGTATCTTTCCTTCTGTTGAGGATGCAATGTCCATTTCCAACATGTGCCCAGATCACACTTTAGAGCTTTCTGACTCTGGATTTATGGACAGGAATCTGATCTGGGTGTGAATAAATGGCTGATCTATCAGCTACTTCCCTCCCAGGTACTGTAGGGGAGGATCACTCAGGGAATGACCAGAGAAGACTAAATGTCAATGTTGAGACAACCCTATTATCCTTTCTTGTCTTCTGATCCAGATTCCACAAGCTCACATATGGTGCTACCAAGCTCTCTTCAAATTGACCTAACTCCCATGCACCCATAACATTCTAACTTCTGTCCTTACAAAAGTCCAATATCTGTTAGTGTTTTTAGTTTCATCTGGAACATACTGGGTAAACTGATACAGAATAGCATATGAAAGGTCATTGATATATTGTGTTGTCTTAATAACAACAGAATGTTTTACCCTTTCCAGTATGCTTTGTGATACTGCTCATTAAGTATAGGGAATTATCTCTAGTTGTAGATACAAAAGCCATGTAGCAAAAAAGTAAACATTAGGGAGTCAGTTTTTGCTCAATTGAGAGAACAGAAACATTTTCCTAGGATCTTAAACATGAGAGACTATATTCTAAAAATTTACTGTCTTTTCTTTAAAACTTCTGAGGATATGTTACTAAAGTCTTATTAAACTTTAAATGTCACTAGTTAGAGAATAAAGTAATACTGGAGATAACCATTGATTCCTACTGTGAAACATTATTCATAATTATTTAGGATCTGGGCTTTGTAACACACAGGTCAAAATCCTGTACTTTGAACTATGTGGGTTCTGGATGGTAAACAACTGACTTGACTAAATAAATCACACTCACCTTTCAGATGGCTGTTCATAGCTTCTGTGTACAATTTAACCACAAAGATCTTTAGAGTAACTCAGAGCAGGGCATGAGTTTGGTAGTGATGGATCCTACAATATTTTTCATGTACTCACACACTTGCACGCACTGGCAAGTCTGTGAGTGTGCAGAGGTCATTTAGGTTCGCATTGCCCACAATTTCCCAGAGGTCTTTTTAAAAAATGTCCTTTACCTTCTGTAATCTTATAAGGATATCAACTAAAAAAATAACTCCTGACTTTAATTCTAGGAAAAGTATTCATATAACCTTCAGGGTCAAAAGAATTAAAGACTGTTATAATGGTGACAAACTCTTTGGTTTGGGCAAAGCTGATGTCTTGACTTTGCAGGAAAACAGATCTCCCTGCAAATTACATACTAATAAGAATGGTATAAGTCATATCTTATACCATTCTGTTTGGTCCTCAACAGGTATGCAGAGATCATTGGTTAAACAAACAAAAGAATCCCTTGGGATCCTAGGTTCAAAAACTGCTAATTAAACTATAGTATAATGAACTTTAATGAACTTTGTGAGAACAAAAACAGCTATCAATTGGGACTATTGTCCTCGGAGAAAGGAAGATGCAACAATATAATCAGAAACAGGTCTTGTGCTAAACAGTGTGTCAGATGACAAATCACAGCGTGGTTTCTTTCCTTGATTTTGGGCACCCCTTCACCTCATGTATGTCTTGCCCAATCATGTGATTCATTATTATAGGTACCTACGAGATTGCATACTCACTTTACCACTGTTTGCAATTAACTTTAATATTCGATTTTTATTATTATTTTTAAACAACTAACCTGGGTGGAAAAGAGCAAAGCTAATTATTTCAGGTCTACTTGGACACTCCAAGATTCACTTCCACTCATAGCTTGCTAAATATTATCATAAATGCATGTTGAATTTTTTTTTTCAGGAGGTGTAAGTGAATTTTTATCAGGAAAGGAAGCTGCCAACTTAACAGCAAATGAAGAATGAATAAAGAAAATTCTTGTTGTCACAGATACACAAGACCTCCATCATATATGATATGGGAGGCATTTTAATTTAGGACCCATAGCACAGAAATGCCAAATACTTATCGATTCAGTCTAATATTTCTGGATTCCTACCAAAAAGGAATACATTAAGAGCATGGAAAAGTTGCTTACTGAAAGAAAACCCCTGAAGAAGAGCAAGGGAGGGAATGTAGAAATTAAGAAATTGTGTGGAACACTTTTTAAAATGTAATGAACTACGTTTCATATCTTCACAGTAATACAAAACACAGTTGCTTACAGAACTGGTTCAGATTACTTAAATACCATATACATTTTTAGGCCTCTACATAAGTGTTTGGAAGTTACTTATTATATGAAATGAAACTTATATGAAATAAAACAATTAGTGCTACAGGGTGCCTGGGTGGCTCAGTGCGTTAAAACTCTGCCTTCAGGGCAGCCCTGGTGGCGCAGTGGTTTAGCGCTGCCTGCAGCCCAGGGAATGATCCTGGAGACCCTGGATCGAGTACTACGTCAGGCTCTTTGCAAGGAGCCTGCTTCTCACTCTGTCTGTGTCTCTGCCTCTCTCATTCTGTCTCTATGAATAAATAAATAAAATCTTTTTTAAATATAAATTTATTTTTTATTGGTGTTCAATTTGCCTGCCAACATACAGAATAACACCCAGAGCTCATCCCGTCAAGTGCCCCCCTCAGTGCCCGTTACCCAGTCACCCCCACCCCCCGCCCTCCTCCCTTCCACCACCACTAGTTTGTTTCCCAGAGTTAGGAGTCTTTATGTCCTGTCTCCCTTTCTGATATTTCCCACACATTTCTTCTCCCTTCCCTTCTATTCCCTTTCCCTATTATTCATATTCCCCAAATGAATGAGAACATATAATGTTTGTCCTTCTCCGATTGACTTTCTTCTTTTTTTAATAAATTAAATTTATTGGTGTTCAATTTACCAACATACAGAATAACACCCAGTGCTCATCTCGTCGTGTCCCCCTCGGTGCCCTTCACCCACTCACCCCCACCCCCTGCCCTCCTCCCTTCCACCACCCGTAGTTCGTTTCCCAGAGTTAGGAGTCTTTATGTTCTGTCTCCCTTTCTGTTATTTCCCACACATTTCTTCTCCCTTCCCTTATATTCCCTTTCACTATTATTTATATTCCCCAAATGAATGAGAACATACACTGTTTGTCCTTCTCCGATTGACTTACTTCACTCAGCATAATACCCTCCAGTTCCATCCACGTTGAAGCAAATGGTGGGTATTTGTCATTTCTAATAGCTGAGTAATATTCCATTGTATACATAGACCACATCTTCTTTATCCATTCATCTTACGATGGACACCGAGGCTCCTTTCACAGTTTGGCTATTGTGGACATTGCTGCTAGAAACATTGGGGTGCAGGTGTCCCGGCGTTTCATTGCATCTGCATCTTTGGGGTAAATCGCCAGCAGTGCAATTGCTGGGTCTTAGGGCAGGTCTATTTTTAACTCTTGGAGGAACCTCCTCACAGTTTTCCAGAGTGGCTGCACCAGTTCACATTCCCACCAACAGTGTAGGAGGGTTCCCTTTTCACCCCACCCTCACCAACATTTGTGGTTTCCTGCCTTGTTAATTTTTCCCATTCTCACTGGTGTGAGGTGGTATCTCATTGTGGTTTTGATTTGTATTTCCCTGATGACAAGTGATGCAGAGCATTTTCTCATGTGCTTGTTGGCCATGTCTATGTCTTCCTCTGTGAGATTTCTCTTCATGTCTTTTGCCCATTTCATGATTGGATGGTTTGTTTCTTTGGTGTTGAGTTTAAGAAGTTCTTTATAGATCTTGGAAACTAGCCCTTTATCTGATAGGTCATTTGCAAAAATCTTCTCCCATTCTGTAGGTTGTCTTTTAGTTTTGTTGACTATATCCTTTGCTGTGCAAAAGCTTCTTATCTTGATGAAGTCTGAATAATTCATTTTTGCTTTTGTTTCTTTTGCCTTCGTGGATGTATCTTGCAAGAAGTTACTGTGGCCGAGTTCAAAAAGCGTGTTGCCTGTGTCCTCCTCTAGGATTTTGATGGAATCTTGTTTCACATTTAGATCTTTCATCCATTTTGAGTTTATCTTTGTGTATGGTGCAAGGGAGTGGTCTACTTTCATTCTTCTGCATGTGGATGTCCAATTTTCCCAGCACCATTTATTGAAGAGACTGTCTTTCTTCCAGTGGATAGTCTTTCCTCCTTTGTCGAATATTAGTTGATCATAAAGTTGAGGGGCCCCTTCTGGATTCTCTCTTCTACTCCATTGATCTATGTGTCTGTTTTTGTGCCAGTACCACACTGTCTTTCTGACCACAGCTTTGTAGTACAACCTGAAGTCTGGCATTGTGATGTCCCCAGCTATTGTTTTCTTTTTTAAAATTCCCCTGACGGGATCCCTGGGTGGCGCAGCGGTTTAGCGCCTGCCTTTGGCCCAGGGCACGATCCTGGAGAACCGGGATCGAATCCCACATCGGGCTCCCTGTGCATGGAGCCTGCTTCTCCCTCTGCCTATGTCTCTGCCTCTCTCTCTCTCTCTGTGTGACTATCATAAATAAATAAAAATTAAAAAAAAAATAAAATAAAATTCCCCTGGCTATTTGGGGTCTTTTCTTATTCCACACAAATCTTAAAATAATTTGATCTAACTCTCTGAAGAAAGTCCATGGTATTTTGATAGGGTTTTGATGCCTTTAATGTCTTTTTATTGTCTGATTGCTGAAGCTAGGACTTCCAGTACTACGTTGAATAGCAGTACTGAGAGTGGACATCCCTGTCTTGTTTCTGATTTTAGGGAAAGGCTCCCAGTGCTTCCCCATTGAGAATTATATTTGTTGTGGGTTTTCGTAGGTGGCTTTTAAGATGTTGAGGAATGTTCCCTCTATCCCTACACTCTGAAAAGTTTTGATGAGGAATGGATGCTGTATTTTGTCAAATGCTTTCTTTATCTAATGAGAGGATCATATAGTTCTTGGGTTTTCTCTTGCTGATATGATGAATCACATTGATTGTTTTACAAGTGTTGAACCAGCCTTGTGTCCCGGGGATAAATCCTACTTGGTCATGGTGAATAATTTTCTTAATGTATTGTTGGATCCTATTGGCTAGTATCTTGTTGAGAATTTTTGCATCCATGTTCTTCAGGGATATTGCTCTATAATTCTCCTTTTTGGTGAGGTCTTTGTCTGGATTTGGATTTAAGGTGATGCTGGCCTCATAGAACGAATTTGAAGTACTCCATCTCTTTCTATCGTTCCAAACAGCTTTAGTAGAATAGGTATGGTTTCTTCTTTAAACGCTTGATAGAAATCCCCTAGGAAGCCATCTGGACCTGGTCTCTTGTGTCTTGGGAAGTTTTTGATGACTGCTTCAATTTCCTCCCTGGTTATTGGCCTCTTCAGGGTTTCTATTTCTTCCTCTTCCAGTGTTGGTAGTTTATGGTTTTCCAGGAATCTGTCCATTTCTACTAGATTGCCTGATTTATTGGCGTATAGGTGTTCATAATATGTTTTTAAAAATGTTTGAATTTCCTTGGTGTTGGTAGTGATCTCTCCTTTCTCATTTATGATTTTATTAATTTGAGTCTTCTCTCTCTTCTTTTTAATAAGTCTGGCTAATGGTTTATCTATCTTATTAATTCTTTCAAAGAACCAACTCCTTCACAGATAACATGATACTGCTGTACATAGAAAACCCAAAAGACTCCACCCCATGATTGCTAGAACTCATACACCAATTTGGCAGCGTGGCAGGATAGAAAATCAATGCTCAGAATTCAATGGCATTTTTATACACTAACAATGAGACTGAAGAAAGAGAAATTAAGGAGTCAATCCCATTTACAATTGCACCCAAAAGCATAAGATACCTAGGAATAAAACTAACCAAACAGGTAAAGGATCTATACCCTAAAAACTATAGAACGCTTCTGAAAGATTGAGGAAGACACAAAGAGATGGAAAAATATTCCATTCTCATGGATTGGAAGAATTAATATTGTGAAAATGTCAATGTTACCCAGGGCAATTTACACGTTTAATGCAATCCCTATCAAAATACCACGGACTTTCTTCAGAGCACTGGAACAAATCATCTTAAGATTTGTGTGGAATCAAAAAAGACCCCGAATAGCCAGGGGAATTTTAAAGAAGAAAACTATATCTGGGGGCATCACAATGCCAGATTTCAGGTTGTACTACAAAGCTGTGGTCATGAAGACAGTGTGGTACTGGCACAAAAACAGACACATAGATCAATGGAACAGAATAGAGAACCCAGAATTGGACCATCAACTTTATGGTCAACTAATATTCGATAAAGGAGGAAAGACTATCCACTGGAAGAAAGACAGCCTCTTCAATAAATGGTGCTGGGAAAATTGGACATCCACATGCAGAAGAAGGAAACTAGACCACTCTCTTTCACCATACACAAATATAAACTCAAAACGGATGAAAGATCTAAATGTGAGACTATATTCCATCAAAATCCTAGAGGAGAACACAGGCAACACCCTTTTTGAACTCGGCCACAGTAACTTCTTGCAAGATACATCCACGAAGGCAAAAGAAACAAAAGCAAAAATGAATTATTCAGACTTCATCAAGATAAGAAGCTTTTGCACAGCAAAGGATATAGTCAACAAAACTAAAAGACAACCTACAGAATGGGAGAAGATTTTTGCAAATGACCTATCGGATAAAGGGCTAGTTTCCAAGATCTATAAAGAACTTCTTAAACTCAACACCAAAGAAACAAACAATCCAATCATGAAATGGGCAAAAGGCATGAAGAGAAATCTCACAGAGGAAGACATAGACATGGCCAACAAGCACATGAGATAATGCTCTGCATCAAATGCCATCAGGGAAATACAAATCAAAACCACAATGAGATACCACCTCACACCAGTGAGAATGGGAAAAATTAACAAGGCAGGAAACCATAAATGTTGGAGAGGTTGGGGAGATAAGGGAACCCTCTTAAACTGTCGGTGGGAATGTGAACTGGTGCAGCCACTCTGGAAAACTGTGTGGAGGTTCCTCAAAGAGTTAAAAATAGACCTGTCCTGCGACCCAGCAATTGAACTCTTGGGGATTTACCCCTAAGATACAGACAGATGCAATGAAACGCTGGGACACCTGTACCCCGATGTTTCTTGCAGCAATGTGCACAATAGCCAAACTGTGGAAGGAGCCTCGGTGTCCATCGAAAGATGAATGGATAAAGAAGATGTGGTTTATGTATACAATGGAATATTACTCAGCCATTAGAAACGACAAATACCCACCATTTGCTTCAATGCGGATGGAATGGAGGGTATTATGCTGAGTGAAGTAAGTCAATTAGAGAAGGACAAACATTATATGTTCTCATTCATTTGGGGAATATAAATAATAGGGAAAGGGAATAGAAGGGAAGGGAGAAGAAATGTGTGGGAAATATCAGAAAGGGGGACAGAACATAAAGACTCCTAACTCTGGGAAACGAACTAGGGGTGGTGGAAGGGAGGAGGGCGGGGGGTGGATGTGAGTGGGTGACGGGCACTGAGGGGGGCACTTGTCAGGATGAGCACTGGGTGTTATTCTGTATGTTGGTAAATTGAACGCCAGTAAAAAATAAATTTATTATAAAAAATTGAACACCAATAAAAATACATTTATTATTAAAAAATATAAAAATAAAAATAGAATAAAATAAAGCCAAGTACTTTTTCCATAAGAAAAAAGAAAAAAAACAGAAAGGCAAAATATTTATTCAATCTGAAGAGATACCAGAGTATTATACTGAGTGAAATAAGTCAATTGGAGAAGGACCAACATTATATGGTCTCATTCATTTGAGGAATATAAATAACAGTGAACGGAAATAAAGGGGAAAGGAGAAAAATGAATGAAAAATATCAGAAAGGGAGACAGAACATGAGAGATTCCTAACTCTGGGAAACATACTAGGGGTGGTGGAAGGGGAGGTGGGCGGGGGGTGGGGGTGACTGGGTGGCGGGTACTGAAGTGGGCACTGGATGGGATGAGCACTGGGTGTTATTCTATATGCTGGCAAATTGAACACCAATAAAAAATAAATTTATTAAAATAAATATATAAATAAGTTAATTAATTAAAAGAAACAAAACCGAAGAACATATGGGAGAGGGGAGAAAGATAAAAGAGAGAGAGAGACAAACCATAAGCGACAGAGAAGAAACTTAGGGTTAATGGGAGGATTAGGGTGGGAGATGATAGAGATGGGTAATGGATTTTAGGAGGGCGCTTGTTATGAGGAGGCACTGGGTGTCATATGTAAGTAATGAATCACTGAATTCTACTCCTGAAACCAGTATTGCAGTATATTAACTAATTAGATTTAAAAATTTTTTGAAAGGAAAACATTATTAAAAAAACAGGTAAAATTTTTAAGTGTAATTATGTCTTTTTCTGAGTTTGTACTTGCTTAGCATCTCCTCGTAATGCTAGATTCTGATACATATATGTCAGAACCAGGCTAAGAATGGTGAATGTACACAAAGGACAAATTTAAACTTAACTACCTGAGGTGAGATAATTACAGAGGTTCTAAATGATACATGGTCAGCTTCATGAAGCAGAACAAGATGGTCCTTCTGCTGCCAAGGGAATCTAGGTGGTGCTTTCATGTTCAGGTACTCAGAATCATCTGAATCCACAGAGATGCCTTCCTTCCAATGATCAGTTCCCATTTTTCCCAGTCAGTGTTCTAACATTAACGTAAGACATGTGAAGAAGTTGTGAATTAAATCAACTGGATATTTAAGGAACAGGATTTAATATTTGCAGGATCAGAATTTAATATTGGTGACGTCATCTCTTCATTTATGATGCTAGATAGGATTTCTTCTCTACCAATGCCAATGGTTCTTGGTCACACCACTTAGAAGAATGAAGAGGTAGACCAGATAGAGTGATGGGCAGCAAAGCAGAATTTATTGAGTGATAGTACAAAGCTCCCAAAGAGGGAGGGGACCTGAGAGGGTTACTATCAGAGTCTCTAAGTCTAGGGGTTTTATGGGTTTGTTGGTGAGCTGATTCAATATAATTAACCCTCCATGAGCTTGTCATCCAATCAGGTCGTGGTTATCTACCTATCACATGGGGAAGAGTGAAGCACTCTTTCCAGGGAGGTGTAGAATCCTTTTAAGGGTGGTTTTCTCCTAGGGTCCCTTGTCCATGCCTGCTTTTCTTCCAACTATCCTTCATCAATGAGAAGATTGAAGCAAAATTACATTTTTTTCTTTAAGCTGTCTAAGGGATTTAGAAGCAGCCAGCTCCTACATAAGCCTTGTATTCAGTATTCAATTTTATTCAACTTTGCTTTTAGTAGGCATTTATTCTTGGTGATTTCTGCATTGTTAATGTGTCCATGTGGACTACCAGTGTTTCAGTGTCTAATGGAATCGTTGCTGACTTCAAATCAAGCCAGGTTAATAAATTGGCTCAAAATTCTTATTTCTTTGAGAGCTGTTACCTGGATAGGCTTTGTATATATATACAACTGCAGTTGTAGAGAACAGAATTTATTATAGCTAGTTAAATGTAAATCAATTTAATGTAATGTACAAATTAAGGAATTATCAAGAGAGTTAAAGGCAGATTTTAGGAAGAGCTTCCTGGAGTGATCTCAAAGCTGCTTTACAAAATTGAGTCCTCATGAGAACTGATCCTCAGGAATCTAGGGCTATTGTTACAAAATTTATGGTCATTGGAATCTGCTGTGATCTACACCACCAATGTAGATGCTTAACTATAGCAATGTTTAAAGTTTGTATCTTTTATGAATGCATCTGGTTGGCAGAACTAAAATTTACATTTATAATTCTAGCTTTATGGACAATGGAAAATGTAGTCTTTGCAGTCTTCGTATATAGACACATAATTGACGGAATTTGGTAGATGCAAAATGTGTAAGTCCATAATAAAATATTTTTAGAGTAGTGATGTGTAAAAAAGAAATAATCATTATTGTCATCCCCAATTTATGGATGAGGGAGTACCACATGATGTACTATACAAGGACATTTGTCCTACAGACAATGTTGTGATACATAAAGCCAAATTGTTTTTGAGTAAACTGCATGTCGTTGGCTGTATGACATTCAAGTAAAGCTGATATTATTTAAGATCATAGTAATAGTTTTAATTTATTAAGCATTTATAGGGTACCAGGCATATTTGTAAGTCTTTTGCAAGCCTTATATAAATCAATATTTACAACTACTCTCTGAAGAAATTCCTATTATCCTCCCTAATTTTTATATTAGGAAGCTGACTCATGGAGAGTTTAGCTAATTTTTCCAAGGTCACACAAATAGAACTGTGTTTCTGGGGATTATATAAAGTGAAAGATGGAGTACATGAGTTGTTACTGAGACTTGAAAGGATCTGTCTCAAGGAAGCCATTGATATGTGCCAAGTAAATGGCATTGTTGTGTACCATTGTGATATTTCACTATCGTCTATATGAAAACATCTCAAATTAAGAAAACATTGAAAGTGTGTTATCTATAGGAGTCTAATCATAGGGTTCCATCTGGTACCTTAATGATTAAAATATAAGATTTTTCCCCATATATGTCCGCAGGGGAGATGCTGGGAGGTAGATCTAAATAGAAAAGAGAGGTTCTTTCTGTTGAGTAAGGAGTTTAAAGGTTCTGCTATTGTTACAAGGGTTATAGAGATTTTTGTCTATGATTCTGAAAAAGAAGGGGTTCTAGAAAACCCAGGCATAGAAACTTACTTAAACAAAATATCAGGACAGAATAATTATAATTATTCAAGGCAAGAGATAAAAATAGTTTAGATAGGAATAAGCATTTTGAGACCTCCATCCTTTGTTGACTAATTTAACAAATATTTTAGTTAATGGCTACACTACAATAAGCCTTTGGTATGCAATAATGAACAAAGTATTCCTTTCACTAGAAAAATACTCATAGTCCATTAATATAGTCAAGAAAGATGAAATTCCTTTATATTGCAAAAACTTCTAATTATATGATAAGCATACTGTACTATGAGGCTCATGTGATCCTATATGACTGTAAATTATAGCATTGTGGGCAATGCAATCTTTATGGAGTTACTTACAGGAAAAGCGGGTGAGTTTCTATCTCACAAAGCACTGCACTTCATTTGAAATATCCTTTTTTAAAGATTTTATTTATTTATTTATTCATGAGAGAGAGAGAGAGACAGCGACAGAGACAGAGACACAGGCAGAGGGAGAAGCAGGCTCCATGTAGTGAGCCCCACGCGGGACTCGATGCTGGGTCTCCAGGATCATGCTGAAGGTGGCGCTAAACTGCTGAGCCACCTGGACTGCCTGTGAAATATCTTATTAGATATGTTTCCTCTCCATATCTTTCCTCAAACTTCTAGATGCTGAATTGTCTCTCTCTTTCCTCCTTGATCACTCTCTCACTCACTTTCTACCTTTACTGTTTTATTCCTAGTTCCTAATAGCTCTCTAGCTTTTCTCTAGGCCTCCTAATAATTTACTTTTGAGGAAGACTAATTACAACTGTTAGGCTCTTATCCACAAGCTAGTAGGACATCTGCTTTTTAATAATGTGCCAATTACCTCCATGTATTCTGAGGTTGATGAGTGCCTATTTTTTAGGTCTATGAACTATTGTTCATATTGTTGCTACCAGGTTTCACTCTCCTCAGACAGTGGAGGACAGGTTTCAGTTACAAATAAAGTTTTGTTGTAACATACTCATAATAAAAAAAAAAGTTTATTAAATCAAATTGTTAGGGGATCCAAATATATTAAGATTTTCTCTAAATCGACTCCTAGCTCTGGGAAATGAACAAAGGGTTGTAGAAGGGGAGGTGGGAGGGGGATAGGGTGGCTGGGTGATGGGCACTGGGGGGAGCACTTGACAGGATGAGCACTGGGTGTTATACTATATGTTGGCAAATAAAACTCCAATAAAAATTTTACAAAAATAAATAAAATAACATAAAATAAAGATTTTCTCTAAGTCCTGAACTCACAACATATTTTTGAATAATTCCAGTATGTATTGCTAATTATTTTCAATGGTATATTATTATCCTCTATAGGTAAGCCCCACCACCCAAGATGTCTGACTGGCCTCCCATTTACTGACTACCATCATCTGAGTTATTATTCTATTTGAATTTATAATATCAGAAGTGTATCAGTTGACAGATGAGGTTGGCACCTCATATATTACTAGGTGTAACCCAAATAATTATAGGAATCTTTTTGGGTGGAAAAAAATAAGGTTTTGCATCATAAGAATTCCTATCATTAGAAAGTTCAATATGCAAACCTTAACAAAACGTGTTGTCATTTTTTTTACATGCTAGATTTAAAAAAAATTTAAATTGCTGTGTAACTGACATATAACACTATTAGTTTCAGGTGTACAACATAATGATTTGATATTTGTATATACTGCAAAATAGTCACCACAATAAATCTAATTAATGCCTATCAAAAAAAGCGTTAACTTCATGAAAAGTCAGTACACATCAAGTAAATTGATTTTTACATAGTTGTCAAAAGACCTAATGTAAAATAAAAGAAAATGAACACCAAATGCTTTAGAAAACATTCAATTATTTCTTTGTCATACAAAATGTCTGGTTGTGATAAAATGCTCATTTTATTTGAAGAGTTTTAAAAGCTAGCTCAGTGTTATGTACATTATTGTATGTGTTTATGTTGTAAAATATTTAGTCAGTGCTCTGATTGCTAGGGCACCAGACCATTCTAAATTATGCAAACGTATTTATTTATTCAAAAATATTTGTCTAATACCCACTACAAGGCAGACACACGTTCTAAATGAGGAGGATTAGTGACTTCTGGTAAATGTTCAACACTGCCTCTCAGGGGGGTGGAGGTGAGGGACTGATCTATAGAGCTTATCTGTTTCTAAGATGTCACTTCTCTCAAACGGCAAGTTTCAAGCTACTGATGGGAACTTTCTGAATACAGAATGGAGAAGGCACAGCACAACTGGCTCTTGGGAAGTATAGAGGCAGGCCCCTGCACACCACTGCTGGGAGCACATCATTTTATCTGCAAAGGAGGCCAGAGGTCCCTGCTCTCATGGGGTGAGAGATATGAGAGGATATAGACAATAAGCAATGAACATGATTGATTAGCAAATTATGAGTCTTTTATAAATTAATAACTATGTTGTAAAGGGGAGAAAATTGAATAACCTTGGAAGAGGGGAGCTTCTGTAATTTTAAGTAGTGTCATTGAGGGAGGCCTTATTGAGGTGAGGTGTGGATATCTGGGAGAGGAGTGTGTTGGACTTAAGAACCATTTAGTGTAAATACACTAAGGTCTTAGGAGGAAAATCATGTTATTTGAAAGAAAGATTTATTGGTATCTTCCTTTATAATACTATTAAGTGTATTGGTTTTTGTCCTGTGGAACCTCCAGTAAAGGACTGAAGAAATGCAGTTATAGTGGGCTTGTACTGAATTTTGTTGCAATGATTTTTCTACAAACAAAGCATAGTATGAAACAAGGTTTTGTGTCATTTTCACATAAATGAGCTGTACATGTAAGCTGTTAGATCAAAATGGCCAGAAAAAGTAAGAGAATGTTATAGCTCTTAGTCATTATTATCCAAAAGATCAGTTTAACATCAAGCATTTATTCAAATATACCACAGTAAATTTGTGGTCATATCTAGTACCTAGGAATATATATTTCTTCAGGCTTTTTTAAAGAACTGGTATGGAGTATGTGGTAATTATGGAGTTTCAAGAAGTAGGGACTACTTCAAGTTTAAGCTGAGAAATTATATGGCACAGTAAAATTTTAAATTGGGTACCTGAGAAATATTTTGAGATTTCTCAAAAAAAGTAATTATATAATTTTTTTAGTTACACATTTTTTACACGGTTACTAAGTGTGCTCTTATATGGAGAAGATAGTGTCTGTAATACTCCAGTAAGACTAAGCTATATTTATTGTCTTTGTATGGTAAATAAATAATAATGTTAAACATGACAATATTTTCTGAATTCCATGAAAGAGTGTTTCCTGGTGAAATTATAAACAGTTTTAACCCATTGATCTTGTGGTGTTTTTGTCTTTCTTTGATTTTCTAAGCATTACTGTGAAAAAAGTGGAATTTAAAGATATTTAGAAGAGGGAAATGAGGCCAACCTCATAGTTATAGAGTGGAAAGACTAGTTTAAAGGAAGGGAAGTGCAATGAAAAGGGATTGGAATTTAAATGGAAAAAATATCTATGAATTCAAATATCCTCAGCAAACTGCTAGCAATAGAAATATAAGCAATGAAATAGAACTCTAGTGAGGCTACATGGGCATTGTTAGACTTTGAGAACTCTGTTTTTTGTTTACTTGTTCTTCATTATGCCTCTAATTTATGACAGCGCTTTTATTTTTTCATTTGCTTGAGAAAAATACAATCTTCCTTGCCCTGTCCAGGAAGGCTCGCTTGACTTGCTGGTTCCTTAGGCTGTAAATAAAGGGGTTCAGCATGGGGGCTACCGAGGTGTTTAGCACAGCAACTCCCTTGCTCAGAGACACTCTGTCTTTTGCTGCTGGGTTAATATACATGAAAATGCAGCTGCCATAGGAGATAGAGATGACAATCATGTGGGAAGAACAGGTGGAAAAGGCCTTTGTCCTCTGACTAGTAGAAGGAATCTTCAAAATTGTTCTGAGGATATATATGTAGGACAGAATTATTATCACCAATGTGAACATTAACGTAAAAACAGCACAGGAAAAACCCACTATCTCTAAGAATCTAGTGTCTGAACAAGAAAGATGTAGTAAGGGGAAATAGTCACAGGTAAAATGGTCTATAACATTGGACTTACAATAATCAAGCTGTATGAACAGCATGAGTGATGGGAATATGATTAAGAATGAAGCCGACCAAGAAGCAAAGACAAGGAGTATGCAGACTCTGGGATTCATGATGGTCATGTAATGCAGAGGTTTGCAGATGGCAATGTATCGGTCATAGGACATGGCAGCCAGCAGGTAAAATTCAGTGACTCCCAACAGAATGAAAAAAAATAACTGAGCCATACAATCATTAAAGGAAACAGTTTTATCTCCTGTAATCAGGGTGCTCAGGAACTTGGGTATGCTCACAGTTGTGAATGAAATCTCAAGTAAGGAGAAGTTTCTGAGGAAGAAATACATGGGGGTCTGGAGGTGGGAATCCAGCAGGGTGAGGGTGATAATGGTCAGGTTCCCAGTGATGCTGAGCATGTAGGTGATAAGCAGAAAGACAAAGATCACCTCCTGAAGCTGTGGGTCATCTGACAATCCCAGGAGGATAAAATCTGTTAGTTCTGTGTGGTTTCTCATTTTTCAGTTGCTTATTTGTGGTTCTCCTGCCAGATTTCTAGAAGAAAACACAAGGAATAAACTCGAAGAGTTAATTAACAAAGGTCTAAGTGTAGAGCCAGAATCTGGCTGAATTGGTGTGTCATTTTATGTAGAGGGAAAATTTTATGAATCTTCAATGGATTTTTCCCAGCCCATCATACATCTGTGCTGAAATCCCCTGGGAACTACTCCACTACATTGTGTATGTGTGCAAGTGACAGCAGATTGTGATCTTTAAAGGCATTGCAACACAGTCCTGTGCCTGGAAGTCATAGGAGGCTTAAAAGAAACACTTTTCTTTATTTATTGAAGTGATGTTGAGTTTGTAGTTGCATCACAAATGCCAATCAGGCAAAATTCTTTATGGAATGCTGAATTCCTAGCTGCACAGCTACTAGGTTGTGTCTATTAAATTTCATTAAATTTAAGTTTCATTAAATTTCTTATATTTCATTCTTTTAATTAACTTTACTTCTGCTCAAAACAATACTCTTCCTTTATCAGGGTTTGCTTTTCCTAGGAAGTACTGGTTCTTCATAACATCTAGGAGCTTCAAAATGCATTTTTATCAAATAAACAATATTTGATTTCAATCCCAAAATTGACATTTCTGCATTAAATTTCCTGGCTTCTACTGGCTTTGGAGAACCTGGTTTAAAAAGGTATATTATCACTCCATTATCATAAAGGATGAAATGATGCCATTTACAACCTAAAAATAATTATGCTAACTGAAATAAGTCAGTCAGAGAAAGACAAATAGCATACAATTGCATTCATATGGATTTTAAGAAACCAAACAAACTGGCAAAGGGTAAGGGGAATGAGAGAAGCAAACCAAGAAACATACTCTTAACTATAGAGAATAAACTAATAAAAACCTGAGGAAGGTGAGGGGGGGATGGGTAAAACAGGAGATGGGGATGAAGGAGGGCATCTGTGATGAGTATCAGGCATTGTATCCAAGTGTTGAGCCACTATGTTCTACAACTGAAACTAATACTGTGTTAACAAGCAGGAATTTAAATAAAACTTTTTTTTTAAAACAAAGGTATATTATTACTCTTCCATAGGTAATTATGTGTCAATGCACTGCATTTTTAACCTTATTTCAACTTTTTTGCATATTCTTGATTTCTCTTAACTTTCCAATCAATTTTAATAGCTTCTGAAAAATAATAACTTGACTGACACTCTTTAAACCTTTGAGGGAATGAATGAAAAGCTGTGAAGAAAGGTATTAATATATATAGAAAGTTCATGTGAGCATCACTGAAAAGGAGTACTTAAAGTCTAATTTTCAAGGATCAGCAAAAATTGGCTTAAAGAGTCTACCAAGAGATGGTGCAATATAACTGACTCAGAAGAAGTATACTATCCTATTTATAAAGACAATCAATGGATGTATTGACAATCAATGGACTGTATTCATTTACCAACATCAACTAAACCTGGTGTGTGTTATTCATTCATTCATTCATTCATTCATTCATTCAGCAGCCTCTGAGGAGAAAAAAAACCTCAATGTTTAATTAGGTGCATATGATTCCTCAAGCCTGAAGCCATCCAAGGAAGTATTCATGCAGAGTATGAAAGGTATCTCTAACATTTAGCTCATCTTTTTATTTATGAATGTAGATCCATATTTCCCCCTGGAAGAACATGGTTTAGGTTAAACTTAAATTATCTTTCAATCATTTCATCAAAATCAAGAACTCCTTCTAAGGACTCCTGAGACAGACCCTTTGAACTATTCAAAATGTCAGCTAGCAATAATAGTTCATATTTGTCAAATAAGATGGCCACAAAGTACCTTCAAGGTTTCCTTCTGAAATTATCCCATGTCATGCCCCTTTAAAATTGTTACCATCAGGTTAGTATTAACAACGATGGTTCAGATAAACTAGATACTGATGACTTCTTGATGCCCAAGATGAGAAAGGGACTCTGTATAAAAGAATACATTAAGTTTGAAGCACCAAAGGATGTTCTTTTAAGACACTGAGATGAGAGCCTTAGACTGACTGCATTTATTTCTGGTGCATTTTGCTGTTGTTGTTAATGTCTTGGGTGCCCTGGATGGACCTGTCTCTTAGTAGAGTCTAATCGTTTCAACTCTATGTTTACTAATTTCATTCTTCTTCAGTTAAACCTCATTAAATATCATTAGGGGGACTTTACACATCATATCTTCCAAGCCATGTCCTTTATTGATCACCTCACTGTTTCTACTTTATTTTATTATTTTTTAATTTATATTTTTATTGGTGTTCAATTTGCCAATAAATAGAATAACACCCAGTGCTCATCCCATCAAGTGCCCCCCTCAGTGCCCGTCACTCAGTCACCTCCACCCCCCGCCCACCTCCCCTTCCACACCACTAGTTCGTTTCCCAGAGTTGGGGGTCTCTCATGTTCTGTCTTCCTTTCTGATATTTCCCACTCGTTTTTACTTTAAATAGTTGTTCAGGGTTTAGGATAATACATTAGAGGGAAGGAAAGTTTTTTTAATTCAGTATTGTGGGTAAAATCTAGTTTGGCTTCATAATTACTTTAAATTTACTTGAAACTGCTCAGTCTTTCTGAACTTTGGGCCATGACACAGGTTTTCTTTAGCAGCTTCTCTTTTCCTGAGTGAAGCAAAGACTCCTCTAGAGAACCCACCAAGTGGCTGGAAGGATTGTATCTCTAGCAGTTTATGGCAATTATCAATTCCTACCCTCCAAGTTTCAGTTCTTTATTTAGTCATCTGTAATCAAGGAAAAAAGTAAAGCACATAACCTGAATATAAGATGATGCTATCAAAACAGTATCAGTTTCTTATTTATGACACTCTAAGGTAGATTACTATCACAGAAAGTATATAGGCTCTGTGGTTAGAGAAATATGGGTTAAAAATACAAATGGGCCACTTAATAGATTTGTGACTTTGAATGGTCCTTTATTTTCTTAAGTATCAGTCTTCTTTGTTTACCATGGATGTGAAATTCAAGGGCATTTTGGGAATTAATTGAAATAGTATAAATGAAAGTGCTATATAAGCCATGTGGCACTTACTATGCTTTTCGAAGAGCTGGTTTTTTACCTTATTTTCTTTTAGTGTGAACTGATTTCCAATTTGGGGCAGAATATTCATGGTTACTGTGATTAAGCAAAGGCATTATTTTTCCCAATGACATACTAAAGATTTGTATATTCTATCTCATTCAGTCTTTATGACACAACTATGGAACTTTATCTTTATTCCCAAATGAAGCACTGGAGTCAGTTTGGTTTTGTACCTTAGATATATTCATATAAGTAATAAGTGTTCAATGTAGCCAGGAATTACCTAGAGTTAGTCTATTCTCTAAAAGAAAGTACTACCTAGCCTATATTCAGTTAGAAACACAGGCACACAAATGGAAATTTCCTGCTTTTCACTTAACAGAGAAGGAAAAAAATGATGTAATAAAACAAAATATACTACTATCTATATTCAGTGGCAAAATAGAACTCCAATATACCCTATTTAATCTAATTAAAAATTGAGCTGATAAGCAATGAAACAATGATAAGGTTTGGGAGACTCCATTGCCTCCTATATTTCTGACTTACCTCTAATTTTCATACAGGATCACTAACAAATAGAATGGCTGGAATAGAAAACATAAGAGCAGTTGCTACTGTTGTATGCAGGGAAACCAGCATTCTGGACATAATTCCTCTCGGTGAACCCCTTTTCTTTCTATGTTAAGGTTTTTTTCCTTAAAATTTCCATTTTATCTAGAGGGAATATATTTCTTTGTGTACAGAGCATGAGAAAGGAGAAATTATATGAAGAAGAAAAAATATCAGAAGGTGTTTTAAGCAATGTGGTATGGTTTCTGCACAAATAAAATGTAGCATCAGCCACATGTCTTATCTATTCACTTTGCTGCTGGCTCACAGGGAATAATTCAGTGAATCAAAATTGCCAGAACAGGACTACACACAAAACACCAAGGAATATAAAACATCATACACATTAGTAATGAATTTGAAAAGGAAGCTTAGGGGACAGTGTCCAAAGAGACAGGAAAAAAAAAGCTAGCAAATAACCACACTAGGTAAAGTTTGTTTCCCTTGACATTATTTTTCAGAGATTAAAAACTGAACATCTAGTTCCTAATGCACATTGCTACTGACAGCATATTTAATCTATGCCATTTTTAAAAACTTGAAAATTCTCTTTATAGTGCTAAGTCCATTCCTTACTCCATATATTTAATCTTCCTTCCCATAAGAATTTTTGGTTCACTAATACTGCTAATACTTTATACTATTTTGTCTTCTCACTCTTTGCTCACCAACAGTGACAGCTAAAGCGTTTCTTGCTTTGATTGATAAAAGTTCCAATATATATGCCAAGTATAATATTAGTAATTATTACACTCCCTGAATGTACTATAATAATATAACCATGCCCAAATTCTATCATCTGAGTGTAAAACACCAATAAAATTGTGCATGACCTATGTAAAAGCTATAAATATTTGCCAGTTCTCACAGTTTTAAATATGCATGAAATAAAGGCAAGTTTTTGTTTCTTTGTTGTGGTTTTCTTTTTTTTAAAAAATAAATTTATTTTTTATTGGTGTTCAACTTACCAACATACAGAATAACACCCAGTGCTCATCCCATCAAGTGCCACCTCAGTGCCCATAATCCATTTCCCCCCCGCCCCCCGCGCCCTCCTCCCCTTCCACCACCCCTAGTTCGTTTCCCAGAGTTAGGAGTCTTTATGTTCTGTCCCCCTTTCTGATATTTCCCACACATTTCTTCTCCCTTCCCTTATATTCCCTTTCACTATTATTTATATTCCCCAAACGAATGAGATCATACACTGTTTGTCCTTCTCTGATTGACTTACTTCACTCAGCAAAACCCTCCAGTTCCATCCACGTTGAAGAAAATGGTGGGTATTTGTCGTTTCTAATGGCTGAGTAATATTCCATTGTATACATAAACCACATCTTCTTTATCCATTCATCTTTCGATGGACACTGAGGATCCTTCCACAGTTTGGCTATTGTGGACATTGCTGCTATAAACATCGGGGAGCAGGGGTCCCGGCTTTTCATTGCATCTGCATCTTTGGGGTAGATCCCCAGCAGTGCAATTGCTGGGGCGTAGGGCAGGTCTATTTTTAACTCATTGAGGAACCTCCACACAGTTTTCCAGAGTGGCTGCACCAGTTCACAACCCACCAACAGTGGAAGGGGGCTCCCTTTTCTCCGCATCTTCTCCAACATTTGTGGTTTCCTGCCTTGCCAATTTTTCCCATTCTCACTGGTGTGAGGTGATCTCATTGTGGTTTTGATTTGTATTTCCCTGATGGCAAGTGATACAGAATATTTTCTCATGTGTGTGTTGGCCATGTCTATGTCTTCCTCTGTGAGATTTCTGTTCATGTCTTTTGCCCATTTCCTGATTGAATTGTCTGTTTCTTTGCTGTTGAGTTTAATAAGTTCTTTATAGATCTTGGGAACTAGCCCTTTATCTGATATGTCATTTGCAAATATCTTCTCCCATTCTGTAGGTTGTCTTTGAGTTTTGTTGACTGTATCCTTTGCTGTGCAAAAGCTTCTTATCTTGATGAAGTCCCAATAGTTCATTTTTGCTTTTATTTCTTTTGCCTTCGTGGATGTATCTTGCAAGAAGTTACTGTGGCCGAGTTCAAAACAGGTGTTGCCTGTGTTCTCCTCTAGGATTTTGATGAAATCGTGTCTCACATTTAGATCTTTCATCCATTTTGAATTTATCTTTGTGTATGGTGCAAAAGAGTGGTCTAGTTTCATTCTTCTGCATGTGGATGTCCAATTTTCCCAGCACCACATACTGAAGACACTTTCTTCCAGTAGATAGTCTTTCCTCCTTTATCAAATATTAGTTGACCATAAAGTTGAGGGTCCACTTCTGCGTTCTCTATTCTGTTCCATTGATCTATGTGTCTGTTTTTGTGCCAGGACCACACTGTCTTGATGACCACAGCTTTGTAGAACAACCTGAAATCTGGCATTCTGATGCCCTCAGATATGGTTTTCTTTTTTAAAATTCCCCTATCTATTCGGGGTCTTTTCTGATTCCACACAAATCTTAAAATAATTTTTTCTAACTCTCTGAAGAAAGTCTATGGTATTTTGATAGGGATTGCATTAAAAGTGTAAAATGCCCTGGATAACAGTGACATCTTCACAATATTAATTCTGCCAATCCTTGAGCATGGAGAATTTTTCCATCTCTTTGTGTCTTTCTCAATTTCTTTCAGAAGTGTTCTATAGTTTTTAGGGTATGGTTCCTTTACGTCTTTGGTTAAGTTTATTCCTAGGTATCTTATGCTTTTGGGTGCAATTGTCAATGGGAATGACTCCTTCATTTCTCTTTCTTCAGTCTCATTCTTAGTGTATAGAAATGCCACTGAATTCTGGGCATTGATTTTGTATCTTGCCACGCTGCCAAATTGCCATATGAGTTCTAGGAGTCTTGGGGTGGAAGCCTTTGTGTTTTCTATGTAGAGTATCATGTCATCGGCAAAGAGGGAGAGTTTGAATTCTTTGCCAATTCGAATGCCTTTAATGTCTTTTTGTTGTCTGATTGCTGAGGCTAGGACTTCCAGTGCTATGTTGAATAGTAGTGGTGAGCCCGGACACCCATGTCTTGTTCCTGATCTTAGGGGAAAGGCTCCCAGTGCTTCCCCGTTGAGAATGACATTTGCTGTGGGCTTTTCTTAGATGCCTTTTAAGATGTCGAGGAATGTTCCCTCTATCCCTACACTCTGAAGAGTTTTGATCAGGAATGGATGATGTATTTTGTCAAATGCTTTCTCTGCATCTAATGAGAGGATCATATGGTTCTTGGTTTTTCTCTTGCTGATATGATGAATCATTTTGATTGTTTTACAAGTGTTGAACCAGCCTTGTGTCACGGAAATAAATCCTACTTGGTCATGTTGAATAATTTTCTTAATGTATTGTTGTATCCTATTGGCTAGTATCTTTTTGAGAATTTTTGCATCCGTGTTCATCAGAGATTTTGTTCTGTAATTCTCCTTTAGGTGCGGTCTTTGTCTGGTATTGGAATTAAGGTGATGCTGGCCTCATAGAACGAATTTGGAAGTACTCCATCTCTTTCTATCTTTCCAAACAGCTTTAGTAGAATAGATATGTTTTCTTCTTTAATCTTTTGATAGAATTCCCCTGAGAAGCCGTCTGGCCCTGGCCTTTTGTGTCTTGGGAGGTTTTTGATGACTGCCTCAATCTCTTCCCTGGTTGTTGGCCTGTTCAGGTTTTCTATTTCTTCCTGTTCCAGTTTTGGTATTTTTTGGCTTTCCAGAAATATGTCCATTTCCCCTGGATTGCCTAATTTATTGGTGTATAGCTGTTCATAATATATTTTTAAAATCGTATGTATTTCCTTGGTGTTGTAGTGATCTCTCCTTTCTCATTCATGATTTTATTAATTTGAGTGTTTTTTCTCTTTTTTAAATAAGGATGGCTGATGGTTTATATATCTTATTAATTCTTTCAAAGAACCAACTCCTGGTTTTGTTGATCTGTTCCACAGTTCTTCTGGTATCGATTTCGTTGAGTTCTGCTGGAATCTTTATTAACTCTCTTCTTCTGCTGGGTGTAAGATCTATTTGCTGTTTTTTTCTAGCTCCTTTAGGTGTAAGGTTAGCTTTTGTATTTGAGTTCTTTCCCGTGTTTGAATGGATGCTTGTATTGCGATGTATTTCCCCCTCAGGACTGCTTTTGCTGCATCCCAAAGATTTTGAATGGTTGTGTCTTCATTGTCATTAGTTTCCATGAATCTTTTTATTTCTTCCTTAATTTCCTGGTTCACTCTTTCATCTTTAGCAGCATGGTCCTTAACCTCCACGCGTTTGAGGTCCTTCCAAACTTCTTGTTGTGATTTAGTTCTAATTTCAAGGCATCCTAATCTTTTGGTATCGGTTCAGACCTGATTTGTGACCCAGTATGTGGTCTATACTGGAGAAAGTTCCATGTGCACTTGAGAAGAATGTGTATTTAGTTGAGTTTGGATGTAAAGTTCTGTAGATATCTGTGAAATCCATCTGGTCCAGTGTATCATTTACAGCTCTCGTTTCTTTGGAGATGTTGTGCTTAGAAGACCTATCGAGTATAGAAAGAGCTAGATTGAAATCACCAAGTATAAGGGTATTATTATCTAAGTATTTCTTCACTTTGGTTATTAATTGATTGACATATTTGGCAGCTCCCACATTCGGGGCATATATATTGAGGATTGTTAAGTCCTCTTGTTGGATAGATCCTTTAAGTGTGATACAGTGTCCCTCTTCATCTCTCACTACAGTCTTCGGGGTAAATTTTAGTTTATCTGATATAAGGATGGCTACCCCTGCTTTCTTTTGAGGACCATTTGAATGGTAAATGGTTCTCCAAACTTTTATTTTCAGGTTGTAGGTGTCCTTCTGTCTAAAATGAGTCTCTTGTAGACAGCAAATAGATGGGTCCTGCTTTTTTATCCAGTCTGAAACCCTGTGCCTTTTGATGGGGTCATTAAGCCCGTTCACATTCAGAGTTACTATTGAAAGATATGAGTTTAGTGTCATCTTGATATCTATTCAGTCCGTTTTTGTGGATTGTTGCACTGAACTTCTTCCTAAAGGGGAGTTTTAAGAGTCCCCCTTAAAATTTCTTGCAGAGCTGGTTTGGAGGTCACATATTCTTTCAGTTCCTGCCTGTCTTGGAAGCTCTTTATCTCTCCTTCCATTTTGAATGAGAGCCTTGCTGGATAAAGTATTCTTGGTTGCATGTTCTTCTCATTTAGGACCCTGAATATATCCTGCCAGCCCTTTCTGGCCTGCCAGGTCTCTGTGGAGAGGTCTGCTGTTACCCTAATATTCCTCACTATAAAAGTCAGGGATTTCTTGTCTTTTGCTGCTTTAAGGATCTTTATCTTTGGAATTTGCAAGCTTCACTATTAAATGTCGAGGTGTTGAATGGTTTTTATTGATTTTAGGGGGGGGATCTATTTCCTGGATCTGAATGCCTGTTTCCCTTCCCACTTTAGGAAAGTTTTTAGCTATGATTTGTTCAAATACATATTCTGGCCCTCTGTCCCTTTCCGTGCCCTTGGGAACCCCTATTAAATGTAGGTTTTTCTTCCTCAGGCTGTCATTTATTTCCCTTAATCTATCTTCATGGTCTTTTAATTGTTTGTCTCTTTTTTTCCTCAGTTTCACTCTTTGCCGTCAACTTGTCTTCTATGTCACTCACTCATTCTTCCACCTTGTTAACCCTAGTCGTTAGGACTTCTAGTTTGGATTGCATCTCATTCAATTGATTTTTAATTTCTGCCTGATTGTATCTAAATTCTGCAATCAGGAAGTCTCTTGAGTCCTTTATGCTTTTTTCTAGAGCCACCAGTAGCTGTATAATAGTGCTTCTGAATTGGCTTTCTGACATTGAATTGTAATCCAGATTTTGTAACTCTGTGGGAGAGGACTGTTTCTGATTCTTTCTTTTGAGGTGAGGTTTTCTTTCTAGTCATTTTGCTCAGTGCAGAGTAGCCAAAAACAAGTTGTATTGGGAAAAGGAGAAAAAGAGAGGAGAGAAAGAAGGAAAGAAAAGAGAAAAAGAAAAAAAGAAAAAAGGAAGAAAAAAAAGAAAGAGAAGGAAAAGAGAAAGAAAAAGAAAGAAAGGAAAAAAAGGTGGGGGAAGCAAACAGAAATCAAAAAGAAAAAAAAACAAAACAACACGGGGAGTATCTTCTGATACTTTAAGTCCCTTGACTTCCCCTGGAACTTGTCTGTCTAGCTGGTCTTCTGGGGGAGAGGCCTCTTGTGCTGATTTTCAGGTGTTAGCATTGGGGGAGCTGCTTTGCCCCCAGCCTGGTTCAGGGCTCCGTGGTGGTTGTTTTCCCTGTGAGGCCCCAGGAGGAACAACCGCAGTGTTGGCGGCCAGCTCTGGAGCCCTGGATTCAGCTCCCGCAGTAAGTATGGAGCTCTCAGCCTGCAGGGGCCTGGATGCTGCGGGGGCGGGGCCGCTGATCTGCTCAGCTCGGGGCAGAAGCGTCCTTGCTGTCCTGGACCCTCCCGGCCTTTGCCTGTACCAGGGGAAGGCCGGATCCTGGGCTGTGTCCCGGCGCCCTGTGCTCCCGGTCTGTGGTGTTGGATTCGCGCTCCCGCCGCGCAGCCCCCTCCGCGGAGCCGCCGCCCGAGCCCTTCCGAGCTGCTCCGGGTCCCGCCGTGCGTGCTGCAGCCCTTAGGGAGCTCGGCACGCTCTCCCCGGGGCGCAGTTGCTCTGTTACTGTCCCAGGGAGCCCGAGGGCATCCCCGCCCTCCTGGGGTCCTGCTCCAACTCCCTGCGAGTGCCTTTCCACCCAGGAAGATTGGAGAAGCTCCTGCTTTTCTGGGACGGGGCTTTCCTGTCCTGGGGACACTCGCCCCGGCCTTAGCCTGGCTCCTCGCGGGGCCCCTCCCCCTTGGAGGCCTTTTGTTTCTTTATTTCTTTTTCCCCGTCTTCCTACCTTGATAGAAGCGCGAACTCTTCTCACTGTAGCATTCCAGCTGGTCTGTCTTTAAATCTCAGGCCGATTTCGTAGATTTTCAGGATGATTTGAAGGTTATCTGGGTAATTTGGTGGGGACAGGTCATTTGGGAACCCTACTCTTCTGCAATCATGCCCCTCCCTCCAATTTCTTTCAGAATTGTTCTGTAATTGATGCAGGGAAACCCCGGGACACCTGCACCTCGATGTTTCTAGCAGCAGTGTTTACAATAGCCAAACTGTGGAAGGAGCCTCAGTGTTCATTGAAAGATGAATGGATAAAGAAGATGTGGTTTATGTATACAATGGAATATTCCTCAGCCATTAGAAACAACAAATACCCACCAATTGCTTCGAGGTAGATGGAACTGGAGGGTATTATTCTGAGTGATATAAATCAGTCAGAGAAGGACAAAATTATATGATCTCATTCATTTGGGGAATATAAAAAACAATGAAAGAGAATAAAGGGGAAAGGAGAGAAAATGAGTGGGAAATATCAGAAAAGGAGACAGGACACGAGAGACCCCTAACTCTGGGAAATGAACTAGAGGTGGTGAAAAGGGAGGTGGGCGGGGAGTTGGGGTGACAGGGTGACGGGAACTGAGGGGGGCACTTGATGGGATGAGCACTGTGTGTTATTCTATATGTTGGCCTTTGAACTCCAACAAAAAGAAATTAAAAAAAGAAGTGTTCTGTATTTTAGGGTATAGATCCTTTGCCTCCTTGGTTAGGTGTTCCTAACCAAAGGATTATTCCTAGGTATCTTATGGTTTTGGGTGCAACTGTAAATGGATTTGACTCAGTAATTTCTCTTTCTTCAGTCTCATTGTTAGTATATAGAAGTGCCACTGACTTCTGGGCATTGATTTTGTATCCTGCCACACTGCCAAATTGCCGTATGAGTTCTAGCAATCTTGGGCTGGAGTCTTTTGGGTTTTCTACGTACAGTATCATGTCTTCTGTGAAGAGGGAGACTTTGACTTCTTCTTTGCCTATTTGAATGCCTTTTATTTCTTTTTGTTGCCTGATCGCTGAGGCCAGGACTTCCAGTACTATGTTGAATAGCAGTGGTGAGAGTGGACATACCTGTTGTGTTCCTGATCTTAGGGGAAAGGTTCTCAGTGATTCCCCATTGAGAATATTTGTTGTGGCCTTTTGTAGATGGCTTTTTTTTGGTATATTTTTTATTGGTGTTCGATTTGCCAACATATAGCATAACATCCAGATGACGTCTAGTGCCCCCCTCAATGCCCGTCACGCAGTCACCTCATCTTCCCACCCACCCCCCTTTCCACCACCCCTTGCTTGTTTCCCAGAGTTAGGTGTCTCTCATGTTCTGTCACCCTCCCTGATATTTCCCACTCATTTTCTCTCCTTTCCTCTCTATTCCCTTTCACCATATTTCATATTCCCCAAATGGATGAAACCATATGTTTGTCCTTCTCTGATTGACTTTCTTCAGCACAGTACTCTCCAGTTCCTGTAGATGGATTTAAGATTCTGAGGAATGTCCCCTCCATCCCTACATTCTGAAGAGTTTTGATCAGGAATGGATGCTGTATTTTGTCAAGTGCTTTCTCTGCATCTATTGAGAGGATCATATGGTTCTTGTTTTTTCTCTTGCTGATATGATCTATCACTTTGATTGCTTTACAAGTGTTGAACCAGCCTTGCTTTCAGGGGATAAATCTCACTTGGTCATGGTGAATAATCTTCTTAATGGACTATTGGATCCTATTGGGTAGTATCTTGTTGAGAATTTTTGCATCTGTGTTTATCAGGGGTTTTGGTCTAAAATGCTCCTTTTTGGTGGGGTCTTTGTCTGGATTTGGAATTAAGGTGATGCTGGCCTTATAGAACGAGTTTGTAAGTATTCTATCCCTTTCTATATCTTTCACAATAGCTATAGTAGAATAGGTATGGTTTCTTCTTTAAACGTTTGATAGAATTCCCCCTGGGAAGTTATCTGGTCCTGGACTTTTGTGTTTTGGGAGGTTTTTGGTGACTGCTTCAATTTCATCCCTGGTTATTGGCCTGTTCAGGTTTTTTATTTTTTCGTGTTCCAGTTTTTGTATTTTGTGGTTTTCCAGAAATGCGTCCATTTCTTTAGATTGCCTAATTTATAGGCGTATAGCTGCTCATAATATGTTTTTAAAATCGTTTGTATTTCCTTGATATTGGTGGTGATCTCTCCTTTTTCAATTGTGATTTTATTAATTTGAGTCTTTTCTCTTTTTATTAATTGGAGTCTATTCTCTTTTGTTTTTAATAAGGCTGGCTAATGGTTTTTCTATCTTCTTTCAAAGAACCAACTCCTGGTTTTGTTGATCTGTTCCACAGATCTTCTGGTCTCTATTGCATTGAGTTCTGCTCGGATCTTTATTAACTCTCCTTTTTTGCTTGGTGTAGGTTTTATTTGCTGTTCTTTCTCCAGGTCATTTAGGTTCAAAATCAGCCTGCGTATTTGAGTTTTTTTCCATTTTTTGAGAGATACTTGTATTGCCATGAATTTCCCCCTCGGGCCTGCTTTTGCTTTATCCCATAGATTTAGGATGGTTTTATTTTCTTTCTCATTAGTTTCCATGAATCTTTTTAATTCTTCTCTAATTTCCTGGTTGACCCATTCCTCTTTCAGCAGAATGCTCTTTAACCTCCACGTGTTTGAGTTTCTTCCATCTTATTCCTTGTGATTGAGCTCAAGTTTCAAAACATTATGGTCTGAAAATATGCAGGGGACAATCCCAATGTTTGGTATCGGTTAAGACCTGGTTTGTGACACATTATGTGGTCTATTCTGGAGAAAGTTCCATGTGCACTTGAGAAGAATGTGTATTCAGTTGCGTTTGGATGTAAAGTTCTGTAAATGTCTTTGAAATCCATCTGGTCTAGTGTATCATTTAAAGCTTTTGTTCCTTGGAGTGATAGTGCTTAGAATATCTGTCATTTACAGAAAGCACCATGTTGAAGTCTCCCAGTATAAGTGTATTATTATCTAAGTACGTCTTAACTTTGAATATTAATTGATTGATATACTTGGCAGTTCCCACATTAGGGGCATAAATATTCATGATTGTTAGGTCTTCTTGTTGGATAGATCCTTTAAGTATGATATCGTGTCCTTTTTCATCTCTTACTACAGCCATTGGGATAAACTTTAATTTATCTGATATGAGGTATTTCCCACACATTTCTTCTCCCTTCCCTTATATTCCCTTTCACTATCATTTATATTCCCCAAATGAATGAGAACATAACACCAATATCTGATATGAGGATTGATATCCCAGCTTTCCTTTGAGGACCATTTGAATGGTAAATGGTTCTCCAAACTTTCATTTTCAGGCTATAGGTGTCCTTAGGTCTAAAATGAGTCTCTTGTAGACAGCAAATAGATGGGTCTTGCTGTTTTATCCAGTCTGAAACCGTGCGCCTTTTGATGGAATCATTAACCCCATTCATGTTCTGGGTTACTATTGAAAGATATGAATTTAGTGTCATCATAATATCTATTCAGCCCCTGTTTTTGTGGATTATTTCTTTGGGCTTCCTCTTTCTTTTACAGGGTCCCCCTTAATATTACTTGGAGAGCTGGTTTGGTGGTCACATATTCTTTCAGTTTCTGCCTCTCTTGGAAGCTCTTTATCTCTCCTTCTATTCTGAATGAGAGCCTTGTTGGATAAAGTATTCTTGGCTGCATGTTCTTCTCATTTAGGACCCTGAATAGATCCTGCCAGCCCTTTCTGGCCTGCCAGGTCTCTGTGGAGAGGTCTCCTGTTAATCTAATATTTTTCCCCATAAAAGTAAGAGATTTCTTGTCTCTTGCTGCTTTAATGATCTTCTTCTTCTTCTTCTTTTTTTTTTTACAGTGGGAAGTCCTGCAATTTTTAATTTTTTTAATTTTTTAATTTTTTTAATAAAATAATTTTTATTGGTGTTCAATTTACCAACATACAGAATAACACCCAGTGCTCATCCCGTCAAGTGTCCCCTCAGTGCCCGTCACCCACTCACACCCACCCCCCGCCCTCCTCCCCTTCCACCACCCCCAGTTCGTTTCCCAGAGTTAGGAGTCTTTATGTTCTGTCTACCTTTCTGATATTTCGCACACATTTCTTCTCCCTTCCCTTGTATTTTCTTTCACTATTATTTATATTCCCCAAATGAATGAGAACATACACTGTCCTTCTCCGATTGACTTACTTCACTCTGCATAATACCCTCCAGTTCCATTCACTTTGAAGCAAATGGTGGGTATTTGTTGTTTCTAATGGCTGAGTAATATTCCATTGTATACATAAACCACATCTTCTTTATCCATTCATCTTTCAATGGACACCGAGGCTCCTTCCACAGTTTGGCTATTATGGACATTGCTGCTATAAACATTGGGGTGTAGCTGTCCCGGCATTTCATTGCATCTGAATCTTTGGGGTAAATCCCCAACAGTGCAATTGCTGGGTCGTAGGGCAGGTATATTTTTAACTCTTTGAGGAACCTCCACACAGTTTTCCAGAGTGGCTGAACCAGTACACATTCCCACCAACAGTGTAAGAGGGTTCCCTTTTCTCCGCATCCTCTCTAACATTTGTGGTTTCCTGCCTTGTTAATTTTCCCCAGTCTCACTGGTGTGAGGTAGTATCTCATTGTGGTTTTGATTTGTATTTCCTGATGGCAAGTGATGCAGAGCATTTTCTCATGTGCATGTTGGCCATGTCTAGGTTTTCCTCTGTGAGATTTCTGTTCATGTCTTTTGCCCATTTCATGATTGGATTGTTTGTTTCTTTGGTGTTGAGTTTTTTAAGTTCTTTATAGGTCTTGGAAACTAGCCCTTTATCTGATACGTCATTTGGAAATATCTTCTCCCATTCTGTAGGTTGTCTTTTAGTTTTGTTGACTATATCCTTTGCTGTGCAAAAGCTTCTTATCTTGATGAAGTCCCAATAGTTCATTTTTGCTTTTTTTTCTTTTGCCTTCATGGATGTATCTTTCAATAAGTTACTGTGGCCGAGTTCAAAACAGGTGTTGCTTGTGTTCTCCTCTAGGATTTTGATGAAATCTTGTCTCACATTTAGATCTTTCATCCGTTTTGAGTTTATCTTTGTGTATGGTGAAAGAGAGTGGTCTAGTTTCCTTCTTCTGCATGTGTATGTCCAATTTTCCCAGCACCATTTATTGAAAAGACTGTCTTTCTTCCAATGGATAGTCTTTCCTCGTTTATCGAATATTATTTGGCCATAATGTTCAGGGTCCACTTCTGGGTTCTCTATTCTGTTCCATTGATCTATGTGTCTGTTTTTGTGCCAGTACCACACTGTCCGGATGACCACAGCTTTGTAGTACAACCTGAAATCTGGCACTGTGATGCCCCCAGATATGGTTTTCTTTTTTAAAATTCCCCTTGCTATTCGGGGTCTTTTCTGATTCCACACAAATCTTAAAATAATTTGTTCTAACTCTCTGAAGAAAGTCCATGGTATTTTGAAGGGATTGCATTAAATGTGTAATTGCCCAGGGTAACATTGACATTTTCACAATGTTAATTCTTCCAATCCATGAGCATGGAATATTTTTCCATCTCTTTGTGTCTTCCTCAATTTCTTTCAGAAGTGTTCTATAGTTTTTAGGGTATAGATCCTTTACCTCTTTGGTGAGGTTTATTCCTAGGTATCTTATGCTTTTGGGTGCAATTGTAAATGGGATTGACTCCTTAATTTCTCTTTCTTCAGTCTCATTGTTAGTGTATAGAAATGCCATTGATTTCTGGCCTTGATTTTTCATCCAAACTCAACTGAATACACATTCTTCTCAAGTGCACATGGAGCTTTCTCCAGAATAGACCACATACTGGGTCACAAATCGGGTCTGAACGGATACCAAAAGATTGGGATCGTCCCCTGCATATTCTCAGACCATAATGCCTTGGAATTAGAACTAAATCACAACAAGAAGTTTGGAAGGACTTCAAACATGTGGAGGTTGAGGACCATCCTGCTAAAAGATGTAAGGGTCAACCAGGAAATTAAGGAAGAATTAAAAAGATTCATGGAAACTAATGAGAATGAAGATACAACCGTTCACAATCTTTGGGATGCAGCAAAAGCAGTCTTAAGGGGGAAATACATTGCAATACAAGCATCCATTCAAAAACTGGAAAGAACTCAAATTCAAAAGCTAACCTTACACATAAGGGACCTAGAGAAAAAACAGCAGATTGACCCCACGCCCAGTAGAAGAAGAGAATTAATTAAAATTCGAGCAGAACTTAACCAAATCGAGACCAGAAGAACTGTGGAACAGATCAACAGAACCAGGAGTTGGTTCTTTGAAAGAATTAATAAGATATATAAACCATTAGCCAGCCTTATTAGAAAGAAGAGAGAGGAGCCTCAAATTAATAAAGTCATGAATGAGAAAGGAGAGATCACTACCAACACCAAGGAAATACAAATGATTTTAAAAACATTATGAACAGCTATACGCCAATAAATTAGGCAATATAGAAGAAATGGACGCATTCCTGGAAAGCCACAAACTACCAAAACTGGAACAGGAAGAAATAGAAAACCTGAACAGGCCAATAACCAGGGAGGAAATTGAAGCAGTCATTGAAAACCTCCCAAGACACAAGAGTCCAGGGCCAGATGTCTTCCCAGGGGAATTCTATCAAACGGTTAAAGAAGAAATCATACCTATTCTACTAAAGGTATTCGGCAAGATAGAAAGAGGTGGAGTACTTCCAAATTCGTTCTATGAGGCCAGCATCACCTTAATTCCAAAACCAGACAAAGACCCCACCAAAAAGGAGAATTACAGACCAATATCCCTGATGAACATGGATGCAAAAATTCTCAACAAGATACTAGCCAATAGGATCCAACAGCACATTAAGAAAATTATTCACCATGACCAAGTAGGATTTATCTCCGGGACACAAGGCTGGTTCAACACTCGTAAAACAATCAATGTGATTAATCATATCAGCAAGAGGAAGACCAAGAACCATATGATCCTCTCATTAGATGCAGAGAAAGCATTTGACAAAATACAGCATCCATTCCTGATCAAAACTCTTCAGAGTGTAGGGATAGGGGGAACTTTTTCGACATCTTAAAATCCATCTATGAAAAGCCCACAGCAAATATCATTCTCAATGGGGAAGCACTGGGAGCCTTTCCCATAAGATCAGGAACAAGACAGGGATGTCCACTCTCACCACTGCTATTCAACATAGTACTGGAAGTCCTAGCCTCAGCAATCAGGCAACAAAAAGACATTAAAGGCATTCGAATTGGCAAAGAAGAAGTCAAACTCTCCCTCTTTGCCGATGACATGATACTCTATATAGAAAACCCAAAAGCCTCCACCCTGATAGAACTCATACAGCAATTTGGTAGCGTGGCAAGATACATGATCTTCTTTTTATGTTTGGAATTTTCAAGTTTCACTATTAAACGTCGAGGTGTTGATCAGTTCTTATTGATTTTATCAGGGACGTCTTTATCTCCTGGATCTGAATGCCTGTTTCTCTCCCCAAATTAGGGACTTTCTCAGCTGTGATTTGTTCAAATATTCTTTCTGGCCCTCTGTGTCTCTTGGCCCTCTCTGGAACCCCAATATACATAGATTTTAATTCTGAAGTTATCATTTTCCTTAACCTTATCTCATGGTCTTTCCCTTTTTCCTCATCTTCCTTCCTTGCCATCAACTTGTCTTCTTTGTCACTCACTGTTTCTTCCACCTCATTAACCCTCGTCATTAGGACCTCAAGTTTGGATTGCATCTCATTTAATTGATTTTTCATTTTTGCCTGAGTAGATCTAACTTCTGCATTCATGAAGTCTCTTGAACTTTTATGCTTTTTTTCCAGAGCCACCAGTAGGTTTATAATTGTGCTTCTGAATTGTCTTTCTGACATTGAATTGTAATCCAAATTCTGTAACTCTGTGGAAGAGAGAGTACTGTTTCTGATTTTTTCTTTTGTGGTGTGTTCTTTTTTCTAGTCATTTTGCTCATTGCAGAGTGGCTGTATGAGCAGGTGCATGAAGAATACTAACCACAACCTAAGTAAATTTCACCCTAGATGATTCTGATGGGGTCAGAGACCAGAAGTTACAAACAACGATTAGAATGAAATAAAACAAAAGGAGTACTAAAGTGAAAAACAAATTTTAAAAGAAAGTAGTCAAAAAGAAAAGGCAAAGAATCAGATAAAAGAAGAAAAAAAAAAGACAAAGTAGAGAAAAAAGCAAAAGTAAATAGGAGAAAAAAGGAACATCAAAAAAAGGAGGAGAAAAAAATGGGGGGAGTCGGAGATGTTGGTGGTGACGAAGTTGTAGTTGAGGGAGAACGTAGTGTACCTGAGGTGTCCTAGAGGGTGACCCTCTTGTTCTTAGTATATTAAATTCTGTATGTTAGAAGATGTTCAGTCCCAAATTTATATAAACCAGAAATACTTGTAGAAAGCCTCACCACTGACCACAAAAACGTGAACAAGATAAAATAGGCAGGCAGAATGGGAATGAGGAGACAATGTAATCTCACAGAATGAACCAGCATGGTATACCACTTGGGTCTGGGTGCATGCTGGTTTGGTTTTAGAAGGTATCAACTTCCCTCATTATAGAACAAAACGAGGCAGAGAAAATAAAGAACAGATAACAAACAAAACAAATGTCGTATATGTCCCATCATTAAGTTGAGTATGTTGATGGGAATCTAGAATTGCAAAATATAGCTAGGACTTGTAATTCTAGAAATATGAATGTGAAAAAGGAAGAAACTTAAAAATGAAGAGGTGGTAAAATATTGCAGTTAAGGTGGGAAAAGAGAAAAAATAATTGGAAATTTATAGTGCGATATAAAAATGAGGTGTACTGGAAAAAGGAAAAAAGAAAAAAACAAAGGAGGGGTACCCTCTAGTTCTGTATACTGTAAATCCCTTGACTTCTCATGGAGCTTTCCAGCGTCTTGGCCCAGAACTTGCTCTTCCTTGTGCTTCCAGCTGGTCTTCTGTGGGAGGGGCCTGCTGTGCTGATTGTCAGGTGTGTGCACCTGGGGGAGCTGCCCTGCCCCCTGCCAGGTGCCGGGCTGATGGGAGCTGTTGACCCCATGAGATGATGCCTCTGCTCCCTGGTGGCCCCGCCTCTCAAAGCACCAGGGGACTCCAGGAGGAACAACACTTACTGCAGCCAGGTCCCCAGCTCTGGAGTCAACTCCCACAGTTAACTACCCCAGCTCCCAATCCCCACTGGCCTAGGTGGTTCTGGGGAGGGGGGCCCTGACCTGCACAGCCTGGGGCGCCTGGGACAGAAGCGTCCTGGCTGTCCTGTGCCCTCCCCGCCCCCGCCTGTCTCGGGGGAGCACAGGATCGGGGGCTGTTTTCCCTGGCACCCTGGACTCCGGGGCCTGTGCTGCTGGAATCACGCTCCCAGGTCTCGGCTCCTGAAGACAGCAGGGCGCAGCGCTCTCCACCAGGAGCCCCCTCCTGACCCCCCTCCGCCCGGAGCCCCCTTCTCCCCGGGGCCCAGCCCAGTGGGCGCTCCAGCCCTTCCCCGAGCTCGGCCCACAGGCTGCGGCCCACAGGCTGTGGCGCGCTCTCCCCGGGCGCCCCTCCTCCGTTAGTGACCCCTGGAGACCCGAGGCCTCACTGCCCCTCCTGCGGTCCTGCCCGAATCCCTGCTGAGCGCCTTTCTGCCCGGGAAGGATCCCGCCTCTCTGGGGCGGGGCTCTCCTGTCCCCAGGCTCCCGCCCCCCTTGCCAGGCTCCTCGGGGGCTCCTCCCCCACTGGATTCTTGTTTATGTTTTTCAGTCTTCCTACCTTGTTAGAGCCAAAACCCTTCTCTCTGTAGCATCTTGCTGTTCTCTCTTTAAATGTCAGGTGATTTGTAGGTGTTCAGGATGGTTTGAAAGTTATCCAGCTAAGTTGGGGGGACCCGGTGGGTGGAGGACCCTGCTCCTCCGGCATCTTGCCTTGCCTCAACCACACAAAGGTTTTAAAAAAAGTTTAAAACATGTATTTAAACATCATCACTCTTTTCCATTAGATTTTCTGGATTTGAATCAGTGTGAAAAGGTCTTCCAGGTTCCTTTGAGTTAAGTGTGGCTTGTGTTTGTGTGGTAGATAGTGGGGTATGGTTAGGGGGAGTTGTAAAGGTATTGCCTCCTTCCTTCATTGTCCCTTACAGACTCTGGAACATTGTACAAACCACTGGTACCATGGAGCTCTGGGTTTAAGAGCATGTCTTTGACTATAGCTGCACTGTAGAAATATCTAAATCTTGTGGTTGGAGTTAATGTATTGGTTAGGCATAGAGATTACATTGGAAAGTTAAACAGTATAGATTTCTTAACATACTGCGTAAGTACTTCCAGTGAGATATCACTTATAAGTACAGCCAAATGAAATGTCTGAGAACATTCTGTAGTTGATGCTAGAGAGAGAAGAATAAAACTTGAATCTACTAATATGTAATTTACAGATATAGTTTCGGTAAATAAGAAACTTATGTAAAAACTACATCCTCAAGATCCAAAAAAGCTTATTTTTAATTTAATTTTTAAAAAGATATACGAGATGGAAGCCACAGTGTATTTTAAATAGTTATTTGTTTATTTACTTATTTAAGTATAATTGACACACAATGTCACATTAGCTTCAGGTGTACAACATTTGACAGGTTTATACATTTTGCTATGTTTACCACAACTCTCCTACCATCTGTCATGATACATCACTATTTCAATATCATTGACTATATTCCTTATGCTGTGCCTTTGATCCCCATGAGTTATTCATTTATGCTATAGCTGGAAGCCTGTATCTCCCACTTCCCTTTGCCCATTTTGCTCAGTCCCTTCCCTCACTCTGGCAATGATCACTTTGTCTTCTGTATTTAAGGGTCTGATCCTGTGCTTTGTTTGTTTATTCATTCATTTGTTTATTTATTTTTTAGATTTCACTTATGAGTGAAATCATACAGCATTTATCTTTCTTAGTCAACTTATTTCACTTAGCATAATACCCTCAAGGTCCATCCATATTGTCTCAAATGGCATGATCTCATTCTTTTTAATGGATCTGTAATATTCCATTGCATGGGTATATATATATATATATATATATATATATATATATATATCACCTCATCTTTATCCATTTGCATTTGTCTATGGATGAACACTTAGGTTGTTTCCATATCTTGGCTACTGTAAATAATAATGAAGTAAACAAAGGGGGTACACTTATCTCCTAGAATTAGTTTTTTTGTTGTTGTTGTTTTCTTTGGGTAAATACCCAATAGTGGAGTTACTGAATTATTTGATATTATTGAATTATTTAATATTTCTATTCATAATTTTTTGAGGAACTTCCATGCTGTTTTTCACAGTGGCTGTCCCAATTTACATTCCTACCAACACTGTATGAAGATTTCTTTTTCTCCACATCCTTGTCAACACTTACTATTTCTTGTCTTTTTGATTTAGTTATTCTAATAGGTATAAGGTGATGTTTCATTGTGCTTTTGATTTGCATTTCTCTGATGATTAGTGATGTTGAACATCTTTTCATGTGTTCATTGGCCAAGAAAAGCCATTTTGATTCAAGGATCCATAATCATTGTGAAAGTGTTCAGCCTCAGAATTATCTAGAAGAACTTAGTAACTACTTATTGACTCTTTAAAGTTTGGAGGAATTTATCTCTGAAATTATCTCAGCAGGCCTGTTGCATTTGGAATGATACCTCTTTCTCAACTTTCTCTATTTCTTCCATGGAATTCAGCTTACATTTTTCTCTGCCTCACTGGTCAATTTTTTTAAAATTTTTATTTATGATAGTCACAGAGAGAGAGAGAGAGAGAGAGAGAGAGGCAGAGAGAGAAGCAGGCTCCATGCACTGGGAGCCCGACGTGGGATTCGATCCCGGGTCTCCAGGATCGCGCCCTGGGCCAAAGGCAGGCGCCAAACCGCTGCGCCAATCAGGGATCCCACTGGTCAATTTTAATAAATTATGTATTCTTAGAAAATTATTTCATTCAATTATTCAAATTAATGTGCATATAGTTTGATTTTTTGAATTATTTGACTCTTTTGATTATTTGAATGTCAAAAAATTTATGGTTATATCTCCAAATCAATTATTATTTTAGCTATTTATTCATAAATAAAGCACGCATGAAATATTTTTGCAGTTTTTTTATTTTTATTTTTTTTAATTTTTGCAGTTTTAAAAAGACAATTGTAAAGCTAGCACCCAATGTAACTACAATTTAGGTTCTGAAATGGATCATTACCATAACCTTAGAAAAGTCCCACTTACCTCTCTGCATCACACTTACCTTTCTCCTCATCTCTAGTACACTCCTATTTCCATGACCATTTTCTTATTTTTCATTGTAGATTTACCGTTAGTAAATGCAATATTAATTATATTGTCTAGTTTATCTTAAAAATACTTTTCTATGGTTGGAATTGTTATATACTTTCTTCTTTGTCTTACTTTAGCAATAACCACATGAATGAATCTCATAAACATAACGGTAAATGTAGTTCAAAGACTACAGTATTCCAATGTATGAATATGAATATGACAACTTTAGTAATCTATTTGTTGTTGACTGATGGACATGTGTTGTGTTTCTAGTTTTTCACTACTATGAACAGTAATATAAATATTTTTATTCCTGTAACCTGGTGTATATATGCAAGAGTTTCCCTAAGTTACATTCCTAGAAATGACTTTTCTTGACTCTGAATAATAATTAAGGTAGTTGTAATGACATGTAATGATATACTTATAAAGGTTTTTCTTAATTTATCTAAGTTCAAAAGAAACAAGAGGGTAAAGTATAAGAACTGAAATCTAAAATGATGATAAGATTCCTAAAATGTATATGTAAATTCAAAGAACTTGGCATCACCAAAATTCTTTCGAAAAAGAACACAGTTGGAGGTTTTACAGTATCTAATTTCTTTTTTTTTTTTTTTTTTTTTTTTTGTTTTGTTTTTTATTTTTATTTTTTTTTTTTTATTTATTTATTTTTTATTGGTGTTCAATTTACTAACATACAGAATAACACCCAGTGCCCGTCACCCATTCACTCCCACCCCCCGCCCTCCTCCCCTTCTACCACCCCTAGTTCGTTTCCCAGAGTTAGCAGTCTTTACGTTCTGTCTCCCTTTCTGATATTTCCCACACATTTCTTCTCCCTTCCCTTATTTTCCCTTTCACTATTATTTATATTCCCCAAATGAATGAGAACATATAATGTTTGTCCTTCTCCGACTGACTTACTTCACTCAGCATAATACCCTCCAGTTCCATCCACGTTGAAGCAAATGGTGGGTATTTGTCATTTCTAATAGCTGAGTAATATTCCATTGTATACATAAACCACATCTTCTTTATCCATTCATCTTTCGTTGGACACCGAGGCTTCTTCCACAGTTTGGCTATCGTGGCCATTGCTGCTAGAAACATCGGGGTGCAGGTGTCCCGGCGTTTCATTGCATTTGTCTCTTTGGGGAAAATCCCCAACAGTGCAATTGCTGGGTCGTAGGGCAGGTATATTTTTAACTGTTTGAGGAACCTCCACACAGTTTTCCAGAGTGGCTGCACCAGTTCACATTCCCACCAACAGTGTAAGAGGGTTCCCTTTTCTCCGCATCCTCTCCAACATTTGTTGTTTCCTGCCTTGTTAATTTTCCCCATTCTCACTGGTGTGAGGTGGTATCTCATTGTAGTTTTGATTTGTATTTCCCTGATGGCAAGTGATGCAGAGCATTTTCTCATGTGCATGTTGGCCATGTCTATGTCTTCCTCTGTGAGGTTTCTGTTCATGTCTTTTGCCCATTTCATGATTGGATTGTTTGTTTCTTTGGTGTTGGGTTTAATAAGTTCTTTATAGATCTTGGAAACTAGCCCTTTATCTGATATGTCATTTGCAAATATCTTCTCCCATTCTGTAGGTTGTCTTTGAGTTTTGTTGACTGTATCCTTTGCTGTGCAAAAGCTTCTTATCTTGATGAAGTCCCAATAGTTCATTTTTGCTTTTGTTTCTTTTGCCTTCGTGGATGTATCTTGCAAGAAGTTACTATGGCCGAGTTCAAAAAGGGTGTTGCCTGTGTTCTTCTCTAGGATTTTGATGGAATCTTGTCTCACATTTAGATCTTTCATCCATTTTGAGTTTATCTTTGTGTATGGTGAAAGAGAGTGGTCTAGTTTCATTCTTCTGCATGTGGATGTCCAATTTTCCCAGCACCATTTATTGAAGAGACTGTCTTTCTTCCAATGGATAGTCTTTCCTCCTTTATCGAATATTAGTTGCCCATAAAGTTCAGGGTCCACTTCTGGATTCTCTATTCTGTTCTCACCACTGCTGTTCAACATAGTACTGGAAGTCCTAGCCTCAGCAATCAGACAACAAAAAGACATTAAAGGCATTCAAATTGGCAAAGAAGAAGTCAAACTCTCCCTCTTTGCCGATGACATGATACTCTACATAGAAAACCCAAAAGTCTCCACCCCAAGATTGCTAGAACTCATACAGCAATTCGGTAGCGTGGCAGGATACAAAATCAATGCCCAGAAGTCAGTGGCATTTCTATACACTAACAATGAGACTGAAGAAAGAGAAATTAAGGAGTCAATCCCATTTACAATTGCACCCAAAAGCATAAGATACCTAGGAATAAACCTCACCAAAGATGTAAAGGATCTATACCCTCAAAACTATAGAACACTTCTGAAAGAAATTGAGGAAGACACAAAGAGATGGAAAAATATTCCATGCTCATGGATTGGCAGAATTAATATTGTGAAAATGTCAATGTTACCCAGGGCAATATACACGTTTAATGCAATCCCTATCAAAATACCATGGACTTTCTTCAGAGAGTTAGAACAAATTATTTTAAGATTTGTGTGGAATCAGAAAAGACCCCGAATAGCCAGGGGAATTTTAAAAAAGAAAACCATATCTGGGGGCATCACAATGCCAGATTTCAGGTTGTACTACAAAGCTGTGGTCATCAAGACAGTGTGGTACTGGCACAAAAACAGTATCTAATTTCAAAACTTACTATAAAGTCACAGTAATCAAGGCAGTGTAGAATTGGTATACATACCAATAAAACAGGGCTGAGAGTATAGAAATCACCCCTTGCATTTATGATCAATTAATTTTCAATAAGATGCCAAGACAGTGAGTAGCGGAAAGGATAATCTTCAATAGATAGTGCTAGAATAATTGGATAATTGAGCAAAATGAGCTTAGATTCCTATCTCATGCCATATACAAAAATTAACTCAAAAATGGATCAAAGACCTAATATAAGAGCTAAGAAACATTAGGAGAAATATAAGTTAAGAAAACATTTCATTTTTTAAATTTATTTATTTTTTGGTGTTCAATTTGTCAACATACAGAATAACACCCAGTGCTCATCCCGTCAAGTGCCCCCCTCAGTGCCCGCCACCCAGTCACCCCCACCCCCCACCCACCTCCCCTTCCACAACCCCTAGTTCATTTCCCAGAGTTAGGAGTCTTTCATGTTTTGTCTCCCTTTCTGATATTTCCCACTTATTTTTTCTCCTTTCCCCTTTATTCCCTTTCACTATTTTTATATTCCCCAAATGAACGAGACCATATAATTTTTGTCCTTCTCTGACTGGGTATTTGTCGTTTCTAATGGCTGAGTAATATTACATTGTATACATAAACCACATCTTCTTTATCCATTCATCTTTTGATGGACACTGAGGTTCCTTCCACCGTTTGGCTATTGTGGACATTGCTGCTAGAAACATCAGGGAGCAGGTGTCCTGGCGTTCCATTTCATATGTATCTTTGGGGTAAATTCCCAGAAGTGCAATTGCTGGGTCGTAGGGCAGGTCTATTTTTAACTCTTTGAGGAACCTCCACACAGTTTTCCAGAGTGGCTGCACCAGTTCACATTCTCACCAACAGTGTAAGAAGGTTCCCTTTTCTCCACATCCTCTCCAACATTTGTGGTTTCCTGCCTTGTTAATTTCCCCCATTCTCACTGGTGTGAGGTGGTATCTCATTGTGGTTTTGATTTGTATTTCCGTGATGGCAAGTGATGCAGAGCATTTCCTCAGGTGCTTGTTGGCCATGTCTATGTCTTCCTCTGTGAGATTTCTGTTCATGTCTTTTGCCCATTTCATGATTGGATTGTTTGTTTCTTTGGTGTTGAGTTTAATAAGTTCTTTATAGATTTTGGAAACTAGCCCTTTATCTGATACGTCATTTGAGAATATCTTCTCCCATTCTGTAGGTTGTCTTTTAGTCTTGTTGACTGTATCCTTTGCTGTGCAAAAGCTTCTTATCTTGATGAAGTCCCAATAGTTCATTTTTGCTTTTGTTTCTTTTGCCTTCGTGGATATATCTTGCAAGAAGTTACTGTGGCCGAGTTCAAAAAGGGTGTTGCCTGTGTTCTCCTTTAGGATTTTGATGGAATCTTGTCTCACATTTAGATCTTTCATCCGTTTTGAGTTTATCTTTGTGTATGGTGAAAGAGAGTGGTCTAGTTTCATTCTTCTGCATGTGGATGTCCAATTTTCCCAGCACCATTTATTGAAGAGACTGTCTTTCTTCCAGTGGATAGTCTTTCCTCCTTTATCGAATATTAGTTGACCATAAAGTTGAGAGTCCACTTCTGGATTCTCTATTTTGTTCCATTGATCTATGTGTCTGTTTTTGTGCCAGTACCACACTGTCCGGATGACCACAGCTTTGTAGTACAACCTAAAATCTGGCATTGTGATGCCCCCAGCTATGGTTTTCTTCTTTAAAATTCCCCTGGCTGTTCGAGATCTTTTCTGATTCCACACAAATCTTAAAATAATTTGTTCCAACTACCTGAAGAAAGTCCATGGTATTTTGATAGGGATTGCATTAAACATGTAAATGCCCTGGGTAACATTGACATTTTCACAATATTAATTCTTCCAATCCGTGAGCATGGAATATTTTTCCATATCTTTGTGTCTTCCTCAATTTCTTTCAAAAGTGTTTTATCGTTTTTAGGGTATAGATCCTTTACCTCTTTGGTTAGGTTATTCCTAAGTATCTTATGCTTTTGGGTGCAATTGGCAAAGAAGAAGTCAAACTCTCTGTCTTTGCCAATGACATGATACTCTACATAGAAAACCCAAAAGACTCCACAGAAGATTGCTAGAACTCATACAGGAATTTGGCAGTGTGGCAGGATACAAAATCAATGCCCAGAAGTCAGTGGCATTTCTATACACTAACAATGAGACTGAAGAAAGAGAAATTAAGAAAACATTTCTTATATATGACACTAAAAGCATATTTATTAATGAAGAATCGAAAAAATAGACTTCATCAAAATTAAACATTTAGCAGTTTTGAAAGTCCCCCTTTAAAAAATTTTTATAAAAGATTTTGTAAAAGAAAATAAATAAAAAATAAAAAGATTTTGTTTATTTATCCATGAGACACACACACACACACACACACACACAGAGGCAAAGACACAGGCAGAGCAAGAAGCAGGCTCCATGCAGGGAGCCCGACGTGGGACGTGATCCCGGGCCTCCAGGACCAAGCCATGGGCCGACGGCAGGCGCCAAACCACTGAGCCACCCAGGCATCCTCTAGAGTCTCCTTTAGAAAATGAATAACAGCCAACAATCAAGCCACTGACTGGGAGAAAATGTTTACAAATCGTACATCTGATAAATGACCTGTATCACAATATATACAATTCAATTAAGAAGATAAGCAACCGGGGGGAGGAGCAAGATGGCGGAAGAGCAGGGTCCCCAAATCACCTGTCTCCACCAAACTACCTAGAAAACCTTCAAATTATCCTGAAAATCTATGAATTCGGCCTGAGATTTAAAGAGAGACCAGCTGGAATGCTACAGTGAGAAGAGTTCGCGCTTCTATCAAGGTAGGAAGACGGGGAAAAAGAAGTAAAGGAACAAAGGCCTCCAAGGGGGAGGAGACCCGCGAGGAGCCGGGCTGAGGCCGGGGCGAGTGTCCCCAGGACAGGAGAGCCCCGTCCCGGAGGAGCAGGAGCTGCACCGACCTTCCCGGGCGGAAAGGGGCTCGCAGGGAGTTGGAGCAGGACCCAGGAGGGAGGGGATGCCCTGGGGCTCCCCGGGACAGTAACAGACACCTGCGCGCCCAGGAGAGTGCGCCGAGCTCCCTAAGGGCTGCAGCGCGCACGGCGGGACCCGGAGCAGCTCGGAGGGGCTCGGGCAGAGGAAGAGACTCCGTGCAGAGGGGCCTGCGCGGTTCCAGGAGCAGCTCGGAAGGGCTCGGGCGGCGGCTCCGCGGAGGGGGTTGCGCGGCCCGGGAGCGCGAATCCACCAGCGCAGGCTCCGGAGCACAGGGCGCCCGACACAGCCCAGGATCCGGCCTCCCCCGGGACAGGCAGAGGCCGGGAGGGCCCAGGACAGCGAGGACGCTCCTGCCCCAGCTGAGCAGATCAGCGGCCCCGCCCCGGAGCCTCCAGGCCCTGCAGACGGAGTTCCTGCCGGAGCTGAATCCAGGTTTCCAGAGCTGCCCCGCCACTGGGGCTGTTCCTCCTGCGGCCTCACGGGGTAAACAACCCCCACTGAGCCCTGCACCAGGCAGGGGCACACCAGCTCCCCCAACTGCTAACACCTGAAAATCAGCACAACAGGCCCCTCCCCCAGAACACCAGCTAGACGGACAACTTCCAGGAGAAGCCAAGGGACTTAAAGAACACAGAATCAGAAGATACTCCCCTGTGGTTCTTTTTTTTGTTTTTGTTTTTGTTTTTGTTTTTGTTTTGTTTTTGTTTTTTGTTTTTTTTTTGTTTTGTTTTGTTTTTGTTTTGTTTTGTTTTGTTTTGTTTTGCTTTTTGATTTGTTTCCTTCCCCACCCCCCCTTTTTTCTCCTTTCTTTTTCTCTTTTTCTTCTTTTTTTTTCTTTCGTTTTTTTCTCTTCCCTTTTTTTTCTCTTTCTCTTTTCTTTCCTTCTTTCTCTCCTCTCTTTTTCTCTTTTTCCCAATACAACTTGCTTTTGGCCACTCTGCACTGAGCAAAATGACTAGAAGGAAAACCTCACCTCAAAAGAAAGAATCAGTAACAGTCCTCTCTCCCACAGAGTTACAAAATCTGGATTACAATTCAATGTCAGAAAGCCAATTCAGAAGCACTATTATACAGCTACTGGTGGCTCTAGAAAAAAGTATAAAGGACTCAAGAGACTTCATGACTGCAGAATTTAGAGCTAATCAGGCAGAAATTAAAAATCAATTGAATGAGATGCAATCCAAACTAGAAGTCCTAACGACAAGGGTTAACGAGGTGGAAGAACGAGTGAGTGACCTAGAAGACAAGTTGATAGCAAAGAGGGAAACTGAGGAAAAAAGAGACAAACAATTAAAAGACCATGAAGATAGATTAAGGGAAATAAACGACAGCCCGAGGAAGAAAAACCTACGTTTAATTGGGGTTCCCGAGGGCGCCGAAAGGGCCAGAGGGCCAGAATATGTATTTGAACAAATTCTAGCTGAAAACTTTCCTAATCTGGGAAGGGAAACAGGCATTCAGATCCAGGAAATAGAGAGATCCCCCCCTAAAATCAATAAAAACCGTTCAACACCTCGACATTTAATTGTGAAGCTTGCAAATTCCAAAGATAAGGAGAAGATCCTTAAAGCAGCAAGAGACAAGAAATCCCTGACTTTTATGGGGAGGAGTATTAGGGTAACAGCAGACATCTCCACAGAGACCTGGCAGGCCAGAAAGGGCTGGCAGGATATATTCAGGGTCCTAAATGAGTAGAACATGCAACCAAGAATACTTTATCCAGCAAGGCTCTCATTCAAAATGGAAGGAGAGATAAAGAGCTTCCAAGACAGGCAGGAACTGAAAGAATATGTGACCTCCAAACCAGCTCTGCAAGAAATTTTAAGGGGGACTCTTAAAATTCCCCTTTAAGAAGAAATTCAGTGGAACAGTCCACAAAAACAAAGACTGAATAGATATCATGATGACACTAAACTCATATCTCTCAATAGTAACTCTGAATGTGAACGGGCTTAATGACCCCATCAAAAGGCGCAGGGTTTCAGACTGGATAAAAAAGCAGGACCCATCTATTTGCTGTCTACAAGAGACTCATTTTAGACAGAAGGACACCTACAGCCTGAAAATAAAAGGTTGGAGAACCATTTACCATTCGAATGGTCCTCAAAAGAAAGCAGGGGTAGCCATCCTTATATCAGATAAACTAAAATTTACCCCGAAGACTGTAGTGAGAGATGAAGAGGGACACTATATCATACTTAAAGGATCCATTCAACAAGAGGACTTAACAATCCTCAATATATATGCTCCGAATGTGGGAGCTGCCAAATATGTCAATCAATTATTAACCAAAGTGAAGAAATACTTAGATAATAATACACTTATACTTGGTGACTTCAATCTAGCTCTTTCTATACTCGATAGGTCTTCTAAGCACAACATCTCCAAAGAAACGAGAGCTTTAAATGATACACTGGACCAGATGGATTTCACAGATATCTACAGAACTTTACATCCAAACTCAACTGAATACACATTCTTCTCAAGCGCACATGGAACTTTCTCCAGAATAGACCACATACTGGGTCACAAATCGGGTCTGAACCGATACCAAAAGATTGGGATTGTCCCCTGCATATTCTCGGACCATAATGCCTTGAAATTAGAACTAAATCACAACAAGAAGTTTGGAAAGACCTCAAACACGTGGAGGTTAAGGACCATCCTGCTAAAAGATGTAAGGGTCAACCAGGAAATTAAGGAAGAATTAAAAAGATTCATGGAAACTAATGAGAATGAAGATACAACCGTTCAAAATCTTTGGGATGCAGCAAAAGCAGTCCTAAGGGGTAAATACATCGCAATACAAGCATCCATTCAAAAACTGGAAAGAACTCAAATACAAAAGCTAACCTTACACATAAAGGAGCTAGAGAAAAAACAGCAAATAGATCCTACACCCAAGAGAAGAAGGGAGTTAATAAAGATTCGAGCAGAACTCAACGAAATCGAGACCAGAAGAACTGTGGAACAGATCAACAGAACCAGGAGTTGGTTCTTTGAAAGAATTAATAAGATAGATAAACCATTAGCCAGCCTTATTAAAAAGAAGAGAGAGAAGACTCAAATTAATAAAATCATGAATGAGAAAGGAGAGATCACTACCAACACCAAGGAAATACAAACGATTTTAAAAACATATTATGAACAGCTATACGCCAATAAATTAGGCAATCTAGAAGAAATGGACGCATTCTTGGAAAGCCACAAACTACCAAAACTGGAACAGGAAGAAATAGAAAACCTGAACAGGCCAATAACCAGGGTGGAAATTGAAGCAGTCATCAAAAACCTCCCAAGACACAAGAGTCCAGGGCCAGATGGCTTCCCAGGGGAATTTTATCAAACGTTTAAAGAAGAAATCATACCTATTCTCCTAAAGCTGTTTGGAAAGATAGAAAGAGATGGAGTACTTCCAAATTCGTTCTATGAAGCCAGCATCACCTTAATTCCAAAGCCAGACAAAGACCCCACCAAAAAGGAGAATTACAGACCAATATCCCTGATGAACATGGATGCAAAAATTCTCAACAAGATACTGGCCAATAGGATCCAACAGTACATTAAGAAAATTGTTCACCATGACCAAGTAGGATTTATCCCTGGGACACAAGGCTGGTTCAACACCCGTAACCAATCAATGTGATTCATCATATCAGCAAGAGAAAAACCAAGAACCATATGATCCTCTCATTGGATGCAGAGAAAGCATTTGACAAAATACAGCATCCATTCCTGATCAAAACTCTTCAGAGTGTAGGGATAGAGGGAACATTCCTCGACATCTTCAAAGCCATCTATGAAAAGCCCACAGCAAATATCATTCTCAATGGGGAAGCACTAGGAGCCTTTCCCCTAAGATCAGGAACAAGACAGGGATGTCCACTCTCACCACTGCTGTTCAACATAGTACTGGAAGTCCTAGCCTCGGCAATCAGACAACAAAAAGACATTAAAGGCATTCAAATTGGCAAAGAAGAAGTCAAACTCTCCCTCTTCGCCGATGACATGATACTCTACATAGAAAACCCAAAAGTCTCCACCCCAAGATTGCTAGAACTCATACAGCATTTCGGTAGCGTGGCAGGATACAAAATCAATGCCCAGAAGTCAGTGGCATTTCTATACACTAACAATGAGACTGAAGAAAGAGAAATTAAGGAGTCAATCCCATTTACAATTGCACCCAAAAACCTAGGAATAAACCTAACCAAAGATGTAAAGGATCTATACCCTCAAAACTATAGAACACTTCTGAAAGAAATTGAGGAAGACACAAAGAGATGGAAAAATATTCCATGCTCATGGATTGGAAGAATTAATATTGTGAAAATGTCAGTGTTACCCAGGGCAATATACACGTTTAATGCAATCCCTATCAAAATACCATGGACTTTCTTCAGAGAGTTAGAACAAATTATTTTAAGATTTGTGTGGAACCAGAAAAGACCCCCAATAGCCAAAGGAATTTTAAAGAAGAAAACCATATCTGGGGGCATCACAATGCCAGATTTCAGGTTGTACTACAAAGCTGTGGTCATCAAGACAGTGTGGTACTGGCACAAAAACAGACACATAGATCAGTGGAACAGAATAGAGAATCCAGAAGTGGACCCTGAACTTTATGGGCAAGTAATATTCGATAAAGGAGGAAAGACTATCCATTGGAAGAAAGACAGTCTCTTCAATAAATGGTGCTGGGAAAATTGGACATCCACATGCAGGAGAATGAAACTAGACCACTCTCTTTCACCATACACAAAGATAAACTCAAAATGGATGAAAGATCTAAATGTGAGACAAGATTCCATCAAAATCCTAGAGAAGAACACAGGCAACACCCTTTTTGAACTCGGCCATAGTAACTTCTTGCAAGATACATCCACGAAGGCAAAAGAAACAAAAGCAAAAATGAACTATTGGGACTTCATCAAGATAAGAAGCTTTTGCACAGCAAAGGATACAGTCAACAAAACTCAAAGACAACCTACAGAATGGGAGAAGATATTTGCAAATGACATATCAGATAAAGGGCTAGTTTCCAAGATCTATAAAGAACTTATTAAACTCAACACCAAAGAAACAAACAATCCAATCATGAAATGGGCAAAAGACATGAACAGAAATCTCACAGAGGAAGACATAGACATGGCCAACATGCATATGAGAAAATGTTCTGCATCACTTGCCATCAGGGAAATACAAATCAAAACTACAATGAGATACCACCTCAAACCAGTGAGAATGGGGAAAATTAACAAGGCAGGAAACAACAAATGTTGGAGAGGATGCGGAGAAAAGGGAACCCTCTTACACTGTTGGTGGGAATGTGAACTGGTGCAGCCACTCTGGAAAACTGTGTGGAGGTTCCTCAAACAGTTAAAAATATACCTGCCCTACGACCCAGCAATTGCACTGTTGGGGATTTACCCCAAAGATACAAATGCAATGAAACGCCGGGACACCTGCACCCCGATGTTTATAGCAGCAATGGCCACGATAGCCAAACTGTGGAAGGAGCCTCGGTGTCCAACAAAAGATGAATGGATAAAGAAGATGTGGTTTATGTATACAATGGAATATTACTCAGCTATTAGAAATGACAAATACCCACCATTTGCTTCAACGGGGATGGAACTGGAGGGTATTATGCTGAGTGAAGTAAGCCAGTCGGAGAAGGACAAACATTATATGTTCTCATTCATTTGGGGAATATAAATAATAGTGAAAGGGAATATAAGTGAAGGGAGAAGAAATGTGTGGGAAATATCAGAAAGGGAGACAGAACGTAAAGACTGCTAACTCTGGGAAGCGAACTAGGGGTGGTAGAAGGGGAGGAGGGCGGGGGGTGGGAGTGAATGGGTGACGGGCACTGGGTGTTATTCTGTATGTTAGTAAATTGAACACCAATAAAAAATAAATTAAAAAAAAAAAGAAGATAAGCAACCGAATTAAAAAATGGGCAAATGATTTGAATAGAAATTTTATTAAAGAAGATATACAAATGGATAATAAGCATCTGAAACTCAATATCATTTGTCTTGAGGTAAATGCAAATTAAACTTGCAATCAGGGGGCACCTGGGTGGCTCAGTGGTTGAGCATCTGCCTTCCGCTCGGGGCATGATCCCAGGGCCCTGGCATTGGGTCCTGCATCGGGCTCCCTGCAGGGAGCCTGCTTCTCCCTCTGCCTGTGTCTCTGCCTTTCTCTCTGTGTCTCTCATGAATAAATAAAATCTTAAAAAAAACTTACAATCAGGTGCTTCTACATATCTCTAAAAATAGCCATAATAAACAAAAGTCAAAATTAAGCATTTGTGATTGTGTGAAGAATTTGGACCCTTCATACCTTGCTATGAAGGAATTACTGGTGGAAATATGAAATGGCAGAAATTTGGAAAACAGCTTGGTCGATACCAGATAACTCAACAATTCCACTTGTAGGTACAAAGAAATGAAAATGTTTGTCTCATAGTGACATGGAAACAATTTGAATCTCCATCAATTAGTAAGTGAATAAGCACACATGTGGTATATCCATATAATGGAAAACTATTTACTCGAAAAAGGAATAGTGAGAAGCGCTACAACAGGGATGAACCTTAGAAACATTATGCTAAATGAAGGAAGATAGATAACAAAATACTACGTAATATATGTTTCCATTTATATAAAGTGTCCTGAAAAGGCAATTTTATAGACAGAAAACAGATTAGTGGTAGCACCAGGGATTAGAAGTGATGATTGACTGACAGTTGTCATCAGGGAACTGTTTGGATTGATGGAAGTGTGCTGAAACTGGATCATGGTGGTGGTTGTGAAACTCTATTACTTTTCTAGAATTTATTCAGTAGTAGACTTAAAATTGAAGACTTCTATAGTGGTTAAATTCTATCTCAATAAGACTGTTAAAAGTGGGTATGTGGAGGTTTTTTTTTTTTTTTTTACATGTTGATCTTTTAAATCACTAGTCCTTTAATTCTTTGAGATAGATGCAGCCCTTTTGATTCTTTGAAAGAATCACTTGCTTGTTCCTCAGAGTATAAATAAAGGGATTCATCACTGGGGCAACTGAGGTGGTAAGCACTGACACCACCTTATTAATAGCAACCCCTTCTTTTGCATGAGGTTTGATATAGATAAAGATGCAGCTTCCATAAGTAATAGAAACCACAATTATATGGGAAGAACAAGTAGTAAAAGCCTTTTTCCTTTGCTGGACAGAAGGAAATCTGAGAATTGTCCTGATGATGTATGTGTAGGACAAAATTACACACACCAAGGTGAAAATGAGTGTCAACACAGCCAGGACCAAGACAAATCGCTCGATAAACTCTGTGTCTGAGCAGGTAATCTTCAGGATGGGAGCAGCATCACAGCCAAAGTGATCTATGACATTGGAGTCACAAAACTCGAGCTTGAAGCCCATGATATAGGGTGGGAGGACGATGAGCAGAACTAACATATAACATCCAATAAGGAACTTGATGCAGACCCTGTTGTTCATGATGGTCATGTAATGCAGGGGTTTGCAGATGGCCACATAGCGGTTATAGGACATGGCTGTGAGGAGGCAAATTTCAGTCACACCCAAGACAATAACAAAAAATAATTGAGTGGCACAAGGATTATAGCTAACTGTATTGTTAATCAAGGGTATACACATATATCAGAATACAGACAGTGGTAACAGAGACTTCTAGATATGAGAAATTCCAGAGAAAAAAGTACATAGTAGTTTTCAGACAAGAATCTACAAATGTGAGGGTGATGATGGTTAAGTTTCCAATTACACTCAGCAGATAGGTGATGAACAAAAAGACAAAAAGCAGAATCTGTAGATTCGAGTCATCTGTCAGTCCTACCAGGATAAACGTTGTTCGCACTGTATACTTTTTTGTCACCGACCTCCGACTTTTGCATATTCTGTTGGTAATAATGAGACAGAAATTGGACATGAGTAGAGTTCAAATGGTTTGAAAATGTGGGTAGAGTGAGGATGCCAGGCAAACCAATATTATTTCATTTGACAGTAGGATTGCTTTGGTGGCTTGTGCTACTCTGAGATTCAGACAGGAGTGTGACCAGAATGCTGGTATTAAACATTCTTACCATTATATCAATGATGTCTCTGGCATAAGGACTTCTAGATTAGAAAAACAACCAACTCCCCAACCTCCTGCAAAAAATAAGCAAGCAAGCAAACAAACAAAACCCCTGGGAATGAACCTCTTTCAGATGAAATCAGCTATGTAGAAAACAAAAACAATCACAGAAACACTATCACAAATCATATAATGGTAGCAGAAGAACAGCATATCTACATTGGTTTGGGTATGGACTCTGAAGCTTGATTTTCTGGGTTCAAATTATGATTCATTCAGCATATGACTTTAGGCAAATTCTTTTTTTTTATTTTTAATTTATTTTTTATTGGTGTTCAATTTACTAACATACAGAATAACCCCCAGTGCCCGTCACCCATTCACTCCCACCCCCCGCCCTTCTCCCCTTCCACCACCCCTAGTTCGTTTCCCAGAGTTAGCAGTCTTTACATTCTGTCTCCCTTTCTGATATTTCCCACACATTTCTTCTCCCTTCCCTTATATTCCCTTTCACTATTATTTATATTCCCCAAATGAATGAGAACATATAATGTTTGTCCTTCACCGACTGACTTACTTCACTCAGCATAATACCCTCCAGTTCCATCCACGTTGAAGCAAATGGTGGGTATTTGTCATTTCTAATAGCTGAGTAATATTCCATTGTATACATAAACCACATCTTCTTTATGACTTTAGGCAAATTCTTAATCTCTGCACTTTGGGGTGCTTTGATGGCTCAGTTGGTTAAGTGTCTGACTCTTGATTTTGGCTCAGGTAATGAGCTCAGTGTTGTGAGATCGAGCCCCACATCAGCTCAGGGCTGGGTATGGAGTTTGCTTAGGATTCTCTCTCTGTCCCTCCCTTGGTGCCTCACATACTCTCTTTCCCTGTCTTTCTCTCGCTTTCAAAAAATAAATTAATAAATAAACATTAATCTTTGTGCTTCAATTTCTTCATATGTGCACCATGGAGAATAATTGAACTTATTTCATAGGTTTGTTAAAAGGAACTAATGAGCTAATACATTTAAACCACTTGGAAAATTGGCATGTAATAAGCACAGTATAAGGGATTCTATTGTTTTTATTATTATATACATGGTTTTAGAATTATTGGTGATAAGCCTTCTGGTCATGAATACTACAAAACTTTTTTCAGTGGAATGTAAATAGAGTTGGTTATAATGATAGATGTGAAGTTCCTAAAGCTCCTCTTCAAGCTTCTCTATTAGTCTGTCTTTCCTGAGCTCCTTAGGCAAATATGATCATTTAAAATAACTACTGCCTTGATAAACTTTTCACTTTCAAAACTGGAAAACAAAACAAAACAAAGCATCATCTACATAACAATGAGGGTGCTATTTTATTAGCTATCATTTTCTATTTCAAACACTTTAATGACTTCTGTCTGAACTTGGAATGAAGCTCAAATTCTCTACTATGGCCTGCAAATTCCCACATGCTGTATGCATTGCCCTGCATATTTCTCCCATCTCAGCTTTTTCTACTTTATATCTCATTAAGCAAGTCCCATTTTTAGTGGCCTTTTTCAGTTCTGCCAACTTCATGTGTCTGTTTTCCATATATTTTTTTTTAGGTCTCACTGACACTATACCCTCTTCAAGAGGAAGTCTTAGTGCTCTCTAAACAAACATGTGAATTTGGGGCTTTTAGTAATGCACCACTTTACTCTTTGTAATTACCTATTTTCTTTTTAACTTGTTAATCTCTGTCCCCTTACTAGACTACAAGGCCATGAAGGTCATGTTTGTTTTGTTCACTATGCTCAATGGCGTGTCCAGGAATGTGTTTGGTACTCAGCAGGAGTTTAATAAATGTTCTTCGGTAAATAAGTAGGACCAAGCATTTTATACATGAAAATAATTTGCTGATTATACTTTAGCTGAAACATCATTCATTCATTTCTAGTTATTGCTTATCTTTGATAATAGGTCTCAAAACCCATGAAAACTGTTTTTGACATCAGATATGATGTCTGACAGAAGACCTTATCTTGACATAAGGTAAAAAGATCATTTTTACCAGTACATCCCCTGAACTGACTCCTGGCCTGTTTACTTATGCCAAAGATTATATCAGACAATATTTTTTGCATTATTTTGGATTAGTATGCAGAATCATTTTGTGGAAATGAGAGGCTAAAGGATTGAATTCCATAGGGTCCATTCTAGCTCCTGACAGCCATACCTCTAATTCTCCACTAGGAGGTTGATTGAGGCTGCTGGAAACTTAATTCCTGGATAAACACAATACAGTTGCCAGGGTTATTTTCTAAATGGTAGTGGTGAAGGGTTAGGATTTGAGAATCAGTCAGATTAGGGTGCAAACAAAGGTTCTGAAGTACTCCACTTCCTTCAGTTTCATCATACATAAAAAATGCAGATATTTACACCTTTTTCTTCATTGAGTTGTGGTAAGGATTAAGTAAGATTAAACACAAAGTTCTTAGCATAGCTTTAGGGATATTATTAATATTAAATAAACGCTGAATTTTTTTTGCTCTTTCTTCTTTTTACCTTAACAGGAGTTATTTCTCACATGGTGCTTGATGTTTTTTCCTCTTTGGTTAGATGAACTTTGGATCCCTTTCTACTCTTTTCCTCTGCAACCTTCTTAATATCTCTCCAAGACTCCCATAAAGTCTTGGAGAGATTTGTACCAGCTTGATATTATGAAGATTTCTGGAATCTCATGAGTAGTGTTTCCTTGGCAAGTCTACTAATTAATAGGGTTCTTACTGGCAGTAATATACTGTATGTTCTCTTCTTTCCAAGTCCATTTAGTATTTGTCATTTACTCTTTGCGATTTATAGAATAGCATGCTGATGATATTTCTAATTTATCCACCTCTTTTTTATTTGAACTTACTCCCCAACTGCACATAACCTTCAAATTCTCTTCTGGGCTGGTCTTGACTGACTGACTTTTCAAAAACTTGTGCCATTTCAGAATAACTGTATTCAAAGTACCCTATATCCATCTTTTCCACTTCTATTTGTGTTCTCCTGTGTCCCCTCCCTCCCTCCCTCCCTCCTTTCCTTCCTTCCTTCCTTCCTTCCTTCCTTCCTTCCTTCCTTCCTTCCTTCCTTCCTTCCTTCTTCTTTTTAGAGTGGGAGAGAGAGAAGGAAAGGAGGGAGAGGGACAGAGAATACCAAACAGGCTCCACGCTCAGTGTGGAGCTAGGTGCGGGGCTTGATCTCACAACCCCAAGATCATGACCTGCGTGGAAATCAAGAGTTGGACGCTTAACTGACTGAGCCACCCAGGTGCCCTACTCTTTCCTTCTCTTTAAAAAATTTTTTTCAGTATAGCTGACACACAATGTTACATTAGTTTTAGAAGTACAACACGGTAATTCAACTTCTCTATATATTCTGCTATGCTCACCACTAGTGTAGCTAACATCTGTTACCATACAGCATGATTGTTGACTATATTCCTTGTGCTGTGTATTTTGTTCCCATGATTTATTCATTCCATAACTGGAAGCCTTATCTCCCACTCCCCTTCACTTATTTTGCCTATCCTTCCACACTTTTTCCCTTTCTTTCTCTCTCTCTCTCTCTTTTTAAAAAGAATTTATTTATTTATTCATGAGAGACACAGAGAAAGAGGCAGAGACACAGGCAGAGGGAGAGCAGGCTTCATGCAGGCAGCCTGATGTGGGACTCGATCTCAGTCTGGGATCATGCCCTGAGTGGAAGGCAGACGCTCAACCACTCAGCTACTCAGGCATCCCCTTACTTCTTTCTTAAAAAAAGATAAATAGGGGGATCCCTGGGTGGCGCAGCGGTTTAGCTCCTGCCTTTGGCCCAGGGCGCGATCCTGGAGACCCGGGATCGAATCCCATGTCAGGCTCCCGGTGCATGGAGCCTGCTTCTCCCTCTGCCTGTGTCTCTGCCTCTCTCTCTCTCTCTGTGTGTGACTATCATAAATAAATGAAAAAAAAATTTAAAAAAAAAATAAAAATTAAAATTAAAAAAAAAAAAAAAGATAAATAGGGATCCCTGGGTGGCGCAGCGGTTTGGCGCCTGCCTTTGGCCCAGGGCGCGATCCTGGAGACCCGGGATCGAATCCCACGTCAGGCTCCCGGTGCATGGAGCCTGCTTCTCCCTCTGCCTGTGTCTCTGCCTCTCTCTCTCTCTCTGTGACTATCCTAAATAAATAAATAAAATAAAATAAAATAAAAAAAGATAAATAAAACTTTAGATTGATGGATACCAGTCCCCTTTATATATTATTACCTGTGGATTATGAACAGCTTAAATGCAGCTGATATTGTTGGCATTTTGTTCAATCCCCTAATTTTGAGGTTGAGAAGTTGTTAAGTTATTATTATATTAATATATATGATATATATATATAATATAACATAGATTATTGCTGGCTGGCTTATTAATGACAGGAAAATGAATTTGTGTCCTGAATCCCAATTATATATATCTATTTAATTATATGGATGTGAGAAGAAAATTTCAGGAGTCTATTTTTCTGGTCTCCAGATTTTCAAACTCTAATGTGTTCTCCAGCTTCTTCAGTAAGTAGTCCACTTTTTTTTCTGTCCCAGGGTCTCTACCATTCTTTTGGAAAACCTAGTAAGTAAACAATTTGCTATATGAAAGGTTAAATACTTAAGTAAATGTGGTTATAACCTTCTTGTTACTGTAGAATTAGAAAATGGATCAATGCTAAGCTTTCTAAAGCTGGCAATAATTTTGAACTATCAATTCTAGAGATATTTTTAATTGAAAAAGACTTCTGATGATGAAATTCAATCACATAAGAGATGCTTCTGGGTATGGAAATCCATTTTTCTCTCTTCAAATTAATTTTCAAATCTTGCTAGGATAACAGCTAACATTTCTAGAACATTTATTAAGTGACAGATATTGTGCTAAATGTTTTATGTGGTTTATCGCAATTAATCTTCACAGCAACTCTCTGAGTTATGTCGTATTATAATCTACATTTTATAGATGAGGAGCTTGAGGCTCATAAGTTCTAGGTATCACCTAAGGTACCATCTGGGGTATTATCCGATCCACCTAGGGTAAAGTAGGGATATGGAAACAAGTGGTTTGACTTCAGAGACTTAGCTTCTAAATATTTCAAAATAATGCCTTTTAATTTGTTTACTTTACTCAAGTATAAGCTTATCATGATTGGACAAATGGAGAGGACATGGATAATTGACTTCTCCTTGCTTTTGTGCTCCCTGACCCCCACCTTTTTTTTGGAAGAGATAATCTTTTATATGATGCCACCTCTGCTTCCCTAACCACAGTTAACTATTTCAGTTAGTTAACTATTTGTACCAGAATTAGAGGCAATAGTAGGAAGACAATTGCTCTTCAACAATCTAAAATTAATCACATTATAGCTAACCAAACATTTCCCATCTGTATTCATTGTCTCTAGGGCTCCTGATTTCTCTCTTTATTTAAATGGAACAGGATGCTCCCAGAAGACTCCAATTAGTTTTTTGCAAGAATGGTTTTCACCTGGTGGTTGGAAAATATTTCTGAGAAATTGCCTTGAAGTGTATTTCCCTTGAGTCTAAGGAAACATGGTTTTTCCCTTCCCAGTGAGGGATGGACCATGTGCTTTTGCATTGTATAGCTCTCTCCTGGTTTTCAGATAATATTACAGGGAAGTACAACAGTCTCTGACTCTTGCTATCTGCTACAAGGCACCATCCCAAGGAAAACAGAGTCACTCAGATCCTGATCACAGGATACCAAATGTTAAAGGTGATAGGTCAAGTCTCTGGACCCCAGCTGTCTTTCTATCCTATCTACCTAATTCCATCTCTTACTTTTGATATAGGTTTCAAATGCCTTCAATTGATATCTGACTGAGTACTTATTACCCCGGGCTATGCTTTGGGCCCTAAAATTTTTCTTAGTTTTTTCTAAGATTTTTCTAAAATTTTTCTTAGTTTTCAGTATTTAATATTTCTTCATATCCCAATGTCACCATTGAACAATAGCATATAATAGCATATAAATGTCTTAATGTGTTGATTGACCACTAACTTAATGTGTTTACACACATGGGGACCGACATGTTGTAAAACATAAAGCACATGAAAGAAGGTTATATTCTCAGCCTGGAGATTAAAACTTTGTGTTATAGAATATTGGAGGAGACATTTTTATTGTATTGGATTGAGATAAAGGGCTTCCTCAGTATCTTTCATAGGTGACTTGACTGTATCCTCTATAAATCATCTGTTTCTGTTATTAACCTATGTACCTCCCATGAATGGTATTCAAAGATCTTACAGAAAGTCATGTCACTTACCATAGAACAAGGTAATATCTCAAAATTACTATTGATTCTTCTAGAGTATTGTCAATGTTACTTAGCACCCAAATTTTATTCTATTAGTTCCCAGATGGTGAATATATGTTAAAACCAACTTAATTATATTTACCTCTCTTATGGTCTTTCAAGGCTTCTGAGCATACTTTAACCAACGTCCTTAGTATGACTCAAAGCTTGACAGGAATAATGACTAGAAAGTATTAAGTGTAGGGCTTATCACATTTTTTCTGTATACCCCCACACTAGCTCTCACAAAAATTCTTTAAGTTCTCCTCAGGAACTCATACCCATTAATTCCCAGTCACCTTTTCTCTTAAGAAATTTAAAGGACAAAAATTCCAAATATACAGTTTCATTCTCTCAATAGGAAAAATCTTCATGTATTCTGGTTAAGTGAGTTCTTAACATATAAGAGCTCTCTGCACTCTGGGAAATCACTATTCTAGCTTTTTTGAACAGGGAGACAAGGACTCCCACTAAATTTTACATTTACAAAAATAGCAATAGTTATATCCATTTAGGATGCAACAGCTGTGGAGGGATCAATTAAGTGAACGAAGAAAAGATTCCCTTGAGAGTCCAGGTTCAAAAGTCACTAGTTAATCTACAGTGTAATGAACTAGAATGAATTCTTTTCAATAAAAGCTTTAAGTATCTATCAGAAGGAAGAGTGTCTTTGGAGACAGGAAGATGTAACAATAGGTTACGTGCAAAATAATGAGTCAGATGAACCGTCAGAAGGTTAGATTAGAAGGTTAGATTCTCTCCATATGCCTAGGGATATTTCAGCTGAACTCAAGAAAGAAGCTGCTCAGAATTTGCTGAGGGAATCTGGATTTGGATGAAGTCCTATCACTCTGTGTCATAGTGGAAACAGTTCCCTCCCTCTATCCTAAGCAGCTTTTTCTTCCCGTGACCATTCTTTGTTAAGACATCACAAACAATCAGGGAAATTTGTGTTCAGTTTTTTCTCATTTTTGACTTAAGTTTCAAGATCAGTTGCTGTCCATGTTGGTCAAAGGGCACAAACTTGGAGTTATGTGGGATGAATAAGTCTCGATCTAATGCACATTATATGAACTATAGTTAGTGATACTGTATTGACTCTCAGAAATTTGCTGAGTGCTCTCCGTGTGCATGCACACACATACACACACACCTACTCACACATACAGAATTAATGGTGAGAAGATAGGTTAATTAGCTTGACTGTTGTAATAGTTTCATTATGTGTATGTATACCAAATTATCATATACACCTTAAATATATAAAATTAAATTTAAAAAAGGTCAGCTGCTGTCCAACCCAAAACAAAAATTGATGCAAATAGTATAGGATTATAACTTTATATATATGATTTTGTTTATATATTTAATCAATAGTTTTTATAGAATATTTTTCTCCATTCAGTACACTATTATATATTTGATTGAGGTAAGAATGTAGGAGTATCTAATGTTACATAACATAGTTACATAAAATATAGTTTATATTTTAGCTAGGTAAATAATATTAATTGAGCTCTTCTTTGGCCTAGTTCTGTGCCAAATACTCTTATTGTATTGTCTTTTATAATCTTTATGACATTAGTATGTGGATTATATGACTATCTACATTTTATGGTTAAAAATTGAGAAGTTGAAAATTAAGAAGCTAAATAATTTTCCCAAGGCCATGTATTTGCTAAGAGAGTTTAGACTTGAACTCATGTTTGCCTTATGACAAAGTCCAAGCTTTCTAAGTGCACTATATTATCTCTCTACTTCAAAGAACAAGGGCTTAAAGATAATCTGATTAATGATGGGCAAGAAGGGGGTCATAGTGATTAACATTTTTCCCCATAACTCTAGCAGAAATTTACCTCAAAATAGATGTATACTTTTTGAGGAATTGAATGTATTTCAATGATTAACCCAGAAGGATCAAACTGTTTCTAAATAACTTAATTGCATCATAGAACACAAGAATATTTATAGAAATATTTATAGAAACACAAAAATATTGAAGACCCAACAAGGCAAAAATCACCATGCGTAGAATCCAATAAAAGTTATCAGACATGCAGAGAAGCAAAATGTGTGTGTGTGTATTTTTTATATGCACATATATTCTTATTTTATATATATATAATAATTTTACACACATAAAGCATGAGGAAATAAATTAATTGAAAGTGACCCAACCAGACACCAATGTTAGAATTGCCAAGCAAGAACTTTAAAACAGCTATTATAACTTCACTCTATACATCCAAAAAATTAAGTAGAAACAAGGAAAGTATAAAGACTCAAATCAAACTTAGAGATGAAAACTACAGCATGTGAAATAAAAAATAGACTGGATAGGTTTAAACACAGATTATACTTGCAGAAGAAAATATTGGCAAACTTGAAGGCATACTAATAGAAACTATCCAAAATGAAAGAGAGAAAAAATAATTTTTAGAAAGTAGCATCAGTGAGCTGTGTGACCACTTTGAGTAGCCTAAAACACATGTAATTGGAGCCCTTTGGGGATTGGGTTAAGGGCAGAAAACAATTTTTAAAGAAATAATGGCTGAAAAATTTCCAGATTTTATGAAAACTATAAAACCTTAACCAAGAATGTCAGTGAACACTAAACAGAAGAAGCATAAAGAAAACTCCCCCAAGACACATCATAATCAGATTTGGATCCACAGATACAAAATGAAGCAACTCAGTATTGATAAGTATGTGGGTAAATATACATGACATTTTTTGGTAATTTAAAGATCTCTTTAAAGATAATTGCCCATTTTATTATGCTAAGTGAAATAGGTAAATCAGAGAAGGATAATTAAATGGTTTCACCTATATGTGGAGTCTAATAGCACAGAGGATCATAGGGGAAGGGAGGGAAAACTAAATGGGAAGTCATCAAAGAGGGAGACAAGCCATGAGAGACTCTTAACTATAGGAAACAAATTGATGGTTGCTGGAGAGGAAGTGGGTGGGGAGATGTAATTGGATGGTGGGCATTAAGGAGGGCACGTGATGTGATGAGCACTGGGTGTTATATGCAACTGATGGATTACTGAACTTTACATCTGAAACTAATGATGTATTATATGTTGGCTAATTGAATTTAAAATAAAGAAAAAGAAGGAAAAAGATAATTGTCCATATAAATGAAAATACATTTTTGCGTTTATGTAATATGTACAATAGACTGTGTTACAACAATAGCACATTCATTTTGAGTTTATCTTTGTGTCTTGTGTAAAAGAATGGTCCAGATTCATTCTTCTGCGCGTGGCTGTCCAATTTTCTCAGCACCATTTATTGAAGAGACTGTCCTTTTTCCAGTGGATAGTCCTTCCTGCTTTGTTGAATATTAGTTGACCATAGAGTTGAGGGCCCATTTCCGGGTTCTTTATTCTATTCCACTGATCTGTGTGTCTGTTGTTGTGCCAGTACCACACTGCCTTGATGACCACAGCTTTGTAGTATAACCTAAAATCCGGCATTGTGATGCCCCCCGCTCTGGTTTTCTTTTTCAATATTCCCCTGGCTATATAGGGCCTTTTGTGATTCCACACTAATCTTAAAATGATTTGTTCCAATTCTCTGAAGAAAGTCCATGGTATTTTGATAGGGATTGCATTGGACGTGTAAATTGCCCTGGGTAGCATAGATATTTTCACAATATTAACTCCAAATGGATAAAAGACCTAAATGTGAGACAAGAATCTATCAAATCCTAGAGGAGAACAGAGACAAAATCCCTTTTGAACTTGGCCACAGCAACTTCTTGCAAGATACATCTATGAAGGCAAAGGAAACAAAAGCAAAAATGAACTATTGGGATTTGATCAAGATAAAAACCTTCTGCACAGCAAAAGAAACAGTCAACAAAACTAAAAGACAACCTACAGAATGGGAGATTTGCAAATGACGTATCAGATAAAGGGCTAGTATCCAGGATCTATAAAGAGCTTATTAAACTCAACACCAAAGAAACAAACAATCCAATCATGAGATGGGCAAAAGACATGAACAGAAATCTCACAGAGGAAGACATAGACATGGCCAACAAGCACATGAGGAAATGCTCTGCATCACTTGGCATCACGGAAATATAAATCAAAACCACAATGAGATACCACCTCACACCAGTGAGAATGGGGAAAATTAACAAGGCAGGAAACAAAAAATGTTGGAGAGGATGTGGAGAAAGGGGAACCCTCTTGCACTGCTGGTGGGAATGTGAATTGGTACAGCCTCTCTGAAAAACTATTTGGAGGTTCCTCAAAGAGTTTAAAATAGACCTGCCCTATGACCCAGCAATTGTACTGCTGGGGATTTACCCCAAAGGTACAGATGCAGTGAAATGCCGAGACACCTGCACCACGATGTTTATAGCAGCAATGTCCACAATAGCCAAACTGTGGAAGGAGCCTCGGTGTCCATCGAAAGATGAATGGATAAAGAAGATGTGGTCTACGTATACAATGGGATATTACTCAGCCATTAGAAATGATGAACACCCACCATTTCCTTCTATGTGGATGGAACTAGAGAGTATTATGCTAAGTGAAGTAAGCCAATTGGAGAAGGACAATCATTATATGGTTTCACTCATGTGGGAAATATAAAAAATAGTGAAAGGGATTATAGGGGAAAGGAGAGAAAATGAGTGGGAAAAAATCAGAGAGGGTGACAATCCATGAGAGACTCCTAACTCTGGGAAACAAACAGCATAGTGGAAGGAGAGGTGGGCGGGGGGATGTGGTGACTGGGTGATGGGCACTGAGCGGGGCTCTTGAGGGGTCGAGCACTGGGTGTTATGCTATATGTTGGCAAATCGAACTCCAATAAAAAATTTACAAAAAATATGTAGCAAAAAATGTGTGACAACAGAAGGGGCAAAATGAAAGTATACCATTATAAGATTCTTACACTACATCTGTAATGGTGTTAACATTATTTGAATGTAAACTGTTATAAGTTAAAGATCTATTAACCCTAAAGATGTTTTGACCCTAGAGTAACCATGTAACAAAACAAAAACCTGGAATGCATAATGATAAGTTAAAGAAGCCAGTCTGAAAAGACTACGTACTACATGACTCCAACCAAATGACATTCTGGAAAAGGCAAAACTTTGGAGACATAAAAACAATCGGTCATTACCAGGGATGAGCAAGTAATTTTGGGGCAGTGAAAATAGTGATCAGCACTAAGGCAGGAAAACATAAGAATCATGTCAATTGAACATGAAGCATTAGACTAGTTTTTATTTTCAGATGACATGATCATCAATATAGAAAGTCAATGGGAAACACAAAATTGATGCTAAAACTGTATCTTTGGGGTAAATCCCCAGCAGTGCAATTGCTGGGTTGTAGGGCAGATCTATTTTTAACTCTTTGAGGAACCTCCACACAGTTACCATTTGCTTCGACGTGGATGCAACTGGAGGGTATTATGCTGAGTGAAATAAGTGAATCGGAGGACAAACATTATATGGTCTCATTCATTTGGGGAATATAAAAAATAGTGAAAGGGAATAAAAGGGAAAGGAGAAAAATGAGTGGGAAATATCAGAAAGGGAGACAGAACATGAAAGACTCCTAACTCTGGGAAACGAACTAGGGGTGGTGGAAGGGGAGGTGGGAGGGGAGTGGGGGTGACTGGGTGACGGGCACTGAGGGGGGCACTTGACGGGATGAGCACTGGTTGTTATTCTGTATGTTGGCAAATTTAACACCAATAAAAAATAAATTTATAAAAATAATAAAAAATAAAATAAAACTAATAAGTGAGCTTAGGACAGTGACAAGATACCAGGTCAATTTATAAATATTAATTGAGTTTCTATATACTAATAATGAATAATTGGAATATAAAAATAAAGAATACAGTTTACATAAAAACATGAATTACTTAGGGATAAATCTGACAGAAGTTGTGTGGTTTTTGAATGCTTAAAACTATAAATCAGGGCAGCCCTGGTGGTGCAGTGGTTTAGCTCCTGCCTTCAGCCCAGGGTGTGATCCTGGAGATCCCAGATCCAGTCCCATGTCAGGCTCCCTGCATGGAGCCTGTTTCTCCCTCTGCCTGTGTCTCTCCCTCTCTCTCTGTGTGTCTTTCATGAATAAATAAATAAAATTTAAAAAAATTATAAATCATTGTAGGAGGATTACGGAAGGCCTAAAATGGAGCGAGAACGTATTCATGGATCAGTAGACTTAATAGTGTTAAGATTGCAATCACAATCAAAATTCTAACGGGCTTTCTTTTTCAAGAGAGAATTTAACTAGCTGGCATTTAAAATTTGTGTGTAAAAGCAAAGGACCTAGATAGACAAAACAATGTTGAAGAAAGAAATTTGGAGGGCTTATGATTCTTCATGTTAATTGTCTATTTGTCTCAGGAGCAGTATATTTCCAGTTATCTAGATTTAAACTCTCCAAGTGTTTCTTTTCACTTTATATTAATCAGTCAGTAAGTAACACTAATTATTTCTAATTTTTATATCTGCATTAAACATTTTGCTTAGGTAGAAAGATTTGAAAAAAAAAAAAAAAAAGATTTGCCCAGGAGTTTTGAAGTATATTCTCATTAATTGGTTTAATCTAGTTTTTTTAAAAAAATTATTTATTTATTTATGATAGTCACACAGAGAGAGAGAGAGAGAGAGGCAGAGACACAGGCAGAGGGAGAAGCAGGCTCCATGCACCGGGAGCCCGACATGGGATTCGATCCCGGGTCTCCAGGATCGCGCCCTGGGCCAAAGGCAGGCGCCGAACGCCAGCGCAGCCCAGGGATCCCTAGTTTTTTGTTTTTAAAGAAATACTGTCTGCTTACATTTTGTGTGTGTGTCTGAGTTCTCTTATTTGTAATGCAAGAATGATAATGGTAGTTTGTTCATAATAATGAATAATAACAATATATTGATGATAGTGAGATACAACATATACTGGTTTTGATTCTATTATTACTATCCGTGTTTCTTAGAATAGTGCCTGGGACATAGTAAATAGCATAAATGCAATTAACTATTTCACTTGATTACAGGGAATTCTCTCTTGTATTGAAAGCACAAATGATCTGTGCCACTTATGTGGCATTTCAGTATCTTTTGCCTCATGCAATTTCTTGTATTGTTAACTTTTCATGGCTGTATATTTTATATACTGTTTTGTTGTGGCAGATTTACTCTGTTGTATTTTGTACACTGCATAGAAAAATGTTGGACCTACATTCAAATATTTATTAAACTATATACAAAACATGCGTTGAAGCCCAGAGAATTTCTAGAGCTCCTTCTCAGGAGAAATGACGACTTGAACAAAAGACATTAACTTTCTGGGGAGCTTTTTAAAAAAAAACTTTTTTTAGGTTTTTTAATATCAAAAGTAACAACATTTTTTTTCTCTCTTCAGAGCAGCCTCTTTGGGATCAATTGTACTGACAATACATTCTCTGGGGGTCATGATTCTGAGAGACTAATAAAGATCCTTTATTGCCATCTTCAATAACAAAAGTTCAAGAGATGTTTAAGAGAAGTCATCCCAGGGATACTGGTGAGGGTAGTGAGGAAATTGCAATGGGAGGTCAAACACAGGTCACCAGCAGGTTAAAGAAAAGAATGAGAGAAGCGAAACAGTGGGTTGAATGACGTCCTTGCAGTGAGGAGCCTGCAGGAGAGATCTTTAAATTTTCTTTATGCTAAAAAAATAAAAAATAAAAATAAAAATAAAATTTTCTTTATGCTGAGTGAAATAAGTCAATCGGAGAAGGACAAACATTATATGTTCTCATTCATTTGGGGAACATAAATAATAGTGAAAGGGTATAGGGGAAGGGAGAAGAGGTGTGTGGGAAATATCAGAATGGGAGACAGAACATGAAGACTCCTAACTCTGGGAAACGAACTAGGAGTGGTGGAAGGGGAGGAGGGCGGGGGGTGGGGGTGAATGGGTGACGGGCACTGAGGGGGGCACTTGACGGGATGAGCACTGGGTGTTATTCTGTATGTTGGCAAATTGAACACCAATAAAAAATAAATTTATAAAAAAATAAATTTTCTTTCAAACCCATCACTTAAAACAAAAGAACCCATCAGTTAAGCCATACGTTTTTCAGCATGGAGAAAATATGGTCTCATTCATTTGGGGAATATAAAAAATAGTGAAAGGGAATAAAGGGGAAAGGAGAAAAATGAGTGGGAAATATCAGAAAGGGAGACAGAACATGAGAGACTCCTAACTCTGGGAAACGGGCTAGGGGTGGTGGAAGGGAGGTGGGCAGGGGGTGGGGGTGACTGGGTGACGGGCACTGAGGGGGGCACTTGACAGGATGAGCACTGGGTGTTATTCTATATGTTGACAAATTGAACACCAATAAAAATAAATTTATAAAAAATAGTTGTCATTTAACTTGAGGACTGTATTTATTTTTTAATAGACTTATTTATTTTATTTTTTGTATTTTTTTATTGGAATTCCATTTGCCAACATATAGCATAACACCCAGTGTTCATTCCGTCAAGTGCCCCCCCCCAGTGCCCATCAGTAGACTTAATGTTTTTAGAATAATTTTAGATATGCAGAAAAATTGTATAGGTAGTATAGCTGGTTCCCATATATCATATGCTCAGTTTCCCCTATTATTAACATCTCACATTAATATGATGGATTTGTTACAATTAACGAACCAATGTTGATATATTATTTTAAAATAAAATCTATAGTTTTTATTCAGATTTTCTGAGTTTTAACCTTTCAATATATTTTTTCTATTGCAATATCTCATTTAGGATACCACATTACATTTAGTTGTTATGCTATCTTTTTGCTCCTCTTGACTATGACAATTTCTCAGACTTTCCTTATTTTTGAAGACTGACAGTTTTGAGAGTTACTGGTCAGATATTTTATAGAATACTCCAGTTTTGAAATTTGTCTGATGCTATTGGGAAGACCACAGAGGTAAAGTGCATTTTTATTGTCAGTTTTTCCACTGTAAAGTTTTTGTAAAGTTTTCTCTTTCTTTAGTATGGAGTATCTACACAAATTATTTGGAATACTTCTACGTAGGAGGTTTGTCTCTTCTCCCTCACTTATTAATTCATTCAATCATTTATTTATATAAGTATGAATTCTTGGATATCTATTTTATTCTTTGGGTTATTATCTACTACTATTCTATTTATTTTCTTATCCAAATTGTTCCAACTTTTGCCATTAGAAGTTCTTTTAGTGCTTTCTCTGTTTCTTGAACATACCTCATCAATGTGATTGTATTTATTTTTATTTTCCAAAAAGGCCATACTTAAAGAAGGGTTCTAGACACCAAGGGAAGGAGTGAATTTGGGAGGTCTTGTTTACATAGAAGCATCATCTTTTTCCTTTTTGAGGGTGGAACACAAGTTCCATGAGGTCAGAAACCTTGTCCTATCTGTTCATTAAGAGTATCTGGAATATGGTAGTTAGTATGTTGGATGAATAAATTAAAGAATGATGACATGTCTTAGATGGAAGCAGGAGAAAGAGTGTGAACAATTGTAGTGTGAGGTTTAAGTGATACCAAATTAGATTATATCTAATTACGGGCACCTGGGTGGCTTATTTGGTTAAGCATATGCCCTCAGCTCAAGTCATGGTCTCAGGGTCCTGGGATCAAGTTCCAAGTTGGGCTCCCTGTTCAGTGAGGAGTCTGCTCTCCTTCTCTCTCTCTGCTCCTCCTCATTGCTTGTGTGCTCTCTCTCTCTCTGCTCTCTCAAATAAATAAATTAACTCTTTAAATAGATATTTTAAAAAGATTGTATCTAATTAGGAACGGAGAATGTGGTTTCATTAGAATTGTTGGAGCAAAGTTAAGTCAAACAATGAGGAAATATTAATAAATATTTCTGTCATATATTATTGAACTATATGAGACTTCTTATAAAAAGAGTTCAGGTCAGATGGTTAGATCTGTACAACTGACACCTAGTGTAGAGGTGATAAACTGGCATTATTATGAAGAAAATTTTGAAATACTTTCTTTGTCAAAGATATTTGCCCTTGGGGAATTATAGAGACAAGGTTAAACATATAGAACATTTCAATGCAAACCAATTGGGAAATAACAAAATATGTGGAATTAACAAGAATTCCTATGGGGTGTATAGAAATAGAAAATCGTTTTTGGAAGAAAGGATGAGGGGAGGCAAATGGAAGATGAATTCGAATGGGGCCGGGGAAATCACTTATGTTTGAATAGGGTATAAATGGATTTGATTAGGGGCAAACGAAGGATATTTCAGGTAGGTGACTATCATGTGAAAAGTTTATATTTTGGATTAGGGTTAATGTTGAGGAGTTGCAGAAAATGTTTGGATTGGTGAAGTTGAACATAGATTTTTCACAACTCCTGATTGCTAAGAGAATGAGTTTCAAAAGTAAGAATGAGAAGATTCTAGAAGATTTAAAGCAAGAAGTGAACTAATTAAAATAGTGTTTTAGGATAATAAATACTGTGATACTGCTTAGGATGACTAATACAGAGGAGAGATTATAAATGCGATATCATTAGGAAGTTGTCAAGATAATTCTGGTTGAGAGATACAATTTTAGATTAGAAGTATTACAGGAATGACAAAGAAGAACTTTTTGACAGAAGAAAATGATAACATTGAGTGACTGAAATAAAGGATTTAGAAGGAAGAGCTGAGGAAGAGTAGGCTAACATAAAAATTTGCCCCTTCCGGGTAACCTACACATAAAATTAGGTTCAACAAAGTTCTGAGTTCAAACTGGGCAAGGTATAAAGTCATGATCAATTTCAGTAATATTTGAGTTATGTTTGGGAACTGGAGTTGGGTCCAAATGTGACCTCAGTTATTTGATGCACTACCTCCAGTTCCAAAGACCTGACAAGATGCAACTCTTTTTCTTTTTCTCTTACTGAGCAAGTGAACAAGAGGAGAATATCTCATTATCCATATCAGAAGTAGAGGATTATCTTTCATGAACCTACTGAATTTCCAATATTGGACCTATCCAAATGCACTTGGTTCTTGAATGGCAAATTAGTCAGGATAGGTTTTTGAATCTACAATATTCTTATCTTTCTTCATCATCGCCCAAACCAAACAATGAGATTCATAGACAACCTCTGTTAAGGATTCATGACTCAGGTGATCAACCCAACTACTAAACATATATATCATGTAGATGCATGCTTAAGTTAATTATCAGAAGGGAAGCTGGGGAACATGTAGTGGGATTTTGTTGGTTTTTAAAGAAATTTTAAATGAAAAAAGAGGAAAGGCCTTGGAGAAGAGTTCTATTTACCTTGAATATTTTTGAAGTATAGAAGAAACTTATATGATGGTCATTACCTTGTATGAACAACTGAAAATAAAGAGTACAACATAAAAATACATTTGAGCAGTTGGATGATGTTTAATAAGCATATATATATATAAAACACACAACTTTCACAATTACTGTTTCTATCCTTTGTTATTTTATTTATTTTATTTTATTATTTTTTTGTTTCTATCCTTTGATAGAAAAAAGTCCAATGATTTGGTCCAAGCTTCCTGAATGACTATTACTTTTTTCCTCCACATCTTCCCCCTCTCTTTTTTCTAAGTCTATTTTTATTTTTTTAACATTTATTTATTTATTGTATATTTTTTATTGGAGTTCGATTTACCAACATATATCATAACACCCAGTGCTCATCCTGTCAAGTGTCCCCCTCAGTGCCCGTCACCCAGTCACCCCAATCCCCTGCCCACCTCCCTTTCCACTACCCCTTGTTCATTTCCCAGAGTTAGGTGTCTCTCATGTTTTGTCACCCTCACTGATATTTCCCACTCATTTTCTCTCCTTTCCCCTTTATTCCCTTTCACTACTTTTTATATTCCCCAAATGAATGAGACCTTATAATGATTGTCCTTCTCCGATTGATTTACTTCACTCAGCATAATACCCTCCAGTTCCAACCACATTGAAGAAAATGGTGGGTATTTGTTGTTTCTAATGGCGAGTAATATTCCATTGTATACATAGACCACATCTTCTTTATCCATTCATCTTTTGATGGTCACCGAGGCTCCTTCCACAGTGGACATTGCTGCTATAAATATTGGGGTGCAGGTGTCCTGCCATTTCACTGCATCTGTATCTTTGGGGTAAATCCCCAGCAGTGCAATTGCTAGGTCATAGGGCCACTCTATTTTTAACTCTTTTTCACACAGTTTTCCAGAGTGGTTGTACCAGTTCACATTCCCACCAACAGCTTTTTTTTTCACACTATACCTGGATTGTATCTTCAGTAGTCAGACTGTGCTAAGCAACCAAATGCCCCTTCTCAAATTAGCAATATTTTTGATGTTTTAGTCAAGGCTCCTAATCTCTAACATTCCTCTTTTTTAGAAATTGAGGTAAATTGGTATATATCATTATGTTTCAGGTATACAGCATTAAGATTGACATCTGTATACATTACAAAGGGATTACCATCACAAATCTAGTTACCATCCACCACCATACACTTGGCCTCTTTCACCTATTTTGCCCATCCCTCACTAACATTCTTCTTAAATTAAGGGATAATGTAAGTCTGGATATTGAAGAAGTTATCTAAGTAGGACTTAGTTGTGCTGCCCCTAAATTCAGTCTTGTTCTCCTTGAGTCTATGTTTAAACACCATCAAGCAATGACAGTAGAACACATTCAGTATTCGGAAAACTATTCTTTCAATTCTGTAGTTATATCATATTTCATGATATAGTACACTCAAAAAATTTCCGGAATGGGCAGTGGAAACGTTTTTGTGGAAATATTCGTTAACCATTTATTTGGCAAATTCATGGATGGGTTATTCAGATTTAAAATTAACCTAGCCTCAAAAAAATCAATAGTCTCTTACTTCTTTGTGAGAAATACAATCCATTTTACTGTGTCTTTTTTTTTATTTTATTTTTTTACTGTGTCTTTGAAGGCATCTTTCACTTGTTTGTTTCAAAGCGTATAAATGAATGGGTTAAACAAAGGAGCAACTGAAGTAGTGAGCACAGACACTACTTTATTAATAGCTACTCCTTCCTTTGCTGAAGGTTTGATGTAGATGAAGATGCAGCTGCCATAAGTGATGAAAACCACAATCATATGGGAAGAGCAGGTGGAAAAGGCCTTTTTCCTTTGTTGGGCAGAAGGGAATCTTAGAATGGTCTTAATGATGTAGGTATAGGAGAAGACTACACACACTAAGGTAATAATGAGTGTCAGTATGGCAAAACTCAGAACAATTCTCTCTATTAAGACTGTGTCTGAGCAGGTTATCTGTAAAATTGGAGATGCATCACAGCCAAAATGATCAATCACATTTGAGTCACAGAATTCCAGCTGGAGGCCCAGGCCAAGAGGCGGGAGGATGATTAACGGGCCAGCAAACCAACAGCAGAGAACGAGGGTAGTGCAGACTCTGTTGTTCATGATAGTTGTATAATGCAGGGGCTTGCAAATGGCCACATAGCGGTCATAGGACATGGCGGCAAGGAGAAAAAATTCTGTTGCTCCAAAGAAGACAACAAAGAATAACTGGGTGGCACAAGCATTATAGGAAACAGTATTATCTCCAGTGGTCATAGTATACAGGAATCTGGGAATACAGACAGTGGTGAATGAGACTTCTAAGAAAGAGAAATTTCAGAGGAAAAAACACATGGGAGTTTTAAGATTGGAGTCCACCAGTGTGAGGGTGATAATGATGAGGTTTCCAGTTACACTCAACATGTAGGTGAGAAACAAAAATACAAAGAGCAGAACTTGTATTTTTGGGTCATCTGTCAATCCTAGCAGGATGAATGTTGTTACTACTGTATGATTTCTCATTACTGCCTTGCACCAGGAGGGATTTTGCCCGGAGAAAGAAGTGTCATAAGAAGCTAGTACTGGAACCTGAAGGAGGACATTCTGGCAAGCCTGCTTACATGCACTTTCTTCTTTTAGTTAATTTAATTTGTTAGCATAGAGACTTCTATGGGAAAGGTTTAGTATGGATCTTGTGCTTTTAACTAGAAAGCATATTTCCAAAGATGTCAAATAAACACAAAACAAAACATAAATCATATGTCTGATTTACAGTTTCTCAGCAATATTGCCTTTTGTACAGATTTTATTTGTCTTTATCCTGGAGGCAGTTATGTCAGTTTTCAGCTCCCCCCATCCTTATTTTCTTTAGTTTTGTTCACACTATACTGAAATGCTCTATTTTCAAAACCAAGAAGGATCTGTTATTTTGTATTTTTTTGTGTTTTAAAATTAAAACTTATTTTTTTGAGCAATCTTAGCATCACAGCAAAATTGAGGGGAAGGTACAGAAATATTCCATATGCTTCCTGCCTTTACAAATGCATAGCCTCTCCTGTTACTAACACCCCCCACCAGAGTGGTACCTTTGTTACAAATGATGAACTTATATGGACACGTCAAAGTATATAATTTACATTATGGTTCACTCATGTTGTACATTGTAAGGATTTGGACAGATATTTAGTATCTTATATTGATCATAATTTGTCGTATGCAGATTAACACTAGAGCATTCATTTATAGTTAGTTCTGCTCTCTGTACTTTGAATGATTTCTAAATAGGGAGATAAAACTTTAAAATACAAAGATGTAGTTTTGTTTTTCACCCCATGTTTAGGCAAATGAAAGTATTTTTAAGCCAGGCTCGGACTGCTTAGGCAGGGGTTTCCTGAAGTGGTATAATGAAATTTTTTTTCTGGAACTTAAATATAAACCCAATTTATCTGTACTTTATATATGTCCTGTTGTGATGTTTTGGGTCCTGGATGGAGTCCAGAGGGGATGATCTGTCCAATTTGTTCTTTGCCAGCCTGATTGGCCTGACCAACTCAGTGTTCTTCACAGCACTCAGCCTTCAGAATCTGTCTTAGGGTTTATCTTAGTGACCTCTTTGAACAATTTGTGTTCTTGCCTGCTTCAATTCAACTTTCCTCACTAGTAAATCAGCTCCCTAACCCTACAGCTTATGTTCTCTGAGTTTTGATGTATGTAACTTGCCCAAACAACATCCAGAAACAAATGGACACAATATGAGCCAATCTTTGTAGCCATAGTATAAAGTACCTTACCTTTCTCAGTGACATTTGTCACTGTCCATTTCTGCACCTCCAAGGAGTGTTAAGCCTCCCTATGCCCAATGTACATTTCTTCCCCCCAGAAATCTCTTTAGATAGGTGCTCAGGAAATTCCCTCCCCTCCTTCATGTCAAAACTTAGCCTCATTGAGGTTTGTGTTTCAAGCAGCTGCTTGAAGGTATCTAGGTATCCATCCTGTAAAAAAAAATCGGTAAGAAAAAAAAATCGGTAAGTGCAACCTCTCTGGGAATATCAAAGTTAACAATAACTTGATATATTGTCCAATAATATGTCTTAGGATTTTATTGGGGGTAAATGATTGTTAATGAGCAAATTTAGGCATACTCAGTGTTTGTAGGGAAATCCTATACACTTCTACGAGAGTGAAAACTACTTTTTTATGTTTCAAAAAATTGTCCTAGTTGTATCCAGTGTATGTTTTCTGAATAGAGAATCAAAATTATGTTAGGTTACTCTTGCATTGCTCAAGTAAATAATCTACATTTATTCATTAAAATAAATATCTAATAAGCCTCTGTTATTTAAAGAACATAGTATCAGAGAGTGGAGCTCCAATCATTTGCAGGTTGAGCTCCCTCAAGCTTTCTGGCTGCCCGTAGAAGATAGTATTTCATTTTGGTGCATACTCAGTGACATGGTAACACAAGATAACAGTGAAAATATAGCTGTGGATTTCAGATGACAACTATTCCATGCTTGTTACTTGGTAATTGATCTTAGCTATTAGATAGCTATTTATGTTAATAGCTATTTAAATTTTTTTATGTTCACCCAGTTTCTCTAGTTATTTTTTTATTTTTACTAATGTTGGCCATGACATCTGTCCTCATAAGTTGAGTTAGCAGGTTTATTGCTCAGGGTTCACAGACATGATTTTGAAATACAGACAAGCCCTCCCCCCTTAGCTCCTGGGAGAAATGACTCACTGGAGAGATAGTATCTTGTCATGTACTTGCCAGGGGAAGACTCTGATACGCCAAACCGAATGATGAGTCAGGTTTATTTCTGCATTCTTAATTTTCTTCCCCCTCTCCCTTCTACTGTAGGAGAGTTTAAATCCTTGTACTAGTTATTGGTATTGTAACTCTAGTTCTTCCTCTCCTATGAAGTTCTTAGGATCTAAAATTACTTCCTCTTGTCTTATCAAAACATTAATTCTTCTATATTAGTAGGAAAGACTGATGAACTCAGTCATATTAGCATTTGATCATGAATTTAATGTTTAAAATACTTAATATATATTGGATCAGAGTTTATTAAAATACAAAGATCCTTCTTCTTCCTCCATGCTACCTTAGCTACTTGTCCCAATATTTAAGAGGCTTACTGACATTTAATTTTCAAATTTGATGTTCTCTTAATGCTACCTGGCCTTTATTTTCATCATTTCTCCTTCCACTTAAGACTTTTCATGGAGGCATTGAAACTACTTTTGGTATTTGAAGCAATGGAGTTTTGCATCCCAAATACGCAATAAAAAATAGCCTGGTTCTGGGATAGGTTTCTGGTTTTACTATGGTTTATTACTGAATTTTTTTTGTAGTCAACACACAATGTTGTATTAGTTCCAGTTATACGGCATAGTGATTCAACACTTCCATGCATTAGACAATGTTCCATGCGTGTTTTGTCTTCGGACATTACCACTCAAGATGCCTAAAGAGCCAAGGTCTGTGGTCACATGACCTCATGGGGGAGGAGGCTCTCAGGCTAATTTTTACAGTGTTTATGCAGAGTACAGTTGATTTGAGATGAAGGACACCCTCAGGAGACCTGATTTCTCCCAGCATGAGACAGAATCAGCTTCTGAGGCTGTAGGAAATCAATGCCATGAGGAGGGATGGCCTACAATGTGCTCTCTTTGGTTCTGTTCCACCAGCCATGGTGTAACTTCTGTAGCCATATCATGAAAGCCAGAATTCAAGTGGGAAGAATAAAATGCTAACAAAGGGCCCTAGAAGGATGTTGATTTAAGGATCTGAGTCTTCACAGTGACCAAAATCATCTTCCTTGTGAAGCAGCATAGGAATCGGGATGCAGTGGCCTTCTTGGCTCAATAGGTTACGTGTCTGACTGCAGCTCGCATCATGATCCCAAGATCATGTCAGGCTCCCTGTTCTTCAGTTCAGGGTCTGAATAACCCTCTTCCTCTGCCATTCCTGTACTCCTTTGTCTCTCTCTGTGAGGATTCCTCATCAGTAATGTCATCCTCAATATTCTCCACTGCCCAATTGCTTTCAAATTTCCTGAGGCCACCTTGACAATATTTTTTTGTTCTTCCTCATTAATATTTTTTATGAACCGTCTCATTATGAATGTATCGGAGGGTGAATCATAGAAGTGGGTGGAGAGTCACTCACTGAGTTTCGGTGGACAAAATCTGGCACCACAGCCTTGGCAACTTCATCGCAGCAGCAACAATTGAGGTTGTCCTTTGTCAAAGACGCTAGGTAGAGAGCTGACAACTCACTCAATATCAACTATGAACTGCTCAGCTCAAAGAGTGACAGTTGAGAAGAAAGGCAGAGGTATATTTCTCGTCACCATGGCAATGTGTGACATCATAGTGCTTTCAAAATGAATGCAGCTGCACAGCAATCACCTGCTGTCTCGACAGGGGTGTATCTTTTGATTTGTAGAGTCAGGCATTCTTCCTTACATCTCAGCTTGAATTCACTGCTGTTCAGGATGGCTTGATAGTTATGTGGCTAAATTTAGGGGACCAGCTGACATGAGGAATTCTATTCCACCATCTTCCATTCATCTGAAATATGTTTTTTAACGGGCCTAATCCAAACTGATTCAGGATGGTAGTCCATAAAGCCTTTTTGCAAGCTATTCAAGTTTGTTTTGCAAATAAAGTCAGTTTTATTTAGGATCGCCCAAACTAGAGACAATTAAGCTGTCCCTATTTATTTTTTATTTTTTATTTATTTATTTATTTATTTATTTATTTATTTATTTATTATTTATTTTTTATTGGAGTTCTATTTGCCAACATATAGCATAACACCCAGTGCTCATCCGGCCAAGTGCCCCCCGCAGTGCCCATCACCCAGTCACCCCAACCCCCTTCCCACCTCCCTTTCCACTACCCATTGTTTATTTCCCAAAATTAGGTGTCTCTCATGTTTTGTCACCCTCACTGATATTTTCACTCATTTCTCTCCTTTTCCCTATGACCCTTTTCACTATTTCTTATATTCCCCATATGAGTGAAACCATGTATTGTTTGTCCTTCTCCAAGTGACTTACTTCACTCAGCATAATACCCTCCAGTTCCATCCACATCGAAGCAAATGGTGGGTATTCGTCCTTTCTACTGGCTGAGTAATATCCCATTGTCTATATAGACTACATCTTCTTTATCCACTCATCTGTCAATGGACACCAAGGCTCCTTCCACAGTTTGGCTATTGTGTACTTTGCTGCTATAAACATTGGGGTGCAGGTGTAAGAGCCTTCCTTTACACCTATCAACAATTTAACCAATTTGCATGCCCACCTCCATTCCAGTAACAGTTTGCTCTGTGTAGTTAAGGATTTATTTCCTGGTTTGCCTTTTTTTAGGTTACTTTTCTTTAGGCAGTAAAGAGTTACTTCTTTTTCCCTCCCATGTTACATCTTCTTTTTTCTTTTTTTCTCCAGTCAAGAAACATTTATTTAGATAAGAAAGGAGTCCCTAGGGCTTGGGCTTGGGAGGCTGGCCTTGGTTTTAGGCCTGGGACCCAGCAGTCCCAATAGGCTAGGAGGGGCACGTCCTCTTGCTGCAGGTGATGAAGCTCTGGTTTTCGTTGGACCAGTAGAGAACCACAAAGCCCTCTGGCGGAAGGATAGAACCTCTGTTCTCTTCCACGTGGCGCGTCATCAGATAGCTGGTTCCTCTCTTTTCTTTTTTTTTAAGATTTTATTTATTTATGAGAGAGAGAGAGAGAGAGAGAGGCAGAGACACAGGCAGAGGGAAAAGCAGGCTCCATGCAGGAAGCCCGACGTGGGGCTCGATCCTAGGTCTCTAGGACCATGCCCTGGGCAGAAGTTGGTGCTAAACTGCTCAACCACCAGGGCTGCCCATCTGGTTCCTTTCTCATGGGGAGGCATTGCTGGTAGGGAATGTAAAACTTCAGGGGGGTGTCCGTGAGTGGATAGGGCAAGTCCAGGCTTCTGGTTTTGTAAGCACCAATAAGACTGACAGAGACCTTGAGGGCTTCCCCTGAGCCCCAAACCATGGACTTCACTGTTGCAGTCACCACCAGGTTGCTGGTACAGAAGTTGGTCTGCAAGGTGCCTATCCATTGGCAGGGGACACTGGGTGCATTGGGGCCCTCCAGAGTTGCCTGGCTTCAGATGAAGCCTTTGGTGTCTTTGTAAATGTCTGGACTTGGGGTTTGGGTTGAGGAGTGGGATGCCCTACTGAGCATCCTCCCCAAGGCCCTGGACCTGCCCATCTTTGGTGGTGCCCGGTGGCAGGCTCTTGAAGGAGACAGAGAAGATGTTGGATGGCTGTGACACTGAGGTCAGAGATGAACTGGACCAGGAGCACAATTCCCTTCAGAAGAGATGGGACCCAGGAGTTAATGGGTGTTATTGTCTAATGGGTACAGAATTTAAGTTTGGGAAGATGAAAAACTTCTGGAGAAAAATATTGCTTTGGCTGATGTCAAAAACATTATTCTATGCACTTTTATTTAGGACTTTTTTTGGCTTCAGGTCTCACATTTAGGTCTTTGATCCATTTTGAATTTATTTTTGTCATAGTGTTAGCAAGTGGTCCAGTTTCATTCTTTTACATGTAGCTGATCCAGTTCTCTCAACACCATTTCTTGAAGAGACTGCCTTTTCCCCCATTGGATATTCTTGCTTCCTTTGTCATAAATTAATTGACTTATATTGTGGGTTTATTTCAGAGCTCTTTATTCTGTTCTATTGATCTGTGTGTCTATTTTTGTGCCAGTATCATATTGTTTTGATTGCTACAGCTTTGTAGCATAGCTAACTTTGTTTTTCTTTATAAGATTGCTTTGACTATTTGAGGTCTTTTGTGGTTCCATACAAATTTTAATTTTGTTTGTACTATTAAAAAATTCTGTTGGTATTTTGATAGGGATTGCATTGAATCTGTACATTGCTTTGGGTAATATGACATTTAAACAATATTAATTCTCCCAGTCCATGAGAATGGAATATTTTTTTTCCATTTGTTTGTGCCATCTTCAATGTCTTTCATCAATGTTTTAGAGTTTCAGGATAAACTTCTTTAGTTAAGTTTATTCTGAGGTATTTTATTATTTTGGTGCAACTGTAAATGAAGTTTTCTTAATTCTCTTTCTGCTACTTCATTATTAGTGCATAGAAACACTACCTCTCTCTGGGTATTAATTTTGTGTCTTGCCACCTTACTGGAATCATTTATTACTCATAGTAGTTTTTTGGTGGAGGCTTTAGGATTTTTTTGTGTGTACCATGTTGTTTATGATGAGTGACAGTTTAGCTTCTTCACCAATGTGGATGCCTCTTATATCTTTTTCTTGTCTGCTTGTTGTGGATAGGATTTCCAGTACTACATTGAATAAAAGTGGTCAGAGTGGACATCCTTGTATGAGATGTATCCTTGGATGACATTGTGCCATTTGAGACAACATGGATGGAACTAGAGGGTATTATGCTAAGTGAAAAGTCAGACCGCGAAAAACAAATGCCATATGATTTCACTCATAAGTGGAATCTAAAACAAGCAAATGAATAAACAAAAAGAGCAGAGTCAGACCTATAAATACAGAGAACAGACTGATGGTTGCCAGATGATGGGCAGATGGTGAAGGGGAGTGGGAGATACAGGCTTTCATTAACAGAATGAATGTCATGAGAATGAAAGGTACAGCATAAAGAATATAGTCAATGATATTGTAAAAGTGTTATATGGTGACAGATGGTAGGTGTACTTGTGATGAGTATAGTATAATGTATAAACTTGTCAAATTACTATGTTGTACACCTAAAACTAAAGTACTATTGTGTGTCAAACTATACTGAAAAAAAATTTTTTTTCGGAAGCTCTGGAGGTAGATGTTGGTGATGGTGGTGACGTGCATGTTCCTAATGCCAATGAACTGGATACTTAAAAATAGTAAAAATGGCAAATTTTACCTTTTGTCTATTTTGCCACAATAGAAAAGTAAATGTTAAAAAAATGTTAAAAAATGTTAAAATGATCAAACACGCCACAAAATATTTTATTTGGACTTTAAACTCTCAATTATAATTTTGGTTACCTGAATAAGAAAATACTTCAATATTTACCCAAGTTGTTATCATTTTTGGTACTCTTTTTCACAATTAGAAATATGCATATATAAAGTTATAACATATTTACACAATAGGGAAACTTTGCACAAATGTGAACTATTCTCTATATAGTTAAAAATGCGTAAACTTACACTTACACAAGATTATACAAATCTAAGGGCAAAGATATAAATGCTTATGCATGTATAAACATATTATAATTTTGTATTTGCATAAATATTCTTTTTTAATAATAAACTTATTTTTTATTGGTGTTCAATTTGCCAACATAGAGAATAACACCCAGTGCTCATCCCATCAAGTGCCCCCCTCAGTGCCCATCACCCATTCACCCCCACCCCCCCACTCTCCTCCCCTTCCACCACCCCTAGTTCGTTTCCCACAGTTTTGGGAATTTATGTTCTGCCTCCCTTTCTGATATTTCCAACCCATTTCTTCTCCCTTCCCTTCTATTCCCTTTCACTATTATTTATATTCCCCAAATGAATGAGAACATATAATTTTTGTTTTTCTCCGATTGACTCATTTCACTCAGCATAATACCCTCCAGTTCCATCCACGTTGAAGCAAATGGTGGGTATTTGTCATTTCTAATGGCTGAATAATATTCCATTGTATACATAAAATATTCTTGGAAGCCACCTAACAAACTCCTAACACCCATTGCCTTTAAAAAAAATGTCTTTTATTGGAGTTCAATTTGCCAACATAGAGCATAACACCCAGTGCTCATCCCATCAAGTGCCCCCCTCAGTGCCTGTCACCCAGTCACCCCAACCCCACGCTGACCTCCCTTTCCACCACCCCTTGTTCGTTTCCCAGAGTTAGGAGTCTTTCATGTTCTGTCACCCTCGCTGATGTTTCCCAATAATTTCTCTCCATTCCCCTTAATTCCCTTTCACTATTTTTATTTTATTTATTTATTTATTTCTAATAAATTTATTTTTTATTGGTGTTCAATTTGTCAAAATACACAATAACACCCAGTGCTCATCCCGTCAAGTGCCCACCTCAGTGTCCGCCACACAGTCACCCCAATCTCCCGCCCACCTCCCCTTCCACCACCCCTATTCATTTCCCAGAGTTAAGAGTCTTTCATGTTCTGTCTCCCTTTCTGATATTTTCCACTTATTTTTTCTCCTTTCCCCTTTTTTTCCCTTTCACTATTCTTTATATTCCCCAAATGAATGAGACCATATAATGTTTGTTCTTCTCCGATTGACTTATTTCACTCAGCATAGTACCCTCCAGTTCCATTCACGTCGAACAAATGGTGGGTAATTGTCGTTTCCAAAGGCTGAGTAATATTCCATTGTATACATAAACCACATCTTCTTTATCCATTCGTCTTTCCATGGACACCAAGGCTCCTCACACATTTAGGCTATTGTGGACATTGCTGCTATAAACATTGGGTGCAGGTGTCCCGGCGTTTCATTGCATATGTATCTTTGGGGTAAATCCCCAGCAGTGCAATGGCTGGGTCGTAGAGCAGATCTATTTCTAACTCTTTGAAGAACCTCCACACAGTTTTCCAGAGTGGCTGCACCAGTTCACATTCCCACCAACAGTGCAAGAGGGTTCCTCTTTCTCCACATCCTCTCCAACATTTGTGGTTTCCTTCCTTGTTAATTTTCCCCATTCTCACTGGTGTGAGGTGGTATCTCATTGTGGTTTTGATTTGCATTTCCCTGATGGCCAGTGATGCAGAATATTTTCTCATGTGCTTATTGGCCATGTCTGTATCTTCCTCTGTGAAATTTCTGTTCATGTCTTTTGCCCATTTCATGATTGGATTGTTTGTTTCTTTGGTGTTGAGTTTAATAAGTTCTTTATAGATCTTGGAAACTAGCCCTTTATCTGGTATGTCATTTGCAAATATCTTCTCCCATTCTGTAGGTTGTATTTTAGTTTTGTTGACAGTTTCTTTTGCTGTGCAGAAGCTTCTTATCTTGATGAAGTCCCAATAGTTCATTTTTGCTTTTGTTTCTCTTGCCTTCATGGATGTATCTTGCAAGAAGTTATTGTGGCTTAGTTCAAAAAGGGTGTTGCCTGTGTTCTCCTCTAGGATTTTGATGGAATCTTGTCTCACATTTAGATCTTTCATCCATTTTGAGTTTGTCTTTGTGTATGGTGTAAGAGAATGGTCCAATTGCATTCTTCTGCATGTGGCTGTCCAATTTTCCCAGCACCATTTATTGAAGAGACTTTCTTCCAGTGGATAGTCTTTCCTCCTTTGTCGAATATTAGTTGACCATAAAGTTGAGGGTCCACTTCTGGATTCTCTTTTCTGTTCCATTGATCTCTGTGTCTGTTTTTGTGTCAGCACCACAGTGTCTTGATGACCACATCTTTGTAGTACAACCTGAAATCTGGCATTGCGATGCCCCCAGCTGTGGTTTTCTTTGCTACTCTTCCCCTGGCCATTCAGGGTCTTTTCTGATTCCACACAAATCTTTTTTTTAAATTTTTTTTATTTATTTATGATAGTCACACACACACACACACACACACAGAGAGAGAGAGAGAGAGAGAGAGAGAGAGGCAGAGACACAGGCAGGGAGAATCAGGCTCTATGCACCGGGAGCCCGATGTGGGACTTGATCCGGGTCTCCAGGATCGTGCCCTGGGCCAAAGGCAGGCGCCAAACTGCTGCGCCTCCCAGGGATCCCTGATTCCCCGCAAATCTTAAGATTATTTGTTCCAATGCTCTGAAGAAAGTCCATGGTATTTTGATAGGGATTGCATTAAATGTGTAAATTGCCCTGGGTAACAGTGACATTTTCACAGTATTAATTCTTCCAATCCATAAGCATGGAATATTTTTCCATCTCTTTGTGTCTTCCTCAATTTCTTTCAGAAGTGTTCTGTAGTTTTTAGCATAGAGATCCTTTACCTCTTTGGTTAGGTTTATTCCTAGGTATCTTATGCTTTGGGTGCAATCGTAAATGGGATTGACTCCTTAATTTCTCTTTCTTCAGTCTCATTGTTAGTGTATAGAAATGCCACTGACTTCTGGGCATTGATTTTGTATCCTGCCACACAGCTGAATTGGTGTATGAGTTCTAGCAATCTTGGGGTGGAGTCCTTTGGGTTTTCTATTTACAGTGTCATATCATCTGCGTAGAGGTAGACTTTGACATCTTTGCCAATTTAAATGCCTTTTTTTTGTATGATTGCTGAGGCTAGGACTTCTAGTATTATCTTGAATAGCCGTAGTGAGGGTGGACATCCCTGTCTTGTTCCTGATCTTAGGGGAAAGGCTCCCAGTGTTTCCCCATTGAGAATGATATTTTCTGTGGGCTTTTTGTAGATGGCTTTTAAGATGCTGAGGAATGTTCCCTCTATCCCTACACTCTGAAGAGTTTTGATCAGGAATGGATGATGTATTTTGTCAAATGTTTTCTCTGCATCTATTGAAAGGATCCTATGGTTCTTGTTTTTTCTCTTGCTATGATTAGTCACATTGATTGCTTTATGAGTGTTGAACCAGCCTTGCATCCCGGGGATAAATCCCACTTGGTCATGGTGAATAATCTTCTTAATGTATTGTTGGATCCTTTTGGCTAGTATCTTATTGAGAATTTTTGTATGTGTGTTCATCATGGATATTGGTCTATAATTCTTTTTGGTGGGGTCTTTGTCTGGTTTTGGAATTAAGGTGATGTTGGCCTCATAGAACGAGTTTGGAAGTATTCCATCTCTTTCTATCTTTCTGAAAAGCTTTAGTAGAATAGGTATGGTATCATGTTTAAATGTTTGATAGAACTCCCCTGGGAAGCCATCTGGCCTTGGACTTTTGTGTCTTGGGAGGTTTTTGATGACTGCTTCAATTTCCTCCCCACTTATCGGCCTGTTCAGGTTTTCTATTTCTTCCTGTTCCAGTTTTGGTAGTTTGTGGTTTTCCAGAAATGGGTCCATTTCTTTTAGATTGCCTAACTTATTGGCATAAAGCTGCTCATAATCAGTTTTAATATCATTTGTATTTCCTTGGTATTGGTGGTGCTCTCTCCTTTCTCATTCATGATTTTATTAATTTGAGTCTTTTCTCTCTTCTTTTTAATAAGGCTGACTAATGGTTTATCTATCTTATTAATTCTTTCAAGGAACCAACTCCTGGTTTTGTTAATCTGTTCCACAGTTCTGGTCTCTATTTCATGGAGTTCTTTTTTTTAAGATTTATTTATTTATTTATTTATTTATTTGTTTATTTATTTATTTATTTTTCTAATTGATACAACCATTCTATCTATATTTTTCTTATAAAGTATAGTTTTCATCTCTATAAGTTTGATTTGGATCTTTTTAATATTTTTCTCTTTTTACTTAATATGTTCAATCTTTCTTCACTCTTCATCAATATACAAAGTATAGTCATTACCGTTTTAACCATTTTATTTTAATTATATTATCTTTTACATTTGAGTTCTATTTGTATAGCTTGGTCTCATGATAAGTTGCATTTTCCTGCTTATTTGCATGCCTGGTGAATTTTAATTGTGTCAGGCTTTATGAATTTGCCTTCTTGAATGCTGTATGTATTTTTATCCCTATGAAGATTCTTTAGCTTTATTCTGGTATCATTTGAATTGCTTGGAAACAGTTTTGTCCTTTCAGATGGACAAAAGTTTTGTCCTTTCAGATGTCCTTTCAGTTTTGTCCTTGTTCATATGTGTTCGATTGGACTAGAGTAGCATTTAGCCTAGTCATTTCCTTCCCCAAACTGAGGCAAATCTTTCTGAATAATACCCAGTAAATTATGACATTTTCTTTTTCTTTTTTTAAAGATTTTATTTATTTATTCATTACAGAGAGAGAGAGAGAGAGAGAGAGAGAGAGAGAAGCAGGCTCCGTGCAGGGAGCCTGACGTGGGACTTGATCCCGGATCTCCTGACCAGTATTCAGCTGAATGCTCATGATGGAGCCATCTGTAGATCACCAGATATCTTTTTGTATGCCTATTCCACCTCTTGGTATTCTTTCTCATGAACTTTAGAGTGGTATCTCTTGGTACTTTCTGGAGTACCACCTACATCTTCTTAACTCTGCCAGACTGATTGACTTTGCATGGGTCTGCCCATCACTATCTTCAGAAAGTAAGCTGAAGTAATCACCTCTCAGGTATCACTTCCCTTTTTTGCCTGATGTCAGTTTTCTGGAAAATGTTGGCTTAAATTTATAGTGGTTTGAATTGGAAGAGAATATATGCCCCCAGTTACTCCATTTTATCTTGAGCTTATTATATTTTTGTGCTCTTTTCCTTAATATAAAACACTCTGTAAAGTTCTAGATTTTTGAAAATCTAGAATGATTAATAATCATAACTTGCTTCTTTGCTTATTCTAAATATTCGTGTAAACATTTATTTTCCTTAGTTATGGTTAAATTTTATTTTCTCTTATAACTCTTTTTATTTGGGGACATTGTATGTTTTGTCCCTCACCTTACAAAATGAGTAGTACTGTTTGCTACCTAATAGATGTTTATTATTATTATTATTATTACTATTATTATTATTAATTATTTGGGGTAGATATTGATGGCAGGAATAGCAGGGAAGGTAGGAGATGAAATGCTATCCAAGATCTTGCAGTCTAGCTTAGACAAGTCAAACACCCATTAAATGCTAATTTGTAGAAATATCCATAATACTTTGCTGTCCTCATATTAGTAGATGGGTTTTGTCATCTCTTGAGTGTGTACTGCCATTATGGCTTGCTTTTATCAAGTAGCTACTATCATTGAATATTTTAGTGGGATATGAGAGCTATAACTTTGGTTATTTTGAAGTATCTGGAGAACTTGGAGAAAGAGAAGTGATTGTCTCACAATTTTAAATTTCCATCTCAAGGTATGGAAAAAGGTTAGAAAACTCTGACTTCCTTAAAATAAATCATATATCTCCTATAACTACAGGATTGAAACTTTTTGAAACCAACTCAAGTCTAATCATGTGGTTGCAAATTGAATTCATAATCTCCAGGGGTTACTTGAGGACACATGTGAGTAGATTTTACTGAAAGCCTCAGAAAAGCAGACATTTATTATCCGTCTTAAGAGTTTGATCTCCTCTTGCTTGAAAAATATATAAGTTTTGAAGTAATTTTCTTGCAGGTTAATGGTGAACTTGGTCAAGACTCACCCCACCTTCTCTCATTGCTTGATACCTAATAACAGGCTCAAGTTCAAACAGACTCCAGGGTGTTGGATACACATTATGATATAGAAGGAAGTAACATGCACACTAAAAGAATTTCATGACAGCTAATTTATATCAACTAAAACCTATGGAACATCTATGGGAATAGATCATAAGAGTTATGTAATCATGGTAAAATGAGAAGTAACAATGGATGTTTTTAATATAAAAATATTTTTAGTTTTCTAATCCTTTGAAAGAAATGCCATCTTTTTAATTGAGTCCTTAAAGGCTTGTTTGACTTGCTTATTCCGTAGTGTATAAATGAAAGGGTTCATCAAAGGGATGATTGAGGTATTGAGCAATGAAGATGAAGATGCAACTTCCATAGGTGATGGAAATTACAATCATATGGGAAGAACAAGTGAAGAAAGCCTTCTTCCTTTGCTGAGCTGAAGGGAGTCTTAAAATGGTCTTGACAATATATGTGTATGACACAAATACACAGACTAATGTGACTATGAGGGTCAACACAGCCATGATTAAAACAAGTTGCTCTACAAATTGAGCGTCTGAGCATACAATATTCAGGAGAGGATATGCATCACAACCAAAATGGTCAATGAGATTGGAGTTACAGAAATCTAGCTGAACTCCCAGGATAAGTGGTGGGAGTATGACAATTAAGCCAATCAGCCAACAGCAAAGGACAAGAATTGTGCATCCTCTTTCATTCATGATGATAGTGTAGTGCAAGGGCTTGCAGATGGCAACATAGCAGTCATAGCACATGGCGGTTAGAAGAAAAAATTCTGTTGCTCCAATGAGGATAACAAAAAATAATTGGATGACACAAGCATTATAGGTAACACTTTTGTCCCCAGTTGTCAGGCTGTATAAGAATCGAGGAACACAGACAGTTGTAAATATTATTTCTAAGATGGAAAAATTCCGAAGGAAAAAGTACATGGATGTTTTGAGGTGAGAGTCTACAAGAGTGAGGAGGATAATGATTAGATTTCCAGCAACAGTGAAAATGTAGGTTAAAAACAGAAATAATGAAAGAAAAACCTGTAGTCGTGGATCATCTGTTAATCCTAGCAGGATGAATGTTATTGCAGAATGATTTTTCATTACTGACTTCAGATATATAATGAGTCTGTATTATTAAGTTACAAACCTTGAATCTGAGGAATAGAATATAAAAGTAATATATCAATAAGCTATTTAGAGAAAAGTAGTCCAGCAAGCTAGTAGAAGTGTATTTTAGAACTTTTATTTGATTGTCAGTAATCTGGTGTAGAAGTGATTGCATCATGCTTCATTTCCCTGGACTCTGCTTTACCTTGGTCTTCAGAATATGGTTTATAGAAAACATCCCTCTGAAATTTAATTTCCACTCCAGTTATAGGACCAATTTAAAAGTATACAGAAAATACCACAAGGATTTCACAGTCTCCTGAGATTAGAGCCAGCCATCTTGGTATTTTTAGTCCTCAGTGTAGAGTAGGAAATTCATAAATGTTAATAAATAGAATAATATGTATACAATTTTTATTTCCCACCTGTCAGGACAGCATATCAGCAAGTCATTCTCATAGGCTATAATAGTATAATACCACCAGTGTCTTAGTTGTATTATTTCCATGCTTTGCAACACTCCTTCCTTTAAATAATTACTTAACCCCTCCCCCCCCAAATCCTGGAAAAGTCTCTACTGTGTGGGTGAACTGGGAACAGTATTACAGAGTTACCATGAAATTTCTTGAGTCTCATACTTCTCCAGAATTTCTTCTTTGCTCTCTTTTTATAATAGACTGAAATATTCGAGTCTTTGTCCTTCTCCTGTATCAGTTTGATCAGTCTCTCTTTTGTTTCCTCTCCTGAATTCCACTTTCAACATCCATCTGTTCTCTAGCATCCCACCCATCCCAAACCTTCCCAGAATAATGACAAGTGAGATGTTCTGATGTCCTTCCCAGAGAACAGAGTCCTGTCCTTAGGCTTCCATGATCCATATTGGGATTGTGTAGCTTACACATAGATGTTTCAGCTTCCAAATGCCTTCTAAGTCTACTTGCCATCTGCAATAATAACATAAAATCTAGATCCTTCAAGGTGATCAGACATAAGGGAATACCACTTGGGTGAGGAGTTGACTTCTTTGCCTTTGTTCCATTCTCTGAAGACTTGGGAATGCCAAGGGAATTGCTATCCCTATCGTTGGTCCTCAGCACTCTGGCCCAAGGATAGACTCAGCCCGTACTTATTTCCCCAAAGGACAGTTATTATTAGGCATTAATCCTTAAGAAGGCTTAAATATGACACAGAGAATAAAGAAATCTGGTTATTAGGTGTGGATATTCTTAAAAACTGAAAAATAGCCATCTTTTTGAGTTTCCCTACAAAACTGTCTCCCTGTGATGCTTCTTTTGAAGATCCTGTCAAAGAAATGATTGTCACCACCTTCCAGGAAGCCACTGAGTACTTTCTCATTTCTCACATTCCCTACCTATTCATGTACCCTTCCCAGCAATTGTGGCAATACTAAGAAGTGTCAGAGCTGGAATTACTGACCCAGGTCAAACCGGATTAAAATTAAAGTGTTTCCGGGAAATCGATAATTTTAAGATTTTGGGCAATTGCTTATCTTTAGACCATTCTAATAATCACAAGTTAATTAAAATGTTAGATTTTTTTAATGTTTCCTAGCCAAAAAGTATGTCTGGGGCATCTGGGTTTCTTCAATAAATGACTAGAATGAAATCTCATGAGTCACCAATTATATTGTAATATAAATGTTCTTTTAGTGTGCTGCTCTAAGATATTCCTCACAAAATGTCTTAAGCGTTGTTTCCCTTTGTGCTTAGAGAAGGCATCATTTTTTTTTCCCATTGAGAAGCGTTGCCACAGTGTGACAGGCATTATAGATGCACCATAATAGAAGGCTGCTGACCTAGACTTATGTGATAAAGAGTGTCAGCAAATAAATAATGCATGCTGATTCAAGATTGCTTTCTTGGACTAAGACATAAAAATTTCCTAAGAGCCACACATATTTTTCGTGTTGGCCAATACACTGACACCCCAATTAATATCACTGGATGGCGCACCATTACGTATCATAAAAATATATAATCTTGTGCCCTAAATTCAGAAGAAATGGCTGAAATAAAATTTGTAAATACCTTCACATCATTGGATGACTACTTTAAGAAGAAGGACTAGCACAAAGAAATTATATTAAATATTAAGTTTTAGGCCATGTCTATTTTACTTTCTGCTATCAAGGATAATTTTAAATTATAGAGACTTGTTATTTATTATTTTTCCCTTTACTTATTCAAAATTATTTATTTATTTTAGACAGAGAGTGAGCAAGCAGGGGGAGGAACGGAGGGAGAAGGAGAGGGAGAATTCTCAAGCAGACTTCCCGCTGAGCATAGAGCTCTACTGAGGCTTGATCCTAGGACCCCAAGACCATGACCTGAGCTGAAATCAAGTCAGATGCTTGACCAACTGGACTACCCATTGCCCCATTATTTTTTCCTTAAATGTTTCTTTCAAACATTACTTGTTTGAATCCTCTATAATAAAATATGAGCCTAGTAAATGAATATTTACTTGTTTTATTATATTTTATAAAAATAATATATTGAAAATAACATTTGATGCTTTTCTCATTTAACCTCACTTTATCCATTCAATTATTTTCAAGCACTGATGTATTTTCCTCATGTTATTAAATATTCTTCAAAATTCAATTTTACTTGCTTGTCATATCTCAACATATAAGGAACAAAATGATAAAATTAATAGTTTTTTTGGCAGCTTCCACATGACCTTTATTAGAAAGACTCAATTTTACACTAAGGAGCCCGATGTGGGACTCCAACCTGGGACTCCATGATCACGCCCTGAGCCCAAGTCAGACGCTCAACCACTGAGCCACCCAGGCGTCACACATTTTCTAAACCTTATAATATTTTTTTTAAAATTTTTATTTATTTATGATAGTCACAGAGAGAGAAAGAGAGAGAGGCAGAGAGACATAGGCAGAGGGAGAAGCAGGCTCCATGCACCGGGAGCCCGATGTGGGATTCGATCCGGGGTCTCCAGGATCGCGCCCTGGGCCAAAGGCAGGCGCCAAACTGCTGCGCCACCCAGGGATCCCTAAACCTTATAATATTTTAAATTAATAACAAATGTACTTATTTTTACATTTTTGTGCTATTTGATTGAACATATCAGTAAAAAAAACAGTGAATATCAGAGTCTCCAAATCCTACAATGTAGTTTAATCTAATTAGCATGACACTAATTATTATTATTATGGATTCTTTTTTGGTACTGAAGCAGCTCAAGATGGACTGGAAATGTTCAAGGATAAGTTAAATAATCATTCAACAGGGTGTTTTAGATGCATCTTTGAAGTTATTTGTAGCCCTCATATTCTAACATCTTATGAAAAAGGGAGAAATAATTTTTGATATCCTTGTTTTGGCCCTTCTCATTATAGCACAACAGTGACTACACTCTCCAGCTGTGTTTGTAGTCTTATTCTTAATTCTGATATTTTCCAAGAGCACTTCTTAAAAATCATGTTCAGATTCATTATTATGTTATATAGAACAAAATGGAAACTCAGCAATTACTTTTCAAATCCTCTCTGCAAATTTAAGCATGTCTTGTACTCAGATTTTTTAGTAGAAATATATAAACTCACTGCCTTTTTTCAGGGACAGCTTTTATACACCTTCCATGAGTCCAGCTCCCAAACATTTAGGCACAAAAATGACAAACACTTCATATTTACTTTCTGGTGGTTCCTCATCACTTTTTGGGAAATTTAATCTAAAGTTGTTTCTTGAATCTGAGAAACACTGGGTGCTAGTGGTTATAATTTTGAGTTAACTTTGGTATACTTTGAAACTCCACATGCTCTTCTGGGTAGGAGTGACTGCAAATGCAAGGTAATATGCAAGGGCATAGAGAATAGCATCCTTTGCTCTTATCATCACCAAGTCTAACATGGGTCAATGAGAGTTCCTATCTTTCATTGAGCTATCAAATAATATTTTCCTGAATTCTTTAACTGAAAGGATGGACAAACATGGCAAGCAAATGCTAGCAACTCTCCTTGACTATGGAAATCAAAATGGTTTGACCTCTCTGTGCAAAGAAATGATTTGCTCTATAAATTTTCATTAATAGAAATGGCATGGCCTTATTGGTGCACAGGGAACAATTAAGTGAACAGTGAAAATGTCCTTAGTAACTATATTAGAACCACTAGTGAATCTACAGTAAATTTAACTTTGGCAAACAAAACAAAATAGAGAAAAACAAAGAAAAAAATTTAACCAGCACCTGTGGGGCAATGTCCCCAGGTAAAAAAATGCAATCATAATAGTATTAGTGGCAGGGAAAAAAAGTCTGATGATAAAATGGCAATCAGATTCTCACTATGTTCTTTTTATATTGTTGAAATGCTGAGGGTCATCTGATGATTTCTGTTGTAGGGCATACTCATATGATCTACTTGTTAGTCTTCCCCATCTATCTGATTATTAGTTCTTAAATGCTTTCTTTTAATCATTAGGAGAATGAAAGGTTTTTTTTTCCTACTCATTTTCTCTCATTTCCCCTTTATTCCCTTTCACTAATTTTTATATTTTTATATTTTTATATTCCCCAAATGAATGAGACCATATAATGTTTGTCCTCTGATTGACTTACTTCACTCAGCGTAATACCCTTCAGGTCCGTCCACGTCGAAGCAAATGGTGGGTATTTGTCGTTTCTAATGGCTGAGTAATATTCCATTGTATACATAGACCACATCTTCTTTATCCATTCATCTTTCGATGGACACCGAGGCACATTCTGCAGTTTGGCTACTGTGGACATTGCTGCTATAAACATCGGGGTGCAGGTGTCCCAGCATGTCACTGCATCTGTATCTTTGGGGTAAATCCCCAGCAGGGCAATTGCTGGGTCGTGGGGCAGATCTATTTTTAACTCTTTAAAGAACCTCCACACAGTTTTCCAGAGTGGCTGCACCAGTTCACATTCCCACCAACAGTGCAGGAGGGTTCCCCTTTCTCCACATCCTCTCCAACATTTGTTGTTTCCTGTCTTGTTAATTTTCCCCATTCCCACTGGTGTGAGGTGGTATCTCATTGTGATTTTGCTTTGTGTTTCTCTGATGGCCAGTGATGCAGAGCATTTTCTCATGTGCTTGTTGGCCAAGGCTAGGTCTTCCCCTGTGAAATTTCTGCTCATGTCTTTTGCCTATTTCATGGATGGATTGTTTGTTTCTTTGCTGTTGAGTTTCATAAGTTCTTTATAGATCTTGGATAGTAGCCCTTTAACAGATGGGTGATTTGCAAATATCTTCTCCCATTCTGTAAGTTGTCTTTGAGTTTTGTTGACTGTGACTGTTTTGTTTTGTTTTTTTTTTTTTTTTTTTTTTTTTTGCTGTGCAGAAGCTTTTTGTCTTGATGAAGTCCCAATAGTTCATTTAGCTTTTGTTTCTCTTGCCTTCATGGATGTATCTTTCAGGAAGTTGCTGTGGCCAAGTTCAAAAACTGTGTTGCCTGTGTTCTCCTCTGGGATTTTGATGGAAACTTGTTTCACATTTAGATCTTTCATCCATTTTGAGTTTGTCTTTGTGTATGGTGTAATAGAATGGTCCAATTGCATTCTTCTGCATATGGATGTCCAATTTTCCCAGCACCATTTATTGAAGAGACTTTTTTCCAGTGGAGAGTCTTTCCTCCTTTGTCGAATATTAGTTGACCATAAAGTTGGAGGTCCACTTCTGGATTCTCTATTATGTTCCACTGATCTATGTGTCTGTTTTTGTGCCAGTACCACACTGTCTTGATGACCACAGATTTGTAGTACAACCCTAAATCTGGCATTGTATTACCTCCAGCTATGGTTTTCTTTTTTAATATTCCCCTGGCTATTCAGGGTCTTTTCTGATTCCACACAAATCTTAAGATAATTTGTTCTAACTCTCTGAAGAAAGTCCATGGTATTTTGATAGGGATTGCATTGAATGTGTAAATTGCCCTGGGTCACATGGATATTTTCACAATATTAATTCTTCACATCCATGAGCATGGAATATTTTTCCATCTCTTTGTGTCTTCCTCAATTTCTTTCAGAAGTGTTCTATAGTTTTTAGGGTAGAGATCCTTTACCTCTTTGATTAGGTTTATTCCTAGGTATCTGATGTTTTTTGTTCCAATTGTAAATGAGATTGACTCCTTCAGTTCTCTTTCTTCAATCTCATTGTTAGTGTATAGAAATGCCACTGACTTCTGGGCATTGATTTTTATTCTGCCAAACTGCCAAATTGCTGGATGAGTTCTAGCAATCTTGGGGTGGAGTCTTTTGAGTTTTCTATGTACAGTATCATTCATCTGTGCAGAGGGAGACTTTGACTTCTTTGCCAATTTGAATGCCATTTATTTTTTTTTGTTGTTGCCTGATTGCTGAAGCTAGGAATACTAGGACTATGTTGAATGGCAGTGGTGAGAGTGGACATCCCTGTCTTGTTCCTGATCTTAGGGGAAAGGCTCCCAGTGTTTACCCATTGAGAATATTTGCTGTGGGCTTTTCATAGATGGCTTTCAAGATGCTGAGGAATGTTCCTTGTATCCCTACACTCTGAAGAGTTTTGATCAGAAATGGATGCTGTATTTTGTCAAATGCTTTTTCTGCATCTATTGAGAGGATCCAATCGTTCTTGTTTTTCCTCTTGCTGATATGATAAACCACATTGATTGCTTTATGTGTGTTGAACCAGCCTTCCATCCAGTGGATAAATCCCACTTGGTCATGGTGAATAATCATCTTAATGTATTGTTGTATCCTATTGGCTAGTATATGGTTGAGAATTTTTGCATCCATGTTCATCAGGGATATTGGTGTATAAAACTCCTTTTAGTGGGGTCTATGTCTGGTTTTGGTATTATGGTGATGCTGGCCTCATAGAACGAGTTTGGAATTATTCCATCTCTATCTTTCTGAAAACCTTTAGTAGAAGAGGTATGGTTTCTTCTTTAAACGTTTGATAGAATTCCCCAGGGAAGCCATCTGGCCCCGGACTTTTGTGTCTTGGGAGGTTTTTGATGACTGCCTCAATTTCCTCCCTGGTTATCAGCCTGTTCAGGTTTTCTATTTCTTCCTGTTCCAGTTTTGGTAGTTTGTGGTTTTCCAGAAATGCATCCATTTCTTCTAGATTGCCTAATTTACTGGTGTAAAGCTGCTAATTCTCAGTTTTTAAGATCTTTTGTATTTCCTTGGTGTTGGTGGTGATCTCTCCTTTCTCATTCATGATTATATTTTACCAATTTGAGTCTTTTCTCTCTTCTTTTTTAATAAGGCTGACTAATGGTTTATCTATCTTATTAATTCTTCCAAAGAACCAACTCCTGGTGTTGTTGATCTGTTCTACAGTTCTTCTGGTCTCCATTTCAATGAGTTCTGCCTGAGTCTTTATTAACTCTCTTCTTCTGTTGGATGTAGGATCTATTTGTTGTTTTTTCTCCAGCTCCTTGAGGTGCAAGGTTAGCTTTTGTATTTGAGTTCTTTTCAGTTTTTGGATGGTTGCTTGTATTACAATATATTTTCCCCTCAGGACTGCTTTTGCTGCATCCCAAAGATTTTGAACGGTTGTATCTTCATTCTCATTAGTTTCCATGAATCTTTTTCATTCTTCTCTAATGTCCTGGTTGACCCTTTCATCTTTTAGCAGGATGGTCCTTAACCTCCACGTGTTTGAAATCCTTCCAAACTTCTTGTGACTTAGTTCTAATTTCAAGGCCTTATGGTCTGAAAATAAACAGGGACGATCCCAATCTTTTGGTATCAGTTAAGACTTGATTTGTGACCCAGTAAGTGGTCTATTCTGGCAAAAGTTCCATGTGCACTTGAGAAGAATGTGTATTCAGTTGTGTTTGGATGTAAAGTTCTGTAAATATTTGTAAAATCCATTTGGTCCAGTATATCATTTAAAGCTCTTGTTTCTTTGGAGATGTTGTGCTTAGAAGATCTGTCGATTGTAGTAAGTGCTACATTCAAGTCACCAAGTATAAGTGTATTATTATCTAAGTATGTCTTAACTTTGGTTATTAATTGATATACTTGGCAGCTCACACCTTAGAGGCATAAATACTCATGATTGTTAGGTCCTCTTGTTGGATAGATACTTTAAGTATGATGTAGTGTCTCTCTTCATCTCTTACTACAGTCTTTGGGATAAACTTTAGTTTATCTGGTATAAGGATGGCTACCGCTGCTTTCTTTTGAGGACAATTTGAATGGTATATGGTTCTCCAACCTTTTATTTTCAGCCTGTAGGTGTCCTTAGGTGTAAAATGAGTCTCTTGTAGACAGCAAATAGATGGGTCTTGCTTTTTTATCCAGTCTGAAACCCTGAGCCTTTTGATGGGGTCATTAAGTCCATTCACATTCAGAGTTACTATTGAAAGATGAATTTAGTGTCATCATGATACCTATTCAGTCCCTGCTTTTGTGGACTGTTTTCTTGGAATTCATCTTTCTTTTACAGAGTCCCCCTTAATATTTCTTGGAGAGCCTGTTTGCTGGTCCCATATTCTTTCAGTTTTTGCCAGTCTTGGAAGATCTTTATCTCTCCTTCTATTCTGAAAGAGAATCTTACTGAATAAAGTATTCTTGGCTGCAGATTCTTCTCATTTAGGACTCTAGATAGATCCTGCCAGCCCATTCTGGCCTGCCAGTTCTTGTGGAGGGGTCTGCTGTTATCCTAATGCTTCTCCCTATAAAAGTTAGAGATTTCTTGTCTGTTGCTTCTTTAAGGATCTTCTCTTTATCTTTGGAATTTGCACGCTTAACTATTAAATGTTGAGGTGTTGAACGGTTTTTAATGATTTTTGGGGGGGGGGTCTCTCTATTTCCTGGATCTGAATGCCTGTTTCCCTTCCCAGGTTAGGAAAGTTTTCATCTATGATTTGTTCAAATACATATTCTGGACCTCTGTTGCTTTTAGCGCCCTGGGAAACCCCAATTATACGTAGGTTTTTCTTCCTCAGGCTGTCACTTATTTCTCTTAATCTATCCTCATCATCTTTTAATTGTTTGTCTCTTTTTTCCTCAGTTTCCCTCTTTGCCATCAACTCGGCTGCCATGTCACTCACTTGTTCTTCCACCTCGTTAACCCTCGTCGTTAGGACTTCTAGTTTGGATTGCATCTCATTCAATTGACTTTTAATTTCTGCCTGATTGGATCTAAATTCTGCAGTCAGGAAGTCTCTTGAGTCCTTTATGCTTTTTCCTAGACCCACCAGTAGCTTTATAATAGTGCTTCTGAATTGGCTTTCTGACATTGAATTGTAATCCAGATTTTGTAGCTCTGTGGGAGAGAGGACTTTTTCTGATTCTTTCTTTTGAGGTGAGCTTTTCCTTCTAGTCATTTTGCTCAGTGCAGAGTGGCCAAAAACAAGTTGTATTGGGAAAAGGAAAAAAGAGAGGAGAGAAAGAAGGAGAGAAAAGATAGAAAGAAAAAAGAAAAAAGGAGGAAAAAAAGAGAAGAAATAGAGAAAGAAAAAGAAAGGGAAAAAAGGTGGGGGAAGCAAACAGAAATCAAAAAGCAAAAAAAAAAAAAAAAAAAAAACACGGGGGAGTATCTTCTGATTCTGTATACTTTAAGTCCCTTGACTTCCCCTGGAACTTGTCCGTCTGGTTGGTTTCTGGGTGAGGGGCCTGTTGTGCTGACTTTCAAGTGTTAGCACTTGGGGGGCTGCTCTGCCCCCTGCCTGGTGCAGGGCTCAGTGGGGGGTTGTTTACCCCCTGAGGCCCCAGGAGGAACAACCCCAGTGGCCGCGGCCAGCTCTGCAGCCCTAGAGTCAGCTCCCACAGTAACTAGGGAGCTCTCGGTCTGCAGGGCCTGGAGGCCCCGGGGCGGGGCCGCTGATCTGCTCAGCTCAGGGCAGGAGTGTCCTTGTGGTCCTGTTCGCTCCCGTCCTCTGCCTGTCCCGGGGAGGCACTTGGGGAGCTGCTCTGCACTTGGGGAGCTGCTCTGCCCCCTCCCTGGTGCAGGGCTCAGTGGGGGTTGTTTACCCCATGAGGCCCCAGGAGGAACAACCCCAGTGGCTATGGCAGCTCTGGAAACCTGGATTCAGCTCCCGCAGGAACTCCGGAGCTCTCCGTCTGCAGGGCCTGGAGGCTTTGGGGCTGGCCGCTGATCTGCTCAGCTCCGGGCAGGAGCGTCCTTGCTGTCCTGGGCCGTCCCGGCCTCTGCCTGTCCCGGGGGGAGGCCGGATCCTGGGCTGTGTCCCGGCGCCCTGTGCTCCTGGGCCTGCACTGTTGGATTTGCGCTCCCGGCCCCGCAGCCCCCTCCGCGGAGCCACCACCCGAGCCCCTCTGAGCTGCTCCGGGTCCCGCTGTGCGCGCTGCAGCCCTTAGGGAGCTCCGCGCAGTCTCCCCGGGGCGCAGGTGTCTGTTACTGTCCCAGGGAGCCCCAGGGCATCCCCGCCCTCCTGGGTCCTGCTCCAACTCCCTGCGAGCCCCTTTCTGCCCGGGAAGGTTGGTGCAGCTCCTGCTTCTCCGGGACGAGGCTCTCCTGTCCTGGGGACATTCGCCCGGGCCTTAGCCCGGCTCCTCGCGGGGCCCCTCCCCCTGGCCTTAGCCCGGCTCCTCGCGGGGACCCTCCCCCTTGGATGCCTTTCGTTTCTTTATTTCTTCCCCCACCCGGTCTTCCTACCTTGATAGAAGCGCGAACTCTTCTCACTGTAGCATTCCAGCTGTTCTCTCTTTTTTTTTTTTAATTTTTTTACTTTTTTTTTTTTTTCTGTTCTCTCTTTAAGTCTCAGGCCAAATTCATAGATTTTCAGGATAATTTTAAGGTTATCTAGGTAATTTGGTGGGGACAGGTTGTTTGGGGACCCTACTCTTCTGCCATCTTGCCCCTCTTCCAAGGTGCGTATTTTTCATAATTTTTCTACAAAAATACAATGAAGTACATAAATTGGATAAAGCAAGAAGTACTGATTTTACCATTTTTCAATGATGTGAGTAATTGCATGAAAATTTCTAAACATCAACTGCAATATTTCAGATAAGACAACCAATAAATAAGACAGAACATGCAAATACATATTATAATCAAATGCAAACAAGACAGACAAAAGAAATTAAGATGAGCATGGATTATAGAATATATTTTACAATTGTATCAATGGTGGTGATATTGATAATCATGAATTATACATTCCATCTCCTCCCTTTAATACTCTTGCCACCTAAATATCTTTAAAAGAAGAAAAGGAGAGAGAGAAAGAAATGAATCACACAGTGATCACCAAGTTTGTCCTGCTAGGCCTTTCTGATGATCCTGACCTTCAGATTGTGATTTTCCTCTTCTTATTAGTCACATACTTACTAAGTGTCACTGGAAACCTGACTATCATCACCCTAACCTTGGTGGACTCTCATCTACAGACGCCAATGTATTTCTTCCTCCGAAACTTCTCTTTCTTAGAAATCTTATTTACAACTGTATGTATTCCTAGATTTCTGGGGGCAATTATCACCAGGGATAAGACTATTTCCTATAACGACTCTGCAGTCCAGCTGTTTTTCTTTATTTTAATGGGGGTGATGGAATTTTACATTCTCACTGCCATGTCTTATGACGGCTATGTTGCCATCTGCAAGCCCCTTCATTACACCACCATCATGATCAGGAAGGTCTGCACTCTACTTGTGCTCTGTGCATGGCTCGGTGGGTTCTTGACCATTTTCCCACCCCTTATGCTGAATTACTCCAGCTGAATTACTGTGCTTCCAATGTCATTGACCACTTTGCATGTGACTATTTTCCCCTTTTACAACTGTCTTGTTCAGATACGTGGCTCCTAGAGGTAATTGGTTTCTACTTTGATTTAGTTGCCTTGCTATTCACTTTGGCCTTGGTGATTTTATCTTATCTGTATATAATCAGAACTATTTTGAGAATCCCATCTGCCAGTCAGAGAAAAAAGGCTTTCTCCACATGTTCTTCTCATATGATTGTCATTTCCATTTCTTATGGGAGCTGTATATTTATGTATGCTAATCCCTCTGCAAAAGAAAGGGCATCATTGACCAAAGGAGTAGCTATTCTCAATACTTCTGTTGCCCCCATGCTGAACCCTTTTATTTACACTCTGAGAAACCAGGAAGTAAAACAAGCTTTCAAAGATATGGTCCATAAAGTAGTATTTTCTTCAAGTAAATGAAACATTTCTTCTGGCAAAAAAAAAAAGACACTCTAAAGAGTAACTAGGTAAAATCTTGACATTCCTAAATATCTAAGTTGGTATGCTTCTTCTTCTAGTCTCTTATATGCCACTTTGTAATTATTTAATAGGTGCCCACCCATTTTTTCTACTTCCATACCGTGTTTCTCCAATACATGTTTATTGACATATTGTAAAGTATGGAAAGCTTTATTTCTCCTACAAAGTTTTATGGAAATGAAATGTATTTCTATAAGGCATACTGGATAGCACAATGTAAAAAATAGTGTTAATTTTGTTAATAAAAGTCTCTAAAGTCTCTTATAGTTTCAAAATTCATGTGTGATTTCTTGTGAATTTTCCAGATGTTTTTGGTGATCTCTTAACATTTAAAAAATCTATACTCCCTATACTATTGTATATTAAATTCAGTCCTTAGAAATCCTAAGTCATTGTGAATTACACTTTAAGTACAGAGCATAATATATTTTGCGAAATTTAGTGCATATTACGAGGTAAATATCGATCATGATATTGAGTACTATTTATAGAATTTCTATTTCTCTCTCATTTTTGAAAAAATATTGATATCTGTTAAAGATTTGAAGCAAATGCAATAAAACTAAAACACCTGTCACTTTTCTAATTTTTGAGCCCCTGTATGACAGTTATTTTGAGTAATTTGTCAGATGTATCTATATTTCTCTAGAGTCTGCTAATGAAGATTTTGTTTCTTTGGACCATTTTCCTCTGCTTCTTGACATTCCTTGTATCTTTATGTTGATATGTATGCATTTGAAAAAACAACCTTGTCTCACAGTCTTGTAAAACTGGATTTGTGCAGAGGAAGACCATCACCTCTGAGTCCGGCTTCAGTCCACAAAATTCTGGGGACCTCTTGAACCTTTTGCAAGAATATATCTTCTCAGACTTCCATGTGAATATTCTCAATGACAAGATTTTGCCTTCTTTTGGTTTCTCTGATGGAGTTTGTAATCTCTTGCTTGTTCTTTGTCTGTGTTAACTCATGTCCTTGAAGTAACAGCTCACCATCCAGATTTTTTTTCTCATCAGCCCACAGTCACCTAGAGTTTGTCAGTTGCCCTAAGTGAACAAACAAATGTGTTTCTCTTCCCTATTCCTTCTGCAATGCTCTTTCTTACTCTATGTAGATATGACTTTGTGAACTGTACTATTTTGCTTCTCTTTAAAGCATTTCTTTTCACATTTCCTTCAAACCTGGGATACTGACAACACATATACTTAATTTCTGTTTTGTCTAAAGAATTCTTTACTTCTTCTGGTTTTTTTTTTTTTTTTTTTTTTGGATTTTCAACCCTCTGTTTATCTTTCCCTTCTGTTTTTGCATTCTGTCTACTTTCTTCACTAGAGCCCTTATCATATTAATCATAATTGTTTCAAATGTCCAGTCTCATCATTTTCACACCTCTGCCATGTCTGGTTCTCTGCCTCTTCAAAAAGAGTGTTTTTTTCCCTTTTTTATGCCCATACAGTTTTCTTGACACCCACATGTGATGCTCTGGTAAAAAGAACCACAGCAAGTATGCCTTTGGAAATGTGGTAGTCAGGCATGGGGGGAGGTGAAGCATTCTCTAGTCCTAAGGTCAGCGCTCAGTTTCTTAGTGAGCTTGGGCCTCTGGGAGGTGAACTTCATTAATTGTTTCTCAGTTTTTTCTCCCCACTTAAGCAGAACAGGAAGGTTAGTGTGAGCTGGAGTCAGGTATTTTCCTTCTCCCACATGGAAGGCTAGAAGATTCTGGAGTTGGGTATTTCCTTGTCCAAGGTCAGCTCAGCTCTGATAGTGTCCCAACAGGTTAGGCTCTGGTCATCTAGGTTCCTGTGAGGGCTGGATCTCTTAAGAATACAGCATTCTCATGTATTTCAAAATGGTCCCTTTTTCTCTCCCCTGACAGAAACATGAGGTGATTTTTCTCTGACACTCCACCTCTGAATCCTGTTGAGCTCTTAGAAGCAAATATCATGATGTGGACTCCCTGAGTTTCCCCACTTAGCCTCACAAACCATACATTTTACTTCAGGTTTTCTTCCTCTGGCACCAGACCCTAGGGCATTTTCTACTTATGAGCCTCTGCTCTCTTAAACCTTCACTTTTTGTACTTAGTTGTCTGATTTTCAATCATGAGGGCAGTGATTTTTCTGCTCAAAGGATCCAAAAAGGGGGATCCCTGGGTGGCGCAGCAGTTTAGCACCTGCCTTTGGCCCAGGGCACGATCCTGGAGACCCGGGATCGAATCCCACATCGGGCTCCCGGTGCATGGAGCCTGCTTCTCCCTCTGCCTGTGTCTCTGCCTCTCTCTCTCACTGTGTGCCTATCATTAATAAGTAAAATAAAATTTTAAAAAAATTAAAAAAATAGGATCCAAAAAGAGTTGATTTTCAGGCTGTTTATCTTTTCTTTTCTTTTTTTTTTTTATTGGTAGACCCAAGTGGTGACTTGTGACTTCTTACATGCAGAGCTGGAAACCAAAGGTGTCACACGTCTCATAACACATTATTTTTCTGTTTTACCTCACATTTCTTTTTTTTCCTTTTTTTATAAATTATTTTTTATTGGTGTTCAATTTGCCAACATATAGAATAACACCCAGTGCTCATCCCATCAAGTGCCCCCCTCAGTGCCCATCACATTTCTATATGTCCTTTGCATGGGTATTCATCTGTCTCAAGAAACTCCTTCTTATGGAGACAGAGGGCTTCACTATTATGTTTTCTTTAATTATTTTTTAAAAATGGCAAATTCACTGATAATACTTATTAGAAAAGAAGAAAGGCCTTTAACAATTTTCCAATCTTGCAACATGACTAAATAGCAATATTTGAATTTGAACCTATCTGTTTTGGATCTAAGACTGTATTTTAAAAAATTCCTTATGATATACTACATCCCACTGATATTCTTATATATTATAGGTACTTACATATTAGACTAAAAATATCTTTTAAGCCCCAAAGTAACAAAATTTCGTATACTTGAAACTTTAATAGAAATTAAAGATACCTGTTAAAATAGCTCTTTTCATAGATACACTGACTATACTGATTAGCTGTGATATGAACAATTAGATCAATATCAAACAATTTTATTAAATACTATGGTTGAATCAGAATAACTTAGAATATTTAACAAGCAAAGAGTCACTATTTTTGGACAACTTTTGATGAACATGTGATCCAAGAGAAAAATTAGAAAATGTTGAATGTAAACTTTTGTATAAATTCATATCCAAAAAATGGCTAAAGAATAATGAGATCAGTAGTATATATGACTTGATATAATTGTGTAATATTCCTCATTAGAAAATGGCTTGGTGTAGTAAAAAAAGTTCTGAGCTGAGAGTCAGGTATTTTATTTATATCTTTCAGAACATTGCCTGCTCTTTTTAAAAAAAGATTTCATTTATTTATTTAAAGAGAAAGAGAGGGATCCCTGGGTAGCGCAGCGGTTTGGCGCCTGCCTTTGGCCCAGGGCGCGATCCTGGAGACCCGGGATCGAATCCCACATCGGGCTCCCGGTGCATGGAGCCTGCTTCTCCCTCTGCCTATGTCTCTGCCTCTCTCTCTCTCTGATGACTATCATAAAAGAAAAAAAAATAAAGAGAAAGAGAGAGTGACAGAGAGACAGAGAGAGCATGAGTAGGGCGGGCAACAGAGGAAGAGGCTTAAGAATCCCAAGCAGAATCCACGCTGAGCACAGAAGCTGAGGCAGGCTTCCATCCCAGGACCATGAGATCATGACCTGAGCCAAAATTAAGAGTTGGACACTAATTGACTGAGCTGCCCAGGCACCCCAGGACTTTGCCAATTATTATGTGACATTTTTCATGTCCTTTTCTCTCCTTGGCTTGCCCTTGAGTTTTGATACTTGCATGACAGTGGGAATCATATCTATCTTTTTCCATTTTATCCTCAGTGCTTTGTATACTATTTAAAGATAGTAGGTCCTTGAAAGATATTTGTTGAAGGAAAAAATAGTGATTGAGTCAACAGACTTCTTTTCTTGTCATTTCTTAAATGAGATAGAAAGAAATTGGATTTGTAAAATCTTGCCAAGTTCCTAGATATACTTCCATTAATTATGAGGTTAAACCCAGCACATCTTTTAAATGGAAAGGGACCTTCTGATTAGTAGATGATTTTCAAGAATTAGCACCATTACCATTATGGGAGAATGACTTCAAGTGATTCTTGGAAAAGATTGAAAAGTTCAATAAGTATCTAATCTGTATTTTTTTGGTGACTTGCAATGGGAAATCCATGAGCACTGAACTCTATCTCATTCTTTTTAATATTCTGTATTCGGTGTTTTTGAATTATTTATTTGACAATTAATGGTTTATAAAATCATTTTTATGGAAACATTTTAGTATATGATAAAATTGAAATGTTTTCATATAAGATTAAGTTGTTCCAGTATTTTACTCAGCAAGACAAGAAATGGGGCATCTATTTTTCAGAGAAATCTTGATTTAGGATAGTCAGGAGACCTCTCCCAAAGGCTTTGCACATTTAGTTATTTTTTCATTTAGACAGTCTGCAAAATATTCCATGTGCTTCTGGTTTATTTTTTATGCCCTTTCTATTTCTTTGGGTGATATCCCAAAAGTTTCCTGTTCCAATATTGATGCAAATTCATATAGTCCTTATGTACTTTCCTCCAGGCCCTCGTTGGCACGTTTTATTCACTGGAGTATTTGTCGTGAGACATGGGCTTATACGGTAGATAAAACATGTGCCTTATGCAGGGGAAAATTCATAGACTCCTTGTCCAGAAAGGCTTAAAGTAACTCCAGTTCAAACTTCTCTTCACTATCGTTGCTCCCATAGCTACCATGGAAAATGTGTAATAGGATATCAGCTATAGAAATAAAGTAATTCCAAATGTACTGAGAATGATTCTTAGGAATACTGAATCTCTTAACCTAAAACTGAAATAGTTGTCAATGTGCTTTTTGTATCATTTCAACCAGCTGATGCAGTGCATTTGTATGACAGAGGTAAGATTATAAAACCAAAACCAATGAAAAATTTCCTTTTCTTAGCACTGATTCATTAGTTCTTAACTTTTCATTAGCTATTATAGAATAATTTAGGGTTGCTATTTCTTTCCACGTATACCTAGTGTTATGAAGAATGAACATGTTACATTTCCTGTTTTTCATAATAATTTATTCCTTTATTAATTTTCAGAAAATTATTTTCTCTGAGTTTGATCTCCCCCACAGTATATAGGTTTCCTAAGTAGCCCATGCTTCATTTCCTGGCAGAAAATTAGACTTTCAGTTCTACCATTTAGTAGCTATATGATCTTGTTTATGTCATGTAACCTCTCTCATTGCCAGTTTCTTCAAATTAACATAGGGTCATCAAAAAAAGGTAGAGATAAGGGCATGATTTTTGTTATTTTGCAGTGGGGCTATATTCCTCAAATGTGATCATTTATTTTATTTTTGGGAATAATCAAGATAGTAGTTAGTAACTGCTGTCTAAAAATATATGCTATAATATTGTTGTATAGTTTAATTTTACTTATAATTATATTAGCCCTAAATAACTCCATGATATACTATTTTCATCTTAAAATAATAAAAAAAAACAAATTAAAAGTCAGAGAGATTAAGAAACTTGTATAGGGACGCCTGAATGGCTCAGTGGTTGAGCATCGATCGAGTCCCACATCAACGTCCCTGCAGGGAGCCTGTTTCTCCCTCCCTGTGTCTCTGTCTCTCTGTGTATCTCTCATGAATAAATGGATAAAATCTTTTAAAAAACCCAAAACTTGTATAAAGTCATAATACTATAATGTGGCTAAGTTATATTTTTTAAAAAGATTTTTTTTTTATTTTAGAGAGAGAGGAAGAGAACAATGGGGAGGGGCAGAGGGAGAGGGAGAGACAATTTCAGACAGACTCTGTACTGAGTGCAGAGTCTAAGGCAGGGCTTGATCTCACAAGCCTGAGATCACAACCTGAACGGAAACCAAGAGCTCACATGCACTGTGCCACACAGGCACCCCTACGTTGCATTTTTAATCCATTTCTCTTTGAATTCAAAGCCCACAAGTTGCCCCAATAATACCACACATTATAAAATAAGTTCTGATGCCATGCATTTTATAAAAATTCCTTTCCTTTGTTTTAAGTTGAAAGTTACCTGCAAATATAGATATATAGTTAACAAACTGAGATAATCAGAATATAAGGAGAACATCTTTATGAAAACCTACAGATTATGATGTGATTTAAGTGATTACTGTTTTTCCTTCATTATTCCTATTCATACCAGTTGGTGCTCTGATCTGACTTGGAATTCAAATTCATTTTCTAATAGGAAAAAAAGCAAAGGTCATTTATTTTTTTTCAGAGGCCTCAGGTAAACTGCATTCTGAACTAATTTTAAGAATACTCTAAGGCATTGCTAAGGTAATAATCTGAAAAAATCTACATTGGTTCTTAGGAGATTTTTTTATATTCAATCACTATGAAGTTCTTACATGAGATTAAATGTCACCAAACATTTTTTCATCATAAACAGAATGCGTCATTCCATGGGGAAAAATAGTACTTGGTACAAACCAAATAATTAATGAAGATATCAAATTAAATCAGAATTTTGCTCTCTTTTCTGACAAATTAGCCTAACATATAGACCTAACCTCAAGAAAAAGATTATCAAGTGAGAGAGAAAGATAGAGAATTGGAAAACTGTGTGTTAATGTTGTGGGTGCAAATTATCTTGAGGACATATGTGTTCACAACTATTTTTAGGACTTTTAACTTGAGATCTCAGCACACATAGCAAATGCAGAATGATAAAGTTAGTTTCCAATTATATTGCAGAATTTAGGGAGATTCTTAACATTACTCCAATTATTTTTTAAAAAATAAGGAAAAGCAATTTTCTTAATCCTTAATAGATCTTCTTAAACTGTTGCACTTTAAATTGGATGATTCAGAGAATGAAATTGTTCTTTTCTCTACAAGGCCATCCACTCTTAAAATTTATATGAAATGGCAGAAGTGTCCTAAAAGGCATTTATTTAAATAAGTGTAATAACTAGTTGGTGCTTATTATTTCATTCACATATCAGCTATTTCATTTAACACAATAGCAAGTATTCATTCATGAAATAGATAAATTCACTTTCACTTAACCACACAGGTAATTCAACAATAAGATATCCAGGATGGGTTAGCCTTCACTGAAACAAAAAGGGGTAGGGGCCACATTAAACTTGCAACCATAGCTTACATGTTATTGAAAAAAAAAGAAATGTGGGTGAGTAGTTAGGAGGGAAAGCCTAAAATTATATTTTAAAGTCTCAGATATATATTTCATTTTTCTACTGAAAACATCACAGAAATTGTTGAGAGATCAGAGCCTACACACAGCTGTTAATTATAGAGGGTTATTTATTGAGAACAATGACTCTTATGATCGAAATATCCATCATACACTTGAATTGCCATAAGTTTCTTTACAAAATATGTCATTGTAATGTCTGATTTCTCTTGTAAGAGCTCTTCAGCCTGTTTCCTCCAGTCCCTTAGAAATAGCAAGAGAAATGTTTGTTTCTTGTGAATCTCACATGCTTCCCCAGTAGTGTTAGAACTATCCATCTTAGCTGGAATTTGCCTAAACTTAATCGACAACAATATTTTTTGCTAAACAGTAAAGTGAGTGAAAAGAAGGCTCAGGCATGTAAGAGAAAAAAACTTAAATTTCACAGTGTTATAATGCATTATGTGCTACAAATCAGCAATTCTACATCTTAAAACTAAATATTCTATTGCAAAACTTCTCTCATGACTCTGAATTCAAAAATTTACTATTTAATGAGAATGCACAGAATAAAGGATCAGATAACAGACTGGTTTAATTTGTTGAAGGAACTTTTAGCTTCACTTTAAAATATATTGTTGTTATTATTATTATTATTCATGAAGAGAAAATAAATGGATTTCATGTGCTGTTTCATTGATTTCTCCAGGGTGTTGACAAAATAGAGCTTCTATAAGTGAATGCTGATATAAATAAAAGGAAAAATATAAAAATGTAATATAGGATAGAAAATAGAATACAAACAATATTTAGATGCAAAAAAACTTTGAAGGAAAAAACGTTCTGTAAAAAACAATGTTTATTTTAGATATTCATACAATTTTACTTCCTTAGCCCATGAAATATACAGATCCATTGTATTAAATCTCTGCTCTGGCTTTTCATATTCTGTACTCCCTAGTACCTGACGACATTTTGTCAATGAATTCATTGTCTGTGGCTTGGGACGAGGAGTAGGTGGTTGAAAGGAGAATATGAGGCAGAGTGAAAACAGAAATCTGTCACATTGTTAAAGATTTAACTTCAGTGACTTTCAAAATTTGGAGACCTCACCATTTGAGTGATCTTTTTCCTGACAGATCTGTCTTTTTTATATTACACTAGTGTAGTAAATGATAACACAAGAAATTAGGCAACAGAAATAAGGAAATAGGACACTTTTATTGTCGTTGGAAAAAGGACAAGTAGTTTCCCATTAAGAAGTGAACTCCTAGAAGAAGTGAATTTAGGGTACGTGATTTGGATAAAGTTTTTAAAAAAACTTTTTAGATTCAATTTCCATTCTGTGAAATAAGGATTTTATGGAGAAACATTCTCTGTAAAACAGTACTACATATGGTAAGAACTTACTTTAAAACATTTTACCTGCTTTTATTGAGTTGTCTTAAAGACATCCTAAATTAAATCAGTAGGGCATAATATGTTTATTTCTAGAGACAAATTCCAGAACAATCCATGGATTATCCTCTTTTCTACAATCTACTTGTTTTTTTCCCCCTCTAGATTACAAAAGAAAAGGAAAAAAAATGAGAAACCACACAGAAATAACAGATTTTATTCTCCTGGGATTGTCAGATGACCCACAGCTTCAGGAGGTGATCTTTGTCTTTCTGCTTATCACCTACATGCTCAGCATCACTGGGAACCTGACCATTATCACCCTCACCCTGCTGGATTCCCACCTCCAGACCCCCATGTATTTCTTCCTCAGAAACTTCTCCTTACTTGAGATTTCATTCACAACTGTGAGCATACCCAAGTTCCTGAGCACCCTGATTACAGGAGATAAAAACATTTCCTTTAATGATTGCATGGCTCAGTTCTTTTTTTTCATCTTATTGGGAGTCACTGAATTTTGCCTTCTGGCTGCCATGTCCTATGACCGATACATTGCCATCTGCAAACCTCTGCATTACATGACCATCATGAATCCCAGAGTCTGCATACTCCTTGTCTTTGCTTCTTGGTCGGCTTCATTCTTAATCATATTCCCATTACTCATGCTGTTCATACAGCTTGATTATTGTAAGTCCAATGTTATAGACCATTTTACCTGTGACTATTTCCCCTTACTACATCTTTCTTGTTCAGACACTAGATTCTTAGAGATAGTGGGTTTTTCCTGTGCTGTTTTTACGTTAATGTTCACATTGGCATTAATAATTCTGTCCTACATATATATCCTCAGAACAATTTTGAGGATTCCTTCTACTAGTCAGAGGACAAAGGCCTTTTCCACCTGTTCTTCCCACATGATTGTCATCTCCATCTCCTATGGCAGCTGCATTTTCATGTATATTAACCCAGCAGCAAAAGACAGAGTGTCTCTGAGCAAGGGAGTTGCTGTGCTAAACACCTCGGTAGCCCCCATGCTGAACCCCTTTATTTACAGCCTAAGGAACCAGCAAGTCAAGCGAGCCTTCCTGGACAGGGCAAAGAAGATTGTATTTTTCTCAAGCAAATGAAAAAATAAAAGCGCTGTCATAAATTAGAGGCATAATGAAGAGCAAGTAAATAAAAACCATAGTTCTCAAAAGTCTAATACCCACATAGCCTCACTAGAGTTCTATTTCATTGCTTATATTTCTATTGCCAGCAGTTTGTTGAGGATATTTGAATACATATATATATTTTCCATTTAAATTCCACTCCCTTTTCATTGCATTTCCCTTCCTTTAAACTAGTCTTTCCACTCTATAACTATGAGACTGGCCTCATTTCCTTCTTTTAACTATTTTTAAATTTCAATTTTTCCACAATAATCTTAGAAAACAGAAATCTTAGAAATCTTAGGAAAAGAACAAGAATACAAGAGAAAATGTTTTATGATTTAATCAGGAAAACACTTTCTAGAAATTCAGAAAATATTGTCATGTTTAATATTATTTTTAATTTACTCTACAAGGACCATAAATATGCTTGACAGTCTTATTGGGAGATTACAGGCACTATCTTCTCCATATTGTAGCACACTTAGTAACTATATAAAAACAGTACAACTGAAGGAATGATGTAATTATACATATTTTTTGAGAGATCAAGAAGCATCTCTCATTAACCAGTTTAAAATTTTCTGTGCCATATAATTTCTCAACTTAAAACACAAGTATGAAGACACAGTTACTTAGGGAAAGCTTGAAGTAGTCCTTATTTCTTCAACTCCATAATTACCACATATACCATACCAGTTCTTTAAAAAAGCCTGAAGAAATAAAACACATACAATAATGTACATAACACTGAGCTAGCTTTTAAAAGTGTTCAAATAAAATGTGCATTTTATCACAACTAGACATTGTGTATGACAAAGAAATAATTGAACGTTTTCTAAAGCATTTGGCATTCATTTTGTTTTATTTTACATTAGGCCTTTTGACAACTATGTAAGAATCAATTTATTTGATGTGTACTGACTTTTCATGAAGTTAATGATAACACTTTTTGTTAAGGTTTACATGTTGAGCTTTCTTTTTTTAAAGATTTTTAATTTATTTATTCATTCATAAGACAGAGAGAGAGAGAGAGAGAGAGAGAGGCAGAGACACAGGCAGAGGGAGAAGCAGGCTCCACACAGGGAGCCCAACGTGGGACTCTATCCTGGGTCTCCAGTATCAGGCCCTGGGCTGAAGGCGGCGCTAAACCGCTGAGCCACCTGGGCTGCCCCATGTTGATCTTTCTAATGATAGGAATTCCTATGATGCAAAACCTTTTTTTTCCACCCAAAAAGATTCCTATAATTATTTGGGTTACACCTAGTAATATATGAGGTGCCAACATCATCTGTCAACTGATACACTTCTGATATTATAAATTCAAATAGAATAATAGCTCAGTTTGATGATGGTAATCAGTAAATGGGAGGTCAGCCAGACATTTTGTGGGAGGCTTACCTAGAGAGGATAATATACCACTGAAAATAATTAGCAATACACACTGGAATTATTAAAAAATATGATGTGAGTTCAGGATTTAGAGAAAATCTTTATTTTATTTTATTTTATTTATTTTTGCAAATTTTTTATTGGAGTCTTATTTGCCAACATGTAGTATAACACAAAAGTTCCTGTCAAGTTCCCCCCTCAGCGCCCGTCACCCTGTCATCCCATCCCTCCACCCACCTCACCTTCTACTACCCCTTGTTCTTTTCCCAGAGTTAGGAGTCGATTTAGAGAAAATCTTAATATATTTGGATCCCCTAACAATTTGATTTAATAAACTTTTAAAATTATGAACATGTTACAGCAAAACTTTATTTGTAACTGAAACCTGTCCTCCACTGTCTGAGGAGAGTGAAACCTGGTAGCCTGAACAATAGTTCATTGACCTAAAACATAGGCACTCATCAACCTCAGAATACATGGAGGTAATTGGCACATTATTAAAAAATCAGATGTCCTACTAGCTTGTGGATAAGAGGCTAACAGTTGTAATTAGTCTTCATCAAAATTAAATTATTAGGAGGCCTAGAGAAAAGCTAGAGAGCTATTAGGAACTAGGAATAAAACAGTAAAGGTAGAAAGAAAGTGAGAGAGTGATCAAGGAGGAAAGAGACAATTCAGCATCTAGAAGTTTGAGGAAAGATATGGAGAAGAAACATGTCTAATAAGATATTTCAAAAAACAAACAAACAAACAAACAAAGCTATTTCAAATGAAGTGCAGTGCTTTGTGAGATAGAACCTCATTTCTTTTCCTGTAAGTAAATCAATAAAGATTTTGTTGCTCACAAATACACAAGTGATAGACACCAGATAGACACTTAACTAACTTCTTTCTGTCCCAGACTCTTTCTTTACCTGAATAGCACTGACCTTAGAGGGTTTTGTATTGTTGGCTTGCTTGAAAAAAAATGAGGTAATATGTATATGGTTAGTGCCTGGTAATCAAGAAAAGCTCAGAATAAAATATGAAAAGATTCACTATTTGGATACAAAAATAAAGGCAAAGGAATAGAATTTTCCTAAGTAGAAAATTAGTTTTACTATCTCTACTGAAATAGTGAATAAATATTTTCAATGCTTATTTTAATGTGTATCAGTTATACATTCAACATGGTGTCTATGTATTGTCCCATGTGTGAGCTAGTGGTTTGTTCATCCTTTCCCACTTCTTTCTTTTGTCCCATTATCTAATATTCTCATTTTTCACTACTGCAAATAATCTGCATTTCTGGCATTAAATGCACACATGTTTTATGTCCACATTTATAACTGTGAGGAAAATAAAGATAATTTGTTAAATGTAACATTATATTACATATTTATGTACATATAGATTCATATATACCTCTATACTATATTATTCTTCTAGTAATAAAAGTGACACCTCTCATTGACGGAACTGTGGAAATAAACTAGTTAAAAATATCCAATGCCAGACTTCCAGATATTTATTTTATTGATTCACAAAAATTCTCAATATGAGAAAATGTCATATGCACAAATATAAATACAGGTATAAACCTTCTCATCAGTCTTTAATAGGTTGTCCATTTCAGAAGACAATCAAGTCATACTAGAAATCCACAGTAGTGTTTTCCACCATTTCATTCTGGTAAAGAATTCTTCCTAGATTGCCAACATTCAAAGGATATAAGTATGCTAATTCTACTGAGACAAGTCCAGTTTCCGGGAGAAAAATGGATTCCTTGTATAATCACAGAAGACTGAAATTCTAAATCAAACTTTCATACACTCAATATCACATTGTTTGTATATTTGCCTATTTACCTCAATATTTTTGCTTCTTATACTTTTTAATCAATATTTGTAAAAATGATTCACCTTTATCTTTAATTATTCCTCTTCTTGGTACTCTATTTACTTAATGAATTCCCCTGGGCCAACAACAACAAAAAAGACACAGATAAAGTAAGTCCAGTTCCATTTGTGTAGCATACATAGAGAAGAACATTCCTTATCTTCTATTTTTCAAAGCAGCATTTGCAGGGAAATATAACAGCCCCTGAACCTAAGGAAAATACTACTCATATTTTGTAGATATATACTCATAGAATCACAGAATATTGATTTTAAATGTTTGCATGAATAGAAAGAAAAATGATTTAATATAGAAATATTTTGTATTATATGAAAAGAGGCAATGGAAAAATACTAGTCAATCCAGATATAACTGAATTTATACATGGAGTTTGAATAAGAGATGAAAAGCAAGAATGAGTTGTATTATAAAAAAAAGTCAGAATTTCACTTTTCAAAAAAAAGTCAGTATCAGGAATGAAGGATATTGTGAGTCAAAGAGAAGTATAATCCCAAAGAACCAAGAAAAAGTTAAGTCAACACACTTGTTCTGAGAGCAAAATAAAAATCAAATATTTTGCTAACTTGATTTACCAGTTCTGAAATTATGTAAATTTAGGCAAATCAGATGATAAAATTTGAGACTAAATCATCAAGAAGAATCAGGAAGTAAGTAAATTTTTTATTCTTCAATATAATATATATATTCAGTTTATTCAAATATTTTTAAAAACCATGTTTATACATGTTTATGGACTTACAACCCCTTCAGCATTGAAAATTAAATAATTGTTTACTACCAAGAGACTATTAATGAAATCCTAAAGCAGGAACACAGAAATAAATCTTGGATTGTTCATTTTTTCTTTTTTTTTCTTTTTTTTAAATTTTATTATTTATTCATGATAGTCACAGAGAGAGAGAGAGAGAGAGGCAGAGACATAGGCAGAGGGAGAAGCAGGCTCCATGCAGGAAGCCTGACGTGGGATTCGATCCCGGGTCTCCAGGATTGCGCCCTGGGCCAAAGGCAGGTGCTAAACCGCTGTGCCACCCAGGGATCCCTGTTCATTTTTCTAATTTGAAATTATATTCTATTATAGATAGGATTATTTTTTAAATTCCCTATTGGAAGGATATCTGCTTTCCAGTAAATGTTATTTTGGCCATCTACTTATTGATTTTCCATAGCAATATTGTAAAGAAAGAGAGAAAGGAAGAAAGGTATGCATTGTATGAATTAAAGTATTTTTAGGCAATTATTTAATTTAGTAATAGAAGATTACCTTCTTGTTCTTCTGCCTTTTTATCAGAAAAAGGAAAAAATTATGAGAGTGATAGCATCGATCAAATCTTTTAGAAAGTGATTCATGAGAGAATGCCAGTAAAACATTGCCATAAACATGCATGTTCCACAGTGAGATGATTACTGTGGTGTCTAATTGTTTAACCTTGTGAAAGTTGCCTAAAATATGTGGGCCTCAAAATACAGAATGTGTAGATGGGCCTAAACAACCCCTGTAAGATTTCAAATGCTTTATTTAGATTATTCATAATCCAGACTAGTTTTTATAACTGGGGGAAATAAAAAATCAATTAAAATATTTTCATTTTTTTATAAAAGGAGCTAAATATTGTAAAGAATAATTAGAGGCTTGATTTTAAAGAAACACTAGAAGAAATAGCTTCCACTTAAATGTCAGCACAAGATATATTTTTATCCATGGCCCATGATAGTGTATTTTCAGCAAAAAGAGATCAATATTTAACTTCAGATAATACTAAATGTGAGATCCAGTAGAAATTGGACAGTTGCTGAAGGAAAACATTTGTTTTTGGATTTCATAGATTACTCATCACTGTGGATATTTTTAAGATTCTATACTCTAACCTCAATACTGTTTTAACTTTTTATGTCCTATAGGGCACATACATTTTCCATTCTAAAGGGGGGGAAGAAAGGATCCGCAATGAAAAACCACACAGTACCCACAGAGTTCATTCTTCTAGGGCTATCAGATGACCAGAGTTTCAGATTGTGATTTTTCTCTTTTTAATTCTCACATACATATTCAGTGTCACTGGAAATTTGACCATCATCACTCTCACCTTGGTGGACTCCCATCTACAGACCCCTATGTATTTTTTCCTCAGGAACTTCTCTGTATTAGAAATATCCTTTACAACCGTCTGTATTCCTAGATTTCTGGGCACAATTATCACCAGAGACTAAACTATTTCATACAATAATTGTACAGCTCAGTTGTTTTTCTTCATCTTCATGGGCATAACTGAGTTTTATCTTCTAACTGCTATGTCCTATGATCGCTATGTAGCCATCTGTAAACCCTTGCATTACACGACTATCATGAACAAAAGAGTCTGCATTTTACTTGTCTTTTGTGCATGGCTGGCAGGATTCTTAAATATCTTCCCGCCAATTATTCTTTTCCTCCAGTTAGATTACTGTGGCTCCAATGTCATTGATCACTTTGCTTGTGACTATTTTCCCCTCTTGCAATTATCTTGCTCAGACACATGGCTCCTAGAAGTGATTGGTTTTTACTCTGCAATAGTGATTCTGCTTTTCACTCTGGCACTAATAATTCTATCCTACATGTTCATCATTAGAACAATTCTGAAACTGCCATCTGCCAGTCAGAGAAAAAAGGCATTTTCTACATGCTCCTCGCACATGATTGTCATTTCCATCTCTTATGGAAGCTGCATATTCATGTATGCCAACCCCTCTGCAAAAGAAAAGGCATCCTTGACCAAAGGAGTAGCTATTCTTAATACTTCTGTTGCTCCTATGATGAATCCATTTATATATACCCTGAGGAATCAGCAAGTAAAGCAAGCCTTTAAGGATACTATCCAAAAGGTTCTGTTTTTCTCCAGTAAATGAAAGTATTGCCATTAAAAGAATGAAGTTCTTGTAGATGCTACTATTCACACTTTCTCGAAACCCCGTTTCCTTTACTAGAGTTATCTATTTTACTCTTTTTTCTTCATTCCCATATTAAAATTTCCCAGTCATTGAACTCAATAAATTTGATAAACTGAATATCGTTTCAGAACTTTCTGTACATTCATGTGTTTTATTCAAAAGTATTTAGATGAAGGAATACATTTGGATTCGTGGTTATGGTTTTGAATGGAAGTGGTTTGCCTTTGAAGAGACACTGAGCATTTAGTTTGATAGAAAGATTGTCAGGATAGATGCAGATTTCTGAACTTTTCATTCTTATCCAGTAATAGGCATGAATGTTGGTAGAAAAATTTAATTCTATTTGTCATATCCATGAAATCAAATAAACACAATCACCAGGAGATTGAGAATAAAATATAAATATCTACTCAAATATTTTAAAAGATTAGAAATTCATACATAATACAAATATTTATACTGTTTATAATAATGATGATACTAATGAGAAGAGAAGGAAAGTAGAAGGGATAGAAGGTAACATAACACTTTTCAGCAATTCCTATATTCTATGTCTATTGTTTGTATTGACTCACTTAATCCTACCATCAACATCAATGAGATGTTTTTAATCACCATTCTCTTTTAGTCAGAGGTATTTTTCTTTAGGTAGATCAAATACCTCCAAAAATTAAAAAATAGGTAGACATCAGACAACGTAAAATATATCAAATGTATAAAATGCACAAAACTATGATAAACCAGTGAAAGTTCATCTTTCTGGACAATTGAGCTTTATTTGTGGCATCTAGAACTGACTTTAGAGTTTGGGAAGTATGGAAGAGAACTAACATCTATTGATAATATTCTACACATTCTATTTTATATTAAGCAAACCACAAATTTATTTTATTTATTTTACAAAACAAATTAGAAAGTGAGCCTTATTATCTCTAATTTATAGGTGAATGAACACAGTGAAATCAACATTGAGAGTTTTTTCTTTTTTAAATCTTATTTATTTATTCATGAAGGACACAGAGACACAGAGAGAGGCAGAGACACAGGCAGTGGGAGAAGCAGGCTCCATGCAGGGAGCCCAACGTGGGACTCGACCCCAGGATCGAGGTCCCCAGGATCACACCCTAGGCCGAAGGTGGCACCAAATGGCTGAGCCACCAGGGCCGCCCAGCGTTGAGAGTTTAACATATAGTGATGGCAGCTTTCAGAACTAGGATTCAGTACATTCATCATATACTCAGTTCGTTAACCTCAAAATCCAGACTTGTTCGGTTACTTTCATTTTCACATTGAGTTCCATTTGTAATAATTTATGAATAGAAGCTCATGTTCAATATTAGAATTGTTACATTAAAGGTCTTTTTAATGTGTGATGGACTCATTCAGATTTTTCTTACTTATGGAAGGCATTGGGGGTAGTGATGAAAAGGGAGGATTATTGCTCTAAAGTATCTCAAATTCTAGTGGGGAGAAAAAAACAACATGTAATTAAAATTTAGTTTGATAAATGCAGCAACTTAGGTGTGAGTAGCCTATAGGCCAGAGGATGTTATCATTGTCAAAGAAAATGTCAGTTTCCTGTCTTTCCTCTTAGCACAATTATGGTCAGTTTCACAATAATCACTAAATGTTGGCTCTTTTAACCCTAAAGCCACATGCATTGTCTGCTTTGGCTTTCACTCTTATTTCATTTCTTGGTCATTCTCATATATGTTATACCAGAAAAAAGTAACATTATTTCCGCAGTGAAAAGGGTTTTTGGGAATAGGATTATTATACTCTCAAGACTCTCCAAAATGGCTCCCTCTACCCTCAAACTGTATTGTGAATCATACATTCATCATATACTCAGTTTAACCTGCTAACACTCCATATCTATTACACTCTCAGATCTATTTTAAAGAATTTATTTATTTTTAAAAGATTTTATTTATTTACTCATGAGAGACACACACAGAGAGAGGCAGACACACAGGCAGAGGGAGAAGCAGGCTCCATGCAGGGAGCCCCATGTGGGACTCGATCCTAGGACTCCAGGGTCACGCCCTGGACTGAAGGCAGCGCTAAACCACTGAGCCACCTGGGCTGCCCTATTTGAAAGAATTTATATCGACCACAGTCTAGATTTCCAAGACTTTTTCAGGCATTTATCACCTTACATCTAGGAAACACTGAAGTATGTTTGTCAAATTAAATCCATGCACAAACAAGACAAACTAAGAGAAAAACCAATAACAATACTCAATACCTGTATGTGGCTATTAACAGCTTGCTATGAGGAGAATAAGAATCTCAAAAATATAATTTCTTCCTAATTCTTATGGGGAATGTTCATTCAGATGTTATTTCTTTTTTTAATTTTTTTTAATTGGAGTTCAATTTGCCAACATATAGCATAACACCTAGTGCTCATCCCACCAAGTGCCCCCTTTAGTGCCCACCACCCAGTTACCCGAACCCCCCGCCCACCTCCCCTTGCACTACCCCTTGTTCTTTTTCCAGAGTTAGGTGTCTCTCATGACAGATGTTATTTCTAAAAAGTCTTTCAAAACAACTACATTGCAGGCATGTGCTAGACATTTGGATCAATAGAGTGTACCATATCCACCTTATAAGATTTCAAGCAACACATAAATAAGTAGACATTTAGATATAGAACTGACCTTATATAAAAACATATACCCAGGGCCATATAAATATAAAACATGGGGTTGCTCACAGCATTTGTAGTAATGCAGTAAGAATTCCAAAAGAAAATAAGAAATATAATTAAATGGGTATTCTGGGCAGAGAATAATGATTGCAAATGACAGTCGTGAAAGCAAGAGACGTGAGTAGTGAATCATGTGGAAAGAAACAAAGCAACAAGTAGCCATTGCTTCTCTTGTATGCTTTCCATGAAAAGCTAATTTTATTGACTCAATTTATCATGCACAGAAAAAAATTATGCTATGAAATAGATACTCACTTTCCTCATGTGAATACTACATATATTTATTTTCTTTGTTTAAATGGTAACAATATGGCTTACTAGGGCGTGCTGGCGCTGGGGCTTGCCCAGGTGCTTTTGAGGTGGAAAGCCCAGGTGTTTTTCCAATTCTCGAGCAAGGACACCAGGCAGTTGACGGTTACGTGGATGTTGTAACAAGTTCCTCACCTGGCCATGGCCACCGCCAGACACAGCACCTTCTCCATCTGGACTCTGACGGTGAGCCTCACTTCATCCCCTTTGGCCACCGTTGCTCTCACTGCGGGTCAGCCTGGAAGGGTCCTTGCCAGCTCGTTCAGGCCGGGACTGGAGACCTGTGGGGATGTGCTTGGCACAGATTCTGAAGCCAAAAAGGTGGCCTGCTTGCCTGCTTGCCAAAAAGGTGGCCAATAGTCTTGGCCTGCTTCCTGACTAATTTTTTATTCTTGTTGAGTTTGTTCAGCGTCTCAGGGTCCATGTGGAGAACACACACAATATTGGCCTCATCACTGCCAGTCCCCCAAAAGACTTAAGGAGAACTTGGGGCGCACAGTGGAATTAAGCCTGATGATGCCTGAGAAGTGTTTGTCCTTCTGAGCATCAGAGTTCTTCAAGCTGCCCTGCTGCTCCACCGTCTCTGATAATTTCAGGCGCTGGCGCTGGTACCGGGCTGGACTTCCCACACCACCGGTACAGGGTGTCGCTGGAGACTTCGCTGCTTGTCAAACTCCATGCTGCGGTAACCAGAAAAGAGAGCAAATTTATGTGTTTTAAACTATGTTGAACATTTTACTGGCCCGTCTAGGATTTTACTGATTCCTTTAAATGGGTATGTTTTTCTCCTCCTTTTAAAGAATGAGACAAATTTATAGGAAACTATGTATATATGGCCAATATACATTAGAACAGTGATTCAGATCAAAACTATGTCCCCCCACCAAAGAACCCATTGTACCAATTACTGGGGGAGAGGAGAAATCTTGCTCTATAAACATACACAAGGAAATCTTAGAATTTCACAATACGATACTATTTCTTTCATAATTCTTTCACAAAAGTACTAAATAAGCCCATCTAAAATGTCACTTGACGGGATGAGCACTGGGTGTTATTCTATATGTTGGCAAATTGAACACCAATAAAAAATAAATTTATAAAAAATTTTAAGTATAAGTGGAACTAGATGAAAATGCATGAAGCACAAAATAAATTATTTACTAGCAATTAAAAAAAATGTTAGGCCTGGCTTAAGGAGCTTTCTCTCCAAAATAGCAAATCTCAGAAAATTCAAAATGGAAAAGACAACTACTCCTTTGGAATTAACATAAATCCCTAACCTCAATGCGGAAAGTTACTTTCACTAAAGAAACTCAGAATCCCAAGCTCTTGGATTGGTACTGTCAGATATCACATATACCTGTGTAATAATACCATCTCTCATTGGCAAGACTCTGTCATTTTTGGATTTAGCACTAAGTTATTTAAAGAATCATAGAATATGGGATTGACAATTGATTCTCTCGCTTATAGATATTACTTAATCATTCTCCATTAGATTGATCTGAATCATAGTAAACCCCTGTATTCTTAAGTAATCAGAGCTCTTTGGTGTTCATCATGCCTTCCATCTCGCTATGATATATATCTCCAATTCCAAAAGTCCTCAAGCTCACATTGCTCTTTTTGCTCCATCTATAAAATTGGATGTATATTACTATAATTTACAGCCAAATAGTATCACATGAGCTTCATGGTACAGTATGGTTATCAATATGACTAGAAATTTTCACAATATACTAGAATTTCATCTTTCTTGATTATGTTAACAGACTATGAGCATTTTTCTTGAGAAGAGAATATTTTGTTCATTATTGACTACCAAAGGGCTTCTTATTATAGTGCAGTAATTTACTAAATTATGTGTTAATGACAAAGGAATGGAGGTCTCAAAATGCCTATTTCTATCTAAACTATTAATATCTCCTGCCTTGAAATTATCATTGCTCTGCTCTGATATCTAGTTTGAATACATTGCTATGCCTGGGCTTTCTAGAACTCCTTGTTTTTCATAACCATAGACAGAAATTGCTACAATCCTCAACAATAGCAGCACCTCTTAAACTCCTTACTTAACAGACAGAAACTCTTTTCTTTCTGGTTCTACTCTCAGGATCTCCACTGTGGACATATATAGGACAAAATCCTATCTTTTAATCATTAAGGTACCAGATTGAACCCTACAATTAGACTCTCATAGGTATTAAACTTTATTTTTAGTGGAGTTCAATTTGTCAACATATAGCATAACACCCAGTGCTCATCATACCAAGTATCCCCCTCAGTGCCTGTCACCCAGTCACCCCTACACCCCACTCACCTCCCTTTCCACTACCCCTTGTTCATTTCCCAGAGTTAGGAGGCTCTAATGTTCTGTCACCCTCACTGATATTTTCAATCATTTCCTCTCCTTTCCCCTTTATTCCCTTTCACTATTTTTTATATTCCCCAAATGAATGAGACCATATAATGTTTGTCCTTCTCTGATTGACTTATTTAACTCAGCATGATACCCTCCAGTTCCATCCACGTCAAAGCAAATGGTGAATGTTCATCCTTTCTGATGGCTGAGTAATATTCCATTGTATTTGGCCACATCTTTATCCATTCAACTTTCGATGGACAGCAAGGCTGCATCCACAGTTTGGCTATTGTGGAAATTGCTGCTAGAAGCACTGGGGTGCAGGTGTTCCGGCACTTCACTGCATCTGTATCTTTGGGGTAAATTGCCAGCAGTGCAATTGCTGGGTCGTAGGGCAGGTCTATTTTTAGCTCTTTGAGGAACTTTCACACAGTTTTCCAGAGTGACTGCACCAGTTCACATTCCCACCAACAGTGTAAGAGGGTTCCCTTTCCTCCACATCCTCTCCAACATTTGTGGTTTCCTGCCTTGTTAATTTTCCCCATTCTCACTGGTGTGAGGTGGTATCTCATTGTGGATTTGATTTGTATTTGCCTGATGGCAAGTGATGCAGAGCATTTTCTCATGTGCGTGTTGGCCATGTCTAGGTCTTCCTCTGTGAGATTTCTCTTCATGTCTTTTGCCCATTTCATGATTGGGTTGTTTGTTTCTTTGGTGTTGAGTTTAATAAGTTCTTTATAGATCTTGGAAACTAGCCCTTTATCTGATATGTCATTTGCAAATATCTTCTCCCAATCTGTAGGATGTCTTTTAGTTTGGTTGACGGTATCCTTTGCTGTGCAAAAGCTTCTTATCTTGATGAAGTCCCAATAGTTCATTTTTGCTTTTGTTTCTTTTGCCTTCGTGGATGTATCTTGCAAGAAGTTACTGTGGCTGAGTTCAAAAAGGGTATTGCCTGTGTTCTCATCTAGGATTTTGATAGAATTGTGTATCACATTTAGATCTTTCATCCATTTTGAGTTTATTTTTGTGTATGGTGAAAGAGAGTGGTCTAGTTTCATTCTTCTGCATGTGGATGTCCAATTTTCCCAGCACCATTTATTGAAGAGACTGTCTTTTTTCCAGTGGATAGTCTTTCCTCCTTTGTCGAATATTAGTTGACCATAACGTTGAGGGTCCACTTCTGGATTCTCTATTATGTTCCATTGATCTATGTGTCTGTTTTTGTACCAGTACCACACTGTCTTGATGACCACAGCTTTGTAGTACAACCTGAAATCTGGAATTGTGATGCTCACAGCTATGGTTTTCTTTTTTAAAATTCCCCTGGCTATTCAGGGTCTTTTCTGATTCCACACAAATCTTAAGATGATTTGTTCCAACTCTCTGAAGGAAGTCCATGGTATTTTGATAGGGGTTGCATTAATTGTGTAAATTGCCCTGGGTAACATTGACGTTTTCACAATATTAATTCTGCCAATCCATGAGCATGGACTATTTTTCCATCTCTTTCTGTCTTCCTCCATTTCTTTCAGAAGTGTTCTATAGTTTATAGGGTAGAGATCCTTTACCTCTTTGGTTAGGTTTATTCCTAGGTATCTTATGCTTTTGGGTGCAATTGTAAATGGGGTTGACTCCTTAATATCCATTTCTTCAGTCTCATTGTTAGTGTATAGAAATGCCACTGACTTCTGGGCATCTATTTTGTATCCTGCAACACTGCCAAATTGCTGTGTGAGTTCTAGCAATCTTGGGCTGGAGTCTTTTGGGTTTTCTATGTACAGAATCATGTCATCTGCGAAGAGGGAGAGTTTGACTTCTTCTTTGCCAATTTGAATGCATTTTATTTATTTCTGTTGCCTGATTGCTGAGGCTAGGACATCTAATACTATGTTGAATAGTGGTGGTGAGAGTGGACATCCCTGTCTTGTTCCTCATCTTAGGGGAAAGGCTCCCAGTGTTTCCCCATTGAGAATGATATTTCCTGTGGGCTTTTTGTAGATGGCTTTTAAGATGTTGAGGAATGTTCCCTCTGTCCCTACACTCTGAAGAGTTTTGATCAGGAATGGATGCTGTATTTTGTCAAATGCTTTCTCTGCATCTATTGAGAGGATCTTATGGTTCTTGTGTTTTCTCTTCCTGATATGATCAATCACATTGATTGTTTTATGAGTGTTGAACCAGCCTGCATCGCTGGGAAAAAGCCCACTTGGTAATGGTGAATAATCTTCTTAATGTACTGTTGAATCCTATTGACTAGTATCTTGTTGAGAATTTTTGCATCCATGTTCATCAGGGATATTGGTCTGTAATTCTTCTTTTTTTGGTGGGGTCTTTGTCTGGTTTTGGAATGAAGGTGATGCTGGCCTCATAGAACGCATTTGGAAGTACTCCATCTCTTTCTATCTTTCCAAACAGCTTTAGTAGAATAGGTATGGTTTCTTCTTTAAATGTTTGATAGAATTCCCCTGGGAAGCCATCTGGCCCTGGACTTTTGTGTCTTGGGAGGTTTTTGATGACTGCTTCAACTTCCTCTCTGGTTATCGGCCTTTTCAGGTTTTCTATTTCATCCTGTTCCAGTTTTGGTAGTTTGTGGTTTTCCAGAAATGCATCCATTTCTTCCAGATTACATAATTTATTGGTGTATAGCTGTTCATAATACATTTTAAAATCATATGTATTTCCGTGGTATTGGTTGTGATCTCTCCTTTTTCATTCGTGATTTCTTAATTAGAGTCTATTCTCTTCTACTTTTCTTTTTTTTAAAATTTATTTATTTATGATAGTCACAGAGAGAGAGAGAGAGAGAGAGAGAGAGAGGCAGAGACACAGGCAGAGGGAGAAGCAGGCTCCATGCACCGGGAGCACGACGTGGGATTCAATCCCAGGTCTCCAGGATCGCGCCCTGTGCCAAAGGAGGCGCCAAACCGCTGCGCCACCCAGGGATCCCTCTTCTACTTTTCTTAATGCAGGCTAATGGTTTATCTATCCTTTTAATTCTTTCAAAGAACCAACTCGTGGTTTTGTTGATCTGTTCCACAGTTCTTCTGATCTCTATTTCATTGAGTTCTGCTCAAATCTTTATTAACTCTCTTCTTCTGCTGGGTGTAAGTTTTATTTGCTCTTCTTTCTCCAGTTCCTTTAGTTTCGAGGTTAGCTGTGGATATGATTGTTTTTCCAGTGTTTTGAGGGAGGCCTGTATTGCAATGTATTTCATCTTAGGACTGCTTTTGCTCTGTCTCAAAGATTTTGAATGTTTGTATCTTCATTCTCATTAGTTTCCATGAATCTTTTTAATTCTTCTCTAATTTCCTGTTTGACCCGTTCATCTTTTAGCAGGATGCTCTTTAACCTCCACGTATTTGAGTTTCTTCCAAATTTTTTCTTTTGATTGAGTTCAAGTTTCAAAGCATTATGCGCTGAAAATATGTAGGGACGGATCTCAATCTTTTGTTGTTGGTGGAGACCTGATTTGTGACACAGTATGTGGTCTATTCTGGAGAAAGTTCCATGTGCACTTGAGAGGAATGTGTATTCAGTGCGTTTGGATGTAAAGTTCTGTAAATATCTGTGAAATCCATCTGGTCCATTGTGTCATTTAAAGCTCTTGTTTCTTTGGAGATGTTATGAATAGAAGATCTGCCATTTGCAAGAAGCCTGTGATGATGTCTCCCACTATTAGTATATTATTATCTAAGTATGTCATTACTTTGGTTATTAAGTGATTGATATACTTGGTGTCTCCCACCTGAGAAGCATAAATATTCATGATAGGTCCTCTTGTTGGATATAGATCTTTTAAGTATGATGTAGTGTCTCTCTTTATCTCTTACTACAGTCTTTGCAATAAACTTTAATTTCTCTGTTATGAGGATTGCTACCCCTGCTTACTTTTGGGGACCATTTGAATGATAAATGGTTCTGCAACCTTTCGTTTTCAGGCTGGAAGTGTCCTTATGTCTAAAATGAGTCTCTTTGAAACAGCAAATAGTTGGGTCTTTTTTTTTATCCAGTCTGAAACCTTGCATCTTTTGATAGGATCATTAAGCCCATTCACATTCAGAGGTACTATTGAATGATATGCATTTAGTTTTGTAGTATTACCTATTCAGTCCCTGCTTTTATGGATTATTACTTTGGGCATCCTCTTTCTTTTACAGAGTCCCCCTTAATATTTCTTGCAGAGCTGGTTTGGTGGTCACAATTATTTCAGTTTCTGCCTATCTTGTAAGCTCTTTATCTCTCCTTGTATTCTGAATGAGAGCCTTGCTGGATAAAGTGTTCTTGGCTGCAGGTTCTTCTCTTTTAAGACCTGAGTATATCCTGCCAGCCCTTTCTGGCCTGCCAGGTTTCTGTGGAGAGATCTGCTGTTATCTGATATTTCTCCCCAGGTAAGTTATGGATCTCTTGTCTCTCACTGCTTTAAGGATTTTCTCTTCATCTTTGGAACTTGCGAGTTTATTAAATGTTGAGGTGTTGATCGGTTTTTATTGATTTTAGTGGCCACCTCTCTTTCTTCTGGATCTGAATGCCTGTTTCCCTCCCCAAATTAGGGAAGTTCTCAGCTATAATTTGTTCAAATATGCTTTCCGGTCCTCTGTCCCTTTTGGCACCCTCTGGAACCCCAATTAAATGTAGATTTTTCCCTCTGAGGTTGTCATTTATTGCCTATTACCTTTCCTCATGATGTTTGGTTTTCCCTTTTTCCCTCAGCAACCTTCCTTGCCATCAGTTTGTTTTCTAGTCACTAACTCTTTCTTCTACCTCATTAACCCTCATCGTTAGGACCTCCAGTTTGGATTGCATCTCATTTAATTGATTTTTAATTTCAGCCTGATTAGATCTAAATTCTGCAGTCATGAAGTCTCTTGAATCCTTTATGCTGTTTTCCAGAGCCACCAGTAGCTTTATAGTTGTCGTTCAGAATTGGTTTTCTGACATCAAATTATAATCCAAATTCGGTATCTCTGTAGCAGTGAGTACTGTTTCTTTTTTTTTTTTATAGAGTAGTGTTTCTGATTCTTTCTTTGTGTTTAGTTCTTCCTCCTAGTCATTTTGCTCTGTGCAGTGTGGCTGTATGAGTGGGCTGCGTCAAGAATATCAACCACGACCTAAGTAAATTTCACCCTAGATGATTCTGCTGAGGTCAGAGGCCAGAAATTGAAAACAAGAATCAGAATATATAAAAAATAGTGAAAGGGAATAAAGGGGAAAGGATAAAAATAAGTGGGAAATATCAAAGGGACAGAACATGAAAGACTCCTAACTCTGGGAAACGAACTAGGGGTGGTGGAAGGGGAGGTGGGCGGTGGGTGGGGGTGACTGGGTGGCGGGCACTGAGGTGGGCACTTGATGGGATGAGCACTGGGTGCTCATTATTCTGTATGTTGACAAATTGAACACCAATAAAAAATAAATTTATTTTTAAAAAAAGGACCATTAGAGTGAAAAACGAATTTTAAAACAATGTAGTAAAAGTAAAAGACCAGGAATCCTAAAGCAGGAGAAAGAAAAAGAAAAAAAAGAAAAAAAAAAGAGGGTGGTGATTGGGAAATGTTGATGGTGACGAATTTGTAATGGAGAGAGAATGTAGTCTACCTGAGGGTTTCTAGAGGGTGTTCCTCTTGTTTCTGAGTATATTAAATTCTGTATATTAGAAGATCCTCAGTCCCAAATTTATATAAACCAGAAATACTTGTAGAAGGTCCCACCACTGACCACCCAAACATAAATGAGATAGAAGAGGGGGACAGAATGGGAATGAGGACTCTCACATGATGAACCAGCACGGTGTTACCACTTGGTTCTGGGTGCATGCTGGTCATGTTTTAGAAGGTATTATCTTCCCTCATTGTAGAACAAAATGAGGCAGAGAAAAAAACGAAAAGCACAAAACAATAAAACATATCTTGTATATCTCCCCAAATTATGTTGATTATGTTGAAGGGAATATAGAAGTGGAAAACATATCTAGGACCTGTCATTGTAGAAACATGAAAGTGAAAACAGAAGAAATTTAAAAATGAAGAGGTGGTGAAATATCGTAGTTAAGGTGGAAAAAAGAAAAAAATTGGAAATTTACAGTCTGATATAAAAACGAAGTGTATTGGGAAAAGGAAGAAAAATAATAGGAGGGTTACCCCCTGGTTGTATATAATGCATATCCCTCGACTTCCTCTGGAGCTTTCCAGCACTGCTCCGTGAAGAACTAGCTCTTCCCCTGTCCTTCCAGCTGGTCTTCTGGGGGAGGGGCTGCTCTGCTGATTCTCAGGTGTGTGCACCTGGGGGAGCAGCCCCGACCCCCTGCCAGGTGCCGGGCTCAATGGGAGCTGTTGACCCCGTGAGGCCTCTGTCCCCTGGCAGGCCCAGCTCCATCCCAGGCACCAGGTGGCATCAGGAGGAACAACCACACTGGAAGTGGCCATGTCTCCAACTCTGGAGTCAGCTCCCCGAGTAACCACCAGTAGTTCCCATTATTCACTGCCCTAGATGCTCCTGGGGTGGGGGGCACTGACCTGCACAGCTTGGGGACGCCCGGGGGCAGGAGCGTCCTCCCTGTCCTGTGCCCTCCCTGCCCCTGCCTGTCCCTGGGGGAGCACAGGATACTGGGCTGTGTCCCCCCCCCGCGCCCTGGGCTGCAGGGTTTGGGCTGCTAGCATCGCGCTCCTGGGGCTGAGGCTTCCAAAGGCAGCAGGGCGCAGCGCCCCCCTCCGCCCTGAGCCCCACTGAGCCCCCTCCACCCAGAGCCCCACTGCCCCCCTCTGCCCGGAGACCCCCGCTGCCCCCCTCTGCTTGGAGCCCCCCACTGAACCCCCTCCACCCGGAGACCCCCACTGCCTCCCTCTGCCCGGAGACCCCCGCTGCCCCCCTCCACCTAGAGCCCCGCTGCCCCCCTCCACCCAGAGCCCCGCTGGCCTTGCTCCACTCGGATCTCCGCTGCCCCCCTCCGCCCGGAGCCCCCTGCTGACCCCCTCCGCCCAGAGCCCCCGCTGACCCCCTCCACCCAGAACCCCCCACTGACCCCCTCCGCCTGGAGCCCCCCCCGACCCCCTTCCCCAGAGCTTCCCCAGAGCCCCCCGCTGCCCCCTCCGCCCAGAGTTCCCCGCTGCCCCCCTCCCCCGGATCCCGCCGCTGACTCCCCTCCGCCCGAGCCCCCCACTCACCCCCCCTCCGCCCGGAGCCCCCCGCTGACCCCCTCCCCCAGAGCCCCCAGCTGCCCCACCCGCCTCTCCCCGAGGCCCCGCCGGGCGCGCTTCAGCCGGTTCCCGAGCTCGGCCGGTCTGTGGTGCGCTTCTCGCAGGCGCACTTCCTCTGTTAGTGACCCCGGGAGACCGGAGGCCTCACTGCCCTTCTGCACTCCTGCTCCTGCCGAGGATCCCTGCTGAGCGCCTTTGCCTCCGGGAAGGATCCAGGGTGGACTTTTTAAAATTCCCGCCTCTCGGGATCCCTGGGTGGCGCAGCGGTTTGGCGCCTGCCTTTGGCCCAGGGCGCGATCCTGGAGACCCGGAATCGAATCCCACGTCGGGCTCCAGGTGCATAGAGCCTGCTTCTCCCTCTGCCTGTGTCTTTGCCTCTCTCTCTCTCTCTCTCTCTCTGAGGCTATCATAAATAAATAAAAATTAAAAAAAATACTTTAAAGTTCCCACCTCTCCGGGGCGGGGCTGTCCTGTCCCGAGGCTCCCGCTGCCCCCTAGCCCGGCTCCTAACAGGGCCCCTCCCTCACTTGATTCTTGTTTTTTACCCGCCTTTCTACCTTGTTAAAAGAGGAAACCCTTCACACTGTAGCATTCCAGCTGTTCACTCTTTAAATCTCAGGTCGAATTAGTAGATTTTCATAATGATTTGACAGTAATCTAAGTCAGTTGGTGGGGCTGGGGGAGTTGAGGCACCTACTCCTCTGCCACTTTGCAAACAAAATTTAAAACAAAGTAGTAAAAAGTAAAAGGCCAAGAATCCCAAAGAAGAAGAAGAAAAGAAAAAAAACGAAAAGGGAAAAAAAGAAGAGAAAAAAAAAAGCAAAAGTAAGGAGAAAATAAAAGAGAAGAAAAAAGGGGTGGGACTGGGAGATGGTGGTGGTGACGAAATTGTAGTGGAGGGAGAATATAGTCTGCTTGAGGGGTCCGAGATGGTGATCCTCTTGGTTCTGAGTTATTAAGTTCTGTATGTTAGAAGATTCTCAGTCCCAAATTTATATAAGCCAGCAATACATGTAGAAACCCCAACATTGACGCCCTCCTCCTGAATATGTTTTTTAACCATGGATAGAATTACTGGAAAACTATACAAAATTCTTCTAAGTGCTGTGCTTTCAAAAATTTCCAACATGTTATCAATATCTTGTTAGGTGTACAAACCTTAGATGAATTGATGTACAGTATTTGTGTGTGTGTGTGTGTGTCTGTGTGCGTGTGTGTGACTTCACACATTGTACTTCATTAGTGTATGGCTGAGTTTACTTACCAGAGCACACAGTCGAAGGAATTGAAAACTTTATTAAATGGAATGACTAGGCGCTGTGCTTTTCTATACATGTTTTGAGTTTTGATGCCTAAAAACAGATTCTGTAATCCTATATTTCTGTAGAAGATTGGTATGGGGTATTCCATAAAATGATTGAGAAGGGTTAAAAATAATTTTCTGACCTCAAATATCAGGGTAACTATTAAAATGTTTAGAATAATACAATTTTCCATGTAGAGGGGATTATAGATGCAGGGGTAGCAAATGAAAGAGACATGCCACGAACCTTCCTTTCCTGTGGCTATAGCACGTCATTGCAAATAAGTTGCATAGTTATTTCTCAAAAAGTGAGGACATGACCTCAGAATCCTTCTCAACCTCATGCCAATACCATAAGAGTTGACCTATGAGATGAGATTTATTTCTACACCTGATATAGCTAACTTTCTCACTTGTGAGATGAAGCAACTGAAACCAAGAAAGAGAAGGGAATTCTCCCAGGTGACTCAGTGAATTGGGAGAAATTGAGATCTACGTCCCCGTTCAGTTAACTTTCCATGCACCGTGCTGTCTACTTCCTTGTCCCTGTCCTGGTCACGGTTTCCATACTAACTTATGCTCTCCAAACAAACATGCCAGAAACTAGGAACACCTTATGGGAGTACAAGCAATATCACACCCAGCAAGGAGATTCATGGCATGTATATTCCCCCCAGCTGAGAAAGCTGCATCCTTCTCGCAGTCACCATAAAATGTTTTCCGACAGCCAATCCTCATCCTAAGCGAATCATACACATCCTTTTTCTTGGATATCAATCTTATTCTCAATCCCCTAGTATGCACTCTTTGGCAAGCATCCAGAAGTGATTTTGGCTGAAAGTCTTCAGGCCCCTGACACCCCTGCTTACTGCTGCTTCTACCTCACAGTTGCCCAGATAAAGCTTGAGGCTGCTTAAAGCTCCAAGGCCTGGGTTCCAAATACTTTAATGCTTCCTCCTTCTTCCTTTCTGTGTGGCTGTTTGTAGAGCTGCCCAGAGGAAAATGCGAAAGGGCCACCTTTTTAAAACTGTGGTAAGAAGACTTAACATGAGATCTACTCTCAAAATTTTAAGTGCACAACACAGTATTGTCGGCTATACGCACAGTGTTATACAGCAGATATCCTCCCCACTGTCAGGTTTAATCTGATCAGTAGTGAAAATGAAATAGAGAGGCCAGGGAAAGTTGGTCGAAAGATGTGGTTTTTGTTTTTGTTTTTGTTTTGTTTTTGAAACAGGTTTTTAATGGGATGCGTTCTTGGGCAAGGTTCCAGGGCCCTGCAAGGGAGTGAAGCCAGGGAAGTCTCCAGCCGGTGAAGTCGCGCTCCGGGGAGGACAAGGGGGCTTTTTTTAAGGGGGAGGGGTAAGCGGTTGTGTGTCTGCATGGGGTGATAGGTATTAGGGCATGTCACAGGTGGAATCGCTATGGGGTGATAACTGCTTATGCCCTTATATGGGGTCTGGGTAAGGTATGGTTCAGGTTTCCTGCATAGGTCCTGTCTCCCCGCTGATGGCGTGTCCTTGGGCGGTCTGCTGCTGGTGGGAAAGTTCTGAGGTGGGGGTCACAAGAAGGAGGACCCGCTGCCATTTTATTGGTGCCTCCGGATCCCCCTTGATCCCGCCGGCCCAAAACCCACTACCATTCCACTTTCTAATTCTCTGATTTTGACTGGTCTAGGTATTTCATTATTAGTGAAATTATACAATGTTTGTCCTTTTGTGTCTGGCTCATGAAAATTAGTATAATATCTTCAAGAGTAATTGATATTGAAATTTATGTGTCAAATTTCCTTCCTTTTTATGTTGGCTTACTATTACATTATATGTGTACACCACATTTTTTTTAAGCCATTCATCTATCAATGGACATTTAGGTTATTGCCATACCTTGGCTATTGTAAATAAGGCCACAAAAAAAAAAAAAACATCTCTTTGAGATTCTGATTTCAATTATTGTGGGCACACAGCCAGAAGTGGATTTGCAAGATTAATTGGCGATGCTATGTTTAATTACATAAATAAATATATTTTAAAAATCTGCTTCCAAGGATGGTGGGGCAGTGGTACTTACACTCTCCCACGTAGGGGTGGAAAGTATTCATGTTCTGCAAGCTGAGTTTGTGTTTAAATAAACATTCTTGTGTTGGGCTGGTGGGATCAAGGGGGATTCGGAGGCACCAATAAAATGGCAGCAGACCCCCTACCTTGTGGTCTCCACCTCAGGACTTTCCCATCACCAGCAGACCAGCCGAGGACATGTCATCAGGGGGAGCCTGGACCTGTGCGGGAAACCTGAACCATACTTACCCAGACCCCACATAAGGGCATGGACAGTTATTGCCCCAGGCCGATTCCACCAGTAATATGCCTAATACCTATCACCCCATACAGACGCCCAACCCCTTCCCCCTCCCCCCTTAAAAAGCCCTCTTGCCCTCTCCTGGGCGCTACTTCCCCGCTCTCCGCTCCCCCCCCACACCCCATGGGCCACAGAACCTCTGAAAGCGCGTCCCATTAAAAGCCTGTTTCGACCAAATTCTACCCTTAAGGTCGAATGATGGGCCACTGGAAATCCGACTGCCCCGGTGTCGGAGGATCCTCGGCACCTCCACGTGGAGGAAACCCTGAACTGGTAAGTCCGGCCTTCCAACTACTTGGATTGGATGATGACTGACGAGGACATCCCCCTAACCCAGACTGAGCCCAGGGTCCTGCTCTAGGCAGCGGGTAAGTGCATCTCTTTCCTGTTGGACACAGGGCGACCTACTCTGTTCTGCCTTCCTACTCAGGGGCCAGTTTCCCCTCTCCAGGGGTAGTGGTGGGAATTGATGGCACCTCCTCTATTCCACGGACTGCCCCACTCCTCTCTTGGAGTCTGGATGGGTTCCCCTTCTCACACTCCTTCCTTATAATTCCTTCCTGCCCAGCCTCTCTCCTTGGCCGGGATATCCTACACAAACTCAAGGCCACCACTCCTCTTTCTCCCTCACCCGTTTCTGCTCACCTCCTCTTCATCAAAAATCCTGACATCTATCAACTTCTCCTCATCTAAATCCTGCTACCCTCCTACCTACCCCCTCTACTAACCTAGAACCCTCACATTCCTGTCCTCAACTCCTGGAAGAGCTGACTCCTCCACATCCAGAACTTTCTGATCAACCCCTCCCTAACCCTGACTGAATACTCTTTGTGGATGGTAGTTCTCTCATCGCCCCGGATGGCCAGAGACACGCAGCATACACTGTCATTACCCTAGACGCCATCCTAGAGGCAGTTCCCTCCCCCTCGGGACAAGCTCTCAGAAGGCAGAACTTAAAGCTCTCACCAGGGCTCTTCACCTGTCCAAAGGGCAATGAGTTACCATATACACTGACTCCAAATATGCCTCCCTCATCACACATACAAATTCTTTCCTCTGGCAAGAGTGAGGGTTTCTTACAACCAAGGGAACCCCCATAATCAATGGGTCCTTCATTTCAAAACTACTCAAGGCCCTCAGCCTTCCCACTAAAGTGGCCATTGTCCACTGTCTTCGACACCAATCCTCCAAGGACCCGGTGTCCCAAGGCAACAACAAAGACTACTCCACTGCCTGCGTCACTGCCTTAGGCTCCTCACCAGCTCCCCTCCTCTTCCTTAACACACCACATTCCCCCTCTTACACAGACGAGGAAACTCGGATACTAAAAAGGATGAGAGGAATAGCCGGGGGAAAAGGCTGGATGTTCATTCAAAAGAAACTCGCTCTTCCAAACCATTTAGCTCCCATGATCATTTCAGACATACATCAACCCCTACACATTGGTCCCAAGGCCTTACACCAGTTCCTATAACCCCTTTTCCACTCTCCACATCTCCAAAAGGTAATCGGAGTGGTGCATCAGTCTTGCAAAACCTGCTCCACTGTAAACACTCAAGGTGGAATTCGCAGGCCGGGACCCAATCACCAGCTCCACAGCCACCAACCTGGTGAGGACTTGCAGCTTGACTTTACTCACATGCCACGCCATAAACTCTTTCCCTACCTATTAACCTTAGTGGACACCTTTACAGGGTGGATAGAGGCTTCCCCCATAGCTCGGGAGATGGCGGATGTGGTGGCCACCATACTCATCAAGCACATCATTCCGAGATTCGGCCTCCCACGGACCCTACAATCTGACAACGGCCCAGCTTTCATCTCCAGCATCACCCAGCAAGTCTCCGAGAGCCTAAATATTACCTGGAAACTCCATATCCCATATCATCCCCAGTCTTTGGGTAAGGTAGAGCGGGCCAATGGCCTTCTCAAGGAGCATCTCACCAAACTTACCCTTGAAACCTGCCTGTCCTGGCCAACCCTCCTCACACTGGCTTTAACAAGGCTCAGAGTTACCCCTAGATGGTCGTCAGGTCTAAGTCCCTTTGAGCTTCTCTACAGGCAGCCCTTCCTGCTCACTCAAAATCTTCCATCATCACCTCCTCCTCTCCTATCTTACTTACCTTACCTAGCTCTTCTAAGAGCCCTCCTGTGGGCCCATGCAGATTCAGTCACCCCTACTCCAGGAGAACCCACACCAGTTACTCCTCAAGCCCTGGCCCCAGGGGATAGTGTCCTGCTGAAAGAAATACACCCAAAAACTTTACAGCTTAAGTGGACTGGTCCCTATACGGTGGTCCTTACGAGCCCCACAGCCACCAAACTCATAGGACACCACACATGGGTACAAGTCTCTAAATTAAAATGAACCCCCTCACAAGGTGTATGGACAGCACAACCTTTGGGACGTACTCAAATACGGCTTTTACACCATCCTCCTCCTCCTGGTCCTACATCCTAGTCACTCTACCACTGCCCCTGGGTTTAGGTGGAGGTTTTACATGACAGAAACCTGGGACTAGGAAATCAGGTCTCACCTTATTTCTACCACTGATTGTCAACCACAGGGCTGCCAGGCTCTCATCAATTTCTCCATCCCATATTTACAGTCAATTCCTGTATCCAGCTCTGATCCTATAATCTGTTTCACCTATGATCAGACCCGTCCTACCTGCCAAAATTACTGGGTTGAAACCTATGGAGGCCGTCCTTATCACCTTGGCCACTCCTGTTGGGACCCTTTCACTGGCACCTCTGCAACCAGTGACCCACGATGCCGCTTCTACAGACAACACAATAAGTATATCCTAATTTATTCCAGACCCTTGGGATTCCCGCTGGGCAACGGGGGCAACTGCAAAATTCTATCGATGGCCTTTTTCCTCCTACCCCACTGCCTCTCTCTGAATCTATAGAACATACGTGCAGGTCTCACTTCCACAAATCCAGTCTGCCCTAAGTAACCAAGCTCACACCATACATGAACAGGAACAACTTCTCCAAACCCACCTACAGGCTAACCCAGCTCAGGACCAGGGCCCCTTCTCCTGGATAAAACTTATCCAACAAGGCACTTCCCTCGCCAGCCTTTCTGCCATGGGCAATCTGTCCCACTGTTTAATCTGTGCAACCTTGGGTAAAGTCCCCCTGGTGGCCGTTCCCCTCCCTAATGCATTTAACTGCACCAACCTCACACCCACGGGACATTATCCCTCTCTCCGTGACATTCCCTTATTCACTGAGCCTCTCAACTACCAATTCCCTTTCTGTTATTCCACCCCTACTCCTTCCTCTGCAACGTCACCCTATCTAATGTTACCTCTCATCACACCCCTATTGGCGGTCTCTTTTGGTGCAACAGCACCCTTTCTAAATCTCTCAATACCTCTGCCTCTCTCCTCTGTCTGCCTATCTCCCTGGTTCTGAGATTATCTATAGTCAGGCAGAAGTAGCCTTCTTTGCCAGCCCCCTGGAGAAGCAGAAACGAGTGGTTTTTCTCCCACTAGTTATCGGGGTCTCCCTGGCCTCAACCCTGGTGGCCAAGGGATTGGGGATGGGGGCCTTAATCCACTCTGTAGATTGATTCCACCAGGGACGTATCTGAAAGGCTTCAGAAGACCATCGAGGCCTTGGCAGAGTCTCTGGCTTCCCTCCAACACCAGATAACCTCAGTGGCCCAGATGGCCCTCCAGAATTGATGCGCCTGGGACCTCCTCACTGCAGACAAGGGCGTTTCTCAACAAAGAATGCTGTTACTACAGCAATGAAACAGGTATAGTTGAGGCCATTCTCCACACCCTTGCTGAAGTTCCTGAGTCTCTCCAAGCCCGGTACCACCCCGGCAGCCCAACTACACCCCAATGGTGGCAGACCCCACTAACCACATGGCTCCTCCCCCTTCTAAGCCCACTCCTAATCATCAGCATATTATTAATGGTGGCCCCTTGGATTCTCTGATTCATCCAGGAACGAATTCACGAGATGTCTCGAGTATCTGTAAACCGACTCTTCCTACACCCTTACTCCCGCTTGCCCACTTCTGAGGGACCCCATGACACTCCCTACTCAGCAGGAAGTATCAGATCTGAACTAATGCCTTATAACAACAAAAGGATCGGAATGTTGGGCCAGCGGGATCAAGGGGGATCGGGAGACACCAACAAAATGGCAGCAGACTCCCCACCTTGTGGTCCCCAACTCAGAACTTTCCCACCACTAGCGAACCACCTGAGGACTCATCATCACGGGGAGCCTGGACCTGTGCAGGAAACCTGAACCATACTTACTCAGACCACATATAAGGGCATGGGCAGTTATTACCCCAGGTTGATTCCACCAATAATATGCCTAATACCTATCACCCCATACAGACACCCAACCCCTTCCCCCTCCCGCCTTAAAAAGCCTGCTTGCCCTTCCCTGGGCGCAACTTCCCTGGCCCACGACTTCCCCGCTCTCACCCTCCCCTGTGGGCCATGGAACCTTGCCCAAGAGAGTGTCCCATTAAAAGCCTGTTTTGACCAACTTTTGCCTGGCCTCTTTATTTCACTTCAATACCAATCGGATTAAACCTGACACTGACTAAAGATGAACTATAAACAACCATACTCTAGAAAATATACAAATATGCATGAACATTTTAAGTGTCTAAAATTATGATCATTAACTCCTTTGTGGAAACTTAACTGTCAAAAGGTAATATAGGTCAAAAATGCCTAAGTGTATATGTGTGTCTATGCATTCTAATATTACTTACACTGGGGGAAAAATTTTCAAAGATTTGATTGATTGATTTATATTTTGAGAGAGACACACACAGAGAGAGAGAGGGCAAGAGAAGTGAGAGAGGGAAAAATATTCGAGTAGACTCTCCGCTGAGTGCAGAGCCTGACACAGAGCTCAATCCCAGTACCCAGGAGATCATGACCTGACCTGAAACCAAGAGTCTGAGGCTCAAGCGAATGAGCCACACAGGCATCCCCTGGGAAAATTTTAAATGCTTGGGAAGGGGGCAAGAGGGTGGAAGAGTAGGGTCCCCAAGTCACCTGTCCCCACCAACTTACCTAGATAATTTTCAAATCATCCTGAAAGCCTACGAATTCGGCCTGAGATTTAAAGATACAACAGCTGGAATGCTACAGTGAGAAGAGTTCACGTTTCTTTTCTTTTTTTTTAATTTATTTATGAGGCAGAGACACAGGCAGAGGGAGAAACAGGCTCCAAGCACTGGGAGCCCGAAGTGGGATTCCATCCCGGGTCTCCAGGATCGCGCCCTGGGCCAAAGGCAGGCGCCAAACCGCTGTGCCACCCAGGGATCCCAGAGTTCACGTTTCTATCAAGGTAGGAAGACAGGGGAAAAAAAATAAAGACCTCCAAGGGGGAGGGGCCCTGCAAGGAGCCGGGCTAAGGCCGGGGCGAGTGCCCCCAGGACAGGAAAGTCCCATCCCAGAGAAACAGCAGGAGCTTCACCAATCTTCCCGGCCGGAAAGGCGCTAGCAGGGAGTTGGAGCAGGACCCCAGGAGGGCGGGGATGCCCGCAGGCTCCCTGGGACACTAACAGACACCTGCCTCCAGGGAGAGCGCCACACCCCACGGCTGAGCTCCCTAAAGGGCTGCAGCGCGCGCACGGCTGGACCAGGGAGCAACTCGGAGGGGCTCGGGCGGAAGCTCCGCAGGGAGGGGGCTGCGCAGCCCAGGACACAACCCAGGATCCTGCGATCCCCCTGGGACAGGCAGAGGCCAGGAGGGCACAGGAGAGTGAGGACGCTCCTGCCGCTGAGAGAGCTCTGCAGATCGGCGGCCCAGCCCCGGGAGCATCCAGACCCCTGTGGACTGGGAGCTGCGGTAGTTACTGCGGGAGCTGACTCCAGGGCTGGAAAGCTTGCCGCCGCCACCGTAGTTGTTCCCCCTGGGGACTAACAGTATAAACATACCCCCACTGAGCCTTACAGAGGCCTCATTGGATAAATAGGATAAACAACTCCCACTGAGCCGTGCACCAGGCAGGAGGCTGAGCAGCTCCCCTCAGGTGCTCATCCCTGAGAATCAACAGAGCAAACCCCTCCCACAGAAGAGCAGCTAGAGGGACAGGAGAAAAACAAGTTATTGATCAAACAGCACTGGAAAGTTCCAGGGATAGTCCAGGGATTTACAGTATATAGAATCAGAGGATAATCCCCCTTCTTTTTGTCTTCCGTTTGCTTCCCCTCCACCATTTTTCCTTTCTTTTCTTCTCATTTTTTTATTTTTTCTTTTTTTTCCCTCTTCTCCCTTTTTCTCCTTTTCCAAATAAAACTTGTTGTTGGCCACTCTGCACAGAGCAAATGAATAGAAGGAAAACCTCACCTCAAAAGAAAGTATCAGAAATAGTCCTCTCCCAGAGTTACCAAATTTGGATTACAATTCAATGCCAGAAAGCCAACTCAGAAGCACTATTTTGAAGCTACTGGTGGCTCTAAAAAAGCATAAAGGACTCAAGAGACTTCATGACTGCAGAATTTAGATCTAATCAGGTAGAATTTAAAAATCAATTAAATGAGATGCAATCCAAACTAGAAGTCCTAAAGACGAGGGTTAACGAGGTGGAAGAATGAGTGAGCGACATAGAAGACAAGTTGATGGCAAAGAGGGACACTGAGGATAAAAGACAAAAACAAATAAAAGATCATGAAGATAGATTAAGGAAATTAAGTGACAGCCTGAGGAAGAAAAATCTACATGTAATTGGGGTTCCAGAGGGTGCCAAAAGGGCCAGAGGGCCAGAATATGTATTTGAATAAATCATAGCTGAAAGCTTTCCTAATCTAGGAAGGGAAACAAGCATTCAGATCCAGGAAGTAGAGAGATCCCGCCCTAAAATCAATATAAACCGTTCAACAACCCAAAAATTAATAGTTAAGCTTGCAAATTCCAAAGATAAAGAGAAGATCCTTAAAGCAGCAAGAGAAAAGAAATCCCTGACTTTTATGGGGAGGAGTATTAGGGTAACAGCAGAACTCTCCACAGAGACCTGGCAGGCCAGAAGGGGCTGGCAGGATATATTCAGGGTCCTAAATGAGAAAAACATGCAACCAAGAATACTTTATCCAGCAAGGCTCTCATTCAACATGGAAGGAGAGATAAAGAGCTTCCAAGACTGGCAGGAACTGAAAGAATATGTGACCTCCAAACCAGCTCTGCAAGAAATTTTAAGGGGGACTCTCAAAATTACCCTTTAAGAAGAAGACCAGTGGAACAATCCACAAGAACAGGGACTGAATAGATGTCATGACGACACTAAACTCATATCTTTCAATAGTAACTCTGAACGTGAACGGGCTTAATTACCCCATCAAAAGGCGTAGGGTTTCAGACTGGATAAAAAAGCAGGACCCATCTATTTGCTGTCTATAAGAGACTCATTTTAGACAGAAGAACACTTACAGCCAGAAAATAAAAGTTTGGAGAACCATTTACCATTCAAATGGTCCTCAAAAGAAAGCAGGGGTAGCCATCCTTATATCAGATAAACCAAAATTTAACCAGAAGACTGTAGGGAGAGATGAAGAGGGACACTATATCATACTTAAAGGATCTATCCAACAAAAGGACTTAACAATCCTCAATATATATGCCCCGAATGTGGGAGCTGCCAAACATATCAATCAATTATTAACCAAAGTGAAGAAATACTTAGATAATAATACAGTTATACTTGGTGACTTCAATCTAGCTCTTTCTATACTCGATAGGTCTTCTAAGCACAACATCTCCAAAGAAACGAGAGCTTTAAATGATACACTGGACCAGATGAATTTCACAGATATCTACAGAACTTTACATCCAAACTCAACTGAATACACATTCTTCTCAAGTGCACATGGAACTTTCTCCAGAATAGACCACATATTGGGTCACAAATCGGATCTGAACCGATACCAAAAGATTGGGATCGTCCCCTGCATATTCTCAGACCATAATGCCTTGAAATTAGAACTAAATCACAACAAGAAGTTTGGAAGGAACTCAAACACATGGAGGTTAAGGACCATCCTGCTAAAAGATGAAAGGGTCAACCAGGAAATTAAGGAAGAATTAAAAACATTCATGGAAACTAATGAGAATGAAGATACAACCATCCAAAATCTTTGGGATGCAGCAAAAGCAGTCCTAAGGGGGAAATACATCGCAATACAAGCATCCATTCAAAAACTGGAAAGAACTCAAAAACAAAAGCTAACCTTACACATAAAGGAGCTAGAGAAAAAACAGCAAATAGATCCTACACCCAAGAGAAGAAGGGAGTTAATAAAGATTCGAGCAGAACTCAACGAAATCGAGACCAGAAGAACTGTGGAACAGATCAACAGAACCAGGAGTTGGTTCTTTGAAAGAATTAATAAGATAGATAAACCATTAGGCAGCCTTATTAAAAGAAGAGAGAGAAGACTCAAATTAATAAAATCCTGAATGAGAAAGGAGAGATCACTACCAACACCAAGGAAATACAAACGATTTTAAAAACATATTATGAACAGCTATATGCCAATAAATTAGGCAATCTAGGAGAAATGGACGCATTCTTGGAAAGCCACAAACTACCAAAACTGGAACAGGAAGAAATAGAAAACCTGAACAGGCCAATAACCAGGGAGGAAATTGAAGCAGCCATCAAAAACCTCCCAAGACACAAAAGTCCAGGGCCAGATGGCTTCCCTGGGGAATTTCATCAAACGTTTAAAGAAGAAACCATACCTATTCTCCTAAAGCTGTTTGGAAAGATAGAAAGAGATGGAGTACTTCCAAATTCGTTCTATGAGGCCAGCATCACATTCATTCCAAAACCAGACAAAGACCCCACCAAAAAGGAGAATTACAGACCAATATCCCTGATGAACAAGGATGCAAAAATTCTCAACAAGATACTGGCCAATAGGATCCAACAATACATTAAGAAAATTATTCACCATGACCAAGTAGGATTTATCCCTGGGACGCAAGGCTGGTTCAACACCCGTAAAACAATCAATGTGATTCATCATATCAGCAAGAGAAAAACCAAGAACCATATGATCCTCTCATTAGATGCAGAGAAAGCATTTGACAAAATACAGCATCCATTCCTGATCAAAACTCTTCAGAGTGTAGGGATAGAGGGAACGTTCTTCGACATCTTAAAAGCCATCTATGAAAAGCCCACAGCAAATATCATTCTCAATGGGGAAGCAGTGGGAGACTTTCCCCTAAGATCAGGAACAAGACAGGGATGTCCACTCTCACGACTGCTGTTCAACATAGTACTGGAAGTCCTAGCCTCAGCAATTAGACAACAAAAAGACATTAATGGCATTCAAATTGGCAAAGAAGAAGTCAAAGTCTCCCTCTTCGCTGATGACATGATACTCTACATAGAAAACCCAAAAGTCTCCACCCCAAGATTGCTAGAACTCATACAGCAATTTGGTAGCGTGGCAGGATACAAAATCAATGCCCAGAAATCAGTGGCATTTCTATACACTAACAATGAGACTGAAGAAAGAGAAATTAAGGAGTCAATCCCATTTACAATTGCACCCAAAAGCATAAGATACCTAGGAATAAACCTAACCAAAGATGTAAAGGATCTATACCCTCAAAACTATAGAACACTTCTGAAAGAAATTGAGGAAGACACAAAGAGATGGAAAAATATTCCATGCTCATGGATTGGCAGAATTAATATTGTGAAAATGTCAATGTTACCCAGGGCAATATACACGTTTAATGCAATCCCTATCAAAATACCATGGACTTTCTTCAGAGAGTTAGAACAAATTATTTTAAGATTTGTGTGGAATCAGAAAAGACCCCGAATAGCCAGGGGAATTTTAAAAAAGAAAACCATATCTGGGGGCATCACAATTCCAGATTTCAGGTTGTACTACAAAGCTGTGGTCATCAAGACAGTGTGGTACTGGCACAAAAACAGATGCATAGAGCAGTGGAACAGAATAGAGAATCCAGAAGTGGACCCTGAACTTTATGGTCAACTAATATTCGATAAAGGAGGAAAGACTATCCATTGGAAGAAAGACAGTCTCTTCAATAAATGGTGCTGGGAAAATTGGACATCCACATGCAGAAGAATGAAACTAGACCACTCTCTTGCACCATGCACAAAGATAAACTCAAAATGGATGAAAGATCTAAATGTGAGACAAGATTCCATCAAAATCCTAGAGAAGAACACAGGCAACACCCTTTTTGAACTCGGCCATAGTAACTTCTTGCAAGTTACATCCACGAAGGCAAAAGAAACAAAAGCAAAAATGAACTATTGGGACTTCATCAAGATAAGAAGCTTTTGCACAGCAAAGGATACAGTCAACAAAACTCAAAGACAACCTACAGAATGGGAGAAGATATTTGCAAAGGACATATCAGATAAAGGGCTAGTTTCCAAGATCTATAAAGAACTTATTAAACTCAACACCAAAGAAACAAACAATCCAATCATGAAATGGGCAAAAGACATGAACAGAAATCTCACAGAGGAAGACATAGACATGGCCAACATGCATATGAGAAAATGCTCTGCATCACTTGCCATCAGGGAAATACAAATCAAAACCACAATGAGATACCACCTCACACCAGTGAGAATGGGGAAAATTAACAAGGCAGGTAACAACAAATGTTGGAGAGGATGCGGAGAAAAGGGAACCCTCTTACACTGTTGGTGGGAATGTGAACTGGTGCAGCCACTCTGGAAAACTGTGTGGAGGTTCCTCAAACAGTTAAAAATATATCTGCCCTATGACCCAGCAATTGCACTGCTGGGGATTTACCCCAAAGATACAGATGCAATGAAACACCGGGACACCTGCCCCCCGATGTTTATAGCAGCAATGGCCACGATAGCCAAACTGTGGAAGGAGCCTCGGTGTCCATTGAAAGATGAATGGATAAAGAAGATGTGCTTTATGTATACAATGGAATATTACTCAGCTATTAGAAATGACAAATACCCACCATTTGCTTCAACGTGGATGGAACTGGAGGGTATTATGCTGAGGGAAGTAAGTCAATCAGAGAAGGACAAACAGTGTATGTTCTCATTCATTTGGGAAATATAAATCATAGTGAAAGGGAATATAAGGTAAGGGAGAAGAAATGTGTGGGAAATATCAGAAAGGGAGACAGAACGTAAAGACTGCTAACTCTGGGAAACGAACTAGGGGTGGTGGAAGGGGAGAAGGGCGGGGGGTGGGAGTTAATGGGTGACGGGCACTGGGGGTTATTCTGTATGTTAGTAAATTAAACACCAATAAAAAATAAATTAAAAAAAATTAACGACAAATACCTACCTTTTACTTCAACGTGGATGGAACTGGAGGGTATTATGCTTAGTGAAATAAGTCAATCAGCGATGGACAAACAGTATATGGTTTCATTCATTTGGGGAATATAAAATATAGTGAAAGGGAAGAAAGGGGAAAGGAGAAACAAGAGCTTTAAATGACTCACTGGACCAGGTGGATTTCACAGATATTTACAGAACTTTACATCCAATCGCAACTGAATACACTTCTTCTCAAGTGCACCTGGAAGTTTCTCCAGAATGGACCACATACTGAGTCACAAATCAGGTCTCAACTGATACCGAAATATTTGGATTGTCCCCTGCATATTTTTAGACCATAGTGCTTTGAAATTAGAACGAAACCACAAGTAGTTTGGAAGGATTTCAAACACGTGGAGGTTAATGACCATCCTGCTAAAAGAAGAAAGGGTCAACCTGGAAATTAGAGAAGAATTAAAAAGATTCATGGAAACTAATGAAAATGAAGATACAACCATTCAAAATCTTTGGGTACAGCAAAAGCAGTTCTGAGGGGGAAAGACATCGCATTAAAATCCTCCCTGAAAGCATTGGCAGAGAAGTCGTCAAATTCTCCCCCTTTGCAGATGACATAATACTGTACGTGGAAAACCCCATATACTCCACTCCAAGATTGCTAGAACTCATACAGCAATTTGGCAGCATGGCAGGATACAAAATTAATGCCCAGAAGTCAGTGGCATTTCCATACACTGAGACTGAAGAAAGAGAAATTAAGGAGTCAATCCCATTTACAATTGCACCCAAATGCATAAGATACCTAGGAATAAACCTAAGCAAAGAGGTAAAGGATCTCTACCCTAAGAACTGCATAACACTTCTGAAAGAAATTGAGGAAGACACAAAGAGATGGAAAAATATTCCATGCTCATGGATTGGAAGAATTAATATTGTGAAAATATCTGTGCAACCAGGTCAGTTTATACCTTCAATGCAATCCCTATCTAAATATCATGATATTTCTTCAGAGAGTTGGAACAAATAGAATTGTGTGGAATCAGAAAAGACCCTGGATAGTCAGGTGAATATGAAAAAGAATACTAGAGCCGGGGGCATCACAATGCCAGATTTCAAGTTGTAGTTCAAAGCTCTGATTATCAAGACAGTATGGTGTTGGCACAAAACCCCTGTGATCAAGACCGGAGCTTATATCAAAAGTCAGATCTTTAACGGACTGAGCCTACCCGGTGTCCCCGTTTAGTTGTTTAGCTCAATCAAAGAAATATTCCCTATGGAATTTTTAGTTGGAATGCTATATATCAAAAGTCTTCAGTAATTCTAAAATTATTTCATAAGCAGTAGAACTAAGTGCTTATTTCTCTTTTTTAAAGATTTTATTTATTCATGAGAGAAAGAGAGAGAGAGAGAGAGAGAGGCAGAGGGAGAAGCAGGCTCCATGCAGAAAGGCTGATGCAGGACTTGATCCTGGGTCTCCAGGATCACGCCCTGGGCTGAAGGCAGCGCTAAACCGCTGAGCCACCAAGGCTGCCCGCTTTCTTCTCAGTAGTCTCTGCCCATTTCCCTGTCATATAATAAACTGATTCCCCAGAGTGTTAGAAGTGATACAAGGCATAGGAATATGAACATTAGAAAATGTATGTTTGGTTTTACCTGGATTCTCTCCGCCCCCAAATACTTCATCATTATCCTGCTGGATAATTTTCTTAGACTTCTCCTGGGACATGAGTCCCATAATAAACCTATTAAAATATACTAACCAAAGTTGATCTTGTGCATGATTCATCAGTACCCTATTACTATTTTCCCATAAGTCATTAAGAATTTATGTCAAAGGATGTTTCTGAAATAAAAAAAAAACATTTCCATAGAAAAATACATTAGAGGTGCTAAGTTTACCTTTTCCTCAGGAAAATAAATGGAAATCGCCCTCTGTGAAATAGTAGAATAGCTTATCAAAAAATAATTCTAGGTTCTTTTCCTTTTATGACTTTTATCTGAAGATTTGGTAATATGATAGCAGGTGGAATATTTCAGAATTCTAGATTTGAGAGGATGTTGAGGTAAAACATGAAAAAAATTCTATTTTTAGAATAGAAACATCTATTTCTATTAGATGTTTTGGGGTGAAACATCAAGGTTTTTATAAAGAAATACACAGCTTTGTGGGAAGACAATGAAAATAGTTATTTCTCCATGAAGCATTAGCCTACCACTTGTTTGTTTTTTTATTTAACATAATTGAGTACATTAGTTTTCATTCAATATTTCACATTAACCATCAGTCTTTTGATAATGTTTAAGTATTCTCAGTTTTTATTTGTCGGATGTTTCAACTTCTATTCATTATATAGCAGTGAGTGGTGTGTTGAATATATATTCAATAGTTAAATTAATAAATTGAATTGTAAAAATATTTTAAATGGTAATTTTTACCAATTAACTGAAATATGTGGAACATGGCATATTTTCCTTAATGTGGGTACATTTATACTTTAGAAAGACTTGATGGATAGTCCTGGTGTGGTGTCCAAGATAGTTCTAAATAATCTATGCAAAGTGTTTGTATCTAATTTCTATATATGAGTTCTTCTGAACTTCATTAACAATATTTTGTGAACATATTCTTAGATGTTCAACTGTTAACTAGATTTTAAAAAACTATTAGGAATTTTTAAATAATGAAGTGAAAATGACAGTTAATTAAATTTCATATAAAGATACCTTTCTTTAAAATTTTAATTCCAATATAGTTAACATACCGTGCCATATTATTTTCAGATGTATAATGCAGTGATTCAACAATTCCATTCATCATCGAGTGCTCAGCATAACAAGAGCATTCCTTAATCCCTATCACCTATTTCACCCATCTCCCCCTCCCCTCTGGTAACCATCAGATTGTTCCTATAGTTAAGAGTCTGTTTCATGGTTTAGAAAACATCATATTTTTAAAGAATCAAGAATAAAGATAGGAGTCCAAAGGCTCAATTAGTATCTGAAAATAGAATGTATAACGGCTTGAGAAAATATGGGTACTACTTATATAAACTATTTGTTTAATACAAATACAAGTTCAGAATACAACATTAGAATGACCTGATCTCTGAATTTTTGCAATGAAAATGGCAATAAATAAACTGATAGAGGTAGTATTCAGTACTTCCCAAAAAGAACCCTCAGAATTTTCACTAGAAAGTATTAATTAGGGTTGGGTTGATCACTAATTTCCATCAGCAGTAGGAATTTTATGCTCAGAAAAGATGACATAAGAAAAACATAATGTCTTCTATATTTTAGGGGGAAAAAGTGAAGCATGAGAAGAGCTCATGCCCAATGAGTACAGTTCCCATGTAACATTTGTAAAAAAATGGAGGCAGGGTAAACGTGTAGCAGAGAATTAGAGGACATTATTCAGATGTCAATAATCTGACAATCAATCAATAAGATTGATATTAAACACAGAAGGTATACCCATAAAATATATAAAAGAATTGGGGAAAATGAAGAATGTATTTACGGAAGAAAAAATGTTTAAGCTGCGAGGTACTTTTTGTGAAAATAACATTAAGAAAATAGGGGCAGATATTTAAGCTTGTCTAACTGATTTATTATTGTCTGTATTGATTTTCTCAGTAAGATTTGTGAAAGCTCAACCACCCAGAAATGAATAATAGAACATCAGTGACCAACTTCATCCTCCTGGGTCTGACCGATAATCCAGAAATACAGGCTGTAAATTTCCTCTTTCTATTTCTCACCTACGTACTGAGTGTTACTGGAAATCTCACCATCATCATTCTTACCCTGGTGGATTCCCACCTGGAGGCTCCCATGTATTTTTTCCTCTGAATTTCTCCTTAGAAATTTCATTCACTTCTGCCTGTAATCCTAGATTTTTCATCAGCATCGTAACTGGAGACAAATCTATTTCCTATAATGCTTGTGCAGCTCAGCTATTTTTCTTTGTCCTCCTTGGCTAACCAGTTTTTCTTCTGGCTGCTATGTCCTATGATCATTATGCGGCTATCTGCAAGCTTCTACATTATACAACCACCATGAGTAACAAGATTTGCTACCAGCTTGTAGTCAGCTCTTGGGTGGCTGGTTTCTTGGTAATCTTCCCACCACTAGCCATGGGTCTGCAGTTGGATTTCTGTGACTCCAATGTCATTGACCACTTCACCTGTGATTCTGCTCCTTTACTCCAAATGTCTTGCACAGACACAAGTACTCTAGAGCTCATGAGCTTTGTTTTAGCCATACTTACTCTTATGTCCACTTTGATGTTAGTAATTCTCTCCCACTCTTACATCCTTAGAACAATTCTGAAAATCCCTTCAGCTCAACAAAGAAAAAAGGCCTTCTCAACCTGCTCCTCCCATATGATAGTTGTCTCTATCTCTTATGGGAGCTGCATCTTCATGTATGTCAAAACATCAGCAAAGGAAGGGGTTGCTTTGACAAAAGGTGTGGCTATGCTCAGTACCTCTGTTGCTCTCATGCTGAATCCATTTATTTACACTTTAAGGAACCAGCAGGTGAAAGAAGCATTTAAGGACGTTGTGAAAAAGATACTTTTCTCAAAACCATTGATCTGATGTAATTTATAACTAAAATATTGTGAAAAATTTAAAGTGGGAAACCTCAATCAAGCCGACTTTGGATGCTAGAAGAGGGAGCTGGAAGCGGGGAGCCATACCACTCAATATCAACTACAGGAAGAATTGTCAGTCACAGACCTCAGCAGAAAAATGGAGGGCAGGAAACAATAATCAATTACAGGCCCCAAAGAGGAAAGATGTACACTGCTTCTCTAACAATAAATCAACTACTCTTGCAATTCAGCCGGTGAGAGATCATCATCACCCTAAATACTTGCTTTTCTCAATAAACTTTTGTTCAGAGCAACTCTTCCCAACCTCCACCTTCTTCTCCAGAAAATAACATTCTTCTTTGTTGGATTTGCCCATAGCTTTCATGACCCAAACGGTAATTCTCTGTTATTCGTTATTCCCAAATAAACCCATTTTTTTTTCTGGTAAAATAACCAGCTGTTTTGTTTTTAAGGTTAATACTATACACACAGCAATTTTGCCGGAGAACCAATAGAAAATTCATTGTTTTACTTCTTCTCTCTTAGTTTTATCACTTCTCAGGAATACAGTTATTTATGGCATTTTGGATTCAGTGTTCCTATATTATAAATTCTCTTTATATGAATTTAAGCACAAAATCATCATGGAATGATCTGTAATGTTTTCCCATGACATAATACAAAGAAATGACTGAATCACTTCTTATATAAATGTATATGCTTCAAGTATTATATATGTGTTGCTATTTATCCCTGCATCATTTATTCAAAAAGCATATGGCATTAGTATTTTTTAGTTATTAAATCATATGTATATTGATTGCCAACATTTATCATAATACCCAGTGCTCATCCCACCAACTGCCCCCCTTAGTGCCCATCACACAGTCACCCCAACCCCCTGCCCACCTCTCCATATATATGTATGTGTGCATATGTATATTATATAAACTCTGTCATTAAGAACAAATTTCATGAGTGAAGAAATTTTTTAATTGGGGTTATTACTTAAAGGAAAGACAATAACATGCAACCATCCTTCTATTAATCATAATAAAGACAACTAGCATCATTTGGTTTGGTAATGAAGCTCTCTAGGGACCTTTACCCAAGCCTGTGGTTTATGAGGATATATAAACATACATCTTAGCCGATAGTATTGTTTTTTCTCTAAATTGTCTCAGTCTAATTTTGATAAGAGTCACCTATTGTAGTATATGGGATTATATTGCTGCCTATCGCACATAAAAAATAAGCCATCTCCCCTTGCTTAAAAAAGAGAGGGAAAGAGTTCTTAGGCAAAGAAAATACCATCCAATTTTACTAGTCAACTTCATTTGGCCTATTTGGTTGTATGCAAAGCACACATAACTTTCAGATTAGATAGATTCAGATAAAGGCCAAGTCCACCTAAGGATGCATATTAACAATCTGTAAACGGTGGCATCCTCTTGGTACATTTATTTATGAAAGTGAAATGGAAGCTTTTTGCCTTGTCCAAGTGACATATCTGATCATATTTGGATGCTACCAACCACAATCATACACACACACACACACACACACACACACATATACCACAATATAAATTTAATCACTTAAAAATTATTAAGGTGATTAGTGGTTACTAGTGTCTGGTATTTTCAGGTGCCTTGTGGGAAGTAGCCACACTCTTATCATCAGCATACTAAGACACTGAGAAAAATAGGATGATATAGATAATACATATCATTTTCCTTTTTCATTTGTTTGTTCCTTTCTTTTTACCTAGACATGAGGATACATAATGAATCATCCCTTCACCTAAAAGCAACTTTGACAAGTCTAATTGCTATAGACCAAATGTATTTCTACTAAGTTATACTGCTAAATTCTGGCTTCAAAGTATTGTGTGTGTTTTTATGATATGCTTAACTTCCTTTAAATGACTTCTACCAAGCTTATTTAAGCACTCAGTTTCTTGGTTTTATTTTAACTACAAAGTTGCATGAATTTTTATTTTACTGATTTTTTATTTACTTGACGAGCACAAATTAAGTAACCTAAAGCTTATTTCAGGAGCCCAATAAATATTTGATATTATTATATCATATAATCTCTGTTTTTTAGAACACCCTTCATCCCTCAAGTTGAGGAACCATACTCCTTTTTTTTTCATTGGAGTTCAATTTGCCAGCATTTAGCATAACATCCAGTGCTCATCCCACCAAGTGCACCCCTCAGAGCCCATCACACAGTCACTGCAAGCCCCGGCCACCTGCCTTTCCACTACCTCTTGTTCATTTCCCAGATGAAGGCGTCTAAATTTTTGTCACCCTCATAGATATTTTCACTCATTTTATCTCCTTTCCTCTTTATTCCCTTTCATTAATTTTTATATTCCCCAAAGAATGAGACCATGTAATGAATGTCATTCTCTGATTGATTTGTTTCACTCAGCATAATACACTCCAGTTCCGTCCATGTCGAAGCAAATGGTGGGTATTTCTCATTTCTAATGGCTGAGGATATTCCATTATACACATAGACCATATCTTCTTTATCCATTCATCTGTCGATGGACATCGAGGCTCCTTCCACAGTTTGGCTATTGTGGACATTGCTGCTAGAAACATCGGGGTGCAGGTGTCGTGGTGTTTCACTACATCTGTAACTTTGGGGTAAATCCCCAGCAGTGCAATTGCTGGGTCGTAGGAGAGATCTATTTTTAACTCTGTGAGGAACCTCCACACAGTTTTCCAGAGTGGGTACACCACTTCACATTCCCACCGACAGGGCAAGAGGGTTCCCCTTTCTCCACATCCTCTCCAACATTTGTTACTTCCTGTTTTGTTACTTTTCACCATTCTCACTACTGTGAGGTGGTATTTCATTGTGGATTTGATTTGTATTTCCCTGATGGCCAGTGATGAGGAGCATTTTCTCATGTGCTTGTTGGCCATGTCTAGGTCTTCCTGTGTGAGATTTCTGTTCATGTCTTTTGCCCATTTCATGGTTGGATTGTGTTTCTTTGCAGTTGAGTTTCATAAGTTCTTTATAGATCTTGGATATTGGTCCTTTAAATAATACGTCATTTGCAAATCTCTTCTCCCATTCTGTAGGTTGTCCTTTAGTTTTGTAGACTGTTTCTTTTGCTGTGCAGAGGCTTCTTATCTTGAAGTCCCAAAAGTTCATTTCTTTTAATAATAAATTTATTTTTTATTGGTGTTCAATTTGCCAACATACAGAATAACACATTCCCACCAACAGTGTAAGAGGGTTCCTTTTTCTCCGCATCCTCTCCAACATTTGTGGTTTCCTGCCTTGTTAATTTTCCCCATTCTCACTGGTGTGAGGTGGTATCTCATTGTGGTTTTGATTTGTATTTCCCTGAAGGCAAGTGATGCAGAGCATTTTCTCATGTGTGTGTTGGCCATGTCTATGTCTTCCTCTGTGAGATTTCTGTTCATGTCTTTTGCCCATTTCATGATTGGATTGTTTGTTTCTTTGCTGTTGAGTTTAATAAGTTCTTTATAGATTTTGGAAACTAGCTCTTTATCTGATACGTCATTTGAGAATATCTTCTCCCATTCTGTAGGTTGTCTTTTAGTTTTGTTGACTGTATCCTTTGCTGTGCAAAAGCTTCTTATCTTGATGAAGTCCCAATAGTTCATTTTTGTTTTTGTTTCTTTTGCCTTCGTGGATGTATCTTGCAAGAAGTTACTGTGGCTGAGTTCAAAAAAGGTGTTGCCTGTGTTCTCCTCTAGGATTTTGATGGAATCTTGTCTCACATTTAGATCTTTCATCCATTTTGAGTTTATCTTTGTGTATGGTGTAAGAGAATGCTCTAGTTTCATTCTTCTACACGTCGAGTTGTCCCCACACCATTTATCGAAGAGACTTTCTTCCAGTGGATAGTCTTTACTGCTTTGTCGAATATTAGTTGACCATAAAGCTGAGGGTCCACTTCTGGGTTCTCTATTCTGTTCCATTGGTCTATTTGTCTGTTTTTGTGCCAGTACAACACTGACTTGATGACCAAAGCTTTGTAGTACAACCTGAAATCTGGCATTGTGATGCCCCCAACTCTGGGGTCTTTGGGGCTATTTGGGGTATTTTCTGATTCCACACAAATCTTAAGATGATTTGTTCCAACTCTCTGAAGAAAGTCCATGGTATTTTGATAGGTATTGCATTAAACGTGTAAATTGCCCTGGGTAGCATTGACATTTTCACAATATTAATTCTTTCAATCCAGGAGCATGGAATATTTTTCCATCTCCTTGTGTCTTCCTCAATTTCTTTTAGAAGTGTTCTGTAGTTTTTAGGGTATAGATCCTTTACCTCTTTGGTTAGGTTTACTCCTAGGTATTTTATACCTTTGGGTGCAATTGTAAATGGTAGTGACTCCTTCTTTTCTCTTTCTTCAGTCTCATTGTTAGTGTATAGAAATGCCACTGACTTCTGGGCATTGATTTTGTATCCTGCCACACTGCCAAATTGCTGTATGAGTTCTAGCAATCTTGGGGTGGAATCTTTTTCTACGTACGGTGTCATGTCATCTGAGAAGAGGGAGGGTTTGACTTCTTTGTCGATTTGAATGCCTTTAATGTCATTTTGTTGTCTGATTGCTGAGGCTAGGACTTCTAGTACTATGTTGAATAGCAGTGGTGAGAGTTGACATCCCTTTTGTGTTCCTGATCTGAGGGGAAAGGCTCCCAGTGCTTCCCCATTGAGGATGATATTTGCTGTGGGCTTTTCATAGACGTTTTTTAAGATGCTGAGGAATGTTCCCTCTATCCCTCCACTCTGAAGAGTTTTGATCAGGAATGGATGCCGTATTTTGTCAAATGCTTTCTCTGCATCTATTGAGAGGATCATATGGTTCTTGGTTTTTCTCTTGTTGATGTGAAATACCATTTTGATTGCTTTATGAGTTTTGTACCATCCTTGCATCCCGGGGATGAATCCCACTTGGTCATGGTGAATAATCTTAATGGACTGTTGGATCCTTTTGGCTAGTATCTTGTTGAGAATTTTTGCATGTTTGTTCATCAGGGATATTGGTCTATAATTCTTTTTTATGGGATCTTTGTCTGGTTTTGAAATTCAGGTGATGCTGGCCTCATAGAAAGTGTTTGGAAGTATGCCATCCCTTTCTGTATCTTTTGGAACAGCTTTAGTAGAATAGGTTTTGTTTCTTTTTTAAGCTTGGTTTAATTCCCCTGGGATGCTATCTTGTCTTGGACTTTTGTGTCTTAGGAGGCTTTGGATGACTGCTTCAATTACCTCCCTGCTTATTGGCCATTTCGGGTTTTCTATCTCTTCCTATTCCAGTTTTGGTAGTTTGTGGTTGTCCAGAAGTGCATCCATTTCTTCTAGATTACCTAATTTATTGGGGTATAGCTACTCATAATAAGTTTTAAAATCATTTGTAAGCCCTTGGTATTGGTTGTGATCTCTCCTTTTTCATTCGTGACTTTTACAAAAATATTTATTTATGATACAGAGAGAGAGAGAGAGAGAGAGAGGCAGAGACACAGGCAAAGGGAGAAGCAGACTCCATGCAGGGAGTCCGACTTGGGACTCGATCTCGGGTCTCCAGGATCAGGCACTAGACTGAAGGTGGAGGTATACCGCTGAGCCACCTGGGCTGTCCTTCATTCGTGACTTATTAATTAGAGTCTTTTCTCCTTTGTTTTAAATAAGGCTGGCTAAGGGTTTATCTATCTTATTAATTCTTTCAAAGAACCACTTCCTGGTGAGGTTAGCTTGTGTATTTGAGTTTTTTCAAAAAAAATTTTTTTTTTAGTTTTTTCAATTTTTGAGGGAGGCGTGTATTGCGATGTATTTTCCTCATAGGACTCCTTTCGCTGTATTTCAAGATTTGAACAGTATCATCATTTTCAGTAGTTTTCATGAATCTTTTTAATTCTTCTCTAATTCCCTGGGGGACCCGTTCATCTTTTAGCAGGATGCTCTTTAACCTCCTTGTGTTTGAGTTTCTTCCAAATTTCTTCTTGTGATTGAGTTCTAGATTCAAAGCATTGTGGTCTGAAAATATGCAAGGGACAATCCCAATCTTTTGGTATCGGTTGAGACCTGATTTGTGACCCAGTATGTGGTCTATTTTGGAGAAAGTTCCATGTGCACGTAAGAAGAATGTGTATTCAGTTGCATTGGCATGCAAAGTTCTGTAAATATCTGCGGAATCTACCTGGTCCAGTGTATCATTGAAAGCTCGTGGGTCTTTGGAGATGTTGTGCTTAGAAGATCTGTCAGTTGGAGAAAGCTCTGTCTTAAAGTCTCCCAGTATTAGTGTATTATTATCTAAGTATGTCTTAACTTTGGTTATTAACTGATTGATATACTTGGCAGCTCCCACATTTGGGGCATAAATATTCATGATTGTTAGGTCCTCTTGTTGGATATGCCCTTTAAGTATGATATAGTGTCCCTCTTCATCTGTTACTACAGTCTTTGGGATAAACTTTAATTTATCTGATGTGAGGATTGCTGCCCCTGCTTTCCTTTCAGGACCCTTTGAATGGCAAATGGTTCTCCAACCTTTCCTTTACAGGCTGTAAGTGTCCTTAGGTCTAAAATGAGTGTCTTCGAAACAGCAAATAGTTGGGTCTTGCTTTTTTAACCAGTCTGAAATCCTGCATCTTTTGATGGCATCATTAAGCCTATTGACATTCAGAGGTACTGTTGAAAGATAAGAATTTAGTGTCATCATGATATTCAGTCCCTGTTTTTGTCGGTTGTTTCTTTAGGCTTCATCTTTCTTTAGAGGGTCCCCCTTAATATTTCTTTTGAAGCTTGTTAGGTGATCACATATTCTTTAGTTTCTGTGTATCTTGAAAGCTCTTTATCTCTTCTCCTATTCTGAATGAGAGACTTGCTGGCTCTCTGGAGAGAGAAAAAGCATTCTTGATGGCATGTTCTTCTCCTTTAGGACCCTGGATATATCCTGCCAGCCTTTCCTGCCCTGCCGGGTCTCTGTGGAGAGGTCTGCTATTAATATAATATTTCTCCCCATATAAGTTAGGGGTCTCTCGTGTCTTGAGGCTTTAAGGATTTTCTCTTTATCTTTGGAATTTGCAGGTTTCACTATTAAATGTCGAGATGTTTTTTTGGGTTTTATTCATTTTGGTGGCCCCTTCTCTTTCTCCTGTATCTGAATGCCTGTTTCCTACCACAAATTAGGGATGTTCTCTGCTATGATATTTTCAAATATGCTTTCTGGCCCTATGTCCTTTCTGGTGCCCTCTGGACCCAATTAAACATAGACTTTTCCTTTTGAGGCTGTCATTTATTTCCATTATCCTTTCCTCATGATCTTTTAATGGTTTTTTTCTCTTTTTGTCGGCAGCTTCCTTCCTTGCCATCAACTTGTCTTCTGTGTCACTTACTCTTTCTTCTACCTTTTAACCGTCATCCTTACGACCTCCAGTTTGGATTGCATCTCATTTCATTGGTTTTTCATTTCGGCCTGATTTGATCTAAATTCTGCAGTCATGAAGTCTCTTGATTTTTTACGATTTTTTCCAGAGCCACCAGTAGCTTTATAATTGTGCTTCTCTATTGGCCCTCTGACATTGAATTGTAATCCATATTCTGTAACCAGTGGCAGAGAGTACTGTTTCTGATTCTTCCTTTTGTGGTGAATTCTTCTTTCTAGTCATTTTTCTCAGTGCAGAGTGGCTGTATGAGCGGGCTGCATCAAGAATATCAACCACGACCTAAGTAAATTTGACTGTAGATAATTCTGCCAAGGTCAGAGACCAGAAATTGAAAACAAAGATGAGAATGAAATAAAACAAAAGGACCACTAAAGTGAAAAACACATTTTACAACTAAGTAGTAAAAAATAAGAGGCCAGGAATCCTAGAGAAGAAGAGATGAAAAGGAAAAGAAAAAAAAAAGAAAGAAAAACGGGTATGAAAAAAGGGGGGGTGGGATTGAGAGATGGTGGTGGCGAAGAAGTTGTATTGGAGGGAGAATTTAGTCTACCTGAGGTGTTCTAAGGGGTGATCCTCTTATTTCTGAGTATATTGTTTGGTATATTAGATGATGCTCATTCCCAAATTCATATAAACCAGAAATATTTGTTTAAGGGTGCAATATTGACCACCAAAACATAAATGAGATAAAAGAGAGGGCAGAATGGAAATCAGGCATCTCACAGGATGAACCAGCATGGTGTTACCACTTGGATCTGGTATATGGTGGTCATATTTTAGAAGGTATTACCTTCTGCCATTGTAGGACAAAATGAGGCCGAGAAAAGAAAAAACACAAAACAAAAAGAGCATATTTTGTGTATCTCCCAAAATTGAGTATGTTGAAGGGAATCTAGAAGTAGAAAGTATATCTAGAACCTGTAATTGTAGAAATATCAAAGTCAAAAAGGAAGAAATTTAAAAATGAAGAGGTGGTAAAATATTGTAGTTAAGGTGAGAAAAGAGAAAAAAACTGGAAATTTACAGTCTGATATAAAAATGAGTTGTACTGGAAAAAGGAAGAAAATAAAAAAAAGGAGGGATACCCTCTGGTTCTACATACTGTAAATCCCTTGACTTCCCCTGGAGCTTTCCAGTGCTGCTTGGTCAAGAACTTCCTCTTCCCCTGTCCTTCCAGCTGGTCGTCTGGGGGAGGGGCCTGTTGTGCGGACAATCAGGTGTGTGCACCTGGGGGATCTGCCCCGCCCCCTGCCAGGTGCACAGCTCAGTGGTAGCTGTTTATCCTGTGAGGCCCCTGTCCCCTTGGCCCCACTCTGTCCCAGGCACAGGGTGATACGAGGAAGAACAACACTGGGGGCGGCCGTGTCCCCAGCTCTGGAGTCAGCTCCCCGCAGTAGCTACTTGCAGCTCCCAGTCCGCACTGGCCTGGATGCTCCGGGGGCAGGGGGCGCTGACCTGCACAGCCTGGGGGCGCCTGTTGTTCACTGTCCTGTGCCCTCCCTGCCTCCTCCTGTCCCAGGGGGAACGCCGGATCCTGGACTGTGTCCTCTGGCACCCTGGGCTCCGGGGCCAGTGCTGCTAGAGTCGCGCTCCCGGTCTGCGGCTCCCGAAGGCAGCCGGGCCCAGCCCCCTCTGCCTGGAGCGCCCTCCTGACCCCCCTCCGCCCGGAGCAGCCTTCTCCCCGGGGCCCTGCCCTCCACCCTCCAGCCCTTCACCGAGCTGGGCCCACAGGCTGAGTCATGCTCTCCCCAGCTGCACTTCCTCTGTTAGTGACCCTGGGAATGTGGAGGCCTCACTGCCCCTCCTGTGGTTCCCCCCGAGTTCCCTGCTGACCGCCTTTCATCCGGGAAGCATCTGGTGCAAATTTTTAAAGTTCCTGCTTCCCCCGCGCGGGGCTCTCCTGTTGCGGAAGCTCCCGCCGGCCCCCTTAGCCCGCCTCCTTATAGTGCCCTTCCCCCACTTGATTCTTTTTTATTTTTTTTCTGCCTCCCTACCTTGTTAGAAGCTCAAACCCTTCTGTCTGCATCGTTCCAGCTGTTCTCTCTTTAAATCTCAGGTCGAATTCATAGGTTTTCATGATGATTTGAAAGTTATCTATGTAAGTTGGTGGAAACAGGTGACTTGCGGACCCTACTCCTCCACCATCTTGCCCCGCCCCCTTCCTTCAGGATTCTGACAAACATACCATTTCTCCATAATGTCTTCAATATCACACCATTTGTCACATGCGACTTGTGAGTGTGAATTTCAGAGGACACTTAGTGCATTTTCACCCAGGAAAGGATACGAATGTTAATTAATAAATAGGTTAAGAAGGTGGCATCCAATTATAATGGAAATTTAACTTTTTCTAAGAATAAAGTCATGAAAAAGTTGAAGTGAATAAATATGTATTCCATTTCTGACAATGCTGAGCTAAGTGGTTCATATCAAACTATCTATTCTAAGTTTTTAAAAAGATTTTAAAAATGTTTTAAAGTACAGTTAAATACTTTTCAGTTAGGACGTATGCTCATACTAGAATTCAACAACAAGAAAATGTACAACTCAAATGCTGGAGAGGGATTTGAACAGAGACTTCACCAAAAATGAAACACCAATGGCATAGAAGCACATAAAAAGATGTTCAAGATCATATATCACAAAGAAATTAGAAATTAAAGCATCAATGAGGCACTGCTTAAAACCTATTAAAAATGTTAAAAAAAAACACTGACCACATCAAATGCTGGCAAGGATGTGTATCAACAGAAAAATCTCATTTATTGCAAAACTGTACAGCCACTTTGGAAAAGAGCTTGGTAATATCTTAGACAGCAAAACATACTCTTGCTCATACAGTCCAGCAATTTTACTCCCAGTAAAACTATTCTCAGTAACTGATAGAGAAAATAGATAATAATAAATATGTAAAAACTATAAAACATATCTTTAAGGATAAAACACTTGGCAAGTTTAATATGCAAATTAGAACGAATTGATACATATAAAATACTACATCCAAATACTCCAGAATTGTTATTTTTAAAAAAAGATTTCATTTATTTATTCATGACACACACACACACACACACACACACAGAGAGAGAGAGAGAGAGAGAGGCAGAGACACAGGCAGAGTGAGAAGCAGGCTCCATGCAGGGAACCTGACGTGGGACTCGATCCCGGGTCTCCAGGATCAGGCCCTGGGCTGAAGGTGGAGCTAAACCGCTGAGCCACCCAGGCTGCCCCAGAATTGGTATTTTATGTAAGTCGTTGTAGGATATTTACTGAGACTACCCATATATTGAGCCATGAAACTGTTATTAAAAATTAAAAAGGAGTGAAATAATACACAGTATAAATTCTCATCAGATGTTAATAAAGAAGAAAAAACCATGGAAAATCACCATATATTTGAAAATAATGAAATAGCATCTAAATATGACATTGGGCAAAAAATAAATCACAACAAATATTAGAATGAACATTTTATATGTCATACAAAATATAAAGTAACAAATTTGTGCAGTAAGTATAAAGTGATTATAGCATATTTAGATCCAAGTGCATTAGAAAAAAAATGATCAGAGCTTAAAATCAACATTAAGCATTAATCCAAAGAAGTAAAAAAAGCATGACATTATACCTAACTAAATTAGAAAAAAAGAAAGTAATAAATATTAAAGCAGAATATTATAAAAATAGAGAAGAAACAAATAGACAATGAGCAAAACCTTTTGTTAAAACCTGTAATGCCCAAAAAGGAATGACTACATGGACTAATGAGATCATTAAATTTCTCTCAAGGGTGGGGCACCTAGGTGTCTCAGTGGTTGAGCATCTGGCTTCAGCTCAGGGCATGATCCCAGGGTCCTGGGATGGAGTTCTGCATCAGGCTCCCTGTGGGGAGCCTGCTTCTCTCTCTGCCTATGTCTCTACCTTTCTCTGTGTTTCTCATGAATAAATAAAATAAAATAAAATAAAATAAAATAAAATAAAATAAAATAAAATAAAAAAATAAAATAAAAATCTCTCTCAAAGGTGACTAAAAGAAAAGAAGCAAGGAATTTTTTGGGGGTAAATCCCCAGCAGTGCAATTGCTGGGTCCTAGGGCAGGTATATTTTTAACTCTTTGAGGAACCTCCACACAGTTTTCCAGACTGGCTGCACCATTTCACAAAGATACAGATGCAATGAAACACCGGGACACCTGCACCCCAATGTTTCTTTTTATTTTTTTAAAGATTTATGTATTTATTCATTCAGAGAGAGCGAAGAGAGAGGCAGAGACACAGGCAGAGGGAGAAGCAGGCTCCATGCAGGAAGCCGGATGTGGGACTCTATCCTGGGTCTCCAGGATCACACCCGAGGCTGCAGGCAGCTCTAAACCGCTGTGCCACCGGGGTGCCCCACCCAAATGTTTCTAGCAGCAATGTCCACAATAGCCAAACTGTGGAAGGAGCCTCGGTGTCCATCGAAAGATGAATGGATAAAGAAGATGTGGTTTATGTATACAATGGAATATTCCTCAGCCATTAGAAATGACCAATACCCACCATTTGCTTCAACGTGGATGGAACTGGAGGGTGAGATGCTGAGTGAAATAAGTCAATCGGAGAAGGACAAACATTATATGTTCTCATTCATTTGGGGAATATAAATAATAGTGAAAGGGAATAGAAGGGAAGGGAGAAGAAATGGGTAGGAAATGTCAGAAAGGGAGAAAGAACATGAAGACTCCTAACTCTGGGAAAAGAACTAGGGGTGGTGGAAGGGGAGGAGGGCCGGAGGGTGGGGGTTAATGGGTGACAGGCATGAGGAGCACTGGGTGTTATTCTGTATGTTGTCAAATTGAACACCAATAAAAAATAAATCTATTATTAAAAAAGCAAGGAATTCAATCATAGTAGGAAATAGAGTGCACATAACTACACACAACATAAGCATACATTAAAATAATTATAATTTTTCCAATAAACTTATAAGTAGTTTTGAAATCTCTACAAAATAATACAGCGAAAAATATAAAGTCTGAATACTCATATATTGAATACAAACTTTGAATCTCCAAAGAAAATTATCTCATAAAACTTCCAGAATATAACAATATTTGGTAAATATTTGAGAAATTTATACCGGTTCTCCACAGACATTTCCAGGTCATAGCTAAAGGAGATTTCATTTATTCATGAGAAATACAAAGAGAGAGGCAGAGACAAAGCAGATGAAGAAGCAGGTTCCATGCAGGGAGCCCGATCGGAACTCGATCCCAGGACCCCAGGATCATGACGTGACGCTCAACCGCTGAGCCACACAGGCGTCCCAAAACCATAATCTTGATACGATACTTGATGATGATATTCTAAGGGGCTCTCAATGGCTGAACTCAAAATAAAATCCACAGAAAAGGAGCTTGTTCATGCAGTGTATTCTGGTCAGCTTCCCCGGACCAAAAGAAGAACGAAGAGACCAAGTAGAAACTAAATGGCCCTTAAATTCCTCTATCAGGGATGAAGAAGGATGTGATCAGAGATGGACAAACAGGAGGTTTCTAAGGTACGGCTAATATTCTGTTCCTCAACCTAGCTTGTGGATACCTCTACAATGATACATTGTTTTGTACGCATGGTAGAGTTTTATAAAATAAGTTTTATTTATTTATTTATTTATTTATTTATTTATTTATTTATTCATTTATTTTATAAATTTATTTTTTATTGGTGTTCAATTTGCCAACATATAGAAATAACACCCAGTGCTCATCCCATCAAGTGCCCACCTCAGTGCCCGTCACCCAGTCACTCCCACCACCCGCCCTTCTCCCCTTCCACCACCCCTAGTTCGTTTCCCAGAGTTAGGAGTCTTTCATGTTCTGTCTCCCTTTCTGATATTTCCCACTCGTTTTTTCTCCTTTCCCCTTTATTCCTTTTCACTATTTTTTATATTCCCAAAATAAATGAGACCATATAATGTTTGTCCTTCTCCGATTGATTTATTTAAAAGCTGTGCAATGATGCAAGTGTATGGCATTGCAAATCCAATTGATGAATCCATGGAAAAATCATTAAAATTTACTCATAATATATGTGTGAAAAATCTAAGAGAATCATCTGGGAAAAAGATGACCTACCTGTTATAAGATATATTTAAGATCAAGGCCTTTCTAAATGCAAAAGTATTAGTTATATTACATATATCAGCCTACTACATATAGTAGTAAAAAACAGGTAAGAGGATGGAAGGAAAATTTTTAAATATCCAGCACTAAAACTTTCTGAAGTTGTACAATATTATTTGCTTGATAGGATTCATTCTTCTTTTTTCAAATCCAACCTATAAAGTCATAGTTTTCATACATCTTAAATTCATTATTTATCCTCTTTCTATTCCCCAGACCAAAAATTTGAATACTTACCAGCGTGAAAGAACCTGCTTCAGGGCACCTTGGTGGCTCAGTCCATTAAGTGTCTGCCTTTGGCTCAGGTCATGATCTCAGGTCCAGGGATGGAATCAGGCTTCCTGCTCAGCAGGGGATCTGCTTTCCCCTCTTCCTCTGCCCCTTTCACCCCACCTCCATCCAACTCCCACCTCCCTCGTAGGTGGGATAAAATCTCTCTTTCTCAATAAGTAAATAAAATCTTAAAAAAAGAACCTATTCCTATAATATATTGCCTCCCACAACATAAATCCTAATAATAAATAAAACTTTATTGTGTGAAAAATATTAAAATGAAGAATAATTATAAAAACAAATACTTGCCTCAATTAAAATATAAAATGAAAATTAGGAAAAGACATTGAAGTGATGCTGGTATAATAAAAAGTAATAAAAAGTAGAGATTAGCTTTATTTATTCAAGCATTTTGCACAAAGGGCATTTTCTCCTGCCTTTACTGTAGGAGTTTTCATTCTTAATCATGACAAATGTTTTAATCATGAGCCCTAATCTACCATCATCAATCATAACTCCCAAAGCAATTAATATGCAACCATACAAGGTCTTTCCAGATTTCTAAGCAGTCATCTCATCTCCAAGCTACTGTAATTCCTATTTCCCCCTTATAATTGATCAAAAGCAACATTTCTTAACCAGTCCTTCAAACCTTAGTTTATGTCTTAAAATATTTTCACATGGGTTCCTCTTAACACATATTTCGAATTCTCAGGGGCAGATATTTCACAACAGAAATTTTAGAGCCATGCTTCCAATTAAGTGAAATATTTTTGAGTCATCCATGGTCTTAACAAGCATTGTCTGTAGGCAGGATAAAAATATGTTTGCCATATATGTTTTTTCCTGTTTGCCAAATGTAGGTAAATACTCCTGCAATTAAAAAAAATAAATTCAGGGGTGCCTGGGTGGCTCAGTGGTTGACTGTCTGCCTTCAGCTCATGGTATAATCCCAGGGTCCTGGGATCAAATCCCACATCAGGCTCCTGTGGGGAGCCTGATTCTCCCTCTGCCTATCTCTCTGCCTCTCTGTGTGTCTCTCATGATTAAATAAATAAAATGTTAAAATAAATAAATAAATAAATAAATAAATAAATAAATTTGTTCTTCAATGTTATTGAACATAGTAATTTTTCAATACATACCAGACATTTTACAAACAAAATTATATCATGCGGGATTAGGTAAGGCAAAATATTTTGATTATTAAAGTGTCATATACCCATATCTTTAGAAAGTGTAGTAGAAGATTGGGTTAAGCTTGCACAATTTTTCTCATTAGTACGATGGGTACCTGATCTCTGATGCTGTTGTTCTTATTGTCTCAAAGGAGAGCATCCCTGCAGCTATTTTAGCTGCTTTGCCAAAGTTCATTAAGCAAAATATTCCTTGGTGACACTAGAACTCAGGTCTCTAAGGATCCTTTACGTTATTCATAAACATGATCTCAGGGCATCCCCAGAAGATAGAGCAAAGGACCATAAATATCATTATTTTTGGAGTAGAAAAGCCAACCCCTAGCTCAGAACAATCAGAGATGACTTCCAAAACCCTGAGGAAATTTGTTTATTCTCTTTCCTTACGTTAAGTTTTCTTCTCTTCCTGGCCGAGACCAAAGGAAAATGCTTCCAATGTTTAAAATAAGAGTCTCCAATGACAGTTTTTATATGATATGAAAACAGAAAGCTCAAAGAACTCAAGACCCTCCAGAAAATGCCTGGAGAGTGACTATGAGTTGATAATCCCATTGGACCTGGGCTGAGGCACATCTTCTCCGCACAACACAGTGAAACACAGGAAGAGCTGCCAGCTGAAGCCACCAGTAATTACCCAGAGTAAGTACTGTAGGTAGACATAAGAGTTACTTTCTCCTATAGGAGGTAAGAGAAAGAAACATTTGCTGGCATTTCTTCTGTAATATGGTTACTTAAGCTTGTTTCAACTTTTAATGTGGAAAATTGTAGTAGACATGTTGTGAACTATGCAATAGCCCTTTGTAAGACTTAAGATCATATAGCCAGAGCTATATTTTTGCATCCATAATTACTCACCCGTGTAGTGTAATTTCAAGAACATACAGAAATATACCTTCCAATCCTTGGAATTTGTACCCCAAAAGAATATTACATTGCTTAAAATGTCCACATTTTCTAATTTGTAAATATTCTCTTGCAATGAAAAATTTTAAAAGAATTAATTTAATCCTTCCCAAACATCTGTTAATTCAACAAAAATATTCCCTTAATATCTAATTCCTCAATAACAATAATTTGAGTAATTGGATGACTGGAGGAGAGAGAGGCCATTTTTATTGTTCATGGAGCACAATTTGTTCTCTAGATAATGACTTGTATGACACTGTTCAAGATAACAAAGTGAAAAGAATATTTCACAAGTGCAACTTTTGCCTGCTGTGTATCCAGAGAGGAAGGATGGAAAAGGAGATGAGAGCAGGATGTCAATTTTTAGTTACTTTGTAGTTTGTTCTACTTCTTGCCCTTTTTGTAGCCCTGAAGTAGTCAGAGAGCATCAATTCTTAGATAAACCAAAATCAAAGGACAGGCAAAGAATAAGCCATAGTAAATTATTAGCACACTGTTTTATTTGCACAAAAGAGAAACTGTTAATAAATTGATTTTCTAACACAAGCAAAAATAGAATTTGCCCAGAGATTGAGGGGATATGAAAAATCTCAGGGGCCCCTGGGTGGCTCAGAGGTTGGGCATCTGCCTTTGGCTCAGGGTGTGATCCCGGGGTCCTGGGATCGAGTTCCACATTGGGCTCCCTATGGGGAGCCTGCTTCTCCCTCTGTCTGTCTCTGCCTCTCTCTGTGTCTTTAAATTATTTTTTTAAAAAGAAAGAAAAATCTCAGGAAGTTTGAGAACAAAGAACCCTGCTTTTCTTTCCTTGTATAAGCCACTGATTTGTATGAGCGGCTCACAAAGAAATCACTCTCTAGGCGTGGAAGGGTCATCCGTTATTTGGATATTTCAGAATTCCTTTTTGAGGTTGACTGATTCCAAACTCCTGAGATTTCCATTACCCAAAGAATCTCGTTCATGCTCACATATCCTAGGGGTGATAGAGTAACTAGTATACATCCAACTCCCAATTCATAATCACCACAAAAGAGAGCAATTTACTGTTACTATATTATTATATTCTACATCTTGGAAGTGTTAATGCAAATAAAGAGTTGAACATTGTGCTACTGATGTGTGACTGATTGATGGAAAAGGAGATAGAGAAAGGAGTATTGACAAGGCAACGAAAAGTTGAATGAAAGTGTTTTTAGAGGCCCTATGGCAGTTTCAAGGCACAGAAATGGGAGAATACCATTTTCCCTTACAAAAAGTTGGTTTATTGGTTTGTCTCTATGCTTAGGCATTTGTTTCTCTAAAAATTGGTTCTACATAGCACAAAAAACTGGACAGCTAAATGAATTTCTAATATGTGTATAAAAAGATGGGTGAAATTCATACTATGAATATTAAAAGACACTTCATTTATTGATTGCATGTTATAAAAGGGTCAGTAAGAGATAAATAAGTTTTTGGGTGTAGAAAGGGAAGTAGATTATTTAAATGAAGAAATAGGTTCTATCTTGAGTACACTCACAGGAGTTAGGGCAATTCGAATCATCCTGATGTTGCAGTGTAAGCCTGTTAATTATCATTATTGCCTAAAATTTTCTCTCCTTTAAAAAATAATAAAATGCAGACTGAGTTAAATTATACATAAGGTACATTAAATCATTCATCTAAAATTATGAATGCATGCTATCTGTCAGACTCAGTTTCTGCAATAACAAGGTATATAGCAGAGAAAGAACAAATTCCTTGTGGGTAGAGTTCATTTGTTAGTGACCTAAGTGATCCAATGACTATTCTTGAACTCCTGGAATATCTCCATCTATAGTACCTATGTGAATTGCTACTGATTTCAATTAAAACTCTATAAAGTGATTCTTGAATGAAGAACATCAATACTTCTTATCAGACGACGAGGGTTGAGACTAGAGATTGAGATGGGGAAGCTAAGGAAACCATGCCACACTCTAGTTTCTTTTTAGGAGAGGAATGAATCAAAAAAAAAAAAAGGAGAGGAATGAATCTTCAAAAACAGTGTAAGTGATTTAAGCTTTAAAAAAGAAAGGAAAGCATAAAGGGCTAGTTTCCAAATTCTATAAAGAACTTATTAAACTCAACAGCAAAGAAACAAACAATCCAATCATGAAATGGGAAAAGGACATGAACAGAAATCTCACAGAATAAGACATAGACATGGCCAACACACACATGAGAAAATGCTCTGCATCACTTGCCATCAGGGAAATACAAATCAAAACCACAATGAAATACCACCTCACACCAGTGAGAATGGGGAAAGTTAACAAGGCAGGAAACCACAAATGTTGGAGAGGATGCAAAGAAAGGGGGACACTCTAACTCTGTTGATGGGAATGTGAACTGGTTCAGCCACTCTGGAAAACTGTGTGGAGGTTCCCCAAAGAGTTAAAAGTAGACCTGCCCTACGACCCAGTAATTGCACTGCTGGGGATTTACCCCAAAGATGCAGATGGAATGAAACGTTGGGACACCTGCACCCCGATGTTCTAGCAGCAATGTCCACAATAGCCAAAGTGTGGAAGGAGCCTCAGTGTCCATTGAAAGATGAATGGATAAAGAAGATGTGGTATATGTATACAATGGAATATTACTCAGCCATTAGAAATGACAAATACCCACCATTTGCTTCGACGTGGATGGAACTGGAGGGTATTATGCTGAGTGAAATAAGTCAATCAGAGAAGGACAAACATTATATGGTCCAATTCATTTGGGGAATATAAATAATCGTGAAAGGGAATAGAAGGGAAGGGAGAAGAAATGGGTGGGAAATATCAGAAAGGGCGATAGAACATGTAGACTCCTAACTCTTGGAAATGAACTAGGGGTGGTGGAAGGGGAGGAGAGCAGGGGGTGGGGGTGAATGGGTGACGGGCACTGAGGGGGGCACTTGACGGGATGAGCACTGGGTGTTATTCTGTATGTTGTCAAATTGAACACCAATAAAAAATAAATTCATTATTAAAAAAAAGCAAACAAACAAAAAAACCCAGAACAAAAGAAAGCAAAAAAAACAACCAAACAAACAAACAAACAAAAAAAAACACCAAAAACCAAAAACCAAAAAAAAAAAAAAAAAAAAAAAACCAACCCAGAACTGTAGTCTCTAAGAAATATTGAATGGGGAGCAAATTCTGGACAATGGAAAAAAAACTAAGTACCCAACAAGTAAGAGGTGCAGAAGAGAGATTACTAGAAACAAATACACAGGAATCAATAATAGCAGATGGAGAATTAAAATATTAAAGTAGAAACTAGCTCAGAAGCTAAAAAAAAGAAGTCTGGAAAAGGATTCACAGTTTAGAATTTGGATTTTTATGTAGGAGTGTACTCAAAATGATGGTGCAATATGAAACAGATATAAAAAGTAAGAGTGCTGAACCACCTGACCAGAATAGGCATTAAAGAATATAGCTTCGGGATCCCTGGGTGGCGCAGCGGTTTGGCGCCTGCCTTTGGCCCAGGGCGCGATCCTGGAGACCCGGGATCGAATCCCACATCGGGCTCCCGGTGCATGGAGCCTGCTTCTCCCTGCAGAGCCTGTGTCTCTGCCTCTCTCTCTCTCTCTGTGACTATCATAAATAAATAAAAATTAAAAAAAAAAAAAAAGAATATAGCTTCGTCTCAGTACATAGACCACACCCTTTTTGTTTCTGTTTTATTTTTAATTTTTGTTTTTGTTTTGTTTTTAATTTTAATTTTGTTTTGTTTTGTTTTAATATATGCTTTGACTTGCCAGCATATAATACAACACCTAGTGTTCATCTCATCATGTGTCCTCATTAATGCCCATCACTCAGTTACCATATGCCCGCACCCACGTGCCCCTCTGCAACTCTTTGTTTGTTTCCCAGAGTTAGAAGTTTCTCATAGTTGTCTTACTGTCTAATTTTTCACCACTCAGGTTTTTGTTTCTTCAGTTCGCATTTACATAACAACTTATTGTGCCAGATGTAATGGAATAAAGGATATATAAAAACATAACCTCTATTTTGGAGAAGTTTATAGGAACTTAGAGGAGAAATATAAGTATACGGAAGCATACAATGTGGTCTAGAGAGTAAGCAGCAGCTTACTTACGTTTATAAATAACACGGTATCATAATCTCACGTACTCTGGAAAGATGAATGAAGATTTCCCTGGAAGACTGATACCTAAAGAGAATTCTGAAGCACCAATTGCCATTAGTCAAAGATTAGCCCTTGCAGAGAAGACAGCATGTGAAAAAAATGAGGAATTTAAGCGCTCAATGTTTGTGGAACTTAAGTTATGAGAAAGAAAGCTAAGGAATTTGTAAGAGATAAGCAAATAGGGAAGGCCCTGTCCAGGAAGAGCCTTGCAGGCCACACACAAGAGACTAATCTTTATCAATAAATAGCGAACACAGGATGCCTGGGTGGCTTAGCGGTTTAGCGCCTGCCTTTGGCCCCAGGTGTGATCCTGGGGTCCCGGGGTTTAGTCCCACATTGGGCTTCCTGGATGGAGCCTGCTTCTCCCACCGCCTCTCTCTCTCTCTCTCTCTCTCTCTCTCTCTCATAAATAAATAAAATCTTTTAAAAATAAATAAATAGTGAACATTAGAAGAGAAGATGGCTTGGAGAAGGACCGTGATTTCATTTTGAGCTCTTAGTGTATGAAGTGTCTGTGGAACATCCAACTGATGATATACACTTAGCAATTTTTTTATTTGGAAAAGTTCCAGATTTGGAATTCATCATATAAATGGCAGTGAAATCAATTGCACCAAGTGAAATCCTGGAGAGCATGGAGTAAGAAGAACAAAGAGAAAACAAGAAAAGAGAGGTTTCAGGACAAATATTGGGGAATAGCAATGCTTCATAGGTTAATAGAGGATGAGGAGGCCATAGGACACTAAAAAGAGATAGAATCTGGAATAGAATCAGGATTATGGTATGGAATCCATTTGAAGGGGCTATCAGGCAAAATAACTACAAAAAATATGCCAATGGCTTCAACAGTAAAAACGTTCTTATGGGTGTTAGAGCAGTAGGAGGTTGGACATGAAAATAGGGTTGCAGAGCCCTAAGACCTAAACTAAGTAGGGTTAGGATGAGAAGGTGAAAATAACAGTATCTTTTCAAAGGAATAAGAAATGTAATTAAAGATGAATAGCTTGTGGGTCACCTTGGTTGAGCATCCACCTCTTGGTTTCAGCTCAGATCTTGATCTCAGGATTGTAAGATCAAGCCCTCATGGGGCTCTGTGCTAGGCATGAAATCTGCTTCAGATTCTCTTCCGCTCCCTTTAGCCCTCCCCACAGCCTCTCAAAAAACTAGATACACAGCTCCTGGAAGACTATTTATTGATATTAAACACAGATTTCATTTCAGGGCTTTTGAGAGAAATGGAGCCACAGACAACTAAAAAGTCAGGTGTATACATATGAAGATATTCCTTTTTTTCACACTATAGATAAAATAATTGCATATCAAACTATCTTTAAGAATAAGGAGTACAAGCAGATAATAATAAAGAGACAAAGGGAAATCTCAGGATCCAGTGCTGTGTTTTGTTATCATTGTTGTTTGTTTGTATTCCAGGTAAAATGCATCTTAACCTTAAAACAATCCTTTGAAAATAACAACTGAAGAGAAGTCATGTTCTTCATCATCTAGATATGACATATATCCAACGTTTGTCTTGGATAAAGAACATTTTAGTACACATTAAATAACATCATTTTTTTGCTCTTATTTGTAAATCCAATCCATGTAATGAATTACAAACAATTAACATGTACATTTGTAAATTTTCAGGGGGAAAGAATGATCTGAGAAAATGTTGGATTGTTTTACATTAACATGAATCCTGAATATTTGCTCATATATGGAATATTCAGGAAGGCTAGTTGGAATAGTGGTGATATGGATTATGATGTGAAATGAGAAAATAGACTGATTTGCTTGGTTTTTGTATTCAGTGTTTTGCTACAGAATTTTAATACTGATCTTCCCACAAAAATCTCTTTTATTTTCATAGGCTGATGGTTAGATTTCAAAAGTCAGTGATGAGAAACTATACAGCAATAACAACTTTTATCCTGCTGGGACTGACAGACGACCCACAACTGCAAATCCTGCTCTTTATCTTTCTATTTCTCACCTACATCTTGAGCGTAACAGGGAACCGGACTATTATCACCCTCACACTGGTGAACTCCCATCTTAAAACTCCTATGTACTTTTTTCTGAGAAATGTTTCCTTCTTAGAAGTGTCATTCACCACTGTCTGCATTCCTAGATTCCTGTATAGCATATCAACAGGGGCCAATACTATTACCTACAATGCTTGTGCAAGTCAAATATTTTTTGTTATTCTCTTTGGAGCAACTGAATTTTTTCTCCTGGCAGCCATGTCCTATGATCGCTATGTTGCTATCTGTAAACCACTTCATTACATGACCATCATGAGCAATAGGGTGTGTAGCTTATTAGTCTTCTGCTGTTGGGTGTCTGGCTTGATGATCATTCTCCCACCCCTTAGCTTGTGCCTCCAGCTGGAATTCTGTGACTCGAATGCCATCGATCATTTTAGCTGTGATGCAGGTCCCCTCCTGAAGATCTCATGTTCAGATACATGGATGATAGAACAAATGGTTATCCTTGTGGCTGTATTTGCACTCATTATCACCTTAGTGTGTGTATTTCTGTCCTACACATACATCATCAGGACAATTCTGAGATTCCCCTCTGTCCAACAAAGAAAAAAGGCCTTTTCCACCTGCTCATCCCACATGATTGTAGTTTCCATCACCTATGGAAGCGGCATCTTCATCTATATCAAGTCATCAGCAAAAGAAGAGATAGCCATAAATAAAGGTGTTTCGGTGCTCACTACTTCTGTTGCACCCTTGCTGAACCCCTTCTTTTACACCTTGAGAAATAAGCAAGTGAAACAAGCTTTTAATGACTTCATAAAGAAGATGACATTTCACTCAAAGAAACTGAAGTTTTGATAAATCAGTGTAAAATGAAAGAAGAAATTCCTCTAAACATGTAACAACAGCTTCTAGCTTGTTGCATTGCTTTGCTTATAACTTGATCATATTAACCCTCTCAAAGACATTTAATAATACATCCTAATCTCATCTTAATCGAACTCCTTTTTCTTTCAAACCAAATTCATTCATGATGTTTTCTTTCACTGTAGAACCATAAACTATAATTGAACTCATCGCCACTTCTGACCTAATCCTTTCTTCAGTGTTCTGGGGAAGGAAGGAAAGTAATAATATTAAAACTATATAAGTGCTATAGAAGACACATTACATACTAATAAAACCAGTTTCTTTCCCTAATCAAAGTCATCAAAATTAATGGCATAGTCGAAGACCCAAATACAATATAGAAAACAGCAAGAGCAAAGATGCATCAAAATAAATTATACCAAATAGGGCATTCTAGGGCAGTCGAAATAATGAAAACAACAAAAGGAAACAGAGATATCAATGGGAGTTTGGGAATAACCAGAATTGAAGAGATGGAAACAGCTTCACAAACACTGATAAGATGTATTACTTACTTATATTTATGACAGAACTTCACTTAAAAGGCATACATTTAATTTAAGACAAATGTAAACAGGGGCACCTGGGTGGTTTAGTGGGTTAAGTGTCCAAATCTTGGTTTTGGCTCAGGTCATGATCTCATGATCATGAGATCAAGCCCATCAATGGGCTCCATGCGCAGCAGGGATTCTGCTGGTTGATTCTCTCCCTCTGCCCCTCCCTGCACTCACTCATGAGTACTTTCTCTCTCTAAGTAAATAAACCTTCTAAAATAAATAATTAATTAATTAAAAACCAAACATTATGTCACTTATTATATGTTACAAAATTAGAATAAATGCATAAGAGCAAATTGGAACACCAAATTTTAAATGACAATGAAATAATACCATTATTCACATCTACACAAGGCTAAGTGAATGATTTAAGAAGATATCAAGAATATGTAATCAGTAGAAATAGGAAAAAATAAGAAAATACAAAAAAGATAAATTTTAAATTCTAAAGTGGGCTCTGAGGGGCTCCTGCATGGCTCAGCCAGTTACTGATTTCAGCTCAGGTCATGATCTCAATGTCATGAGATCGAGCACCACATAGGACTCCTCACTGAGCAGCAAGTCTGCTTGAGATTCTCTCCCTCTCCATCTCCCACCTCCTCTGCTCCTTCCCCTATTTGTGCCATCTCTTCATCTCTCAGATAAATAAATAAATTTAAAAAAAATCATTAAAAATAAAAGTGGGCTTTGACATAACATCTAAAATTCTTTTCTTTTTAAGATTTTATTTATTTGAGGGAGAGAGAGAGAGAGAGTGAGGATTGGCGGGGGGTGGGGGCAGAGAGAGAAGCAGACGTCCCTGCTAATTAGGGAGCCCAATGTAGGGCTTGATCCCAGGACCCTGAGATCATGACCTGAGCCAAAGGCAGATGCTTAACTAACTGAGCTTCCCAGGTGCCACTCTTTTAATTATTTCTATTGGCATAGGTTTGAAAATAATTGTATTTTTCAAACTGCCAATGATATGCCAAGCTCTTCAAAGATTATTATTAAAATAATATCAACTCTTACCAATCCTGGAAATACATTTTAGTTGTATCAAAATGTAGGCTGAAGAAGATTGACACATTGACCAATACATCATAGGTAGTGAATAATGGAGCCTGAATTCTGATATCAAGTCATGTCCACTTCACTACAACTCATGATCTTTCAAGCAATAGTGTAGTTATGCTGTGGAAGGGCTAAGAAAAGACACTGATTCAAAGTATGTAATCTGCATAGTAGTTGGGATCTCTCTCTGTAGTCATAGACTCAGTTTATGGATGTGTCTACTTTTCAGTTTATTAATTTGCTTTACTGACATCAAAGAAAAACATTAAGTTGTCTAAACATTTCAAAATTTATGTAATGGATTTTATATATTATGCTATTCATGAAAAAAATCTTAGTGGTTTTTGAAATTCCATGTTATGATTTGTTATTCTAATCCTTTCTTTCCAATCAAAAATGCATTGTGGTAAGGCAAGTCTGTGAGGGTGACATTGTATAGAGATAATTTTGAATCTTCTCTTGTTTACATACGAAACTAAGTCATTTTAAAATATTGACATTTTTCCATGCTTATTAATCTATAACATGGTATAACCATATTGAGATATGAAGGTTAGAATCATAGTCCTAAATTTTAAGGTAAGATTTCTGAGTACAAAATTATTGGACAAAGATTATGAGCAGTTTCATAGTGCAAATGTCTTTTACCTCTTGATTTAACGGGGGAACATTTATTCATCTGTTTTAGAGAACATTCCTTACATCTCTCTGAGATATTTACATAATGATAAAAACTTGAGGATTATTTAAAATGATAATACCTTGTTGTCCTGAAAATAATTGCCTTCAGAGCACCTGGGTGGCTCAGTCCATTGGCTAACAACTCTTGGTTTTGGCTCAGGTCATGATCTTGGGGTAGTGAGATCCAACCCCACAACAGCTCTTCTCACAGCACAGAGTCTGCTAGAGATTCTCTCCTTTTCTTTCTCCCTCTGCTCCTCCCCCAGCTTGTGCACATACAGGCATGCACATTGCTCTCACACTATCGTTCTCTCTCTCTCTCTCAAATAAATAAATAAATAAAAACTTTTATTTTTTAAATTTATTTTTAAAGATTTTATTTATTTATTCATGAGAGACACACAGAGAGAGGCAGGGGCAGCGGGAGAAGCAGGCTTCCTACAGGGAACCCCATAGGGGACATGATCCCAGGACCCCAGGGTCAAAATATGAGCTAAAGACAGCTAATGACTGAGCCACCCAGGTGCCCCAAATAAAAACATTTTAAAAAGATAATTGCCTTCAATAGCTATGGTAACTGTAAAATTTCATTTTAATTCTCTTCTCTCTAGGAGTTTACTTATAGCATAATCCTTTCCTCTTCTAATCAAACATTTTGTTGAAAATTAATGTATTAAGAAAATCTCTTTATAATGTCTGAGCAAAGAGTTTTGATATGGAGCTAGATTTTAAATCTAAAGCTTACCACAATTTTTCTACAACTATTTTATCTTGTTTTATCTACTAATATTGGATTTAATTTCATGCAGGCTTATATCATTCTTGTTAATTCTCTCTCTTGCACATGGTCTATATGCAATGTTCTTGTAACTTCAATGTCTCCCTGCTAGTTTCAGTAGTCGCTGCTTTTCAGGCTTGTTTATCAGAGATGAATGGGAAATCAATCAGTTTAGAGGCTAACATTTGATTTTTCTCAGCTTTTTGCTTAGCAGCCTGTCACCCTGTGTTTCCATGGGAAGACCTAGCACAGTAACTAGAACATAAGCCCTGTATTTTATTCTTCATGATTCCTATAAACTAAAATGCATGACCACCTAGTACATCAGCTATGCGAGCTAGTGAGTGAGTTAACGCATTCTATCATGTCATCTCACCTTTAAATCTCCTCTGCTTACAAGACAAGGATTTCTTTTTTCTTTTTTTAAAGATCTTATTTATTTATTCATGAGAGACACACAGAGACAGAAAGGCAGAGAGACAGGGAGAGGGAGAAGCAGGCTCCACGCAAGCAGGTGCCTGACATGGGACTCGATTCCGGATCCTGGGATCACGCCCTGAGCCAAGGACAGATGCTCAACTGCTGAGCCACCCAGGCATCCCCGGGACAAGTATTTCTATAAAGAGGCCTGGCTATTATGAAGTTAGGGTTCTAAAGGCTGTTAGGTCTTTCGATCCAATCTGCAATTTTTTTTATCTCTGTCCAAAAATACATTTTTTATTGAGGTATAATTTACACAACACAAAATTCACCATTTTAACCGTTCACTGTGTGCAATTCACTGGCTAGCCATACATTCACATAGTTGTACAATCATCAGCATAATCTACTTTCATAACATTGTCATTACCCCAGAAAGAAACTCTTTAGCTATTAAGCAGTGACTCCGTGTCACTCCCTTCCTCCAGTTCCTGGAAACCATTGACATGCTCCCTGTCTCTAGAATTTGCCTATTCTAGGCATTTCATATAAATTGAATTATACAATATGTGTTGCCTTTTGTGACTAGCTTCTTTCACTTAGCATAATGTATTAAAGGTTTACACATGGTGTTGAATCTATTAGTACTTTATTCTTTTCTATGGATGAATAATGTTCCATTGCATAGATATACCACATTTTGTTTATCCACTCATCAGCTGATGGACATTTAGATTGTTTCATTTTGAGGCTGCTATGAACAATGCTGTTATGAACATTCATGTATAAATTTTTGTTTGAATCATAGAATATTTAGATGTGCTTTTTAATATTTAAAAGAGCTTGTGATGATATTAAAGGGGCATAAAAAATTGGAGGAATGATCATATAGATTTTTTTCTAAGCCAGCAATATCACATGAGCAGTAGAAATATAAATTAATCATATTTTATTTGAAATGCATTTGTATGTCTAATACCTGGAAATACTAATACTAAACCCATAAATATGTATATATATGCATATATATAATGCTTTCTGAACCATTTCATAATAATTTAAACATAAATTAAACATTGTGCCTCATTATCTATCTCAGGGCATGTTTCCTAATAAGAGCATTATGTTATATAACCAAAATATATTGATCAAAATCAGAAAGTCTGACATTGATATATTATCAAATCCATAGTACATATTAAAATTTTATAATTTTTTTCAAGTGATGTCTTTTATACCATTGTATTCCCTCTAGATCCAGCACAATGCAGGATTATATATTGCATTTAGTTCTCTCATTTCTATTTAGCTCCGTTAATCTAAAACAGCTCCTCAGCCTATATTTCACTTTATTGTCCTCGTATTTTCAAAGAAGACATGTTACTCAAGCTCATCTGATTTTTCTTCAAGGTTAAACTGGTATTTGGGGGGCAGCCCCGGTGGTCCAGCAGTTTAGCACAGCCTTCAGCCCGAGGTGTGATCTTGGAGACCTGGGATCGAGTCCCACATCAGGCTCCCTGCATGGAGACTGCATCTCCCTCTGCCTGTGTCTCTGCCTCTTTCTCTCTATATGTCTGTCATGAATAAATAAATGAAATCTTAAAAAATATTTTAGGGTATTTGGGTGGTTTTTTTTTTGGCAGGAATAAAACAGAAGTGATGATATAGATCCTTCTTGGTCCACATTTTCAAGAGCCATATAATGCTGATTTTCCCAGGGGTGGCGATAATTGAACACCTGGCTAAGGTGGCCTTCCCAACCTTGCTAGACTGCAAAGTTACTATTTTCTCCATGGAATAGTAAGAAGTTTCTTAGGAGATATTTTGAGATGGTGTAAATATCCTGTTCCTTATGAAACTTTCACCGCATCTTTATCCATTCATCTGTCGATGAACACCAGGGGTCTTTCCACAATTTGGCTATTGTGGCTGCTAAAACATCGGGGTACAGGTGTCCTGGTGTTTCACTGCATCTGTAGCAGTGCAACAGCTGGGTCATGGGACAGTTCTATTTTTAACTCTTTGAGGAACCTCCACACAGTTTTCCAGAGTGGCTGCACCAGTCCGCATTCCCACCAACAGGGCAAGAGGGTTCCCCTTTCTCCACATCCTCTCCAACATTTATTGTTTCCTGTCTTGTTAATTGTCACCGTTCTCACTAGTGTGAGGTGGTATCTCATTGCGGTTTTGATTTGTATTTCCCTGATGGCAAGTGATGCAGAGCATTTTCTCATGTGCATGTTGGCCATGTCTATGTCTTCCTCTGTGAAATTTCTGTTCATGTCTTTTGCCCATTTCATGATTGCATTGTTTATTTATTTGCTGTTGAGTTTAATAAGTTCTTTATAGATCGTGGATATTAGCTCTTTATCTGATAGGTCATTTGCAAAGGTCTTCTCCCATTCTGTAGGTTGTCTTTTAGTTTTGTTGACTGTTTTTTTTTTTTTTTTTTTTTTGCTGTGCAGAAGCTTTTTATCTTGTTGAGGTCCCAATACTTCTATTATTTATTATTAAATACCCTAAAATCTTTTCAAAGATTTCATTTATTTATTCATGACAGACACATAGAGAAAAAGAGGCAAATATCTTACAATTTTTGCTTTGTTTCCCTTACCTTCATGGATGTATCTTGGAAGTTGTTGTGGCCAAGTAAAACAGGGTGTTGCCTGTGTTCTCCTCTAGGATTCTGATGGATTCTTGTCTCACATTTAGATCTTTCATCCATTTTGAGTTTATATTTATGTCTGATGTAAAAGAATGGTCTAGTTTCATTCTTCTGCATGAGGCTGTCCAATTTTCCCAGCACTGTTTATTGAAGAGACTGTTCTTTTTCCAATGGATTAGCCTTTCCTGCTTTGTCGAATATTAGTTGACCATAGAGTAGAGGGCCCATTTCCGGATTCTTTATTCTGTTCCTTGATCTATGTGTCTGTTTTTGTGCCAGTACCACACTGTCTTGATGACCATAGCTTTGTAGTACAACCTGAAATCTGGCATTGTGATGCCCCGGCTCTGGTTTCTTTTTCAATATTCCCCTGGCTTTCAGGGTCTTTCTGATTCCACACAAATCTTAAGATGATTTGTTCCAACCTCTGAAGAAAGTTCATGGCATTTTCATAGAGATTGCATTAAATGTGTAAATTGCCCTCAGTAACATTTACATTTTCACTATATTAATTCTTCCAATCCATGAGCATGGAATATTTTTTCATCTCTTTGTGTCTTCCTCAATTTCTTTCAGAAGTGTTCTGTAGTTTTTAGGGTATAGGGTATAGATCCTTTACCTCTTTGGTTAGGCTTATTCCATAAAATTCCTAGGGATTTTATGCTTTTGGGTGCAATTGTAAATGAGACGGACTCCTTAATTTCTCTTTCTTCAGTCTCACTGTTAGTGTACAGAAATGCCACTGACTTCTGGATATTGATTTTTATATGCTGCCACACTGCCAAATTGCTGTATGAGTTCTAGCAATCTTGGGGTGGAGGCCTTTGGGTTTTCTACGTACAGAATCATGTCATCGGCGAAGAGGGAGAGTTTGACTTCTTCTTTGCCAATTTGAATGCCTTCTATTTCTTTTTGTTGCCTGATTGCTGAGGCGAACACTTATAGGAAAATGTTGAATAGCAGTGGTGAGAGTGGACATCCCTGCCGTGTTCCTGATCTTAGGGGAAAGGCTCCCAGTGTTTCCCCATTGAGAATGATATTTGCTGTGGGCTTTTCATAGATGGTTTTTAAGATGTTGAGGAATGTTCCCTGTATCTCTTCACTCTGAGGACTTTTGATCAGGAATGGATGCTGTATTTTGTCAAATGCTTTCTCTGCATCTATTGAGAGGATCATATGGTTCTCCTTTTTTCTCTTGTTGATGGGATCTATCATGTTGATTGCCTTATGAGTGTTGAACCAGCCTTGAATCCCGGGGATAAATCTCACTTGATCATGGTGAATAATCTTAGTGTACTGTTGGCTCCGATTGGCTAGAATCTTGTTGAGAATTTTTGCATCTGTGTTCCTCAGGGATATTGGTCTAGAATTCTCCTTTTTGGTGGGGTCTTTGTCTGTTTTCCAAATGTGATGCTGGCCTCATAAAACAAGTTTGGAAGTATTCTGTCCTTTTCTATCTGTCAGAACAGCTTTGGTAGAATAGGTATGGTTTCTTCTTAAAACCTTTGAACAATTCCCCTGGGAGCGATCTGGCTCCAGACTTTAGTGTCTTGGGAGGTTTTTGATGACTGCTTCAATATCCTCCGTGGTTATTGGCCTCTTCAGGTTTTCTATTTCTTCCTGTTCCAGTATTGGTAATTTGTGATTCCCCAGAAATTCATCTGTTTCTTCTGGGTTACCTAATCTGCTGGTATGTGGCTGCTCTAATACGGTTTTTTTAAAATTTTTTTATTTTATAAATTTATTTTTTATTGGTGTTCAATTTGCCAACATATAGAATAACATCCAGTGCTCATCCCATCAAGAGCCCCCCTCGGTGCCCATCACCCAGTCGCCCCCCACCCCCTGCCCACCTCCTTTTCCACCACCCCTTGTTTGTTTTCCAGAGTTAGGAGTCTCTCATGTTCTGTCTCCTTTTCTGATATTTCCCACTCATCTTTTCTCCTTTCCCCTTTATTCCCTTTTACTATCGTTTATAATCCCCAAATGAATGAGACCATATAATGTTTGTCCTACTCTGATTGACTTATTTCATTCAGCATAATACCCTCCAGTTCCATCCATGTCGAAGAAAAAGGTGGGTATTTGTCATTTCTAATGGCTGAGTAACATTCCATTGTATACATAAACCACATCTTCTTTATCCATTCATCTTTCGATGGACACCGGTAGGATCCTTCCAGTTTGGCTATTGTGGACATTGCTGCTAGAAACATCGGGGTGCAGGTGTCCCAGCATTTCATTACATCTGTATCTCTGGGGTAAATCCCCAGCAGTGCAATTGCTGGGTCGTAGGGCAGATCTATTTTTAACTCTTTGAGGAACCTCCACACAGTTTTCCAGAGTGGCTGCACCAGTTCACATTCCCACCAACAGTGCAGGAGGGTTCCCCTTTCTCCACATCTTCTCCAGCATTTGTGGTTTCCTGCTTTGTTAATTTTCCCTATTCTCACTGGTGTGAGGTGGTATCTCATTGTGGTTTTGATTTGTATTTCCTTGATGGCAAGTGATGCGGAGCATTTCGTCATGTGCTTGTTGGCCATGTCTAGGTCTTCCTCTGTGAGATTTCTGTTCATGTCTTTTGCCCATTTCATGATTGGATTGTTTCTTTGCTGTTAAGTTTCATAATTTCTTTATAGACCTTGGATACTAGTCCTTTATTTGATACGTCATTTGCAATTATTCTTTCCCATTATGTAGGTTGCCTTTAGTTTTGTTGACTGTTTCTTATGTTGTGCAAAAGCTTCTTATCTTGATGAAGTCCCAGTAGTTCATTTTTGCTTTTGTTTCTCTTGCCTTCATGGATGTATCTTGCAAGAAGTTACTGTGGCCATGTTTTATCAGGGTGTTGCCTATGTTCTCCTCTAGGATTTTTGATGGAATCTTGTCTCACATTAAGACATTTCATCCATTTTGCATTTGTATTGGTGTATGGTGTAAGACAATGGTCTAGGAACCACTTTTATTCAAAAACAATAATAGGAAAGTAATTTTATGTTCATAAATAAAGGATAAAGTTCCAGTAAACTTTTGAAAAATTGTTGTATATCATAAGCAATCAACAAAATGTGAATTAAAGTGAACAAAGAAACAAAATATTGTTTGGATCATCATATTGTCAAAGACTTAATACATTAACAATGCGTCTTGTGTTATTAATGCATCTTCCATCTCCAGGGATACTGTCCCAATTCCTAGATGCATTAGTTAGCTTCTGTTTTGTTCTATTTTTCTATTTTAATTACATTTTACATTCACTAGTGACTTTGAAATAGGGTCACCAAGGGCCCTTTTTTGTAACTTAGTTGATCTTGTCTATTTAACGGGTTGGCTGTTAAACAGCTGGTAAAGCATCCTCAATCATATCTTGGTAAAACTTTTTGGAAATCCCCCCATGCTAAAATTGTTTGGTCAGATCATCAGCTTTTCAAAATCAAAAAGAATTTTTGGTTTTCCTTTGCCTGTTTATTTGTCTTTCCTTCTATATAGCTAATCAGATTATGCAGAAATACTTCATTTTTAAAATCAGACAGATATTCTAATTCATGATAAATGTTAGATGAAGGGATATAAGAATTAATATAGCTTGTGTTTGCATTTCTACTGCTAACTTTGTGTGAAAATTAAGTCAGTAAGCATGACTACATTATATCCATGTCACTATCGATAAATCTTATTAACTGTGAGTTCAAGTAAGGCTCTGTATGGATAAAAAAACACTGGATCCCAAATGAGAGAACAAAGTGTAAGTATATTCGTATTTCTCAAATCAATTTTTTGTTAGGAAATTTGAAAAAATGATTAAAATATTTCCTGTACTTTCCTAAGTGCATGCATCTAAACTTTATCTATCTATCTATCTATCTATCTATCTATCTATCTATCTATCATCTATCTATCTATCTATCATCTATCTATATATCATCTATCATCTATCTATTATTTATTATCTATCATCTATCTACATTTATATGTAAACACACATTTAAATGTGTTGTGTGTATTCTTTAATGTAGGTAGTTCATAAGGATATTAGGAATTAATTTCATTTCTAAAATGTCATTTCCTTTTAAAGAATATTAATCACGGAAGCAACTGAAGAAGTTTCTAAGCTTGCTTTATGAATTGATCCTGTATGTTAGCAACAAAATGGTTAGATTTGATAGATAGATAGATGATGCAATATTTATTGCCCTAGCTGCCAACATATGCACGTACACACACTCATTCACATACACAATCTCAGTCGTACAATTACATCTTTTCTTTTTTTTTAATTTTTTATTGATTTATGATAGTCACACAGAGAGAGAGAGAGACAGAGAGGCAGAGACACAGGCAGAGGGAGAAGCAGGCTCCATGCACCCGGAGCCCGACATGGGATTCGATCCCAGGTCTCCAGGATCGCGCCCTGGGCCAAAGGCAGGCGCCAAACCGCTGAGCCACCCAGGGATCCCCAATTACATCTTTTCAACTTAAAACTTGGTTAACATTTCATCCAAGAAAATCTTTTTTTTTAAACAAATACTTTTTACTGTCTAGGCATAGTAAACAAAAATTAGTAAGTTACATCTGCAATATAATTAATTTGTCAGGATGTTTCTGAGGCATGTTTCTGAAGTAAGTAACTGGAAGGACAGAGGGTGGTTTTGCATAGGGATAATACCCAGGATCAGCAAGGACTTTTGCTAGAGATTACAATACGGAATGAAGGGAAGATGACTATAAGAAAGAAAGGAAGGTGAGCCCTGGGTAACAATGCTGTGTTTCATATGTGAGCTACTGCAGATATTTCAAGTGTGCATCTGCAGGTCATTTAGACAGTTTTTTGCCCATGAGCATATTTCAATGTTTGTCCTCCCTGATAGTGTCTAGAAATTCAGAATGCTACTTTTTGTTGCATAGGTCCATCTGAGACTATTCTGTCAAACAAGGAACCCAGGGGGAAGCTTTGGTTGAAACTAGCCATCTATTAGCATGCCATCCAATAGAAATGCTAATTCCAGTCTACCTGGACTACAGTCTGAGAAGTTTGCCCTATACTGTCAGTAAAATCAAAGAATGTCTCCACATAATTAAGGGACTTTCTAGTAACAGGTTCAGGTAAATACAACACAATAGAAAATTATCACAAGCTCATAATCTAGAACCCTTTAAAAACTTCATTATCTTATATTTTTTTTATGATCTCTATTTTTTTATGTGGCCTATAGTAGAATTTAAATGAAAAGTCCCATGGAGCTGTGACCAGTAGAGCTGACTAAATGCCCAGTCTAAGAGACTATATTCTAATACTCAAAAATTAAGGCACTGAAAGATCAAGGGAACATGATACTAATTCTTATATTGACCTTTAACATTAGTATAGTGTATTCTATAGGAATCATAGGAATTAAAGGACTTCCACTAAGTAGAATTTTGAAATAGAAGTAAAGAATATATTCTGGTCTTTGTAAATATCTATGTGTTTATTAATATACTGAGAAGCCACTATGTTCCAGGAAATGTGATAAGATCTGAGTCTACTACTGAGAATAAGATTGGCCCTGATCCCAAGGCTATCACAGTCTAAGTGGGTGACACATAGAAAATAAGCAATCTCTACACCCAATTGCTCTGATGTAAGGATGACGGATATACGAACACAGTGGAGTTGTAACTAGCCTAGTCTGCAGGAATTGAGATGGTATCTCAGAACTTATTCTGGATGCAATGAGGAAAATGTAATAAAATGATCAAAACAAGAGACAGGAAGTCCAGTTAGAATATGAAGGTTTCGGGGATCCCTGGGTGGCTCAGTGGTTAAACACCTGCCTTCGGCCCAGGGCGTGATTTTGGAGTCCCGGGATCGAATCCCACATCAGGCTCCCTGCATGGAGTCTGCTCCTCCCTCTGCCTGTATCTCTGCCTCTGTCTCTCATGAATAAATAAAATCTTAAAAAAAAGAATATGAAGGTTTCATATTGAGTATGAGATCAAAGTGATCTGAGGTAGGGTAGAAGAAGATGGAATGGAAAAGATAGACCTTTTAATGACATATTAGAGACGTATTTTTTTTCAGACAAACTAGATTTTATTTTTTATAATTTATTTTTTATTGGTGCTCAATTTGCCAACATATAGAAGAACACCCAGTGCTCATGCCATCAAGTGCCCATCAGCCAGTCACCCTACCCCCCACCCACCTCCCTTTCTACCACCCCTAGTTCGTTTCCCAGAGTCTAGTCTAAATAGATTGGTCTTTTCCAGATGTGGGAAGCTGGGTGGAAGGGGGCCTTCTAAAACAAGAGTAATGATAATGAAATACGCAAGAGTAATAATAGTAGATTAGTGGATAAAGATGCCAGATTTCAGTAGCCTGAGTAATGAATGAAGGGGTAGAGAAGTGAAGAAATGAAAACATATATATTGACTAGGAGAATTCATCTAAATGGCATGGCCTTGAAATTCAGTTACTGGACGTTAACGTGAGCTTTGCTAAAGAATACAACTTGTGCCAAGTATTGCCTCATATTGTAATAGTATGAATGTATGTAAAGGGGGTTTGGTGGATCGCAGAGAAGTGCAGAAATAAGGAACTATTTATTGAATACTATAAAGTGTCAGATGAAATGGGATTAGGGTTCACCACGCTTTTTTAAATTGTTAAATTTTGCAACAGTTTATTATAGAAAAATGAATAAACTTTAAGGACACAGGTCTATATATAGAAGGAACATGAACTGTGTCATATAAGCCATTTCTCTACTTAGACCAGGCCTGTACCCACATAATCCTCCCTGAAGAGAGAGACACTATCCTGATTTCTAACTCGATCAGTTTTGCTTAACTTTGAAATTTGTGTAAATGAAATTGTATTCTACACATTCTTTTCTGTCTTGCTTCTTCACTCAAAATTATGTTTGGGAGAACTTTTTATACTATTGAATGTAACAATATTATTTTTATCTTCATTGTTATGTGCTTCCATTTTATGAATATATCACGATTTAAAAACTGATTCTATCACTGATGGGCATTTTGGTTATTGGGTTATTGGGAATGATGAGGCTAAACTTTCTTAAACATGCATTCTGTGTACATATGTACACATTTTGATTGGGTAAAGACCTAGGATTATAATTTCCTGCATCATATATATCTGGACATCTGTTTAAAAAATATATTCAAAAAGTTTTCATAGTGTTTATAGGAATGTACACCCTAATATTCAAGAAACTTGATATGGCCCATCTATTTAATATCCATTATTCTCATGATTGTGCAGTACTTGTGAATTTAATTTTCTTTTCCCTAAATACTAGAAAGTTCACATTTCATATGTTCACTGGCCTTTAGATATGCTCTTTAGTGAAGAAATTAGCCTAATTGTTATTAGATTAGATTTTTCTTTTCTTATTGAGTTGTAGCAAATTTTATAAATTTTGACTATAGCCCTTGACAATTATTGCAAATATCTTCTCACACTCCATGATTTGTCTTATTTAAATCATTTTTAAGGCACTTGGGTGGCTCAGTCAGTTAAGCATCTGACTCTTGATCTCAGCTCAGATCTTGATCTCAGGGTGGTGAGATCAAGCCCCATGTTGGGTCTCCATGCTGGGCATGCAGCCTACTTTAAAAATCATTCTTATTAAAGTATAACTGACACACAATAACATGCACTTACTTTTTAAAAATGTACTTAAGTGTAGCATTCCACCAAGTCTTGACAAATGTACAGCATCTTTACAACTACTAATGCGATCAAGATATATAAATTTCTATCACTTCTAAATGTTTGACTGTGTTCTTTCCCAGTTAATCCTTCATAATAGATTTGGTTTGTCTTTTCTAATTAAACTAAATCTTATAGTATTTTCCCTTTAATACATATATATTTTTTCCTCTGGCATACGACTTTGAGATTTATCCACAGTATCACACACATGAATTCTTTATTCTTTTCCTGCTATGTAGCCCTCCATGTATATTTATATATACCACTTTTTGAATTACTTCTCACAGGGATCCCTGGGTGGCTCAGTGGTTTAGCTCCTGCCTTTGGTCCAGGGCGTGATCCTAGGGTCCTGGGATTGAGTCCTGCATCAGGTACCCTGCATGGAGCCTGCTTCTCCCCCTGCCTGTGTCTCTCATGAATAAATAAAATCTTTAAAAGATAAAGTACTTCTCAATGATTACTTATATTACATTCCTCTTTTGATTATTATGAATAAAATTGCAATTATCAAGTCTTTCTAAGGACATTTTTTTTTCCTCTTAGGTAAATTCTTAGGGATGGATTTGTCATGTTACATAATAGATACACTTTTAAGTTTTTAAGAAATTGCAGAACTATATTCCACACTGGTTTTACTACTTTCTATTTCCACCAGTGATAAGAAAATTTCAACTGCTTCCTGTTTTTCCCACCCTTGCTATTGTTAATACATTTCATTTTTATTATTGGAACAAATGTTTAGTAATGTCTTATTATCATTTAAGTTTTATTTCCTTAATCACTAATGATGTTGAGCTTCTTTTCATGTGCACATTTGATATTCATGCCTCTTCCTATGTGCAGTATATGTTCAAATCTTTTACCAGTTTCATTGGGCTGTTTTCTTTTTATTGGTAAACTGTGTATTTGAGTACATGTGTACACTCACACATACATGTTCCTTTGTATCCATCATATTATATACATAGCATAGGTTAAGTAAGATGTATTTCATATATATATATAATGAAATATGTCCCAAATATATATGTGCATATATACTCTGTGTAGACATATATCTGTACACTAAATACATGACCTTTGTAAATACATGTTTTGTAAATATCTTCTCCTAGTATTGGGCCTTTCTTTTCATTTTTTTAAACAGCTCTTTTTTAAAAGTTTATTTATTTGTGTAATCTCTACACTCCGTGTGGACTTGAACTCAACCCTAAAATCAAGTGTCTCATAGTTCTTCTGACTGAGCCAGACTGGCACCTCCTTTTCACTTTTTTTTAAAAAAGATTTCATTTATTTATTCATGAGAGACACAGAGAGGCAGAGACATAGGCAGAGGGAGAAGCAAGCTCCACGCAGGGAGCCAGACGTGGGACTCGATCCCAGGTCTCCAGGATCAGGCCTTGGACTGAAGGCAGCGCTAAACCGCTGAGCCACCAGGGCTGCCCTCCTTTTCACTTTTTAACAGTATTTTTGAAAAGCAGGTTTTTATTAGGTCTATGCTCTATTTTATTTTTCATTTGTGTTCATTTTTATCCATATGTATGTATTATTGTAGCAGCACCATTTGTGATAAGACATTATTTTTCCCTTCAATTTGCCTGATATTATTCTATTTAAGTACACATTGCTCTATCCCAATAAGCTATGTGTTTAAACATATCTCCATGTCAGTTTTTTAAACTTTCCATTGTATTGCTATACTATAGTATTATTTGTTCAATTTATGCACAAGTATTTAATGTTTAAATGAAGCTGTAATTTTTTGTAATTTTAAAAAATTTTTCAAGTTCAAATGCTCATTGTTATACACAAATAGAATTTTTTATATATATCAACGCTCTATCTCATGCTTTTGTTAAACTCACTTATTTATTCAAAGATTATCTTGTAGATCATTTAGGATTCCTTATCCCCCCAATCCTGCTATCAAAGGAAGATGATTAAACTCCTATATTGCTAATCAAAATGTCATTATTTTTTCTCACCTTATTTTACTGGCTGGGAATTCCAGCACATGCTTAAACATGAACTATAAGTAGCCATCTTTGCATAGTTCATAATTTTAGAGGAAAGCTTTCAGGCTTTCCCCCTCATATTTGATATTAGCAGAAGTTTTGGGTTGTTTTTATTTTATATATATAACTAAGTATCCTTTATCACATGGAGACAGTTTTCTCTGCTTCTACTTTACTGAGAAAAGTTTTTAAGCATAAAGAAGTGTTGAATTTTGGCAAATATTTTTTCCTGAAACTATTCAGAAGAAACATGGATTCTCCCTTTTTCTGTTATTGTGGAGAATAAGTTGATTTCAAATATTGAACCAACATTGAATTCCTGGGGTAAATGTTGCCTTCTCCTGATGTGTTATGCTTATATTGCTATTGAGCATAATGAGTTTGATTGGCTATTGTTTCTTTGAAATTTTCTATCTAGGTTTATAGAAGATATAGTTCAATAGTTTTTCTTTTTTTATAGTATCCTTGGTTTTGATATCATGGTTACACTCACCTTATAAAGGAGAGGGAGAGGGTGCTTAATATCATCTGTTTTATGAGGAAATTTAATATTGATTTGTTTTGCAATATACTCTTAATGATGTTTTCTTAAAAATAAGTCTTAATATCCAAGAGTGAAAACCCCCATCATTCTTTATGTTCTTCAGATGTGATCTCGGCCCTTGCATTCTATCTAAATCTTACAGGTGTTTCTTAAATCCCTTGCATTTCGGCCCTTGCATTCTATCTAAATCTTACAGGTGTTTCTTAAATCCTCAAAAAATAAGGTTGGATACATTCCCTACTCTTATTTTCTCAACGACATTAGATAAAATTCATAATATCCCATGTTTAAATCTCTAGTCCTAGAAGTTTTACTTTAGAATGTCTTTAACTACAAATTCTATTTCTTTACTAGTTGTAGGATTGTTTCAGGTTATGTATTTCATTTTGGATGTGTTTTTGTAGTTTGCTGACTTTGAAATATTCATCTGTTTCATTTAAGCTCTCTAAAATATTTTTGTTAATGGTTTGCAGTATCCTCTAATATCCTTTTAATATCTGAGATCTGGGATGATAGGTTTCATTTCTGATTTTTCTAGGAAGTGAAGTGTGTTTTCCTCCTCTCACTGTGTTATTTTGTTGTTTTGCTTGTCAGTCTGGTTAGAAGTTCATCAATATTATTAATCTCTAAAGAACCAGCTTTTAGGGGGGCCTGGGTGGCTCAGCAGTTGAGCATCAGCCTTGGTCTCAGGGGATGATCTTGGACATCCAGTATCAAGCAGTTCCCTGTGGGAAGCCTATTTCTCCCTCTGCCTATGGCTCTGCCCGTGTCTTTCATGAATAAAGAAATAAAATCTTTAAAAACAAAACAAAACAGCTTTTGGTTAGATTAATTTTCTCTATTGTATTTTTGTTTCTAATTTTGTTGACTTCTAGTCTTATCTCTATCTTTGCTTCCGTCTCATTCTTTGGGTAGTTTTTTCACTCTTTTTTTCAGCTTTTTGTTATTGTTGTCAAGGATTTAATATTTGGTTTGAAACTTTTTCTTTTGTAATATAAACATTTAACATTATAAATTTCCACTCACTCCTAGGTTTACCTTCATTCCACATATTTTTCATTTATTTCAATATGTTATTTTATTTCCTTTGAGTCTTAGTGGTTGACTCATAAAGTATTTAGAAGTAACCTGTTTAATTTGTAAATATTTTCTTTCCATTTTTCTTTGGTTATTGATTGTTAGTTTGATTTCTTTGTGGTCAGAGAATATCTTCTATATGATTCCAGTTTGTTTAAACTCATTAATATTTGTTTTATTTTACCTCTCTTGTTGGGATACCGATTTTGCAGTCTTACATGTACACTTCAAATAATGTGCATTCTCTTGATGGGATGAGCACTGGGTTTTATTCTATATCTTGGCAAATTGAACACTGATAAAAAATAAATTTATAAAAGAAAATAATATGCATTCTGCCATTATTAGGCAGAGTGTTCTATAAACATCAATTATATATAATTGACATATAGTTTTTCTATACTTTTGTGGATTTTCAGTCAACTAGTTCCATCGATTAGTAAATCTCCAGCTATAATTTACAATTTACCTATTATTTCTTCTTTTATTTATGCCAGTTTATTCTTCTTATATTTTGGTGTACTGTTAAATACATAAATAATTAAGATCTTTAGTTGTTATCGGTGAATTGGATAATTTAATGGTATGTAATTTTCTTTTGTATGTTTGTTAACTTTCTTTGATGGTAATATTAGCATATTTACTCCAACATTCCCTTTATTGTGGTTCACATGGTAGTCATTTTTTAATTGTTTGACTTATCTATGTCATTATATTTGAAGTGAAGTGTTTAAATACTGCATCTAGGTGGGAGGTTTCTTAAAAACACATTCTTATAATCCCTGTCTTTTAATCAGTGTGGTATGTTTTGGTCATTTATACAATGTAATTATTTATGTTTGAACATCTGTTAATCATTTTGTTTGTTCTCATGGTTCTTTCTTTTGTTTCTCATATTCTGCCTCAAAATTAATAGCCCCAGTGTTTCATTTTAATTTATATAACGTACGTTTGACTATACCATTTCTTAAAAGTTTGTGTGTGACATGATGTACCCAAGAAACATTTCACAGACCAGTTATAATCAATATTTTACTACTGGAGGTAGAATGCAGAAAATGTATTACTATATAAGACCCTTCACTCTTCCCTTTTTTATTGTGGTTATCATTTATATTAAGTTTACAGACGTGAGTAGCTCCATCAGATAATGCTATAATTTTTGGTTTCATCAATTTTATGAAAGGATTTGTATAGAACTGGTGCCTTTGTTTGTCTTGACTGTTTAGTAGAAACCTACAATTAAGCCGTCTGCGCCTGGAGTTCTCTTTATGGGATGTCTTACTACATATTTGTTTACTTTAATAGATATAGGACTATATATATTAGATATTTCAACTTGAATTATCTTTGGTATATTGTATCCTTCAAAGAATTAGTGCATTCCATTTAAGTTGCCACATCTACTCTGCAGACATTTTCAAAATATTTCATTTTTATCTTCTTAATATCTGTATAATCTCTAATGATGTTATCGCGCTCATTCCTGACAAAGCTTATCTTTTCTTCAGGTCAGTCTCACAGCAGTTTTATCAGTGTTATTTATCTTTTCTAAGAATCAGCTTTCAATTCCTTTGATCTTCTCTCTTGCTTTATTGTGTTCTGTTTCATTGATTTTTGCCTTATTGTTTCCTTTCTTCTGTTTAAATACTTTCTCTTTGACTTTTTTTTCATGTAGATTGCCTAAGACATCATAGGTAACAATGAGAAATCACACAGCAATAACAACATTCATCTTGTTGGGACTTACAGAGGACCCACAGCTGCAAGTTCTTCTTTTTATCTTCTTATTTCTCAGCTACGTGCTGAGCATTACTGGAAATTTGACCATTATCATTCTTACATTTATGGATTCTCATCTTAAAACACCTATGTATTTTTTTCTCCGCAATTTCTCCATCTTAGAAATCTCATTCACAACAGTATGCATTCCCAGATTCTTGTACAGTATAACAACTGGAGACAACACTATTACGTATAATGCTTGCGCTTGCCAAATATTTTTTATTGGGCTTTTTGGGGTCACAGAATTTTTTCTCCTGGCAGCCATGTCCTATGACCGCTATGTGGCCATCTGCAAACCCCTTCATTACATGACCATCATGAATAACAAAGTCTGTACCATCCTTGTCCTCTGTTGCTGGATTTCTGGGCTGCTGATCATCATCACACCCCTTGGTATGGGCCTCCAGCTGGAATTCTGTGACTCCAATGCCATTGATCATTTTGGCTGTGATGCATCTCCTCTTTTTAAGATTTCATGCTCGGATACATGGGTTATAGAACAGGTGGTTATAATCTGTGCAGTACTGACATTCATTATTACACTGATAGGTGTCATTCTTTCCTATATATATATCATCAGGACAATTCTAAGATTTTCTTCTGCTTCTCAAAGAAAAAAAGCTTTCTCCACCTGTTCTTCACACATGCTTGTTGTTTCCATTACATACGGCAGCTGTATTTTCATCTATATCAAGCCTTCGGCCAAAGAAGAGGTGGATATCAATAAAGGGGTATCCGTGCTCACTACATCTGTTGCTCCTTTGTTGAACCCTTTCATTTATACTTTGAGGAACAAGCAAGTGAAACGAGCTTTCAATGACACAATCAAAAAAATTGCATTTATCTTACACAAATAAGAGCACACTGAATTTAATTAATTAGTTAATTAATTAATTAACTTGATGGGGAGGCAGTGAGCATTGAAGGGGGGCAGTAACAGAGGGAGAGAAAGAGTGAGAAGCAGACTCCCTGCTGTGTAAGAGTAAAAAAAAATTAAGATACGGGGGTAAAGTCTATCTACACTGGCTTTAGTAAATAAAGTTTTATTGAAACATGTCCACTCTCACTCATCTGCCTATTGTCTATGGTGGCCTTTAATGGCAGAGTTGAGTAGCCTAACAGAGGCCTCATGGATCCAAATGCCAAAAATATTTACTGTCTAGCTTTTTACAGAAAGTTTGTCCACCTCTGGTATAGAATTTACTTTTCTATTTTTATGGTTTTGTAGCATTTGGGGAGAAACAAGAGAGACAGGTTGCTATACAGCTACATTGTCTTCATCTACCCGGACATCTCCAGAAAGTAACTTTTAAACCTGTTGGCCAGCCTGAGGAATTGAAGTAGTCCGTCCCTCTACACTCTTCTCCTTTGTCTTTGAATGTACTTCAAAATAGACTTTGAAAGATTGAAAATTTGGGGAAGCTTGTATATCTGTCCACTTAGATCTCACACTAATAACTCAAGTTAGTACAACATCAATGTTTTGTAACAAACAAGGAATTCACTTGTTTATATTTAATTTAATACACAAATAAACAAAATTTAATAGGAATTTTGTTCAGCCCAACAATTCCTATAAATCTTGACTGTCACCTCAACTGCCCATGAAAAAATAGTTACTCAAAATTACTAAGTTGTGCATGTGCAATTCAAAATCAAGCCACAGAAGTATATTTCCTAGGGCTACTGAATTTGAAGTAAGGCCATCTGCGTGATTGCCGATCATTTGGCTTAAGTATGTGTCATAAGTGTGAGGGTAAGTATCCAAATTCTTCATAAAGTTTGGAGAGTGCCTCTCAAGTGCTGTTTGGCTGAGTCATCCCAACTGTAGCTTGCCTTGTGACCATATACAAGTAGTCTACCATTTTTAGCCAAAGCCATATTAACTGAAGAGACCATCCAAGGTGACAATTATTGAGACTATTTCTTCTTAAATACTACTGGAAAATTTGCTGTTTTTTTTATCCTTATTTGATTTTTTGCTTATTTTTTATTTTTTATAATAAATTAATTTTTTATTGGTGTTCAATTTGCCAACATACAGAATAACACCCAGTGCTCATCCCGTCAAGTGCCCCCCTCAGTGCCCGTCACCCATTCACCCCCACCCCCTGCCCTCCTTCCCTTCCACCACCCCTAGTTCCTTTCCCAGAGTTAGGAGTCTTTATGTTCTGTCTCCCTTTCTGATATTTCCCACACACTTCTTCTCCCTTCCCTTATATTCCCTTTCACTATTATTTATATTCCCCAAATGAATGAGAACATATAATGTTTGTCCTTCTCCGATTGACTTACTTCACTCAGCATAATACCCTCCAGTTCCATCCATGTTGAAGCAAATGGTGGGTATTTGTCATTTCTAATGGCTGAGTAATATTCCATTGTATACACAAACCACATCTTCTTTATCCATTCATCTTTCAATGGACACCGAGGCTCCTTCCACAATTTGCTGTTTTTTTAAAGAGAGTGCATTTACTAATCCTTATGTTGCATCTCGTCCCATGTAAAAAGAAAAAAAAAAAGTTTTTTCATCCTAGGTATTTAAAGTAGATATTGGAACTTTCCCTTTCAAAATTAAAATAAAAATTCAATATTATATACATTAAAGTCAGAAAATTGATTATTTCTTTTTTTAAAGATTTTATTTATTCATTCCTGTGAGACACAGAGAGAGAAGCAGACAGAGGGAGAGGGAGAAGCAGGCTCCATGCAGGGAGCTGGATGTGGGACTTTATCCCGGATCCCGAGATCGGGACCTGAGCCAAAGGCAGATGCTCAACGGCAGAGCCATCCAGGCTTCCCAAATTAAGATTATTTAAAGCTGACATTTTATTTTCTCTCTTTGATAAAATATTAACATTTATAATTTTATACTTTACAACCGAAAATAGATAATAGCACATATCTGTTATATACACTGGCCTTCTATTTATTGGTTTAAAGTAGCTGCTTTATGGTATGAACAGTAAAAGAGGAGTAACCAACAAATTTCTTTATAAAGACTACTTGGAAACTTCGTTATAAAGATTCAGATAGAAAAAAAATGAATTGACTGATTACATTTATTCCACATGGTTTGTTTTTGTCTTTTTGTTTTTAACAGGTAGGCATTTTGGAACTTTTGATTTCTGAGTAGTGGGGAACGATTAGATCTATTTAACACAAAATTTGCATTGGCTGCAGGTAAATTCTTTTTCTCTGGTTTGGAAATTAATCTGATAAAAATAAAATTGATAAAAATAAGTTTGTATTCATTGAGAATATATAAAATTTTCTAAATTTTATATACTTTATTATATAACCTGAGAATATAAGAACCATATAGAACAAAAAGGAAAAATGGAAAAATCCATAATCATAGTGGGTGATTTTTACACATTATCTCAGCATTGCATAGCTCAAACTGACCAAAGCATCAATATAATATAGAAATCTAAACAACTCATGTAACAAACCAGACCTAATCATCAGTATGAAATATTGTGCAAAAAACTCCTAAAAGCTGAACACTACTTTCAAGAGAAAAAATGTTTATGAAATTGAAGTTTTGAGTAAGTGATCAATATGAAAATATGTGGAACATCTCACATGTATTCAGAAACTAAATAGTATACACATGAAAAGCATTTGTATAAAAAAGGAGCTCAAAATGAATATTAGAAAATATTTGTACTCTATGATATGAAAATATTATGTGCTAAAGCCTGTGTGATACAGATAAAGGTGTGCTTGGAAAGAAATATATAGTGTAAGTATTTATATTTTAAAAAGAAGAAACAGTAAAATCAATGATCTAAGTATCCATTTCAAGAAGTAAGAAAAAGTACAAATTAAATCAAAGAAATGCAGAAGAGAATATACAACAGCAAAAAACTAAATGTATAGAAACAGTTTTTCAATAAAGGAAGTCACCATTTGCTTCAACGTGGATGGAACTGGAGGATATTATGCTGAATGAAGTAAGTCAGTCGGAGAAGGACAAACACTACATGGTTTCATTCATATGGGGAATATAAAAAATAGTGAAAGGGATTAAAGGGGAAAGGAGAGAAAATGAGTGGGAAATATCAGAGAGGGAGACAGAACATGAGAGACTCCTAACTCTGGGAAACGAACAAGGGGTGGTGGAAAGGGAGGTGGGCGGGGGGATGGGGTGACTGGGTGACAGGCACGGGGGGGGGGCACTTGATGGGATGAGCACTGGGTGTTATACTATATGTTGGCAAATTGAACCCCAATAAAAAAGATACAAAAAAAAAAGGAAATCACCAATGCCAAGAATTTTTATTCTGTTGTTTTACACTTGAGTGTTGTAGATTTGAGTATTAGGTCTGATTGCTTTAGAAGTCTTTTTTTAAATCCTTGTTGAATTTGAGCCTAGTTGCTCTATCCATTTTTGAAAATTAAGTCTCCGATTATTGTTGCTCAACTGTCTATTCTTCATTAGTCAGTTTTGCTTTATGTATTTTGGGGCTCTGTTGTTAAGTAGTTGGATGCTTTAAATTTGTTTTCCAATTTTTTACTTTCAATATGCTTATATTTTTGAATCTGTATGTATCTTCTATAGACAGTATACTGTGGTTACTTTTTTCTCATTATTCCAGATTGAAAATCTCAGCTTTTCAATTGGATAGTTGGATCCATTTACATGTAATGTTATTATTGATATAGATGGATGTACCTCTCCCACTTTACTTTTTGCTCTCTAGATGTCTATTGTACTCCTTCCTCTTCTATTCCTACTTCAATGCCTCCTTTTGCATTAAGTGAATATTTCCAGTTTTATCATTTTAATTCTTTTAATGATGCTTCCACAATATTTTTGATGTATTTTTCTATTGTTATCTGTAGGGCTTACCATACACATTCTAACATCATCGTCTATGTCAGAATAATACTTAAATCTAGTGAGACAGAAACATTACTCCTATATAGTTTTATTCTCTCACATTGAAGTTTACTGTACTGACGAATATACAACTATGTATACAGTTTAAAACCATTGAACTGCATACTTTAAGTGGGTGAGTTTAGAGCATATAAATTACATATCATCAGTACTTATATATCCGGGATAAATATTTATATATGGAAATATATATAAATGTACTTTTAAATTATACACATACATATACCATACTGCCTAGTCTTTTAACCCAGATAAAACCTGCACATAAATATTCATGATGACCTTATAATAGCCAAAAATTTGCAACAACTCAGATGTCACTTAAAAAGTAAGCGTTGATCACATTATTACACATCCATACAATTGAAGAATATTTAGCAGTGTAAAGAAACAAGCTATTGACATAGATAACACCTTGGATAAATCTCCAGAGAATTATGCCACGTCAAAAAGTCAATCCCAACAGTCATGTGCACTATTGATTTGTTTATGCCAAAATTAGAAAATGGAGAACAAATTAGTGAATTCTAGTGATGGAAAGACTAAGGGAAATGGAGGCTTGCCTGGCTACAAATAAAAAAAAAAAAAGAGCAAATGAGGGGATATTGTGATCATGAAATTTTTCTGTACTTGTATTGTGTGGTTACCAAAGTCCTGGGTGTGAGATTGTGTCTTATAAGATGTGACCACTGCAAGAAACTGGGTAAAGTATGCATGAGTTCTTTCTGTTATTTATTACATGTACATGTGAATCTATAATTATATCAAATAAAACTTAATTCTTACATCCAATTGCCTTAGAAAAGAAGCCAAGCATTTGCTTTGTTGTGATATCATTGTTGTGTTTATACATTTAATGCTATGGTTATACCTCTGTGTCTCTAAGGAAATGGTCCCACTACTACACATATTTTTTTGTGTGTCAAAGTTCATTAGACAATTCATTACTGGCTTTTATACAACAATCACAAAGGACCCTCTTGTTTTTTTTCCCTTGATTCTTATGCCCCCATAGCATATTTAGCAAATATAATCAAAGTCATTGATAGTTTAAAAATTACAGGGCACCTTATCTCCATGGCTAGAAAAAAATCAGACCTTCAAATCTTCCCGTCCCCGCGTTTCATTGCATCTGTATCTTTGGGGTAAATCCCCAGCAGTGCAATGGCTGGGTCATAGGGCAGGTCTATTTTTAACTCTGAGGAACCTCCACACAGTTTTCCAGAGTGGCTGCACCAGTTCCCATTTCCATCAACAGTGAAGGAGGGTTCCCCTTTCTCCACATCCTCTCCAACATTTGTGGTTTCCTGCCTTGTTAATTTTCCCCATTCTCACTGGTGTGAGGTGGGATCTCATTGTGGTTTTGATTTGTATTTCCCTGATGGCAAGTGATGCAGAGCATTTTCTCATGTGCATGTTGGCCATGTCTATGTCCTCCTCTGTGAGATTTCTCTTCATGTCTTTTGCCCATATCATGATTGGATTGTTTGTTTCTTTGCTGTTGAGTTTAATAAGTTCTTTTTTTTTTTTTTTTTTTTTAAATTTTTTTTTTTTTTATTTATTTATGACAGTCACACACACAGAGAGAGAGAGAGAGAGAGAGAGGCAGAGACACAGGCAGAGGGAGAAGCAGGCTCCATGCACCGGGAGCCTGACGTGGGATTCGATCCCGGGGCTCCAGGATCGCGCCCTGGGCTAAAGGCAGGCGCTAAACCTCTGCGCCACCCAGGGATCCCAATAAGTTCTTTTTTTTAAAAAATTTTTTATTGGTGTTCAATTTACTAACATACAGAATAACCCCCAGTGCCCGTCACCCATTCACTCCCACCCCACGCCCTCCTCCCCTTCTACCACCCCTAGTTCGTTTCCCAGAGTTAGCAGTCTTTACGTTCTGTCTCCCTTTCTGATATTTCCCACACATTTCTTCTTTATAGATCTTGGATACTAGCCCTTTATCTGATACGTCATTTGCAAATATCTTCTCCCATTCTGTAGGTTGTCTTTGAGTTTTGTTGACGGTATCCTTTGCTGTGCAAAAGCTTCTTATCTTGATGAAGTCCCAATAGTTCATTTTTGCTTTTGTTTCTCTTGCCTTCATGGATGAATCTTGCAAGAAGTTACTGTGGCCAAGTTCAAAAAGGGTTTTGCCTGTGTTCTCCTCTAGGATTTTGATGGAATCTTGTCTCACATTTAGATCTTTCATCCATTTTGAGTTTATCTCTGCATATGGTGCAAGAGAGTGGTCTAGTTTCATTCTTCTGCATGTGGATGTCCAATTTTCCGAATACCATTTATTGAAGAGACTGTCTTTATTCCAGTGGATAGTCTTTCCTCATTTGTCGAATATTAGTTGCCCATAAAGTTCAGGGTCCACTTCTGGATTCTCTATTCTGTTCCATTGATCTATGTGTCTGTTTTTGTGCCAGTACCACCCTGTCTTGCAGACCACAGCTTTGTAGTACAACCTGAAATCTGGCATTGTGATGCCCCCAGCTATGATTTTCTTTTTTAAAATTCCCCTGGCTATTCGGGATCTTTCCCGATTCCATTAAATTATTAATTTTAATTCCAAATTAAAATAATTTGTTCCAACTCTCTGAAGAAAGCCCATGGTATTTTGTTAGGGATTGCATTAAACATGTAAATTGTCCTCCAAACATTATATGTTCTCATTCATTTGGGGAATATAAATAATAGTGAAAGGGAATAGAAGGGACGGGAGAAGAAATGGGTAGGAAATATCAGAAATGTGGGCGACCACAAACTAGCTGGAGTAACTGAACCAAACCAGCCCCGGACTTGCGTCCCTCATTCACTCAAAAGACTCGGGAGCCTAGAGGATGAATAGTTGGTAGACGCTTGAGAAAAGGCTTGAGCAATGGTTCTCAGGGCTCGCTTTTACGTGGTCGCACACATAACACAATAGATCCAACTTATTCTGACCTGGTCATAAATGTAAATAAGGGTCTGTCTGTCCTTCCTGGTCTGTTTACTGTACCTAATATTCCTTTGAAGTATGCACATGTGGAGCAACAAGCTTATCTATTTACCATGGTCTTCTGGCACCTGGGAGTCTGTCTTGCATGCTGAGAAAGGGGAACTTTGGAGGGTTTCACAAACCTGCTAAAAATAAACACCTTCTTGGCTTTGTTTGGCTCATGCTATAAAATGTTATAAAACCTTGAATAAAGCTGGCACTGCTTGCACATCATCCACTGTGTCCCTCCTGTCCCCATCTCTTTACTTTTCTTTTATTTTCCTCATCCCCTTATCCTCAAGACCCTGATGGTTTTGCTGCAGCGCACGCAACACAGAAAGGGAGACAGAACATAAAGACTCCTAACTCTGGGAAACGAACTAGGGGTGGTGGAAGGGGAGGAGGGCGGGGGTTGGGGGTGAATGGGTGACAGGCAGTGAGGGGGGCACTTGATGGCATGAGCACTGGGTGTTATTCTGTATGTTGGCAAATTCAACACCAATAAAAAATAAATCAATAAATAAATTTATTATTTAAAAATGTAAATTGCCCTGGGTAGCATGGACATTTTCACAAATTTAATTCTTCCAATCCATGAGCATGGAATATTTTTCCATCTCTTTGTGTCCTCCTCAATTTCTTTCAGAAGTGTTCTATAGTTTTTAGGGTATAGATCCTTTACCTCATTGGTTAGGTTTATTCCTAGGTATCTTATGCTTTTGGGTGCAATTGTAAATGGGTTTGACTTCTTAATTTCTCTTCTTTCAGTCTCATTGTTAGTGTATAGAAATGCCACTGACTCCTGGGCATTGATTTTGTATCCTGCCACACTGCCAAATTGCTGTATGAGTTCTAGCAATCTTGGGGCAGAGTCTTTTGGGTTTTCTACATAGAGTATCATGTCATCGGTGAAGAGGGAGACTTTGACTTCTTCTTTGCCAATTTGAATGCCTTTTATTTCTTTTTGTTGCCTGATTGCTGAGGCTAGGACTTGTAGTACTATGTTGAAAGGAGTGGTGAGAGTGGACATTCCTGTCTTGTTCCTGACCTTAGGGGAAAGGCTCCCAGTGCTTCTTGGGGGAAACTTTAGTTTTTAATATAGAAGATAAGGGGATCCCTGGGTGGCTCAATTGTTTAGCACCTGCCTTCGACTCAGGGCTTGGTCCTGGGATCCTTGGATCAGGTCCCATGTCGGGCTCCCTGCGTGGGGCCTGCTTCTCCCTCTGCTTCTGTCTCTGCCTCTCTCTCTCTCTTTCTCTCTCTCTCTCTCTCTCTATATATATATATATCATGAATGAATAAAATATTTAAAAAATAATATAGAAGATGAACCTTGAACCAAGTGATAGAGGTAATTATCAAAATTTTTTAACTGAAAAAACAGAACAACAAAATTATAACTTTTTCTTACTTAGCAGTGATGTTATATTATGCATAGTAAATTCTTTTTTACAGTTGTAAAAAAATATGCAAGTCTTGTGTTATGAATCCATTTTATTGGGAAAGAGTGGTAAATCTAATGGGATGATATAGAGCCCTTAATTGGATATGGTCACATATGCAGTCCAGATCATCTCAACAACACTTTATTCTTTTGAGGATATGTTCTTGAAAAAGCTCTTACTGTAGGAATGATGGACAGACCATACATTTGCAGAACAGGGTTGGACATAGTCTCAATTGCCAGAGTCAAGCTGGATGTCTCAGTGACTTCCTCTAACATGCTAGCTCTGCCAGCTGCACATATGAGCGAGGCATGAGAGTGAGGACATATACCCTAGCCCCTCGCCAGTTACACATAGCCCTTCAGCAGCCTTGCAGCTAGAGCCTGGCTGGTAATCACTATTTCTATTCTTCCTGATGTGAAGGCCTCCCACCCACAGTAATAGCCGTATGGCCTCTGCATACCTTCATAGGCACCCACTGGCTAAGACTAGTCAGTGCCCTGGGGTGTTCTTTTTGCCTTGCACAGAACTGTAAAAGAGTTTAGGCCCAGGAAAACCCGTAAACTTCTTTGCCACCAGGTATAATGCAACTACAGCTTCTGCAAGGAGGTTCGAACCTGGCCTGGAGATTCAATCCCCCTTCAAAATCATACTTCCTTGTTAAATTCTCCTTGGGTCTTAGGGTATCTTGTAGCATTCTCATATCTTACGGTTACTAACCTAGCATAGGTTAATAATCCTTGATATTAAACTCCCCCTGTTTAAATCACTGTGTGGTTTCTGTCTCCTGATAGAACCCAGGTAGAAACACCAATATAAAGAATGTGAGAGAGGGACGCGTGGGTGATTCAGGGGCTGAGCGTCTGCCTTCTGTTCAGGTTGTGATCCTGGAGTTCGGGGATTGAGTCCCGCATTGGGCTCCCTGCATGGAGCCTGCTTCTCCCTCTGCCTGTGTCTCTGCCTCTCTCTGTGTGTCTCTTGAATAAATAAATAAAATCTTTTTTTTTTAAAAAAAGAAGGTAAGATAGAACAGCAATACAGATCCTCTGAATATTAACATCTTAACACACGACGGTTGCAAACAAGGTTAAATCAATATATTTGACAACTTAGATGAAATGGAAAAGTTATGTCGAAGATGTAAATTATAGACCTGACACAAAGTAGAAAATCTGCATACTTTTCTTTCTGCTATGAAAATTGAATACCTAAGTCTTTTCACAAAGAAAATTCCAAATTTATGTTGCCTTACTGGTGAATACTATCAAAAGGACAAATAATCCAATCCTTCAAAGCATGTGAGGAGAGAACACTTTCTCACTCATTTTGTGAAATCAGCATAAATCTGATACTAACACCAGGCAAAGAAATTACCAATATCTCTCATGATCATAGATGCAAATATCCATATCAATATACTAGTGAACAATGATAACTAAAAATGGTCAAGAAAATTTATTGAATGCTTCATAAAGGAAGATACATGAATAGCCAATAGGCAAATGTAAAGAAGCTCAATATCATTAGTTATGAGGAAATTCAAATTATAAATGAGTCACACGCTCACTAGAATGGCTACAATTAAAATGTAAGCTGACAACATAAATCATGACAAGGATGGAGAGCAACTGGATGTATCATATATTGGTGACAGACATGTGAAATGGTATATAACCACTTAAGAAAATATTCTGGCACTTTTATATAAACATAATTATCATGTCTTAGTAATTGCTCTCCTAGTTATATATCTAAGAAAAATAAAAACTTATATTGCCAAAAATTATACACATAAAGTTAGGACAATAGCTACTTTGGTTGAATCTTGACTGACAGATAGAGACTTGTTTTGATTGTTGGTAATATTCTATATATTTATCTGGGTGGTGGTTATAGGGTTGTATATCTTTGTAAAGATTAATTAACCAGTAAAATTTAATTGTGTACATTTCTTGTAAATTTGTTATACATCAGTAAAATATTAAAGATGAAACAACGAGGGGCACTTGAGTGGCTCAGTGGTAGGCTCAGGTTGTGATCCTGGGGTCCTGGGATCAAGTCCCACATCGGCTCCCTGCATGGAGCCTGCTTCTCCCTCTCGTAAATAAATAAATAAAATCTTTTTTTAAAAAAGAAATGGAATAGAAAATTTTCCACAAAAAAAGAAAGAAAGGAAATTTTCCAGAAAAACAAACACTAAGTGAATTCATCATCAGTATACCTACACTAAAAGAAAAAATAATAAAGTGCTCTTTATAACTAAGAAAAATAATGATGTGTATCCTTGAGAATGTCATGAGTACTTCATTAAGTACATAATAAGAAAGAAAATAAGGTGGAAAGTTAAATACACATTGTATAAAAACAATAATAAAAATATCTTGCAGGATTAAAATATATGGAGAATTTTAAAAACAACAAATATTTCGGGAAAAATTCACATCCTGGGATAACTGCTACAAAAAAATTGAGGTTGTTTTAGTAATTTCCTATATGCCAGCGTAAGGAATAAAAAGTGACATAATAAATTCATTGGCTTCCTTAACGCTTTGGAATCTCTGAAAATTGGCAAATTAGACTCTTACATCTTTTAAATCCCTGAAGGAATTAATCTAAGTTAGAGGATTACAGCTCAGCCTTTAGTTTTTTAAAAAAAAAAAATCTGAATTCCATCCAAACATCAAGTATCCTGTACTTAAAACAAAGGAGATGGATATGGAAATTATCTTGATTGTGGTGATGGTATCACAGATATGTGCATAGGTACAAATTCACCAACTTGTATACATTAAATATATGCAGTTTTTATATATCAGTTATACTACAATAAAACTGTTTAAAAAAGAATAAACAAAACTTGAGGGGTCTAGAGCACTTTATTTCATGAATAAATTTTCTAGGACTATTCTCTAAAAACTCTGTATCTATATAAGAATTGTTAACATATCTATAATGTCATTAGATATTTGCCTGTGTTAGATAACACATCTAAGTACTTGACAGTGGGAAAATATTAGTAGGTACATTTTCAGTTATACGTAGAATGGCCTTGCTCACTTAGTTATCCAGTTCTCTGATTCGGAGTAAATTCTGAAATGTCCAACACAGTCCCGGAAAGATATTCAAAGGAATTGGCATTGGGAAAGTGAAACTGGGAAGGTAGATTGTTCTGCCTTAAAGAGAACTGATTTCTCTCTTAAGGGGTATAAGCACATGCTTTGCTACCATAGCTTAATATTAAGCCAATTAGTTAAGAGAAAATCTTAGAAATATTGTGAATATGTGAATATTAGGAAGAAATATATACTCCCTACTCTTCATACTTCTCTCCATGTGGAGGTACATTCCCTTGTTAATAATTTTCAAAAAGAAGAGTTTAATAAGTTCTTTAGAGATTTTGGAAACTAGCCCTTTATCGGATATGTCATTTGCAAATATCTTCTCCCATTCTGTAGGTTGTCTTTGAGTTTTGTTGACTGTATCCTTTGCTGTGCAAAAGCTTCTTATCTTGATGAAGTCCCAATAGTTCATTTTTGCTTTTGTATCTTTTGCCTTCGTGAATGTATCTTGCAAGAAGTTACTGTGGCCGAGTTCAAAAAGGGTGTTGCCTGTGTTCTCCTCTAGGATTTTGATGGAATCTTGTCTCACATTTAGATCTTTCATCCATTTTGAGTTTATCTTTGTGTATGGTGCAAGAGAGTGGTCTAGTTTCATTCTTCTGCATGTGGATGTCCAATTTCCCCAGCACCATTTATTGAAGAGACTGTCTTTCTTCCAATGGATAGTCTTTCCTCCTTTATCGAATATTAGTTGACCATAAAGTTCAGGGTCTACTTCTGGGTTCTCTATTCTGTTCCATTGATCTCTGTGTCTGTTTTTGTGCCAGTACCACACTGTCTTGATGACCACAGCTTTGTAGTACAACCTGAAATCTGGCATTGTGATGCCCCCAGATATGGTTTTCTTTTTTAAAATTCCCCTGGCTATTCGGGGTCTTTTCTGATTCCACACAAATCTTAAAATAATTTGTTCTAACTCTCTGAAGAAAGTCCATGGTATTTTGATAGGGATTGCATTAAACGAGTATATTGCCCTGGGTAACATTGGTATTTTCACAATATTAATGCTGCCAATCCATGAGCATGGAATATTTTTCCATCTCTTCGTGTCTTCCTCAATTTTTTTCAGAAGTGTTCTATAGTTTTTAGGGTATAGGTCCTTTACATCTTTGGTGAGGTTTATTCCTAGGTATCTTATGCTTTTGGGTGCAATTGTAAATGGGATTGACTCCTTAATTTCTCTTTCTTCAGTCTCATTGTTAGTGTATAGAAATGCCATTGATTTCTGGGCATTGATTTTGTATCCTGCCATGCTTCCAAATTGCTGTATGAATTCTAGCAATCTTAGGGTGGAGGCTTTTGGGTTTTCTATGTAGAGTATCATGTCATCGGCAAAGAGGGGAGAGTTTGACTTCTCTTTGCCAATTTGAATGCCTTTAATGTCTTTTTGTAGTCTGATTGCTGAGGCTAGGACTTCCAGTACTATGTTGAATAGAAGTGGTGAGGGTGGACATCCCTGTCTTGTTCCTGATCTTAGGGGAAAGGCTCCCAGTGCTTCCCCATTGAGAATGATATTTGCTGTGGGCTTTTCATAGATGGCTTTTAAGATGTCGAGGAAAATTCCCTCTATCCCTACACTCTGAAGAGTTTTGATCAGGAATGGATGCTGTATTTTGTCAATTGCTTCCTCTGCATCTAATGAGAGGATCATATGGTTCTTGGGTTTTTCTCTTGCTGATATGATGAATCACATTGATTGTTTTACGAGTGTTGAACCAGCCTTGTGTCCTGGGGATAAATCCTATTTGGTCATGGTGAATACTTTTCTTAATGTGTTGTTGGATCCTATTGGCTAGTATCTTGTTGAGAATTTTTGCATCCCATGTTCATCAGGGATATTGGTCTGTAATTCTCCTTTTTGGTGGGGTCTTTGTCTGGTTTTGGAATGAAGGTGATGCTGGCCTCATAGAACGAATTTGGAAGTACTCCATCTCTTTCTATCTTTCCAAACAGCTTTAGTAGAATAGGTATGTTTTCTTCCTTTTTTTTTTGTTTTGTTTTGTTTTGTTTTCTTCTTTAAACGTTTGATAGAATTCCCCTGGGAAGCCATCTGGTCCTGGACTCTTGTGTCTTGGGAGGTTTTTGATGACTGCTTCAATTTCCTCCCTGGTTATTGGCCTGTTTAGGTTTTCTATTTCTTCCTGTTCCAGTTTTGGTAGTTTGTGGCTTTCCAGGAATGCGTCCATTTCTTCTAGATTGCGTAATTTATTGGCGTATAGCTGTTCATAATATGTTTTTAAAATCGTTTGTATTTCCTTGGTGTTGGTAGTGATCTCTCCTTTCTCATTCAGGATTTTATTAATTTGAGTCTTCTCTCTCTTCTTTTTAATAAGATTGGCTAATGGTTTATCTACCTTATTAATTCTTTCAAAGAACCAACTCCTGGTTCTATTGATCTGTTCCACAGTTCTTCTGGTCTCGATTTCGTTGAGTTCTGCTTGAATTTTAATTAAAAAAAGGATAGCTTTTTTGCTGAACAGTTAATGTGTCACTTCAGGGTTTGCGGTCTTTAAGCAAACAAGTAAATAATAAAGTCTACTTCCTGTGTATTTTCCTAATAATTTTTGGGTGAATCTGTAAAATAGTGACATTACAAAGATGGGCAGTCATTCTCCTGCTTTGTTTCTCTAAGATTTGAAGATTTTTAAAATAATTCTTTTGTGCAATTTTCCTGGTCTCTCCCCTATCTAGCCTTCCACTGGTTGAAAAGACTTATCTGATGGATAGATTTTGAACAAGGACCTGGGTATGCTAGCTAGCACTTTCCCCTTTAATGTTGTCTTTTCTACAGCTGGATTTCAGACTGCTTGAAGTCACCAATAAAAGATTCCCCCCTGGTTGATGGAGTAGATTTTGATCTAGCACTGTCCATCTAATATATATGACTAACTCAGGAAATTCTTATTGGGATGTTCAAAGCCATGTGTTCAATAATTCTATCTATAATAAAACTGGAATTTAATTTTTTAAATATTTTATTTATTTATTTATGAGAGACACACAGAGAAAGGCAGAGACACAGCAGGGTCCCGGCAGGGAGCCCAATGTGGGACTCAATCCCAGGACCCTGGGATCACACCCTGAGTTGAAGGCAGACGCTCAACCACTGAGCCACCCAGGTATCCCTAAAACTGGAATTTTAATATCCATATATCTAACTGACTCAGAAATCAGGCAAAGAATAAGTGGGATTCCTTCACAATTCCAGCAGTGGTGAGGATCCCAACCACTTCTGTGAATATTATGTGGCATTACACATTGGAAGTAAAGTGTGGCAATACACTTCAAAATTCTAAAATATAACTGGCCTTTGCCTCAGAAATTCCTCCTGAGATAATTTATACTAAGGAAATAGATGATATTTATATAAAAAAGATTTTAAATATATAATTTTATAATAGTTAAACATGGGAAGCTTTATCCAATATGGCTTGTCCATAAAAAGAGTACAATGCAGAAAAAAATGAGATACGAATCTATATTTTTACCATGGAAAAATATTCATAGTTATTGACTCAGAAATTGTACATATACTATTTTCAAGTATATATCCTTTTTTCCACTGGAAGTATAGACAGAAAGCAATTTTGCTCTCTTTTGTTAATATTTTGTTATCTATGGGCCAAAGAGTAGCCAGAAATAGCTTTCCATCAGAAAATTACTGTTTTGCCCTCAGAATGTGTCTATTAAAATTATTGCACCTTATTTTCTCCAAGGACATGATTCCCACTGCTTCTTCTATTAGATGCACTTGCCTAAATGCAAGACATTTTAGAAGAATTAGTCATGTTCAAACTTTGGTCACAGAGGACCCTTTCTTTATCAATATAGAGAGCCCCTGCACATCCACAACAGTCTGAGATAATAAAACATTCATGTAACTTCACCGTGTAAAAGTGTATCTTTGCCCAGAGAAATCAGAAATCATCTGCCAAAATCTTCTAAAACTCACCTTACATTGCTCATCGTTTAAAATAAATCACAGGTTTTTATCAGGTTTGCTATATAAGAATTTTTTTCCTAGGCTTGAAGTGGAATAGAATCTTCAATGAGAGTTTGTTGGCAACCCAGAGAACACAATCTGTAGTAAAACATTGGCCGTGTGTGTGCCCAGGAGAGAGGCATTTGTGCATATATTTGATGCCACTTACACTTCCAGTTTTATCATTGGAACCATCAGGCTTACACAGTCACCTAAAGCCATGATTACTTTCCATGAGAGTAAGTATATTCTTATTTGGTAATTTCAGTTTCTTTCTTCATTCAACATTCTAGTTCTTTGGCCTCTGCAAAATATCAGACTGATCTACTTAAATATGGGAAGGCAATAAATTAACTCGGAAATCTCTGAAAAAGCAAATAGTTATTTATAATGTTAATTTGTTTTAGAAAAATTTTAAGAAAAAAAGAACAATTTTAAGGGATTGGATTTACTGGAAATATTTAATACACACATCGGTAGAGGTGAGTCAGCATCTGTTCACTTTTTTTTTTAAATCCTTAGTATCTACAGCAATACAATCATATAATTGGTTCTCAATAAATATGTTTTTATTTAATTTATGAGTAGTCATAGAAACAGGAGGGACAAACAGAAGTGATCTGCCCCAAAACATCGTACTTATCAATCAATATATATTTATACCAAGATGTAACTGTGCCTTCATTAGAGTGCCAAATTATTAGCAACGTTGTCATTAGTGAGCAATGAGCTAATTATAAACACAAATATTCATTGAACTACACTAAATTGAAAATACACCTGAATTAAAGGTGTTTACTGGAACATTCATGTAATATCCCAGGATCACAGAAGATAAGTGTTGATGATGAGAAAGAGAGTTTGGGAATCTAGGACAGTGCTCTGAGTTATGATGCCACAATGAAGCTCTCTTTAAGAATTTTCTCAGTTTGGTTAAAAAAGGTCAATTTCTATAATCTTGTCTAAAAGGGTACCTGGTTATCAGTTAATTATTTCCCCCCTGAGCATAGGTTAATGGTCTTTTCTACAGAGGTGCTTACAATGCAAGGTAATTTCCTATCTCTAGCACTCTGATGCTGTTATATGTTACTGTATTGATAGAAGTAACATGCTTCAATTCACCAGACCTTAGAAAAGCACATTTCTAGGTTTCTTGTACATAGTACTAGAATATGTACTTATTTCTAGTACATATCACTAGAAAAAAGTGAAACCATTCATATAACAAATTAATTAGTTTTTCCATAGGGAAGCCTTTTCTTCCTTGGAATGCAGGGAAAACAAAGGACAGACTCTTTGTTTACAAAGGGAAATAGCTGCCCATAGAATTAATTACCTAATGATAGTTGAGAAAGAAACGTGAAATACCTATTGTCTCATGTCCAAAATTGCAGTCTCAATTCTGCCCTTAGTATTGCTTTACAGAACATTGAATGGGTTTTCAGAAGCACCAATATTCACAAGCTTTATAAAGAATTCAGGAAAGGTGTGCCTGGGTTCAAGTCATGATCTCAGTGTTGTGAGACTGAGTCCTGCCTGGGCTTGTGTGGAGCATGGAGCCTGCTTAAGATTTTCTCCCACTCCCTTTGCTCCTCCCCACAAGTTCATGTGCATGCTCTTGCACTCTCTCCCTCTCTCTCTCTCAATAATGTCAACTTGTCAACACTGACGAGTTAGTCATAAGAGCTATCTTGAGAATAGTCATAGACTACAGTGAGAATGTTAGAGGAAAAGCTACTTCTATCTTAAAGGATTATAGATAGATTCCTAGTGAAATTTATACCTTCACCAAAACTTGAAGAAGGATAGGGAGGGTAGGGACTGCAAGTATAGAGATCACTAAAGACAAAAGGATCAGCATATGGAAATTTCCACAGATAATTTTAAGCATAGTCTTTTATTGGAACTACAAGTAAATAAGTGAAGCAAATTGAATCAGGAGATGTGAAACCAGAGGCCTAACTCAATAGACTGTACTCTATTATTTTGGTATACTATCTCTTTTTCTATTGACATATAATTAACAGACTTATATTAGTTTCAGGTGTGCAATATAATGATTTGGCAATTCTGTACATTCTCAGTGCTTATCAAGGTAAGTATACTCTTAATCATCTTTATCTATTTCACCTAGGCTCCACCCACCTACCTCCTGGCAACCACCATTTTGGCCTATTTATGATCTGTTTTTGTTATGTTTGTCTCTTTTTTCTTTGTTTGTTCATTTGCTTCTTAAATTCCACATGAATGAAATCATATTGTATTTGTTTTTCTCTGACTTATTTCATTTAGCATTATATCCTACAGATCCATCCATGTTGCTGTACATGGCAAGATTTCATTCTTTTTTAAGCCTGAGTAATATCCCATTGTATATCTTGTGGTACATACATACTAGGATAGTAAGACAGCAGCCAGTGCAAGGAGAATAGAATATAACCAGAAGAATAGAACAAAAAAACTGGGTAAATTGTGTGAATTAATACAGGAAATATTAGAAAGATCTCCATATGCCCACTGAGAAACTTAAATTTTATAATGAAGGCAAAAGGGAGTGAGGGAAAGGATTAATATTACTGTTTGAGTTATAAAATTTCCATTTTCAAATTCTTAAAACAATAAATTATAGTTTATTTTTTAATCCAACTTAATACCAGTCTTTTCTCTCTACCCAAACCCGTCACCTCACTCTAGTGAATTGTTATCATATATCTGTTGACACCCTCAACTCAAATGCACCTTAATTCTGATACATTTGCACAGTTCTGATATTAAGAGGTAAAGAAATATCAGTATCCGTCAGAGCTGACATTATCAAAATATCCGTCATCTCTTCAGGTCCTCAAATACCTATTCTGTGCTTTACTACTGTGGAATCCATCTTCTATTTCCCTTCCTGTATTACTCTTGCAGTCCATTGGTTTCCTATGAAAGATTTAAGACACTTTTAGTGTTTCTGCAGCAAATTGCAATACAGGAAAAATTTATGAAGTATCAAACATTCTTTTTTAATTTCCTGCCACAATTAGGCACGAGGACACCATTCTTCTAATTCTATACCAGTCTTGAGAATGGGAAAACTATGTGTCTTTCTAAAGCCCTTTAGCCTATGTTCAAGGAGCAAATAATTGTTCCTATTATTTTCCCCCTTAGATCTCTACAAGGAATAAAAACATCTGCACCAGTCAATTTCTTTCTTTCCTTCTGTTATCCTCGCTCCATATCACTGGAAGAGAGAAGAGAAATCTCATTCAGAACCATCAAATTCTCTAATTTATCCCTCAACTCTCTTATCCCCCGGTAAACAAATTTCATAAATTCTCTAAGGATGAGAAGACTTGTTATTACATATTACTCTGAATAAAACTATTTATTGCCTGAAAAATATTCCATTAATCTAAATGCATGATGCATTTGAAACTTAAAATCCAAAATATATTCCATCTTCTACTCTTTACAGTTCTTACCTTAAGCCAAAATTAATTAGCTTTCATGCAATTGAGACATGGATCAAGAGTTTTAAGGATACATCTAGTATGGGATGAATGTCAGCTAATAACAGTTCAGAAACAGTCTTACACAGCACATTAAGAAGAACTAGTCATATCCGGGCTTTTTAAAAAATGATTCTGATTGATTTTAAAATATTGAATGCAGAAGCAAGGACATATGCTCTTGCAATATTTTAGCTATGAGATAAAGACATCCAGGATAAAATTAATATTGTGAGTGAGAGAGTAAAAGAAACAAATTAAGGAGATAAGCAAAATGGCAGGACCCAGCGATAAACTGAAAACAGGAGTATAGAAAAAGGAACCATAAGGAATGTCCTTATATGAGACTTAGGATTGACAGAGAAGGATATACAATAGTGAGATGCCCATTTAAAATCTTGAATTGTGCACATCTACAGGACTCTCAGTAGGAAATAATAAGATAACAAAATAAGAATGTTCAGTGTAGCTAATAGTAATGAGTGTTCGCCATATTCCAAATGCAGCTGTATATGCTTTATCTATACTATCTAACGTAAAGACTGCTAACTCTGGGAAACGAACTAGGGGTGGTAGAAGGGGAGGAGGGCGGGGGGTGGGAGTGAATGGGTGACGGGCACTGGGGGTTATTCTGTATGTTAGTAAATTGAACACCAATAAAAAATTTAAAAAAATAAATTTATCACTATAACCCCAAGATGTAAATATTATTTTTACCTGAATTTTGCACATGATAAAAGCACAAGATAAAGAAGTTAAGCAAATTTTTCAAAGACATTCAGAAAGGAAAGAAGTGTAAATTCAAACCCTCTAAGTCTGATCTAGATGCCCAAGAAATAAGCTGAATGTTGAACTCAGAACAATAGAAGATGCATTTTTCTCTGTAGATATAAATTTGGGAATTAGCCTATTTGAAGTCAACTTATTTATAAGAATCCCCTCGTTTATAAGGGAGAGCAAAAGAAAGGATTTTCTAGAGAAGAGATTTCAGATGGAGCAACAACCATAGGGATTAGAAAAAGAAAAGCCACAAAAGAGAATGAAAGAGACAAAGCAGTAGGAAGAAGTTCAAGGAAATGTGAGACAGTGAGAATGAAGCTATAAAGAGTTTCACAAGTTAACAGTTGATAGTCTCATATGCAGCAGAATTTGAATTAAATGAATTAAATGCTTGTGTATTTGTTTTTTTCCAATTTTTTGAGGGAGGCTTGTATTGTGATGTATTTCACTCTCAGGACTGCTTTTGCTGTATCCCAATGATCTTGAACGGTTCTATCCTCATTTTCATTAGTTTCCATGAATCTTTTTAATTATTCTCTAATTTCCTGGTTGACTCTTTCATCTTTTAGCAAGATGCTCTTTAACCTCCACGTTTTGAATTTCTTCCAAATTTCTTCTTGTGATTGAGTTCAAGTTTCAAAGCATTATGGTCTGATAATATGTAAGGAACAATCCCAATCTTTTTGTAGCAGTTGAGACCTGATTTGTGACCCTGTATGTGGTCTATTCTGAGAAACTTCTATTGGCACTTGAGAAGAGTGTGTATTCAGTTGAATTCCTATGCAAAGTTCTGTGTATATCTGTGAAATACATCTGGTCCAGTGTATCATTTAAAGCTCTTGTTTTTTGGAGGTTTTGTCTTAGAATATCTGTCATTTGCAGAAAGTGCCATATTGAAGTCTTCTAGTATTAGCGTATTATTATCCATATCTTTACTTTGGTTATTAATTGATTGATATACTTGGCAGCTCCCACATCATGGGCATCAATATTCATGACTGTAGGTCTTCTTATTGGATAGACCCTTTAATTATGATATAGTGTCCCTCTTCATCTCTTACTACAGTGTTTGGGATAAACTTTAATTTATCTGATATGAGAATGGCTACCCCTGCTGTCTTTTGAGGACCATGAATGGTAAATGCTTTTCCCACCTTTCATTTTTAGGCTAGAGGTGTTCTTAGTTCTCAAATGAGTCTCCTGGAGACAGAAAATAGACGGATGTTGCTTTTTTATCCAGTCTGAAACCCTGCACCTTTGTTGCGATCACTAAGCTCATTCATGTTCACAGTTACTATTGAAATATATGAATTTAGTGTCATCATAATGCCTGTTCAGTCTCTGCTGTTGTGGATTATTTCTTTGGGCTTCCTCTTTCTTTAGAGGGTCCCCCTTAATATTTTTGCAGAGCTTGTTTGGTGGTCACATATTCTTTCAGTTTCTGCCTATCTTGGAAGCTCTTTATCTCTCCTTCTATTCTTAATCAGAGCCTTGCTGGATAAAGTGTTCTTGGCAGCATGTTCTTCTCATTTAGGACCTGAATATATCCTGCCAGCCCTTTTTGGCCTGCCAGGTCTCTGTGGAGAGGTCTGCTGTTAATCTAATACCTCTCCCCATATAAGTTAGGGCTCTCTTGTCTCTTGCTGCTTTAAGGATCTTCTCTTTATCTTTGGAATTTGCAAGTTTCACTATTAAATGTTGAGGTGTTGAATGGTTTTTATATGACTTGGGGGCCACCTCTCTTTCTCCTGGATCTGGATGCCTTTTTCCATCCCCAAATTAGGGAAGTTCTCAGCTATGATTTGTTCAAATATGCTTTCTGGTCCTCTGTCCCTCTCGGCGTTTTCTGGAACCCCAACTATCCATACATTCTTCCTCCTGAGGCTGTCACTTGTTTTCCCTAGCCTTTCCTCATGGTCTCTTTTTTTTCCTCTTTTTTCCCCAGCTTTCTTCCTTACCATCACCTTCTCTTCTATGTCACTCACTGTTTCTTCCACCTCAGTATCCCTAGCCTTTAGGACCTCCAGTTTGGATTGTATCTCATTTAATTGATTTTAATTTCGGCCTGATTAGATCTAAATTCTGTGGTAACAAAGTCTCTAGCATCCTTTATGCTTTTTTTCCAGAGCCACCAGTAGCTTTATAATTGTGCTTCTGAATTGGCTTTCTGACATCAAATTGAAATCCATATGCTGTAACTCTGTGGCAGAGAGTACTGTGTTTGTTTCTTCTTTTTGTGTCGAATTCTTCCTTCTAGTCATTTTGCTCCGTGCAGAGTGGCTGTGTGATCCAGCTGAGTCACGAATATCAACCACCGGGAAGAATCCAGTGCGGAGTTAAAGTTCCCGCTTCTCCAGGGCTGAGCTTTCCTGTCCTGGAGCCTCTCACCAGCCCTATTAGTCCAGCTCTGTGGGGGTCCCATCCCCCACTTGATTTCTGTTTGTTTTAATTTTTTGTTCTTAAACATAAATACATTAGAGTCATACCATTTCATCTGTGGTAATTCCCATGAATTTTTTTGGTGTTTTTTTTGAAAAGGTGGAAAAGTGTGTTTCATATATCAAATGTTTCTAGTAGAAACCTTGGCCAAACCCTTCAATATGTGTATATACTTAACTATGCATAGAGATAGATGATAATGATCATAATAGATATGTACATAGATAATAGATAGATAAATGGTAGATAGATATGTAAGATATATATACATGTATATGTAAGATATATATATCTTTATGTATATATATATATTTACATACTTATATATATATACCTATGTATATATATAGAAAAATACATGCATAATAAACCATATTCCGGGCCATAAAATAATTTAAATCATACTCATGGGTTATGAAGAAGTCAAAAGGGATATTTAAAGTATGTTGAAATGAATGGGAATTAAAGCACAATGTGTCAAAATATGTTGGATGCAACTAAAGTCATATTTTGGTGAAAATCTATAGTACTAAAATGCCTATATGAAAATAGAAGAAAAATCTCTAATGTTCTCAATTTTCCCCTAAAGTTTGAGGGAGAGGGAGGAAAGTCAATCAAATTTAAAGCAAATAGGAAAAAAATAATAAAAATAATTGTAGAAATCAATTTAAATAGAAGAAGAATACAATAGATAGAAGTTGGTTTTTAGAGAAAATCAAGAAAGAAGAGAGAAGTCACAAATTACAAATATAAGGCATGAATGAAATGATGTAACTATAGATTTTATAGATATTAAAAGAACAAAGGAGTCTTATTAAAAGTGCATAACCATAAGCTAACTTGTATAAAAAGGACAAATTCTTACAGCGTGCGCACAATGGTGGCACTTAGTGTTTGATTGTTAGAGATGATTCACAGGACCCCGAGTGACTATTTTTACAGCTACAGCTTACTGCAAGAAAAGAACATACCATATGAACAGCATTAGAATAAAGGGTAAGCCTCACTGACAAATTCTATGTCATATTTGAGAATCTGAAGAGGCAAGGTGCATGTCTTATTGTCCACTTCTTATTGTCCTCCCTCTTATTGCTGGACATATTTTCTCTCTCAGGTCAGAAACCACTGCTGTGTGGAAAAAAGACCTCAATCCCAGAGAGCCCAAATAGAGTCACAGTTAGGAATTTTTATATTTTACTGAATATGTAGGGACATTTCTGCTATATTAAAAGCTCAAAAGGAGAACCGCATAGTGGTCTCACCTAGATCAAGTGCCAATGAATCAATGTCACTATTATCAATAAACAGTGCTAACAAGCTAGTACAAACTGTTCTGAAAATCCTTATGCCCATGGTGACAAACATCATTGACCAGTATATTTCATCCCTTTTACAAGTGTCAGTGCTATGCTGGAAATTTAGCAAAAAATAGCACAGGCCAACTCCAGGCTTGCTAGAATTAACTTTCAAATCACAGATAAAAACAAAGTTCATACCAAAAAGAAAAAAAAGAGATCTTCATAGGTATCTACGTAACTGATTTCTGTGTGTTGATTATGTATCCTGCCCTGCTGATGAATTCCTGTATGAGTTCTAGCAATCTTGGGGTGGAGTCTTTTGGGTTTTCCATATAAAGTATCATGTCATCTGTGAAGACCTTATTTGCCAATTTGAATGCCTTTTATTTCTTTTTGTTGTCTGATTGCTGAGGCTAGGACTTCTAGTACTATGTTGAACAACAGTTGTGAGAGTGGACATCCCTGTCATGTTCCTGACCTTAGGGGGAAAGCTCCCAGATTTTCCCTATTGAGAATAATATTTGCTGTGGGCTTTTGAAATCACTTCAGAGGAATGGGTACTAATTATTCTTTATATGTTTAGTACAATTCCTCTTGGAAGCTATCCAGCCCTGGACTCTTGTTTGTTGGGAGATTGTTGATGACTGCCTCAATTTCCTTGCAGGTTATGGGTATTTTCTTGTTTTCTTTCTTCCTGTTTTAGTTTTGGTAGTTTATATGTTTCCAGGAATGCATCCCTTTCTTCAGGATTGTCTCATTTGTTGACATATAGTTGCTCATAATATGTTCTTTTGTTTGTAATTCCTTGGTATTGGTTGTTACCTTTCCTCTTTCATTCATGATTTTATTAATTTGGGTCCTTTCTCTTTTCTTTTTGATAAGTCTGGCTATGGGCATGTTCACCCCAATGTTTATAGCAACAATGTCCATAACAGCCAAACTGTGGAAAGAGCCCAGATGTCCATCAACAGATAAAGAAATATCCATATCTTTATGGATATCACATATCTATATCTATATCTATATAACTCAGCCATCAAAAAAATAAAATCTTGCCATTTTCAATGATATAGATGGTACTAGAGGACATGCTAGGCAAAATAATTCAAGAGAAAGACAATTATCATATAATCTCACTCATAAATGGAATTCAAGAAACAAAACAGGATCATAGGGGAGGAGAGGAAAAAATAAAACAAGACAAAATTAAAGAAGGAGACAAACCATAAGAGATTCTTATTCCTACAAAGCTGAAGGTTTTTGGAAGGGTGGGGAATGGGGGGACGGGGTAACTGGGTGATGAACATTAAAGAGGACATGTGATGTAATGAGCATTGGGTATTATATAAAACTGATGAATCACTCACCTCTACCTCTAAAACCAATAATATATGTTAATTATTTGAATTTTTAAAAAATAAATAAAGCACTTATATAATAAGGATTTATATAACTATTATATAACTATATAAATATAAAATATAATTTATATAATTTACATAACATATATATATGTAATAAGAATTTCATTCATAAATAAAGGATTCCAATTTTCCAAATGCCTTAGTGGGTGTGAAAGTTTAAAACAAATTAACTACATAATTTAAATGATACAGTTGCCCCCCTGATCTGTGTCAAATGATGCTATAACATCCTCCTATCTCCAAAGACACTGTCCCCATGAAGCATTGTTACTTGTGTTTTTGCCAAAACTCATTATTCAGGAAGTTAATGACTCTTTACTGTAGGTCACCAAGGACTATTTTTTTTCACTTTTAACATTTTCTGCAAATTAAAAAGTCACATTTGGCATGGTAAAAGCATTTCTCTCTGCCCTTATGATTTAAAATTCATCTCTTCCACCAGTAGAGAAGGTTCCTCAGCCCTTAGAATACTTTATCTTCTTTTCAATGATGGAGATCATAAGAAAATATTTGGAGGCTTCTAATAGCACTAAGCCTGTTATCAAATCTGCCCAAGTTGTTGGAGATAGTAAACAAAGGGAGTTCCATGTGTTCCCAGACATGTATTGAATATGAAAATATAAATACCTTTATAAAAATATCGCTTTTAACATTTTAGTCTTAATATTGCTATGGCCAAACAACCAACAGAAACTCTGATTTACTAACAGAAGAGTAAGTATAATAAATTTTGTCTCTTTGATTATAATTCCCTTTGTAGGATATAAGTTATATTTTCTCCTAAGAAAAAACTGAATTTCAGTGATAATTTTTATATTTTTAATGTATCTAAGATATATTTATGAGATGTAATTTTTTAAGAATCAATTTCCCTGTGTAGATAAATGTCTAGAAGTTTGAATGCATAAGGTATGTAAGCAAATCTGTATCCAACTTAATGTAAGAAATATTTAGGGTAACTTTGGATAGATATTCAACTTCAAATTTGAAATAAAGTGTTTTCATATATGTAGAATTTTATAAGCATGCCCTTGTATTCCTCTTTCCAGCACCAAAAGAACACCATAATGACTGAAATGACAGCATTTCATGACACTCCTGTGCTCATTTAAAGATTTGTTAGAAAGAATAACAAAATCAGTTAGTTACAGTTTAGTGTCAGTTTCTTTATTAACTTCTATCATAAAGTAAGTTGCAATTATTTGGGGGAAAATAGCTATATTTTGAAAATTGAATAATAGTTTGAGGGCCAAGTAAGATTTCACAGTGATGCACATTATCTCAGAGATTCAGAGAAGAGATGAAAGGAAGGTGAGTGCGTTGCAAGTATATGAATATTCCTTCTGCATCTCAATTTAATAGTTGTTGAATGAGAGACAAAATTTCCTAAGAGGATTCTAACTCCTGAGTAAACTTTGATCCTGTTAGTGATTTTTCTCTATATCACAAACACTGTGAACAAGGTAAATAGTCCCAAACAATTCTGCACCAATCAGAAGAGAACACAGTAAGTTAAACAATAAAGTGAATTTGCTTATAAAACAAATGAAGTCTGTATGCAAGGGGAAAACGTCAGAAAACCTCAAGGCTTAAGATCTTGATTGTATACTAAAGACATCTGAGTCCCTCCAGGTGTAGCATCAATGAAGATAAAATAATTCACTGACTGGAAGATGAAGGAGGGAAGACAAGACAGCCGTCACGTGCGTAGGCAGTAAAGGTAACACAAATTCAGTACAGGTAATGCAAATATTCAGAAAAAAAAAAAGGCTGTGTAGCAGGAGGTAGGGGGAATCAGAAGGGCATAAAGTTCTTCATAACCTAAAAACACAACAAAACCAAAAATCCTTTGGAACAAAGACCTTGAGTTTTGCTCTAGTGGTTTATAAAGTGAACTCAAGGGATCCCTGGGTGGCGCAGCGGTTTGGCGCCTGCCTTTGGCCCGGGGTGCGATCCTGGAGACCCGGGATCGAATCCCACGTCGGGCTCCCAGTGCATGGAGCCTGCTTCTCCCTCTACCTGTGTCTCTGCCTCTCTCTCTGTGTGTGACTATCATAAATAAATAAAAAAATTTTTAAAAATAAAGTGAACTCAAGTTATATTAGCACTGTTTTTCTAAAAAGACCCAAAGTGTCAAGAAAAGACATGAAATCGAGGGTTAAATTTTGTGACTTAATTTCTGAGTAGGGAAGAATTTTTTCACCCATAAAATGACACTCTTTCAGTGTCAGTCTCTCAGTAATCTACTTAGTCACATGGGAAAAATCCTAAGCACAGGATAGACTTGAAATGTAAATGTATATATAATATATGCTTCTGTTATATTATAAATATAATGAAATATAAAACTTTAATACATTATGTTTTAGAACAGTTAAAATAATCTATAATCTATAAGAAAATCTACCTGAATATCACATACACATCGGAGAGAAGTCAGAAGTCAGTGATGAGAAACGGTACAATAACAACATTCATTCTGCTGGGACTGACAGATGACCCTGAGCTGCAAGTTCTGATTTTTATCTTTCTATTTCTCACCTACACTTTGAGTATAACTGGAAACCTGGCCATCATCATACTCACTTTTGTGGATCCCCACCTTAAAACACCCATGTACTTTTTCTTAAAAAATTTCTCTTTCTTGGAGATCTCATTCACATCTGCCATTATTCCCAGATATTTGTATAGCATAGCAACGGGTGACAATGTTATTACCTATAATGCTTGTGTCATTCAAGTGTTTTTTACTGACCTCTGTGGAGTATCAGAGTTTTTTCTGCTGGCCGCCATGTCCTATGACCGCTATGTTGCCATCTGCAAACCCTTGCATTATGTGATCATAATGAGTAACAGCGTCTGCAGGATTCTCAATATCTGTTGTTGGGTGGCTGGTTTATGTATCATAATCCCACCACTTAGCCTGGGTTTAAATCTAAAATTTTGTGACTCTAACATAATTGATCATTTTGGCTGTGATGCATTTCCCTTAGTGAAAATCTCATGTTCAGATACAAGGTTCATGGAATGGACAGTTATAATATGTGCCATAGTGACCTTGAATATGACTCTTACCTGTGTGGTTCTGTCATATGCTTACATCATCAAGACAATTTTTAGATTCCCTTCTGTTCAACAAAGGAAAAAGGCCTTTTCGACGTGTTCTTCCCACATGATTGTGGTATCCATCACCTATGGCACATGCATTTTCATCTATATGAATCCTACAGCAAAGGAAAAAGTGACCATTAATAAAGTGGTTTCACTGCTCATTTCTTCTATTTCACCTACATTGAACCCATTTATTTATACCTTGAGAAACAATCAAGTTAAGAAAGCCTTCGAGGACTCAATCAAAAGAATTGCCTTGCTCTCAACTAAGTAAAAGGAAATAGTATTTTTAAAACATCTCAGAAGCAAGAATAAATGTCCACAGACATTTTATTTTTGAAGCCTATAATCTTGCTTTTTAATAGTATATACTTCAGTTACATTAATTTCTCAACAGTTTCTTAACTTTGAGCCCTGCTTATACCATTCTTGATTTTTCAACCGATATTTGATACTTTTGCATACCAATTTCTTAAAAACCATTCTGAAGAGAAATTAACTTCATAATATTATTACAATAGATAATAAAAGTTACTCATCAGGAAAATATAGGGTAAAAATTTTTGTAGCTCTTCAATATACTCAATAACAATATCTAAACACATGTGATAAGAATAATTTTAGGTAAAATGTCTAAAATGGATGAATAATCGTATAGTTTAAAATACACGTGAGAAAGAATAGCACTTCTAATATTGAGAAAATAGACAAAATTCACTATTATGAACACACAGAAACACTGGATAAAATGTAATAAATATTCTCTTAAATCTATAGCTGAAATCATTACAAAGTTGTAAACAGGAGGTATCAGAAATAAAGATTCAACCAAAAGTAGAGTAATAATCTATAAAGTGACTTGTGGGTCATGAGATGAGCATAGACTGGAGGGTGGGAAAAGGAGATTGCATTATGGATCACAAAGGCTTAGGATTAAAGTCTCAGGATTAGTGGTGAGAGTACTTGGAGAGACAAAATAGCTGCACATTTGGCGAAAGCATGAATTAGAAAACCAAGCCCATTTTCACAGAAAAATTACTTTTTTTCTTAAAAATACCATTTGCTACTTACAGAGCTGTGAGTCAAGGAGAAAACATTCCCCAGTGTATTTGATAGCCTGTGCCTCCATCTAATACAAATTAAACTCTTATAGTCCAAATTCTAATAATACCTGAAATGTAAAGAGTTTTACTTACAAAGAATTGAAAAATACACATTGATATAATTCCTTGGAAATTAAGGAATATACATCAAATTAACTAATTGCTATCTGGAAAGGAATGAAATGCAGACATGCCATCGCAAATTATTCGGAGCACTAAAAAAGCTGTAGTTAGAATTATTATCCTAAATATATGCATTAGAAAAAATAAATATATAAACTAGCCAAAAAGCGAGGAATCTATACTAATGAATTTTAAAAAGGAGAAAACAAAACAGAGGTAAATGGAAAAGTAACTTACTATGGGTAGAAAATGAAACCGATTAAATAAGTTTTAAAAATTCACAAGCCAGGGAAGCCTGGGTGGCTCAGCGGTTGAGCACCTGTCTTTGGCTCAGGGCGTGATCCTGATCCAGGGATGGAGTCCCACATCAGGCTCCCTGTGAGGAGCCTGTGTCTCCTCCTGTCTATGTCTCTGTTTCTCTCTGTCTCTCAGGAATAAAGAAATAAAATATTTTAAAAAACGCTCAAAGGCCAGTTCTTTAAAAAGTTAAATAGCATAGATAAACCCCATCCCAATGAATGTAATAAGTAAAAATCAGAACTGCTCCATATTTTATCAGAAGATCTTGGACATGCAATAACATAAGAAAAAATAATCATGATAAATATGGGAAAGAATAAATAAAACAATTGCATTCCCTTGATTTTAAAATCTTATTCACATTCTGCTTTTCTGAAATGCAGATATTTCATGCAATGGATGGCATCGACCATTGTTCATAGGCTAATTACTAACATTTTCTTTACACTTAGTGATACATAGTATAATGGCATGCCTTACAATTGACACTGCCTTAAAATTGATGAAATTTGACATATCTTTTTTTTATACTGAGGACATTCTTACATAATAGAAAACTCAAGAAACTCTAGTAGGAAACTAAAGGAATTAGTAAAGGAATTTTGTATCCTAGTTGAAAAAAACTGGAAAATATTTAAAAAATTAATAGACTGTAATAGCAACAAGCAACAGGAATTCAATGAGCAAATGTTATTTTGGTCATAAAAGTCAAAAAAGTTTAATTTCCAAAAGGATAAATTTAACTTAAGGAGCTGTTTATATATAAAGTATAAAACATCTTAAAAGAATATTAAAATAGAACAAAAGAAAGCCAATACTCTTGGTTGGAAAATTTTAGTATAAGCATGTGTCTGGGTGAATATATAGAATATTTGTGTATCTTAGAAATATTTACTTTTATATAATCACTGAGCATACAAAGTATTAAAGAAAAAGAAATTATAATGAAGGTTATCTGAAGCAGAAACTAAGAAATGCGATCAGAGAGAAGAATGGGTAGAATAAGACAAAAGAAAAAATTGAAATAAAAACATAACCCCACTTATATATGAAAGTTTTGGTATATATGTATTTGGGTAAAAATAAAGAAGAATCTTTTTCAAACAACTTTTCATCTACAAAATGGTAGAATATTAAATGTCTACTGCCAAGCCAAAAAAACAATGTTGCAGGATTTTTGGTTAACCCTAGTTAAATAAAAATAAAAATTCAAAATGAAAGTCTCTTTGTGTATATGTACATGTTATACACATGATTATCTCAAGAAACATAGTAAAAGCACTGGACTATATTGCAGGAAATATACTATTTTTGGAAACCTGGATTCCATTTTGAAAACATTTGAAAAGCTAGCATAGTATTTTTTTTAATTTATTTTTTATTGGTGTTCAATTTACTAACATACAGAATAACACCCAGTGCCCGTCACCCATTCACCCATTCACTCCCACCCCCCGCCCTCCGCCCCTTCTACCACCCCTAGTTCGTTTCCCAGAGTTAGCAGTCTTTACGTTCTGTCTCCCTTTCTGATATTTCCCACACATTTCTTCTCCATTCCCTTATATTCCCTTTCACTATTATTTATATTCCCCAAATGAATGAGAACATATAATGTTTGTCCTTCTCCGACTGACTTACTTCACTCAGCATAATACCCTCCAGTTCCATCCACGTTGAAGCAAATGGTGGGTATTTGTCATTTCTAATAGCTGAGTAATATTCCATTGTATACATAAACCACATCTTCTTTATCCATTCATCTTTCGATGGACACCGAGGCTCCTTCCACAGCTTGGCTATCGTGGCCATTGCTGCTATAAACATCGGGGTGCAGGTGTCCTGGCGTTTCATTGCATTTGTATCTTTGGGGTAAATCCCCAACAGTGCAATTGCTGGGTCGTAGGGCAGGTATATTTTTAACTGTTTGAGGAACCTCCACACAGTTTTCCAGAGTGGCTGCACCAGTTCACATTCCCACCAACAGTGTAAGAGGGTTCCCTTTTCTCCGCATCCTCTCCAACATTTGTTGTTTCCTGCCTTGTTAATTTTCCCCATCCTCACTGGTGTGAGGTGGTATCTCATTGTAGTTTTGATTTGTATTTCCCTGATGGCAAGTGATGCAGAACATTTTCTCATATGCATGTTGGCCATGTCTATGTCTTCCTCTGTGAGATTTCTGTTCATGTCTTTTGCCCATTTCATGATTGGATTGTTTGTTTCTTTGGTGTTGAGTTTAATAAGTTCTTTATAGATCTTGGAAACTAGCCCTTTATCTGATATGTCATTTGCAAATATCTTCTCCCATTCTGTAGGTTGTCTTTGAGTTTTGTTGACAGTATCCTATGCTGTGCAAAAGCTTCTTATCTTGATGAAGTCCCAATAGTTCATTTTTGCTTTTGTTTCTTTTGCCTTCGTGGATGTATCTTGCAAGAAGTTACTATGGCCGAGTTCAAAAAGGGTGTTGCCTGTGTTCTTCTCTAGGATTTTGATGGAATCTGGTCTCACATTTAGATCTTTCATCCATTTTGAGTTTATCTTTGTGTATGGTGAAAGAGAGTGGTCTAGTTTCATTCTTCTGCATGTGGATGTCCAATTTTCCCAGCACCATTTATTGAAGAGACTGTCTTTCTTCCAATGGATAGTCTTTCCTCCTTTATCGAATATTAGTTGCCCATAAAGTTCAGGGTCCACTTCTGGATTCTCTATTCTGTTCCACTGATCTATGTGTCTGTTTTTGTGCCAGTACCACACTGTCTTGATGACCACAGCTTTGTAGTACAACCTGAAATCTGGCATTGTGATGCCCCCAGATATGGTTTTCTTTTTTAAAATTCCCCTGGCTATTCGGAGTCTTTTCTGATTCCACACAAATCTTAAAATAATTTGTTCTAACTCTCTGAAGAAAGTCCATGGTATTTTGATAGGGATTGCATTAAACGTGTATATTGCCCTGGGTAACATTGACATTTTCACAATATTAATTCTGCTAATCCATGAGCATGGAATATTTTTCCATCTCTTTGTGTCTTCCTCAATTTCTTTCAGAAGTGTTCTATAGTTTTGAGGGTATAGATCTTTTACATCTTTGGTTAGGTTTATTCCTAGGTATCTTATGCTTTTGGGTGCAATTGTAAATGGGATTGACTCCTTAATTTCTCTTTCTTCAGTCTCATTGTTAGTGTATAGAAATGCCACTGACTTCTGGGCATTGATTTTGTATCCTGCCACGCTACCGAATTGCTGTATGAGTTCTAGCAATCTTGGGGTGGAGACTTTTGGGTTTTCTATGTAGAGTATCATGTCATCGGCGAAGAGGGAGAGTTTGACTTCTTCTTTGCCAATTTGAATGCCTTTAATGTCTTTTTGTTGTCTGATTGCTGAGGCTAGGACTTCCAGTACTATGTTGAACAGCAGTGGTGAGAGTGGACATCCCTGTCTTGTTCCTGATCTTAGGGGAAAGGCTCCTAGTGCTTCCCCATTGAGAATGATATTTGCTGTGGGCTTTTCATAGATGGCTTTTAAGATGTCGAGGAATGTTCCCTCTATCCCTACACTCTGAAGAGTTTTGATCAGGAATGGATGCTGTATTTTGTCAAATGCTTTCTCTGCATCCAATGAGAGGATCATATGGTTCTTGGTTTTTCTCTTACTGATATGATGAATCACATTGATTGTTTTACGGGTGTTGAACCAGCCTTGCGTCCCAGGGATAAATCCTACTTGGTCATGGTGAATAATTTTCTTAATGTACTGTTGGATCCTATTGGCCAGTATCTTGTTGAGAATTTTTGCATCCATGTTCATCAGGGATATTGGTCTGTAATTCTCCTTTTTGGTGGGGTCGTTGTCTGGCTTTGGAATTAAGGTGATGCTGGCTTCATAGAACGAATTTGGAAGTACTCCATCTCTTTCTCTTTCCAAACAGCTTTAGGAGAATAGGTATGATTTCTTCTTTAAACGTTTGATAAAATTCCCCTGGGAAGCCATCTGGCCCTGGACTCTTGTGTCTTGGGAGGTTTTTGATGACTGCTTCAATTTCCTCCCTGGTTATTGGCCTGTTCAGGTTTTCTATTTCTTCCTGTTCCAGTTTTGGTAGTTTGTGGCTTTCCAGGAATGCGTCCATTTCTTCTAGATAGCCTAATTTATTGGCGTATAGCTGTTCATAATATGTTTTTAAAATCGTTTGAATTTCCTTGGTGTTGGTAGTGATCTCTCCTTTCTCATTCATGATTTTATTAATTTGAGTCTTCTCTCTCTTCTTTTAATAAGGCTGCCTATTGGTTTATCTATCTTATTAATTCTTTCAAAGAACCAACTCCTGGTTCTGTTGATCTGTTCCACAGTTCTTCTGGTCTCGATTTCGTTGAGTTCTGCTCGAATCTTTATTAACTCCCTTCTTCTCTTGGGTGTAGGATCTATTTGCTGTTTTTTCTCTAGCTCCTTTATGTGTAAGGTTAGCTTTTGTATTTGAGTTCTTTCCAGTTTTTGAATGGATGCTTGTATTGCGATGTATTTCCCCCTTAGGACTGCTTTTGCTGCATCCCAAAGATTTTGAACGGTTGTATCTTCATTCTCATTAGTTTCCATGAATCTTTTTAATTCTTCCTTAATTTCCTGGTTGACCCTTTTATCTTTTAGCAGGATGGTCCTTAACCTCCACGTGTTTGAGGTCCTTCCAAACTTCTTGTTGTGATTTAGTTCTAATTTCAAGGCATTATGGTCCGAGAATATGCAGGGGACAATCCCAATCTTTTGGTATCAGTTCAGACCCGATTTGTGTCCCAATATGTGGTCTATTCTGGAGAAAGTTCCATGTGCGCTTGAGAAGAATGTGTATTCAGTTGAGTTTGGATGTAAAGTTCTGTAGATATCTGTGAAATCCATCTGGTCCAGTGTATCATTTAAAGCTCTCGTTTCTTTGGAGATGTTGTGCTTAGAAGACCTATCGAGTATAGAAAGAGCTAGATTGAAGTCACCAAGTATAAGTGTATTATTATCTAAGTATTTCTTCACTTTGGTTAATAATTGATTTATATATTTGGCAGCTCCCACATTCGGGGCATATATATTGAGGATTGTTAAGTCCTCTTGTTGAATAGATCCTTTAGGTATGAGATAGTGTCCCTCTTCATCTCTCACTACAGTCTTTGGGGTAAATTTTAGTTTATCTGATATAAGGATGGCTACCCCTGGTTTCTTTTGAGGACCATTCGAATGGTAAATGGTTCTCCAACCTTTTATTTTCAGGCTGTAGGTGTCCTTCTGTCTAAAATGAGTCTCTTGTAGACAGCAAATAGATGGGTCTTGCTTTTTTATCCAGTCTGAAACCCTGCGCCTTTTGATGGGGTCATTAAGCCTGTTCACATTCAGAGTTACTATTGAGAGATATGAGTTTAGTGTCATCATGATATCTATTCAGTCTTTGTTTTTGTGGACTGTTCCACTGAACTTCTTCTTAAAGGGGAATTTTAAGAGTCCCCCTTAAAATTTCTTGCAGAGCTGGTTTGGAGGTCACATATTCTTTTAGTTGCTGCCTGTCTTGGAAGCTCTTTATCTCTCCTTCCATTTTGAATGAGAGCCTTGCTGGATAAAGTATTCTTGGTTGCATGTTCTTCTCATTTAGGACCCTGAATATATCCTGCCAGCCCTTTCTGGCCTGCCAGGTCTCTGTGGAGAGGTCTGCTGTTACCCTAATACTCCTCCCCATAAAAGTCAGGGATTTCTTGTCTCTTGCTGCTTTAAGGATCTTCTCCTTATCTTTGGAATTTGCAAGCTTCACAATTAAATGTCGAGGTGTTGAACGGTTTTTATTGATTTTAGGGGGGGATCTCTCTATTTCCTGGATCTGAATGCCTGTTTCCCTTCCCAGATTAGGAAAGTTTTCAGCTAGAATTTGTTCAAATACATATTCTGGCCCTCTGTCCCTTTCGGCGCCCTCGGGAACCCCAATTAAACGTAGGTTTTTCTTCCTCAGGCTGTCGTTTATTTCCCTTAATCTATCTTCATGGTCTTTTAATTGTCTCTTTTTTCCTCAGTTTCCCTCTTTGCTATCAACTTGTCTTCTAGGTCACTCACTCGTTCTTCCACCTCGTTAACCCTCGTCGTTAGGACTTCTAGTTTGGATTGCATCTCATTCAATTGATTTTTCATTTCTGCCTGATTAGCTCTAAATTCTGCAGTCATGAAGTCTCTTGAGTCCTTTATACTTTTTTCTAGAGCCACCAGTAGGTGTATAATAGTGCTTCTGAATTGGCTTTCTGACATTGAATTGTAATCCAGATTTTGTAACTCTGTGGGAGAGAGGACTGTTTCTGATTCTTTCTTTTGAGGTGAGGTTTTCCTTCTAGTCATTTTGCTCAGTGCAGAGTGGCCAAAAGCAAGTTGTATTGGGAAAAAGAGAAAAAGAGAGGAGAGAAAGAAGGAAAGAAAAGAGAAAGAGAAAAAAAAGGGAAGAGAAAAAAAAAACGAAAGAAAAAAAAAGAAGAAAAAGAGAAAGAAAAAGAAAGGAGAAAAAAAGGGGGGGGTGGGGGAAGGAAACAAATCAAAAAGCAAAACAAAACAAAACAAAAAAACAAAAAAAACAAAAACAAAAACAAAAAAAAAACAAAAAAAAAAAAAAAAAAAAAGAACCACAGGGGAGTATCTTCTGATTCTGTGTTCTTTAAGTCCCTTGGCTTCTCCTGGAAGTTGTCCGTCTAGCTGGTCTTCTGGGGGAGGGGCCTGTTGTGCTGATTTTCAGGTGTTAGCAGTTGGGGGAGCTGCTGTGCCCCTGCCTGGTGCAGGGCTCAGTGGGGGTTGTTTACCCCGTGAGGCCGCAGGAGGAACAGCCCCAGTGGCGGGGCAGCTCTGGAAACCTGGATTCAGCTCCGGCAGGAACTCCGTCTGCAGGGCCTGGAGGCTCCGGGGCGGGGCCGCTGATCTGCTCAGCTGGGGCAGGAGCGTCCTCGCTGTCCTGGGCCCTCCCGGCCTCTGCCTGTCCCGGGGGAGGCCGGATCCTGGGCTGTGTCCCGGCGCCCTGTGCTCCGGAGCCTGCGCTGGTGGATTCGCGCTCCCGGGACGCGCAACCCCCTCCGCACGGAGCCTCTTCCTCTGCCCGAGCCCGGCCGAGCTGCTCCCGGGGCCGCGCAGCCCCCTCCGCGCAGCCCCCTCCGTGGAGCCGCCGCCCGAGCCCCTCCGCTGCTCCGGGTCCCGCCGTGCGCGCTGCAGCCCTTAGGGAGCTCCGCGCAGTCTCCCCGGGGCGCAGGTGTCTGTTACTGTCCCAGGGAGCCGGAGGGCATCCTCGCCCTCCCGGGTCCTGCTCCAACTCCCCGCGAGCCCCTTTCCGCCCGGGAAGGTCGGTGCAGCTCCTGCGTCTCCGGGACGTGGCTCTCCTGTCCTGGGGACACTCGCCCCGGCCTCAGCCCGGCTCCTCGCGGGCCCCTCCCCCTTGGAGGCCTTTGTTCCTTTATTTCTTTTTCCCCGTCTTCCTACCTTGATAGATGCGCGAACTCTTCTCACTGTTGCATTCCAGCTGGTCTCTCTTTAAATCTCAGGCCGAATTCATAGATTTTCAGGATAATTTGAAGGTTTTCTAGGTAGTTTGGTGGAGACAGGTGATTTGGAGACCCTACTCTTCCGCCATCTTGCTCCTCCCCTCCACTAGCATAGTATTTAGTTTGTGTTAGTTGAGGGGGAAAAATCCAGACGACATGATGCCACAGATTTAGGATTTCAAGATCCCTGGCTTCTGTGTTTAATGCTCTAATGAGAGATGCATCAGGAAAGAAGAAAACAATATCAATGATCATACAATTATTCCTCTTGAGCATACTACTATTCTTCTGTTTGACAGATAAGGCAAAGAGAAGGCAATTATCATTTTTTCAGGTGTGAATATAAAGACTGTAATCAGAGAAGTGCTCCTTCACGATAAGACTTACTACACTAGCCAAAGGAAAAAAAAATCTTCAAAAACAAAAGTCAAAATGTTAAACGCAGAATACAGCAAATTAAATAAGTAAATTCAATTTCCCAGCAACTTTTAGGCATATTCCAAATAAGAATAATGTAGCTTCAGGTGGAAAATTTCTCTTAAAGTTTTTGCCAGCACCCAAGTGGCTCAGTTGGTCAAATTTCCAACCCTTGATTTCAGCTCAGGTCATGATCTGAGGGTCATGAGATGGAGCTACTTGTTGGGCTCCTCATTTGGCACAGAGTCTGCTTGTCCCTCTCCAACTTCTTGTCCCCCCCCCCCAAATGAATAAATAAATCTTTAAAAAAAATTTTTTGCTAGTAAATATTTTAGGCATTGAATATATATAGAACTGTGTTATTTACAGATGCTATTCTAGATAAAAAGCCTCAAAACAATGCAGATTTTCAGGGTGTTGCTATAATAATGAATTGATTACTCTGAATGACATCAAACCCATATATCAGAATCTCGTTAGGTTCCATTCTACATAGAAATCTTCTACAATTTTATATCAAAAAGGGGGAATTCTTTGATAAACTTTGGTAAACACAGTTTCATTAGAACAGGTATGGGGCACCTGAGTGATTCGGTTGTTTAGAGTGTCCCACTCTTGGTTTCAGCTCAGGTCATGATCTCAAGGTCATGAAATTGAGCCCCGTGTTGGGCTCTTCTCTCAAGCAGAGATTCTCTTCTTCTCCCTCTCCCTTTTGCCCCCCCCCCTCTCAAATATATTTTAAATTAAAAAAAATAATGGAGGCAAAAGTATGATTACAATGGGGTGAATAATTGAGGGTAAATAAAAGGATAATTACTGTGAACAAGGACACTGAATTAGGGAACATATAGTTATTACAAGCTAGGCACTTTTCTAAGTTTCAGATATATAGAATTTAATTTTTCAAATAGCATATAAAGGACACTGTTGTGTCCTTTGTACACAAGAAGAAATGAATCAGGAGAAAGTTGTTTAGAGAGAAAAAAATGAGTTCAAGAATTAGAATAATCCAGAGGAAGACAAACCATGAGAGACTTTTAACTCTAGGAAACAAACTGAGGAGTGCTGCAGGGGAGGTGTGTGGGAGGATGCGGTAACTATAACAGGTGTAAAACTAATGATGTGATAATGATGTAATATGCTAGAAAATTGAACTTAAATTAAAAATTAAAATAATGTTAAATCTCAAAATCTTAAGCAATGGATACAGAAAGCCCATATAGTAAACCCCAAACTATTTGTGCTATACTTGCACTTTACCTATAACCAAACTACAGGGATACCTGGGTGACTCCGTAGTTGAGCATCTGCCTTCACTCAGGGCATGTTCTTGAGGTCCCAAGATGGGGATCGAATCCTGCATTGGGCTTCCCACAGGGAGCCTGCTTCTCCCTCTGCCTATATTTCTGCTTCTCCCTATTTGTGTCCCTCATGAATAAATAAATAAAATATTTTTAAAAAGTAACATTTTTTTTTTAGTTTCTTATGGCTGCTGCAATTTATTTGTGACTGGAATCAACAGAAATTTATTCTCTGGACAATGTTTGAGGATAAGTGCAAAATCAGTTACACTGGGTGGAAATCAGTGTCCATTTTAACCTAAAAAAGTAACCTTTTAACATAAAAAAAGTAATCTTTAAAAAAAGTAACTTTTTAACTACAAAGTCGTTAAAAAGTTTAAGATTTAGCTTTAGGGTTTATCTTCAGTTAGCAATAAAATATAAGTAATTCCAATCCAATGTTCAGATAAAACATAATTGGAAATAAAAAGTGAAAAGGACTCATACTTTGTCATTAGAATGTGGTATAGATATAGTAATCTGTTTTTCTTTTAAATATACCTTGAAATTATCCAAACGTACTACTGTGGAAATGAATGCCCTGTTACAAGTTTTTCATTGTAAAAAGTTGTTGATTACAACTTCAGGAGCTTCCCAGGTGAAATCTGAAAATGGTCCCATTACACAAGGGCAAGGAGAGACAGAAAAGGCAGGCCACTACAGATTGATAAACTACAGTTTTTAAGAAGAAAGGGAATATATTACATATAAGGTTTGTCATTAGTGGCTGCAAGTTGAGTAAATCTCCACACCCATCCTCCAGAATGTAAAAGTTTATATAGAGGCTTTAACTGGGTTTGGTCACATATACTGTCTAGATGGTTTCAACAATACACTGCTCTCTCAAGGCTGTGTCCTCAAAAATGGTTCCCACCATGGGAAAAATGGGCAGAATAACATAATGGACATAAATCTAACTTTTTTTTTTAGGTAACAGCTAAAAAATGGTAATGCATTTTAGAGCGATTTTTTTTCACTTTAAATTTTTTTCAGCTTTATTGAGGTGTAACTGACAAGTAAAATTGTAAGATATTTAAAGTATACATTGTGATGATTTGATATATGCACACAAGGTGAAAAAATTCCTCCCATCTAGTTCATTAACGCATCCATAGGGGTGTCTGGGTGGCTCAGTTGGTTAAGCATCTTTGTTCAGCTCAGGTCCCAATCCCAGGGTCCTGGGATAGAGCCCTGCATTTGGATCCCTCCTCAGTGGGGAGCCTGCTTCTCCCTCTCCTCCCATTCCTGCTCTCTTTTGCTATCTCTGTCACTATCTCTCTCTGTCTCTCTCTCTCTCTCTCAAATAAATCGATAAAATCTGGCTTTTTGGCTTTGGTTTGGCTCTTTGGTTTTGGTTTCAAGGCTTTTGGAAGTTTGGTTTTTCTTGTGAGAACATTTAAGTTCTACTCTCAGCAAATTGTAGTTATATAATACAGTGTTATCAACTATAATTATCATGTAATACATTAGATCCTCAGACTTATTCACCTTATAGTACCTATGCTTTTACCAACCTCTCCCTATTTTCTTCATCCCCAAGTCCCAGCAACAACTTTCCTACACTCTGTTTCTGATTTTTATGTTTTTAGATTCCACATACAAGTGATACCATGCAGTATCAATCTTTCTTTGACTTATATTGCTTAGTAGAGTGTCCCCAAGTCCCATCTATGTTGTCACAAAAGGCAGGATTTCCTTCTTTCCTATGGCTGAATAATATTCTGCTGTGTATGTGTGTGTGTGTGTGTGTGTGTGTGTACATCTTCTTTATCCATTCATATGTTGACAATGATATAGGTTGTTCCCATATCCCAGCTACCATGAATAATGCTGCAACAAAAATGAAACTGCATACATCTCTTCAATATCCTGTTTTCATTTCCTTTGGAATATATCTTCAGTTGGGATTGCTGGACCCTATGGTAGTACTATTTTAATGTCTTGAGAAACCTCCATAGCATTTCCATAGTGACTGCACTAATTTACATTCCCATCAGCAGTGCAGAGGGTTCCCTTTCCTTCACATTTCACAATTGTTATTGCTTTTTTTTTTTTTTATAATAGCCATTGTAAGGTGTGAAGTAATATCCCATTGTGATTTTGATTTGCATTTCCATGATAGTGAAGTTGAAAACCTTTTTGTGTATCTGCTGGCTATTTGTATGTCTTCTTTGGGAAAATGTCTATTCTGGTCTTCTACCCATTGCCCATTTTTTACTTAATATGTTTCCTTTTATTTTTATTTTTTGCTATTGAGTTGTATGAGTTCTTTATATGTTTTGGATACTAATCCCTTATCAGATAGATGATTTCCAAATATTTTCTCCCATTCAGTAGGTTGCCTTTTAATTTTTGTTGATGGTTTTCTACGCAATGTAGAAGGTTTTTAGTTTGATGTAGTCTCATTTGTTTATTTTTCTTTGTTGTCTTCACTTTTGGCGTGAAATCCAAAAAACTATTGCCAAGACTGATATCAAGATGCTTACCTCCTACGTGTTCTTCTGAAAGTTTTATGGTTTTAGGTCTTATGCTCAAATCTGTAGCTCATTTCAAGTTGATTTTTTGTATATAGTATAAGATATGGGGCCCAGTTTTATTCTCTGGTATGTGGTTGTCCAGTTTTCCCAACAGCATTGATAAATGGATAAATGATAAAAGGATACTTTTCCTATTGTATGTTCTTGGTTCCTTTGTCATAAATTAATGGACTATGGGAGCATGACAAATTTTGAAGGACATGGATCTATAGTAATTTGATTTCAAGATATGAAGGGACATTAAGAAATTGGACATAAGTTAAAAAAATAATTGATTCAAATATAATTATACATATATTAATTTAGAATATGTTTAGAAGCTTAACATTGATTTATGTACCCAATTATACAAATTATGTTACTAACATTTATTATTAAATGATACCTATAAGTATATTGATAGATTTTGGGGAAAAGTCTGCAAATTTGATACTATAATTAAGCAGTTTGAATTATATGGTTTTACATATTTTTCCCTTTTCTTGTCTAAGTATAATCCCAAATAAAATAAGTAACAAACCAGTAAATGAGAAATGTGGTTTCTTTATGATCGTCCCTTGTGATATTTCTAGTTTGTGTGACATGACAGTAAAAAGGAGCTAGCATTGTTTTATAACCAGACTTTTCTCTTGTCCTACTGGCCTTTGACTGCTGCTGCATCCTTCTGGTCTCCAAAGACAGTGTCTCCAAAGAAGCCATAGGTAGTGTACCTTTTTTAACCCCAATTTTATTACTCAGAAGATTCATTAGTGACTCTGTTCTTCAATCATCAGGGACTCTTTGTTTATTCACTTAGCTGAATTCTTATCAAATAAAAGAAATGCCAAGTTAGATGTAGTAATTGTGCTCGCAACCCTGTGAGTCAAAAATTGCAACTTTCCTGAAACTGGAGAAGGTTCCTGACATTCCACAGCCTTATGCATCTTGGAGTTGTGAATATGACAGTGGATTCATAAGCAAAACTGACCAGAAGTTCAAATAAAAATCTTCATCCTGAATACCATTTTCAATTTAGGAGTTTTATTTATTTATTTATTTATTTATTTATTTATTTATTTATTTTTTTTAAATTAGGAGTTTTAAAGCTTCATGTGTTTCAACACCCAACAGAAATTAGGAGTCACAGTCATAATAGTAAGTGAGATAAAATGTCATTTTAATTATATTTACTTTTATGTCATTTGAGTTTTATTATGATCTGTAAAACATGTTTTTTTCTATCTCTTAAAAATTGATAATGTGAGTAATAGATTTCTATATTTGGTAAAGCATACTTTTTTTTTTCTCTTTCTTTGGTTTCATTGTTAGTGTATAGAAATTCCACTGATTTCTGGGCATTGATTTTGTATCCTGCCACACTGCCAAATTGCTGTATGAGTTCTAGCAATCTTGGGGTGTAATCTTTTGGGTTTTCTATGTAGAGTACCATGTCATTGGCGAAGAGGGAGAGTTTGACTTCTTCTTTGCCAATTTGAATGCCTTTTATTTCTTTTTGTTGCCTGATTGCTGAGGCTAGGATTTCTAGGACTATGTTGAATAGCAGTGTTGAGCCCGGACAATCCTGTCTTGTTCCTGATTTTAGGGGAAAGGCTCCCAGTGTTTCCCCAGCGTGGACCATTCATAGATGGCTTTTAAGATGCTGAGGAATGTACCCTCTATCCCTACACTCTGAAGAGTTTTGATCAAGAATGGATGCTGTATTTTGTCGAATGCTTTCTCTGCATCTATTGAGAGGAATCTATGGTTTTTGTTTTTTCTCGTGCTGATATGATCAATCCCATTGATTGCTTTATGAGTTTTGAACCAGCCTTGCATCCTGGGGATCATTCCCACTTGGTCATAGTGAATAATCTTCTAAATGTATCGTTGGATCCTATTGGCTGTAAACTTGTTGAGAATTTTTGCATCCATGTTCATCAGGGATATTGGTCTATAATTCTCCTTTTTGGTGGGGTCTTTGTCTGGTTTTGGAATTAAGGTGATGCTGGCCTCATAGAACGAGTTCAAAAGTATTCCATCTCTTTCTATCTTTCTGAACAGCTTTAGTAGAATAGGTATGGTTTCTTCTCTAAATGTTTGATAGAATTCCCCAGGGAAGCCATCTGGCCCTGGACTTTTGTGTCTTGGGAGGTTTTTGATGACTGCTTCAATTCCTGGTTATCGTCCTGTTCAGGTTTTCTATTTCTTCCTGTTCCAGTTTTGGTAGTTTGTGGCTTTCCAGAAATGTGTCCATTTCTTCTAGATTGCCTAATTTATTGGCGTATAGCTGCTCATAATCATTTTTTAAGATCGTTTGTATTTCTTTGGTATTAGTGGTGATCTCTCCTTTCTCATTCATGATTTTTTTAAATTTATTTTTTATTGGTGTTCAATTTACTAACATACAGAATAACCCCCAGTGCCCGTCACCCATTCACTCCCACCCCCCGCCCTACTCCCCTTCTACCACCCCTAGTTCGTTTCCCAGAGTTAGCAGTCTTTACGTTCTGTCTCCCTTTCTAATATTTCCCACACATTTCTTCTCCCTTCTCTTATATTCCCTTTCACTATTATTTATATTCCCCAAATGAATGAGAACATATAATGTTTGTCCTTCTCCGACTGACTTACTTCACTCAGCATAATACCCTTCAGTTCCATCCACGTTGAAAACCCAAAAGTCTCCACCCCAAGATTGCTAGAACTCATACAGCATTTTGGTAGCGTGGCAGGATACAAAATCAATGCCCAGAAGTCAGTGGCATTTCTATACACTAACAATGAGACTGAAGAAAGAGAAATTAAGGAGTCAATCCCATTTACAATTGCACCCAAAAGCATAAGATACCTAGGAATAAACCTAACCAAAGATGTAAAGGATCTATACCCTCAAAACTATAGAACACTTCTGAAAGAAATTGAGGAAGACACAAAGAGATGGAAAAATATTCCATGCTCATGGATTAGCAGAATTAATATTGTGAAAATGTCAAAGTTACCCAGGGCAATATACACGTTTAATGCAATCCCTATCAAAATACCATGGACTTTCTTCAGAGAGTTAGAACAAATTATTTTAAGATTTGTGTGGAATCAGAAAAGACCCCGAATAGCCAGGGGAATTTTAAAAAAGAAAACCATATCTGGGGGCATCACAATGCCAGATTTCAGGTTGTACTACAAAGTTGTGGTCAGCAAGACAGTGTGGTACTGGCACAAAAACAGACACATAGATCAGTGGAACAGAATAGAGAACCCAGAAGTGGACCCTGAACTTTATGGTCAAGAAATAATCGACAAAGGAGGAAAGACTATCCATTGCAAGAAAGACCATCTCTTCAATAAATGGTGCTGGGAAAATTGGACATCCACATGCAGAAGAAAGAAACTAGACCACTCTCTTGCACCATACACAAAGATAAACTCAAAATGGATGAAAGATCTAAATGTGAGACCAGATTCCATCAAAATCCTAGAGGAGAACACCGGCAACACCCTTTTTGAACTCAGCCACAGCAACTTCTTGCAAGATACATCCATGAAGGCAAGAGAAACAAAAGCAAAAATGAACTATTGGGACTTCATCAAGATAAGAAGCTTTTGCACAGCAAAGGATACAGACAACAAAACTAAAAGACAACCTACAGAATGGAAGAAGATATTTCCAAATGACGTATCAGATAAAGGGCTAGTTTCCAAGATCTATAAAGAACTTCTTAAACTCAACACCAAAGAAACACAGAATCCAATCATGAAACGGGCAAAAGACATGAACAGAAATATCACAGAGTAAGACATAGACATGGCCAACATGCACATGAGAAAATGCTCTACATCACTTGCCATCACGGAAATACAAATCAAAACCACAATGAGATACCACCTCACACCAGTGAGAATGGGGAAAATTAACAAGGCAGGAAACCACAAATGTTGGAGAGGATGCAGAGAAAAGGGAACCCTCTTACATTGTTGGTGGGAATGTGAACTGGTGCAGCCACTCTGGAAAACTGTGTGGAGGTTCCTCAAAGAGATAAAAATAAATCTGCCCTACGACCCAGCAATTGCACTGTTGGGGATTTACCCCAAAGATTCAGTTGCAATGAAACGCCGGGACACCTGCACCCCGATATTTCTAGCAGCAATGTCCACAATAGCCAAACTGTGGAAGGAGACTCGGTGTCCATTTAAAGATGAATGGATAAAGAAGATGTGTTTTATGTATACAATGGAATATTACTCAGCCATTAGAAATGACAAATATGCCCCAATTGCTTCAACATGGATGGAACTGGAGGGTATTATGCTGAGTGAAGTAAGTCAATCTGAGAAGGACAAACATTGTATTTTCTCATTCATTTGGGGAATATAAAGAATAGTGAAAGGGAATATAAGGGAAAGGAAAAGAAATGTGAGGGAAATATCAGAAAGGGAGACAGAACATAAAGACTCCTAACTCTTGGAAATGAACTAGGGGTGATGGAAGGGGAGGAGTCCGGGGGGTCGGGGGGAATGGTTGACGGGCACTGAGGGGCACTTGACCGGATGAGCACTGGGTATTATTCTGTATGTTGGTAAATTGAACACCAATAAAAAATAAATTTATTGAAAAAGAAAAAAAAAGCATCCCCAAATAAATAAGGAAGTAACATAATCTTTTATCCTTTAAAATTAAATCCATCTACGACCTAAGATTGTCTTAAACCTATGGTATGTCATATCACTTCATTCATGATAGGAACCAAATGTTTGTATTTTAGCTTTAGTTTACCTTGAAATTCACACCTGAGACCATATTTTTCCCCAGTGATTGAAGAGTACTATTCATCAGTTCATTATTCAGTATGTACATTGAAAAAAGATATAGATGAATATTTAGCATTTGCCTTCATGTTACAAAATTGAGAAATAAAACTGGTACTCATTTCAAAAAGTTCAGCATAATGTAAAATTATATTTCTTTTTCCTCTACATTTGCCATGACAATCCATTCAGACTTAAGTCCCCATATCTATGAAAAAATAAATTATTAATGCCCAAGCCATAAGATACCTAGGAATGAACCTAACCAAAGAGACAAAAGATCTGTTGTCTGAAAACTATGGAATATTTATGAAGGAAATTGACTAGGACACAAATAAATGGAAAAAAATTCCATGCTCATGGATTAGAAGACCAAACATTGTTAAAATATTGCTATACTACCCAAAGCAATGTACACATTTAATGTAATCCCTATCAAAATACCACCAGGATTTTTCACAGAGCTAGAACAAACAATCTTAAAATTTATCAGGAACCAGAGAAGACCATGGGTAGCCAAAGCAATCCTAAAAAAGCAAAGCAAAGCAAAGCTGGAGGTATCACCTTCTGGACTTCAAGCTATACTACAAAGTTGTAGTGATCAAGATAGTATGGTACTGACATAAAAACAGATGCATAGATCATGGGAACAGAATAGAAAACCCAGAAATGGGCCAAAACTATATTGTCAACTAAAGTCAAAATAATATACAATGGAAAAAAAAACCCCAAAGGGTGTCTGGGTGGCTCAGCGGTTGGGCATCTGCCTTTGGCTCAGGTCATGATACTGGGGTCCTAGGATGGAGTCTCACATCAGGCTCCCCAGGAGGAGCCTGCTTCTCCTTTTGTCTATGTTTCTGCCTCTCTCTTTGTCTCTCATGAATAAATAAATAAAATATTTTAAAAAGGAAAAAACAAACAGTCTCTTCAACAAATGGTGCTGGAGGGATGCCTGGGTGGCTCAGTGGGTGAGCATCTGCCTTTGGCTCTGGGCGGGAACCTGGGACCTGGGATCAGGTCCCGCGTCAGGCTCCCTGCAGAGAGCTTGCTTCTCCCTCTGCCTGTGTCTCTCCCTCTCTCTCTGTGTCTCTCATTAATAAATAAATGAAATTTTTAAAAACAAAGTGAAACAAAAAAAAACAAATGGTGTTGGGAAAACTGGACAGCAACAGCAGAAGAATGAAACCGGACCACTTTCTTATGCCATACACAAAAATAAATTCAAAATGAATGAAGAAAAAGCTCAGGCGGCGGCTCTGGTGGCGGCTCTGTGGGTGGGGGCTGCACGGCCGGGGAGCCCAGGGCGCCGGGGGGACACAGCCCAGGATCCGGCGCTCCCCCAGGGACAGGCAGAGACCAGGAGGACACAGGAGAGCAAGGATGTTCCTGCCGCCGTGCGGCCCCACCCCTGAAGCATCCAGGCCACTGCAAACTAGGAGCTGCAGTAGTTACTGCAGGAGCTGACTCTAGGGCTGGAGACCTGGCTGCCGCCACTGTTGTTTTCCCTGGTGTCGCCTCGTGCGTGAGACTGAGTGGGGCCGCCAGGGAGCAGGGGCCTCACAGGATAAACAGCTCCCCCTGAGCCGAGCACCTGGCAGGGGGCTGGGCCGGTCCCCCAGGTGCACACACCTGCGAATCAGCACAGCAGGCCCCTCCCCCAGAAGACCAGCTGGAAGGACAGGAGAAAAGCAATTTATTCACCAAGCAGCACTGGAAAGTTCCAGGGGAAGTCGAAGGATTTACAGTATATAGTTCAGAGGATACTCCCCCTTGTTTTTCATTTTCTGTTTATCCCCCCCCCCCTTTATTTATCTTTCTCCTTTTCCAGTACAACTTGTTTTGGGCCAATCTGCACTGAGCAAAATGACTAGAAGGAAAAACTCACCACAAAAGAAACAACCAGAAACAGTCCTCTCTCCCACAGAGTTACAAAATTTGGATTACAATTCAATGTCAGAAAGCCAATTCAGAAGCACGATTATAAAGCTACTGGTGGCTCTAGAGAAAGCATAAAAGCATTAAAAGATTCAAGACACTTCATGACTGCAAAATTTAGATCTAATCAGGCCGAAAGTAAAAATCAATTAAATGAGATGCAATTCAACCTGGAGGTACTAACGACAAGGGTTAACGAGGCACAAGAACGAGTGAGTGACACAGAAGACAGGTTGATGGCAAGGAAGGAAGCTGAGGAAAAAAGACACAAACAATTAAAGATCATGAGGATGGGTTAAGGGAAATAAATGACAGCCTCAGAAGGAAAAATCTTTGTTTAATTGGGGTTCCAGAGGGCGCCAAAAAAGACAGAGGACCAGAAGGTGTATTTCAATGAATCATAGCTGAGAACTTCCCTAACTTGGGAAGGGAAACAGGCATTCAGACCAAGGAGATAGAGAGATCCCCCCTAAAATCAATAAAAACTGCTCAACACCTCCACATTTAATAGTGAAACTTGCAAATTCCAAAGGTAAAGAGTAGATCCTTAAAGCAGCAAGAGACAAGAAATCCGTAAACTTTATGAGGAGGTTAACGTCAGACCTCTCCATAAGACCTGGCAGGCCAGAAAGGGCAGGTAGGATATATTCAGGGTCCTAAATGAGAAGAATGTGCAGCCAAAAATACTTTATCCACGAAGGCTCTTCTTCAGAATAGAAGGAGAGATAAAGAGCTTCCAAGATCGGCAGAAACTGAAAGAATATGTGACCACCAAACCAGCTCTCCAAGAAATATTAGGGGAACTCTGGAAAAGAAAGTGGAAGTTTGAGGAAACAATCCACAAAAACAGGGACTGAATAGGTATCATGATGACACTAAATTCATATCTTTCAATAGTTAAGTCTGAATGTGAATGGGCTTAGACCCCATCAAAAGGCGCAGGGTTTCAGACTGGATAAAAAAGCAGGACCCATCTATTTGCTGTCTACAACAGACTCATTTTAGACCTTAGGACACCTACAGCCTGAAAATTAAAGGTTGGAGAACCATTTACCATTCAAATGGTCCTCAAAAGAAAGCAGGGGTAGCCATCCTTATATCAGATAAACTAAAGTTTATCCCAAAGACTGTAGTAAGAGATGAAGAGGGACACTATATCATACTTAAAGGATCGATCCAACAAGAGGACCTAACAATCATGAATATTTATGCCCCGAAAGTGGGAGCTGCCAAGTATATCAATCAATTAATAACCAAAGTTAAGACATACTTAGATAATAATACACTTATACTTGGAGACTTCAATGTAGCACTTTCCACAATCAACAGGTTTTCTAAGCACAACATCTCCAAAGAAACAAGAGCTTTAAATGATACACTGGACCAGATGGATTTCACAGATATTTACAGAACTTTACATCCAAACGCTACTGAATACACATTCTTCTCAAGTGCACATGGAACTTTCTCCAGAATAGACCACATACTGGGACACAAATCAGGTCTTAACCGATACCAAAATATTGGGATCATCCCCTCCTTATTTTCAGACCATAATATTTTGAAATTAGAACTAAATCACAAGAAGAAGTTTGGAAAGATTTCAAACATGTGGAGGTTAAGGACCATCCTGCTAAAAGATGAAAGGGTCAACCAGGAAATTAAGGAAGAATTTAAAAGATTCATGGAAACTAATGAGAATGAAGATACAACCATTCAAAATCTGTGGGAAACAGTAAAAGCAGTCCTGAGGGGGAAAACATCGCAATACAAGCATCCATCCAAAAACTGGAAAGAACTCAAATACAAAAGCTAACCCTGCACCTTAAGGAGCTGGAGGTAAAACAGCAAATAGATCCTACACTGAGCAGAAGAAGAGAGTTAATAAAGATTCAGGCAGAACTCATTGAAATAGAGACCAGAAGAACTGTGGAAAAGATCAACAAAAGCAGGATTTGGATCTTTGAAAGAATTAATAAGATAGATAAACCATTAGCCAGCCTTATGAAAAGAAGAGAGAAAAGATTCAAATTAATAAAATCATGAGTTTAATAAGTTTAATAAGTACTTTAATAAGTACTTTATAGATCTGGTTGACCCTTTCATCTTTTAGCAAGATGGTCCTTAACCTCCACGTGTTTGAGGTCCTTCCAAACTGTTGGGGATTTACCCCAAAGATTCAGATGCCATGAAATACCGGGACACCTGCACCCCAATGTTTATAGCAGCAATGTCCACAATAGCCAAACTGTGGAAAGAGCCTGGGTGTCCATCGAAAGATGAATGGGTAAAGAAGATGTGGTTTATGTATACAATGGAATATTACTCAGCCTTTAGAAACGACAAATACCCACCATTTGCTTCAACGTGGATGGAACTGGAGGGTATTATGGTGAGTGAAGTAAGTCAATCGGAGGACAAGCAGTGTATGTTATCATTCATTTGGGGAATATAAATAATAGTGAAAGGGAATATTAAGAAAGGGATAAGAAATGTGTGGGAAATACAAAACCTCCAAAAAACAAGAGCTTTAAATGATACACTGGACCTGTTAGATTTCACAGATATATACAGAGCTTTGCATCTGAATTCAACTTAATACACACTCTTCTCAAGTGCCAATAGAAGTTTCTCTAGAATAGACCACATACAGGGTCACAAATAAGATCTCAACTGCTACCAAAAGATTGGGATTGTTCTTTACATATTATCAGAGCATAATGCTTTGAAATTTGAACTCAATCACAAGAAGAAATTTGGAAGAAATTCAAAACGTGGAGGTTAAAGAGCATTTTGCTAAAAGAATACACATGCAAAAATTTTCACCAAGATATTAACCAATAGGATCCAACAGTACATTAATAAGGTTATTCACCATGACCAAGTGGGATTTATCCCCGGGATGTAAGGCTGGTTCAACACTCATAAAGCAATCAACGTGATAGATCATTTCAACAAGAGAAAAAACAAGAACCATATGGTGCTCCCAGTAGTTGCAGAGAAAGCATTTGACAAAATACAGCATCCATTCCTGTTCAAATCAAAACTCTTCAGAGTGTAGGGATAGAGGGAACAATCCTTAGCATCTTAAAAGCCAAAGATTGCTAGAACTCATACAACAGTTTGGCAGTGTGGCAGGATACAAATCAATGCCCAGCAGTAAGTGGCATTTCTATATACTAACAATGAGCCTGAAGAAAGAGAAATGAAGGAGTCAATCCCATTTACAATTGGACCCCAAAGCACAAGATACCTAGGAATAAACCTAACCAAAGAGGTAAAGTCTCTATTCTCTAAAAACTACAGAACACTTCTGAAAGGAATTGAGGAAGACACAAAGAGTTGGAAAAATATTCCATGTTCATGGATTAGAAGAATTAATATTGTGAACATGTCTATGCTACCAGTGCAATTTACAGATTCAATGCAGTATCTATCAAAATACCATGGACTTTCTTCAGAGTTGGAACAAATCATCTTAAGATTTGTGTGGAATAAGAAAGGAGCCCAAATAGCCAGAGGTTATTGAAAAAGAAACCCAGAGCTGGGGGCATCACAATGCCGGATTTCAGGTTGTACTACAAAGCTGTAGTCATCAAGACAGTGTGGTACTGGCACAAAAACAGATACATAGATCAAAGGAACAGAATAGAGAATCCAGAAGTGGACCCTCAACTCTATGGTCACTAATATTTGACAAAGCAGGAAAGACTCTCCACTGGAAAAAGGACAGTCCCTTCAATAAATGGTGCTGGAAAAAACTGGACAGCTACATGCAGAAGATTGAAACTAGACCATTCTCATACAGCAGACACAAAGATAAACTCAAAATTGATGAAAGATCTACATGTGAGACAAGAATCCATCAAAATCGTAGAGGAGAACCCAGGAAACACCCTGTTTGAACTTGGCCACAGCAACTTCTTGCAAGATACATCTATTAATGCAAGGGAAAAAACACAAAAATGAATTATTCGGACTTCATCAAGATAAAAAGCTTCTGCACAGCAAAAGAAACAGTCAACAAAACTAAAAGTCAACCTACAGAATGGGAGAAGAGATTTGTAAATGACTTATCAGATAAAGGACTAGTTTCCAAAACTCTACAGCAAAGAAACAAACAATCCAATCATGAAATGGGCAAAAGACATGAACAGAAATTTCACCAAAGACATACACACGGACAACAAGCACATGAGAAACTGCTCTTCATCACTGATCATCATGGAAATACAAATCAAAACCACAATGAGATCCCACCTCACACCAGTGAGAATGGGGAAAATTAACAAGACAGTAAAGAACAGATGTTGGAGAAGATGTGGAGAAAAGGGGAATACTCTTGCACTGTTGGTGGGAATATGAACTGGTGCATCCACTCTGGAAAACTGTGCGGAGGTTCCTCAAAGAGTTAAAAATAGACCTGTCCTATGACCCAGCAATTGCACTTCTGGGGATTTACCCCAAAGATACAGATGCAGTGAAATGGCAGGACACCTGCACCCCAATGTTTATAGCAACAATGTCTGCAATAGCCAAACTGTGGAAAAAGCCTCGGTGTCCATCGACAGATGAATGGATAAAGATGATGTCTTCTATACATACAATGGAATATTACTCAGCCATTAGAAATAACGAATATCCACCATTTGCTTCAACATGGATAGAACTGGAGGGTATTATGCTGAGTGAAGTAAGTCAGTCAGGGAAGGACAAACATTATATGATTTCACTCTAATGGGGAATGTAAGAAATAGTGAAAGGGATTATATGGGAAAGGAGAGGAAATGAGTGGGAGATATCAGTGAGGGTGACAAAACATGAAAGACACATCACTCTGGGAAACAAACAAGGGGTAGTGGAAGGGGAGTTGGGCAGGGGGATGGGGTGACTGGGTGATGGGCATGAGGGGGGCACTTGATGGGATGAGCATTGAGTGTTATACTATATGTTGGCAAATCGAACTCCAATAAGAAAATATACAAAAATAAAAATAAAAAACAAAATTTAGGCTTTTTAAGAATGTAAATCTTTACTTCAATATGAATTTTTTTATTATTAAACTATTAGTACAGTTGACAATCATATGTTCTTCACAAAATGAGATCTAATATTCTCTAAATATTCTATTTAATTTTTTTCATTTATATAGTTAAATTATAAGAGGTCTTGTTTACTTTGAAAATCATCCCTTTTTCAGTGTTACATATGTCATTTCAACATTATTTGACTTTTGAATTTTTTAGGGGTATCTTTTTGCCAGTCAAAATGGTTAATACACATGTAATCAAATAGGAATTCCTTTCCTTTGTCAAATTCTGCCTTTAAATTCTTAAGTAAGAAAGTATTTCTTTTTTAAAGATTTTATTTATTTATTCATGAGAGACACACAGAGAGAGGCAGAGACAGAAGGAGGCTTCAGGCTGGGGAACCTGATGCAGGACTTGATCTTGGAACTCCGGAATCACAACCTGACAGACGCTCAATCACTGAGCCACCCAGGTGCCCAAGAAAAATTTTAACTCCTTTATATTATCGTAGTCTTATATGTCTCCTAGTAAGATTTTACTTATTTTAATACTTAAAATGTTAAGCCATTTAGAATGTAACCAATTTGCTGTATGAAGAAAAAGCAAAACTCTTTTCATTTGAGTTTTTATGTGTGTGCCTGAAGAAATTATTAAATAAACCATGATGTTCCTACTGAACTGAAATTTTCCCACTTCTATATAAGAATTAAAACACTATATAAAAATAAATAATATTTCTTAGTGTGTATTCTTTTTAAAAAGATTTTATTTATTTATTCATGAGAGACCAGAGAGAGAGGCAGAGACACGGGCAGAGGGAGAAGTAGGCTCCATGCAGGGAGCCTGACATGGGACTTGATCCTGGGACTCCAGGATCATGCCCAGAGCCAAAGGCAGATGCTCAACTTCTGAGCCACCCAGGAGTCCCATAAGTGTGTACTTTTATAATCTTCTCTATCTGTTGTATTGATTATTTTATCTTCTCCCATTTTAATACCATATTAATTTGATTTCATTGATATATAATGTTTTGATTTTATATAAAGCAAGTTTCCATTCACTAGTATTTTTCATTTATATGTTGTACATTCATAAGATTTAATTCTCCCATATGAATTTACAGATAATTTGTATAATTAGAAAATTAGAAAAATGTAAAAGGCGAAAGATTTATTCGATCTGAAGAGAAACCAGAGTATAATAGTGAAAGGGAATATAAGGGAAGGGGGAAGAAATGTGTGGGAAATATCAGAAAGGGAGACAGAACGTAAAGACTGCTAACTCTGGGAAACGAACTAGGGGTGGTGGAAGGGGAGGAGGGCGGGGGGTGGGAGTGAATGGGTGACGGGCACTGGGGGTTATTCTGTATGTTAGTAAATTGAACACCAATAAAAAATAAATTAAAAAAAAGAAAATTTGAAAAATGTAAAAAGCTGATACCAATTGGAGTTGTGTTAAACTTCTATATTAAGAGTGAGCAAATTGATATTTTATACTGTCATATATTATATTCATAAAAGGATTCACTCCTTGGTAGTTACATTGATAGCTTTATTATTAGGGGCTTATTGTTACTATAAATATTATCAACTTACTATAGATATTATCAACTGACTTCTGTTTGCTTATATCCTTTATCTAAGACACTAAACGTTCTTACTAAGTGTATTAGATTCTTACTAGATTTTGTTGTGTTCTAGGTACATTACAGTATTGTCAGGAAGAAAATACCATATTTCATTGACTGTTTTTAAGTGCATGTCATCATTTTATGTCCTTTTATTTTACTTTTCTTTTATGTATTTTTATTTGCTTTTTCATTTTATGTGTTTTTATTTAAAAATGTGACTGATTAAAATATGGACAATATTAAGATGTTTGTCATTGTAAGGCACATCCACATTTCAAAGATGTAAAAACATGAAAAGATATGAGTTTCATAGTTTTTAACTACAGTAGTCTCATAACTTCATTCTCACAATAATCCCAAGTATTTTATGATTTTATTATTTATCTAGTGGCATTTTCAAGATGGCAGTGAAATGTTGAATATCCTGATGATTTGTTTCTTGATTTAATTGACTTACAAGTGTTTTACTGTTCAATATAATTGTGTCAATTGTATTTCTGTAGATATTTTCATCTTATTTTAGTAATTCATTGTATTCTCATTGTACTTTAAGGTTTTAGGAGCACTTACTGATTTTTATCCAGTGATAGCTTAGCTATTAATCAAAACTCATAAAAATGTTCTTTAATTTGTTTTTAAAGCAAAATCAGGCTCTATTTCATATATATTTTTTCAATATCTGTGTACATTTATCTGTCATCTACCTATCTATCATCATCTATCATTTATCTATCTATATCTATCATCTACCCCTTAGGAATAAATCTCAATTGATTATTGTATAATTTTTGGCTATTTTGTAGGATTCTATTTGAAATAGTCTATTTGTCAGTGAGTTATTAAACAATAACTAAAACCAAAAATAAACAATAGTTTGCCCTAATGTTTGAATAAGATTTTTGTCAAATATTAAGATGTCTTCATAAAATTCATTAGAGAGGGTTTTTTTATTGTTTAGATAATTGAAATCTTAATGATTTTATCTATTGCTTTCCCATGGTTGGTTGTAATCTAGTCCTTCTGCCTTTTTACTGGTAAATCTTATTTGCCTTCCTAAATGTTATATGATGATGAATCTATATAAGTTTTCCATACCTTGAATTAATTTTCAAGATTTTGTTTTGCTAAAACCTTGTTTGCAACTCCAGATGTTCACATTTTGCTGTGAAATTATGAAAGCATGACCATGAAATTATTCTCATTTACATTGCATTAGTATTTATATTTAACTTCTGATTTGTAATCTTAAATATTTTGCTCTTTGTTTTGTATTAATTCATGTCTCTGGGAAATTTATCAAGTTCCTTGAAATTTTTTTGTAAAAGTCAACTTTTAACTTTATCTTTTGAAATTTATTTAATTTTTTCTTAGTAAAATCATATTCTACATACTTACAATTAATTTTATAGTTCTAAAATGTTATAATGAGTAGGAATTGCTTTATTTTCTTTTTATTTATTTCTGAAATAATGAATATATTTATGGAAGAATAATTTGATTTCTTCTGCATTAAACTTTTTATGAATTGTCATGAAGTGTCTCTATTTCAATGAATATGTATTTCTTAAGTTCCAAAGAGCTACATATTACTGTTTAATTCTTTATATATGGTATTAGTCGGCTATTTTTATAGAATTTAGACAGTAAATGTTCTCTTTTAGTTAGGCAGAGAAACAAAATAACAGCCCCCAACTCCTCTCCCATAACTCATAACTCAAGAAGAGACAGAACAATTTCTTAAATATAATTGTCTTTTCATAAAATTGAGCATTTTTCTTCTGAATCACACTTTTAAAATCTTGACTCTATGTTGTTTTGTCAGTTTCATTCATTTTCACCACTTGGACCCTGACATTTCATCTCCATTCTCCATTGGGACATTTAACCCAAGCCTTTGTAGCCCATAACTCAACAACTTGCCCTTCTCCATCCTCCTTTCTTGGTTTTCCTGGGAATCCACAGTCATAGATGGGGTTATTTAGCTTAGTTTGTGATTACTCTGTATCTCTGATGCCTTGTAATTGCTCATATTTTAACCTTTATTCTTAACTATATATTCAAAAGAATATTTGTGAGATTTTATCCAGTATGTTCTTTATTTTTAATATATTTTCCTACAGTATTCGAAATGCTATTGTCTTCTGTCTCAATTAATTGATCCTTGAATTATTATATCATGCCATCATTTAATCCACTAGTTTATCATAAAATTTGAATTCTCATTTGAATTTTTGTAGTATTTTATGCACAGTGGAGTACAGTAATCAGCAGGGGTATGCTACCAGTTTTATGGAAGACTAAAGAATAGTTTTATCATAGAATAATATTTAGTTATATAGGGTTATATTTATCTACAAGGGAATTTATGAAAAGAACTCTTTCATTTTCTTAATGAGACACCTCCCACAAGAAGATGAGTAAGAACCAAAAAGAAGTAAGTTGATTAAGGTGCAATGTAAGTAAATTGGAAGAGAAGCTGGGAAATATAATCTTTTATAGATTATTAAAAGATAAAGAAAATTATAAGCATCAACAGAAACGTTTAGCAGCAATTCACCATTTATTTAAGTTCATTTATTGACTGCTGTTTTATTTTACTTCTTTAAGAATGCTACATTTCTTTTGCTTGAGTCACTGAAGGCTTTTTTTACTTGCTTGTTTCTCAGTGTATAAATAAAAGGATTTAACATGAATGAAAGTGAAATGAAAGAAATGAGTAGTGAAACCACTTTATTAATAGTCACTTCTTTTGCTGTAGGATTCATATAAATGAACATGCATGTGCCATAGTGTATAAATAAAAGGATTTAACATGAATGAAAGTGAAATGAAAGAAATGAGTAGTGAAACCACTTTATTAATAGTCACTTCTTTTGCTGTAGGATTCATATAAATGAACATGCATGTGCCATAGGTGATGGAAACCACAATCATGTGGGAAGAACAGATAGAAAAGGCCTTTTTTCTCTGCTGGACAGATGGAAATCCGAAAATTGTTTTGATAATATAAGATGGAATTACACACATAAGGGTCAAATTGAGGGTCATCACAGCACAGATTAAAACAAGTCTATTCCATGGGCCATGTGTCTGAACATGATATCTTCAGGAGGGAAGCAGCATCACAGAGAAAATGATCAATGAAATTGGAATCACAGAATTTCAGATTTAGCCCCAGACTAACTGGGGAGATTATGACCAACAATCCAGGCAAACCAACAATAACAACAAATGAATTCTGCAGACTCTGCTGCTCATGATGGTTACATAATGCAGAGGCTTGCTGATGGCCACATAGCGGTCATAGGACATGACGGCCAGCAGAAAAAATTCTGTTACGGCAATGAGGTCAGTAAAAAACGCTTGGATGACACAAGCATTAGAGGTGATGACCTTGTCACCTGTTGCTATGTTATACAAGTACCTGGGAATACAGGTAGTTGTGAATGAGATCTCCAGGAAGGAAAAATTTTGTAAAAAAACAATGCATGGGTGTGTTAAGGTGGGGATCCACAAAAGTGAGTTTGATGATGATCAGATTGTCAGTTACACTCAGTGTGTAAGTGAGAAATAGAAAAAAATCAGAACTTGTAGCTTAGGATCATCTGTCAGTCCCAGGAGAATGAATGTTGTTATGGTATAGTTTTTCATCATTGACATCTTCCTTCCAACCTACGTGCCTAATAATTCAGATAGATTACTGTATAGATTCTATTGTACACTATTGAGTGTACAAAATCTTTGGAAAAATGTACAAAATCTAATTTATTTAACTCTATCATAACTATTATTTCTATATATTATTACTTCATAATTTTTTGTTTCAAGTTTTTGTTTAAGTTGTAATTAGTTAACATGTAGTAGTGTAATATTAGCTTCAGGACTAGAATTTAGTGATTCATCACTTACATATAAAACACCCAGTGCTCATTACAAGTGTCCTCCTTAATACCCATCATCCATTTAGCCTAACCCCCTCCCACACCCCTCTAGAAACCCCCAGTTTGTTTTCTATAGTTAAGAGTCTGTTTCTTGGTTTGCCTTTCTTATTTTTTTTCTTCTTTGCTCATGTGTTTTGTTTCTTAAATTCCAATGATTAAATATCATGTGAGTGAAATCATATGGTTTTTGTCTTTCTCCGACTGACTTATTTCATTTAGCACAATACACTTTAGCTCCATTCACATCATTGGAAATAGCAAGATTTCATTCTTTTTATGGCTAATTCCATTATCTATATAGATATATACCACATCTTCTTTATCCATTCATCAGTGTATGGACATTTGGATTCTTCCCATGATTTGGCTATTGTTGATACTGCTGCTATAAACATGGGATGTGTGTGCCCCTTTGAATCAGTATTTTTGTATCCTTTCAGTATACTAGGTATCTACCTAGTAGTGCAATTGCTAAATCATACAGTAGTTGCTATTTTTAACGTTTTGAGGAACCTCCGTACTGTTTTCCAGAGTGGCTGCATCAGTTTGCATATATTTTTATTTTTATTTATTTTTTTTAATTTATTTTTTATTGGTGTTCAATTTACTAACATACAGAATAACCCCCAGTGCCCGTCACCCATTCACTCCCACCCCCCGCCCTCCTCCCCTTCTACCACTCCTAGTTCGTTTCCCAGAGTTAGCAGTCTTTACGTTCTGTCTCCCTTTCTGATATTTCCCACACATTTCTTCCCCCTTCCCTTATATTCCCTTTCACTATTATTTATATTCCCCAAATGAATGAGAACATATAATGTTTGTCCTTCTCCGACTGGCTTACTTCACTCAGCATAATACCCTCCAGTTCCATCCACGTTGAAGCAAATGGTGGGTATTTGTCATTTCTAATAGCTGAGTAATATTCCATTGTATACATAAACCACATCTTCTTTATCCATTCATCTTTCGTTGGACACCGAGGCTCCTTCCACAGTTTGGCTATCGTGGCCATTGCTGCTATAAACATCGGGGTGTAGGTGTCCTGGCGTTTCATTGCATTTGTATCTTTGGGGTAAATCCCCAACAGTGCAATTGCTGGGTCGTAGGGCAGGTCTCTTTTTAACTCTTTGAGGAACCTCCACACAGTTTTCCAGAGTGGCTGCACCAGTTCACATTCCCACCAACAGTGTAAGAGGGTTCCCTTTTCTCCGCATCCTCTCCAACATTTGTTGTTTCCTGCCTTGTTAATTTTCCCCATTCTCACTGGTGTAAGGTGGTATCTCATTGTGGTTTTGATTTGTATTTCCCTGATGGCAAGTGATGCAGAGCATTTTCTCATGTTGCATATATTTTTAAATCACAATACAGATGTTATTAGATTATCTACTAATGTGGTGTGATTTCATGGGTAGCAAAAATGTAATCTGGCTCCCTCAAATTCTTAACTGTTCATAACTAATTGAAAAAAAACTGCACATCATTAAAACTGTTCTTTTGGTTAACAGTTTGGTCCTTGCCCAAATGATAATACATATTTTATCATTTGAACTCATTCTAGAGCATTAACCAGAATGTGGAATCTCTGCTTTGGTTTTATAATAAGATTTTTTCTTTGTCTTTGTTGAGTTTTGGGTAAATGCATTTTCTCTCATGAACAATGCAAAACTTTACACACACAGCTACATATAAACTTCCCTCCCTTGTCTTTCTTCTACATTTCTCTATCATTTTTGTTTACTTTCTACCTTCCTCCAATAATATGCAAGCTATTATCGAAAGCACAGTATTTTAAAAAGAATTTTCTTGTATTTATGCTTAAGAAGTGCTTTAGTAAATTGACTTAAAAACTATACACATGATTGTTTTATGTTATCTTTTTGCCTGTTTTGATTCCTTGGATCTGTTTATTCCTTTTTCACCTCTGATTATATACTCTGTCACTGTTTTCTCTACAATTCCTACAATTTTGTATAACATCTGTCACTTAATGAATACTACATTTCTGTTTTTAGTAATGGATTATTTCTAACATGTTGAATTGATTATCAAACATGCCTACTTTTTATTGGACCTCTGACCAAACATATTTGCTTGTATAAATCACACAAATATCCATTTCAATGTGGCTAAAACAGAAGTCATGATTTTCCAATTGGAATGCATCCTTCCCTCTCTTCCTGTGTGCTAACAGGCTCCATTTGTTAACATGCATTCTGTGCCAGGTATTATAAAACACTTCTTTTGTAGACTGTCACATGTTCCTCAACTTAACTGAGTAAACCTAATTATCATTGATTCCATTTAAAGCACCACTTCTCTTGGTAAATTTCTGCAAATCTTATGGTTATTTTAGCCTACACACCCACTCCCATGTTCACATAACCAACAATGTTAATGTTAGTGGGACAATATGTTTGTTGGGATTATGTCTTTCTCAGTGTGACAGCAACAACATCTGGCACAGTTCCATATATGTTGTCAAATTCTGAATAAATTTATATATCCCAAATTTACCAGCACACACAGACAAAGCTATTTCTTCATATTTGGACTTAAATTGTTATTGCTCTGAAACTTAATATGCTTATTAAATTTTCTGTATCACTGGCTTTGTGATGCATTCTTTCTAATGAACAAAAAAACTTTGTGTTTTTTTAGAGTATTTTTATTAATTGTCACTTTGCAGAGTGATCTTTAAAATTGTGACAAATGTTATTACTGCCTTCTCTTCCTTCCTTGGTTCTTTAAAAAAATGTATTTTTATCGATGCTGTTTCCATCCTCATTGTTATCCACTAACACAATATTAATCCTAGAGACCATGAGCTTTTTGATGCTGAGTTTATGCAAAACCTGCTCGGCAGTAATCTTCTCAGGCATTAAGAAGTAATTACTTTCAACTAATATTTGACAAAGCAGGAAAGACTATCCACTGGAAAAAAGACAGTCTCTTCAATAAATGGTGCTGGGAAAATTGGACATCTACATGCAGAAGAATGAAATTAGACCATTCTCTTACACCATACACAAAGATAAACTCAAAATGGATGAAAGATCTACATGTGAGACAAGATTCCATCAAAATCCTAGAGGAGAACACAGGCAACACCCTTTTTGAACTTGGCCACAGCAACTTCTTGCAAGATACATCTATTAAGGCAAGGGAAACAAAAGCAAATATGAATTATTGGGACTTCATCAAGATAAAAAGCTTCTGCCCAGCAAAAGAAACAGTAACAAAACTAAAAGACAACCTACAGAATGGGAAAAGAGATTTGCAAATGACCTATCAGATAAAGGATTAGTATCCAAGATCTATAAGGAACTTATGAAACTCAACAGCAAAGAAACAAACAGTCCAATCATGAAATGGGCAAAAGACATGAAGAGAAATCTCACAGAGGAAGACATAGACATGGCCAACAAGCACATGAGAAAATGCTCCGCATCATTTGCCATCAGGTAAACACAGATCAAAACCACCATGCTATCCCAACTCACACCAGTGAGAATGGGGAAAATTAACAAGGCAGGAAACCACAAATGTTGGAGAAGATGTGGAGAAAGGGAACCATCTTACACTGTTGCTGGGAATGTGAACTGGTGCAGCCACTCTGGAAAACTGCGTGGAGTTTTCAAAAAGTTCAAAATAGATCTTCCCTACAACCCAGCAATTGCACTGCTGGGGATTTACCCCAAGGTACAGATGCAGTGAAACGCTAGGACACCTACACCATGATGTTTCTAGCAGCAATATCCACAATAGCCAAACTGTGAAGGAGCCTCGGTGTCCATCGAAAGATGAATGGATAAAGAAGATGTGGTATATGTATATAATGGAATATTACTCAGCCATTAGAAACGGCGAATACCCACCATTTGCTTAGACGTGGATGGAACTGGAGGGTATTATGCTGAGTGAAATAAGTCAATGGGAGAAAGACAAACATTATATGGTCTCATTCTTTGGGGGAATATAAATATAATAGTGAAAGGGAATCAAAGGGAAAGGCGAGAAAATGAGTGAAAACATCAGTGAGGGTGACAAAACATGAGAAACACCTAACTCTGGGAAATGAACAAGGGGTGGTGGAATGGGAGGTGGGCGATAGGTTGGGGTGACTGGGTGACAGGCACTGAGGGGGGGGACTTGGCGAGATGAGCACTGGGTGTTATGCTATATGTTGGCAAGTTGAACTCCAATTAAGAAAAAAGAGAGAAAAAATAAATAAAATTAAATTTAAAAAGAAATAATTACTAAAATAGGGGCTTGAATATTTTCAAATTTTTTTATTTTCAATTTTTAATCAGTGTTTCAATGTTTATTATCTCACATCAGTGAGTGAAATCAATTCCCTTTTGAGCCACATTTCATTTCTTTGTAAACAATTTCTCTTCATTTTTATTTTATTTATTTTTTTAATAAATTAATTTTTTATTGGTGTTTGATTTACCAACATACAGAATAACACCCAGTGCTCATCCCATCAAGTGCCCCCCTCAGTGCCCATCACCCATTCACCCCCACCCCCCGCCCTCCTCCCCTTCCACCACCCCTAGTTCGTTTTCCAGAGTTAGGAGTCTTTTTCTTCTCCCTTCCTTTATATTCCCTTTCACTGTTATTTATATTCCCCAAATGAATGAGAACATACACTGTTTGTCCTTCTCAGATTGACTTACTTCACTCAGCATAATACCCTCCAGTTCCATCCACGTTGAAGCAAATGGTGGGTATTCGTCGTTTCTAATGGCTGAGTAATATTCCATTGTATACATAAACCACATCTTCTTTATCCATTCATCTTTCGATGGACACCGGGGCTCCTTCTACAGTTTGGCTATTGTGGCCACTGCTGCTAGAAACATCGGGGTGCAGGTGTCCCGGCGTTTCATTGCATCTGAATCTTTGGGGTAAATCCCCAACAGTGCAATTGCTGGGTCGTAGGGCAGGTCTATTTTTAACTCTTTGAGGAACCTCCACACAGTTTTCCAGAGTGGCTGCACCAGTTCACATTCCCACCAACAGTGTAAGAGGGTTCCCTTTTCTCCGCATCCTCTCCAACATTTGTGGTTTCCTGCCTTGTTAATTTTCCCCATTCTCACTGGTGTGAGGTGGTATCTCATTGTGGTTTTGATTTGTATTTCCCTGATGGCAAGTGATGCAGAGCATTTTCTCATGTGCATGTTGGCCATATCTATGTCTTCCTCTGTGAGATTTCTCTTCATGTCTTTTGCCCATTTCATGATTGGATTGTTTGTTTCTTTGGTGTTGAGTTTAAGAAGTTCTTTATAGATCTTGGAAACTAGCCCTTTATCTGATAGGTCATTTGCAAATATCTTCTCCCATTCTGTAGGTTGTCTTTTTAGTTTTGTTGACTGTATCCTTTGCTGTGCAAAAGCTTCTTATCTTGATGAAGTCCCAATAGTTCATTTTTGCTTTTGTTTCTTTTGCCTTCGTGGATGTATCTTGTGAGAAGTTACTGTGGCCGAGTTCAAAAAGGGTGTTGCCTGTGTTCTCCTCTAGGATTTTGATGGAATCTTGTCTCACATTTAGATCTTTCATCCATTTTGAGTTTATCTTTGTGCATGGTGCGAGGGAGTGGTCTAGTTTCATTCTTCTGCATGTGGATGTCCAATTTTCCCAGCACCATTTATTGAAGAGATGGTCTTTCTTGCAATGGATAGTCTTTCCTCCTTTGTCGATTATTACTTGACCATAAAGTTCAGGGTCCACTTCTGGGTTCTCTATTCTGTTCCACTGATCTATGTGTCTGTTTTTGTGCCAGTACCACACTGTCTTGCTGACCACAGCTTTGTAGTACAACCTGAAATCTGGCATTGTGATGCCCCCAGCTATGGTTTTCTTTTTTAAAATTCCTTTGGCTATTCGGGGTCTTTTCTGGTTCCACCCAAATCTTAAAATAATTTGTTCTAACTCTCTGAAGAAAGTCCATGGTATTTTTATAGGGATTGCATTAAATGTGTAAATTGCCCTGGGCAACATTGTCATTTTCACAATATTAATTCTGCCAATCCATGAGCATGGAATATTTTTCCATCTCTTTGTGTCTTCCTCAATTTCTTTCAGAAGTGTTCTATAGTTTTGAGGGTATAGATCCTTTACCTCTTTGGTTAGGTTTATTCCTAGGTATCTTATGTTTTGGGGTACAATTGTAAATGGGATTGACTCCTTAATTTCTCTTTCTTCAGTCTCACATCATCCATGTTATGCTTTTGCCTTTATTTTACAATTTGAGGTTGAAAGTATAGCTGATATTGGTTTGGGGATATTTCATTCATACTGAGGTATAAGAAAAACCACATCTAGTGGTTAGCCATTATATACTGTTAAATCCACTGGGTGATAGTCACCAACCTGAGAAATAAGTGCTGACTTAAGCTCATGGTTTGAAAACTAGAGTGCTTCCAGGGAATCTGGGGACATATTCAACATATATATTAGATTAAATTTAGAAGTGGAGAATGATTGCTTCAGTCTACCTACTTCTCTCTCATCCTTTCTCATTATCTCTCAGACCCTGTATGCATCACTATGTAACCTTACTCAGTATGTAACCTTACTCAGCTCACTGAGCACTACTCAGTGTTCAAAATATTTTTTCTTATATTACACAGTATTATAAGATGGAATTCAATAAACTAACTGAAAGTGACATAAAACCAATGGACTTCGGTTTATCTTTCAATAAATATTTGAAAGGAGGCCGAGATTTCTAATGGATGATGTTTTTGCAGCATGACTTTGGAGATATGAAGGGAGAAATACACACACACACGCTCACACAATGGGTGTTTTTATTTCACACTTTGAGGTTGTGGTGATATAGCTGATGTTATTTCTGGATATTTCTTATATTAGGATTCTTATTTATATATTCACCTATTTAGTATTGAAATATCCCATGTATACTCTTGGAATCTTTATAAAATAAATACATAAGCTATAACTCATATATCTTATTTTAATACAGGCAGATGAAATCTTTTTTCCTCAGAGAAAAATATGGCTAAAATTTCACAAAGGGCAAAATTACAAATGTTGCAAAACATATTATACTTACTTTTCTGTCAGACAATCATAATTTCTTTAATTTCTTTTCTTTCTTAGTTGAAATCTTTGATGAAGATTTTCTGCACTTCTTTTCATTTTTGTTCATGCATTCACATTTATTCTCAGAGCTTCTCTGAACATGTAGGAAACACTCTGAGGTTGGTCTGTCCAACAGATTGGATTGGCTTTCTCATGAAAGGCCTCGGAAACATTATCTTGTATAATTTAATATTTAAAAGGAGAAAAAAAATGATCCTCATGGCACTGTAATGCCAGAAACTCTTACCTCCTTTGAAGGAGTAGGTATTTCAATATCCCTGGAAAGGGACAGATACCAACCTTGACTTTTTTTTCAGTTTGCTCTACCTGAAAGTAAATGAATAAACCAAAGGTTCTTGGTGACAATCAAAAAGGTAAATATCAGAAGTTGTGGGTCATAATTAGTGCCAAAAGGATGAATGTTGTTAGTCTTGTATGATTTCTCATCACAGGCTTCTGACTTCAGTCCAATCTGTTTGTAAAATTGACATTAAAAATGAAAAAAGTGGCTGAATGATAAATGTGAATACACAGCCATCCTCAGCTCTAAATGAGGTGTATTACATGATTGATTGAAGAAAAGTTTTCTCAAAGTTTTTACTGTACTAGCGTCATCAATTGTATAGCTCTCGTTACTTTCTCAAATTTCTTTTATCAATTAATCTTTCACGTGAATACACTAGTTCAATGCAATTTTAGCCACAGGAGTAGAAGAGACCTATAGGTGATTTCACAGGTAGTCTAATATCCTTTCCTTGCCCAATAATTCTTCAATACTCACAAGCTGAATTAAAAATTGATGTCATAAGTTTGATGTGTTTACTTGAAGTCCTGGTTCTTTATTAAATAAAAGTACAGACATTGATCATTTTGGCAGACTCTGTGTGTTTTGCGATATAACTTCATAAATCTTAGCATGGCTATGTCTAAAGAAAATTTTTAATATAAAAAAAGACTCTTGTAAACACCCACACTCTGTTCCTATCCACTAACAATCTCTGAGTATCAAAAATGAGCCTGATTCCCACTTTTGTTCATTCTTCAGTGGAGCACAATGTTTTGATGTACTAATATAACTAATATATCACAAGGGAACTTGGTAAAAATTCAAAGGCCCAGGCTCCATCCTGCTTTAATAAGCCTTAGCGTTCAGGTACTTTATCCCTCTGGGTGATTCTGAAACATATCAAAGCTTGAGAACTATTCGTCTTGACTAATTAAGCTGTGCATACGAAAATAATAGAACTACTGTTGCTTATCATCACATTATGACTTGGTAAAGTTGAAATGCTTCTAATTGCCTTACTATCTAGGTTACTGAAATTTTAATCAGATTTAAAATAACAAATCCTTCCCTAAAGCCTCTATCACATTCACCTTACTGTTTTTGCTTCTTATTTGTCAAATCATTCTCTAAAACTTTTTTTTTAATTTATTTTTTATTGGTGTTCAATTTACTAACATACAGAATAACCCCCAGTGCCCGTCACCCATTCACTCCCACCCCCTGCCCTCCTCCCCTTCTACCACCCCTAGTTCGTTTCCCAGAGTTAGCCAGTTCTCGTCTGTTTTGTGCATCAACATTGTAATGAAAGTACTTTTGTTTTGTTTTGTTTTAAGATTTATTTATTTTTATCTTAGAGAGAGAGGGCAATGGGGGGAGGTGCAAGAGGGACTCAAGTGGACTCTATACTGAGCACGGAGCTGATGCAGGGCTCCATCTCATAACCTGAGATTATGACCTGAGCTGAAACCAAGAGTTGGTCACTTAATGACTGCCACCCAGGTGCTCTGAAAGTGCTTTTAGAAAGATCATCTGTATTGGCCTTTTTTGTAAATAAAATGTACTCTCTTTGTTAGGCTCAACTGCATAAATTTACCATTTGTGCTTTTCAACTAGAGCAGTTGACACAATGCTTGAAATTTCTGCCTAGCTGCATTTTCAGCATGCTTCCTTTTTCTCTTCATCCGGTACTATTGTTAAGTATATGGTCTCTATATATGTATTATTGTTAAATACTATTTGTTAAGTACTATTGATTTAGCATAAATATATGTTTAACCAACTACCAGTAATATATACTATGACTCTAGTATTAACATTTTACATTTATAAATATTTTTTAATAGTAAATATAACAGAGAAGACCGCTTAAAAGTTCATAGTTTAAATAATACTGAAGAATCATGAATATGGGCACGCCCTGTTTTATTGTGCTTCTTGGATAGTGAGGGTTTGTTTTTGTTTTTTTTTTTTACACATTGAAGGTTTGTGGCAACCCCCCCCTCAAGCAAGTCTAACATTACTATTTTTCCACCAGCATTTGTGTACTTCATGCCTTTTTGGCACATTTGGATGATTCTCACTATATTTCAAGGTTTTAATTATTATCGTATTTGTTATGGTGATCTGTGACCCTTCATGTTACCTATTGTGATTGTTTTGGGGTGCCATGAGCCATGCCCATAGAAGATGGAGTATGTAATTGATAAATGTTGTGTGTGTTCTGACACCGCCATTCCCCCATCTCTCTCCCTCTCCTCTAGCCTCCCTAGTCTCTGAGACAAAATATTGAAATAGGCCAGTTACCCACCCTACAATGGCCTTGAGGTGTTCAAGTACAAGGAAGAGTCACAGGTTTTTCACTATGAATCAAAGGCTAGAAATGATTAAGCCAAGCGAGAAAGGCAGGTCCAAAGCCAAGATAAGCTGCAAGCTAAGCCTCTTGCACCAAACATTTAGTCAAGGTGTGATTGCAAAGGAAAAGTTCTTGAAGGAACTTAAGAATTATGTTGAATCTGCTCTGTCTGTGCTCTAATGCTCTAAAAATGGAACAACAAAGCCTGGATGACAGCACAAAGTGTTTACAACATGGTTTGCTGAATATTTTGAACCTACTATTGAGACCTGGTGCTCCAAAAAAAAAAAAAAAAGATTCCTTTCAAAATATTACTACTTGTTGACAGTGCATCTGGTCACTCAAGAGCTCTGATGGAGATTTACAATAAGATTAATGTTATTTTCATGCCTACTATCACAACATCCATTTTGCACCCATGAATCATGAAGTAATTTTAACTTTCTAGTCTTATTATTTAAGAAATACATCTCATAAGGCTTGAGATGCCATATAAAATGATTCTTCTGATGGACCTGGGCAAATTGAAAACCATCTGGAAAGGATTCACCATTCTAGATGCCATTAAGAACATTTGTGATTCATGGGAAGAGGTCAAAATAGCAACATGAACAAGAGTTTGGATAAAGTTGATTCTGATCCTAATATAGGTCTTTGAGGGCTATGAGACTTCAGCGGAGGCAGTAACTATAGTTGTGGAAGTATCAAAAGAACAAGAATTAGAAGTAAAGCCAGATGTAACTAAGTTGCTACAATCTCACTAATGGATGAAAAGTTGTTCCTATGGATGAGTAAATAAACTGGTTTCTTGAGACGGCATCAACTCTTGGCAAAGATGCTGTGGAGATAGTTGAAATGATAACAAAGGCTTTAGAATATTACATAAACTTAGTTGATAAAGCAGTGGCAGAGTTTGAGAGGACTGACTCTAGTTTTGAAAGTTGTATTGTGGGTAAAGAGCTATCACGCAGCATCACACACAACAGAGAATTGTTTGTGAAAAGAATTAATTGATGTGGCAAACTTCACCGTTGTCTTATCTTAAGGAATTGTGCAACCATTAGCAGCCACCACGCATCAGTTAGCAGCTATCCACATTAAGGAAAAACCCTCTACCAGCAAAAAGATTATAACTCATTGCTTTTTATTAAAGCAATAAAATGTTTTTTATTTATTCATTTATTTATTTAAAATTTTAAGGATTTATTTTATTTATTTATTTGAGAGAGAGAGAGCTGGGGGGAGGAACAGAGGGAGAGAGAGAGAGAATCTCAAGCAGACTCCCCACTGAATAGAGCCCAATGTGGGGCTCAATCCCACAACCCTGAGATCATCACCTGACCTGAAATCAAGAGTCAGACACTTTAAAGACTAAGGCTCCCAAGTGCCCTTATTTATTTATCAAAAGATATTTTTATTTGAGTATAGGTCACACACAATATTACATTGGTTTGATGTACAACATAGTAATTCAGTTATTTGAAATTCTTTGCATCAACAAATATTATATATTTGGTTGTTTCTCTGATCTGATTACTTACATATCAGCTAACTGGGGTATTTCCTATCTTCAATCATTGCATACTTTGTCTTTTTCCAACATTACTGAATTAAAAAGCATTTGCTTTAGAGGCCTCAGTTAGATGGTTACATGAAATTTCACTTGGTTGCTTTAAAATGTTTTCTTATTAATAATTAAGACAGGCAAGTATCAGCTCCCACTTTATACCTAGTCCCATAGTTTAGCCTAAAGAATATATAAAAGCAAAATGAGAGTAAGAACAGGTTACATGGTTTGTCTAAAAGTTAATTGCAGCTCTCCAACACCTGGTTAAGTGACACAAAGGGACAACACAGCATTTCCAATGGTGGTATAGAAAGGAATTGTTTCTTTCTTTCTTTTTAGATTTTATTTATTTATTCATAAGAGACAAACACAGAGAGAGAGGCAGAGACATAAGCAGAGGGAGAAGCAGCCTCCATGCCAGGAGCCTGACGCAGGATCCGATCCCAGGACCCCAGGCACGCCCTGGGCTGAAGGCAGCGCTAAACCGCTGAGCCATCCAGGCTGCCCAGAAAGGAATTGTTTCTGATGTCCAGACATATACACTCAATTCCCATCACCACAATCACAGATAAGCACCTCATTCTGAGGACCTCATTCAGCTTGTATGTACTGAAGATGTATCTCTTCTTCAAAAAATACCACCATTTTCTCCCAGTCCTTAATATTTCACATTATTTAAGAACATGAGACTGACATTGATATTAAGATACAGAGATTAAAAATTGAGCTTACATTAAATTGTGAATGACTCTTACAGAGCAGGGTCACTCATTGATAAAATGACAGCAAATAAATCTTTCAATTGAGATAAAATTTACACATTTTATGCATAGATTTTGTTTACTTATTTATTTTTGTATAGTTTTTGCTTAAAATGAGGGTGAGATTGTGGCAGAGGATGCTTAGAAGTGTCTCTCCAAATTCTATGACACGTAGATGATCTTCATTGTATTGATACATAAAAACAGATTGGCAGTGACTCATAGATTTATCACTCATACTGAAAAGCCACACTTCATAAATGGTTGTGGAAACCTTTTATAAATTATTAAAATAACACACTGTATCTGTTATCTTGTTTTAGACACTTTCCTCAGAGAAAACATTATTCTGTAGTTCATAAAAGGGGAAAAATGACAAAAAATATACTTTTCTGATAATCGTGATCTCAGGTGTTACTGAACCCCAAGTTACAAAGGGTAAAGAATCATCCAGGAATTTCTTATCATGGAGATAGTTTAGTGGCCTCTGATAGCTCGTTCTGGGAATACAGATCCACACAGAGAGCTCAGCAATTGCAGTTTTCACTCATGGTCCACCATCCACACAAGATGAAAAATTTTCAGCAGAAACCCTGCCTTCTTGTGAGCCCAGGAAACATTTTCTTTATCCTGTTAACTACAAAGCTTATACTAGTTTAAATGAGTAGATTAAGATCTCTGTTTCTGTAAATATTAGTATTCTGATGTTTCTAGTACAGGAAAATATTTCAAAATTGACAAAATTGACCCAATTTTCATTTAAGTGAAATAAACACATAATGTCCTTGGTGGTTCTGTTCTTTACATTACTAATGAGTCTCTTGTGTAAGACTTTGGGAATATAGAGTGGAACAAACAAAACTGAGGGAAATGTACTGAGATACATAAAAATAACACTGACATCAGAAGTAGACCAAGTACACAATAATAAGTACAAGGTTACAGGGGAAAAGGAGAAACTTTCTTTTCTTTCATTTCAACATCATTTTAAGTATTTGCAAGATGATAGGGACAATTTTTGTAATTTGTTAATTCTGTAAAATGTATAATTAATGCTTAGTATAAATATAACTATTCACATAATAAGAAAGAAGAAATCTTTTAACGAGATAAAAGACAACGCAATTTCTGTTGGTGATTTCATGGGCCTTTGTATTTCCATTTTTATTATTAACTGATTATTTTTTGTATGCATTTGTCTGTGTTTTTTCCTGATTTGTTAGGAATAAATGTCAAATAAAATTGTATATAATGACTTAACGAGGATTTAATACACATATACATTGTGAGGTGACTATCACAATCAAGTTAATTAACACTTCCATCACCTTACATGTATATAATTTTTTATTTTGTGGTGAGAATGTTTAAGATCTCTCAGCCAATTTCAAGTACATGATTTGTATTTCAACTATTATCCATACTGTACTTAGAGCCTCAGAGCTTATTCATTCCCTTTAAAATAAATACGTTGAATTCTATTTCACATAACTCATAGATTTCCATTTCTTTGGTCTCAGTAATTGGAAAATTATTGTACTCTCTTGATGGTGTCATCTCGCTTTTCCTTTCCATCTTTCTACCTGCTTTGCGCTGATGTCTACAAATTTGAGGAAGCAGTTGCCTCTTGGAGTCTTTTAAGATGGGCCTTGGTGTGAAAAGACTTGCATCTCCAAATGACTGGGAAGGTCCCCGCTGGGTGGGGTGTACTGTTTCCACTACCAGGGAGGGTACAGTCATTCCCCCATGGGCTGAGCACAGAGCAGTGCAGTCTAGTCATAGCTGCACCTTAGGTCCCAGGGTGTGAGGTGCAGACAAGTAACAGCCTTGCCTTAGCAGTGGTGGGTCAAAGCTGTGACCAAGGACCTTAATTAATGACAGACCTTCAGAGAAATACACTTTCAAAGAGTAAGACCATAAAAGATCAATTATTAGGATGTCGCTGAAGAATTACCAGTGAAATATGAATCATAATGTGTGAGAAAACTACTTTAGCTCAATATGCACATCTTAAAATTCTCATTCAGATTTATTCAACTTATCCTAGCTTGTAAGAGTTTCAAGTATAGTGATGATTGTGTTTTAGAATGGCAAATCTTAATATAGGGGGCTAAAATTTACTCCCTCAGTTAAGCTTAGGGAATCTGAAAGAGATTGAGGGACTGACATCTACTTACACAACCCCTTGTAGAGTATTTTGAAGATATATTTCTGATACAGTTACATTACTCCTACCAATGTACATGAAAGGTCAAGAAAAGCAAAATATTACATAGACATAATATATTCTATAATGCCTCCATGCAATGGACTCCGTGAAAATTGAAAGGGCAATTTAAACACTGTTTATTCAAAAAAAGTGATTGACAAAAGTCTAGAATTTTATTTAAATAATTGTCTCCTCACAGTGAATATGAAAGGAAGTAATTTAAGCACTTAGCTCGAGATGTTTATAGGACCAGAAGATGTGAAAGGGAGGTGGGTATACAAACTTACAAGTTTGTATACATTGTCTGTAGTACTATTTACCTCATCTGGTTGTTTTGGGCTATATTTGAATTTATGGGTATCTGAGGAGGAAGATGACAATAGTCAAGATATAATTTCCATAGTATTAAATTTAACAGTATATACTTCTAATAATACTTTCATCCATTAGCCAAAATAGATGTAACTGTGAATGTAGTCCCCTTACTACATAGCAGGGATAGTTCTGCAATATTTTACCTGCCAAATCTGGTGACAACTGAGTTGAGTGGGGCAGAGAGAAGCTTTATCAAATTTGCTGTGGTTGGGGATCCCTGGGTGGCTCAGCGGTTTAGCACCTGCCTTCGGCCCAGGGTGTGATCCTGGAGACCTGGGATCAAGGCCCAGGCCCACATCAGGCTACCTGCATGGAGCATGCTTCTCCCTCTGCCTGTGTCTCTGCCTCTCTCTCTCTCTCTGTCTCTGTCTCTCATGAATACATTTAAAATCTTAAAACAAAAAGTTTGCTTTGGATGAAGACTATAGCTGAGGTGGAAAATCAACGTCATTCATCACCAGTCTGAAGCTTACAAAGTCATTGAAACCTGGGCATCTGATTGGTAGATGGGAAAAAAGAGGGCTGGTGAATCACATATTAGATGTTTTATAGGCCAGGTCTAAAAATGGCGCACATCACTTCCACAACCATTCTGTTAACTATAACATAGGCTACATAGTCACACCTAACAGTGTAGAAATATGCCAACATCCCCACCCCCTAACCCAAAAACGTGGTTTACTGTGTTTCCAGTGATAACAAGCAACATATTTAGCAAATATCAATTTCTGTCAGAATTTAAGAGTAAATATATGCAGAGTTTAATTTTAGTGGAGAATAAACAGTGGAATAGGGTTCACATTAAGCTGTTTAAAAAGAAAGTGAGAGTGTCAGTATGACTGGTGAAGCTTCAGGTTTTGTGCCTTTCCATCCTTCCTTTCAGTTAGATTAATTGACTCATTTCTCCTTTACATCTTTGATAGGAATGCAATTTTTTAATTGAATCATGAAAAGCTTTCTTCACTTGCTTGTTTCTCAGTGTGTAAATAAAGGGATTCAACATTGGTGAGATAGAAGTAATAAGGAGTGAAATCCCTTTATTAATAGCTACCTCATCCTTGGCTGAAGGTTTGACATAAATGAAGATACAGCTACCATAAGTAATGGAAACAACAATCATGTGGGAAGAACAAGTGGAAAAGGCCTTTTTCCTTTGCTGAGCAAAGGGAAACCTTAGAATGGTCCCTATAATATAAATGTAAGAAAGAACTACACACATGAGGGTGATGATGAATGTCAACACAGCACAGACTATAACCATCTGTTCTATCAACCATGTGTCTGAGCAAGAGATCTTCAGGATAGGAGATGCATCACAACAAAAATGATCAATGATGTTTGAATCACAGAATTCCAGGCCCAAAACTAGACTAATTGGTGGGAGAATGATGATCAGTGCTGCTACCCAACAGAAGACGATGAAGTTCTTGCAGACTCTTCTGCTCATGATGGTCATGTAATGCAGGGGTTTGCAGATGGCCACATAGCGATCATAGGACATAGTAGCAAAGAGAAAAAATTCTGTTACTGCAAAGAGGTCTGTAAACAACAGTTGACTGACACAAGCATTATAGGTAATGGATTTGTCCCCCGATGATATGCTATATAAAAATCTGGGGACACAAGAAGTTGTGAATGAAATTTCTAGGAAGGAGAAATTTTGGAGGAAAAGATACATTGGTGTTTTAAGGTGGGAATCAATCAGAGTGAGGATGATGATGGTTAGGTTTCCAGATACATTCAACATGTAGGAAAGAAACAGAAACATAAAAAGCAAAATTTTTAGTTGAGGGTCCTCGGTGAGTCCCAGCAAGATGAAAGTTGTTAGTGCTGTTTGGTTTCTCATCCTTGACTATTGTCTTTTTCCCAATCTGCTTGAAACAATAAGGGAGACTATATGAAGAACTCAAAGTCCTGGCCAGCTTCTAACTTCAAGTAAATCTTAGTGATTCCTGTATAACTGGTTAATGGAGAAGTTACCACAAAACACATGACGATAAATACCTTTTTGTATCACACAAACTGACTCTTCACATTTGAATCACCTATGTCCTACTCCTGCTTCTAATAAATCTACAACTTATCATCTTATAAACATCATTGAAAAAGAGTCTTATCTTCATAAGTTGCTTTTGAATCAACAATTCTGCCCTCCTCAAATTTTCTATGTGTAGACATGTTTCTAGCAGAGCACTAAGAAAAATTAACAATGGTATTTGATAAGATAATTCCAGTATTAAAGTTTACATGTGTATTAGTTATTAAAAAGGCAATGAACACTTATCACATAGGTTATCCTGTGTCAGCTTATATAGTTCATTTTCTTGGGAGTTTAAGACATTTTTGTTGGGGAAAAATACATTTTTATTGGATGTATTTTTTAAAGATTCATTTAAATGTGTTAGCAGTCCAATTTTTTTCAGGTTTTCACCATATGAATTTTACTTCAAACTTACACATTTAATATTGTAATATTTACATTTGGTTGTATTTTCTTTCTACTTTTAGAATAGAACATCTATATGATATATTTCGATGCTTCCTTGAATATCCTTGTGCTAAGAAGAATTTCTCCCCAGCTTGCAAGCTGAGATCTGGGATTGTACTGTCTCATTCAGTACTTTCGTATAGATTTCTTTGATAGTAAAATACTCTAATTAATACTGTAATTGGCTGCTACCATTTCCTATTCTCCAGATCTTGAGAACTTCCCCCTCTGCCTTTTCCCATCAAAGGGTTCTCAGTAAGGATGGATTCTTGATATTAAAATTCTAAACTGAATTTCCATTTGACAATGGAAAGACATTTGACAAGAAATTTGAAAAACCACCACAACTACTCAGGGCAGTGAAAGCTACATTTTCCATTGTTTTCCCTTCACCTACCAGAAAAGATGCATCATGGAGATTCTACGAGGTAGTGCAACAGACAGAATTATGGTTAATTCCAAGGATCACACAGGCAATTCTTCTGGAGAAACTTATAATTCTGAGAAGACAACTTTAAGGAAGCAAGGAAGCAAATCTCATGGATATGCTACCTTGAGAAATATCAGAGCCAATCACTCTCACTTTTTTTAAAAACTGTAATAAACAAGCTGAATGGGATAGCTTGAAATTGCCTCCACATACTTAACTGCAGGGTGATGAAAGGTAGCTTTTCTCATTAAAATGGTCCCAAGAAAGTCTGTTTTTGTTGGTTTCCAGTTCCTCATGAATAGCTGATAAGCAGCAGCCAATTGTCAAAGTTGCCAGATGGAAATTGGTTTATTGGTTTGAACCAATTTGACATGGCAGCTCTTCTCACGTGCCAAGCTTTGACATTTCTCATGTTGTGTCTGAATTATATGCCCAGAAAGACTTGGGTCCTCTCCTCTGATAGCCTTGTACCTTACACCAACTCGAAGTCAACTGCCAAATCCTTTGTTACAGTGTCTAGAAATGAAATGATCTTTCCATCTGGAACGTGTCTGCCGCCATGACTGCCGGCCTTGGGTTGACTGCCAACCTCTGCTTTTCAGCAGGCTTTCCGACTAGGCTCTGGAGTGTTTTTTATTTGAAAGCTGATCAATCGCCCACATCTTTGAACACTATTTGCCAGACAGTAAGAATGAATGGTTTGCTTCAAGGTCGTGCCTCGACACAGTGAGACAACCTGCCGGAAATAGCCCCGAGCCAGCTACCACACCATCTTAACAGGACATCACTCTGAGTGGTCAGGGCACATGAGACACATCCATCTGGATTGAGTAGACAGGCCACAGTGATCCAAAGTGATGGGTTCCTAAGATCAGGAACAAGACAGGGATGTCCACTCTCACCACTGCTGTTCAACATAGTACTGGAAGTCCTAGCCTCAGCAATCAGACAACAAAAAGACATTAAAGGCATTCAAATTGGCAAAGAAGAAGTCAAACTCTCCCTCTTCGCCGATGACATGATACTCTACATAGAAAACCCAAAAGTCTCCACCCCAAGATTGCTAGAGCTCATACAGCAATTCGGTAGCGTGGCAGGATACAAAATCAATGCCCAGAAATCAGTGGCATTTCTATACACTAACAATGAGACTGAAGAAAGAGAAATTAAGGAGTCAATCCCATTTACAATTGCACCCAAAAGCATAAGATACCTAGGAATAAACCTAACCAAAGATGTAAAGGATCTATACCCTCAAAACTATAGAACACTTCTGAAAGAAATTGAGGAAGACACAAAGAGATGGAAAAATATTCCATGCTCATGGATTGGCAGAATTAATATTGTGAAAATGTCAATGTTACCCAGGGCAATATACACGTTTAATGCAATCCCTATCAAAATACCATGGACTTTCTTCAGAGAGTTAGAACAAATTATTTTAAGATTTGTGTGGAATCAGAAAAGACCCCGAATAGGCAGGGGAATTTTAAAAAAGAAAACCATATCTGGGGGCATCACAATGCCAGATTTCAGGTTGTACTACAAAGCTGTGGTCATCCAGACAGTGTGGTACTGGCACAAAAACAGACACATAGATCAATGGAACATAATAGAGAATCCAGAAGTAGACTCTGAACTTTATGGTCAACTAATATTCGATAAAGGAGGAAAGACTATCCATTGGAAGAAAGACAGTCTCTTCAATAAATGGTGCTGGGAAAATTGGACATCCACATGCAGAAGAATGAAACTAGACCACTCTCTTTCACCATACACAATGATAAACTCAAAATGGATGAAAGATCTAAATGTGAGACAAGATTCCATCAAAATCCTAGAGAAGAACACAGGCAACACCCTTTTTGAACTCGGCCATAGTAACTTCTTGCAAGATACATCCACGAAGGCAAAAGAAACAAAAGTAAAAATGAACTATTGGGACTTCACCAAGATAAGAAGCTTTTGCACAGCAAAGGATACAGTCAACAAAACTCAAAGACAACCTACAGAATGGGAGAAGATATTTGCAAATGACCTATCAGATAAAGGGCTAGTTTCCAAGATCTATAAAGAACTTCTTAAACTCAACACCAAAGAAACAAACAATCCAATCATGAAATGGGCAAAAGACATGAACAGAAATCTCACAGAGGAAGACATAGACATGGCCAACATGCATATGAGAAAATGCTCTGCATCACTTGCCATCAGGGAAATACAAATCAAAACCACAATGAGATACCACCTCACACCAGTGAGAATGGGGAAAATTAACAAGGCAGGAAACAACAAATATTGGAGAGGATGCGGAGTAAAGGGAACCCTCATACACTGTTGGTGGGAATGTGAACTGGTGCAGCCACTCTGGAAAACTGTGTGGAGGTTCCTCAAACAGTTAAAAATATACCTGCCCTACGACCCAGCAATTGCACTGTTGGGGATTTACCCCAAAGATACAAATGCAATGAAACGCCGGGACACCTGCACCCCGATGTTTCTAGCAGCAATGGCCACGATAGCCAAACTGTGGAAGGAGCCTCGGTGTCCAACGAAAGATGAATGGATAAAGAAGATGTGGTTTATGTATACAATGGAATATTACTCAGCTATTAGAAATGACAAATACCCACCATTTGCTTCAACGTGGATGGAACTGGAGGGTATTATGCTGAGTGAAGTAAGTCAGTCGGAGAAGGACAAACATTATATGTTCTCATTCATTTGGGGAATATAAATAATAGTGAAAAGGAATATAAGGGAAGGGAGAAGAAATGTGTGGGAAATATCAGAAAGGGAGACAGAACGTAAAGACTGCTAACTCTGGGAAAAGAACTAGGGGTGGTAGAAGGGGAGGAGGGCGGGGGGTGGGAGTGAATGGGTGACGGGCACTGGGGGTTATTCTGTATGTTAGTAAATTGAACACCAATAAAAAATAAAAAAAAAAACAACAAAGTGATGGGTTCTATTGCACCATGGTCTTTTTGTTCCAGTTGATTAGACACTGCTTCAATTTTGACTAGTATACAGACGGAGATGCTCAATGCATTCCCATTTGCAGTGATATTATGGAGGGGCTAGAAACAGAGCTCTCATCGGTTATCTGGAGCCTGTGTGGTACAGATGAGAAGCTAGAAGCTCTGTCATCCTCAGTGTCTGAATCCCTCCCCAGGAGAAAGTTAGGTGCTTAGAGAGGCTTAACTATTGAAGGCCGTTCAGAATACAGTTTAATGGATTATTGCTACAGTAATGCACTCTCACCCTTGCAAGAGAGCAGAATGGCCATTTCCGTGGGAGAGGGAGAAATGTCACTTAAGTTCGGCCTCTGACCTCCTCCTAAGCATCTCTAGGACCTTGAACTCTGGACTAATGAAACTTACATGGCCTAAAAAGAAGAAGGTATTTCACTTTGTCCAAGTTACAATGGCTCGCTCGGTTTGGGGGAAAGTAAAGACTGTTAGGGGTTTATATACAGGCACAGCAAGTCAATTCTCCTCTTATATAAAATGCATCTTGTATGCAGAAGTTGATTACAACATTGAGCCAGAGAACACCATTTGTTTTCAGGTTTGTTATAGTTACTCCTAAAGCAGTTAGTTTCCCCTTAGGGTAAATTATTTGCATTCAGTAACATACTTAAGTCAGTGCGAATGTTTAAAATGTTGGGTGGTAATTTCAGCTTTACATCTGTATACACCTTATTCATGATTTCATTCCAATCTCATTAAATGAACTCATTGTAAAATTTTAAAAAATTAAAAAAAAGAAACACATTTGACAATGACATATTGCTCCTTGTATGTATTGCATAGCAAAGTGTTGGATTAAAAATTTATTACAGAGAAGTAAGGGAACATTAGGAGTATGTTTATAGAGTTGAAGAGTCAAATCCTTGTTTGTTTGTTTGTTTGTTTGTTTGTTTTTGGCTAGCTTTGTTTCAGTTTGAATATAATCGACCATCTTACTATAAATGACATTTAGCAATATCAGATTTAAGAAGTTTTAGCCATTTCTTAATTATACTTTTACATTTTCACCTACATGATAATGGTCTCCTCTGTCCTATTAACCATTTGTACATCAACTCATCTAATTTTTGCACCATTTAAACAATCTAGCCAAGGTCACCACTAGCCTCCCTCTTGTTTCACTCATTAAACACAATTCGGTCTTCATTTAATACAAATTCTGCTGCATATGAGACTATCAACTGTTAACTTGTGAAACTCTTTATAGCTTCATTCTCACTGTCTCACATTTCCTTGAACTTCTTCCTACTGCTTTGTCTCTTTCATTCTCTTTTGTGGCTTTTCTTTTTCTAATCCCTATGGTTGTTGATCCATCTGAAATCTCTTCTCTAGAAAATCCTTTCTTTTGCTCTCCCTTATAAACGAGGGGATTCTTATAAATAAGTTGACTTCAAATAGGCTAATTCCCAAATTTATATCTACAGAGAAAAATGCATCTTCTATTGTTCTGATTTCAACATTCAGCTTATTTCTTGGGCATCTAGATCAGACTTAGAGGGTTTGAATTTACACTTTTTTCCTTTCTGAATGTCTTTGAAAAATTTGCTTAACTTCTTTATCTTGTGCTTTTATCATGTGCAAAATTCAGGTAAAAATAATATTTACATCTTGGGGTTATAGTGATAAATTTAGATAGTATAGATAAAGCATATACAGCTGCATTTGGAATATGGCGAACACTCATTACTATTAGCTACACTGAACATTCTTATTTTGTTATCTTATTATTTCCTACTGAGAGTCCTGTAGATGTGCACAATTCAAGATTTTAAATGGGCATCTCACTATTGTATATCCTTCTCTGTCAATCATAAGTCTCATATAAGGACATTCCTTATTGTTCCTTTTTCTATACTCCTGTTTTCAGTTTATCACTGGGTCCTGCCATTTTGCTTATCTCCTTAATTTGTTTCTTTTACTCTCTCACTCACAATATTAATTTTATCCTGGATGTCTTTATCTCATAGCTAAAATATTGCAAAAGCATATGTCCTTGCTTCTGCATTCAATATTTTAAAATCAATCAGAATCATTTTTTAAAAAGCCCGATTATGACTAGTTCTTCTTAATGTGTTGTGTAAGACTGTTTCTCAACTGTTATTGGCTGACATTCATCCCATACTAGATGTATCCTTAAAACTCTTGATCCATGTCTCAATTGCATGAAAGCTAATTAATTTTGGCTTAAGGTAAGAACTGTAAAGAGTAGAAGATGGAATATATTTTGTTTTTTAAGTTTCAAATGCATCATGCATTTAGATTAATGGAATATTTTTCAGGCAATAAATAGTTTTATTCAGAGTAATATGTAATAACAAGTCTTCTCATCCTTAGAGAATTTATGAAATTTGTTTACCGGGGGATAAGAGAGTTGAGGGATAAATTAGAGAATTTGATGGTTCTGAATGAGATTTCTATGTTTGGGGCCCTCTGCTCTCTTCCAGTGATATGGAGCGAGGATAACAGAAGGAAAGAAAGAAATTGACTGGTGCAGATGTTTTTATTCCTTGTAGAGATCTAAGGGGGAAAAATAATAGGAACAATTATTTGCTCCTTGAACATAGGCTAAAGGGCTTTAGAAAGACACATAGTTTTCCCATTCTCAAACTGGTATAGAATTAGAAGAATGGTGTCCTCATGCCTAATTGTGGCAGGAAATTAAAAAAGAATGTTTGATACTTCATAAATTTTTCCTGTATTGCAATTTGCTGCAGAAACACTAAAAGTGTCTTAAAGCTTTCATAGGAAACCAATGGACTGCAAGAGTAATACAGGAAGGGAAATAGAAGATGGATTCCACAGTAGTAAAGCACAGAATAGGTATTTGAGGACCTGAAGAGATGATGGATATTTTGATAATGTCAGCTCTGATGGATACTGATATTTCTTTACTTCTTAATATCAGAACTGTGCAAATGTATCAGAATTAAGGTGCAGCTGAGTTGAGGGTGTCAACAGATATATGATAACAATTCACTAGAGTGAGGTGACGGGTTTGGGTAGAGAGAAAAGACTGGTATTAAGTTGGATTAAAAAATAAACTATAATTTATTGTTTTAAGAATTTGAAAATGGAAATTTTGTAACTCAAACAGTAATATTAATCCTTTCCCTCACTCCCTTTTGCCTTCATTATAGAATTTAAGTTTCTCAGTGGGCATATGGAGATCTTTCTAATATTTCCTGTATTAATTCACACAATTTACCCAGTTTTTTGTTCTATTCTCCTGGTTATATTCTATTCTCCTTGCACTGGCTGCTGTCTTACTATCCTAGTATGTATGTACCACAAGATATACAATGGGATATTACTCAGGCTCAAAAAAGAATGAAATCTTGCCATGTGCAGCAACATGGATGGATCTGCAGGATATAATGCTAAATGAAATAAGTCAGAGAAAAACAAATACAATATGATTTCATTCATGTGGAATTTAAGAAGCAAATGAACAAAGAAAAAAGAGACAAACATAACAAAAACAGACTCATAAATAGGCCAAAATGGTGGATGCCAGGAGGTAGGTGGGTGGAGCCTAGGTGAAATAGATAAAGATGATTAAGAGTATACTTACCTTGATAAGCACTGAGAATGTACAGAATTGCCAAATCATTATATTGCACACCTGAAACTAATATAAGTCTGTTAATTATATGTCAATAGAAAAAGAGATAGTATACCAAAATAATAGAGTACAGTCTATTGAGTTAGGCCTCTGGTTTCACATCTCCTGATTCAATTTGCTTCACTTATTTACTTGTAGTTCCAATAAAAGACTATGCTTAAAATTATCTGTGGAAATTTCCATATGCTGATCCTTTTGTCTTTAGTGATCTCTATACTTGCAGTCCCTACCCTCCCTATCCTTCTTCAAGTTTTGGTGAAGGTATAAATTTCACTAGGAATCTATCTATAATCCTTTAAGATAGAAGTAGCTTTTCCTCTAACATTCCCACTGTAGTCTATGACTATTCTCAAGATAGCTCTTATGACTAACTCGTCAGTGTTGACAAGTTGACATTATTGAGAGAGAGAGAGAGAGAGAGAGAGAGTGCAAGAGCATGCACATGAACTTGTGGGGAGGAACAAAGGGAGAGGGAGAAAATCTTAAGCAGGCTCCATGCTCCACACAAGCCCAGGCAGGACTCAGTCTCACAACACTGAGATCATGACTTGAACCACCCAGGCATACCTTTGCTGAATTCTTTATAAAGCTTGTGAATATTGGTGCTTCTGAAAACCCATTCAATGTTCTGTAAAGCAATACTAAGGGCAGAATTGAGACTGCAATTTTGGACATGAGACAATAGGTATTTCACTTTTCTTTCTCAACTATCATTAGGTAATTAATTCTATGGGCAGCTATTTCCCTTTGTAAACAAAGAGTCTGTCCTTTGTTCTCCCTGCATTCCAAGGAAGAAAAGACTTCCCTATGGAAAAACTAATTAATTTGTTATATGAATGGTTTCACTTTTTTCTAGTGATATGTACCCAACAAGAAACCTAGAAATGTGCTTTTCTAAGGTCTGGTGAATTGAAGCATGTTACTTCTATCAATACAGTAACATATAACAGCATCAGAGTGCTAGAGATAGGAAATTACCTTGCATTGTAAGCACCTCTGTAGAAAAGACCATTAACCTATGCTCAGGGGGGAAATAATTAACTGATAACCAGGTACCCTTTTAGACAAGATTATAGAAATTGACCTTTTTTAACCAAACTGAGAAAATTCTTAAAGAGAGCTTCATTGTGGCATCATAACTCAGAGCACTGTCCTAGATTCCCAAACTCTCTTTCTCATCATCAACACTTATCTTCTGTGATCCTGGGATATTACATGAATGTTCCAGTAAACACCTTTAATTCAGGTGTATTTTCAATTTAGTGTAGTTCAATGAATATTTGTGTTTATAATTAGCTCATTGCTCACTAATGACAACGTTGCTAATAATTTGGCACTCTAATGAAGGCACAGTTACATCTTGGTATAAATATATATTGATTGATAAGTACGATGTTTTGGGGCAGATCACTTCTGTTTGTCCCTCCTGTTTCTATGACTACTCATAAATTAAATAAAAACATATTTATTGAGAACCAATTATATGATTGTATTGCTGTAGATACTAAGGATTTAAAAAAAAAAGTGAACAGATGCTGACTCACCTCTACCGATGTGTGTATTAAATATTTCCAGTAAATCCAATCCCTTAAAATTGTTCTTTTTTTCTTAAAATTTTTCTAAAACAAATTAACATTATAAATAACTATTTGCTTTTTCAGAGATTTCCGAGTTAATTTATTGCCTTCCCATATTTAAGTAGATCAGTCTGATATTTTGCAGAGGCCAAAGAACTAGAATGTTGAATGAAGAAAGAAACTGAAATTACCAAATAAGAATATACTTACTCTCATGGAAAGTAATCATGGCTTTAGGTGACTGTGTAAGCCTGATGGTTCCAATGATAAAACTGGAAGTGTAAGTGGCATCAAATATATGCACAAATGCCTCTCTCCTGGGCACACACACGGCCAATGTTTTACTACAGATTGTGTTCTCTGGGTTGCCAACAAACTCTCATTGAAGATTCTATTCCACTTCAAGCCTAGGAAAAAAATTCTTATATAGCAAACCTGATAAAAACCTGTGATTTATTTTAAACGATGAGCAATGTAAGGTGAGTTTTAGAAGATTTTGGCAGATGATTTCTGATTTCTCTGGGCAAAGATACACTTTTACACGGTGAAGTTACATGAATGTTTTATTATCTCAGACTGTTGTGAATGTGCAGGGGCTCTCTATATTGATAAAGAAAGGGTCCTCTGTGACCAAAGTTTGAACATGACTAATTCTTCTAAAATGTCTTGCATTTAGGCAAGTGCATCTAATAGAGGAAGCAGTGGGAATCATGTCCTTGGAGAAAATAAGGTGCAATAATTTTAATAGACACATTCTGAGGGCAAAACAGTAATTTTCTGATGGAAAGCTATTTCTGGCTACTCTTTGGCCCATAGATAACAAAATATTAACAAAAGACAGCAAAACTGCTTTCTGTCTATACTTCCAGTGGAAAGAAGGAAATATACTTGAAAATAGTATACATACAATTTCTGAGTCAATAACTATGAATATTTTTCCATGGTAAAAATATAGATTTGTATCTCATTTTTTTTTCTGCATTGTACTCTTTTTATGGACAAGCCATATTGGATAAAGCTTCCCATGTTTAACTATTATAAAATTATATATTTAAAATCTTTTTTTATATAAATGTCATCTATTTCCTTAGTATAAATTATCAGAGGTGGAATTTCTGAGGCAAAGGCCAGTTATATGTTAGAATTTTGAAGTGTATTGCCACACTTTACTTCCAATGTGTAATGTCACATAATATTCACAGAAGTGGCTGGGATCCTCACCACTGCTAGAATTGTGAAGGAATCCCACTTATTCTTCGCCTGATTTCTGAGTCAGTTAGATATATGGATATTAAAATTCCAGTTTTAGGGATACCTGGGTGGCTCAGTGGTTGAGCGTCTGCCTTCAACTCAGGGCGTGATCCCAGGGTCCTGGGATTGAGTCCCACATTGGGCTCCCTGCCGGGACCCTGCTGTGTCTCTGCCTTTCTCTGAGTGTCTCTCATAAATAAATAAATAAAATATTTAAAAAATTAAATTCCAGTTATATTATAGATAGAATTATTGAACACATGGCTTTGAACATCCCAATAAGAATTTCCTGAGTTAGTCATATATATCAGATAGACAGTGCTAGATCCAAATCTACTCCATCAACCAGGGGGGAATCTTTTATTGGTGACTTCAAGCAGTCTGAAATCCAGCTGTAGAAGAGACAACATAAAAGGGGAAAGTGCTAGCTAGCATACCCAGGTCCTTGTTCAAAATCTATCCATCAGATAAGTCTTTTCAACCAGTGGAAGGCTAGATAGGGGAGAGACCAGGAAAATTGCACAAAAGAATTATTTTAAAAATCTTCAAATCTTACAGAAACAAAGCAGGAGAATGACTGCCCATCTTTGTAATGTCACTATTTTACAGATTCACCCAAAAATTATTAGGAAAATACACAGGAAGTAGACTTTATTATTTACTTGTTTGCTTAAAGACCGCACACCCTGAAGTGACACATTAACTGTTCAGCAAAAAAGCTATCCTTTTTTTGATTAAAATTCGAGCAGAACTCAACGAAATCGAGACCAGAACTGTGGAACAGATCAATAGAACCAGGAGTTGGTTCTTTGAAAGAATTAATAAGATAGATAAACCATTAGCCAATCTTATTAAAAAGAAGAGAGAGAAGACTCAATTTAATAAAATCCTGAATGAGAAAGGAGAGATCACTACCAACACCAAGGAAATACAAACGATTTTAAAAACATATTATGAACAGCTATACGCCAATAAATTAGGCAATCTAGAAGAAATGGACGCATTCCTGGAAAGCCACAAACTACCAAAACTGGAACAGGAAGAAATAGAAAACCTGAACAGGCCAATAACCAGGGAGGAAATTGAAGCAGTCATCAAAAACCTCCCAAGACACAAGAGTCCAGGACCAGATGGCTTCCCAGGGGAATTCTATCAAACGTTTAAAGAAGAAATGATACCTATTCTACTAAAGCTGTTTGGAAAGATAAAAAGAGATGGAGTACTTCCAAATTTGTTCTATGAGGCCAGCATCACCTTAATTCCAAAACCAGACAAAGACCCCACCAAAAAGGAGAATTACAGACCAATATCCCTGATGAACATGGGATGCAAAAATTCTCAACAAGATACTAGCCAATAGGATCCAACAACACATTAAAAAAAGTATTCACCATGACCAAGTAGGATTTATCCCCAGGACACAAGGCTGGTTCAACACTCGTAAAACAATCAATGTGATCCATCATATCAGCAAGAGAAAAACCAAGAACCATATGATCCTCTCATTAGATGCAGAGAAAGCATTTGACAAAATACAGCATCCATTCCTGATCAAAACTCTTCAGAGTGTAGGGATAGAGGGAACTTTCCTCGACATCTTAAAAGCCATCTACGAAAAGCCCACAGCAAATATCATTCTCAATGGGGGAGCACTGGGAGCCTTTCCCCTAAGGTCAGGAACAAGACAGGGATGTCCACCCTCACCACTGCTATTCAACATAGTATTGGAAGTCCTAGCCTCAGCAATCAGACAACAAAAAGACATTAAAGGCATTCAAATTGGCAAAGAGAAGTCAAACTCTCCCTCTTTGCCGATGACATGATACTCTACATAGAAAACACAAAACCCTCCACCCTAAGATTGCTAGAATTCATACAGCAATTTGGAAGCATGGCAGGATACAAAATCAATGCCCAGAAATCAATGGCAATTCTATACACTAACAATGAGACTGAAGAAAGAGAAATTAAGGAGTCAATCCCATTTACAATTGCACCCAAAAGCATAAGATACCTAGGAATAAACCTAACCAAAGAGGTAAAGGACCTATACCCTAAAAACTATAGAACACTTCTGAAAAAAATTGAGGAAGACACAAAGAGATGGAAAAATATTCCATGCTCATGGATTGGCAGCATTAATATTGTGAAAATGCCAATGTTACCCAGGGAAAATTACACGTTTAATGCAATCCCTATCAAAATACCATGGACTTTCTTCAGAGAGTTAGAACAAATTATTTTAAGATTTGTGTGGAATCAGAAAAGACCCCGAATAGGCAGGGGAATTTTAAAAAAGAAAACCATATCTGGGGGCATCACAATGCCAGATTTCAGGTTGTACTACAAAGCTGTGGTCATCCAGACAGTGTGGTACTGGCACAAAAACAAACACATAGATCAATGGAACAGAATAGAGAACCCAGAAGTAGACCCTGAACTTTATGGTCAACTAATATTCGATAAAGGAGGAAAGACTATCCGTTGGAAGAAAGACAGTCTCTTCAATAAATGGTGTTCGGAAAATTGGACATCCACACGCAGAAGAATGAAACTGGACCACTCTCTTGCACCATATGCAGAGATAAACTCAAAATGGATGAAAGATCTAAATGTGAGACAAGATTCCATCAAAATCCTAGAGGAGAACACAGGCAACACCCTTTTTGAACTCGGCTACAGTAACTTCTTGCAAGATACATCCACGAAGGCAAAAGAAACAAAAGCAAAAATGAACTATTGGGACTTCATCAAGATAAGAAGCTTTTGCACAGCAAAGGATACAGTCAACAAAACTCAAAGACAACCTACAGAATGGGAGAAGATATTTGCAAATGACATATCAGATAAAGGGCTAGTTTCCAAAATCTCTAAAGAACTTATTAAACTCTTCTTTTTGAAAATTATTAACAAGGGAATGTACCTCCACATGGAGAGAAGTATGAAGAGTAGGGAGTATATATTTCTTCCTAATATTCACATATTCACAATATTTCCTAGATTTTCTCTTAACTAATTGGCTTAATATTAAGCTATGGTAGCAAAGCATGTGCTTATACCCCTTAAGAGAGAAATCAGTTCTCTTTAAGGCAGAACAATCTACCTTCCCAGTTTCACTTTCCCAATGCCAATTCCTTTGAATATCTTTCCGGGACTGTGTTGGACATTTCAGAATTTACTCCGAATCAGAGAACTGGATAACTAAGTGAGCAAGGCCATTCTACGTATAACTGAAAATGTACCTACTAATATTTTCCCACTGTCAAGTACTTAGATGTGTTATCTAACACAGGCAAATATCTAATGACATTATAGATATGTTAACAATTCTTATATAGATACAGAGTTTTTAGAGAATAGTCCTAGAAAATTTATTCATGAAATAAAGTGCTCTAGACCCCTCAAGTTTTGTTTATTCTTTTTTAAACAGTTTTATTGTAGTATAACTGATATATAAAAACTGCATATATTTAATGTATACAAGTTGGTGAATTTGTACCTATGCACATATCTGTGATACCATCACCACAATCAAGATAATTTCCATATCCATCTCCTTTGTTTTAAGTACAGGATACTTGATGTTTGGATGGAATTCAGATTTTTTTTTTCAAAACTAAAGGCTGAGCTGTAATCCTCTAACTTAGATTAATTCCTTCAGGGATTTAAAAGATGTAAGAGTCTAATTTGCCAATTTTCAGAGATTCCAAAGCGTTAAGGAAGCCAATGAATTTATTATGTCACTTTTTATTCCTTACGCTGGCATATAGGAAATTACTAAAACAACCTCAATTTTTTTGTAGCAGTTATCCCAGGATGTGAATTTTTCCCGAAATATTTGTTGTTTTTAAAATTCTCCATATATTTTAATCCTGCAAGATATTTTTATTATTGTTTTTATACAATGTGTATTTAACTTTCCACCTTATTTTCTTTCTTATTATGTACTTAATGAAGTACTCATGACATTCTCAAGGATACACATCATTATTTTTCTTAGTTATAAAGAGCACTTTATTATTTTTCTTTTAGTGTAGGTATACTGATGATGAATTCACTTAGTGTTTGTTTTTCTGGAAAATTTCCTTTCTTTCTTTTTTTGTGGAAAATTTTCTATTCCATTTCTTTTTTAAAAAAAGATTTTATTTATTTATTTACGAGAGGGAGAAGCAGGCTCCATGCAGGGAGCCGATGTGGGACTTGATCCCAGGACCCCAGGATCACAACCTGAGCCTACCACTGAGCCACTCAAGTGCCCCTCGTTGTTTCATCTTTAATATTTTACTGATGTATAACAAATTTACAAGAAATGTACACAAATAAATTTTACTGGTTAATTAATCTTTACAAAGATATACAACCCTATAACCACCACCCAGATAAATATATAGAATATTACCAACAATCAAAACAAGTCTCTATCTGTCAGTCAAGATTCAACCAAAGTAGCTATTGTCCTAACTTTATGTGTATAATTTTTGGCAATATAAGTTTTTATTTTTCTTAGATATATAACTAGGAGAGCAATTACTAAGACATGATAATTATGTTTATATAAAAGTGCCAGAATATTTTCTTAAGTGGTTATATACCATTTCACATGTCTGTCACCAATATATGATACATCCAGTTGCTCTCCATCCTTGTCATGATTTATGTTGTCAGCTTACATTTTAATTGTAGCCATTCTAGTGAGCGTGTGACTCATTTGTAATTTGAATTTCCTCATAACTAATGATATTGAGCTTCTTTACATTTGCCTATTGGCTATTCATGTATCTTCCTTTATGAAGCATTCAATAAATTTTCTTGACCATTTTTAGTTATCATTGTTCACTAGTATATTGATATGGATATTTGCATCTATGATCATGAGAGATATTGGTAATTTCTTTGCCTGGTGTTAGTATCAGATTTATGCTGATTTCACAAAATGAGTGAGAAAGTGTTCTCTCCTCACATGCTTTGAAGGATTGGATTATTTGTCCTTTTGATAGTATTCACCAGTAAGGCAACATAAATTTGGAATTTTCTTTGTGAAAAGACAGGTATTCAATTTTCATAGCAGAAAGAAAAGTATGCAGATTTTCTACTTTGTGTCAGGTCTATAATTTACATCTTCGACATAACTTTTCCATTTCATCTAAGTTGTCAAATATATTGATTTAACCTTGTTTGCAACCGTCGTGTGTTAAGATGTTAATATTCAGAGGATCTGTATTGCTGTTCTATCTTACCTTCTTTTTAAAAAAAAAAAAAAGATTTTATTTATTTATTCAAGAGACACACAGAGAGAGGCAGAGACACAGGCAGAGGGAGAAGCAGGCTCCATGCAGGGAGCCCAATGCGGGACTCAATCCCCGAACTCCAGGATCACAACCTGAACAGAAGGCAGACGCTCAGCCCCTGAATCACCCACGCGTCCCTCTCTCACATTCTTTATATTGGTGTTTCTACCTGGGTTCTATCAGGAGACAGAAACCACACAGTGATTTAAACAGGGGGAGTTTAATATCAAGGATTATTAACCTATGCTAGGTTAGTAACCATAAGATATGAGAATGCTACAAGATACCCTAAGACCCAAGGAGAATTTAACAAGGAAGTATGATTTTGAAGGGGGATTGAATCTCCAGGCCAGGTTCGAACCTCCTTGCAGAAGCTGTAGTTGCATTATACCTGGTGGCAAAGAAGTTTACAGGTTTTCCTGGGCCTAAACTCTTTTACAGTTCTGTGCAAGGCAAAAAGAACACCCCAGGGCACTGACTAGTCTTAGCCAGTGGGTGCCTATGAAGGTATGCAGAGGCCATACGGCTATTACTGTGGGTGGGAGGCCTTCACATCAGGAAGAATAGAAATAGTGATTACCAGCCAGGCTCTAGCTGCAAGGCTGCTGAAGGGCTATGTGTAACTGGCGAGGGGCTAGGGTATATGTCCTCACTCTCATCAAAATTTTTTAATAATTACCTCTATCACTTGGTTCAAGGTTCATCTTCTATATTATTTTTTAAATATTTTATTCATTCATGATATATATATATATATATATATATATATATATATAGAGAGAGAGAGAGAGAGAGAGAGAGAGAAAGAGAGAGAGAGAGGCAGAGACAGAAGCAGAGGGAGAAGCAGGCCCCACGCAGGGAGCCCGACATGGGACCCGATCCAAGGATCCCAGGACCAAGCCCTGAGTCGAAGGCAGGTGCTAAACAATTGAGCCACCCAGGGATCCCCTTATCTTCTATATTAAAAACTAAAGTTTCCCCCAAGAAGCACTGGGAGCCTTTCCCCTAAGATCAGGAACAAGACAGGAATGTCCACTCTCACCACTCCTTTCAGCATAGTACTACAAGTCCTAGCCTCAGCAATCAGGCAACAAAAAGAAATAAAAGGCATTCAAATTGGCAAAGAAGAAGTCAAAGTCTCCCTCTTCACCGATGACATGATACTCTATGTAGAAAACCCAAATGACTCCGCCCCAAGATTGCTAGAACTCATACAGCAATTTGGCAGTGTGGCAGGATACAAAATCAATGCCCAGGAGTCAGTGGCATTTCTATACACTAACAATGAGACTGAAAGAAGAGAAATTAAGAAGTCAAACCCATTTACAATTGCACCCAAAAGCATAAGATACCTAGGAATAAACCTAACCAATGAGGTAAAGGATCTATACCCTAAAAACTATAGAACACTTCTGAAAGAAATTGAGGAGGACACAAAGAGATGGAAAAATATTCCATGCTCATGGATTGGAAGAATTAATATTGTGAAAATGTCCATGCTACCCAGGGCAATTTACATTTTTAAATAATAAATTTATTTATTGATTTATTTTTTATTGGTGTTGAATTTGCCAACATACAGAATAACACCCAGTGCTCATGCCATCAAGTGCCCCCCTCACTGCCTGTCACCCATTCACCCCCAACCCCCGCCCTCCTCCCCTTCCACCACCCCTAGTTCGTTTCCCAGAGTTAGGAGTCTTTATGTTCTGTCTCCCTTTCTGTGTTGCGTGCGCTGCAGCAAAACCATCAGGGTCTTGAGGATAAGGGGATGAGGAAAATAAAAGAAAAGTAAAGAGATGGGGACAGGAGGGACACAGTGGATGATGTGCAAGCAGTGCCAGCTTTATTCAAGGTTTTATAACATTTTATAGCATGAGCCAAACAAAGCCAAGAAGGTGTTTATTTTTAGCAGGTTTGTGAAACCCTCCAAAGTTCCCCTTTCTCAGCATGCAAGACAGACTCCCAGGTGCCAGAAGACCATGGTAAATAGATAAGCTTGTTGCTCCAGATGTGCATACTTCAAAGGAATATTAGGTACAGTAAACAGACCAGGAAGGACAGACAGACCCTTATTTACATTTATGACCAGGTCAGAATAAGTTGGATCTATTGTGTTATGTGTGCGACCACGTAAAAGCGAGCCCTGAGAACCATTGCTCAAGCCTTTTCTCAAGCGTCTACCAACTATTCATCCTCTAGGCTCCCGAGACTTTTGAGTGAATGAGGGACACAAGTCCGGGGCTGGTTTGGTTCAGTTACTCCAGCTAGTTTGTGGTCGCCCACATTTCTGATATTTCCTACCCATTTCTTCTCCCGTCCCTTCTATTCCCTTTCACTATTATTTATATTCCCCAAATGAATGAGAACATATAATGTTTGGAGGACAATTTACATGTTTAATGCAATCCCTAACAAAATACCATGGGCTTTCTTCAGAGAGTTGGAACAAATTATTTTAATTTGGAATTAAAATTAATAATTTAATGGAATCGGGAAAGATCCCGAATAGCCAGGGGAATTTTAAAAAAGAAAATCATAGCTGGGGGCATCACAATGCCAAATTTCAGGTTGTACTACAAAGCTGTGGTCTGCAAGACAGTGTGGTACTGGCACAAAAACAGACACATAGATCAATGGAACAGAATAGAATCCAGAAGTGGACCCTGAACTTTATTTATGGTCAACTAATATTCGACAAATGAGGAAAGACTATCCACTGGAATAAAGACTGTCTCTTCAATAAATAGTATTCGGAAAATTGGACATCCACACGCAGAAGAATGAAACTAGACCACTCTCTTGCACCATGTGCAGAGATAAACTCAAAATGGATGAAAGATCTAAATGTGAGACAAGATTCCATCAAAATCCTAGAGGAGAACACAGGCAACACCCTTTTTGAACTTGGCCACAGTAACTTCTTGCAAGATTCATCCATGAAGGCAAGAGAAACAAAAGCAAAAATGAACTATTGGGACTTCATCAAGATAAGAAGCTTTTGCACAGCAAAGGATACCGTCAACAAAACTCAAAGACAACCTACAGAATGGGAGAAGATATTCTCAAATGACGTATCAGATAAAGGGCTAGTATCCAAGATCTATAAAGAACTTATTAAACTCAACAGCAAAGAAACAAACAATCCAATCATGATATGGGCAAAAGACATGAAGAGAAATCTCACAGAGGAGGACATAGACATAGCCAACATGCACATGAGAAAATGCTCTGCATCACTTGCCATCAGGGAAATACAAATCAAAACCACAATGAGATCCCACCTCACACCAGTGAGAATGGGGAAAATTAACAAGGCAGGAAACCACAAATGTTGGAGAGGATGTGGAGAAAGGGGAACCCTCCTTTACTGTTGATGGAAATGGGAACTGGTGCAGCCACTCTGGAAAACTGTGTGGAGGTTCCTCAGAGTTAAAAATAGACCTGCCCTATGACCCAGCCATTGCACTGCTGGGGATTTACCCCAAAGATACAGATGCAATGAAACGCGGGGACGGGAAGATTTGAAGGTCTGATTTTTTTCTAGCCATGGAGATAAGGTGCCCTGTAATTTTTAAACTATCAATGACTTTGATTATATTTGCTAAATATGCTATGGGGGCATAAGAATCAAGGGAAAAAAAACAAGAGGGTCCTTTGTGATTGTTGTATAAAAGCCAGTAATGAATTGTCTAATGAACTTTGACACACAAAAAAATATGTGTAGTAGTGGGACCATTTCCTTAGAGACACAGAGGTATAACCATAGCATTAAATGTATAAACACAACAATGATATCACAACAAAGCAAATGCTTGGCTTCTTTTCTAAGGCAATTGGATGTAAGAATTAAGTTTTATTTGATATAATTATAGATTCACATGTACATGTAATAAATAACAGAAAGAACTCATGCATACTTTACCCAGTTTCTTGCAGTGGTCACATCTTATAAGACACAATCTCACACCCAGGACTTTGGTAACCACACAATACAAGTACAGAAAAATTTCATGATCACAATATCCCCTCATTTGCTCTTTTTTTTTTTTTATTTGTAGCCAGGCAAGCCTCCATTTCCCTTAGTCTTTCCATCACTAGAATTCACTAATTTGTTCTCCATTTTCTAATTTTGGCATAAACAAATCAATAGTGCACATGACTGTTGGGATTGACTTTTTGACGTGGCATAATTCTCTGGAGATTTATCCAAGGTGTTATCTATGTCAATAGCTTGTTTCTTTACACTGCTAAATATTCTTCAATTGTATGGATGTGTAATAATGTGATCAACGCTTACTTTTTAAGTGACATCTGAGTTGTTGCAAATTTTTGGCTATTATAAGGTCATCATGAATATTTATGTGCAGGTTTTATCTGGGTTAAAAGACTAGGCAGTATGGTATATGTATGTGTATAATTTAAAAGTACATTTATATATATTTCCATATATAAATATTTATCCCGGATATATAAGTACTGATGATATGTAATTTATATGCTCTAAACTCACCCACTTAAAGTATGCAGTTCAATGGTTTTAAACTGTATACATAGTTGTATATTCGTCAGTACAGTAAACTTCAATGTGAGAGAATAAAACTATATAGGAGTAATGTTTCTGTCTCACTAGATTTAAGTATTATTCTGACATAGACGATGATGTTAGAATGTGTATGGTAAGCCCTACAGATAACAATAGAAAAATACATCAAAAATATTGTGGAAGCATCATTAAAAGAATTAAAATGATAAAACTGGAAATATTCACTTAATGCAAAAGGAGGCATTGAAGTAGGAATAGAAGAGGAAGGAGTACAATAGACATCTAGAGAGCAAAAAGTAAAGTGGGAGAGGTACATCCATCTATATCAATAATAACATTACATGTAAATGGATCCAACTATCCAATTGAAAAGCTGAGATTTTCAATCTGGAATAATGAGAAAAAAGTAACCACAGTATACTGTCTATAGAAGATACATACAGATTCAAAAATATAAGCATATTGAAAGTAAAACATTGGAAAACAAATTTAAAGCATCCAACTACTTAACAACAGAGTCCCAAAATACATAAAGCAAAACTGACTAATGAAGAATAGACAGTTGAGCAGCAATAATCGGAGACTTAATTTTCAAAAATGGATAGAACAACTAGGCTCAAATTCAACAAGGATTTAAAAAAAGACTTCTAAAGCAATCAGACCTAATACTCAAATCTACAACACTCAAGTATAAAACAACAGAATAAAAATTCTTGGCATTGGTGATTTCCTTTTTTTTTTTTGTATCTTTTTTATTGGGGTTCAATTTGCCAACATATAGTATAACACCCAGTGCTCATCTCATCAAGTGCCCCCACCAGTGCCTGCCACCCAGTCACCCCATCCCCCCGCCCACCTCCCTTTCCACCACCCCTTGTTCGTTTCCCAGAGTTAGGAGTCTCTCATGTTCCGTCTCCCTCTCTGATATTTCCCACTCATTTTCTCTCCTTTCCCCTTTAATCCCTTTCACTATTTTTTATATTCCCCATATGAATGAAATCATGTAGTGTTTGTCCTTCTCCGACTGACTTACTTCATTCAGCATAATATCCTCCAGTTCCATCCACGTTGAAGCAAATGGTGACATCCTTTATTGAAATACTGTTTCTATACTTTTAGTTTTTTGCTGTTGTATATTCTCTTCTGCATTTCTTTGATTTAATTTGTACTTTTTCTTACTTCTTGAAATGGATACTTAGATAATTGATTTTACTGTTTCTTCTTCTTAAAATATAAATACTTACACTATATATTTCTTTCCAAGCACACCTTTATCTGTATCACACAGGCTTTAGCACATAATATTTTCATATCATAGAGTACAAATATTTTCTAATATTCATTTTGAGCTCCTTTTTTATACAAATGCTTTTCATGTGTATACTATTTAATTTCTGAATACATGTGAGATGTTCCACATATCTTCATATTGATCGCTTACTCAAAACTTCAATTTCATAAACATTTTTTCTCTTGAAAGTAGTGTTCAGCTTTCAGGACTTTTTTGTACAATATTTCATACTGATGATTAGGTCTGGTTTGTTACATGAGTTGTTTAGATTTCTATATTATATTGATGCTTTGGTCAGTTTGAGCTATGCAATGCTGAGATAATGTGTAAAAATCACCCACTATGATTATGGATTTTTCCATTTTTCCTTTTTGTTCTATATGGTTCTTATATTCTCAGGTTATATAATAAAGTATATAAAATTTAGAAAATTTTATATATTCTCAATGAATACAAACTTATTTTTATCAATTTTATTTTTATCAGATTAATTTCCAAACCAGAGAAAAAGAATTTACCTGCAGCCAATGCAAATTTTGTGTTAAATAGATCTAATCGTTCCCCACTACTCAGAAATCAAAAGTTCCAAAATGCCTACCTGTTAAAAACAAAAAGACAAAAACAAACCATGTGGAATAAATGTAATCAGTCAATTCATTTTTTTTCTATCTGAATCTTTATAACGAAGTTTCCAAGTAGTCTTTATAAAGAAATTTGTTGGTTACTCCTCTTTTACTGTTCATACCATAAAGCAGCTACTTTAAACCAATAAATAGAAGGCCAGTGTATATAACAGATATGTGCTATTATCTATTTTCGGTTGTAAAGTATAAAATTATAAATGTTAATATTTTATCAAAGAGAGAAAATAAAATGTCAGCTTTAAATAATCTTAATTTGGGAAGCCTGGATGGCTCTGCCGTTGAGCATCTGCCTTTGGCTCAGGTCCCGATCTCGGGATCCGGGATAAAGTCCCACATCCAGCTCCCTGCATGGAGCCTGCTTCTCCCTCTCCCTCTGTCTGCTTCTCTCTCTGTGTCTCACAGGAATGAATAAATAAAATCTTTAAAAAAAGAAATAATCAATTTTCTGACTTTAATGTATATAATATTGAATTTTTATTTTAATTTTGAAAGGGAAAGTTCCAATATCTACTTTAAATACCTAGGATGAAAAAACTTTTTTTTTTCTTTTTACATGGGACGAGATGCAACATAAGGATTAGTAAATGCACTCTCTTTAAAAAAACATCAAATTGTGGAAGGAGCCTCGGTGTCCATTGAAAGATGAATGGATAAAGAAGATGTGGTTTGTGTATACAATGGAATATTCCTCAGCCATTAGAAATGACAAATACCCACCATTTGCTTCAACATGGATGGAACTGGAGGGTATTATGCTGAGTGAAGTAAGTCAATCGGAGAAGGACAAACATTATATGTTCTCATTCATTTGGGGAATATAAATAATAGTGAAAGGGAATATAAAGGAAGGGAGAAGAAGTGTGTGGGAAATATCAGAAAGGGAGACAGAACATAAAGACTCCTAACTCTGGGAAAGGAACTAGGGGTGGTGGAAGGGAAGGAGGGCAGGGGGTGGGGGTGAATGGGTGACGGGCACTGAGGGGGGCACTTGACAGGATGAGCACTGGGTGTTATTCTGTATGTTGGCAAATTGAACACCAATAAAAAATTAATTTATTATAAAAAATAAAAAATAAGCAAAAAATCAAATAAGGATAAAAAGACCAGCAAATTTTCCAGTAGTATTTTCCAGTAGTATTTTCCAGTAGTATTTTCCAGTAGTATTCAGTGTGCTCTTATTTGTGTAAGATAAATGCAATTTTTTTGATTGTGTCATTGAAAGCTCGTTTCACTTGCTTGTTCCTCAAAGTATAAATGAAAGGGTTCAACAAAGGAGCAACAGATGTAGTGAGCACGGATACCCCTTTATTGATATCCACCTCTTCTTTGGCCGAAGGCTTGATATAGATGAAAATACAGCTGCCGTATGTAATGGAAACAACAAGCATGTGTGAAGAACAGGTGGAGAAAGCTTTTTTTCTTTGAGAAGCAGAAGAAAATCTTAGAATTGTCCTGATGATATATATATAGGAAAGAATGACACCTATCAGTGTAATAATGAATGTCAGTACTGCACAGATTATAACCACCTGTTCTATAACCCATGTATCCGAGCATGAAATCTTAAAAAGAGGAGATGCATCACAGCCAAAATGATCAATGGCATTGGAGTCACAGAATTCCAGCTGGAGGCCCATACCAAGGGGTGTGATGATGATCAGCAGCCCAGAAATCCAGCAACAGAGGACAAGGATGGTACAGACTTTGTTATTCATGATGGTCATGTAATGAAGGGGTTTGCAGATGGCCACATAGCGGTCATAGGACATGGCTGCCAGGAGAAAAAATTCTGTGACCCCAAAAAGCCCAATAAAAAATATTTGGCAAGCGCAAGCATTATACGTAATAGTGTTGTCTCCAGTTGTTATACTGTACAAGAATCTGGGAATGCATACTGTTGTGAATGAGATTTCTAAGATGGAGAAATTGCGGAGAAAAAAATACATAGGTGTTTTAAGATGAGAATCCATAAATGTAAGAATGATAATGGTCAAATTTCCAGTAATGCTCAGCACGTAGCTGAGAAATAAGAAGATAAAAAGAAGAACTTGCAGCTGTGGGTCCTCTGTAAGTCCCAACAAGATGAATGTTGTTATTGCTGTGTGATTTCTCATTGTTACCTATGATGTCTTAGGCAATCTACATGAAAAAAAAGTCAAAGAGAAAGTATTTAAACAGAAGAAAGGAAACAATAAGGCAAAAATCAATGAAACAGAACACAATAAAGCAAGAGAGAAGATCAAAGGAATTGAAAGCTGATTCTTAGAAAAGATAAATAACACTGATAAAACTGCTGTGAGACTGACCTGAAGAAAAGATAAGCTTTGTCAGGAATGAGCGCGATAACATCATTAGAGATTATACAGATATTAAGAAGATAAAAATGAAATATTTTGAAAATGTCTGCAGAGTAGATGTGGCAACTTAAATGGAATGCACTAATTCTTTGAAGGATACAATATACCAAAGATAATTCAAGTTGAAATATCTAATATATATAGTCCTATATCTATTAAAGTAAACAAATATGTAGTAAGACATCCCATAAAGAGAACTCCAGGCGCAGACGGCTTAATTGTAGGTTTCTACTAAACAGTCAAGACAAACAAAGGCACCAGTTCTATACAAATCCTTTCATAAAATTGATGAAACCAAAAATTATAGCATTATCTGATGGAGCTACTCACGTCTGTAAACTTAATATAAATGATAACCACAATAAAAAAGGGAAGAGTGATGGGTCTTATATAGTAATACATTTTCTGCATTCTACCTCCAGTAGTAAAATATTGATTATAACTGGTCTGTGAAATGTTTCTTGGGTACATCATGTCACACACAAACTTTTAAGAAATGGTATAGTCAAACGTACGTTATATAAATTAAAATGAAACACTGGGGCTATTAATTTTGAGGCAGAAAATGAGAAACAAAAGAAAGAACCATGAGAACAAACAAAATGATTAACAGATGTTCAAACATAAATAATTACATTGTATAAATGACCAAAACATACCACACTGATTAAAAGACAGGGATTATAAGAATGTGTTTTTAAGAAACCTCCCACCTAGATGCAGTATTTAAACACTTCACTTCAAATATAATGACATAGATAAGTCAAACAATTAAAAAATGACTACCATGTGAACCACAATAAAGGGAATGTTGGAGTAAATATGCTAATATTACCATCAAAGAAAGTTAACAAACATACAAAAGAAAATTACATACCATTAAATTATCCAATTCACCGATAACAACTAAAGATCTTAATTATTTATGTATTTAACAGTACACCAAAATATAAGAAGAATAAACTGGCATAAATAAAAGAAGAAATAATAGGTAAATTGTGAATCATAGCTGGAGATTTACTAATCGATGGAACTAGTTGACTGAAAATCCACAAAAGTATAGAAAAACTATATGTCAATTATATATAATTGATGTTTATAGAACACTCTGCCTAATAATGGCAGAATGCATATTATTTTCTTTTATAAATTTATTTTTTATCAGTGTTCAATTTGCCAAGATATAGAATAAAACCCAGTGCTCATCCCATCAAGAGAATGCACATTATTTGAAGTGTACATGTAAGACTGCAAAATCGGTATCCCAACAAGAGAGGTAAAATAAAACAAATATTAATGAGTTTAAACAAACTGGAATCATATAGAAGATATTCTCTGACCACAAAGAAATCAAACTAACAATCAATAACCAAAGAAAAATGGAAAGAAAATATTTACAAATTAAACAGGTTACTTCTAAATACTTTATGAGTCAACCACTAAGACTCAAAGGAAATAAAATAACATATTGAAATAAATGAAAAATATGTGGAATGAAGGTAAACCTAGGAACGAGTGGAAAATTTATAATGTTAAATGTTTATATTACAAAAGAAAAAGTTTCAAACCAAATATTAAATCCTTGACAACAATAACAAAAAGCTGAAAAAAAGAGTGAAAAAACTACCCAAAGAATGAGACGGAAGCAAAGATAGAGATAAGACTAGAAGTCAACAAAATTAGAAACAAAAATACAATAGAGAAAATTAATCTAACCAAAAGCTGTTTTGTTTTGTTTTTAAAGATTTTATTTCTTTATTCATGAAAGACACGGGCAGAGCCATAGGCAGAGGGAGAAATAGGCTTCCCACAGGGAACTGCTTGATACTGGATGTCCAAGATCATCCCCTGAGACCAAGGCTGATGCTCAACTGCTGAGCCACCCAGGCCCCCCTAAAAGCTGGTTCTTTAGAGATTAATAATATTGATGAACTTCTAACCAGACTGACAAGCAAAACAACAAAATAACACAGTGAGAGGAGGAAAACACACTTCACTTTTCATTTTAGAAAAATCAGAAATGAAACCTATCATCCCAGATCTCAGATATTAAAAGGATATTAGAGGATACTGCAAACCATTAACAAAAATATTTTAGAGAGCTTAAATGAAACAGATGAATATTTCAAAGTCCGCAAACTACAAAAACACATCCAAAATGAAATACATAACCTGAAACAATCCTACAACTAGTAAAGAAATAGAATTTGTAGTTAAAGACATTCTAAAGTAAAACTTCTAGGACTAGAGATTTAAACATGGGATATTATGAATTTTATCTAATGTCGTTGAGAAAATAAGAGTAGGGAATGTATCCAACCTTATTTTTTGAGGATTTAAGAAACACCTGTAAGATTTAGATAGAATGCAAGGGCCGAAATGCAAGGGATTTAAGAAACACCTGTAAGATTTAGATAGAATGCAAGGGCCGAGATCACATCTGAAGAACATAAAGAATGATGGGGGTTTTCACTCTTGGATATTAAGACTTATTTTTAAGAAAACATCATTAAGAGTATATTGCAAAACAAATCAATATTAAATTTCCTCATAAAACAGATGATATTAAGCACCCTCTCCCTCTCCTTTATAAGGTGAGTGTAACCATGATATCAAAACCAAGGATACTATAAAAAAAGAAAAACTATTGAACTATATCTTCTATAAACCTAGATAGAAAATTTCAAAGAAACAATAGCCAATCAAACTCATTATGCTCAATAGCAATATAAGCATAACACATCAGGAGAAGGCAACATTTACCCCAGGAATTCAATGTTGGTTCAATATTTGAAATCAACTTATTCTCCACAATAACAGAAAAAGGGAGAATCCATGTTTCTTCTGAATAGTTTCAGGAAAAAATATTTGCCAAAATTCAACACTTCTTTATGCTTAAAAATTTTTCTCAGTAAAGTAGAAGCAGAGAAAACTGTCTCCATGTGATAAAGGATACTTAGTTATATATATAAAAAAAAAACAACCCAAAACTTCTGCTAATATCAAATATGAGGGGGAAAGCCTGAAAGCTTTCCTCTAAAATTATGAACTATGCAAAGATGGCTACTTATAGTTCATGTTTAACCATGTGCTGGAATTCCTAGCCAGTAAAATAAGGTGAGAAAAAATAATGACATTTTGATTAGCAATATAGGAGTTTAATCATCTTCCTTTGATAGCAGGATTGGGGGGATAAGGAATCCTAAATGATCTACAAGATAATCTTTGAATAAATAAGTGAGTTTAACAAAAGCATGAGATAGAGCGTTGATATATATAAAAAATTCTATTTGTGTATAACAATGAGCATTTGAACTTGAAAAATTTTTAAAAATTACAAAAAATTACAGCTTCATTTAAACATTAAATACTTGTGCATAAATTGAACAAATAATACTATAGTATAGCAATACAATGGAAAGTTTAAAAACTGACATGGAGATATGTTTAAACACATAGCTTATTGGGATAGAGCAATGTGTACTGAAATAGAATAATATCAGGCAAATTGAAGGGAAAAATAATGTCTTATCACAAATGGTGCTGCTTCAATAATACATACATATGGATAAAAATGAACACAAATGAAAAATAAAATAGAGCATAGACCTAATAAAAACCTGCTTTTCAAAAATACTGTTAAAAAGTGAAAAGGAGGGCAGCCCTGGTGGCTCAGCGGTTTAGCGCTGCCTTCAGTCCAAGGCCTGATCCTGGAGACCTGGGATCGAGTCCCACGTCTGGCTCCCTGCGTGGAGCTTGCTTCTCCCTCTGCCTATGTCTCTGCCTCTCTGTGTCTCTCATGAATAAATAAATGAAATCTTTTTTAAAAAAAGTGAAAAGGAGGTGCCAGTCTGGCTCAGTCAGAAGAACTATGAGACACTTGATTTTAGGGTTGAGTTCAAGTCCACACGGAGTGTAGAGATTACACAAATAAATAAACTTAAAAAAGAGCTGTTTAAAAAAATGAAAAGAAAGGCCCAATACTAGGAGAAGATATTTACAAAACATGTATTTACAAAGGTCATGTATTTAGTGTACAGATATATGTCTACACAGAGTATATATGCACATATATATTTGGGACATATTTCATTATATATATATGAAATACATCTTACTTAACCTATGCTATGTATATAATATGATGGATACAAAGGAACATGTATGTGTGAGTGTACACATGTACTCAAATACACAGTTTACCAATAAAAAGAAAACAGCCCAATGAAACTGGTAAAAGATTTGAACATATACTGCACATAGGAAGAGGCATGAATATCAAATGTGCACATGAAAAGAAGCTCAACATCATTAGTGATTAAGGAAATAAAACTTAAATGATAATAAGACATTACTAAACATTTGTTCCAATAATAAAAATGAAATGTATTAACAATAGCAAGGGTGGGAAAAACAGGAAGCAGTTGAAATTTTCTTATCACTGGTGGAAATAGAAAGTAGTAAAACCAGTGTGGAATATAGTTCTGCAATTTCTTAAAAACTTAAAAGTGTATCTATTATGTAACATGACAAATCCATCCCTAAGAATTTACCTAAGAGGAAAAAAAATGTCCTTAGAAAGACTTGATAATTGCAATTTTATTCATAATAATCAAAAGAGGAATGTAATATAAGTAATCATTGAGAAGTACTTTATCTTTTAAAGATTTTATTTATTCATGAGAGACACAGGCAGGGGGAGAAGCAGGCTCCATGCAGGGTACCTGATGCAGGACTCAATCCCAGGACCCTAGGATCACGCCCTGGACCAAAGGCAGGAGCTAAACCACTGAGCCACCCAGGGATCCCTGTGAGAAGTAATTCAAAAAGTGGTATATATAAATATACATGGAGGGCTACATAGCAGGAAAAGAATAAAGAATTCATGTGTGTGATAATGTGGATAAATCTCAAAGTCGTATGCCAGAGGAAAAAATATATATGTATTAAAGGGAAAATACTATAAGATTTAGTTTAATTAGAAAAGACAAACCAAATCTATTATGAAGGATTAACTGGGAAAGAACACAGTCAAACATTTAGAAGTGATAGAAATTTATATATCTTGATCACATTAGTAGTTGTAAAGATGTTGTACATTTGTCAAGACTTGGTGGAATGCTACACTTAAGTACATTTTTAAAAAGTAAGTGCATTTTATTGTGTGTCAGTTATACTTTAATAAGAATGATTTTTAAAGTAGGCTGCATGCCCAGCATGGAGACCCAACATGGGGCTTGATCTCACCACCCTGAGATCAAGATCTGAGCTGAGATCAAGAGTCAGATGCTTAACTGACTGAGCCACCCAAGTGCCTTAAAAATGATTTAAATAAGACAAATCATGGAGTGTGAGAAGATATTTGCAATAATTGTCAAGGGCTATAGTCAAAATTTATAAAATTTGCTACAACTCAATAAGAAAAGAAAAATCTAATCTAATAACAATTAGGCTAATTTCTTCACTAAAGAGCATATCTAAAGGCCAGTGAACATATGAAATGTGAACTTTCTAGTTTTTAGGGAAAAGAAAATTAAATTCACAAGTACTGCACAATCATGAGAATAATGGATATTAAATAGATGGGCCATATCAAGTTTCTTGAATATTAGGGTGTACATTCCTATAAACACTATGAAAACTTTTTGAATATATTTTTTAAACAGATGTCCAGATATATATGATGCAGGAAATTATAATCCTAGGTCTTTACCCAATCAAAATGTGTACATATGTACACAGAATGCATGTTTAAGAAAGTTTAGCCTCATCATTCCCAATAACCCAATAACCAAAATGCCCATCAGTGATAGAATCAGTTTTTAAATCGTGATATATTCATAAAATGGAAGCACATAACAATGAAGATAAAAATAATATTGTTACATTCAATAGTATAAAAAGTTCTCCCAAACATAATTTTGAGTGAAGAAGCAAGACAGAAAAGAATGTGTAGAATACAATTTCATTTACACAAATTTCAAAGTTAAGCAAAACTGATCGAGTTAGAAATCAGGATAGTGTCTCTCTCTTCAGGGAGGATTATGTGGGTACAGGCCTGGTCTAAGTAGAGAAATGGCTTATATGACACAGTTCATGTTCCTTCTATATATAGACCTGTGTCCTTAAAGTTTATTCATTTTTCTATAATAAACTGTTGCAAAATTTAACAATTTAAAAAAGCATGGTGAACCCTAATCCCATTTCATCTGACACTTTATAGTATTCAATAAATAGTTCCTTATTTCTGCACTTCTCTGTGATCCACCAAACCCCCTTTACATACATTCATACTATTACAATATGAGGCAATACTTGGCACAAGTTGTATTCTTTAGCAAAGCTCACGTTAACGTCCAGTAACTGAATTTCAAGGCCATGCCATTTAGATGAATTCTCCTAGTCAATATATATGTTTTCATTTCTTCACTTCTCTACCCCTTCATTCATTACTCAGGCTACTGAAATCTGGCATCTTTATCCACTAATCTACTATTATTACTCTTGCGTATTTCATTATCATTACTCTTGTTTTAGAAGGCCCCCTTCCACCCAGCTTCCCACATCTGGAAAAGACCAATCTATTTAGACTAGACTCTGGGAAACGAACTAGGGGTGGTAGAAAGGGAGGTGGGTGGGGGGTAGGGTGACTGGCTGATGGGCACTTGATGGCATGAGCACTGGGTGTTCTTCTATATGTTGGCAAACTGAGCACCAATAAAAAATAAATTATAAAAAATAAAATCTAGTTTGTCTGAAAAAAAATACGTCTCTAATATGTCATTAAAAGGTCTATCTTTTCCATTCCATCTTCTTCTACCCTACCTCAGATCACTTTGATCTCATACTCAATATGAAACCTTCATATTCTTTTTTTTTAAGATTTTATTTATTCATGAGAGACAGAGGCAGAGATACAGGCAGAGGGAGGAGCAGACTCCATGCAGGGAGCCTGATGTGGGATTCGATCCCGGGACTCCAAAATCACGCCCTGGGCCGAAGGCAGGTGTTTAACCACTGAGCCACCCAGGGATCCCCGAAACCTTCATATTCTAACTGGACTTCCTGTCTCTTGTTTTGATCATTTTATTACATTTTCCTCATTGCATCCAGAATAAGTTCTGAGATACCATCTCAATTCCTGCAGACTAGGCTAGTTACAACTCCACTGTGTTCGTATATCCGTCATCCTTACATCAGAGCAATTGGGTGTAGAGATTGCTTATTTTCTATGTGTCACCCACTTAGACTGTGATAGCCTTGGGATCAGGGCCAATCTTATTCTCAGTAGTAGACTCAGATCTTATCACATTTCCTGGAACATAGTGGCTTCTCAGTATATTAATAAACACATAGATATTTACAAAGACCAGAATATATTCTTTACTTCTATTTCAAAATTCTACTTAGTGGAAGTCCTTTAATTCCTATGATTCCTATAGAATACACTATACTAATGTTAAAGGTCAATATAAGAATTAGTATCATGTTCCCTTGATCTTTCAGTGCCTTAATTTTTGAGTATTAGAATATAGTCTCTTAGACTGGGCATTTAGTCAGCTCTACTGGTCACAGCTCCATGGGACTTTTCATTTAAATTCTACTATAGGCCACATAAAAAAATAGAGATCATAAAAAACATATAAGATAATGAAGTTTTTAAAGGGTTCTAGATTATGAGCTTGTGATAATTTTCTATTGTGTTGTATTTACCTGAACCTGTTACTAGAAAGTCCCTTAATTATGTGGAGACATTCTTCGATTTTACTGACAGTATAGGGCAAACTTCTCAGACTGTAGTCCAGGTAGACTGGAATTAGCATTTCTATTGGATGGCATGCTAATAGATGGCTAGTTTCAACCAAAGCTTCCCCCTGGGTTCCTTGTTTAACAGAATAGTCTCAGATGGACCTATGCAACAAAAAGTAGCATTCTGAATTTCTAGACACTATCAGGGAGGACAAACATTGAAATATGCTCATGGGCAAAAAACTGTCTAAATGTCCTGCAGATGCACACTTGAAATATCTGCAGTAGCTCACATATGAAACACAGCATTGTTACCCAGGGCTCACCTTCCTTTCTTTCTTATAGTCATCTTCCCTTCATTCCCTATTGTAATCTCTAGCAAAAGTCCTTGCTGATCCTGGGTATTATCCCTATGCAAAACCACCCTCTGTCCTTCCAGTTACTTACTTCAGAAACATGCCTCAGAAACATCCTGACAAATTAATTATATTGCAGATGTAACTTACTAATTTTTGTTTACTATGCCTAGACAGTAAAAAGTATTTGTTTAAAAAAAAAGATTTTCTTGGATGAAATGTTAACCAAGTTTTAAGTTGAAAAGATGTAATTGGGGATCCCTGGGTGGCGCAGCGGTTTGGCGCCTGCCTTTGGCCCAGGGCGCGATCCTGGAGACCTGGGATCGAATCCCATGTCGGGCTCCGGGTGCATGGAGCCTGCTTCTCCCTCTGCCTGTGTCTCTGCCTCTCTGTCTCTCTCTCTCTCTGTGTGACTATCATAAATCAATAAAAAATTAAAAAAAAAGAAAAGATGTAATTGTACGACTGAGATTGTGTATGTGAATGAGTGTGTGTACGTGCATATGTTGGCAGCTAGGGCAATAAATATTGCATCATCTATCTATCTATCAAATCTAACCATTTTGTTGCTAACATACAGGATCAATTCATAAAGCAAGCTTAGAAACTTCTTCAGTTGCTTCCGTGATTAATATTCTTTAAAAGGAAATGACATTTTAGAAATGAAATTAATTCCTAATATCCTTATGAACTACCTACATTAAAGAATACACACAACACATTTAAATGTGTGTTTACATATAAATGTAGATAGATGATAGATAATAAATAATAGATAGATGATAGATGATAGATAGATAGATAGATAGATAGATAGATAGATAGATAGAAGTTTAGATGCATGCACTTAGGAAAGTACAGGAAATATTTTAATCATTTTTTCAAATTTCATAACAAAAAATTGTATTGAGAAATACGAATATACTTATACTTTGTTCTCTCATTTGGGATCCAGTGTTTTTTTTATCCATACAGAGCCTTAGTGGAACTCACAGTTAATAAGATTTATCGATAGTGACATGGATATAATGTAGTCATGCTTACTGACTTAATTTTCACACAAAGTTAGCAATAGAAATGCAAACACAAGCTATATTAATTCTTATATCCCTTCATCTAACATTTATCATGAATTAGAATATCTGATTTTAAAAATGAAGTATTTCTGCATAATCTGATTAGCTATATAGAAGGAAAGACAAATAAACAGGCAAAGGAAAACCAAAAATTCTTTTTGATTTTGAAAAGCTGATGATCTGACCAAACAATTTTAGCATGGGGGGATTTCCAAAAAGTTTTACCAAGATATGATTGAGGATGCTTTACCAGCTGTTTAACAGCCAACCCGTTAAATAGACAAGATCAACTAAGTTACAAAAAAGGGCCCTTGGTGACCCTATTTCAAAGTCACTAGTGAATGTAAAATGTAATTAAAATAGAAAAATAGAACAAAACAGAAGCTAACTAATGCATCTAGGAATTGGGACAGTATCCCTGGAGATGGAAGATGCATTAATAACACAAGACGCATTGTTAATGTATTAAGTCTTTGACAATATGATGATCCAAACAATATTTTGTTTCTTTGTTCACTTTAATTCACATTTTGTTGATTGCTTATGATATACAACAATTTTTCAAAAGTTTACTGGAACTTTATCCTTTATTTATGAACATAAAATTACTTTCCTATTATTGTTTTTGAATAAAAGTGGTTCCTAGACCATTGTCTTACACCATACACCAATACAAATGCAAAATGGATGAAATGTCTTAATGTGAGACAAGATTCCATCAAAAATCCTAGAGGAGAACATAGGCAACACCCTGATAAAACATGGCCACAGTAACTTCTTGCAAGATACATCCATGAAGGCAAGAGAAACAAAAGCAAAAATGAACTACTGGGACTTCATCAAGATAAGAAGCTTTTGCACAACATAAGAAACAGTCAACAAAACTAAAGGCAACCTACATAATGGGAGAGAATAATTGCAAATGACGTATCAGATAAAGGACTAGTATCCAAGGTCTATAAAGAAATTATGAAACTCAACAGCAAAGAAACAATCCAATCATGAAATGGGCAAAAGACATGAACAGAAATCTCACAGAGGAAGACCTAGACATGGCCAACAAGCACATGACGAAATGCTCCGCATCACTTGCCATCAAGGAAATACAAATCAAAACCACAATGAGATACCACCTCACACCAGTGAGAATAGGGAAAATTAACAAAGCAGGAAACCACAAATGCTGGAGAAGATGTGGAGAAAGGGGAACCCTCCTGCACTGTTGGTGGGAATGTGAACTGGTGCAGCCACTCTGGAAAACTGTGTGGAGGTTCCTCAAAGAGTTAAAAATAGATCTGCCATACGACCCAGCAATTGCACTGCTGGGGATTTACCCCAGAGATACAGATGTAATGAAATGCTGGGACACCTGCACCCCGATGTTTCTAGCAGCAATGTCCACAATAGCCAAACTGGAAGGATCCTACCGGTGTCCATCGAAAGATGAATGGATAAAGAAGATGTGGTTTATGTATACAATGGAATGTTACTTAGCCATTAGAAATGACAAATACCCACCTTTTTCTTCGACATGGATGGAACTGGAGGGTATTATGCTGAATGAAATAAGTCAATCAGAGTAGGACAAACATTATATGGTCTCATTCATTTGGGGATTATAAACGATAGTAAAAGGGAATAAAGGGGAAAGGAGAAAAGATGAGTGGGAAATATCAGAAAAGGAGACAGAACATGAGAGACTCCTAACTCTGGAAAACAAACAAGGGGTGGTGGAAAAGGAGGTGGGCAGGGGGTGGGGGGCGACTGGGTGATGGGCACCGAGGGGGGCTCTTGATGGGATGAGCACTGGATGTTATTCTATATGTTGGCAAATTGAACACCAATAAAAAATAAATTTATAAAATAAAAAAATTTTAAAAAAACCGTATTAGAGCAGCCACATACCAGCAGATTAGGTAACCCAGAAGAAACAGATGAATTTCTGGGGAATCACAAATTACCAATACTGGAACAGGAAGAAATAGAAAACCTGAAGAGGCCAATAACCACGGAGGATATTGAAGCAGTCATCAAAAACCTCCCAAGACACTAAAGTCTGGAGCCAGATCGCTCCCAGGGGAATTGTTCAAAGGTTTTAAGAAGAAACCATACCTATTCTACCAAAGCTGTTCTGACAGATAGAAAAGGACAGAATACTTCCAAACTTGTTTTATGAGGCCAGCATCACATTTGGAAAACAGACAAAGACCCCACCAAAAAGGAGAATTCTAGACCAATATCCCTGAGGAACACAGATGCAAAAATTCTCAACAAGATTCTAGCCAATCGGAGCCAACAGTACACTAAGATTATTCACCATGATCAAGTGAGATTTATCCCCGGGATTCAAGGCTGGTTCAACACTCATAAGGCAATCAACATGATAGATCCCATCAACAAGAGAAAAAAGGAGAACCATATGATCCTCTCAATAGATGCAGAGAAAGCATTTGACAAAATACAGCATCCATTCCTGATCAAAAGTCCTCAGAGTGAAGAGATACAGGGAACATTCCTCAACATCTTAAAAACCATCTATGAAAAGCCCACAGCAAATATCATTCTCAATGGGGAAACACTGGGAGCCTTTCCCCTAAGATCAGGAACACGGCAGGGATGTCCACTCTCACCACTGCTATTCAACATTTTCCTATAAGTGTTCGCCTCAGCAATCAGGCAACAAAAAGAAATAGAAGGCATTCAAATTGGCAAAGAAGAAGTCAAACTCTCCCTCTTCGCCGATGACATGATTCTGTACGTAGAAAACCCAAAGGCCTCCACCCCAAGATTGCTAGAACTCATACAGCAATTTGGCAGTGTGGCAGCATATAAAAATCAATATCCAGAAGTCAGTGGCATTTCTGTACACTAACAGTGAGACTGAAGAAAGAGAAATTAAGGAGTCCGTCTCATTTACAATTGCACCCAAAAGCATAAAATCCCTAGGAATTTTATGGAATAAGCCTAACCAAAGAGGTAAAGGATCTATACCCTATACCCTAAAAACTACAGAACACTTCTGAAAGAAATTGAGGAAGACACAAAGAGATGAAAAAATATTCCATGCTCATGGATTGGAAGAATTAATATAGTGAAAATGTAAATGTTACTGAGGGCAATTTACACATTTAATGCAATCTCTATGAAAATGCCATGAACTTTCTTCAGAGGTTGGAACAAATCATCTTAAGATTTGTGTGGAATCAGAAAGACCCTGAAAGCCAGGGGAATATTGAAAAAGAAACCAGAGCCGGGGCATCACAATGCCAGATTTCAGGTTGTACTACAAAGCTATGGTCATCAAGACAGTGTGGTACTGGCACAAAAACAGACACATAGATCAAGGAACAGAATAAAGAATCCGGAAATGGGCCCTCTACTCTATGGTCAACTAATATTCGACAAAGCAGGAAAGGCTAATCCATTGGAAAAAGAACAGTCTCTTCAATAAACAGTGCTGGGAAAATTGGACAGCCTCATGCAGAAGAATGAAACTAGACCATTCTTTTACATCAGACATAAATATAAACTCAAAATGGATGAAAGATCTAAATGTGAGACAAGAATCCATCAGAATCCTAGAGGAGAACACAGGCAACACCCTGTTTTACTTGGCCACAACAACTTCCAAGATACATCCATGAAGGTAAGGGAAACAAAGCAAAAATTGTAAGATATTTGCCTCTTTTTCTCTATGTGTCTGTCATGAATAAATAAATGAAATCTTTAAAAAGATTTTAGGGTATTTAATAATAAATAATAGAAGTATTGGGACCTCAACAAGATAAAAAGCTTCTGCACAGCAAAAAAAAAAAAAAAAAAAAAAACAGTCAACAAAACTAAAAGACAACCTACAGAATGGGAGAAGACCTTTGCAAATGACCTATCAGATAAAGAGCTAATATCCACGATCTATAAAGAACTTATTAAACTCAACAGCAAATAAATAAACAATGCAATCATGAAATGGGCAAAAGACATGAACAGAAATTTCACAGAGGAAGACATAGACATGGCCAACATGCACATGAGAAAATGCTCTGCATCACTTGCCATCAGGGAAATACAAATCAAAACCGCAATGAGATACCACCTCACACTAGTGAGAATGGTGACAATTAACAAGACAGGAAACAATAAATGTTGGAGAGGATGTGGAGAAAGGGGAACCCTCTTGCCCTGTTGGTGGGAATGCGGACTGGTGCAGCCACTCTGGAAAACTGTGTGGAGGTTCCTCAAAGAGTTAAAAATAGAACTGTCCCATGACCCAGCTGTTGCACTGCTACAGATGCAGTGAAACACCAGGACACCTGTACCCCGATGTTTTAGCAGCCACAATAGCCAAATTGTGGAAAGACCCCTGGTGTTCATCGACAGATGAATGGATAAAGATGCGGTGAAAGTTTCATAAGGAACAGGATATTTACACCATCTCAAAATATCTCCTAAGAAACTTCTTACTATTCCATGGAGAAAATAGTAACTTTGCAGTCTAGCAAGGTTGGGAAGGCCACCTTAGCCAGGTGTTCAATTATCGCCACCCCTGGGAAAATCAGCATTATATGGCTCTTGAAAATGTGGACCAAGAAGGATCTATATCATCACTTCTGTTTTATTCCTGCCAAAAAAAAAACCACCCAAATACCCTAAAATATTTTTTAAGATTTCATTTATTTATTCATGACAGACATATAGAGAGAAAGAGGCAGAGACACAGGCAGAGGGAGATGCAGTCTCCATGCAGGGAGCCTGATGTGGGACTCGATCCCAGGTCTCCAAGATCACACCTCGGGCTGAAGGCTGTGCTAAACTGCTGGACCACCGGGGCTGCCCCCCAAATACCAGTTTAACCTTGAAGAAAAATCAGATGAGCTTGAGTAACATGTCTTCTTTGAAAATACGAGGACAATAAAGTGAAATATAGGCTGAGGAGCTGTTTTAGATTAACGGAGCTAAATAGAAATGAGAGAACTAAATGCAATATATAATCCTGCATTGTGCTGGATCTAGAGGGAATACAATGGTATAAAAGACATCACTTGAAAAAAATTATAAAATTTTAATATGTACTATGGATTTGATAATATATCAATGTCAGACTTTCTGATTTTGATCAATATATTTTGGTTATATAACATAATGCTCTTATTAGGAAACATGCCCTGAGATAGATAATGAGGCACAATGTTTAATTTATGTTTAAATTATTATGAAATGGTTCAGAAAGCATTATATATATGCATATATATACATATTTATGGGTTTAGTATTAGTATTTCCAGGTATTAGACATACAAATGCATTTCAAATAAAATATGATTAATTTATATTTCTACTGCTCATGTGATATTGCTGGCTTAGAAAAAAATCTATATGATCATTCCTCCAATTTTTTATGCCCCTTTAATATCATCACAAGCTCTTTTAAATATTAAAAAGCACATCTAAATATTCTATGATTCAAACAAAAATTTATACATGAATGTTCATAACAGCATTGTTCATAGCAGCCTCAAAATGAAACAATCTAAATGTCCATCAGCTGATGAGTGGATAAACAAAATGTGGTATATCTATGCAATGGAACATTATTCATCCATAGAAAAGAATAAAGTACTAATAGATTCAACACCATGTGTAAACCTTTAATACATTATGCTAAGTGAAAGAAGCTAGTCACAAAAGGCAACACATATTGTATAATTCAATTTATATGAAATGCCTAGAATAGGCAAATTCTAGAGACAGGGAGCATGTCAATGGTTTCCAGGAACTGGAGGAAGGGAGTGACACGGAGTCACTGCTTAATAGCTAAAGAGTTTCTTTCTGGGGTAATGACAATGTTATGAAAGTAGATTATGCTGATGATTGTACAACTATGTGAATGTATGGCTAGCCAGTGAATTGCACACAGTGAACGGTTAAAATGGTGAATTTTGTGTTGTGTAAATTATACCTCAATAAAAAATGTATTTTTGGACAGAGATAAAAAAAATTGCAGATTGGATCGAAAGACCTAACAGCCTTTAGAACCCTAACTTCATAATAGCCAGGCCACTTTATAGAAATACTTGTCCCGGGGATGCCTGGGTGGCTCAGCAGTTGAGCATCTGTCCTTGGCTCAGGGCGTGATCCCAGGATCCGGAATCGAGTCCCATGTCAGGCACCTGCTTGCGTGGAGCCTGCTTCTCCCTCTCCCTGTCTCTCTGCCTTTCTGTCTCTGTGTGTCTCTCATGAATAAATAAATAAGATCTTTAAAAAAAGAAAAAAGAAATCCTTGTCTTGTAAGCAGAGGAGATTTAAAGGTGAGATGACATGATAGAATGCGTTAACTCACTCACTAGCTCGCATAGCTGATGTACTAGGTGGTCATGCATTTTAGTTTATAGGAATCATGAAGAATAAAATACAGGGCTTATGTTCTAGTTACTGTGCTAGGTCTTCCCATGGAAACACAGGGTGACAGGCTGCTAAGCAAAAAGCTGAGAAAAATCAAATGTTAGCCTCTAAACTGATTGATTTCCCATTCATCTCTGATAAACAAGCCTGAAAAGCAGCGACTACTGAAACTAGCAGGGAGACATTGAAGTTACAAGAACATTGCATATAGACCATGTGCAAGAGAGAGAATTAACAAGAATGATATAAGCCTGCATGAAATTAAATCCAATATTAGTAGATAAAACAAGATAAAATAGTTGTAGAAAAATTGTGGTAAGCTTTAGATTTAAAATCTAGCTCCATATCAAAACTCTTTGCTCAGACATTATAAAGAGATTTTCTTAATACATTAATTTTCAACAAAATGTTTGATTAGAAGAGGAAAGGATTATGCTATAAGTAAACTCCTAGAGAGAAGAGAATTAAAATGAAATTTTACAGTTACCATAGCTATTGAAGGCAATTATCTTTTTAAAATGTTTTTATTTGGGGCACCTGGGTGGCTCAGTCATTAGCTGTCTTTAGCTCATATTTTGACCCTGGGGTCCTGGGATCATGTCCCCTATGGGGTTCCCTGTAGGAAGCCTGCTTCTCCCGCTGCCCCTGCCTCTCTCTGTGTGTCTCTCATGAATAAATAAATAAAATCTTTAAAAATAAATTTAAAAAATAAAAGTTTTTATTTATTTATTTATTTGAGAGAGAGAGAGAGAACGATAGTGTGAGAGCAATGTGCATGCCTGTATGTGCACAAGCTGGGGGAGGAGCAGAGGGAGAAAGAAAAGGAGAGAATCTCTAGCAGACTCTGTGCTGTGAGAAGAGCTGTTGTGGGGTTGGATCTCACTACCCCAAGATCATGACCTGAGCCAAAACCAAGAGTTGTTAGCCAATGGACTGAGCCACCCAGGTGCTCTGAAGGCAATTATTTTCAGGACAACAAGGTATTATCATTTTAAATAATCCTCAAGTTTTTATCATTATGTAAATATCTCAGAGAGATGTAAGGAATGTTCTCTAAAACAGATGAATAAATGTTCCCCCGTTAAATCAAGAGGTAAAAGACATTTGCACTATGAAACTGCTCATAATCTTTGTCCAATAATTTTGTACTCAGAAATCTTACCTTAAAATTTAGGACTATGATTCTAACCTTCATATCTCAATATGGTTATACCATGTTATAGATTAATAAGCATGGAAAAATGTCAATATTTTAAAATGACTTAGTTTCGTATGTAAACAAGAGAAGATTCAAAATTATCTCTATACAATGTCACCCTCACAGACTTGCCTTACCACAATGCATTTTTGATTGGAAAGAAAGGATTAGAATAACAAATCATAACATGGAATTTCAAAAACCACTAAGATTTTTTTCATGAATAGCATAATATATAAAATCCATTACATAAATTTTGAAATGTTTAGACAACTTAATGTTTTTCTTTGATGTCAGTAAAGCAAATTAATAAACTGAAAAGTAGACACATCCATAAACTGAGTCTATGACTACAGAGAGAGATCCCAACTACTATGCAGATTACATACTTTGAATCAGTGTCTTTTCTTAGCCCTTCCACAGCATAACTACACTATTGCTTGAAAGATCATGAGTTGTAGTGAAGTGGACATGACTTGATATCAGAATTCAGGCTCCATTATTCACTACCTATGATGTATTGGTCAATGTGTCAATCTTCTTCAGCCTACATTTTGATACAACTAAAATGTATTTCCAGGATTGGTAAGAGTTGATATTATTTTAATAATAATCTTTGAAGAGCTTGGCATATCATTGGCAGTTTGAAAAATACAATTATTTTCAAACCTATGCCAATAGAAATAATTAAAAGAGTGGCACCTGGGAAGCTCAGTTAGTTAAGCATCTGCCTTTGGCTCAGGTCATGATCTCAGGGTCCTGGGATCAAGCCCTACATTGGGCTCCCTAATTAGCAGGGACGTCTGCTTCTCTCTCTGCACCCCACCCCGCCAATCCTCACTCTCTCTCTCTCTCTCTCTCCCTCAAATAAATAAAATCTTAAAAAGAAAAGAATTTTAGATGTTATGTCAAAGCCCACTTTTATTTTTAATGATTTTTTTTAAATTTATTTATTTATCTGAGAGATGAAGAGATGGCACAAATAGGGGAAGGAGCAGAGGAGGTGGGAGATGGAGAGGGAGAGAATCTCAAGCAGACTTGCTGCTCAGTGAGGAGTCCTATGTGGTGCTCGATCTCATGACATTGAGATCATGACCTGAGCTGAAATCAGTAACTGGCTGAGCCATGCAGGAGCCCCTCAGAGCCCACTTTAGAATTTAAAATTTATCTTTTTTGTATTTTCTTATTTTTTCCTATTTCTACTGATTACATATTCTTGATATCTTCTTAAATCATTCACTTAGCCTTGTGTAGATGTGAATAATGGTATTATTTCATTGTCATTTAAAATTTGGTGTTCCAATTTGCTCTTATGCATTTATTCTAATTTTGTAACATATAATAAGTGACATAATGTTTGGTTTTTAATTAATTAATTATTTATTTTAGAAGGTTTATTTACTTAGAGAGAGAAAGTACTCATGAGTGAGTGCAGGGAGGGGCAGAGGGAGAGAATCAACCAGCAGAATCCCTGCTGCGCATGGAGCCCATTGATGGGCTTGATCTCATGATCATGAGATCATGACCTGAGCCAAAACCAAGATTTGGACACTTAACCCACTAAACCACCCAGGTGCCCCTGTTTACATTTGTCTTAAATTAAATGTATGCCTTTTAAGTGAAGTTCTGTCATAAATATAAGTAAGTAATACATCTTATCAGTGTTTGTGAAGCTGTTTCCATCTCTTCAATTCTGATTATTCCCAAACTCCCATTGATATCTCTGTTTCCATTTGTTGTTTTCATTATTTCGACTGCCCTAGAATGCCCTATTTGGTATAATTTATTTTGATGCATCTTTGCTCTTGCTGTTTTCTATATTGTATTTGGGTCTTCGACTATGCCATTAATTTTGATGACTTTGATTAGGGAAAGAAACTGGTTTTATTAGTATGTAATGTGTCTTCTATAGCACTTATATAGTTTTAATATTATTACTTTCCTTCCTTCCCCAGAACACTGAAGAAAGGATTAGGTCAGAAGTGGCGATGAGTTCAATTATAGTTTATGGTTCTACAGTGAAAGAAAACATCATGAATGAATTTGGTTTGAAAGAAAAAGGAGTTCGATTAAGATGAGATTAGGATGTATTATTAAATGTCTTTGAGAGGGTTAATATGATCAAGTTATAAGCAAAGCAATGCAACAAGCTAGAAGCTGTTGTTACATGTTTAGAGGAATTTCTTCTTTCATTTTACACTGATTTATCAAAACTTCAGTTTCTTTGAGTGAAATGTCATCTTCTTTATGAAGTCATTAAAAGCTTGTTTCACTTGCTTATTTCTCAAGGTGTAAAAGAAGGGGTTCAGCAAGGGTGCAACAGAAGTAGTGAGCACCGAAACACCTTTATTTATGGCTATCTCTTCTTTTGCTGATGACTTGATATAGATGAAGATGCCGCTTCCATAGGTGATGGAAACTACAATCATGTGGGATGAGCAGGTGGAAAAGGCCTTTTTTCTTTGTTGGACAGAGGGGAATCTCAGAATTGTCCTGATGATGTATGTGTAGGACAGAAATACACACACTAAGGTGATAATGAGTGCAAATACAGCCACAAGGATAACCATTTGTTCTATCATCCATGTATCTGAACATGAGATCTTCAGGAGGGGACCTGCATCACAGCTAAAATGATCGATGGCATTCGAGTCACAGAATTCCAGCTGGAGGCACAAGCTAAGGGGTGGGAGAATGATCATCAAGCCAGACACCCAACAGCAGAAGACTAATAAGCTACACACCCTATTGCTCATGATGGTCATGTAATGAAGTGGTTTACAGATAGCAACATAGCGATCATAGGACATGGCTGCCAGGAGAAAAAATTCAGTTGCTCCAAAGAGAATAACAAAAGATATTTGACTTGCACAAGCATTGTAGGTAATAGTATTGGCCCCTGTTGATATGCTATACAGGAATCTAGGAATGCAGACAGTGGTGAATGACACTTCTAAGAAGGAAACATTTCTCAGAAAAAAGTACATAGGAGTTTTAAGATGGGAGTTCACCAGTGTGAGGGTGATAATAGTCCGGTTCCCTGTTACGCTCAAGATGTAGGTGAGAAATAGAAAGATAAAGAGCAGGATTTGCAGTTGTGGGTCGTCTGTCAGTCCCAGCAGGATAAAAGTTGTTATTGCTGTATAGTTTCTCATCACTGACTTTTGAAATCTAACCATCAGCCTATGAAAATAAAAGAGATTTTTGTGGGAAGATCAGTATTAAAATTCTGTAGCAAAACACTGAATACAAAAACCAAGCAAATCAGTCTATTTTCTCATTTCACATCATAATCCATATCACCACTATTCCAACTAGCCTTCCTGAATATTCCATATATGAGCAAATATTCAGGATTCATGTTAATGTAAAACAATCCAACATTTTCTCAGATCATTCTTTCCCCCTGAAAATTTACAAATGTACATGTTAATTGTTTGTAATTCATTACATGGATTGGATTTACAAATAAGAGCAAAAAAATGATGTTACTTAATGTGTACTAAAATGTTCTTTATCCAAGACAAACCTTGGATATATGTCATATCTAGATGATGAAGAACATGACTTCTCTTCAGTTGTTATTTTCAAAGGATTGTTTTAAGGTTAAGATGCATTTTACCTGGAATACAAACAAACAACAATGATAACAAAACACAGCACTGGATCCTGAGATTTCCCTTTGTCTCTTTATTATTATCTGCTTGTACTCCTTATTCTTAAAGATAGTTTGATATGCAATTATTTTATCTATAGTGTGAAAAAAAGGAATATCTTCATATGTATACACCTGACTTTTTAGTTGTCTGTGGCTCCATTTCTCTCAAAAGCCCTGAAATGAAATCTGTGTTTAATATCAATAAATAGTCTTCCAGGAGCTGTGTATCTAGTTTTTTGAGAGGCTGTGGGGAGGGCTAAAGGGAGCGGAAGAGAATCTGAAGCAGATTTCATGCCTAGCACAGAGCCCCATGAGGGCTTGATCTTACAATCCTGAGATCAAGATCTGAGCTGAAACCAAGAGGTGGATGCTCAACCAAGGTGACCCACAGGCTATTCATCTTTAATTACATTTCTTATTCCTTTGAAAAGATACTGTTATTTTCACCTTCTCATCCTAACCCTACTTAGTTTAGGTCTTAGGGCTCTGCAACCCTATTTTCATGTCCAACCTCCTACTGCTCTAACACCCATAAGAACGTTTTTACTGTTGAAGCCATTGGCATATTTTTTGTAGTTATTTTGCCTGATAGCCCCTTCAAATGGATTCCATACCATAATCCTGATTCTATTCCAGATTCTATCTCTTTTTAGTGTCCTATGGCCTCCTCATCCTCTATTAACCTATGAAGCATTGCTATTCCCCAATATTTGTCCTGAAACCTCTCTTTTCTTGTTTTCTCTTTGTTCTTCTTACTCCATGCTCTCCAAGATTTCACTTGGTGCAATTGATTTCACTGCCATTTATATGATGAATTCCAAATCTGGAACTTTTCCAAATAAAAAAATTGCTAAGTGTATATCATCAGTTGGATGTTCCACAGACACTTCATACACTAAGAGCTCAAAATGAAATCACGGTCCTTCTCCAAGCCATCTTCTCTTCTAATGTTCACTATTTATTTATTTTTAAAAGATTTTATTTATTTATTCGAGAGAGAGAGAGAGAGAGAGAGAGAGAGAGAGAGGCGGTGGGAGAAGCAGGCTCCATCCAGGAAGCCCAATGTGGGACTAAACCCCGGGACCCCAGGATCACACCTGGGGCCAAAGGCAGGCGCTAAACCGCTAAGCCACCCAGGCATCCTGTGTTCGCTATTTATTGATAAAGATTAGTCTCTTGTGTGTGGCCTGCAAGGCTCTTCCTGGACAGGGCCTTCCCTATTTGCTTATCTCTTACAAATTCCTTAGCTTTCTTTCTCATAACTTAAGTTCCACAAACATTGAGCGCTTAAATTCCTCATTTTTTTCACATGCTGTCTTCTCTGCAAGGGCTAATCTTTGACTAATGGCAATTGGTGCTTCAGAATTCTCTTTAGGTATCAGTCTTCCAGGGAAATCTTCATTCATCTTCCCAGAGTACGTGAGATTATGATACCGTGTTATTTATAAACAGCTGCTGCTTACTCTCTAGACCACATTGTATGCTTCCGTATACTTATATTTCTCCTCTAAGTTCCTATAAACTTCTCCAAAATAGAGGTTATGTTTTTATATATCCTTTATTCCATTACATCTGGCACAAGTAAGTTGTTATGTAAATGCGAACTGAAGAAACAAAAACCTGAGTGGTGAAAAATTAGACAGTAAGACAACTATGAGAAACTTCTAACTCTGGGAAACAAACAAAGAGTTGCAGGGGGCACGTGGGTGCGGGCATATGGTAACTGAGTGATGGGCATTAATGAGGACACATGATGAGATGAACACTAGGTGTTGTATTATATGCTGGCAAGTCAAAGCATATATTAAAACAAAACAAAACAAAATTAAAATTAAAAACAAAACAAAAACAAAAATTAAAAATAAAACAGAAACAAAAAGGGTGTGGTCTATGTACTGAGACGAAGCTATATTCTTTTTTTTTTTAATTTTTATTTATTTATGGTAGTCACAGAGAGAGAGAGAGAGGCAGAGACACAGGCAGAGGGAGAAGCAGGCTCCATGCACCGGGAGCCCGATGTGGGATTCGATCCCGGGTCTCCAGGATCGCGCCCTGGGCCAAAGGCAGGCGCCAAACCGCTGCGCCATCCAGGGATCCCGAAGCTATATTCTTTAATGCCTATTCTGGTCAGGTGGTTCAGCACTCTTACTTTTTATATCTGTTTCATATTGCACCATCATTTTGAGTACACTCCTACATAAAAATCCAAATTCTAAACTGTGAATCCTTTTCCAGACTTCTTTTTTTTAGCTTCTGAGCTAGTTTCTACTTTAATATTTTAATTCTCCATCTGCTATTATTGATTCCTGTGTATTTGTTTCTAGTAATCTCTCTTCTGCACCTCTTACTTGTTGGGTACTTAGTTTTTTTTCCATTGTCCAGAATTTGCTCCCCATTCAATATTTCTTAGAGACTACAGTTCTGGGTTGGTTTTTTTTTTTTTTTTTTTTTTGGTTTTTGGTTTTTGGTGTTTTTTTTTGTTTGTTTGTTTGGTTGTTTTTTTTGCTTTCTTTTGTTCTGGGTTTTTTTGTTTGTTTGCTTTTTTTTAATAATGAATTTATTTTTTATTGGTGTTCAATTTGACAACATACAGAATAACACCCAGTGCTCATCCCGTCAAGTGCCCCCCTCAGTGCCCGTCACCCATTCACCCCCACCCCCTGCTCTCCTCCCCTTCCACCACCCCTAGTTCATTTCCAAGAGTTAGGAGTCTACATGTTCTATCGCCCTTTCTGATATTTCCCACCCATTTCTTCTCCCTTCCCTTCTATTCCCTTTCACGATTATTTATATTCCCCAAATGAATTGGACCATATAATGTTTGTCCTTCTCTGATTGACTTATTTCACTCAGCATAATACCCTCCAGTTCCATCCACGTCGAAGCAAATGGTGGGTATTTGTCATTTCTAATGGCTGAGTAATATTCCATTGTATACATATACCACATCTTCTTTATTCATTCATCTTTCAATGGACACTGAGGCTCCTTCCACACTTTGGCTATTGTGGACATTGCTGCTAGAACATCGGGGTGCAGGTGTCCCAATGTTTCATTCCATCTGCATCTTTGGGGTAAATCCCCAGCAGTGCAATTGCTGGGTCGTAGGGCAGGTCTACTTTTAACTCTTTGGGGAACCTCCACACAGTTTTCCAGAGTGGCTGAACCAGTTCACATTCCCATCAACAGAGTTAGAGTGTCCCCCTTTCTTTGCATCCTCTCCAACATTTGTGGTTTCCTGCCTTGTTAACTTTCCCCATTCTCACTGGTGTGAGGTGGTATTTCATTGTGGTTTTGATTTGTATTTCCCTGATGGCAAGTGATGCAGAGCATTTTCTCATGTGTGTGTTGGCCATGTCTATGTCTTATTCTGTGAGATTTCTGTTCATGTCCTTTTCCCATTTCATGATTGGATTGTTTGTTTCTTTGCTGTTGAGTTTAATAAGTTCTTTATAGAATTTGGAAACTAGCCCTTTATGCTTTCCTTTCTTTTTTAAAGCTTAAATCACTTACACTGTTTTTGAAGATTCATTCCTCTCCTTTTTTTTTTTTGATTCATTCCTCTCCTAAAAAGAAACTAGAGTGTGGCATGGTTTCCTTAGCTTCCCCATCTCAATCTCTAGTCTCAACCCTCGTCGTCTGATAAGAAGTATTGATGTTCTTCATTCAAGAATCACTTTATAGAGTTTTAATTGAAATCAGTAGCAATTCACATAGGTACTATAGATGGAGATATTCCAGGAGTTCAAGAATAGTCATTGGATCACTTAGGTCACTAACAAATGAACTCTACCCACAAGGAATTTGTTCTTTCTCTGCTATATACCTTGTTATTGCAGAAACTGAGTCTGACACATAGCATGCATTCATAATTTTAGATGAATGATTTAATGTACCTTATGTATAATTTAACTCAGTCTGCATTTTATTATTTTTTAAAGGAGAGAAAATTTTAGGCAATAATGATAATTAACAGGCTTACACTGCAACATCAGGATGATTCGAATTGCCCTAACTCCTGTGAGTGTACTCAAGATAGAACCTATTTCTTCATTTAAATAATCTACTTCCCTTTCTACACCCAAAAACCTATTTATCTCTTACTGACCCTTTTATAACATGCAATCAATAAATGAAGTGTCTTTTAATATTCATAGTATGAATTTCACCCATCTTTTTATACACATATTAGAAATTCATTTAGCTGTCCAGTTTTTTGTGCTATGTAGAACCAATTTTTAGAGAAACAAATGCCTAAGCATAGAGACAAACCAATAAACCAACTTTTTGTAAGGGAAAATGGTATTCTCCCATTTCTGTGCCTTGAAACTGCCATAGGGCCTCTAAAAACACTTTCATTCAACTTTTCGTTGCCTTGTCAATACTCCTTTCTCTATCTCCTTTTCCATCAATCAGTCACACATCAGTAGCACAATGTTCAACTCTTTATTTGCATTAACACTTCCAAGATGTAGAATATAATAATATAGTAACAGTAAATTGCTCTCTTTTGTGGTGATTATGAATTGGGAGTTGGATGTATACTAGTTACTCTATCACCCCTAGGATATGTGAGCATGAACGAGATTCTTTGGGTAATGGAAATCTCAGGAGTTTGGAATCAGTCAACCTCAAAAAGGAATTCTGAAATATCCAAATAACGGATGACCCTTCCACGCCTAGAGAGTGATTTCTTTGTGAGCCGCTCATACAAATCAGTGGCTTATACAAGGAAAGAAAAGCAGGGTTCTTTGTTCTCAAACTTCCTGAGATTTTTCTTTCTTTTTAAAAAAATAATTTAAAGACACAGAGAGAGGCAGAGACAGACAGAGGGAGAAGCAGGCTCCCCATAGGGAGCCCAATGTGGAACTCGATCCCAGGACCCCGGGATCACACCCTGAGCCAAAGGCAGATGCCCAACCTCTGAGCCACCCAGGGGCCCCTGAGATTTTTCATATCCCCTCAATCTCTGGGCAAATTCTATTTTTGCTTGTGTTAGAAAATCAATTTATTAACAGTTTCTCTTTTGTGCAAATAAAACAGTGTGCTAATAATTTACTATGGCTTATTCTTTGCCTGTCCTTTGATTTTGGTTTATCTAAGAATTGATGCTCTCTGACTACTTCAGGGCTACAAAAAGGGCAAGAAGTAGAACAAACTACAAAGTAACTAAAAATTGACATCCTGCTCTCATCTCCTTTTCCATCCTTCCTCTCTGGATACACAGCAGGCAAAAGTTGCACTTGTGAAATATTCTTTTCACTTTGTTATCTTGAACAGTGTCATACAAGTCATTATCTAGAGAACAAATTGTGCTCCATGAACAATAAAAATGGCCTCTCTCTCCTCCAGTCATCCAATTACTCAAATTATTGTTATTGAGGAATTAGATATTAAGGGAATATTTTTGTTGAATTAACAGATGTTTGGGAAGGATTAAATTAATTCTTTTAAAATTTTTCATTGCAAGAGAATATTTACAAATTAGAAAATGTGGACATTTTAAGCAATGTAATATTCTTTTGGGGTACAAATTCCAAGGATTGGAAGGTATATTTCTGTATGTTCTTGAAATTACACTACACGGGTGAGTAATTATGGATGCAAAAATATAGCTCTGGCTATATGATCTTAAGTCTTACAAAGGGCTATTGCATAGTTCACAACATGTCTACTACAATTTTCCGCATTAAAAGTTGAAACAAGCTTAAGTAACCATATTACAGAAGAAATGCCAGCAAATGTTTCTTTCTCTTACCTCCTATAGGAGAAAGTAACTCTTATGTCTACCTACAGTACTTACTCTGGGTAATTACTGGTGGCTTCAGCTGGCAGCTCTTCCTGTGTTTCACTGTGTTGTGCGGAGAAGATGTACCTCAGCCCAGGTCCAATGGGATTATCAACTCATAGTCACTCTCCAGGCATTTTCTGGAGGGTCTTGAGTTCTTTGAGCTTTCTGTTTTCATATCATATAAAAACTGTCATTGGAGACTCTTATTTTAAACATTGGAAGCATTTTCCTTTGGTCTCGGCCAGGAAGAGAAGAAAACTTAACGTAAGGAAAGAGAATAAACAAATTTCCTCAGGGTTTTGGAAGTCATCTCTGATTGTTCTGAGCTAGGGGTTGGCTTTTCTACTCCAAAAATAATGATATTTATGGTCCTTTGCTCTATCTTCTGGGGATGCCCTGAGATCATGTTTATGAATAACGTAAAGGATCCTTAGAGACCTGAGTTCTAGTGTCACCAAGGAATATTTTGCTTAATGAACTTTGGCAAAGCAACTAAAATAGCTGCAGGGATGCTCTCCTTTGAGACAATAAGAACAACAGCATCAGAGATCAGGTACCCATCGTACTAATGAGAAAAATTGTGCAAGCTTAACCCAATCTTCTACTACACTTTCTAAAGATATGGGTATATGACACTTTAATAATCAAAATATTTTGCCTTACCTAATCCCGCATGATATAATTTTGTTTGTAAAATGTCTGGTATGTATTGAAAAAATTACTATGTTCAATAACATTGAAGAACAAATTTATTTATTTATTTATTTATTTATTTATTTATTTATTTTAACATTTTATTTATTTAATCATGAGAGACACACAGAGAGGCAGAGAGATAGGCAGAGGGAGAATCAGGCTCCCCACAGGAGCCTGATGTGGGATTTGATCCCAGGACCCTGGGATTATACCATGAGCTGAAGGCAGACAGTCAACCACTGAGCCACCCAGGCACCCCTGAATTTATTTTTTTTAATTGCAGGAGTATTTACCTACATTTGGCAAACAGGAAAAAACATATATGGCAAACATATTTTTATCCTGCCTACAGACAATGCTTGTTAAGACCATGGATGACTCAAAAATATTTCACTTAATTGGAAGCATGGCTCTAAAATTTCTGTTGTGAAATATCTGCCCCTGAGAATTCGAAATATGTGTTAAGAGGAACCCATGTGAAAATATTTTAAGACATAAACTAAGGTTTGAAGGACAGGTTAAGAAATGTTGCTTTTGATCAATTATAAGGGGGAAATAGGAATTACAGTAGCTTGGAGATGAGATGACTGCTTAGAAATCTGGAAAGACCTTGTATGGTTGCATATTAATTGCTTTGGGAGTTATGATTGATGATGGTAGATTAGGGCTCATGATTAAAACATTTGTCATGATTAAGAATGAAAACTCCTACAGTAAAGGCAGGAGAAAATGCCCTTTGTGCAAAATGCTTGAATAAATAAAGCTAATCTCTACTTTTTATTACTTTTTATTATACCAGCATCACTTCAATGTCTTTTCCTAATTTTCATTTTATATTTTAATTGAGGCAAGTATTTGTTTTTATAATTATTCTTCATTTTAATATTTTTCACACAATAAAGTTTTATTTATTATTAGGATTTATGTTGTGGGAGGCAATATATTATAGGAATAGGTTCTTTTTTTAAGATTTTATTTACTTATTGAGAAAGAGAGATTTTATCCCACCTACGAGGGAGGTGGGAGTTGGATGGAGGTGGGGTGAAAGGGGCAGAGGAAGAGGGGAAAGCAGATCCCCTGCTGAGCAGGAAGCCTGATTCCATCCCTGGACCTGAGATCATGACCTGAGCCAAAGGCAGACACTTAATGGACTGAGCCACCAAGGTGCCCTGAAGCAGGTTCTTTCATGCTGGTAAGTATTCAAATTTTTGGTCTGGGGAATAGAAAGAGGATAAATAATGAATTTAAGATGTATGAAAACTATGACTTTATAGGTTGGATTTGAAAAAAGAAGAATGAATCCTATCAAGCAGATAATATTGTACAACTTCAGAAAATTTTAGTCCTCGATATTTAAAAATTTTCCTTCCATCCTCTTACCTGTTTTTTACTACTGTATGTAGTAGGCTGATATATGTAATATAACTAATACTTTTGCATTTAGAAAGGCCTTGATCTTAAATATATCTTATAACAGGTAGGTCATCTTTTTCCCAGATGATTCTCTTAGATTTTTCACACATATATTATGAGTAAATTTTAATGATTTTTCCATGGATTCATCAATTGGATTTGCAATGCCATACACTTGCATTATTGCACAGCTTTTAAATAAATCAATCGGAGAAGGACAAACATTATATGGTCTCATTTATTTTGGGAATATAAAAAATAGTGAAAAGGAATAAAGGGGAAAGGAGAAAAAACGAGTGGGAAATATCAGAAAGGGAGACAGAACATGAAAGACTCCTAACTCTGGGAAAAGAACTAGGGGTGGTGGAAGGGGAGGAGGGCGGGGGGTGGGGGTGAATGGGTGACGGGCACTGAGGGGGACACTTGATGGGATGAGCACTGGGTGTTATTCTATATGTTGGCAAATTGAACACCAATAAAAAATAAATTTATTTTAAAAATAAATAAATAAATCTTATTTTATAAAACTCTACCATGCGTACAAAACAATGTATCATTGTAGAGGTATCCACAAGCTAGGTTGAGGAACAGAACATTAGCCGTACCTTAGAAACCTCCTGTTTGTCCATCTCTGATCACATCCTTCTTCATCCCTGATAGAGGAATTTAAGGGCCATTTAGTTTCTACTTGGTCTCTTCGTTCTTCTTTTGGTCCGGGGAAGCTGACCAGAATACACTGCATGAACAAGCTCCTTTTCTGTGGATTTTATTTTGAGTTCAGCCATTGAGAGCCCCTTAGAATATCATCATCAAGTATCGTATCAAGATTATGGTTTTGGGACGCCTGTGTGGCTCAGCGGTTGAGCGTCACGTCATGATCCTGGGGTCCTGGGATCGAGTTCCGATCGGGCTCCCTGCATGGAACCTGCTTCTTCATCTGCTTTGTCTCTGCCTCTCTCTTTGTATTTCTCATGAATAAATGAAATCTCCTTTAGCTATGACCTGGAAATGTCTGTGGAGAACCGGTATAAATTTCTCAAATATTTACCAAATATTGTTATATTCTGGAAGTTTTATGAGATAATTTTCTTTGGAGATTCAAAGTTTGTATTCAATATATGAGTATTCAGACTTTATATTTTTCGCTGTATTATTTTGTAGAGATTTCAAAACTACTTATAAGTTTATTGGAAAAATTATAATTATTTTAATGTATGCTTATGTTGTGTGTAGTTATGTGCACTCTATTTCCTACTATGATTGAATTCCTTGCTTTTTTAATAATAGATTTATTTTTTATTGGTGTTCAATTTGACAACATACAGAATAACACCCAGTGCTCATCCCGTCAAGTGCCCCCCTCAGCGCCTGTCACCCATTAACCCCCACCCCCCGGCCCTCCTCCCCTTCCACCACCCCTAGTTCTTTTCCCAGAGTTAGGAGTCTTCATGTTCTTTCTCCCTTTCTGACATTTCCTACCCATTTCTTCTCCCTTCCCTTCTATTCCCTTTCACTATTATTTATATTCCCCAAATGAATGAGAACATATAATGTTTGTCCTTCTCCGATTGACTTATTTCACTCAGCATCTCACCCTCCAGTTCCATCCACGTTGAAGCAAATGGTGGGTATTGGTCATTTCTAATGGCTGAGGAATATTCCATTGTATACATAAACCACATCTTCTTTATCCATTCATCTTTCGATGGACACCGAGGCTCCTTCCACAGTTTGGCTATTGTGGACATTGCTGCTAGAAACATTTGGGTGGGGCACCCCGGTGGCACAGCGGTTTAGAGCTGCCTGCAGCCTCGGGTGTGATCCTGGAGACCCAGGATAGAGTCCCACATCCGGCTTCCTGCATGGAGCCTGCTTCTCCCTCTGCCTGTGTCTCTGCCTCTCTCTTCGCTCTCTCTGAATGAATAAATACATAAATCTTTAAAAAAATAAAAAGAAACATTGGGGTGCAGGTGTCCCGGTGTTTCATTGCATCTGTATCTTTGTGAAATGGTGCAGCCAGTCTGGAAAACTGTGTGGAGGTTCCTCAAAGAGTTAAAAATATACCTGCCCTAGGACCCAGCAATTGCACTGCTGGGGATTTACCCCCAAAAAATTCCTTGCTTCTTTTCTTTTAGTCACCTTTGAGAGAGATTTTTATTTTTTTATTTTATTTTATTTTATTTTATTTTATTTTATTTTATTTTATTTATTCATGAGAAACACAGAGAAAGGTAGAGACATAGGCAGAGAGAGAAGCAGGCTCCCCACAGGGAGCCTGATGCAGAACTCCATCCCAGGACCCTGGGATCATGCCCTGAGCTGAAGCCAGATGCTCAACCACTGAGCCACCTAGGTGCCCCACCCTTGAGAGAAATTTAGTGATCTCATTAGTCCATGTAGTCATTCCTTTTTGGGCATTACAGGTTTTAACAAAAGGTTTTGCTCATTGTCTATTTGTTTCTTCTCTATTTTTATAATATTCTGCTTTAATATTTATTACTTTCTTTTTTTCTAATTTAGTTAGGTATAATGTCATGCTTTTTTTACTTCTTTGGATTAATGCTTAATGTTGATTTTAAGCTCTGATCATTTTTTTTCTAATGCACTTGGATCTAAATATGCTATAATCACTTTATACTTACTGCACAAATTTGTTACTTTATATTTTGTATGACATATAAAATGTTCATTCTAATATTTGTTGTGATTTATTTTTTGCCCAATGTCATATTTAGATGCTATTTCATTATTTTCAAATATATGGTGATTTTCCATGGTTTTTTCTTCTTTATTAACATCTGATGAGAATTTATACTGTGTATTATTTCACTCCTTTTTAATTTTTAATAACAGTTTCATGGCTCAATATATGGGTAGTCTCAGTAAATATCCTACAACGACTTACATAAAATACCAATTCTGGGGCAGCCTGGGTGGCTCAGCGGTTTAGCTCCACCTTCAGCCCAGGGCCTGATCCTGGAGACCCGGGATCGAGTCCCACGTCAGGTTCCCTGCATGGAGCCTGCTTCTCACTCTGCCTGTGTCTCTGCCTCTCTCTCTCTCTCTCTCTGTGTGTGTGTGTGTGTGTGTGTGTGTGTGTGTGTGTGTGTCATGAATAAATAAATGAAATCTTTTTTTAAAAATACCAATTCTGGAGTATTTGGATGTAGTATTTTATATGTATCAATTCGTTCTAATTTGCATATTAAACTTGCCAAGTGTTTTATCCTTAAAGATATGTTTTATAGTTTTTACATATTTATTATTATCTATTTTCTCTATCAGTTACTGAGAATAGTTTGTTATAATATTCACTGTGGATTTGTCTATTTCTCTTGAGAGTTCTAATGATTTTTCTGTGTTTTGAAATCTGTTATTAAAGACATTTGAATTTACAATTGCTTGAACTGTGTAAATTTTGTCATTATGAAATCTTTATCTTTAGTGATTTTTTTTATCTTGAAAGATATGTGCTTTTATTATTATTAACATAGGTATACAAGCTTTATTTTCCCAGTATATGTTTTCTGTATGTTTTCTATGCTTTTACTTGAAATTTCTGCACATATTTCAGATGTGCCCCTTGTAAGAAAACATGTTGGTTTTAAAAAAGAACTGTTCAAAGTTACATATGCTTAGTTGAGGGGATATTATTATCTTTTTTAAGCAGCTGAAATCCAGAGTTCATATTTGTGCTGTACATTCTATGAGTACTGACAAACGTATGATGACGTATGCAGCACTGTCGTATTGACGTATTCTCTGGCATAAAAATCCCCTATGATCCACCAATTCATTGCTTCCTCCCTCCCTCCTAGCCCCTGGTAACCTCTGATTTTTTGCTATCTCCATAGTTGGCCTTTTCCAGAATGTTACATAGTTAGAATCATATAGCATGTAGCCTTTTCAGATTGTCTTCTTTCACTTAGTAATATGGTTTTAAGGTTTCTTCATGATAGCTCATTTCTTTTTAGGGATGATAAATATTCCGTTGTATAGATGTACCACATTTTATCCATTCATGTGCTGAAAGATATCTTAGTTGCTTCTACGTTTCAGCAGTTATGATTAAAGCTGCTATAAACATGAGTATGTGGAGTTTTGTATGAATGTAAGATTCTAATCATTTGCATAAATACTAAGGAGTAAAATTGCTGGACTGTATGAGCAAGAGTATGTTTTGCTGTCTAAGATATTACCAAGCTCTTTTCCAAAGTGGCTGTACAGTTTTGCAATAAATGAGATTTTTCTGTTGATACACATCCTTGCCAGCATTTGATGTGGTCAGTGTTTTTTTTTAACATTTTTAATAGGTTTTAAGCAGTGCCTCATTGATGCTTTAATTTCTAATTTCTTTGTGATATATGATCTTGAACATCTTTTTATGTGCTTCTATGCCATTGGTGTTTCATTTTTGGTGAAGTCTCTGTTCAAATCCCTCTCCAGCATTTGAGTTGTACATTTTCTTGTTGTTGAATTCTAGTATGAGCATACGTCCTAACTGAAAAGTATTTAACTGTACTTTAAAACATTTTTAAAATCTTTTTAAAAACTTAGAATAGATAGTTTGATATGAACCACTTAGCTCAGCATTGTCAGAAATGGAATACATATTTATTCACTTCAACTTTTTCATGACTTTATTCTTAGAAAAAGTTAAATTTCCATTATAATTGGATGCCACCTTCTTAACCTATTTATTAATTAACATTCGTATCCTTTCCTGGGTGAAAATGCACTAAGTGTCCTCTGAAATTCACACTCACAAGTCGCATGTGACAAATGGTGTGATATTGAAGACATTATGGAGAAATGGTATGTTTGTCAGAATCCTGAAGGAAGGGGGCGGGGCAAGATGGTGGAGGAGTAGGGTCCGCAAGTCACCTGTTTCCACCAACTTACATAGATAACTTTCAAATCATCATGAAAACCTATGAATTCGACCTGAGATTTAAAGAGAGAACAGCTGGAACGATGCAGACAGAAGGGTTTGAGCTTCTAACAAGGTAGGGAGGCAGAAAAAAAATAAAAAAGAATCAAGTGGGGGAAGGGCACTATAAGGAGGCGGGCTAAGGGGGCCGGCGGGAGCTTCCGCAACAGGAGAGCCCCGCGCGGGGGAAGCAGGAACTTTAAAAATTTGCACCAGATGCTTCCCGGATGAAAGGCGGTCAGCAGGGAACTCGGGGGGAACCACAGGAGGGGCAGTGAGGCCTCCACATTCCCAGGGTCACTAACAGAGGAAGTGCAGCTGGGGAGAGCATGACTCAGCCTGTGGGCCCAGCTCGGTGAAGGGCTGGAGGGTGGAGGGCAGGGCCCCGGGGAGAAGGCTGCTCCGGGCGGAGGGGGGTCAGGAGGGCGCTCCAGGCAGAGGGGGCTGGGCCCGGCTGCCTTCGGGAGCCGCAGACCGGGAGCGCGACTCTAGCAGCACTGGCCCCGGAGCCCAGGGTGCCAGAGGACACAGTCCAGGATCCGGCGTTCCCCCTGGGACAGGAGGAGGCAGGGAGGGCACAGGACAGTGAACAACAGGCGCCCCCAGGCTGTGCAGGTCAGCGCCCCCTGCCCCCGGAGCATCCAGGCCAGTGCGGACTGGGAGCTGCAAGTAGCTACTGCGGGGAGCTGACTCCAGAGCTGGGGACACGGCCGCCCCCAGTGTTGTTCTTCCTCGTATCACCCTGTGCCTGGGACAGAGTGGGGCCAAGGGGACAGGGGCCTCACAGGATAAACAGCTACCACTGAGCTGTGCACCTGGCAGGGGGCGGGGCAGATCCCCCAGGTGCACACACCTGATTGTCCGCACAACAGGCCCCTCCCCCAGACGACCAGCTGGAAGGACAGGGGAAGAGGAAGTTCTTGACCAAGCAGCACTGGAAAGCTCCAGGGGAAGTCAAGGGATTTACAGTATGTAGAACCAGAGGGTATCCCTCCTTTTTTTTATTTTCTTCCTTTTTCCAGTACAACTCATTTTTATATCAGACTGTAAATTTCCAGTTTTTTTCTCTTTTCTCACCTTAACTACAATATTTTACCACCTCTTCATTTTTAAATTTCTTCCTTTTTGACTTTGATATTTCTACAATTACAGGTTCTAGATATACTTTCTACTTCTAGATTCCCTTCAACATACTCAATTTTGGGAGATACACAAAATATGCTCTTTTTGTTTTGTGTTTTTTCTTTTCTCGGCCTCATTTTGTCCTACAATGGCAGAAGGTAATACCTTCTAAAATATGACCACCATATACCAGATCCAAGTGGTAACACCATGCTGGTTCATCCTGTGAGATGCCTGATTTCCATTCTGCCCTCTCTTTTATCTCATTTATGTTTTGGTGGTCAATATTGCACCCTTAAACAAATATTTCTGGTTTATATGAATTTGGGAATGAGCATCATCTAATATACCAAACAATATACTCAGAAATAAGAGGATCACCCCTTAGAACACCTCAGGTAGACTAAATTCTTCCTCCAATACAACTTCTTCGCCACCACCATCTCTCAATCCCACCCCCCCTTTTTTCATACCCGTTTTTCTTTCTTTTTCTTTTCTTTTCCTTTTCATCTCTTCTTCTCTAGGATTCCTGGCCTCTTATTTTTTACTACTTAGTTGTAAAATGTGTTTTTCACTTTAGTGGTCCTTTTGTTTTATTTCATTCTCATCTTTGTTTTCAATTTCTGGTCTCTGACCTTGGCAGAATTATCTACAGTCAAATTTACTTAGGTCGTGGTTGATATTCTTGATGCAGCCCGCTCATACAGCCACTCTGCACTGAGAAAAATGACTAGAAAGAAGAATTCACCACAAAAGGAAGAATCAGAAACAGTACTCTCTGCCACTGATTACAGAATATGGATTACAATTCAATGTCAGAGGGCCAATAGAGAAGCACAATTATAAAGCTACTGGTGGCTCTGGAAAAAATCGTAAAAAATCAAGAGACTTCATGACTGCAGAATTTAGATCAAATCAGGCCGAAATGAAAAACCAATGAAATGAGATGCAATCCAAACTGGAGGTCGTAAGGATGATGGTTAAAAGGTAGAAGAAAGAGTGAGTGACACAGAAGACAAGTTGATGGCAAGGAAGGAAGCTGCCGACAAAAAGAGAAAAAAACCATTAAAAGATCATGAGGAAAGGATAATGGAAATAAATGACAGCCTCAAAAGGAAAAATCTATGTTTAATTGGGTCCAGAGGGCACCAGAAAGGACATAGGGCCAGAAAGCATATTTGAAAATATCATAGCAGAGAACATCCCTAATTTGTGGTAGGAAACAGGCATTCAGATACAGGAGAAAGAGAAGGGGCCACCAAAATGAATAAAACCCAAAAAAACATCTCGACATTTAATAGTGAAACCTGCAAATTCCAAAGATAAAGAGAAAATCCTTAAAGCCTCAAGACACGAGAGACCCCTAACTTATATGGGGAGAAATATTATATTAATAGCAGACCTCTCCACAGAGACCCGGCAGGGCAGGAAAGGCTGGCAGGATATATCCAGGGTCCTAAAGGAGAAGAACATGCCGTCAAGAATGCTTTTTCTCTCTCCAGAGAGCCAGCAAGTCTCTCATTCAGAATAGGAGAAGAGATAAAGAGCTTTCAAGATACACAGAAACTAAAGAATATGTGATCACCTAACAAGCTTCAAAAGAAATATTAAGGGGGACCCTCTAAAGAAAGATGAAGCCTAAAGAAACAACCGACAAAAACAGGGACTGAATATCATGATGACACTAAATTCTTATCTTTCAACAGTACCTCTGAATGTCAATAGGCTTAATGATGCCATCAAAAGATGCAGGATTTCAGACTGGTTAAAAAAGCAAGACCCAACTATTTGCTGTTTCGAAGACACTCATTTTAGACCTAAGGACACTTACAGCCTGTAAAGGAAAGGTTGGAGAACCATTTGCCATTCAAAGGGTCCTGAAAGGAAAGCAGGGGCAGCAATCCTCACATCAGATAAATTAAAGTTTATCCCAAAGACTGTAGTAACAGATGAAGAGGGACACTATATCATACTTAAAGGGCATATCCAACAAGAGGACCTAACAATCATGAATATTTATGCCCCAAATGTGGGAGCTGCCAAGTATATCAATCAGTTAATAACCAAAGTTAAGACATACTTAGATAATAATACACTAATACTGGGAGACTTTAAGACAGAGCTTTCTCCAACTGACAGATCTTCTAAGCACAACATCTCCAAAGACCCACGAGCTTTCAATGATACACTGGACCAGGTAGATTCCGCAGATATTTACAGAACTTTGCATGCCAATGCAACTGAATACACATTCTTCTTAAGTGCACATGGAACTTTCTCCAAAATAGACCACATACTGGGTCACAAATCAGGTCTCAACCGATACCAAAAGATTGGGATTGTCCCTTGCATATTTTCAGACCACAATGCTTTGAATCTAGAACTCAATCACAAGAAGAAATTTGGAAGAAACTCAAACACAAGGTGGTTAAAGAGCATCCTGCTAAAAGATGAACGGGTCCCCCAGGGAATTAGAGAAGAATTAAAAAGATTCATGAAAACTACTGAAAATGATGATACTGTTCAAATCTTGAAATACAGCGAAAGGAGTCCTATGAGGAAAATACATCGCAATACACGCCTCCCTCAAAAATTGAAAAAACTAAAAAAAAAATTTTTTTTGAAAAAACTCAAATACACAAGCTAACCTCACCAGGAAGTGGTTCTTTGAAAGAATTAATAAGATAGATAAACCCTTAGCCAGCCTTATTTAAAACAAAGGAGAAAAGACTCTAATTAATAAGTCACGAATGAAGGACAGCCCAGGTGGCTCAGCGGTATACCTCCACCTTCAGTCTAGTGCCTGATCCTGGAGACCCGAGATCGAGTCCCAAGTCGGACTCCCTGCATGGAGTCTGCTTCTCCCTTTGCCTGTGTCTCTGCCTCTCTCTCTCTCTCTCTCTCTCTCTGTATCATAAATAAATATTTTTGTAAAAGTCACGAATGAAAAAGGAGAGATCACAACCAATACCAAGGGCTTACAAATGATTTTAAAACTTATTATGAGTAGCTATACCCCAATAAATTAGGTAATCTAGAAGAAATGGATGCACTTCTGGACAACCACAAACTACCAAAACTGGAATAGGAAGAGATAGAAAACCCGAAATGGCCAATAAGCAGGGAGGTAATTGAAGCAGTCATCCAAAGCCTCCTAAGACACAAAAGTCCAAGACAAGATAGCATCCCAGGGGAATTAAACCAAGCTTAAAAAAGAAACAAAACCTATTCTACTAAAGCTGTTCCAAAAGATACAGAAAGGGATGGCATACTTCCAAACACTTTCTATGAGGCCAGCATCACCTGAATTTCAAAACCAGACAAAGATCCCATAAAAAAGAATTATAGACCAATATCCCTGATGAACAAACATGCAAAAATTCTCAACAAGATACTAGCCAAAAGGATCCAACAGTCCATTAAGATTATTCACCATGACCAAGTGGGATTCATCCCCGGGATGCAAGGATGGTACAAAACTCATAAAGCAATCAAAATGGTATTTCACATCAACAAGAGAAAAACCAAGAACCATATGATCCTCTCAATAGATGCAGAGAAAGCATTTGACAAAATACGGCATCCATTCCTGATCAAAACTCTTCAGAGTGGAGGGATAGAGGGAACATTCCTCAGCATCTTAAAAAACGTCTATGAAAAGCCCACAGCAAATATCATCCTCAATGGGGAAGCACTGGGAGCCTTTCCCCTCAGATCAGGAACACAAAAGGGATGTCAACTCTCACCACTGCTATTCAACATAGTACTAGAAGTCCTAGCCTCAGCAATCAGACAACAAAATGACATTAAAGGCATTCAAATCGACAAAGAAGTCAAACCCTCCCTCTTCTCAGATGACATGACACCGTACGTAGAAAAAGATTCCACCCCAAGATTGCTAGAACTCATACAGCAATTTGGCAGTGTGGCAGGATACAAAATCAATGCCCAGAAGTCAGTGGTATTTCTATACACTAACAATGAGACTGAAGAAAGAGAAAAGAAGGAGTCACTACCATTTACAATTGCACCCAAAGGTATAAAATACCTAGGAGTAAACCTAACCAAAGAGGTAAAGGATCTATACCCTAAAAACTACAGAACACTTCTAAAAGAAATTGAGGAAGACACAAGGAGATGGAAAAATATTCCATGCTCCTGGATTGAAAGAATTAATATTGTGAAAATGTCAATGTTACCCAGGGCAATTTACACGTTTAATGCAATCCCTATCAAAATACCATGGACTTTCTTCAGAGAGTTGGAACAAATCATCTTAAGATTTGTGTGGAATCAGAAAATACCCCAAATAGCCCCAAAGACCCCAGAGTTGGGGGCATCACAATGCCAGATTTCAGGTTGTACTACAAAGCTTTGGTCATCAAGTCAGTGTTGTACTGGCACAAAAACAGACAAATAGACCAATGGAACAGAATAGAGAACCCAGAAGTGGACCCTCAGCTTTATGGTCAACTAATATTCGACAAAGCAGTAAAGACTATCCACTGGAAGAAAGTCTCTTCGATAAATGGTGTGGGGACAACTCGACGTGTAGAAGAATGAAACTAGAGCATTCTCTTACACCATACACAAAGATAAACTCAAAATGGATGAAAGATCTAAATGTGAGACAAGATTCCATCAAAATCCTAGAGGAGAACACAGGCAACACCTTTTTTGAACTCAGCCACAGTAACTTCTTGCAAGATACATCCACGAAGGCAAAAGAAACAAAAACAAAAATGAACTATTGGGACTTCATCAAGATAAGAAGCTTTTGCACAGCAAAGGATACAGTCAACAAAACTAAAAGACAACCTACAGAATGGGAGAAGATATTCTCAAATGACGTATCAGATAAAGAGCTAGTTTCCAAAATCTATAAAGAACTTATTAAACTCAACAGCAAAGAAACAAACAATCCAATCATGAAATGGGCAAAAGACATGAACAGAAATCTCACAGAGGAAGACATAGACATGGCCAACACACACATGAGAAAATGCTCTGCATCACTTGCCTTCAGGGAAATACAAATCAAAACCACAATGAGATACCACCTCACACCAGTGAGAATGGGGAAAATTAACAAGGCAGGAAACCACAAATGTTGGAGAGGATGCGGAGAAAAAGGAACCCTCTTACACTGTTGGTGGGAATGTGTTATTCTGTATGTTGGCAAATTGAACACCAATAAAAAATAAATTTATTATTAAAAGAAATGAACTTTTGGGACTTCAAGATAAGAAGCCTCTGCACAGCAAAAGAAACAGTCTACAAAACTAAAGGACAACCTACAGAATGGGAGAAGAGATTTGCAAATGACGTATTATTTAAAGGACCAATATCCAAGATCTATAAAGAACTTATGAAACTCAACTGCAAAGAAACACAATCCAACCATGAAATGGGCAAAAGACATGAACAGAAATCTCACACAGGAAGACCTAGACATGGCCAACAAGCACATGAGAAAATGCTCCTCATCACTGGCCATCAGGGAAATACAAATCAAATCCACAATGAAATACCACCTCACAGTAGTGAGAATGGTGAAAAGTAACAAAACAGGAAGTAACAAATGTTGGAGAGGATGTGGAGAAAGGGGAACCCTCTTGCCCTGTCGGTGGGAATGTGAAGTGGTGTACCCACTCTGGAAAACTGTGTGGAGGTTCCTCACAGAGTTAAAAATAGATCTCTCCTACGACCCAGCAATTGCACTGCTGGGGATTTACCCCAAAGTTACAGATGTAGTGAAACACCACGACACCTGCACCCCGATGTTTCTAGCAGCAATGTCCACAATAGCCAAACTGTGGAAGGAGCCTCGATGTCCATCGACAGATGAATGGATAAAGAAGATATGGTCTATGTGTATAATGGAATATCCTCAGCCATTAGAAATGAGAAATACCCACCATTTGCTTCGACATGGACGGAACTGGAGTGTATTATGCTGAGTGAAACAAATCAATCAGAGAATGACATTCATTACATGGTCTCATTCTTTGGGGAATATAAAAATTAATGAAAGGGAATAAAGAGGAAAGGAGATAAAATGAGTGAAAATATCTATGAGGGTGACAAAAATTTAGACGCCTTCATCTGGGAAATGAACAAGAGGTAGTGGAAAGGCAGGTGGCCGGGGCTTGCAGTGACTGTGTGATGGGCTCTGAGGGGTGCACTTGGTGGGATGAGCACTGGATGTTATGCTAAATGCTGGCAAATTGAACTCCAATGAAAAAAAAAGGAGTATGGTTCCTCAACTTGAGGGATGAAGGGTGTTCTAAAAAACAGAGATTATATGATATAATAATATCAAATATTTATTGGGCTCCTGAAATAAGCTTTAGGTTACTTAATTTGTGCTCGTCAAGTAAATAAAAAATCAGTAAAATAAAAATTCATGCAACTTTGTAGTTAAAATAAAACCAAGAAACTGAGTGCTTAAATAAGCTTGGTAGAAGTCATTTAAAGGAAGTTAAGCATATCATAAAAACACACACAATACTTTGAAGCCAGAATTTAGCAGTATAACTTAGTAGAAATACATTTGGTCTATAGCAATTAGACTTGCCAAAGTTGCTTTTAGGTGAAGGGATGATTCATTATGTATCCTCATGTCTAGGTAAAAAGAAAGGAACAAACAAATGAAAAAGGAAAATGATATGTATTATCTATATCATCCTATTTTTCTCAGTGTCTTAGTATGCTGATGATAAGAGTGTGGCTACTTGCCACAAGGCACCTGAAAATACCAGACACTAGTAACCACTAATCACCTTAATAATTTTTAAGTGATTAAATTTATATTGTGGTATATGTGTGTGTGTGTGTGTGTGTGTGTGTATGATTGTGGTTGGTAGCATCCAAATATGATCAGATATGTCACTTGGACAAGGCAAAAAGCTTCCATTTCACTTTCATAAATAAATGTACCAAGAGGATGCCACCGTTTACAGATTGTTAATATGCATCCTTAGGTGGACTTGGCCTTTATCTGAATCTATCTAATCTGAAAGTTATGTGTGCTTTGCATACAACCAAATAGGCCAAATGAAGTTGACTAGTAAAATTGGATGGTATTTTCTTTGCCTAAGAACTCTTTCCCTCTCTTTTTTAAGCAAGGGGAGATGGCTTATTTTTTATGTGCGATAGGCAGCAATATAATCCCATATACTACAATAGGTGACTCTTATCAAAATTAGACTGAGACAATTTAGAGAAAAAACAATACTATCGGCTAAGATGTATGTTTATATATCCTCATAAACCACAGGCTTGGGTAAAGGTCCCTAGAGAGCTTCATTACCAAACCAAATGATGCTAGTTGTCTTTATTATGATTAATAGAAGGATGGTTGCATGTTATTGTCTTTCCTTTAAGTAATAACCCCAATTAAAAAATTTCTTCACTCATGAAATTTGTTCTTAATGACAGAGTTTATATAATATACATATGCACACATACATATATATGGAGAGGTGGGCAGGGGGTTGGGGTGACTGTGTGATGGGCACTAAGGGGGGCAGTTGGTGGGATGAGCACTGGGTATTATGATAAATGTTGGCAATCAATATACATATGATTTAATAACTAAAAAATACTAATGCCATATGCTTTTTGAATAAATGATGCAGGGATAAATAGCAACACATATATAATACTTGAAGCATATACATTTATATAAGAAGTGATTCAGTCATTTCTTTGTATTATGTCATGGGAAAACATTACAGATCATTCCATGATGATTTTGTGCTTAAATTCATATAAAGAGAATTTATAATATAGGAACACTGAATCCAAAATGCCATAAATAACTGTATTCCTGAGAAGTGATAAAACTAAGAGAGAAGAAGTAAAACAATGAATTTTCTATTGGTTCTCCGGCAAAATTGCTGTGTGTATAGTATTAACCTTAAAAACAAAACAGCTGGTTATTTTACCAGAAAAAAAATGGGTTTATTTGGGAATAACGAATAACAGAGAATTACCGTTTGGGTCATGAAAGCTATGGGCAAATCCAACAAAGAAGAATGTTATTTTCTGGAGAAGAAGGTGGAGGTTGGGAAGAGTTGCTCTGAACAAAAGTTTATTGAGAAAAGCAAGTATTTAGGGTGATGATGATCTCTCACCGGCTGAATTGCAAGAGTAGTTGATTTATTGTTAGAGAAGCAGTGTACATCTTTCCTCTTTGGGGCCTGTAATTGATTATTGTTTCCTGCCCTCCATTTTTCTGCTGAGGTCTGTGACTGACAATTCTTCCTGTAGTTGATATTGAGTGGTATGGCTCCCCGCTTCCAGCTCCCTCTTCTAGCATCCAAAGTCGGCTTGATTGAGGTTTCCCACTTTAAATTTTTCACAATATTTTAGTTATAAATTACATCAGATCAATGGTTTTGAGAAAAGTATCTTTTTCACAACGTCCTTAAATGCTTCTTTCACCTGCTGGTTCCTTAAAGTGTAAATAAATGGATTCAGCATGAGAGCAACAGAGGTACTGAGCATAGCCACACCTTTTGTCAAAGCAACCCCTTCCTTTGCTGATGTTTTGACATACATGAAGATGCAGCTCCCATAAGAGATAGAGACAACTATCATATGGGAGGAGCAGGTTGAGAAGGCCTTTTTTCTTTGTTGAGCTGAAGGGATTTTCAGAATTGTTCTAAGGATGTAAGAGTGGGAGAGAATTACTAACATCAAAGTGGACATAAGAGTAAGTATGGCTAAAACAAAGCTCATGAGCTCTAGAGTACTTGTGTCTGTGCAAGACATTTGGAGTAAAGGAGCAGAATCATAGGTGAAGTGGTCAATGACATTGGAGTCACAGAAATCCAACTGCAGACCCATGGCTAGTGGTGGGAAGATTACCAAGAAACCAGCCACCCAAGAGCTGACTACAAGCTGGTAGCAAATCTTGTTACTCATGGTGGTTGTATAATGTAGAAGCTTGCAGATAGCCGCATAATGATCATAGGACATAGCAGCCAGAAGAAAAACTGGTTAGCCAAGGAGGACAAAGAAAAATAGCTGAGCTGCACAAGCATTATAGGAAATAGATTTGTCTCCAGTTACGATGCTGATGAAAAATCTAGGATTACAGACAGAAGTGAATGAAATTTCTAAGGAGAAATTCGGAGGAAAAAATACATGGGAGCCTCCAGGTGGGAATCCAGCAGGGTAAGAATGATGATGGTGAGATTTCCAGTAACACTCAGTACGTAGGTGAGAAATAGAAAGAGGAAATTTACAGCCTGTATTTCTGGATTGTCGGTCAGACCCAGGAGGATGAAGTTGGTCACTGATGTTCTATTATTCATTTCTGGGTGGTTGAGCTTTCACAAATCTTACTGAGAAAATCAATACAGACAATAATAAATCAGTTAGACAAGCTTAAATATCTGCCCCTATTTTCTTAATGTTATTTTCACAAAAAGTACCTCGCAGCTTAAACATTTTTTCTTCTGTAAATACATTCTTCATTTTCCCCAATTCTTTTATATATTTTATGGGTATACCTTCTGTGTTTAATATCAATCTTATTGATTGATTGTCAGATTATTGACATCTGAATAATGTCCTCTAATTCTCTGCTACACGTTTACCCTGCCTCCGTTTTGTTTACAAATGTTACATGGGAACTGTACTCATTGGGCATGAGCTCTTCTCATGCTTCACTTTTCCCCCCTAAAATATAGAAGACATTATGTTTTTCTTATGTCATCTTTTCTGAGCATAAAATTCCTACTGCTGATGGAAATTAGTGATCAACCCAACCCTAATTAATACTTTCTAGTGAAAATTCTGAGGGTTCTTTTTGGGAAGTACTGAATACTACCTCTATCAGTTTATTTATTGCCATTTTCATTGCAAAAATTCAGAGATCAGGTCATTCTAATGTTGTATTCTGAACTTGTATTTGTATTAAACAAATAGTTTATATAAGTAGTACCCATATTTTCTCAAGCCGTTATACATTCTATTTTCAGATACTAATTGAGCCTTTGGACTCCTATCTTTATTCTTGATTCTTTAAAAATATGATGTTTTCTAAACCATGAAACAGACTCTTAACTATAGGAACAATCTGATGGTTACCAGAGGGGAGGTGGGGAGATGGGTGAAATAGGTGATAGGGATTAAGGAATGCTCTTGTTATGCTGAGCACTCGATGATGAATGGAATTGTTGAATCACTGCATTATACATCTGAAAATAATATGGCACGATATGTTTACTATATTGGAATTAAAATTTTAAAGAAAGGTATCTTTATATGAAATTTAATTACAGCCTGTATTTCTGGATATTTTCACTTCATTATTTAAAAATTCCTAATAGTTTTTTAAAATCTAGTTAACAGTTGAACATCTAAGAATATGTTCACAAAATATTGTTAATGAAGTTCAGAAGAACTCATGTATAGAAATTAGATACAAACACTTTGCATAGATTATTTAGAACTATCTTGGACACCACACCAGGACTATCCATCAAGTCTTTCTAAAGTATAAATGTACCCACATTAAGGAAAATATGCCATGTTCCACATATTTCAGTTAATTGGTAAAAATTACCATTTAAAATATTTTTACAATTCAATTTATTAATTTAACTATTGAATATATATTCAACACACCACTCACTGCTATATAATGAATAGAAGTTGAAACATCCGACAAATAAAAACTGAGAATACTTAAACATTATCAAAAGACTGATGGTTAATGTGAAATATTGAATGAAAACTAATGTACTCAATTATGTTAAATAAAAAAACAAACAAGTGGTAGGCTAATGCTTCATGGAGAAATAACTATTTTCATTGTCTTCCCACAAAGCTGTGTATTTCTTTATAAAAACCTTCATGTTTCACCCCAAAACATCTAATAGAAATAGATGTTTCTATTCTAAAAATAGAATTTTTTTCATGTTTTACCTCAACATCGTCTCAAATCTAGAATCCTGAAATATTCCACCTGCTATCATATTACCAAATCTTCAGATAAAAGTCATAAAAGGAAAAGAACCTAGAATTATTTTTTGATAAGCTATTCTACTATTTCACAGAGGGCGATTTCCATTTATTTTCCTGAGGAAAAGGTAAACCTAGCACCTCTAATGTATTTTTCTATGGAAATGTTTTTTTTATTTCAGAAACATCCTTTGACATAAATTCTTAATGACTTATGGGAAAATAGTAATAGGGTACTGATGAATCATGCACAAGATCAACTTTGGTTAGTATATTTTAATAGGTTTATTATGGGACTCGTGTCCCAGGAGAAGTCTAAGAAAATTATCCAGCAGGATAATGATGAAGTATTTGGGGGCGGAGAGAATCCAGGTAAAACCAAACATACATTTTCTAATGTTCATATTCCTATGCCTTGTATCACTTCTAACACTCTGGGGAATCAGTTTATTATATGACAGGGAAATGGGCAGAGACTACTGAGAAGAAAGCAGGCAGCCTTGGTGGCTCGGTGGTTTAGCGCTGCCTTCAGCCCAGGGCGTGATCCAGGAGACCCAGGATCAAGTCCTGCATCAGGCTTTCTGCATGGAGCCTGCTTCTCCCTCTGCCTCTCTCTCTCTCTCTCTCTCTCTCTCTCTCTCTCTCTCTCGCTTTCTCTCATGAATAAATAAAATCTTTTAAAAAGAGAAATAAGCACTTAGTTCTACTGCTTATGAAATAATTTTAGAATTACTGAAGACTTTTGATATATAGCATTCCAACTAAAAATTCCATAGGGAATATTTCTTTGATTGAGCTAAACAACTATATGGGGACACCGGGTAGGCTCAGTCCGTTAAAGATCTGACTTTTGATATAAGCTCCGGTCTTGATCACAGGGGTTTTGTGCCAACACCATACTGTCTTGATAATCAGAGCTTTGAACTACAACTTGAAATCTGGCATTGTGATGCCCCCGGCTCTAGTATTCTTTTTCATATTCACCTGACTATCCAGGGTCTTTTCTGATTCCACACAATTCTATTTGTTCCAACTCTCTGAAGAAATATCATGATATTTAGATAGGGATTGCATTGAAGGTATAAACTGACCTGGTTGCACAGATATTTTCACAATATTAATTCTTCCAATCCATGAGCATGGAATATTTTTCCATCTCTTTGTGTCTTCCTCAATTTCTTTCAGAAGTGTTATGCAGTTCTTAGGGTAGAGATCCTTTACCTCTTTGCTTAGGTTTATTCCTGGGTACCTTATGCATTTGGGTGCAATTGTAAATGGGATTGACTCCTTCATTTCTCTTTCTTCAGTCTCAGTGTATGGAAATGCCACTGACTTCTGGGCATTAATTTTGTATCCTGCCATGCTGCCAAATTGCTGTATGAGTTCTAGCAATCTTGGAGTGGAGTATATGGGGTTTTCCACGTACAGTATTATGTCATCTGCAAAGGGGGAGAATTTGACGACTTCTCGGCCAATGCTTTGAGGGAGGATTTTAATGCGATGTCTTTCCCCCTCAGAACTGCTTTTGCTGTACCCAAAGATTTTGAATGTTGTATCTTCATTTTCATTAGTTTCCATGAATCTTTTTAATTCTTCTCTAATTTCCAGGTTGACCCTTTCTTCTTTTAGCAGGATGGTCATTAACCTCCACGTGTTTGAAATCCTTCCAAACTACTTGTGGTTTCGTTCTAATTTCAAAGCACTATGGTCTAAAAATATGCAGGGGACAATCCAAATATTACGGTATCAGTTGAGACCTGATTTGTGACTCAGAATGTGGTCCATTCTGGAGAAAGTTCCAGGTGCACTTGAGAAGAAGTGTATTCAGTTGCGATTGGATGTAAAGTTCTGTAAATATCTGTGAAATCCACCTGGTCCAGTGAGTCATTTAAAGCTCTTGTTTCTCCTTTCCCCTTTCTTCCCTTTCACTATATTTTATATTCCCCAAATGAATGAAACCATTTACTGTTTGTCCATCGCTGATTGACTTATTTCACTAAGCATAATACCCTCCAATTCCATCCACGTTGAAGTAAAAGGTAGGTATTTGTCATTTCTTTTTTTTTTTAATTTATTTTTTATTGGTGTTCAATTTACTAACATACAGAATAACCCCCAGTGCCCGTCACCCATTCACTCCCACCCCCCGCCCTTCTCCCCTTCCACCACCCCTAGTTCGTTTCCCAGAGTTAGCAGTCTTTACGTTCTGTCTCCCTTTCTGATATTTCCCACACATTTCTTCTCCCTTCTCTTATATTCCCTTTCACTATGATTTATATTCCCCAAATGAATGAGAACATACACTGTTTGTCCTTCTCTGATTGACTTACTTCACTCAGCATAATACCCTCCAGTTCCATCCACGTTGAAGCAAATGGTGGGTATTTGTCATTTCTAATAGCTGAGTAATATTCCATTGTATACATAAACCACATCTTCTTTATCCATTCATCTTTCAATGGACAACGAGGCTCCTTCCACAGTTTGGCTATCGTGGCCATTGCTGCTATAAACATCGGGGGGCAGGTGTCCCGGCGTTTCATTGCATCTGTATCTTTGGGGTAAATCCCCAGCAGTGCAATTGCTGGGTCATAGGGCAGATATATTTTTAACTGTTTGAGGAACCTCCACACAGTTTTCCAGAGTGGCTGCACCAGTTCACATTCCCACCAACAGTGTAAGAGGGTTCCCTTTTCTCCGCATCCTCTCCAACATTTGTTGTTACCTGCCTTGTTAATTTTCCCCATTCTCACTGGTGTGAGGTGGTATCTCATTGTGGTTTTGATTTGTATTTCCCTGATGGCAAGTGATGCAGAGCATTTTCTCATATGCATGTTGGCCATGTCTATGTCTTCCTCTGTGAGATTTCTGTTCATGTCTTTTGCCCATTTCATGATTGGATTGTTTGTTTCTTTGGTGTTGAGTTTAATAAGTTCTTTATAGATCTTGGAAACTAGCCCTTTATCTGATATGTCCTTTGCAAATATCTTCTCCCATTCTGTAGGTTGTCTTTGAGTTTTGTTGACTGTATCCTTTGCTGTGCAAAAGCTTCTTATCTTGATGAAGTCCCAATAGTTCATTTTTGCTTTTGTGTCTTTTGCCTTCGTGGATGTATCTTGCAAGAAGTTACTATGGCCGAGTTCAAAAAGGGTGTTGCCTGTGTTCTTCTCTAGGATTTTGATGGAATCTTGTCTCACATTTAGATCTTTCATCCATTTTGAGTTTATCTTTGTGCATGGTGCAAGAGAGTGGTCTAGTTTCATTCTTCTGCATGTGGATGTCCAATTTTCCCAGCACCATTTATTGAAGAGACTGTCTTTCTTCCAATGGATAGTCTTTCCTCCTTTATCGAATATTAGTTGACCATAAAGTTCAGGGTCCACTTCTGGATTCTCTATTCTGTTCCACTGCTCTATGCATCTGTTTTTGTGCCAGTACCACACTGTCTTGATGACCACAGCTTTGTAGTACAGCCTGAAATCTGGAATTGTGATGCCCCCAGATATGGTTTTCTTTTTTAAAATTCCCCTGGCTATTCGGGGTCTTTTCTGATTCCACACAAATCTTAAAATAATTTGTTCTAACTCTCTGAAGAAAGTCCATGGTATTTTGATAGGGATTGCATTAAACGTGTATATTGCCCTGGGTAACATTGACATTTTCACAATATTAATTCTGCCAATCCATGAGCATGGAATATTTTTCCATCTCTTTGTGTCTTCCTCAATTTCTTTCAGAAGTGTTCTATAGTTTTGAGGGTATAGATCCTTTACATCTTTGGTTAGGTTTATTCCTAGGTATCTTATGCTTTTGGGTGCAATTGTAAATGGGATTGACTCCTTAATTTCTCTTTCTTCAGTCTCATTGTTAGTGTATAGAAATGCCACTGATTTCTGGGCATTGATTTTGTATCCTGCCACGCTACCGAATTGCTGTATGAGTTCTAGCAATCTTGGGGTGGAGACTTTTGGGTTTTCTATGTAGAGTATCATGTCATCAGCGAAGAGGGAGACTTTGACTTCTTCTTTGCCAATTTGAATGCCTTTAATGTCTTTTTGTAGTCTAATTGCTGAGGCTAGGACTTCCCGTACTATGTTGAACAGCAGTCGTGAGAGTGGACATCCCTGTCTTGTTCCTGATCTTAGGGGAAAGTCTCCCACTGCTTCCCCATTGAGAATGATATTTGCTGTGGGCTTTTCATAGATGGCTTTTAAGATGTCGAAGAACGTTCCCTCTATCCCTACACTCTGAAGAGTTTTGATCAGGAATGGATGCTGTATTTTGTCAAATGCTTTCTCTGCATCTAATGAGAGGATCATATGGTTCTTGGTTTTTCTCTTGCTGATATGATGAATCACATTGATTGTTTTACGGGTGTTGAACCAGCCTTGTGTCCCAGGGATAAATCCTACTTGGTCATGGTGAATAATTTTCTTAATGTATTGTTGGATCCTATTGGCCAGTATCTTGTTGAGAATTTTTGCATCCATGTTCATCAGGGATATTGGTCTGCAATTCTCCTTTTTGGTGGGGTCTTTGTCTGGTTTTGGAATGAAGGTGATGCTGGCCTCATAGAATGAATTTGGAAGTACTCCATCTCTTTCTATCTTTCCAAACAGCTTTAGGAGAATAGGTATGGTTTCTTCTTTAAACGTTTGATAAAATTCCCCAGGGAAGCCATCTGGCCCTGGACTTTTGTGTCTTGGGAGGTTTTTGATGGCTGCTTCAATTTCCTCCCTGGTTATTGGCCTGTTCAGGTTTTCTATTTCTTCCTGTTCCAGTTTTGGTAGTTTGTGGCTTTCCAAGAATGCGTCCATTTCTCCTAGATTGCCTAATTTATTGGCATATAGCTGTTCATAATATGTTTTTAAAATCGTTTGTATTTCCTTGGTGTTGGTAGTGATCTCTCCTTTCTCATTCAGGATTTTATTAATTTGAGTCTTCTCTCTCTTCTTTTAATAAGGCTGCCTAATGGTTTATCTATCTTATTAATTCTTTCAAAGAACCAACTCCTGGTTCTGTTGATCTGTTCCACAGTTCTTCTGGTCTCGATTTCGTTGAGTTCTGCTCGAATCTTTATTAACTCCCTTCTTCTCTTGGGTGTAGGATCTATTTGCTGTTTTTTCTCTAGCTCCTTTATGTGTAAGGTTAGCTTTTGTTTTTGAGTTCTTTCCAGTTTTTGAATGGATGCTTGTATTGCGATGTATTTCCCCCTTAGGACTGCTTTTGCTGCATCCCAAAGATTTTGGATGGTTGTATCTTCATTCTCATTAGTTTCCATGAATGTTTTTAATTCTTCCTTAATTTCCTGGTTGACCCTTTCATCTTTTAGCAGGATGGTCCTTAACCTCCATGTGTTTGAGTTCCTTCCAAACTTCTTGTTGTGATTTAGTTCTAATTTCAAGGCATTATGGTCTGAGAATATGCAGGGGACGATCCCAATCTTTTGGTATCGGTTCAGATCCGATTTGTGACCCAATATGTGGTCTATTCTGGAGAAAGTTCCATGTGCACTTGAGAAGAATGTGTATTCAGTTGAATTTGGATGTAAAGTTCTGTAGATATCTGTGAAATTCATCTGGTCCAGTGTATCATTTAAAGCTCTCGTTTCTTTGGAGATGTTGTGCTTAGAAGACCTATCGAGTATAGAAAGAGCTAGATTGAAGTCACCAAGTATAACTGTATTATTATCTAAGTATTTCTTCACTTTGGTTAATAATTGATTGATATGTTTGGCAGCTCCCACATTCGGGGCATATATATTGAGGATTGTTAAGTCCTTTTGTTGGATAGATCCTTTAAGTATGATATAGTGTCCCTCTTCATCTCTCCCTACAGTCTTCTGGTTAAATTTTGGTTTATCTGATATAAGGATGGCTACCCCTGCTTTCTTTTGAGGACCATTTGAATGGTAAATGGTTCTCCAAACTTTTATTTTCTGGCTGTAAGTGTTCTTCTGTCTAAAATGAGTCTCTTATAGACAGCAAATAGATGGGTCCTGCTTTTTTATCCAGTCTGAAACCCTACGCCTTTGATGGGGTAATTAAGCCCGTTCACGTTCAGAGTTACTATTGAAAGATATGAGTTTAGTGTCGTCATGACATCTATTCAGTCCCTGTTCTTGTGGATTGTTCCACTGGTCTTCTTCTTAAAGGGGAATTTTGAGAGTCCCCCTTAAAATTTCTTGCAGAGCTGGTTTGGAGGTCACATATTCTTTCAGTTCCTGCCAGTCTTGGAAGCTCTTTATCTCTCTTTCCATGTTGAATGAGAGCCTTGATGGATAAAGTATTCTTGGTTGCATGTTTTTCTCATTTAGGACCCTGAATATATCCTGCCAGCCCCTTCTGGCCTGCCAGGTCTCTGTGGAGAGTTCTGCTGTTACCCTAATACTCCTCCCCATAAAAGTCAGGGATTTCTTTTCTCTTGCTGCTTTAAGGATCTTCTCTTTATCTTTGGAATTTGCAAGCTTAACTATTAATTTTTGGGTTGTTGAACGGTTTATATTGATTTTAGGGCGGGATCTCTCTACTTCCTGGATCTGAATGCTTGTTTCCCTTCCTAGATTAGGAAAGCTTTCAGCTATGATTTATTCAAATACATATTCTGGCCCTCTGGCCCTTTTGGCACCCTCTGGAACCCCAATTACATGTAGATTTTTCTTCCTCAGGGTGTCACTTAATTTCCTTAATCTATCTTCATGATCTTTTATTTGTTTTTGTCTTTTATCCTCAGTGTCCCTCTTTGCCATCAACTTGTCTTCTATGTCGCTCACTCATTCTTCCACCTCGTTAACCCTCGTCTTTAGGACTTCTAGTTTGGATTGCATCTCATTTAATTGATTTTTAAATTCTACCTGATTAGATCTAAATTCTGCAGTCATGAAGTCTCTTGAGTCCTTTATGCTTTTTTAGAGCCACCAGTAGCTTCAAAATAGTGCTTCTGAGTTGGCTTTCCTGCATTGAATTGTAATCCAAATTTGGTAACTCTGGGAGAGGACTATTTCTGATACTTTCTTTTGAGGTGAGGTTTTCCTTCTATTCATTTGCTCTGTGCAGAGTGGCCAACAACAAGTTTTATTTGGAAAAGGAGAAAAAGGGAGAAGAGGGAAAAAAAAGAAAAAATAAAAAAATGAGAAGAAAAGAAAGGAAAAATGGTGGAGGGGAAGCAAACGGAAGACAAAAAGAAGGGGGATTATCCTCTGATTCTATATACTGTAAATCCCTGGACTATCCCTGGAACTTTCCAGTGCTGTTTGATCAATAACTTGTTTTTCTCCTGTCCCTCTAGCTGCTCTTCTGTGGGAGGGGTTTGCTCTGTTGATTCTCAGGGATGAGCACCTGAGGGGAGCCGCTCAGCCTCCTGCCTGGTGCACGGCTCAGTGGGAGTTGTTTATCCTATTTATCCAATGAGGCCTCTGTAAGGCTCAGTGGGGGTATGTTTATACTGTTAGTCCCCAGGGGGAACAACTACGGTGGCGGCGGCAAGCTTTCCAGCCCTGGAGTCAGCTCCCGCAGTAACTACCGCAGCTCCCAGTCCACAGGGGTCTGGATGCTCCCGGGGCTGGGCCGCCGATCTGCAGAGCTCTCTCAGCGGCAGGAGCGTCCTCACTCTCCTGTGCCCTCCTGGCCTCTGCCTGTCCCAGGGGGATCGCAGGATCCTGGGTTGTGTCCTGGGCTGCGCAGCCCCCTCCCTGCGGAGCTTCCGCCCGAGCCCCTCCGAGTTGCTCCCTGGTCCAGCCGTGCGCGCGCTGCAGCCCTTTAGGGAGCTCAGCCGTGGGGTGTGGCGCTCTCCCTGGAGGCAGGTGTCTGTTAGTGTCCCAGGGAGCCTGCGGGCATCCCCGCCCTCCTGGGGTCCTGCTCCAACTCCCTGCTAGCGCCTTTCCGGCCGGGAAGATTGGTGAAGCTCCTGCTGTTTCTCTGGGATGGGACTTTCCTGTCCTGGGGGCACTCGCCCCGGCCTTAGCCCGGCTCCTTGCAGGGCCCCTCCCCCTTGGAGGTCTTTATTTTTTTTCCCCTGTCTTCCTACCTTGATAGAAACGTGAACTCTGGGATCCCTGGATGGCACAGCGGTTTGGCGCCTGCCTTTGGCCCAGGGCGCGATCCTGGAGACCCGGGATTAAATCCCACTTCGGGCTCCCAGTGCTTGGAGCCTGTTTCTCCCTCTGCCTGTGTCTCTGCCTCATAAATAAATTAAAAAAAAGAAAAGAAACGTGAACTCTTCTCACTGTAGCATTCCAGCTGTTGTATCTTTAAATCTCAGGCCGAATTCGTAGGCTTTCAGGATGATTTGAAAATTATCTAGGTAAGTTGGTGGGGACAGGTGACTTGGGGACCCTACTCTTCCACCCTCTTGCCCCCTTCCCAAGCATTTAAAATTTTCCCAGGGGATGCCTGTGTGGCTCATTCGCTTGAGCCTCAGACTCTTGGTTTCAGGTCAGGTCATGATCTCCTGGGTACTGGGATTGAGCTCTGTGTCAGGCTCTGCACTCAGCGGAGAGTCTACTCGAATATTTTTCCCTCTCTCACTTCTCTTGCCCTCTCTCTCTCTGTGTGTGTCTCTCTCAAAATATAAATCAATCAATCAAATCTTTGAAAAATTTTCCCCCAGTGTAAGTAATATTAGAATGCATAGACACACATATACACTTAGGCATTTTTGACCTATATTACCTTTTGACAGTTAAGTTTCCACAAAGGAGTTAATGATCATAATTTTAGACACTTAAAATGTTCATGCATATTTGTATATTTTCTAGAGTATGGTTGTTTATAGTTCATCTTTAGTCAGTGTCAGGTTTAATCCGATTGGTATTGAAGTGAAATAAAGAGGCCAGGCAAAAGTTGGTCAAAACAGGCTTTTAATGGGACACTCTCTTGGGCAAGGTTCCATGGCCCACAGGGGAGGGTGAGAGCGGGGAAGTCGTGGGCCAGGGAAGTTGCGCCCAGGGAAGGGCAAGCAGGCTTTTTAAGGGGGGAGGGGGAAGGGGTTGGGTGTCTGTATGGGGTGATAGGTATTAGGCATATTATTGGTGGAATCAACCTGGGGTAATAACTGCCCATGCCCTTATATGTGGTCTGAGTAAGTATGGTTCAGGTTTCCTGCACAGGTCCAGGCTCCCCGTGATGATGAGTCCTCAGGTGGTTCGCTAGTGGTGGGAAAGTTCTGAGTTGGGGACCACAAGGTGGGGAGTCTGCTGCCATTTTGTTGGTGTCTCCCGATCCCCCTTGATCCCGCTGGCCCAACATTCCAATCCTTTTGTTGTTATAAGGCATTAGTTCAGATCTGATACTTCCTGCTGAGTAGGGAGTGTCATGGGGTCCCTCAGAAGTGGGCAAGCGGGAGTAAGGGTGTAGGAAGAGTCGGTTTACAGATACTCGAGACATCTCGTGAATTCGTTCCTGGATGAATCAGAGAATCCAAGGGGCCACCATTAATAATATGCTGATGATTAGGAGTGGGCTTAGAAGGGGGAGGAGCCATGTGGTTAGTGGGGTCTGCCACCATTGGGGTGTAGTTGGGCTGCCGGGGTGGTACCGGGCTTGGAGAGACTCAGGAACTTCAGCAAGGGTGTGGAGAATGGCCTCAACTATACCTGTTTCATTGCTGTAGTAACAGCATTCTTTGTTGAGAAACGCCCTTGTCTGCAGTGAGGAGGTCCCAGGCGCATCAATTCTGGAGGGCCATCTGGGCCACTGAGGTTATCTGGTGTTGGAGGGAAGCCAGAGACTCTGCCAAGGCCTCGATGGTCTTCTGAAGCCTTTCAGATACGTCCCTGGTGGAATCTACAGAGTGGATTAAGGCCCCCATCCCCAATCCCTTGGCCACCAGGGTTGAGGCCAGGGAGACCCCGATAACTAGTGGGAGAAAAACCACTCGTTTCTGCTTCTCCAGGGGGCTGGCAAAGAAGGCTACTTCTGCCTGACTATAGATAATCTCAGAACCAGGGAGATAGGCAGACAGAGGAGAGAGGCAGAGGTATTGAGAGATTTAGAAAGGGTGCTGTTGCACCAAAAGAGACTGCCAATAGGGGTGTGATGAGAGGTAACATTAGATAGGGTGACGTTGCAGAGGAAGGAGTAGGGGTGGAATAACAGAAAGGGAATTGGTAGTTGAGAGGCTCAGTGAATAAGGGAATGTCACGGAGAGAGGGATAATGTCCCGTGGGTGTGAGGTTGGTGCAGTTAAATGCATTAGGGAGGGGAACGGCCACCAGGGGGACTTTACCCAAGGTTGCACAGATTAAACAGTGGGACAGATTGCCCATGGCAGAAAGGCTGGCGAGGGAAGTGCCTTGTTGGATAAGTTTTATCCAGGAGAAGGGGCCCTGGTCCTGAGCTGGGTTAGCCTGTAGGTGGGTTTGGAGAAGTTGTTCCTGTTCATGTATGGTGTGAGCTTGGTTACTTAGGGCAGACTGGATTTGTGGAAGTGAGACCTGCACGTATGTTCTATAGATTCAGAGAGAGGCAGTGGGGTAGGAGGAAAAAGGCCATCGATAGAATTTTGCAGTTGCCCCCGTTGCCCAGCGGGAATCCCAAGGGTCTGGAATAAGTTAGGATATACTTATTGTGTTGTCTGTAGAAGCGGCATCGTGGGTCACTGGTTGCAAAGGTGCCAGTGAAAGGGTCCCAACAGGAGTGGCCAAGGTGATAAGGACGGCCTCCATAGGTTTCAACCCAGTAATTTTGGCAGGTAGGACGGGTCTGATCATAGGTGAAACAGATTATAGGATCAGAGCTGGATACAGGAATTGACTGTAAATATGGGATGGAGAAATTGATGAGAGCCTGGCAGCCCTGTGGTTGACAATCAGTGGTAGAAATAAGGTGAGACCTGATTTCCTAGTCCCAGGTTTCTGTCATGTAAAACCTCCACCTAAACCCAGGGGCAGTGGTAGAGTGACTAGGATGTAGGACCAGGAGGAGGAGGATGGTGTAAAAGCCGTATTTGAGTACGTCCCAAAGGTTGTGCTGTCCATACACCTTGTGAGGGGGGTCATTTTAATTTAGAGACTTGTACCCATGTGTGGTGTCCTATGAGTTTGGTGGCTGTGGGGCTCGTAAGGACCACCGTATAGGGACCAGTCCACTTAAGCTGTAAAGTTTTTGGGTGTATTTCTTTCAGCAGGACACTATCCCCTGGGGCCAGGGCTTGAGGAGTAACTGGTGTGGGTTCTCCTGGAGTAGGGGTGACTGAATCTGCATGGGCCCACAGGAGGGCTCTTAGAAGAGCTAGGTAAGGTAAGTAAGATAGGAGAGGAGGAGGTGATGATGGAAGATTTTGAGTGAGCAGGAAGGGCTGCCTGTAGAGAAGCTCAAAGGGACTTAGACCTGACGACCATCTAGGGGTAACTCTGAGCCTTGTTAAAGCCAGTGTGAGGAGGGTTGGCCAGGACAGGCAGGTTTCAAGGGTAAGTTTGGTGAGATGCTCCTTGAGAAGGCCATTGGCCCGCTCTACCTTACCCAAAGACTGGGGATGATATGGGATATGGAGTTTCCAGGTAATATTTAGGCTCTCGGAGACTTGCTGGGTGATGCTGGAGATGAAAGCTGGGCCGTTGTCAGATTGTAGGGTCCGTGGGAGGCCGAATCTCGGAATGATGTGCTTGATGAGTATGGTGGCCACCACATCCGCCATCTCCCGAGCTATGGGGGAAGCCTCTATCCACCCTGTAAAGGTGTCCACTAAGGTTAATAGGTAGGGAAAGAGTTTATGGCGTGGCATGTGAGTAAAGTCAAGCTGCAAGTCCTCACCAGGTTGGTGGCTGTGGAGCTGGTGATTGGGTCCCGGCCTGCGAATTCCACCTTGAGTGTTTACAGTGGAGCAGGTTTTGCAAGACTGATGCACCACTCCGATTACCTTTTGGAGATGTGGAGAGTGGAAAAGGGGTTATAGGAACTGGTGTAAGGCCTTGGGACCAATGTGTAGGGGTTGATGTATGTCTGAAATGATCATGGGAGCTAAATGGTTTGGAAGAGCGAGTTTCTTTTGAATGAACATCCAGCCTTTTCCCCCGGCTATTCCTCTCATCCTTTTTAGTATCCGAGTTTCCTCGTCTGTGTAAGAGGGGGAATGTGGTGTGTTAAGGAAGAGGAGGGGAGCTGGTGAGGAGCCTAAGGCAGTGACGCAGGCAGTGGAGTAGTCTTTGTTGTTGCCTTGGGACACCGGGTCCTTGGAGGATTGGTGTCGAAGACAGTGGACAATGGCCACTTTAGTGGGAAGGCTGAGGGCCTTGAGTAGTTTTGAAATGAAGGACCCATTGATTATGGGGGTTCCCTTGGTTGTAAGAAACCCTCACTCTTGCCAGAGGAAAGAATTTGTATGTGTGATGAGGGAGGCATATTTGGAGTCAGTGTATATGGTAACTCATTGCCCTTTGGACAGGTGAAGAGCCCTGGTGAGAGCTTTAAGTTCTGCCTTCTGAGAGCTTGTCCCGAGGGGGAGGGAACTGCCTCTAGGATGGCGTCTAGGGTAATGACAGTGTATGCTGCGTGTCTCTGGCCATCCGGGGCGATGAGAGAACTACCATCCACAAAGAGTATTCAGTCAGGGTTAGGGAGGGGTTGATCAGAAAGTTCTGGATGTGGAGGAGTCAGCTCTTCCAGGAGTTGAGGACAGGAATGTGAGGGTTCTAGGTTAGTAGAGGGGGTAGGTAGGAGGGTAGCAGGATTTAGATGAGGAGAAGTTGATAGATGTCAGGATTTTTGATGAAGAGGAGGTGAGCAGAAACGGGTGAGGGAGAAAGAGGAGTGGTGGCCTTGAGTTTGTGTAGGATATCCCGGCCAAGGAGAGAGGCTGGGCAGGAAGGAATTATAAGGAAGGAGTGTGAGAAGGGGAACCCATCCAGACTCCAAGAGAGGAGTGGGGCAGTCCGTGGAATAGAGGAGGTGCCATCAATTCCCACCACTACCCCTGGAGAGGGGAAACTGGCCCCTGAGTAGGAAGGCAGAACAGAGTAGGTCGCCCTGTGTCCAACAGGAAAGAGATGCACTTACCCGCTGCCTAGAGCAGGACCCTGGGCTCAGTCTGGGTTAGGGGGATGTCCTCGTCAGTCATCATCCAATCCAAGTAGTTGGAAGGCCGGACTTACCAGTTCAGGGTTTCCTCCACGTGGAGGTGCCGAGGATCCTCCGACACCGGGGCAGTCGGATTTCCAGTGGCCCATCATTCGACCTTAAGGGTAGAATTTGGTCGAAACAGGCTTTTAATGGGACGCGCTTTCAGAGGTTCTGTGGCCCATGGGGTGTGGGGGGGGAGCGGAGAGCGGGGAAGTAGCGCCCAGGAGAGGGCAAGAGGGCTTTTTAAGGGGGGAGGGGGAAGGGGTTGGGCGTCTGTATGGGGTGATAGGTATTAGGCATATTACTGGTGGAATCGGCCTGGGGCAATAACTGTCCATGCCCTTATGTGGGGTCTGGGTAAGTATGGTTCAGGTTTCCCGCACAGGTCCAGGCTCCCCCTGATGACATGTCCTCGGCTGGTCTGCTGGTGATGGGAAAGTTCTGAGGTGGAGACCACAAGGTAGGGGGTCTGCTGCCATTTTATTGGTGCCTCCGGATCCCCCTTGATCCCACCAGCCCAACACAAGAATGTTTATTTAAACACAAACTCAGCTTGCAGAACATGAATACTTTCCACCCCTACGTGGGAGAGTGTAAGTACCACTGCCCCACCATCCTTGGAAGCAGATTTTTAAAATATATTTATTTATGTAATTAAACATAGCATCGCCAATTAATCTTGCAAATCCACTTCTGGCTGTGTGCCCACAATAATTGAAATCAGAATCTCAAAGAGATTTTTTTTTTTTTTGTGGCCTTATTTACAATAGCCAAGGTATGGCAATAACCTAAATGTCCATTGATAGATGAATGGCTTAAAAAAAATGTGGTGTACACATATAATGTAATAGTAAGCCAACATAAAAAGGAAGGAAATTTGACACATAAATTTCAATATCAATTACTCTTGAAGATATTATACTAATTTTCATGAGCCAGACACAAAAGGACAAACATTGTATAATTTCACTAATAATGAAATACCTAGACCAGTCAAAATCAGAGAATTAGAAAGTGGAATGGTGGTTGCCAGTAGTGGGTTTTGGGCCGGCGGGATCAAGGGGGATCTGGAGGCACCAATAAAATGGCAGCGGGTCCTCCTTCTTGTGACCCCCACCTCAGAACTTTCCCACCAGCAGCAGACCGCCCAAGGACACGCCATCAGCGGGGAGACAGGACCTATGCAGGAAACCTGAACCATACCTTACCCAGACCCCATATAAGGGCATAAGCAGTTATCACCCCATAGCGATTCCACCTGTGACATGCCCTAATACCTATCACCCCATGCAGACACACAACCGCTTACCCCTCCCCCTTAAAAAAAGCCCCCTTGTCCTCCCCGGAGCGCGACTTCACCGGCTGGAGACTTCCCTGGCTTCACTCCCTTGCAGGGCCCTGGAACCTTGCCCAAGAACGCATCCCATTAAAAACCTGTTTCAAAAACAAAACAAAAACCACATCTTTCGACCAACTTTCCCTGGCCTCTCTATTTCATTTTCACTACTGATCAGATTAAACCTGACAGTGGGGAGGATATCTGCTGTATAACACTGTGCGTATAGCCGACAATACTGTGTTGTGCACTTAAAATTTTGAGAGTAGATCTCATGTTAAGTCTTCTTACCACAGTTTTAAAAAGGTGGCCCTTTCGCATTTTCCTCTGGGCAGCTCTACAAACAGCCACACAGAAAGGAAGAAGGAGGAAGCATTAAAGTATTTGGAACCCAGGCCTTGGAGCTTTAAGCAGCCTCAAGCTTTATCTGGGCAACTGTGAGGTAGAAGCAGCAGTAAGCAGGGGTGTCAGGGGCCTGAAGACTTTCAGCCAAAATCACTTCTGGATGCTTGCCAAAGAGTGCATACTAGGGGATTGAGAATAAGATTGATATCCAAGAAAAAGGATGTGTATGATTCGCTTAGGATGAGGATTGGCTGTCGGAAAACATTTTATGGTGACTGCGAGAAGGATGCAGCTTTCTCAGCTGGGGGGAATATACATGCCATGAATCTCCTTGCTGGGTGTGATATTGCTTGTACTCCCATAAGGTGCTCCTAGTTTCTGGCATGTTTGTTTGGAGAGCATAAGTTAGTATGGAAACCGTGACCAGGACAGGGACAAGGAAGTAGACAGCACGGTGCATGGAAAGTTAACTGAACGGGGACGTAGATCTCAATTTCTCCCAATTCACTGAGTCACCTGGGAGAATTCCCTTCTCTTTCTTGGTTTCAGTTGCTTCATCTCACAAGTGAGAAAGTTAGCTATATCAGGTGTAGAAATAAATCTCATCTCATAGGTCAACTCTTATGGTATTGGCATGAGGTTGAGAAGGATTCTGAGGTCATGTCCTCACTTTTTGAGAAATAACTATGCAACTTATTTGCAATGACGTGCTATAGCCACAGGAAAGGAAGGTTCGTGGCATGTCTCTTTCATTTGCTACCCCTGCATCTATAATCCCCTCTACATGGAAAATTGTATTATTCTAAACATTTTAATAGTTACCCTGATATTTGAGGTCAGAAAATTATTTTTAACCCTTCTCAATCATTTTATGGAATACCCCATACCAATCTTCTACAGAAATATAGGATTACAGAATCTGTTTTTAGGCATCAAAACTCAAAACATGTATAGAAAAGCACAGCGCCTAGTCATTCCATTTAATAAAGTTTTCAATTCCTTCGACTGTGTGCTCTGGTAAGTAAACTCAGCCATACACTAATGAAGTACAATGTGTGAAGTCACACACACGCACACAGACACACACACACACACACAAATACTGTACATCAATTCATCTAAGGTTTGTACACCTAACAAGATATTGATAACATGTTGGGAATTTTTGAAAGCACAGCACTTAGAAGAACTTTGTATAGTTTTCCAGTAATTCTATCCATGGTTAAAAAACATATTCAGGAGGAGGGCGTCAAGTTGGGGCTTTCTATATGTATTGCTGGCTTATATAAATTTGGGACTGAGAATCTTCTAACATACAGAACTTAATAACTCAGAACCAAGAGGATCACCATCTCGGACCCCTCAAGCAGACTATATTCTCCCTCCACTACAATTTCGTCACCACCACCATCTCCCAGTCCCACCCCTTTTTTCTTCTCTTTTATTTTCTCCTTACTTTTGCTTTTTTTTTTCTCTTCTTTTTTTCCCTTTTCGTTTTTTTTTCTTTTCTTCTTCTTCTTTGGGATTCTTGGCCTTTTACTTTTTACTACTTTGTTTTAAATTTTGTTTGCATAGTGGCGGAGGAGTAGGTGCCTCAACTCCCCCAGCCCCACCAACTGACTTAGATTACTGTCAAATCATTATGAAAATCTACTAATTCGACCTGAGATTTAAAGAGAGAACAGCTGGAATGCTACAGTGTGAAGGGTTTCCTCTTTTAACAAGGTAGAAAGGCGGGTAAAAAACAAGAATCAAGTGAGGGAGGGGCCCTGTGAGGAGCCGGGCTAGGGGGCAGCGGGAGCCTCGGGACAGGACAGCCCCACCCCGGAGAGGCGGGAACGTTAAAGTATTTTTTTTAATTTTTATTTATTTATGATAGCCTCAGAGAGAGAGAGAGAGAGAGGCAGAGGGAGAAGCAGGCTCTAGGCACCTGGAGCCCGACGTGAGATTTGATCCTGGGTCTCCAGGATCGTGCCCTGGACCAAAGGCAGGCGCCAAACTGCTGCGCCACCCAGGGATCCCGAGAGGCGGGAATTTTAAAAAGTCCACCCTGGATCCTTCCCGGAGGCAAAGGCGCTCAGCAGGGATCCTCGGCAGGAGCAGGAGTGCAGAAGGGCAGTGAGGCCTCCGGTCTCCCGGGGTCACTAACAGAGGAAGTGCGCCTGTGAGAAGCGCACCGCAGACCGGCCGAGCTCGGGAACCGGCTGAAGCGCGCCCGGTGGGGCCTCGGAGAGAGGCGGGTGGGGCAGCGGGGGGCTCTGGGGGAGGGGGGTCAGCGGGGGGATCCGGGGGAGGGGGGCAGCGGGGAACTCTGGGCGGAGGGGGCAGCGGGGGGCTCTGGGGGAGGGGGTCAGGGGGGCTCCAGGCGGAGCTCCAGGCAGAGGGGGTCAGTGGGGGGCTCTGGGTGGAGGGGGTCAGCAGGGGGCTCTGGGCGGAGGGGGGCAGCGGAGATCCGAGTGGAGCGAGGCCAGCAGGGCTCTGGGTGGAGGGGGGCAGCGGGGCTCTGGGTGGAGGGGGGCAGCGGGGGTCTCCGGGCAAAGGGAGGCAGTGGGGGTCTCCAGGTGGAGGGGGGTCAGTGGGGGGCTCCAGGCGGAGGGGGGCAGCGGGGATCTCCGGGCAGAGGGGGTCAGCGGGGCTCCGGGTGGAGGGGGCTCAGTGGGGCTCAGGGCAGAGGGGGGCGCTGCGCCCTGCTGCCTTCGGAAGCCTCAGCCCCGGGAGCGCGATGCTAGCAGCCCAAACCCTGCAGCCCAGGGCGCGGGGGGGACACGGCCCAGTATCCTGTGCTCCCCCAGGGACAGGCAGGGGCAGGGAGGGCACAGGACAGGGAGGACGCTCCTGCCCCCGGGCGTCCCCAAGCTGTGCAGGTCAGTGCCCCCCACCCCAGGAGCATCTAGGGCAGTGAATAATGGGAACTACTGGTGGTTACTCGGGGAGCTGACTCGAGTTGGAGACATGGCCACTTCCAGTGTGGTTGTTCCTCCTGATGCCACCTGGTGCCTGGGATGGAGCGGGCGTGCCAGGGGACAGAGGCCTCACGGGGTCAACAGCTCCCATTGAGCCCGGCACCTGGCAGGGGTCGGAGCTGCTCCCCCAGGTGCACACACCTGAGAATCAGCAGAGCAGCCCCTCCCCCAGAAGACCAGCTGGAAGGACAGGGGAAGAGCTAGTTCTTCACGGAGCAGCGCTGGAAAGCTCCAGAGGAAGTCGAGGGATATGCATTATATACAACCAGGGGGTAACCCTCCTATTATTTTTCTTCCTTTTTCCAATACACTTCGTTTTTATATCAGACTGTAAATTTCCAATTTTTTTCTCTTTTTTCCACCTTAACTACAATATTTCACCACCTCTTCATTTTTAAATTTCTTCTGTTTTCACTTTCATGTTTCTACAATGACAGACAGGTCCTAGATATGTTTTCCACTTCTGTATTCCCTTCAACATAATCAACATAATTTGGGGAGATATACAAGATATGTTTTATTGTTTTGTGCTTTTCGTTTTTTTCTCTGCCTCATTTTGTTCTACAATGAGGGAAGATAATACCTTCTAAAACATGACCAGCATGCACCCAGAACCAAGTGGTAACACCGTGCTGGTTCATCATGTGAGAGTCCTCATTCCCATTCTGTCCCCCTCTTCTATCTCATTTATGTTTGGGTGGTCAGTGGTGGGACCTTCTACAAGTATTTCTGGTTTATATAAATTTGGGACTGAGGATCTTCTAATATACAGAATTTAATATACTCAGAAACAAGAGGAACACCCTCTAGAAACCCTCAGGTAGACTACATTCTCTCTCCATTACAAATTCGTCACCATCAACATTTCTCAATCACCACCCTCTTTTTTTTTTTTTTTTTTTTTTCTTTTTCTTTCTCCTGCTTTAGGATTCCTGGTCTTTTACTTTTACTACATTGTTTTAAAATTCGTTTTTCACTCTAATGGTCCTTTTTTTAAAAATAAATTTATTTTTTATTGGTGTTCAATTTGTCAACATACAGAATAATGAGCACCCAGTGCTCATCCCATCAAGTGCCCACCTCAGTGCCCGTCACCCAGTCACCCCCACCCACCGCCCACCTCCCCTTCCACCACCCCTAGTTCGTTTCCCAGAGTTAGGAGTCTTTCATGTTCTGTCCCTTTGATATTTCCCACTTATTTTTATCCTTTCCCCTTTATTCCCTTTCACTATTTTTTATATATTCTGATTCTTGTTTTCAATTTCTGGCCTCTGACCTCAGCAGAATCATCTAGGGTGAAATTTACTTAGGTCGTGGTTGATATTCTTGACGCAGCCCACTCATACAGCCACACTGCACAGAGCAAAATGACTAGGAGGAAGAACTAAACACAAAGAAAGAATCAGAAACACTACTCTATAAAAAAAAAAAAAAAAGAAACAGTACTCACTGCTACAGAGATACCGAATTTGGATTATAATTTGATGTCAGAAAACCAATTCTGAACGACAACTATAAAGCTACTGGTGGCTCTGGAAAACAGCATAAAGGATTCAAGAGACTTCATGACTGCAGAATTTAGATCTAATCAGGCTGAAATTAAAAATCAATTAAATGAGATGCAATCCAAACTGGAGGTCCTAACGATGAGGGTTAATGAGGTAGAAGAAAGAGTTAGTGACTAGAAAACAAACTGATGGCAAGGAAGGTTGCTGAGGGAAAAAGGAAAAACCAAACATCATGAGGAAAGGTAATAGGCAATAAATGACAACCTCAGAGGGAAAAATCTACATTTAATTGGGGTTCCAGAGGGTGCCAAAAGGGACAGAGGACCGGAAAGCATATTTGAACAAATTATAGCTGAGAACTTCCCTAATTTGGGGAGGGAAACAGGCATTCAGATCCAGAAGAAAGAGAGGTGGCCACTAAAATCAATAAAAACCGATCAACACCTCAACATTTAATAAAATCGCAAGTTCCAAAGATGAAGAGGAAATCCTTAAAGCAGTGAGAGACAAGAGATCCATAACTTACCTGGGGAGAAATATCAGGTAACAGCAGATCTCTCCACAGAAATCTGGCAGGCCAGAAAGGGCTGGCAGGATATACTCAGGTCCTAAAAGAGAAGAACCTGCAGCCAAGAACACTTTATCCAGCAAGGCTCTCATTCAGAATACAAGGAGAGATAAAGAGCTTACAAGATAGGCAGAAACTGAAATAATTGTGACCACCAAACCAGCTCTGCAAGAAATATTAAGGGGGACTCTGTAAAAGAAAGAGGATGCCCAAAGTAATAATCCATAAAAGCAGGGACTGAATAGGTAATACTACAAAACTAAATGCATATCATTCAATAGTACCTCTGAATGTGAATGGGCTTAATGATCCTATCAAAAGATGCAAGGTTTCAGACTGGATAAAAAAAAAAGACCCAACTATTTGCTGTTTCAAAGAGACTCATTTTAGACATAAGGACACTTCCAGCCTGAAAACGAAAGGTTGCAGAACCATTTATCATTCAAATGGTCCCCAAAAGTAAGCAGGGGTAGCAATCCTCATAACAGAGAAATTAAAGTTTATTGCAAAGACTGTAGTAAGAGATAAAGAGAGACACTACATCATACTTAAAAGATCTATATCCAACAAGAGGACCTATCATGAATATTTATGCTTCTCAGGTGGGAGACACCAAGTATATCAATCACTTAATAACCAAAGTAATGACATACTTAGATAATAATATACTAATAGTGGGAGACATCATCACAGGCTTCTTGCAAATGGCAGATCTTCTATTCATAACATCTCCAAAGAAACAAGAGCTTTAAATGACACAATGGACCAGATGGATTTCACAGATATTTACAGAACTTTACATCCAAACGCACTGAATACACATTCCTCTCAAGTGCACATGGAACTTTCTCCAGAATAGACCACATACTGTGTCACAAATCAGGTCTCCACCAACAACAAAAGATTGAGATCCGTCCCTACGTATTTTCAGCGCATAATGCTTTGAAACTTGAACTCAATCAAAAGAAAAAATTTGGAAGAAACTCAAATACGTGGAGGTTAAAGAGCACCCTGCTAAAAGATGAACGGGTCAAACAGGAAATTAGAGAAGAATTAAAAAGATTCATGAAAACTAATGAGAATGAAGATACAAACATTCAAAATCTTTGAGACAGAGCAAAAGCAGTCCTAAGATGAAATACATTGCAATACAGGCCTCCCTCAAAACACTGGAAAAACAATCATATCCACAGCTAACCTCGAACCTAAAGGAACTGGAGAAAGAAGAGCAAATAAAACTTACACCCAGCAGAAGAAGAGAGTTAATAAAGATTTGAGCAGAACTCAATGAAATAGAGATCAGAAGAACTGTGGAACAGATCAACAAAACCACGAGTTGTTTCTTTGAAAGAATTAAAAGGATAGATAAACCATTAGCCTGCATTAAGAAAAGTAGAAGAGGGATCCCTGGGTGGCGCAGCGGTTTGGCGCCTCCTTTGGCCCAGGGCGCGATCCTGGAGACCTGGGATTGAATCCCACGTCGCGCTCCCGGTGCATGGAGCCTGCTTCTCCCTCTGCCTGTGTCTCTGCCTCTCTCTCTCTCTCTCTCTCTCTCTCTCTGTGACTATCATAAATAAATAAATAAATAAAAAAGAAAAGTAGAAGAGAATAGACTCTAATTAAGAAATCACGAATGAAAAAGGAGAGATCACAACCAATACCACGGAAATACATATGATTTTAAAATGTATTATGAACAGCTATACACCAATAAATTATGTAATCTGGAAGAAATGGATGCATTTCTGGAAAACCACAAACTACCAAAACTGGAACAGGATGAAATAGAAAACCTGAAAAGGCCGATAACCAGAGAGGAAGTTGAAGCAGTCATCAAAAACCTCCCAAGACACAAAAGTCCAGGGCCAGATGGCTTCCCAGGGGAATTCTATCAAACATTTAAAGAAGAAACCATACCTATTCTACTAAAGCTGTTTGGAAAGATAGAAAGAGATGGAGTACTTCCAAATGCGTTCTATGAGGCCAGCATCACCTTCATTCCAAAACCAGACAAAGACCCCACCAAAAAAAGAAGAATTACAGACCAATATCCCTGATGAACATGGATGCAAAAATTCTCAACAAAATACTAGTCAATAGGATTCAACAGTACATTAAGAAGATTATTCACCATTACCAAGTGGACTTTTTCCCAGCGATGCAGGCTGGTTCAACACTCATAAAACAATCAATGTGATTGATCATATCAGGAAGAGAAAACACAAGAACCATAAGATCCTCTCAATAGATGCAGAGAAAGCATTTGACAAAATACAGCATCCATTCCTGATCAAAACTCTTCAGAGTGTAGGGACAGAGGGAACATTCCTCAACATCTTAAAAGCCATCTACAAAAAGCCCACAGGAAATATCATTCTCAATGGGGAAACACTGGGAGCCTTTCCCCTAAGATGAGGAACAAGACAGGGATGTCCACTCTCACCACCACTATTCAACATAGTATTAGATGTCCTAGCCTCAGCAATCAGGCAACAGAAATAAATAAAATGCATTCAAATTGGCAAAGAAGAAGTCAAACTCTCCCTCTTCGCCGATGACATGATTCTGTACATAGAAAACCCAAAAGACTCCAGCCCAAGATTGCTAGAACTCACACAGCAATTTGGCAGTGTTGCAGGATACAAAATAGATGCCCAGAAGTCAGTGGCATTTCTATACACTAACAATGAGACTGAAGAAATGGATATTAAGGAGTCAACCCCATTTACAATTGCACCCAAAAGCATAAGATACCTAGGAATAAACCTAACCAAAGAGGTAAAGGATCTCTACCCTATAAACTATAGAACACTTCTGAAAGAAATGGAGGAAGACAGAAAGAGATGGAAAAATAGTCCATGCTCATGGATTGGCAGAATTAATATTGTGAAAATGTCAATGTTACCCAGGGCAATTTACACAATTAATGCAACCCCTATCAAAATACCATGGACTTCCTTCAGAGAGTTGGAACAAATCATCTTAAGATTTGTGTGGAATCAGAAAAGACCCTGAATAGCCAGGGGAATTTTAAAAAAGAAAACCATACCTGTGAGCATCACAATTCCAGATTTCAGGTTGTACTACAAAGCTGTGGTCATCAAGACAGTGTGGTACTGGTACAAAAACAGACACATAGATCAGTGGAACAGAATAGAGAATCCAGAAGTGGACCCTCAACGTTATGGTCAACTAATATTCGACAAAGGAGGAAAGACTATCCACTGGAAAAAAGACAGTCTCTTCAATAAATGGTGCTGGGAAAATTGGACATCCACATGCAGAAGAATGAAACTAGACCACTCTCTTTCACCATACACAAAAATAAACTCAAAATGGATGAAAGATCTAAATGTGATACACAATTCTATCAAAATCCTAGATGAGAACACAGGCAATACCCTTTTTGAACTCAGCAACAGTAACTTCTTGCAAGATACATCCACGAAGGCAAAAGAAACAAAAGCAAAAATGAACTATTGGGACTTCATCAAGATAAGAAGCTTTTGCACAGCAAAGGATACCGTCAACCAAACTAAAAGACATCCTACAGATTGGGAGAAGATATTTGCAAATGACATATCAGATAAAGGGCTAGTTTCCAAGATCTATAAAGAACTTATTAAACTCAACACCAAAGAAACAAACAACCCAATCATGAAATGGGCAAAAGACATGAAGAGAAATCTCACAGAGGAAGACATAGACATGGCCAACACGCACATGAGAAAATGCTCTGCATCACTTGCCATCAGGGAAATACAAATCAAATCCACAATGAGATACCACCTCATACCAGTGAGAATGGGGAAAATTAACAAGGCAGGAAACCACAAATGTTGGAGAGGATGTGGAGGAAAGGGAACCCTCTTACACTGTTGGTGGGAATGTGAACTGGTGCAGCCACTCTGGAAAACTGTGTGAAAGTTCCTCAAAGAGCTAAAAATAGACCTGCCCTACGACCCAGCAATTGCACTGCTGGCAATTTACCCCAAAGATACAGATGCAGTGAAGTGCCGGAACACCTGCACCCCAATGCTTCTAGCAGCAATTTCCACAATAGCCAAACTGTGGATGCAGCCTTGCTGTCCATCGAAAGTTGAATGGATAAAGATGTGGCCAAATACAATGGAATATTACTCAGCCATCAGAAAGGATAAACATTCACCATTTGCTTTGACGTGGATGGAACTGGAGGGTATCATGCTGAGTTAAATAAGTCAATCAGAGAAGGACAAACATATGGTCTCATTCATTTGGGGAATATAAAAAATAGTGAAAGGGAATAAAGGGGAAAGGAGAGGAAATGATTGAAAATATCAGTGAGGGTGACAGAACATTAGAGCCTCCTAACTCTGGGAAACGAACAAGGGGTAGTGGAAAGGGAGGTGAGTGGGGTGTAGGGGTGACTGGGTGACAGGCACTGAGGGGGATACTTGGTATGATGAGCACTGGGTGTTATGCTATATGTTGACAAATTGAACTCCACTAAAAATAAAGTTTAATACCTATGAGAGTCTAATTGTAGGGTTCAATCTGGTACCTTAATGATTAAAAGATAGGATTTTGTCCTATATATGTCCACAGTGGAGATCCTGAGAGTATAACCAGAAAGAAAAGAGTTTCTGTCTGTTAAGTAAGGAGTTTAAGAGGTGCTGCTATTGTTGAGGATTGTAGCAATTTCTGTCTATGGTTATGAAAAACAAGGAGTTCTAGAAAGCCCAGGCATAGCAATGTATTCAAACTAGATATCAGAGCAGAGCAATGATAATTTCAAGGCAGGAGATATTAATAGTTTAGATAGAAATAGGCATTTTGAGACCTCCATTCCTTTGTCATTAACACATAATTTAGTAAATTACTGCACTATAATAAGAAGCCCTTTGGTAGTCAATAATGAACAAAATATTCTCTTCTCAAGAAAAATGCTCATAGTCTGTTAACATAATCAAGAAAGATGAAATTCTAGTATATTGTGAAAATTTCTAGTCATATTGATAACCATACTGTACCATGAAGCTCATGTGATACTATTTGGCTGTAAATTATAGTAATATACATCCAATTTTATAGATGGAGCAAAAAGAGCAATGTGAGCTTGAGGACTTTTGGAATTGGAGATATATATCATAGCGAGATGGAAGGCATGATGAACACCAAAGAGCTCTGATTACTTAAGAATACAGGGGTTTACTATGATTCAGATCAATCTAATGGAGAATGATTAAGTAATATCTATAAGCGAGAGAATCAATTGTCAATCCCATATTCTATCATTCTTTAAATAACTTAGTGCTAAATCCAAAAATGACAGAGTCTTGCCAATGAGAGATGGTATTATTACACAGGTATATGTGATATCTGACAGTACCAATCCAAGAGCTTGGGATTCTGAGTTTCTTTAGTGAAAGTAACTTTCCGCATTGAGGTTAGGGATTTATGTTAATTCCAAAGAAGTAGTTGTCTTTTCCATTTTGTTATTTTTTTTCTTTTTTTTTTTTTATTGGTGTTCAATTTACTAACATACAGAATAACACCCAGTGCCCGTCACCCATTCACTCCCACCCCCCGCCCTCCTCCCCTTCTACCACCCCTAGTTCGTTTCCCAGAGTTAGCAATCTTTACGTTCTGTCTCCCTTTCTGATATTTCCCACACATTTCTTCTCCCTTCCCTTATTTTCCCTTTCACTATTATTTATATTCCCCAAATGAATGAGAACATATAATGTTTGTCCTTCTCCGACTGACTTACTTCACTCAGCATAATACCCTCCAGTTCCATCCACGTTGAAGCAAATGGTGGGTATTTGTCATTTCTAATAGCTGAGTAATATTCCATTGTATACATAAACCACATCTTCTTTATCCATTCATCTTTCGTTGGACACCGAGGCTCCTTCCACAGTTTGGCTATCGTGGCCATTGCTGCTAGAAGCATCGGGGTGCAGGTGTCCCGGCGTTTCATTGCATTTGTATCTTTGGGGTAAATCCCCAGCAGTGCAATTGCTGGGTCGTAGGGCAGGTATATTTTTAACTCTTTGAGGAACCTCCACACAGTTTTCCAGAGTGGCTGCACCAGTTCACATTCCCACCAACAGTGTAAGAGGGTTCCCTTTTCTCCGCATCCTCTCCAACATTTGTGGTTTCCTGCCTTGTTAATTTTCCCCATTCTCACTGGTGTGAGGTGGTATCTCATTGTGGTTTTGATTTGTATTTCCCTGATGGCAAGTGATGCAGAGCATTTTCTCATATGCATGTTGGCCATGTCTATGTCTTCCTCTGTGAGATTTCTGTTCATGTCTTTTGCCCATTTCATGATTGGATTGTTTGTTTCTTTGGTGTTGAGTTTAATAAGTTCTTTATAGATCTTGGAAACTAGCCCTTTGTCTGATATGTCATTTGCAAATATCTTCTCCCATTCTGTAGGTTGTCTTTGAGTTTTGTTGACTGTATCCTTTGCTGTGCAAAAGCTTCTTATCTTGATGAAGTCCCAATAGTTCATTTTTGCTTTTGTTTCTTTTGCCTTCGTGGATGTATCTTGCAAGAAGTTACTATGGCTGAGTTCAAAAAGGGTGTTGCCTGTGTTCTTCTCTAGGATTTTGATGGAATCTTGTCTCACATTTAGATCTTTCATCCATTTTGAGTTTATCTTTGTGTATGGTGAAAGAGAGTGGTCTAGTTTCATTCTTCTGCATGTGGATGTCCAATTTTCCCAGCACCATTTATTGAAGAGACTGTCTTTCTTCCAATGGATAGTCTTTCCTCCTTTATCGAATATTAGTTGCCCATAAAGTTCAGGGTCCACTTCTGGATTCTCTATTCTGTTCCACTGATCTATGTGTCTGTTTTTGTGCCAGTACCACACTGTCTTGATGACCACAGCTTTGTAGTACAACCTGAAATCTGGCATTGTGATGCCCCCAGATATGGTTTTCTTTTTTAAATTCCCCTGGCTATTCGGGGTCTTTTCTGATTCCACACAAATCTTAAAATAATTTGTTCTAACTCTCTGAAGAAAGTCCATGGTATTTTGATAGGGATTGCATTAAACGTGTATGTTGCCCTGGGTAACATTGACATTTTCACAATATTAATTCTGCCAATCCATGAGCATGGAATATTTTTCCATCTCTTTGTGTCTTCCTCAATTTCTTTCAGAAGTGTTCTATAGTTTTGAGGGTATAGATCCTTTACATCTTTGGTGAGGTTTATTCCTAGGTATCTTATGCTTTTGGGTGCAATTGTAAATGGGATTGACTCCTTAATTTCTCTTTCTTCAGTCTCATTGTTAGTGTATAGAAATGCCACTGAATTCTGGGCATTGATTTTGTATCCTGCCACGCTACCGAATTGCTGTATGAGTTCTAGCAATCTTGGGGTGGAGACTTTTGGGTTTTCTATGTAGAGTATCATGTCATCGGCGAAGAGGGAGAGTTTGACTTCTTCTTTGCCAATTTGAATGCCTTTAATGTCTTTTTGTTGTCTGATTGCTGAGGCTAGGACTTCCAGTACTATGTTGAATAGCAGTGGTGAGAGTGGACATCCCTGTCTTGTTCCTGATCTTAGGGGAAAGGCTCCCAGTGCTTCCCCATTGAGAATGATATTTGCTGTGGGCTTTTCATAGATGGCTTTTAAGATGTCGAGGAATGTTCTCTCTATCCCTACACTCTGAAGAGTTTTGATCAGGAATGGATGCTGTATTTTGTCAAATGCTTTCTCTGCATCCAATGAGAGGATCATATGGTTCTTGGTTTTTCTCTTACTGATATGATGAATCACATTGATTGTTTTACGGGTGTTGAACCAGCCTTGCGTCCCAGGGATAAATCCTACTTGGTCATGGTGAATAATTTTCTTAATGTACTGTTGGATCCTATTGGCCAGTATCTTGTTGAGAATTTTTGCATCCATGTTCATCAGGGATATTGGTCTGTAATTCTCCTTTTTGGTGGGGTCTTTGTCTGGCTTTGGAATTAAGGTGATGCTGGCTTCATAGAACGAATTTGGAAGTACTCCATCTCTTTCTATCTTTCCAAACAGCTTTAGGAGAATAGGTATGATTTCTTCTTTAAACGTTTGATAAAATTCCCCTGGGAAGCCATCTGGCCCTGGACTCTTGTGTCTTGGGAGGTTTTTGATGACTGCTTCAATTTCCTCCCTGGTTATTGGCCTGTTCAGGTTTTCTATTTCTTCCTGTTCCAGTTTTGGTAGTTTGTGGCTTTCCAGGAATGCGTCCATTTCTTCTAGATAGCCTAATTTATTGGCGTATAGCTGTTCATAATATGTTTTTAAAATCGTTTGAATTTCCTTGGTGTTGGTAGTGATCTCTCCTTTCTCATTCATGATTTTATTAATTTGAGTCTTCTCTCTCTTCTTTTAATAAGGCTGCCTAATGGTTTATCTATCTTATTAATTCTTTCAAAGAACCAACTCCTGGTTCTGTTGATCTGTTCCACAGTTCTTCTGGTCTCGATTTCGTTGAGTTCTGCTCGAATCTTTATTAACTCCCTTCTTCTCTTGGGTGTAGGATCTATTTGCTGTTTTTTCTCTAGCTCCTTTATGTGTAAGGTTAGCTTTTGTATTTGAGTTCTTTCCAGTTTTTGAATGGATGCTTGTATTGCGATGTATTTCCCCCTTAGGACTGCTTTTGCTGCATCCCAAAGATTTTGAACGGTTGTATCTTCATTCTCATTAGTTTCCATGAATCTTTTTAATTCTTCCTTAATTTCCTGGTTGACCCTTTTATCTTTTAGCAGGATGGTCCTTAACCTCCACGTGTTTGAGGTCCTTCCAATTTCTTGTTGTGATTTAGTTCTAATTTCAAGGCATTATGGTCCGAGAATATGCAGGGGACAATCCCAATCTTTTGGTATCGGTTCAGACCCGATTTGTGTCTCAATACGTGGTCTATTCTGGAGAAAGTTCCATGTGCGCTTGAGAAGAATGTGTATTCAGTTGAGTTTGGATGTAAAGTTCTGTAGATATCTGTGAAATCCATCTGGTCCAGTGTATCATTTAAAGCTCTCGTTTCTTTGGAGATGTTGTGCTTAGAAGACCTATCGAGTATAGAAAGAGCTAGATTGAAGTCACCAAGTATAAGTGTATTATTATCTAAGTATTTCTTCACTTTGGTTAATAATTGATTTATATATTTGGCAGCTCCCACATTCGGGGCATATATATTGAGGATTGTTAAGTCCTCTTGTTGAATAGATCCTTTAAGTATGAGATAGTGTCCCTCTTCATCTCTCACTACAGTCTTTGGGGTAAATTTTAGTTTATCTGATATAAGGATGGCTACCCCTGCTTTCTTTTGAGGACCATTCGAATGGTAAATGGTTCTCCAACCTTTTATTTTCAGGCTGTAGGTGTCCTTCTGTCTAAAATGAGTCTCTTGTAGACAGCAAATAGATGGGTCTTGCTTTTTTATCCAGTCTGAAACCCTGCGCCTTTTGATGGGGTCATTAAGCCTGTTCACATTCAGAGTTACTATTGAGAGATATGAGTTTAGTGTCATCATGATATCTATTCAGTCTTTGTTTTTGTGGACTGTTCCACTGAACTTCTTCTTAAAGGGGAATTTTAAGAGTCCCCCTTAAAATTTCTTGCAGAGCTGGTTTGGAGGTCACATATTCTTTTAGTTGCTGCCTGTCTTGGAAGCTCTTTATCTCTCCTTCCATTTTGAATGAGAGCCTTGCTGGATAAAGTATTCTTGGTTGCATGTTCTTCTCATTTAGGACCCTGAATATATCCTGCCAACCCTTTCTGGCCTGCCAGGTCTCTGTGGAGAGGTCTGCTGTTACCCTAATACTCCTCCCCATAAAAGTCAGGGATTTCTTGTCTCTTGCTGCTTTAAGGATCTTCTCCTTATCTTTGGAATTTGCAAGCTTCACAATTAAATGTCGAGGTGTTGAACGGTTTTTATTGATTTTAGGGGGGGATCTCTCTATTTCCTGGATCTGAATGCCTGTTTCCCTTCCCAGATTAGGAAAGTTTTCAGCTAGAATTTGTTCAAATACATATTCTGGCCCTCTGTCCCTTTCGGCGCCCTCGGGAACCCCAATTAAACGTAGGTTTTTCTTCCTCAGGCTGTCGTTTATTTCCCTTAATCTATCTTCATGGTCTTTTAATTGTTTGTCTCTTTTTTCCTCAGTTTCCCTCTTTGCTATCAACTTGTCTTCTAGGTCACTCACTCGTTCTTCCACCTCGTTAACCCTCGTCGTTAGGACTTCTAGTTTGGATTGCATCTCATTCAATTGATTTTTAATTTCTGCCTGATTAGCTCTAAATTCTGCAGTCATGAAGTCTCTTGAGTCCTTTATACTTTTTTCTAGAGCCACCAGTAGCTGTATAATAGTGCTTCTGAATTGGCTTTCTGACATTGAATTGTAATCCAGATTTTGTAACTCTGTGGGAGAGAGGACTGTTTCTGATTCTTTCTTTTGAGGTGAGGTTTTCCTTCTAGTCATTTTGCTCAGTGCAGAGTGGCCAAAAGCAAGTTGTATTGGGAAAAAGAGAAAAAGAGAGGAGAGAAAGAAGGAAAGAAAAGAGAAAGAGAAAAAAAAGGGAAGAAAAAGAAAAAAAAAACGAAAAAAAAAAGAAAAAGAGAAAGAAAAAGAAAGGAGAAAAAAAGGGGGTGGGGGAAGGAAACAAATCAAAAAGCAAAACAAAACAAAAACAAAAACAAACAAAAAAAGAACCACCGGGGAGTATCTTCTGATTCTGTGTACTTTAAGTCCCTTGGCTTCTCCTGGAAGTTGTCAGTCTAGCTGGTCTTCTGGGGGAGGGGCCTGTTGTGCTGATTCTCAGGTGTTAGCAGTTGGGGGAGCTGCTGTGCCCCTGCCTGGTGCAGGGCTCAGTGGGGGTTGTTTACCCCGTGAGGCCGCAGGAGGAACAGCCCCAGTGGCGGGGCAGCTCTGGAGCCCTGGATTCAGCTCCGGCAGGAACTCCGTCTGCAGGGCCTGGAGGCTCCGGGGCGGGGCCGCTGCTCTGCTCAGCTGGGGCAGGAGCGTCCTTGCTGTCCTGGGCCCTCCCGGCCTCTGCCTGTCCCGGGGGAGGCCGGATCCTGGGCTGTGTCCCGGCGCCCTGTGCTCCGGGGCCTGCGCTGGTGGATTCGCGCTCCCGGGCCGCGCAGCCCCTTCTGCGGAGCTGCCGCCCGAGCCCCTCCGAGCTGCTCCTGGAACCGCGCAGGCCCCTCTGCACGGAGCCTCTTCCTCTGCCCGAGCCCCTCCGAGCTGCTCCCGGGGCCGCGCAGCCCCCTCCGCGGAGCCGCCGCCCGAGCCCCCCGAGCTGCTCCGGGTCCCGCCGGTCCCGCCGGGTCCCGCCGTGCGCGCTGCAGCCCTTAGGGAGCTCGGCGCACTCTCCTGGGCGCGCAGTTGCTGTTACTGTCCCAGGGAACCCGAGGGCATCCTCGCCCTCCCGGGTCCTGCTCCACCTCCCTGGAGCCTCTTTCCGCCCGGGAAGGTCGGTGCAGCTCCTGCTCCTCCGGGACGGGGCTCTCCTGTCCTGGGGACACTCGCCCCGGCCTCAGCCCGGCTCCTCGCGGGGCCCCTCCCCCTTTGGAGGCCTTTGTTCCTTTATTTCTTTTTCCCGTCTTCCTACCGTGATAGATGCGCGAACTCTTCTCACTGTAGCATTCCAGCTGGTCTCTCTTTAAATCTCAGGCCGAACTCATAGATTTTCAGGATAATTTGAAGGTTTTCTAGGTAGTTTGGTGGAGACAGGTGATTTGGAGACCCTACTCTTCCGCCATCTTGCTCCTCCCCCCCGTCTTTTCCATTTTGAATTTTCTGAGATTTGCTATTTTGGAGAGAAAGCTCCTTAAGCCAGGCCTAACATTTTTTTTTAATTGCTAGTAAATAATTTATTTTGTGCTTCATGCATTTTCATCTAGTTCCACTTATACTTAAAATTTTTTATAAATTTATTTTTTATTGGTGTTCAATTTGCCAACATATAGAATAACACCCAGTGCTCATCCCGTCAAGTGACATTTTAGATGGGCTTATTTAGTACTTTTGTGAAAGAATTATGAAAGAAATAGTATCGTATCGTGAAATTCTAAGATTTCCTTGTGTATGTTTATAGAGCAAGATTTCTCCTCTCCCCCAGTAATTGGTACAATGGGTTCTTTGGTGGGGGGACATAGTTTTGATCTGAATCACTGTTCTAATGTATATTGGCCATATATACATAGTTTCCTATAAATTTGTCTCATTCTTTAAAAGGAGGAGAAAAACATACCCATTTAAAGGAATCAGTAAAATCCTAGACGGGCCAGTAAAATGTTCAACATAGTTTAAAACACATAAATTTGCTCTCTTTTCTGGTTACCGCAGCATGAAGTTTGACAAGCAGCGAAGTCTCCAGCGACACCCTGTACCGGTGGTGTGGGAAGTCCAGCCCGGTACCAGCGCCAGCGCCTGAAATTATCAGAGACGGTGGAGCAGCAGGGCAGCTTGAAGAACTCTGATGCTCAGAAGGACAAACACTTCTCAGGCACCATCAGGCTTAATTCCACTGTGCGCCCCAAGTTCTCCTTAAGTCTTTTGGGGGACTGGCAGTGATGAGGCCAATATTGTGTGTGTTCTCCACATGGACCCTGAGACGCTGAACAAACTCAACAAGAATAAAAAATTAGTCAGGAAGCAGGCCAAGACTATTGGCCACCTTTTTGGCAAGCAGGCAAGCAGGCCACCTTTTTGGCTTCAGAATCTGTGCCAAGCACATCCCCACAGGTCTCCAGTCCCGGCCTGAACGAGCTGGCAAGGACCCTTCCAGGCTGACCCGCAGTGAGAGCAACGGTGGCCAAAGGGGATGAAGTGAGGCTCACCGTCAGAGTCCAGATGGAGAAGGTGCTGTGTCTGGCGGTGGCCATGGCCAGGTGAGGAACTTGTTACAACATCCACGTAACCGTCAACTGCCTGGTGTCCTTGCTCGAGAATTGGAAAAACACCTGGGCTTTCCACCTCAAAAGCACCTGGGCAAGCCCCAGCGCCAGCACGCCCTAGTAAGCCATATTGCTACCATTTAAACAAAGAAAATAAATATATGTAGTATTCACATGAGGAAAGTGAGTATCTATTTCATAGCATAATTTTTTTTCTGTGCATGATAAATTGAGTCAATAAAATTAGCTTTTCATGGAAAGCATACAAGAGAAGCAATGGCTACTTGTTGCTTTGTTTCTTTCCACATGATTCACTACTCACGTCTCTTGCTTTCACGACTGTCATTTGCAATCATTATTCTCTGCCCAGAATACCCATTTAATTATATTTCTTATTTTCTTTTGGAATTCTTACTGCATTACTACAAATGCAGTGAGCAACCCCATGTTTATATTTATATGGCCCTGGGTATATGTTTTTATATAAGGTCAGTTCTATATCTAAATGTCTACTTATTTATGTGTTGCTTGAAATCTTATAAGGTGGATATGGTACACTCTATTGATCCAAATGTCTAGCACATGCCTGCAATGTAGTTGTTTTGAAAGACTTTTTAGAAATAACATCTGTCATGAGAGACGCCTAACTCTGGAAAAAGAACAAGGGGTAGTGGAAGGGGAGGTGGGAGGGGGGTTCGGGTAACTGGGTGGTGGGCACTAAAGGGGGCACTTGGTGGGATGAGCACTAGGTGTTATGCTATATGTTGGCAAATTGAACTCCAATTAAAAAAAATTAAAAAAAGAAATAACATCTGAATGAACATTCCCCATAAGAATTAGGAAGAAATTATATTTTTGAGATTCTTATTCTCCTCATAACAAGCTGTTAATAGCCACATACAGGTATTGAGTATTGTTATTGGTTTTTCTCTTAGTTTGTCTTGTTTGTGCATGGATTTAATTTGACAAACATACTTCAGTGTTTCCTAGATGTAAGGTGATAAATGCCTGAAAAAAGTCTTGGAAATCTAGACTGTGGTCGATATAAATTCTTTCAAATAGGGCAGCCCAGGTGGCTCAGTGGTTTAGCGCTGCCTTCAGTCCAGGGCGTGACCCTGGAGTCCTAGGATCGAGTCCCACATGGGGCTCCCTGCATGGAGCCTGCTTCTCCCTCTGCCTGTGTGTCTGCCTCTCTCTGTGTGTGTCTCTCATGAGTAAATAAATAAAATCTTTTAAAAATAAATAAATTCTTTAAAATAGATCTGAGAGTGTAATAGATATGGAGTGTTAGCAGGTTAAACTGAGTATATGATGAATGTATGATTCACAATACAGTTTGAGGGTAGAGGGAGCCATTTTGGAGAGTCTTGAGAGTATAATAATCCTATTCCCAAAAACCCTTTTCACTGCGGAAATAATGTTACTTTTTTCTGGTATAACATATATGAGAATGACCAAGAAATGAAATAAGAGTGAAAGCCAAAGCAGACAATGCATGTGGCTTTAGGGTTAAAAGAGCCAACATTTAGTGATTATTGTGAAACTGACCATAATTGTGCTAAGAGGAAAGACAGGAAACTGACATTTTCTTTGACAATGATAACATCCTCTGGCCTATAGGCTACTCACACCTAAGTTGCTGCATTTATCAAACTAAATTTTAATTACATGTTGTTTTTTTCTCCCCACTAGAATTTGAGATACTTTAGAGCAATAATCCTCCCTTTTCATCACTACCCCCAATGCCTTCCATAAGTAAGAAAAATCTGAATGAGTCCATCACACATTAAAAAGACCTTTAATGTAACAATTCTAATATTGAACATGAGCTTCTATTCATAAATTATTACAAATGGAACTCAATGTGAAAATGAAAGTAACCGAACAAGTCTGGATTTTGAGGTTAACGAACTGAGTATATGATGAATGTACTGAATCCTAGTTCTGAAAGCTGCCATCACTATATGTTAAACTCTCAACGCTGGGCGGCCCTGGTGGCTCAGCCATTTGGTGCCACCTTCGGCCTAGGGTGTGATCCTGGGGACCTCGATCCTGGGGTCGAGTCCCACGTTGGGCTCCCTGCATGGAGCCTGCTTCTCCCACTGCCTGTGTCTCTGCCTCTCTCTGTGTCTCTGTGTCCTTCATGAATAAATAAATAAGATTTAAAAAAGAAAAAGCTCTCAATGTTGATTTCACTGTGTTCATTCACCTATAAATTAGAGATAATAAGGCTCACTTTCTAATTTGTTTTGTAAAATAAATAAAATAAATTTGTGGTTTGCTTAATATAAAATAGAATGTGTAGAATATTATCAATAGATGTTAGTTCTCTTCCATACTTCCCAAACTCTAAAGTCAGTTCTAGATGCCACAAATAAAGCTCAATTGTCCAGAAAGATGAACTTTCACTGGTTTATCATAGTTTTGTGCATTTTATACATTTGATATATTTTACGTTGTCTGATGTCTACCTATTTTTTAATTTTTGGAGGTATTTGATCTACCTAAAGAAAAATACCTCTGACTAAAAGAGAATGGTGATTAAAAACATCTCATTGATGTTGATGGTAGGATTAAGTGAGTCAATACAAACAATAGACATAGAATATAGGAATTGCTGAAAAGTGTTATGTTACCTTCTATCCCTTCTACTTTCCTTCTCTTCTCATTAGTATCATCATTATTATAAACAGTATAAATATTTGTATTATGTATGAATTTCTAATCTTTTAAAATATTTGAGTAGATATTTATATTTTATTCTCAATCTCCTGGTGATTGTGTTTATTTGATTTCATGGATATGACAAATAGAATTAAATTTTTCTACCAACATTCATGCCTATTACTGGATAAGAATGAAAAGTTCAGAAATCTGCATCTATCCTGACAATCTATCAAACTAAATGCTCAGTGTCTCTTCAAAGGCAAACCACTTCCATTCAAAACCATAACCACGAATCCAAATGTATTCCTTCATCTAAATACTTTTGAATAAAACACATGAATGTACAGAAAGTTCTGAAACGATATTCAGTTTATCAAATTTATTGAGTTCAATGACTGGGAAATTTTAATATGGGAATGAAGAAAAAAGAGTAAAATAGATAACTCTAGTAAAGGAAACGGGGTTTTGAGAAAGTGTGAATCATAGCATCTACAAGAACTTCATTCTTTTAATGGCAATACTTTCATTTACTGGAGAAAAACAGAACCTTTTGGATAGTATCCTTAAAGGCTTGCTTTACTTGCTGATTCCTCAGGGTATATATAAATGGATTCATCATAGGAGCAACAGAAGTATTAAGAATAGCTACTCCTTTGGTCAAGGATGCCTTTTCTTTTGCAGAGGGGTTGGCATACATGAATATGCAGCTTCCATAAGAGATGGAAATGACAATCATGTGCGAGGAGCATGTAGAAAATGCCTTTTTTCTCTGACTGGCAGATGGCAGTTTCAGAATTGTTCTAATGATGAACATGTAGGATAGAATTATTAGTGCCAGAGTGAAAAGCAGAATCACTATTGCAGAGTAAAAACCAATCACTTCTAGGAGCCATGTGTCTGAGCAAGATAATAGCAAGAGGGGAAAATAGTCACAAGCAAAGTGATCAATGACATTGGAGCCACAGTAATCTAACTGGAGGAAAAGAATAATTGGCGGGAAGATATTTAAGAATCCTGCCAGCCATGCACAAAAGACAAGTAAAATGCAGACTCTTTTGTTCATGATAGTCGTGTAATGCAAGGGTTTACAGATGGCTACATAGCGATCATAGGACATAGCAGTTAGAAGATAAAACTCAGTTATGCCCATGAAGATGAAGAAAAACAACTGAGCTGTACAATCATTGTATGAAATAGTTTAGTCTCTGGTGATAATTGTGCCCAGAAATCTAGGAATACAGATGGTTGTAAAGGATATTTCTAATACAGAGAAGTTCCTGAGGAAAAAATACATAGGGGTCTGTAGATGGGAGTCCACCAAGGTGAGAGTGATGATGGTCAAATTTCCAGTGACACTGAATATGTATGTGAGAATTAAAAAGAGAAAAATCACAATCTGAAACTCTGGTCATCTGATAGCCCTAGAAGAATGAACTCTGTGGGTACTGTGTGGTTTTTCATTGCGGATCCTTTCTTCCCCCCCTTTAGAATGGAAAATGTATGTGCCCTATAGGACATAAAAAAGTTAAAACAGTATTGAGGTTAGAGTATAGAATCTTAAAAATATCCACAGTGATGAGTAATCTATGAAATCCAAAAACAAATGTTTTCCTTCAGCAACTGTCCAATTTCTACTGGATCTCACATTTAGTATTATCTGAAGTTAAATATTGATCTCTTTTTGCTGAAAATACACTATCATGGGCCATGGATAAAAATACATCTTGTGCTGACATTTAAGTGGAAGCTATTTCTTCTAGTGTTTCTTTAAAATCAAGCCTCTAATTATTCTTTACAATATTTAGCTCCTTTTATTAAAAAATGAAAATATTTTAATTGATTTTTTATTTCCCCCAGTTATAAAAACTAGTCTGGATTATGAATAATCTAAATAAAGCATTTGAAATCTTACAGGGGTTGTTTAGGCCCATCTACACATTCTGTATTTTGAGGCCCACATATTTTAGGCAACTTTCACAAGGTTAAACAATTAGACACCACAGTAATCATCTCACTGTGGAACATGCATGTTTATGGCAATGTTTTACTGGCATTCTCTCATGAATCACTTTCTAAAAGATTTGATCGATGCTATCACTCTCATAATTTTTTCCTTTTTCTGATAAAAAGGCAGAAGAACAAGAAGGTAATCTTCTATTACTAAATTAAATAATTGCCTAAAAATACTTTAATTCATACAATGCATACCTTTCTTCCTTTCTCTCTTTCTTTACAATATTGCTATGGAAAATCAATAAGTAGATGGCCAAAATAACATTTACTGGAAAGCAGATATCCTTCCAATAGGGAATTTAAAAAATAATCCTATCTATAATAGAATATAATTTCAAATTAGAAAAAATGAACAGGGATCCCTGGGTGGCACAGCGGTTTAGCACCTGCCTTTGGCCCAGGGCGCGATCCTGGAGACCCGGGATCGAATCCCACGTTGGGCTACCGGTGCATGGAGCCTGCTTCTCCCTCTGCCTATGTCTCTGCCTCTCTCTCTCTCTCTCTCTCTCTCTCTCTCTCTCTGTGTGTGACTATCATGAATAAATAATAAAATTTAAAAAAAAAAGAAAAAAAAAGAAAAAATGAACAATCCAAGATTTATTTCTGTGTTCCTGCTTTAGGATTTCATTAATAGTCTCTTGGTAGTAAACAATTATTTAATTTTCAATACTGAAGGGGTTGTAAGTCCATAAACATGTATAAACATGGTTTTTAAAAATATTTGAATAAACTGAATATATATATTATATTGAAGAATAAAAAATTTACTTACTTCCTGATTCTTCTTGATGATTTAGTCTCAAATTTTATCATCTGATTTGCCTAAATTTACATAATTTCAGAACTGGTAAATCAAGTTAGCAAAATATTTGATTTTTATTTTGCTCTCAGAACAAGTGTGTTGACTTAACTTTTTCTTGGTTCTTTGGGATTATACTTCTCTTTGACTCACAATATCCTTCATTCCTGATACTGTGAAATTCTGACTTTTTTTATAATACAACTCATTCTTGCTTTTCATCTCTTATTCAAACTCCATGTATAAATTCAGTTACATCTGGATTGACTAGTATTTTTCCATTGCCTCTTTTCATATAATACAAAATATTTCTATATTAAATCATTTTTCTTTCTATTCATGCAAACATTTAAAATCAATATTCTGTGATTCTATGAGTATATATCTACAAAATATGAGTAGTATTTTCCTTAGGTTCAGGGGCTGTTATATTTCCCTGCAAATGCTGCTTTGAAAAATAGAAGATAAGGAATGTTCTTCTCTATGTATGCTACACAAATGGAACTGGACTTACTTTATCTGTGTCTTTTTTGTTGTTGTTGGCCCAGGGGAATTCATTAAGTAAATAGAGTACCAAGAAGAGGAATAATTAAAGATAAAGGTGAATCATTTTTACAAATATTGATTAAAAAGTATAAGAAGCAAAAATATTGAGGTAAATAGGCAAATATACAAACAATGTGATATTGAGTGTATGAAAGTTTGATTTAGAATTTCAGTCTTCTGTGATTATACAAGGAATCCATTTTTCTCCCGGAAACTGGACTTGTCTCAGTAGAATTAGCATACTTATATCCTTTGAATGTTGGCAATCTAGGAAGAATTCTTTACCAGAATGAAATGGTGGAAAACACTACTGTGGATTTCTAGTATGACTTGATTGTCTTCTGAAATGGACAACCTATTAAAGACTGATGAGAAGGTTTATACCTGTATTTATATTTGTGCATATGACATTTTCTCATATTGAGAATTTTTGTGAATCAATAAAATAAATATCTGGAAGTCTGGCATTGGATATTTTTAACTAGTTTATTTCCACAGTTCCGTCAATGAGAGGTGTCACTTTTATTACTAGAAGAATAATATAGTATAGAGGTATATATGAATCTATATGTACATAAATATGTAATATAATGTTACATTTAACAAATTATCTTTATTTTCCTCACAGTTATAAATGTGGACATAAAACATGTGTGCATTTAATGCCAGAAATGCAGATTATTTGCAGTAGTGAAAAATGAGAATATTAGATAATGGGACAAAAGAAAGAAGTGGGAAAGGATGAACAAACCACTAGCTCACACATGGGACAATACATAGACACTATGTTGAATGTATAACTGATACACATTAAAATAAGCATTGAAAATATTTATTCACTATTTCAGTAGAGATAGTAAAACTAATTTTCTACTTAGGAAAATTCTATTCCTTTGCCTTTATTTTTGTATCCAAATAGTGAATCTTTTCATATTTTATTCTGAGCTTTTCTTGATTACCAGGCACTAACCATATACATATTACCTCATTTTTTTTCAAGCAAGCCAACAATACAAAACCCTCTAAGGTCAGTGCTATTTAGGTAAAGAAAGAGTCTGGGACAGAAAGAAGTTAGTTAAGTGTCTGTCTGGTGTCTATCACTTGTGTATTTGTGAGCGACAAAATCTTTATTGATTTACTTACAGGAAAAGAAATGAGGTTCTATCTCACAAAGCACTGCACTTCATTTGAAATATCTTATTAGACATGTTTCTTCTCCATATCTTTCCTCAAACTTCTAGATGCTGAATTGTCTCTTTCCTCCTTGATCACTCTCTCACTTTCTTTCTACCTTTACTGTTTTATTCCTAGTTCCTAATAGCTCTCTAGCTTTTCTCTAGGCCTCCTAATAATTTAATTTTGATGAAGACTAATTACAACTGTTAGCCTCTTATCCACAAGCTAGTAGGACATCTGATTTTTTAATAATGTGCCAATTACCTCCATGTATTCTGAGGTTGATGAGTGCCTATGTTTTAGGTCAATGAACTATTGTTCAGGCTACCAGGTTTCACTCTCCTCAGACAGTGGAGGACAGGTTTCAGTTACAAATAAAGTTTTGCTGTAACATGTTCATAATTTTAAAAGTTTATTAAATCAAATTGTTAGGGGATCCAAATATATTAAGATTTTCTCTAAATCGACTCCTAACTCTGGGAAAAGAACAAGGGGTAGTAGAAAGTGAGGTGGGTGGGGGGATGGGATGACAGGGTGACGGGCGCTGAGGGGGGAACTTGACAGGAACTTTTGTGTTATACTACATGTTGGCAAATAAGACTCCAATAAAAAATTTGCAAAAATAAATAAAATAAAATAAAATAAAATAAAATAAAATAAAATAAAATAAAGATTTTCTCTAAATCCTGAACTCACATCATATTTTTGAATAATTCCAGTGTGTATTGCTAATTATTTTCAGTGGTATATTATCCTCTCTAGGTAAGCCTCCCACAAAATGTCTGGCTGACCTCCCATTTACTGATTACCATCATCAAACTGAGCTATTATTCTATTTGAATTTATAATATCAGAAGTGTATCAGTTGACAGATGATGTTGGCACTTCATATATTACTAGGTGTAACCCAAATAATTATAGGAATCTTTTTGGGTGGAAAAAAAAAGGTTTTGCATCATAGGAATTCCTATCATTAGAAAGATCAACATGGGGCAGCCCAGGTGGCTCAGCGGTTTAGCGCCGCCTTCAGCCCAGGGCCTGATCCTGGAGACCCAGGATAGAGTCCCACGTTGGGCTCCCTGTGTGGAGCCTGCTTCTCCCTCTGCCTGTGTCTCTGCCTCTCTCTCTCTCTCTCTCTCTCTCTCTCTGTCTTATGAATGAATAAATAAATTAAAAATCTTTAAAAAAAGAAAGCTCAACATGTAAACCTTAACAAAAAGTGTTATCATTAACTTCATGAAAAGTCAGTACACATCAAATAAATTGATTCTTACATAGTTGTCAAAAGGCCTAATGTAAAATAAAACAAAATGAATGCCAAATGCTTTAGAAAACGTTCAATTATTTCTTTGTCATACACAATGTCTAGTTGTAATAAAATGCACATTTTATTTGAACACTTTTAAAAGCTAGCTCAGTGTTATGTACATTATTGTATGTGTTTTATTTCTTCAGGCTTTTTTAAAGAACTGGTATGGTATATGTGGTAATTATGGAGTTGAAGAAATAAGGACTACTTCAAGCTTTCCCTAAGTAACTGTGTCTTCATACTTGTGTTTTAAGTTGAGAAATTATATGGCACAGAAAATTTTAAACTGGTTAATGAGAGATGCTTCTTGATCTCTCAAAAAATATGTATAATTACATCATTCCTTCAGTTGTACTGTTTTTATATAGTTACTAAGTGTGCTACAATATGGAGAAGATAGTGCCTGTAATCTCCCAATAAGACTGTCAAGCATATTTATGGTCCTTGTAGAGTAAATTAAAAATAATATTAAACATGACAATATTTTCTGAATTTCTAGAAAGTGTTTTCCTGATTAAATCATAAAACATTTTCTCTTGTATTCTTGTTCTTTTCCTAAGATTTCTAAGATTTCTGTTTTCTAAGATTATTGTGGAAAAATTAAAATTTAAAAATAGTTAAAAGAAGGAAATGAGGCCAGTCTCATAGTTATAGAGTGGAAAGACTAGTTTAAAGGAAGGGAAATGCAATGAAAAGGGAGTGGAATTTAAATGGAAAATATATATATATATATATATTCAAATATCCTCAACAAACTGCTGGCAATAGAAATATAAGCAATGAAATAGAACTCTAGTGAGGCTATGTGGGTATTAGACTTTTGAGAACTATGGTTTTTATTTACTTGCTCTTCATTATGCCTCTAATTTATGACAGCGCTTTTATTTTTTCATTTGCTTGAGAAAAATACAATCTTCCTTGCCCTGTCCAGGAAGGCTCGCTTGACTTGCTGGTTCCTTAGGCTGTAAATAAAGGGGTTCAGCATGGGGGCTACCGAGGTGTTTAGCACAGCAACTCCCTTGCTCAGAGACACTCTGTCTTTTGCTGCTGGGTTAATATACATGAAAATGCAGCTGCCATAGGAGATGGAGATGACAATCATGTGGGAAGAACAGGTGGAAAAGGCCTTTGTCCTCTGACTAGTAGAAGGAATCCTCAAAATTGTTCTGAGGATATATATGTAGGACAGAATTATTAATGCCAATGTGAACATTAATGTAAAAACAGCACAGGAAAAACCCACTATCTCTAAGAATCTAGTGTCTGAACAAGAAAGATGTAGTAAGGGGAAATAGTCACAGGTAAAATGGTCTATAACATTGGACTTACAATAATCAAGCTGTATGAACAGCATGAGTAATGGGAATATGATTAAGAATGAAGCCGACCAAGAAGCAAAGACAAGGAGTGTGCAGACTCTGGGATTCATGATGGTCATGTAATGCAGAGGTTTGCAGATGGCAATGTATCGGTCATAGGACATGGCAGCCAGAAGGCAAAATTCAGTGACTCCCAATAAGATGAGAAAAAAGAACTGAGCCATGCAATCTTTAAAGGAAATGTTTTTATCTCCTGTAATCAGGGTGCTCAGGAACTTGGGTATGCTCACAGTTGTGAATGAAATCTCGAGTAAGGAGAAGTTTCTGAGGAAGAAATACATGGGGGTCTGGAGGTGGGAATCCAGCAGGGTGAGGGTGATAATGGTCAGGTTCCCAGTGATGCTGAGCATGTAGGTGATAAGCAGAAAGACAAAGATCACCTCCTGAAGCTGTGGGTCATCTGACAATCCCAGGAGAATAAAATCTGTTATTTCTGTGTGGTTTCTCATTTTTTTTCCTTTTCTTTTGTAATCTAGAGGGGGAAAAAAACAAGTAGATTGTAGAAAAGAGGATAATCCATGGATTGTTCTGGAATTTGTCTCTAGAAATAAACATATTATGCCCTACTGATTTAATTTAGGATGTCTTTAAGACAACTCAATAAAAGCAGGTAAAATGTTTTAAAGTAAGTTCTTACCATATGTGGTACTGTTTTACAGAGAATGTTTCTCCATAAAATCCTTATTTCACAGAATGGAAATTGAATCTAAAAAGTTTTTTTAAAAACTTTATCCAAATCACGAACCCTAAATTCACTTCTTCTAGGAGTTTACTTCTTAATGGGAAACTACTTGTCCTTTTTCCAACGACAATAAAAGTGTCCTATTTCCTTATTTCTGTTGCCTAATTTCTTGTGTTATCATTTACTACACTAGTGTAATATAAAAAAGACAGATCTGTCAGGAAAAAGATCACTCAAATGGTGAGGTCTCCAAATTTTGAAAGTCATTGAAGTTAAATCTTTAACAATGTGACAGATTTCTGTTTTCACTCTGCCTCATATTCTCCTTTCAACCACCTACTCCTCGTCCCAAGCCACAGACAATGAATTCATTGACATAATGTCGTCAGGTACTAGGGAGTACAGAATATGAAAAGCCAGAGCAGAGATTTAATACAATGGATCTGTATATTTCATGGGCTAAGGAAGTAAAATTGTATGAATATCTAAAATAAACATTGTTTTTTACAGAACGTTTTTTCCTTCAAAGTTTTTTTGCATCTAAATATTGTTTGTATTCTATTTTCTATCCTATATTACTTTTTTATATTTTTCCTTTTATTTATATCAGAATTCACTTATAGAAGCTCTATTTTGTCAACACCCTGGAGAAATCAATGAAACAGCACATGAAATCCATTTATTTTCTCTTCATGAATAATAATAATAATAACAACAATATATTTTAAAGTGAAGCTAAAAGTTCCTTCAACAAATTAAACCAGTCTGTTATCTGATCCTTTATTCTGTGCATTCTCATTAAATAGTAAATTTTTGAATTCAGAGTCATGAGAGAAGTTTTGCAATAGAATATTTAGTTTTAAGATGTAGAATTGCTGATTTGTAGCACATAATGCATTATAACACTGTGAAATTTAAGTTTTTTTTCTCTTACATGCCTGAGCCTTCTTTTCACTCACTTTACTGTTTAGCAAAAAATATTGTTGTCGATTAAGTTTAGGCAAATTCCAGCTAAGATGGATAGTTCTAACACTACTGGGGAAGCATGTGAGATTCACAAGAAACAAACATTTCTCTTGCTATTTCTAAGGGACTGGAGGAAACAGGCTGAAGAGCTCTTACAAGAGAAATCAGACATTACAATGACGTATTTTGTAAAGAAACTTATGGCAATTCAAGTGTATGATGGATATTTCGATCATAAGAGTCATTGTTCTCAATAAATAACCCTCTATAATTAACAGCTGTGTGTAGGCTCTGATCTCTCAACAATTTCTGTGATGTTTTCAGTAGAAAAATGAAATATATATCTGAGACTTTAAAATATAATTTTAGGCTTTCCCTCCTAACTACTCACCCACATTTCTTTTTTTTCAGTAACATGTAAGCTATGGTTGCAAGTTTAATGTGGCCCCTACCCCTTTTTGTTTCAGTGAAGGCTAACCCATCCTGGATATCTTATTGTTGAATTACCTGTGTGGTTAAGTGAAAGTGAATTTATCTATTTCATGAATGAATACTTGCTATTGTGTTAAATGAAATAGCTGATATGTGAATGAAATAATAAGCACCAACTAGTTATTACACTTATTTAAATAAATGCCTTTTAGGACACTTCTGCCATTTCATATAAATTTTAAGAGTGGATGGCCTTGTAGAGAAAAGAACAATTTCATTCTCTGAATCATCCAATTTAAAGTGCAACAGTTTAAGAAGATCTATTAAGGATTAAGAAAATTGCTTTTCCTTATTTTTTAAAAAATAATTGGAGTAATGTTAAGAATCTCCCTAAATTCTGCAATATAATTGGAAACTAACTTTATCATTCTGCATTTGCTATGTGTGCTGAGATCTCAAGTTAAAAGTCCTAAAAATAGTTGTGAACACATATGTCCTCAAGATAATTTGCACCCACAACATTAACACACAGTTTTCCAATTCTCTATCTTTCTCTCTCACTTGATAATCTTTTTCTTGAGGTTAGGTCTATATGTTAGGCTAATTTGTCAGAAAAGAGCAAAATTCTGATTTAATTTGATATCTTCATTAATTATTTGGTTTGTACCAAGTACTATTTTTCCCCCTGGAATGACGCATTCTGTTTACGATGAAAAAATGTTTGGTGACATTTAATCTCATGTAAGAACTTCATAGTGATTGAATATAAAAAAATCTCCTAAGAACCAATGTAGATTTTTTCAGATTATTACCTTAGCAATGCCTTAGAGTATTCTTAAAATTAGTTCAGAATGCAGTTTACCTGAGGCCTCTGAAAAAAAATAAATGACCTTTGCTTTTTTTCCTATTAGAAAATGAATTTGAATTCCAAGTCAGATCAGAGCACCAACTGGTATGAATAGGAATAATGAAGGAAAAACAGTAATCACTTAAATCACATCATAATCTGTAGGTTTTCATAAAGATGTTCTCCTTATATTCTGATTATCTCAGTTTGTTAACTATATATCTATATTTGCAGGTAACTTTCAACTTAAAACAAAGGAAAGGAATTTTTATAAAATGCATGGCATCAGAACTTATTTTATAATGTGTGGTATTATTGGGGCAACTTGTGGGCTTTGAATTCAAAGAGAAATGGATTAAAAATGCAACGTAGGGGTGCCTGTGTGGCACAGTGCATGTGAGCTCTTGGTTTCCGCTCAGGTTGTGATCTCAGGCTTGTGAGATCAAGCCCTGCCTTAGACTCTGCACTCAGTACAGAGTCTGTCTGAAATTGTCTCTCCCTCTCCCTCTGCCCCTCCCCATTGTTCTCTTCCTCTCTCTCTAAAATAAAAAAAAAATCTTTTTAAAAAATATAACTTAGCCACATTATAGTATTATGACTTTATACAAGTTTTGGGTTTTTTAAAAGATTTTATCCATTTATTCATGAGAGATACACAGAGAGACAGAGACACAGGGAGGGAGAAACAGGCTCCCTGCAGGGACGTTGATGTGGGACTCGATCGATGCTCAACCACTGAGCCATTCAGGCGTCCCTATACAAGTTTCTTAATCTCTCTGACTTTTAATTTGTTTTTTTTTATTATTTTAAGATGAGAATAGTATATCATGGAGTTATTTAGGGCTAATATAATTATAAGTAAAATTAAACTATACAACAATATTATAGCATATATTTTTAGACAGCAGTTACTAACTACTATCTTGATTATTCCCAAAAATAAAATAAATGATCACATTTGAGGAATATAGCCCCACTGCAAAATAACAAAAATCATGCCCTTATCTCTACCTTTTTTTGATGACCCTATGTTAATTTGAAGAAACTGGCAATGAGAGAGGTTACATGACATAAACAAGATCATATAGCTACTAAATGGTAGAACTGAAAGTCTAATTTTCTGCCAGGAAATGAAGCATGGGCTACTTAGGAAACCTATATACTGTGGGGGAGATCAAACTCAGAGAAAATAATTTTCTGAAAATTAATAAAGGAATAAATTATTATGAAAAACAGGAAATGTAACATGTTCATTCTTCATAACACTAGGTATACGTGGAAAGAAATAGCAACCCTAAATTATTCTATAATAGCTAATGAAAAGTTAAGAACTAATGAATCAGTGCTAAGAAAAGGAAATTTTTCATTGGTTTTGGTTTTATAATCTTACCTCTGTCATACAAATGCACTGCATCAGCTGGTTGAAATGATACAAAAAGCACATTGACAACTATTTCAGTTTTAGGTTAAGAGATTCAGTATTCCTAAGAATCATTCTCAGTACATTTGGAATTACTTTATTTCTATAGCTGATATCCTATTACACATTTTCCATGGTAGCTATGGGAGCAACGATAGTGAAGAGAAGTTTGAACTGGAGTTACTTTAAGCCTTTCTGGACAAGGAGTCTATGAATTTTCCCCTGCATAAGGCACATGTTTTATCTACCGTATAAGCCCATGTCTCACGACAAATACTCCAGTGAATAAAACGTGCCAACGAGGGCCTGGAGGAAAGTACATAAGGACTATATGAATTTGCATCAATATTGGAACAGGAAACTTTTGGGATATCACCCAAAGAAATAGAAAGGGCATAAAAAATAAACCAGAAGCACATGGAATATTTTGCAGACTGTCTAAATGAAAAAATAACTAAATGTGCAAAGCCTTTGGGAGAGGTCTCCTGACTATCCTAAATCAAGATTTCTCTGAAAAATAGATGCCCCATTTCTTGTCTTGCTGAGTAAAATACTGGAACAACTTAATCTTATATGAAAACATTTCAATTTTATCATATACTAAAATGTTTCCATAAAAATGATTTTATAAACCATTAATTGTCAAATAAATAATTCAAAAACACCGAATACAGAATATTAAAAAGAATGAGATAGAGTTCAGTGCTCATGGATTTCCCATTGCAAGTCACCAAAAAAATACAGATTAGATACTTATTGAACTTTTCAATCTTTTCCAAGAATCACTTGAAGTCATTCTCCCATAATGGTAATGGTGCTAATTCTTGAAAATCATCTACTAATCAGAAGGTCCCTTTCCATTTAAAAGATGTGCTGGGTTTAACCTCATAATTAATGGAAGTATATCTAGGAACTTGGCAAGATTTTACAAATCCAATTTCTTTCTATCTCATTTAAGAAATGACAAGAAAAGAAGTCTGTTGACTCAATCACTATTTTTTCCTTCAACAAATATCTTTCAAGGACCTACTATCTTTAAATAGTATACAAAGCACTGAGGATAAAATGGAAAAAGATAGATATGATTCCCACTGTCATGCAAGTATCAAAACTCAAGGGCAAGCCAAGGAGAGAAAAGGACATGAAAAATGTCACATAATAATTGGCAAAGTCCTGGGGTGCCTGGGCAGCTCAGTCAATTAGTGTCCAACTCTTAATTTTGGCTCAGGTCATGATCTCATGGTCCTGGGATGGAAGCCTGCCTCAGCTTCTGTGCTCAGCGTGGATTCTGCTTGGGATTCTTAAGCCTCTTCCTCTGTTGCCCGCCCTACTCATGCTCTCTCTGTCTCTCTGTCACTCTCTCTTTCTCTTTATTTTTTTTTCTTTTATGATAGTCATCAGAGAGAGAGAGAGGCAGAGACATAGGCAGAGGGAGAAGCAGGCTCCATGCACCGGGAGCCCGATGTGGGATTCGATCCCGGGTCTCCAGGATCGCGCCCTGGGCCAAAGGCAGGCGCCAAACCGCTGCGCTACCCAGGGATCCCTCTCTTTCTCTTTAAATAAATAAATGAAATCTTTTTTTAAAAAGAGCAGGCAATGTTCTGAAAGATATAAATAAAATACCTGACTCTCAGCTCAGAACTTTTTTTACTACACCAAGCCATTTTCTAATGAGGAATATTACACAATTATATCAAGTCATATATACTACTGATCTCATTATTCTTTAGCCATTTTTTGGATATGAATTTATACAAAAGTTTACATTCAACATTTTCTAATTTTTCTCTTGGATCACATGTTCATCAAAAGTTGTCCAAAAATAGTGACTCTTTGCTTGTTAAATATTCTAAGTTATTCTGATTCAACCATAGTATTTAATAAAATTGTTTGATATTGATCTAATTGTTCATATCACAGCTAATCAGTATAGTCAGTGTATCTATGAAAAGAGCTATTTTAACAGGTATCTTTAATTTCTATTAAAGTTTCAAGTATACGAAATTTTGTTACTTTGGGGCTTAAAAGATATTTTTAGTTTAATATGTAAGTACCTATAATATATAAGAATATCAGTGGGATGTAGTATATCATAAGGAATTTTTTAAAATACAGTCTTAGATCCAAAACAGATAGGTTCAAATTCAAATGTTGCTATTTAGTCAGGTTGCAAGATTGGAAAATTGTTAAAGGCCTTTCTTCTTTTCTAATAAGTATTATCAGTGAATTTGCCATTTTTAAAAAATAATTAAAGAAAACATAATAGTGAAGCCCTCTGTCTCCATAAGAAGGAGTTTCTTGAGACAGATGAATACCCATGCAAAGGACATATAGAAATGTGATGGGCACTGAGGGGGGCACTTGATGGGATGAGCACTGGGTGTTATTCTATATGTTGGCAAATTGAACACCAATAAAAAATAATTTATAAAAAAAGGAAAAAAAAGAAATGTGAGGTAAAACAGAAAAATAATGTGTTATGAGACGTGTGACACCTTTGGTTTCCAGCTCTGCATGTAAGAAGTCACAAGTCACCACTTGGGTCTACCAATAAAAAAAAAAAAAAAAAAAAAAAGATAAACAGCCTGAAAATCAACTCTTTTTGGATCCTTTTTTTTTAATTTTTTTAAAATTTTATTTTACTTATTAATGATAGGCACACAGTGAGAGAGAGAGGCAGAGACACAGGCAGAGGGAGAAGCAGGCTCCATGCACCGGGAGCCCGATGTGGGATTCGATCCCGGGTCTCCAGGATTGCGCCCTGGGCCAAAGGCAGGTGCTAAACTGCTGCGCCACCCAGGGATCCCCCTTTTTGGATCCTTTGAGCAGAAAAATCACTGCCCTCATGATTGAAAATCAGACAACTAAGTACAAAAAGTGAAGGTTTAAGAGAGCAGAGGCTCATAAGTAGAAAATGCCCTAGGGTCTGGTGCCAGAGGAAGAAAACCTGAAGTAAAATGTATGGTTTGTGAGGCTAAGTGGGGAAACTCAGGGAGTCCACATCATGATATTTGCTTCTAAGAGCTCAACGGGATTCAGAGGTGGAGTGTCAGAGAAAAATCACCTCATGTTTCTGTCAGGGGAGAGAAAAAGGGACCATTTTGAAATACATGAGAATGCTGTATTCTTAAGAGATCCAGCCCTCACAGGAACCTAGATGACCAGAGCCTAACCTGTTGGGACACTATCAGAGCTGAGCTGACCTTGGACAAGGAAATACCCAACTCCAGAATCTTCTAGCCTTCCATGTGGGAGAAGGAAAATACCTGACTCCAGCTCACACTAACCTTCCTGTTCTGCTTAAGTGGGGAGAAAAAACTGAGAAACAATTAATGAAGTTCACCTCCCAGAGGCCCAAGCTCACTAAGAAACTGAGCGCTGACCTTAGGACTAGAGAATGCTTCACCTCCCCCCATGCCTGACTACCACATTTCCAAAGGCATACTTGCTGTGGTTCTTTTTACCAGAGCATCACATGTGGGTGTCAAGAAAACTGTATGGGCATAAAAAAGGGAAAAAAACACTCTTTTTGAAGAGGCAGAGAACCAGACATGGCAGAGGTGTGAAAATGATGAGACTGGACATTTGAAACAATTATGATTAATATGATAAGGGCTCTAGTGAAGAAAGTAGACAGAATGCAAAAACAGAAGGGAAAGATAAACAGAGGGTTGAAAATCCAAAAAAAAAAAAAAAAACCAGAAGAAGTAAAGAATTCTTTAGACAAAACAGAAATTAAGTATATGTGTTGTCAGTATCCCAGGTTTGAAGGAAATGTGAAAAGAAATGCTTTAAAGAGAAGCAAAATAGTACAGTTCACAAAGTCATATCTACATAGAGTAAGAAAGAGCATTGCAGAAGGAATAGGGAAGAGAAACACATTTGTTTGTTCACTTAGGGCAACTGACAAACTCTAGGTGACTGTGGGCTGATGAGAAAAAAAAATCTGGATGGTGAGCTGTTACTTCAAGGACATGAGTTAACACAGACAAAGAACAAGCAAGAGATTACAAACTCCATCAGAGAAACCAAAAGAAGGCAAAATCTTGTCATTGAGAATATTCACATGGAAGTCTGAGAAGATATATTCTTGCAAAAGGTTCAAGAGGTCCCCAGAATTTTGTGGACTGAAGCCGGACTCAGAGGTGATGGTCTTCCTCTGCCCAAATCCAGTTTTACAAGACTGTGAGACAAGGTTGTTTTTTCAAATGCATACATATCAACATAAAGATACAAGGAATGTCAAGAAGCAGAGGAAAATGGTCCAAAGAAACAAAATCTTCATTAGCAGACTCTAGAGAAATATAGATACATCTGACAAATTACTCAAAATAACTGTCATACAGGGGCTCAAAAATTAGAAAAGTGACAGGTGTTTTAGTTTTATTGCATTTGCTTCAAATCTTTAACAGATATCAATATTTTTTCAAAAATGAGAGAGAAATAGAAATTCTATAAATAGTACTCAATATCATGATCGATATTTACCTCGTAATATGCACTAAATTTCGCAAAATATATTATGCTCTGTACTTAAAGTGTAATTCACAATGACTTAGGATTTCTAAGGACTGAATTTAATATACAATAGTATAGGGAGTATAGATTTTTTAAATGTTAAGAGATCACCAAAAACATCTGGAAAATTCACAAGAATCACACATGAATTTTGAAACTATAAGGGACTTTAGAGACGTTTATTAACAAAATTAACACTATTTTTTACATTGTGCTATACAGTATGCCTTATAGAAATACATTTCATTTCCATAAAACTTTGTAGGAGAAATAAAGCTTTCCATACTTTACAATATGTCAATAAACATGTATTGGAGAAACACGGGTATGGAAGTAGAAAAAATGGGTGGGCACCTATTAAATAATTACAAAGTGGCATATAAGAGACTAGAAGAAGAAGCATACCAACTTAGATATTTAGGAATGTCAAGATTTTACCTAGTTACTCTTTAGAGTGTCTTTTTTTTTTTTTTGCCAGAAGAAATGTTTCATTTACTTGAAGAAAATACTACTTTATGGACCATATCTTTGAAAGCTTGTTTTACTTGCTGGTTTCTCAGAGTGTAAATAAAAGGGTTCAGCATGGGGGCAACAGAAGTATTGAGAATAGCTACTCCTTTGGTCAATGATGCCCTTTCTTTTGCAGAGGGATTAGCATACATAAATATACAGCTCCCATAAGAAATGGAAATGACAATCATATGAGAAGAACATGTGGAGAAAGCCTTTTTTCTCTGACTGGCAGATGGGATTCTCAAAATAGTTCTGATTATATACAGATAAGATAAAATCACCAAGGCCAAAGTGAATAGCAAGGCAACTAAATCAAAGTAGAAACCAATTACCTCTAGGAGCCACGTATCTGAACAAGACAGTTGTAAAAGGGGAAAATAGTCACATGCAAAGTGGTCAATGACATTGGAAGCACAGTAATTCAGCTGGAGTAGAAGCATAAGGGGTGGGAAAATGGTCAAGAACCCACCGAGCCATGCACAGAGCACAAGTAGAGTGCAGACCTTCCTGATCATGATGGTGGTGTAATGAAGGGGCTTGCAGATGGCAACATAGCCGTCATAAGACATGGCAGTGAGAATGTAAAATTCCATCACCCCCATTAAAATAAAGAAAAACAGCTGGACTGCAGAGTCGTTATAGGAAATAGTCTTATCCCTGGTGATAATTGCCCCCAGAAATCTAGGAATACATACAGTTGTAAATAAGATTTCTAAGAAAGAGAAGTTTCGGAGGAAGAAATACATTGGCGTCTGTAGATGAGAGTCCACCAAGGTTAGGGTGATGATAGTTAGGTTTCCAGTGACACTTAGTAAGTATGTGACGAATAAGAAGAGGAAAATCACAATCTGAAGGTCAGGATCATCAGAAAGGCCTAGCAGGACAAACTTGGTGATCACTGTGTGATTTATTTCTTTCTCTCTCTCCTTTTCTTCTTTTAAAGATATTTAGGTGGCAAGAATATTAAAGGGAGGAGATGGAATGTATAATTCATGATTATCAATATCACCACCATTGATACAATTGTAAAATATATTCTATAATCCATGCTCATCTTAATTTCTTTTGTCTGTCTTGTTTGCATTTGATTATAATATGTATTTGCATGTTCTGTCTTATTTATTGGTTGTCTTATCTGAAATATTGCAGTTTGATGTTTAGAAATTTTCATGCAATTACTCACATCATTGAAAAATGGTAAAATCAGTACTTCTTGCTTTATCCAATTTATGTACTTCGTTGTATTTTTGTAGAAAAATTATGAAAAATACGCACCTTGGAGGAGGGGCAAGATGGCAGAAGAGTAGTGTCCCCAAATAACCTGTCCCCACCAAATTACCTAGATAACCTTAAAATTATCCTAAAAATCTATGAATTTGGCCTGAGACTTAAAGAGAGAACAGAAAAAAAAATAAAAAATAAAAAAATAAAAAAAAAAGAGAGAACAGCTGGAATGCTACAGTGAGAAGAGTTCGCGCTTCTATCAAGGTAGGAAGACGGGGTGGGGGAAGAAATAAAGAAACGAAAGGCCTCCAAAGGGGAGGGCCCCGCGAGGAGCCGGGCTAAGGCCCGGGCGAATGTCCCCAGGACAGGAGAGGCCCGTCCCGGAGAAGCAGGAGCTGCACCAACCTTCCCGGGCGGAAAGGGGCTCGCAGGGAGTTGGAGCAGGACCCAGGAGGGCAGGGATGCCCTCGGGCTCCCTGGGACAGTAACAGACACCTGCGCCCCGGGGAGACTGCGCGGAGCTCCCTAAGGGCTGCAGCGCGCACGGCGGGTCCCGGAGCAGCTCGGAGGGGCTCGGGTGGCGGCTCCGCGGAGGTGGCTGCGGGGCCGGGAGTGCGAGTCCAACAGCGCAGGCTCCGGAGCACAGGGCGCCGGGACACAGCCCAGGATCCGGCCTCACCCCGGGACAGGCAGAGGCCGGGAGGGCCCAGGACTGCAAGGACGCTCCTGCCCCGAGCTGAGCAGATCAGCGGCCCCGCCCCGGAGCCTCCAGGCCCTGCACGCCGAGAGCTCTGGAGTTCATGCGGGAGCTGAATCCAGGTTTCCAGAGCTGCAATAGCCACTGGGGTTGTTCCTCCTGGGGCCTCACGGGGTAAACAACCCCCACTGAGCCCTGCACCAGGGAGGGGGCAGAGCAGCTCCCCAAGTGCCTCCCCGGGACAGGCAGAGGACGGGAGCGAACAGGACCGCAAGGACACTCCTGCCCTGAGCTGAGCAGATCAGCGGCCCCGCCCCGGGGCCTCCAGGCCCTGCAGACCGAGAGCTCCCTAGTTACTGCGGGAGCTGACTCTAGGGCTGCAGAGCAGGCCACGGCCACTGGGGTTGTTCCTCCTGGGGCCTCAGGGGGTAAACAACCCCCCACTGAGCCCTGCACCAGGCAGGGGGCAGAGCAGCCCCCCCCAAGTGCTAACACTTGAAAGTCAGCACAGCAGGCCCCTCCCCCAGAAGACCAACCAGACGGACAAGTTCCAGGGGAAGTCAAGGGACTTAAAGTATACAGAATCAGAAGATACTCCCCCGTGTTTTTTTTTTTTTTTTGCTTTTTGATTTCTGTTTGCTTCCCCCACCTTTTTTCCCTTTCTTTTTCTTTCTCTGTTTCTTCTCTTTTTTTCCTCCTTTTTTCTTTTTTCTTTTTCTCTTTTCTCTCCTTCTTTCTCTCCTCTCTTTTTTCCTTTTCCCAATACAACTTGTTTTTGTCCACTCTGCACTGAGCAAAATGACTAGAAGGAAAACCTCACCTCAAAAGAAAGAATCAGAAACAGTCCTCTCTCCCACAGAGTTACAAAATCTGGATTACAATTCAATGTCAGAAAGCCAATTCAGAAGCACTATTATAAAGCTACTGGTGGGTCTAGAAAAAAGCATAAAGGACTCAAGAGACTTCATGACTGCAGAATTTAGATCTAATCAGGCAGAAATTAAAAGTCAATTGAAAGAGATGCAATCCAAACTAGAAGTCCTAACGACGAGGGTTAACGAGGTGGAAGAACAAGTGAGTGACATGGCAGCCAAGTTGATGGCAAAGAGGGAAATTGAGGAAAAAAGAGACAAACAATTAAAAGATGATGAGGATAGATTAAGAGAAATAAGTGACAGCCTGAGGAAGAAAAACCTACGTATAATTGGGGTTTCCCAGGGCGCTAAAAGCAACAGAGGTCCAGAATATGTATTTGAACAAATCATAGATGAAAACTTTCCTAACCTGGGGAGGGAAACAGGCATTCAGATCCAGGAAATAGAGAGACCTGCCCCCCTAAAATCAATAAAAACCGTTCAACACCTCGACATTTAATAGTTAAGCGTGCAAATTCCAAAGATAAAGAGAAGATCCTTAAAGAAGCAACAGACAAGAAATCTCTAACTTTTATAGGGAGAAGCATTAGGATAACAGCAGACCACTCCACAAGAACTGGCAGGCCAGAATGGGCTGGCAGGATCTACCTAGAGTCCTAAATGAGAAGAATCTGCAGCCAAGAATACTTTATTCAGTAAGACTCTCTTTCAGAATAGAAGGAGAGATAAAGATCTTCCAAGACTGGCAAAAACTGAAAGAATATGGGACCGGCAAACCGGCTCTCCAAGAAATATTAAGGGGGACTCTGTAAAAGAAAGATGAATTCCAAGAAAACAGTCCACAAAAGCAGGGACTGAATAGGTATCATGATGACACTAAATTCATCTTTCAATAGTAACTCTGAACGTGAATGGACTTAATGACCCCATCAAAAGGCTCAGGGTTTCAGACTGGATAAAAAAGCAAGACCCATCTATTTGCTGTCTACAAGAGACTCATTTTACACCTAAGGACACCTACAGGCTGAAAATAAAAGGTTGGAGAACCATATACCATTCAAATTGTCCTCAAAAGAAAGCAGCGGTAGCCATCCTTATATCAGATAAACTAAAGTTTATCCCAAAGACTGTAGTAAGAGATGAAGAGAGACACTACATCATACTTAAAGTATCTATCCAACAAGAGGACCTAACAATCATGAGTATTTATGCCTCTAAGGTGTGAGCTGCCAAGTATATCAATTAATAACCAAAGTTAAGACATACTTAGATAATAATACACTTATACTTGGTGACTTGAATGTAGCACTTTCTACAATCGACAGATCTTCTAAGCACAACATCTCCAAAGAAACAAGAGCTTTATTTATTTTTTTTATTTATTTTTTATTGGTGTTCAATTTACTAACATACAGAATAACCCCCAGTGCCCGTCACCCATTCACTCCCACCCCCCGCCCTCCTCCCCTTCTACCACCCCTAGTTCGTTTCCCAGAGTTAGCAGTCTTTACGTTCTGTCTCCCTTTCTGATATACTGGACCAAATGGATTTTACAAATATTTACAGAACTTTACATCCAAACACAACTGAATACACATTCTTCTCAAGTGCACATGGAACTTTTGCCAGAATAGACCACTTACTGGGTCACAAATCAAGTCTTAACTGATACCAAAAGATTGGGATCGTCCCTGTTTATTTTCAGACCATAAGGCCTTGAAATTAGAACTAAGTCACAAGAAGAAGTTTGGAAGGATTTCAAACACGTGGAGGTTAAGGACCATCCTGCTAAAAGATGAAAGGGTCAACCAGGACATTAGAGAAGAATGAAAAAGATTCATGGAAACTAATGAGAATGAAGATACAACCATTCAAAATCTTTGGGATGCAGCAAAAGCAGTCCAGAGGGGAAAATATATCGCAATACAAGCAACAATCCAAAAACTGAAAAGAACTCAAATACAAAAGCTAACCTTGCACCTCAAGGAGCTGGAGAAAAAACCACAAATAGATCCTACATCCAACAGAAGAAGAGAGTTAATAAAGACTCAGGCAGAACTCATTGAAATGGAGACCAGAAACTGTAGAACAGATCAACAACACCAGGAGTTGGTTCTTTGGAAGAATTAATAAGATAGACAAACCATTAGTCAGCCTTATTAAAAAAGAAGAGAGAAAAGACTCAAATTGGTAAAATATAATCATGAATGAGAAAGGAGAGATCACCACCAACACCAAGGAAATACAAAAGATCTTAAAAACTGAGAATGAGCAGCTTTACACCAGTAAATTAGGCAATCTAGAAGAAATGGATGCATTTCTGGAAAACCACAAACTACCAAAACTGGAACAGGAAGAAATAGAAAACCTGAACAGGCTGATAACCAGGGAGGAAATTGAGGCAGTCATCAAAAACCTCCCAAGACACAAAAGTCCGGGGCCAGATGGCTTCCCTGGGGAATTCTATCAAACGTTTAAAGAAGAAACCATACCTCTTCTACTAAAAGTTTTCAGAAAGATAGAAAGAGATGGAATAATTCCAAACTCGTTCTATGAGGCCAGCATCACCGTAATACCAAAACCAGACATAGACCCCACCAAAAGGAGTTTTATACACCAATATCCCTGATGAACATGGATGCAAAAATTCTCAACCATATACTAGCCAATAGGATACAACAATACATTAAGATGATTATTCACCATGACCAAGTGGGATTTATCCACTGGATGGAAGGCTGGTTCAACACACATAAAGCAATCAATGTGGTTTATCATATCAGCAAGAGGAAAAACAAGAACGATTGGATCCTCTCAATAGATGCAGAAAAAGCATTTGACAAAATACAGCATCCATTTCTGATCAAAACTCTTCAGAGTGTAGGGATACAAGGAACATTCCTCAGCATCTTGAAAGCCATCTATGAAAAGCCCACAGCAAATATTCTCAATGGGGAAACACTGGGAGCCTTTCCCCTAAGATCAGGAACAAGACAGGGATGTCCACTCTCACCACTGCCATTCAACATAGTCCTAGTATTCCTAGCTTCAGCAATCAGGCAACAACAACAAAAAAATAAATGGCATTCAAATTGGCAAAGAAGTCAAAGTCTCCCTCTGCACAGATGAATGATACTGTACATAGAAAACTCAAAAGACTCCACCCCAAGATTGCTAGACTCATACAGCAATTTGGCAGTTTGGCAGAATAAAAATCAATGCCCAGAAGTCAGTGGCATTTCTATACACTAACAATGAGATTGAAGAAAGAGAACTGAAGGAGTCAATCTCATTTACAATTGGAACAAAAAACATCAGATACCTAGGAATAAACCTAATCAAAGAGGTAAAGGATCTCTACCCTAAAAACTATAGAACACTTCTGAAAGAACTTGAGGAAGACACAAAGAGATGGAAAAATATTCCATGCTCATGGATGTGAAGAATTAATATTGTGAAAATATCTATGCTACCCAGGGCAATTTACACATTCAATGCAATCCCTATCAAAATACCATGGACTTTCTTCAGATAGTTAGAACAAATTATCTTAAGATTTGTGTGGAATCAGAAAAGACCCTGAATAGCCAGGGGAATATTAAAAAAGAAAACCATAGCTGGAGGTAATACAATGCCAGATTTCAGGTTGTACTACAAATCTGTGGTCATCAAGACAGTGTGGTACTGGCACAAAAACAGACACATAGATGAAAGGAACATAATAGAGAATCCAGAAGTGGACCTCCAACTTTATGGTCAACTAATATTCGACAAAGGAGGAAAGACTCTCCACTGGAAAAAAGTCTCTTCAATAAATGGTGCTGGGAAAATTGGACATCCATATGCAGAAGAATGCAATTGGACCATTCTATTACACCATACACAAAGACAAACTCAAAATGGATGAAAGATCTAAATGTGAGACAAGTTTCCATCAAAATCCCAGAGGAGAACACAGGCAACACAGTTTTTGAACTTGGCCACAGCAACTTCCTGCAAGATACATCCATGAAGGCAAGAGAAACAAAAGCTAAATGAACTATTGGGACTTCATCAAGACAAAAAGCTTCTGCACAGAAAAAAAAAAAAAAACAGTCACAGTCAACAAAACTCAAAGACAACTTACACAATGGGAGAAGATATTTGCAAATCACCCATCTGTTAAAGGGCTACTATCCAAGATCTATAAAGAACTTATGAAACTCAACAGCAAAGAAACAAACAATCCATCCATGAAATAGGCAAAAGACATGAGCAGAAATTTCACAGAGGAAGACCTAGCCTTGGCCAACAAGCACATGAGAAAATGCTCTGCATCACTGGCCATCAGAGAAACACAAATCAAAACCACAATGAGATACCACCTCACACCAGTGGGAATGGGGAAAATTAACAAGACAGGAAACAACAAATGTTGGAGAGGATGTGGAGAAAGGGGAACCCTCCTGCACTGTTGGTGGGAATGTGAACTGGTGCAGCCACTCTGGAAAGCTGTGTGGAGGTTCTTTAAAGAGTTAAAAATAGATCTGCCCCACGACCCAGCAATTGCCCTGCTGGGGATTTACCCCAAAGATACAGATGCAGTGACACGCTGGGACACCTGCACCCTGATGTTTATAGCAGCAATGTCCACAGTAGCCAAACTGCAGAATGTGCCTCGGTGTCCATCGAAAGATGAATGGATAAAGAAGATGTGGTCTATGTATACAATGGAATATTACTCAGCCATTAGAAACGACAAATACCCACAATTTGCTTCGACGTGGACCGACCTGAAGGGTATTATGCTGAGTGAAGTAAGTCAATCAGAGGACAAACATTATATGGTCTCATTCATTTGGGGAATATAAAAATATAAAAATATAAAAAATAGTGAAAGGGAATAAAGGGGAAAGGAGAGAAAATGAGTAGGAAAAAAAAACTTTCATTCTCCTAATGATTAAAAGAAAGCATTTAAGAACTAATAATCAGATAGATGGGGAAGACAAACAAGTAGATCATACGAGTATGCCCTACAACAGAAATCATCAGATGACCCCCAGCATTTCAACAATATAAAAAGAACATAGTGAGAATATGATTGCCATTTTATCATCAGACTTTTTTTCCCTGCCACTAATACTATTATGATTGCATTTTTCACCTGGGGACATTGCCCCACAGGTGCTGGTTAAATTTTTTTCTTTGTTTTTCTCTATTTTGTTTTGTTTGCCAAAGTTAAATTTACTGTAGATTCACTAGTGGTTCTAATATAGTTACTAAGGACATTTTCACTGTTCACTTAATTGTTCCCTGTGCACCAATAAGGCCATGCCATTTCTATTAATGAAAATTTATAGAGCAAATCATTTCTTTGCACAGAGAGGTCAAACCATTTTGATTTCCATAGTCAAGGAGAGTTGCTAGCATTTGCTTGCCATGTTTGTCCATCCTTTCAGTTAAAGAATTCAGGAAAATATTATTTGATAGCTCAATGAAAGATAGGAACTCTCATTGACCCATGTTAGACTTGGTGATGATAAGAGCAAAGGAAACTATTCTCTATGCCCTTGCATATTACCTTGCATTTGCAGTCACTCCTACCCAGAAGAGCATGTGGAGTTTCAAAGTATACCAAAGTTAACTCAAAATTATAACCACTAGCACCCAGTGTTCCTCAGATTCAAGAAACAACTTTAGATTAAATTTCCCAAAAAGTGATGAGGAACCACCAGAAAGTAAGTATGAAGTGTTTGTCATTTTTGTGCCTAAATGTTTGGGAGCTGGACTCATGGAAGGTGTATAAAAGCTGTCCCTGAAAAAAGGCAGTGAGTTTATATATTTCTACTAAAAAATCTGAGTACAAGACATGCTTAAATTTTCAGAGAGGATTCGAAAAGTAATTGCTGAGTTTCCATTTTGTTCTATATAACATAATAATGAATCTGAACATCATTTTTAAGCAGTGCTCTTGGAAAATATCAGAATTAAGAATAAGACTAGCTACAAACACAGCTGGAGAGTGTAGTCACTGTTGTGCTATAATGAGAAGGGCCAAAACAAGGATATCAAAAATTATTTCTCCCTTTTTCATAAGATGTTAGAATATGAGGGCTACAAATAACTTCAAAGATGCATCTAAAACACCCTGTTGAATGATTATTTAACTTATCCTTGAACATTTCCAGTCCATCTTGAGCTGCTTCAGTACCAAAAAAGAATCCATAATAATAATAATTAGTGTCATGCTAATTAGATTAAACTACATTGTAGGATTTGGAGACTCTGATATTCACTGTTTTTTTTACTGATATGTTCAATCAAATAGCACAAAAATGTAAAAATAAGTACATTTGTTATTAATTTAAAATATTATAAGGTTTAGAAAATGTGTGACGCCTGGGTGGCTCAGTGGTTGAGCGTCTGACTTGGGCTCAGGGCGTGATCATGGAGTCCCAGGTTGGAGTCCCACATCGGGCTCCTTAGTGTAAAATTGAGTCTTTCTAATAAAGGTCATGTGGAAGCTGCCAAAAAAACTATTAATTTTATCATTTTGTTCCTTATATGTTGAGATATGACAAGCAAGTAAAATTGAATTTTGAAGAATATTTAATAACATGAGGAAAATACATCAGTGCTTGAAAATAATTGAATGGATAAAGTGAGGTTAAATGAGAAAAGCATCAAATGTTATTTTCAATATATTATTTTTATAAAATATAATAAAACAAGTAAATATTCATTTACTAGGCTCATATTTTATTATAGAGGATTCAAACAAGTAATGTTTGAAAGAAACATTTAAGGAAAAAATAATGGGGCAATGGGTAGTCCAGTTGGTCAAGCATCTGACTTGATTTCAGCTCAGGTCATGGTCTTGGGGTCCTAGGATCAAGCCTCAGTAGAGCTCTATGCTCAGCGGGAAGTCTGCTTGAGAATTCTCCCTCTCCTTCTCCCTCCGTTCCTCCCCCTGCTTGCTCACTCTCTGTCTAAAATAAATAAATAATTTTGAATAAGTAAAGGGAAAAATAATAAATAACAAGTCTCTATAATTTAAAATTATCCTTGATAGCAGAAAGTAAAATAGACATGGCCTAAAACTTCAATATTTAATATAATTGCTTTGTGCTAGTCCTTCTTCTTAAAGTGGTCATCCAATGATGCGAAGGTATTTACAAATTTTATTTCAGCCATTTCTTCTGAATTTAGGGCACAAGATTATATATTTTTATGATACGTAATGGTGCGCCATCCAGTGATATTAATTGGGGTGCAGTGTATTGGCCAACACGAAAAATATGTGTGGCTCTTAGGAAATTTTTATGTCTTAGTCCAAGAAAGCAATCTTGAATCAGCATGCATTATTTATTTGCTGACACTCTTTATCACATAAGTCTAGGTCAGCAGCCTTCTATTATGGTGCATCTATAATGCCTGTCACACTGTGGCAACGCTTCTCAATGGGAAAAAAAATGATGCCTTCTCTAAGCACAAAGGGAAACAACGCTTAAGACATTTTGTGAGGAATATCTTAGAGCAGCACACTAAAAGAACATTTATATTACAATATAATTGGTGACTCATGAGATTTCATTCTAGTCATTTATTGAAGAAACCCAGATGCCCCAGACATACTTTTTGGCTAGGAAACATTAAAAAAATCTAACATTTTAATTAACTTGTGATTATTAGAATGGTCTAAAGATAAGCAATTGCCCAAAATCTTAAAATTATCGATTTCCTGGAAACACTTTAATTTTAATCCGGTTTGACCTGGGTCAGTAATTCCAGCTCTGACACTTCTTAGTATTGCCACAATTGCTGGGAAGGGTACATGAATAGGTAGGGAATGTGAGAAATGAGAAAGTACTCAGTGGCTTCCTGGAAGGTGGTGACAATCATTTCTTTGACAGGATCTTCAAAAGAAGCATCACAGGGAGACAGTTTTGTAGGGAAACTCAAAAAGATGGCTATTTTTCAGTTTTTAAGAATATCCACACCTAATAACCAGATTTCTTTATTCTCTGTGTCATATTTAAGCCTTCTTAAGGATTAATGCCTAATAATAACTGTCCTTTGGGGAAATAAGTACGGGCTGAGTCTATCCTTGGGCCAGAGTGCTGAGGACCAACGATAGGGATAGCAATTCCCTTGGCATTCCCAAGTCTTCAGAGAATGGAACAAAGGCAAAGAAGTCAACTCCTCACCCAAGTGGTATTCCCTTATGTCTGATCACCTTGAAGGATCTAGATTTTATGTTATTATTGCAGATGGCAAGTAGACTTAGAAGGCATTTGGAAGCTGAAACATCTATGTGTAAGCTACACAATCCCAATATGGATCATGGAAGCCTAAGGACAGGACTCTGTTCTCTGGAAAGGACATCAGAACATCTCACTTGTCATTATTCTGGGAAGGCTTGGGATGGGTGGGATGCTAGAGAACAGATGGATGTTGAAAGTGGAATTCAGGAGAGGAAACAAAAGAGAGACTGATCAAACTGATACAGGGGAAGGACAAAGACTCGAATATTTCAGTCTATTATAAAAAGAGAGCAAAGAAGAAATTCTGGAGAAGTATGAGACTCAAGAAATTTCATGGTAACTCTGTAATACTGTTCCCAGTTCACCCACACAGTAGAGACTTTTCCAGGATTTGGGGGGGGGGGTTTAAGTAATTATTTAAAGGAAGGAGTGTTGCAAAGCATGGAAATAATACAACTAAGACACTGATGGTATTATACTATTATAGCCTATGAGAATGACTTGCTGATATGCTGTCCTGACAGGTGGGAAATAAAAATTGTATACATATTTTTCTATTTATTAACATTTATGAATTTCCTACTCTACACTGAGGACTAAAGATACCAAGATGGCTGGCCCTAATCTCAGGAGACTGTGAAATCCTTGTGGTATTTTCTGTATACTTTTAAATTGGTCCTATAACTGGAGTGGAAATTAAATTTCAGAGGGATGTGTTTTCTATAAACCATATTCTGAAGACCAAGGTAAAGCAGAGTCCAGGGAAATGAAGCATGATGCAATCACTTCTACACCAGATTACTGACAATCAAATAAAAGTTCTAAAATACACTTCTACTAGCTTGCTGGACTACTTTTCTCTAAATAGCTTATTGATATATTACTTTTATATTCTATTCCTCAGATTCAAGGTTTGTAACTTAATAATACAGACTCATTATATATCTGAAGTCAGTAATGAAAAATCATTCTGCAATAGCATTCATCCTGCTAGGATTAACAGATGATCCACGACTACAGGTTTTTCTTTCATTATTTCTGTTTTTAACCTACATTTTCACTGTTGCTGGAAATTTAATCATTATCCTCCTCACTCTTGTAGACTCTCACCTCAAAACATCCATGTACTTTTTCCTTCGGAATTTTTCCATCTTAGAAATAATATTTACAACTGTCTGTGTTCCTCGACTCTTATACAGCCTGACAACTGGGGACAAAAGTGTTACCTATAATGCTTGTGTCATCCAATTATTTTTTGTTATCCTCATTGGAGCAACAGAATTTTTTCTTCTAACCGCCATGTGCTATGACTGCTATGTTGCCATCTGCAAGCCCTTGCACTACACTATCATCATGAATGAAAGAGGATGCACAATTCTTGTCCTTTGCTGTTGGCTGATTGGGTTAATTGTCATACTCCCACCACTTATCCTGGGAGTTCAGCTAGATTTCTGTAACTCCAATCTCATTGACCATTTTGGTTGTGATGCATCTCCTCTCCTGAATATTGTATGCTCAGACGCTCAATTTGTAGAGCAATTTGTTTTAATCATGGCTGTGTTGACCCTCATAGTCACATTAGTCTGTGTATTTGTGTCATACACATATATTGTCAAGACCATTTTAAGACTCCCTTCAGCTCAGCAAAGGAAAAAGGCTTTCTTCACTTGTTCTTCCCATATGATTGTAATTTCCATCACCTATGGAAGTTGCATCTTCATCTTCATTGCTCAATACCTCAATCATCCCTTTGATGAACCCTTTCATTTATACACTACGGAATAAGCAAGTCAAACAAGCCTTTAAGGACTCAATTAAAAAGATGGCATTTCTTTCAAAGGATTAGAAAACTAAAAATATTTTTATATTAAAAACATCCATTGTTACTTCTCATTTTACCATGATTACATAACTCTTATGATCTATTCCCATAGATGTTCCATAGGTTTTAGTTGATATAAATTAGCTGTCATGAAATTCTTTTAGTGTGCATGTTACTTCCTTCTATATCATAATGTGTATCCAACACCCTGGAGTCTGTTTGAACTTGAGCCTGTTATTAGGTATCAAGCAATGAGAGAAGGTGGGGTGAGTCTTGACCAAGTTCACCATTAACCTGCAAGAAAATTACTTCAAAACTTATATATTTTTCAAGCAAGAGGAGATCAAACTCTTAAGATGGATAATAAATGTCTGCTTTTCTGAGGCTTTCAGTAAAATCTACTCACATGTGTCCTCAAGTAACCCCTGGAGATTATGAATTCAATTTGCAACCACATGATTAGACTTGAGTTGGTTTCCAAAAGTTTCAATCCTGTAGTTATAAGAGATATATGATTTATTTTAAGGAAGTCAGAGTTTTCTAACCTTTTTCCATACCTTGAGATGGAAATTTAAAATTGTGAGACAATCACTTCTCTTTCTCCAAGTTCTCCAGATACTTCAAAATAACCAAAGTTATAGCTCTCATATCCCACTAAAATATTCAATGATAGTAGCTACTTGATAAAAGCAAGCCATAATGGCAGTACACACTCAAGAGATGACAAAACCCATCTACTAATATGAGGACAGCAAAGTATTATGGATTAGCATTTAATGGGTGTTTGACTTGTCTAAGCTAGACTGCAAGATCTTGGATAGCATTTCATCTCCTACCTTCCCTGCTATTCCTGCCATCAATATCTACCCAAATAATTAATAATAATAATAGTAATAGTAATAATAATAATAAACGTCTATTAGGTAGCAAACAGTACTACTCATTTTGTAAGGTGAGGGACAAAACATACAATGTCCCCAAATAAAAAGAGTTATAAAAGAAAATAAAATTTAACCATAACTAAGGAAAATAAATGTTTACACGAATATTTAGAATAAGCAAAGAAGCAAGTTATGATTATTAATCATTCTAGATTTTCAAAAATCTAGAACTTTACAGAGTGTTTTATATTAAGGAAAAGAGCACAAAAATATAATAAGCTCAAGATAAAATGGAGTAACTGGGGGCATATATTCTCTTCCAATTCAAACCACTATAAATTTAAGCCAACATTTTCCAGAAAACTGACATCAGGCAAAAAAGGGAAGTGATACCTGAGAGGTGATTACTTCAGCTTACTTTCTGAAGATAGTGATGGGCAGACCCATGCAAAGTCAATCAGTCTGGCAGAGTTAAGAAGATGTAGGTGGTACTCCAGAAAGTACCAAGAGATACCACTCTAAAGTTCATGAGAAAGAATACCAAGAGGTGGAATAGGCATACAAAAAGATATCTGGTGATCTACAGATGGCTCCATCATGAGCATTCAGCTGAATACTGGTCAGGAGATCCGGGATCAAGTCCCACGTCAGGCTCCCTGCACGGAGCCTGCTTCTCTCTCTCTCTCTCTCTCTCTCTGTAATGAATAAATAAATAAAATCTTTAAAAAAAGAAAAAGAAAATGTCATAATTTACTGGGTATTATTCAGAAAGATTTGCCTCAGTTTGGGGAAGGAAATGACTAGGCTAAATGCTACTCTAGTCCAATCGAACACATATGAACAAGGACAAAACTGAAAGGACATCTGAAAGGACAAAACTTTTGTCCATCTGAAAGGACAAAACTGTTTCCAAGCAATTCAAGTGATACCAGAATAAAGCTAAAGAATCTTCATAGGGATAAAAATACATACAGCATTCAAGAAGGCAAATTCATAAAGCCTGACACAATTAAAATTCACCAGGCATGCAAATAAGCAGGAAAATGCAACTTATCATGAGACCAAGCTATACAAATAGAACTCAAATGTAAAAGATAATATAATTAAAATAAAATGGTTAAAACGGTAATGACTATACTTTGTATATTGATGAAGAGTGAAGAAAGATTGAACATATTAAGTAAAAAGAGAAAAATATTAAAAAGATCCAAATCAAACTTATAGAGATGAAAACTATACTTTATAAGAAAAATATAGATAGAATGGTTGTATCAATTAGAAAAATAAATAAATAAATAAACAAACAAATAAATAAATAAATAAATCTTAAAAAAAGAACTCCATGAAATAGAGACCAGAACTGTGGAACAGATTAACAAAACCAGGAGTTGGTTCCTTGAAAGAATTAATAAGATAGATAAACCATTAGTCGGCCTTATTAAAAAGAAGAGAGAAAAGACTCAAATTAATAAAATCATGAATGAGAAAGGAGAGAGCACCACCAATACCAAGGAAATACAAATGATATTAAAACTGATTATGAGCAGCTTTATGCCAATAAGTTAGGCAATCTAAAAGAAATGGACCCATTTCTGGAAAACCACAAACTACCAAAACTGGAACAGGAAGAAATAGAAAACCTGAACAGGCCGATAAGTGGGGAGGAAATTGAAGCAGTCATCAAAAACCTCCCAAGACACAAAAGTCCAAGGCCAGATGGCTTCCCAGGGGAGTTCTATCAAACATTTAAACACGATACCATACCTATTCTACTAAAGCTTTTCAGAAAGATAGAAAGAGATGGAATACTTCCAAACTCGTTCTATGAGGCCAACATCACCTTAATTCCAAAACCAGACAAAGACCCCACCAAAAAGAATTATAGACCAATATCCATGATGAACACACATACAAAAATTCTCAATAAGATACTAGCCAAAAGGATCCAACAATACATTAAGAAGATTATTCACCATGACCAAGTGGGATTTATCCCCGGGATGCAAGGCTGGTTCAACACTCATAAAGCAATCAATGTGACTAATCATAGCAAGAGAAAAAACAAGAACCATAGGATCCTCTCAATAGATGCAGAGAAAACATTTGATAAAATACATCATCCATTCCTGATCAAAACTCTTCAGAATGTAGGGATAGAGGGAACATTCCTCAGCATCTAAAAAGGCATCTACGAAAAGCCCACAGAAAATATCATTCTCAATGGGGAAACACTGGGAGCCTTTCCCTTAAGATCAGGAACAAGACAGGGATGTCCACCCTCACTACAGCTATTCAAGATAATACTAGAAGTCCTAGCCTCAGCAATCATACAAAAAAAAAGGCATTTAAATTGGCAAAGAAGTCAAAGTCTACCTCTACGCAGATGATATGACACTGTAAATAGAAAACCCAAAGGACTCCACCCCAAGATTGCTAGAACTCATACACCAATTCAGCTGTGTGGCAGGATACAAAATGAATGCCCAGAAGTCAGTGGCATTTCTATACACTAACAATGAGACTGAAGAAAGAGAAATTAAGGAGTCAATCCCATTTACGATTGCACCCAAAGCATAAGATACCTAGGAGTAAACCTAACCAAAGAGGTAAAGGATCTCTATGCTAAAAACTACAGAACACTTCTGAAAGAAATTGAGGAAGACACAAAGAGATGGAAAAATATTCCATGCTTATGGATTGGAAGAATTAATACTGTGAAAATGTCACTGTTACCCAGGGCAATTTACACATTTAATGCAATCCCTATCAAAATACCATGGACTTTCTTCAGAGCATTGGAACAAATAATCTTAAGATTTGCGGGGAATCAGGGATCCCTGGGAGGCGCAGCGGTTTGGCGCCTGCCTTTGGCCCAGGGCACGATCCTGGAGACCCGGATCAAGTCCCACATCGGGCTCCCGGTGCATGGAGCCTGATTCTCCCTGCCTGTGTCTCTGCCTCTCTCTCTCTCTCTCTCTCTCTGTGTGTGTGTGTGTGACTATCGTAAATAAATTTAAAAAAATTTAAAAAAAAGATTTGTGTGGAATCAGAAAAGACCCTGAATGGCCAGGGGAAGAGTAGCAAAGAAAACCACAGCTGGGGGCATCACAATGCCAGATTTCAGGTTGTACTACAAAGATGTGGTCATCAAGACACTGTGGTGCTGACACAAAAACAGACACATAGATCAATGGAACAGAAAAGAGAATCCAGAAGTGTACCCTCAACTTTATGGTCAACTAATATTCGACAAAGGAGGAAAGACTATCCACTGGAAGAAAGTCTCTTCAATAAATGGTGCTGGAAAAATTGGACATCCACATGCAGAAGAATGCAATTGGACCATTCTCTTACACCATACACAAAGACAAACTCAAAATGGATGAAAGATCTAAATGTGAGACAAGATTCCATCAAAATCCTAGAGGAGAACACAGGCAACACCCTTTTTGAACTAAGCCACAATAACTTCTTGCAAGATACATCCATGAAGGCAAGAGAAACAAAAGCAAAAATGAACTATTGGGACTTCATCAAGATAAGAAGCTTCTGCACAGCAAAAGAAACTGTCAACAAAACTAAAAGACAACCTACAGAATGGGAGAAGATATTTGCAAAGGACATACCAGATAAAGGGCTAGTTTCCAAGATCTATAAAGAACTTATTAAACTCAACACCAAAGAAACAAACAATCCAATCATGAAATGGGCAAAAGACATGAACAGAAATTTCACAGAGGAAGACATAGACATCGCCAATAAGTACATGAGAAAATATTCTGCATCACTGGCCATCAGGGAAATGCAAATCAAAACCACAATGAGATACCACCTCACACCAGTGAGAATGGGGAAAATTAACAAGGAAGGAAACCACAAATGTTGGAGAGGATGTGGAGAAAGAGGAACCCTCTTGCACTGTTGGTGGGAATGTGAACTGGTGCAGCCACTCTGGAAAACTGTGTGGAGGTTCCTCAAAGAGTTAGAAATAGATCTGCTCTACGACCCAGCCATTGCACTGCTGGGGATTTACCCCAAAGATACATATGCAATGAAACGCCGGGACACCTGCACCCAATGTTTATAGCAGCAATGTCCACAATAGCCTAAATGTGTGAGGAGCCTTGGTGTCCATGGAAAGACGAATGGATAAAGAAGATGTGGTTTATGTATACAATGGAATATTACTCAGCCTTTGGAAACGACAATTACCCACCATTTGTTCGATGTGAATGGAACTGGAGGGTACTATGCTGAGTGAAATAAGTCAATCGGAGAAGAACAAACATTATATGGTCTCATTCATTTGGGGAATATAAAGAATAGTGAAAGGGAAAAAAAGGGGAAAGGAGAAAAAATAAGTGGAAAATATCAGAAAGGGAGACAGAACATGAAAGACTCTTAACTCTGGGAAATGAATAGGGGTGGTGGAAGGGGAGGTGGGCGGGAGATTGGGGTGACTGTGTGGCGGACACTGAGGTGGGCACTTGACGGGATGAGCACTGGGTGTTATTGTGTATTTTGACAAATTGAACACCAATAAAAAATAAATTTATTAGAAATAAATAAATAAATAAAATAAAAATAGTGAAAGGGAATTAAGGGGAATGGAGAGAAATTATTGGGAAATATCAGCGAGGGTGACAGAACATGAAAGACTCCTAACTCTGGGAAACGAACAAGGGGTGGTGGAAAGGGAGGTCAGCGTGGGGTTGGGGTGACTGGGTGACAGGCACTGAGGGGGGCACTTGATGGGATGAGCACTGGGTGTTATGCTATATGTTGGCAAATTGAACTCCAATAAAAGACATTTTTTTTAAAGGCAATGGGTGTTAGGAGTTTGTTAGGTGGCTTCCAAGAATATTTTATGTATACAATGGAATATTATTCAGCCATTAGAAATGACAAATACCCACCATTTGCTTCAACGTGGATGGAACTGGAGGGTATTATGCTGAGTGAAATGAGTCAATCGGAGAAAAACAAAAATTATATGTTCTCATTCATTTGGGGAATATAAATAATAGTGAAAGGGAATAGAAGGGAAGGGAGAAGAAATGGGTTGGAAATATCAGAAAGGGAGGCAGAACATAAATTCCCAAAACTGTGGGAAACGAACTAGGGGTGGTGGAAGGGGAGGAGAGTGGGGGGGTGGGGGTGAATGGGTGATGGGCACTGAGGGGGGCACTTGATGGGATGAGCACTGGGTGTTATTCTCTATGTTGGCAAATTGAACACCAATAAAAAATAAGTTTATTATTAAAAAAGAATATTTATGCAAATACAAAATTATAATATGTTTATACATGCATAAGCATTTATATCTTTGCCCTTAGATTTGTATAATCTTGTGTAAGTGTAAGTTTACGCATTTTTAACTATATAGAGAATAGTTCACATTTGTGCAAAGTTTCCCTATTGTGTAAATATGTTATAACTTTATATATGCATATTCTAATTGTGAAAAAGAGTACCAAAAATGATAACAACTTGGGTAAATATTGAAGTATTTTCTTATTCAGGTAACCAAAATTATAATTGAGAGTTTAAAGTCCAAATAAAATATTTTGTGGCGTGTTTGATCATTTTGTTTTTTAACATTTACTTTTCTATTGTGGCAAAATAGACAAAAGGTAAAATTTGCCATTTTTACTATTTTTAAGTATACAGTTCATTGGCATTAGGAACATGCACGTCACCACCATCACCAACATCTACCTCCAGAGCTTCCGAAAAAAAATTTTTTTTCAGTATAGTTTGACACACAATAGTACTTTAGTTTTAGGTGTACAACATAGTAATTTGACAAGTTTATACATTATACTATACTCATCACAAGTACACCTACCATCTGTCACCATATAACACTTTTACAATATCATTGACTATATTCTTTATGCTGTACCTTTCATTCTCATGACATTCATTCTGTTAATGAAAGCCTGTATCTCCCACTCCCCTTCACCATCTGCCCATCATCTGGCAACCATCAGTCTGTTCTCTGTATTTATAGGTCTGACTCTGCTCTTTTTGTTTATTCATTTGCTTGTTTTAGATTCCACTTATGAGTGAAATCATATGGCATTTGTTTTTCGCGGTCTGACTTTTCACTTAGCATAATACCCTCTAGTTCCATCCATGTTGTCTCAAATGGCACAATGTCATCCAAGGATGCATCTCATACAAGGATGTCCACTCTGACCACTTTTATTCAATGTAGTACTGGAAATCCTATCCACAACAAGCAGACAAGAAAAAGATGTAAGAGGCATCCACATTGGTGAAGAAGCTAAACTGTCACTCATCATAAACAACATGATACACACAAAAAAATCCTAAAGCCTCCACCAAAAAACTACTATGAGTAATAAATGATTCCAGTAAGGTGGCAAGACACAAAATTAATACCCAGAGAGAGGTAGTGTTTCTATGCACTAATAATGAAGTATCAGAAAGAGAATTAAGAAAACTTCATTTACAGTTGCACCAAAATAATAAAATACCTCAGAATAAACTTAACTAAAGAAGTTTATCCTGAAACTCTAAAACATTGATGAAAGACATTGAAGATGGCACAAACAAATGGAAAAAAATATTCCATTCTCATGGACTGGGAGAATTAATATTGTTTAAATGTCATATTACCCAAAGCAATGTACAGATTCAATGCAATCCCTATCAAAATACCAACAGAATTTTTTAATAGTACAAACAAAATTAAAATTTGTATGGAACCACAAAAGACCTCAAATAGTCAAAGCAATCTTATAAAGAAAAACAAAGTTAGCTATGCTGCAAAGCTGTAGCAATCAAAACAGTATGATACTGGCACAAAAATAGACACACAGATCAATAGAACAGAATAAAGAGCTCTGAAATAAACCCACAATATAAGTCAATTAATTTATGACAAAGGAAGCAAGAATATCCAATGGGGGAAAAGGCAGTCTCTTCAAGAAATGGTGTTGAGAGAACTGGATCAGCTACATGTAAAAGAATGAAACTGGACCACTTGCTAACACTATGACAAAAATAAATTCAAAATGGATCAAAGACCTAAATGTGAGACCTGAAGCCAAAAAAAGTCCTAAATAAAAGTGCATAGAATAATGTTTTTGACATCAGCCAAAGCAATATTTTTCTCCAGAAGTTTTTCATCTTCCCAAACTTAAATTCTGTACCCATTAGACAATAACACCCATTCACTCCTGGGTCCCATCTCTTCTGAAGGGAATTGTGCTCCTGGTCCAGTTCATCTCTGACCTCAGTGTCACAGCCATCCAACATCTTCTCTGTCTCCTTCAAGAGCCTGCCACCGGGCACCACCAAAGATGGGTAGGTCCAGGGCCTTGGGGAGGATGCTCAGTAGGGCATCCCACTCCTCAACCCAAACCCCAAGTCCAGACATTTGCAAAGACACCAAAGGCTTCATCTGAAGCCAGGCAACTCTGGAGGGCCCCAATGCACCCAGTGTCCCCTGTCAATGGATAGGCACCTTGCAGACCAACTTCTGTACCAGCAACCTGGTGGTGACTGCAACAGTGAAGTCCATGGTTTGGGGCTCAGGGGAAGCCCTCAAGGTCTCTGTCAGTCTTATTGGTGCTTACAAAACCAGAAGCCTGGACTTGCCCTATCCATTCACGGACACCCCCCTGAAGTTTTACATTCCCTACCAGCAATGCCTCCCCATGAGAAAGGAACCAGATGGGCAGCCCTGGTGGTTGAGCGGTTTAGCACCAACTTCTGCCCAGGGCATGGTCCTAGAGACCTAGGATCGAGCCCCACGTCGGGCTTCCTGCATGGAGCCTGCTTTTCCCTCTGCCTGTGTCTCTGCCTCTCTCTCTCTCTCTCTCTCTCTCTCATAAATAAATAAAATCTTAAAAAAAAAGAAAAGAGAGGAACCAGCTATCTGATAACGGGCCACGTGGAAGAGAACAGAGGTTCTATCCTTCCACCAGAGGGCTTTGTGGTTCTCTACTGGTCCAACGAGAACCAGAGCTTCATCACCTGCAGCAAGAGGACGTGCCCCTCCTAGCCTATTGGGACTGCTGGGTCCCAGGCCTAAAACCAAGGCCAGCCTCCCAAGCCCAAGCCCTAGGGACTCCTTTCTTATCTAAATAAATGTTTCTTGACTGGAGAAAAAAAGAAAAAAGATGTAACATGGGAGGGAAAAAGAAGTAACTCTTTACTGCCTAAAGAAAAGTAACCTAAAAAAAGGCAAACCAGGAAATAAATCCTTAACTACACAGAGCAAACTGTTACTGGAATGGAGGTGGGCATGCAAATTGGTTAAATTGTTGATAGGTATAAAGGAAGGCTCTTACACCTGCACCCCAGTGTTTATAGCAGCAAAGTACACAATAGCCAAACTGTGGAAGGAGCCTCGGTGTCCATTGACAGATGAGTGGATAAAGAAGATGTAGTCTATATAGACAATGGGATATTACTCAGCCAGTAGAAAGGACGAATACCCACCATTTGCTTCGATGTGGATGGAACTGGAGGGTATTATGCTGAGTGAAGTAAGTCACTTGGAGAAGGACAAACAATACATGGTTTCACTTATATGGGGAATATAAGAAATAGTGAAAAGGGTCATAGGGAAAAGGAGAGAAATGAGTGAAAATATCAGTGAGGGTGACAAAACATGAGAGACACCTAATTTTGGGAAATAAACAATGGGTAGTGGAAAGGGAGGTGGGAAGGGGGTTGGGGTGACTGGGTGATGGGCACTGCGGGGGGCACTTGGCCGGATGAGCACTGGGTGTTATGCTATATGTTGGCAAATAGAACTCCAATAAAAAAGAAAGAAAGAAAGAAAGAAAGAAAGAAAGAAAGAAAGAAAGAAAGAAAGAAAGAAAGAAAGAAAGAAAAAATAAATAGGGACAGCTTAATTGTCTCTAGTTTGGGCGATCCTAAATAAAACTGACTTTATTTGCAAAACAAACTTGAATAGCTTGCAAAAAGGCTTTATGGACTACCATCCTGAATCAGTTTGGATTAGGCCCGTTAAAAAACATATTTCAGATGGATGGAAGATGGTGGAATAGAATTCCTCATGTCAGCTGGTCCCCTAAATTTAGCCACATAACTATCAAGCCATCCTGAACAGCAGTGAATTCAAGCTGAGATGTAAGGAAGAATGCCTGACTCTACAAATCAAAAGGTACACCCCTGTCGAGACAGCAGGTGATTGCTGTGCAGCTGCATTCATTTTGAAAGCACTATGATGTCACACATTGCCATGGTGACGAGAAATATACCTCTGCCTTTCTTCTCAACTGTCACTCTTTGAGCTGAGCAGTTCATAGTTGATATTGAGTGAGTTGTCAGCTCTCTACCTAGCGTTTTTGACAATGGACAACCTCAATTGTTGCTGCTGCGATGATGTTGCCAAGGCTGTGGTGCCAGATTTTGTCCACCGAAACTCAGTGAGTGACTCTCCACCCACTTCTATGATTCACCCTCCGATACATTCATAATGAGACGGTTCATAAAAAATATTAATGAGGAAGAACAAATAAATATTGTCAAGGTGGCCTCAGGAAATTTGAAAGCAATTGGGCAGTGGAGAATATTGAGGATGACATTACTGATGAGGAATCCTCTCAGAGAGAGACAAAGGAGTACAGGAATGGCAGAGGAAGAGGGTTATTCAGACCCTGAACTGAAGAACAGGGAGCCTGACATGATCTTGGGATCATGATGCGAGCTGCAGTCAGACACGTAACTTATTGAGCCAAGAAGGCCACTGCATCCCGATTCCTATGCTGCTTCACAAGGAAGATTACTTTGGTCACTGTGAAGACTCAGATCCTTAAATCAACATCCTTCTAGGGCCCTTTGTTAACATTTTATTCTTCCCACTTGAATTCTGGCTTTCATGATATGGCTACAGAAGTTACACCATGGCTGGTGGAACAGAACCAAAGATAGCACATTGTAGGCCATCCCTCCTAGTGGCATTGATTTCCTACAGCCTCAGAAGCTGATTCTGTCTCATGTGGGAGAAATCAGGTCTTCTGAGGGGTGTCCTTCATCTCCAATCAACTGTACTCTGCATAAACACTGTAAAAATTAGCCTGAGAGCCTCCTCCCCATGAGGTCATGTGACCACAGACCTTGGCTCTTTAGGCATCTTGAGTGGTAATGTCCGAAGACAAAACACGCATGGAACATTGTCTAATGTATGGAAGTGTTGAATCACTATGCCGTATAACTGGAACGAATACAACATTGTATGTTGACTACAAAAAAAATTCAGTAATAAACCATAGTAAAACCAGAAACCTATCCCAGAACCAGGCTATTTTTTATTGCGTATTTGGGATGCAAAACTCCATTGCTTCAAATACCAAAAGTAGTTTCAATGCCTCCATGAAAAGTCTTAAGTGGAAGGAGAAATGATGAAAATAAAGGCCAGGTAGCATTAAGAGAACATCAAATTTGAAAATTAAATGTCAGTAAGCCTCTTAAATATTGGGACAAGTAGCTAAGGTAGCATGGAGGAAGAAGAAGGATCTTTGTATTTTAATAAACTCTGATCCAATATATATTAAGTATTTTAAACATTAAATTCATGATCAAATGCTAATATGACTGAGTTCATCAGTCTTTCCTACTAATATAAAAGAATTAATGTTTTGATAAGACAAGAGGAAATAATTTTAGATCCTAAGAACTTCATAGGAGAGGAAGAACTAGAGTTACAATACCAATAACTAGTACAAGGATTTAAACTCTCCTACAGTGGAAGGGAGAGGGGGAAGAAAATTAAGAATGCAGAAATAAACCTGACTCATCATTCAGTTTGGCTTATCAGAGTCTTCCCCTGGCAAGTACATGACAAGATACTATCTCTCCAGTGAGTCATTTCTCCCAGGAGCTAAGGGGGGAGGGCTTGTCTGTATTTCAAAATCATGTCTGTGAACCCTGAGCAATAAACCTGCTAACTCAACTTATGAGGACAGATGTCATGGCCAACATTAGTAAAAATAAAAAAATAACTAGAGAAACTGGGTGAACATAAAAAAATTTAAATAGCTATTAATATAAATAGCTATCTAATAGCTAAGATCAATTACCAAGTAACAAGCATGGAATAGTTGTCATCTGAAATCCACAGCTATATTTTCACTGTTATCTTGTGTTACCATGTCACTGAGTATGCACCAAAATGAAATACTATCTTCTACGGGCAGCCAGAAAGCTTGAGGGAGCTCAACCTGCAAATGATTGGAGCTCCACTCTCTGATATTATGTTCTTTAAATAACAGAGGCTTATTGGATATTTATTTTAATGAATAAATGTAGATTATTTACTTGAGCAATGCAAGAGTAACCTAACATAATTTTGATTCTCTATTCAGAAAACATACACTGGATACAACTAGGACAATTTTTTGAAACATAAAAAAGTAGTTTTCACTCTCATGTAGAAGTCTATAGGATTTCCCTACAAACACTGAGTATGCCTAAATTTGCTCATTAACAATCATTTACCCCCAATAAAATCCTAAGACATATTATTGGACAATATATCAAGTTATTGTTAACTTTGATATTCCCAGAGAGGTTGCACTTACCGATTTTTTTTTTCTTACCGATTTTTTTTTACAGGATGGATACCTGGATACCTTCAAGCAGCTGCTTGAAACACAAACCTCAATGAGGCTAAGTTTTGACATGAAGGAGGGGAGGGAATTTCCTGAGCACCTATCTAAAGAGATTTCTGGAGGGAAGAAATGTACATTGGGGTATAGGGAGGCTTAACACTCCTTGGAGGTGCAGAAATGGACAGTGACAAATGTCACTGAGAAAGGTAAGGTACTTTATACTATGGCTACAAAGATTGGCTCATATTGTGTCCATTTGTTTCTGGATGTTGTTTGGGCAAGTTACATACATCAAAACTCAGAGAACATAAGCTGTAGGGTTAGGGAGCTGATTTACTAGTGAGGAAAGTTGAATTGAAGCAGGCAAGAACACAAATTGTTCAAAGAGGTCACTAAGATAAACCCTAAGACAGATTCTGAAGGCTGAGTGCTGTGAAGAACACTGAGTTGGTCAGGCCAATCAGGCTGGCAAAGAACAAATTGGACAGATCATCCCCTCTGGACTCCATCCAGGACCCAAAACATCACAACAGGACATATATAAAGTACAGATAAATTGGGTTTATATTTAAGTTCCAGAAAAAAAATTTCATTATACCACTTCAGGAAACCCCTGCCTAAGCAGTCCGAGCCTGGCTTAAAAATACTTTCATTTGCCTAAACATGGGGTGAAAAACAAAACTACATCTTTGTATTTTAAAGTTTTATCTCCCTATTTAGAAATCATTCAAAGTACAGAGAGCAGAACTAACTATAAATGAATGCTCTAGTGTTAATCTGCATACGACAAATTATGATCAATATAAGATACTAAATATCTGTCCAAATCCTTACAATGTACAACATGAGTGAACCATAATGTAAATTATATACTTTGACGTGTCCATATAAGTTCATCATTTGTAACAAAGGTACCACTCTGGTGGGGGGTGTTAGTAACAGGAGAGGCTATGCATTTGTAAAGGCAGGAAGCATATGGAATATTTCTGTACCTTCCCCTCAATTTTGCTGTGATGCTAAGATAGCTCAAAAAAAATAAGTTTTAATTTTAAAACACAAAAAAATACAAAATAACAGATCCTTCTTGGTTTTGAAAATAGAGCATTTCAGTATAGTGTGAAAAAAACTAAAGAAAATAAGGATGGGGGGAGCTGAAAACTGACATAACTGCCTCCAGGATAAAGACAAATAAAATCTATACAAAAGGCAATATTGCTGAGAAACTGTAAATCAGACATATGATTTATGTTTTGTTTTGTGTTTATTTGACATCTTTGGAAATATGCTTTCTAGTTAAAAGCACAAGATCCATACTAAACCTTTCCCATAGAAGTCTCTATGCTAACAAATTAAATTAACTAAAAGAAGAAAGTGCATGTAAGCAGTAAGCAGGCTTGCCAGAATGTCCTCCTTCAGGTTCCAGTACTAGCTTCTTATGACACTTCTTTCTCCAGGCAAAATCCCTCCTGGTGCAAGGCAGTGATGAGAAATCATACAGTAGTAACAACATTCATCCTGCTAGGATTGACAGATGACCCAAAAATACAAGTTCTGCTCTTTGTATTTTTGTTTCTCACCTACATGTTCAGTGTTACTGGAAAACTCATCATTATCACCCTCACACTGGTGGACTCCAATCTTAAAACTCCCATGTATTTTTTCCTCTGAAATTTCTCTTTCTTAGAAGTCTCATTCACCACTGTCTGTATTCCCAGATTCCTGTATACTATGACCACTGGAGATAATACTGTTTCCTATAATGCTTGTGCCACCCAGTTATTCTTTGTTGTCTTCTTTGGAGCAACAGAATTTTTTCTCCTTGCCGCCATGTCCTATGACTGCTATGTGGCCATTTGCAAGCCCCTGCATTATACAACTATCATGAACAACAGAGTCTGCACTACCCTCGTTCTCTGCTGTTGGTTTGCTGGCCCGTTAATCATCCTCCCGCCTCTTGGCCTGGGCCTCCAGCTGGAATTCTGTGACTCAAATGTGATTGATCATTTTGGCTGTGATGCATCTCCAATTTTACAGATAACCTGCTCAGACACAGTCTTAATAGAGAGAATTGTTCTGAGTTTTGCCATACTGACACTCATTATTACCTTAGTGTGTGTAGTCTTCTCCTATACCTACATCATTAAGACCATTCTAAGATTCCCTTCTGCCCAACAAAGGAAAAAGGCCTTTTCCACCTGCTCTTCCCATATGATTGTGGTTTCCATCACTTATGGCAGCTGCATCTTCATCTACATCAAACCTTCAGCAAAGGAAGGAGTAGCTATTAATAAAGTAGTGTCTGTGCTCACTACTTCAGTTGTTCCTTTGTTTAACCCATTCATTTATACGCTTTGAAACAAACAAGTGAAAGATGCCTTCAAAGACACAGTAAAAAAATAAAAATAAAAAAAAGACACAGTAAAATGGATTGTATTTCTCACAAAGAAGTAAGAGACTATTGATTTTTTTGAGGCTAGGTTAATTTTAAATCTGAATAACCCATCCATGAATTTGCCAAATAAATGGTTAACGAATATTTCCACAAAAACGTTTCCACTGCCCATTCCGGAAATTTTTTGAGTGTACTATATCATGAAATATGATATAACTACAGAATTGAAAGAATAGTTTTCCGAATACTGAATGTGTTCTACTGTCATTGCTTGATGGTGTTTAAACATAGACTCAAGGAGAACAAGACTGAATTTAGGGGCAGCACAACTAAGTCCTACTTAGATAACTTCTTCAATATCCAGACTTACATTATCCCTTAATTTAAGAAGAATGTTAGTGAGGGATGGGCAAAATAGGTGAAAGAGGCCAAGTGTATGGTGGTGGATGGTAACTAGATTTGTGATGGTAATCCCTTTGTAATGTAAACAGATATTAATCTTAATGCTGTATACCTGAAACATATAATGATATATACCAATTTACCTCAATTTCTAAAAAAGAAGAATGTTAGAGATTAGGAGCCTTGACTAAAACATCAAAAATATTGCTAATTTGAGAAGGGGCATTTGGTTGCTTAGCACAGTCTGACTACTGAAGATACAATCCAGGTATAGTGTGAAAAAAAAAGCTGTTGGTGGGAATGTGAACTGGTACAACCACTCTGGAAAACTGTGTGAAAAAGAGTTAAAAATAGAGTGGCCCTATGACCTAGCAATTGCACTGCTGGGGATTTACCCCAAAGATACAGATGCAGTGAAATGGCAGGACACCTGCACCCCAATATTTATAGCAGCAATGTCCACTGTGGAAGGAGCCTCAGTGACCATCAAAAGATGAATGGATAAAGAAGAAGTGGTCTATGTATACAATGGAATATTACTCGCCATTAGAAACAACAAATACCCACCATTTTCTTCAACGTGGTTGGAACTGGAGGGTATTATGCTGAGTGAAGTAAATCAATCGGAGAAGGACAATCATTATAAGGTCTCATTCATTTGGGGAATATAAAAAATAGTGAAAGGGAATAAAGGGGAAAGGAGAGAAAATGAGTGGGAAATATCAGTGAGGGTGACAAAACATGAGAGACACCTAACTCTGGGAAATGATCAAGGGGTAGTGGAAAGGGAGGTGGGCAGGGGATTGGGGTGACTGGGTGACGGGCACTGAGGGGGACACTTGACAGGATGAGCACTGGGTGTTATGATATATGTTGGTAAATCGAACTCCAATAAAAAATATACAATAAATAAATAAATGTTAAAAAAATAAAAATAGACTTAGAAAAAAGGGAGGGGGGAGATGTGGAGGAAAAAAGTAATAGTCATTCAGGAAGCTTGGACCAAATCATTGGACTTTTTTCTATCAAAGGATAGAAACAAAAAAATAATAAAATAAAATAAATAAAATAACAAAGGATAGAAACAGTAATTGTGAAAGTTGTGTGTTTTATATATATATATGCTTATTAAACATCATCCAACTGCTCAAATGTATTTTTATGTTGTACTCTTTATTTTCAGTTGTTCATACAAGGTAATGACCATCATATAAGTTTCTTCTATACTTCAAAAATATTCAAGGTAAATAGAACTCTTCTCCAAGGCCTTTCCTCTTTTTTCATTTAAAATTTCTTTAAAAACCAACAAAATCCCACTACATGTTCCCCAGCTTCCCTTCTGATAATTAACTTAAGCATGCATCTACATGATATATATGTTTAGTAGTTGGGTTGATCACCTGAGTCATGAATCCTTAACAGAGGTTGTCTATGAATCTCATTGTTTGGTTTGGACGATGATGAAGAAAGATAAGAATATTGTAGATTCAAAAACCTATCCTGACTAATTTGCCATTCAAGAACCAAGTGCATTTGGATAGGTCCAATATTGGAAATTCAGTAGGTTCATGAAAGATAATCCTCTACTTCTGATATGGATAATGAGATATTCTCCTCTTGTTCACTTGCTCAGTAAGAGAAAAAGAAAAAGAGTTGCATCTTGTCAGGTCTTTGGAACTGGAGGTAGTGCATCAAATAACTGAGGTCACATTTGGACCCAACTCCAGTTCCCAAACATAACTCAAATATTACTGAAATTGATCATGACTTTATACCTTGCCCAGTTTGAACTCAGAACTTTGTTGAACCTAATTTTATGTGTAGGTTACCCGGAAGGGGCAAATTTTTATGTTAGCCTACTCTTCCTCAGCTCTTCCTTCTAAATCCTTTATTTCAGTCACTCAATGTTATCATTTTCTTCTGTCAAAAAGTTCTTCTTTGTCATTCCTGTAATACTTCTAATCTAAAATTGTATCTCTCAACCAGAATTATCTTGACAACTTCCTAATGATATCGCATTTATAATCTCTCCTCTGTATTAGTCATCCTAAGCAGTATCACAGTATTTATTATCCTAAAACACTATTTTAATTAGTTCACTTCTTGCTTTAAATCTTCTAGAATCTTCTCATTCTTACTTTTGAAACTCATTCTCTTAGCAATCAGGAGTTGTGAAAAATCTATGTTCAACTTCACCAATCCAAACATTTTCTGCAACTCCTCAACATTAACCCTAATCCAAAATATAAACTTTTCACATGATAGTCACCTACCTGAAATATCCTTCGTTTGCCCCTAATCAAATCCATTTATACCCTATTCAAACATAAGTGATTTCCCCGGCCCCATTCGAATTCATCTTCCATTTGCCTCCCCTCATCCTTTCTTCCAAAAACGATTTTCTATTTCTATACACCCCATAGGAATTCTTGTTAATTCCACATATTTTGTTATTTCCCAATTGGTTTGCATTGAAATGTTCTATATGTTTAACCTTGTCTCTATAATTCCCCAAGGGCAAATATCTTTGACAAAGAAAGTATTTCAAAATTTTCTTCATAATAATGCCAGTTTATCACCTCTACACTAGGTGTCAGTTGTACAGATCTAACCATCTGACCTGAACTCTTTTTATAAGAAGTCTCATATAGTTCAATAATATATGACAGAAATATTTATTAATATTTCCTCATTGTTTGACTTAACTTTGCTCCAACAATTCTAATGAAACCACATTCTCCGTTCCTAATTAGATACAATCTTTTTAAAATATCTATTTAAAGAGTTAATTTATTTATTTGAGAGAGCAGAGAGAGAGAGAGCACACAAGCAATGAGGAGGAGCAGAGAGAGAGAAGGAGAGCAGACTCCTCACTGAACAGGGAGCCCAACTTGGAACTTGATCCCAGGACCCTGAGACCATGACTTGAGCTGAGGGCATATGCTTAACCAAATAAGCCACCCAGGTGCCCGTAATTAGATATAATCTAATTTGGTATCACTTAAACCTCACACTACAATTGTTCACACTCTTTCTCCTGCTTCCATCTAAGACATGTCATCATTCTTTAATTTATTCATCCAACATACTAACTACCATATTCCAGATACTCTTAATGAACAGATAGGACAAGGTTTCTGACCTCATGGAACTTGTGTTCCACCCTCAAAAAGGAAAAAGATGATGCTTCTATGTAAACAAGACCTCCCAAATTCACTCCTTCCCTTGGTGTCTAGAACCCTTCTTTAAGTATGGCCTTTTTGGAAAATAAAAATAAATACAATCACATTGATGAGGTATGTTCAAGAAACAGAGAAAGCACTAAAAGAACTTCTAATGGCAAAAGTTGGAACAATTTGGATAAGAAAATAAATAGAATAGTAGTAGATAATAACCCAAAGAATAAAATAGATATCCAAGAATTCATACTTATATAAATAAATGATTGAATGAATTAATAAGTGAGGGAGAAGAGACAAACCTCCTACGTAGAAGTATTCCAAATAATTTGTGTAGATACTCCATACTAAAGAAAGAGAAAACTTTACAAAAACTTTACAGTGGAAAAACTGACAATAAAAATGCACTTTACCTCTGTGGTCTTCCCAATAGCATCAGACAAATTTCAAAACTGGAGTATTCTATAAAATATCTGACCAGTAACTCTCAAAACTGTCAGTCTTCAAATATAAGGAAAGTCTGAGAAATTGTCATAGTCAAGAGGAGCAAAAAGATAGCATAACAACTAAATGTAATGTGGTATTCTAAATGAGATATTGCAATAGAAAAAATATATTGAAAGGTTAAAACTCAGAAAATCTGAATAAAAACTATAGATTTTATTTTAAAATAATATATCAACATTGGTTCGTTAATTGTAACAAATCCATCATATTAATGTGAGATGTTAATAATAGGGGAAACTGAGCATATGATATATGGGAACCAGCTATACTACCTATACAATTTTTCTGCATATCTAAAATTATTCTAAAAACATTAAGTCTACTGATGGGCACTGGGGGGGGGCACTTGACGGAATGAACACTGGGTGTTATGCTATATGTTGGCAAATGGAACTCCAATTAAAAAATACAAAAAATAAAATAAATAAGTCTATTAAAAAATAAATACAGTCCTCAAGTTAAATGACAACTATTTTTTATAAATTTATTTTTATTGGTGTTCAATTTGTCAACATATAGAATAACACCCAGTGCTCATCCTGTCAAGTGCCCCCCTCAGTACCCGTCACCCAGTCATCCCCACCCCCTGCCCACCTCCCTTCCACCACCCCTAGCCCGTTTCCCAGAGTTAGGAGTCTCTCATGTTCTGTCTCCCTTTCTGATATTTCCCACTCATTTTTCTCCTTTCCCCTTTATTCCCTTTCACTATTTTTTATATTCCCCAAATGAATGAGACCATATTTTCTCCATGCTGAAAAACGTATGGCTTAACTGATGGGTTCTTTTGTTTTAAGTGATGGGTTTGAAAGAAAATTTATTTTTTTATAAATTTATTTTTTATTGGTGTTCAATTTGCCAACATACAGAATAACACCCAGTGCTTATCCCGTCAAGTGCCCCCCTCAGTGCCCATCACCCATTCACCCCCACCCCCCGCCCTCCTCCCCTTCCACCACTCCTAGTTCGTTTCCCAGAGTTAGGAGTCTTCATGTTCTGTCTCCCATTCTGATATTTCCCACACACCTCTTCTCCCTTCCCCTATACCCTTTCACTATTATTTATGTTCCCCAAATGAATGAGAACATATAATGTTTGTCCTTCTCCGATTGACTTATTTCACTCAGCATAAAGAAAATTTTATTTTTATTTTTATTTTTTATTTTTTTAGCATAAAGAAAATTTAAAGATCTCTCCTGCAGGCTCCTCACGGCAAGGACATCATTCAACCCACTGTTTCGCTTCTCTCATTCTTTTCTTTAACCTGCTGGTGACCTGTGTTTGACCTCCCATTGCAATTTCCTCACTACCCTCACCAGTATCCCTGGGATGACTTCTCTTAAACATCTCTTGAACTTTTGTTATTGAAGATGGCAATAAAGGATCTTTATTAGTCTCTCAGAATAATGACCCCCAGAGAATGTATTGTCAGTACAATTGATCCCAAAGAGGCTGCTCTGAAGAGAGAAAAAAAATGTTGTTACTTTTGATATTAAAAAACCTAAAAAAAGTTTTTTTTTAAAAAGCTCCCCAGAAAGTTAATGTCTCTTGTTCAAGTCGTCATTTCTCCTGAGAAGGAGCTCTAGAAATTCTCTGGGCTTCAACGCATGTTTTGTATATAGTTTAATAAATATTTGAATGTAGGTCCAACATTTTTCTATGCAGTGTACAAAATACAACAAAGTAAATCTGCCACAACAAAACAGTATATAAAATATACAGCCATGAAAAGTTAACAATACAAGAAATTGCATGAGGCAAAAGATACTGAAATGCCACATAAGTGGCACAGATCATTTGTGCTTTCAATACAAGAGAGAATTCCCTGTAATCAAGTGAAATAGTTAATTGCATTTATGCTATTTACTATGTCCCAGGCACTATTCTAAGAAACACGGATAGTAATAATAGAATCAAAACCAGTATATGTTGTATCTCACTATCATCAATATATTGTTATTATTCATTATTATGAACAAACTACCATTATCATTCTTGCATTACAAATAAGAGAACTCAGACACCCACACAAAATGTAAGCAGACAGTATTTCTTTAAAAACAGAAAACTAGGGATCCCTGGGCTGCGCAGGCGTTTGGCGCCTGCCTTTGGCCCAGGGCACGATCCTGGAGACCAGGGATCGAATCCCATGTCGGGCTCCCGGTGCATGGAGCCTGCTTCTCCCTCTGCCTGTGTCTCTGCCTCTCTCTCTCTCTCTCTGTGTGACTATCATAAATAAATAAATAATTTTTTTAAAAAAAACTAGATTAAACCAATTAATGAGAATATACTTCAAAACTCCTGGGCAAATCTTTTTTTTTTTTTTTTCAAATCTTTCTACCTAAGCAAAATGTTTAATGCAGATATAAAAATTAGAAATAATTAGTGTTACTTACTGACTGATTAATATAAAGTGAAAAGAAACACTTGGAGAGTTTAAATCTAGATAACTGGAAATATACTGCTCCTGACACAAATAGACAATTAACATGGAGAATCATAAGCCCTCCAAATTTCTTTCTTCAACATTGTTTTGTCTATCTAGGTCCTTTGCTTTTACACACAAATTTTAAATGCCAGCTAGTTAAATTCTCTCTTGAAAAAGAAAGCCCGTTAGAATTTTGATTGTGATTGCAATCTTAACACTATTAAGTCTACTGATCCATGAATACGTTCTCTCTCCATTTTAGGCCTTCCGTAATCCTCCTACAATGATTTATAATTTTTTTAAATTTTATTTATTTATTCATGAAAGACACACAGAGAGAGAGGGAGAGACACAGGCAGAGGGAGAAACAGGCTCCATGCAGGGAGCCTGACATGGGACTGGATCTGGGATCTCCAGGATCACACCCTGGGCTGAAGGCAGGAGCTAAACCACTGCACCACCAGGGCTGCCCTGATTTATAGTTTTAAGCATTCAAAAACCACACAACTTCTGTCAGATTTATCCCTAAGCAATTCATGTTTTTATGTAAACTGTATTCTTTATTTTTATATTCCAATTATTCATTATTAGTATATAGAAACTCAATTAATATTTATAAATTGACCTGGTATCTCGTCACTGTCCTAAGCTCACTTATTAGTTTTATTTTATTTTTTATTATTTTTATAAATTTATTTTTTATTGGTGTTAAATTTGCCAACATACAGAATAATAACCAGTGCTCATCCCGTCAAGTGCCCCCCCTCAGTGCCCGTCACCCAGTCACCCCCACTCCCCGCCCACCTCCCCTTCCACCACCCCTAGTTCGTTTCCCAGAGTTAGGAGTCTTTCATGTTCTGTCTCCCTTTCTGATATTTCCCACTCATTTTTCTCCTTTCCCTTTTATTCCCTTTCACTATTTTTTATATTCCCCAAATGAATGAGACCATATAATGTTTGTCCTCCGATTCACTTATTTCACTCAGCATAATACCCTCCAGTTGCATCCACGTCGAAGCAAATGGTAACTGTGTGGAGATTCCTCAAAGAGTTAAAAATAGATCTGCCCTACAACCCAGCAATTGCACTGCTGGGGATTTACCCCAAAGATACAGTTTTAGCATCAATTTTGTGTTTCCCATTGACTTTCTATATTGATGATCATGTCATCTGAAAATAAAAACTAGTCTAATGCTTCATGTTCAATTGACATGATTCTTATGTTTTCCTGCCTTAGTGCTGATCACTATTTTCACTGCCCCAAAATTACTTGCTCATCCCTGGTAATGACCGATTGTTTTTATGTCTCCAAAGTTTTGCCTTTTCCAGAATGTCATTTGGTTGGAGTCATGTAGTACGTAGTCTTTTCAGACTGGCTTCTTTAACTTATCATTATGCATTCCAGGTTTTTGTTTTGTTACATGGTTACTCTAGGGTCAAAACATCTTTAGGGTTAATAGATCTTTAACTTATAACAGTTTACATTCAAATAATGTTAACACCATTACAGATGTAGTGTAAGAATCTTATAATGGTATACTTTCATTTTGCCCCTTCTGTTGTCACACATTTTTTGCTACATATTTTTTGTAAATTTTTTATTGGAGTTCGATTTGCCAACATATAGCATAACACCCAGTGCTCGACCCCTCAAGAGCCCCGCTCAGTGCCCATCACCCAGTCACCACATCCCCCCGCCCACCTCTCCTTCCACTATGCTGTTTGTTTCCCAGAGTTAGGAGTCTCTCATGGATTGTCACCCTCTCTGATTTTTTCCCACTCATTTTCTCTCCTTTCCCTATAATCCCTTTCACTATTTTTTATATTTCCCACATGAGTGAAACCATATAATGATTGTCCTTCTCCAATTGGCTTACTTCACTTAGCATAATACTCTCTAGTTCCATCCACATAGAAGGAAATGGTGGGTGTTCATCATTTCTAATGGCTGAGTAATATCCCATTGTATACGTAGACCACATCTTCTTTATCCATTCATCTTTCGATGGACACCGAGGCTCCTTCCACAGTTTGGCTATTGTGGACATTGCTGCTATAAACATCGTGGTGCAGGTGTCCCGGCATTTCACTGCATCTGTACCTTTGGGGTAAATCCCCAGCAGTACAATTGCTGGGTCATAGGGCAGGTCTATTTTAAACTCTTTGAGGAACCTCCAAATAGTTTTTCAGAGAGGCTGTACCAATTCACATTCCCACCAGCAGTGCAAGAGGGGTCCCCTTTCTCCACATCCTCTCCAACATTTGTTGTTTCCTGCCTTGTTAATTTTCCCCATTCTCACTGGTGTGAGGTGGTATCTCATTGTGGTTTTGATTTATATTTCCGTGATGGCAAGTGATGCAGAGCATTTCCTCATGTGCTTGTTGGCCATGTCTATGTCTTCCTCTGTGAGATTTCTGTTCATGTCTTTTGCCCATCTCATGATTGGATTGTTTGTTTCTTTGCTGTTGAGTTTAATATGCTCTTTATAGATCCTGGATACTAGCCCTTTATCTGATACGTCATTTGCAAATCTCCCATTCTGTATGTTGTCTTTTAGTTTTGTTGACTGTTTCTTTTGCTGTGCAGAAGGTTTTTATCTTGATCAAATCCCAATAGTTCATTTTTGCTTTTGTTTCCTTTGCCTTCATAGATGTATCTTGCAAGAAGTTGCTGTGGCCAAATTCAAAAGGGATTTTGTCTCTGTTCTCCTCTAGGATTTGAAAGATTCTTGTCTCACATTTAGGTCTTTTATCCATTTGGAGTTAATATTGTGAAAATATCTATGCTACCCAGGGCAATTTACACGTTCAATGCAATCCCTATCAAAATACCATGGACTTTCTTCAGAGAATTGGAACAAATCATTTTAAGATTAGTGTGGAATCACAAAAGGCCCTATATAGCCAGGGGAATATTGAAAAAGAAAACCAGAGCTGGGGGCATCACAATGCCGGATTTTAGGTTATACTACAAAGCTGTGGTCATCAAGGCAGTGTGGTACTGGCACAACAACAGACACACAGATCAGTGGAATAGAATAAAGAACCCGGAAATGGGCCCTCAACTCTATGGTCAACTAATATTCAACAAAGCAGGAAGGACTATCCACTGGAAAAAGGACAGTCTCTTCAATAAATGGTGCTGAGAAAATTGGACAGCCATGTGCAGAAGAATGAATCTGGACCATTCTTTTACACAAGACACAAAGATAAACTCAAAATGAATGTGCTATTGTTGTAACACAGTCTATTGTACATATTACATAAACGCAAAAATGTATTTTCATTTATATGGACAATTATCTTTTTCCTTCTTTTTTCTTTAATTTAAATTCAATTAGCCAACATATAATACATCATTAGTTTCAGATGTAAAGTTCAGTAATCCATCAGTTGCATATAACACCCAGTGCTCATCACATCACGTGCCCTCCTTAATGCCCACCATCCAATTACCACATCTCCCCACCCACTTCCTCTCCAGCAACCATCAATTTGTTTCCTATAGTTAAGAGTCTCTCATGGCTTGTCTCCCTCTTTGATGACTTCCCATTTAGTTTTCCCTCCCTTCCCCTATGATCCTCTGTGCTATTAGACTCCACATATAGGTGAAACCATTTAATTATCCTTCTCTGATTTACCTATTTCACTTAGCATAATAAAATGGGCAATTATCTTTAAAGAGATCTTTAAATTACCAAAAAATGTCATGTATATTTACCCACATACTTATCAATACTGAGTTGCTTCATTTTGTATCTGTGGATCCAAATCTGATTATGATGTGTCTTGGGGGAGTTTTCTTTATGCTTCTTCTGTTTAGTGTTCACTGACATTCTTGGTTAAGGTTTTATAGTTTTCATAAAATCTGGAAATTTTTCAGCCATTATTTCTTTAAAAATTGTTTTCTGCCCTTAACCCAATCCCCAAAGGGCTCCAATTACATGTGTTTTAGGCTACTCAAAGTGGTCACACAGCTCACTGATGCTACTTTCTAAAAATTATTTTTTCTCTCTTTCATTTTGGATAGTTTCTATTAGTATGCCTTCAAGTTTGCCAATATTTTCTTCTGCAAGTATAATCTGTGTTTAAACCTATCCAGTCTATTTTTTATTTCACATGCTGTAGTTTTCATCTCTAAGTTTGATTTGAGTCTTTATACTTTCCTTGTTTCTACTTAATTTTTTGGATGTATAGAGTGAAGTTATAATAGCTGTTTTAAAGTTCTTGCTTGGCAATTCTAACATTGGTGTCTGGTTGGGTCACTTTCAATTAATTTATTTCCTCATGCTTTATGTGTGTAAAATTATTATATATATATAAAATAAGAATATATGTGCATATAAAAAATACACACACACACATTTTGCTTCTCTGCATGTCTGATAACTTTTATTGGATTCTACACATGGTGATTTTTGCCTTGTTGGGTCTTCAAAATTTTTGTGTTTCTATAAATATTTCTATAAATATTCTTGTGTTCTATGATGCAATTAAGTTATTTAGAAACAGTTTGATCCTTCTGGGTTAATCATTGAAATACATTCAATTCCTCAAAAAGTATACATCTATTTTGAGGTAAATTTCTGCTAGAGTTATGGGGAAAAATGTTAATCACTATGACCCCCTTCTTGCCCATCATTAATCAGATTATCTTTAAGCCCTTGTTCTTTGAAGTAGAGAGATAATATAGTGCACTTAGAAAGCTTGGACTTTGTCATAAGGCAAACATGAGTTCAAGTCTAAACTCTCTTAGCAAATACATGGCCTTGGGAAAATTATTTAGCTTCTTAATTTTCAACTTCTCAATTTTTAACCATAAAATGTAGATAGTCATATAATCCACATACTAATGTCATAAAGATTATAAAAGACAATACAATAAGAGTATTTGGCACAGAACTAGGCCAAAGAAGAGCTCAATTAATATTATTTACCTAGCTAAAATATAAACTATATTTTATGTAACTATGTTATGTAACATTAGATACTCCTACATTTATCTTACCTCAATCAAATATATAATAGTGTACTGAATGGAGAAAAATATTCTATAAAAACTATTGATTAAATATATAAACAAAATCATATATATAAAGTTATAATCCTATACTATTTGCATCAATTTTTGTTTTGGGTTGGACAGCAGCTGACCTTTTTTAAATTTAATTTTATATATTTAAGGTGTGTATGATAATTTGGTATACATACACATAATGAAACTATTACAACAGTCAAGCTAATTAACCTATCTTCTCACCATTAATTCTGTATGTGTGAGTAGGTGTGTGTGTATGTGTGTGCATGCACACGGAGAGCACTCAGCAAATTTCTGAGAGTCAATACAGTATCACTAACTATAGTTCATATAATGTGCATTAGATCGAGACTTATTCATCCCACATAACTCCAAGTTTGTGCCCTTTGACCAATATGGACAGCAACTGATCTTGAAACTTAAGTCAAAAATGAGAAAAAACTGAACACAAATTTCCCTGATTGTTTGTGATGTCTTAACAAAGAATGGTCACGGGAAGAAAAAGCTGCTTAGGATAGAGGGAGGGAACTGTTTCCACTATGACACAGAGTGATAGGACTTCATCCAAATCCAGATTCCCTCAGCAAATTCTGAGCAGCTTCTTTCTTGAGTTCAGCTGAAATATCCCTAGGCATATGGAGAGAATCTAACCTTCTAATCTAACCTTCTGACGGTTCATCTGACTCATTATTTTGCACGTAACCTATTGTTACATCTTCCTGTCTCCAAAGACACTCTTCCTTCTGATAGATACTTAAAGCTTTTATTGAAAAGAATTCATTCTAGTTCATTACACTGTAGATTAACTAGTGACTTTTGAACCTGGACTCTCAAGGGAATCTTTTCTTCGTTCACTTAATTGATCCCTCCACAGCTGTTGCATCCTAAATGGATATAACTATTGCTATTTTTGTAAATGTAAAATTTAGTGGGAGTCCTTGTCTCCCTGTTCAAAAAAGCTAGAATAGTGATTTCCCAGAGTGCAGAGAGCTCTTATATGTTAAGAACTCACTTAACCAGAATACATGAAGATTTTTCCTATTGAGAGAATGAAACTGTATATTTGGAATTTTTGTCCTTTAAATTTCTTAAGAGAAAAGGTGACTGGGAATTAATGGGTATGAGTTCCTGAGGAGAACTTAAAGAATTTTTGTGAGAGCTAGTGTGGGGGTATACAGAAAAAATGTGATAAGCCCTACACTTAATACTTTCTAGTCATTATTCCTGTCAAGCTTTGAGTCATACTAAGGACGTTGGTTAAAGTATGCTCAGAAGCCATGAAAGACCATAAGAGAGGTAAATATAATTAAGTTGGTTTTAACATATATTCACCATCTGGGAACTAATAGAATAAAATTTGGGTGCTAAGTAACATTGACAATACTCTAGAAGAATCAATAGTAATTTTGAGATATTACCTTGTTCTACGGTAAGTGACATGACTTTCTGTAAGATCTTTGAATACCATTCATGGGAGGTACATAGGTTAATAACAGAAACAGATGATTTATAGAGGATACAGTCAAGTCACCTATGAAAGATACTGAGGAAGCCCTTTATCTCAATCCAATAAAAATGTCTCCTCCAATATTCTATAACACAAAGTTTTAATCTCCAGGCTGAGAATATAACCTTCTTTCATGTGCTTTATGTTTTACAACACGTCGGTCCCCATGTGTGTAAACACATTAAGTTAGTGGTCAATCAACACATTAAGACATTTATATGCTATTATATGCTATTGTTCAATGGTGACATTGGGATATGAAGAAATATTAAATACTGAAAACTAAGAAAAAATTTAGAAAAATCTTAGAAAAAAACTAAGAAAAAATTTAGGGCCCAAAGCATAGCCTGGGGTAATAAGTACTCAGTCAGATATCAATTGAAGGCATTTGAAACCTATATCAAAAGTAAGAGATGGAATTAGGTAGATAGGATAGAAAGACAGCTGGGGTCCAGAGACTTGACCTATCACCTTTAACATTTGGTATCCTGTGATCAGGATCTGAGTGACTCTGTTTTCCTTGGGATGGTGCCTTGTAGCAGATAGCAAGAGCCAGAGACTGTTGTACTTCCCTGTAATATTATCTGAAAACCAGGAGAGAGCTATACAATGCAAAAGCACATGGTCCATCCCTCACTGGGAAGGGAAAAACCATGTTTCCTTAGACTCAAGGGAAATACACTTCAAGGCAATTTCTCAGAAATATTTTCCAACCACCAGGTGAAAACCATTCTTGCAAAAAACTAATTGGAGTCTTCTGGGAGCATCCTGTTCCATTTAAATAAAGAGAGAAATCAGGAGCCCTAGAGACAATGAATACAGATGGGAAATGTTTGGTTAGCTATAATGTGATTAATTTTAGATTGTTGAAGAGCAATTGTCTTCCTACTATTGCCTCTAATTCTGGTACAAATAGTTAACTAACTGAAATAGTTAACTGTGGTTAGGGAAGCAGAGGTGGCATCATATAAAAGATTATCTCTTCCAAAAAAAAGGTGGGGGTCAGGGAGCACAAAAGCAAGGAGAAGTCAATTATCCATGTCCTCTCCATTTGTCCAATCATGATAAGCTTATACTTGAGTAAAGTAAACAAATTAAAAGGCATTATTTTGAAATATTTAGAAGCTAAGTCTCTGAAGTCAAACCACTTGTTTCCATATCCCTACTTTACCCTAGGTGGATCGGATAATACCCCAGATGGTACCTTAGGTGATACCTAGAACTTATGAGCCTCAAGTTCCTCATCTATAAAATGTAGATTATAATACGACATAACTCAGAGAGTTGCTGTGAAGATTTATTGCGATAAACCACATAAAACATTTAGCACAATATCTGTCACTTAATAAATGTTCTAGAAATGTTAGCTGTTATCCTAGCAAGATATGAAAATTAATTTGAAGAGAGAAAAATGGATTTCCATACCCAGAAGCATCTCTTATGTGATTGAATTTCATCATCAGAAGTCTTTTTCAATTAAAAATATCTCTAGAATTGATAGTTCAAAATTATTGCCAGCTTTAGAAAGCTTAGCATTGATCCATTTTTTAATTCTACAGTAACAAGAAGGTTATAACCACATTTACTTAAGTATTTAACCTTTCATATAGCAAATTGTTTACTTACTAGGTTTTCCAAAAGAATGGTAGAGACCCTGGGACAGAAAAAAAAGTGGACTACTTACTGAAGAAGCTGGAGAACACATTAGAGTTTGAAAATCTGGAGACCAGAAAAATAGACTCCTGAAATTTTCTTCTCACATCCATATAATTAAATAGATATATATAATTGGGATTCAGGACACAAATTGATTTTCCTGTCATTAATAAGCCAGCCAGTAATAATCTATGTTATATTATATATATATATATCATATATATTAATATAATAACAACTACTCAACCCCAAAATAGGGGATTGAACAAAATGCCAACAATATCAGCTGCATTTAAGCTGTTCATAATCCACAGGTAATAATATATAAAGGGGACTGGTATCCATCAATCTAAAGTTTTATTTATCTTTTTTTAAGAAAGAAGTAAGAGGATGCCTGAGTAGCTGAGTGGTTGAGCGTCTGCCTTCCACTCAGGGCATGATCCCAGACTGAGATCAAGTCCCACATCAGGCTGCCTGCATGAAGCCTGCTCTCCCTCTGCCTGTGTCTCTGCCTCTTTCTCTGTGTCTCTCATGAATAAATAAATAAATTCTTTTTAAAAAGAGAGAGAGAGAGAAAGAAAGGGAAAAAGTGTGGAAGGATAGGCAAAATAAGTGAAGGGGAGTGGGAGATAAGGCTTCCAGTTATGGAATGAATAAATCATGGGAACAAAATACACAGCACAAGGAATATAGTCAACAATCATGCTGTATGGTAACAGATGTTAGCTACACTAGTGGTGAGCATAGCAGAATATATAGAGAAGTTGAATTACCGTGTTGTACTTCTAAAACTAATGTAACATTGTGTGTCAGCTATACTGAAAAAAATTTTTTAAAGAGAAGGAAAGAGTAGGGCACCTGGGTGGCTCAGTCAGTTAAGCGTCCAACTCTTGATTTCCACGCAGGTCATGATCCTGGGGTTGTGAGATCAAGCCCCGCACCTAGCTCCACACTGAGCGTGGAGCCTGCTTGGTATTCTCTGTCCCTCTCCCTCCTTTCCTTCTCTCTCTCCCACTCTAAAAAGAAGAAGGAAGGAAGGAAGGAAGGAAGGAAGGAAGGAAGGAAGGAAGGAGGGAGGGAGGGAGGGAGGGAGGGAGGGGACACAGGAGAACACAAATAGAAGTGGAAAAGATGGATATAGGGTACTTTGAATACAGTTATTCTGAAATGGCACAAGTTTTTGAAAAGTCAGTCAGTCAAGACCAGCCCAGTAGAGAATTTGAAGGTTATGTGCAGTTGGGGAGTAAGTTCAAATAAAAAAGAGGTGGATAAATTAGAAATATCATCAGCATGCTATTCTATAAATCGCAAAGAGTAAATGACAAATACTAAATGGACTTGGAAAGAAGAGAACATACAGTATATTACTGCCAGTAAGAACCCTATTAATTAGTAGACTTGCCAAGGAAACACTACTCATGAGATTCCAGAAATCTTCATAATATCAAGCTGGTACAAATCTCTCCAAGACTTTATGGGAGTCTTGGAGAGATATTAAGAAGGTTGCAGTGAGGAAAAGAGTAGAAAGGGATCCAAAGTTCATCTAACCAAAGAGGAAAAGACATCAAGCACCATGTGAGAAACAACTCCTGTTAAGGTAAAAAGAAGAAAGAGCAAAAATATTCAGCGTTTATTTAATATTAATAATATCCCTAAAGCTATGCTAAGAACTTTGTGTTTAATCTTACTTAATCCTTACCACAACTCAATGAAGAAAAAGGTGTAAATATCTGCATTTTTTTATGTATGATGAAACTGAAGGAAGTGGAGTACTTCAGAACCTTTGTTTACACCCTAATCTGACTGATTCTCAAATCCTAACCCTTCACCACTACCATTTAGAAAATAACCCTGGCAACTGTATTGTGTTTATCCAGGAATTAAGTTTCCAGCAGCCTCAACCAACCTCCTAGTGGAGAATTAGAGGTATGGGTGTCAGGAGCTAGAATGGACCCTATGGAATTCAATCCTTTAGCCTCTCATTTCCACAAAATGATTCTGCATACTAATCCAAAATAATGCAAAAAATATTGTCTGATATAATCTTTGGCATAAGTAAACAGTCCAGGAGTCAGTTCAGGGGACGTACTGGTAAAAATGATCTTTTTACCTTACGTCAAGATAAGGTCTTTTGTCAGACATCATATCTGATGTCAAAAACAGTTTTCATGGGTTTTGAGACCTATTATCAAAGATAAGCAATAACTAGAAATGGATGAATGATGTTTCAGCTAAAGTATAATCAGCAAATTATGTTCATTTCATTATTTTCACCAAAATGCTTGGTCCTACTTATTTACCGAAGAACATTTATTAAACTCCTGCTGAGTACCAAACACATTCCTGGACACACCATTGAGCATAGTGAACAAAACAAACATGACCTTCATGGCCTTGTAGTCTAGTAAGGGGACAGAGATTAACAAGTTAAAAAGAAAATAGGTAATTACAAAGAGTAAAGTGGTGCATTACTAAAAGCCCCAAATTCACATGTTTGTTTAGAGAGCACTAAGACTTCCTCTTGAAGAGGGTATAGTGTCAGTGAGACCTAAAAAAAAATATATGGAAAACAGACACATGAAGTTGGCAGAACTGAAAAAGGCCACTAAAAATGGGACTTGCTTAATGAGATATAAAGTAGAAAAAGCTGAGATGGGAGAAATATGCAGGGCAATGCATACAGCATGTGGGAATTTGCAGGCCATAGTAGAGAATTTGAGCTTCATTCCAAGTTCAGACAGAAGTCATTAAAGTGTTTGAAATAGAAAATGATAGCTAATAAAATAGCACCCTCATTGTTATGTAGATGATGCTTTGTTTTGTTTTGTTTTCCAGTTTTGAAAGTGAAAAGTTTATCAAGGCAGTAGTTATTTTAAATGATCATATTTGCCTAAGGAGCTCAGGAAAGACAGACTAATAGAGAAGCTTGAAGAGGAGCTTTAGGAACTTCACATCTATCATTATAACCAACTCTATTTACATTCCACTGAAAAAAGTTTTGTAGTATTCATGACCAGAAGGCTTATCACCAATAATTCTAAAACCTTGTATATAATAATAAAAACAATAGAATCCCTTATACTGTGCTTATTACATGCCAATTTTCCAAGTGGTTTAAATGTATTAGCTCATTAGTTCCTTTTAACAAACCTCTGAAATAAGTTCAGTTATTCTCCATGGTGTACATATGAAGAAATTGAAGCACAAAGATTAATGTTTATTTATTAATTTATTTTTTGAAAGCGAGAGAAAGACAGGGAAAGAGAGTATGTGAGGCACCAAGGGAGGGGCAGAGAGAGAATCCTAAGCAAACTCCATACCCAGCCCTGAGCTGATGTGGGGCTCGATCTCCCAACACTGAGATCATTACCTGAGCCAAAATCAAGAGTCAGACACTTAACCAACTGAGCCACCAAAGCACCCCAAAGTGCAGAGATTAAGAATTTTCCTAAAGTCATATGCTGAATGAATCATAATTTGAACCCAGAAAATCAAGCTTCAGAGTCCATACCCAAACCAATGTAGATATGCTGTTCTTCTGCTACCATTATATGATTTGTGATAGTGTTTCTGTGACTGTTTTTGTTTTCTACATAGCTGATTTCATCTGAAAGAGGTTCATTCCCAGGGGTTTTGTTTGTTTGCTTGCTTGCTTATTTTTTGCAGGAGGTTGGGGAGTTGGTTGTTTTTCTAATCTAGAAGTCCTTATGCCAGAGACATCATTGATATAATGGTAAGAATGTTTAATACCAGCATTCTGGTCACACTCCTGTCTGAATCTCAGAGTAGCACAAGCCACCAAAGCAATCCTACTGTCAAATGAAATAATATTGGTTTGCCTGGCATCCTCACTCTACCCACATTTTCAAACCATTTGAACTCTACTCATGTCCAATTTCTGTCTCATTTTTACCAACAGAATATGCAAAAGTTGGAGGTCGGTGACAAAAAAGTATACAGTGCTAACAACGTTTATCCTGGTAGGACTGACAGATGACTCAAATCTACAGATTCTGCTTTTTGTCTTTTTGTTCATCACCTATCTGCTGAGTGTAATTGGAAACTTAACCATCATCACCCTCACATTTGTAGATTCTTGTCTGAAAACTCCTATGTACTTCTTTCTCCGGAATTTCTCATATCTAGAAGTCTCTGTTACCACTGTCTGTATTCTGATATATGTGTATACCCTTGATTAACAATACAGTTAGCTATAATCCTTGTGCCACTCAATTATTTTTTGTTATTGTCTTGGGTGTGACTGAAATTTGCCTCCTCACAGCCATGTCCTATAACCATTATGTGGCCATCTGCAAACCCCTGCATTACATGACCATCATGAACAACAGGGTCTGCATCAAGTTCCTTATTGGATGTTATATGTTAGTTCTGCTCATCGTCCTCCCACCCTATATCATGGGCTTCAAGCTCGAGTTTTGTGACTCCAATGTCATAGATCACTTTGGCTGTGATGCTGCTCCATCCTGAAGATTACCTGCTCAGACACAGAGTTTATCGAGCGATTTGTCTTGGTCCTGGCTGTGTTGACACTCATTTTCACCTTGGTGTGTGTAATTTTGTCCTACACATACATCATCAGGACAATTCTCAGATTTCCTTCTGTCCAGCAAAGGAAAAAGGCTTTTACTACTTGTTCTTCCCATATAATTGTGGTTTCTATTACTTATGGAAGCTGCATCTTTATCTATATCAAACCTCATGCAAAAGAAGGGGTTGCTATTAATAAGGTGGTGTCAGTGCTTACCACCTCAGTTGCCCCAGTGATGAATCCCTTTATTTATACTCTGAGGAACAAGCAAGTGGTACAAGCTTTCAAAGACTCAAAAGGGCTGCATCTATCTCAAAGAATTAAAGGACTAGTGATTTAAAAGATCAACATGTAAAAAAAGAAAAAACCTCCACATACCCACTTTTAACAGTCTTATTGAGATAGAATTTAACCACTATAGAAGTCTTCGATTTTAAGTCTACTACTGAATAAATTCTAGAAAAGTAATAGAGTTTCACAACCACCACCATGATCCAGTTTCAGCACACTTCCATCAATCCAAACAGTTCCCTGATGACAACTGTCAGTCAATCATCACTTCTAATCCCTGGTGCTACCACTAATCTGTTTTCTGTCTATAAAATTGCCTTTTCTGGACACTTTATATAAATGGAAACATATATTACGTAGTATTTTGTTATCTATCTTCCTTCATTTACCATAATGTTTCTAAGGTTCATCCCTGTTGTAGCGCTTCTCACTATTCCTTTTTCGAGTAAGTAGTTTTCCATTATATGGATATACCACATGTGTGCTTATTCACTTACTAATTGATGGAGATTCAAATTGTTTCCATGTCACTATGAGACAAACGTTTTCATTTCTTTGTACCTACAAGTGGAATTGTTGAGTTATCTGGTATCGACCAAGCTGTTTTCCAAATTTCTGCCATTTCATATTTCCACCAGTAATTCCTTCATAGCAAGGTATGAAGGGTCCAAATTCTTCACACAATCACAAATGCTTGATTTTGACTTTTGTTTATTATGGCTATTTTTAGAGATACGTAGAATCACCTGATTGTAAGTTTTTTTAAAGATTTTATTTATTCATGAGAGACACAGAGAGAAAGGCAAGACACAGGCAGAGGGAGAAGCAGACTCCCTGCAGGGAGCCCGATGCAGGACCCAATCCCAGGGCCCTGGGATCATGCCCCGAGCGGAAGGCAGATGCTCAACCACTGAGCCACCCAGGTGCCCCCTGATTGTAAGTTTAATTTGCATTTACCTCAAGACAAATGATATTGAGTTTCAGATGCTAATTATCCATTTGTGTATCTTCTTTAATAAAATTTCTATTCAAATCATTTGCCCATTTTTTAATTCGGTTGCTTATCTTCTTAATTGAATTGTATATATTGTGATACAGGTCATTTATCAGATGTACGATTTGTAAACATTTTCTCCCAGTCAGTGGCTTGATTGTTGGCTGTTATTCATTTTCTAAAGGAGACTCTAGAGGATGCCTGGGTGTCTCAGTGGTTTGGCGCCTGCCGTCGGCCCATGGCTTCATCCTGGAGGCCCGGGATCACGTCCCACGTCGGGCTCGCTGCATGGAGCCTGCTTCTTGCTCTGCCTGTGTCTTTGCCTCTGTGTGTGTGTGTGTGTGTGTGTGTGTGTGTGTCTCATGGATAAATAAACAAAATCTTTTTATTTTTTATTTATTTTCTTTTACAAAATCTTTTATAAAAATTTTTTAAAGGGGGACTTTCAAAACTGCTAAATGTTTAATTTTGATGAAGTCTATTTTTTCGATTCTTTATTAATAAATATGCTTTTAGTGTCATATATAAGAAATGTTTTCTTAATTTCTCTTTCTTCAGTCTCATTGTTAGTGTATAGAAATGCCATTGACTTCTGGGCATTGATTTTGTATCCTGCCACACTGCCAAATTCTTGTATGAGTTCTAGCAATCTTCGGTGGAGTCTTTTGGGTTTTCTATGTAGAGTATCATGTCATTGGCAAAGACGGAGAGTTTGACTTCTTCTTTGCCAATTGCACCCAAAAGCATAAGATACTTAGGAATAACCTAACCAAAGAGGTAAAGGATCTATACCCTAAAAACGATAAAACACTTTTGAAAGAAATTGAGGAAGACACAAAGATATGGAAAAATATTCCATGCTCACAGATTGGAAGAATTAATATTGTGAAAAAGTCAATGTTACCAAGGGCATTTACACGTTTAATGCAATCCCTATCAAAATACCATGGACTTTCTTCAGGTAGTTGGAACAAATTATTTTAAGATTTGTGTGGAATCAGAAAAGATCTCGAACAGCCAGGGGAATTTTAAAGAAGAAAACCATAGCTGGGGGCATCACAATGCCAGATTTCAGGTTGTACTACAAAGCTGTGGTCATCCGGACAGTGTGGTACTGGCACAAAAACAGACACATAGATCAATGGAACACAATAGAGAATCCAGAAGTGGACTCTCAACTTTATGGTCAACTAATATTCGATAAAGGAGGAAAGACTATCCACTGGAAGAAAGATAGTCTCTTCAATAAATGGTGCTGGGAAAATTGGACATCCACATGCAGAAGAATGAAACTAGACCACTCTCTTGCACCATACACAAAGATAAACTCAAAAAGGATGAAAGATCTAAATGTGAGACAAGATTCCATCAAAATCCTAGAGGAGAACACAGGGAACACCCTTTTTGAACTCAGCCACAGTAACTTCTTGCAATATATATCCATGAAGGCAAAAGAAATAAAAGCAAAAGTGAACTATTGGGACTTCATCAAGATAAGAAGCTTTTGCACAGCAAAGGATACAGTCAACAAAACTCAAAGACAACCTACAGAATGGGAAAGATATTCTCAAATGACGTATCAGATAAAGGGCTAGTTTCCAAGATCTATAAAGAACTTATTAAACTCAACACCAAAGAAACAAACAATCCAATCATGAAATGGGCAAAAGACATGAACAGAAATCTCACAGAGGAAGACCTAGACATGGCCAACAAGCACATGAGGAAATGCTCTGCATCACTTGCCATCGGGGAAATACAAATCAAAACCACAATGAGATACCACCTCACACCAGTGAGAATGGGGGAAATTAACAAGGCAGGAAACCACAAATGTTGGAGAGGATGTGGAGAAAAGGGAACCCTCTTACCCTGTTGGTGAGAATGTGAACTGGTGCAGCCACTCTGGAAAACTATGTGGAGGTTCCTCAAAGAGTTAAAAATAGACCTGCCCTACGACCCAGCAATTGCACTTCTGGGAATTTACCCCAAAGATACAGATGCAATGGAACGCCAGTCCACCTGCTCCCTGATGTTTCTAGCAGCAATGTCCACAATAGCCAAACTGTGGAAGGAACCTCGGTGTCCATCGAAAGATGAATGGATAAAGAAGATGTGGTTTATGTATACAATGGAATATTACTCAGCCATTAGAAACGACAAATACCCACCATTTGCTTCGACGTGGATGGAACTGGAGGATATTATGCTGAGTGAAAAAAGTCAATCAGAGAAGGACAAAAATTATATGGTCTCGTTCATTTGGGGAATATAAAAATAGTGAAAGGGAATAAAGGGGAAAGGAGAAAAAATAAGTGGGAAATATCAGAAAGGGAGACAGAACATGAAAGACTCCTAACTCTGGGAAACGAACTAGGGGTTGTGGAAGGGGAGGTGGGTGGGCGGTGGGGGTTACTGGGTGGCGGGCACTGAGGGGGGCACTGGACGGGATGAGCACTGGGTGTTATTCTGTATGTTGACAAATTGAACACCAAAAAATAAATAAATTTAAAAAATGAAATGTTTTCTTAACTTATATTTCTCCTAATGATTCTTAGCTCATATCTGGGGGCATCACAATGCCAGATTTCAGGTTGTACTACAAAGCTGTGGTCATCAAGACAGTGTGGTACTGGCACAAAAACAGACGCATAGATCAGTGGAACAGAATAGAGAATCCAGAAGTGGACCCTGAACTTTATGGGCAACTAATATTCGATAAAGGAGGAAAGACTATCCATTGGAAGAAAGACAGTCTCTTCAACAAATGGTGCTGGGAAAATTGGACATCCACATGCAGAAGAATGAAACTAGACCACTCTCTTTCACCATACACAAAGATAAATTCAAAATGGATGAAAGATCTAAACGTGAGACAAGATTCCATCAAAATCCTAGAGAAGAACACAGGCAACACCCTTTTTGAACTCGGCCATAGTAACTTCTTGCAAGATACATCCACGAAGGCAAAAGACACAAAAGCAAAAATGAACTATTGGGACTTCATCAAGATAAGAAGCTTTTGCACAGCAAAGGATACAGTCAACAAAACTCAAAGACAACCTACAGAATGGGAGAAGATATTTGCAAATGACCTATCAGATAAAGGGCTAGTTTCCAAGATCTATAAATAACTTATTAAACTCAACACCAAAGAAACAAACAATCCAATCATGAAATGGGCAAAAGACATGAACAGAAATCTCACATAGGAAGACCTAGACATGGCCAACATGCATATGAGAAAATGCTCTGCATCACTTGCCATCAGGGAAATACAAATCAAAACCACAATGAGATACCACCTCACACCAGTGAGAATGGGGGAAATTAACAAGGCAGGTAACAACAAATGTTGGAGAGGATGCGGAGAAAAGGGAACCCTCTTACACTGTTGGTGGGAATGTGAACTGGTGCAGCCACTCTGGAAAACTGTGTGGAGGTTCCTCAAACAGTTAAAAATATATCTCCCCTACGACCCAGCAATTGCACTGTTGGGGATTTACCCCAAAGATACAAATGCAATGAAACGCCGGGACACCTGCACCCCGATGTTTCTAGCAGCAATGGCCACGATAGCCAAACTGTGGAAGGAGCCTCGGTGTCCATCGAAAGATGAATGGATAATGAAGATGTGGTTTATGTATACAATGGAATATTACTCAGCTATTAGAAATTACAAATACCCACCATTTGCTTCAACGTGGATGGAACTGGAGGGTATTATGCTGAGTGAAGTAAGTCAGTCGGTGAAGGACAAACAGTGTATGTTCTCATTCATTTGGGGAATATAAATAATAGTGAAAGGGAATATAAGGGAAGGGAGAAGAAATGTGTGGGAAATATCAGAAAGGGAGACAGAACGTAAAGACTGCTAACTCTGGGAAACGAACTAGGGGTGGTGGAAGGGGAGAAGGGCGGGGGGTGGGAGTGAATGGGTGACGGGCACTGGGGGTTATTCTGTATGTTAGCAAATTGAACAATAAAAAATAAATTAAAAAAAATATTAGGTCTTTGATCCATTTTTGAGTTAATTTTTGTATATGGCATGAGATAGGATTCTAAGCTCATTTTGCTCAATTATCCAATTATTCTAGCACTATCTATTGAAGATTATCCTTTCCGCTACTCACTGTCTTGGTATCTTATTGAAAATTAATTGATCATAAATGCAAGGGGTTATTTCTATACTCTCAGCCCTATTTTTTTGGTATGTATACCAATTCTACACTGCCTTGATTACTGTGACTTTATAGTAAGTTTTGAAATTAGATAATGTAAAACCTCCAACTGTATTCTTTTTCAAAAGAATTTTGGTGATGCCAAGTTCTTTGAATTTACATATACATTTTAGGAATCTTATCATCATTTTAGATATCAGTTCTTATACTTTACCCTCTTGTTTCTTTTGAACTTAGATAAATTAAGAAAAACCTTTATAAGTATATCATTACATGTCATTACAACTACCTTAATTATTATTCAGAGCCAAGAAAAGTCATTTCTAGGAATGTAACTTAGGGAAACTCTTGCATATATACACCAGGTTACAGGAATAAAAATATTTATATTACTGTTCATAGTAGCGAAAAACTAGAAACACAACACATGTCCATCAGTCAGCAACAAATAGATTACTAAAGTTGTCATATTCATATTCATACAGTGGAATACTGTAGTCTTTGAACTACATTTACCATTATGTTTATGAGATTCATTTTTGTGGTTATTACTAAAGTAACACAAAGAAGAAAGTATATAACAATTCCAACCATAGAAAAGTACTTTTAAGATAAACTAGACAATATAATTAATATTGCATTTACTAACGGTAAATCTACAATGAAAAATAAGAAAATGGTCATGGAAATAGGAGTGTACTAGAGATGAGGAGAAAGGTAAGTGTGATGCAGAGAGGTAAGTGGGACTTTTCTAAGGTTATGGCAATGAACCATTTCAGAACCTAAATTGTAGTTACATTGGGTGCTAGCTTTACAATTGTCTTTTTAAAACTGCAAAAATATTTCATGCTTTATTTATGAATAAATAGCTAAAATAATAATTGATTTGGAGATATAACCATAAATTTTTTGACATTCAAATAATCAAAAGAGTCAAATAATTCAAAAAATCAAACTTTATGCACATTAATTTGAATAATTGAATGAAATAATTTTCTAAGAATACATAATTTATTAAAATTGACCAGTGAGGCAGAGAAAAATGTAAGCTGAATTCCATGGAAGAAATAGAGAAAGTTGAGAAAGAGGTATCATTCCAAATGCAACAGGCCTGCTGAGATAATTTCAGAGATAAATTCCTCCAAACTTTAAAGAGTCAATAAGTAGTTACTAAGTTCTTCTAGATAATTCTGAGGCTGAACACTTTCACAATGATTATGGATCCTTGAATCAAAATGGCTTTTCTTGGCCAATGAACACATGAAAAGATGTTCAACATCACTAATCATCAGAGAAATGCAAATCAAAAGCACAATGAAACATCACCTTATACCTATTAGAATAACTAAATCAAAAAGACAAGAAATAGTAAGTGTTGACAAGGATGTGGAGAAAAAGAAATCTTCATACAGTGTTGGTAGGAATGTAAATTGGGACAGCCACTGTGAAAAACAGCATGGAAGTTCCTCAAAAAATTATGAATAGAAATATTAAATAATTCAATAATATCAAATAATTCAATAACTCCACTATTGGTTATTTACCCAAAGAAAACAACAACAACAAAAAAACTAATTCTAGGAGATAAGTGTACCCCTTTGTTTATTTCATTATTATTTACAGTAGCCAAGATATGGAAACAACCTAAGTGTTCATCCATAGACAAATGCAAATGGATAAAGATGAGGTGATATATATATATATATGCAATGGAATATTACAGATCCATTAAAAAGAATGAGATCATGCCATTTGAGACAATATGGATGGACCTTGAGGGTATTATGCTAAGTGAAATAAGTTGACTAAGAAAGATAAATGCTGTATGATTTCACTCATAAGTGAAATCTAAAAAATAAATAAACAAATGAATGAATAAACAAACAAAACACAGGATCAGACCCTTAAATACAGAAGACAAAGTGATCATTGCCAGAGTGAGGGAGACTGAGCAAAATGGGCAAAGGGAAGTGGGAGATACAGGCTTCCAGCTATAGCATAAATGAATAACTCATGGGGATCAAAGGCACAGCATAAGGAATATAGTCAATGATATTGAAATAGTGATGTATCATGACACTTAACTCAAAGGAACCTGGAAGACCTTTTCACACTGATTCAAATCCAGAAACACTAATGGAAAAGAGTGATGAGGTTTAAATACATGTTTTAAACTTTTTTAAAACCTTTGTGTGGTGGAGGCAAGGCAAGATGGCCAAATAATATTCAATAAAGGAGGAAAGACTATCCATTGGAAGAAAGACAGTCTCTTCAATAAATGGTGCTGGGAAAATTGGACATCCACATGCAGAAGAATGAAACTAGACCAATCTCTTTCACCATACACAAAGATAAATTCAAAATGGATGAAATATCTAAATGTGAGACAAGATTCCATCAAAATCCTAGAGGAAAACACAGGCAACACCCGTTTTGAACTTGGCCACAGTAACTTATTGAAAGATACATCCATGAAGGCAAAAGAAAAAAAAGCAAAAATGAACTATTGGGACTTCATCAAGATAAGAAGCTTTTGCACAGCAAAGGATACAGTCAACAAAACTCAAAGACAACCTACAGAATGGGAGAAGATATTTGCAAATGACGTATCAGATAAAGGGCTAGTTTCCAAGACCTATAAAGAACTTATTAAACTCAACACCGAAGAAACAAACAATCCAATCATGAAATGAGCAAAAGACGTGAAGAGAAATCTCACAGAGGAAGACCTAGACATGGCCAACATGCACATGAGAAAATGCTCTGCATCACTTGCCATCAGGGAAATACAAATCAAAACCACAATGAGATACCACCTCACACCAGTGAGAATGGGGAAAATTAACAAGTCAGGAAACAACAAATGTTGGAGAGGATGCGGAGAAAAGGGAACCCTCTTACACTGTTTGTGGGAATATGAACTGGTGCAGCCACTCTGGAAAACTGTGTGGAGGTTCCTAAAAGAGTTAAAAATAGACCTGCCCTACGACCCAGCAATTGCACTGTTGGGGATTTACCCCAAAGATTCAGATGCAATGAAACGCCGGGACAGCTGCACCCCAATGTTTATAGCAGCAATGTCCACAATAGCCAAACTGTGGAAGGAGCCTCGGTATCCATAGAAAGATGAATGGATAAAGAAGATGTGGTTTATGTATACAATGGAATATTACTCAGCCATTAGAAACAACAAATACCCACCATTTGCTTCAAAGTGAATGGAACTGGAGGGTATTATGCTGAGTGAAGTAAGTCAATCAGAGAAGGACAAACAGTGTATGTTCTCATTCATTTGAGGAATATAAATAATAGTGAAAGTGAATATAGGGGAAGGGAGAAGAAATGTGTGGGAAATATCAGAAAGGGAGACAGAACATAAAGACTCCTAACTCTGGGAAACGAACTGGGGGTGGTGGAAGGGGAGGAGGGTGGGTGGTGGGTGTGAGTGGGTGACGGGCACTGAGGGCGGCACTTGATGGGATGAGCACTGGGTGTTATTCTGTATGTTGGTAAATTGAACACCAATAAAAATTATTTTATTAAAAAAATTAAAAAATTAAAAAAATAAAAAAATGGAGGACTTCCCACTGTAAAAAAGAAAAAAAAAGAAGAAGAAGATCATTAAAGCAGCAAGAGACAAGAAATCTCTAACTTTTATGGGGAAAAATATTAGATTAACAGGAGACCTCTCCACAGAGACCTGGTAGGCCAGAAAGAGCTGGCAGGATCTATTCAGGGTCCTAAATGAGAAGAACATGCAGCCAAGAATACTTTATCCAACAAGGCTCTCATTCAGAATATAAGGAGAGATAAAGAGCTTCCAAGAGAGGCAGAAACTGAAAGAATATGTGACCAGCAAACCAGCTCTCCAAGTAATATTAAGGGGGACCCTGTAAAAGAAAGAGGAAGCCCAAAGAAATAATCCACAAAAGCAGGGACTGAATAGATATTATGATGACACTAAATTCATATCTTTCAATAGTAATCCAGAACATGAATGGGCTTAATGATTCCATCAAAAGGCGCACGGTTTCAGACTGGATAAAACAGCATGACCCATCTATTTGCTGTCTACAAGAGACTCATTTTAGACCTAAGGACACCTATAGCCTGAAAATGAAAGTTTGGAGAACCATTTACCATTCAAATGGTCCTCAAAGGAAAGCTGGGATATCAATCCTCTTATCAGATATTGGTGTTATGTTCTCATTCATTTGGGGAATATAAATAATAGTGAAAGGGAATATAAGGGAAGGGAGAAGAAGTGTGTGGGAAATACCTCATATCAGATAAATTAAAGTTTATCCCAAAGGCTGTAGTAAGAGATGAAAAAGGACACGATATCATACTTAAAGGATCTATCCAACAAGAAGACCTAACAATCGTGAATATTTATGCCCCTAATGTGGGAACTGCCAAGTATATCAATCAATTAATATTCAAAGTTAAGACGTACTTAGATAATAATACACTTATACTGGGAGACTTCAACATGGTGCTTTCTGTAAATGACAGATATTCTAAGCACTATCTCTCCAAGGAACAAGAGCTTTAAATGATACACTAGACCAGATGGATTTCAAAGACATTTACAGAACTTTACATCCAAACGCAACTGAATACACATTCTTCTCAACTGTACATGGAACTTTCTCCAGAATAGACCACATAATGTGTCACAAACCAGGTCTTAACCAATACCAAACATTGGGATTGTCCCCTGCATATTTTCAGACCATAATGTTTTGAAACTTGAGCTCAATCACAAGGAATAAGATGGAAGAAACTCAAACACGTGGAGGTTAAAGAGCATTCTGCTGAAAGAGGAATGGGTCAACCAGGAAATTAGAGAAGAATTAAAAAGATTCATGGAAACTAATGAGAAAGAAGATAAAACCATCCTAAATCTATAGGATAAAGCAAAAGCAGGCCCAAGGGGGAAATTCATGGCAATACAAGTATCTCTCAAAAAATGGAAAAAAACTCAAATATGCAGGCTGATCTTGAACCTAAAGGACCTGGAGAAAGAACAGCAAATAAAACCTACACCAAGCAAAAAAGGAGAGTTAATAAAGATCCGAGCAGAACTCAATGCAATAGAGACCAGAAGATCTGCAGAACAGATCAACAAAACCAGGAGTTGGTTCTTTGAAAGAAGATAGAAAAACCATTAGCCAGCCTTATTAAAAACAAAAGAGAATAGACTCCAATTAATAAAAAGAGAAAAGACTCAAATTAATAAAATCACAATTGAAAAAGGAGAGATCACCACCAATATCAAGGAAATACAAACGATTTTAAAAACATATTATGAGCAGCTATACGCCTATAAATTAGGCAATCTAAAGAAATGGACGCATTTCTGGAAAACCACAAAATACAAAAACTGGAACACGAAAAAATAAAAAACCTGAACAGGCCAATAGCCAGGGATGAAATTGTAGCAGTCACCAAAAACCTCCCAAAACACAAAAGTCCAGGACCAGATAACTTCCCAGGGGGAATTCTATCAAACGTTTAAAGAAGAAACCATACCTATTCTACTATAGCTATTGTGAAAGATATAGAAAGGGATAGAATACTTACAAACTCGTTCTATAAGGCCAGCATCACCTTAATTCCAAATCCAGACAAAGACCCCACCAAAAAGGAGCATTTTAGACCAAAACCCCTGATAAACACAGATGGAAAAATTCTCAAGAAGATACTACCCAATAGGATCCAATAGTCCATTAAGAAGATTATTCACCATGACGAAATGAGATTTATCCCCTGGATGCAAGGCTGGTTCAACACTTGTAAAGCAATCAAAGTGATAGATCATATCAGCAAGAGAAAAAACAAGAACCATATGATCCTCTCAATAGATGCAGAGAAAGCACTTTACAAAATATAGCATCCAATACTGATCAAAACTCTTCAGAGTGTAGGGATGGAGGGGACATTCCTCAGAATCTTAAATCCATCTACAGGAACTGGAGAGTATTGTGCTGAAGAAAGTCAATCAGAGAAGGACAAACATTATATGGTTTCATCCATTTGGGGAATATGAAATATGGTGAAAGGGAATAGAGAGGAAAGGAGAGAAAATGAGTGGGAAATATCAGGGAAAGTGACAGAACATGAGAGACACCTAACTCTGGGAAACAAGCAAGGGGTGGTGGAAAGGGTGGGAAGATGAGGTGACTGCGTGACGGTCATTGAGGGGGGCACTAGACGTCATCTGGATGTTATGGTATATGTTGGCAAATCGAACAACAATAAAAAATATACCAAAAAAAAGCCATCTACAAAAGCCCACAACAAATATTCTCAATGGGGAATCACTGAGAACCTTTCCCCTAAGATCAGGAACACAACAGGTATGTCCACTCTCACAACGGCTATTCAACATAGTACTGGAAGTCCTAGTCTCAGCAATCAGACAACAAAAAGACATTAAAGGCATTCAAATTGGCAAAGAAGAAGTCAAACTCTCCCTCTTCGCCGATGACATGATACTCTACATAGAAAACCCAAAAGACTTCACCCCAAGATTGCTAGAACTCATACAGCAATTTGGCAGTGTGGCAGGATACAAAATCAATGCCCAGAAGTCAGTGGCACTTCTATATGCTAACAATGAGACTGAAGAAAGAGAAATTACTGAGTCAAATCCATTTACAGTTGCACCCAAAACCATAAGATATCTAGGAATAATCCTTTGGTTAGGAACACCTAACCAAAGAGGTAAAGGATCTATACCCTAAAATACAGAACACTTCTTTTTTTAATTTCTTTTTGTTGGAGTTCAAATGGCCAACATATAAAATAACACACAGTGCTCATCCCATCAAGTGCCCCCCTCAGTTCCCGTCACCCTGTCACCCCAACTCCCCGCCTACCTCCCTTTTCACCACCCCTAGTTCATTTCCCAGAGTTAGGGGTCTCTCATGTCCTGTCTCCTTTTCTGATATTTCCCACTCATTTTCTCTCCTTTCCCCTTTATTCTCTTTCATTGTTTTTTATATTCCCCAAATGAATGAGACCATATAATTTTGTCCTTCTCTGACTGATTTATATCACTCAGAATAATACCCTCCTGTTCCATCCACGTAGAAGCAAATGGTGGGTATTTGTTGTTTCTAATGGCTGAGGAATATTCCATTGTATACATAAACCACATCTTCTTTATCCATTCATCTTTCAATGAACACTGAGGCTCCTTCCACAGTTTGGCTATTGTAAACACTGCTGCTAGAAACATCGGGGTGCAGGTGTCCCGGGGTTTCCCTGCATCAATTACAGAACAATTCTGAAAGAAATTGGAGGGAGGGGCATGATGGCAGAAGAGTAGGGTCCCCAAATGACCTGTCCCCACCAAATTACCCAGATAACCTTCAAATCATCCTGAAAATCTACGAAATTGGCCTGAGATTTAAAGAGAGACCAGCTGGAACGCTACAGTGAGAAGAGTTCGCGATTCTATCAAGGTAGGAAGACGGGGGAAAAAGAAATAAAGAAAAAAAAGGCATCCAAGGGGGCGGGGCCCCGCGAGGAGCCGGGCAGAGGCTGGGGCGAGTGTCCCCAGGACAGGAAAGCCCCGTCCCAGAAAAGCAGGAGCTTCTCCAATCTTCCCGGGCGGAAAGGCACTCGCAGGGAGTTGGAGCAGGACCCAGGAGGGCGGGGATGCCCTCGGGTTCCCTGGGACAGTAACAGACACCTGCACACCTATCAGAGTGCGCGGAGCTCCCTAAGGGCTGTAGCGCGCACGGCGGGACCGGAGCAGCTCGGAGGGGCTCGGGCGGCGGCTCCGCAGAGGGGGCTGCACGCCCGGGAGCGCGAATCCAACAGCATAGACCCGGAGCACAGGGCGCCGGGACACAGTCCAGGATCCAGCCTCCCCCTGGGACAGACAAAGGCCGGGAGGTCCCAGGACAGCAAGGACGCTTCTGCCCCGAGCTGAGCAGATCAGCGGCCCCACCCCCGCAGCATCCAGGCCCCTGCAGGCTGAGAGCTCCATACTTACTGCGGGAGTTGAATCCAGGGCTCCAGAGCTGGCCGCCAACACTGCGGCTGTTCCTCCTGGGGCCTACAGGGAAAACAACCACCACTGAGCCCTGAACCAGGCTGGGGGCAAAGCAGCTCCCCCAATACTAACACCTGAAAATCAGCACAAGAGGCCTCTCCCCCAGAAGACCAGCTAGACAGACAAGTTCCAGGGGAAGTCAAGGGACTTAAAGTATCAGAAGATACTCCCCTGTGTTTTGTTTTTCTTTTTGATTTCTGTTTGCTTCCCCCACCTTTTTTTCCTTTCTTTCTTTTTCTTTCTCTTTTTCTTCTCTTTCTTTTCTTCCTTTTTTCTTTTTTTCTTTTTCTCTTTTCTTTCCTTCTTTCTCTCCTCTCTTTTTCTCCTATTCCCAATACAACTTGTTTTTGGCTACTCTGCACTGAGCAAAATGACTAGAAAGAAAACCTCACCTCAAAAGAAAGAATCAGAAACAGTCCTCTCCCAGAGTTACAAAATCTGGATTACAATTCAATGTCAGAAAGCCAATTCAGAAGCACTATTATACAGCTACTGGTGGCTCTAGAAAAAAGCATAAAGGACTCAAGAGACTTCATGACTGCAGAATTTAGATCCAATCAGGCAGAAATTAAAAATCAATTGAATGAGATGCAATCCAAACTAGAAGTCCTAACGACGAGTGTTAACGAGGTGGAAGAATGAGTGAGTGACATAGAAGACAAGTTGACGGCAAAGAGGGAAACTGAGGAAAAAAGAGACAAACAATTAAAAGACCATGAAGATAGATTAAGGGAAATAAACGACAGCCTGAGGAAGAAAAACCTACGTTTAATTGGTGTTCCCAAGGGCGCCGAAAGGGACAGAGGGCCAGAATATGTATTTGAACAAATCATAGCTAAAAACTTTCCTAAAGTGGGAAGGGAAACAAGCATTCAGATCCAGGAAATAGAGAGATCCCCCCTAAAATCAATAAAAACCGTTCAACACCTCGACATTTAATAGTGAAGCTTGCAAATTCCAAAGATAAAGATCCTTAAAGCAGCAAAAGACAAGAAATCCCTGACTTTTATGGGGAGGAGTATTAGGGTAACAGCAGACCTCTCCACAGAGACCTGGCAGGCCAGAAAGGGCTGGCAGGATATATTCAGGGTCCTAAATGAGAAGAACATGCAATCAAGAATACTTTATCCAGCAAGGGTCTCATTCAAAATGGAAGGAGAGATAAAGATCTTCCAAGACTGGCAGGAAATGAAAGAATATGTGACCTCCAAACCAGCTCTGCAAGAAATTTTAAGGAGGACTCTTAAAATTCCCCTTTAGGAAGAAGTTCAATGCAACAATCCACAAAAACAGGGACTGAATAGATATCATGATGACACTAAACTCATATCTTTCAATAGTAACTCGGAACATGAACGGGCTTAATGACCCCATCAAAAGGCACAGGGTTTCAGACTGGATAAAAAAGCAGGACCCATCTATTTGCTGTCTACAAGAGACACATTTTAGACAGAAGGACACCTACAACCTGAAAATAAAAGTTTGGAGAACCATTTACCATTCAAATGGTCCTCAAAAGAAAGCAGGGGTAGCCATCCTTATATCAGATAAACTAAAATTTACCCCAAAGACTAGTGAGAGATGAAGAGGGACACTATATCATACTTAAAGGATCTATCCAACAAGAGGACTTAACAATCCTCAATATAAATGCCCCGAATGTGGGAGCTGCCAAATATGTCAATCAATTAATAACCAAAGTGAAGAAATACTTAGATAATAATACACTTATACTTGGTGATTTCAATCTAGCGCTTTCTACCCTCGATAGGTCTTCTAAGCACAACATCTCCAAAGTAACGAGACCTTTAAAAAAAAAAAAAAGGAAAAGAAACGAGACCTTTAAATGATACACTGGACCAGATGGATTTCACAGACATCTACAGAACTTTACATCCAAACTCAACTAAATACACATTCTTCTCAAGTGCACATGGAACTTTCTCCAGTATAAACCACATACTGGGTCACAAATCAGGTCTGAACCGATACCAAAAGATTGGGATGTCTTGAAATTAGAACTAAATCACAACAAGAAGTTTGGAAGGACCTCAAACGCGTGGAGGTTAAGGACCATGCTGCTAAAGATGAAAGAGTGAACCAGGAAATTAAGGAAGAATTAAAAAGATTCATGGAAACTAATGAGAATGAAGATACAACCGTTCAAAATCTTTGGGATGCAGCAAAAGCAGTCCTGAGGGTGAAATACATCACAATACAAGCATCCATTCAAACACTGGAAAGAACTCAAATACAAAAGCTAACCTTACACATAAAGGAGCTAGAGAAAAAACAGCAAATAGATCCTACACCCAGCAGAAGAAGAGAGTTAATAAAGATTCCAGCAGAACTCAACAAAATCGAGACCAGAAGAACTGTGGAACAGATCAACAAAACCAGGAGTTGGTTCTTTGAAAGAATTAATAAGATAGATAAACCATTAGCCATCCTTATTTAAAAAAGAGAAAAAACACTCAAATTAATAAAATCATGAATGAGAAAGGAGAGATCACTACCAACACCAAGGAAATACATACGATTTTAAAAATGTATTATGAACAGCTATACGCCAAAAAATTAGGCAATCCAGAGGAAATGGACATATTTCTGGAAAGCCAAAAAATACCAAAACTGGAACAGGAAGAAATAGAAAACCTGAACAGGCCGAGAACCAGGGAAGAGATTGAAGCAGTCATCAAAAACCTCCCAAGACACAAAAGGCCAGGGCCAGATGGCTTCTCAGGGGAATTCTATCAAACGATTAAAGAAGAAAAGATATCTATTCTACTAAAGCTGTTTGGAAAGATAGAAAGAGATGGAGTACTTCCAAATTCGTTTTAAGAGGCCAGCATCACCTTAATTCCAAAACCAGACAAAGACCCCACCAAAAGGAGAATTACGGTACAAAATCTCTGATGAACATGGATGCAAAAATTCTCAACAAGATACTAGCCAATAGGATACAACAGTACATTAAGAAAATTATTTAACATGACCAAGTAGGATTTATTTCCGTGACACTAGGCTGGTTCAACCCTCGTAAAACAATCAAAATGATTCATCATATCAGCAAGAGAAAAACCAAGAACCATATGATCCTCTCATTAGATACAGAGAAAGCATTTGACAAAATACAGCATCCATTCCTGATCAAAACTCTTCAGAGTGTAGGGATAGAGGGAACATTCCTCGACATCTTAAAAGGCATCTAAGAAAAGCCCACAGCAAATATCATTCTCAACGGGGAAGCACTGGGAGCCTTTCCCCTAAGATCAGGAACAAGACATGGGTGTCCGGGCTCACCACTACTATTAAACATAGCACTGGAAGTCCTAGCCTCAGCAATCAGACAACAAAAAGACATTAAAGGCATTCAAATTGGCAAAGAAGAAGTCAAACTATCCCTCTTCGCTGATGACATGATACTCTACATAGAAAACCCAAAAGCCTCCACCCCAAGATTGCTAGAACTCATACAGCAATTTGCTAGCAAGGCAGGATACAAAATTAATGCCCAGAAATCAGTGGCATTTCTATATACTAACAATGAGACTGAAGAAAGAGAAATTAAGTAGTCAATCCCATTGACAATTGCACCCAAAAGCAAAAGAGACCTAGGAATAAACCTAACCAAAGAGGTAAAGGATCTATACCCTCAAAACTATAGAACACTTCTGAAAGAAATTGAGGAAGACACAAAGAGATGGAAAAATATTCCATGCTCATGGATTGGCAGAATTAATATTGTGAAAATGTCAATGTTACCCTCGGCAATTTACACGTTTAATGCAATCCCTTCAAAATACCATGGACTTTCTTCAGAGAGTTAGAACAAATTATTTTAAGATATGTGTGGAATCAGAAAAGACCCCGAATAGCCAGGGGCATTTTAAAAAAGAAAACCATATCTGGGGGCATCACAATGCCAGATTTCAGGTTGTACTACGAAGCTGCGGTCATCAAGACAGTGTGGTACTGGCACAAAAACAGACACATAGATCAATGGAACAGAATAGAGAACCCAGAAGTGGACCCTCAACTTTATGGTCAACTAATATTCGATAAAGGAGGAAAGACTATCCATTGGAAGAAAGACAGTCTCTTCAACAAATGGTGCTGGGAAAATTGGACATCCACATGCAGAAGAATGAAACTAGACCACTCTCTTGCACCATACACAAGGATAAACTCAAAATGGATGAAAGATCTAAATGTGAGACAAGAGTCCATCAAATCCTAGAAGAGAGCACAGGCAACACCCGTTTTGAACTCGGCCACGGTAACTTCTTACAGGATACATCCACGAAAACAAAAGAAATAAAAGCAAAAATGAACTATTGGGACTTCATCAAGATAAGAAGCTTTTGCACAGCAAAGGATACAGACAACAAAACTAAAAGACAACCTACAGAATGGGAGAAGATATTTGCAAATGACATATTAGATAAAGGGCTAGTTTCCAAGATCTATAAAGAACTTATTAAACTCAACACCAAAGAAATAGACAATTCAATCAGGAAATGGGCAAAAGACATGAAGAGAAATCTCACAGAGGAAGACATAGATATGGCCAACGAGCACATGAGAAAATATTCTGTATCACTTGCCATCAGGGAAATACAAATCAAAACCACAATGAGATACCACTCACACCAGTGAGAATGGGAAAAATTGGCAAGGCAGGAAACCACAAATGTTGGAGAGGATGCGGAGAAAAGGGAGCCCCCTTACACTGTTGGTGGGTTGTGAACTGGTGCAGCCACTCTGGAAAACTGTGTGGAGGTTCCTCAAAGAGTTAAAAATAGACCTGCCCTACGACCCAGCAATGGCACTGTTGGGGATTTACCCCAAAGATTCAGATGCAATGAAACGCCGGGACACCTGCACCCCGATGTTTATAGCAGCAATGGCCACAATAGCCAAACTGTGGAAGGAGCCTCGGTGTCCATCGAAAGATGAATGGATAAAGAAGATGTGGTTTATGTATACAATGGAATATTACTCAGCCATTGGAAACGACAAATACCCACCATTTTCTTCAACGTGGATGGAACTGGAGGGCATTTTGCTGAGTGAAGTAAGTCAATCGGAGAAGGACAAACAGTGTATGATCTCATTCATTTGGGGAATATAAATAATAGTGATAGGGAATATTGGGAAGGGAGAAGAATTGTGTGGGAAATATCAGAAAGGGGTACAGAACATAAAGACTCCTAACTCTGGGAAACGATCTAGGGGTGGTGGAAGGGGAGGAGGGCGCGGGGGGGGGGGGAATGGATTACGGGCACTGAGGGCGGCACTTGATGGGATGAGCACTGGGTGTTATTCTGTATGTTGGTAAATTGAACACCAATAAAAAAATAAATTTATTTTTTAAAAAAAGAAAACCACAACAAAGAAACAAAAACTTGCCTTTATTTCATGCATATTTAAAACTGTGAGAACTGGCAAATATTCATAGCTTTTACATAGGACATGCACAATTTTATTGGTGTTTTACACTCACATGATAGAATTTGGGCATGGTTATATTATTATAGTACAGTCAGGGAGGGTAATAATTACTAATATTATACTTGGCATATATATTGGAACTTTTATCAATCAAAGCAAGAAACGCTTTAGCTGTCACTGTTGGTGAGCAAAGAGTGAGAAGACAAAATAGTATAAAGTATTAGCAGTATTAGTGAACCAAAAATTCTTATGGGAAGGAAGATTAAATATGTGGAGTAAGCAATGGACTTAGCACTATAAAGAGAATTTTCAAGTTTTTAAAAATGGCATATATTAAATATGCTCTCAATAGCAATGTGCATTAGGAACTCAAGACAGGAACATAAATAAGATGTTCAGTTTTTAATCTCTGAAAAATAATGTCAAGGGAAACAAACTTTACCTAGTGTGGTTATTTGCTAGCTTTTTTTTTCCTGTCTCTTTGGACACTGTCCCCTAAGCTTCCTTTTCAAATTCATTACTAATGTGTATGATGTTTTATATTCCTTGGTGTTTTGTCTGTAGCCCTGTTCTGGCAATTTTGATTCACTGAATTATTCCCTGTGAGCCAGCAGCAAAGAGAATAGATAAGACATGTGGCTGATGCTACATTTTATTTTTGCAGAAACCATACCACATTGCTTAAAACACCTTCTGATATTTTTTCTTCTTCATATAATTGCTCCTTTTTCATGCTCTGTACACAAAGAAATATATTCCCTCTAGATAAAATGGAAATTTTAAGAAAAAAACCTTAACATAGAAAGAAAAGGGGTTCACCAAGAGGAATTATGTCCAGAATGCTGGTTTCCCTGCATACAACAGTAGCAACTGCTCTTATGTTTTCTATTCCAGCCATTCTATTTGTTAGTGATCCTGTATGAAAATTAGAGGTAAGTCAGAAATATAGGAGGCAATGGAGTCTCCCAAACCTTATCATTGTTTCATTGCTTATCAGCTCAATTTTTAATTAGATTAAATAGGGTATATTGGAGTTCTATTTTGCCACTGAATATAGATAGTAGTATATTTTGTTTTATTACATCATTTTTTTCATTCTCTGTTAAGTGAAAAGCAGGAAATTTCCATTTCTGTGCCTGTGTTTCTAACTGAATATAGGCTAGATAGTACTTTCTTTTAGAGAATAGACTAACTGTAGGTAATTCCTGGCTACATTGAACACTTATTACTTATATGAATATATCTAAGGTACAAAACCAAACTGACTCCAGTGCTTCATTTGGGAATAAAGATAAAGTTCCATAGTTGTGTCATAAAGACTGAATGAGATAGAATATACAAATCTTTAGTATGTCATTGGGAAAAATAATGCCTTTGCTTAATCACAGTAACCATGAATATTCTGCCCCAAATTGGAAATCAGTTCACACTAAAGGAAAATAAGGTTAAAAACCAGCTCTTCGAAAAGCATAGTAAGTGCCACATGGTTTATATAGCACTTTCATTTATACTATTTCAATTAATTCCCAAAATGCCCTTGAATTTCACATCCATGGTAAACAGAGAAGACTGATACTTAAGAAAATAAAGGACCATTCAAAGTCACAAATCTATTAAGTGGCCCATTTGTATTTTTAACCCATATTTCTCTAACCACAGAGCCTATATACTTTCTGTGATAGTAATCTACCTTAGAGTGTCATAAATAAGAAACTGATACTCTTTTGATAGCATCATCTTATATTCAGGTTATGTGCTTTACTTTTTTCCTTGATTACAGATGACTAAATAAAGAACTGAAACTTGGAGGGTAGGAATTGATAATTGCCATAAACTGCTAGAGATACAATCCTTCCAGCCACTTGGTGGGTTCTCTAGAGGAGTCTTTGCTTCACTCAGGAAAAGAGAAGCTACTAAAGAAAACCTGTGTCATGGCCCAAAGTTCAGAAAGATTGAGCAGTTCCAAGTAAATTTAGAGTAATTATGAAGCCAAACTAGATTTCACCCACAATACTGAACTAAAAAAACTTTCCTTCCCTTTAATGTGTTATCCTAAACCCTGAACAACTATTTAAAGTAAAAATGAGTGGGAAATATCAGAAAAGAAGACAGAACATGAGAGACCCCAACTCTGGGAAACGAACTAGGGGTGTCGAAGGGGAGGTGGGCGGGGGGTGGAGGTGACTGGGTGACGGGCACTGAGGGGGGCACTTGATGGGATGAGCACTGGGTGTCATTCTATTTATTGGCAAATTGAACACCAATAAAAATATAAATTAAAAAAATAATAAAATAAAGTAGAAACAGTGAGGTGATCAATAAAGGACATGGCTTGGAAGATATGATGTGTAAAGTCCCCCTAATGATCTTTAATGAGGTTTAACTGAAGAAGAATGAAATTAGTAAACATAGAGTTGAAACAATTAGACTCTACTAAGAGGTCCATCCAGGGCACCCAAGACATTAACAACAACAGCAAAATGCACCAGAAATAAATGCAGTCTAAGGCTCTCATCTCAGTGTCTTAAAAGAACATCCTTTGTTGCTTCAAACTTAATGTATTCTTTTATACAGAGTCCCTTTCTCATCTTGGGCATCAAGAAGTCATCAGTATCTAGTTTCTCTGAACCATCGCTGTTAATACTAACCTGATGGTAACAATTTTAAAGGGGCATGACATGGGATAATTTCAGAAGGAAACCTTGAAGGTACTTTGTGGCCATCTTATTTGACAAATATGAACTATTATTGCTAGCTGTCATTTTGAATAGTTCAAAGGGTCTGTCTCAGGAGTTCTTAGAAGGAGTTCTTGATTATGATGAAATGATTGAAAGATAATTTAAGTTTAACCTAAACCATGTTCTTCCAGGGGGAAATATGGATCTACATTCATAAATAAAAAGATGAGCTAAATGTTAGAGATATCTTTCATACTCTGCATGAATACTTCCTTGGATGGCTTCAGGCTTGAGGAATCATATGCACCTAATTAAACATTGAGGTTTTTTTCTCCTCAGAGGCTGCTGAATGAATGAATGAATGGATAACACAACCAGGTTTAGTTGATGTTGGTAAATGAATACAGACCATTGATTGTCGATACATCCATTGATTGTCTTTATAAATAGGATAGTATACTTCTGAGTCAGTGATATTGCATCATCTCTTGGTAGACTCTTTAAGCCAATTTTTGCTGATCCTTGAAAATTAGACTTTAAGTACTCCTTTTCAGTGATGCTCACATGAACTTTCTATATATATTAATACCTTTCTTCACAGCTTTTCATTCATTCCCTCAAAGGTTTAAAGAGTGTCAGTCAAGTTATTATTTTTCAGAAGCTATTAAAATTGATTGGAAAGTTAAGAAAAATAAAGAATATGCAAAAAAGTTGAAATAAGGTTAAAAATGCAGTGCATTGACACATTATTACCTATGGAAGAGTAATAATATACCTTTGTTTTAAAAAAAAAGTTTTATTTAAATTCCTGCTTGTTAACACAGTATTAGTTTCATTTGTACAACATAGTGGCTCAACACTTGGATACAATGCCTGATACTCATCACAGATGCCCTCCTTCATCCCCATCTCCTGTTTTACCCATCCCCCCTCGCCTTCCTCAGGTTTTTATTAGTTTATTCTCTATAGTTAAGAGTATGTTTCTTGGTTTGCTTCTCTCATTCCCCTTACCCTTTGCCAGTTTGTTTGGTTTCTTAAAATCCATATGAATGCAATTGTATGCTATTTGTCTTTCTCTGACTGACTTATTTCAGTTAGCATAATTATTTTTAGGTTGTAAATGGCATCGTTTCATCCTTTCTGATAATGGAGTGATAATATACCTTTTTAAACCAGGTTCTCCAAAGCCAGTAGAAGCCAGGAAATTTAATGCAGAAATGTCAATTTTGGGATTGAAATCAAATATTGTTTATTTGATAAAAATGCATTTTGAAGCTCCTAGATGTTATGAAGAACCAGTACTTCCTAGGAAAAGCAAACCCTGATAAAGGAAGAGTATTGTTTGAGCAGAAGTAAAGTTAATTAAAAGAATGAAATATAAGGAATTTAATGAAACTTAAATTTAATGAAATTTAATAGACACAACCTAGGAGCTGTGCAGCTAGGAATTCAGCATTCCATAGAGAATTTTGCCTGATTGGCATTTGTGATGCAACTACAAACTCAACATCACTTCAATAAATAAAGAAAAGTGTTTCTTTTAAGCCTCCTATGACTTCCAGGCACAGGACTGTGTTGCAATGCCTTTAAAGATCACAATCTGCTGTCACTTGCACACATACACAATGTAGTGGAGTAGTTCCCAGGGGATTTCAGCACAGATGTATGATGGGCTGGGAAAAATCCATCAAAGATTCATAAAATTTTCCCTCTACATAAAATGACACACCAATTCAGCCAGATTCTGGCTCTACACTTAGACCTTTGTTAATTAACTCTTCGAGTTTATTCCTTGTGTTTTCTTCTAGAAGTCTGGCAGGAGAACCACAAATAAGCAACTGAAAAATGAGAAACCACACAGAACTAACAGACTTTATCCTCCTGGGATTGTCAGATGACCCACAGCTTCAGGAGGTGATCTTTGTCTTTCTGCTTATCACCTACATGCTCAGCATCACTGGGAACCTGACCATTATCACCCTCACCCTGCTGGATTCCCACCTCCAGACCCCCATGTATTTCTTCCTCAGAAACTTCTCCTTACTTGAGATTTCATTCACAACTGTGAGCATACCCAAGTTCCTGAGCACCCTGATTACAGGAGATAAAACTGTTTCCTTTAATGATTGTATGGCTCAGTTATTTTTTTTCATTCTGTTGGGAGTCACTGAATTTTACCTGCTGGCTGCCATGTCCTATGACCGATACATTGTCATCTGCAAACCTCTGCATTACATGACCATCATGAATCCCAGAGTCTGCATACTCCTTGTCTTTGCTTCTTGGTCGGCTTCATTCTTAATCATATTCCCATCACTCATGCTGTTAATACAGCTTGATTATTGTAAGTCCAATGCTATAGACCATTTTACCTGTGACTATTTCCCCTTACTACATCTTTCTTGTTCAGACACTAGATTCTTAGAGATAGTGGGTTTTTCCTGTGCTGTTTTTACGTTAATGTTCACATTGATGATAATAATTCTGTCCTACATATATATCCTCAGAACAATTTTGAAGATTCCTTCTACTAGTCAGAGGACAAAGGCCTTTTCCACCTGTTCTTCCCACATGATTGTCATCTCTATCTCCTATGGCAGCTGCATTTTCATGTATATTAACCCAGCAGCAAAAGACAGAGTGTCTCTGAGCAAGGGAGTTGCTGTGCTAAACACCTCGGTAGCCCCCATGCTGAACCCCTTTATTTACAGCCTAAGGAACCAGCAAGTCAAGCGAGCCTTCCTGGACAGGGCAAGGAAGATTGTATTTTTCTCAAGCAAATGAAAAAATAAAAGTGCTGTCATAAATTAGAGGCATAATGAAGAACAAGTAAACAAAAAACAGAGTTCTCAAAGTCTAACAATGCCCATGTAGCCTCACTAGAGTTCTATTTCATTGCTTATATTTCTATTGCTAGCAGTTTGCTGAGGATATTTGAATTCATAGATATTTTTTTCCATTTAAATTCCAATCCCTTTTCATTGCACTTCCCTTCCTTTAAACTAGGCTTTCCACTCTATCACTATGAGGTTGGCCTCATTTCCCTCTTCTAAATATCTTTAAATTCCACTTTTTTCACAGTAATGCTTAGAAAATCAAAGGAAGACAAAAACACCACAAGATCAATGGGTTAAAACTGTTTTATAATTTCACCAGGAAACACTCTTTCATGGAATTCAGAAAATATTGTCATGTTTAACATTATTATTTATTTACCATACAAAGACTATAAATATAGCTTAGTCTTACTGGAGTATTACAGACACTATCTTCTCCATATAAGAGCACACTTAGTAACCGTGTAAAAAATGTGTAACTAAAAATATATATATAATTACTTTTTTTGAGAAATCTCAAAATATTGCACAGGTACTCAATTTAAAATTTTACTGTGCCATATAATTTCTCAGCTTAAACTTGAAGTAGTCCCTACTTCTTGAAACCCCATAATTACCACATACTCCATACCAGTTCTTTAAAAAAGCCTGAAGAAATATATATTCCTAGGTACTAGATATGACCACAAATTTACTGTGGTATATTTGAATAAATGCTTGATGTTAAACTGATCTTTTGGATAATAATGGCTAAGAGTTATAACATTCTCTTACTTTTTCCGGCCATTTTGATCTAACAGCTTACATGTACAGCTCATTTATGTGAAAATGACATAAAACCTTCTTTGTTTCATACTATGCTTTGTTAGTAGAAAAATCATTGCAACAAAAATCAGTACAAGCCCACTATCACTGCATTTCTTCAGTCCTTTACTGGAGGTTCCACAGGACAAAAACCAATACACTTAATAGTATTAGAAAGGAAGATACCAATAAATCTTTCTTTCAAATAACATGATTTTCCTCCTAAGACCTTAGTGTATTTACACTAAATGGTTCTTAAGTCCAACACACTCCTCTCCCAGATATCCACACCTCACCTCAATAAGGCCTCCCTCAATGACACTACTTAAAATTACAGAAGCTCCCCTCTTCCAAGGTTATTCAATTTTCTCCCCTTTACAACATAGTTATTAATTTATAAAAGACTCATAATTTGCTAATCAATCATGTTCATTGCTTATTGTCTATATCCTCTCATATCTCTCACCCCATGAGAGCAGGGACCTCTGGCCTCCTTTGCAGATAAAATGATGTGCTCCCAGCAGTGGTGTGCAGGGGCCTGCCTCTATACTTCCCAAGAGCCAGTTGTGCTGTGTCTTCTCCATTCTGTATTCAGAAAGTTCCCATCAGTAGCTTGAAACTTGCCATGTGAGAGAAGTGACATCTTTGAAACAGATAAGCTCTATAGATCAGTCCCTCACCTCCACCCCCCTGAGAGGCAGTATTGAACATTTACCAGAAGTCACTAATCCTCCTCATTTAGAACATGTGTCTGCCTTGTAGTGGGTATTAGACAAATATTTTTGAATAAATAAATACGTTTGCATAATTTAGAATGGTCTGGTGCCCTAGCAATCAGAGCACTGACTAAATATTTTACAACATAAACACATACAATAATGTACATAACACTGAGCTAGCTTTTAAAACTCTTCAAATAAAATGAGCATTTTATCACAACTAGACATTTTGTATGACAAAGAAATAATTGAATGTTTTCTAAAGCATTTGGTGTTCATTTTCTTTTATTTTACATTAGGTCTTTTGACAACTATGTAAAAATCAATTTACTTGATGTGTACTGACTTTTCATGAAGTTAACGCTTTTTTTGATAGGCATTAATTAGATTTATTGTGGTGACTATTTTGCAGTATATACAAATATCAAATCATTATGTTGTACACCAGAAACTAATAGTGTTATATGTCAGTTACACAGCAATTTAAATTTTTTTTAAATCTAGCATGTAAAAAAAAATGACAACACGTTTTGTTAAGGTTTGCATATTGAATTTTCTAATGATAGGAATTCTTATGATGCAAAACCTTATTTTTTTCCACCCAAAAAGATTCCTATAATTATTTGGGTTACACCTAGTAATATATGAGGTGCCAACCTCATCTGTCAACTGATACACTTCTAATATTATAAATTCAAATAGAATAATAACTCAGTTAGATGATGGTAGTCAGTAAATGGGAGGCCAGTCAGACATCTTGGGGGGTGGGGCTTACCTATAGAGGATAATAATATACCATTGAAAATAATTAGCAATACATACTGGAATTATTCAAAAATATGTTGTGAGTTCAGGACTTAGAGAAAATCTTTATTTTATGTTATTTTATTTATTTTAGTAAAATTTTTATTGGAGTTTTATTTGCCAACATATAGTATAACACCCAGTGCTCATCCTGTCAAGTGCTCCCCCCAGTGCCCATCACCCAGCCACCCCATCCCCCTCCCACCTCCCCTTCTACAACCCTTTGTTCATTTCCCAGAGCTAGGAGTCGATTTAGAGAAAATCTTAATATATTTGGATCCCCTAACAATTTGATTTAATAAACTTTTTTTTTATTATGAGTATGTTACAACAAAACTTTATTTGTAACTGAAACCTGTCCTCCACTATCTGAGGAGAGTGAAACCTGGTAGCCTGAACAATAGTTCATAGACCTAAAACATAGGCACTCATCAACCTCAGAATACATGGAGGTAATTGGTACGTTATTAAAAAGCAGATGTCCTACTAGCTTGTGGATAAGAGCCTAACAGTTGTAATTAGTCTTCCTCAAAAGTAAATTATTAGGAGGCCTAGAGAAAAGCTAGAGAGCTATTAGGAACTAGGAATAAAACAGTAAAGGTAGAAAGTGAGTGAGAGAGTGATCAAGGAGGAAAGAGAGAGACAATTCAGCATCTAGAAGTTTGAGGAAAGATATGGAGAGGAAACATATCTAATAAGATATTTCACGGGCAGTCCAGGTGGCTCAGCAGTTTAGCGCCACCTTCAGCGTGATCCTGGAGACCCAGCATCGAGTCCCGCGTGGGGCTCACTACACGGAGCCTGCTTCTCCCTCTGCCTGTGTCTCTGTCTCTGTCTCTCTCTCTCTCTCATGAATAAATAAATAAATAAAATCTTTAAAAAAAGATATTTCAAATGAAGAGCAGTGCTTTGTGAGATAGAAACTCATCCGCCTTTCCTGTAAGTAACTCCATAAAGATTGCATTGCCCACAATGCTATAATTTACAGTCATATAGGATCACATGAGCCTCATAGTACAGTATGCTTATCAATATAATTAGAAGTTTTTGCAATATAAAGGAATTTCATCTTTCTTGACTATATTAATGGACTATGAGTATTTTTCTAGTGAAAGGAATACTTTGTTCATTATTGCATACCAAAGGCTTATTGTAGTGTAGCCATTAACTAAAATATTTGTTAAATTAGTCAACAAAGGATGGAGGTCTCAAAATGCTTATTCCTATCTAAACTATTTTTATCTCTTGCCTTGAATAATTATAATTATTCTGTCCTGATATTTTGTTTAAGTAAGTTTCTATGCCTGGGTTTTCTAGAACCCCTTCTTTTTCAGAATCATAGACAAAAATCTCTATAACCCTTGTAACAATAGCACCTTTAAACTCCTTACTCAACAGAAAGAACCTCTCTTTTCTATTTAGATCTACCTCCCAGCATCTCCCCTGCGGACATATATGGGGGAAAATCTTATATTTTAATCATTAAGGTACCAGATGGAACCCTATGATTAGACTCCTATAGATAACACACTTTCAATGTTTTCTTAATTTGAGATGTTTTCATATAGACGATAGTGAAATATCACAATGGTACACAACAATGCCATTTACTTGGCACATATCAATGGCTTCCTTGAGACAGATCCTTTCAAGTCTCAGTAACAACTCATGTACTCCATCTTTCACTTTATATAATCCCCAGAAACACAGTTCCATTTGTGTGACCTTGGAAAAATTAGCTAAACTCTCCATAAGTCAGCTTCCTAATATAAAAATTAGGGAGGATAATAGGAATTTCTTCAGAGAGTAGTTGTAAATATTGATTTATATAAGGCTTGCAAAAGACTTACAAATATGCCTGGTACCCTACAAATGCTTAATAAATTAAAACTATTACTATGATCTTAAATAATATCAGCTTTAATTGAATGTCATACAGCCAACGACATGCAGTTTACTCAAAAACAATTTGGCTTTATGTATCACAACATTGTCTGTAGGACAAATGTCCTTGTATAGTACATCATGTGGTACTCCCTCATCCATAAATTGGGGATGACAATAATGATTATTTCTTTTTTACACATCACTACTCTAAAAATATTTTATTATGGACTTACACATTTTGCATCTACCAAATTCCGTCAATTATGTGTATCTATATACGAAGACTGCAAAGACTACATTTTCCATTGTCCATAAAGCTAGAATTATAAATGTAAATTTTAGTTCTGCCAACCAGATGCATTCATAAAAGATACAAACTTTAAACATTGCTATAGTTAAACATCTACATTGGTGGTGTAGATCACAGCAGATTCCAATGACCATAAATTTTGTAACAATAGCCCTAGATTCCTGAGGATCAGTTTTCATGAGGACTCAATTTTGTAAAGCAGCTCTGAGATCACTCCAGGAAGCTCTTCCTAAAATCTGCCTTTAACTCTCTTGATAATTCCTTAATTTGTACATTACATTAAATTGATTTACATTTAACTAGCTATAATAAATTCTGTTCTCTACAACTGCAGTTGTATATATATACAAAGCCTATCCAGGTAACAGCTCTCAAAGAAATAAGAATTTTGAGCCAATTTATTAACCTGGCTTGATTTGAAGTCAGCAACGATTCCATTAGACACTGAAACACTGGTAGTCCACATGGACACATTAACAATGCAGAAATCACCAAGAATAAATGCCTACTAAAAGCAAAGTTGAATAAAATTGAATACTGAATACAAGGCTTATGTAGGAGCTGGCTGCTTCTAAATCCCTTAGACAGCTTAAAGAAAAAAATGTAATTTTGCTTCAATCTTCTCATTGATGAAGGATAGTTGGAAGAAAAGCAGGCATGGACAAGGGACCCTAGGAAAAAACCACCCTTAAAAGGATTCTACACCTCCTGGAAAGAGTGCTTCACTCTTTCCCATGTGATAGGTAGATAACCACGACCTGATTGGATGACAAGCTCATGTAGGGTTAATTATATTGAATCAGCTCACCAACAAACCCATAAAAACCCCTAGACTTAGAGACTCTGATAGTAACCCTCTCAGGTCCCCTCCCTCTTTGGGAGCTTTGTACTATCACTCAATAAACTCTGCTTTGCTGCCCACCACTCTATCTGGTTTACCTCTTCATTCTTCTAAGTGGTGTGACCAAGAACCATTGGCATTGGTAGAGAAGAAATCCTATCTAGCATCATAAATGAAGAGATGCCATCACCAATATTAAATCCTGATCCTGCAAATATTAAATCCTGTTCCTTAAATATCCAGTTGATTTAATTCACAACTTCTTCACATGTCTTACGTTAATGTTAGAACACTGACTGGGGAAAATGGGAACTGATCATTGGAAGGAAGACATCTCTGTGGATTCAGATGATTCTGAGTACCTGAACATGAAAGCACCACCTAGATTCCCTTGGCAGCAGAAGGACCATCTTGTTCTGCTTCATGAAGCTGACCATGTATCATTTAGAACCTCTGTAATTATCTCACTTCAGATAGTTAAGTTTAAATTTGTCCTTTGTGTACTTTCACCATTCTTAGCCTGGTTCTGACATATATGTATCAGAATCTAGCATTACGAGGAGATGCTAAGCAAGTACAAACTCAGAAAAAGACATAATTACACTTAAAAATTTTACCTGTTTTTAATAATGTTTTCCTTTCAAAAATTTTTAATCTAATTAGTTAATATACTGCAATACTGGTTTCAGGAGTAGAATTCAGTGATTCATTACTTACATATGACACCCAGTGCTCCTCATAACAAGCACCCTCCTAAAACCCATTACCCATCTCTATCATCTCCCACCCTAATCCTCCCATTAACCCTAAGTTTCTTCTCTGTCACTTATGGTTTGTCTCTCTCTCTCTTTTATCTTTCTCCCCTCTCCCATATGTTCTTCGGTTTTGTTTCTTTTAATTAATTAACATATTTATATATTTATTTTAATAAATTTATTGTTTATTGGTGTTCAATTTGCCAGCATGTAGAATAACACCCAGTGCTCATCCCATCCAGTGCCCACTTCAGTACCCGCCACCCAGTCACCCCCACCCCCCGCCCACCTCCCCTTCCACCACCCCTAGTATGTTTCCCAGAGTTAGGAGTCTCTCATGTTCTGTCTCCCTTTCTGATATTTTTCATTCATTTTTCTCTTTTCCCCTTTATTTCTGTTCACTGTTATTTATATTCCTCAAATGAATGAGACCATATAATGCTGGTCCTTCTCCGCTTGACTTATTTCACTCAGGATAATACTCTGGTTTCTCTTCAGATTGAATAAATATTTTGCCTTTCTGTTTTTTTTTCTTTTTTTTTTGGAAAAATTACTTGGCTTTATTTTATTTTATTTTAATTTTTATAATTTTTTAATAATAAATGTATTTTTATTGGTGTTCAATTTTTTATAATAAATTTATTTTTTATTGGCGTTCAACTTACCAACATACAGAATAACACCCAGTGTTCATCCCGACAAGTGCCCCCCTCAGTGCCCGTCACCCACTCACCACCACCCCCCCCCCCCCGCCTTCCTCCCCTTCCACCACCCCTAGTTCTTTTCCCAGAGTTAGGAGTCTTCATATTATTTCTCCCTTTCTGACATTTCCTACCCATTTCTTCTCCCTTCCCTTCTATTCCCTTTCACTATTATTTATATTCCCCAAATGAATGAGAACGTATAATGTTTGTCCTTCTCCGATTGACTTATTTCACTCATCATCACACCCTTCAGTTCCATCCACGTTGAAGCAAATGATGGGTATTGGTCGTTTCTAATGGCTGAGGAATATTCCATTGTATACATAAACCACATCTTCTTTATCCATTCATCTTTCGATGGACACCGAGGCTCCTTCCACAGTTTGGCTATTGTGGACATTGCTGCTAGAAACATTTGGGTGGGGCATCCCCGGTGGCACAGCGGTTTACAGAGGACTGCAGCCTCGGGTGTGATCTTGGAGACCCAGGATAGAGTCCCACATTGGGCTTCCTGCATGGAGCCTGCTTCTCCCTCTGCCTGTGTCTCTGCCTCTCTCTTTGCTCTCTCTGAATGAATAAATAAATAAATCTTTAAAAAAAAATAAACATTGGGGTGCAATGTGTCTATGTGTCTGTTTTTGTGCCAGTACCACACTGTCTTGATGACCACAGCTTTGTAGTACAGCCTGAAATCTGGCATTGTGATGCCCCCAGATATGGTTTTCTTTTTTAAAATTCCCCTGGCTATTCGGGGTCTTTTCTGGTTCCACACAAATCTTAAAATAATTTGTTCTAACTCTCTGAAGAAAGTCCATGGTATTTTGATAGGGATTGCATTAAACGTGTAAATTACCCTGGGTAACATTGACATTTTCACAATATTAATTCTTCCAATCCATGAGCATGGAATATTTTTCCATCTCTTTGTGTCTTCCTCAATTTCTTTTAGAAGTGTTCTATAGTTTTTAGGGTATAGATCCTTTACCTCTTTGGTTAGGTTTATTCCTAGGTATCTTATGCTTTTGGGTGCAATTGTCAATGGGATTGACTACTTAATTTCTCTTTCTTCAGTCTCATTGTTAGTGTATAGAAATGCCATTGATTTCTGGGCATTGATTTTGTATCCTGCCACACTACCAAATTGCTGTATGAGTTCTAGCAATCTTGGGGTGGAGGCTTTTGGGTTTTCTATGTAGAGTATCATGTCATCGGTGAAGAGGGAGAGTTTGACTTCTTCTTTGCCAATTTGAATGCCTTTAATGTCTTTTTGTTGTCTGATTGCTGAGGCTAGGACTTCCAGTACTATGTTGAATAGCAGTGGTGAGAGTGGACATCCCTGTCTTGTTCCTGATCTTAGGGGAAAGGCTCCCAGTGCTTCCCCATTGAGAATGATATTTGCTGTGGGCTTTTCGTAGATGGCTTTTAAGATGTCGAGGAAAGTTCCCTCTATCCCTACACTCTGAAGAGTTTTGATCAGGAATGGATGCTGTATTTTGTCAAATGCTTTCTCTGCATCTAATGAGAGGATCATATGGTTCTTGGTTTTTCTCTTGCTGATATGATGAATCACTTTGATTTTATTTTTATGAATGTTAAACCAGCCTTGTGTCCCGGGAATAAATCCTACTTGGTCATGGTGAATAATTTCCTTAATGTACTGTTGGATCCTCTTGGCCAGTATCTTGTTGAGAATTTTTGCATCCATGTTCATCAGGGATATTGGTCTGTAATTCTCCTTTTTGGTGGGGTCTTTGTCTGGTTTTGGAATTAAGGTGATGCTGGCCTCATAGAACGAATTTGGAAGTACTCCATCTCTTTCTATCTTTCCAAACAGCTTTAGTAGAATAGGTATGATTTCTTCTTTAAACATTTGATAGAATTCCCCTGGGAAGCCATCTGGCCCTGGACTTTTGTGTCTTGGGAGGTTTTTGATGACTGCTTCAATTTCCTCCCTGGTTCTTGGCCTGTTCAGGTTTTCTATTTCTTCCTATTCCAGTTTTGGTAGTTTGTGGCTTTCCAGGAATGCGTCCATTTCTTCTAGATTGCCTAATAATTTATTGGAGTATAGCTGTTCATAATATGTTTTTAAAATCGTTTGTATTTCCTTGGTGTTGGTAGTGATATCTCCTTTCTCATTTATGTTTTTATTAATTTGAGTCTTCTCTCTCTTCTTTTTAATAAGGTTGGCTAATGGTTTAATAAGGTTGGCTAATGGTTTATCTATCTTATTAATTCTTTCAAAGAACCAACTCCTGCTTCTGTTGATCTTTTCCATAGTTCTTCTGGTCTCGATTTCGTTCTGCTCGAATTTTAATTAACTCTATTCTTCTGCTGGGTTTACGTCCATCTGCTGCTTTTTCTCTAGCTCCTTTATGTGTAAGGTTAGCTTTTGTATTTGAGTTCTTTCCAGTTTTTGAATGGATGCTTGTATTGCGATGTATTTCCCCCTTAGGACTGCTTTTGCTACATCCCAAAGATTGTGAATGGTTGTATCTTCATTCTCATTAATTTCCATGAATCTTTTTAATTCTTCCTTAATTTCCTGGTTGACCCTTTCATCTTTTAGCAGGATGGTCCTTAACCTCCACGTGTTTGAGGTCCTTCAAAACTTTTTGTTGTGATTTAGTTCTAATTTCAAGGCATTATCGTCTGAGAATATGCAGGGAATGATCCCAATCTTTTGGTATCGGTTCAGACCCGATTTGTGACCCAATATGTGGTCTATTCTGGAGAAAGTTCCATGTGCACTTGAGAAGAATGTGTATTCAGTTGAGTTTGGATGTAAAGTTCTGTAGATATCTGTGAAATCTATCTGGTCCAGTGTATCATTTAAAGCTCTCGTTTTTTTGGAGATGTTGTATTTAGAAGACCTATCGGGGGTAGAAAGAGCTAGATTGAAGTCACCAAGTATAAGTGTATTAATATCTAAGTATTTCTTTACTTTGGTTATTAATTGGTCTAAATATTTGGCAGGTCCCACATTCGGGGCATATATATTGTTAAGTCCTCTTGTTGGATAGATCCTTTAAGTATGAGATAGTATCTCTCTTCATCTCTCACTACTGTCTTCGTGGTAAATTTTAGTTTATCTGATATAAGGATGGCTACCCCTACTTTTTTTGAGGACCATTCGAATGGTAAATTGTTCTCCAACCTTTTATTTTCAGGCTGTAGGTGTCCTTCTGTCTAAAATGAGTCTCTTGTAGACAGCATATAGATGGGTCCTGCTTTTTTGTCCCGTCTGAAACCCTGCGCCTTTTGATGGGGTCATTAAACCCATTCACGTTCAGAGTCACTATTGAAAGATATGAGCTTAGTGTCATCATGATACCTATTCAGTCCCTGTTTTTGTGGATTGTTCCATTGGACTTCTTCTTAAAGAAGAATTTTAAGAGTCCCCCTTAAAATTTCTTGCAGAGCTGGTTTGGAGGTCACATATTCTTTCAGTTCCTGCCTATATTGGAATCTCTTTACCTCTCCTTCTATTCTGAATGAGACCCTTGCTGAATAAATTATTCTTGGCTGCATGTTCTTCTCATTTAGGACCCTGAATATATCCTGCCAGCCCTTTCTGGCCAGCCAGGTCTCTGTGGAGAGGTCTGCTGTTAATCTAATATTTCTACCCATAAAAGTTAGAGATTTCTTATCTCTTGTTGCTTTAGGGATCTTCTCTTTATCTTTGGAATTTGCAAGCTTCACTATTAAGTGTCAAGGTGTTGAGTGGTTTTTACTGATTTTAGGTGGGGGGATCTCTCTATTTCCTGGATCTGAATGCCTGTTTTCCTCCCGAGATTAGGAAGTTTTTAGCTATGGTTTGTTCAAATATATATTCTGGCCCTCTGTCACAAGGGTTATTTGTTAGCTCCCTGGGTTGCTTACCCAAGATTGTGTTCTGACTTCCTCTAAGTAGGAAAGCCAAGAGAATAGGTTGGTATTATTGGCCGTTGCTGGTGAGTTCACTCCAGTGTTCAATATTATCTATGGTCACGCCACTGCCCGTTTGTGTCTGTTTTCACAGTCTCCCATTTTGGAGGTATAGGAGAGAGAGTGACGAGGACAATAAGAACAGAAGTGGAGATAGAAAAAGAGCTGGAGGAAGGGGAGAGGGAGCATTTACTAAAGAGGTGGGTCTACTTTCTTCTTGCCTCGCCTTGTCAAATTGTTCTTTAAGGAACCTGTCTGATCTCACCAGTATAACTACAGATTGCTGGGCCTGCTCCTTGTATCAGGGTCTTGCACCAGCCTCAGACTTTCCCTCATGCCTGCCTGGAGCCAATGGCCCAGCCCTTCTTGGGACCAGGACAAATGCTGGCTGGCGGTGATAATGATGATGCCTCACCTGCTTTAGAAAACCCATCATCCCAGATTTAGACTAAAGGATATTGGGCAAGGTAGTTTACCTCTGGCATCACATTCATCTCCTCTATGGGCAACAATATGAATGGGCTGTTCAAAAGATTCAGTGTGTCCCAGATTTAGGAGTCTCTCATGGTTTGTCTCACTCTCTAATTTTTCCCGCTCAATTCAGCTCCTTTCCTTCATAATCCCTTTCAATATCTCTTATATTCCAGGAGAAGGGCATTTGATGAAATGAGGACTGATTGTTACACAATATGTTGGCAAATTGAATTTACATAAAACTAAATAAATAAAAAAATTAAAAAATATATAAAGATTAAGTTTGTCTCAAGTACCTAAGAGCACCCCAAGCACAAAGCAGTCATGATAACCCAGTGGGATGTCACCCTCATGGCCACACGCAACCCCTGTCCATAGGCCCGCAGGCCCATTGCAACTATTCCAGTGTTGCCGGGATTGGTTCCTTGATCAACTGATTAAGGATGGTCGCATAAAAAGCTGATCATTCCCAGAGTATTCCCACGCCGTAGAATATAATGGTTGTTGGAGGTGAAGGAGAAGTGAAATGAGCAATTAATGTTCGGGAGAAAGAAGAGAGAGTGAAGCAGGAGTGAGCAGAAAGAGAGAGCAAAACTTGGGAAGAGAAAGGCATAGGCAATTTGGTGGCTTCTTTCTTAAAAAAAGATTTTATTTTTATATTAATGAGAGACACAGAGAGAGAGAGAGAGAGAGAGAGGCAGAGGCAGAGACACAGGCAGAGCGAGAAGCAGGCTCCATGCAAGGAGTCTGATGGGGGACTGGATATGGGTTTCCAAGATCAGGCCCCAGGCTGAAGGCGGTGCTAAATTGCTGAGCCACCTGGGCTGCCCATGGTGGCTTCTTTGAAGAATGGAATTACTGGCCTTCTGTCCTGGTTCAGGAATTGGAATCTGAGACCAGAGAAGGCACATACTCTGGAGGCCATTCCCCGCAAAAAGTTTTGAAGGGGAAGGATCGTGTATCCAGGGGTGTGTAGGTGAAGAGACTAGAGCAGAAGGCACAATTGATTTCCGGGGTGAAGGACATCGATCCTAGAAGCTGTGACTCATATCCTCCTGTCCCCTTAACTGTCCCCTATTCTTTCTTCAGGCCACCCATCCCCGTTCCTATGCTGCTGCAGGAGGAAGATTTTTTTGGTGACTGTGAAGACTCAGATCCTTAAAGCAACATCATATGTAATTTATTTCCTCTCATGCTTTTTACACTGTTTTTTTTTTGTAAGTAGTTATTTACTATATTTTGAGAGAGAGTGAGAGACTCTTTGTGTGGAAGAGCAGAAGGTGATAGAGAATCCCATGGAGATCACCTGCACATCCTGCTAGTGAACTCAAATCAGCACCCTGAGACCAGGAGCCGAGCCAAAATCTTGAATAAGACATTTAACCTACTGAGTCCCCAGGAACCTCTATCCTCTCCCTTAATGATATGCTCCTTTGTAGGATCCTCATCTTACAGCGTTTGCTTTCATCCAGCACTTGACAACTTGGGACCTTTAAATGTATAATCTCTCTCTTCAGCCCTGCTCAACAACTTCTCTAGCCTTCTCCTGGTAAGTGGTCCCCAGTCTACTTGGAAAATTGAAAGTATAGATCATAGCCAGATAGTTCATTCAGAGAGATTTCTGACCCACAGCCAATCCTTGAACCAGCCCATTATCTTGCAGTTAGTCAAGGGAGAAGGCCTTGTCTATATAAGATAGAGTGTACGATGTTTGGTGGCTATATTCAGCACTGGTGCATGATTTACACCAGAAACTTTGGTCCAACTGGTTCAAACGTCTAACAGATAACCCTTATACCACTCTAGCCACAGGCTCAGGATTCTACACCATAACCACTGGCTGACCTAGACCTATGTATATCTGAGAACTTTCCTAACTCTTGTCCCAGGACCACCTGGGACTTTCCTAACTCTTTCCTACCCAGGACCACCTATTATAAAGGATCACCATTCACAATCACATAGGGTTCCTCACTTCTGGACAGTTCTCTATAGCCTCTCCATACAATAGCTTCTCATGAAGGCATAGCTGAAGCCTTCCTTTTACCCACAAGAGTGAGTTTGCAACCTTCCGTCTGATGCTGAGGCTCTGCTCACCACAAATAATAGTGGCTGACTCCCTGCTCTAACAAGAACTGAATCAATATTCTTTGCTTATTTTCATTTGCTTGGCCATTGTTCATTGTACAGGCAATCACAAGGGATCCACAGGACATCTTCAGAGCCTCTTGTTGCTTTGAGCAAGGGTAGTGCTCAAAGAGGCCCCCATGCCTTGCTCCTAGCATCTATTGAGTCCATGATGACATGAAGAGGGAGCCATGGATGTGAAATGTGTTTTCTGATGCAGTTCCTACACAGTTTGTAGGCACTGAGTCGGGCACCTGGGTCTTGTTTCTGTGAGCATTTCTTTGGACTCTTTTGTGGAATCAGACTATTCCTATAGGTCTCCTTATGCTGTGTTGTTTTGTTACCATTTTGTGTTGTGCTGTGCTTTGTGAAACTGGTTTTTGTCATAAGAAATATAATCTGACCATAGAAGCAAGAATCATGCCCTGTGAGTCTTTTCTGAGCCAGCCTCACAGAGCAGTGAGTGGGAGGATCTCACAGGACTGGCATCCACCAGGAAGAAGAACTCTGCTGAAGCTCAGGAATCCCATTAGTTGAGGTTCTCTGACTATCTCAGTTTTGTGTCCTGAGAGTATTCACTCTGAGGTTGTGCCTACTGGGGTGGACAGATAATTAACTGTTCCACGGTGTCCAGTTGTCATTTGTGGGATTCATGGCATGAGGTACACAAATGTGATATTTCCATCAAATGTCACCAACTATATTGGGATCAGCTAAACCTGAACCCTCTCCTCTACCTTAAAAAGTATATGTTCCTCCTGTGTCTGCTTCTCACGTCTTAATTCTTGATCCTCACGACTTCACCAATGATGTTTTGGGTCTTCAAGTCCAACTCTAGATCACCGGAACTGAACAAATTCTCTCTAGAGAAATCTCTTAGAAAGCCCAAAAGACTCCACCCCAAGATTTCTAGAACTCATACAGCAATTTGGCAGTGTGGCAGGAAACAAAATCAATGCCCAGAAGTCAGTGGCATTTCTATACACAAACAATGAGACTGAAGAAAGAGAAATTAACATTTACAATTGCACCCAAAAGCATAAGATACCTAGGAATAAACCTAACCAAAGAGGTAAAGGACCTATACCCTAAAAACTATAGAACACTTCTGAAAGAAATTGAGGAAGACACAAAGAGATGGAAAAATATTCCATGCCCATGGATTCGAAGAATTAATATTGTGAAAATGTCAATGTTACCCAGAGCAATTTACACGTTTAATGCAATCCCTATCAAAATACCATAGACTTTCTTCAGAGAGTTGGAACAAATCATCTTAAGATTTGTGTGGAATCAGAAAAGACGCCAAATAGCCAGGGGAATTTTAAAAAAGAAAACCATAGCTGGGTGCATCACAATGCCAGATTTCAGGTTGTACTACAAAGCTGTGGTCATCAAGACAGTGTGGTACTGGCACAAAAACAGACACATAGATCAATAGAACAGAAGAGAGAATCCAGAAGTGGACCCTCAACTTTCTGGTCAACTAAAATTCGACAAAGGAGGAAAGACTATCCACTGAAAAAAGACGGTCTCTTCAATCAATGGTGCTGGGAAAATTGGACATTCCCATACAGAAGAATGAAACTGGACCACTCTCTTGCACCATACACAAAGATAAACTCAAAATGGATGAAAGATCTAAATGTGAGACGAGATTCCATCAAAATCCTAGAGGAGAACACAGGCAACACCCTTTTTGAACTTGGCCATAGTACCTTCTTGCAAGATACATCAATTAAGGCAAGAGAAACAAAAGCAAAAATGAACTATTGGGACTTCATCAAGATAAGAAGCTTTTGCACAGCAAATGATTCCATCAACAAAACTCAAAGACAACCTACAGAATGGGAGAAGAGATTTGCAAATGACATATCAGATAAAGGGCTAGTTTCCAAGATCTATAAAGAACTTCTTAAACTCAACAGCAGAGAAACAAACAATCCAATCATGAAATGGGCAAAAGACATGAACAGAAATCTCACAGAGGAAGACACAGACATGGCCAACATGCACATGAGAAAATGCTCCGCATCCCTTGCCATCAGGGAAATACAAATCAAAACCACAATGAGATACCACCTCACACCAGTGAGAATGGGGAAAATTAACAAGGCAGGAAACCACAAATATTGGAGAGGATGTGGAGAAAGGGGAACCCTCTTGCACTTTTGGTGGGAATATGAACTTGTGCTGCCATTCTGGAAATCTGTGTGGTGGTTCCTCAAAGAGTTCAAAATATATCTGCCCTGCAACCCAGCAATTGCACTGCTGGGGATTTACCCCAAAGATACAGATACAATGAAACACCGGGACACCTGCACCCCATTGTTTATAGCAACAATGTCCACAATAGCCGAACTCTGGAAGGAGCCTTGGTGTCCATCGAAAGATCAATGTGTAAAGAAGATGTGGTTTATGTATACAATGGTATATGACTCAGCCATCAGAAATGACAAATACCCACCATTTGCTTCGATGTGGATGGAACTGGAGGGTATTATGCTGAGGAAATAAGTCAATCAGAGGGCGACAAACATTATCTGGTCTCATTCATTTGAGGAATATAAAAAATCGTGAAAGGGAATAAAGGGGAAAGGAGAAAAATGAGTGGGAAATATCAGAAAGGGAGACAGAACATGAGAGACTCCTAACTCCTGTAAATGAATTAGGGGTTGTGGAAGGGGAAGTGAGTGGGGGGTGGGGGTGACTGGGTGACCGGCACTGATGAGGGCACTTGATAAGATGAGCACTGGGTTTTATTCTATATGTTGGCAAATTGAACACGAATAAAAAAAAATTTATAAAACAATGAATTATATTGAATAATGTGATGAGTGTCAGAATCAATATATTAGGCAATATTTGAAATGAAAAGGGAGTGCACAATTCATCATTCCCTATTTATAATTCAGTCAATCAACTCAATGCTGCCCCGTAGAGAATGTTACCCTTCCTTTGACATTTTTAATGTTAAATATTGCCTATTTGGAATAAATTTGATTTAGGTAACCTTTCATGGAGCACAGGTACATGGGATGCCATAAATGTCAAGGGAAGAATAACCCTTTGTCTTTTCACAAAGACCTAACAGAGAATAAAGCTGTTTTTGGTACAAAAAAAATCTTCCAATTCACTTGAATATGAGGATGACTAGGCCATATGCAGCAGCAAAATGTGGGATCTCTAGTTTTCTCTGAATGAGTCAACCTCTCACAAGTGAGAAAAAGACCAAAATGGGGGACTCTGAATGGAATCACAAATTGGAAGTGACTGACCACAGATAAAATTGGACTCTGGAGTGAAGTTATCAGAAATCTGCCAAGTATACAAACAAATAATCTAGAGTTTACTACATGTAGGAAGTCAGAACAGTATCTTGAGCATGCATCCCAGGGAGCTAACCAGTAACTCCTCTGATAATTGTCCTGGTCGGGGAATGATTTATCCCCGAGGCAGTCCTTGATTGTTCTTTCTTGGCACCAAATCACCAGCACAGAGAAGAGCCCAAAATATGACATGAGATGCCCTGAAGGAAGGGTGGAAAAGAATTTTTACACTGCGGAGCTGAGAGGTGACAACTTCCGCCCATGACACAGGGGAGGGACACTGGGAAGATGAGGCATCAAGAAAATAGAGAAGTAGGAATTGGAGAGCATGGTGGAAGTAGAGGGAAGGAGAGAAAGAGATGGCAGTTAAGAAGGTCAACGACCATTTTTGCTATTTGGGCTCCTAGTGTGGATGAGACACAGAGGCAATCTGGTCAGTCCCACATTTTCCATCCGGTTATGTAGAACAGAATATTTACTGGAGATGGTTGACATATTGTGACAACAGTAAGCCCAAATGGTAAAAAATGAGCACTTATCTCAGATTAGCTACTTAAGCCCCCACAGTATCTTCAACAGGTCGTAATTGAAACTCCACTTCCCAAAAGTAATATACCAAAGACTTGACCACCACACTGATCCACTGTCCAAGGAAAATGCTATTCATTGAGCTCCTTGAATGAATAAGAAACCCATTCTATGGGCAGCTTATCCTGGGTCCTCTGCTCTGTGAAAATTTAGCATAGAGCCAACATGGCCCCAGCATCTAAAAAAGAGCATGGCATATGGTTATATCACATTTTATGTTGGCTGAATAAATGCATCCACATGTACCCTCGATTGCTTTACTGTTTTCACCCTAAACTCTTCACATTTTTTTCTGGGTTGTTTTGTTCCAATCTGCTTTTTCTGTTCCTTCTCTTGAATGGTGTTCAAAGGGACTTCCTATACCTGAAAAGAAGAGTAAAATTATGCATTTCAGAGCCCACCAGGAAAGGAAAACTCTCAAGTGGAGAGAGCTGAGCAGAGCCTGACATTAGCAGACTGGCCATGTTGGTGGGTAGGTTACACAGACCTTTCTGATCCTAGCCCTGCTCCTGCCCACCACTCATGGCTGATCAACGCCATCAGTGGTCCAAAACTAGGTTAGTAGTCAGGGTGACGGCAGTAGATCAGGTGAGGTGAGCAGGGTCTGATATATTATAGTGGATAAAGAAGATATGATCTACATATACAATGGAATATTACTCAACCATTAAACACGATGAATACCCACCATTTTCTTTGACATGGATGGAACTGGAGGGTGTTATGCTGAGAGAAGTAAGTCAATTGGAGAATGACAATCATCATATGGATTCACTTATACGGGGAATATAAATGGATTCACTTATATGGGGAATATAAAAATGGTGAAAGGGATCATAAGGGAAAGGAGAGAAAAGGAGTGGGGAAAATCAGAGAGGGTGACCATACGTCAAGACTCTTAACTCTAGGAAATGACAAGGGGTAGTGGAAGGTGAGGTGGGCAGGGGATGGGTGACTGGGTGATGGGTACTGAGGGGGGCACTTGATGGGATGAGCACTGGGTGTTATAGTATATGATGGAAAATCGAACTCCAAGAAAAAAAATATGAAAAAATAATAGTACACAGATATCTTTCTGAAGTCCTTATGTCAAGACTTTGGGATATATTTCCCAAAATTGGGATTGCTGGATCAAATGGTAGTGCTTTTTACAGTCTTTTGAGGATTCCCTATTGTTTTCACACGAAAGTCAGCAGTTACATTGTCCATTGGGTATATTAAATGTCAACTCCAAGACTTTTCTTTTTTTAATTTTTATTTATTTATGATAGTCACACAGAGAGAGATAGAGAAAGGCAGAGACACAGGCAGAGGGAGAAGCAGGCTCCATGCACCGGGAGCCTGACGTGGGATTCAATCTCAGGTCTCCAGGATCGCACCCTGGGCCAAAGGCAGGCACCAAACAGCTGCGCCACCCAGGGATCCCCCCAAGACTTTTCTAAAGCACACTCTCACACAGGTGGCTCTGCACGGTAAATGATGAGTAATGGGAGCAAATGTTTGAACTTTGAGAAAATTATCACTCATTTTGTATAGTTTTCACAACAAGATATCAACAGTCCATTGTATCGTCAGACATTTCCCAGGGTCTTATTCAAGTACATGGAACAACAACATTCCTAATAGTTCAAATCTATCTGCTATCTCCTTGGGGATGTGGTTCAGCAAAACACATATCTTGAAGATAACAAAGTATATACTATGCAAAAGATTCAATTGAAGATACCATGAAAATTCATTCACTGAGTTGGTTCAAGATTAATTATTCTGGAGGCACCTGGGTAGCTTTGTCAGTTAAGTGTCTAACTCTTGATTTTTACTCAGGTCATCATCTCTGGGTCCTGAAATTGAGCCCCATTTTGGGCTCTGCATTGGCTATGGAGGCTTCTCAAGATGTTCTCTTTTTCCCTATGCCCCTCCTCTCCTAATCTCTTTTCCTGTCTTAAAAAATAATAAAACAAATCATTATTCTAGTTTACTCAGTATGGCATACCTAAGAGAAACATACTAAGGCATATTATTTTTGTTTCACGTGTGTACATTTTCATTTTCTGGTGAGTCATTAGGTTAAAACCACAGTAGAAAAATTTAATTTCCAATTCAAATTTCATCTCATTCCTAGGTATTTTGCAGCTAGCATTTGGGTATTATTTTGTTGTTAAATATTAGCAAAAATTGATCTCATTACTTTTAATTAATAGATATTATTTAGAATAAGTGGAAATAATTGAACAAGTAGTATAAACAGTTTCCCTATATTCCTATTCTCTGGCACAGAATTTCCCCAATTATTAAAACTTGCATCATTATGGATCATTTGTCATGAAGAAGAAGCCAGGGGAGTGATATTGTTATTTGTTGAAGTCTACCATTTCTATGAAGGTCAGCTCTCTGTTGTTCCACCGTACGGGTTTTGACAAATGGATAATATCATGCATGCACCATGTACAGTGTAGGTTCATGACATTTAATTCCCATGATTAAACTATTCATGCTTTTACACTTTTTATAGAAATCTTAGCAACCATTGAGCTTTAGTTATCTGTACAGCTCTCCTTTTTTTTTTCACAATTAGAACCATAAAACATGTCGCTGTTTGGGACGTCCCTATTTTTTCACCTTTCACCTTTAATTGTTCAGCTAATGATCATCCATGTCTTTTTGTGGCTTGATAGCACAAATGTTTTTATTTTTAATATTTTTGTAGAGAGAAAGTGTGCAATTAAAGGAAGGAAGGGCAGAGGAAGAGGGAGAGAGAATATTTACCAGATTCCAGGCACAGAACATGGCTGTTAGGTAGCTTGATTTCATGAACATGAGGTCATCATCCATCGCAAAATCAAGAGTCAGAAGCTTCACCAACTGAGACATACAGCCTTCTCAAAAACTCTATCACTTTTATGACAGAATAGTATTTCCTTGTAAGGTTTGAGGTGAAGTGCGTTTTTCATTCATTTAAAAAGTAACAGCTTAGTTGTCTCCAATTTGGACGACCTGAAATAAGCTGAATTTATTTGAAAAGCAAATGTGAATTTCTTGAGGGAAGGACAGGCTTCATGAGCTTCCTCCTGAATCAGTTTGAATTAAGCCCATTGAAAAACAAGTTTCAGATGGATGGAGGATGGTAGAGTAGAGGTTCTCATGTCAACTGGTCCAACAAATTTAGCTACATAACTATCAAGCCATACTGAACACCAGTGAATTCAAGCTGAGAGCTTGAAGCAAGAACAGCGGACTCTACAAATAAAGTGAAAAACTTATGCACAGTAGAGTGTGAAGAAGTACAACAGAATGGATATAACAGAGGATAATGGTCAGAGTGGGGGTGGGAGCACATGTAAGCCAGCTGCAGGAAAGTGAAAGAGCCCTGAGGTTCAAAATAGGGACCCTTAGAAATCTGCTCCTCAAGAGACTTTCCTGCCTAAAAGGGGCTCATTGGTGAAAGGGTGAAGAACCACAGGTAAGTGAGTGGGGCCTCAAGATTCCTGCAGGCCAGAAAGTACCCACGCGCCTGGGTCAGCAGCGTTCCCAGGTGTTGGTTCTGGGAAATGGGTTTATATCAGCAACTCTGGGAGAATGTTCAGTGTGTGGTGTCATCAATCACGATCCCAGGCTGGGTCAGGAGACTCTGGTCCATTTTGGGTCCATCCAAGGGACTGGATCACAGCTTCCACCTTCCTCTGGGAGAGGAATATTGGGTCAGCATTGGACCAGTTGAATGTTCCCCTTGCCAGGGGCCAGCAACCACAGAAAGGGACAAACCTCCACTTTCTACAGGATGAACAGGTGAGAGCAAGAGCAGCCAAGACTCCACATGAAGAAACCTAAAGATTGCTCATTTCTGGATACCCTCAGGTCCCCGTGGGGAGAATTGGAGTAGGCAGGCACCATTGGAGTCTGCAGATTTGTCAATAAACACATCACTCATCTGTGGGCCTGGAGTTCTGGGTGCGGTCTTTTTCCTCTCACCCCCAAAAGAGGCATGAAAGATTTCAGGGAACAAAACACTCACAGACAAACAGCTTACAGCAAGCCTGGCCCCCTGACAAGGTCAGTGCAACACCACCTAGGCACAGACACCTTAGACAATATGCAGCAGGTCTTTTCTGGGAATATCATCTGGAAGAACTGGTGATCAGCACATTTCCTGACCAGCACTGGGGGAACACAGCACAACAACTGAAGGTTTTCTTTAAATGATTCATTTTCTTTCAAGATAAAATTTTCTTCTATTTTTTCGTTTATTCCCATCAGTCTTTTTTTTTATGATAGTCACACACACACAGAGAGAGAGAGAGAGAGAGAGAGGCAGAGACATAGGCAGAGGGAGAAGCAGGCTCCATGCACCGGGAGCCTGACATGGGATTCGATCCCGAGTCTCCAGGATCGCACCCTGGGCCAAAGGCAGGCGCTAAACCGCTGCGCCACCCAGGGATCCCTATTCCATCAGTCTTAGTTTTATTTTTGAAATCTTTCCTCTTTTAACTTTTATAATTTAATGACATATTTTCCTATCACTTGAGAAAAGGCAGAGTATAGGAGCAGACATTTCTCTAAAGAGGACCTACACATGGCCAAAAGGCACGTGAAAGAATGCTCCACATTGCTTGTCAACAGGAAAATACAAATCAAAACCAAAATGAGATAGCAAATTTACACTGGTGAGAATGGCTAAATTTAACAACTAATGTTGGCAATATTGTGAAATGGGGAACACTCTGACACTGACAATGGAATGCTACTTGGAACAGTCACTATGGAAAACAGTGTGGAGGGTCCTCAGGAATCTTAAAATAGAATTTCTGATACAAACTGTTTCCTCTCAAATACCACCCTTGTCTCCCCAGCTACACCTCCGTCTAGACAGCAGAAGTTGCTTGCTGTGCAGCTGCATTCACTTTGAAAGGACTATGATGTCACACGTTTCCATGGTGATGAAAAACATACCTCTGCCTTTCTTCCCAACTGTCAGTCTTTGAGCAGAGCAGTACAAAGTTGATATTAAGTGAGTTCTCAGCTCTCTACCTAGCATCTTTGAGATGGGCAATCTCAATTGTTGCTGCTGTGAAGGTACATTCATAAAGATCTTCTGAATGCTCTTTGTTACCAGCTGGATAGTTAACTGTTTCTCAAACTATTTTTCTTATTGTTTAAAGTATCCTCTCCCCAAATTGTCATGCGGAGTTATACCTATGTGTTTTTGTTTGTTCTAGTCCTGCATTTCTAGTTTTGATTATTCTACCAATCTAGGTGCCTTGAATATTATGCCTCCATTTCAAAAAAAATGTCTTACTTCATATTACATCCTGCAACCCTCAGGTGTCACCACAAAGTTCCTCACAGGGGGAAATATGGCCACGCCTGGTTTCAGATTTTGGTACTGTCCAAAATAATATATTCAAATTATTCATTTCAGAAATTAAGTGTGAATCAGAAAGGTTCATATGGAGGATGTTTCTATTGTTTTATCAATGGTTTACAAGGTCTTCCTTACTGTTTCTCCCAAAATGGGTATGGAGTTCCTTATTTGCAGGAAAATGTTGCTATCTTCATCTGAATGTTGCCCAAAAGTCACCGTATGAAAATGAGTGTTTCAATTAATTTCACTATGTTTCAATGTCCCAAACACACAGTTCCTTTTACACTTTGGGGGGGGTTTCCAAAATTACACTTTATACAGATATCAATTTTATGCTAACACTCAACCCTTTCCTCCTCTCTTGAGGTATAAGCATGGCGAAATTATGATATTTTTGTCAATTATACAACAAATACTCAGTCTTTCTACTTACATGGAAACATGGATAGTTGGTTAATGAATCAATTACTGAGACATAACCATGTAAACATTTATTAGTCATACTCATGAAAAATATGTGATGTACACACATGAGTAGAGAAAGTAAATTTTACAGTAGTGGAGAATGGAAAGCATTAGCACCTAGGAATGTCGATTGAAAACAGAAAGAGAATTTGTTAGAGTGGTTTCCATATAACGTGTTACTCAGTTCTCCAGAACTGCCCTCCAGAACTCCTTCCAAAAGCTAAAGTCTGGTTTATTCTAGGACATGCCAAGGTCTCAGGCACTGTTAAGGCATGTGTATTTGTGTGAGGAATAAATAATTCACAATGACATTGTTTTACACATTTTAAAACACAAGACTTGATACTAGTGACTCTACTTTCCTGCAACTACTAGTCATTTCATTTGATGTGCTGATCATGACTCGGGGAGTGGAAGGTTCTACAGGACCATGTATATTTTTGATCAAGGGTCCAAAGAGTATATAGGGGAGGAGGAAAGCAGTTTTTTTTTTACAAGGCCTCTAATTCTGTCAACACTTAATTATGTTTACACAAAGCCAGTTTGCATTACAAGGCAATAGTCTGGGAAGTCATATTCCGAGGTTTCAATCCAGCTCTGGAACTTGTTAAATTGTGAGATCTCAGACAGGATATTTAGCTTCTACTTAACCTTCCTGATCACTATCCATACATTCATTCATTCAAAGCTCCTCAAACACATATGTGATGTTTTGTTGACTGTCTCTCCTCCTCAGTGGAGAAACAGAGGCACAGTGATGAGGTTCATGAACTCTGAAATAAAGAGCCAGGATATGAATCAAAGCTTGTAATCTCAATGCTTATACTCTAATTACTGAACTAAACTGATATGATTACTCAGGCATGGGATCATTGTTTACCGTGCAAAGGAGCTATAGTGTCTGTGTGTATGTCAGGAATAACCTGTGCCTAGGGAAATCCCAAAACTGTCTTCCATTATGAGGTCATATTAGTGGTTACATACCCAGGGAAGCTCATGAGCCGTAGTGGTACAGATCTTGCCGTAGTCACTAATAGGAAAGGACATAGAAGCCTATCAGTTCTGAATCATACTTCTGGTCAGTTCAAAGCATGATTATGTTCAGCTTAAATCTATGATAGTGGTCTATTCAAAGCCATGATTGTGGTCAGTTTGCAGAGTCTGAGGGTTTGGAGGCACCATTAGATAACTTGGTTGAAGTCTGTCAGTGCTGAGCTGTTCCTCCGCACGTGACCTTTATCTGCTCAGAATCTAGGAGTTTCATTCATGGTATGTGATGATGTTGTCTGTATGGTGAGCACTTGTAATGCTGAAATCCTGTGGCCAACCCCTGGGACGATGAAAGATCAGACTCAAGGGCCAGTTTATGGTAAGCTTGGTATCCACCCCCTGCCCCATTGCTATTCGCTTGTACAGCTGAGATACAGAGTTGATCAATGTGTGGTCAATCAGTGTCATGGCATGGTCTGACTTCAATACAGGTTACAAATATAATAAGAATTGGAATCAAAGTGTAGAATGCCCAGCTGGCTGATTAGTGGAAAATACGACTCTTGATCAGAGTCATGGGTCTAGTCTATGTTGAGCATGGAGCCTTCTTAAGGAAAAAAAAAGTTGTTGGACACATGTGATAATATGTCTGGTAACACATTCACCCTGAGGCCTAAAACATGCTTAAATGTCATGAATTCACAGTAACTGTTCATCATGTTTCGTCAGTTGAAGAGAAGCTACTTCTTGGCAGAGCCCCCATGGGACAGTATGTTTGGAAAGTCCTTCGTTCTGAGTCAGCTTGGGAGAAGTCCACTGGTCACAGAGGCTTGTCTACTGGTACCCAGGAAGGCTCCATGTGACACAGCTGGCAGTGTGAACGCTGGGGGAGGGTGACCACAGTTTGGGTTACCATTGTCATTCCAGAGTGTGTCTTGTGGGCCATTGCTTTGTGTTTTGGGTCAGGGATAGAAACCAGGATTGGAAGGTTTAGATAGTATATGAACTTTACTCTTGGCTCAAGCAGTCCTACAGGTTATGAAATTTTGCACAGGGTACTTAGGGCAGGAGGATTTGAGAAAGAGACTGAGGCAGCCCTTGGTTCAGGGGTGCGGAGCATGAACTGCAGGACCTGAGGCACTTCTCAGGTATTCAGGGATCTCTCTCCACATGGATCCAACTAAGGTCCTGCCCTGGACCCCTGCCTCATCAGTTTTGTAACTCTTGGCAAGTCATCAACACCATGCCTTGTGCTCTCAAGGACTGTGTTGTTCTTTCTTTGTATATTGTCTAGCCTAAAGAAAGATATGTCCCCACATAGTGTCTGTTAGCGATTTTCTTGTTGTTCTTTGACATTAAGTGCATTTGACATCATCTCATCTCTTCATGATTTTCAAGCATATAATACAGTGTTTCTTATCACAGGTCCTTGGCTGCAGATAGAATTCCAGAACACCTTGAGTTTGTATCATTGAAGTTTGTACCCTATCTGCAACATTTTCCCCTTTGTCCCTCCTTCTGCCTCCTATTCTATTCTCTGATGCTGTGTGTTGACTATTCTAGGTTCCACATATAAGTGCCATCATGCAGTATTTGTCTTACACTGCCTGCTTATTTCTCTTAACATAAGGGTCTCTGGGCCCATCCATGTCATCACTATTATTGTGATTTCTTTCCTCCTAACGTAGGATACTATTTCATTGTAGGATAGACTAAATTTTTTATCCTTTTATTCATCAAAGGATGTGAAATCATTTCTTTTTCTTGGGTGTTGTGAATAGTGCTGCAGAACAGGTGCAGATCTGTGAAATTCAGATTTCAACACTTTGCGAGCTATTTGCCAAAACACAGATTGCTAGATTACACGACAGATCTTTTTAAATAATAGGGGTGGCGGGAACTCCATGTGGTTTTCCTCATGACTTTATCAGTTTATATTCTCTGTTGGGTACCTTAAGAATGTGACAACTCCAAGGCCTTTCTGCAACCCACTCTAACTCAGGTTTGTCTGCAAGGCAAATGATGAGTAATGGAATCAAATTTTGAACTATGATAATGGTATCACTCATTTTGGATGTCCAAAGCTCTTTCTATGGTCATCCACTTCCCAGGATCTAAATTCAAAAACCCAAAACAAAAACTAATTATGAAATCAACTAAGCAAACTTGGACTGAAAAGTGGGCGAAAATATTTCAAGGTTGCAGAAGCAGAAAAATTCACCCATCAAAGGATTCAGCAGAAGGGAACATGAAAACTCACTCATAAATTGACTCAAGAAATATTGTTGTAGGGTCACCTGGGTGTTTCTATCAGCTAAGTTTCTGCCTCTTGGTTTTCAGCTGTGGTCATGACCTCAAGGTCATCAGATTCATCCATATTCAGCATGGAGCCTGGTTAGTATTCTCTCTTCCTTTTCCTCTGCCCTTCTCCTCCTTATACTTTCTCCTTTGCTCTGAAAAAAAAGAATCATTTTTTAATTTTGCTCATGGTGCCATATCAAAGACAATTACACTAAGCTATATTCTTTATGTTCATGTTTGAAAATCTTAATTTACACGGTCAGGCATTAGTATATAGCCAAAATATTAAAATGGCATTCAGAACTCTAATGTGGTCCGATTTACTGGTAGATGTTGTGAAGCTAACATTTGGACACATTAGTCCATGTTAAATATTAGCAAATAAAACTCTTATTTTGGTTTAATAAATAGACCATATACTGACATTAGGTTTCTCTTGATGTCATTATGCAGCATTAATATAAAAATTACCCTATCACCCTCTCCTATGGCACATAATGTCCACAATTACTCACACTAACATCAGTGTGGAACATTTATCAAAAAGAATGAACTTGTTTACATATATTATTATGATTGATGTCCACCACTTATGTTAAGGACTGCTATACATTAGGGTGTGTTTTCATATTTGGATAATATTATGTAACCCAGGAACCTGGGATCATGACCCAAGCCTAAGGAAGATGCTCAAGAAAAGAAACCACCCTGGTGACCACATTATTACTGCTTTTAAATTCGGGTAAAGATGACTCACAAGGTTACATTAGTTTAAGTTGTACCACACAAAAATGACACTTATGTTTATTGAGACTGCGTTCACCCAAAGCATAGGTACCATGTGTCCTAATTGAGTACTATTACCATCCCACTGGTATATCATATCATATTCCCTATGCTGTACTTTTCACCCTCTAACTTTTTTTATTGGAGTTCAATTTGCCAACATAGAACATAACACCCAGTGCTGATCCCATCAAGTGCCTCCCTCAGGGCCCATCAGCCAGTCACCCCCACCCACCGCCCACGTCCCCTTCCACCAACGCTTGTTTGTTTTAAAGACATAGGAGTCTCTCATGCTCTGTCTCCCTCTCTCATATTTCGCACTCCTTTTCTCTCCTTTCTCCTTTATTCCCTTCCACTATTTTTATATTCCCCAAATGAATGACACCATATAATGTTTTTCCTTATCCGAATGACTTGTTTCACTGAGTATAATACCCTCCAGTACCATCCACGTCGAAGCAGAAGGTGGGTATTGTCGTTTGTAATGACTGAGTAATATTCTATTGTATACATATACCACATCTTCTTTATCCAATCATCTTTCGAAGGACACCAAGGCTCCTTCCACAGTTTGGCTACTGTGGACATTGCTGCTATAAACATCGGGATGCAGGTGTCCCAGCGTTTCACTGCATCTGTATTTTGGGGTAAATTCCCAGCAGGGCAATGGCTGGGTCATAGGGCAGGTCTATTTTTAACTCCTTGAGGAACCATCACACATTTTTCCAGAGTGGCTGCACCAGTTCACATTCCCACCTACAGTGTAAGAGGGTTCATCTCTCTCTGCATCCTCTCCAACATTTGTGGTTTCCTGCCTTGTTAATTTTCCCCATTCACACTGGAGTGAGGTGGTATCTCATTGTGGTTTTGATTTGCATTTCCCTGAAGGCAAGTGATGCAGAGCATTTTCTCATGTGCTTGTTGGCCATATCTATGTCTTCCTCTGTGAGATTTCTCTTTATGTCTTTTGCCCATTTCATGATTGGATTGTTTGTTTCTTTGGTGTTGAGGTTAATAAGTTCTTTCTAGATCTTGGAAACTAGCCCTTTATCTGATACGTCATTTGCAAATATCTTCTCCCATTCTGTAGGTTGTCTTTTAGTTTTGTTGACTGTATCCTTTGCTGTGCAAAAGCTTCTTATCTTGATGAAGTCCCAATAGTTCATTTTTGCTTTTGTTTCTTTTGCCTTCGTGGATGTATCTTGCAAGAAGTTACTGTGGCCGAGTTCAAAGAGGGTGTTGCCTGTGTTCTCCTCTAGGATTTTGATGGAATCTCGTCTCACATTTAGATCTTTTATCCATTTTGAGTTTATCTTTGTGTATGGTGCAAGAGAGTGGTCTAGTTTCATTCTTCTGCACGTGGATGTCCAATTTTCCCAGCACCATTTATTGAAGAGACTGTCTTTCTTCCAGTAGATAGTCTTTCCTCCTTTGTCGAATAAAAGGGAACATTCCTCAACATCTTAAAAGCCATCTACGAAAGCCCACAGCAAATATAATTCTCAATGGAGAAAGCAATGGGAGCCTTTCCTCTAAGATCAGGAACAAGAAAGGAATGTCCACTCTCACCACTGCTATTCAACATAGTACTGGAAGTCCTAGCCTCAGCAGTCAGACAACAAAGAGACATTAAAGACATTCAAATTGGCAATGAAGTCAAATTATCCCTCTTCACCAATGACATGATACTCTACATAGAAAACCCAAAAGCCTCCACACCAAGATTGCTAGAACTCATACAGCAATTTTGCAGTGTGGCAGGATACAAAATCAATGCCCAGAAGTCAGTGGCATTTCTATACACTAACAATGAGACTGAAGAAAGAGAAATTAAGTAGTCAATCCCATTGACAATTGCACCCAAAAGCATAAGATACCTAGGAATAAACCTAACCAAAGAGGTAAAGGATCTATACCCTAAAAACTATAGAACACTTCTGAAAGACATTGAGGAAGACACGAAGAGATGGAAAAATATTCCATGCTCATGGATTGGCAGAATTAATATTGTGAAAATGTCATGTTACCCAGGGCAATTTACACGTTAAATGCAATCCCTATCAAAATACCATGAATTTTCTTCAGAGAGTTGGAACAAATCTACTTAATATTTATGTGGAATCAGAAGACCCCGAAGCCACTCACTAGCAGAAGGTGATTTTGCCCTGTTGGGCTTTCCTTCCTTGAAAAATAAGGGTTCAAGGTAGGATTTGTGGTGGATACTTTTAGCTCTAAGATTCTATAATTCTTGAGGAGGGGCAAGATGGCGGAAGAGTAGGGTCTCCAAATCACCTGTCTCCACCAAATTACCTAGAAAACCTTCAAATTATCCTGAAAATCTATGAATTCGGCCTGAGAATTAAAGAGAGACCAGCTGGAATGCTACAGTGAGAAGAGTTCGCGCTTCTATCACGGTAGGAAGACGGAGAAAAAAGAAATAAAGAAACAAAGGCCTCCAAGGGGGAGGGGCCCCGCGAGGAGCCGGGCTGAGGGCGGGGCGAGTGTCCCCAGGTCAGGAGAGCCCCGTCCCGGAGAAGCAGGAGCTGCACCAACCTTCCCGGTACAAAGGGGCTCGCAGGGAGTTGGAGCAGGACCCCAAAAGGGCGAGGATGCCCTCGGGCTCCCTGGGACAGTAACAGCAACTGCGCGCCCAGGAGAGTGCGCCGAGCTCCCTAAGGGCTGCAGCGCGCACGGCGGGACCCGGAGCAGCTCGGAGGGGCTCGGGCAGAGGAAGAGGCTCCGTGCAGAGGGGGCTGCGCGGTTCCAGGAGCACCTCGGGGGGGCTCGGGCGGCGGCTCTGTGGAGGGGGCTGCGCGGCCCGGGAGCGCGAATCCACCAGCGCAGGCTCCAGAGCACAGGGCGCCGGGACACAGCCCAGGATCCGGCCTCCCCCGGGACAGGCAGAGGCCGGGAGGGCCCAGGACAGCAAGGACGCTCCTGCCCCAGCTGAGCAGATCAGCGGCCCCGCCCCGGAGCCTCCAGGCCCTGCAGACGGAGAGCTCCGGAGTTCCTGCGGGGGCTGAATCCAGGTTTCCAGAGCTGGCCCCGCCACTAGGGCTGTTGCTCATGGGGCCTCACGGGGTAAACAACCCTCACTGAGCCCTGCACCAGGCAGGGGCACAGCAGCTCCCCCAACTGCTAACACCTGAAAATCAGCACAACAGGCCCCTCCCCCAGAAGACCAGCTAGACTGACTGACAACTTCCAGGGGAAGCCAAGGGACTTAAAGTACACAGAATCAGAAGATACTCCTCCGTGGTTCCTTTTTTATTTATTTATTTATTTATTTATTTATTTATTTTTTTGCTTTTTGATTTGTTTCCTTCCCCCACACTCCCTTTTTTCTCCTTTCTTTCTTTTTCTTTCTTTTTTTCTTCTTTTTTTTCGTTTTTTTTTTTCTTCCTTTTTTTCTCTTTCTCTTTTCTTTCCTTCTTTCTCTCCTCTCTTTTTCTCCTTTTCCCAATACAACTTGCTTTTGGCCACTCTGCACTGAGCAAAATGACTAGAAGGAAAACCTCACCTCAAAAGAAAGAATCAGAAACAGTCCTCTCTCCCACAGAGTTACAAAATCTGGACTACAATTCAATGTCAGAAAGCCAATTCAGAAGCACTATTATACAGTTACTGGTGGTCCTTTAAAGCATAAAGGACTCAAGAGACTTCATGACTGCAGAATTTAGAGCTAATCAGGCAGAAATTAAAAATCAATTGAATGAGATGCAATCCAAACTAGAAGTCCTAACGACGAGGGTTAACGAGGTGGAAGAACGAGTGAGTGACATAGAAGACAAGTTGATAGCAAAGAGGGAAACTGAGGAAAAAAGAGACAGACAATTAAAAGACCATGAAGATAGATTAAGGGAAATAAACGACAGCCTGACGAAGAAAAACCTACATTTAATTGGGGTTCCCGAGGGCGCCGAAAGGGACAGAGGGCCAGAATATGTATTTGAACAAATTCTAGCTGAAAACTTTCCTAATCTGGGAAGGGAAACAGGCATTCAGATCCAGGAAATAGAGAGATCCCCCCATAAAATCAATAAAAACCGTTCAACACCTCGACACTAATAGTGAAGCTTGCAAATTCCAAAGATAAAGAGAAGATCCTTAAAGCAGCAAGAGACAAGAAATCCCTGACTTTTATGGGGAGGAGTATTAGGGTAACAGCAGACCTCTCCACAGAGACCTGGCAGGCCAGAAAGGGCTGGCAGGATATATTCAGGGTCCTCAATGAGAAGAACATGCAACCAAGAATACTTTATCCAGCAAGGCTCTCATTCAAAATGGAAGGAGAGATAAAGAGCTTCCAAGACAGGCAGCAACTAAAAGAATATGTGACCTCCAAACCAGCTCTGCAAGAAATTTTAAGGGGGACTCTTAAAATTCCCCTTTAAGAAGAAGTTCAGTGGAACATTCCACAAAAACAAGGACTGAATAGTTATCATGATGACACTAAATTCATATCTCTCAATAGTAACTCTGAATGTGAACGGGCTTAATGACCCCATCAAAAGGCGCAGGGTTTCAGACTGGATAAAAAAGCAGGACCCATCTATTTGCTGTCTACAAGAGACTCATTTTAGACAGAAGGACACCTACAGCCTGAAAATAAAAGGTTGGAGAACCATTTACCATTCGAATGGTCCTCAAAAGAAAGCAGGGGTAGCCATCCTTATATCAGATAAACTAAAATTTACTCCAAAGACTGTAGTGAGAGATGAAGAGGGACACTATATCATACTTAAAGGATCTATTCAACAAGAGGACTTAACAATCCTCAATATATATGCCCCGAATGTGGGAACTGCAAATATATAAATCAATTATTAACCAAAGTGAAGAAATACTTAGATAATAATACACTTATACTTGGTGACTTCAATCTAGCTCTTTCTATACTCGATAGGTCTTCTAAGCACAACATCTCCAAAGAAACGAGAACTTTAAATGATACACTGGACCAGATGAATTTCACAGATATCTACAGAACTTTACATCCAAACTCAACTGAATACACATTCTTCTCAAGTGCACATGGAACTTTCTCCAGAATAGACCACATACTGGGTCACAAATCGGATCTGAACCGATACCAAAAGATTGGGATCGTCCCCTGCATATTCTCAGACGATAATGCCTTGAAATTAGAACTAAATCACAACAAGAAGTTTGGAAGGACCTCAAACACGTGGAGGTTAAGGACCATCCTGCTAAAAGATGAAAGGGTCAACCAGGAAATTAAGGAAGAACTAAAAAGATTCATGGAAACTAATGAGAATGAAGATACAACCATCCAAAATCTTTGGGATGCAGCAAAAGCAGTCCTAAGGGGGAAATATATCGCAATACAAGCATCCATTCAAAAACTGGAAAGAACTAAAATACAAAAGCTAACCTTACACATAAAGGAGCTAGAGAAAAAACAGCAAATAGATCCTACACCCAAGAGAAGAAGGGAGTTAATAAAGATTCGAGCAGAACTCAAAGAAATCGAGACCAGAAGAACTGTGGAACAGATCAACAGAACCAGGAGTTGGTTCTTTGAAAGAATCAATAAGATAGATAAACCATTAGCCAGCCTTATTAAAAAGAAGAGAGAGAAGACTCAAATTAATAAAATCATGAATGAGAAAGGAGAGATCACTACCAACACCAAAGAAATACAAACGATTTTAAAAACATATTATGAACAGCTATACGCCAATAAATTAGGCAATCTAGGAGAAATGGACGCATTCCTGGAAAGCCACAAACTACCAAAACTGGAACAGGAAGAAATAGAAAACCTGAACAGGCCAATAACCAGGGAGGAAATTGAAGCAGTCATCAAAAACCTCCCAAGACACAAAAGTCCAGGGCCAGATGGCTTCCCAGGGGAATTCTATCAAACATTTTTAGAAGAAACCATACCTGTTCTACTAAAGCTGTTAGGAAAGATAGAAAGAGTTGGAGTCCTACCAAACTCATGCTATGAGGCCAGCATCACCTTAATTCCTAAACCAGACAAAGACCCCACCGAGAAGGAGAATTATAGACCACTATCCCTGATGCACATTTATGCAAAAAATTCTCATATAGGTACTAGCCAATAAGATCTAACAATATTTTACAAAATTATTCATCATGACCAAGTGGGATTTATCTATGGGATGCAAGGCTGGTTCAACACTCGTAAAGCTATCAATGTGATTGATCATATCAGCAAGAGAAAAAAGAAACATATGATCCTCTCAATTGATGCAGAGAAAGCATTTGACAAAATACAGCATCCATTCCGGATCAAAACTCTTCAGAGTGTAGGGATAGGGAGAGCATTCCTCAGCATCTTAAAAACCATCTATGAAAAGCCCACAGCAAATGTCATTCTCAATGGGGAAACACTAAGAGCTTTTCCCCTAAGATCAGGAACAAGACAGGGATGCCCACTCTCACCACTGGTATTCAATATAGTACTAGAAGTCCTAGCCTGAGGAATCAGACAACAGAAAGAAATAAAAAGCATTCAAATTGGCAAAGAAGAAGTCAAACTCTCCCTCTTTGCAGATGACATAATACTGTACATAGAAAACCCAAAAGACTCCATGGGATATTACCCTCCTTAAAAGGAAGAAAATCCCAAAGTTTGTGATAACATGGATGGCCCTGGGACCCATAAGGTTAAGAGAAATAAGCCAGGCATAGGAATACAAATAATGCATGAAGTCAATTATATGTGGAGCATTAATCGTCAAAGACATAGAAGCAGAAAGTAGTTAGGTGTTGGGAGGAGGGACAAAATGGGGAAATGTTGGTGATAGGGTATAAAGTTTCAATTATAGAAATTAAATATGTTCTGGAAAGCTACCTTGTAACTGTTAATCAGACCCAAATACAACATTTTAGTATATGTTTGAAAATAAGTGAGAGGTGCCCAGCCAAAGGCAAGATGGCATGGGGTGGGGTCATCAACTCACCTGGTCCCAAAAACTTACCTACATAACTTTGAAACCATCCTGAAAACCTACAAATTAGATCTGAGATTTAAAGAGAGAACAGCTGGAAGGCTTTAGAGAGAAGGGTTTTCACTTCTAACAAGGTAGGAAGTCAGAAAAAAATAAAAATAAAAAAATAGAAAAGAATCAAGTGGGGAGGGGCACCAGAAGGAGCCAGACTATAACCTATGGAGAAAGCCTCCAGGAAAGGAAAGCACATCCTGGAGAGAAGCAGGAACTTTAAAAAAATCTGCACCAGTTTCATCTTGGTTGGAGAAGTGTTCAGCAGGGAAGTCAGGCAGAACTCCAGGAGGGGCAGTGGAGCCTCCAGGTTCCCTGAGTCACTAATAGAGGAAGTGCCCCTAGGGGAAAGCGCACCACATACCTTGGGCTCATCTCAGTAAAGGGCCGGAGTGCACACACAGTGGGGCCTCGTGGAGAGGCCAGTTGGTCAGGCGGAGGCTCAGGATGGATGGGTCTGCACCCTGCTGCCTTTGGGACCAGAGGCTCCAGGTGTACAAGCCCTGGATCCCAGGAGACCTAACGGACACACCCCAGGATCCCACACCCCCACCCCCGGGACATAAGGAGGCAGGGAGGGCACAGGACAGTGAGGACTCTCCTGTCGCTGGGTGCCCCAAAGCTGTGCGGACCAGTGCCCCCACCTCCAGGGAGCACCCAGGCCAGTGTAGACTGGGAGACTGCGGTAGGTACTGGGGGAGCTGACTCCAGAGCTGGAGACCTGGCTGCTGCCAGTGTTGTTTTCATCCTTATGTCACTTTGTGCCTGGAAGAGGGGGTCCACCAGGGGACAGAGTCCTTACAGAACAAACAGCTTCCACTGAGCCTGGTACCTGGCAAGGGGCGGGGCAACTCTCCCCACCTGAGAAACAGCACAGAAGCCTCTCCCCAGATGACCAGCCTGAAGGATAGGGAAGAAGCAATTTCTTGACCAAGCAGCCCTGGAAAGTCCAGGGGAAGTCAGATAGGTTTACAGTATATAGAAATAGAGGGTACCCTTCCTATTTTTTTCTTCCTTTTTCCAGTAGAACTGATTTTATATCAGACTATAAATTTCCAATTTTTTTCTTATTTCCCACCTTAACTACAGTATTTTACCAGCTCTTCATTTTTAAGTTTCTTCTTTTTGATTTTGAAATTTCTACAATTATAGTTTCTAGATATATTTTCCATTTCTAGATTACCTTCAACATCCTAAACTTAATTTGGGGAGAAATACAAGATATGGTTTTTTTGTTTGTTTGTTTGTTTGTTTTGTGTGTTTTGTTTTCTCTGCCTCATTTTCTTCTCCAATGGCGGAAGTTAATACCTTCTAAATCATGACCAGCAGCACCCAGAAACAAGTGGTATACCGCGCTGGTTCATTCGGTGAGATTCCTCATTCCCAATCTGCCCCCCCTCTTTTATCCTATTCATGGTTTGGGGGTCAGTGTTGGGGCCCTCTACAAGTATATCTGGTATATATAAATTTGGGACTGAGAATCTTCAACATACAGAACTAAATATACACTGAACAAAGAGGATCAACCTCTTGGACCCCTCAGGGAGGCTATAATCTCCCTGAAATGCAACTTCATCACCACCGCCAACTCCGAGTCACACCTCTTTTTTATTTCTTCTAATTGTTTCTTTTTCCTTTGTTTTCATCTTTCTTTTTCTTTTTCTCTTTTATCTTTTTTCCATCTTCTTCTTTGGGATTGTTGGCCTTTTCTTTTTAACTAATTTGTTTTAGGGAGAAGGGCAAGATGGCAGAAAGGTAGGGTCCCCAAGTGCCCAGTCCCCACCAAATTACCTAGATAACCTTCAAATCATCCTGAAAATCTACAAATCGGCCTGAGATTTAAAGAGAGACCAGCTGGAATGCTACAGTGAGAAGAGTTCGCACTTCTATCAAGGTAGGAAGACGGGGAAAGAAATAAAGAAACAAAAGGCATCCAAGGGGGAGGGGCCCACGAGGAGCCGGGCTGAGGCCAGGGCGAGTGTCCCCAGGACAGGAAAGCCCCTTCCCGGAGAAGCAGGAGCTTCACCAATCTTCCTGGAGGGGGGGGAGGCGCTCCCAGGGAGTTAGAGCAGGACCCCAGGAGGGCAGGGATGCCCTCAAGCTCCCTGGGACACTAACAGACGCCAGCGCCCCAGGGAGAGTGCGCCGAGCTCCCTAAAGTGCTGCAGCGCACACAAAAGGACCCTGGAACAGCTGCGCGGGGGGGGGGGGGGGGGGCTCGGGCGGAGGCTCTGGAGAGGGGGCTGCACGGCTGGGAGCGAATCCAACAGTGCAGGCCCGGGAGCACAGGGCGCCAGGGATACAGCCCAGGATCCGGGCTACCCCCGGGACAGTCAGAGGCCAGGAGGGCCCAGGACAGCAAGGATTCTCCTGCCCCGAGCTCAGCTGATCAGCGGCCCTGCCCCCGGAGCATCCAGGCCCCTGCAGAGGGAGAGCTCCGTAGTTACTGCGGGAGCCGAATCCAGGGATCCAGAGCTGGCCGCCGTCACTGTGGTTGTTCCTCCTGGGGCCTCACGGAGTAAAGAACCCCCACTGAGCCCTACACGAGGCAGGGGGCAGAGCAGCTCCCCCAAGTGCTAACAACTGAAAATCAGCACAACAGGCCCCTCCCCCAGAAGACCAGGTAGGCAGACAAGTTCCAGGGAACTCCAGGGACGTAAAGTATAGAGAATCAGAAGATACTCCCCCGTGTTTTGTTTTGTTTTGTTTTGTTTTTTCATTTCTGTTTGCTTCCCCCAACCTTTTTTCTTTCTCTTTTTCTTCGCTTTTTCTTTTTTTCTTCCTTTTTTATTTTGTCTTTTCATTTTTTCTTTCCTTCTTTCTCTCATCTCTTTTTCTCCTTTTCCCAAGAAAACTTGTTTTTGGCCACTCTGCACTGAGCAAAATGAATAGAAGGAAAACCTCACCTCAAAAGAAAGAATCAGAAACCGCCCTCACTCCCACAGAGTTACAAAATTTGGATTACAATTCATTGTCAGAAAGCCAATTCAGGAGCACTATTATACAGCTACTGGTGGCTCCAGGAAAAAGCATAAAGAAATCAAAAGACTTCAGACTAGAATTTAAATCTAATCAGGCAGAAATTAAAAATCAATTGAATGAGATGCAATCCAAACTAGAAGTCCTAATGATGAGGGTTAACGAGGTGGAAGAACGAGTGAGTGACATGGAAGACAAGTTGATGGCAAAGAGGGAAACTGAGGAAAAAAGAGACAGACAATTAAAAGACCACGAGGATAGATTAAGGGAAATAAATGACAGCCTGAGGAAGAAAAACCTACGTTTAATTGGGGTTCCCGAGGGCTCTGAAAGGGCCAGAGGGCCAGAATATGTATTTGAACAAATTCTAGCTGAAAACTTTCCTAATCTGGGAAGGGAAATAGGCATTCAGATCCAGGAAATAGCTAGATCCCCCCTAAACTCAATAAAAACCGTTCAACACCTCGACATTTAATAGTGAAGCTTGCAAATTCCAAAGATAAAGAGAAGATCCTTAAAGCAGCAAGAGACAAGAAATCCCTGACTTTTATGGGGAGGAGTATTAGGGTAACAGCAGACCTCTCCACAGAGACCTGGCAGGCCAGAAAGGGCTGGCAGGATACATTCAGAGTCCTAAATGAGAAAAACATGCATCCAAGACTTTATCCAGCAAGGGTCTCATTCAGCATGGAAGGAGAGATAAAGACCTTCCAAGACAGGCAGCAACTGAAAGAATATGTGACCTCCAAACCAGCTCTGCAAGAAATTTTAAGGGGGACTCTTAAAATTCCCCTTTAAGAAGAAGTCCAGTGGAACAATCCACAAAAACAAGGACTGAATAGATATCATGATGACACTAAACTCATATCATTTAATAGTAACTCTGAATGTGAACGGGCTTAATGACCCCATCAAAAGGCGAAGGGTGTCAGACTGGATAAAAAAGCAGCACCCATCTATTTGCTGTCTACAAGAGACTCATTGTAGATAGAAGGACACCTACAGCCTGAAAATAAAAGGCTGGAGAACCATTTACCATTCAAATGGTCCTCTAAAGAAACCAGAGGTAGCCATCCTTATATCAGATGAACTAAAATTTTACCCTGAAGACTCTAGTGAGAGATGAAGAGGGACACTATATCATACTTAAAGGATCTATCCAACAAGAGAATTTAACAATCCTCAATATATATGCCTCGAATGTGGGAGCTGCCAAATATATCAATTAATAACCAAAGTTAAGACATACTTAGATAATAATACACTTATTCTTGGTGACTTCAATCTAGCGCTTTCTACACTAGATAAGTCTTCTAAACACAACATCTCCAAAGAAACGAGAGCTTTAAATGATACAGTGGACTAGATGGATTTCACAGATATCTACAGAACTTTCATCCAAATGCAACTGAATACACATTCTTCTCAAGTGCACATGGATCTTTCTCCAGAATAGACCACATATTGGGTCACAAATCGGGTCTGTACTGATACCAAAAGACTGGGATCGTCCCCTGCATATTCTCAGACCAAAATGCCTTGAAATTAGAACTAAATCACAACAAGAACTTTGGAAGATTTCAAACACATGGAGGTTAAGGACCACCTTGCTAAGAGATTAAAGGATCAACCAGGAAATTAAGGGATAATTTAAAAGATTCATGGAAACTAATGAGAATGAAGATACAACCGTTCAAAATCTTTGGGATGCAGCAAAAGCAGTCCTGAGGGGGAAATACATCACAATATAAGCAGTCATCCAAAAACTGGAAAGAACTCAAATACAAAAGCTAACCTTACACCTAAAGGAGCTAGAGAAAAAATGGGAAATAGATCCTACACCCAGCAGAAGAAGAGAGTTAATAAAGATTCGAGCAGAACTCAACAAAATCGAGACCAGAAGAACCGTGGAATAAATCAACAAAACCGGGAGTTGGTACTTTGAAAGAATTAATAAGATAGATAAACCATTAGCCAGCCTTATTAAGAAGAAGAGAGAGAAGACTCAATTTAATAAAATCATGAATGAGAAAGGAGATATCACTACCAACACCAAGGAAATACAAACGATTTTAAAAACATATTATGAACAGCTATACACCAAGATATTAGGCAATGTAGAAGAAATGGACGCATTTCTAGAAAGCGACACTGCCAAAACTGGAACAGGAAGAAATAGAAAACCTGAACAGGCCAATAACCAGGGAGGAAATTGAAGCAGTCATCAAAAACCTCCCAAGACACAAAAGTCTAGGGCCTGATGGCTTCCCAGGGGAATTCTATCAAACTTTTAAAGAGGAAACCGTACCTATTCTAGTAAAGCTGTTTGGAAAGATAGAAGGAGATGGAGTACTTCCAAATTCGTTCTATGAGGCCAGCATCACCTTCATTCCAAAACCAAAGACCCCACCAAAAAGGAAAATTATAGACCAATATCCCTGATGAACATGGATGCAAAAATTCTCAACAAGATACTAGCCACTAGCATCCAACAATACATTAAGAAAATTATTCATCATGACCAAGTAGGAATTATTCCCTGGACACAAGGCTGAATCAACACTCATGAAACAATAAATGTGATTCATCATATCAGCAAGAGAAAAACCAAGAACCACATGATCTTCCCATTGGATGCAGAGAAAGCATTTGACAAAATACAGCATCCATTCCTGATCAAAACTTTTCAGTGTGTAGGGATAGAGGAAATATTCCTCAACATCTTAAAAGCCGTCTATGAAAAGCCCACAGCAAATATAATTCTCAATGAGGAGGCACTGGGAGCCTTTCCCCTAAGATCAGGAACAAGACAGGGATGTCCACTCTCACCAAGGCTATTCAACATAGTACTGGAAATTTCTAGCCTCAGCAATCAGACAACAAAAAGACATTAAAGGCATTCGAATTGGCAAAGAAGAAGTCAAACTCTCCCTCTTCGTCGATGATATGATACTCTACATAGAAAACAGAAAGCCTCCACCCCAAGATTGCTAGAACTCATCCAGCAATTTGGCAGCGTGGCAGGATACAAAATCAATGCCCAGAAGTCAGTGGCATTTCTATACACTAACAATGAGACTGAAGAAAGAGAAATTAAGGAGTCAATCCCATTGACAATTGCACCCAAAAGCATAAGATACCTAGGAATAAACCTAACCAAACAGGTAAAGGATCTATACCCTAAAAACTATAGAACACTTCTGAAAGACATTGAGGAAGACACAAAGAGATGGAAAAATATTCCATGCTCATGGATTGGCAGAATTAATATTGTGAAAATGTCAATGTTACCCAGGGCAATTTACACGTTTAATGCAATCCCTATCAAAATACCATGGACTTTCATCAGGGAGTTAGAAAAAATTATTTTAAGACTGTGTGGAATCAGAAAAGACCCCAAATGGCCAGGGGAATCTTAAAATTGAAAACCATATCTGGGGACATCACATTGCCAGATTTCAGGTTGTACTTCGAAGCTGTGGTCATCAAGACAGTGTGGTACTGGCACAAACACAGACACATAAATCAATGGAACAGAATAGAGAATCCAGAAGTGGACCCTGAACTTTATGGTCAACTAATATTCGATAATGGAAGAAAGACTATCCACTGGAAGAAAGACAGTCTCTTCAATAAATGGTGCTGGGAAAATTGGACATCCACATGCAGAAGAATGAAACTAGACCACTCCGTCGCACCATGCACAAAGATAAACTCAAAATGGATGAAAGATCTAAATGTGAGACAAGATTCCATCAAAATCCTAGAGGAGAACACAGGCAACACCCTTTTTGAACTCGGCCACAGTAACTTCTTGCAAGATACATCCATGAAGGCAAAAGAAACAAAAGCAAAAATGAACTATTGGGACTTCATCAAGATAAGAAGCTTTTGCACAGCAAAGGATACAGACAACAAAACTAAAAGACAACCTACAAAATGGGAGAAGATATTTGCAAATGACGTATCAGATAAAGGGCTAGTTTCCACGATCTATAAAGAACTTACGAAACTCAACACCAAAGAAACAAACAATCGAATCATGAAATGGGCAAAAGACATGAACAGAACTCTTACAGAGGAAGAAATAGACATGGCCAACATGCACATGTGAAAATGCTCTGCATCACTTGCCATCAGGGAAATACAAATCAAAACCACAATAAGGTATCATACCAGTGAGAATGGGGGAAATTAACAGGGCAGGAAACCATAAATGTTGGAGAGGATGCGGAGAAAGGGGAACCCTCTTACACTGTTGGTGCGAATGTGAACTGGTGCAGCCACTCTGGAAAACTGTGGGGAGGTTCCTCAAAGTGTTAAAAATAGACCTGCCCTATGACCCAGCAATTGCACTATTGGTTATTTACCCCAAAGATACAGATGCAGTGAAACGCCGGGACACCAGCACCCCGATGTTTCCAGCAGCAATGTCCACAATTGCCAAACTGTGGAAGAAGCCTTGGTGTCCATTGAAAGATGAATGGATAAAGAAGATGTGGTTTATGTATACAATGGAATATTACTCAGCCATTAGTAATGACAAATACCCACCATTTGCTTCAACGTGGATGGAACTGGAGGGTATTATGCTGAGTGAAATGAGTCATTTGGAGAAGGACAAACATTATATGTTCTCATTCATTTGGGGAATATAAATAATAATGAAAAGGAATAGAAGGGAAGGGAGAATAAATGGGTAGGAAATATTAGAAAGGGAGACAGAACATAAAGACTCCTAACTCTGTGAAACGAACTAGGGGTGGTGGAAGGGGAGGAGGGCGGGGGGTGGGGGTTAATGGGTGACAGGCACTGAGGGGGGCATTTGACGGGATGATCACTGGGTGTTATTCTGTATGTCGGCAAATTGAACACCAATAAAAAAATTTTATTATTAGAAACAAAAATGAATTAAAAAATAAAAATGAATTTCTTCCAAAAAATTAATAATTTGTTTTATAATTCATTTTCCACTTTAGTGGTCCTTTTATTCATTCTCACCTTTGTTTCCAAATTCTGGTCTCTGACCTTGTCAGAATTATCCACTGTAAAATTTACTTAGGCTGTGTTTGATATTGTTGACTGAGCCTGCCCATACAGCCACTTTTCATTCAGAAAAATGACTAGAAGAAAGAACTCAGCACAAAACAAAGAATCTGAATCAGTACTCTCTGCCACAAAGTTACAGAATTTGGTTTACACTTCAATGTGAGAAAGCCAATTCTGGAGTACAATTATAAAGGTGGCTCTGGAAAAAAGCATAAAGGATTCAAGAGACATCATGACTACAGAATTTAGATCCAATGAGGCCGAAATTAATAATCAACTAAATGAGATGCAAACCAGGATGGAAGTCCTCGTGATGAGGGTTGATGGGGTAGAAGAAAGAGTGAGTGAAATAGAAGACAAGTTGATCACAAGGATGGAAGTGAGTTAAAAAGAGAAAAACAATTAAAAGAACATGAGGAAATGTTTAGGGAAAGAAATGATAGTCTCAGAAAGAAGAATTACATATAATTGGGGTTCCAGAGAACCTTCCCTTCCCTTCCTTCCCTAAGGGAGGGAATCAGGAATTCGGATCCAGGAGATAGAGAGGTTCCCCCCGCCCCCGAAAATCAATAAAAACCATTCAACACTTTGACTTTTAATAGGGAAACTTGCAGTTTCCAAATATATAGAGAAAATCCTTAAAGCAGCAAGAGACAAAAGATCCCTAACTTATACGGGGAGAAATATTAGATTAACCGCAGACCTCTCCAGAAAGACCTGGCAGGCCAGAAAAAGCTGGCAGGATATGTTCAGGGTCATAAAAGAGAAGAACATGCAGCTAGCAATATGCTATCCAGCAAGGTTGTCATTTAGAATAGACAAGAGATAAACAGCTTCCAAGATAGGCAGAAACTGAAAGAATATGTCACCACCAAATGAGCTCTGGAAGAATATTAAGGTGGACCTTGAAAAAGAAAGAGGAAGCCTAAAGAAATAAGCCACAAAAACAGGGACTGTAGAGGTATTATGATGACTCTAAATTCATATGTTATAATAGTTACTTTGAGCCTGAATTGGCTAACTGATCCCATCAAAAGACACAGGGTTTCAGACAGGATAAAAACGCAGGACCCATCTATTTACTGTCTGCAAAAGATTCATTTGAGACCTAAGGACACCTCCAGTCTGAAAATGAAAGGGTGGAGAAAAATTTACCATTCAAATTGTCATCAAAAGAAATCTGGGGTAGAATATTCATATTTGATAAATTAAAGATTATCCAATGGACTCTAATAAGGGATGAAAAGGGACACTGTATCATACTTAAAGGGTATATCCTACATGAACATCTAACATGTTGAATATGTATTCCCTGAAAGTGTGAGATGCCAAGTATATCAACCAATTAATAGCCAAAGCAAAGTCACACTTAGATAATAATACGCTAAAGGTAGGAGACTTCAACGTGACACTTTCTGCAAATGAAAGAGGGAAGCACAACATCACGAAAGAAACGAGGTTTTTTTATAATAAATTTATTTTTTATTGCTGTTCAATTTGCCAACTTACAGAATAACACCCAGTGCTCATCCCCTCAAGTGCCCCCCTCAGTGCCCGTCACCCATTCACCCCCACCCCCCGCTCTCCTCCCCTTCCACCACCCCTAGTTCATTTCTCAGAGTTAGGAGTCTTTATGTTCTGTCTCCCTTTCTGATATTTCCCACACATTTCTTCTCCCTTCCCTTCTATTCCCTTTCACTATTATTTATATTCCCCAAATGAATGAGAACATATAATGTTTGTCCTTCTCCGATTGACTTACTTCACTCAGCATAATACCCTCCAGTTCCATCCACGTTGAAGCAAATTGTTGGTATTTGTCATTTCTAATGGCTGAGTAATATTCCATTGTATACATAAACCACATCTTCTTTATCCATTCATCTTTCAATGGACACCAAGGCTCCTTCCACAGTTTGGCTATTGTGGACATTGCTGCTATAAACATCGGGGTGCAGGTGTCCCAGTGTTGCATTACATTGAAACAAGAGTTTTAAATGATACAGTGGACCACATAGATTTCACACATACATACAGAACTCTCCACCCAAATGCAGCTGAGTACACATTCTTCTCAAGTGCACATGGAACCTTCTCCAGAATAGACCACATACTGGGTCCCAAAACAGGTCTCAAACATTATAAAAAATTGGGATTGTCCCCTGACTATTTTCAGACCACAGTGCTTTGAAACTAGAACTCAATGACAAGGAAAAATGTGGAAGAAACTCAAATACATGGAGGTAAAAGAGCATCCTACTCAAAGATGAAAGGAACAACTAGTAAATTAGAGAAGAAATTAAAAGATTCATGGAAACTAATGGAAATGAAGATATAACCGTTCAAAATATTTGGGATACAGCAAAAGCAGTCCTAAGAGGGAAATGCATTGCAATACAATCATCCCTCAAAAAACTGGAAAAATTAAGTACACAAGCTAACCTCGCAACTAAAGGAACTGGAGAAAGAACAGAAAATAAAGCCTACACCAAACAGAAGATGAGATATAATAAAGATTCAAGCATAACTCAATGAAATAGAGGCCAGAAGACCTGTAGAACAGATAAACAAACCCAGGAGTTGGTTTTGAAAGATGATAAGGTACATGAAACATTAGATAACCTTATTAAAAGAGAAAAGACTCAAATTAATAAAATCATGAATGAAAGAAGGGAGATCACAATCAATACCAAGGGAAAACAAATGATTTTAAAAACGCATTATGAGCAGCTATACGCTAATAAATTAGGCAATCTAGAAGAATTGGATGCATTTCTGGAAAACTACAGATTACCAAAACTGGAACAGGAAGAAATAGGAAACCTGAACAGACCAAGAACCAGTGAAGAAACTGAGGCAATAATAAAAAACCTCCAAAGACACAAAATTCCAGGGCCAGATAGCTTCCCAAGGGAATCCTATCAAACTTTTAAAAAAGAAACAATACCTATTCTACTAAAGCTGTTCCGAAAGGTAGAAAGAGTTGAAACACTTCCAAACTCGTTCTGTGAAGCCTGCATCACCTTAATTCCAAAAGTAGACAAAGGCTCCACCAGAAAAGAGAATTCTAGACCAATATCCCTGATGAACACAGATGCAAAAATTCTCAGCAAGGTCTAGCTAATAGAATCCAACAGTACATTATGAAGATTATTCACCATGACCAAGTGGGATTTATCCCCAAGGTTCACGGCTGATTCAACATTCATAAAACTATCAACGTGATAGATCATATTAACAAGAGAAAAAAAAAGAACCATATGATCCTCTCAATAGTTGCAGAGAAAGCATTTGAAAAAATACAGCATCCATTTCTAATCAAAACTCTTGAGAGCGTAGGGATAGAGGGAACATTCCTCAACATCTTAAAAGCCATCTACGAAAAGCCCACAGCAAATATCATTCTCAATGTGAAACAATAGGAGCCTTTCCCCTAAGATCAGGAACATGACCAGGATATCCACTCTCAGCACTGCTAGAAGTCCTAGCCTCAACAAGCAGACAACAAAACGAAATAAAACACACTCAAATAGGGAAAGAAGTCAAACTCTCCCTCTTCACAAAGGACACTATATTGTACACAGAAAGCCCAAAAGACTCCACCCCAGATTGCTAGAACTCATACAGCAATTTGGCAGTGTGGCAGGATACAAAATCAGTGCCCAGAAATCAGTGGCATATCTATACACTAACAATGAGACTGAAGAAAGAGAAATTAAGGAGTCAATCCCTTTTGCAATTGCACCCAAAAGCATAAGACACCGAGGAATAAACCTAACCAAAGAGGTAAGGGATCTATACCCTAAAAACTACAGGACACTTCTGAAAGAAATACAGGAAGACACAAAGAGATGGATAAATATTCCATGCTCATGAATTGGAATAATTAATATTTTGAAAATGTCCTTGCTACCTCTGACAATGTACACGTTCAATGCAATCACCATCAAAATACCATGGATTTTCTTCATAGAGTTGGAACAAATCATCTTGATATTTTGTGGAATCAGAAAACACTCCAAATAGCCAGAGGAATATTGACAGAAAACCAGAGCTGGGGGTCATCAGAGTGCCTGATTTCTAGCTGTACTATAAAGCTGTGATCATCAAGGCAGTGTGGTATTAGCACACATATAGACACATAGATCAATGAAACAGAATAGAGAACCCAGAAATGGGCCCTCAACTCTATGGGTGTCTAATATTCGACAAAGGATGAAAGACTATTCACTGGAAAAAAAGATTGTCTCTTCAATAAATTGTGCTGGGAAAATTGGAGAGCCGCATGCAGAAGAATGAAACTAGACCATTCACTTACGCGTTGTAGAAAGATAAACTCAAAATGGACATGTGATGTAAAGGTGAGAAAGCAATCAATCAGAATCCTATAGGAGAACACAAGCAAAACCCTTTTTGAACTTGGCCACAGCAATTCTTGCAAGAAACATCTATGAAGGCAAGGGAAACAAAAGCAAAAATTAACTATTGGGATTTACTAAAGATAAAAAGCTTCTTCACAGCAAAAGAAACAGTCAACAAAACTAAAAGACAACCTACAGAATGGGAGAAGATATTTGCAAATGACATATGAGATAAACAGCTAGTATCCAAGATTTAGAAATAACTTATTAAACTCAACACTCAATAAACAACAATCCAATCATGAAATGGGCAAAAGACATAAACAGAAATTTCACAGAGGAAGAAATAGACATGACCAACAAGCGCATGAGAAAATGCACCCATCACTGGCCATAAGGGAAATACAAATCAAAACCACAATGAGATACCACCTCACACCAGTGGGAAGGGTGAAAAATAACAAGACAGGAAACGTCAAGTATTGGAGAGGATGTGGAGAAAGGGGAACCCTCTTGCACTGTTGGTGGGAATGTGAACTGGTGCAGCCACTCTGGAAAACTGTGTGGAGGTTCCTCAGAGAGTTAAAAATATAACTGCCCTATGACCCAGCAATTTCACTGCTGGGGATATACCCCAAAGATACAGATGCAGTGAAACAGCAAGACACGTGCACCCCGATGTTTATAGCAGCAATGTCCATAATAGCCAAACTGTGGAAGGAGCGTTGGTGTCCATTGAAAGATGAATGGATAAAGAAGATGTGGGGTCTACGTATACAATGGACTATTACTCAGTCATTAGAAAGGATGAATACCCAACACTTGCTTCGATGTGGATGGAAATGGAGGGTATTATGCTGAATGAATTTTGTCAATTGAAGAAGGATAATCATCATATGGCTTCACTCATATGAGGAATATAAAAAATAATGAAAGGTATCAAAGAGAAAGAAGAGAAAAGCAGTAAGAATAATCTGAGAGTGTGACAAAGCATGAGAGGCTTTTAAGTCTGGGAAACTAACAAGGGGTAGTGGAAGGGTAGGTGGGTGGGGGGACGCAGAGACTGGGTGACGTGCACGGAGGGGGGACTGTGACAGGATGAGCCCTGGATGTTATATTATATGTTGGAAAATTGAACTTCAATCTTAAAAATACCGAAAAAAGAGTATTACTGATACCAAGACTAATGTAGAAAATTAGGGTCTACCCAGCACAAAGTAGAGATGTGGACAATGTGCATCCATTTGTGGTTAAATGCCCTCATCCCAGAGACTGACTCTCCTACTGCTGGTCGAGAAGCTCTGCATTATTTGCCACCATTTGCAGGCCTGGTTTTCTCATAAGTCCAGTAAATACAGCCTGTGTCTTTGTTGTGATGTAATCAACCATACTATGCCTAGGGGACCATAAAGACTGATTTAACCTTGAATTTTATTATCCCAAGAAGTGCTTAGTGACACGGTAAGAAGTGGGTATGTGACAAAAGGAATCCTCACTTGAGATGGAATTGGTGGGTCAGAGAGGAAGCTCTCCTTGCATCCTTTTGCAGACCCAGGAGTAAGAAAAATAAGTATAGCAGCATGAAGAAAAATGTTTTCCTACTATGGCAACAGTCTAACCAATGATCCACTATGACGACTGAGCCAATGAAAGGCCACTACACCTGAAACTCCCAAGTCATTCCAATCGGTTTTGGTTACCAACAGCCTGCCTATACTCTGCACCCATTTCCTCCATAAGGGAGAGATTCTCTTCTCTTTTCTCCCTTCTTGCCCATGGCTTGTCAGTTTCCCTGTGCCTAGTTGCAATTCCTCTGATAGTGATGAGTCTAACCATTTTCATGGTAAAATAACCATTTCTTCAGCGAGTGAAATAGGATACTGAAATTCCAGTTTGTCCATTTGGAACTCAACATATTCCTGAGATGTGATGGTATTCTATTCCTTGGATTTCTGGGGTGGAGCTAGTAGACAGTATAGTGCACTTAATTAAGGTTTACAACTCAATGAATTTTGATGTATGTAGTGTAATGGAGATTCTTTTTTGTCTCTCCCTTTGGTTTTTTGCACATTGATTCAACGTCTATGGGTCTCCTAAGTGATCAACCTGCCCATTCAATGCCAGCGAGGTGTCTTGTCTTGGGCCCCTAGTAAGGGAAAGACCAAGTGCAGGAAGAGGTGCTTGTAACATGAGCCCAAATAACCTTCAGAGAGAAGAGTGGCTAGAAACCCTCTCAGGGCACACCTGGATGTGTCTTTGTAATACAATTGACAGTGTAAATAGATCAGTTTCCTTAGTTCCATAAATTAGTTCTGGGAAGTACTGAAACTGAGAAACTCCTGAATATATAGCCAGCCTGTCAGAGACTGTGGGGGTGGCATCCCCAAATGCATCTGGTGCCTGTTATTAGGACCATCTTCTGGGGCATTTGCCCTTATCTTCTGGGGTCTCATGCTAACACAATGTTCAACACAGAATCTACTGGAGTATGCCAAGATGGGGGGAGACAGCAGAATACTTTATGTCAGAAATCAGGGATGCTCACGGACTGGTTCATTGATGCATGTGGTTTAGAAGTAGGGATGAGACTTAGGGTAAGAGATACCTTTGATTTCTGTGTGGTCTGAATGTCTTAGATGGTACTGACAAGCAGTTGTGTCTCAGTCATTTGCATACATCCAAAGTTAAAATGAAAAGTAGAGTAAAAAAATTGGAAATGATGGGCCCAACTCGTAGGGAGCTGGGCTAGTGGAAAAGTGTAAGAAAGGTTGAATAATAAGGAAATAATAAGTATTCAATCCCTTGCTCATGATTATCGCTAGTAGCTCAAAGGACCCAGAGTGCTGGGTCAGATCTCAAAGTCAGACAAAGCTCAGATTTCCCTCATTCTCAAACCTTCCCCTCAAGGAAATAATAAACTTGGACAACATGGAGCACCTCTGAGACCTCTGGGATGCTAAAGGCATTCCAGTTTGGGGGGATGACCAAACCAAGAAATTACTGAAAGGAGGAGGTAGACTGTGATGAAGATGTTGCATTTTAAGCATGGGAATCATCAGGTCTCTGAAAACATTTATTAAAATGGGATGTGAGAGTGACTCATTTGGGGGCTGGGTCCTGAGTTTGGAAGGCTACAGTGTGGAAGGGAATCTTTGGGCTCATACATTACACACATCTCACTGCAGAACAATCACAGGTGGCTGTCAAAGATCCATACACAAGTTACTCTTAAGGAAACAACCCAGCCCGGGGACTGGACAAAAGGCACTGTTGGTTTTGTGTACTTTGAGGATACGGGGGCTGCTCTCAGGGCACCAGAGCAGACAGAAGCAGGCTATCCTCACTTCCTTCTGGGACAGGTGGAAGCTGGAAGGGCTCAAAGCAGTGGAAGCTCTCCTGCTGCTAGGCACCCTTCAGTTTGAAAAATCAGAGCCTCCACACTGGACTCCAGAAGATCTAAGCCAGTATGCACTTGGAGCCTACAGTTCGGTACACATGGAGCGCTCCTGGCTTGAGTGGCCATAGCCATTTTTTTATTTTCTTCTTTCATCTGTGAGAGTTTCAGCCTCTATGGAATTAAGGTGTCACAGGACAAACAGCTGTATGTGGAACCTGCCACCTGGCAAAGGACTGGGCATTTCACCCCAGGCACAGGCACATGAGAATCACTGCAGCAGGCCCCTCCTCAGATGGACAGCTGGAAGAACAGGGGAACAGGAAGTTTACTGAGCAGCACTGCAAAACTCCAGGGCTGAGGGAAAATAGTATAGAGACCTCAAAGATTTGTCCTTATAATTCAATTACCTGTCAGGTTAAAACTTTCCAATATTGTTTCTCTTTTCCTGCCTTAACTATAATATAATAATAAATCTTTGTTTTAAGACTTTCCTTTTTTGTGTTTCATATTTCTACAAGTACCTGTCTTAGATATATTCTTCATTTTCAAATTCCTTTCAATGTACCTAATTGATTTTTATAGATATATGAGTTATGGGTTTGGGTGGGTTGTCTTGTTTCATTTCATAATTGCTGAAGTTATTAGCTTCTAACATACTTATCAAAATACACTCAGAGCCATGTGGAGCCCCATGTTTGTTATTCTTCAGGTTTATCTTCTCTCTTCCTTTTGATTCCACCCCTCTCTTTTATTTTGGTTCTGCCTTTGTGGTTGCTGTTGTGTCTCTATGTACATTTTGCCTATTTATATAAATTTGGATTTAGCACCTACTATAATACAGAACATACACTCAAAACGGAAAGATCAACCTCTAGGTCCACTCTGTGAGATTATATTCTCTCCCACGCACCACAGCCTCCCCACCTTTTCTTTTTAAATTTATACTATCCTTGAAATTAGTTTTTCCCTCTTGTGGTCTTTCTGTTTTCTTTGGTTTTGTTTCTCTTTTTCCATTATTTTCCAGTCCTAGACATCTTCAGAATTATCTGGGTGTATTTTACTTAGGTCCTGGTTGATATTTTTGACTCTGCTCACTCATATAGCCATTCTGCACTACACAAAAGGAGGAGAAGTAGAATTGATAAAAACAGAAAGAACCAGAAGTAAAATTCTCTGACACAAACCTAAGGAATATCTATTTCAGTAACGTGTGTAACATGTCAAGGGTAAAATTCAGAGACGCAATGTTAAACCTAATGGTGGCTCTTCAAAAAAGCAAAGAGGACTCCTGGTATTTCCATACTGCAGAACTGGGAAAATCAGGCTGAAATTAAAAGTACACCCCTGACTTACAGTTTAAACTGGATGCTACCACTTAGGGATAAAGAGGTAGCAGGGACAGTGAGTGATATGGAAGACAAGTTCATGGAAAGGAAGGAAACTGGAAGAAAAAGACAATTCAGAAATCACAACGGCATATATCAGGATACAAGTGATATTTGGAGAAGGAATGATATTCATCTTACTGGGATTCCAGAAGTTATGGAGCACACGAGAGAGAAGAATAGAAAGCATATTGGAACGAATCATAGCTGAAAACTTTTCTGAACAGACATTCATATCCAAGAGACAGAGAGGAATCCCCCCAAAATCACACAAATGTGATCAACACCTGGACATATAATATTGGAGCTTGAAATTTCAAGTATTAATAGAAAGTTCTAAAAAAAATGTCGAGACAAGTGATTATAAACTTCTATGGAGAGAAGTGTCGATTAAAAGCAAACCTATTCAAAGGGATCTGGCCTGCCAGAAAGGGCCAGCGAGTTATATTTGGGTACTAAATGAGAAAAACATGCAGCCAGGAATCCTTTACCCAGCAAGTCTGGAGGGCAGAAGACATAAACAGACATTTCAGTGAAGAAGACTTACTATTGGCTCACAAGCACCTAACAAAATGCTCCACAACCCTTGCCATCAGGCACATATAACTCTAAACCACAAGGACATACCAGCTCTCACCCCCGAGAATGGCATTATTCACAAGACAGGAAACCACTAATGCTGGCAAGGATGCGGAGAAAGGCGACCACTTTTGTACTTCTGGTGGGAATGTAGGCAGGTGCAATCACTCTGGAAAACAGAGTGGAGGTTCCTGTGAAAGATAAAAATAGAGCTAATCTATGACCCAGCAATTGCACTAGTGGGTATTTATCACGAAGATACAGATGTGGTGAAACAATAGGACACCTGCCTCCCAATGATTATTTTATGGCACCAATGTGTAAAATAGCCAAACCATGGAAGGAGCCATGATGTCCTTCAACAGATGAAGGGATAAATAAGATGTGGTATATATATACACACACTAACAACTTATTATTACTCAAGCCTCATAAATGTTGTATACCTATCATTTGCTTGACATTAAAGGATGAGGAGGGTATTCTGCTGAGTGAAATAAGTCAATCAGAGAAACGACAATCATCATGGGGAGCCTGGCCTGGGACTCAATCCCAGACCCGAAATCATGCCCTGTGCTGAGGAAATTCCTCAACTGCTGAGCCACCCAGATGTCCCAAAAAAGACAAACTATAAATACCTTTTATTCAGTTATGTCAGATTAGGGATAGGTGAAAATGACAGTTAGAAATGGAAGGTACACCTGATATATTTATCCAGCTCAGATAGACAAAGAAATGGAATATGTAAATAAAGTAGTTAAACAACATGAAACCTGAATTAGAAGGTGAAAGATCTAACTTTGCTCCAAGAAGAAAATATGGAGAATGGAACAGACAAAGCATTTGAAGACAGAATAGTGGAACATTTCCTGTTTTTCAAAACCATGTATGGTTTCTCAGGATTATGGGACATTTTTTGGATGAACATTTTGGAAACCTATACTAGGAAAAGCCTAGTGAACAAGAAACATAATCGAGGCATTTAAATAAATAGTAAACTGGATATACATGGAGTCCTAAGCCGTCTTCTGACCTTAGAAGTTCAATACCACATAATAGTTTGTTCGCATAAAGGGAAGAATTCTGATTCTCACCTCCAAGAACAACTGGATGTGTGGACTCAGACAAATCACTTGCCTTCTCCAGACGTTATATTCCACATCTCTCATCGGGAATAATAACGCCACCTATCACTTGGTATGGTGTGGCCAAAAGGAGATTCAACATAGCAAGTCCTCTAGCAATTCCACCATAATGATGGGCCATATGAATTGACATGAGATCTCCCCCTGCTACCTGACACCAGTGCATTGCTCTGTGCCAGGAGGAAGTAGGTGCTCAGATTGCTGAAGGCACCAAATCCATTTCTATTGGGCTCTGGGCTCAGAGAGCCAAAGCATCTCCCAGAACTCCATCCCGGCCTGGGACGGCTATGGGGTGTTTCTCCATTCCACTTCCCGACTAGGTGCAAATGGGGCCATGACCCTGTCACAGCCTCTGTAATGAGCCTCAAGGAGGTGGGCTAGTAACTACTCCTCCAGGGATCACCTCTCCACAGAGCCTAAAAAGGAACTAGGGAAATTTGAGTGGGAGTGGAAGTACCTCCAATGAGAGAACTGTTATCCAATGGAAGGAAGCTACACAGAGAGGAGAGTGAGGCTCAGAATAGCATCACTACATCTCAGTTTATGCCTGTGGACACGTCACTCCACCGCTCTGAATAGGGGTTCCAGAACCAGGGGCTCCCTATGGCACTGGTGCCCATGAAATTGCCGAGAAGGCAATGAAGGCTGTACCATACAGTGTGCGCTGGATGAATAGACCAGGCACTGCTGTCTCAGTTATAGGAGTGAAGCTCCTACTTTCAACATAATGCACAAGCTCAGCCTGAGAGATGCCAGTGACATGTCCAAATTCTCATAGGTAGTATCTTGCTGGATCCAAGTGTGGCCTTAGCTATTCTTGCTGCTCTTCACTGAGACAACCATCAGGGCTGGGCATCCTGGTAGACCATACAGGGGTCTTCTAGGCCTGAGGAGACTCTTGGGAGGGGTGTGGATGAGAAATAGTTATAGGCTTTTACCCGGGCCTTGTTTTCTCATTAAATCCTAAGAACTCCAAGTGAGTGCTATTGTCCCCATTTAACAGCAGAGGGACACTGGGCTCAGAAAGTTGACTCTCACTTACCAAGAATACAGTGGAGAAGAGCAATTAATATCTCCAGCTTCAGAAGGCCCTTGCCCACAGCCCCACAGTAAGTTTTTGGAAGAATGTGATGAGAGGGTATAATACAGGGACATACAGTGAGTCTTTGGCCTCAGAAGATCAGTGGGCCTTCCTCAATCTGGAGATGATAAGAAGTCAAAATGCCCACATCTCTCAGCCTGGGGAGTCGTTACAAGACTCAAAGCTCTAGAGGGGAAACCTTCATGCCAAACACCCAACCAAGCCACCTCTGGTTGACAGAAGCCTTCCATGCCTTCATTCAGGTAGAGCACATTGGCTTCAGGATACCACAGGAGTTCCAGAGACAGGTTTATCTTGCACAGCCTTTCTTCCACCCACTCCACAAGGCAGCATACAGAGGCTCATCTGTCTTTCTCCCGAAGGCTACCAGTTGGGCTCCAGCAATCCACACAGGGATCTAGATAGAGCCTTAGCAGTTCATGTGGTCTTGGAGGGTCCTCTCCTCCCTTCCCGGAGGAGAGTGTGTCTCTTACTTCCCTGGATCTTCTGCACCCTGGTGCTCCAGTGTGGGTCCAGGATTTGGGGCCTGTGTGCCTCCCTCTCTCTAAGTGCACTGTCTCCATTGTGCCCCCCTGGGGAGCCTCCCATTCCCCCAGGGAGGACCTCTATTCCCAAGTTCCAACAGCAGATCCATCCTCCTCATTGGAACCATAGATTCCAGGGAAAGTTGTTTCATGGACAGAAAATTCATTCTCAGTTGTTCTGCTCTTGTGTCCTCTGACACCCGGTGAACTCCTGACCCTCTCTGACCCTCAATTTCTTTAACTCAGTTCATGTGGTCTTGGAGGGTCCTCTCCCCCCTTCCCAGAGGAGAGTGTGTCTCTCACTTCCCTGGATCTTCTGCACCCTGGTGCTCCAGTGTGGGTTCATGATTTGGGGCCTGTGTGCCTCCCTCTCTCTCTAAGTGCACTGTCTCCATTGTGCTCCCCCTAAGGAGCCTCCCATTCTCCCAGGGAGGACCTCTATTCCCAAGTTCCAACAGGTGATCCATCCTCTTCATTGGAACCACAGATGCCAGGGAAAGTTATTTCATGGACAGAAAATTCATTCTCAGTAGTTCTCCTCTTGTGTCCTCTGACACCCGGTGAACTCCTGACCCTCTCTGATCCTCGATTTCTTTAACTCTGCCATGAGTCATTGGACTTTCGCATTTTCACCCCTAAAGCTCAAAGGCAAGACTATATTTCATTGGAAGAAGGCCCTGCTGTGGAATAAGAATCAACTACCGGTCAGGGCATCTCCTCTCAAGGAAACAGGGTTTCAGAGTCCCTGCTCTGTGCTACTCCCTCCTGCTATCTGATCCCCACAGGAACTCCCAGGGAGGCGCTGTGACCTCATTTTACTGACATAAACAGTGAGAGTCCTATGTGAGCAGACTGGAGTGACAGAAATTGATACCCTCCCCCAAAGAGGTTCATCCACCATCTCATCAATAACTGGCACCATTTCCTGGGCTAGGGATGTCAGAAGGGGCCTCAGAGTAGGTTGTGGTGGACAGAGGTTGATTGTATGCTCTGTGGCTGTAGTGAAGCCTCACATTGCTCATCTGTCAAATGGGTGGTCAAGGCCATTGTGTTGGTTGTCTAATGCTGTGTAATATACCATACCAATGAGTAGTAAGTAGATGAGATCCACATTTATTTTGTTCTGCTTTTTGAGTTCTGGCTTGAGGTGGATTTCCTCCTGATTCTCTGGTCAGCTGGAAGGGAAGCTCAATGTCTAGGATGGCCTCCATCCTATACCCAGTGTTTTGGAGGTGTCAGTGTAGGTGATGGTGGTGTGGCTGGGCCCTGGGAGTCTCTTCATCCAATAGGCTAGCCTGGACTTGTCCACATGGCAGCTGGGGTGTGAGTGCTGCAAGAGAGACCAAGCTCCACAGTGAGGCACTTTTCACATGCAGGAAAAACTCTTCCATACACATGAGATTTGCTCATGTCCCAGAGGCCGGAGCAGCTCATACAAACAAGATTTTGTCATGGCATGTGGCATGGGGACAGGGCAAAAGGCATGACCATATGAACGAAAACGATTTGTGGCCATTGTATTCTACAACAGTGATGTGGAGATAGATTTTGAGTGGAGGAAATGTAAAGCGTCAGGGTTCTAAGTAGTAATAAATAGAAGGCAAACAAATATTTACACATACAAGGGATTCAAAAAGTGTAAAATTACAAATTCTCTTTCCTATCAAAGAGGTTGAGAGAGACTAAATCACTTCTCCAGATTGGCACAGCCAACTTGTGGAGGAGCTAGAACTTGCACTCAGAGTGTCTGTCAATGCCGGCGTTCATAGCTCCTGTCCGCTGCAGACCTACCAGCACATTGTAGACCAAAAGCAAATGCACGAGGTAATCAGAGCAATTAATATGCATAATGTAAAATATAGAATATATAACCCCTGGAAATAAATCGTGGAAGGAAATCAGGATCTAAGGGTCTCTTCGTGCCTTTCTCCCTTATTGCAATAGCATGGATAAACACCTTCTTTGCTTCCTTCACGTCCTCAGGTGAAAAGTTTGTCTGACCAAAGGAAACTGTAGAAGCCTCACAGTCCTTCATATTCCATTATCCTTTGTGATGATGCTCCAGTTGTCTCACGGATCATGTGCAACAGGAGGAAACCCCAGGCTCTGAGCCTGTGGTCTCATTTTTGCACTCAAAAACCATACAGGGGAATCCCTGGGTGGCTCAGCGGTTTAGTGCCTGCCTTTGGCCCAGGGCGCGATTCTGGAGTCCCAGGATTGAGTCCCACGTCAGGCTCCCAGCATGGAGCCTGCTTCTCCAACCTCCTGTGTCTCTGCCTCTCTTTCTCTCTCTCTCTCTATGTCTGTCATAAATAAATAAATCTTTAAATAAAAACCATACAGAGTTTGGAAGAGGAGAAAAGCAGAAGACATCATTTACCCAGTAAAACACTGGGTCCTTTTCTTCCTTTTCTTTTTGAGGTCCTTTTCTTCCTGAGGTTTCAAGAATCTCCCTTGTGCCATTTCACTCCATTCATTATAAGGCCCTTGTGCATCATTTAGTGTCCAATTTACCTACTGAGGGGATCCTGGGTGGCTCATTCAGTGAAGCATCTGACTCTTGATTTCAGCTCAGCATGTGCTTTCAGGAGCCTGAGATCCAGTCCCACCTGGGATTCCTCACTGGGCATTAAAGTTTTCTGATTCCCTGCCTCCCTCTCCTCAGCCTATTTCTTTGTCAATTTTTTAATTGGAGTTCAATTTGCCAGCTTATAGCATAACACCCAGTGCTCATCCCATCAAGTGCCCCCCTCAGTGCCCATCACCCAATCACCAGTCCATGACCAACATGACCAACTGCTAATGGGTACTCTGCGTCCTTCTCAAAGCACCCTATGATCCCTTATGAATTAAAGTGTTCATCAAGAACATCACAGAGGAAGATCAAATAAATATTGTCAAAGTGAGCTTGAGTATCTTTGACTGAGGAATGAATGCCACTTTCTTGGTTACTTTTTACACAAATTCTAATGAAATTCATACAGTGTCCATTTGAGGTGAAATACATCATAGTCCTCCTGGAAGAGTGCTGAGTGGTTGCCTCTTGCCACGATTACCTTATTTGAGGGATGCTATCATTGGCGACATCAAAGCTGGTTATAAAGAGTGTGATGGGGAACTTTCCCTCAACAAGAGTTTCTCCTGCTTTTTGAGGAATTTTGTAGTCACCATCCAGGACGGACCGGAGAAACACATCCTTCAGGACAAAGAACTTCATCAAGGTGTCCTTTCACTTACTTTGGCGCCATTATCTCAAACAATATGTTCCATCTGGCTTCCTACAGTCATTCAGAGTAGTAAAGATCACTTTTATTCTAGGTAATACCATCTATTGATTAAAGTTAGTGGTCAAGGAATTCGGCTTGAGATTTAAAGAGAGAACAGCTGGAATACTACAGTGAGAAGAGTTCGTGCTTCTATCAAGGTAGGAAGACGGGGGAAAAAAGAAATAAAGAAACAAAAAGCACCCATGGGGGAGGGGCCCCGCAAGGAGTTGGGCTAAAGCCACAGAGAGTGTCCCCAGGACAGGAATGCCCCATCCCGGAGAAGCAGGAGCTTCACCAATCTTCCCAGAGGGAAAGGCGCTCGCAGGGAGTTGGAGCAGGAGCCCAGGAGGGCGGGGATGCCCTCAGGCTCCCAGGGGCACTAACAGAGTTCCTGCATGCCAGGGAAAGCACTACACCCCGCGGCCGAGCTCCCTAAAGGGCTGCAGTGTGCTGGGTGGGGCGCAGGAGCAGCTTGGAGGCTGCTTGGGTAGAGGCTCTGCGTGGAGGGGGCTTCCCAGGCTCGGGAGCACAGGGTGCCAGGGAAACAGCCCAGGATCTGGTGCTCCACCCGGGACAGGCAGAGGCTGGGAGGGCCCAGGACAGCAAGGACGCTCCAGCCTCTGGGTGCCCCAAGCTAAGCAGATCAGCAGGCCACGCCCCCGGAGCATCCAGGCCCCTGCGGACTGAGAGCTCCTTAGTTACTGCAGGAGCTGACTTTAGGGCTGGAGAGCTGGCCACTACTACTGTTGCTGTTCCTCCTGGGGCCTCACAGGACAAACAACCCCCACTGAGCCTCACAGTGACCTCACTGGATAAACAGCTTAAACATCTTTCACTGATCCCTACACCAGGCAGGGGGCTGAGCAGCTCCCCCAAGTGCTAACACCTGAAAATCAGCACAGCAGGACCCTCCCTCAGAAGACCAGATAGACAGCGGAAAAACAAATTATTGACCAAGCAGCACAGGAAAGTTCCAGGGTAAGTCGAATGATTTACAGTATACAGAATCAAAGGATGCTCCCCCTTGTTTTTTTGTTTTTTGATATGTTTCTTCCCCCACTTTGTTTTCTTTTCTTCTCTTATTTTTTTCTCCCTTCTTTTTTTCCCTTTTTTTCTTTTCTTTTTATTTTCTTCTTTCTCTTCTATCTTTTTCTCCTTTTCGAATACAACTTGTTTTTGGCCACTGTGCACTGAGCAAAATGACTAGAAGGAAAACCTCACCTCAAAAGAAAGAATCAGAAACAGTCCTCTCCCACAGAGTTACAAAATTTGGATTACAATTCAATGCCAGAAAGCCAATTCAGGAGCACTATTATTAAGCTACTGGTGGCTCTAGAAAAAAAGCATAAAGGACTCAAGAGACTTCATGACTGCAGGATTTAGATCTAATCAAGGAGAAATTAAAAATCAATTGAATGAGATGCAATCCAAACTAGAGGTCCTAATAATGAGGGTTAACGAGGGGGAAGAATGAGTGGGTGACATAGAAGACAAGTTGAAGGCAAAGAGGGAAACTGAGGAAAAAAGAGACAAACGATTAAAACATCATGAGGATAGATTAAGGGAATTAATGACAGCCTCAGAAAGAAAAATTTATGTTTAATTGGGGTTCCTGAGGGCGCCGAAAGGGACACAGGGCCAGAATATGTATTTGAACAAATCATAGCTGAACACTTTCCTAATCTGGGAAGGGAAACAGGCATTCAGATCCAGGAAATAGAGAGATCCCCCCTAAAATCAATAAAAACCGCTCAACACCTTGACATTTAATAGTGAAGCTTGCAAATTCCAAAAATAAAGCGAAGATCCTTAAAGCAGCAAGAGACAAGAAATCTCTAGCGTTTATGGGGAGAAATATTAGAATAAAAGCAGACCTCTCCACAAAGATCTGGCAGGCCAGAAAGGGCTGGCAGGATATATACAGTGTCCTAAATGAGAAGAACATGCAGCCAAGAATACTTTATCCATCAAGGCTCTCATTCAGAATAGAAGGAGAGATAAAGAGCTTCCAAGATAGGCAGGAACTGAAAGAATATGTGACCACCAAACCAGATCTGCAAGAAATTTTAAGGGAGACTCTTAAAATTCCCCTTTAAGAGGAGATCCAATGGAACAATCCACAAAAACAGGGACTGAATAGATATCATGATGACACTAAGCTCATATCTTTCAATAGTAACTCTGAACGTGAATGGGCTTGATGACCCCATCAAAAGGGACAGGATTTCAGACTGTATAAAAAAGCAGGACCCATCTATTTGCTGTCGACAAGAGACTCATTTTAGACAGAAGGACACCTACAGCCTGAAAATAAAAGGTTGGAGAACCATTTACCATTCAAATGGCCCTCAAAAGAAAGCAGGGGGTAGCCATCCTTATATCAAATAAACTAAAGTTTATCCCGACAATTGTAGTGAGAGATGCAGAGGGACACTATATAATACTTAAAGGATCTATTCAAAAAGAGGACCTAACAATCATCAATATATATGCCCTGAATGTAGAAGCTGCCACATATATCAATTAATAACCAAAGTGAAGACATACTTAGATAATAATACACTTATACTTGGTGACTTCAATGTAGCACTTTCTACAATTGATAAGTCTTCCAAGCACAACATCTCCAAAGAAACAAGAGCTTTAAATGATACATTGGACAAGATGGATATCACAGATATCTACAGAACTTTACATCCAAACACAACTGAAAACACGTTCTTCTCAAGTGCACATGGAACTTTCTCCAGAATAGACCACATACTGGGTCACGAATCAGGTCTTAACTGGTACCAAAAGATTGGGATCATCCCCTGCATATTCTCAGACCATATGCTTTGAAATTAGTACTAAATCAGAAGGAGAAATTTGGAAGGATTCCAAACCCACGGAGGCTAAGGACCATCCTGCTAAAAGATGAAAGGGTCAACCAGGAAATTAGGAAAGAATTAAAAAGTTTCATGGAAACTAATGAGAATGAAGATACAACTGTTCAAAATCTTTGGGATACAGCAAAAGCAGTCCTGAGGGGGAAATAAATCACAATACAAGCATCCATCCAAACATTGGAAAGAACTCACATACAAAAGCTAACCTTGCACCTCAAGGAGCTGGAGAAAAAAACACCAAATAGATCCCACATCCAGCAGAAGAAGAGAGTTAATAAAGTTTTGAGCAGAACTCAATGAAATAGAGACCAGAACTGTGTAACAGATTATCAAAACCAGGAGTTGGTTCTTTGAAAGAATGAATAAGATAGATAAACCATTAGCCAGCCTTATTAAAAAGAAGTGAGAAAAGACTCTAATTATTAAATCACGAATGGAAAAGGAGAGATCACAGTCAAGGAAATACAACCGATTTTAAAAACTTATTTTGAGCAGCTACACATTAATCACATAGGCAGTCTAGAAGAAATGGACACATTTCTGGAAAACCACAACCTAGCAAACGGGAACAGGAAGAAATAGAAAACCTGAACAGGCCAATAAGCAGGGTGGATATTGAAGCAGTCATCAAAAAGCTTCCGTGATATAAATTCCAGGGCCAGATGGCTCTCCAGGGAAATTCTATCAAACTTGTAAAGAAGAAACAACACCTATTCTACTAAATCTGTTCAGAAAGATAGAAAGAGACGGAGTACTTCAAAACCCGTTCTACAAGGGCAGAATCACCTTAATTCCAAAACCAGACAAAGACCCCACCAAATAGGAGAATTATAGAACAATATCCCCGATGAACATGGATGCAAAAAATCTCCACAAGATACTAGCCAATAGTATATAACAATATATTAAGAAGATTATTGACCATGACCAATTGGGATTTATCCCAGGGATGCAAGGCTGGTTCAACACTCGTAAAGCAATCAATATGATAGATCGTATCAACAAGAGAAAAAACAAGACCTGTATGATCCTCTCCATAGATGCAGAGAAAGCATTAGACAAAATACAGCATCCATTCCTGAATAAAACTCTTCAGAGTGTAGGGATAGAGGGAACATTCCTCAGCATCTGTAAAGCCATCTATGAAAAGCCCTCCTCAAATATCATCCTCACTGGGGAAACACTGGGAGCCTTTTCCCTAAGATCAGGAAAAAGACAGGGATGTCCACTCTCACCACTGCTATTCAACATAGTACTAGAAGTCCTAGCCTCAGCAATCAGACAACAAAAAGAAATAAAAGGCATTCAAACTGGCAAAGAAGTCAAACTCTCCCTCTTCGCAGATGACAGGATACCATACCTAGAAAACCCAAATGACTCCACCTCAAGATTACTATAACCCATACAGAAATTCGACAGTGTGGCAGGATAAAAAATCAATGCCCAGAAATCAGTGGCATTTCTGTACACTAATAATGAGACTGAAGAAATAGAATTTAAGGAGTCAATCTCATTTACAACTGCACCCAAAAGCATAAGACACCCAGGAATAAACCTAACCAAAGAGGTAAAGGATCTATACCCTCAAAACTATAGAACACTTCTGAAAGAAATTGAGGAAGACACAAAGAGATGGAAAAATATTCCGTGCTCATGGATTGGAAGAATTAATATTGTGAAAATGTCAATGCTACCCAGGGCAATTTACACATTTAACAGAATCCCTATCAAAATACCGTGGACCTTCTTCAGTGAGTTGGAAAATATCATCTTAGGATTTGTGTGGAATCATAAAAGAATGTGTATAGCCAGGGGAATAGTAAAAATGAAAACCATAGCTGGGGACATCACAATGCCAGATTTCGGGTTGTACTACAAAGCTGTAGTTATCAAGACAGTGTGCTACTGGCACAAAGCAGACACATAGATCAATGATACGAAATAGAGAATCCAGAATGGGCCCCCAACTCTATGGTCCAGTAATATTCGACAAAGCAGGAAAGACTCTCCACTGGAAAAAGCACAGTCTCTTCACTAAATGGTGCAGGGAAGATTGGACAGCCACGTGCAGACGAAGGAAGCTAGACCATTCTCTTATTCCAAACATAAAGATAAACCCAAATTGGATGAAAGATCTAAATGTGAGACAAGATTCCATCAAAATCCTAGAGGAGAACACAGGCAACACCCTTTCTGAACTTGACCACAGCAACTTCTTGCAAGATACATCCATGAAGACAAGGGAAACAAAAGCAAAAATTAACTATTAGGATTTACTAAAGATAAAAAGCTTCTTCACAGCAAAAGAAACAGTCAACATAACTAAAAGGCAACCTACAGAATGGGAGAAGATATTTGCAAATGACCTATCAGATAAAGGGCTAGTATCCAAGATCTATAAGGAACTCATGAAAACTAACAGGAAAGAAACAAACAATCCAATCATCAAATGGGCAAAAGACATGAACAGAAATCTCACAGAGGAAGAGATAGTCGTGGCCAACAAGCACATGAGAAAATGCACACCATCACTGGCCATCAGGGAAATGAAAATCAAAACCACAATGAAATACCTCCTGACACCAGTGAAAATGGGGAAAATTAACAAGAAAGGAAACAAAAAATGTTGGAGAGGATGTGGAGAAAGGGGAACCCTCTTGGACTGTTGGTCAGAATGTTGAACTCCTGCAGTCACTCTGGAAAACTGTGTGGAGGTTCCTCAAAGAGTTAAAAATATAACTGCCCTTCGACCCAGCAATTGCACTTCTGGGCATTGACCCCAAAGATACAGATGCAGTGAAACGCCGGAACACCTGCACCCCAATGTTTATAGCAGCAATGTCCACAATAGCCGAACTGTGGAAGGAGCCTTGGTGTCCATCGAATGATGAATGGATAAAGAAGATATGGTATATACCCAGAGGCAAGGAGCTATGTCTTATTGACCTTTTTTCCTGGTACCTTACCTAGTGACTGATACAAATCGAGGTGTTCAATACATGTATGAGCGAATCAATGTGAAAATACCCAGCACGCATTAGAAATAAGAGTCAACAATGACTAATATGTATACAATGGAATATTACTCAGCCATTAGAAATGACAAATACCCACCATTTGCTTCGACGTGGAGGGACCTGCAGAGTATTATGCTGAGTGAAGTAAGTCAATCAAAAATAGACAAACCTTATATGGTCTCATTCATTTGAAGAACATAAAAAATAGTGAAAGGGAAAAAGGGGGAAAGGAAAGAAAATGAGTGAAAATATCAGTGAGGGTGACAGAACATGAGAGACTCCTAACTCTGGGAAACGAACAAGGGGTATTGTAAAGGGAGGTGGGAGGGGGTTTGTGTGATTGGGTGATGGGCACTGAGGGGGGCACTTGGTGGGATGAGCAGTGGGTGTTATGTATGCTATGTGTTGGCAAGTGGAACTCCAATAAAAAAGAGAGAGAGAGAGAGAATTCATTCTCAAAGAGGAGTTTTTGGCTGGGGTCAAGATATTCAGAAACCTTTCCATAGTCTCAGGTTGAAAGTAAGTCCCTTTGTGTAAAAAAAAACACGTGAGAGGGAAGCAGCAGAGAAACTAAACCATCTTTTGTGTAAAGGAGACTGAACAGGACTGTGCTCACTAGCGGCACTCTGGCTCCGGGCTGTGTGGGTTGGAAGGAGAATTGAACACGGACTCTGGCTCAGGCTTGAGTCCTGTCTCGGCCGGACATTGCGGTCCTGAAGGTGAGGACCCTGAAGGGGACAGGCCCTGGAAGACCATGGTTCTATGAGACATCTCTGTGTAGTTGCCTGGAAAGTTTCTACAAACAGGGACTTTAGAGAAAGTATCAGGTACTAACTAAGCAGGTTTTCCAACCACACCAACAAGGCTGGTAACTCCAAAATTGTCAGAGAAGGGTCCTGTAGTAAAAGACAGTAACCTGGTAAAACATTCTTTAAAATTTGAGAAAAACTGTTAACTGGGATCCTTTTCCCCACACAAAGTTGAGGGGCCCCATGGTTTATGGCGCTTACCTTTAGGAGTCCGGTGTGCACAGAGTTCTCATCCATAACATATCCACATCGCACAGTGAGGAGCCCAGGTGCCTCCTGGACACTCACCCCACCACACACACAGGGACACACACTCCAGAGCTACTGCAGTCAGAACAGGTACTCCTGACTCCGCCGACACACCTCATCTTCCCTCCTTCCTTCCTCAAGAATGAGGCTGCTCTAGGGGTGATTCACCCTCACCCTGAGGCCTAGGGTTCCTCTCCTGCAGCCTCACAAGGTCTGAGTGATGACATCCATGGGTTCACAGAGACTAAAGCTTCTCTTCAAAAGGGGAAGCCTTGGGATTCCTGGGTGGCCCAGCAGTTTTGTGCCTGCTTTTGGCCCAGGGTGCGATCCTGGAGACCCGGGATCGAATCCCACGTCTGGCTCCTGATGCATGGAGCCTGCTTCTTCCTCTGTGTCTCTGCCTCTCTCTCTCTCTTTCTCTATCATAAATAAATAAAAATTTAAAAAAAGGGGTAGCCTTTCCCAGAACTAGTCCTGTACCCTACCTCAGTCACCAAATGGATGTAGGACTATCCTGGCCACTGTAGGATGCTCCAGCTATCCACAGGACTGGCGCCTGCCGGCACCTCCCTCATTTCATTTTCAACCCTGCTAGCCCAGCCCCTTCCTGCACTGCCTCCATCCTGGCCCAAATGAGGCCAATCTTGATGTGCACCTGGCAGGTTCATAGGTGCTCTGAGTTTCAGTGGGATGGGAGTGGGTGCTTCCACCTGCTGTCTTGTCCCACCTTAACCCATCAACCAATCCTCAGATTAACCTGCCAGGTGACTTTAGCAAATGAGGTGCCCTTGGAACTGAAACTTGGGCCCTTACCCCTTAATAGTTTAACCAATTCCCTGCTGTTGCCAATACAACTAAATTGTAATTAATGTGATTATCCTTGGATCCAAACCTAGGTTCCTCCCATCATCATCTCCTTGGCCAAGATCACTATAAATGGATATCCAGTGATATGTAAGCTATAAGTATTAGGAGTCATTTTTTATTTATTTTTATTTTTTTATTTATTTTATTTTTTAGTCACTTAACCATTTTAAATAATAAATTTATTTTTTATTGGTGTTCAATTTATCAACATATAGAATAACACCCAGTGCTCATCCCTTCAAGTGCCCACCTCAGTGCCCATCACCCAGTCACCCCCACCCCCCGCCTGCCTCCCCTTCCACCACCCCTAGTTTGTTTCCCAGGGTTAGGAGTCTTTCATGTTCTGTCTCCCTTTCTGATATTTCCCACTCATTTTTTCTCCTTTCCCCTTTATTCCCTTTCACTATTTTTAGATGAATGGAAAAAGAAGATGTGGTTTATGTATACAAAGGAGTCATTTTTTAAAAATGATATTTATTGTCTGTATTTTCTGTTGATCGCTTCCAAGTTTCTGTCATTCTTTGAAATTTTTTAAATCATCAATTCGTTAGTTTTTATAATTGCATTTTGTGTATTTATATCTTTGATGCACACACTGGATACGCATTTCATTTTTAATTTTTTTTATTTTAATTCCAGTTAGTTAGCATACAGTGTTATAGTAGATTTCACTGGACACTCATTTTAATTAAGAAAGCTTTTCTTGAATAATCCTAAGCTTGCCTGCTGCTTTGAAGTCCTATCATAATTCTACAGAAAACTGTGTGCTCCCTTAGCCATAATTCCAAACTCAATTCTTCATTGTCTAGTGTGCCAACAACACAATGTTTTGTTTGCTCTATCTGGAAAATATTCTAAAGACTAGAAAAGCCAAATGAAAAAGCATGTGAAAATCCATGGCTATTTATTCAAGTGAATTTTAGAGTTATTGCGTTAAGATCCACAATATAATAGATCCTATTGACCTGTTACTTTGAGGTTGGATTGAATTTAGACAATAATTTACTTCTTCTGAGTTGCAGAGCCCTCACTAAGATTTTCTTGTAAAACCCTTGTGCTCATAAGTGCTTCCAAGGATGATGTTTGTGTGTGTCCAGGTTGCTGTATAGATATCACAGTAGAAAATGGCCAAGGTGCCTGCTGGATAGTGGCCATAACTAGTGAGTATTCTGGTTTGTTTAAGATTTTGGTTTCCCTGGACACCTGGGTGGCTCAGCAGTTGAGTGCCAACCTTCTGCCCGGGGCGTGATTCTGGAGTCCTGGGATCAAGTCCCTCATCAGGGTCCCTGCATAGATTGTGTCAGGCTTAATCTGTTTGATAGTGAAATAAAATAGAGAGGCCAGGCAAAAGTTGGTCTAAACAGGCTTTTAATGGAATGCACTGTTTGTCAAGGTTCCATAACCTGCAAGGGAGGGAGAGAGCATGGACATCGCGGTCAGGGGACTGCAAGCGGGCTTTTTAAGAGAGGAGGGGGAAGGGGTTGTCTGTCTGTAGGGGATGATAGATATTAGTGTCTGTTACGGGTGGAATCAGTATCCTTATGCTTTTTTAAGGGGTCTGGGTAAGGTACAGTTTCGGTTGCTTGCATAGGTCCTGTCTCCCACTGATGACCTGTCCTCAGGTGATCTGCTGGTGATTGGAGAGTTCTGAGGTGGGGGCATCAAGGTCAGGAATCCAATGCCATTTTTCTGGTGGCTCCCAATCCCCCTTGATCCTGCCGGCCCAACAGATCCTGCTTCTCTCTCTGCCTGTATCTCTACCTCTTTCTGTGTGTTTCTCTCATGGATGGATAGATAAAGTCTTTAAGAAACAAGATTTAGGTTTGCTTGTTGGAGGGCAACCCAGATGAAAGGATGTAGGGAGAAGAGTAGGAGGTCAGAGGAGAAAATTCTGGAATACTAAATCAGATGAGTTGCTCCAAGAGATCACTTGTGAGCTTGTTGAATGTCCTGCCCTGAGGCTAACCCAGTATTCAGATATAGAAGGCTCTTCGTAAAGATTTCCTGAAGATGCATTAAGCAGACCTGGAATACATCTTTGGTAAGTACCTACCCCTTCATGGCACTTGGAACTCTTTCTGGTAGGTCTTTCATGTGTTGAAAAAAGTTGTACCACTTCCTGCTCACTGGTGTTCCAGGACACGCAATGGATTTGTTCCTGAGCAACATAAAGTCTACATCACTGTTTATGGTTGTTCTTCACCAGCAGAATGTAAGGGCCTTAAGGAAAGGGACTTAGGTCTATTCTTTCCCTGATCCTTCTCCAGAAGATACGATAGTGTCTGGCCAAAACTATTGCTCAATTCACATGTCAAAAGAGAATAGATGGATGCAATGAATGGTTCAATTTGATGATGAATCCAATGGGAAATATGACTGATTTATAACTCTTATAAACACCCCAAAATGCCAGAGTGGATATGATTATCATGAGGTTCCTGATGACTAGCAGGAATATCCCAGTGTTCTCTCTGGGAAAAAAAAGGAAGGGGAGGCGCACCTACCTGGCTCAGTTGGTCAAACATTGGACTCTTGGTTTGGGAATTGGGACGGAGCTGTGCATCAGACTCTGAGCTCAGCATGGACTCCTTTGAGATTCCGTCTCCCTCTCACTTATCTTTTCGTTTGCCCCTCCCCCTGCACTCACTATTTCTCTCTCTCTCTCTCTCTCTCTCTCTCTCTCTCTCTCTCTCTTTAAAATAAATATATAGGGCACCCTGGGTGGCTCAGGTGCTTTAGCGCCGCCTTTAGCCCAGGGTGTGATCTTGGAGATTTCAGGCTACCTGCATTGAGCTTGCTTCTCACTCTGCCTGTGTCTCTGCCTCTCTCTCTCTGTCTCTCTCTCTCTCTCTCTCTGTCTTTCTCTCTGTGTGTGTGTCTCTCTTGTGAATAAATAAATGAAATGTTTTTTAAAAAGATAAATATTAAAAAAAAACGGAGGGGAGGACAGTGGGAGAGAAGGTGGTAACTTTTAGCTGTAAAATTGGGGATACACAGGCAAAACGCGGAGGATAACTAAATGTAATTTGGAAAATATTTTGTAAATATCTTGGATCTACACACACATTTATATGAATTTACGTATGTATGTATTTACACTTGCTTTGAGAAAACACAATCACGCGATAAATAAACCTAATGAAAGCCAGACGATGAAAGAGATCAATGAATCTGGAGGTGAAAAAAATACAGACTAAAAAAAGAGGTTTTTATTTTTTAAGAAAGCAAGGTACTTGTTTTCTTGCCAAACCACACTGCATCGTAATTAAGACAAAAGGAAAGTGCAGAGAACCTTTGAGAGAATGAAAAAATGATCAAAGAGAGGGAAAAGGGATGATGAGAACATAATTAGCATGCGTCTGCATATTAATGGCGAAACTTGGGTAAAAGGAATGGTATTCTACATCACCTTGCATAAAATCACCTTGACAACTAACTTTTTTTATTATAAATTTATTTTTAATGGTATTCACTTTGCCACCATATACAATAACACCCAGGGCTCATCTGCTCAAGTGCCCAACTCAGTGCCCATCACCCAGTCACCCCCACCCACTGCCCCTTCCACCACCCCTACTTCGTTTCCCAGAGATAGAAGTCTCTCATGTTCTGTATCCCTTTCTGATATTTCCCACTCATTTTTTCACCTTTCCCCTTTATTTCCTTTCACAATTTTTTATATTCCCCAAATGAATGAGATCATATAATGTTTGTCCTACTCCGATTAACTTATTTTATTCAGCAAAATACCTTACAATTCCATCCACGTAGAAGGAAATGGTGGGTATTTATCGTTTCTAATGGCTGAGTAATATTCCATTGTATACATAAACCACATCTTCTTCCAGTCATTCGATGGACACCGAGGCTCCTTCCACAGTTTGGCGATTGTGGACATTGCTGCTATGAACATCGGGGTGCAGGTGTCCCGACGTTTCATTACGTCTGTATCTTTGGAGTCAATCCCCAGCAGTGCAATTGCTGGCTCAGAGGGCAGATCTACTTTTAACTCTTTGAGGAACCTCCACACAGTTTTCCGGAGTGGCTACACCAGTTCACATTCCCACCAACAGTGCAAGACAGTTCCCCTTCCTGCATATCCTCTCCAACAGTTGTGGTTTCCTGCCTTGTTAATTTTTCCCATTCTCACTGGTTTGAGGTGGGATCTCATTGTGGTTTTGATTTGTATTTCCCTGATGGAAAGTGATGCAGAGCATTTTATCATGTGCTTGTTGACCACATCTATGTATTCCTCTGTGAGATTTCTGTTCATGTCATTTGCCCATTTCATGATTGGATTGTATGTTTCTTTCCTGTTGAGTTTCATGAGTTCCTTATAGATCTTGGATACTAGCCCTTTATCTCATAGGTCATTTGCAAATATCTTCTCCCATTCTGTAGGTTGCCTTTAGTTCTCTTGACTGTATCCTTTGCTGTGCAAAAGCTTCTTATCTTGATGAAGTCCCAATAGTTCATTTTTGCTTTTGTTTCTCTTGCCTTCATGGATGTATCTTGCAAGAAGTTACAGTGCCAAATTAAAAAAGGGTGTTGCCTGTGTTCTTCTCTAGGATTTTGATGGAATCTTGTCTCACATTTAGATCCTTCATCCAACTTGGGTTTATCTTTATGTTTGGTGTAAGAGAATGATCCAGCTTCCTTCTTCTACACGTGGCTGATCAATCTTCCCTGCACCATTTAGTGAAGAGACTGTGCTTTTTCCAGTGGAGAGTCTTTCCTGCTTTGTCGAATATTACTGGACCATAGAGTTGAGGGCCCATTTCTGGATTCTCTATTTCGTTTCATTGATCTATGTGTCTGTTTTGTGCCAGTAGCACACTGTCTTGATAAATACAGCTTTGCAGTACAGCCCGAAATCTGGCATTGTGATGCCCCCAGCTATGGTTTTCATTTTTACTATTCCCCTGGCTATACACATTGTTTTATGATTCCACACAAATCCTAAGATGAAATTTTCCAACTGACTGAAGAAGGTCCAGTGTACATTGATAGGGATTGCATTAAATGTGTAAATTGCCCTGGGTAGAATTGAAATTTTCACAATATTAATTCTTCCAATCCATGAGCACTGAATATTTTTCCATCTCTTTGTGTCTTCCTCAATTTCTTTCAGAAGTGTTCTATAGTTTTTAGGGTATAGATCCTTTACCTCTTTGGTTAGGTTTATTCCTAGGTATCTTATGCTTTTGGGTGCAGTTGTAAATGGGATTCACTCCTTAAATTCTATTTCTTCAGTCTCCTTATTGGTGTACAGAAATGCCACTGATTTCTGGGCATTGATTTTGTATTCTGCCACACTGTCGAATTTCTGTATGGGTTATAGTAATCTTGAGGTGGAGTCAAGGTTTTGGGTTTTCTAGGTATGGTATCCTGTCATCTGCGAAGAGGGAGAGTTTGACTTCTTCTTTGCCAGTTTGAATGCCTTTTATTTCTTTTTGTTGTCTGATTGCTGAGGCTAGGACTTCTAGTACTATGTTGAATAGCAGTGGTGAGAGTGGACATCCCTGTCTTGTTCCTGATCTTAGGGAAAGGCTCCCAGTGTTTCCCCAATGGGAATGATATTTGAGGAGGGCTTTTCATAGATGGCTTTACAGATGCTGAGAAATGCTCCCTCTATCACTACACTCTGAAGAGTTTTACTCCGGAATGGATGCTGTATTTTGTCTAATGCTTTCTCTGCACCTATGGAGAGGATCATACAGGTCTTGTTTTTTCTCTTGTTGAAATTATCTATCATATTGATTGCTTCACGAGTGTAGAACCAGCGTTGCATCCTGGGGCTAAATCCCAACTCATCATGGTGAATAATCTTCTTAATATATGGTTATATACTATTGGCTAGTATGTTGAGAATTTTGCATCCATGTTCATCAGGAATATTATTCTATAATTCTGCTATTAGGTGGGGTCTTTGTCTGGTTTTAGAATTAATGTGATTCTGCCCTCATAGAACGATTTTTTTTATAATAAATTTATTTTTTATTGGTGTTCAATTTAACAACATACAGAATAACACCCAGTGCTCATCTGGTCAAGTGCCCCTCAGTACCTGTCACCCATTCACCCCCACACCCCGCCCTCCTCACCTTCCACCACCCCTAGTTCATTTCCCAGAGTTAGGAGTCTTTATGTTCTGTCTCCCTTTCTAATATTTCCCACACATTTCTTCTCCCTTCCCTTATATTCCCTTTCACTATTATTTATATTCCCCAAATGAATGAGAACATACACTGTCCTTCTCCGATTGACTTACTTCACTCAGCATAATACCCTCCAGTTCCATCCACGTTGAAGTAAATGGTGGGTATTTGTCGTTTCTAATGGCTGAGTAATATTCCATTGTATACATAGACCACATCTTCTTTATCCATTCATCTTTCAATGCACACCGAGGCTCCTTCCACAGTTTGGCTATTGTGGACATCGCTGCTAGAAACATCGGGGTGCAGGAGTCCCGGCATTTCATTGCATCTGTATGTTTGGGGTAAATCCCCAACAGTGCAATTGCTGGGTCAACGGGCAAGTCTATTTTTAACTCTTTGAGGAACCTCCACACAGTTTTCCAGAGTGGCTGCACCAGTTCACATTCCCACCAACAGTGTAAGAGGGTTCCCTTTTCTCCGAATACTCTCCAACATTTCTGGTTTCCTCCTTGTTAATTTTCCCCAATCTCACTGGTGTGAGGTGGTATCTCATATGGTTTTGATTTGTATTTCCCTGATGGCCAGTGATGCGGAGCATTTTCTCATGTGCATGTTGGCCATGTCTATGTCTTTCTCTGTGAGATTTCTGTTCATGTCATTTGCCCATTTGATGATTGGATTTTTTGTTTCTTTGGTGTTGAGTTTAATAAGTTCTTTATAGATCTTGGAAACTAGCACTTTATCTGATACATAATTTGCAAATATCTTCTCCCATTCTGTAGGTTGTCTTTGAGTTTTGTTGACTGTATCCTTTGCTGTGCAAAAGCTTCTTATCTTGATGAAGTCCCAATAGTTCATTTTTGCTTCTGTTTCTTTTGCCTTCGTGGATGTATCTTGCAAGAAGTTACTATGGCCGAGTTCAAAAAGGGTGTTGCCTGTGTTCTCCTCTAGGATTTTGATGGAATCTTGTCTCACATTTAGATCTTTCATCCATTTTGAGTTTATCTTTGTGTATGGTGCAAGAGAGTGGTCTAGTTTCATTCTTCTGCATGTGGATGTCCAATTTTCCCAGCACCATCTATTGAAGAGACTGTCTTTCTTCCAATGGATAGTCTTTCCACCTTTATCGAATATTAGTTGACCATAAAGATCAGGGTCCACTTCTGGGTTCTATATTCTGTTCCATTGATCTATGTGTCTGTTTCTGTGCCAGTACCACACTGTCTGGATGACCACAGCTTTGTAGTACAACCAGAAATCTGGCATTGTGATGCCCCCAGATATGGTTTTCTTTTTTAAAATTCCCCTGGCTATTCAGGGTCTTTTTTTAATTTATTTTTTATTGGTGTTCAATTTACCAACATACAGAATAACCCCCAGTGCCCGTCACCCATTCACTCCCACCTCCTGCCCTCCTCCCCTTCTACCACCCCTAGTTCGTTTCCCTGAGTTAGCAGTCTTTACGTTCTGTCTCCTTTTCTGATATTTCCCACACATTTCTTCTCCCTTCCCTTATATTCCCTTTCACTATTATTTATATTCCCCATATGAATGAGAACATATAATGTTTGTCCTTCTCCGACTTACTGACTTCACTCAGCATAATACCCGGTGTCCATCAGGGTGTTTTCTGATTCCACACAAATCTTAAAATAATTTGTTCTAACTCCCTTAAGAAATTCTGTGGTATTTTGATAGGGATTGCATTAAACGTGTAAATTGCCCTGTGAAACATTGACATTTTCACAATATTAATTCTGTCAATCCATGAGCATGGAATATTTTTCCATCTCTTTGTGTCTTCCCCAATTTCTTTCAGAAGTCTTCTATAGTTTTTAGGGTATAGATCCTTTAGCTCTTTGGTGAGGTTTATTCCTAGGTATCTTTTGCTTTTGGGTGCAATTGTCAATGGGATTGACTCCTTAATTTCTCTTTCTTCAGTCTCATTGTTAGTGTATAGAAATGCCATTGATTTCTGGGCATCGATTTTGTATCCTGCCACACTACCAAATTGCTGTATGAGTTCTAGCAATCTTGGGGTGGAGGCTTTTGGGTTTTCTACGTAGAGTATCATGTCATCAGCGAAGAGGGAGAGTATGACTTCTTCTTTGCCAATTTGAATGCCTTTAATGTCTCTTTGTTGTCTGATTGCTGAGGCTAGGACTTCCAGTACTATGCTGAATTACAGTGGTAAGAGTAGACATCCCTGTCTTGTTCCTGATCTTAGGGGAAAGGCTCCCAGTGCTTCCCCATTGAGAATGATATTTGCTGTGGGCTTTTCGTAGATGGCTTTTAAGATGTTGAGGAATGTTCCCTCTATCCCTACACTCTGAAGAGTTTTGATCAGGAATGGATGCTGAATTTTGTCAAATGCTTTCTCTGCATCTAATGAGAGGATCATATGGTTCTTGGTTTTTCTCTTGCTGATATGATGAATCACATTGATTGTTTTACGAGTGTTGAACCAGCCTTGTGTCCCGGGAATAAATCCTACTTGGTCATGGTGAATAATTTTCTTAATGTGTTGTTGGATCCTATTGGCTAGTATCTTGTTGAGAATTTTTGCATCCATATTCATCAGGGATATTGGTCTGTAATTCTCCTTTTTGGTGGGGCATTTGTCTGGTTTTGGAATTAAGGTGATGCTGGCTTCATAGAACGAATTTGGAAGTGCTCCATCTCTTCCTATCTTTCCAAACAGCTTTAGTAGTATAGGTATGATTTCTTCTTTAAACGTTTGATAGAATTCCCCTGGGAAGCCATCTGGCCCTGGACTCTTGTGTCTTGGGAGATTTTTGATGACTGCTTCAATTTCCTCCCTGGTTATTGGCCTGTTCAGGTTTTCTATTTCTTCCTGTTCCAGTTTTGGTAGTTTGTGGCTTTCCAGCAATGCGTCCATTTCTTCTAGATTGCCTAATTTATTGGCGTATAGCTGTTCATAATATGTGTTTAAAATCGTTTGTATTTCCTTGGTGTTGGTAGTGATCTCTCCTTTCTCATTCATGATTTTATTAATTCGAGTCTCCTCTCTCTTCTTTTTAATAAGGTTGGCTAAGGTTTATTTATCTCATTAATTCTTTCAAAGAACCAACTCCTGGTTCTGTTGATCTGTTCCACAGTTCTTCTGGTCTCGATTTCGTTGAGTTCTGCTCGAATTTTAATTAACTCTCTTCTTCTGCTGGGCGTGGGGTCCATCTACTGTTTTTTCTCTAGCTACTTTATGTGTAGGGTTAGCTTTTGTATCTGAGTTCTTTCCAGTTTTTGAATGGATGATTGTATTGTGATGTATTTCCCCCTCAGGACTGCTTTTGCTGCATCCCAAAGATTTTGAACGGTTGTGTCTTCATTCTCATTAGTTTCCATGAATCTTTTTAATTTTTCCTTAATTTCCTGGTTGACCCTGTCATCTTTTATCAGGATGATCCTTAACCTCCACGTGTTTGAGGTCCTTCCAAACTTCTTGTTGTGATTTAGTTCTAATTTAAAGGCATTATGGTCTGAGAATATGCAGGGGACGATCCCAATCTTTTGGTAACTGTTCAGACCCGATTTGTGACCCAGTATGTGGTCTATTCTGGAGAAAGTTCCATGTGAACTTGAGAAGAATGTGTATTCAGTTGAGTCAGGATGAAAAGTTCTGTAGATATCTGTGAAATCCGTCTGGTCCAGTGCATCATGTAAAGCTCCTGTTTCTTTGGAGATGTTGTGCTTAGAAGACCTATCGAGGGTAGAAAGAGCTAGATTGAAGTCACCAAGTATATGTGTAATATTATCTAAGTATTTCTTCACTTTGGTTATTAATTGGTTTAAATATTTGTCAGCTCCCACAGTCAAGGCATATATATTGAGGATTGTTAATCCTCTTGTTGGATAGATCCTTTAAGTATGAGATAGTGTCCCTCTTCATCTCTCACTACAGTCTTCGGGGTAAATTTTAGTTTATCTGATATAAGGATGGCTACCCCTGCTTTCTTTTGAGGACCATTTGAATGGTAAATTGTTCTCCAACCTTTTATTTTCAGGCTGTAGGTGTCCTTCTGTGTAAAATGAGTCTCTTGTAGACAGCAAATAGATGGGTCCTGCTTTTTTATCCAGTCTGAAACCCTGCACCTTTTGATGGGGTCATTAAGCCCATTCACGTTCAGAGTTACTATCGAAAGATATGAGTTTAGTGTCATCATGATATCTATTCAGTCCTTGTTTTTGTGGATTGTTGCACTGAACTTCTTCTTAAAGGGGAATTTTAAGAATCTCCCTTAAAATTTCTTGCAGATCTGGTTTGGTTGTCACATATTGTTTCAGTTCCTGCCTATCTTGGAAGCTCTTTTTCTCTCCTTCTATTCTGAATGAGAGCCTTGCTGGATAAAGAATTCTTGGCTGCATGTTCTTCTCATTTAGGATCCTGAATCTATCCTGCCAGCCCTTTCTGGCCTGCCAGGTCTCTGTGGAGGGGTCTGCTGTTAATCTAATAGTTCTCCCCATAAACGTTAGAGGTTTCTTGTCTCTGCTGCTTTAAGGACCTTCTCTTTATCTTTGGGATTTGCAACCTTCACTATTAAATATCGAGATGTTGAGCGGTTTTTATTGATTTTAGGTGGGGGGGATCTCTCTATTTCCTGGATCTGAATTCCTGGTTCCCTCTCCAGATTAGGAAAGTTTTCAGCTATGATTTGTTCAAATACATATTCTGGACCTCTGTCCCTTTCGGCGCCCTTGGGAACCCCAATGAAACGTAAATTTTTCTTTCTGAGGCTGTCATTAATTCCCTTAATCTATCCTCATGATGTTTTGTCTTTTTTTTCCTCAGTTTCCCTCTTTGCCATCAACTTGTCTCGTATGTCACTTAGTCATTCTTCCACCTTGTTAACCCTTGTCTTTAGGACGTCTAGTTTGGATTGCATCTCATTTAATTGATTTTTAATTTCTTCCTGGTTAGATTAAATTCTGCAGTCATGAAGTCTCTTGAGTCCTTTATGCTTTTTTCCAGAGCCACCAGTAGCTTTATAATATTGCTTCTGAATTGGCTTTCTGACCTTGACCTGTAATCCAAATTTTGTAACTCTGTGGGAGAGAGGACTGTCTCTGATTCTTTCTTTTGAGGTGAAGTTTTCCTTCTAGTCATTTTGCTCAGTGCACAGTGGCCAAAAACAAGTTGTATTCGGAAAAGAGAAAAAGAGAGAAAAGAAAGAAGAAAGGAACGTAAAAGAAAAGAAAAAAAAAAGAAGGAAAAAATGGTGGAAGAGAAGAAAAACTGGTGGGGGAAGCCAACAGAAATAATAAAAAAAAAAAACAAGGGGAAGTATCCTCTGTATCTGTATACTATAAATCCCTCAACTACCCCTGGAACTTTCCAGTGCTTCTTGGTCAGTAATTTGTTTTTCCACTGTCTGTCTAGCTGGTCTTCTAGGGGAGGGGCTTGCTGTGCTGATTTTCAGGTGTTAGCACTTGGGGGAGCTGCTCAGCCCCCTGCTTGGTGTAGGGCCCAGTGAAAGTTGTTTTACCCTGTTTATCCTTTGAGGCCCCAGGAGGTACAGCAACAGTGGTAGCGGCCAGCTCTCCAGCCCTGAATTCAGGTCCCGCAGTAACTACCACAGCTTCCATTCTGCAGGGGCCTGGATGCTCCAGGGATGGGTGCCGCTGATCTGCTCAGCTTGGGGCCGCCTGGCGGCAGGAGTGTCCTTGCTTTCCTGTGCCCTCCTGGCTTCTGCCTGTCCCGGGGGGACTCCGGATCCTGGGCTGTGTCCCCGGCGCCCTGGGCTCCGGGGCTTGTGCTGTTGGATTTGCGCTCCCGGCTGCGCAGCCCCCTCTGCGCGGAGCTTCTGCAGGAGCCGCCCACGAGCTGCTCCCGGGCCGTCGTGTGTGCTGCAGCCCTTTAGGGAGCTCGGCCGCGGGGTGTGGCGCTCTCCCCCGCGGCGCAGGTGTCTGTTAGTGTCCCAGGGAGCCTGAGGGCATCCCTGCCCTGCTGGGGTCCTGCTCTAACTCCCTGCGAGTGCCTTTCTACCCGGGAAGATTGGTGAAGCTCCTGCTTCTCCAGGACGAGGCTTTCCTTTCCTGTGGACACTCGCCCCAGTTTTAGCCCAGCTCCTCGCGGGGCCCCTCTCCCTTGGATGCCTTTTGTTTCTTTATTTCTCCCCCCCATCCCCATCTTCCTACCTTGATAGAAGTGCGAACTCTTCTCTCTGTAGCATTCCCACTGTTCTTTATTTCTCAAGCCGAATTCTTAGGTTTTCAGGATGATTTGAAAGTTATCTAGGTAACTTGGTGGGGACAGGTGACTTGGGGACCCTGCTCTTCTGCCATCTTGCCCCGCCTCTAATTGGAAGATCTTCTTGACAATTAATGTCCTGCAAGCACATCTGTATAGAAGCTTTTAAGGCTCCAGATAGAAGGCAAAGGACCAGTAATATGACCAGTAATATGACTACTACTACTATGAAAGCAAACAAACAAACAAAGAAAGAACAAGTTAAGATTCCAGAAAAACTCCTCAAACTGAGGAACCCCATTTGTCCAACCCAGACCAAGAGAACAAATCTTGGAAGCCATGAGAATCAACCTGAAAGCCAGACAGGTTCTCCTCATGACACCTCACTTCCTGTTCTGCCCTATGTTTTTATTGGTCCAAGCATATAAGGTGCTAGCAATGACACACATGACACTACTCCCACCCGTTAAGAAATCTAGGGCAATGTGACTGTCCGTCACTTTTCATGCCAATAGGATTTGACAGAATTTTTATTCCATATAAGACATACATTGTATCATCAGTAACATGCGACCAGGTACCAAAATTGGAGATCTCTGTTATACAGGCTTTCTGATTTGTGCAATCTCCACCCATGGGAACATTTTTCTAAACTTTGGCATAATGAGTAATTCCTCTGAGTACCATGCCTGAACTAACAAAAGTGTTCCTATTTGGGAACTCACATAGGTTGGAAATTCCAGCCTTGGTGATTCACTTCATTGGATGAAATCCACATTTCCCCGAGGGATTTACCAGGAGCTTCAGTGATGGATGGCATATCCAGCAGTCAGAGAGATAGGGAGTCATGGCACCTGTTTGGCTATGTTCTGACCTAAGAATGATTATAATTTGTATAAAAAGTGTAATAAGAAGAAAAGGGGTGAAAGGGGTCATTCTGGATGAAGGGCCACAAGGGGTCTGTGGAAAGTGAGAAGAATTATTTTTACTGAGAGGATAGAAAATGAGAAAGATTCAGATGAGAATCTTGGCCCATTATCTTTGGTGGAAGTTGCCCACTATCTATCATTATTTGCCTGTTTTAAAAGTCTTGGATCAACTGCCTTTTCCTAAGACTAGCTGCTTCCAAAAGATCTCTGAGGAGGCTATTTGAGAACCTTCTTATTTTGTCCAATTATGAATTAAAAAATAACTTAAGGTTTAACTTCCTAGAGTTTCTTTTCTTTGCTTTTGTATCAGTCTTTTAAAGCTCTTTATTATTTCATATTTCTATTTCTTTATATTTTTATTGGAGTTTGGTTTGCCAACATATAGCATCACACCTAGTGCTCATCCCTCAAATGCTCCCCTCAGCGCCCATCACTCAGTCACCCCAACCCCTGCCCATCTCCCTTTCCACCACCCCTTGTTCGTTTACCAGAGTTAGGAGTCTCTCATGTTCTGTCATCCTCACTGATATTTCCCACTCATTTCTCTCCTTTCCCCTTTATTACGACCCAGCAATTGCACTCCAAAGATATAGTTGCATTCCTTTGTTTTTAAAAATACCCAATAAGTTCCCTTTCAGTGATGTGTCAGGGCCGTTTTTCACATTTGTCTCTTCCTTCAGAAACATCTCCTGTTGAAGAGCAGGAAGAAGCAGCCAGGACTATTTGTAGAACATTTGCCTTAATTTCTTGTTGAAAACATGGGTAATATCCTAAGAGTTCTTTAAGATGTTACCATCTGGGCAGCCCGGGTGGCTTAGTGGGTTAGCGCCACCTGCAGCCCAGGGCGTTATCCTGGAGACCCGGGATCGAGTTCCATGTCAGGCTCCCTGCATGGAGCCTGCTTCTCCCTCTGCCTGTGTCTCTGCCTCTCTCTCTCTCTCTCTCTCTCTCTCTCTCTCCATGTCTTTCATGAATAAATAAATTAAAAAATTAAAAGAAAAAGATGTTACCATCTCTGCATGTAGTAAGGTAGTGCCCTGTAGTCTGGGTGATGAAAGTCCTAGACTTACGGATCTTCCAGCTCCTAATTTACAGTGAAAGAACCAGCATGTACCAAAGGGAATGGACTGGATATTCATCCTTGCTAGTGTCTATTTGCACCAAGGGAACTCACAGGATTCTGAAAGTTTTACCTATTTTAATGGATGGATGAAAATAATTTCCCCTCTTTAAATAGGTTATATGGTAAATGATGAAATTACTTAGGAAAACAGTAATTTTCTTTGAATCTATATATTTATTTCTTCAATGTTTGGAAGCAAGTACTTGGATCCTTATTTACTTTTTTTTAATGTGGAAGAATTGGAAGATCGTGCACTTATTGTAAACAGAGGATTAACAGGGACACCTCGGTGGCTCAGTGGTTGAGCATCTGCCTTTGGCTCAGTTCACGATCATGGTGTCCCACATCAGGCTCCTTACAGGGACCCGGCACCCCTCCTTTGCCTATGTCTCTGCGTCTCTCTCTCTCTCACATATACATAAATAAAATCTTAAAAAATGAAAAGAACTGAATTACAAGGTAACTTTAAATTAAGTCTTGATTAGGCACAGAGGAAAACCAAAGTGGCCTTGGGTGAACTCCTAGGCAATGATCGCCCTGGAATACCATTGTACTGTCCTGGAGAGAGGGAAATGGATTAACCCTCTGATCTCGGCACACTGAGAAAGGAGACCAAAAATCCAGTATAGTACAGCAAGTACCTTTGGAAGAATTGATAACATTTCAGCATTTGGGCGAAGTCCTACCAGGAAGAAGAAAAAATAATTTTGTTGATGACCCTGAGGTCTTGAACAAATCAATATTTTCCTTTATTTGGTGACTTTTCTGGCAGTACAGGGATACTACTAGCACTAGTGGAGGGTATATGAAGTCATTTGAATAAAAGGCTTTTATTTATAAGTATGACCCTTTTTCCCACCTCAAAAGATATTGGGGAAGCTTAGGTAATTGTCTTGTTGGCTCCCACTTATCATTACTAGTTTGTGCTTTGTGCTCTGATTCTTTTACCTATGTCAATAGGATTTGTTGCCTGGGAATGTCAAGTGCACAATCAAAATCCTTGTGGAAGGTATGTGTTCCCTCCAATGGAGGAGGCAAAAATCATATCCAGAGCAGATATATCTGTTATGAATAGACACATGGGACCTCAAGGCATTGTCCTTGTGGTGTACATTCAATATTACAATTAAATTTGCAAAGTCTCTCCCAAGTAAAACTGCTAGGCTGGAATCACATAGAAGCAAAATAGTGTTTTCAGTTAAGGGGTCACAGGTTGAGGTTAAGGGTGGGGACTCATGGAAAATCTGTAGGCTATTTGATACCTACAGCACATAGGATATGTCTCCTCCAAGAATGAGCAGGAGCAACACGGATAGCATTTCAGTAACAACTAGGACCACCAGGTTGTACCAGGAATTGATGATAATGACCATGTCTAATTCATGATAATTCATCTTAAATCCATGATCCTACAGAGGAATCTTAGTGCTTCCTATTTCCTTGCAACACCTTCATTTCTTTAAACTGGAGGATTTTTCTAGGTCTTGATATTCTTTTGCCAAAAAGATTTACCTTTTCTGCAGTGTTGATTCTGTTTACACTGTTTACAGATGTCCTGGGTGCTTCAATTAGGGGGTGGTCCACCAAGGTGTGACACCTGCTGGCCCTCCCACTGCTCCTTTTGTCTCCTTTTAGTATTAAAGCCCTTTGCAGGGCATCCCAGCTGGCTCAGCGGTTTAGAACTGCCTCAGTCCAGGGCGTGATCCTGGGGACCCAGGATTGAGTCCCACGTCGGGCTCCCTGCATGGAGCCTGCTTCTCCCTTTGCTTCTATCTCTTCCTCTCTCTCTGTGTGTCTCATGAGTGAATAAATAAATAAATAATTTTTTTAAAAAGCCCTTTGGAAAAGATCTACCAGTTTGTTATGTTCCACGTAAGAGCTTCATTTCCATTTTTATATATGTTTATGAGTGAAGTCTCCAGTTTTGGGTTCAGCTTGGTTGACTGCAGGAGATGAAAGAATTACTATTCCAACAGCACTTCTTTCAACCTATGAATGAAATGGAAAGTCATATCCTAGTCTGCCTGGATCTTTTAATTGCCTGATTATTTAATTAGTTTGCTTTGTATTTATTTCTTTTTAATGACTGTATGATGGTACTGCCTTTCTTTACGGTAGTGCATTTTCAGGATATCTCCATGTGGAAATAAAAAAAGGTAGTTTTATATTCTAATGGTGGAGTTTATAACCCATTCTTACCCCTTCCTCTATGTCGTCTTCTTCCTTTATATAAGATTCTAATTTTGTTTTAGGAAAGCAATGTGGTCACCTAAAATACCGACCAACACATGAGTACATTTACTAAGTGCTGGGGTTAATTTAGTCTTTAGATGATGGCAAGAGTGAATAATTTGCTTGGATTTTCCCTCTGCTTAAAGATGTCCCAATATGAGTGGGCACATCTATTCCTAATTGTGTGTGGTTCCAATTCAGGACTGGATCCCAGAACCTGAGTTGACGTACTGAGATAGAGTCATATGCTTAATTTCCTGAGACACCCAAGCCTCCAGGAAGGGTCCTAAGCAAAGTAATTGGACTTAGTATCCTGCCACAGTAGGGTCTACAGAAGGATGAGAAGACTGTAGCGACTGGATCTGGGGGAGCAAGGATGGAGCAGGAAAGGGCCCACTCAGATCTAGTGCAGCCCATACTCACAGCCTGGCAGGCCTTATCCCCAGCTGCTCACACAGTCACTGAGACCCAGTCAGTGGAACCTTGTGTGGCTTAGATTTCATCCATTAAGCCACCCAATATATAGCCCAAGTGAGCACTTTTCTAGTTAATTCACAGTAAGTGCTCATCAAGAGTTGGTCAATTGAAGGAAATCAAACTGCAGGTAGAGCTGCCATTTGACAGTTGCTTTGGAATGTCATGGATTCTGAGTCAGGCTGGGAGATGGGCAGACCACTCACTGGTCACTGAGGGTGGTCAGCTGTTCCCTGGGAGAACTCTAAGTGAAACAGCTGGTAGTGTGAATCCTGGGTTAGAAGGCCACAGTTGGGCTTCTCAGGCTGTTCTAAGAGGCTTTACTTGGGGAAGTGCATTGTGGCTGGGTTCAGGGTGGGAGGTGGGAGGCTGAGTTAGGATTTTCACTTTTCTCCTTTGGCAGGGACCTCTTCGAGGGTATGGAATATCCCCTGTAGTGAACCTAGTGCAGGAGGATTTGAGGAAGATACTGACAGAGCTCCAGGTTCAGGTGTATTTGTCCTGAACTCGGGTGCCTTAGGGACATCTCAGATGTTATGAGAACCTTCTCCAAACCGAAACAACTCCATTCTTATTCTGGACCCAACACACTCATCAGTTTGGTAACTCTTGATAAGTCATCAACATCATGCTGTCAATGAATGTTTTGTTCCATCATTCTCTGTTGTGTCACATAAAGAAGGATTTGAGAGCTCGTCATCTTCATGACTTTAGGCCCCGTCTTTGGAAATATAATCCCAGTGACATTCAGAAATATAATACAACTTGTTTAATCAAGGGCTCTATTTTGTCAAAAGGACTTCCAGAGCACATTTAATGTCCTATCACCAACATTTCCTCATCTGTCCTTTCCCCTAGAGACTGTTTGGCATTTTCCTTCATTGTCTTTGGCTATTTAGGTTTCAAATGTACGTTTCATCATGCAGTATTTGTCTTACAGCTCCTAGCTCATTTTGCTTAACACAATGACTTGCAGGGCCATCCATGTTTTCAACAATGTTACCATTTCCTTCCTCTGAAGGTGAGAGAATATGCCATTTCCTGGGTAGACTCAATTTTCTTTATCCATCTGATCAGAGTAGACATGAATTTTTTTCTATAAACTTGCCTGTTGTGATTAGTGCAGAACATGCATAGATATCTCTCTGAAGTTCAGATTTCAATCTTTGAGATATGTTTCCCAAGGTAATGCTGCTGTATATTGTATTTTTAAAAATTTTTTGAGAGACTTCCGTATTGTTTGTTATACTGACTGCATCATTTTACATTCTCTCTTGAATCTTTTAAGTATACAGCAATTCCATGTCCTATTTAAAGTTCCAGTGAATCAGAACCCCTGAATCAGGTTGCTCTTCTAGACAAACGATTAGGAATGGAATCAAAATTTTGAACTCCGAAAAAGTTATCAGTCACTCTGTATGGTCTTCCGAGAGTAGGATATTAACATATCAGTGTATTTCATTGCATTTCGCAGTCTATGTTCAAGAGCCTCTAAGACTAATACATAGCAAGGGTTGTAAATCTGTGAGCCTCCTGAAGTGAGCCAGAAATTTCCATCTAGTGAAGGAAAAAATGACATCATATAAATGGCTCAATTGAAGGTACCATGGAAATTCATTCATGGATTTAAATATAACTATTCTAGGGACTCCTGGTTGACTCAGTCATGTAAGTATCAACTTATTTTTTTCTTGGAGTTCAATTTGGCAACATATAGCATAACACCAATTTCTCATCCCATCAGGTGCCTCCCTCAGTGCCCGTCACCCAGTCACGGCCCCGCCCACCTCCATTTCCACCACCCATTGTTCGTTTCCCCAAGTTAGGAGTCTCTCATGTTCTGTCTCTCTTTCTGATGTTTCCCACTCATTTTTCTCCTTTCCCCTTTATTCCCTTTCACTATTTTTTATATTCCCCAAATGAATGAGACCATATAATGTTTGTGCTTCTCTGATTGACTTGTTTCACTCAGCATATATACAGTATCATGTCATCTGCGAGGAGGGAGAATTTAACTTCTTCTTTGACAATTTGAATGCCTTTTATTTTGTTATGTTGTCTGATTGCTGAGGCTAGGACTTCTACTACTATATTGGACAGCACTTGTGAGCCTGGACATCCCTGTCTTCAGTTCCTGATCTTAGGGAAAAGGCTCCCAAGGTTTACACATTGAGAATGATATTTGCTGTGGCCTTTTTGTAGATAGCTTTTAAGATGCTGAGGAATGTTCCCTCTACCACTACAATCTGAAGAGTTTAGATCAGGAATGGATGCTGTATTTTGTCCAAAGCTTTCTCTGCATCTATTGAGAGGATCAATATGTTTATTGTTTGTTCTCTTGGTGATATGATTAATCTCATGGATTGCTTTACGAGTGTTGAACCATCCTTGCATTCTGGGGATAAATCCCACTTCGTCATGGTGAATAATCTTCTTAATGTATTGTTGGATCCTATTGGCTAGTATCTTGTTGAGAATTTTTGCATTCATGTTCATCAGGGATATTGGTCTATAATTCTCTTTTTTTTTGTGGGATCTTTGGTTTAGGAATTAAGGTGATGCTGGCCTCATAGAACAAGTTTGGAAGTATTCCATCTCTTTGTATCTTTCTGAACAGCTTTAGTAGAATAGGTATGGTTTCTTCTTTAAACGTTTGATAGAATTCCCCTGGGAAGCCATCTGGCCCTGGACTCTTGTGTCTTGGGAGGTTTATGATGACTGCTTCAATTTCCTCCCTGGTTATTGGCCTCTTCAGGTTTTCTATTTCTTCCTATTCCAGTTTTGGTAGTTTGTGTTTTCCAGAAATGCATCCATTTTCTCGAGATTACCTAATTTATTGGCATATAGCTTTTCATAATATGTTTTAAAATCGTTTGTATTTCCTTGGTGTTGGTAGTGATCTCTCCTTTCTCATTCATGATTTTATTAATTTGAGTCTTCTCTCTCTTCTTTTTAATAAGGCTGGCTAATGGTTGATCTATCTTATTAATTCTTTCAAAGAACCAACTCCTGGTTCTGTTGATCTGTTCCACAGTTCTTCTGGTCTCGATTTCGCTGAGTTCTGCTCAAATTTTAATTAACTCTCTTCTTCTGCTGGGTGTAGGGTCCATCTGCTGTTTTTTCTCTAGCTCCTTTATGTGTAGGGTTAGCTTTTGTATCTGAGTTCTTTCCAGTTTCTGAATGGATGCTTGTATTGCGATGTATTTCCCCCTTAGGACTGCTTTTTCTGCATCCCAAAGATTTTGAACGGTTGTGTCTTCATTCTCGTTAGTTTCCATGAATCTTTTAAATTCTTCCTTAATTTCCTGGTTGACCCTTTCATCTTTTAGCAGGATGGTCCTTAACCTCCACGTGTTTGAGGTCCTTCCAAACTTCTTGTTGTGATTTAGTTCTAATTTCAAGGCATTATGGTCTGAGAATATGCAGGGGACGATCCTAATCTTTTGGTATCTGTTCAGACCCGATTTGTGACCCAGTATGTGGTCTATTCTGGAGAAAGTTCCATGTGCACTTGAGAAGAATGTGTATTCAGTTGAGTTTGGATGAAAAGTTCTGTAGATATCTGTGAAAACCATCTGGTCCAGTGTATCATTTAAAGCTCTCATTTCTTTGGAGATGTTGTGCTTAGAAGACCTATTGAGGGTAGAAAGCGCTAGATTGAAGTCACCAAGATTAAGTGTATTATTATCTAAGTATGTCTTAACTTTGGTTATTAATTGGTTTAAATATTTGGCAGCTCCCATATTCGGGGCATATATATTGAGGATTGTTAATCCTCTTGTTGGATAGATCCTTTAAGTATGAGATAGTATCCCTCTTCATCTCTCACTACAGTCTTCGGGGTAAATTTTAGTTTATCTGATATAAGGATGGCCACCCCTGCTTTCTTTTGAGGGCCATTTGAATGGTAAATTGTTCTCCAACCTTTTATTTTCAGAATGTAGGTGTCCTTCTGTGTAAAATGAGTCTCTTGTAGACAGCAAATAGATGGGTCCTGCTTTTATATCCAGTCTGAAACCCTGCGCCTTTTGATGGGGTCATTAAGCCCGTTCACATTCAGAGTTACTATTGAGAGATATGAGTTTAGTGTCATCATGATATCTATTCAGTCCTTGTTTTTGTGGATTGTTCCACTGGACTTCTTCTTAAAGGGGAATTTTAAGAGTCCCGCTTAAAATTTCTTGCAGAGCTGGTTTGGAGGTCACATATTCTTTCAGTTCCTGCCTGTCTTGGAAGCTCTTTATCTCTCCTTCCGTTCTGAATGAGAGCCTTGCTGGATAAAGTATTCTTGGTTGCATGTTCTTCTCATTTAGGACCCTGAATACATCCTGCCAGCCCTTTCTGGCCTGCCAGGTCTCTGTGGAGAGGTCTGCTGTTACCCTAATATTCCTCCCCATAAAAGTCAGGGATTTCTTTTCTCTTGCTGCTTTACGGATCTTCTCTTTATCTTTGGAATTTGCAAGCTTCACTATTAAATGTCGAGGTGTTGGACGGTTTTTGTTCATTTTAGGGGGCGATCTCTCTATTTCCTGGATCTGAATGCCTGTTTCCCTTCCCAGATTAGGAAAGTTTTCAGCTAGGATTTGTTGAAGTACATATTCTGGCCCTCTGTCCCTTTCGGTGCCCTTGGGAACCCCAATTAAACGTAGGTTTTTCTTCCTCAGGCTGTCGTTTATTTCCCTTAATCTGTCTTCATGGTCTTTTAATTGTCTATTTTTTCCTCAGTTTCCCTCTTTGCCATGAACTTTTCTTCTATGTCACTCACTCGTTCTTCCACCTCGTTAACCCTCATCATTAGGACTTCTAGTTTGGATTGCATCTCATTCAATTGATTTCTAATTTCTGCCTGATTGGATCTAAATTCTGCAGTCATGAAGTCTATTGAGTCCTTTATGCTCTTTTCTAGAGCCACCAGTAGCTGTATAATAGTGCTTCTGAATTGGCTTTCTGACATTGAATTGTAATCCAAATTTTGGAACTGTATGGGAGAGAGGACTGTTTCTGATTCTTTCTTTTGAGGTGAGGTTTTCCTTCTAGTCATTTTGCTCAGTGCAGAGTGGCCAAAAACAAGTTGTATTGGGAAAAGGAGAAAAAGAGAGGAGAGAAAGATGGAAAGAAAAGAGAAAAAGAAAAAAGGAAGAAAAAAAGGAAAAAAGAGAAGAAAAAGAGAAAGAGAAAGAAAAAGAAAGAGAAAAAAAGGGTGGGGGAAGCAATCAGAAATAAAAACAAAAAACAAAAAACCACGGGGGAGTATCTTCTGTTTCTGTATACTTTAAGTCCCTTGACTTCCCCCTGGAACTTGTCCGTCCTGCTGGTCTTCTGGGGGAGGGGCCTGTTGTGCTGATTTTCAGGTGTTAGCACTTGGGGAGCTGCTCTGTCCCCTGCCTGGTGCAGGGCTCAGTGGGGGTTGTTTACCCCGTGAGGCCCCAGGAGGAACAACCCCAGTGGCTATGGCAGCTCTGGAAACCTGGATTCAGCCCCCGCAGTAACTCCGGAGCTCTCCGTCTGCAGGGCCTGGAGGCTCCGGGGTGGGGCCGCTGATCTGCTCAGCTGGGGCAGGAGCGTCCTTGCTGTCGTGGGCCCTCCCGGCCTCTGCCTGTCCCGGGGGGAGGCCGGATCATGGCCTGTGTCCCGGCGCCCTGTGCTCCCGGCCTGCACTGTTGGATTCACGCTCCCGGCCCTGCAGCCCCCTCTGCGGAGCCGCCGCCCGAGCCCCTCCAAGCTGCTCCGGGTCCGCCTTGCGCACTGCAGCCCTTCAGGGAGCTTGGTGCACTCTCCCCCGGGCGCAGGTGTCTGTTAGTGTCCCAGGGAGCCTGAGGGCATCCCTGCCCTCCTGGGTCCTGTTCTAACTCCCTGCGGGTGCCTTTCCACCCAGGAAGATTGGTGCAGCTCCTGCTTCTCCGGGATGGGGCTCTCCTGTCCTGGGGGCACTCGCCCCGGCCTTAGCCCAGCTCCTCGCGGGGCCCCTCCCCCTTGGAGGCCTTTTGTTTCTTTATTTCTTTTTTCCCCGTCTTCCTACCTTGATAGAAGCGCGAACTCTTCCCACTGTAGCATTCCAGCTGTTCTCTCTTTAAATCTCAGGCTGAATTCGTAGATTTTCAGGATGATTTGAAGGTTATCTAGGTAATTTGGTGGGGACAGGTGACTTGGGGACCCTTCTCTTCTGCCACCTTGCCCCTCCTCCCCGGAGAGAAAATCTTAAGCAGGCTCCAGGCACAGCACGTTGCTGTTGCTGGCTTGAACTAAGATCCTGAGGTCATGATCTGTGGAAAAATCCAGAGTCAGAAGCTTAACCGACTGAGACACAGAGGCTCCTTAAGAGCGCAATCACTCTGTTACAAAATAGTATTTCCATGTATGGGTTGAATTGAAGTTTCTCTTTCATTCGTTTATAGAGGGACAGCCTAGTTGTCTCTAGTTTGTATGATCCTAAATAAAGCTGAATTTATTTGAAAAACAAACTTGAATTTCTTGGGAAAAGACAGGTTTCATGGACTAATCATCTGAATCAGTTTGGATTAGACCCATTAGAAAACAAATTTCAAATGGATTTAAGATGGTGGGGTAGAGGTCCTCATGTCAGCTAGTCCCCTAAATTTAGCTACATAACTTTCAAGCCATCCTAAACACCAGTGAATTCAAGCTGAAATCTAAACAAGAATGGCTGACTCTATAAATAAAAAGTGAAAAAACTATGCACAGTGGAGTGTGGAGAAATAAAATGGAATGGATTTATCAGAGGATAATGGGCAGAGTGGGGGTGGGAGCACGTGTAAGCCAGCTTCAGGAAAGTGAAAGAGCCTTGAAATTCAAAATCTGGACCTTTAGAAATCTGCTCCTCAAGAGACTTTCCTCCCTAAAATGGGCTCATTGGTGAAATGGTGCAGAACCACAAGTAAGTTAGTGGGATCTCTATATTCCCGGAGGCCAGAAAGTACCCATGTGCCTGAGCCAGCAGAGTTCCCAAGTATTGGTTCAAGAAAATGAATTTAAATCAGCAAGCCTGGGAGAATGTTTAAGTTGTGGAGCCACCAACCAAGGTCACCGGCTGGGCCAGATGACCGTGGTCCATGTTGGGCCCATACAGGGGACTGGAATACATCCTCCCCATTCATCTGGGAGACGCAGAGTGGGTGACCATTGGAGAAGTTGAATCTTCTCCTTGCAGGGGGGCAGCAACCACAAAAAGGGACAAACCTCCACTTCCTCCAGGAAGAGGGGATGAAAGCAAAAGCAGCAAAGACTCTGCCTGAGGAAACCTAAACTTTGCATATTTCGGTGTCTCCCCCCCCCCATGTCTACGAGGGGGTAATTGGAGTAGGCAGGCAATTTGGCATCTCCAGATTTGTCAATCATCGCATCACTCATCTCTGGGGCTGGAGATCGATGTGTGGTCTTTTTTCCTCTCACCCCCAAAAGAGGCATGAAAGGTTCTAGGGAACAAAATGCTCATAGAGCAAACAGCTTACAGTGAGACTGGCTCCCTGACAAGGTCGGTGAAGCTACCCAGGCAGAGACACCTGAGAATATGTGCAGCAGGCTATTCCAGGGACAATCACCTGGAAGAACAGGTGACCTGCACATTTCCTGACCAACAGAACTGGAACTTCCACAACTGGGGGAACATAGCATAGCTATTCAAGGTTTTTCTTTTATGATTCATTTTTCTTTCAAGATAAAATTGTACTCTATTTTTTCATATATTCCCAATTCACCTAATTTCTTATTTAATCAACTCTTCTTTTTGAAATCTTTCCTTTTTAACTTTTATATTTTAATGACATAATTTAATATCACTTGTGAAATGGAGAGCATAGGAAAAGACATTTCTCCAAAGAGGACCTACTTGTGGCCAAAAGGCACGTGATAGAATGCTCCACATCACTTGTGAACAGGAAAATACAAATCAAACCCACAATGAGATACCAAATTACAGTGGTGAGAATGGCTAAATTTAACAACTACTGTTGGCGAGGATTTGGAGAAAAGGGTACCCTCTGACACTGACGATGGGAATGAGACGTGGAACAGCCACTCTGGAAAACAGTGTGTAGGGTCCTCAGGAAGCTCAAAATAGAGATTCTGTTACAAAGTGTTTCCTCTCAAATACCACCCTTGTCTCCCCAGATATACTCCCGTCTAGACAGCAGAAGTTGGTTGCTGTGCAGCTGCATTCACTGTGAAAGGACTATGATGTCACACGTTCCCATGGTGATGAGAAATATACCTCTGCCTTTCTTCCCAACTCTACTCTTTGAGCTGAGCAGTTCAAAGTTGATATTGAGTGAGTTCTCAGCTCTCTATCTAGCATCTTTGATGATGGGCAATCTCAATTGTTGCTCCTGCGAAGGTATGTTTATAAGGATCTTCTGAAGATGTCTTTGTTACCAACTGGATAGTTAACTGTTTTTCAAACTATTTTTCTTATTGTTTAATGTTTCCTCTCCCCGAATTGTCATGCGGAGTCGTACCTATGTGTTTTCGTTAGTTCTAGTCCTCCATTTCTATTTTTTGGTTATTCTACCAAACTAGCTGTCTTAATATTGTGCCTCCATTTCGAAAACATGTCTTACTTCCTATTATATCCTGCATCCCTCATGATCACTTGGAAGAACAGGTGACCCACACCCCTCACCTTTGTCACCACAAAGGTCCTCACAGGGGGAAATATGGCCACATCTATTTCCAGGTTTTGGTACTGTCCCAAATTATATACTCAAATTATTCATTTCAGAAATTAAGTGTGAATCCAGAAAGGTTGATATGGAGGATATTTGACATTGTTTTATCAATGGTTTACAATGTCTTCCTTATTGTTTCTCCCAAAATGGGTATGTAGTTCTGTATTTGCGGGGACATGTTGCCACCTTCATCTAAATGGTTGCCCAAAGGTCACCCTGTGAATATGAGTGTCTATGTTTCAATTAATGTCACAAACACACATTACTTTTTACACTTTGGGCATTTTCCAAAGTTACACTTTTTATAGATACTAGCTTTATTCTAACCCTCATCCCATTTCTCCCCATGTAAGGTGTAAGCATGGTGAAAATATGTTATTTTTCTCAACTATGTAACAAATAGCCAGTCTACTTGCATTGAAACATGTATATATAATTAGTTAATTATACCCGATCCCGGGTCTCTATGATCAGGTCCTGGGCTGAAGGCAGGCACTAAACCGCTGAGCCACCCAGGCTGCCCAAGATTTCCTTCCTCTTAACGTGGGATAGTATTTCATTGTAGAGATTAATTTTTTCCTTTTGTTAATCAATAAACATGAAGTCTTTTCCTTTATCTTGGGTGTTGTGAAAGGTGCTGTAGAATATGTGAAGATATCTCTGTGAAATTCAGAATTCAATTATTTTTGATCTATTTGCCAAAACTCAGATTGCTAAATTATATGACAGATCTTTTTAAATATGGGGGGGGGGGGACTCCATGTTGTTTTTCGTCATGCTTTTTCAGTTTATATTCTCTGTTGGCTTCTTTAAGAATACGGCAACTCCAAGGCCTTTCTACAGCCCACTATGACTCAGGTTTCTCTGCAAGTCAATGATGTGTAATGGGGTCAAAAGTTTGAACTCTGATAATGTTATCACTCATTTGGGATGGTCTTCTAACATAAAGATGTCAACAGCTCTTTCTATGGTCATCCATTTCCCAGGATCTACAGTCAGAAACCCAAAACAAAAACTATTTTGAAACCAATTGTGTACACCTGGACTGAAAAGTGGGCGAAAATATTTCAAGTTTGCAGAAAAGAATAATTCATCCATCAAAGGAGTCAATGGAAGGTAACATGAAAATTCATTCATTAAATTGACTCAAGAAATATTGTTCTAGGGGCACCTGGCTGTTTCTGTCAGCTAAGTTTCTGCCTCCTAGTTTCAGCTCTGGTCATGACCTGAAAGTCATCAGATTCACCCATATTCAGCATGGAGCCTGCATAGTACCTTCTTTTCTTTTCCCTCTGCTCCTCTCCTCCTTACACTTTCCCTTTTGCTCTCTATACAATAAAAAAATCAAAGAATCATTATTCAATTTTGCTCAGGGTGCCATACTAAAGACAAATATACTAAGCCATATTCTTTATTTTTCATGTATGAAAATCTTAATTTAAATGGCCAGTCATTAGTTTATACCAAAATAGTAAAATCGCATTGAGAACTCTTATTTGGTCAGATTTAATGGTAGGTGTTGTTAAGCTAACATTTGGACATATTAGTCCATGTTAAATATTAGCAAATAAACCTCTTATGTTTTAATAAATAGAACATATACTGACTTTAGAGTTAGGGGGTGTCACAATGCAGCATATAATATAAAATATCCCTATCACCCTATTCTTTGGGGCACAATTTCGAGAATTATTCACAACTACATCAACGTGAAACATTTATCACAAAGTACAGAGCGATGTAGAGATATTATTATCATTGATGTAGACAACTTATATTAAGGACTGCTCTGCATTAGGGTGTGTTTTGCATATGCATAATATTAGTATCCCACGACCTAGGGATGATGACCTGAGCCAAAGGGAGACACTCAACCAAAGAAACCACTCTGGTGCCCACATTATTATGGCTTTTAAAATCAGGACAAGATAACCCACAAGGTTACATTAGTTTCAGGTGTACCACACTTGATTGAACTTATGGTTATTGAAACTGTGCTCACCCCAAGCATAGATACTATGTGTCCCGATAGAGCACTATTACCATTCCATTGATCATATTCCTTATGCTGTACCTTTCACCCTGTGACTTTTTTAATGAATATGTTGAAGCCTGTCCCCTCCGCTCTTTCTCATAACTATGGCTATTTGTAAATGGTATACATTCAGTATTTAAATCTCTCCCACAATGGATGATTTTAAAGATAACAGATTAGTGAAAAAATGCAGTAGAGTAATAGACTGAATAGAACAGAATATTATGATTGCCTAACATTGAAAACACCTACCAAAAGACGGTTGAAATCAAGTGCAAAACCGTACAAAAGAGATGACAGCATATGTGGATCTACAGAGGCAGAAATGGTTTTGGAAGACATCAAGAAGGTAGCAACATTTAGCTGGGCTTCAAAACAAGCTCTATAAGCGAAGGTAACCTATCTTTGGATTCGCTGTGCACATAAGTTGTATTTTACATTGATTATTTCATGTTACTTAAAGTTGTCATTGCTTTTTTTAAAAAAAGTTTTTATTTATTTGAAAGAGAGAGACAGTGAGACAGCAAGAGAGAGCATGTGCAAGGGTAGGGCAGAGGGAAATGTGGAATCACAACCCCACTGAACAGGGTGCCCAAAAAGGAGATGGATCCCAGGCCTTTGGATCTTGGCCTAAGCTGAAGGTTTTTCCTCATCCAGCAATGATGATGGCCTAGCAGTAGCTTCCTTTATGGTTATTATCCAGCCATTACCATCCAGTCTTCCCCTGTATCCATATAAACACTGATCTCACTAATACCTGAGCACCACAAACAAAGCACTGATAGTTATCCTGTGTACTCCTAGATGTTGCCTAGGCTGTGGTACCAGGTGTTGTCCACCAAAACTCAGTGAATAACTCTCCACCCACTTCTGTGCTAAGTCTGCCCCATTTTGCCTGAATTAGAAATGCTGCTCTCTTGGTTTTCCTCTTTTTGATGTGAATACACATATAATAAGGAACAGTGTATTTTTTGGTGTAAAGACTATTTTGGTGGTGTGTTGGAAGGGGAGGATGTTAACTCTGGGGTAGGGGATATTTACTCAGAAGCACTTTCTCCACCTTGAATTCTGAATTTGGAAATTCTTCTTCAGTCAACTTGAGGGATCAATCCCCCAGAAAAAGCTCATGCTTTCTCCATGGGTGTAATCTGTCTTCATTTGGGGGCCCATGGCATTACTACTGTTGTTCATTTGGAGTTCAATACTCACCAGGAGTACCTATGACAAAGTACACACATGAACCGACCCCCACCTTATCCTCTTATGTGTAACTGCAGATCATCTCAGAAAACATCTAAATCGGTATGTATTCTGGGATCAATCTCTTTCTTGGAAAAATCTCAAATAGTAAGGCAGATAGGGCAACCTTGTTGTACTCAGTCTGGACAGACACCCAGATTCCATGTTCTGAAGCTTGGGGTGTGTGAGATAGGCAGCTTTTCTAGCTAAGAAAACAGGCCCATGTTTCTACAATCCTAGAGAGCCAAAGTATTATCTCTGTGTGGAGTGGGTATGAGTAAAATAGGATTGGGGAGGTGACTTGTTGACTCTATAGAGTGTGTGAGAGTGCGAGTGTATGTGTGTATGAGAAAAAGAAGATCAGGACAGAGGAAAATAAAGACATAGAGACACAGAGAAATGCAGAGATAGGGAGAAGGAGAGTGAAAGAGTGAGGTAGATTCTGCAGCAGATATGTCCCACTGACACCACTCGATGGACTTAGTCAATATTCTCAAAAGAAAAAAAAAACAGAAGAAAAAAACCTCATTACACAGCATATTTTAGAGTCATAAGACCATGGGTGGCCAAACTGTGCATATCAGCCCATTCTGGGTAACCAATTTCTTCATATTCTCCAGTCCTCTATTTATAATGAGCAAGAGTCCCCAAATCACTCTCTAATTTTCATCAAGCTTTAGTATTTGAGAGAAAGAGAGCAGAACAGGGTGAGAGGGGCAGAGAGAGAGAGAGAGAGAGAAACACACCCTTTGCTGAGCAGGGAGCCCCACAGTAGGCTTGATTTCAGGTGCCAGAAGGCTGACCTGAGCTGAAGGCAGACTCTTAAATGACTGAGCAACTCAGGCACCCCTCCCTGAGTTATTCTTGAGTGGCATGAAAATGTACTGATGGGTACTCTGTGTCCTTCTAGATGCATCCTATGATTCTTTGGTCATTACACTCTTCCAGAAGATCAGAGTGGAAGTGAAATTAATTTTGTCAAGGCGAGCTTGAGGATCTTTAACCGAGGAACGAATGTCACTTTCTTGGTTTCTTTCCACACAAATTCCAATGAAAATCAGACAGTGTCCATTTGGGATGATATACATAATCTTCCAGCTTGGAAGAGTGTGGAGTGGTTGCCTCTTGTCAAGCATTACCTTATTTGAGAAGATGTTTATGTTGGCGACACCAAAGCTGGAAATAAACAGCATGATGGGGTAAATTACCTCAGCAACAGTTTCTCATGATTGGTTCAGGTTTGTTCAGGAACCAGTCTCTTCCTCTCTTTAGTCAGGAGAACCAATGTGATTCTGGGTTCTCACTGGAATTAGGATCACAGATGTAGAGAAAAAAAAAACAAAAAAAATGGTGTGAAAAATCACAGATGATGACAAAGCATGAGAGACTCCTACCATGGGAAACAAATAGGGGGTTGTGGAAGGGGAGTTGGGCGGGAGGATGGGGTGACTGGGTGATGCACAGAGAGGGGCACTTGGGATGAGTGCTGGGTGTTATATGTTGGCAAATCAAACTCCAATTAAAAAAATATACAAAAAAGAAACCACCGGAAAACCAATCGTCCAGGTGGAGACCCATGGTCAAGTTTTTAGAAGCAAACATGTGGCATTCAGGTAAGGAGTTTGTGTCCATGGAGATAGGAGGAAGGGCAGGGACATGGACTCCAGTGCTCAGTGAGTTCGGCAAAGGGATGGAGGCTGATTCCAGAGTCAAGGTGCTCTTTGCAGCTCCCTTTAAAAGGCCCACAGGACATCATTTTGAGGGTTACCCTGAAATGGTCTTCGATTTCTCAGGTCCAAACTCTATCTGTGTCCTCACACTCAAGGTAATAGGACCACTGCCCCTGATGGTCACTGCAAAGTCATCAACAAAACCTCCCTCATTCCTGTCTCCACAGAATTCAGCCCTGAGCAGCCCCTGTTCTAAGACCCCTGGCCTGGGATCCAGGTCCATTTTGGAAAGTTCCCTGCTCAATTTGTCTGGGATAAGGGAGTCCCACACTAAACTAGGCACCTACCCAGGCTCTAGCCTGCATCAGGAAGGAAAGGAGTATGCTCCTGAAGAGACTAAGGTGCCCCCCCTCTGCTTCGTTCATCTGAATACAACCAGAACATATGTGTGGAGTCAGAGTCTTCTCCTCTGCTTACAAGCAGCACCTGCTGGGATTCCTCTAGGACCTGAATGTGGAGCTTCCTGTCTGAGTGATGCCAGGACCTCACCGAGTGCCTGCCACATGATAGGAGCCCACAGACCAATGGAAATGAACAGTCCTATCAGGCCAGCAAATTCCACTGCAGGAATCCCCAGGGCAGGGAGGTCACAGCTTCCTCATTTTTGGATCCTAGACCTGAGCTATCCAAGGAGACGGCCAATAGACAGACCGTGGATGCTGACACAGGCCCAATCCTAGGATCCGCTCCCAGGGCCGCGCAGCCCCCTGTGCAGGGAGCCGCCGCGGAGCTGCTCCCGGGGCCCCCCCTGCGCACGCTGCAGCTTTTACCGTGCTTGGCCCACGGGGCGCGGCGCGCTCTCCCCCGGGCGCACCTCCTCTGTGAGTGCCCCTGGGAACCGGGGGCTCCACTGCCCCTCCTGGCATCCTGCCCAAGTTGCCTGCGAGAGCCTTTCCTTCTTGTAAGATTGGTAAGGTTCTCGCTTCTCCAGACTGGGCTTTCCTGTCCTGGAGGCTCTTGCCGCCTGGCCTCCCGGACTTAGCCCGGCTCCTCACGGGCCCCTCCCCCACTGGATTCTTTTTCATTTTTTTTTTCTGTCCTACCTTGATAGAAGCGCGAACTCTTCTCATGTAACATTCCAGCTGATCTCTCTTTAAATCTCAGGCCGAATTCGTAGGTTTTGGGGATGATTTGAAAATTATCTAGGTAAATTGGTGGGGACAGGTGACTTGGGGACCCTACTCTTCTGCCATCTTGCCACACCCCCCCAGTTTTTTATAAATTAAATGAGATTCTAAATAAGTATTTATGGAGTTCTAACCATGGATGAAGCACTTTGCCTGTGGTTTCTCTTAACTTTACAACAAAGAAAATAGAGCATATTATTAACGTATTCTCAGTATAAAACTGAGCATTACAAAATTTAATGAAATTGCCACAAGAATTGTAAGTATTATACTGAGAATCGTAGCCTCCCTCTAACTTCAAAATCTATAGTTTTATAATAGACTGATTTTCTATCTAAATTTTAATAACGTTCATAAATTTGTTTCCCACCCCTTCCTGTATATGTTCTCAATAAATAACTCTTTTCATGAAGAGGATAAAACAATTACCCATTTATCTGAAGGTCAAAGTTGTCAGCCATATCAGTCTCCTTTTCTTCTGATTTAAAAGAAGACTTTATCAAGCCAACTGAAAAGACTGATCCCAATTATCAAGGTGTACAAGCATTAGAGTAACTCAAGAGGGTAGGGAACTCATGTATGAGACTCAAATGATTCTCTGTGGTGCCTTGCAATATTTGTTTACCAAGTAATAAACGTAAATGAAAATGTTTTCCACAGTGACTGCATCCATTTACCTTCCCAAGAGCAGTGCACGAAGATAATATTGTGCGGTGACTAGGGGTGGCTACATATATTGTGATGAACACTAAGTAATGTATAGTTCTGCTGGATCAATATGTTGTACACCAGAAAATAATATAACATTGTTTATTATAGTTCAATAAAAAGGTAAATGATAAGAGCATGAGCCAATAAAATTTTAAATTTAATTCACTCCATCAAGAAACATCATCATTGGAGATAATAGATGAAGACAAAAGAAGAAAGCAACTGGTAGTAAAGAAAACCACCATAGACAACTGAGTCTCATGACTTATTAATAGGAAAATGATGATTATAGTAACTAAGAATGTTTTCCTCCTGAGTTGTGTGTTATGGCAATTTTGTGTTTATGATATCTATTAAGAAAATTCAAATTCCTTTTTTTCTTTTATTTTTTCCTCACCAAGGAGATGTGATTAATTTTACCATTTAGTCTTGAGGTTACATAATATTCCTGAGGGATTATGACTAAAGTAGAGGAAATCCCAACACTACACTGAGATGGATACGGTAATCTATGAGAATGTTTAGCTTTCTGCTTGGACAAAAAGGGTAGAATGTCTTAATTAGCATGCAGGATAAATGAATCTTTAGATTGAAGTAACAGTCATTGATTTGAAGTTTAAATAAAAGGGACTCCTGGGTGGCTCAGTGATTAAGCGTCTGCCTTTGACTCAGGGCGTAATACCAGAGTCCCAGGATCGAGTCCCACATGGGCACCCTGCATGTAGCCTGCTTCTCCCTCTGCCTGTGTCTCTGACTCTCTTTCTCCTTCTGTCTCTCATGAAGAAATAAAATCTTAAATAAATAAATAAATTAATAAATAAATAAATTGATAAATAAATAAATAAAAATTTAAAAAAGGAAGTTTAAATAAAGGTGGAGTGTTATGCATGGATGCTGAGTAACCAAATGGAAAAATGATTCTGAATGTTTCTCTTATGACTCTCAGCCCCATATTAGCTCTCCTACAGTCCTCTCTCTAAAGGATGGACTCCCTTGCAAACTTACTCCTATCAGGTTCTATCAGTGGCAGGCTCTAAGATGATATTGGACAACAGGAAAAAAGGAGAAACTTTACATTCCTCTGATTCAGGCTCAGGCAGCAGCGGTATTGACAACATGTACTCCAGAAATACATTGGGAAGCTCAGGAGCATCAGTAAGTTTAAAAGGTCCAAGGCTCCTAAAGTGTCACCAAGTGCATGAGCTCTTATCTTCTTACCTGGTAATAGGATAGAGGTTTCAACATCAGTGATGGTGACACTGACCTGGTAACATTGATGGGTTCTGGGTAATCTCTTCCTCTTGCTCACCCAGCCTTCAAGGTAGTAGTTGTTTCTACATACAGTCAGCAGAATTATTTTCTCCTTTCTCCTCTTCATTTCTAAGCTGGAAATTTTTATTTTTAACTTTCTATTGAGCCATTCCTTGAGTATCTCGAAGTCATCTTTTTTTAAAAAAAAATTTTTATTTATTTATGATAGTCACAGAGAGAGAGAGAGAGGCAGAGACACAGGCAGAGGGAGAAGCAGGCTCCATGCACCGGGAGCCTGATGTGGGATTCGATCCCGGGTCTCCAGGATCGCGCCCTGGGCCAAAGGCAGGCGCCAAACCGCTGCGCCACCCAGGGATCCCCTCTCGAAGTCATCTTAAGCCCAAAATGTAAAAACTAAATTAGTTACCTACCTTCCCAAACCTGTTATTTTTCCTCATTTCCTACTTGAATTAATAAGATCTTGATCAGATTAATGGTCCAATCCAGAAGCCAAAACGTACATCGTTTTACATATATAGGTGCACTTAATGGTGTCATTCTTCTGATGCTCTGTTCACTTTTACTCATTTCCTGTTTTACATCTCTTGAGATTGCAGAATTGCTACAGATGTATGTTCAAGTTCACTGGTTCTTGCTTCAGAATGTTCCCATCAATGGGTGAGCTCCTCTAATGACTTCCACATTTGAGTTACTATACTTTGCAACTCTGGAATCTCCATTTTTAGAAACTATTTCTATCTTTTTTGATACCTTCTTCTTGATAAGATAGTGTCATATCTTCCTCTATTTCTTTTGGCATGCTTTCATTTAATTCTCAGAATATATTTATAATAGCTACTTTGAAGGTTTTTTATCCTGCCAAGTGCAACATTGGAGTCCCCACAAAAGCAGTTTCTACTAACCTTTAATTTCATATGTGAGATATAACTTTGTATTTCTTCATGTCTCATCAGTTTTGGTTCAAAATGGACATTTTTTAAAGTTTTATTTTTTAAAGATTTATTTATTTATGATAGAGAGAGAGAGAGAGAGAGGCAGAGGGAGAAGCAGGCTCCATGCTGGGAGCCCGACACGGGACTCGATCCCAGGACTCCAGGATCGTGCTCTGAGCCAAAGGCAGGCGCCAAACCGCTGACCCACCCAGGGATCCCCTCAAAATGGACATTTTTAGAAGATTTCATTTATTTATTTTTGAGAGAGAAATAAAGAAAGTGCACGAGAATAGGGGAGCAGCAGAGGGAGATGGAGCTCCCCACTGAGCAGGGAGCCCTACACAGGGCTCAATCTCAGGACCCTGGGATTATGATCTGAGCTGAAGGCAGACAATTAACTGACTGAACCACCAAGACACTCCAAAACTGGACATTTTAAATAATATATTATAGCACTTCTGGTTACTGATCCCTCTTCTTATATTGATGTTAGTGGAATTTTTGATTGATTGATTGATTGATTGATGATTGATTGATTGATTAGTTCTTTGGCTGAATGAACTCAAGTGTATTGCCCCTCCTGTGTGTAGCCTATCATGTCCCTGCTCAGATTTTTTTCTTGTTTACAATCAACTTGGTTACTGTTGGGATATTGTAAGCTACTTACTGATCAGTGGTTTTGCTTAACTCTCCTAGGCCAAGTAGAATTTTATCCAAAACTAGTAGACATATGTGTGGCTTAGAGGCTGATAACACAGTTCAGAGTTTACAATTTTTGCCCCATATTTATTCAGGGACTAATAGCTGGATGCTCTCTCTCTAATGTTTCCTGAGAGGTGCACAGACTTCGGCATTCACAGTGTCTTCCAGACTAAGAAGATTTTATATAACTTTTTTTTTTAAGTTGGCTTCCTAGAAATTGCCCGTGGTTTGGTGTTGCTTATTTTTTAGACAATATTTGGCTAGAAGTTGTCCTTAATATTTTTGTGTCATCAAGGCTTCCACCCTTTGTTGATAAAACTATGTGTGGCTTGAAGAATCTTTTCATTTCTGCTCCATGACTCTCTGATTTCTCCTAAGTGGGTGCAGCCACTGCATGCACACAGCCTGACTTATGGGGATAAGGTTGTCTGTGATCCCAGTAGTATTTCTCTTGAGCCCATCACTGTTTCTATCTTTTAAACTTCTGTTTGCTACGCAGTGTGGTTTGTTGATACCTGCATAACACTGCTATGAGTGTTTTCTTAACTGCCCTTCACCAAGAGCTCCACTGTTTCTGAAATACACTGTTACATGGAACTCTCAAAGCTCTGTTCTAAAAAAAGACATCCTCCATCAGATCCATCAGATAGAGCTATGGAGTTCTTCATCCTTAAATTGTGCCTGTTCTTCTATGTGGGGCCTGTGTACCTCTACACAGGAGCTGAGGGCAGGGGAAGCAGCCTATTTCTCCCTAAGTGACACCCCCCTGTCTGAGTGGGCACTAAAGAAAGTAAAGGTCCTGGTCATCTCAACTCACTCCTTCTGGCATGAACTTCCAGTCTAAGTAAGCTGGATGATCGGGGTGCTGAGAGAGGCCATTACATTCTCAGCCTGCCATGTCTAGCATAGAGGTGCCATCATCATTATTATTTATTGCTGTGCTAAGTACATTTAACATTAGAACCACCCTCTCAATAAATTTTTAAACACTGGCAGCCTGGGTGGCTCAGCGGTTTAGCACTGTCTTCAGCCCAGGGCATGATCCTGGAGACCTGGGATCAAGTCCCACATTAGGTTCCCTGCATGGGACCCTGCATGGGACCTCTGCCTGTGTCTTTGCCTCTGTGTGTGTGTGTGTGTGTGTGTCTCATGAATAAATAAATTTAAAAATCTAAAAATAGGGGATCCCTGGGTGGCTCAGCGGTTTGGTGCCTGTCTTTGGCCAAGGGCACGATCCTGGAGTCCCTGGATCGAGTCCCACGTCAGGCTCCCGGCATGGAGCCTGCTTCTCCCTCCTCCTGTGTCTCTGTCTCTCTCTCTCTCTCTCTCTTTTTCTCTCTCTCTCTCTCTCTCTATGTCTATCATGGATAAATAAATCAATCTTTTAAAAATCTAAAAATAAATTTAAACACAAAATATAGTATTTTTACCTATAGGGACACTGTTGTAAAGCAGAAAATCCAGAGATAATTATTCTTGCATAGATGAAATTATATACCCATTGAGCAGCAACTCCCCATTTACTCCTCTGCCCTGCCTTTGGCCACCACCATTCTACTTTCTGTTTCCATTAGTTTGGCTGATTTAAATACCTTATATAAGTGAAATCTCTGTCCTATAAGTAGTTGTGAAATAGGTAAAGATAGGCTCATTATTTGCTATGTACACCTAGAATAGAACATCTTCAACACTTACCGTTCCAGGGTAAAACCTAAGAGCACATGCTAGACTGGATCATGAAGAGGAGGAATCATTTTCTTCACCACACTTGCCTAGAGCAGAGAACTCTGAGTAGAGCAGAAAAGGGCTTCTACAATATGGAACTGAGAAAGGAGACATGGGGTGGGATGGGGGGGCTTAATGTCAGACTCACTGTTTTTAAGATTTAGATTTTCTTAAATGATTGTTTCTATATTTTCTGTATGACTTGGAAAATTTCTGGAGACTCTACATTATTATTTTCTGTAAGTTTCCTTAGTGAAGTGTTTGTTTTGTTGGAGAGAGAGTTCACCAGGTTCCTCACTCTGCCAGTACAGAAATTCTTACCTCATTTAATTCTAATGTAGAGAATCTACATACAGTATTATGGAACTCACCGCTTACTCTGTTCAACGTGTCATTATTCGTGCAAACTCTGTTACCAAATTTTTACATTTCTACCTGAAAATTTAATCAGAACCTCTTCTCCATTACCCTCCATGACCTTAGGTTAGACTTTCAACATTTTTCACCTAGATTATTAAAATAGCACAGTAATTACTTTACAGTGCTACTTTGAATACTTGATTATTTTCAGTCTCTATTTTATCATTTTGAAATCTCCTCATTAACTACAGAATATGTTCAAACTACTTTGATATTTAAGACCCTTCAAAGTTCTTATTCTAACCTTTCTCTCCTCATCGAAAACTCTCCTTTTTCATCACCCAAGTTATCACATACTTCAAATGTATTAATTATTTTCTGTTCACTATGTCAGAATACTCTATGCTTCCATACCTCCCTGCATATAATTATATCTGCCTAGAATTTTCTTCTTGTTTCTCTGTACAGCTAATCAATGCCTATCATTAAAGACACAGTTGCTTCTTTGAGGAAAGGTAGCCTCTTTTAGGAGATAGTTGCAAACTCTATAAAACAAGGTTTGCCTTATGTCATACCTGTATCATCACGCTTAGAAATGGGTTATTTGGGGTCAGTATTGAAAAACTAGATTCTAATATCCTTCAAGACAGGTTCCTGACATACAAGTCACAAGAAAGTTTGAGACTTGCTGAGTTCAATACCTATTTCAAGGCCTCACTTTAGCCACTTGCGATCTAGTTGTAAAGAGATTCCTTATATCTTAGAGCAATATCTGCACTATAATAATTTATGCTGCTAGAAAACAAATTTAAATTTAGAACACCAAAATTTTGTCTCCAGAATTTTCTTTAGAGGAAATCAAAGGATGGTATATTCAACACTAGTGAGTTGAAATACTTTAGAGAATAGGAGGCAAACTCACTCAATAAATTAACCAAAAGTAAGAAATTAAATAAAGAGTGAATGCTAAATACAAATCCTACCACTAAGGAATATACAGTAATGTAATAGAAATTGGGAATATTAAGCATGTGAGGACAGGAGAGGAATGCTTGAGACATCACAGAATTTTACTTTGACCAATAATAGAGGGTGCATATTCATTCAAGGGAAGAACTATCACTGTGGAGAGTACAGGACCTGGAGGAGTATTAATTGGGTCAATATTTATTGTTGAACCAAAAGAGAAAACTGAATTAAACAGTCATTACAATTTATTTTAACCCATTGCCCCAGAGGAGGATGAATACATTTTAAGCTGAATGTAACCAATTCATGAGGTTGAGGAGGGAAATGTGAATGAGTAGATATTTATGTGTCTTTATTTGAAAAGATAAGTAAGCTTCATTAATATTTAATAATCAGCCTATTTTTAGCACTCTAAATTAATCTGTGTAATACCTGCTCATATTACATATGATACTTAAATTTGTCTGAAAAAGTATGAGTTAACCAAAAGACAGAGGGATTTAGAAGACTTCTCTTTGCAGTTATTTGCTTTGAACATATTTCTATGTATCATAGCTTATGTGTGCCAAAATTGGGAGAACTGTATGCTGAAGGACTATGTTAGCTTATTTTAACCTGATTTATTCTCCAGAAATTTTTATAAGGAGCTTAAATAGATTTGTGTTAATAAGCATTGCACTGAATATAATATAGTTATTAAAACTCATATGTGATTATAAAATGATAGAGCTGACAATTTTACCATAACATGAACTCCTTGTCAGCTAAATCACAAAGTAAAAGTACAAGTTACCAGACTGACAATAAGCTGGCTGAAAATATTCAAAATTATTAAGAAACGTTATTTTACAATATGGATTTTTTCCACTATTATTAACATTGAACATAACAATTTATACTGTACCTTGATATATTATATGGTCATTATGAAAAGCAAACCATTCAAAGGGTAAATATAAAAATATAAAATAAAACTATAAATCTTTTGCAGTATTAAAACCCACCAGTTAATAAATGAAGGGTTTAAATTTTTCACTAAATGTAATAAAATGTTCTCAGATGTTTCTTAATAGCAAAAGCACAAGAACCACATTCTATTGCAAGAATACTTCTGTTCTCAGCCACTATAAAAATGGCTTACATAAGCGATGTGGCAATATATAAAATGCACCTCTTATAGCAAACAATATCAAAAAGTACACAGAAAATTATTTCTTTTTTTAAAAGATTTTATTTATTTATGATACACAGAGAGAGAAAGAGACAGAGAGAGAGAGGCACAGAGACACAGGCAGAGGGAGAAGCAGGCTCCATGCAGGGACCCCGATGTGGGACTCAATCCCGGGTCTCCAGGATCAGGCCCTGGGGTGAAGGTGGCGCTGAACCACTGAGCCACCTGGGCCGCCCAGAAAATTATTTCTAATGATTTGCAAATTTAAGGTAGAATCAGATTTGTCTTATGGGAAGGAATTTTGCATTATACAAAAGTATGGAATGATTTTAACATCTATATATAATAATTTTTCACCCATTGTATTGACTGCAGTAATAAATGTGATGTCTATGACTAAAACCACATTAAGCCCTGGGTTAAGTAGTGAATTTGACTGGAATTAAATAAGAACTTCATATAAGTGACAGCAATATAAGCCAATGTGAAATTCATTCATGACATTCTTTATTGGCAAGTTATTCAAACAAACTTTGAAGTCAATGGTGAAAAGTACACCAAGATCCTCAATTATGATTAAGTTTTTAAAAGCAATATCTCATAGAACAACAGGTGATGATAACTGATAGTAAAAGGGGCAATGTTTATGAAACCATTTTGTGCCTTATAGATATTTGAAAATTACATAAATAAAAGCAGTTATTAAGTATTACTGAGCATAAAACAGTTGTACTATCAATGTATAATTTGAAATTTTAAATAAAAAAAAGAAATTTTAAATCATTTATCATAATTTATTTTAACTTTGTCTTTTAACATTTCTACTCCTGAATATATTAATATTGTACATAATTCACGCTGTCAGTAGTAAATTTATTACATATGGATATCTGTGTTTATGTTGAGGATGTTATGTTCAGAGAAGTCTGGAGATAATGTATCTACAAAATTACTCAAAGCTGTTCAAAGGAAGGTAAAAGGATAGTTTGGAGTAATAAAAGGGAAAAGAAGTGTCCATTAATTCAAATATCTCTACAATTCCTATAGCACAACCAACCAACCAACCAACACTCTCATGTCTATTGTAATCAAGACAATGCTCAGAGAGAACCAGAGCATGTCCAGGGTCAGAAATAAAGTGTAAACACCTCTCCTGGTCATGCTTGGGCAGCAGCCTCTGTGCTCTAACAACTCCCACTGCAATTTGGATTCCCAGAGCTCCAACTCATCTGCCACCAAAGTGACTCACATTTTTATATAAAAAATCAGAAGATGGTATATATATTCATATACAGAGAATCACAGAGAGTGAAAAGCAGATTTTCAATTTTGATTAACCACTTGAACATATCTCTCTTCATACTGTGCCTTTAGAACAGGTAAGTGGAAACATCATCAAGAGCTCATTCATTAGAGGTTTAAAAAACTGAAGACACTATTTGAATTAATTTTGTGTTGGCTGGAAGGAAAAGGCTGTTGCTTTTGAAACATCAAGTCCTCTCTCATTGGGAGATCACATTATTATTTCACAACGACCCAGATCCAAGAATTTTTATACAAATTTAAAGGATATATGCTCTCAAAATGATATTGAAGAGTAAAACTTGGCAGTAGATAATCAGTGATTAAAATTGATGAATAAAATTAGGAAAAGCAAATTATGGGCATTCAGTTAACTCATACTAGCATTGAAAACAATGTAATCACTAGAAACTCAATTCTTTCTTTTCATCATTTCAGGTGCTGACAGCACATGTTATTAAACACATCATAATGAGAGCTCAAGGAGGAGCAGGAAAGGGAAAATTAATGACCAGAACTAGATAGATAAAAAAATCTCTGTATAAAACTATTACACCATAAATATAAATGAGATCTTAAATAAATAAAAAAGAGAAGTGCTGGGGCAACTGGGTGGCACAATTAGTCAAGTATTCATCTCCTGATTTGGCTCAGGTCATTATCTCCAGGTCGTAAGATTGAGCCTTGCACAGAGTCCCACATGGGGCTCCATGCTAGAGGCACGGTCTGCTTGGGACTCTCCTTCTGCCCCTCCTGCTGCCCTCCCTCCCTCTCTCTCTCTCTCTCTTAAATAAAGAAAGAAACCAATCTTTTGTAAACAAATGGAGAAGTTCCTACAAGATGCTCATATGCAAAGGAATGAATGAAAATGTGAATAATTCAGAAGACCCAAAGATGAGTATTTAAAATAGTACAGAGGAGGAGGAGGGGCAAGATTGCAGAAGAGTCGGTCCTTGGAGAAGGTAGGACGACGGAAAAATAAATAAATAAAAAGCATCCAAAGGGGAGGGGCCACATGAGGAGCAGGCTAAGGCCACACGGCGAGAGCCCCCAGGACAGGAAAGCCCCGTCTGGGAGAAGCAGGAGCTTGACCAATCTTCCCGGACGGAAAGGCGCTCACAGGGAGTTGGAGCAGGACCCCAAAAGGGGCGGGGATGCCCTCAGGCTCCCAGGGGCACTAACAGACACCTGCACCCGGGGAAGAGCACCACACCCCACAGGCGAGCTCCCTAAAGGGCTGCAGCACCGCGGCGGGGCCTGGGAGCAGCTCAGAGGGGCTCGGGCGGAGGCTCCGTGGAGGGGACTGTGGTCCTGGCAGCGCGATTCCAGCGGTGCAGGCCCTGGAGCCAAGGGCGCTGGGGACACAGACAAGGATCCGGCGCTCCCCCCAGGAAAGGCGGAGGCCAGGAGGGCCCAGGACAGCCAGGATGCTCCTGCGGCTGGGCAGTCCCGAGCTGTGCAGATTGGCAGCCCCTGCCCCCGGAGCATCCAGGCCCCTGCAGACTGAGAGCTCTGTAATTACTGCAGGAGCTGACTCCAGGGCGAGAGCTGGCTGCCGCCACTGTGGTTGTTCCTCCTGGGGCCTCACAGGGTAAACAACCCCCACTGAGCCCTGCACCATGCAGGGGGCTGAGCAGCTCCCGCAAGTGCTCACACCTGAGACTCAGCACAGCTGGCCCCTCCCCTAGAAGACCAGCCAGACGGACAGGGGACAAATAAGTTATTGACCAAGCACTGCTGCAAGGGAATTACAGTATATAGAATCAGAGGATACTACCCCTTGTTTTCTGTTTCTGTTTGTTTCCCTCCCCCTTTTTTTCTCTTCTTCTTTTTTTTCTTCTTCTTTTTTTTCTGTTCTTTTTTCCCTCCTCTCGTTTTCTCCTTTTCCTACTGCAACTTGTTTTTGGCAACACTGCACTGAGCAAAATGACTAGAAGGAAAAATTCACCTCAAAAGAAGAATCAGAAACAGCCCTCTTTCCCACAGAGTTACAAAATTTGGATTACAATTCAATGTCAGAAAGCCAATTCAAAACCACAAGTATAAAGCTACTGGTGGCTCTAGAAAAATCAGAAAGGATTCAAGAGACTTCATGACTGTAGAATTTAGATCTAATCAGGCAGAATTTAAAAATCAATTAAATGAGATGCAATCCAAACTAGAGGTTTTAACGACGAGGGTTAACGAGGTAGAAGAGCGAGTAGGTGACATAGAAGACAAGTTAATGGCAAGGGGTAAAACTGAGGAAAAAACAGAAAAACAATGAAAAGATTATGAGGTTATGTTAATGGAAATAAATGACCGCCTCAGAAGGAAAAATCTACGTTTACTTTTGGTTCCCAAGGGCGCCAAAAGGGATAGAGGTCCAGAATATGTATTTGAACAAATCATAGCTGACAACTTCCCTATTTTGGAGAAGGGAACAGGCATTCAGATCCAGGAAATAAAGAGATAGATCCCCCCTAAAATCAATAAAAACCACTCACAACCTCGAGATTTCATAGCGAAACTTGCGAATTCCAAAGATAAAGAGAAGATCCTTAAAACAACAAGAGAGAAGAAACCTCTAACGTTTATGGGGAGAAATATTAGATTAACAGCAGAACTCTCCAAAGAGACCTGGCAGGCCAGACAGGGCTGGCAGGATATATTCAGCGTCCTAAACGAGAAGAACCTGCAGCCAAGAATACTTTATCCAGCAAGACTCTCATTCAGAATAGAAGAGATAAAGGGCTTCCAAGATAGGCAGACACTGAAAGAATATATGACCACGAAGCCAGCTCTGCAAGAAATAGTAAGGGGTACTCTGTAATAGACGAAGTCCAAGGGAACAATCCACAAAAACAGGGACTGAATAGGTATCATGATGACACTAAACTCATATCTTTCAATAGTAACTGTGAATGTGAATGGGCTTAATGACCCCATCAAAAGGCACAGAGTGTCAGACTGGATATAAAACCAAGACCCATCTATTTGCTGTCTACAAGAGACTCATTTTAGACATAAGGACAACTACAGCCTGAAAATAAAAAGTCGGAGAACCATTTAACATGCAAATGGTCCTCAAAAGAAAGCAGGGGGGATCCCTGGGTGGCGCAGCCGTTTGGCGCCTGCCTTTGGCCCAGGACGCGATCCCGGAGACCCGGGATCAAATCCCACGTCGGGCTCCCGGTGCATGGAGCCTGTTTCTCCCTCTGCCTGTGTCTTTGCCTCACTCTCTCTCTCTCTGTGACTATCATAAATAAATAAAAATTAAAAAAAAAGAAAGCAGGGGTAGCCATCCTTTCTTTATAATAAATTTATTTTTTATTGGTGTTCAATTTACCAACATACAGAATAACACCCAGTGCTCATCCCGTCAAGTGCCCCCCTCAGTGCCCGTCACCCATTAACCCCCACCCCCCGCACTCCTCCCCTTCCACCACCCCTAGTTCGTTTCCAAGAGTAAGGACTTTTTATGTTCTGTCTCCCTTTCTGATATTTCCCACACATTTCTTCTCCCTTCCCTTATATTCCCTTTCACTATTATTTATATTCCCCAAACGAATGAGAACATACACTGTTTGTCCTTCTCCGATTGACTTACTTCACTAAGCATAATACCCTCCAGTTCCATCCACGTTGAAGCAAATGGTGGGTATTTGTCGTTTCTAATGGCTGAGTATATTCCATTGTATACATAAACCACATCCTCTTTATCCATTCATCTATCAATGGACACCGAGGCTCCTTCCACAGTTTGGCTATTGTGGACATTGCTGCTAGAAACATCGGGGTGTAGGTGTCCCAGCATTTCATTGCATCTGTATCTTTGGGATAAATCCCCAACAGTGCAATTGCTGGGTCATCGGGCAGGTCTATTTTTAACTCTTTGAGGAACCTCCACACAGTTTTCCAGAGTGGCTGCATCACTTCACATTCCCACCAACAGTGTAAGAGGGTTCCCTTTTATCCGCATCCTCTCCAACATTTGTGGTTTCATGCCTTGTTAATTTTCCCCATTCTCACTGGTGTGAGGTGGTATCTCATTGTGGTTTTGATTTGTATTTCCCTGATGGCAAGTGATGTGGAGCATTTTCTCATGTGCGTGTTGGCCATGTGTATGTCTTCCTCTGTGAGATTTCTGTTCATGTCTTTTGCCCATTTCATGATTGGATTGTTTATTTGTTTGCTGTTGAGTTTAATAAGTTGTTTATAGATCTTGGAAACTAGCCCTTTATCTGATATGTCCTTTGCAAATATCTTCTCCCATTCTGTAGGTTGTCTTTTAGTTTTGTTGACTGTATCCTTTGCTGTGCAAAAGCTTCTTATCTTGATGAAGTCCCAATGTTCATTTTTGCTTTTGTTTCTTTTGCCTTCGTGGATGTATCTTGCAATAAATTACTGTGGCTGAGTTCAGAAAGGGTGTGGCCTGTGTTCTCCTCTACGATTTTGATGCAATCTTGTCTCACATTTAGATCTTTCATCCATTTTGAATTAATTTTGTGTATGGTGCAAGAGAGTGGTCTAGTTTCATTCTTCTGCATGTGGATGTCCAATTTTCCCAGCAACATTTATTGAAGAGACTATCTTTTGTCCAGTGGATAGTCTTTCCTGCTTTGTTGAATATTAGTTGACCATAAAGTTGAGGGTCCACTTCTGGGTTCTCTATTCTGTTCCATTGATCTATGTGTCTGTTTTTGTGCCAATACCGCAGTGTCTTGATGACCACAGCTTTGTAGTACAACCTGAAATCTGGCATTGTGATGCCCCCAGATATGGTTTTCTTTTTTAAAATTCCCCTGGCTATTCGGGGTCTTTTCTGATTCCACAAAAATCTTAAAATAATTTATTCTAATTCTCTGAAGAAAGTCCATGGTATTTTGATAGGGATTGCATTAAACGTGTAATTTTCCCTGGGTAACATTGACATTTTCACAATATTAATGCTGCCAATCCATGAGCATGGAATATTTTTCCATCTCTTTGTGTCTTCCTCAATTTCTTTCAGAAGTGTTCTATAGTTCTTAGGGTATAGATCCTTTACCTCTTTGGTTAGCTTTATACCTAGGTATCTTATGCTTTTGGGTGCAATTGTAAATGGGACTGACTCCTTAATTCTCTTTCTTCAATCTCATTGTTAGTGTATAGAAATGCCATTGATTTCTGGGCATTGATTTTGTATCCTGCCACGCTACCAAATTGCTATATGAGTTCTAGCAATCTTGGGGTGGAGGCTTTTGGGTTTTCTATGTAGAGTATCATGTCATCGGTGAAGAGGGAGAGTTTGACTTCTTTGCCAATTTGAATGCCTTTAATGTCTTTTTGTTGTCTGATTGCTGAGGCTAGGACTTCCAGTACTATGTTGAACAGCAGTGGTGAGAGTGGACCATCCCTGCCTTGTTCCTGATCCTAGGGGAAAGGTTCCCAGTGCTTCCACATTGAGAATGATATTTGCTGTGGGCTTTTCATAGATGGCTTTTCAGATGTTGAGGAATGTTCCCTCTATCCCTACACTCTGAAGAGTTTTGATCAGGAATGGATGCTGTATTTTGTCAAATGCCTTCTCTGCATCTAATGAGAGGATCATATGGTTCTTGGTTTTTCTCTTGCTGATATGATGAATCACGTTTTTTGTTTTATGAGTGTTGAACCAGCCTTGTGTCCCGGGGATAAATCCTACTTGGTCATGGTGAATAATTTTCTTAATATACTGTTGGATCCTATTGGCTAGTATCTTGTTGAGAATATTTGCATCCATGTTCATCAGGGATATTGGCTGTAATTCTCCTTTTTGGTGGGGTCTTTGTCTGGTTTTGGAATGAAGGTGATGCTGGCCTCATAGAACGAATTTGGAAGTACTCCATCTCTCTCTCTCTCTTTCCAAACAGCTTTAGGAGAATAGGTATGGTTTCTTCTTTACGTTTGATAGAATTCCCCTGGGAAGCCATCTGGCCCTGGACTTTTGTGTCTTGGGAGGTTTTTGATGACTGCTTCATTTTTCTCCCTGGTTATTGGCCTGTTAAGGTTTTCTATTTCTTCCTGTTCCAGTTTTGGTAGTTTGTGGCTCTCCAGAAATTCACCCATTTCTTCTAGATTGCCTAATATATTGGTGTATAGCTTTCATAATATGTTTTTTAATCTTTTGCATTTCCGTGGTGTTTGTAGTGATCTCTCCTTTCTCATTCATGATTTTATTAATTTGAGTCTTCTCTCTCTTCTTTTTAATAAGGCTGGCTAATGGTTTATCTATGTTATTAATTCTTTCAAAGATCCAACTCCTGGTTTTGTTGATCTGTTCCACAGTTCTTCTGGTCTCAATTTCATTGAGTTCTGCTTTAATCTTTAACTCTCTTCTTCTCCTGGGTGATGGTTCTATTTGCTGTTTTTTCTCTAGCTCCTTTAGGTGGAAGGTTAGCTTTTGTATTTGAGTTTTTTCCATTTTTTGGATGGATGCTTGTATTGCAATGTATTTCCCCCTCAGGACTGCTTTTGCTGTATCCCAAATATTTTGAATGGTTGTATCTTCATTCTCAGTAGTTTCCATGAATCTTTTTAATTCCTCTTTCATTTCCTGGTTGACCCTTTCATCTTTTAGCAAGATGGTCCTTAACCTCCACGTGTTTGAAGTCCTTCCAAACTTTCTGTAGTGAAGCCCCATGTAGGGTTCTCTGTTCAAAAGGGAGTCTGCTTCTCTCTATCTCTCTCTGTCTCTCTCTCTCAAGTAAATAAGTAATATATTTCAAAAAAGAATTAAGCAAATACCTTAGGCAGACTAACCTACTTTACATTGGCACTAAATGGTTGATGTATTTTAATGGCAATATTTAAAATGTGACTGGCCTTGGGGAAATGATTCCAGGGACATTAGAAGGAACTACTGTTAATTAAACAATCCTTTTATCTCATAGAGGAGAATACAGAATTTTCATGGAACTGTTTATATTTTCTTTACGTTATAATGACTGCAATTCAATATGTATTTCTCAATAATAGAAAATTTGTGGTGGGTCTATTGGGCACACTGGTCTCTCTCCCTCTCTGATTTTGTCTTATTTTATTGTTCTTTCCATTCCCCTATGTTCATTTTTTTTTGTTTCTTAAATTCCACATATGACTGAAATCATATGATATTTGTCTTGTATTTGATCTATCTTAATTCATACCTGTACCAAATAAATAACTATGCATCACATAAAGGAGATAGCTATAAAATGGTTAAGGTAATCAGTGGAAAAGGTGCATTGCTGAATTCATGCATCAGGCTTTTGTTGTTTTTTTAAAATGCTATTTATTTATTTAGTTTTAAATTTAATATTATTTAAATTCAATTTGCCAAATATAGTATAACACCCAGTGCTCATCTCATCACATGCCCTCCTTAATGCCCACCACTCAGTTACCCTATCCTCCCACCTATCTCCCCTTCTGCAACCCTTTGTTTCCCAGAGTTAGGAATCTCTCATGCTTTTCTTCCTCTCTAATTTTTCCCACTTAGTTTCCCCCCTTCTTTTATCATCCCTTTCACTATTTCTTAATTCCACATATGAGTGAAACCATATATGATAGTTGTCTTTCTTTGATTGACTTACTTCACTCAGCATAATACCCTCCAGTTCCATCCACGTCAATGTAAATGGTAGGTATTCATTCTTTCTGATGGGTGAATAATATTCCATTGTATAAATAGACCACATCTTATTATATGTTAATGATTTATTTATTTCTTTGAGAGACAGAGAGCGAGAGAAAAAGGGAGGGGCACCATGCTGAGCATGACCCTAAGATCATGACCTGAGCCAAGTCAAGAATTGGATGCTTAACCCACTGAGCCGCCCAGGAGCCCATCTTTAAAAAATATAAATAAATAAATAAATAAATAAATAAATAAATAAATAATCTCAATTAGAAAACTGAAAATCAGTTTGTCCAACCATATGGTGAATTTCAATGGAATTATTTCTAAATTATCTGTTCCTAAATGAGTAACACTGTCTCAACGCAAACAAAATTCAGGTAAAATACACTATGTAAGCTCATTGTATGTGTCCAAATGCCACTTTACAATAGTTTAAGTTCTTAACAATTTCTAAAGTCACATTGTACAATGCATTCCCTGAGTATATATTACTGCCATCTTGTGGATAGTTCATCATACTATTTTGACCAAAATTTTTCCAGTAACTTGTCTGAAAACAAATCAATGATTTTTGGATTTGCCTGAAAACAAATCAATGATTTTTTCCTATATATATATTTTTGTTCACCTATGAAGCAGCAGGCACTGTGCTAAGTAGCAGTTTGAAAGTTAGACACAGATTCCCATTTCAAAGAGATTACATAGTAATTCTCATTTGATGAAACTAATTTTGAAAGTGTGAAGAATGAAGATATGTGAGAAAGAAAGAGTGTCTAGTACCTCTTGAATAAAGTTAAAATATGACCTTACTTTTGTCTAAGATTTGATACATAGATTTCAATTTCAGGGATGCATGGGTGGCTCAAGCAGTTGACCATCTGCCTTCAGCCCAGGGCGTGATCCTGGAGTCCCGGGATCAAGTCCCATGTCGGGCTCCCTGCAAGGAGCCTGCTTCTCCCTCTGCCTGTGTCTCTGCCTCTCTATGTATGTGTCTCTCATGAATAAATAAATAAATAAAAACTTTTAAAAAGATTTCATTTTCAGATTTTAATGTATGACTTAATTCAGAGAATATCAAGCTCTTAGAGGATGACAAACACAAATTAAACTCATTTGAAAGTGCTGTGTAAATGTGAAAATTATGTAAACACCAAAGGTGTGTAAAATACTATTCATGTGCTTTAAAGTGAGGGATATAGCTTTTACTTTTTTTTAAATTTGAGTATAGTTGACATACATGTTTTATTTTTTTCCAAGAGTCATTTCTAAGGATTTACATGATTAGATTGAGCTAACTCAGATTGCTCATAATAATCTCTCCATCTTAAAGTCTCTAGCATTTTTATACCTACAAGATTACTTTTTTCCATATAAGATAACATATTCACAGATTTTGAGTATTAGAGTATGGACATCTTTGGGGAGCCATTATTCTTCCTGACTATTGATTTGTCAAAAAGTAATCCAGAATTCATAAAATGTCTAGTTAAAGTGCAATTGAGTATTATTTTTAATAACATCAAAAAATAATGAATTAACTATTCATCCCTAGAATTAAAAAGAAAACTAGCAAATTAAACCAAATGAAAACGGAAGGAAATAACCTACAAAGAAAACATCAGAGATTAATGAAATGCACAGAGGAGAGTATTAGTGGAGCCAACAGCGATTCTTTGAAAAGAATTAAAATTTGGCAGTACTCCGTCAAGATATACTCAGAAAATTAACTGAATAATATTCTAAAAAGCATGATGAATAATACATTACAAAAATAAATAATAGGGATCCCTGGGTGGCGCAGCGGTTTGGCGCCTGCCTTTGGCCCAGGGTGTGATCCTGGAGTCCCGGGATCGAGTCCTGTGTTGGGCTCCTGGCATGGAGCCTGTTTCTCCCTCTACCTGTGTCTCTGCCTCTCTCTCTCTCTCTCTCTCTCACGAATGAATAAATAAAATCTTTTTAAAAATAAAAAAATAAAATCGTTTGTATTTCCTTGGTGGTTCTAGTGATCTCTCCTTTTTCATTCGTGATTTTATTAATTTGAGTCTTCTCTCTCTTCTTTTTAATAAGGCTGGCTAATGGTTTATCTGTCTTATTAATTCTTTCAAGGATCTAACTCCCAGTTTTGATGATCTGTTCCACAGTTCTTCTGGTCTCGATTTCATTGAGTTCTGCTCGAATCTTTATTAACTCTCTTCTCTAAGATCTATTTGCTGTTTTTTCTCTAGCTCCTTTAGGTTTAAGGTTAGCTTTTGTATTTGAGATCTTTCCAGTTTTTGGATGGCTGCTTGTATTGCGATGTATTTCCCCCTTAGGACTGCTTTTGCTGCATCCCAAAGAGTTTGAATGGTTGTATCTTCATTCTCATTAATTTCCATGAATTTTTAAAATTCTTCTCTAATTTCCTGGTTGATCCTTTTATCTTTTAGCAGGATTATCCTTAACCTCCATGTGTTTGAAATCTTTCCAAACTTCTTGTTATTTAGTTCTAATTTCAAAACTTTATGGTCTGAGAATATGCAGGGGACGATCCCAATCTTTTGGTATCAGTTCAGACCCGATTTGTGACCCAGTATGTGGTCTATTCTGGAGAAAGTTCCATGTGCACTTGAGAAGAATGTGTATTCAGTTGCGTTTTTATGTAAAGTTTTGTAAATATCTGTGAAATCCATCTGGTCCATTGTATCATTTAAAGCTCTTGTTGCTTTCGAGATGTTTTGCTTAGAAGACCTATCGATTGTAGAAAGCACTACACTGAAGTCACCAAGTATAAATGTATTATTATCTAAGTGTGTCTTAACTTTGGTTATTAATTGATTGATATACTAGGCATCTCCCACATCCGTGGCATGTATATTGGGGATTGTTAAGTCCTCTTATTGGATAGATCCTTTAAGTATGATATAGTGTCCCTCTTCATCTCTTACTACAGTCTTTGGGATAAACTTTACTTCATGTGATATAAGGATGGCTACCTCTGCTTTCTTTTGAGGACCATTTGAAGGTAGATGGTTCTCCAGCCCTTTTTTGTCAGGCTGTAGGTGTACTTATGTTTAAAGTGAATCTCTTGTAGACAGCAAATAGATGGGTCATGCTTTTTTATCCAGTCCGAAACCCTGCACCTTTTAATGGGGTCATTAAGCCCGTTCACATTCAGAGTTACTATTGAAAAATATGGGTTTAGAGTGATCATGATACCTATTCCGTCCCTGTTTTTGTGTATTGTTTCCTTGGACTTCCTCTTTCTTTTACAGGGTCCCCCTTAATATTTCTTGCAGAGCTGGTTTGGTGGTCACATATTCTTTCAGTTTATGCTTATCTTGGAAGATCTTTATCTCTCCTATTCTGAATGAGAGCCTTGCTGGATAAAGTATTCTTGGTTGCATGTTTTACTCATTTAGGACCCTGAATATATCCTTCCAGCCCTTTCTGGCCTGCCAGGTCTCTGTGGAGAAGTCTGCTGTTAATCTAATATTTCACCACATAATAATTAGAGATTTCTTGTCTCTTGCTGCATTAAGGATCCTCTCTCTATCTTTGGAGTCTGCAAGCTTCACCATTAAATATAAAGTTGTTGAGTGGTTTTTATTGACTTCTGGGGGGGATCTCTCTATTTCCTGGATCTGAATGCCTGCTTCCCTTCCCATATTAGGAAAGTTTTCAGCTTTGATTTGTTCAAATACATATTCGGGACCTCTTTCCCTTTTGGCGCCCTCGGGAAACCCAATTAAACGTAGATTTTTCTCCCTAGGCTGTCATTTATTTCCCATAATCTATCCTCATGATCTTTTGTTTATGTCTTTTTTCCTCAGTTTCCCTCTTTGCCATGAACTTGTCTTCTATGTCACTCACTCATTCTTCCACCTCGTTAACCCTCGTTGTTAGGACTTCTAGTTTGGATTGCATCTCATTCAATTGATTTTTAATTTTGCCTGATTAGATCTAAATTCTGCAGTCATGAAGTATCTTGAGTTCTTTATGCTTTCTTCTAGAGCCACCAGTAGCTTTATAATTGTGCTTCTGAATTGGCTTTCTGACATTGAATTGTAATCCAAATTTTGTAAGTCTGTGGGAGTGATTACTGTTTCTGGTTCTTTCTTTTGAGGTGAGGTTTTCCTTCTCATCATTTTGCTCAGTGCAGAGTGGCCAAAAACAAGCTGTATTGGGAAAAGCAGAAAAAGAGAGAAGAGAAAGAAGAAAAGAAAAAGAAAAAAGAGAAGGAAAGAAAAAAGGGGGAGGGCAAAAAGAAAACAAAAAACAAGGGGGAGTGTCCTCTGATTTTGTATACTGTAAATCCCTCGACTTCCCCCAGAACTTTCTGGTGCCGCTTGGTCAATAATTTGCTTTTCCCCTGACCTTCTAGCTGGTCTTCTGGGGGAGGGGCCTGCTGTGCTGATTCTCAGGTGTTAGCACTTGGAGGAGCTGCTCAGTTCCTGCCTTGTGCAGGGCTCAGTGAAAGTTGTTAACCTGTTTATCCCTTGAGGCCCGTTTATCCCGTGAAGCTCAGTGGGGGTTGTTTATCCTGTGAGGCCCCAGGAGGTAAAACAACAGTAGTAGTGAGCAGCTCTTCAGCCCTGGAGTCACCTCCTGCAGGAACTATGGAACTCTCAGTCCACAGGGGCCTAGATGCTCCGGGGGCGGGGCCGCTGATCTGCTCAGCTCTGGGCAGAAGCGTCCTTGCTGTCCTGTGCCCTCCCGGCCTCTGCCTGTCCCGGGGGGTGCGCCGGATCTTGAGCTGTATCCCCAGCGCCCTGTGCTCCCTGGTCTGTGCTGTTGGAATCGCGGTCCCGGCTGCACAGCTCCCTCTGCCCAGAGCCTCTGCCCGAGCTGCCCCGGAACTGCTCCCAGGTCCAGCCGTGGACACGCTGCAGCCTTTTAGGGAGCTCGGCCGCAGGGTTTGGCATGCTCTCCCCGGGACGCAGGTCCTCTGTTAGTGTCCCAGGGAGCCTGAGCGCATCCCCGCCCCTCCTGGGATCCTGCTCCAACTCCCTGCGAGCGCCTTTCCATCCAGGGGATTGTTGAAGCTCCTGCTTCTCCGGGACAGGGCTTTCCTGTCCTGGGTGCACTCACTGCAGCCTTAGTCTGGCTCCTTGAGGGACCCCTCCCCCTTGGATGCCTTTTGTTTCTTTATTTCTTTTTTCCCCGTCTTCCTGCCTTGATAGAAGCGTGCACTCTACTCTGTAGCATTCCAGCTGTTCTCTTTAAATCTCAGGCTGAATTCGTAGGTTTTCAGGATGAAATGAAGGTTATCTAGGTAATTTTGTGGGGACAAGTGACTTGGGAACCCTATCTTCTGCCATCTTTCCCCGCCTTTATAATGTCTTCCTGACCTTTCTTTTGGGGCAAATCCCTCCATCGTGTCAACTTGGCTAAGTTTTTATCTTTTGTATGTTATTAAGGGTTGTTCTGTTTCTTGCACCTCGGAGTAGTACTAAATTAAAAAAAAAGTCATACAGTATCCAGGGCCTGGCACTTAAGGAAGTGTTTTTGGTGTATGCTGTGTGAATTCTGCTGTTGGGTTTGACAGCTCTTTCCCACACATCCATCCTCTGTAGAGTTCCTCCTTCGTGGCAGTGTGGAGTTTTAGGGCCTTTATTGACGTGTGGTTTGATTTGTTTGTTAAAAAATGCCTGGAATAAAAGGAAAGAAAGAAAAAGAAAAAAATGGAGTGGGTGGGAGAAGCCTACTCCAAAAAGAAAAGGAAAGGGAACCAACACAACATAAAAAACAATAAAAAACTATAGTCTGATTTCAAAGAAAAAGAAAAAAAAAGATTCCTGAGTCAAAAAATAAAAATAATAAAAGAGAAGAGAGAAAAGGAAATGTAGAAACAAACAAACAGAAAACTGTAAGCCCAATTCCAAAGGAAAAATAATAAAAAGAGTAAGACAAATGAAAAAAAATGCCACCAGGTTCTATTTCTTCCAGAACTGAAGGGGATACTATGGGGCACTGTATTCTCAGTAAACTTGTTTCAGGTAGAGTCCTGTCTGTGTGCTCTTCTGGAGGAAAGGATAGCTGAGTTGGCTCTGAGTCTCCTGTCCCAGTAAAGAAAAACAGTTGCCTAGCACCAGGGTGCAGGATTTGATGTCAATGGCTTCCACCCCTATTGGGGGCCACTGTGTTGCCCTCTGATGTCCAACAGTGTTTTCAGCCTGGGTAAAATGGTGACACCCCCCTCTGTTCAGGAAGCCCTCACTGAAGCCAGGGCCATCAGGGAGCCAGTGCCAGGTATTTTGCATTTATCTCTGGTGAGGCTGGGATTCAAAGCTCCAATTCATAAAGGAGCCACCACCACTTGGATGTGCTTCCTCCTCTACATTAGAGGCTCCATGCACTCTGACTATGTTCTTTGTCACAGAAAACCAGTCTTCTGCTCTTGAAGTGGGCACGTTCTATGCTGTGGCAACTCAAATAGCAGTAACCAGGTTATCCCCTCTCTGCACAGGCCTCTGTCCCTTGCAGATTAAAGGCCATTTGTTGATGCCTACAGTGTCTTTTGTCCTTGGAGACAGTATATATCCTCTTCCCTATGTAATCCAGAAAGGGGAACAATCTCTCCCAGTGTGACCCATAAAAACCCTACACCACTTTGTGCCTGGTCCCCATCCAATGTCTTCCTTCTCACCAGGAGCACTCACTACAGCTCCATTCTGGGGAAAGTATCACACTTCCCAAAGCTCAGAGTTTGAGCTATGATCACTGTAAAAAACCTGTGCCACTCAGCTCCCCCATCTCCCCAGTCTGTGTTCCAATAGGTTTTCTTTATTTTTTGTGAACCCTACATCTCCTCTCTCAACCTCTCTTTCTCTTAACTTTCCCTATGCAAAGGGTTCCCTCCCCTGTGCAGCAGGGCAGCTCTCTCCCCTAACTCACTTCCACACACCTCCACCTGCCACATTGTCTTCCTCCAACCATGGAAATCCTTCTTCCAAAACTCAGATCCATTTCCTGGGTATTTCAAGTGATCAATACAGCTGTGTTCCAGGGATGAGGAAAGCCCAGGTCCCCCTCCTTCTCTGCCATCCTAGCTCCAACCCACCCCAGGTGTTTTTCAAACTGCTGCTTCTCTGCAGGGCTGATTGTTGTGCTTTTTTTAAGGACAGGGGTTCAGCATTCTATTGCCCTCCAGGTCCACCAATGAGCCACTGATTTTTAAAATTCCAGGCTTTGAGTCCCTCTGTTTGTAAGAAATCATGAAATTCAGCCTCTCTGGTTTTCTGACATCTTTTTTTTAATTAAAAAAATCCTAGAGAAAGCTTTTGTTTTGTTTTGTTTTGTTTTTCTTGCACTCATTTTTAATCAAGGAGGCAAGTGTCCACATTTATCTTTCTTTTGGGAAGATTTATATTTTTTATTTGAGTTTTGAGAGAGATGGTTTTTCCTGGTTCAGGCTCAATATATCTACAAGCAACACAAATTATCCACTGTGTATGAACACTGAACTGCTTTGTTACTTAATTGTATAAAGTCCAGAAAAATGCAAAACATGGGCTGACACTTCCACTTACCTATGATGATCTGTTTCAGAAATTGTTCACTCTTTTTACCTTTGTAGACATTGTAGATTTTACTTACTTTTCCACCAGTTCAACCACTCATCCTTTCATTTTCTTTTTAAATTTTTTCAGAACTTTTAGAATTCTTTTACCAGGAAGATCTTTGAAGGATCTGAGTGCCATCTATTAGAAAATGAAGTCTCTTCTTTATGTTCCCAAGGCTTGATTTTTATTACTGTTTTTTTTTTACTATAACTGTATATATTGCCATTTATTTTACTGGACAATGTATTAATTTTCTGTGGATACTGTAACAAATTATGACAAAATAAATGGCCAAAACCAATGAAAACTAATTCTTTCACAATTTTGGAATCCTAAAATCTGAAATCAGTTTCACTGGGCCAAAGTCAAAGTGTTGGCAGAGCTAGGCCTCCTCCAGAGGCACTAGGGGAGGCTCCATTCCTTACCTCGAAAATAAATGGCCAAAACCAATGAAAACTAAATCTTTCACAATTTTGGAATCCTGAAATCTGAAATCAGTTTCACTGGGCCAAAGTCAAAGTGTTGGCAGAGCTAGGCCTCCTCCAGAGGCACTAGGGGAGGCTCCATTCCTTACCTCGACCTACTTCTGGAGGCTGCTGGCTTTCTTTGATTTGTGGTCTCATTACCCAATCTCTGCCTCTCTGTTTACATTCACTTCTCTTCTGTCTGTGTGAAATATCTCTCTACCTCTCTTTTAATAAGGAAAGTTGTAGTTATATTTAAATGCTACATGGATAATCTAAGATAATTTCTTCATTTTAAGATCTTTAACTTTTTTATTTAAAGATTTTATTTATTTATTCATGAGAGACAGAGAGAGAGAGAGAGAGAGAAGCAGAGACACAGGCAGAGAGAGAAGCAGTCTTCATGCAGGGAGCCCGATGTGAGACTCGATCCCAGAACCCTGGGATTATGCCCTGAGCCAAAGGCAGACGCTCAACCAATGAGCCACCTAGGTATCCAAAATCTTTAACTTAATCATAGCCAACAGACTTGTTTTTGGAAATTGGGTAAAATTTGCAGGTACCAGGGATTAGATCTCATTATTTTAGAGGACATCTATCAGTCTACCACTTTCAGCTACGTTATCATCACTATCTCCTTACCAGCAGATTTATTATTATCATTATTGTAGTAACTTAACTTTCTGGATATGCTAGGATGGAGTTAATTAATTTGGTGGCTAAGATCATGGACAGATGTAAAGTTTAAAGTTCTTAAGATCATTTTTTTTTCAGAAGTCAGTTTCTAAAAAATAATATATCCTGATTCATAGCATCAAATTTATTTTATGAGATACATCAAGTTTGTTTCTTTACTTTTATATTCTATATTGTGATAGTTATATTGACAAATTATACTATGTATTGACTACCACAAAGTGTATCACAGTACAAATATCATCTCATCAAAGCTAAAATAACCCCATAATAGAAAAATTCTTTTATCTACATTTAGCCAAGTAGGAAATAAGTGCTGGAATGATCAATTAACTTGACTATTATGGTATAGCTAATTGGTTTGGAGCTGGGATTGAAAATGAAGATTTTCAGAGAATCTATTCATGGCAGTCATATTGATTCATAATCTCTTGTAAACTAAAAGCAAAAATGAATTTTTGGAACTTCATCAAGATAAGAAGCTTCTGCACAGCAAAAGAAACAGTTTCATTGTATCTGTATCTTTGGAGTGAATCCCCAGCAGTGCAATTTCTGGGTCGTAGGGCAGATCTATTTTTTACTCTTTGAGGAACCTCCACACAGTTTTCCAGAGTGGCTGCGCCAGTTCACATTCTCACCAAGAGTGCAAGAGGGTTCCCCTTTCTCTGCATCCTCTCCAACATTTGTAGCTTCCTGTCTTGTTATTTTTCCCCATTCCCACTGGTGTGAGGTGGTATCTCATTGTGGTTTTGATTTGTATTTCCCTGATGGCAGGTGATGTGGAGCATTTTCTCATATGCTTGTTGGTCATGTCTATGTCTTCCTCTGTGAGATTTCTCTTCATGTCTTTTGCCCATTTCATGATTGGATGGTTTGTTTCTTTGTTGTTGAGTTGAATAAGTTCCTTACAGATCTTGGAAACTAGCCCTTTATCTTATAGGTCATTTGCAAATATCTTCTCCCATTCTGTAGGTTGTCTTTTAGTTGTTTTTTTTTTTTTAAAGAAACGACAAATACCCACCATTTCCTTCGACGTGGATGGAACTGGAGGGTATTGTGCTGAGTGCTGAGTGAAGTAAGTCAGTTGGAGGAGGAAAAACATTATATGGTCTCATTAATTTGGGGAATATAGAAAATAGTGAAAGGGAATAAAGGGGAAAGGAGAACAATGAGTGGGGAAATATTAGAAAGGGAGACATAACATGAGAGACTCCTAACTCTGACAAACGAACAAGGGGTGATGGAAGGGGAGGTGGGCAGGGGGAGGGGGTGACTGAGTGATGGGCACAAAGGGGGGCACTTGGCAGGATGATCACTGGGTGTTATGCTATATGTTGGCAAATCAAACTCCAATAAAAAAAGAAAACTAACAGCTATTTGTGGCAATTATTTATTACAGTTTCACAAATTCTAAATAGATTATGTGAAATTTGACAAATGTATCACTATGGAAAAAGTCAGGAAGTTGACACATGATTAGAGGGAATTCCTTTCTAGGTGAATCTGTAGCTCATGAATTAGAGAAAAAGAAGATAAAACCAAAACCAAAACCAAACCAAACCAAAACAAAACAAAAAACACACCAAACCAAATGAATATGTTAAGGACATAGTTTATTTCTCTTTTTTTTAAATAAATTTATTTTTAATTGGTGTTCAATTAACCAACATACAGAGTAACACCCAGTGCTCATCCCATCAAGTGACCTCCTCAGTGCCCATCACGCATTCTCCCCCACCTCTGCCCACCTCCCCTTCCACCCCCCCCCAATTTGTTTCCCAGAGTTAGGAGTCTTTACGTTCTGTCTCCCTTTCTGATATTTCCCACATATTTCTTCTCCCTTCCCTTATATTCCCTTTCACAATTATTTATATTCCCCAAATGAATGAGAACATACAATGTTTGTCCTTCTCCGATTGACTTACTTCACTCAGCATAATACCCTCCAGTTCCATCCACGTTGAAGCAAATGGTGGGTATTTGTCGTTTCTAATGGCTGAGTAATATTCCATTGTATACATAAAACACATCTTCTTTATCCATTAATCTTTCGATGGACACCGAGGTCCTTCCACAGTTTGGCTATTGTGGACATTGCTGCTAGAAACATCGGGATGCAAGTGTCCCTGAATTTCATTGCATCTGAATCTTTGGAGTGAACCCCAACAGTGCAATTGCTGGGTCTAGGGCAGGTCTATTTTTAACTCTTTGAGGAACCACCCCACAGTTTTCCAGAGTGGCTGCACCAGTTCACATTCCCACCAACAGTGTAAGAGGGTTCCCTTTTCTCCATATCCCCTCCAACATTTGTTGTTTCCGGCCTTGTTAATTTGCCCCATTCTCACCGGTGTGAGGTGGTATCTCATTGTGGTTTTGATTTGTATTTCCCTGATGGCAAGTGATGCAGAGCATTTTCTCATATGCATGTTGGCCATGTCTATGTCTTCCTCTGTGAGATTTCTCTTCATGTCCTTTGCCAATTTCATGATTGGATTGTTTGTTTCTTTGGTGTTGAGTTTAAGAAGTTCTTTATAGATCTTGGAAACTAGCGCTTTATCTGATACGTCATTTGAAAATATCTTCTCCCATTCTGTAGGTTGTCTTTTAGTTTTGTTGACTGTATCCTTTGGTGTGCAAAAGCTTCTTATCTTGATGAAGTCCCAATAGTTCATTTTTGCTTTTGTTTCTTTTGCCTTCGTGGATGTATCTTGCAAGAAGTTACTGTGGCCGAGTTCAAAAAGGGTGTTGCCTGTGTTCTTCTCTAGGATTTTGATGGAATCTTGTCTCACATTTAGATCTTTCATCCATTTTGAGTTTATCTTTGTGTATGGTGAAAGAGAGTGGTCTAGTTTCATTCTTCTGCATGTGGATGTCCAATTTTCCCAGCACCATTTATTGAAGAGACTGTCTTTCTTCCAATGGATAGTCTTTTCTCCTTTATCGAATATTAGTTGACCATAAAGTTCAGGGTACACTTCTGGGTTCTCTATTCTGTTCCACTGATCTATGTGTCTGTTTTTTGTGCCAGTACCACACTGTCTTGATTACCACAGCTTTGTAGTACAACCTGAAATCTGGCATTGTGATGCCCCCAGATATGGTTTTCTTTTTTAAAATTCCCCTGGCTATTCGGGGTCTTTTCTGATTCCATACAAATCTTAAAATAATTTGTTCTAACTCTCTGAAGAAAGTCCATGGTATTTTGATAGGGATTGCATTAAACGTGTATATTGCCCTGGGTAACATTGACATTTTCACAATATTAATTCTGCAAATCCATGAGCATGGAATATTTTTCCATCTCTTTGTGTCTTCCTCAATTTCTTTCAGAAGTGTTATATAGTTTTGAGGGTATAGATCCTTTACCTCTTTGGTTAGGTTTATTCCTAGGTATCTTATGCTTTTGGGTGCAATTGTAAATGGGATTGACTCCTTAATTTCTCTTTCTTCAGTCTCATTGTTAGTGTATAGAAATGCCACTGATTTCTGGACATTGATTTTGTATCCTGCCACGCTACCGAATTGCTGTATGAGTTCTAGCAATCTTGGGGTGGAGGCTTTTGGGTTTTCTATGTAGAGTATCATGTCATCGGCGAAGAGGGAGAGTTTGACTTCTTCTTTGCCAATTTGAATGCCATTAATGTCTTTTTGTTGTCTGATTGCTGAGGCTAGGACTTCCAGTACTATGTTGAATAGCAGTGGTGAGAGTGGACATCCCTGTCTTGTTCCTGATCTTAGGGGAAAGGCTCCCAGTGCTTCCCCATTGAGAATGATATTTGCTGTGGGCTTTTCGTAGATGGCTTTTAAGATGTTGAGGAATGTTCCCTCTATCCCTACACTCTGAAGAGTTTTGATCAGGAATGGATGCTGTATTTTGTCAAATGCTTTCACTGCATCTAATGGGAGGATCATATGGTTCTTGGTTTTTCTCTTGCTGATATGATGAATCACATTGATTGTTTTATGGGTGTTGAACCAGCCTTGTATCCCAGCGATAAATCTTACTTGGTCATGGTGAATAATTTTCTTAATGTACTGTTGGATCCTATTGCCAATATCTTGTTGAGAATTTTTGCATCCATGTTCATCAGGGATATTGGTCTGTAATTCTCCTTTTTGGTGGGGTCTTTGTCTGGTTTTGGAATTAAGGTGATGCTGGCCTCATAGAACGAATTTGGAAGTACTCCATCTCTTTCTATCTTTCCAAACAGCTTTAGGAGAATAGGTATGGTTTCTTCTTTAAACGTTTGATAAAATTCCCCTGGGAAGCCATCTGGCCCTGGACTCTTGTGTTTTGGGAGGTTTTTGATGACTGCTTCAATTTCCTCCCTGGTTATTGGCCTGGTGAGGTTTTCTATTTCTTCCTGTTCCAGTTTTGGTAGTTTGTGGCTTTCCAGGAATGCGTCCATTTCTTCTAGATTGCCTAATATATTGGCGTATAGCTGTTCATAATATGTCTTTAAAATAGTTTGTATTTCCTTGGTGTTGGTAGTGATCTCTCCTTTCTCTTTCATGATTTTATTAATTTGAGTCTTCTCTCTCTTCCTTTTAATAAGGCTGGCTAATGGTTTATCTATCTTATTAATTCTTTTAAAGAACCAATTCCTGGTTCTTTTGATCTGTTCCACAGTTCTTCTGGTCTCGATTTCGTTGAGTTCTGCTCGAATCTTTATTAACTCCCTTCTTCTCTTGGGTGTAGGATCTATTTGCTGTTTTTTCTCTAGCTCCTTTATGTGTAAGGTTAGCTTCTGTATTTGAGTTCTTTCCAGTTTTTGAATGGATGCTTGTATTGCGATGTATTTCCCCCTTAGGACTGCTTTTGCTGCATCCCAAAAATTTTGAACGGTTGTATCTTCATTCTCATTAGTTTCCATGAATCTTTTTAATTCTTCCTTAATTTCCCGGTTGACCCTTTCATCTTTTAGCAGGATGGTCCTTAACCTCCACATGTTTGAGGTCCTTCCAAACTTCTTGTTGTGATTTAGTTCTAATTTCAAGGCATTATGGTCTGAGAATATGCAGGGGACAAACCCAATCTTTTGGTATCGGTTCAGACCCGATTTGTGACCCAATATGTGGTCTATTCTGTAGAAAGTTCCATGTGCACTTGAGACGAATGTGTATTCAGTTGAGTTTGGATGTAAAGTTCTGTAGATATCTGTGAAATCCATCTGGTCCAGTGTATCATTTAAAGCTCTCGTTTCTTTGGAGATGTTGTGCTTAGAAGACCTATCGAGTATTGAAAGCACTAGATTGAAGTCACCAAGTATAAGTGTATTATTATCTAAGTATTTCTTCACTTTGGTTAATAATTGATTTATATATTTGGCAACTCCCACATTCGGGGCATATATATTGAGGATTGTTAAGTCCTCTTGTTGAATAGATCCTTTAAGTATGATATAGTGTCCCTCTTCATCTCTCACTACAGTCTTTGGGGTAAATTTTAGTTTATCTGATATAAGGATGGCTACCCCTGCTTTCTTTTGAGGACCATTCGAATGGTAAATGGTTCTCCAACCTTTTATATTCAGGCTGTAGGTGTCCTTCTGTCTAAAATGAGTCTCTTGTAGACAGCTAATAGATGGGTCCTGCTTTTTTATCCAGTCTGAAACCCTGCGCCTTTTGATGGGGTCATTAATCCCGTTCACATTCAGAGTTATTTAGAGATATGAGTTTAGTGTCATCATGATATCTATTCAGTCCTTGTTTTTGTGGAATGTTCCACTGAACTTCTTCTTAAAGGGGAATTTTAAGAGTCCCGCTTAAAATTTCTTGCAGAGCTGGTTTGGAGGTCACATATTCTTTTAGTTGCTGCCTGTCTTGGAAGCTCTTTATCTCTCCTTCCATTTTGAATGAGAGCCTTGCTGGATAAAGTATTCTTGGTTGCATGTTCTTCTCATTGAGGACCCTGAATATATCCTGCCAGCCCTTTCTGGCCTGCCAGGTCTCTGTGGAGAGGTCTGCTGTTACCCTCATACTCCTCCCCATAAAAGTCAGGGATTTCTTGTCTCTTCCTGCTTTAAGGATCTTCTCCTTATCTTTGGAATTTGCAAGCTTCACTATTAAATGTCGAGGTGTTGAATGGTTTTTATTGATTTTAGGGGGGGATCTCTCTATTTCCTGGATCTGAATGCCTGTTTCCCTTCCCAGATTAGGAAAGTTTCAGCTAGAATTTGTTCAAATACATATTCTGGCCCTCTGTCCCTTTCGGCGCCCTTGGGAACACCAATTAAACGTAGGTTTTTCTTCCTCAGGCTGTCGTTTATTTCCGTTAATCTATCTTCATGGTCTTTTGTTTGTCTCTTTTTTCCTCAGTTTCCCTCTTTGCCATCAACTTGTCTTCTATGTCACTCACTCGTTCTTCCACCTCGTTAACCCTCGTCGTTAGGACTTCTAGTTTGGATTGCATCTCATTCAATTGATTTTTCATTTCTGCCTGATTAGCTCTAAATTCTGCAGTCATGAAGTCTCTTGAGTCCTTTATACTTTTTTCTAGAGCCACCAGTAGCTGTATAATAGTGCTTCTGAATTGGCTTTCTGACATTGAATTGTAATCCAGATTTTGTAACTCTGTGGGAGAGAGGACTGTTTCTGATTCTTTCTTTTGAGGTGAGGTTTTCCTTCTAGTCATTTTGCTCAGTGCAGAGTGGCCAAAAGCAAGTTGTATTGGGAAAAGGAGAAAAAGAGAGGAGAGAAAGAAGGAAAGAAAAGAGAAAGAGAAAAAAAAGGAAGAAAAAAACGAAAAAGAAAAAAAAGGGAAGAAGAAGAGAAAGAAAAAGAAAGGAGAAAAAAGGGGGGTGGGGGAAGGAAACAAATCAAAAAACAAAACAAAACAGAACAAAAAAAAAAAAAAAGAACGACGGGGGAGTATCTTCTGATTCTGTGTACTTTAAGTCCCTTGGCTTCCTCTGGAAGTTGTCAGTCAGTCTAGCTGGTCTTCGGGGGGAGGGGCCTGCTGTGCTCATTTTCAGGTGTTAGCACTTGGGGGAGCTGCTGTGCCCCTGCCTGGTGCAGGGCTCAGTGGGGGTTGTTTACCCCGTGAGGCCGCAGGAGGAACAGCCCCAGTGGCGGGGCAGCTCTGGAAACCTGGATTCAGCCCCCGCAGTAGCTCCGGAGCTCTCCGTCTGCAGGGCCTGGAGGCTCCGGGGCGGGGCCGCTGATCTGCTCAGCTGGGGCAGGAGCGACCTTGTCCTGGGGACACTCGCCCCGGCCTCAGCCCGGCTCCTCGCGGGGCCCCTCCCCCTTGGAGGCCTTTGTTTCTTTATTTCTTTTTCCCCGTCTTCCTACCTTGATAGAAGCGCGAACTCTTCTCACTGTTGCATTCCAGCTGGTCTCTCTTTAATTCTCAGGCCGAATTCATAGATTTTCAGGATGATTGGAAGGTTTTCTAGGTAATTTGGTGGAGACAGGGGATTTGGGGACCCTACTCTTCCGCCATCTTGCCCCTCCCTCTGATCACTCATCTTTAAATGAGTTGAGACTGATTTCCTTTACCAATGCTTTGAGAAGTAGGGTGGACCCAGAGCCATGTTTCAATTTTGTAGACATTTTCCCTATGTTCTTGCATTTTCATAAGTGAATAGTCCTCGTCTTTTCCCCAACCAATAGACATCAAGAACTATAGGTCTACTTACCATTCAAAATTGTTTTTTTCTCCTCATAGATCAGTTGCTTTTTGCTAATATGGCTTAGTTATATGATTCCACATTAACTCTCTTTTGTTTATTAGAACCAAACTGGAAAAATTGAAGCTTTCAACTTGTAGTTTTGTTAATTTGTTTTGTACTTGAGAGTGTATCTTTTGGAGATGCATTCTGGAGATATGTACTTTGACTCTTTTTTCTGCTAAGACAGTGTTCTTGTTTTAATTCTTCCTCATACCTTACTTCATCTCTCTGCTTTGAGCCTTTTTTCACCTTTTTCATCTTATTAAATTTGGGGAAGATTAATTATTTTGCTAATTTTTCAATGATGCATATTGTTTTTCTTTCCTTATTCTCCTGTTTGCATGTAGCTTTCTTCTAAAAAGGTAAGGGAAAATGTCAATTTTACAGAATTAATCGAAATTATGAACTGTGTTGACATGTGTCTGATTTTGTTTGAAGTAACCTTTTGTTGGTGCTCTGCAGATCAAATCCTGTGCTCTCTTCTCATTAATGCACAACATTTGGACTCAGGTGGATTAGAGACCAGCTGTTTGGGTGGATCTAAATAAATCCAAATCCATTTTTGAAAAACAATCTATAATGAGTTTTCCAATGAAAAGAAACATCATTTTTGCATTTGAAGAATTATTTCCATATCTATCTATCTATCCAGCTATATGTATATAGAAAGAAGGGAACTCTTTTATAATCATATGATAATAAAGAAAAATAAATGAGTGTTCATTATTAAATCATTAGATACATGTTGGTTGAGATCCTAGCGTATACAGAAATCATATGATGTAACCCTGAGGAGGAGAAAATATATATAGATGGTACCCAACTAACACAGAGAAAAGTTAGAGTAGATCTCGGCAGCAGGACTAGGCTATCTGAGTTCTAATCCCATCTCTGTTCTGTCCCAGATGTGTGACTTGAAGAAGCCACTTAACCTCTCTGTATTCTCGTTTGTACATATGGAGAAATAGCAACATCTTCCTGATAAAATTGTGGTAAGAATTGAATTGATATATGTGAAGAGCTTAGAATAGTATCTGGCATAGACTAAGCACACAACAGATGCTTACTATTATTGTCTGATAGTTGACCTTTTGCCCAGTTTTCCATAAGTCAGTTTTTTGTGATATATATGCATTTATGTATATATGTTCTTCAGCCAGATAGTAGTTTTGTATGCATGAAATGAAAAATAAATTGGCAGACTTTTACAGTTTTAATTATACTTTTGTTTTATTACTTTACAGATACTTGCTTTCAATTTCTCATAACTTCTGACTTATATAAAAATGATTTTTTTAGAGAGAGAGCTTATGCTAATTATTGCTGTATTTGAAGAATATATTTTCTAGTGTTCAGAAGATCAAAAAATCTGGTTCCTGTTCAGGGCATACCCACCTGCACATTGTTCATTGACAACCCAAGGGGTGCCAAGCTCTGTGCTGCTTTATTCAAGAAGCTCCCTATTTCCTGTAGGACTGTGAGTCTCTTACAGTAGTCTGCTATCTTGCAACTGCAAACAAGTGAATGCCTTAAGAAAGAGACTTCAACAGTGGTGGTATTATTGCATACAAAAGTTCTCGAGAGAGGCAGCTCCATATTGAGCTCAGCAGCTTTCTGCTATTTTTGAGAGCCTATCTTCTACTTTGTTATCCTCATAGTATCTCATGAGTCTAAAAACCCTGTAGAAAACTGCTAGATACCAACTCAACGTGTTTCCTCCTCTGCTCCTTTTTGTTACTAACAGAATGACAATTTTATTTGCAAAGGCCACTTGTCTAGCTTAAAAAAAAGTCAAAACTCCCCTTGGATGCTACTGACAGTCAAATAAATTCTATAAAATATCATTGCTCTTTTTTTTAATGTCTGAAGATACTCCTTGGAACATTTTAGGGGCCTTGATTTCATTATAAAAGTGATTCATGCTCAGAGATAAGAACTATTAAAATGGAAAACCTTAAAATAAAATTAGAAATGATCTCCCCCGATCCACTCCTGCATTCCCAATTTCCACTCATCAGAGAGGCTTCTGTTAACTTCTGTTAACAATTTCTTGTATATTCCTTAAATGACATCACTTTATTTTGTTTTATTTTATTTTATTTTATTTGTAGGCTCCATGCCCAGCATGTCTTGAACACAAGTCTTTAACTCACGACCCTGAGATTAAGACCTGAACACTAACCAACTGAGCCACCAAGGATCCCCTAAATGACTTCATTTTAAATGTCTTTTACTTACTGCATAATTTCCCTTTTAGCCTTTTATTTTTCTATTACAGACACCCCAATTCCATTACTTGTCTATGTATTCTAAGGTAAGTAGACTAGAAATCACTTTGGAACTCTACAGAGACATTGGCTTTCTTTATCAAAGAGATTGTTTGTTTAGGAAAATAATTCTAATTAACAAGACTCCTTTTTGAAGCTCTAAACCCTGGGATGATTATAGTTGTAATGATGATAATTAGTGATGATGTGCATATGTGCATTTTCGCAAAATAGAGTCTATCATTTCACCTCTGTATTCTCCATTGCTAATAACTATGGCAGCGAGATGTGCTGGTCAGTCACAGATTCTGTAAATGGTCTGCTATCTTTAGTGGCAGGTAATATTTTATATTTTGTTTTAGCACAAAAGGTATGAATGATACCCTTTCACTGAACATTATAAAGAAGGATGCAAGATTTTGAAAATTCAGAGCATGTTATGGGTACATATGCTGGAGGATTATAGCAGAGAAAAAAATGACTGAGGCTAATGCATTGGAAGCTTGCTATAAAATACAATGTACTTTAAGGTTGGATTTCTTCCAACTCATTTATTTCTAGAGAACCATAAGAACCTTATTAAATAGAGGTTATCCTGGGCAATGTTATACTGTCCTTTCAAGTCTCTCAGCTTACTTTTCCCACACAATTCTCCCTTCCCTCCAGAGACTGTTTTATCCAGTCCTTCAGAAGCTCTCAGATTTTCTCCCTACCACTACTCCAAAAGTATTAGTATTCATTTATATCTTAAGTCATCATGTTGGGATCCCATCATGTGTACAAGTGTCTTTTACCTTAATTCCTTAATTATTTTGTAAAGATTATTTATTTGTTTATTTATTTATTTATTTATCACACACACACACACACACACACACACACACACACACACACAGAGGTAGAGACATAGAAAGACAGAAGCAGGCTCCTCACAGGGAGCCCAATGTGGGCCTTGATCCCCTGACCTGGGATCACGCCCTGAGCCCTGAGCCCTGAGCTGCTCAACTGCTGAGCTACCCAGGTATCCCCCTTAATTTTTTAATGAAAGGAATATACACCATTCTTAAATGACATGAGAGTTTCTGAGCCCCTTCAGCCTCATTCTGTCACTCAAGAAGAAGGAAGACCCTTCATTTTATATGTTGTCATTTCAAAGACAGTCTCACAGGTATCATTTTAGTAGGGTTTCCGATTGATGTATAGGTCCCTAATTTTTGCTTATCATCAAGTAACTTGGTAAAGAACACCAAGGAAAAACATCTTAATTTTTTTAGTGGCAGGATAGACTTTTTTTTTAAGATTTTATTTGTTTGAGACAGAGATTGAAAGAGCATCAGCAGGGGGAAAGAACAGAGGGAGAGGGACAAGCGGATTCTGTGCTGAGCATGGAGCCTGACATGGGGCTGTATCTCACAACTCTGAGATCATGACCTGAGCTAAAACTAAGAATCAGATGCTTGACCGACTATGAGCCACCCAGGTGTCCCAGAATAGATTTTTTTTTTCATGACTCCCTCACACTCAGCTTTGCTGTGGTTAGCTGCTTAACTTTCTGCTTCAAAAAGATGTTCTTTCTGCCATGGTTTTAGCCTTATGCTGGTGAAGGTGATGTATTAGTGAATTGGTGACAAAGCCACATTCAAAACTGACAAAGCATAGGGCTGTGATGATTGTCCATCTTTGCCACTCTGATTTGTTTGCAATTATTCTAGAGTGTGAAAAAAATCTCAAATTTAATTTACAAATAAATGGCTGTTGAAAATATTGTTGTGAAATAAGAGACACTGTGATAAAGTGTCTCAGCTCCTCCAAAAAGAGTTGTCAGTGCTATTATGCATCTTTCCTGGGATTAAGATACAGTGGATCTACTTTCTTTAGGATCTGAAATTCCATCAATGACATTTATGATTCTTTCAAGCATTTTGTAATGGGGACGCCTGGTGGCCATAGAACATGTGACTCTTGATCTCAGAGTTGTAAGTTCGAGCCCCACATTGGGTATAGAGATTACTTAAGTAGGAAAATAAATAAATAAACTTAAAAAAACCCAGCAGAATCTGCCAAAAAGAAAAAAAAAAGTTTGTAAGGTACTTGAACTACTGGATAATCTGATTTGTGGGAAATTATTTTCTTATTATTTATCCAAAGTCTACTTGAAGATTTTTCAATATGTACCTTTGTGTGACTATCTTTTTTGAGAATTTAAATTGTTATTTCATAACTCTTTTGATTTGCAAAATCATTTGACTGAGTGTCAGAAAGGAATTAAAAGGAGAGCTGATGATACAAAAGGGAGTTAGATGGCTGAGTGACTTCACTAACTTTTAACATTTGCCTAAAGATTATAACCTCATATTAAAGTATGCCTTACATTGAAAAAAAAATAAAGTATGCCTTAGTCAGAGTTTATAGTTTTCTGTATGAGAAAAGCTCACTCATTAATCCCATCCCCTTATCTGTAAAGTATATATTGCGATTCTAAATAAAATTGTCTAGAATTCACTATTCTTTCAGTAATAAAAATTACATTAAGAAAATGTGTTTATGTGTTGACCCACATTTACACTCCTTTATTCAGAAACTTCCTTTGCTTTTAGGATAATAATCATTCATTCGTGAAACCAAATTTTGGCAGTCGTTTTGTGTATGAAGGTAAAAAAAGTGGTTAAAATAATGATTTACTAAAAAAAGAAAGAAAGAAGGAAATAAAGTTCCAATGCAAAATCTACGTTAGACTTCCTTTTTTCAGTGTATAGTTATAGCAAATGTTACCCAGAAAAAATCAGTTTTGTGTCTTAATCCAACCAACATCTTTGGAAAGAAATGTGACTTCCTGAAAGTAAAAAATGCTCATGATGAACTGAATGTCAGGTTTGCAGGATGTTTCTGATTTAACATTTGCCAAGTGAAGAAGCAGCCATGTTTCTCTGTTATCCAGGATACTTGGATCAGCAATGTTGTATGTATTAAGACTACTAAACCAGCCATTGAGTGGATGTTGGCCTTCCCAAAGAAAAATCTGCAACTGATTCAAACAAAAGATTGCCTGGACTAATAAAATATTAGTAGTGTTCAGAGTACCATCTTGTTATTTCCCCCCATTATCTCACTTTTTAGCTGGTAGAAGGCCTATAGCTAAGTGACAAGAAGCAGAAATTTCCTCAAACTATTATTGAATTAACTAAACAAGGAAGCCATTAGATGGATGTGGCTCTAGCATCATCATGGCCTACATAAAACCAAAATCTGAGCTTGTAAATGCCTCAAAGTTACAAAATCAAAACATTAAGGACAACTAATCATAAACAGCCAACCAGGCTTTAAGTTACAGCCAATCTAATAGTTTCCTTTCTTTGCTTCCACACTTTCTCTGTAATAAGTGTTTTCCATGGCTCCTGTTGACAGAGTGCTTCTAACCACAGTTAGAATCGACTTTTGCTTAAAATAAACTATCAAAGTTTTTGTGCCTCAGTTTACCTTTTAACATTACCTTAAGTTAAGGAGGGTATGATGGAGATGATTAAGAATACAGGGACTTTTATAATACTTACCCAAATATAGTAAGTGCAGCTGGTTCTCTCAGGGGCTGAGAAGGAGAAAACAATCAAGTTTCTTTCTGTGTCCCTGTCTCCATCTATCTGTCTCTTACATATACACATGCACGCACAGGCACACACATGTCCTGTGTCTTGGATGTACATCAGCTTTATTCTTTCTTTTTAGAGATTGGCTACTTATACTTAATTCCCAGGTCTATTTGGTCTTTTAGTTCAAGTTTTCATACTGGTTAATGAAACCTCTTGTGTCCCTATTTTTAGATACAGAAGCATGAGCATGTAATCATTTTGGCCCTGGATTTGACTGAGCCTGGAACCCAGGAGTCTATAGTAGAAAGAGAGTCTAAATTCTGGCACAGATGACCTAGCTGTGTGATCTTAAATATGTCACTTTGTCAGTCTGGGTTTCAGTTTTGGGATCCAGGCATGGAGGGAGGCAGCCAGATTAGAAGTAAAGGTTAGAGCCAGATAGGCAGGGTGTAGGAGCAGACAGGGGTGGACAGGAAGATAATTCTCCATCTCCATTCCTGCTTTGAACTTCGGAGCTTCATTTTTAGAATCACCTTAAGAGACTGTAACAGACACACAGACAAATAATTTTATTTTCTTTCTGTGTACTCCTTCTTCACCCCTGCTCTTTCTATATTTTTCAATTCATTTCCTCCTCCTCTTTCCTTCATTTGCCCTTTAACAACAAACAGGAGTCTGAGAAATGCCAGAGACAGATGTGGGTGCATATGTCAGAGGCCATAAGGGAAGGTTGAAGAGGAGACCAGCTCAAGCCTAGAAGTCTGGCTCAAAGCATGTGGAGAGGCAGCCTCATTGTTCATTTCTGTGGTAGCTATGATTTGGCTTGTGTAGATAATCAAATACCAATTTCGGTGTCCATTAAAAGATGAATGGATAAAGAAGATGTGGTTTATGTATACAGTGGAATATTACTCAGCCATTAGAAACGACAAATACCCACCATTTGCTTCAACGTGGATGGAACTGGAGGACTCATTATGCTGAGTGAAGTAAGCCAATCGGAGAAGGACAAACATATGTTCTCATTCATTTGGGGAATATAAATAATAGTGAAAGGGAATATAAGGGAAGGGAGAAGAAATGTGCGGGAAATATCAGAAAGGGAGACAGAACATAAAGACTTCTAACTCTGGGAAACGAACTAGGGGTGGTGGAAGGGGAGGAGGGCGGGGGGTGGGGGTGAGTGGGTGACAGGCACTGAGGGGGACACTTGATGGGATGAGTACTGGGTGTTATTCTGTATGTTGGTAAATTGAACACCAATAAAAAATTAATTTATTAAAAAAAGAGACAATTTGAGCAACTCTGCTTTATTATTCCTGTGAACAAGATAATTCTACCTAATTTCTAAACTACACAAATGGAGATATTTAAAACAACCAATTTATTTTTTTTAATTTATTTTTTATTGGTGTTCAGTTTACTAACATACAGAATAACCCCCAGTGCCCGTCACCCATTCACTCCCACCCCCCGCCCTTCTCCCCTTCCACCACCCCTAGTTCGTTTCCCAGAGTTAGGAGTCTTTACGTTCTGTCTCCCTTTCTGATATTTCCCACACATTTCTTCTCCCTTCCCTTATATTCCCTTTCACTATTATTTATATTCCCCAAATGAATGAGAACATATAATGTTTGTCCTTCACCGACTGACTTACTTCACTCAGCATAATACCCTCCAGTTCCATCCACGTTGAAGCAAATGGTGGGTATTTGTCATTTCTAATAGCTGAGTAATATTCCATTGTATACATAAACCACATCTTCTTTATCCATTCATCTTTTGTTAAAACAACCAATTTAAATCTATAGTCAGAACAAGATAAATAGCCCCTACTTATTATTATTATTTTTTTTAAATTGTATTTGTTCATGAGAGACACAGAGAGAAAAGCAAAAGCAAAAAAATGTTTTAACTGCCTGTGACACTAAGACCTATAAACTATAATGTAATGCAATTAATCTGACCTTTAAGAAAGGGAATCTACCTGTATTAGTCTAATTCTTTAGGAGGTGGCAGGGATAAACAACTTTCAATAATTTACAATAAAAGTTACATTTCAGTGCTAAGAGTGACAACAATATGTGAAATTGGCAAAGGAAAGTAGGCATTGTGAATTCTTTAGTGTTTCAGTATGCTATACCAGAACGAAGAAAGTTCAGAAAACAGCTATGTCTGAGCTTCATATCCTCACATGCAAAAGGAGTCAGACAGATGATCCTGAAGGCCTCACCAGATATTTGCAAAGAGCCCAGGGTGGTGCCGGTAGTGGGCTTCCATTGGTCAGTTCTAGGAAGACCTGCAACAGAACCTGAGCAAAACAAGTCTGGCTTTCAGAATCTCTAACAGATTAAAAAAAAAAAATCTCTAACAGAGTTTGCTTTTGCTTTTCCTTTGCTTGGCAACGGGTTGTGATGAACTTTGGCTCATAGCAAGGCAAGCTTGTTCTTTGCTAGAGAACTTTGTGGACACATCTGTTTCTATTAGTCCTGCAATATACCAGCATGAATATCATCCACATTATTAACTAAATGAAGGCAGTTTCCTAAAGGGGTTACCGTCTGCTCTGTCTACTAATCCTAAGGGGATTGAGTGTGTAAAATCATGTTTTGATAAACCTCAGAGAATATGAGTCAAGAAACTGCTGATCATACAATCCAGACCACTTTCTTCATATTCACAATACTAAAACATATGTAAAGCTCTTTTCTTTAAACCTTTATAAATAATTTTAAAAATATTGACCTAACAGAATAGAAGGGTTTTGTTTTTGTTTTTGTTTTTCGTTTTGTTTTTCTTTAGCCAGACGAGATATGGATTTCAGATTTTGTGACCACAGGAAAAAAAAAGTTCTCTCCCCTAGCTTTCCTGAGCCTGCTTTAAAACCAGAGAATTGGTTTCTCATTTAATATTGTAAGTAGCCTTAGAGTATTGCCACTAAAAAGAAATAAAACAACTACAAAGCACTTTGTGAATATGGATTCTATCCAAAGGCTAAATGAAAATCTATAGCAGAAAACAATAATATAGATTGCACCCCAAGTGGTAGGCACATAATTTTAGTGACTTAATAAAATTGTAACACATAAGTAAACATATTACTTTTCTAATATATTGATGGTCAGATAATAGTTGCAATAGGAATGAATGATTTATGAATTCATTAATTATTCTCTGCTTGTCCTTTAATTCCTGAAACTAAATGTGTAAGTTTTCAGCTTTCGTTCTTTTCATTCTTTGTATTATAGAATTTTATTCAGATGAGTCTCTCATCTGCCATGTGCCATGAAATAATCCTAAGAAGGTGAGTTTTGACTCTGAGTGTCTAATAAGGTGTTCAGGGACCAGACAGCTACTTTTCTTTTGCAATGCAAGGTTGCATGCTTCTATAACAGCTGAATTTTTGTGACAGATAGGCTGCACTCATCCTGGCTAAGTTCAACATAGATGGCTAACTAATGTCTTCCAATGGGAAAATTTATAGACTTTATTGTACTGTATTTTATTTTTCATCCTACTTTTCAATTGTTAAAATAATACACACTAAATGCAGAAAAACCCAGGAAAGAAATTTATTCTTGTACCAGAGATGATAAATATTCACATTTAATACCTGTTACAGTGAATTGAATGTGTCGTTCCTCACTTTAAGAATGTATCAGGAGCATCTCCTCATGTCACTAAATGTCATCCCACATATTATATAACATGATTTTTGATGGTTGCTAAGTATTCCAGTATATAAACTTGCATTATGTTTATAAGCTTTTTCTTAGGACTTGAGACTTCCACTTTTGTTTTTGTTTTTGCCTTTGCTATCATAAGTATTGTGGTATCTGGAATGGCTCAAGCCTTATCAGCCTATAAATGAAAATGGAATTGCACTAACATTAGTTGTCAAATTATGATGTGTCACAGCCCCTTTCTGCATGATTTAATCCCACTAGTTATTTCCAGAAGGCCCTGGAGAAGTCTTATATAAAAGGATAAGTCAATAAATGTCCTTCCCTTTGTGTGCATCTTCAAGGGATTACCAACCACAGAAATTTAATGAGGGGTCTTGACTCTGTTGCTAATGCTGGTACCTTCTGGAGGGATGTGCTTCTTAGCTGGCCTACACTGCACCTCAGTAGGTCCTTTACAATATTGCAGACTCTACTATCACAATGATCTGCCAAAGAAGGGACAGAATGTGCTTTTTCCCACTTTGAGATGGAATTTGTTTTCCAGGTCCTAAGGCAGCAATGTTTATACCCAGAGTCTCAGTGGGCATTTCTTGAAAACAGTCCTTCAGCTTCTGACTTGAGGGCAGTGGTTTTTCAGCCTGGTTGTACATCAGAACTTAATACAGGACTTTTAGAAGATAGAGATGCTCAGCTCATACTTCAGATATGATGATATACTTTCCCAAGTAGAACCATAGGATGTGCATTTCAAAGTTGATTAAAGTACATCCGTTTAAAAAAAAAAAAAAGTACATCCGTTTTGTTGTATGTAGTAGATCCTGTTGGTTCTCCTTATAAATCCTCTGTCCTGGAATTATAGCCCTCCCTGAGCTTCTGCAAATGCTGTGGTTAACAGCTTATACTTGTGGTCTTCCCCAGGGATTATATTTGCCTTCTTGCCCAGAGATGCCAAGGAAGCAACGCCAGTTCCATAGAAGTTTTATTAGAGAGTACATGGATCCCTGTCACAGGCTCTAATTCTGGGAAATCTGATCTAAGACAATGTGTAACAAGGCTACTCTTCTAGAGGCCTATGAGCAGTCCATGGAACTGGTGGAGGGACAGACATAATGCTATTTCAACTACTGGTCTGATTTTTCTCCTTCTCCAGAGTACTCCTATCAATGAGCATGCACACACACCCCTGCTTCTACACACATGTACACACATAGAAGTATTTCAATCTCTTTTTAACAGAAAAACAAGTCTCATGCATATTAATTCATCTACTACTTCCTGCTGCTACATGTATTGACCTATATTGTTGGGCACATTTTTTTTTATTTCCTAAGTATCAATAACTATAAATGAAATTGCTGGTCTGATAATAAGACTTTTGATTCACATTGCCAATGGTTTCTCTGAGAGTTAATTCTGATTTATTCTGTAAAAACTAGTGTACAAGGTTCCTAGGACTACCAGTTTTCTACTCTAGTTTCTCTGGGAAGAGGAGGAGTCAGACAGAATATGGTGATGACAGTCTATGGTTGTAAAAATGGAAGTAAATATAGGTAGGAATCACCCCAGATGCATGGGGGGTGGGGAGAAGATTTGATAAATCTTTAGGACAAGGATGATAGCATGTAAAATGACAGATTCTTAGTTTGAGATGGAGGGACTTGGATGTTATCCATGCTAAGATGAAGAATGTATGTTCTTTGAGGGATATTGTTTAGATTTTTTTTTTCAGTCACCATATTCTAACTGTACAAGGAGGAAAAGGACTGATGTAATTGAGTTCAGTCCAAGACCATGAGCTCAGTCATGCTACTATGGAATGCATTGGTAAAAGGAAGAGAAGAAATAGCCTTGCATGGAGCAAACACTCTTTTCTCCTTCTTCCTTCGAATATTTTTCCTGTAATTTTCTTTGGCAATGAATTGTAAGGGCAGCTATAATTCAGTGTATTTGTGATTTTGTGAGATTTGGGCATAGATATAATGAGTAACTTTATATATAAATCCTTTTGCTCTAGAGGGCTTCAAGTCTGCCCATTATAACCTTCTACTTACTACATTGGTAAATGAATAAAGCAATTCCAAACACCTATTTTGCTAATAGCAGCCACCTTCAAGGGAGATCAAGAGGTAATGTGGGTTCTCTGATATTAGGGAGTCTCTATTCTGTAAGATTCTCATTATCTGAGGATTTTTTTAAACGATTTTATTTATTTATTCATGAGAGACAGAGAGAGAGAGAGGCAGAGACATAGGCAGAGGGAGAAGCAGGCTTTATGCAAGGAGCCCGATGTGGGACTCGATCCCAGGACTCCAGGATCACGCCCTGAGCCTAAGGCAGACGCTCAAACACTGAGCCACACAGGCGTCCCTATCTGAAGATTTATATACCTAGGGTTTTGAGAAGAAATGAAAAACTGGAAAAAAAAACTTAATAGGAATTCTATCCATCTTTGCCTTAATTCTCATGAGAGCAGAAATCTAGGAAAGCCTACTCATGAATTACTATTCTTTTGGATCTAGGCCTTGAAGGCACATGGAATAGTTTATTAAAATTTAGCCTGGAAATAGGTTAATATAAAAAGATTCATTATTTGTATACTCTCCCTCTGCAAACACTTTTTCCAAAACATCTTTTTAAAAGGTTTAATATGGCCTGACTAAGAATCACAGAGAGTCGGATGCATGCAGGCAGGTAACACTTTCTGCTCAGAAGTGGTCACAATCAGGGCATTGTGTAGAGCAGGAACCTCAGATGTGGCTGCACAAATACCCTCATAGAGGTGCTGAATCATCTTGGAAAGCCAGAGAGGAGCTCTGTGCCAGCAACTCCCCTAAGCTGCCTTCAAAACTGGCCTTATTAAATTTCTGCTGGGTAATTTGCTCTGGGGATCTCCTGAGTTACTTGAATGGATAAAAATAAGCTGTCAACCTGTGAGCTAACTCTAGTTAGTAGAACAGGGTTCCAGTGGATTCTGCTTCTGCTTTCAGCCAAGTTCACTCGGGGTTAATGTGATGCTAAGGCTCCTACTTGCTCCCTCCTGAACCACAAACTCCTTCTCACTTGCCCTGTCTAGTTCCTCCTGTCCCTTTTTTAGGTAAAAAGGTTATGTTAATATAAATAAGAAAAAAGACTAATATATTATGCTTCCATCTTTTCCCGGGGAGACCTGACTGGGCATAGTTCTTCAGAAACTGTAGGGCTTGCGACTGGGTTTCCTCCTTTGATTTGATCCCAACATCCCACTATTTTCACAGAATATTTCTGAGCCTTAGTCACTGAGATTCTAGCTATTGTCCCAGGATGTTCTTCTTATCCTGTGCAGGTCAGTGGCTGTAATGCACACTTGCTGAATCCAGGTACTGTCTGGATTTACACATGGAAACTGCAAATTAGACTAAACTAGAAGAAGAATGATAAAAAGAAATAATAATTAATGATAAGAAATGGCCCTAACTAGATGTAAAATAACAATAAAACATGTCCGCCCTTGAGCTGACATTCTCACTGGGGTCATATAACAGCCAGTAGATTATACAGTAGGTTATGGTAGACACAACTGTCTCTGTCCTCTACAGAGAGACTTCCCTACAGGGCTCCTTGTAGGGACACCTAGAAGGGAGTCCAGGTGAGGACATCTGGAACCTCTAAGTGGTGAGGACACCTGGAAGGGAAACCAAATGGAGAGTCACAGGTCACTCTTGTCTTTGAGAATACATGCAAGGTCTCACAGGAGCTGTGCTAGAGCCACACTAGGCCCTGAGATCCCATGCCTGAGAGCAATACTGTGGGCCTAAAGCAGGGCCAGTGTCTCTCCCATCCTTCCCTGCCTGCTGAGGGGGATAAGAAAACACATCTAAAATAGTTGTTGGGTGCAGAAGACTGGGGAAGGGACCAGGCTGACAATTATGCAGTTACTGGAAGGGGGGCTTCAATGAGGAGAAAAGAAAGCAGGAAAATTATTGTCCTGCCACTAAACAACAGTTCTTGAGTTCAAGGAAGAAAGGGTAAGAGGAAAGGAAGAGAGGAGAGGCAAAACAGTAAAGAGCAAAGAATAAATAGAATGGCACAAGTGAGCAATATGAAAGATGGTTATGGAGAGTCTTCTCATAATAGAAGGAGAGTAAGGAGAAAGCCACTTAACATTGCCACCTACCTTTTTGGATTTGGAATTGGAGAAGTGGTGGCATAAAATTCAATCCAATTAACAGGATAAAAGGGGATTTACTATATGCCAGATGCCATGTTTCATGCTCTAAGGGATGAGAAAAGGAAAGAACAGTGCCTGCCTATGGGGGCAATGGCAATATGGCAAGAGAGAGACCTATTCAGAAGGAATAATAATTCCCAACCCACTGAAGTAATATCCATGATAAAGATACAAGAGGGCAACAGCATGGGGACAGAGGAGAGCAGAGAAACGAATGCTACCTTAGGAGCCTCATAGAACAGCTGTGAGTATGACCAACCAGGACACAGAGCAGATACAGAGGAAGGGAACGACCCTCAGATTAAGGAGAGAGTCTGAGTAGAATGAGGCATGGAGCTGGGGAAGGTGGTCTGTTTTTGGAGTAAGGTGAATTCTCATTCAGTGGTAAGGCTGCCAGGGAGGCGAGGCCAAGGTTGCAAGGTAAGGCTGAGAGGGTTTGATCTGATAATGCACAGGATGGGAACATTGAGTGCTATTAAAAAAGAAATTGACGAAATCACAATTGTGAATGTGAATTTTGAAGTATTATGCATGATGTATCAAAGAAAGCAGAGACTGGAGAGAGGGAGCATTGCATGGCAATCTCCCAGGTGTTGTTTGGATTTATGTATATCTTACAAGCATAGGCACTGCCTTTGTACTGACAAGGATGTTTTTATAGTGAATAGTCTTAGAAGAGAGGTAATGTCTCTCTTTAGAGCAAAACCATGCAGACCCACTGTCACAGATTCAGTTTCTCTAAGATCAGACTTTCCTTTCCTCTAATGCAACCCACTGCCTATGCAGGAATCCATGGGTGTCTATCTCAGTGCCCTGGTAGAACGTGGAAATAAGGGGAACTGGCAGAGATATGTTGCTTATGTTTTCTGTGCTGTGAGAAATAAATCATTCTGTTTCTGATGGCAGACGGTGTCTGCCATAATCTATGAAACCATGGCAGGCTAACTCATCACCTGCATGTAGTGTAAAACTCTCAAATTGTTCACAATTTTCAATGGAGGAAGTACTGTGAAGAAGCTTTTTCAGTAATCTAAATGGGGAATGCTTCTTTTAGGGCAAAAATAGAATTTTATTTATTTTTGTGCCAGGAACCTGACATTTACATATGACTTATTTTATTTTATTTTATTTTTTAAAGATTTTATTTATTCATGAGAGACACAAAGAGAGAGAGAGAGAGGCAGAGACACAGGCAGAGGGAGAAGCAGGCTCCATGCGGGGAGCCCAACGTGGGACTCGTCCCGGGACTCCAGGATAACACCCTGGGCTGAAGGTGGCGCTAAACTGCTGAGCCACCCCGGCTGCCCCTGACTGATTTTATAATGTCTAGAAAATACTGTTTCCTTACTACAAACAGCCTGACCCAACCCCGTTCACTGTGGTCAGTTCATCCCATACTTTTTTTCCTGAGTCTCACCTGCTAGAGTCTCAGAGGAGAAGTATAGCTCCAGGACAGGATGGGTGCCAGGGGTTCCTATCCTGCAGAGAGTATTTTTACACTTGGTGTTTGTTTTCAGTGTGCTTAAATGATGCCTAAATATCTATCCTAAAATGTCTTCCCTATTGTAAATATTCTGGATTCAGCCAGTAGTCTATCCTATCCTAATTAATCAGTAAATATTTAGAGCCTGAAAGTGAAATAAAGTAATTAAAATTTTAAAATAGAATAAGTTAGGAAATTCTTGTCTTTAATCATCTACCTCAATTCCAAAGATAGAGTTGTGTTTGAAGTTCTTTAATTTATTGTCTTTATACAATGTGACAGATTCTAGCTAGATATTTCTAAGTGGCTCTGCCACTCACTGTGTAGTCCTGAACCTCCGTGTTCTCACTATGAAGTGGGACTTGATTATTTTTAAGGTCTTTTTCAGGACTGGATTCCAAGAAGCCCAGTTCATGGAACTGAGTAATAACGTTATTTCCAACTTCTTTTCCTCTTGAAAAACATAGCCAGAAAAGTTATTTTATTTGGAAAGAAAGAAAGATGAGTGAGTTGAATATGTATGTTAAACAAGTTTTTTAGTTTCTTTTGCTATTAACAGCTTTCTGGTCCCTTTCTTCACTTTGAAGGAAAGCCTGAATGAGAGGGTAGCAATTCTTTAACTTTTGAGTAGCTTCATAGTATCTTCCATCTTTTTTCAAAGATGACAAACAATGGGTTTCGCTAAGATTCTTTCACATGGGCATAAAAATGGTGATAATCTCACCAAAATATAGAAACATAGTTTGAGTAATGAGACTTTAGTTGTCATCCTTGTTACTGCAACTAGTGATTAGCTTTTATTGTCAGCAAGAAGTGTGAAAAATCAGATAGGAAGATTCCTCATTGTTGGAAGGAATGCCCTACTAATTGTGATTGCACACACAAAAAAAGGCACCTCATCGTGGTGTTTCTTCTGACAAGTGTAAAGATGGGCATATGGCCATGAGCACAGTTGGTTGGATCACTGTGTGATAGAGGCCAAGATCATGGGTTTAAGTCCAAAATGGGCCAGTCATCTCTTTTCTCTTCTTCCTAACTAGACATCACACCCTATTGATGGCATGTCAGTTATTACTTCATACATGATAGTAAAAAAGTAATCAAGTCCATTCTGTCTGCTTTGAGTTCATGATGTCTTTATATGCTAGTACAATTTATTTCAATAATTGCTAATTGCTGCAATGTGCTTGTAGGAAAGTTTGGCCCGATATCTATTCGGAGAAGCTTATCATCTTGAATGGAAAAAGAAACTCATATTTTCTTTAAAAAGTGTTTTCAAACTATTCATATGTATGTTCACGATCAATGGCTTGATAATTTTTAACTACTTTTTGAGGCAACTATTGTTTACCTAGAGAAAATCATCTTCACTTCCCACTAAGCTGGGATATCAGCCTAAAAGTAGAATCTGTGTATGATTATGTTCCTGGAAATATGCTGTCATGAATACCCACTTATGTAATATTTGGACATTAGGACAGTCTTCTCCCTCTGCTTTTTTTTTAAAGATTTTATTTATTTACTCATGAGAGGCATGGTCAACTAATATTCCACAAATAGGAAAGACTATCCACTGGCAAAAAGACAGTCTCTTCAATAAATGGTGCTGGGAAAATTGGACATCCACATGCAGAAGAATGAAACTAGACCACTCTCTTGCACCAAACACAAAGTTCAACCCCAATTTGATGAAAGATCTTAATGGGAGACAAGATTCCATCCAAATCCAAGAGGAGAATACAAGCAAAACCCTTTTTGATCCTAGCCACAGTACCTTCTTGCAAGATACATCAATGAAGAAGGCAAGAGAAACAAAAGCAAAAATGAACTATTGGGACTTCATTAAGATAAGAAGCATTTACACAGCAAAAGATACAGTCAACAAAATTCAAAGACAAACTTCAGAATGGGAGACTATATATTTGCAAATGATGTATCAGATAAAGGGCTAGTTTCCAAGATCTATAAAGGACATATTAAACTCAACAGCAAAGAAACAAACGATCCGATCATGAACTGGGCAAAAGACATGAACAGAAATCTCACAGAGGAAGATATAGACATGGCCAACAAGCACATGAGAAAATGCTCGGCATCCCTGGCCACCAGGGAGATACAAATCAAAACCAAAAGGGATACCACCTCACACCAGTGAGAATGGGGAAAATTAACAAAGCAGGAAACCACAAATGTTGGAGAGGATGCGGAGAAAGTGGAACCCTGTTGCATTTTTGGTGGGAATGTGAACTGGTGCAGCCACTCTGGAAAACTGTGTGGAGGTTCCTCAAAGAGTTAAAAATACAGCGGCCCAACAACCCAGCAATTGCACTGCTGGGGATTTACCCCAATGATATAAATGTGATGAAACGCTGGGATGCCTGCACCCCGATGTTTATAGCAGCAACGTCCACAATAGCCAAACTGTGGAAGGAGCCTTGGTGTCCATTGAAAGATGAATGGATAAAGAAGATGTGGTTTATGTATACAATGGAATATTATTCAGCCATTAGGAACGACAAATACCCACCATTTCCTTCCACGTGGATGAAATGGAGGGTATTATGCTGAGTGAAATAAGTCAATCAGAGAAGGACAAACAGTAATGGTCTCCTTCATTTGGGCAATATAAAAAATTGTGACAGGGAATAAAGGGGAAAGGAGAAAACATGAGTGGGAAATACCAGAAAGGGAGACAGAACATGAGAGACTCCTAACTCTGGGAAAAGAACCAGGGGTGGTAGAAAGGGAGGTGGGAGGGGGAGTGAGACGGGCACATAGGGAGCACATGAAGGGATGAGCAATGGATGTTATTCTATATGTTGGCAAATTGAACACCAATATAAAATAAATTTTAAAAAATTTTTAATTAATTTATTTATCATAGACACAGAGAGAGATAGAGGCAGAGACACAGGCAGAGGGAGAAGCAGGCTCCATGCCGGGAGCCCGATGTGGGACTCGATCCCGAGACACCAGGATCGCACCCTGGGCCAAAGACAGGTGCCAAACCGCTGAGCCACCCAGAGATCCCCTTAAAAAATTTTTTTTAAAAAAAGATGTACTTGGGGATCCCTGGGTGGCGCAGCGGTTTAGCGCCTGCCTTTGGCCCAGGGCGCGATCCTGGGGACCCAGGATCGAATCCCACGTCGGGCTCCCGGTGCATGGAGTCTGCTTCTCCCTCTGCCTGTGTCTCTGCCTCTCTCTCTCTCTCTGTGTGACTATCATAAATAAATTTTAAAAAAATTTAAAAAAAAAAAAAAGATGTACTTGTTGTACCAGCTGGGTGGCAATTCCTTGCAGGCTAGGACAAGCTTCTCCAGAGGGCTATATAGGTTTCAAATCTGCTTTTAATATATGATGCTGTTACTCCCATAGCACACATTCACAGGTGCAGAAATCAAGGCCTGGAACTGGAAGTGGTACTGCTCACTATAACCCTTCATGATCTACTTGCAAAATGTTTAATTTCTGTTCCAACGGTTTTAATTTCTGCTGGCCTAGAGGTCTCAGTTACAAAGAGAGACACAAAAACAATCCCACTGATCTGGAAATTGAAACTGCTGCCTGGCCACTTTGAGCTCTTCATGCCTCTGAATCAATAGGCAAGGAAGGAAGTTACTATGCTGGCTGGATGATTAATCCCAAATTTCTAGGAGAAATTGGATGAGCTCCACAATGGAGGTTAGAGAAAAGCATGTGTGAAAATCAGAGGATCACTTAAGATATCTTTTAGTATTACCTTCATGTTTTCATTTTCATTTCCTTCCATGTATTTTTAAGTTTCTACTTTAATTTCCTGGTTAACCCATGCATGATTAGCATGAGGATATTCTTTAACCCCCATGTATTTGTGGTATTTCCAATTTTTTTCTTGTGGTTGACCTTAAGATTCATATCATTGTGGTTGGAAAATATGCATGGTATAATCTTAATCTTTCTGTACTTGTTAAGGGCTGATTTGTGACGGGGTATGTGGTCTATTCTGGAGAATGTTCGATATGAACTCAGAAATATGGTGCATTCTGCTGTTTTAGGAAGAAATGTTCTGAATATATTTGTTAAGTTAAAAAAGCAAAAAAAAAAAAAAGAACAGAAACGACAAATACCCCCCATTTACTTCAATGTGGATGGAACTGGAGGGTATTATGCTGAGGGAAACAAGTCAATCAGAGAATGGCAACCATTATATGGTCTCATTCATTTGGACCATATAAAAAATAGTGAAAAGGAATAAAGGAAAAAGGAGAGAAAATGAGTGAAAAGGTAAGTTGAGGATGACAGAATCTGAGAGACTCCTAACTCTGGGAAAGGAACAATGGGTAGTGGGAAGGGAGGTGCTTGGGGGGTTGGGGCGACTGGATGACAGACGCTGAGGGGGGCACTTGACGGGATGAGCTCTGGGTGATATGCTATATGTTTGCTATGTGTAGGGATTTACACATCAAAACCACAATGACATACCTCTTCACCCCAGTGAGAATGGTGAAAATTAACAAGACAGGAAACAAATGTTGCAGAGGATGTGGAGAAAGGGGAACCCTCTTGCACTGTCGGAGGGAATGTGAACTGGTGCAGCCACTCTGGAAAACAGTGTGGAGGTTTGTCAAAGAATGTTAAAAATGGAACTGCCCCGTGACCCAGCAATTGCACTGCTGAGGATTTTTATTTTATTTATTTTATTATTTATTTATTTTTTAAATTTATTTTATTTATTTTTTTTAGGATTTTTAAATTTATTTTCTATTGGTGTTCAATTAGCCATCATATAGAATAACACCCAGTGCTCATCCCAACTAGTGCCCCCTTCAGTGCCCATCACCCAGTCACCAACACCCCCCACCCACCTCCCAATCCCCCACCCCTAGTTTGTTTCCCAAAGTTTGGAGTCTCTCATGTTCTGTCTCCCTTTCTGATATTTCCCACTCATTTTTTCTCCTTTCACCTTTATTCCCTTTCACTATTTTTTCTATTCCCCAAATGAAGGAGACCATATAATGTCTGCCTTCGCCGATTGCCTTATTCACTTGGCATAACACCGTCCAGTTACATCCACATCAAAGGAAATGGTGGGCATTTGTTGTTTCTAATGGCTGAGTAGTATTCTATTGTATACATAAACCACATCTTCTTTATCCATTCATCTTTCCATGGACACCGAGGCTCCTTCCAGAGCTTAGCTATTGTGGACATTGCTACTATAAACATCGGGTGGCAGGTGTCCTGGCGTTTCACTGCATCTGTATCTTTGGAGTAAATCTCCAGCAGTGCAATTGCTGGGTCGTAGGGCAGGTCTATTTTTAACTCTTTGAGGAACCTCCACATCCCTTTCCAGAGTGGCTGCACCAGGTCACATTCCCACCAACAGTGCAAGAGGGTTCCCCTTTCTCCACATCCTCTCCAACATTTGTGGTTTCCTGCTTTGTTAATTTTCCCTATTCTCACACGTGTGAGGTGGTATCTCATTGTGATTTTGATTTGTATTTCCCTCATGGCCAGGGATGCAGAGCATATTCTCATGTGCTTGTTGGCCACGACTGTCTTCTTCTGTGAGATTTCTGTTCATGTCTTTTGCCCATTTCCTGTTTGGATCCTTTGTTTCTTCGGTGTTGAGTTTAAGAAGTTCTTTATAGATCTTGGAAACTAGCCCTTTATCTGATACGTCATTTGCAAATGTCTTCTCCCATTCTGTAGGTTGTCTTTTAGTTTTGTTGACTGTATCCTTTGCTGTGCAAAAGCTTCCTATCTGATGAAGTCCCAATAGACCATTTTTGCTTTTCCATCGCTTGCCTTCATGGATGTATCTTGCAAGAAGTTACTGCGGCTGAGTTCAAAAAGGGTGTTGCCTGTGTTCTCTGGGATATTCATGGACCCTTGTCTCACATTGAGATCTGTCATCCATTTTGAGTTTATCTTTGTGTATGGTGCAAGAGAGTGGTCTAGTTTCATTCTTCTGCATGTGGATGTCCAATTTCCCCAGCACCATTTATTGAAGATACTGTTTTTTTCCAGTGGATAGTTTTTCCTCCTTTATAGAAAATTATTAGTTGACTGTAAAGCTGAGAGTCCATTTCTGGATTCTCTATTATGTTCCATTGATCTAAGTGTCTGTTTTTGTGCCAGTACCACACTGTCTTGAAGACCACAGCTTTGTAGTACAACCTGAAATCTGACATTGTGATGCCCCCAGCTATGGATTTCTTTTTAATATTCCCTGGCTATTCGGGGTCTTTGCTGATTCCACACAAATCTTAAAATAATTAGTTCCAACTCTCTGAAGGAAGTCCATGGTAATTCGATAGGGATCCAGTGTCTGGGTGACTCACATGCCCGGGGGCATGAGGGTTAAGAGCGTTCCCAGTCTGAGGGATCCTGGTAGGTGCTCTGTTCTGGGGACTGAATTATTCCGTGTCCTGCTGTGTTCGAGGGTTTGTGGTGTATGGGTGCCTGGTCAGCCAGGGATCTGGAGCATCCATTTGTCTAATACTGAGCTGGGGCAGGCAGCTCATGGTCTGAGGGCCCGTGTTCCAATGACCCCCACCGTGTCCAGTGATGTGGTGACTCCTTGCCCCAGGACTTACTTGTTCCATACAATCCCTTCTCTGCCGGGTGCCTGGAGGCACTGCAAGCACTGTACACATGGGGGTGGAGTGGAGGTTTATGGCATTCATGTGCCGTGTACTGAGCTGGGTTGAAGAGCTCCAGTGAATGCCCTGGGTTCCCTCATGATGGGGACTCACAGCTTTCCTGTGTTGAGCATCGGGTTGACCCCAGAGGTGTTGGAGAGGCATTCCCTCTGCCTGAGTACCCATGGTACAGATTCCCCGTGTCCCCCTCCCTCAGTCCACATGGGAATATGTCCTGAGCAGCCAGGCCAACCTCTCAGTTGGAAATGGGAGCAGGAGTCACCTGCTCTGGGTTCGTGGACTCTCAGGACCACAGAGGGGGATGAATGGATGTGCAAACATGCAGGTGGAGCCCAAAGTCTTGCCAAGAGGACTGGGGCAGGAGGGTGGTCCGGGGGCTTGCCATGGGCATGGGCATAAAACAGGGCAGACAACCTGAGGGAGGGCAGGGAGATCTGTGGCTGAAGTGCCATCTCTGTCATCACGGGCACCTGTGCGGTTGTCATGCTTTTATATCAACCCAGGTGCATCAGAGTGCCCCTCTGTGATGTCACCGCCATACCACGGCCAATCACGCATGCTCTCGGAGGGGCCTGGTTCAGGTGGCCAATCACCATGCAGCTCAGGTGGTCAATGTCAGATGGCTTTCTCATTGAGCCTCCTGATACCATTGCCTAGAAACAATTTTAAACGGAAAACAGTGTAGGAGGGGGCAAGATGGCAGAAGAGTAGGGTCCCCAAGTCACCTGTCCCCACCAAATTACCTAAATAACTTTCAAATCCTCCTGAAAACCTACGAATTCGGCTTGAGATTTAAAGAGAGAACAGCTGGAATGCTACAGTGAGAAGAGTTCACGCTTCTATCATGGTAGGAAGACGGGGCAGGGGAAGAAATAAAGAAGCAAAAGGCATCCAAGTGGGAGGGGTCCCGCGGGGACGTGGGCTAAGGCCACGGCGAGTGTCCCCAGGACAGGAAAGCCCCATCCTGGAGAAGCAGGGGTTTCACCAATCTTTCCAGCAGTTGGAGCAGGATCTCCGGAGGGTCAGGAATGCCCTCAGCCTCCCTGGGACACTAACAGAGCACCAGTGCCCCAGGGAGAGTGCGCCCCACACCGCAGCCGAGCTCCCTAAAGGGCTGCAGCGTGCACCTACAGGGACCCAGAGCAGCTTGGAGGTGGCTCAGGCAGTGGCTTCACTGGGAGGGAGCTTCGCAGCCCCGGGCACAGCTCGGAAGTGGCTGAGACAGAGGCTCCGTGCAGGTGGCTGCACTGCCCTGTGAAATGCTGAGAAGGGTCTCGGACAGAGGCCCCCTATGGAGGGGTTGTGTGGCCTGGAGCAGGATTCCTACAGCTCAGGCATGGGAGCACAGTGTGCCAGGGATACAGTCCAAGATGCAGTGCTCCCCCCGGACAGTCAGAAGGCACAGGACAGCAAGGACACTCTTGCAGCCGGGTGGCCCGGAGCTGTGCAGATCAGCGGCCCCTGCCCCCAGAGCATCCAGGCTTCTGCAGACTGAGAGCTCCATAGCTACTGCGGGAGCTTACTCCAGGGCTCCAGAGCTGGCCACTGCCACTGTGGTTGTTCCTCCTGGGCCTCACAGGATAAACAACCCCCGCTGAGCCTCACAGTGGCCTCAACAGATAAAGAGGTTAAACATCTTTCACTGAACCCTGCACCAGGGAGTAGGCTGAGCTGCTCCCCCTAGTGCTAAAATCCGAAAATCAGTGCAGCAGGCCTCTCCCACAGAAGACCAGCTAGAGGGACAGGGGAAAAACTAACTATTGTCCAAGAAGCACTGGAAAGTTCCAGAGGAAGCCGAGGGATTTATAGTATAGAAAATAAGAGGATACTCCCCCCCCTTTTTTTTGTTTTTTAATTTTGGTTTGCTTCCCCCCCCCCATTGTTTCTTTAATCTATTCTCTTTTTTCCTTCTTTTATTTTTTCTTTTTTTCTTTTTTTTTTATTTGGGCCATTTATTCCTTCGTTTTTTTAATAACAAATTTATTTTTTATTTGTGTTCAATTTGCCAACATACAGTATAACACCCAGTGCTCATCCCGTCAAGTGCCCCCCTCAGTGCCCGTCACCCAGTCACCAACACCCCCCGCCCTCGTCCCCTTCCACTATCCCAGTTCATTCCCAAAGTTAGGAGGCTTCATGTTCTGTCTCCCTTTCTGATATTTCCTACCCATTTCTTTTCCCTTCCCTTCTATTCCCTTTCACTATTATTTATATTCCCCAAATGAATGAGATCATATAATGTTTGTCCTTCTCTGATTGACTTATTTCACTCAGCATAATACCCTCCAGTTCCATCCATGTCGAAGCAAATGGTGGGTATTTGTCATTTCTAATGGCTGAGTAATATTCCATTGTATACATCAACCACATCTTCTTTATCCATTCATCTTTCGATGGACACCGAGGCTCCTTCCACAGTTTGGCTCTTGTGGACATTGCTGCTAGAAACATCAGGGTTCCCGTGTCCCGGCGTTTCATTGCTTCTGCATCTTTGGGGTAAATCCCCAGCAGGGCATTTGCTGGGTCATAGGGCAGGTCTATTTTTAACTCTTTGAGGAACCTCCACACAGTTTTCCAGCGTGGCTGCACCAGTTCACATTCCCACCAACAGTGTAAGAGGGTTCCCCTTTCTCCACATCCTCACCAACATTTGTGGGTTCCTGCCTTTTAATTTTCCCCATTCTCACTTGTGTGAGGTGGTATCTTATTGTGATTTTGATTTGTATTTCCCTCATGGCCAGTGATGTGGAGCATTTTCTCATGTACGTGTTGGCCATGACTATGTCTTCCTCTGTGAGATTTCTATTCATATCTTCTGCCCATTTCATGATTGGATTGTTTGTTTCTTTGTGCTTTAGTTTAATAAGTTCTTGATAGATCTTGGAATCTAGCCCTTTATCTGATATGTCATTTTCAAATGTCTTCTGCCATTCTGTAGGTTGCCTTTTAGTTTTCTTGACTGTATCCTTTGCTGTGCAAAGGCTTCTTATCTTGATGAAGTCGCAATAGTTCATTTTTGCTTTTTCTTTTGCCTTTGTGGATGTATCTTGCAAGAAGTTACTGTGGCTGAGTTCAAAAAGGGTGTTGCCTGTGTTCTCCTCTAGGATTTTGATGGAATCTTGTCTCACATTTAGATCTTTCATCCATTTTGAATTTATCTTTGTGTATGGTGAAAGAGAGTGGTCAAGTTTCATTACTCTGCATGTGGATGTCTTATTTTACCAGCACCATTTATTGAAGAGACTGTCCTCTTTCAGAGGCAGTCTTTCCTCCTTTATCAAATATTAGTTGACCGTAAAGTTGAGGGTCCACTTCTGGATTCTATATTCTGTTCCATTGATCTATGTGTGATTTTTTTGTCCCCCCCCTTTTTTCTTTTATTCTCTTCTCTTTTTTCCTTCTTTTTTAAATTCTTTTTTCTTCTTTGTTTTTGTTTTCTTCTTTCTCTTCTATATTTTTCTCCTTTTCCCAATACAACTTGTTTTTGGCCATTTTGCACCGAGTAAAATGACTGGAAGGAAAAACTCACCTAAAAAAAATCAGAAACAGCTCTCTCTCCCACAGATTTACAAAATTTGAATTACAATTCAATGTCAAAAAGCCAATTTAGAAGCACAATTATAAAGCTAGTGGTGGCTCTCGAAAAAAGCATGAGGATTCAAGAGACTTCATGACTGTAGAATTTAGATCTAATCAGGCCGAAATTAAAAATCAATTAAATGAGATGCAGTCCAAACTAGAGGTCCTTACGATGTGGGTTAATGAGGTAGAAGAACGAGTGAGTGACATAGAGCAAAGTTGATGGCAAGGAGGGTAACTCGGGAAAAAAGAGAAAATGACTAAAATGTTATGAGGATAGGGTAAGGGAAAAAATAACAGCCTCAGAAAGAAAAATCTACGTTTATCTGGTGTTTACGAGGATACCAAAAGGAACAGAGGTCCAGAATAGGTATTTGAACAAAACATAGCTGAAAACTTCCCCAAATTGGGGAGGGAAACTGGCATTCAGATGCAGGAAAAAGATAGATCCCACCCCAATATCAATAAAAACCGCTCCACACCTGGATATTTAATAGTGAACCTTGCAAATTCGAAAGTTAAAGAGAATTTCCTGAAAGCAGCAAGAGACAAGTACTCTCTAAATTTTATGGGGAGAAGTATTAGCATAACAGCAGACCCCTCCACAGAGACCTGGCAGGCCAGAAAGGGTTGGCAGGATATATTCAGGGTCCTACATGAGAAGAACATGCAGCCAAGAATACTGTATCCAGCAAGGCTCTCTCATTCAGAATAGAAGGAGAGATAAAGAGCTTCCAAGATAGGCAGAAACCGAAAGAATATGTGACCACGAATCCAGCTGTGCAAGAAATACTAAATGGGATTCTGTAATAGAGGAAGTCCAAGGGAACAATCCACAAAAACAGGGACTGGATAGGGATCATGATGACACGAAATACAGATCTTTCTATAGTAACTCTGGACGTGAATGGGCATCATGAACCCATTAAAGGCGCAGCTGCAGTTTCAGACTGGGTAAAAAAGCAAAACCAATCTATTTGCTGTCTACAAGAGACTCGTTTTAGACATAAGGACACCTACAGCCTGAAAATAAAAGGTTGGAAAACAATGTACCATTCCAAAGGTCATCCAAGAAAGCAGGGGTAGCCATCCTTAGGTCAGATAAACTAATGTTTATCCCAAAGACTATAGTAAGTGAAGAAGAGGGACACTATATCATACTTAAAGAATCTATCCAACAATTGAAAGATGAATGGATAAAGAAGCTGTGGGCTATGTATACAATGGAATATTACTCGGGCTTTAGAAATCATAAATTCCAACCTTTGGTTTCGTTTTTCTTTTTTTAAGATTTTATTTTTTTTTACTCATGAGAGGTACAGAGCGAGAGAGAGAGGCAGAGACACTGGCAGAGGGAGAAGTATGTTCCATGCAGGGACCCCAACATGGGACTCGATCCCACGTCTCCAAGATCATGCTGTGGGCTGCAGGTGGCGCTAAACCGCTGGGCCACTGGGGCTGCCCCCACCTTTGGTTTCGACGTGGATGGAACTGGATTATTATGCTGAGTAAAATATGTCAATCGGAGAAGAACAAACATTATATGATGTCATTCAATTGGGGAATTTAAAAAATAGTGAAAGAGAATAAACGGAAACGGAGAAAAAATGAGTGGGAAATATCAGAAAGGGAGACAGAACATGAAAAGACTCCTAACTCTGGGAAACGAACTAGGGATGGTGGAAGGGGAGGGGGGCAGTGGTGGTGACTGGCTGATGGGACTAACGTGGTCACTTGATGGGATGAGCACTGGGTGTTACTGTATATGTGGGCAAATTGAACACAAATAGCTAAAAAAAGAAAAGAAACGACAAGCAGCATTTCCTTCGACATGGATGTAACTGGAGGGTATTATGCTGAGTGAAATAAGTCAATCAGAGAAGGACAAACAATATATGGTCTCTTTCATTTGGGGAATATGAAACATAGTGAAAGGGAATAAATGAGAAATGAGAAAAAAATCAGTCAGGAAAATCAGCAAGGGAAACAGAACATGAGAGACTCCAAACACTGGGAAACGAAGTAGGGGTGGTAGAAAGGGAGGTGAGTGTGGGGTGGGGGTCACTGGGTGACGGGCACTGAGAAGGGCATTTGATGGGATGAGCACTGGGTGTTATTCTATGTGTTGGCAAATTGAACACCAATAAAAAATAAATTTAAGAAAAATTAAAAATAAAAGATTCAGCTGTAGTGCCATATATGTTCCAAGTCAGCTTCTAATGTATGACGTCGTTTCTCCCATAGCTCACATTCACAGGTGCAGGAATCGAGGACTAGAACTGGGAGTGGTATTATTCACTATAACCTGTCATGATGTACTTGCAAAATGTTTACTTTCTGTTCCCACGATTTTATATTCTGCTGGACTAGAGGTCACAGGTTCAAAGAGAGACGTAAAAACAATCCCACTGAACTGGAAATTGAAACTCGTGCATGGACACTTTGAGCTCTTCATGCCTCGGAATCAATAGGTAAGGAAGGAAGTTACTATGCTGGCTCGGAAATTAATCCCAAATACCTGGGAGAAATTGGATGAACTCCATAATGGAGGTTAAGAAGAGTATGTGTGAAAATCAGAGGATCACTAAAGACATCTTTTGATATGACCTTCATGTTTTCATTTTCATTTCCTTCCATGTATTTTTTAATTTACACTTTAATTTACTGATTAACCCATTCATTATGAGCAGGAGGATATTTTTTAACCCCCAGGTATCAGTGGTATTTCCGATTTTTTTCTTGTGGTTGACCTTAAGTTTCATGTCATTGTGGTTGGAAAATATGCATGGTATAGTTTTCATCTTTTTGTACTTGTTTAGGTCTGATTTGTGACCTGGTATGTGATCTATTCTGCAGAATGTTTCATATGCACTCAAAAAGACTGTGTCTTCTGCTGTTTTAGGATGAAATGTTCTGAATATATTTGTTAAGTACAAAAAAAAATAGAATAGAATAGAAATGACAAAGACCTACTACTTGCTTCGTTGTGGATGGAACCAGATGGTATAATGCTGAGGGAAAATACTCAACCGGAGAAGGGCAATGATTATATGGTCTCATTCATTTGGGATAATAAAAAAATAGTGAAAGGGAATAAGGGGAAACGGAGAGAAAATGAGTGAAAGTATCAGTTGACGATGACAGAATATGAGAGACTCCTAACTCTGGGAAACGAACTGGAAAGGTTGTTGCCTAGGTGGTTGGGGTGACTGGATGACGTGCGCTCAGGGGGGCACTTGACATGATGAGCCATGGGTGATATGCTATATGTTGGCAAATTGAACTCTTCTCATTTAGGACCCTGAATGTAGGGTCCTACATTCATGACCCAGCCATTTCTGGCCATCCAGGTCGCTGAGGAGAGGTCTGCTGTTAACCTACTACTTCTCCCATAAAGTTTAGGGATCCCTTGCATCTTGCTGCTTTGAGGATCTTCTCTTTATCTTTGGAATTTGGAAGTTTCACCATGAAACATCAGGGTGTTGAAAGGTTTTCACTGAGTATAGGGGGGGATCACTCTATCTGCAGGATCTGCATGCCTGATTCCTTCCCCAAGTTAGAGAAGTTCTCAGCTATGATTTCTTCAAATACACTTTCTGGTCCTCTGTTCCTTTTGGCACCCTCTGGAACCCCCTTTAAACATAGATTTTTCCTTTTGAAGTTATTCATTTATTTCCCCTAACCTTTCCTCATGGTCTTTTGTTTTTCTCTCTTTTCCTCTGCTTCCTTCCTTGCCATCAACCTGTCTTCTATGTCACTCACTCGTTCTTCTACCTCATTAACCTCATCGTTAGGACCTCCAGTTTGGATTGCATCTCATTTAATTGATTTTTAATTTTGGCCTGATTAGATCTATATTCTGCAGTCATGAAGTCTCTTGAGTCCTTATGCTTTTTTCTAGAGCCACCAGTAGCTTTATAATAGTGCTTCTGAATTGGCTTTCTGACATTGAATTGTAATCCAAATTTTGTAACTCTGTGGGAGTGAGGACTGTTTCTGGTTCTTTCTTTTGAGGTGAGTTTTTCCTTCTAGTCATTTTGCTCAGTGCAGTGGCCAAAAACAATTTGTATTGGGAAAAGGAGAAAAAGAGAGAAGAGAAAGAGGGAAATAAAAAGAAAAAAACAAAGAAGAGAAAAAAGAGAGAAGAAAAGAAAAAAAGAAAAAAACGGGGTGGGGGAGCAAACAGAAATCAAAAAAACAAAAGACAAAAAAACAAGGGGGAGTAGCCTCTGATTCTGTATTCTGTAAATCCCTTGACTTCCCCTGGAACTTTCAAGTGCTGGTTGGTCAATAATTTGTTTTTCCCCTGTCCGTCTAGCTGGTCTTCTGGGGGAGGGGCCTGCTGTGCTGATTTTCAGTTATTAGCACTTGGGGGCCTGGTTCAGGGCTCAGTGAAAGATGCTGAAGCTGTTTATACGGTGAGGCCACTATGAGGCTCATTGGGGGTTGTTTATCCTGTGAGGCCCCAGGAGGAACAACAACAGTGGCGGCGGCCAGGTCTGGAGCCCTGTAATCAGCTCCTGCAGTAACTATGGAGCTCTCAGTCTGCAGGGCCCTGGATGCCCTGGGGGCGGGGCCACTGATCTCCTCAGCTCGGGGCAGGAGTGTCCTTGCTGTCCTGTGCCCTCCTGGCTTCTGCCTGTCCTCGGGGGAGCACCAGATCCTGGGCTGTGTCGGTGGCGCCCTGCGCTCCCGGGCCTGCGCTGTTGGATTCGCGCTCCAGGCTGCGCAGCCCCTTCTGCGCAGAGCCCCTGCTGGAGCCGCTTCTGAGCTGCTCCGGGGCCAAGCCGACCCTCCGTGCGCCTGGGCCACCCAAGCTGCCTCCCTGCTGCTCCCGTGGCCGAGCAGCCTCCTCCCCATGAAGCCTCCACAAAGCCGCCTCCGAGCTGCTTCTGAGTACAGCCAGGCACGCTGCAGCCCTTTAGCATCTCTATCTTTGGGGTAAATTCCCAGCAGTGCAATTGCTGGGTCATAGGGCAGCTGTATTTTTAACTCTTTGAGGTACCTCCACACAGTTTTCCAGAGTGGCTGCACCAGTTCACATTCCCACCAACAGTGTAAGAGGGTTCCCTTTCCTCCACATCCTCTCCAACATTTGTGGTTTCCTGCCTTGTTAATTTTCCCCATTCTCACTGATGTGAGGTGGTGTCTCATTGTAGTTTTGATTTGTATTTCCATGATGGCAAGTGATGCGGAGCATTTGCTCATATGCTTGTTAGCCATGTCTATGTCTTCCTCTGTGAGATTTCTGTTCATGTTTTTGCCCATTTCATGATTGAGTTGTTTGTTTCTTTGCTTTTGAGTTTGATAAGTTCTTTATGGATCTTGGAAACTAGTCCCTTATCTGATACATCATTTGCAAATATCTTCTCCCATTCTGTAGGTTGTCTGTGAGTTCTGTTGATGGTATCTTTTGCTTTGCAAAAGCTCCTTATCTTCAGGAAGTCCCAATAGTTCATTTTTGCTTTTGTTTCTCTTCCCTTGGTGGATGAATCTTGCAAGAAGTTACTGTGGCCAAGTTCAAAAAGGGTGTTGCCTGTGTTCTCCTCTAGGATTTTGATGGAATCTTGTCTCACAGTTAGATCTTTCATCCATTTTGAGATTTTTTTGTGTATGGTGTAAGACAATGGTCTAATTTCCTTCTTCTGCATGTGGCTGTCCAATTTTCCCAGCACCATTTTTTAAAGACAGTCTTTTCTCCATGGATAGTCTTTACTGCTTTGTCAAATATTAGTTGACCATACAGTTGAGGGTCAATTTCTGGATTCTCTATTCTGCTCCATTAATCTATGTGTCTGCTTTTGTGCCGATACCACACAATCTTGATGACGACAGCTTTGTAGGACAATGTGATATCTGGCATTGTGATGCCCCTGGCTCTGGTTTTCTTTTTTAATATTCCCCTGGCTATTCGGGGTCTTTTCTGATTCCACACAAATCATACGATGATTTGTGCCAACTCTCCAAAGAAAGTCCATGGTATTTAGGTAGGGATTCCATTAAATGTGTAAATTGCCCTGGGTAGCATTGACATTTTCACCATATTAATTGTTCCAATCCGTGAGCCTGGAATATTTTCCATCTCTTTGTGTCTTCCTCAATTTCTTTCAGAAGTGTCCTGTAGTTTTTAGGTTGTAGATCCTTTACCTCTTTGGTTAGGTTTATTCCTATCTGTCTCATGCTTTTGGGTGCAATTGTAAATGGGATTGACTCCTTAATTTCCCTCAGTCTCACTGTTAGGGTATAGAAATACAACTGATTTCTGGGCATTGATTTTATATCATGCCATACTGCCGACTGGCTGCATTAGTGCTTGGATCTTGGGCAGGAGTCTTTTGGGTTGTTTAGGTACAGTATCATGTCATCTGCCAAGAGGGAGAGTTTGACTTCTTCTTTGCCAATTTGAATGCCCTTTATTTCTTTATGTTGCCTGATTGCTGTGGCTAGGACTTCTAGTACTGTGTTGAATAGCAGTGGTGATAGTGGTCATCTCTGTCTTGTTCCTGATCTTCGGGGAGAGGCTCCCAGTGTTTCCCCATTCTGAATGATATTTGCTGTGGGCTTTTCGTGATGGCTTTTAAGATGCTGAGGCGTGTTCCCTCTATCCCTACACTCTCAAGAGTTTTGATCAGGCATGGATGCTGTATTTTGTCAAATGCTTTCTCTGTATCTATTGAGAAGATCCTATGGTTCTTGTTTTTTCTGTTGATGATATGATCAATTACATTGATTGCTTTATGAGTGTTGAACCGGCTTTCCATCCCATGGATAAATCCCACTTGGTCATGTGAATAATCTACTTAATACACTGTTGGTTCGTAGTGGCTCGTATCTTATTGAGAATTTTTACATCCATGTTCATCAGGGATATTGGTCTGTTATTCTACTTTTTGGTGGGGTCTCAGTCTGGTTTTGGAAGTAAAGTGATGTTGGCCTCATAGAAGGATTTTGGAAGTACTCCTTCTCTGTTTATCTTTCAGAACAGCTTTAGTAGAATAGGTATGGTTACTCCTTGAAACATTTGATAGCATTCCGCTGGGAAGCTTTTGACCCTGGACTTTTGTGCATCAGAAGTTTTTGAGGACTGCTTCAATTTCCTCTCTGGTTATCGGCCTGTTCAGATTTTCTGTTTCTTCCTGTTCCAGTTTTGGTAGTTTGTGGTTTTCCAGAAATGTGTCCATTTCTTCTAGATTGCCTAATTTATTGGTATATACCTGCTCCTAATAAGTTTTTAAGATCATTTGTATTTTTTTGGTGTTGATGGTGATCGCTCCTTTCTCATTCATGATTTTACTAATTTGAATCTTTCCCTCTTCATTGAAATAAGGCTTCCTAATGATTTATCTATCGTATTCTTTCAAAGAACCAACTCCTGGCTTTGTTCATCTGTTCCACATTTCTTCTGGTCTCTATTTCATTGAGTTCTGCCTGAATCTTTATTAACTCTCTTCTTCTGCTGGGTGTAGGATCTATTTGCTGTTTTTTCTCTAGCTCCTTTAGGTGTAAGGTTAGCTTTTGAATTTGAGTTTTTTCCTGTTTTTGGATGGATGCTCGTGTTGCGATGTATTTCCCCCTCAGGAGTGCTTTTTGCTGTATCCCAAGGATTTTGAACTGTTTTATCTTCATTCTCATTAGTTTCCATGAATCTTTTTAAATGTTCTCTAATTTCCTTCTTGACCCTTTCATCTTTTAGCTGGATGGTCCTTAAGCTCCACGTGTTTGAAATCTTTCCAAACTTGTTCCTGTGATTTAGTTCTAATTTCAAAGCATTATGGTCTGAAAATATGCAGAAGATGATCCCAGTCTTTTGGTATCATTTGAGACTTGATTTGTGACCCAGTATGTTGTCTAATCTGGAGAAAGATCCATGTGCACTTGACTCGAATGTGTATTCATTCAATTGTGTTTGGATGTAAAGTTCTGCAGATATCTGTGAAATCCATCTGGTCCAGTGTATCCTTTAAAGCTCTTGTTTCTTTGATGATGTAGTTATTAGAAAACCTGTCGATTATAGAAAGTGCTACATTCAAGTCACCACGTATAAGTGTATAATTATGTAAGCATGTCTTAACTTTCGTTCTTGATTGATATACTTGACAACTCCCACATTCGGGGTATGAATATTGATGATTGTTCGGGCCTCTTGTTGGATAGATCCTTAAGTACGATATAGGCTCCCTCTTCATCTCTTACTACTGTCTTTGGGATAAACTTTAGTTTATCTGATCTAAAGATGGGTACTGCTGCTTTCTTTTGAGGACCATTGGAATGGTACGTGGTTCTCCAATTTTTTATTTTCAGGCTGTAGGTGTCCTTATGTCTAAGTTGAGGCTCTTGTAGTCAGCAAATAGATGGGGTGCTTTTTTATCCAGTCTCAAACCGCAGCTGCGCCTTTTGATGGGGTCATTAAGCCCATTCATGTTCAGAGTTACTAATGAAAGATATGTATTTAGTGTCATCATGATACCTATTCAGTCACTGTTTTTGTGGATTGTTCACTGGACTTTCTCTAGACAGAATTCCCCTTAGTATTTCTTGCAGAGCTGCTTTGGTGATCACATATTCTTTCATTTCCCGCTTATCTTGGAAGCTCTTTTTCTCTCTTTATTTCTGAATGAGAGCCTTGGTGGATACAGTATTCTTGGCTGCATGTTCTTCTCATTTCGGAACCTGAGTCTATCCTACCAGCCCTTTCTGGCCTGCCAAGGCTCTGTGCACAGTTGTGCTGTTATGCTAATCCTTCTCCCCATAAAAGTTAGAGATTTCTTGTCTCTTGCAACTTTAAGGATCTTCTCTATCTTTGGAATTTGCAAGTTACACTATTAAATGTCGAGGTGTTGAGCATTTTTTATTGATTTTAGGGGGGTCAATCTCTCTATTTCCTGGATCTGAATGCCCGTTTCCCTCCCCAAATTAGGGAAGTTTTCAGCTATGATTTGTTCAAATACATATTCTGGGCCTCTATCCCATTCGGCACCCTCGGGAACCCCCAGAAAATGTAGATTTTTCCTTCTGAGGCTGTCATTTGTTTCCTTTAAACTTGCCTCATGAGCTTTAAGTCGTTTTTCTCTTTTCCTCAGTTTCCCTCCTTGCCAACAACTTGTCTTCTGAGTCACTCACTCGTTCTTCTACCTCGTTAACTCTCATCGTTAGGACCTCTAGTATGGATTGCATCTCATTTAATTGATTTTTAATTTCGGCCTGATTAGATCTAAATTTGCAGTCATGAAGTCTCTTGAATCCTTCATGCTTTTTTCGAGAGGCACCAGTAGCTTTAAAATTGTGCTTCAGAATTCGCTTCCGACATTGAATTGTAATCCAAATTTTGTAAATGTGTGGGAGAGAGGACTGTTTCTGATTCTTTCTTTTGAGATGAGGTTTTCCTTCTAGTCATTTTGCTCAGTGAGATGTGGTCAAAAACAAGGTGTACTGGATAGAAGCATGAACTCTTGTCACACTGTAGCATTCCAGCTGATCTCTCTTTAAATATCAGGCTGAATACCTATGTTTTCAGGATGATTTGAAAGTTATCTAGGTAATTTCGCGGGGATAGGTGACGGGGATGCTACTCTTCTGCCATCTTGCCCCCTCCTCCTCTGTTTTCCATTTAAACATGGTTTCTAGGCAACGATATCAGGAGGGTCACTCAGAATGCCCTCTGACATTGGCCACCTGAGCTGCATGGTGATTGGCCACATGAAACAGGCCACCCTGAGAGCCTGCATGATTGGCCGGTACATGGTGGTGACATCACAGAAGGGCACTCTGATGCACCTGGGCTGAGAGAAAAGCATTGCAACCTCACACCTTCGTGACGACAGAGATGGCACTTTAGTCACAGATCTCCCTGCTCTTCCTCAGGTTCTCTGCCCTGTTTGTTGCCCCTGTCCATGGCAAACCCACTGCCACCCTCTCATCCCCCAGGCCTCTGGCCAACACTTTGGGCTCCACCAGCATGTTTTCACCTCCTTTCATCATCCTCTGTCTTCCTGAGAGTCCAAGAACCCACAGCAGGCAACTCCTGGTCCCATTTCCCACATTGAGGTTGGCCTGGCTGCTCACAGATATATTCCCATGTGGCCTCTGGGAGCAGGACACTGGGAATCAGTACCATGTTTTCTCAGGCAGTGGGAAAACCTTTCCCACACCTCTGGGCTCACCACCATGCTCAACACAGGAGAGCTGTGAGTCCATGTCCTGAAGGAGCCCAGGGCACTCACTGTTTCTCTGGAGCTCTCCAACCCAGCTCAGCACAGGGTGCATGAATGCCTTAAACCTCCAGTCCACCAGTATGTGTACAATGCCTGCAGTACCTCCAGGCACCCGGAAGAGAGGGGATAGTATGAAATAAGTAAGTCCTGGGTGAAAGAATCAACAAATCACTGGACACGGTGGGGGTCATTTGAACATGGGCCCTCAGGCACGAGCTGCCTGCCTTAGCTCAATAGCAGAAAAACGGATCCTCCAGATTCCTGGCTGACCAGGAGCCCACAGACCACAAACCCTCGAACACAGCAGGACACTGAGAAATTCAGTCCTCAGAACAGAGCACCTACTAGGAGACCACAGACTGGGAATCCTCTGAACCCACGTGCCCCTGGGTATGTAAGTACCCAGACACTGGAAGGACCAGGAACCTTCATAGCACCAGCTCTCCAGCTGAGCCCAGAATAAGGCAAGTGGGGCCAGGAAACACTGGGTTTGCTGAGTGCCTGAAAATCATGAGCCCTGCATCCCAGATTATCATTGGGAAAATGAAGCACCTGCATAGTGGGATCAGCATGTGCCTTGGACCTGGAGACCAATATCACAGCTCAGCTGTAGTCACTTAGGCCCCTGGTAAGGGGGCTCCCTTTGTGATTTGGACTTGGGGTTACACATCCCAGACATGGCTAGGCCACGCAGGCCCCTGGAATGCAGGCTCACCATGTGCCATTGGACCCCTAGACTAACAGCATATGTCAGCACTAGGGAAAGCCGGCCTCTTCTTAGGAAGAATTCATGAGATTGAGAAAACTCTCATAGGATTTATCAAAGAAAAGATAAAGAATCCAAACAAATAAAATCATATATGAAAGAGGCGGATCAAAACCAACTCCAAATAAATGCAATCAATTTTAAAGAATACTATGAGCAATTATATGCCCCCAAATTAGGAATCTGGAAAAAGAATGGATGCTTTTATGGAAGCTTATAAACTATGAGAACTGAAACAGGAAGAAATTGAAAACCGGAACAGATCCATAACTAGTAAAGTAATTGAAGTACTCATCAATAACTTCCCAGAAAACAACAGTCCAGAGCTGAATGCCTCCCAGAGAATTCAACCAAACATTTGAATAAGAAGCAATACATATCTGAGGCGGGACAAGATGGCAGAAGAGTAGGTTCCCCAAGTCACCTGTCCCCACCAAAGTACCTAGATAACCTTCAAATCATTCTGAAAACCTACGAATTCGGCCAGAGATTTAAAGAGAGAACAGCTGGAATGCTACAGTGAGAAGAGTTCATGCTTCTATCAAGGCAGGAAGATGGGGACAAAAGAAATAAAGAAACAAAAGGCATCCAAGGGGGAGGGGCCCCGCAAGGAGCCGGGCTAAGGACCGGGCGAGTATCTCCAGGACATGAAAGCCCCGTCCTGGAGAAGTAGGAGTTTCATCAATCTTCCCGGAACCTAGGGAGTTAAGAGTGGGATCCCTGGAGGGGCGAGGATGCCCTCAGGCTCCCAGGGCCACTAACAGAGCACCTGTGCCCCAGGGAGAGCGGGCCACACCCCGCGGGCAAGCTCCCTAAAGGGCTACAGTGCACCCACGGCTGGACCGGGGGGAGCAGCTTGGAAGCGGCTCAGCTGGGGGCTCCTCTCAGAGGGGGCTGCGTGGCCCTGGGAGAAGTTCAGTGGTGGTAGAGGCAGATGCTCTGCGCAGAGGGGGCTCCATGGCCACGGGAGCAGTTCGGTGGCGGCTCAGGCGGTAGCTTGGCACAGAGGGGGTTGCGGGGCCCCAGGAGCAGCTCAGAGGCGGCTTGGGCAGAGGCTCTGTGCAGAGGGAGCTGCGCAGACGGGAGCGCTATTCCAACAGCACAGGCCCGGGAGCACAGGCCGCCGGGGACACAGCCCAAGATCCGGCGCTCCCCCGGGACAGGCAGAGGCCGGGAGGGCCCAGGACAGCAAGGGCAGTCCTGCCGCCAGGCAGCCCCAAGCTGATCAGATCAGTGGCCCCTGCCCCCGGAGCATCCAGGCATCTGTAGACTGAGAGCTACATAGCTACTGCGGGAGCTTACTCCAGGGCTCCAGAGCTGGCCGCCCCCAATGTGGTTGTTCCTCCTGGGCCTCATAGGATAAACAACCGCCACTGAGCCTCACAGTGGCCTCACCAGATAAACAGTTTAAACATCTTTCACTGATCCCAGCACCAGGAAGGGGGCTGAGCAGCTCCCCCAAGTGCTAACACCTGGAAATCAGCACAGCAGGCCCCTCTCCCAGAAGACCAGCTAGACTGACAAGGGAAAAACAAATTATTGACCAAACAACACCGTAAAGTTCCAGGGGAATTCAAGGGCTTTACAATTTACAGAATCAGAATCAGAGGATACTCCCCCTTGTTTTTCTTTTCCTTTTTTTTTCTTTTTGATTTCTGTTTGCTTCCCCCTTTTTTTCTTTCTTCTTTTCTTTGCTTTTTTCCTCTTTTTTCTCCTTTCTTTTTGTTCATTTTTCTATTTTCTTTTTCTTTTCTTCTTTCTCTTCTATCTTTTTCCCAATACAACATGTTTTTGTCCACTCTACTCTGAGCAAAATGACTAGAAGGAAAAACTCACCTGAAAAGAAAAACTCAGAAATACTCCTCTCACCCACAGAGTTACAAAATCTGGATTACAATTTAATGTTAGAAAGCCAATTCAGAAGCACTATTATAAAGCTACTGGTGGCTCTAGAAAAAAGCATAAAGGACTCAAGAGACTTCATGAGTGCAAAATTTAGATCTAATCAGGCAGAAATTAAAAATCAATTAAATGAGATGCAATCCAAACTAGAGGTCCTAACGACGATGGTTAACGAGGTGGAAGAATGAGCGAGTGACAAAGAAGACAAGTTGATGGCAAAGAGGGAATCTAGGAAAAAAGAGAAAAAACGACTAAAAGATCCTGAGGGTAGGCTAAGGGAAATAAATGACAGCCTCAGAAGGAAAAATCTACATTTACCTGGGGTTCCCGAGGGTGCCGAAATGGACAGAGGTCCAGAATACGTATTTGAACAAATCATAGCTGAAATCTTCCCTACTTTGGGGAGGTTAACAGGCATTCAGATCCAGAAATAGAGCGATTTCCCACTAAAATCAATAAAAATGTCTCAACATCTCGATGATAAATAGTGGAACTTGCAAATTCCAAAGAAAAAGAGATCTTTAAAGCAGCAAGAGTCAAGAAATCTCTAACTTTTATGGGGAGAAGTATTAGCATAACAGCAAACTTCTCCAAAGAGACCTGGCAGGCCAGGAATGGCTGGGAGGATATATTCAGGGTCCTAAATGAGAAGAACAGGCAGCCAAGAATAGCAAGGCTCTCATTCAGAATAGAAGGAGAGATAAAGAGCTCCCAAGATAGGCAGAAACCGAAAGAATATGTGACCACAAAGCCAGCTCTGCAAGAAATACAAAGGGGGATTCTGTAGGAAGTCCAGGGGAACAATCCACACAAACAGGGACTGAATAGGTACCATTATGACACTAAATCCATATCTTTTAATTGTACCTCTGAACGTGAATGGGCTTAACGACCTCAGCAAAAGGCACAGCTGCAGTTTCAGACTGGATGAAAGAGCAAAACCCATCTGTTTTCTGTCTAGAAGAGACTCATTTTAGACATAAGGACACCTACAGCCTGAAAGTAAACTGTTGGAGAACCATGTACCATTCCAGTGGTCCTCAAAAGAAAGCAGGGGTAGCCAATCTTAGATCAGATAAACTAAACTTTATCCCAAACTCTGTAGTAAGAGATGAATAGAGACACTATATCGTACTTAAAGGATCTATCCAACAACAGGACCTAACAATCATCGATTTTTATGCCCTGAATGTGGGAGCTGTCAAATATAGCCATCAATTAATAACCAAAGTTAAGACATTCTTAGATAATAATCCACTTATACCTGGTGACTTGAATGTAGCGCTTCCTACAATGACAAGTTTTCTAAGCACGACATCTCCAAAGAAACAAGAGCTTTAAATGATACACTGGACCAGATGGATTTAACGGACATTTACAGAACTTTCCATCCAAACACAATTGAATCCACATTCTTCTCAAGTGCACATGGAACTTTCTCCAGATTAGACAACATACTGGGTCACAAATCAGGTCTTAAAAGACACCCAAAGATTGGGATCGTCCCCTGCATATTTTCAGACCATAATGCTTTGAAATAAGAACTAAATCACAAGAAGAAGTTTAAAAGGATTTCAAACACATGGAGGTTATGGAACATCCTGCTAAAAGATGAAAGGGTCAAGTAGGAAATTAGAGAAGAATTACAAAGTTTCATGGACACTAAGGAGAGTGAATATACAACGGTTCAAAATCTTTGGGATACAGCACAAGCAGTCCTGAGGGAGAAATACATCGCTTTATGAGTATTCATCCAAATACTGGAAAGGACTCAAATACAAAAGCGAACCTTGCACCTAAAGGAGCTGGAGAAAAAACAGCAAATAGATCCTACACACAGCAGAAGAAGAGAGTTAATAAAGATTCGAGCAGAACTCAATGAAATAGAGACCAGAAGAAATGTGGAACAGATGAACAAAGCCAGGAGTTGGTTCTTTGAAAGAATTAATAACATAGATAAATCATTAGCCAGTCTTATAAAAAAGAAGACACAGTAGATTCAAATTAATAAAATCATAAATGAGAGAGATCACTACCGCCAACAAGGAAATACAAACTATTTTAAAAACATATTATGAACAGCTAAAGACCAATAAATTAGGCAATCTAGAAGAAATTGACGCATTTCTAGAAAGCCACAAACTATCAAAACTGGAACTGGAAGAAATACAAAACCTGAACAGGCCAATAACGAGGGAAGAAATTGAAGCAGTCATCAAAAACCTCCAAAGACACAAAAGTACAGGGCCAGATGGCTTCCCTGGGGAATTCTATCAAATGTTTAAAGAAGAACCCATTCCTATTCTACTAAAGCTGTTCGGAAAGATAGAAAGAGACGGAGTAATTTCAAACCCGTTCTATGAGGCCAACATCACCTTAATTCCAAAACCAGACAAAGACCTCACCAAAAAGGAGAATTATAGGCCAATATCCCTGATGAACATGCATGCAAAAATTCTCCACAAGATATTAGCCAATAGGATACTAAAATACATTAAGAAGATTATTCACCATGACCAAGTAGGATTTATCCCTAGGATGCAAGGCTGGTTCAACACTCGTAAAATAATCAATGTCATTCATCACATAAGCAAGAGAAAAACAAGAAAAATATGATCCTCTCAATAGATACAGAGAAAGCATTTGACAAAATGCAGCATCCTTTCCTGATCAAAACTCTTCAGAGTGTAGGGATAGAGGGAACATTCCTCAACATCTTAAAAGCCATCTACGAAAAGCCCATAGCAAATATCATTCTCAATGGGGAAACACTGGATGCCTTTCCCCTGAGATCAGGAACAAGACAGGGATGTCCACTCTCATCACAGCCATTCAACATCGTACCAGAAGTCCTAGCCTCAGCAGTCAGACAACTAAAATAAATAAATGTATTCAAATTGGCAAAGAAGAAATCAAACTCTCTCTCTTTGTCGATGACATGATACTCTACATAGAAAACCCAAAAGACTCCACCCCAAGATTGCTAGAACTCATACAGCAATTTGGCCGCAAGGCAGGATATAAAATCAAAGCCCAGAAGTCACTGGCATTTCTATACACTAACAATGAGACTGAGGAAAGAGAAATTAAGGAGTTAATCCATTTACCATTGCATCCAAAAGCATAAGATACCTAGGAATGAAATTAATCAACAAGGTAAAGGATCTATACCCTAAAAACTACAGAAGACTTCTGAAGGAAATTGAGGAAGACACAAAGAGATGGAAAAATATTTCATGCTCATGGATTGGAAGAATTCATTTTGTGAACATATCAATGATACCCAGGGCAATTTACACATTTAATGCAATCCCAATCAAAATACGATGGACTTTCTTCAGAGACTTGGAACAAATTATTTTAAGATTTTTTGTTGGATCAGAAAAGACTCTGAATAGCCAGGGGAATTTTAAAAAAGAAAACCATAGCACGGGGCATCACAATGCCAGATTTCAGGTTGTACTACAAAGCTATGGTCATCAAGACAGTGTGGTATTGGCACAAAAACAGACACACAGATCAATGGAAATGAATAGATAATCCAGAAGTAGACCCTCAACTTTATGGTCAACGAATATTCAACAAAAGAGGGAAGACTATTCACTGGAAAAAAGATAGTCTCTTCAATAAGTGATGCTGGGGAAACTGGAAATCCAGATGCAGAAGTGTGAAAGTAGACCACTCTCCTGTACCATAGACAAAGATAACTGAAAATGGATGAAAGATCTTAAGTGAGACAAGATTCCATCAAAGTCCTAAAGGAGAACACAGGCATCACCCTTTTTCAACCTGGCCACAGTAATGTCTTGCAAGATTCATCCATGAAAGCAAGAGAAAACAAAGCAAAATGAACTATTGTGTCTTCATCAAGATAAGAAGCCTTTGCACAACAAAAGATTCTGTCAACAAAACTCAAAGACAACCTACAGAATGGGAGAAGTATTTCCAAATGACATATCAGATAAAGGGCTATTATCCAAGATCTATAAAGAACTTATTCAACTCAACAGCAAAGAAAGAAACAATCCAAACAGGAAATGGGCAAAAGACATGAACAGAAATCTAACAGAAGAAGACATAGACATGGCCAACAAGCACATGCACATGAGGAAATGCTCAGCATCACTTGCCATCAGGGAAATACAAATCAAAACCACAATGAGATACCACCTCACACAAATGAGAATGGGGAAAATTAGCAAAGCAGGAAACCACAAATGTTGGAGAGGATGTGGAGAAAGGGGAACAATCCTACACTGCTGGTGGAATGTGAACTGGTGCAGCCACTGTGGATAACTGTGTGGAGGTACCTCAAAGAGTTAAAAATAGATCTGCCCTACTACCCAGCAATTGCACTGCTGGGGTTTTACCCCAAAGATACAGATGGAATGAAACGCTGAGACACCTACACACCGATGTTTGTAGCAGCAAAGTCCACAACAGCCAAACTGTGGAAGGAGCCTCGGTGTCCATAGAAAGATGAATGGATAAAGAAGATGTGGTTTATGTATACAATAGAATATTACTCATCCATTAGAAACAACAAATACCCACCATTTGCTTCAACATGGATTGGACTGTAGGGTATTATGCTTTGGGAAATAAGTCCATCTGAGACAGGCAATCATTATATGGTCTCATTCATTTGGGGAGTATAAAAAAATAGTGAACGGGAATAAAGGGAAAAGGAGAGAAAATGAGTGAAAAGATATGTTTAGGATGACAGAATCTGAGAGACTCCTAACTCTGGGAAAGGAACAATGGGTAGTGGGAAGGGAGGTCCTTGGGGGGTTGGGGTGACTGGATGATGGGCACTGAGGGGGGTACGTGAAGGGATGAGACCTGGGTGATATGCTAGATGTTGGCAAATTGAACTCTTCTCATTTAGGACCCTGAATATATCCTTCCAGCCCTTTCTGGTCTTCCAGAGCTCTGTGGAGAGATCTGCTGTTAACCTAATACTTCTCCCCATAAATGTTAGGGATCACTTGTTTCTTAGTGCTTTGAGGATCTTCTCTTTATTTTTGGAATTTGCAAGTTTCACCATGAAATGTCAGGGTGTTGAACGGTTTTTATTGATTTTTTGTGTGTGGGGATCTCTCTATCTCGAGGATGTGCATGCCTGTTTCCTTCCCCAAGTTAGGGAAGTTCTCGGCTAAGATTTGTTCAAATACACTTTATGGTCCTCTGTTCCTTTCGGCAGCCTCTGGAACCCCCTTTCAACGTAGATGTTTCCTTCTGAGGCTGTCATTTATTTCCCTTAACCTTTCTCAATGGTCTTTTTATTTCTCTTTTTTTCCTCAGCATCCTTCCTTGCCATCAACATGTCTTCTATGTCACTCATCATTCTTCTACCTCATTAACCTCATCGTTAGGACCTCCAATGTGGATTGCATCTCATTTAATTGATTTTAATTTTGGCTTGATTAGATCTAAATTTTGCAGTCATGACATCTCTTGAATCCTTCATTCTTTTTTCTAGAGCCATCAGTAGCTTTATAATTGTGCTTCTGTATTGGCGTCCTGATATCGAATTGTCACCCAAATCCTGTAACTCTGTGGGAGAGAGGACTGTTAGTGATTGTTTCTTTTGTGGTGAGTTCTTCCTTCTAGTCATTTTGCTCAGTGCAGAGTGGCTAAAAACAAGTTGTATTGGAAAAAGGATGGAAATAAAAAAACAAGGGGGAAAACAAAAAACAAAAACAAACAAACCAACAAAAAACAAGAAAATTTTCAAAATTTAAAAAAACATAACCGGAGGGGTCTCCTCTGATTCTACATACTGTAAGTCCCTCAACTTCCCCTGGAGCTTTCCAGCGCTGCTTGGTCAAGAATTTGCTCTTCCCCTTTCCTTCCAGCTGGTCTTGGGAGGGAGGTTCCTGCTCTGCAGATAGTCAGGTGTGAGCACCAGGGGAGCTGCCCCGCCCCCTGCCAGGGGCACAGCTCCCTGGGAGCTGTTTATCCTGTGAGGCCCACGTTCCCTGGCCACCCCACTCCGACCCAGGCACAAGGTGACATAGGGAGGAACAACAACACTGGCGGCGGCCAGCTCTCCAGCCCGAAAGTCAGCTCCCACATTAAGTCCTGCGGATCCCAGTCCGCTGGAGCCTGGCAGCACCGGGTGTTGGCGGCACTGACCTGCACAGCTCGGGTGTGCCCGGTGGCAGGAGCGTCCTCACTGTCCTGTGTCCTCCCGGCTCCCGATTGCCCAAGGGGATCGCCAGATCCTGGGCTTTGTCACCCGGGGCCCTGGGCTCCGGGGCCTGCGCCGCTGGAATCACTCTCCCAGGGCCGCGCATTCCCCTCCTCGCCGAGCCGCTGCCAGAGCCACCACCTGAGCTGCTCCCGGGATCCGATGGGTGCGCGCTCCAGACCTTTTCAGAGCTCGGCCCATGGTGTGTGGCCCGCTCTCCCCACTTCCTCTGTTAGTGACCCCGGGAACCTGGGGGCTCCACTGCCCCTCGTGGGATCCTGCCTGAGTTCCCTGTGAGCGCCTTTCCAACCGGGAAGATTGGTAAACTTCCTGATTCTCCCGATCTGGGCTTTCCTGTCCTGGAGTGTCTCCTGCCCGGCCTTAGCCCGGCTCTTCGTGGGGGTTCTCCCTTCCCACGCTGGAATCTTGTTCTTTATTTTTTCGTCTTCCTACCCTGATTGAAGGGCAAACTCTTATCACTGTAACCTTCCAGCTGTTCTCTCTTTAAATCCCAGGCCGGGTTTTCAGGATGATTTGAGTTATCTAAGTAAGTTGTTGGGGATAGGGGATTTCGGAATCCTACTCTTCCCACATCATGCCGACAGCCTTGGCTCTCATTATCTTGATGTCGTATTTTCCCATTCTATTTACACAAATATGTTATTTTATCTTAAGTTACTTGTTAAAAATTTGAATTCAATTTGCCAGCATATCATAAACCATTAGTTTCAGATGTAGCGATCCATAAATTATCATTTGTGTGTAACACCCAGTGCTCCTCACACCATGTGCCCTCCTTGATGCCCCTTACCCAGGTCCTGATCCCCCACCCACCTCCCCTCTAGCGACCCTTAGTTTATTTCACAGAGTTAAGAGTCTGTCATAGTTTTTCTTTCTCTCTCTGATGACTTCCCATTCAGTTTTCCCTCCCTTCCCTTATGATTCTATGCAATGTTTCTTATATTTCACATATGAATGAAACCGTATGATAATTGTCTTTCACTGACTGACTTATTTCACTTTCTGACTAATACCCTCCAGATCCATCCATGGTGATAGAAGTGGTAAAGATTCGTCCTTTCTAAAGGCTGAGTAATATCCCATTGTAACTATAGCCCACATCTTCTTTATCCATTCATCTGGCGATGGATATGTGGGCTCGTTCCACATTTGACCATTGTGCACATTGCTGCTGTGAACATTGGGGTGCAGGTGCCCCTTCTTTTCACTACCTCTGTATCTTTGTGGTAAATACCTAGTAGCACATTTGCTAGGTCATAGGGTAACTCTGTTTTTAAGTTCTTGAGGAACCTGCACCCTTTTCCAGAGTGGCCGCTCCACTTTGCATTCTCACCAACAGTGCAAGACAGTACCCCTTTCTCCACAATCTGGCCAAAGTTTGTTGTTTTTCTATCTTGCTTATTTTAGCCATTCTGCCAGATGTGAGGTGGTATCTCATTGTGGGTTTTGTTTTGTTTTGTTTTGTAATTTCCTGATAATGAGTGATGTGGAGCATTTTTTTCATGTGTCTGTTGGCCACGTGTTGTCTTCTTTGGAGAAATGTCTGTTCCTCTCTTCTGCCCATTTCTTCACTGGATTACTTGTTTTGGGTGTTGAGTTCCATAAGTGTTTTATAAATCTTGGATACTAGCCTTTTATCTCCTATGTCATTTGCAAATGCCTTCTCCCATTTTGTAGGTTGCTTCCTAGATTTGTGGACTGTTTCCTTTGCTTTTTATCTTGATGAAGTCCCAATAGTTCAGTTTTGCTTTTGTTTCCCTTGCCTTTACAGACATGTCTTGCATAAGTTGCTATGGCCAAGGTCAAAGAGGTTGTTGCCTGTGTTTTCCTCTAGGATTGTGATGGATTTCTATTTCACCTTTAGGTCTTTCATCCATTTTGAGTTTATCTTTGTGTGTGGTGTAAAAGAATGGTCCAGCTGCATTCTTCTGCATGTGGCTGTCCAATTTGTTGAAGAGACTCTCCTTTTTCCAGCAGATATTCTTTTCTGCTTTGTCGAAGATTACTTGACCATAGAGTTGAGGGTCCATTTCTGGGTTCTCTATTCCGTTCCTTGATCAATGTGTCTGTTTTTGTGCCAGTACGATAACATTTTGATGATGACAGCATTGTCTATGACATGCAGAAAAAAACCTTAGGCAAAATACAGCCTGAAGTCCAGACGTTGTGATATAACCAGCTTTTGATTTCTTTTTCCACATTCCTATGGCGAATTGGGGTCTTTTCTGGTTCCATGCAAAACTTAGAAATATTTTTTTCTGATCTGTGAAAAATGTCAATGGTATTTTGATAGGGACTACTTCAAAAATGTACATTGCCCTGGGTTGCATGGACATTTTCACAATATTGATACTTCAAATCCATGAATATGGAATGTTAATGAATCTCTTTGCTCTTCCACAATTTCTTTTATAGGTGTTCTCTAGTTTTTAGTTACAGATCCTTTACCTCTTTCATTATGTTTATTACTAGGTATTTTATGGTTTCTGGTGCAATTGTAAATAGGATCAGCCCTTAATTTCTCTTTCTTTTTCTTCTGTATCATTTTTGCGTCTAGAAATAAAGCAGATTTCTGTACATTGATTTTTTTTTATCCTGCCACATTGCTGAAATACAATATGAGTCCTAGCAGAGTTGCAAACTCTCGTGTTTTCCAAATAAAATATCATGTCATCTGAGGAAAGTGAGATGTTGACTTCTTCCTTGCCAGTTTGAATGCCCTTATAATTGTTTGCATTTATTTGGAGTTGGTTGTGATCCACCAATTTCATTTATGATTTTATTTGTTTGGATTCCTTATCTTTTCTTTGATAAATCCTTTGAGAGCTTTCTCAATCTCATGAATTCTTCCTAAGTAGAGGCCAGCTTGCCCTAGTGCTGAGATATGCTGTTAGTCTAGGGGTCCAATGGCACATGGTGAGACTGCTATCCAGGGGCCTGCTTGGCCTAGCCATGTCTGGGATGTGTAACCGCAAGTCCAAAATCACAAGGTGAGCCCACTTACCAGTGGCCTAAGTGAGTACAGCTGAGCTGTGATGTTCGTCTCCAGGTCCAAGCAACATGCTGATCCCACTGTGCAGGTGCCTCGTTTTCCCAATGATGAGCTGGGATGCGGGGCTCATGATTTGGAGGCACTCTGCAAACCCAGTGTTCCCTGGACACCCTTGCCTTCTTCCGGGCTCAGCTGGAGACTGGTGGTATGAGGGTTCCTGGTCCCTTCAGTGTTTGGGTGACCCACATGCCCTGGGACACCTGGGTTCAGCGGGTTCCCAATCTGAGGGCTCCTGGTAGGTGCTCTGTTCTGGGGACTGCATTTCTCCATGTCCTGCTGTGTTTGAGGATTTGTCGTTTGCGGGCTCCTGGTCAGCCAGGGATCTGGATGATCCGTTTGTCCACTACTGAGCTGGGGCAGGCAGCTAGTGGTCTGAGGGCCCGTGTTCCAACGACCCGACCGTGTCCAGTGCTGTGGTGACTCCTTGTCCCAGGACTTACTTGCTTCATAATACACCCTCTCTCCGGGGGCCTGGAGGCACTTCAGACATGGTACACATGGAAGTGGACTGGAAGATTCGGGCACTCATGAGCCCTGTGCTGATCTGGGTTGGAGAGCTCAAGGGAAGCAGTTAGTGCCCTGGGCTCCTCAGGACATAGACTCACAGCTTTCCTGTGCTGATCCCGGTGTTGTCCCCAGAGGTGTGGGAGAGGCTTTTCTCATCTGCCTGAGTATCCATGGTACCGATTCCCAGTGTCCCACTCCCACAGGCCACATGGGAATATGTCTGTGAGCAGCCACAACAAACTCACAGTGGGAAAAGGGAACAGGAGTTGCCTGTTGTGGGTTCGAGGACTCTCAGGACCACAGAGGGGGATGAAGGGAGCTGCAAACATGCAGCTGGAGCCCAAAGTTTTGACTAGAGTCCTGGGGCAGGTGATGGGACAGGGGACTTGCCATGGGCAGGGGCAGAAAACAGGGAAGTGAACTAGAGGGAGAGTAGGGAGATCTGTGGATGAAGTGTCATCTCTGTTGTCACGGGGGCCTGCGTGATTGCCATGGTTTTATATCAGCCCAGGTGCATCAGAGTACCCTTCTGTGATGTCACCACCATGCCGCGGTCAATCAGGCAGGTTGTCAGTGTGTCCTGATTCAAGTGACCAATCACCATGCAGCTTAGGTGGCCAATGTCAGACGGCTTTCTCAGGGACTCTCCTGATATCGTTGCCTAGAAACCATGTTTAAACGGAAAACAGAGGAGGTGGAGGCAAGATGGTGGAAGAGTAGGGTCCCCAAGTCACGTCTACCTACCAATTACCTACATAACTTTTATATCATCTTGCAATCCTAGGAATTTGGCCTGAGATTTATTTTTTTTAATTTTTTTTAAGATTTATTTATTTATGATAGACAGAGAGAGAGAGAGAGAGAGAGAGAGAGAGAGAGAGGCAGAGTGCAGGCTCCATGCCAGGAGCCTGACTCGGGACTCAATCCCAGGACTGCAGGATCACGCCCTGGGCCAAAGGCAGGTGCTAAACCGCTGAGCCATCCAGGGATCCCTGGCCTGAGATTTAAAGAGAGAACATCTGTAAAGCTACAGAGAGAAAAGAATTCAAGCTTCTATGAAATACAACTTCTTTTTGGCCACTCTGCACTGAGCAAAATGACTAGTAAGAAAAACTATCCTCAAAACAAAGAATCAGAAACAGCCCTCTCTCCCAAAGACTTACAAAATTTGTATTACAACTCAGTGTTAGAAAGCTGATTCACAAGCATAATTATAAAGCTACTGGTGGATCTAGAAAAAACCCTAAAGGATTAAAGACACTCTTAGACTGCAGAATTTAGATCTAATCAGGCCAAAATTAAAAATCAATTAAATGAGATGCAACCCAAACTAGAGGTCAGAATGATGAGAGTTAACATGGTAGAACGACTGAGTGACATAGAAGACAAGTTGATGCCAAGGAGGGAAACTGAGGAAACAAAGAGAAAAATGACTAAAAGATCATGAGGATAGGCTAATGGAAATAAATGACAGCCTCAGAAGGAAAATCTATGTTTACCTGGGTCCTGAGAGTGCCGAAGGGACAGAGGCCCAGAATATGTATTTGAACAACTTATAGCTGAAAACTTTCCTAATCTGGGAAAAGAAACAGGCATTCAGATCCAGGAAAAAGAGAGATCCCCCCCTAAAATCAATAAAAACCGTTCAACACCTCAACATTTAATAGTTAAGCTTGCAGATTCCAAAGATACAGAGAAGATCCTTAAAGCACCAAGAGACAAGAAATCCCTGACTTTCATGGGGAGGAGTATTAGGATAACAGCAGACCTCTCCACAGAGACCTGGCAGGCCAGAAAGGGCTGGCAGGATAAATTCAGGGTCCTAAATGAGAAAAACATGCCACTAAGAACATTTTATCCAGCAAGGCTCTCATTCAAAATGGAAGGAGAGATAAAGAGCTTCCAAGACAGGCAAAATTGAAAGAATATGTGACCTCCAAACCAGCTCTGCAAGAAATTTTAAGGGGGACTCTTAAAATTCCCCTTTAAGAAGAAGTCCAGTGGAATAATCCACAAAAACAGGACTGAATAGATATCACGATGACACTAAACTCATATCTCTCCATAGTAACTCTAAACGTAAACAGGCTTAATGACCCCATCAAAAGGCGCAGGGTTTCAGACTGGATAAAAAAGCAGGACCCATCTATTTGCTGTCTACAAGAGACTCATTTTACACAGAAGGACACCTACAGCCTAAAAATAAGAGGTTGGAGAACCATTTACCATTCAAATGGTCCTCAAAAGAAAGCAGGGGTAGCCATCCTTATATCAGATAAACTAAAATTTACCCCGAAGACTGTAGTGAGAGATGAAGAGGGAACCATATCATACTTAAAGGATTTATCCAACAAGAGGACTTAACAATCCTCAACATATATGTCCCTAATGGGGGAGCTGCCAAATATATCAATCAATTAATAATCAAAGTGAAAAAAAATAATCAAAGTGATGAAATACTTAGATAATAATACACTTATACTTGGTGACTTCAATCTAGTGCTTTCTATACTCGATAGGTCTTCTAAACACAACATCTCTAAAGAAACGGGAGATTTAAAAGATACACTGGACCAAATGTATTTCACAGATATCTACAGAACTTTACGTCCAAACTCAACTGAATTCTTCTCAAGTGCACATGGAACTTTCTCCAGAATAGACCACATATTGGGTCACAAATCGGGTCTGAACCGATACCAAAAGATTGGGATCGTCCCCTGCATATTCTCAGACGATAATGCCTTGAAATTAGAACTAAATCACAACAAGAATTTTGGAAGGACCTCAAACACGTGGAGGTTAAGGACCATCCTGCTAAAAGATTAAAGGAAATTAAGGAAGAATTAAAAAGATTCATGGAAACTAATGAGAATGAAGATACAACCGTTCAAAATCTTTGGGATAAAAAAAAAAATCTTTGGGATGCAGCAAAACCAGTCCTAAGGGGGAAATACATCGCAATACAAGCATCCATTCAAAAACTGGAAAGAACCCAAATACAAAAGCTAACCTTACAAATAAAGGAGCTAGAGAAAAAACAGCAGATGGACCCTACGCCCAGCAGAAGAAGAGAGTTAATAAAGATTCGAGCAGAACTCAACGAAATCGAGACCAGAAGAACTTTGGAACAGATCAATGATACCAGGAGTTCGTTCTTTGAAAGAATTAATAAGATAGATAAGCCATTAGCCAGCCTTATTAAAAAGAAGACAGAGAAGACTCAAATTAATAAAATCATGAATGAGAAAGGAGAGATCACTACCAACAACAAGGAAATACAAACGATTTTAAAAATATATTATGAACAGCTATACACAAATAAATTAGGCAATCTAGAAGAAATGGATGTATTCCTGGAAAGCCACAAACTACCAAAACTGGAACAGGAAGAAATAGAAAACCTGAACAGGCCAATAACCAGGGAGGAAATTGAAGCAGTCATCAAAAACCTCCCAAGACACAAGAGTCCAGGGCCAGATGGCTTCCCAGGGGAATTCTATCAAACGTTTAAAGAAGAAACCATACCTATTCTACTAAGCTGTTTGGAAAGATAGAGAGAGATGGAGTACTTCCAAATTCATTCTATGAGGCCAGCATCACCTTAATTCCTAAACCAGACAAAGACCCCACCAAAAAGGAGAATTACACACCAAATCCCTAATGAACATGGATGCAAAAATTCTCAACAAGATACTAGCCAGTAGGATCCAACAATACCTTAAGAAAATTATTCACCATGACCAAGTAGGATTTATTCCCGGGGCACAAGGCTGGTTCAACACTCGTAAAACAATCAATGTGATTCATCATATGAGCAAGAGAAAAACCAAGAACCGTATGATCCTCTCATTAGATGCAGAGAAAGCATTTGACAAAATACAGCATCCATTCCTGATCAAAACTCTTCAGAGTGTAGGGATAGAGGGAACATTCCTCGACATCTTAAAAGCCATCTATGAAAAGCCCACAGCAAATATCATTCTCAATGGGGAAGCACTGGAAGCCTTTCCCCTAAGATCAGGAACAAGACAGGGATGTCCACTCTCACCACTGCTGTTCAACATAGTACTGGAAGTCCTAGCCTCAGCAATCAGACAACAAAAAGACATTAAAGGCATTCAAATTGGCAAAGAAGAAGTCAAACTCTCCCTCTTCGCCGATGACATGATACTCTACATAGAAAACCCAAAAGTCTCCACCCCAAGATTGCTAGAACTCATACAGCAATTCGGTAACGTGGCAGGATACAAAATCAATGCCCAGAAGTCAGTGGCATTTCTATACACTAACAATGAGACTGAAGAAAGAGAAATTAAGGAGTCAATCCCATTTACAATTGCACCCAAAAGCATAAGATACCTAGGAATAAACCTAACCAAAGAGGTAAAGGATCTATACCCTCAAAACTATAGAACACTTCTGAAAGAAATTGAGGAAGACACAAAGAGATGGAAAAATATTCCATGATCATGGATTGGCAGAATTAATATTGTCAATGTTACCCAGGGCAATATACACGTTTAATGCAATCCCTATCAAAATACCATGGACTTTCTTCAGAGAGTTAGAACAAATTATTTTAAGATTTGTATGGAATCAGAAAAGACCCCGAATAGCCAGGGGAATTTTAAAAAAGAAAACCATATCTGGGGGCATCACAATGCCAGATTTCAGGTTGTACTACAAAGCTGTGGTCATCAAGACAGTGTGGTACTGGCATGAAAACAGACACATAGATCAGTGGAACAGAATAGAGAATCCAGAAGTGGACCCTGAACTTTATGGGCAACTAATATTCGATAAAGGAGGAAAGACTATCCATTGGAAGAAAGACAGTCTCTTCAATAAATGGTGCTGGGAAAATTGGACATCCACATGCAGAAGAATGAAACTAGACCACTCTCTTGCACCATACACAAAGATAAACTCAAAATGGATGAAAGATCTAAATGTGAGACAAGAGTCCATCAAAATCCAAGAGGAGAACACAGGCAACACCCTTTTTGAACTCAGCCACAGTAACTTCTTGCAAGATACATCCACGAGGCAAAAGAAACAAAAGCAAAAATGAACTATTGGGACTTCATCAAGATAAGAAGCTTTTGCACAGCAAGGGATACAGTCAACAAAACTAAAAGACAACCTACATAATGGGAGAACATATTTGCAAATGACATATCAGATAAAGGGCTAGTTTCCAAGATCTATAAAGAACTTCTTAAACTCAACACCAAAGAAACAAACAATCCAATCATGAAATGGGAAAAAGACATGAACAGAAATCTCACAGAGGAAGACATAGACATGGCCAACATGCATATGAGAAAATGCTCTGCATCACTTGCCATCAGGGAAATACAAATCAAAACCACAATGAGACACCACCTCACACCAGTGAGAATGGGGAAAATTAACAAGGCAGGAAACAACAAATGTTGGAGAGGATGCGGAGAAAAGGGAACCCTCATACACTGTTGGTGGGAATGTGAACTGGTGCAGCCGCTCTGGAAAACTGTGTGGAGGTTCCTCAAACAGTTAAAAATATACCTGCCCTACGACCCAGCAATTGCACTGTTGGGGATTTACCCCAAAGATACAAATGCAATGAAACGCCGGGACACCTGCACCCCGATGTTTATAGCAGCAATGGCCACGATAGCCAAACTGTGGAAGGAGCCTCGGTGTCCAACGAAAGATGAATGGATAAAGAAGATGTGGTTTATGTATACAATGGAATATTACTCAGCTATTAGAAATGACTAATACCCACCATTTGCTTCAACATGGATGGAACTGGAGGGTATTATGCTGAGTGAAGTAAGTCAGTCGGAGAAGGACAAACATTATATGTTCTCATTCATTTGGGGAATATAAATAATAGTGAAAGGGAAAATAAGGGAAGGGAGAAGAAATGTGTGGGAAATATCAGAAAGGGAGACAGAACGTAAAGACTGCTAACTCTGGGAAACGAACTAGGGGTGGTAGAAGGGGAGGAGGGCGGGGGGTGGGAGTGAATGGGTGACGGGCACTGGGGGTTATTCTGTATGTTAGTAAATTGAACACCAATAAAAAATAAATTAAAAAAAAAACAAAGAGGTAAAGGATCTATACCCTAAAAACTATAGAACACTCCTGAAAGAAATTGAGAAAGACACAAAGAGATGGAAAAATATTCCATGATCATGGATTGGCAGAACTAATATTGTGAAAATGTCAATGTTACCCAGGGCAATTTACACATTTAATGCAATCCCTATCAAAATACCATGGACATTCTTCATAGAGTTAGAACAAATTATTTTAAGATTTGTGTGGAATCAGAAAAGACCTGAATAGCCAGGGGAATTTTAAGAAAGAAAACCTTATCTGGGGACATCACAATGCCAGATTTCTGGTTGTACTACAAAGCTGTGGTCATCAAGACAGTGTGGTACAAAAACAGGCACATAGATCAATGGAACAGAATAGAGAACCCAGAAGTAGATCCTGAACTTTATGGTCAACTAATACTCGATAAAGTAGGAAAGACTATCCACTGGAAGACAGTCTCTTCAATAAATGGTGCTGGGAAAATTGGACATCCACATGCAGAAGAATGAAACTAGACCACTCTCTTGCACCATACACAAAGATAAACTCAAAATGGATGAAAGATCTAAATGTGAGACAAGAGTCCATCAAAATCCAAGAGGAGAACACAGGCAACACCCTTTTTGAACTCAGCCACAGTAACTTCTTGCAAGATACATCCACGAAGGCAAAAGAAACAAAAGCAAAAATGAACTATTGGGACTTCATCAAGATAAGAAGCTTTTGCACAGCAAGGGATACAGTCAACAAAACTAAAAGACAACCTACATAATGGGAGAACATATTTGCAAATGACCTATTAGATAAAGGGCTAGTTTCCAAGATCTATAAAGAACTCATTAAACTCAACACCAAAGAAACAAACAATCCAATCATGAAATGGGCAAAAGACATGAACAGAAATCTCACAGAGGAAGACATAGACATGGCCAACATGCACATGAGAAAATGCTCCGCATCACTTGCCATCAGGGAAATACAATCAAAACCACAGATACCACCGCACATGAGTGAGAATGGGGAAAATCAACAAGGCAGGAAACCACAAATGTTGGAGAGGATGCGGAGAAAAGGGAACCCTCTTACACTGTTGGTGGGAATGTGAACTGGTGCAGCCACTCTGGAAAACTGTGTGGAGGTTCCTCAAACAGTTAAAAATATACCTGCCCTACGACCCAGCAATTGCACTGTTGGGGATTTACCCCAAAGATACAAATGCAATGAAACGCCGGGACACCTGCACCCCGATGTTTCTAGCAGCAATGGCCACGATAGGCAAACTGTGGAAGGAGCCTCGGTGTCCAACGAAAGATGAATGGATAAAGAAGATGTGGTTTATGTATACAATGGAATATTACTCGGCTATTAGAAACGACAAATACCCACCATTTGCTTCAACGTGGATGGAACTGGAGGGTATTATGCTGAGTGAAGTAAGTCAGTCGGAGAAGGACAAACATTATATGTTCTCATTCATTTGGGGAATATAAACAATAGTGAAAGGGAAAATAAGGGAAGGGAGAAGAAATGTGTGGGAAATATCAGAAAGGGAGACAGAACGTAAAGACTGCTAACTCTGGGAAACGAACTAGGGGTGGTAGAAGGGGAGGAGGGCGGGGGGTGGGAGTGAATGGGTGACGGGCACTGGGTGTTATTCTGTATGTTAGTAAATTGAACACCAATAAAAAAAAAAAAAGGTTGCAGAGAAAAGGGAAACCTCTTACACTGTTGGTGGGAATGTGAACTGGTGCAGCCACTCTGGAAAACTGTGTGGAGGTTCCTCAAAGAGTTAAAAATAGACCTGCCCTACGACCCAGCAATTGCACTGTTGGGGATTTGCCCCAAACATACAGATGCAATGAAACACTGGGACACCTGCACCCCGATGTTTCTAGCAGCAATGTCCACAATAGCCAAACTGTGGAAGGAGCCTCGGTGTCCATCGAAAGATGAATGGATAAAGAAGATGTGGTTTATGTATATAATGGAATATTACTCAGCCATGAGAAACGACAAATACCCACCATTTGCTTCAGCGTGGATGGAACCTGAGGAAATAATGCTGAGTGAAGTAAGTCAATTGGAGAAGGACAAACATTATATGTTCTCATTCATTTGGGGAATATAAATAATAGTGAAAAGAAATATAAGGGAAGGGAGAAGAAATGTGTGGGAAATCTCAGAAAGGGAGACAGAACATAAAGACTCCTAACTCTGGGAAACGAACTAGGGGTAGTGGAAGGGGAGGAGGGCGGGGGGTGGGGGTGAATGGGTGACGGGCACTGAGGGGGGCACTTGACGGGATGAGCACTGGGTGTTATTCTGTATGTTGGTAAATTGAACACCGGTAAAAAATAAATTTATTATAAAAAAAAGAAAGAAACAACAAATACCCACCATTTGCTTTGAAGTGAATGGAACTGGAGGGTATTATGCTGAGTGAAGTAAGTCAATCAGGTAAGGACAAACATATGGTCTCAATAATTTGGGGAATATAAAAAGTAGTGAAAGGGAATAAAGGGGAAAGGAGAGAAAATGAGTGGGAAATATCAGAGAGGAGACAGAACATGAGAGACCCCTAACTCTGGGAAACGAACAAGGGGTGTTTGAAAGGGAGGTCAGCGGTATGGGGGGGGATGACTGGTTTGATGGGCATTGAAGGGGGGCACTTGATGGGATGAGCACTGGATGTTATGCTATATGTTCGCAAATTGAACTCCAATTAAAAAATGAAATTAAATAAAAAACCCAAACCCTACCCTTAGTACTATCTCTATATCTACCCATAAACCTATTTGTATAACTATTTTTACATTTAACTGTACCCCTACCTATAACCCAGTGGTGTACCACTACCACTACCACTACCCCAGTGCCTATTCCTATCCCTATGTCTAAATTTATGCCTACCACTATATCATCCATAACCCTACCCCTAACCTTACCTCACAATTAACCATATCCTTACCCCTATGCTTAACCCTACCCCTACCCCTAACCCTACAATATCACCTACCCTACTCCTACACCTATCCCTACACCTATCCCTACTCCTACAACCCATTGCCCAGGCCTAACCCTTCATCTACTCTTAACTCTTCTTTTACCCCAACACTTACCGCTAACCCTACCCATAATGGTAATGCTACCCCTACCCCTTAACTGACTCCTAAACATACCCATACACATCCCTCTGCAACTAACCCTACACCTACCCTTACCCCTACACCTAACCCTATGCCTACCCTTAATCCTATCCCTACCCATATGCATACTTCTACCCCTATCTCTACCACTAGTCCTACCCCTAACACTACTCCTACCTTATCCCTGAACCTAATCCTACCCCCAACCCCAAACTCTATCTCTGCCTTTCCTGATAAACCTATCCCTAAACCTACCCCAACCACTACCCGTACTCCAACCCTTACTCCTACCACAGGTCCTAACGCAAAAGCTACCACTAACCCTACCCCTAATCCTAAACCACATTTACACCTACCCCTGCCCCTACACATACCCCTAAGCATACCCCTAAATCTAATCCTAACCCTGCACCTACCCCTAGCCCAATCCTTCCTCCAACCTGTTTGACTATTCCAACCCTTTCCACTAAATCTATTCTACCCATACACCTAAACTTGCCCTTACAGCTACCCTACTCTTACCCATACTCCTACTCCAAGACTATCCCTACCTCTAACCCTGTTACTACCATGCCCCTAACCTTACCTCTACACCCTGCAAACCCTGACCCCTACCCATAACCCTACCCCATTCCCTACCCCACCCATAAACCTATCCCTAAACATGCCCCTAACCCTATCCATACCTATAACCCATACCCCTACTCCATATACCCCTACTCCTACATCTACAAGGAACCATAGTCCTACCCTTAATCTATCACTCTGATATCCCCACTGTTAACCCTGGCTCTACAGCTTCCATTAATCCTACCCTACCCCCTACCCTACCCCTATTCCTATCTATACCCATACCCCTACTTCTAATTCTACCCCTACATTTTAACCTACCCAAACCCCTACCCCTACCCTACCACTAACTCTACTCCTGTGCTAATCCTAACAGTATCCCTAATCCTAACTCTACCCTGACGCATAAAACATCTAACCCAACTTCTACACATATCCGTAACCCTATCCAAACTCCTACCCCAACCCATACTGCTACTCCATCCCTACTCCTAACCATACACCTATCACTAAACATTCTTCCCCCACACTTTACCCCTTCCACTATTCCTAGCTTTATTCTTGCCCTTAAAATGACTCCTATCCTTACCAGTACCCCTACATATAAGCCTAACCATAAAACAACCCTTAACCAACCCTAATATTACTCCTACCCCTACCCTACACCTACACCTACCTCTGACCTTACTGCCACCCTTATCTCTAAGCCTATCCCTATCCCTACCCGCTACCCCACATATGACCCATACCTCAACAGCTACCTGTAACCCTACCTCTACTCCAAACAATAGCCCTACACCTATCCTTGAGCCTACCACGAACACTACATCCCCAACACCTAACACTAACCTACACCTATCCCTATCCTTACTCTTACCCTTAACCCAAGAAATAATACTACTCTTAGCCCACCTTAAACCTACTGTAACCCTACCCCTACCCAAACCACTACAGCTACCCATATCATTACCTATACCCATATTCCTACCACTACCCCTAACCCTAACCTTACCCCTTACCTAACTCTACATCGATCCCTATCTGATCCTTACACTTATGTCTACCCCTCTGCATCTCTAACCCTAATAACCACTACTTCTACTCTTACAATATCTCTACCACTACCACTACCACTACCACTACACCTACCACCTAAGCCTACCCCTATACCTGTCCTAACCCTACCTCTAACCCTACTCTAAGCCCTAACCCTACCATTACCCTTAAAATTATCCCTACACATAACCCTAGGCCTATACGTATGGCTACTCCTACCCATACACCTTCAGCTAACCCAATCACTAACATCTCCTTTATCTCTAACCCTAACCATATACCTACAATTTCCCCTACCTCTAAACATACACAGCCCTTTCCTTACCCCTAACCCTATCCTAAACCTACCTCTACACAAGCACCTACCTGTAACACTAACCCTACCTCTAACCTTAAACCTACCCCTAACCTATCCCTATGTCTACACTTACCCATACCCTAACCCTGCTGCTTTCCATACCCATAGCTCTAACCCATAGCTCTAACTCTACAAATACTTCTACCCGTAACCCTACACTGCCCCTTCCCCTGTACCTAAAACTAGCCATACCCCTATCCGTAAAACTACACCTACACCTAAACCAAATCCTACCCCTACCACTAACCATACATCTATCCCTACCCCTACACATACCCCTACCACTACTCTAACCCCAAAACCTAACCCTAATCCTACTCCTAACTCAACCCCTATCCCTACCCCTACCCCTAATGATATTCCGAACTCTACCCCTAACTCTATATCTAACTGTACCCTTAGACCTATACCTACGCCTAACCCTCCTCCTACCCTTACCCCACCAATATGATTAAACCCACCCCTACACCCAACATTATGCCTACCACTACAACTACTCCTACCTGTACCTCTAAACCCTCCCCCAACACCTACTACTACACTAACCCCTACCCCTAAACATACTTATGCACTTACCCCTACCCTAAAGCTTATCCAGCTCCTACCCTTGCGGTTACACTTACAGCTACACTATACCTTACTCCTACCCTTCTACTCCTACCTCTAACCCAACTACTAGCCCTAATCTAACCCTAATCCTACCCCAACCATACCCATAACCCTAACCCATAACTCTAACTCTACCCGTACTTATATTCATACCCTTACTCCCACATCTACCCCTAATCCTAGCCCTAACCATATTCCTTTTTTTTTTTTAATTTTTATTTATTTATGATAGTCACACAGAGAGAGAGAGAGAGAGAGAGAGAGGCAGAGACATAGGCAGAGGGAGAAGCAGGCTCCATGCACCGGGAGCCCGACGTGGGATTCGATCCCGGGTCTCCAGGATCGCGCCCTGGGCCAAAGGCAGGCGCCAAACCGCTGCGCCACCCAGGGATCCCCCTAACCATATTCCTAAACCTATCCCTACCACTACCCTTATAGCTAACCCTAAACCTACTCCCACCCCTACCTTTAACCTTAACCCTACCCCTACTCTTCAACTTACTCCTATGGCTAACCCTAACAGTACCCCTAACTACTCCTGCACCTACCCATAAAATTTACCTGCCCCTACATTTAAACATAATCCTATGACTTACCCTAACAGTACCCCTAAGTACTCCTACCCCTACACCCATCCCTACTCCTACCCTTATGTATCACTAACCCTACTCTTACCTAACAGTATCCCTACCTTTACTTTTACCCTTAACCCTCCTACTACCCCTACCCCTAACAGTACTCCTAAGTATAAGACTAACCTTACCAGTACCCTCACCATAACCTACTCCAATGGCTACCTCTAACCTTACCTCATCACCTACCCCTAATGCTACCCCTAATGCCCATACCCTTAAATCTACTCATAACCCAACCACTACCTGTAGCTCTACCCCTACTCCTAACCCTACTCCAACCCCTAGCCCTACACCTACCCATAACCCTTCCCCTAATCCTTCACCCTCAAACCCCTAACCTAACCTACAACTATTGCTATCCCTATGCCTACCCATACACTAAGCAATAATCCTATCCCTACACCACCGTAAATTCACTCCTACACCTACCCATAGCATTGCACCTAAACTATCCCTACCCCTATCCATACCCTTAAACCTCTACTTGATCCTTACACCTACATCTACCCCTCCATAACCATAACCCTAACCTACCACTACCCCTACTCTTTCCAATCCCTACCCCTACCACTACACCTATACCTACCCGATGGAACTCATAACCCTACCCCTCTCCTTATAACTAAAACTAACATAGATCCTACCCCTACCCCTACTCCTAACCCTAACCCTACCCGTATCCTTAAACCTAACCCTACACATAACCTGATGCCTACCACTATCCCTATTGCTACCAGTATCCCTACACCTAACCCTATCCTTATCCTTTCCCCATCCTTAACCTCAACACTATTCCTACAACTACCCCTACCCCTAACCATACACTGTCCTTTCCATACCACTAACCTTACCCATAACCCTGTCCCTACACCTTCTACTACATCCTAATCCACCATCTATCCCTACCCTTGCCCATCCCCCTACTCCTAACACTACACCTATACATTCCCCTAACCCTGCTCATCACCATACCACAACCTCTATTTCTACCCTGAACCCTACACATATCTATACTTCTACCCTTAACCATACCCCTAACCCACCAGTAACCTTAGCCCTACACTTAACCCTTTCCCTACCTCTAACATACCCATTGTCCTAGCCCTAACCCCTGCCACTACCCCAACCCTAGATCTATCCTTAACAATACCTCTATCCATAGCCCTACCTGTGCCCCTACTCCTACACCTACCCCTAACCCTATGCCTATCCCTATGCCTACCCCTATCAATAACCCTATACTGCTAATCCTAATCCTACAACAACCCTATCATCCCCCCTATCCCTAGTACTATACCTACCCCTATTCCTACCCCAACCTTACCACTGTACCTACCCTACCTCTAACCCTAACCCTACCACCTCCCATACCCCTAGCTTTAACTCTACAACTATTTCTACCCATAACCCTACACTTCCCCTTCCCCTACCCATAAACCTGGACATACCCCTACCCCTAAAACTACCCCTACATCTTAATCTACACCTACTCTTACCACCACCACCACCACCACCACTACCATACCCATAACTGTACACCTAAACATAACCCTTTGACTACTCTTACCCCAGCAACTACCCCCAACCCTACTCCTAACCTTACCCCTAAACTTAACCCTATACCTACCCCTAATGGTACTCCAAACCCTACCCCTAACTCTATACCTAACTTATCCCTAGCTCTACAACTACCCCTAACCTTATCCCCATGTCTACCCTTACCCATAACCCTAACCCTACTACTTCCCATACCCATCACTCTAACTCTATAACTACTTTTACCCATAACCCTACACTATCCCTTCCGCTACACCTATGTAGCCATGCCCCTATGGCTAAAACTACCCCTACACCTAATCCTAATCCCACCCCTACCACTATATATATGTTTACCCCTACCCCTATTTGTATCCCTATGACTACCCTTACCCTAACACCTACACCTAACCCTACTCCTACACCAACCCATAAACCTAACCTTATCCCTACCTCTAACGTACTCCAAATACTACCCCTAAATTTATACCTAACTATACCCCTACCCCTACCCCTACCCTTAACTCTACTCCTACCCTTACCCCTACTAATACCCTTACCATTAAAACTACCCCTACATAGTGGAAGGGGAGGTGGGCAGGGGGGATGGGGTGACTGGGTGATGGTCACTGAGGGGGGCACTTGATGGGATGAGCACTGGGTGTTACACTATATGTTGGCAAATTGAACTCCAATAAAAAAATATTCAAACAAAAAAAACCCCTATAAATAACCTTATGACTACCCCTACAAATACTCCTACCTGTATCCCTAAACATACCCATCCCTCCCCCATCCCACACACTAACCTCATTCCAACCGCCAAGCATAAACCTTCACAAACCCCTCCCTAACCCTAACCCTACCCATAACACTACCCATAAAACTTCCCTACCACTACCCTGCCACCTACCCCTACCCCTACTCCTACCCCAATCCCTAACACTACCCACATCCCTTTCCCCACCCCACCCATACACTAAGTGCTATCCCTACCCCTAAGCTTACCCCTACCACTACTTCATTCCTTAACCCTATCCCTACCCTACGTGTAACCCTACCACTACAATTAAAGCTAACCCTAAACTACAACTACCCTTATCCCAAATCCTATCCTTACCCTTACTCCTACTTCTACACCTAACCCCATCCCTATCCTTAACCTTAACCCTACTCCTACTCCTACCATATCACCTAACTCCACAATTACACTTACCCTTAATCCCATTCTTACTCCTATCACTAGCCCTACCTCAACCCTACCCCTACTCCTACATCTACTCCTAAACCTACCCCTACCTATACACCTGACCCAACACCTACACTTAGCCTTACCCCTAGTCCTAAATGTACTCCCACCAATAACCTAATCCTATACCTACCCTAACCTACCCCTAACCCTACTCCAAACCGTAACTCTAACACTAACACTAATCATATCCCTACTCCAAAACCTCTCCTACCCCTACTCACCCCTACTCCTACCTCTACCCTTAATACTACTCTTAAAACATCCCTACCTGTAACAGTAGCTGAAGGACTAATCAATCATCTACCTTGGCTCCTGACCCTACCTGTTAACCTGTAGGAGTAGGTACTCCTACAGCTAACCCTTCCCCTACACCTCCCACAAACCTACACATGCACCTACCCTTATCCCTACAACTACCACTACCCCTACTCCTATCCCTACACACACTACCTACTCCTACCCTAAAACTACACCTAGCCCTACCCCAAAGCTTACTCCTATCCACACCCCTAAAGCTATCCCTACCCCTTCCTCTATATGTTCACCTAACCCTAACACTGCCCCTATACATACAGCTACCCATAAACCTAAACCTATTCCTAACCCTACCTTTACACCTAACTCAACTCTCCCCCAACACTTACGACTACCCTGAATCCTATCCCTAAACGTACATCTACCCCTACACTTAAAGCTAATCCTACTCCTACCCCTACCCTTACCCTTACTGCTAAACTATTTCTTAAAGATTTTATTCATTTATTCTGAGGGAGAGAGAGAGAGAGGCAGAGAAAGAGGCAGAGGAAGAGGCAGAGGAAGAAACAGGCTCCATGCAGGGAGCATGATGTGGGACTCAATCCCAGGACTCTAGGATCATGCCCTGGCCTGAAGGCAGGCACTAAACTGCTGAGCCACCCAGGTATCCCCTGCTATATTATTTATTACCCCATCCTTACCTCTACTCCTACCTCAAACTAAACTGCTAGCTTTACCACTAACCCTAACCCTCTCCCAACCCTACTCATACCAGTACACCTACTGCTCCCCCTACCCCTGATTCTAAACTTACACCTACCCCAACCCTACACCTACCTCTATACCTGCTCCTAACACCACCCTTACCACACACTTACCCCTCCCCCTAACCCTGTAGGAGTAGATCTTCCTATAGCTAACTCTTCCCGTACACCTCCCACAAACCAACGCATACAACTATCCCTAACCCTACAACTACCAATACCCCTACCCCTACCCCGTACACACACCCTACTCCTCCCTTAGCACTACACATAGCCCTACCCTAACCTTACTCCTACCATTATGGTTTAACTTACCCCTACCCATACCCCTTCCCCTACCCGTACACCTAACACTTACCCTAACCCAAGCCCTGACCCTACACCTTCAGCTCTGCATAACCCTAAACCTACTCCTAACCCTACATCTACACCTAACTCAACTCTCCTGCAACACCTAAAACTACCCCAAACCCTATCCCTATGTTTAGGGATCCTCCATCCCTATCCCAACCCCTAAAGCTAATCCTACCCCTACCCTTATACTTACTGCTACACTATTCCTTTCTGCTACACTTACCTCTACTCCTTACTCAAGCCCAACAGCTAGTTGTACCCTTAACCCCAACCCTAACCCAAAGTACCCCAACCCTATCCATAACCCTAACCCTACCCATACATGTACAACTACTGCTCCTTCACCCTTATCCCTAAACCTACTCCTACCCCTAACCCTACACCTACCTCTACACACTCCTTAATCTACCCTTACCCCATCCCTACCCCTACCACTAACCTTACCCCTTCCCCTACACTCACTCCTACCCCTATACCTACTCCTACTCCTACCACTACACCTACCCCTAGCAATACTCCTACACATACCCCATTTCTTCCACTACATGACCCTTATGACTTATCGACTCTTGCCCCTACAGTCACACTCCTTCCTAACAACTTGCCCTACCCCTACCCCTAACACTACATTTTCCCATACCTTAACCCTACCCATACTATCCCAACCCATACCCCCACCCTACCCCTTCCCCTAACCCTACCTGTAACTCTACCCTGCCCCCAAAACCTACATCTATCCCTGCCCCTACCCATACCTGTACTCCTACCCTGACCCCTACACCTACCACTAACTCTATGTATATCCCTACCCCATCACTACTCCTACTCCTACCCTTAGCCCTACCTCTACACCTACTCCCCAATACCTACATCTACACCTACCACTTCTACTACACCTATCAATACCCCAACTCTTACCCCAAAACCTACCCCTAACCCCTGCCCCAATCCATAAACTCACTCCTACACCTGGACCTACCCCTAAACCCAACCCTACAGCTTCCCCTAACCATACTACTAATCCTACCCCCTAACCCTATGCTTGCCCTACCCTGACACCTAACACTACCCCTACACCTAAACCTAACCCTAACTTTATCCTTATGGCTGATCCAACCTCCACACCTAACCCTCACACTTCCCCTTCCCTTAACCCAACCACTACACCTACCGCTATCTCTACATCTACCCATAAACCTACTCTTACCCTACAACTACCTCTACACCTAACTGTACCCCTACCTCGAACCCTACCCATACCACTACCACTTCCACTACCCCAGGACCTATCCGTACCCTTACATCTAAACTTACTCCCACCTCTATTTCTACACCATCTGTAACCCTACACCTAACCTTATCTGTACAATTATCCCTATCCCTACCAATACCCCTATGCTTAACCCTACCTCTAAACCTATCACTAAACCCATCTGTAACCCTAAATGTAACACTACCCCTAATCACAACTTTAAACCTACTCCTGGCAATACTCCTATACTATGCCTACTGTATAGCGCTTTTCAATTTTAGTGTCACACCTACTGGTGACATGGTATCTAACTCCCTTATGTGAGAGGCTAGTTGAAAGCTGCATTCAAGCAATGCTTGTTTCTCAGAGTAAGTAGATTGCATTTCCAAGGTGCCTACACACCTCCTGTTGAGCTTGGTTCTAACTCCCTCATGTGGGACCCTAGTAGAAAGCTGCATTCAGGGCAGCCCGGGTGGCTCAGCGGTTTGGCACTGCCTTCAGCCCAGGGTGTGATCCTGGAGACCCGGGATTGATTCCCACATCGGGCTCCCTGCATTGAGCCTGCTTCTCCCTCTGCCTGTCTCTCTCTCTCTCTCTTCTCTGTGTATTCTCATGAATAAATAAATAAAATCTTAAATAAAAAAGCTGAATTCAAGAATGCTTGTTTCTTAGTGAAAGGTAATAAAGGGGAAAGGATAAAAAATGAGTGGGAAATATCAGAAAGGGAGACAGAACATGAAATACTCCTAACTCTGGGAAACGAACAAGGGGTGGTAGAAAGGGAGGTGGATGGGGGGTGGGGGTGACTGGGTGACGGGCACTGAGGGGGGCACTTGATGGGATGAGCACTGGGTGTTATGCTATATGTTGGCAAATTGAACACCAATAAAAAATAAATGAAAAAAAAGAATGCTTGTTTCTCAGAGTTAAGAACATCACATTTCCAATGTGCCTTCACACTTACTGTTGAGATAGATTCTAACTCCCTTATGGGAGAGGCTAGTAAAGCTCATTCAAGGCATGATTTTTTTCACAAATAAGTACAACGGATTTACATTTAACTTCCACACTGACTTTAGACATGGTTTCCAACTCCCTTACATGAGAGTCTAGTTTCAAGCCTCATTCAAGGAATGCTTGTTTCTCTGAGTTAACTACATCACATTTCCATTGTGCCTACACACCTAAAGATGAGATAACTTCTAAATCCCATACTGGAGGGCAGCCCCGGTGGCACAGTGGTTTAGCACTGCCTGCAGCCCAGAGTGTGATCCTGGAGACCTGGGATCGAGTCCCATGTTGGGCTCCCTGTGTGGTGCCTGCTTCTCCCTCTGCCTGTGTCTCTGCTCCCCCCCTCTGTGTGTGTGTGTGTGTGTCTTTGTGAATAAATAAAAATATTTTAAAAAAATAAATCCCATATGTGAGATGCCAGTTGAAGCTTCATTCACAAAATGCTTTTCTCTTGGAGTTAAGTAGATCATCACCTTTCCATTGAGACTCCACACCTACTGTTGAGATAGCTTCTAACTCATGTATGTGAGAGCTTAGTTGAAAACTAAAAATCAAGGAATGCTTGTTACAGAGGGTTAGGTACAGCGCATTTCAAATGTGTCTCCACATCTACTTTGAGATAGGTTCTACCTCCCTTATGTGAGAGGCGAGTTGAAAGCTGCATTCGAGAACTGTTTGTTGCTGAGAGTTTAGTACAGCACATTTCCATTGTGCCTCCACACTTGCTATTGAGGTAGGTTCTATCTCGTTTACATGAGAGGCTATTCAGCAGTTGAAAGTTACATTCAAGGAAAGCTTGTTTCTGAGAGTTAAGTACAGCACTTATGTTTCCATTGCACCTCCAAACCTACTGTTGAGATTGGTTCTAACTCCTTTATGTGAGAGGCTAGTTATGAAGCTGCATTCAAGAAACGCTGGATTCTCAGAGGTAGGTACAGAGTTTTTCATTGCAATTCCACGACGACTGTTGAGATATGTCCTAACTCCCTTATGGGAGATGATAGTGGAAAGCTGAATTCAAGGAACGCTTGTTTCTCAGAGTTAACATTAGCATTTCCATTGCACCTCCTTACCTACAGTTGAGATGGGTTCTAAATCCCAGTTGTGACAGGATAGTTGAAAGCTGCATTCAAGGAATGCTTGTTTATGAGAGTTAAGCACAGTTCATTTCCATTGCATCTCCACACTTACTTGTTCAGATAAGTTCATAACCAGTATGCGAGAGGCTAGTTGAAATTGCAGACAGGGAATGGTTGATTCTCAGAGGTGAGACAGGACATTTCCAATTAACCTACTGTTGAGATAGTTTCTAACTCCCTCACATGAGAAGCTAGTTGAAAGCTGCATTCAGAGAATGCTTCTTTCTCAGAGTTAAGTACAGCTGACTTCTATTGAGCATCCACACCTACTGTTGAGATAGACTCAAGCTCCTTTTTCATAGAGGCAAGTTGAAAGCTGCATTCAGGGATCGCTTGTTTCTCAGAGATTAGTATATGGAATTTCCATTGAAAGTTAATGCCTACTGTTGAGATAGGTTCTAACACCCTGATGTGTAAGGCTAGTTGAAAGCTGCATTCAAGGAAGACTTGTTTCTCAGAATTCAATATATCACATATCCATTGAACATCCACACCTACTGTTGAGAGAGGTTCTAACTCTCTTATGTGAGAGACTGGTTAGCAAGCTAAGTTTAGGATGCTTGTTTCAGAGAGTTAAGTATATTACATTTCCATAGCACTTCCACAAGTACTGTGGAGATAGGCTCTAACTCTTTTGTGTAAGTCAGAGGCTAGTTACACCTGCCTTCAAGGAAACTGTTACACAAACTTGAGTGTATCACCTTTCCATTGCACCTCCACACATACTGCTCAGATAGAGTCTAACTCCCTTCCATGAGAGGCTAGTTAAAAACTGCATTCAAGGAAGGCTTGTTTCTCAGAATTCCTTTGAGCACAGCTCCAATGGGCTTCCACACCTACTTCTGAGGTAGGTTCTAAGAGAGTTTAGGGGAAAGCTGTATTCAAGGAAGGCTTGTTTCTCAGAATTCAAAATATCACATTTCCATTGAACGTCCACACCAATTTTTGAGATAGGTTCTAACTCTCTTATGTGAGAGGCTAGTTAAATCTGCATTCACCATTATTTGGTTTCTCAGATTTATGTATATCACACTTCCATTGCACCTCCACACCTACTGCTCTAATACAGTCTAACTCTCTTATGTGAGAAATTAGTTGAACACTGCTCTCAAGGAAGGCTTGTTTCTCAGAGTAACATGAAGCACCTTTCCAATGGGCCTCCTCACGTCCTTCTGAGGTAGGTACTAACTCACTTATATGAAAGGCTGGTTTCATATGCTTTCATTCATGGAATTCTTGTTTCGGAGAGTTAACTATAGCACATATCCATTACACCTCCACACCTACTGTTGAAATAGTTTCTATTTCCCTTATGTGAGGTGCTAGTTGAAAACACAATCAAAGAAAGTTTATTTCTCAGTGTTCCCTACAGCACATTTCCAATAGGCCTCCACACGTACTTCTGAGATTGGTTGTAACTCACTTATATGAAAGGCTAGTTGAAGGCTGCATTATAGGAACACTTGCTTCTGACAATTAAGTATAGCTCAATTCCAGTCTAGTTGAACACTGCATTCAAGGAATTCTTGTTTCACGGAGTTAAGTATATTGCATCCATTGCATCTCTATGCCTGCTATTGAGTTAAATTCCATCTCCCTTATGTAATAGGCTTTTGAAGGATGCATTCTATGAAAGCTTGGTTCTCAGAGTTAAGTACATTTCTTTTTTTTTAAAGATTTTATTTATTTATTCATAGAGACAGAGAGAGAGAGAGGCAGAGACACACAGGCAGAGGGAGAAGCAGGCTCCATGCAGGGAGCCTGACGTGGGACTCGATCCAGGGTCTCCAGGATCACGCCCTGGGCTGCAGGCAGCGCTAAACCGCTGAGCCACCGGGGCTGCCCCAGTACATTTCAATTCCATTGTACCTCCACCTTGACTGTTGAGGTAGGTTTTAACTCCCTTATTGAGAGGGTAGTTGAATGTTGCGTTCAAGGAATGCTTGTTTCTCAGACTTCAGTACTTTGCATTCCCAATGTGCCTCTACCTGTACCATTGAGAAAGGTGAGAGGTTACTTGAATGCTGCATTCAAGAAATAATTGTTTCGAGTGAGAAGAGTTCGCGCTTCTATCAAGGTAGGAAGACGGGGAAAAAGAAGTAAAGAAACAAAGGCCTCCACGGGGGAGGGGCCCCGCGAGGAGCCGGGCTGAGGCCGGGGCGAGTGTCCCCAGGACAGGAGAGCCCCGTCCCGGAGACGCAGGAGCTGCACCGACCTTCCCGGGGGAAAGGGGCTCGCGGGGAGTTGGAGCAGGACCCAGGAGGGCGGGGATACCCTCGGGCTCCCCGGGACAGTAACAGAGCAACTGCGCGCCCAGGAGAGTGCGCCGAGCTCCCTAAGGGCTGCAGCGCGCACGGCGGGACCCGGCGGGACCCGGAGCAGCTGAAGGGGCTCGGGCGGCGGCTCCGCGGAGGGGGCTGCACGGCCCCGGGAGCAGCTCGGAGGGGCTCGGGCAGAGGAAGAGGCTCCGTGCGGAGGGGGCTGCGCGGTTCCAGGAGCAGCTCGGAGGGGCTCGGGCGGCGGCTCCGCGGACGGGGTTGCGCGGCCCGGGAGCGCGAATCCACCAGCGCAAGCTCCGGAGCACAGGGCGCCGGGACACAGCCCAGGATCCCGCCTCCCCCGGGACAGGCAGAGGCCGGGAGGGCCCAGGACAGCGAGGAAGCTCCTGCCCCAGTTGAGCAGATCAGCGGCCCCGCCCCGGAGCCTCCAGGCCCTGCAGACGGAGAGCTCCGGAGCTGAATCCAGGTTTCCAGAGCTGCCCCGCCACTGGGGCTGTTCCTCCTGCGGCCTCAGGGGGTAAACAACCCCCACTGAGCCCTGCACCAGGCAGGGGCACAGCAGCTCCCCCAACTGCTAACACCTGAAAATCAGCACAACAGGCCCCTCCCCCAGAAGATCAGCTAGACTGACAACTTCCAGGAGAAGCCAAGGGACTTAAAGAACACAGAATCAGAAGATACTCCCCTGTGATTCTTTTTTTTTGTTTTGTTTTTGTTTTGTTTTGCTTTTTGATTTGTTTCCTTCCCCCACCCCCTTTTTTTCTCCTTTCTTTTTCTTTCTCTTTTTCTTCTTTTTTTTTTTTCTCGTTTTTTTTCTTTTCTTCCCTTTTTTTTTCTCTTTCTCTTTTCTTTCCTTCTTTCTCTCCTCTCTTTTTCTCTTTTTCCCAATACAATTTGCTTTTGGCCACTCTGCACTGAGCAAAATGACTAGAAGGAAAACCTCACCTCAAAAGAAAGAATCAGAAACAGTCCTCTCTCCCACAGAGTTACAAAATCTGGATTACAATTCAATGTCAGAAAGCCAATTCAGAAGCACTATTATACAGCTACTGGTGGCTCTAGAAAAAAGTATAAAGGACTCAAGAGACTTCATGACTGCAGAATTTAGAGCTAATCAGGCAGAAATTAAAAATCAATTGAATGAGATGCAATCCAAACTAGAAGTCCTAACGACGAGGGTTAACGAGGTGGAAGAACGAGTGAGTGACATAGAAGACAAGTTGATAGCAATGAGGGAAACTGAGGAAAAAAGAGACAAACAATTAAAAGAACATGAAGATAGATTAAGGGAAATAAACGACAGCCTGAGGAAGAAAAACCTACGTTTAATTGGGGTTCCCGAGGGCGCCGAAAGGGACAGAGGGCCAGAATATGTATTTGAACAAATTCTAGCTGAAAACTTTCCTAATCTGGGAAGGGAAACAGGCATTCAGATCCAGGAAATAGAGAGATCCCCCCCTAAAATCAATAAAAACCGTTCAACACCTCGACATTTAATTGTGAAGCTTGCAAATTCCAAAGATAAGGAGAAGATCCTTAAAGCAGCAAGAGACAAGAAATCCCTGACTTTTATGGGGAGGAGTATTAGGGTAACAGCAGACCTCTCCACAGAGACCTGGCAGGCCAGAAAGGGCTGGCAGGATATATTCAGGGTCCTAAATGAGAAGAACATGCAACCAAGAATACTTTATCCAGCAAGGCTCTCATTCAAAATGGAAGGAGAGATAAAGAGCTTCCAAGACAGGCAGCAACTAAAAGAATATGTGACCTCCAAACCAGCTCTGCAAGAAATTTTAAGGGGGACTCTTAAAATTCCCCTTTAAGAAGAAGTTCAGTGGAACAGTCCACAAAAACAAAGACTGAATAGATATCATGATGACACTAAACTCATATCTCTCAATAGTAACTCTGAATGTGAACGGGCTTAATGACCCCATCAAAAGGCGCAGGGTTTCAGACTGGATAAAAAAGCAGGACCCATCTATTTGCTGTCTACAAGAGACTCATTTTAGACAGAAGGACACCTACAGCCTGAAAATAAAAGGTTGGAGAACCATGTACCATTCGAATGGTCCTCAAAAGAAAGCAGGGGTAGCCATCCTTATATCAGATAAACTAAAATTTACCCCAAAGACTGTAGTGAGAGATGAAGAGGGACACTATATCATACTTAAAGGATCTATTCAACAAGAGGACTTAACAATCCTCAATATATATGCTCCGAATGTGGGAGCTGCCAAATATATAAATCAATTATTAACCAAAGTGAAGAAATACTTAGATAATAATACACTTATACTTGGTGACTTCAATCTAGCTCTTTCTATACTCGATAGGTCTTCTAAGCAAAACATCTCCAAAGAAACGAGAGCTTTAAATGATACACTGGACCAGATGGATTTCACAGATATCTACAGAACTTTACATCCAAACTCAACCGAATACACATTCTTCTCAAGCGCACATGGAACTTTCTCCAGAATAGACCACATATTGGGTCACAAATCGGGTCTGAACCGATACCAAAAGATTGGGATTGTCCCCTGCATATTCTCGGACCATAATGCCTTGAAATTAGAACTAAATCACAACAAGAAGTTTGGAAGGACCTCAAACACATGGAGGTTAAGGACCATCCTGCTAAAAGATAAAAGGGTCAACCAGGAAATTAAGGAAGAATTAAAAAGATTCATGGAAACTAATGAGAATGAAGATACAACCGTTCAAAATCTTTGGGATGCAGCAAAAGCAGTCCTAAGGGGGAAATACATCGCAATACAAGCATCCATTCAAAAACTGGAAAGAACTCAAATACAAAAGCTAACCTTACACATAAAGGAGCTAGAGAAAAAACAGCAAATAGATCCTACACCCAAGAGAAGAAGGGAGTTAATAAAGATTCGAGCAGAACTCAACGAAATCGAGACCAGAAGAACTGTGGAACAGATCAACAGAACCAGGAGTTGGTTCTTTGAAAGAATTAATAAGATAGATAAACCATTAGCCAGCCTTATTAAAAGGAAGAGAGAGAAGACTCAAATTAATAAAATCATGAATGAGAAAGGAGAGATCACTACCAACACCAAGGAAATACAAACGATTTTAAAAACATATTATGAACAGCTATACGCCAATAAATTAAGCAATCTAGAAGAAATGGACGCATTCCTGGAAAGCCACAAACTACCAAAACTGGAACAGGAAGAAATAGAAAACCTGAACAGGCCAATAACCAGGGAGGAAATTGAAGCAGTCATCAAAAACCTCCCAAGACACAAGAGTCCAGGGCCAGATGGCTTCCCAGGAGAATTTTATCAAACGTTTAAAGAAGAAATCATACCTATTCTCCTAAAGCTGTTTGGAAAGATAGAAAGAGATGGAGTACTTCCAAATTCGTTCTATGAAGCCAGCATCACCTTAATTCCAAAGCCAGACAAAGACCCCGCCAAAAAGGAGAATTACAGACCAATATCCCTGATGAACATGGATGCAAAAATTCTCAACAAGATACTGGCCAATAGGATCCAACAGTACATTAAGAAAATTATTCACCATGACCAAGTAGGATTTATCCCTGGGACACAAGGCTGGTTCAACACCCGTAAAACAATCAATGTGATTCATCATATCAGCAAGAGAAAAACCAAGAACCATATGATCCTCTCATTGGATGCAGAGAAAGCATTTGACAAAATACAGCATCCATTCCTGATCAAAACTCTTCAGAGTGTAGGGATAGAGGGAACATTCCTCGACATCTTAAAAGCCATCTATGAAAAGCCCACAGCAAATATCATTCTCAATGGGGAAGCACTGGGAGCCTTTCCCCTAAGATCAGGAACAAGACAGGGATGTCCATTCTCACCACTGCTATTCAACATAGTACTGGAAGTCCTAGCCTCAGCAATCAGACAACAAAAAGACATTAAAGGCATTCAAATTGGCAAAGAAGAAGTCAAACTCTCTCTCTTCGCCGATGACATGATACTCTACATAGAAAACCCAAAAGTCTCCACCCCAAGATTGCTAGAACTCATACAGCAATTCGGTAGCGTGGCAGGATACAAAATCAATGCCCAGAAGTCAGTGGCATTTCTATACACTAACAATGAGACTGAAGAAAGAGAAATTAAGGAGTCAATCCCATTTACAATTGCACCCAAAAGCATAAGATACCTAGGAATAAACCTCACCAAAGATGTAAAGGATCTATACCCTCAAAACTATAGAACACTTCTGAAAGAAATTGAGGAAGACACAAAGAGATGGAAAAATATTCCATGCTCATGGATTGGCAGAATTAATATTGTGAAAATGTCAATGTTACCCAGGGCAATATACACGTTTAATGCAATCCCTATCAAAATACCATGGACTTTCTTCAGAGAGTTAGAACAAATTATTTTAAGATTTGTGTGGAATCAGAAAAGACCCCGAATAGCCAGGGGAATTTTAAAAAAGAAAACCATATCTGGGGGCATCACAATGCCAGATTTCAGGTTGTACTACAAAGCTGTGGTCATCAAGACAGTGTGGTACTGGCACAAAAACAGACACATAGATCAGTGGAACAGAATAGAGAATCCAGAAGTGGACCCTGAACTTTATGGGCAACTAATATTCGATAAAGGAGGAAAGACTATCCATTGGAAGAAAGACAGTCTCTTCAATAAATGGTGCTGGGAAAATTGGACATCCACATGCAGAAGAATGAAACTAGACCACTCTCTTTCACCATACACAAAGATAAACTCAAAATGGATGAAAGATCTAAATGTGAGACAAGATTCCATCAAAATCCTAGAGAAGAACACAGGCAACACCCTTTTTGAACTCGGCCATAGTAACTTCTTGCAAGATACATCCACGAAGGCAAAAGAAACAAAAGCAAAAATGAACTATTGGGACTTCATCAAGATAAGAAGCTTTTGCACAGCAAAGGATACAGTCAACAAAACTCAAAGACAACCTACAGAATGGGAGAAGATATTTGCAAATGACATATCAGATAAAGGGCTAGTTTCCAAGATCTATAAAGAACTTATTAAACTCAACACCAAAGAAACAAACAATCCAATCATGAAATGGGCAAAAGACATGAACAGAAATCTCACAGAGGAAGACATAGACATGGCCAACATGCATATGAGAAAATGCTCTGCATCACTTGCCATCAGGGAAATACAAATGAAAACTACAATGAGATACCACCTCACACCAGTGAGAATGGGGAAAATTAACAAGGCAGGAAACAACAAATGTTGGAGAGGATGCGGAGAAAAGGTAACCCTCTTACACTGTTGGTGGGAATGTGAACTGGTGCAGCCACTCTGGAAAACTGTGTGGAGGTTCCTCAAACAGTTAAAAATATACCTGCCCTACGACCCAGCAATTGCACTGTTGGGGATTTACCCCAAAGATACAAATGCAATGAAACGCCGGGACACCTGCACCCCGATGTTTCTAGCAGCAATGGCCACGATAGCCAAACTGTGGAAGGAGCCTCGGTGTCCAACGAAAGATGAATGGATAAAGAAGATGTGGTTTATGTATACAATGGAATATTACTCAGCTATTAGAAATGACAAATACCCACCATTTGCTTCAACGTGGATGGAACTGGAGGGTATTATGCTGAGTGAAGTAAGTCAGTCAGAGAAGGACAAACATTATATGTTCTCATTCATTTGGGGAATATAAATAATAGTGAAAGGGAAAATAAGGGAAGGGAGAAGAAATGTGTGGGAAATATCAGAAAGGGAGACAGAACATAAAGACTGCTAACTCTGGGAAACGAACTAGGGGTGGTAGAAGGGGAGGATGGCGGGGGATGGGAGTGAATGGGTGACGGGCACTGGGTGTTATTCTGTATGTTAGTAAATTGAACACCAATAAAAAAATAAATAAATAAATAAATAAAAGAACATGGGCAGGTTCATTTTTAAAAGATCTCTTCAGAAACTTTATAAACAATGGACTTTCAGGGTTAATTCTAGAAAATGATAAATTGTTGAAATTAGTAAAATGTGACCAGAGATTGAAATAATATAGTAGGAGTGAGAACCAGGAGGATGAGACAGATTGACCAGTGTTGGATATATGCAACTCACAGATCTACCAACAAATACTAGAACTCAGACTGTGTATAAGTGGACCAAGTAGCCAAGAAGACCATATGTCACAATACTGTCTGCATAATTTAGGCAATGCTTTGTCATTGAATATACTTTTAATCTTGATTTTTCTGAATCTATTATAAAATTAGTAGTTTCCAAAAAAAAAAAAAAAAAGAAATAATTGTTTCTCAGAGCTACCTTTAATCCTACTCCTACACCTAACCCTACCTACCCCTAAATCTACCCTAACATCTACCCTACCCCTACTCCTGGGCCCTACACCTAACCCTATGCCTGCCACTATCCATCCTCCACCCCAGCCCTTCACCTACTCCTAACTCTTCTGCTACCTCAACCACTACTACTATTACTGCTACCCCTACCACTAATCATAGTCATAGCCCTACACCCACCCTAACACGGACCTCTAGCCTTACCCCACCCATACACTTACCCTATACCTACCCCTGCCCCATACTTCTACCCCTACCCCTAAACCTACCTGTACCTCTACACTTAACCCTAACCCTACCCCTACCCCTCATCCTACCAATACCCCTACCACTAATCAAACACCTAACCCTATGCCAACCCTCAAGCTAGCACTAACCTTAACCTTAACCTTAACCCTAACCCTTCCCCTATCCCTAACTCTACCCCCTACTCCTAACCTACTCCTCAGCTACATCTACCCCTACCCTTACACCAACTCCTACTCCTGTCTCTACCATTACCCCTATCCCTACCCCCAAACACTATATCTATCCTTACTCCTACTCCCTATAAGTCCCTCTAACCCTACACCTACCCCTAACCATACTCTTACCCCTACCCTTAACTCTACCCCTACCACTGCCCTACACCTAACACTACCCCTACCCCTATCCATAAGCCTAATCCTACCCCAAATCCCCCACCCCTAACCCTACCCTGTCCCTACCCCTAGCCTTCCCTGTACAACTAACCCTACTCCGACCCCTACACAAAACCCTACTCTTACCCCTACTCCTAACCTTACCCCAACACTAACCCTCTTCCTAACCCTACACATAGCCCTAACCCTACACCTATCCTGACCCCTACTCATATCCCTAATCCTACACCTACTAACCCATCCCCTAAGCCTACACCTACACTGGGTCCTACCTCTCCCCAACACTATGCCTAGCCCTAAACATACCCCTACCATTACCCGTACACCTACCCCCATACCTACCGCTACAACTACCCATACACATACCACTACCCCTACCCCGACCCTAAAACTAACCCTACCTCTACCTGTACACCTTCCCCCTACCCATAATCCTACCCCTAAAGCTATCCCTACCCCTACCACCGATACCCCTGCCAAGACTCTTAACACTAACCCCAATACCTAACCCTAACCCTAACCCTAACACTACCTCTACCCATTCTCTAAGCCTAACCCTAACCCTAATCCTAACCCTACAGCTAACACTAACACTAACACTACCCCTACTGCTACCCCTACATCTAACTCTACCCCAAAATGTAAATCTAAACCTATCCTTACACCTATCCTACCCCTACCTCTAACACTAGCCCCAACAATACCCCTACTACTACCTCACCCTTAATTCTAACTGTAACCCACTCTACTGCTAACCTTAACCCTACACCTACCCCTACCCTTATCCTAATCCTAATCCTAACCAAAACCACACCCTAACCCTGACACTACCCCTACCCCAACCCTAACCCTCACCCTAAACTTAAACCTACTCCTACCCCTACTCCTAACTCTAATTCTAACCCTAACCCTACCCCTAACCCTATGCCTATGCCTACCAATAACACTACTGTAATCGTACCCCTAACCCTAACCCTATCCATAACTGTAACTCTACCCATAATCCCTAACCCTGCCCCTAAACTAACTTTACCACTAATCCTACCCCTATCCCTACAGCTATCCTTAACCTTACCCTAATTCTACCCCTACACCAACCTCTGCCCTTAACCATAACCCTAACCCTAATCTAGCCCTACCACTAATCCTACACCTACCACTACCCCCACCCCTAACACTAACCCTAACCCTACCTGAACACCTACTCCTAATGCTACTCTTCTCCCTAACTGTAACCTACTGCTATACCTACCCCTAACCTGTACCAACCTAACACTTGACCCACCACCACTGATACTCCAACCCCTAGCCCTAACCCTAGCCTTAACCCTAAATCTAAACCTAATCCTAACCCTAATGCTACCAAAACCGTACCACTATCCCTAACCCTAACTCTACCCATACCCCTAACATAATCCTAACCCTAAACTACCACCACCCCTCCCCCAACAGCTACCCATCCCCATCCCCCTCAAAGTACCCACAACCCTAATCCTATCTCTAACCCTAGCACTACCACTACCCATAACCCTACTCCTACCCCTAACACTACTGCACTCCTAACCTTAACCCTACACCTACACCTACACCTACACCCACTACACATCAAAATTTACACCTAGGGCAGCCCGGGTGGATCAGGGGTTTAGCACTGCCTTCAGCCCAGGCCGTGATCCTAGAGACCCGGGATCTAGTCCCACATCAGGCTCCCTGCATGTGTCTCTGCCTCTCTGTGTGTGTGTGTGTGTGTCTCATGAATAAATAAATAAAATCTTAAAAAAAAAACCTTACATCTAAACTTAACCTTACCATAACCCTAACCTTACCCCTATGACTACCCATAACCCTACCCTAATCCTACCACTAACCCTCCCACTAACCCTAACCCTAATCCCTAACCCAAACTCTACCCTAGTCCTACCCCTACCCAACCCTAAACTAAACCAAATCTAACCATAACCCTAACCCTAACCTGACACCTACCCTTATCCCTACTCCTAACCCTAATCCTACTCCTACACCACCTCTACCCCTACCCCTAATCTAACCCTACTACTAATCCAACATCTACCACTACCCCTAACACTAACCCTAACCTGCACCTAAACATACCCCTAACCCTACCCCTACCCATCCCCATATCTTTACACCCACCAATACCCCTATCCCTACCCCTAACCCTGACACTAACCCTACTCCCTAACCTTAACATTACCACTACCTAAACCAACCCTAAACATAACACTAACCCTAACCTAACCACATCCCTACCCCTACCCCTACTCCTAACACTACATCTAGCCCTAACTATAACCCTAATACTAACCCAAACCCAACCTCTAACCCATCCCTAACCCTACACCTGCCCCTACCCCAAACACTAATCCTAAACCTATCCCTACCCCTAATCCTACCACTAACACTAACACTAACCCTAAACATAATCCTAAACCTAAGAATACTATAACCCTACCCCTTTACCTGTCCCTACCCCCCTAACCCTACCACTAACCTAACATTAACCCTAAACTAACACCATCCCTCCCTCTACTGCTACTCCTCTCTCTCCCCTAAACATACCCAAACACTAACACTAATTCTAATCCTATTCCTAACCTTAGCCCTAACCCAAACACTAACCCTATACCTACACCTACCCCTAACCCTAACCATACCTTTACCCCATCCCTACCCCTAAACCTAACACGAAACCTAACCCTAATGTAACCATAACCCTAACCCTACCACTATGCATACCCATTCCCTAATGCTAATCCTACCCTACGCCTTCCCCTAAGCCCTACACCTAATCTTAACCCTAAACCTACCCCTACACCAACACCGACCCCTAACACTAACCCTAACCATACTCATGCTCCTACATCTGCCCTTATCCTAACTCTAACCCTACCCTTACCGCTTCCCAATCATAACCCTATTCCTAAAAGAAACCCTACTCTAACCCTAGCCCTACCCCTATCCGTACCCCAGTCCTAATCGTCACCCTAAACCTGACCCTATGACTACACATACCCCTATCCCTACCTCTAACCCTACCCCATGCCTACACCTACACCAAGCCCTAACCTACCCCTACCCTAACCCTACTCCTATATCTACCTGTACGCCTAACCCTAACCCTTATCCTAACCCTATCCCTAACCATTTTCCTGCCCCTACTCCTACCCCTAATCCTACCTGTACCCCTACGCCACCCCCTAACCATACCCCTGCACCTAATCCTTCCCTAACACCCCTAACAATAACCTAACCCAAACCCTAGCCCTAACCATAACCCTACCCCACCACTAACCCTAACCCTAACCCTAACCCTAACCCCCAATGTATTAGCAGGTTGAGCCCTTGGGAGGTGATCAGGTACTAAATGGTAGCCCTCATGAATGGGATTAGTGCCCTTATAAAACAGGCCCCAGTGAACTCCCTTGCCCCTTTCACCATATAGGACACAATCCGAAGTCTGCTCTAGGAAGAAGCCCTTCACAAACCCCATGCTGGCACCCTCATCTTGAATTTCAGCATCTAGAATTGTAAGAAATAAATTTTTGTTGTTTAGAAGCCATCTGTTTTGTAGTATTTTGTTACAACTGCCCAAATGGACTGACAATGATGTATCGGCTATTACTACAGTAGTGCAATGTAATAAACCACATGAAAACCTAGCAGATCACTAAAAGAAAAATACAGAGATCTAGGTTTCTGGAATGGTTATATACAACACCAGGCAGAAAGTTAGTTCAGGAGCGCCTGGGTCGCTCAGTCAGTTAAGCATCTGGCTTTGGCTTCAGGTCATTGTCCCAGGGTTCTGGGATCCAGCCCCACATCTAGCTCCCTGGGTAGGAGAAAGCCTGCTTCTCCCAGTCCCTCTGCTGCTCCCTCTGCTTGTGCTGTCTCATTCTCTGTCAAATAAATAAAGTCTTTTTTTTTTTAAAGTTAGTTCAAAGGTACAGATTTAATTATGAATAATAAAGACAATACGCCATTTGGTCAACAGGGATTATAAAGCCGCCTTTGGCTGTTCCCAGAGAGGAGCAGGAGCAGCGCTCAGCCTGTGTGCCTCTGCCAGACAAGCCTCTCTGCTGACACTTCCTGCAGTGTGGACCGCGTAGTGTGACCTGGGTAGACAGAGTGAAATAGAGATAATTAAGATCAGCTCTAGGAGAACCTGAAGCTGGGATAAGGATAGACAATAAGGGGTCAACGGTACCTGAAAAGGCAGGTGCAAAGAGGATGAAAAGTAGTGCTCTCCAAATATCAGAAGTTAAACCACCAACCAAAGTTAGGCAAAGAGTATTTTTTAAAATATTTTATTTATTTATTCCTGAGAGACAGAGAGACAGGGGCAAAGACAGAGGCAGAGCGAGGAGCAGGCTCCCTGCAGAGAGCCCAAGGCGGTACTGGATCCCAGCACAGCGGGATCACCACCTGAGCTGAGGGCAGACGCTCAACCACTGAGCCACCCAGGCGTCCAGGGAGAGGTTATTAATGTGATAGACAATAAAGGCTAAGTTTCTGAGGACGCTCCTAAAAGCACCCAGGAAGGAAAGGAAAACCCAACCTGGAACACACAGGAATCACCGGCTCTGAATCTCAAGGTGGCAGGAGTGCGAGTTCTCGCGACAGCATCCTGAGCCTCTCGGGAGCGTCAAGCCGCGGGAGTGTGAACTCTCGCGAGAGTCGGCGCAACCTCGCGAAGACCGGTAGTGGTCGGAGCTGGAGCGGTGTGTTTCGGCGGGTGTAACTCTCGCGAGAGCAGGCTCACTCCCCAGGCGAGTTGCCGCTGGGGCTGCGCGGTATGTCTCGGCCCGCGCTGTCATGGGGCCCGCAGGACGCACAGCAGGAGCGCGATGTTCGCCAGCTCGTTCGCCATGTGGCAGGCCTTCAGGACGAGGCAGACCCCAACTTCCAGCTGGCCCTGCACTTTGCTTGGTCCAACTTCAGGTAATGGGGTGCGGCTCCTGGGCGAGGCCGGCGACAGGAAGGGGTCTCGCAGTGCCCGGGGCGCGCGGCCCGGTCCCCGCCCCGGCGGAGCTCTGGCGCTCCCTTTGCTGGGGCAGCTTGGTGCCCTGAGGCCTTCTGCTTCCCTGTCGTCTGGTACGCGCACGCCTGCAAGGGCGGCTGTGTCGGACCGGACAGGGCAGTGAGGTTGTGAGGCAGAAGTGTTCTTACGGATTCCTCTCTCCTTGAGCTAAGCCAGATTTCTCTTACCTTGGTCTTCTTTTTTTTTCTCTCTCCCCAAAATGCACAGCATAATACATAATGGATAGCTTTTATGTTGTTGACTGTTTCTTTCCTCTAACCTTACTTTCAGCTACAATCTAAGTTCCACAAGGGTAGGGATCTTGGTCTGTTTTGTTCATTTCTTACCCCAACACCTAAATGGTAATAGGTAAACTGGTGTTCTACTCAGCCATTTAGAATTAGATATATTAAAAAAAAAAAAAAAAAAAAAAAAAAAAAAAAAAAGAATTAGATATATTATTTAGTACCATAAATTATTTCTTTTAAATACAAATTGTTGTCTTTGACACTAAAACATGGAAAACAAGAGTTGAGTGAGCTCTTCTACAATTTTATAATACTTTATCAGAAAAATGAATAATTCATGTCTGCTGCCTTTTTTTTTTTTTTTTTTTTTTAATTGTGGCCATGTTCTAGGCCCTAGAAATTCAGGTCAGTGAGACATAGCCTCTATCCTAAAGGAAAAGAGACAAAAGTTAATTACATATGATGTAGGATAGGAGTTTTTAACCTGAGAGCCTGAAGATAGAATTCAGGTGTTAAGAATTTGGACAAGAAAAAAAATTACACTAACCTCTAACTAAAAAGTAGCATTTTCTTAAATTACAAATGAAAGCAACAAGCAATACTGGTTTACCTATGACTATGTCAAAGGTAGAAATCACATAGTTTACATCATAAAGTTATGGCAGATTTTTCTAAATATTTTTTATTCTTTAATGTGAGTTATGGATCCACTGCTAGATCTTGTTATTTAATGCTTTAATAAATAGGTCTCTTATTATATCACAAACATTAGAAAAATTCACAACCACATTTCAGTATACTTGGTTTTCTTTGTATTTCAATTTATGGTTTAAAAGCGTTATTCAGAGAAGAGATCCCTAAATTTCACTGGGCTTCATTCACTATGGTATAAAAAGATTAGGAACCCTGCCCTAGAGTATTATGGGAAGATGAAGGAATCAGAGGACAAAAGAGGCTAAGGCTGACCTGTGCTTGAGCAGCCTCCTTAGACTACTGAATGGCTATTTGCTTGGATGATAGAGATGACTTGACAGGGATGCAGTCCTGGAAATATATTGCTGAATATAGGGTATCTGTAGGGCTATGGAGGGCTCTGAAACTTCTTTAGGTATATGGCAAGATTCATATAAGAATTGCATTTTATCTTTTAGATTTCATCGTTTCTTGGATGTTAACAGCCACAAAGTAGAAAAGACAATAGAAGGGTAAGTTAGTTTCATATATGTGTGTGTATATATGTACATATTCAGAAATTTATGTATATTCTTGTAGATATTTTTATTGTAACTATCAGTTTATTCTTTATATTTTAGAATATATGAAAAATTCATCATTCATTCTGATCTCAGCAAAGCTGCTAGTTGGAAGAGATTAACTGAAGAGTTTCTAAATGCATCACTACTGAGCATAAAGGAAATAAAGGTAAGCCTTATATTGTGACATTTCATGTATATTTTATTGTTTCCAATCTATTATCATCAGCTTGTTTCTGTTACTGTTTGAACATTCTGTTTTATAATCATCTGCTAATTGGAGCAGAACCTTCTGGAAATTGACTTAAGCATTGTCATCAAATCCAGTGTGCCTCAGGCTTGTGATCAGTGAAAAGGCATGTTCTTGTTTGTCTTCTAAGCTGAACCTACTATGGAAATTGAAATCGACTGGCACAAATAATAGCACTGTCTGGCTGTCTTAAAACTTTTAAATGGCTTTTCAGCACTAGGTAATAATAGCTACTTATGTATTGCTAATTAGATACCAGGTGCTGTTCTAAGCACATTCATATATTCAGCTGAGGGTCTCTAAGATCACCCATAGACTTGATGATTCACTAGAGGGATTCACAGAACTTTTAAAACACTGCTATCCTCACTGTTAGGTTTATTATAGTAAAAGGATACAGATTTAAAATGAACAGAGGGAAAAGATACATTGAATAAAGTTCAGAAGAAACCAGGTGTGCCTTCCTATTGGAATTGTATGAGAGTGCACTTAATTCTAACAGTGGCAATGTATGACAACATATGCAAAGTGTTTGCAAACCAAGGAAGTTCACCTGAGCCTTGGTGTCTAGCATTTAGTTGGGGGTCAGTCACATGGATGTGCAGTACACATGTGCTTGACCATAGTTCTTCAGTCTCCAGTCCCTCTGAGGTCAAACTAAGGACCTCAGGCATAAGAAAATGCATTCACCATAAGTCACATTGTTAGCATAAACTAACTAATCAAACTGATACTACATGACCAAAGGAATCAAACTGATACTGCATGACCCAAAGCATACAGAAACACTATCTTAGCAGGATATTCCAAGGGCTCAGAGATTCTCTCAGGAGCTAGTAAAGGGCCAGTCTGAGATGATTAGAGTTTGGGCAACTCAGGCTTCCTGAGTATATCCTTTATTTCACATATATATTAATTCACCCTCACAATAAGCACTACGAGATATTCTGTAATTGTTAGGCTTCCTCTTTATCTACACTGTGGGAAGTGGTAAGGAAGAGAGCTTCCTTCCTCATAAGGAAGAGAATTTTAGATAATTTTTGAAACTATCAATTTAAGGAAAGGCTATAAAAAGTATTTCTGGAAACGAGAGCTCCACAGTACTTTGAATCCATGCCCTAAGGATTAAAAACACACTTCTGTATATTATTCCTGAAAGGACCATTTTGAAAGAGAGGAAGTAAGTAAATCTTTTTTTAGATCTTTTCTTGATTTTTTTTTTATATAGCTTCTTGTATAGACTGTAGAATTTAATAATCTAGATCCAATGGCAGGGCACCTCGGTGACTCAGTCAATTAAGCATCCGACTCTTTTTTTTTTTTTTTTTAAGGGAGAGAAAGAGAAACAGGCAGAGGGAGAAGTAGGCTCCATGCAGGGTGCCTGATGTGGGTCTCGATCCCGGGTCTCCAGGATCACGCTCTGGGCGGAAGGCGGTGCTAAACCACTAAGCCACTGGGGCTGCCCTAAGCATCCAACTCTTAATCTCAGCTCAGATCTTGATCTCAGGGTCATGGGTTCAGGCCCTGTGTTGGGCTCCACACTAGGCATGGAGCCTACTTTTATTTTTTTAAGATTTTATTTATTTTAGAGAGAGAGAGAGACCGCAGGAGTATGGATAGGGGGAGAAAGGGACAAGCAGACTCTCCACAAGCAAGGAGCCTGATATGGGGCTCAATCCCAGGACTTTGGAATCATGACCTGAGCTGAAGTCATGCTTAACTGACTGAGCCAACCAGGTGCCCCAGGCATGGAGCCTACTTCAACAACAACAACAAAAGAAACTGGTGCAGCCACTAGGGAAAACAGTATGGAAATTCTTCAAAAACTTAAAAATAGAATTACTATACAACCTAGCAAGTGTACTACTAGGTATTTATCCAAAGGATACAAACATAGTGATCTGAAGGGGCACCTGCACCCCACTGTTAATAGCAGCAATGTCCACAATAGCCATACTGTGGAAAAAGCCCAGATGTCCATTGACAGGTGAGTAGATATAGAAGATGTGGTATATATACAATGGATTATCATTCAACCATCAAAAAAGAATGAAATCTTGTAATGATGTGGATGGAACTACAGGGTATTATGCTAAGCAAAATAAGTCAGTAAGAGAAAGAGAAAACGTGAAAATAAGAGAAGGGAAGGAAAAGTAAAATAAGATAAAAGTGGAAAGGGAGATAAACCATAAAAGACTCTTAACTATAGGGAACAAACCAAGGGCTGCTGGCGGGGAGATGGGTGGGGGGATGAGGTAACTTGGTGATGGGCACGTGATATAATGAGCACTGAGTGTTACATGCGACTAATAAATCACTAAATTCTACCCCCTGAAACTAATAGTACACTATATGTTAACTAAATTGAACATAAATAAAAATTATGTGAAAAGATGACATAAAAAATCAAATTAACATATATTTTTTTAAAAGATTTTATTTATTTATTCATGAGAGCTACAAAGAGGCAGAGACATAGTCAGATGGAGAAGCAGGCTTCCTGTGGGGAGCCTGATGCGGGACTTAATCCCAGGATCCTGGGATCACGCCCTGAGCCAAAAGCAGACACTCAACTACTGAGCTACCCAGGCATCCCAACTTATATTTTTAACGTTAAGTAAAATTGTTCATATCTTCTAAATGTAAGTGCCAGAATCCTAACTCTAAGCAGTGTTCTTTTTCTTTACTACAATTAGTAATTTTGGTCAAAGCATGATGTATATAGCTGGTTGGTAGGCTGTGTTTAAACCATTAGTGCTGATTTGTAGTTCAGTGATAACCCAATTGATGAGTGTCTCAGGCTCAAGCTCCTTTATAGAAGTTACTCAAAAAATGAATAAGGTATAGGAGTGGGGAAATGGCATCATTCATGTCCTCCTCCCATGACCAAGAGCTGCTTTTGTGCATCCCTACAGTGCTACAGGGCAATAGTTATAAACCTTGGCCAGGTAGGGAGGTCTGCAAAGGTGCATTGTGTGCCCTTTCCCTGTACACACTTTATTCGTCATTCACCTTTCACCTCATTCAGGTACACAGAATCCAAAATAGATAATAATCTGATACTTCCAATTCTTACTGAACATAATAGGTTTCTATACTGAGAGATATTTTCTTTAAGTATTTATATTTTAGACTTCATTTTTCTTTCCACTTTTTAAATTTATTTTTATACTTTTATTTATTTATTTAGTTAGTTATTATTGGAGTTCAATTTGCCAATATACAGCATAACACCCAGTGATCATCCCATCAAGTGCCCCCCTCACTGCCCGTCACCCAGTCACCCCCACACTTCGCCCACCTCCCTTTACCACCCCTTGTTCGTTTCCCAGATTTAGAAGTCTCTCCTGCACTATCTCCCTCTCTGATATTTCCCACTCATTTTATCTCCTTTCCCCTTTATTACCTTCACTATTTTTTATATAAAAATTTATTTTTTTATTGGTGTTCATTTTGCCAACATATAGAATAACACCCAGCGCTCATCCCATCAACTGCCCCCCTCAGAGCCCGTCACAGAGTCACCCTCACCCCCCGCCCACCTCCCCTTCCAACCCCCATAGTTCCTTTCCCAGAGTTAGGAGTCTCTCATGTTCTGTCTCCCTCCCTGATATTTCCCATTCATTTTTTCTCCTTTCCCCTTTATTCCATTCCCTATTTTTTATATTCCCCAAATGAATGAGACCATATAATGTTTGCCATTCTCTGATTGACTTCATTCACTCAGCATAATACCCTCCAGTTCGATCCATGTCAAAGCAAATGGTGGGTATTTGTCGTTTCTAATGGCTGAGTAATATTCCATCGTATACATAGACCACAGCTTCTTTATCCATTCATCTTTTGATGGACACTGAAGCTCCTTCCACAGTTTGGCTATTGTGGACATTCCTGCTATAAACATCGGGGTGCAGGTGTTCCGGAATTTCACGGCATCTGTATCTTTGGGGTCATTCCCTAGCAGTGCAATTGCTGGGTCTTAGGGCAGATCTATTTTTAACTCTTCGAGGAACCTCCACACAGTTTTCCAGAGTGGCTGCACCAGTTCACATTCCCACCAACAGTGCAAGACGGTTCCCCTTTCTCCACATCCTCTCCAACATTTGTGGTTTCCTGCCTTGTTACTTTGCCCCATTCTCACTGGTGTGAGGTGGAATCTCATTATGGTTTTCATTTGTATTTCCCAGAGGGCAAGTGATGCGGAGCATTTTCTCATGTGCTTGTTGGCCATGTCTATGTCTTCGTCTGTGAGTTTTCTGTTCATGTCTTTTGACCATTTCAGGATTGGATTGTTTGTTTCTTTGCTGTTGAGTTGAATAAGTTGTTTATAGTTCTTGGAAACTAGCCCTTTTTCTGATAAATCATTTGCAAATATCTTCTCCCATTCTGTAGGTTGTCTTTTTGTTTTGTTGACTGTTTCTTGTGCTGTACAGAAGCCTCTTATCTTGAAGTCCCAATAATTCATTTTTGCTTTTGTTTCTCTAGCCTTCATGGTTGTATCTTGCAAGAAGTTACTGTGGCCAAGTTCAAAAAGGATGTGGCCTGTGTTCTCTAGGATTTTGATGGAATCTTGTCTCACATTTAAATCTTTCATCCATTTTGAGTTTATCTTTGTGTATGATGTAAGAGAATGGTCCAGTTTCATTCTTCTGTATGTGGATGTCCAATTTTCCCAGCACCATTTTTTGAAGAGACCGTCTTTTTTCCAGTGGATAGCAGGAAAGGCTTTGTCGAACATTAGTTGAACATAAAGTTAAGGATCCACTTCTGGATTCTCTGTTCTGTTCCATTGATCTATGTGTCTGTTTTTGTGCCAGTACCACACTGTCTTGTTGACCAAGCTTTGTAGTACAACCTGAAATAAATCTGGCATTGTGATGCCCCCAGATATGGTTTCTTTTTTAATATTCCCCTGATTATTCGGGATCTTCTCTGATTCCGCACGAATCTTATAACTCTCTGAAGAAAGTCCATGGTATTTTGATAGGGATTGCATTAAATGTGTAAATTGCCCTGGGTAGCATTGACGTTTTCACCATATTCATTCTTCCAATCCATGAGCATGGAATATTTTTCCATCTCTTTGTGTCTTCCTCAATTTCTTTCAGAAGTTTTCTGTAGGTTTTAGGGTATAGATCCTTTACCTCTTTGGTTAGGTTTATTCCTAGGTATCTTATGCTTTTGGGTGCAATTGTAAACGGGATTGACTCCTTAATTCCTCTTTCTTCAGTCTCATTGTTAGTGTATAGAAATGCCACTGACTTTTGGGCATTGATTTTGTATCCTGCCACACTGCCGAATTGCTATATGAGTTCTAGCAATCTTGGGGTGGAGTCTTTTGGGTTTTCTATGTAGAGTATCATGTCATCAGGGAAGAGGGAGAGCTTGGTTTCTTCTTTGCCAATTTGAATGCCTTTAATGTCTTTTTGTTGCCTGATTGCTGAGGCTAGGGCTTCTAGAACTATGTTGAATAGAGGGGTGAAGGTGGACATCCCTGTCTTGTTCCTGATCTTACGGGAAAGGCTCCCAGTGTTTCCCCCATTGAGAATGATATTTGCTGTGGGCTTTTCGTAGATGGCTTTTAAGATGCTGAGGAAAGTTCCCACTATCCCTACAATCTGAAGAGTTTTGATCAGGAATGGATGCTGTATTTTGTCAAATGCTTTCTCTGCATCGAATGAGAGGATCATATGGTTCTTGTTTTTTCTCTTGCTGATATGATCAATCACATTGATTGCTTTACCGAGTGTTGAACCAGCTTGCATCCTGGGAATAAATCCCACTTGGTCATGGTGAATAGTCTTCTTAATGTATTTTTGGATCCTACTGGCTAGTATCTTGTTGAGAATTTTTGCATCCAGGTTCATCAGGGATGTTGGTCTGTAATTCTCCTTTTGGTGGGGTTGTTGTCTGGTTTTGGAATTAAGGTGATACTGGCCTCATAGAACGAGTTTGGAAGTATTCCGTCTCTTTCTGTCTTGCCGAACAGCTTTAGTAGAATTGGTATGGTTTCTTCTTTAAACCTTTGATAGAATTCCCCTGGCAAGGCGTCTGGCCTTGGACAATTGTGTCTTGGGAGGTTTTTGATGACTGCTTCAATTTCCTCCCTGGTATTGGCCTGTTCAGATTTTCTCTTTCTTCCTGTTCCAGCTTTGGTAGTTTGTGGTTTTCCAGAAATGCATCCATTTCTTCTAGACTGCCTAATTTTTTGGCGTAAAGCTGCTCATAATAAGGTTTTAAGATCATTTGTATTTCCTTGGTATTGGTGGTGATCTTTCTCCTTCACGATTTTATTAATTTGAGTCTTTTCTCTCTTCTTTTTAATAATGCTGGCTAATGGTTTATCTATCTTATTAATTCTTTCCTGGTTTTGTTGATCTCCTGCTTTTGTTGATCTGTTCCAAGTTCTTCTGGTCTGTATTTCATTGAGTTCTACTCAAATCTTTATTAACTCTCTTCTTCTGCTGGGTTAGGATTTATTTGCTGTTTTTTCTCCAGCTCCTTTAGGTGCAAGGTTAGCTTTTGTATTTGAGTTCTTTCCAATTTTTGGATGGATGCTTGTATTGAGATGTATTTCCCCCTCAGAACTGCTTTTGCTGTATCTCAAAGATTTTGAACAGTTGTATCTTCATTCTCATTAGTTTCCATGAATCTTTTTAATTCTTCTCTAATTTCATGGTTGACCCTGTCATCTTTTAGCAGGATGGTCCTTTACCTCCACATGTTTGAAATTCTTCCAAGCTTCTTCTTGTGATTTTGTTCTAATTTCAAAGCTTTATGGCCTGAGAATATGCAGGGGATGATCCCAATCTTTTGGTATCAATTAAGACCTGATTTGTGTCCCAGTATGTGGTCTATTCTGGAGAAAGTTCCATGTGCACTTGAGAAGAATGTGTATTCAGTTGCGTTTGGATGTAAAGTTCTGTAAATATCTGTGAAATCTGTCTGGTCCAGTGTATGACTGAAAGCTCTTATTTCTTTGGAGGTGTTTTGCTTAGAAGATCTGTCGATTGCAGAAAGCGCTACATTCAAGTCACCAAGTACATGTGTATTATTATCTAAGAATGTCTTAACTTTCGCTATTAATTGACTGATATACTTGGCAGCTCCAACATTCAAGGTATAAATATTGATGATTGTTAGGTCCTATTGTTGGATAGATCCTTTAGGTATGATATGGTGCCCCTCTTCATGTCTCAGTACAGTCTTCGGGATAAACTTTAATTTATCTGATATAAGGAAGGCTACCCTGGCTTTCTTTTGAGGACCATTTGAATGGTAAATGGTTCTCCAACCTTTTATTTTCAGGCTTAGGTTTAAAATGAGTCTCTTGTAGACAGCAAATAGATGGGTCTTGCTTTTTTATCCAGTCTGAAACCCTGCGCCTTTTGATGGGGTCATTAAGCACATTCACGTTCAGAGTTACTATTGAGAGGTGTGAATTTAGTGTCCTCATGATACCTATTCAGTCCCTGTTTTTGTGGATTGTTCCCTTGGACTTCTTCTTTCTGTTACAGAATCCTCCTTAATATTTCTTGCAGAGCTGGCTTGGTGGTCACATATTCTTTCAGTTTCTGCCTATCTTGGAAGCTCTTTATCTCTTCTATTCTGAATGAGAGCCTTGCTGGATAAAGTATTCTTGGCTACAGGTTCTTCTCATTTAGGACCCTGACTATATCCTGCCAGCCCTTTCTGGCCTGCCAGGTCTCTGTGGAGAGGTCTGCTGTTAATCTAATAGTTCTTCCCATAAGAGTTAGAAATTTCTTGTCTCTTGCTGCTTAAGGACCTTCTCTTTATCTTTGGAAATTGCAAGTTTCCCTATTAAATGTCGAGGTGTTGAGTGGTTTTTATTGATTTTAGAGGGGGATCTCTCTATTTCCTGGATCTGAATGCCTGTTTCCCTTCCCAGGTTAGGAAAGTTCTCAGCTAGGATTTGTTCAAATACATATTCTGGACCTCTGGCCCTTTCGGTGCCCCCGGGAAGCCCAATTAAACGTAGATTTTTCCTTCTGAGGCTGTCATTTATTTCCCTTTATCTATCTTCATGGTCTTTTAATTGTCTCTTTTTTCTCAGTTTCCCTCTTTGCCATCAACTTGTCTTCTATGTCATTCACTAGTTCTTCCACCTCGTTAACCCTCATCGTTAGGTTTTCTAGTTTGGATTGCATCTCATTCAATTGATTTTTAATTTCTGCCTGATTGGATCTAAAATCTGTAGTCATGAAGTCTCTTGAGTCCTTTATGCTTTTTTCTAGAGCCACCAGTAGCTGTATAATAGTGCTTCTGAATTGGCTTTCTGACATTGAATTCTAATCCAAATTTTGTAACTCTGTGGGAGAGAGGATTTTGTGATTCTTTCTTTTGAGGTGAGGTGTTCCTTCTAGTCATTTTGCTCAGTGCAGAGTGGCCAAAAACAAGTTGTACTAGAAGAAGGAGAAAAAGAGAGAAGAGAGAAAAAAAAAAAAAGTAAAAGTATGGGAAGCAAACAGAAAACAAAAAACAAGGGGGAGTATCCTCTTATTCTATATACTGTAATCCCTCGACTTCCCCTGGAATTTTCCAGTGCTGCTTGGTCAACAACTTGCTTTTCCCCTGTCCGTCTAGCTGGTCTTCCTGGGGAGGGGCCTGCTGTACTGATTCTCAGGTGTGAGCACCTGGGAGAGCTGCTCAGTTCCTGCCTGGTGCAGGGCTCAGTAGGAGTTGTTTATCTTGTGAGGCCCCAGGAGGAACAACAACAGTGGCGGTGGCCAGCTTTCCAGCCCTGGAGTCAGATCCTGCAGTAACTACCACAGCTCTCAGTCTGCAGGGGCCTGGATGCTCCGGGGGTGAGGGCCACTGATTTACACAGCTTAGGCCGCTTGGTGGCAGGAGCATCCTTGCTGTCCTGGGCCCTCCCGGCCTCTGCAGGTTGGAGCACCTTACCTTGGGCTGTGTCCCCCAGTGCCCTGGGCTCCTGGGCCTGCGCCACTGGAATCACGCTCTCGGCACCCCCCCGTCCCCCGCCACCCCGCAGGCGTGCACTGCAGCCCTTTAGGGAGCTCGACCTACGGTGTGTTGTCCACTCTCCCCGAGGGCACAGGTCCTCTATTAGTGCCCCTGGGAGCCTGAGGGCACCCCCGCCCCTCCTGGGATCCTGCTCCAACTCCCTGGGAGCACCTTTCCACCCGGGAAGGTTGGTAAAGCTCTTGCTTCTCCGGGCCTGGGCTTTCCTGTCCTGTGGGAGCACTCGCAGTGCGGCCTTAGCCCGGCTCCTCGCGGGGCCCCTCCCCCTTGGATGCTCTTTAATTAATTAACTTATTTTTTTCCATCTTCCTACCTTGATAGGAGTGCGAACTCTTCTCACTGTAGCATTCCAGCTGTTCTCTCTTTAAATCTCAGACCAAATTCATTGGCTTTCAGGATGATTTGAAAGTTATCTAGGTAAATTGATCCGGACTGGTGACTTGGGGACCCCTATTCTTCCACCATCTTGAGCCCTCCCCTCTCTTTTCACTTTTTATTCCACTTTTCTCTGTGGAATAAAAGTTCTTTGTTAAAGAACTTTAAATTTCAGTCATCTAAGCAGGTGAGAAATTATAAGAAAAGGGCAACTCCTTGCACTCTTATTAGTGATATATTTCCTAAACATTCCTAGGAAAGTTTAGCAAGTGTTTAGTGTGTCCCTGGCATCATACAAGGTGATAGGAATACAGAATAAACAGGACATGATAATCACTGCCCAGATAGTTTTTTATTTTTTATTTATTTATCTTTTCAGATAGTTTTTTAATAGTTATTTAATTATGATAAACATTATGGATACTTATATAAGGTGGTACAGATGGTCCCTGACTTTCAGTGGTATACAGGCAATTCACATTCCGTAGAAATTCAGATTTTGAATTTTGATCATTTCTCAGGTTAGTGATATGCAGGGGGAGAGAGAAAGGGACAAGCAAACTCCCCACTAAGCAAGGAGCCTGACATGGGACTGGATCCCAGGACTCTTGTAATGCTGGACAGTGATAACAAGCCACAGCCCCCAGTCACCCAGGTGTTCATGAGGGTAAATGACCAATACACTTAATAGCCATTTTATACCTATACAACCATTCTGTTTTTCACCTTCAGTACAGTATTCAATAAGTTACATGAGATATTCAGTACTTTATTATTAAATAAGCATTGTGTTAGATGATTTTGCCCAAAAGTAGGCTAATATAAGTGTTATGAGCATGTTTATGATAGAATAGGCCAAGGGTGCCTGGCTGGCTCTGTTGGTAGAGTATGGGACTTTTGATCTTGGGGTTCTGCATCCAAGCCTCATGTTGGGTGTAGAGATTACTTAAAAATAGTGTAGGCCAAGCTATGATGTTCAGTAAGTTAGATATATTAAGTACATTTTGGACTTAAAATATTTTCAGCTTACAATGACTTTCTTGGGATGTAACCCTATTGTAAGTGTGGAAGAAGACTTGAATACAACATAGAATAGGAAAAAGAAAAAAAAAAAAGAGCAGAATAGGAAGAGTTCACCTGGTCTTTCAGCATCAGACACTTACCTCCTTGAATTTAACCCATCTCTTCTTTCCAGCATAGTTTATGACAGCCCATTTGGGGTGTTTTTATTTTTTGGTAACTTTTAAACATGGTTTTGTTTTATTTTGTTTTTTCCATTTGGGGTGTTTTTATTTTTTGGTAACTTTTAAACATGGTTTTGTTTTATTTTGTTTTTTAAGATTTTATTTTTATGTGTTTATTTTAGAGACAGTGTAAGTAGGGAGAAGAGCAGACCAAGGGGAACAAGCAGACTCTGTACCAAATGTGGATCCAGATATAGGGCTTGATTCCACAACCCTGAGATCATGACCTGAGCCAAAATCAAGAGTCAGATGCTTATCCAACTAAGCCATCCAGGCACCACAAATATGGTCTTTTAAATATAATTAAAAAAAAAAAACAACTTAAAGAGAAGTTGAAGAATAGTAAGTAAACTCCAGTGTATTCTTTGCTCAGGTTCACTAATCAGTCTCTTTTAATCTGGAATACTTCCTCAGCTTCTCCCCAACCTCCCCCCTTGATCTTGACATATTTTAAGAGCACAGGCCAATTATTTGGTGACTTGTCCTCAGTTTTGGTATTTTTGACAATTCCTCATTATGATTCAGGTAATGCATTTTTGACAAGTTCTTTATACGTACACATTTGAACTATAAAAGAGACTTCGAGATTAGAATATATTTAGATATAATTCATGTTTTCTAAAACTAGAAAAAATATTGGGGACATAACTGACATGGGGTTTTCTTTTCTTAAACTAGTTTTGAAAGTTCTCACCAACCTCAGTGATTGATAATATTTATATTTTGTTTTCAAGACAGATGCACATTATTCCATACTGTCACTTCTTCTGTGTCTATCTGATTCACCTTCAAACAGCAATTATGTGGAAACACCAAGAGATAAAGAAGTGGGTACGTTGCCAAATGTTTAATATATAACAAAAGCAAGATTGGTGACATTAAGATTTTTAAAAAGTTGTAAAAATCTATGAGACTAAAACATTTCTGTTGGTTTGAATACAATTGCAATTCCTCTGTTAAAATTTAAATTCTGACTTAGTTAACTTTCAATTATTTAAAGAGAAAAGTCACTTTTGACAATAAGTTAAATTTTAAAATGTGTTAGAATATCAATTAATTGAGTGTTTCAGTATTTTTGAATTTCCATCTCCTGAGTGCATTTTATTATTATTTTTTTAAGAGCTCATTTATTTATTCATGAGAGACAGAGAGAGGCAGAGACACACAGGCAAGGGAGAAGGAGGCTCCATGCAGGGAGCCTGATGTGGGACTCAATCCCAGGACCTGGGATCACACTCTGAGCTGAAGGCAGATGCTACACCGCTGAGCCACCCAGGCGTCCCACCTATTTTGAGTTTTGTTAGACTTTTTTCTTATAGTTTTGGGGATTTCTCCCACATAATTTTGGGGATTTCTCCCACATAATTTTGATAAAGCTGATTAAATTCTTCTGTTACATTTTAGAAAAGAAAGATGATTTTGACTGGGGAAAATACTTGATGGAAGGTGAAGAAATTGACCTTGGTCCAAATGTAGACACACCAGTAAGTGGCAATAGTTTTACTATTGAAAATATGCATATATGTCAAGTGATACGTTTTTTATGATTCCTTTCACCTTAGAGCAACTTAACCAAAACAAGAACACTGTTCACTAAATGAGAGTAGTTTATATTCAAAGATTTATTGAGATTTTGCAGTGAGTCAATAGTACTAGGAAGTTGAATAGAATGAATGTTAAGTATCCTTTATAGAGCTGTGAATCTTGGGGGTTTTGCCATCAAAAATAATTTCATGTTATAATAGTAACTTTGAAGACATTTAGAAAAAAGTGTCATTAGATATACTTTTTGCTCTTCTTTGGAAGTTTTCTTAATCTTTTCTTATTTTTTTTTTTTAAGATTTTATTTATTCATGAGAGACACAGAGAGGCAGAGACACAGGCAGAGAGAGGAGCAGGCTCCATGCAGGGAGCCCGATGTGGGACTCGATCCCAGGACCCCAGGATCACGCCCTGAGCCGAAGGCAGATGCTCAACCAGTGAGCCACCCAGGCATCCTTTTTTTTTTTTTTAAGATTTTATTTATTTATGAGAGATACAGAGACAGATAATCTTTTCATCTAAATAGTTCTAGTCACCGTACACTCGTAAGGGTAAAATATATTTCCATTTTGTATCAGAATTGGTCTGAAGAAAGTGAAGACGAAGATGATCAACAGCCATTAAGTAGAGAAGACTCTGGGATTCAGGTGGACAGGACACCGTTAGAAGAACAAGATCAAAACAGAAAACTGGGGCCTCATATCAGCTGGAAAGGTACTGTGTATTCTCAGATGTTGGCATCATTTTCTTGTAGTAGGATAGGCTCATTTTGGGAATCAGTTCTATGTAATTTAAGGTATTGGTAAGTTCTGCCATCCTCATAATCTTTAAACCATTAGTAGACCTATAGTGTCTAAGAAGTGATACTATGATACTACAGAATTAATATGAAAAGAGATTTAGAGTAAAATCTGTTCTCTTTTTTATAGTTCTAAGAACTTTAGTAGCCCTAAATGTTTCAGTTTGTTTTTTATTGGAAAAGGGTTGACTTTGCTAAAGTTAGCTAAATAAAAGGAAAAAAGATCTATATGATTGAATTTTAAATTGAAATGCTTAAGTTTTAGTGAAGACTATGAATGAGTAGACTCTAGAAAGGACTGGACGCAGTTTAGAGGCAAGATGGTGGAAGAGTAGGAGTCCTCACCTCACCTGGCCCCACCAACTTACCTGGATAACTTTCAAACCATCCTGAACACCTACGAATTCGACCTCAGATTTAAAGAGAGAATGGCTGGAACCCTACAGAGAAAAGGGTATTTGCTTCTAACAAGGTAGGGAGGTGGGGGGAAAAAAAAAGAATCACGGGGAGGGGCCCCACCAGGAGCCGGGCTAAGGCTGGGCAGCGATTACAACTGAGACAGGAAAGTCCAGCCCTGGAGAAGCGGGAATCTTAAAAATCCTCACCAAATTCTTCCCAGACGGAGAAGTCCTCAGCAGGGAAATTGGGCAGAACCGCAGGAGGGCCAGGGATGCCTCCATTCTCCCAGAGTCACTAATAGAGAGCACTGCACACCGAGGCCAATCTCGGTAAAGGGCTGGAGTACGCAGCCGGTGGGGCCTCGGGGAAAAGCTATTGGGTCAGGTGGCAGCTCTGGACGGAGGGGTCTGTGCCCTGCTGCTTTCAAGAGCTGCGGCCCAGGAGTGCAATCCCAACAGAACAGGCCCCAGATCTCAGGTTGCTGGGGAGGGCATAGGATAGCAGGAGCCCCCAAGCTGTGTAGGTCAGCGCCCCCCCCCCCCCGCCCCCCGCCCCAGGAGCATCTAGGCCAGTGCGGACTGGGACTGCGGTAGTTACTGTGGGGAGCTGACTCCAGAACTGGAGACCTGGCCACCGCCAGTGTTATTGTTCTTCCCGGTGTCACCTTGTGCCCGGGAGAGGTGGGGCCACCAGGGAACAGAGACCTCAGGAGGTAAACCGCTCCCACTGAGCCCAGCACCCAGCTGGAGGCAGGACATCTGCCCCAGGTGCACACACCTGAGAGTCAGCACAGCAGGCCCCACCTCAAAAACCACCTGGAAGGACTGGGGAAGAGCACGTTCTTGACCAAGCAGCACTGGAAAGCTCCTGGGGAAGTCGAGGGATTTATAGTATATAAAGTAGAGGGTACCTTCTTTTTTTTTTTTTTTTCCTTATTTTTTCTAGTAGAACTCGTTTTTATATCAGACTAAAATTTTCCAGTATTTTTTCTCTTTTCCTACCTTAACTACAATATTTTACCATCTTTTCATTTCTAAGTTTCTTCCTTTCTGACTTTCATGTTTCTACAATAACATGTCTTAGATGTATTTTTCACTTCCAGATTCCCTTCAACATATTCAATTTAATTTTGGGAGATATACAAGATACGATTTTGTTTTGTGTTTTTTGTTTTCTTTGCCTCATTTTGTTCTACAATAGTGGAAGTTAATACCTTCTAAACCATGACCAGCATGCACCCAGAACCAAGTGGAATACCGTGCTGGTTCATTCTGTGAGATTATATTCTCTCTTAATTCCTCTTCTGCCCCTCTCACATATATTGTTTCTGTGTTGGTGGTCAATGTTGGGCCTTTCTACAAGTATTGCTGGTTTATACAAATTTGGGACTGAACATCTTTGGACATACAGAACTTAATACACTCAGAACCAAGAGGATCACCTCAGTAGACTACATTCTCCGTCCACTACAACTTAAATACCACAAATTCCCAGTACCCCCCTTCGTTTTTTATTCTCTTTATTTTTCTTTCTCTCTTTTTCCTTTTTAATTATCTTTTTTTTTTTTTCTGTTCTTTGGGATTTTTGGCATATTGTTTTTTACTACATTGTTTTAAAATTTGTTTTTCACCTTAGTGGTCCTTTTGTTTTATTTGGTTCTGGTCTTTGTTTTCTTTTTCGGGTCTCTGACCTCGTTAGAATCATCTAGGGTGAAATTTACTTAGGTCATGGTTGATTTTCTTGACTCAGCTCACTCATACAGCCAGTCTGCACTGAGCAAAATGACTAGAAGGAAGAATTCACCACAAAAGAAAGAACTGGAAACAGTACTCTTTGCCATAGAGCTATAGAATATGATTCGATGTCAGAAAGCCAATTTAGAAGCACAATTATAAAGCTACTGGTGGCTCTGGAAAAAAGCATAAAGGACTCTAGAGACTTTGTTACTGCAGAAATTAGATCTAATCAGGCCAAAATTAAAAATAGATTAAATGAGATGCAATCCAAACTGGATGTCCTAACGAATAGGGTTAATGAGGTGGAAGAAAGAGTGAGCGACATAGAAGACAAGTTGATGGAACGGAAGGAAGCAGAGGAAAAAAGAGAAAAACTACTAAGAGCTCATGAGGAAAGGCTTAGGGAAATAAATGATAGTCTCAGAAGGAAGAATCTACATATAATTGGTGTTCCAGAATCACCAAGAAAGACAGAGGGCCAGAAAATGTATTTAAACAAGTCATAGCTGAGACTTCCCTACTTTGGGGAGGGAAACAGGCATTCAGATCCAGGAAATAGATTCCCCCCATAAAATCAATAAAAAACACTCAACACCTCGACATTTAATAGTGAAACTTGCAAATTCCAAAGATAAAAAGAGGATCCTTAAGGCAGCAAGAGACAAGAAATCTCTAACTCTTATGGGGAGAACTATTAGATTAACAGCAGACCTCTCCACAGAGACCTGGCAGGCCAAAAAGGGCTGGCAGGATATAGTCAGGGTCCTAAATGAGAAGAACCTGTAGCCAAGAATACTTTATCCAGCAAGGCTCTCATTCAGAATAGAAGAGATAAAGAGCTTCCAAGATAGGCAGAAACTGAAAGAATATGTGACCACCAAGCCAGCTCTGCAAGAAATATTAAGGAGGATTCTGTAACAGAAAGAAGAAGTCCAAGGGAACAATCCACAAAAACAGGGACTGAATAGGTATCATGAGGACACTAAATTCACACCTCTCAATAGTAACTCTGAACGTGAATGTGCTTAATGACCCCATCAAAAGGCGCAGGGTTTCAGACTGGATAAAAAAGCAAGACCCATCTATTTGCTGTCTACAAGAGACTCATTTTAAACCTAAGCCTGAAAATAAAAGGTTGGAGAACCATTTACCATTCAAATGGTCCTCAAAAGAAAGCCAGGGTAGCCTTCCTTATATCAGATAAATTAAAGTTTATCCCGAAGACTGTACTGAGACATGAAGAGGGGCACCATATCATACCTAAAGGATCTATCCAACAATAGGACCTAACAATCATCAATATTTATACCTTGAATGTTGGAGCTGCCAAGTATATCAGTCAATTAATAGCGAAAGTTAAGACATTCTTAGATAATAATACACATGTACTTGGTGACTTGAATGTAGCGCTTTCTGCAATCGACAGATCTTCTAAGCAAAACACCTCCAAAGAAATAAGAGCTTTCAGTCATACACTGGACCAGACAGATTTCACAGATATTTACAGAACTTTACATCCAAACGCAACTGAATACACATTCTTCTCAAGTGCACATGGAACTTTCTCCAGAATAGACCACATACTGGGACACAAATCAGGTCTTAATTGATACCAAAAGATTGGGATCATCCCCTGCATATTCTCAGGCCATAAAGCTTTGAAATTAGAACTAAATTACAAGAAGAAGTTTGGAAGGATTTCAAGCACGTGGAGGTTAAGGACCATCCTGCTAAAAGATGACAGGGTCAACCAGGAAATTAGAGAAGAATTAAAAAGATTCATGGAAACTAATGAGAATAAAGATACAACTGTTCAGAATCTTTGGGATGCCGCAAAAGCAGTCCTGAGGGTGAAATAGATCGCAATACAAGCATTCATCGAAAAACTAAAAGAACTCCAATACACAAGCTAACCTTGCACCTAAAGGAGCTGGAGAAAAAACAGCAAATAGATCTTACACCCAGCATAAGAAGAGAGTTAATAAATATTTGAGCAGAACTCAATGAAATACAGACCAGAAGAACTGTGGAACAGTTCAACAAAACCAGGAGTTAGTTCTTTGAAAGAATTAATAAGATAGATAAACCATTAGCCAGCCTTATTAAAAAGAAGAGAGAAAAGTCTCAAAGTAATAAAATCATGAATGAGAAAGGACAGATCACCACGAATACCAAAGAAATACAAATGATCTTAAAAACTTATTATGAGCAGCTTTACGCCAATAAATTAGGCAATCTAGAAGAAATGGACGCATTTCTGGAAAACCACAAACTACCGAAACTGGAACAGGAAGAGATAGAAAACCTGAACAGGCAATAACCAGGGAGGAAATTGCAGCAGTCATCAAAAACCCCCCAAAACAACAGTCCAGGGCCAGATGGCTTCTCAGGGGAATTCTGTCAAACATTTAAAAAAGAAACCATACCTATTCTACTAAGGTGTTTGGCAAGATAGAAAGAGACAGAATACTTCCAAACTTGTTCTATGAGGCCAGCATCACCTTAATTACAAAACCAGACAAAGACCCCACCAAAAAGGAGAATTATAGACCAATATCCCTGATGAACATGGATGGAAAAATTCTCAACAAGAAACTAACCAATAGGATCCAACAATACATTAAGAAAATTATTCACCATGACCAAGTAGGATTTATCCCCGGGACACAAGGCTGGTTCAACACTCGTAAAACAATCTGTGTGATTCATCATATCAGCAAGAGAAAAACCAAGAACCATATGATCCTCTCATTAGATGCAGAGAAAGCATTTGACAAAATACAGCATCCATTCCTGATCAAAACTCTTCAGAGTGTAGGGTTAGAGGGAACATTCCTTGACATCTTAAAAGGCATCTACGAAAAGCCCACAGCAAATATCATTCTCAATGGGGAAGCACTGGGAGCCTTTCCCCTAAGATCAGGAACAAGACAGGGATGTCCACTCTCACCACTGCTATTCAACATAGTACTGGAAGTCCTAGCCTCAGCAATCAGACAACAAAAAGACATTAAAGGCATTCGAATTGGCAAAGAAGTCAAACTCTCCCTCTTCGCTGATGACATGATACTCTACATAGAAAACCCAAAAGCCTCCACCCCAAGATTGCTAGAACTCATATAGCTATTCGGCAGTGTGGCAGGATACAAAATCAATGCCCAGAAGTCAGTGGCATTTCTATACCCTAACAATGAGACTGAAGAAAGAGAAATTAAGGAGTCAGTCCCATTTACAATTACACTCAAATGCATAAGATACCTAGGAATAAACCTCATCAAAGAGGTAAAGGATCTATACCCTAAAAATTACAGAACACTTCTGAATGAAATTGTGGAAGACACAAAGAGATGGAAAAATATTCCGTGCTCATCATTTGGAAGAATGAATATGGTGAAAATGTCAATGTTACCCAGGACAATTTACACATTTCATGCAATCCCTATCAAAATACCATGGACCCTCTTCAGATATTTGGAACAAATTATCTTAAGATTGGTTTGGAATCACACCATCTCCAGAGACAATGCCAAGAACACACTGTATCTGCAGATGAACAGCCTGAGAGCCGAGGACACGGCCGTGTATTACTGTGCAAGTGACACAGTGAGGCGACCTCAGTGTGAGCCCAGAACAAACCTCCGTGTAGAAGGGGATCAGGACCACCAGGGCATGCACACTCATCACTTCTGTCTTGAAGGCCCAGGAGCAAGTGCAGATGGAAGTTCTGGGCATGTTTTCTGTCAGGGCCTGGGTTTCCTCTACATCGAGCAGTTTCCCCCAGGGAGCCTCTATTTTTTGGATTATATTTTTATTGCAGTTCAATTTGGCAACATATATCACCCAGTGCTCAGGGGGCCTCTGTTCACACCAGATTCTGTGTGTACCAATGCAGTGTCTCACTTGATAATTTGTTTCATGGAAAAAAAAAAAAACTATTCTTATATGCACACACACACAAAAAAAGATTGGTGTGGAATCATAAAAGATCCCGAATAGTCAGGGGGAATATTAAAAAAGAAAACCGTAGCTGGGGTTATCACAATGCCAGATTTCAAGTTGTACTACAAAGCTGTGGTCATGTGTGGTACTGGCACAAAAACAGACACATAGACCAATGAAACAGAATAGAGAATTCAGAAGTGGACCCACAACTTTATGGCCAACTAATGTTTGACAAATCAGGAAAGACTATCCACGGGAAAAAAGACAGTCTCTTCAATAAATGGTTCTGGGAAAATTGGACATCCACATGCAGAAGAATGAAACTGGACCATTCTGTTACACCATACACAAAGATAAAGTCAAAGTGGATGAAAGATCTAAATGTGAGGCAAGATTCCATCAAAGTCCTAGAGGAGAACATAGGTAACACCCTTTTTGAACTTGGCCACAGTAACTTCTTGAAGAAATATCCATGAAGGCAAGAGAAACAAAAGCAAAAATGAACTATCGGGACTTCATCAAGATGAGAAGCTTTTGCACAGCAAAAGATACAGTCAACAAAACTAAAAGACAACATACAGAATGGGAGAAGATATTTGCAAATGATGTATAAGCTAAAGGGCTAGTTTCCAAGATCTATAAAGAACTTATAAAACTGAACACCAAAGAAACAAACATTCCAATCCTGAAGTTGGCAAAAGACATGAATAGAAATCTCACACAGGAAGACTTAGACATGGCCAAGAAGCACAGGAGAAAATTCTCCACATCACTGGCCCTGAGGAAAATACAACCAAAACCACAATGAGATACCACCTCACACCAGTGAGAATGGGGCAAAGTAACAAGGCAGGAAACCACAAATGTTGGAGAGGATGTGGAGAAAGGGGAACCCTCTTGCACTGTTGGTGGGAATGTGAACTGGTGCAGCCACTCTGGAAAACTGTGTGGAGGTTCCTCAAAGAGTTAAAAATAGATCTACCCTATGACCCAGCAATTGCACTGCTGGGGATTTACCCCAAAGATACAGATGCAGTGAAACGTGGGGACCCCTGCACCCCGATGTTTCTAGCAGCACTGTCCACAATAGCCAAACTGTGGAAGGAGCCTCAGTGTCTATCCAAAGATGAATGAATAAAGAAGATGTGGACAATGGAATATTACTCAGCCATTAGAAATGACAAATACACAAATACCCACCATTTGCTTCAACGTGGATGGAACTGGAGGGTATTATGCTGAGTGAAGTAAGTCAATCGGAGAAGGACAAACATTGTATGTTCTCATTCATTTGGGGAATATAAATAATAGTGAAAATAATTATAAGGGAAGGGAGAAGAAATGTGTGGGAAATATCAGAAAGGGAGACAGAACATGAAGACGCCTAACTCTGGGAAATGAACTAGGGGCAGTGGAAGGGGAGGAGGGTAGGGGGTGGGGGTGAATGGGTGACAGGCACTGAGGGGGGCACTTGACGGCATGAGCCCTGGGTGTTATTCTGTATGTTGGCAAGCATTGAATACCAATAAAAAATAAATTTATTACAAAAAAAAAGCTGTGGTCTGTGTATACAATGGAATATTACTCAGCCATTAGAAACGACAAATACGCACTATTTGTTTCAATGTGGATGGAACTGGAGAGTATTATGCTGAGTGAAATAAGTCAGTCGGAGAAGGGCAAACATTATATGGTCTCATTCATTTTGGGAATATAAAAAATAGTGAAAGGGAATAAAGGGGAAAGGAGAGAAAATGAGTAGGAAATATCAGAGAGGGAGACGAAACATGAGAGACTCCTAACTCTGGGAAGGGAACAAGGGGTTGTGGAAAGGGAAGTGGGCAGGGGGTGGGGGTTACTGGGTGTCAGGACTGAGGGGGACACATGATGGGATGAGCACTGGGTGTTATGCTATATGTTGGTAAAGTGAAATCCAATAAAAAAATATATATATATATAAAGAATCTTAAAAAAAGAGATGTGGTCTATGTATACAATGGACTATTACTGAGCCATTAGAAAAGATAAATACTCTCCATTTGCTTCAGTGTGGATGGAACTGGAGGGGATTATTCTGAGTGAAATAAGTCAATCGGATAAGGAAAACATATGGTTTTATTCATTTGGGGAATATAAAAAATAGCGAAACGGAATAAAGGGGAAAGGAGAAAAAAATGAGTGGGAAATATCAGAAAGGGAGACAGAACATGAGAGACTCCTAACTCTGGAAAATGAACTAGGGGTGGTAGAAAGGGAGGTGGGTGGGGGTTGGGGGTGACTGGGTGACAGGCACTGAGGGGGGCACTTGATGGGATGAGCACTGGGTGTTATTCTATATGTAGGCAAATTGAACACCAATAAAATATAAATTTATAAAAAAAAAAGAAAAAATATAAATACTCTCCTTTTGCTTCAGTGTGGATGGAACTGGAGGGTATTCCAGTGGAGTAAGTCAGTTGGAAAAGGAAAACATGGTCTTACTCATTTGGAGAATATAAAAAATAGTGAAAGGGAATAAAGGGGAAGGAGAGAAAATGAGTGAAAACATCAGTGAGGGTGACAACATGAGAGACACCTAACTCTGAGAAACGAGCAGGGGGTTGTAGAAAAGGAGGTGGGTGGTGGGTTGTGGTGACTGGGTGACCGGCACTGAGGGGGCCACTTGACGAGATAAGCACTGGGTATTATGCAGTATGTTGGCAAATTGAACTCCAATTAAAAAATTAAAAAAACAAACAAAAAAACAATGGTATTCAGCAACACCTCTGACCTGGAGGGAGTTTTAGGTATTCCTCTGCCATTTGGTGGACCTTCTAGGGTAGTGAATGGGTTTCCATCAATTTTAGTCTAGTTGTCCTTGTATCTGCAGCTTTTTTCTGTGTCCTACGGCTGGCAAATCTTGAGGGACCAAATTGGTCCCTCAGTACTCTGTCTCCCCACTGCACAGCATTTGGAGTCAGGTTCCTGTCATGACCATGTTTCTGTCTCTCCTACCCCTCTCTGTATGGTTCCTCTGTTGTTTGTTGTTCAGTCAGCCCTCAGTTGTTTGTCAGGAGGAAGTGCTCCATATGTAGGTGTACTTTTGGTGTGTTTGTGGGAGGAGGGAAGTTCAGAGTCATCCTATACCACCATCTTGGATGCCTCTCCCCTTTAGTTTTTTTTTTTTTAATAATAAATTTATTTTTTATTGGTGTTCAATTTGCCAACATACAGAATAACACCCAGTGCTCATCCCGTCAAGTGCCCCCCTCAGTGCCTGTCACCCAGTCACCCCCAACCCCCGCCCTCCTCCCCTTCCACCACCCCTAATTCGTTTCCCAGAGTTAGGAGTCTTCATGTTCTGTCTCCCTTTCTGATATTTCCTACCCATTTCTTCTCCCTTCCCTTCTATTCCCTTTCACTATTATTTATATTCCCCAAATGAATGACAACATATAATGTTTGTCCATCTCCGATTGACTTATTTCACTCAGCATAATACCCTCCAGTTCCATCCACGTTGAAGCAAATGGTGGGTATTTGTCATTTCTAATGGCTGAGGAATATTCCATTGTATACATAAACCACATCTTCTTTATCCATTCATCTTTCAGTGGACACCGAGGCTCCTTCCACAGTTTGGCTATTGTGGACATTGCTGCTAAAAACATCGGGGTGCAGGTGTCCCGGCGTTTCATTGCATCTGCATCTTTGGGGTAAATCCCCAGCAGTGCAATGCTGGGCTGTAGGGCAGGTCTATTTTTAACTCTTTGAGGAACCTCCACACAGTTTTCCAGAGTGGCTGCACCAGTTCACATTCCCACCAACAGTGTAAGAGGGTTCCCTTTTCTCCGCATCCTCTCCAATATTTGTGGTTTCCTGCCTTAATTTTCCCCATTCTCACTGGTGTGAGGTGGTATCATTGTGGTTTTGATTTGTATCTCCCTGATGGCAAGTGATGCGGAGCATTTTCTCACGTGCGTGTTGGCCATGTCCATGTCTTCCTCTGTGAGATTTCTGTTCATGTCTTTTTCCCATTTCATGATTGGATTGTTTCTTTGGTGTTGAGTTTAATAAGTTCTTTATAGATCTTGGAAACTAGCCCTTTATCTGATATGTCATTTGCAAATATCTTCTCCCATTCTGTAGGTCTTTTAGTTTTGTTGACTGTATCCTTTGCTGTGCAAAAGCTTCTTATTTATATAGATGATCATTATTTGCAAACAGTTTTATCTCCTGTCAAATTTTTTTTTTTTTAAGAGTTATTTATGTATTCATGAGAGACACAGAGAGGAGATACAGGCAGAGGAAGAAGCAGGCTCCCTGCAGGGAGCCCATTGTGGGATTCTATCTCAGATCCTGGGATCACATGCTGAGCGGATGGCAGATGCTCAACTGCTGAGCTACCCAGGCATCCCAGTCCTGTCAATTCTTGTATCTTGTATTTTCTTCGCAACACATTAATAGTGTCTGTTCTGGCCAGGCCTTTAGTCTGAAGAGAAAGCATCAGCAGTGAGAGCAGGTTTCCTGGATTTGTTCTTCTGAGAGGGTTACACCTGAAATTCCTCCATTAAGTGTGATGGGTTTTGTTATAGGTTCTGGGTATGTGGCCTTTATTGAGTTAAGACAGTTCTATTCCTGTTTTTCCAAGAGTCTTTAGTCATGAATATTAAACTTTATCATATATTCTTCTCTGTGAGATAATCCTATACTTTTTCTTTTTTGTTCTATTTCTACATTGATAGATTTTGTGATAGTGAATCATCTTTGAATTCCTGAATAATGATTCTCTTATTAATGATTAATGAATTAATGATTCTCTTATTAAAGTAGTAAAAACTTCTTTTTTAAAAAAAATAAGCTCTATGCTTAATGTAGGGCTCGTGCGAACTCACGACCCTGAGATCGAGAGTCACATGATCAACAAACTGAGCCAGTCAGGTGCCCCTAGGTTAGCTGTTTTTAATTTAGGATTTTTCATTTTTATGTCATTTATTACTGCTTCTTATCTGGTTTAGAAGCAAATTTATATTAGCTTTATAATTCATTTAGTTCTTTAAAGCTTCGTCCCAGTCCTAAGGGTTTGGGGGGATTCATGAGAACATCTTTGATTACCATTTCAATTTCTTTAATGATTATTGAACTACTTGAATATACTGTCTGTGTTTTCTTATTCATAGATCATTTAAAATAGAGTAATTTTTTCTTTATAGCCAATGATATTTAAATTTTGAATATACATTTTATGTGTGTGTGTGTATACACACACATTCTAAAGAGCTTTTTTCTGTTCTTAAGGATTCTTTTAATTTAACTTTTGTTAACATACAGTGCAATATTGGTTTCAGGAGTAGAATTCAGTGATTCATTACTTACATACAACACCCAGTGCTCATCACGAGTGCCCTTTTTAATACCCATCACCCTTCTATAGAGCCCATCCCCAACTCCTTTCATCAGTCCTCAGTTTATTCTCTATCATTAAGTCTCTTATGGCTTGTTTCCCCTCTCTCCTTTTTTTCTTTTCCCCCTTCCCATATGCTCATCTGTTTTGCTTCATAAGAGTGAGATCATATGATATTTGTCTTTCTCTGATTTATTTCACTCAGCATAATGCACTCTGGCTCCATTTATGTGGCTGCAAATGACAAGGTTTCATTCTTTTTGATTACTGAGTAATACTCCATTGTGTATGTATACCATATCTTCTTTATCTGTTCATCAGTCGATGGACATTCGGGCCCTCTCCATGGTTTGGCTGTTGTTGATAATGCTGCTATAAACACTGGAGTATATCTATCCCTTTGAATCTGTATTTTTATATCCTTTGGTCAAATACCTAATAGTGCAATTGCTGGATCAGAGTAGTTCTGTTTTTAACTTTTTGAGGAACCTCCATACTGTTCTCCAGAGTGGTTGCACCAGTTTGCATTCCCACCAACAGTGTAGCAGGGTTCCCCTTTCTCTGCATCCTCATCAACACCTGTTGTTTCTTGTTTTGTTAATTTTAGCCATTCTGACAGGTGTGAGGTGGTATTGTGTTGTGGTTTTGATTTGTATTTCCCTGATGGTGAGTGACGTTGAGCATCTTTTCATGAGGCTGTTAGCTGTCTGGATGTGTTTTTTTGTGGAAATGTGTCTATTCATGTCTTCTGCCCATTTCTTAACTGGATTATTTGGTTTTTTGGGTGTTGAGTTTGGTAAGTTAAAGGGCTTTTTTAAACTGCATATTTGAATGGAGTCGTAAATCCAGAATTTTGGGATAGCTGCTCAAGTATTTTTTGTTAACTCTCATAACTTAAACTTATTAAATATTCTTCTAGTAGATGAGATAGATGGCCAGAGTTGGCTGGAACAGCATGTGGTTCATCAATACTGGACAGCCAGATCCTCAAGATTTCCTCATAGTTTACATTTGTACTCCAATTTAGCCGCTGTCTGGTAAGAAGCTAAGTTTTTCACTTAATGTGTTAATTGGAGAAACTTTGATTTTTTAATATTTGCTGTTGATTTGTGGTTTATATCAAATACTTCCCTGAAATTTAAACTTGTTTTTTTTTAACAATTCTAATTGAACATAGTTTTCAGTTATTTATTTTAAAAATGAAGTTATTATTTAATTATAGTCTGGTTTTTTTTATTTATTTTCAAAGCTAATGGATTGGTATGAATTAGCCCATTTGATTTCTGTTTTAATGCACTTATTGCAAAAGTACAGTTACTATTTTTCTAAAACAGTGCATAGTTTTAAACACTTGGTTAAATCAATAATGAATATAATAATTGGAATTGTTCTGAAAATACTTATGAAAGAATTATAATTGACATGTAGAAATGAGTATGGAGGGCATTTAAAGCATGTTTTTTGTTTATTGATTACTGGTTAAATTACCACCTAATGCATATGTTACTAAACATAATTTTACTTCATGAGAAACGTTTACATTAACATTTGATGTTTGCTATCTAATAGGGACCAACACTTGTATAGCAGTGACCCGTTATATGTTCCAGATGACAGAGTTTTTGTTACTGAGACACAGGTTATTCGGGAAACCTTATGGTAAGACCTATTAAACTAATTAATAGTGTAGAAGACTTTGTTACTGAGAAGCAGAATTTTGGTTTTTTAAGGAAAAGTATTCATGGTTTTTTTCACATTCATACTAGAAACAGGCCATTAGGTTTAACCCAAAACTGTTTCTAGGAGGCACCTAAGTGTAAATGGGGGGACTCAGGAAACCCAAACTTCAAATTTGATTGTGGAGATTGTGGGAATTTGATATGTTTTTTTTTTTTTTATCTTAAATCATTTAGTATGCTATTTAATTAGATTAAACCGTCTTTTTTTAATTACTGAGTTCAAAGAAAGGCTCCTAGTTTGCTGCTAACTGCTCTTAATAGGCAGAGTATGTCAGTGAGATCCTGTTTCTTCTACCTGGAAACCAGGAACCTAAGAATTTAGATTGTGGAAAAAAAAAAGAATTTAGATTGTGTTCCCATAAAAATGAAAATGAGAAATGCAGCATGTAGTGCTGATACTACTGAGATTTTCAGGTTTTGATCCTCTGCCACAAAGTATAATATTGACATTCTTAAAAATGGGAAGACTTATTTAGGCCATCACACAGATGAGGAAATGCTTTGACAACGCTGTCTTGACTTCTAAGATGATGTTGAAATATCTTGAGTCTTATGGTAATCAGATAAAAAGATTGATGCCTTCTGTTTTCTAATTATCTGCTCTCTTTGCCCCAAACCCCCAATTCTGAATCTTTCATTAAAATTTTTTAAGCAGTGTTTGCAATGACAAGGATGGAGCTCGAGTGTATTAGGCTAAGTGAGTAAGTCAGTCAGAGAAAGACAAATACCATATGATGTCATTCATTTGGGGAAATTTAGGAAACAAAACAGATGAATGTGTGGGAAGTGAGAAAATAAGAGAAGGAGAAAGGGGGAGGCAAACCAAAAGAATTCTTAACAGTAGAGAACAAACAGGATTGATGGAGGGATGTGGGTGGGGATGGGCTAATAAGGAAGGCACTTGTTATGATGAGTGCTGGTTATTATATGCAAGTAATGAATCACTAAATTTTACTCCTGAAACCAATATTATACTATATGTCAGCTAATTAAAATTTAAATAAAAATTTAGAAGAAAATATTTTTTTAGGCATTACTGTAATGAATATTTTTGTAGGCTTATCTCTTTTATTTCATTTTAGGTTACTTTCAGGGGTGAAAAAGCTCTTTATATTTCAGTTGATAGATGGAAAAGTAACTGTGAGAAACAGTGTTACAGTAACTCATTTGACACATGTAAGTTATTTGTATTTATTGTAATTAAAATTAAATAATAGGATTTAAATCTTTTTTTTAAGATTTTTAAAATTTATTTATTCATGAGAGACAGAGAGAGAGAGGGGCAGAGACATAGGCAGAGAGGAGAGAGAGACAGAGACACAGGCAGAGAGAGAAGCAGGCTCCATGCAGGGAGCCTGACGTGGGACTTGATCCCCGGTCTCCAGGATTATGCCCTGGGCTGAAGGCGGCACTAAACCACTGAGCCACCCGGGCTGCCCAAATAATAGAGTTTATGTAAACCATAGTTCTGTAACTTTAAACCATTTTGCAGTATCAAAATTAATTATTAAATGTACTTGAGATCCAAAAGGCAAAATTAAATTGTGCATGTTTACAGTGCTAGAGAATTCTTTAATAGTTTGTTATATTCACATTTAGTTTCAATTTATGTTTTCTCCTTTTTATTTCTGTCAATTCTGTATTGGGAAGCTGTGTACTATAAATTTTTTATTTGTAGTACATTTACTTACATTATATGTGTTTTTAAAAAGTGTAAGCCACAATTCTGTATTCTGTAGAAATTAATGCTTACATTGTTATTCATTTTGTTATTCATTGTTGTCTACTAAGCACACTGTTTAAAACAGTGACCCAAAAAAACCAGTCGTGAAATAAATATTTTAGTGAACGAATATGTATTTGAATGTTTATTAAGGACTTCAAATGTTTGCGGTTTGCTTCTATTATAGAGTTGTTTACGATCAGTGCTAGAACAAATAGCAGCATATGGCCAGGTTGTATTTCGACTCCAAGAGTTCATCGATGAAGTCATGGGGCATAGCTCCGAAGGCATGTTACCTGGAAATGGTTCTCTTCCCAAGAAGTTGACTGAAGCTCCCTTTAGGACATACCAGGCTTTCATGTGGGCCCTATACAAATACTTCATTAGTTTCAAAAAGGAACTTACAGACATTGAGAAGTACATCATCAATAATGGTATTTAAATATCCTTCCTTTTTACTTCTAAGACACATAAGTCATATTTAGAATGCCATCTAGGTTATTAAATTATTACAAAGTTTGTAAATTCTATGACAAGTAATATTCATGATCATTTTAAATCATTTTAAATTTGTATTAAACCATTCATTCTCTAAAAATCCAAATAGTACAGAAAGTTTACAGTGAAAATTATTCTTCCTGTGCAAGTTCTCTAGCCAAGTACTCAGTTCCCTTCCCCAGAGACAACCAAGTCATAGGTTTCTTTTGCATTCTTCCAGAAATAATATATATTTTTTGAGATTTTATTTATTTATCATGAGAGACACAGAGAGAGAGACAGAGACACAGGGAGAGGGAGAAGCAGGCTCCATGTAGGGAGCCCGATGTGGGACTCCATCCTGGGATTCCAAGATCATGCCCTGGGCTGAAGGCAGGCTCTCAACCACTGAGCCACCCAGGCATCCCCAGAAATAATTTAAATACATGCAAGCAATACATATTCATATATACATACCTACTAGTCTGTTAACTTCTCCCTTCAAATTATTATTTTTTCTTTTTTTTAGATTTTTTTTTTAATTTATTTATTCATGAGAGACACAGAGAGAGAGGCAGAGACCTAGGCAGAGGGAGAAGCAGGCTCCATGCAGGGAGCCCGATGTAGAACTCGATCAGGGACTCCAGGATCATGCCCTGGGCATGAAGGCAGACGCTCAACCACTGAGCCACCCAGGCGTCCCTCTCTTCAAATTGTTTCCTAATTTGGGTTTTGAGGATTATACCATACAAAAATGTGAAGAGCTTCCTCATTCTTTTTTACAAATTGAGTATTTAGTTGTGTGAATATACATTTAGGTTGTTTCTGATCTGCTATTGTCAATAGTGCTATAGTGATAACTGCTTACTTAATATGAAGCAAGCTATAGTATAAATTTTTTTTTTAAGATTTTATTTATTCATGAGAGACAGAGAGGCAGAGACATAGGCAGAGGGAGAAGCAGACTTCCCACAGGGACCCTAATGCAGAACTCAATCCCAGTACCACGGGATCATACCTGAGCCAAAGGCAAATAAATGCTCAACTACTGAGCCAAAGGCAAATAAATGCTCAACTACTGAGGCATCCCTGTAGCATAAATTCTTAATGGAATTCCTAGGTTAAAGAGAATGTGATGGCATATGTGATTTTGATACGTATTCCACATGGTTGCCTGCAATGTATGATTACCCTTGCCAACAGTGTGTTGTTAAACGAGCAATATATATGAGTATCTGTGTCCTCACAGTCTTGTTAACAGTGTGTTATCAACAGTGTGTTATCAAACAGATTTAAAATGGTAACCAGCATTTTTAGCTTCCCCCCCCACCCTCTACTTTTATTTTCAACTACTGCAAAAATATAGTACCCAGACATCCCAGGTTCCCATCACCCAACTTCCTCCAATAATTCCCACCTTACCATAATAATGGTATATAATAATTATAATAATTATAATAATTATAATATGATATGATAATTATATATATGATATGTATATGATAATTATATATATTATATATATATGATAATTATAATAATTATCAAAACTAGGAAATTGACATTGGAACAATACATTTATTGTTCTGCAGACCTGGCATGAGTTTCAGCAGTTTTGCAGGCACTTGCTATTTTGTGGGGAAGGGAGTGGTATCTTCGTGTATAGTTCTGTGACACTTTATCACATGTGACAAATATCACATATATTTGTAAATCCACTTCCATCTTCAGGATACAGAGCTCTTCCATCTCCATGAAAAAACTTATTCTTGCTCCCCTTCGTAGGAACCATCTCCTCATTAATATAATAGCCCACTGAAGTCTTTTTTATTTGCCCAGTGTAGTTTTAATTTGTATTCTTTTGTTATAATTGAGGTTGAATATCTCTATATATTTAGGAATCACTTTTATTTCCTTTCCTTTCCCTTGAACTGTGAGTTCCTTTATATATTATTTATCTTCTGAGTTTTCTTTCTTTAGAGAAATTAGCTCCTTATGATGGGAGATTAAAATCCACCACGCCCGGGCAGCCCCAGTGGCTCAGCGGTTTAGTGCCGCCTTCGGCCCAGGGTGTGATCCTGGGGTCCCAGGATTGAGTCCCACGTCGGGCTCCCTGCATGGAACCTGCTTCTCCCTCTGCCTGTGCCTCTGCCTCTCTGTGTGTCTCTCATGAATAGATTAAAAAAGAAAATCTTAAAAAAAATAAAGTGCTTTCTTTAAAAAAAAAAAAAAAATCCACCATGCCCTAGTTTGCCATGTCTTTCCATAAGTGACTTAGCATTTATATCCTTTTCTGAATGCAGATATTCTTCCTTGCTAAAGGGTTTGATTTTTTGATATTTTGCAGACACTACAATAACTCTTGCAATAGTGGTGGACAAGTTGTCACCTCGACTGGCTCAACTCAAAGTTCTTCACAAAGTATTTAGTACTGGAGTAGCAGAAGTTCCACCTGACACTCGAAATGTTGTTCGGGCATCTCATCTGCTCAACACCCTGTACAAGGCCATTCTTGAATATGACAATGTTGGAGAAGCCTCTGAGCAAACTGTATGTAAGACCTTTATCCTAAGTTGTGTGACTCCCTTCTGTTCAGCCAAAGTAGTGGTAGATAGCCTGTCATAGCTCTTTGTAAAAATACTGCTTAAATCATGGTGTGTCATACAGTTGTTCAGAGTTTTGTTTTGTTTTGTTTTGTTTTAAAGATTTATTCATGAGAGACACAGAGAGAGAGATAGGCAGAGACACAGGCAGAAGGAGAAGCAGGCTCTATGCAGGGAGCCTGATGTGGGACTCAATCCCGGGACTCCAAGATCACGCCCTGGGCCAAAGGCAGGTGCTAAACCACTGAGCCACCCAGACCCAGACGTCCCTGTTCAGAGTTTTTAAATAAGCTTCTAAAATCAGCGCTACAGGAAACTGGCTTCTTGGCTTTAATCACAGAGATTATGGGGAGGATGCGGCAAGGAGAAAGCAAAACGTAAAAAGCAAGATGTGAAAAACATCTAGCTGACTTATATAGATATTTGCAATTACTCTTCAATAAAAATACAGATTATATAAGGTATCTAGAGTAGTCAAATTCATAGAAACAAAACAGAATGGTGGTTGCCACAAACTGGGAAGGGAGAAGCGGGAAGATGTTTAATGGGTGCAGAGTTTCAGTTCCGCAGCATACCCAAGAAAAACATTCACAACAATATGAATATATTTAACACTACTGAACTGTACACTTAAAAATGCTTAAGACAGGGGCACCTGAGTAGCAGTTGATTATCTGCCTTCAGCTCAGGTCATGAGCCCTGGGTTGGGCTCCCTACTCAGGGGAGTCTGCTTCTCCTTTTCCCTCTGCCTCCCACCTTGTCCTTGCTCTGTCTCTCTAGTGCTCTCTCTCTCTCAAATAAATAAAGCCTTTCAAAAATGCCTAAGATAGTATTTTTTGTGTTACATGTTTTAATTTAAAATTTTTTTAATTTAAAATTTTAATACATACCATTTTAAAATTTTTTTAAATTTTAAAAAATACAACTTAAAAAAATACAAATCTAACGGAAACTATAGTTTAGAAAGCTGCAGATTTCTTTGGATACACATTTTAGGTGTTGTTTCCTAGTACGTTGATGTAACTTTGTTTTCTCACCATTTTGGTCCTGCAGTTCAGTATAAAAGTTTTATTTCTTTCAGCTATGCAATTTTTTTCCTACTGGGAAGTATAGTAGAATGAAATCATTTCTTCATTCTTTTTTTTTTTTTTTTAAGATTTTTATTTATTTATTCATGAGAGACACAGAGACAGAGGCAGAAACATAGGTAGAGGGAGAAACAGGCTCCCTGCAGGGAGCCTGAAGTGGGACTCAATTCCGGAACTCCAGAATCATGCCCTGAGCCGAACGCGGAGCCACCCAGGCATCCCTCATTTCTTCATTCTTAATGGACATTTTGCTAATATGTTTTAGATAGGGTAGCTGTTCCTCAGTTTGTACTATCCAACTTAAGACTGCTCTTGTAACCCTCTTGTAACTTTAATTCCCAAGAGAGTCCTGGTATGGACTACAGATGATATGGTCATCTTATCTTTAGGTGAGTTTTCATAAGGATTTTTATAAAGTATGTTTTAGATTTTTAATTTCTTAATTTCTGTCAAAAAGCAGAAATCCCATCACTTTTTAAAAGGTATTTCAGAGGGGTGCCTGGGTGGTTTAGTTGGTTAAGCATGTGACTTGATTTCAGCTCAGATCATGATCTCAAGATCATGAGATCAAGCCCCACGTTGAGCTCTATGCTGGGTGTGGAGGTAGCTAAAGATTCTCTCTCCCCTCTCTCCCTGGACCCACCCTTGTGTGTGCACTCTCTTTCCCTTTCTAGAAAAGAAAAAGAAAAGTATTAGAAATATTTAAACTTCATTTTATCCAGGGACAAGGAAGTTCTGAGAATTGACTGTACACTCTGCCCTCAGGTCTCGCTTCTGTTCTCTCTCTGGGTTGAAACAGTACGACCCTACCTGCAGATTGTGGATGAGTGGATCGTGCATGGACATCTATGTGACGGTGCTAGGGAGTTCATCATCCAAAGGTCAGGTCCTCCACACAGCTCGGGAGATGTGGGGAAATGCTTGCACCTCTTTTCTCTCACAGGAAAATCATACACTTTTGTTGGTTCAGGTGATGCTGAGGGAGACTAGTGCAAGTGACAGAGCTATGTTTTTATCATAAACAAGTTCTTTTGCATTTTTGTAGATGTTAGGTACCCAAAAAAAGTTCCAAGTTTTATGTAAATTTATACCTTTTCTTAGCAAATTCTGTTTTTTAAATGATAGTGCTTATGATTGGCTGATACTGTAAAAGGCACATTGCTTCCCATAAAATGAATTTAGGTAATATCAAATGGCTTCAATTAATTCCCATTATAAATTATCTGTAGGATAAAAGATATGAAAATATTACAGAATATGCCTCTAATATGGTATTTATCCAAATTAGCTAGGGGTTTCTTTGATTACCCTCCTTCATATAATATTTAATAAAGCAAGGAAAATCATAAGTCACTTGTTACGATTTCCCTCAGTTAATTGATTTTTCTGAACAGAATCATACACACTGCTATATACAACTCTCTTAACTCAGTTTTAAATTAATGCACTCTGTTTAGATGTATGATTTTTATGGATAGCTATCCATTTAACTCATCAAGAAGGAGAGCATTAAGTTCTTACAGCTCTGAAAAGGTAACCTTGTTTATGCAGTGCTCATATAAATAAGCAGAACTTCTCTAACTAAGTCACGTCTGTCATTTTGTTTTTTCATTGATCTTGCATGATAATTTTGCGAAAATAGGATTCTGGCTGTTCTTAGAGGGTGATGAGTGACTGACCATTGCATTCCAATTTAAGAAACTTTCTAGTTAGTTAAATTTTACCTATGCCATTAAGAGTATTTATCTACTTTTCTATGTTAAACTGAAGTCGGATAAACCTCTGCCCCATTTTGTGCTTCATTTTACTAATAATTGATAAAACTGTTTTGGAATGTCTGGAAAACATGCCTAAGCTAGAATAGATATACTCTTGTTTTTAAGGCTGAAAAGTTGAAATTTAAAATTCTTTTGAATCTCTATAGAAACAAAAACGTTCCGGTAAATCACAGAGATTTTTGGTATGCCACTTATACACTATACAGCGTATCGGAAAAGACAGAAAATGAAGAAAAAATGAGTGATAATGCTAGTGCAAGTTCTGGAAGTGACCAGGGGCCCTCCAGCAGGCAGCATACCATGGTGTCCTTCCTCAAACCTGTCCTTAAGCAGATAATTATGGCTGGCAAGTCAATGCAGCTGCTGAAGAACCTGCAGTGTGTGGAGAGCACCACATGCCAGGACACAGCCAGAGGTAGCAGTTTCCTTCTTCATATATCTTTCAGCATTCAGGCAGCTCTTCTCTCTTCACTCTTGTCATCCTGAGATAGATATGTAATTATTTTGTAGTTTGAAAATTATCAAAGCCTTTTACTTTTGTGGAAATTACCACTTTGATCAAATTACTACTCCTGATTGAAGAATATCCTCAATGGAAATTTTCAGCATTGTGTTTCTAATTTTCTTCCATTTCTTAATACAGTGTAGCATTTAGCTGTTGAAAACCATAAATATAAACCCCGGTGGATAGGAATTTGCTGGTTTAGTGGTTCAGACATGATCATAGATCTTGAGAAAATCTTGATATATTTATGGCCTTTTTTTTTTTTTTTTTTATAATTTAAGTAATGAAATACTTCAGGTTTTATCAACTGACTTAAAAAGACTTGAAAGTATGTATGTGACCTTAATTGTTTGTAAATTATCTTAGTTTTACATTTCTTTGTATTATTGTACTTAAGTAATATTTCACTTTGTGGAACATTTCCTTTTTAACTCAATAATAAAATGTAATGAGCTTCTAGGGTCACTGTCAGAAGTGTTTTCCCCAAAGAAATTATGACTCCAATTAGTATTATCATAGTGCTATCCACTATGGTGGTTAACTTAACTGTTAAGCATCCAGCTTATGGTATTGCTCTTTCAGAAAAAATTAGCTTCTGCTTTGAATGTTTCTGAGCTTTGCGGTTGTCTAATAGAATATAAAATTATTTAGTTCTACCATACTGTAGAAGTAAAGAAACAGGGATAGACTCTCATAAGCCAAAGGAAAAATACCAAGCTATATTAAGATAAAACTATTTAGGGCCCCTAGGTGGCTCAGTTGGTTAAGAATCTGCCTTTGGCTCAGGTCCTGGAATCCCAGATCCCAGAGTCCTGGAATCGAGTCCTGCATTGGGTTTCCTGCTCCGTGGGGAGTCTGCCTCCCTCACTCTGTCTCATGAATAAATAAATAAAATGTTTAAAAAAAAAAGGATAGAACTATTTAGTATTTCTTAATGTTACTATCATTTACCAGAACATAGTTCACCATACATCTTTCTTCATGTTTCAGATGCAGAAAGAAAAAGCTTGTATACCCTGTTTCTGGAATCTGTACAGTCACGCCTTCGACATGGAGAAGATTCTACTACACAGGTCTTCACTGAGCAGCAGGCAACCAAAGAGAACCTAATTAAGATGCAGTCCATTGCTGAAAGGCATCTGGAACTGGATGATGTTCACGATCCACTGCTGGCAATTAACTTTGCAAGGTGATACATACCTGCAAGATTTTGGATGATTTAAATAGAATCTGTGCAATATTTAGTAACCATTTATTTCTGCAAGGTGGGGCTTTCCACCCTTAAAAACCTTTGTAGCTCATCTTTTCTAATGACTGAAATGCAAAAGGACATTGTATTCAGTTTGGCCTCCTTGTTTATGAAAGTCCACAGGCTTTTCGATGTGCCCTATATCCATGGGGAGTTGCCATCACTCATACAGAAGATACTTCTGAACGTCTGGGTCATGTGCAGGCATCAGACACAAACACACACACACATACCCTGCTTAAAATGCATCTTGACCCTTATGTATTTTTAGCACCCTGTTGTCTAATGGCCATTTTTCACTGCCTGCGGCCCAGTGATTAAAAAGATCTACTCAGTACTTGACCCTTAAGGAAGAAGGGTTGAAATGGCTAAAAAACTGTTTTTGTGTAAAGAATATTTTGGGGGGAAGTTTCTTTCTGTAATATTTGGTAACTTTAAAGGTAAAAATGGGACTCTGGAGTTTTGATTAAGGGAATTCTGTTGACAACAGCTCATAAAAAGAGATTCACATTTTTATCTTAAAGGTTATATTTGGAACAGAGTGACTTTCATGAGAAGTTTGCTGGTGGAGATATTTGTGTGGATAGATCATCAGAATCTGTGACATGCCAGACTTTTGAGTTAACGCTGAGATCTTGCCTCTATCCTCATATTGATAAGCAATATCTAGAGTGCTGTGGAAACCTCATGCGAACTCTAAAAAAGGATTACAGGTATTAAGGGAGTAGTTTTGTGTTGGAAATAGGTTATTGTACTTTAAAACAGTTGAAATTATTTTGAAATCTGTATTTCAAGTTAATAGAGTAACTAACGGGTACGTGATAAACAGTTTTCTTCTGAGAGAATCAACTATCAGTGTTTCATACCATTATATTGCAAAATTTAATTCTTTGTATCTGAGACTCTGTCCTGAAAGAAATACAGAAAAAGCTTGTTGCACAAAAATGCCCATCAGAAAGTTTGCTGTCAGAGAGAAGAACATGAAATTACTTAGTAATGGATGATTAGTTCTTTAAATAATGGTACATCCATAAATATGATATAGCCGTATAAACTATGGCATATCCATGTCAAATATAAACTTTGTTTCATACAAATTATGTTTGTTCAGGGATGCCTGAGTGGCTCAGTGGTTGAGTGTCTGCCTTTGGCTTAGGTCATGATCCTAGAGTCTCAAGATCAAGTCCCACATTGGGCTCCCCACAGAGAGCCTGCTTCTCCATCTGCCTCTGTCTCTGCCTCTCTTTGTGTGTCTTAAATAAATAAATAAAATCTTTAAAAAAGAATTATGTTTGTCCAGAGTTTGAAATAATATAAAATGTTCTTAAAGCTTAAAATGCAGGATATATAATATGATGGGAAGTATATTTTTTTAATGCATAGAAAAAAGAGCTAGAAAGAAATACCCCAAGAATTAACAGTAGAAATTCACTATGAATAGCAGGATTTGGACTAACTTCAGTTTGTTACAGTTTTTTGACTTTTCCCATCTTTCTACAATGTAATAGGAAAGTAATTTATTTCTTTCTATTAAAAACAAACATATACTATTTTTGTTACTTAAAAAGTCTTTAAAAGGTGTTAACATTTCTATTTTTTGTAAATGTAGGTTTTGTAAACCTGTTTTAAAATTAGTAGTGTACAAAGCCTGGTCCTAATCCAGAATTCAGTCTCAGGAGTGCAAGATCTTTGTGTGCTTATTTTCTGTTTAGGTTGGTTGAATACTTACAAGCCATGAGAAATTTTTTCTTAATGGAAGGTGGAGATACCATGTATGACTTCTACACATCAATTTTTGATAAAATAAGAGAAAAGGAGACCTGGCAGAATGTGTCTTTCCTTAATGTGCAGCTTCAAGAAGCAGTAGGACAACGTTATCCTGAAGATAGTTTACGGTAAAACATAAGACCTGTTAGTCTAAATAATATAAAATAATCCATGTGCAACACTTCTGCTGTGAATTCTTAGGTATGTTATTTAATCCTCACGCTATGAATTTTATGAATATTATTTTTCATATTAGAAAACTGAGGCAGAAGGTAGCTAAATGACTTGCCCACTAAGAAGGAGACGATGAGATGGAGCCAGGTAGGCTGTCAGTCTGGTGGCCTACACTCACAGGCCTGAAGTCCTTGTCCTCCAGCCAGCTGTGCTTGGCCTCCTTACACAGGAGTCTTAGGTGATGTTCTGAGACCTGCCGACGCCCGAGCTCCAGGCATCACAGACTTTCCAGCCAGCTGTGCTTGGCCTCCTTACACAGGAGTCTTTGGTGATGTTCTGAGACCTGCCGACGCCTGAGCTTCAGGCATCACAGACTTTCACTTCCACCACAGGCTGTTGGTCAAACCTAGTCACGGGTCAGCCTGCGTTCAGGGTTGGGAAATGGTTTCTACCACTTAATAGACAGTTGCATGTTTTCAAACTGTTATGGCAACCCTGGTGGTCTAGTGGTTAAGATTCGGCTCTCTCTTACCCTCAACTGTAGATCTGATCAAGCCTGTCTCAGTGCCTCTTGGTCTGTCTGCTGAACGTTCAGCTCACCCAGGTCTGTGGGTTGGTACCACCAAATCTTTGTGAATCTAATACACTGCTTGGTAGTCTTTTTTCTCTTCCACATCCCTGCTCGGTTCTCTTACTTAGCTTCTTTTCTTCGCATCCTCAGAGGTCCTTCACGAATAGCAGTCATAATAATTAACATTACATGTCATTTCCTCATAGCCGTGCTAGATTACCAAGCTACTACTTAGTAGATTATTCTAATTTCTTTTATTTTTGTGTCATTCTTTTTTATTACCTTTAATTCCTCCATAAAAACAATTTTCGTGAGTTATGTGCCCAGCAACCCCCATGGAAAACAGGGAAAGTTGTTTTTCACTATTAGCAGAAACTCATAAATTTGTTATATTTAAAGTCACAGTCTATTGCAGCTTTTCTTTTTTTGTTGCTCAGACTCCCATTTTTTACCCAAAGGCACCCCTTCATATGACCCTAGTAATCTGAGAGAGTATCTTTACTTTCAGAGCTAATTGGATGTGCAGGCTGGTCCTGTGCACCTCCTGCCTTAGGCTTGTGCACCTCTCCCAGAAGCACTGGGCCCATCTATTTGGTAGCTTAAAAACACCTTTATCTGGGTGCCAGAGTATTCATCAGTATTGGATTGTTAGTACTTCTGGGGTTTTTCAGTGGACAGAGCGATGAAATATGTAGGAAGAAAAAAACTAATCATAATTTCATATTGATATTTCCAATTTATATTAAAGATTAGTTTTCAACTCTTTGGTTTTCCTTTGTACTTCGTCTCTTGAGTGCTTACTAACACATTGACGTAACGAATGGTTTTTTAATTCTATAATAAGTAATAGTTCCAAAGTAATAATAGCCCACTGAGAGCTTAAATTAAGGTTTGTGATTCTTTTCTTCCTGTACTGTCATCAGAATACTGTATTTCAAGGCCACTTGGAATAATTCTTCATATGATTATGCCACCAGCTTAATATAGGGTCAAGTTCTCAAGTTCATTTGTTTTCATTTATTTCCTACTTTTAGGAATTGCTTTGTTTTTTTCTTGATTGGCTTTTGTTTCTTAATTATGTAAACAGCTGTATATGTCTTAAGTTAAAATCACTGGTACAGTGCACTTCTAGGGAGAACTGTCTTCTAGTCCTGTTCCCACCCTTTTTCTCCCTTTCCTTTAAGTAACTGTTTTTATTAGATTTTGTTTTATCCTTCAGGTATTTATTTTTTGGAATCAAAAACATGTGTCTGTATTCCATTTCCTCATTGCCTACTATACAAAAGGTAGCATGCATTGCCCACTCTGGCATCTGGTTTATTTTTCTTCTGTTACTAATGTGTCTCACATACACTCCATTTATAAGCTAGAGAGCTTGTCCTTACTCCTTTACAGCTGTCTGGCTTTCCACTGTATTCTGTCATTTGTCCTGTTGGTGGGCATTTGGGTTTCTGTTCTGCTGTACGTATATGCAATGACTAACAAGTCTTGTACATCTTGCTTCATATTTTTGCCAGTGTAACTTTGGAGTATATTCCTAGAATGGAATTGCTGGGTAAAAGGGTAAATGTGTGTGCAATTCTGCTAGCTATTCCAAATTTCTCTTCATATGGGCTGTATTTTTTCTGATTCCCACCAGCAATATGTAGAGTAGCTTTCTCCACAGCCTCTCCAACAGACTATGCTGCCAGAGTTTTGGAATTTTGCTGATCTGATGAGAAATGGTATCTCCGTATAGTTTTAATTTACATTTTTCTAATTATGAGTGACTTTTATCATTTTTCCGTATATTTATTTGTAATTTTTTTTAAAGATTTTATTTATTTATTCATGAGAGACACAGAGAGAGAGAGAGAGAGAGAGAGAGAGAAAGGCAGAGACACAGGCAGAGGGAGAAGCAGGCCCCATGCAAGGAGCCTGATGTGGGACTCGATCCCTGGGACTCCAGGATCACACCCTGGGCCAAAGGCACGTGCTAAACCATTGAGCCACCCAGGGATCCCCTGTTTGTAATTTTTTTAAACAAAAACTGTATATATCTTTTCCCACCATTTCTGTTAGTATCAGATTATTGGTCTCTAATTCTCTCCATTTTTAGAAACATATTACATATGTTTCCCAAATGACATTTGTCTTTTCATTCTGCTTACATTTATAATAATTTTTTTATTATTGTTTTGTCAGGTAGATTTTTTTTAGTTTTATTATTTATCAGTCTTTTCCTACTTTTAGATTTTGAGTTGAGAGGATAAGTTTTACTTTTTCCAGATTACAAAGAAAATCACCCATCTTTTCTCCTAATACTTAGATTTTTTTACATTTAGATATTGATCCATTTGGAATTTATCCCCCTAAACACATGAGAAATAGGTCTAGTTTTATCTTTTTCCAAATGATTAATTTGTTCCCATCAGTTATTAAAAAAAATCCATCTTTCCTACATTTATTTGACATGCCCTTTATCATTAAATTTTCATATGTACTTGAGTATCTTTCTAGATTTTCCATTCTGTTTCTTTGTTCTATTTAATCATGTGCTAATAGCATCCTGTTTTAATAATAAAGGCTTTCCTGGCTATTCTTGTTTGCTTGTTTTCCCAAATGTACTTTATCATCAACTTGTCTAGCTCCACCAAAACAAAATATTTGATGGTATTTTTATATCAAATATAAAGAGATTGCATTCTAGTCATAGATTAACTCAGGAGGAATGAGCCACCTGGGGGACCTCTTTTGCTATGGCTTCCAAGCTTCCATGTGTTCTAGGCAGCTGTCTGCCTCCTCAGGCTTGCTGAGTCTCCTTCTCAATTCCAGCGTCATTGCCAGTGCTACTCCCCTGCCCTGCACAGTGCCTCTGTCTTACAACTCTCACACATCACTGCTACTCTTTCTATAATCTCCCTTGGGCCCCTTGCTTTCCACATGTCCTTGGCATAGCTTCTTTCTCTACTGCCTCAGCACTCCTGCCAGGGGCAATTCCAGTCCCTCTTAATGGTTTCAGCAATGCCTTATGACCTGCAGATCAGTACCTTTAGCTCAAGTGTCTGCTTGTGACTCCACTCAAATGTCTGGTGTCCAAAACGGAGCACTTCATTGTCTCATCCCAAATCATCTCTTGTCTCTTCTAGTTGAGCACCATTGTTCATTCCAGTGCCCAAAGGAAGTGTGTGGCTTGCTCTAGATTCCTTCCTCTTTCCTAAAACTCCTACAGCTTCCTAATTGTTCAGTCCTGCCTCTTAGATAACGTTCCCCCTTACCTCTGGGTGCTCACTCAAGAGCTCCTCTCTGACACCTCCTGACTATCTGTGTCTAAGCTTCACTCCCTTCCATTTAACCCCAACAGGGTCACCAGAGTGACTACAGTAAACCAGCAGTTCCCTCCACCAGTTATGTTCAGTCTCCTTATTGGTGCCTCATAACAGATGGGCTGAGCTTCTCATAAGAGGGCAAGCTTTTACTACCTGGCTCATTTCCTAACCCCATTTCTAGTTACATGTACCCATATAGACACATCATGTTCTCTCTCCTACCTCTCTCCATACACTACCATGTATGTATCTCCAATACATTTCAGGGATTTAGAATATTTCTGGTTTGCCAAAGAGCTGTATACTCTCCCTGCTTCACAGCTTCCTCCAGTTATGAGCTCTTCCATTTGCATGGCTTGGCAGTGGCCTGTTCTACGTAGTCCTGCTTGGCCTGGATTGGTGTAGCACCCTGACCCTGTGTCTGCTCTGGATTTGCTCTGGGCTATGAGCCTGTAGAAGGGAAGGGATTGACTTTCCTTTCACATGCTTGGCATGGTGACTGTCAAGGTATCCAGTAAGTGCCTACTAAGTACTTAGTGGATGCACATGTAATAGACTTAAAAGCTAAAAAAAATTCTAACTAGTGCCTATGACATGGAATGAATTGCCTAATTTATAAGTCACACGCTGTGCTTGCCATCTCTGGTTGTAAGGCTGCCTCCCCATCTGTATTACACTTAAACCTTCCATGGTCTGCATCCTTGTTTCATCACCTGATGCCTCTGTAATTGTGGGAGTGTTGCATCATTTCCCAGTCCACTGAGAGAACTACTCTGAGGATTTAATGAGTAAGGGCACTTAAGTGCCCATGTGGTGCCTGGTGCAAGGACATTTCCATGTACATTTGTTGCTTTCAGTTGAGAGTCACATTCAAACCAATGTTAGGAAACAGTGGATGAAACAGTGTGTATATATCTTTGCTTTAGAAACAGACCCCATTCCTATCAATAGACTTGTATATACACTCTCCAGGGCAAGGAGAGCAGTCTGCCTCCACTGCCCTCAGCAAAGAGTCTATCTTCTGAGCCTGTTGCCTGAATTTTATCAGAATTAAGCACCCAGGGCATCCTGGGTGGCTCAGCGATTTAGCACCGCCTTCAGCCCAGGGCCTGATCCTTGAGCCCCCGGGGTCGAGTCCCACATCAGGCTCCCTATGTGGAGCCTACTTCTCTCTCTGCCAGTGTCTCTGCATCTCTCTCTCTCTGTGTCTCTCATGAATAAATAAATAAAATCTTTTAAAAAATTAAGCACCCAGCCAGCATATTACCATTATATCTTCTTCCCTGACTTCATCTTTTTCCTAAATAACTTACTACATCTAAGTGTCTCTTCTCTTTCGTAGCTAAACCCATTATTTAAAAACTTTGCTCCTCTTCTAAAACCAAATTCCTATTCTGGAATATATGCTAGAAAACCTTTATTGAAATATTTGCATTCCTTTTATGAAATGAGTCTTCTTTGAAATTGCTGTGAATGTTAAAATGCTAATGGTTTTTAAAGAGTATTTTTATTTGAGCATAGTACTTTCACAAACTAAAGCTGAAATCTCTTTTTCTAGTCTGTCTATATCTTATGAAAATGTTGACACAACTAAGAAGAAACTCCCTGTTCATATCTTAGATGGTCTGACCCTGAGCTATAAGGTATGTGCTGATACACTTTATAAGAACATTGTTTTCTGTTGAAATTACAACATGCAAGTAATAGATTACTTTCTACTCTAATTTTTTGTTTTTGTTTTCATAGATCCCATGGCCTGTGGATATTGTTATAAGTTTAGAATGTCAAAAAATTTATAATCAGGTGTTCCTTCTCTTATTGCAAATAAAGTGGGCAAAATATAGTCTGGATGTTTTACTATTTGGTGGTAAGATTTGTTTTCAACAGATAAGTTATAATTGAATTTTAACCCTGAAATAAAGAAGGGGGTGATCTTTGGTCATTTTTTATGTATACATAAGTGCCCAAATCACAAGCATTTACAGCAACAGTTTTATAGATGTCAAGATTAACTTCCCTGAATGAAATACCAGAGAATTATACTATAGTCCATCTGAATTATAACAGCTTGATTAGGAATTTAGCTAGAATTGGGATGAGCACTGGGTGTTATTCTATATGTTGGCAAATTGAACACCAATAAAAAATAAATTAAAAAAAAAAGGAATTTAGCTAGAATAAATACTCTTTAATTATACAAAAATCTTTAAAATGACCAGATATTGGGACTTTGCATTTACATTTTAATGACAGTGGTAATCAGGATGATAAGGGGAACTTTTCACTGTCTTACCTACCTTCCAGAGACACTAGTGTGCCTCCTATAGAGTGCCCTTTGCAGGTTGGTGACCATATCAGAAGTCCCATCCCTGTGCAATGGCACAGGTGGGCCTTGAGTAGATGTTCTTGCCACCTTCTCTGCTCTTTCAATCCTATATAGAACTGGCAAGTACTGCTGGAAAACCACAACTTAGAGAAGGACTTTTATGTGAACAAGATACAACTGCTCGGTTTGCACCACAAAAGGAGCCAGTAAGACAGCAAATTCATCGTATGTTCCTCTTGAGAGTGAAGCTCATGCACTTTGTGAACAGCTTACACAACTACATCATGACCAGGGTTTGTACCTGGACTACTTGTGATATATTTATAAGTAAAGAGCCCAGAGAATACTTGTAGACTATAAGTAAGAAAATAGCACATATAAAATATTTGATCATAAAATAACAAGGCAGTGGGGGGAAATGTTTTTTTTAAACATGCCACAACATGTGTAACCAGAGACTCCTGTCCATGTTGTCCAGTAGCCTCTTGGGACAGGTATATCCAGAGCTCCTCTTTTGTAATTATCTTCAGAACTTGAAATATATAGCCTTTTAAGCTTTATCAGTGGTGACAGATCTGTCCCTGGAAAATGGCTTCAAATTTTAGTAACAGCCAAAAATCTGTCAGGCTAGTATGGTGTATAAAGAGGAAGATGCAGCCAGATTATGTATTTTTTCTTTAAAAAAAGAAGCAACTGATTATGAAGTAAATGAAGCTGCTTTTCTTTCTTCCCTTTTTTTCCCCAAGATTTTTAATTTATTTATTCATGAGAGACAGAAAGAGAGAGGCAGAGATATAGGCTAAGGGAGAAGCAGGTTCCCTGCGGGGAGCCTGATGTAGGATTCGATCCCAGGATCCCGGGATCATGACCTGAGCCAAAGGCAGACTTTTCAACCACTAAGCCACCCAGTTGCCCCTGAAACTGCTTTCCTTATACATCTTAAAAACAGGTCTAGAGGAAGTTTGGAATAGGAGTTCAGATATTTGAACAATAGCAGTATTTTGGAAGACAGTACTTATTTGGGATTTAAAATGGCTGCTTTAAAAAAAAAAAACTCATTTGAACGTAAGTTCTGAAAATTCAACTTATTTGGAAGAAGTGAGGCTTTGAAGCCTGTGTTTTAGACATGATGCATATGGCAGAGGTGCTTTCTGCTTACCACATATTGGCCTTCAGAGGCAGCCTTAAACCCTTAATTACTGAGAGTAAATGGTAGGAGTTTTTAAGTTTTTACTTGTTTCTTGTTTTCTCATTAAACATCTATCTTCCTTTTAAAGAAAGATCATTATAAAAACAGTGGAACTTAAAAAAACACATAAGTTGGGGATCCCTGGGTGGCGCAGCGGTTTGGCACCTGCCTTTGACCCAGGGCGCAATCCTGGAGACCCGGAATCGAATCCCACGTTGGGCTCCTGGTGCATGGAGCCTGCTTCTCCCTCTGCCTATGTTTTTGCCTCCCTCTCTCTCTGTGTGTGACTATCATAAATAAATAAAAATTTAAAAAAAAACACATAAGTTTAATTTACCTGATAATTGTTTTTTAAAAAGTCAATGCATTTTGTATGTGGTTTGATGTACTTGCCCCTGGCCACCAGGAGCAACCTGTTAGTACAAACTAAGGCATTCATTTACTGTACAAGTGGATTTCCTAAAGAACTGACCTCCACCATTATTCTAGGATAAGAATGCCAGCCTTTAAAGAAGGTACTTCGGAGCACCTGCGTGGCTCAGTGTTTGAACTGAATTTGGCTCAGGTTGTGAACCTAGGGTTCTGGGAGGGGGTCCCACATTGGGCTCCCCACAGGGAGCCTGCTTCTCCCTCTGCCTATGTCTCTGCCTCTCTCTCTCTGTCTCTCACAAATTAATAAATAAAATCTTTTTTAAAAAAGGTACTTTGTAAATTTTACAGATGTAACTATTGAAGAAAATTTGAGAGGAGTAGAAGAGGTTGATAAACAGTTTTGTGTCTAGCACACAAGTCCTCAAAGAAGTCTGCTGATTAAACTTCATCTTTCTTTTCAAGATTCTTCACAGTACAGGACTGGAGTTTCAGCATCAAGTTGAAGAAGCCAAGGATTTAGATCAATTGATTAAGATTCACTATAGATACTTGTCAACCATCCATGATCGATGTTTGCTAAGAGAAAAGGTAAGTGAGATGTCATCTGCAGATTTGGCCACTGAGGCAGGAGTGAAGCTGGCCGAGGGAAGTTGTCTATCTGCTTCGGAATTTAACACTTACTAAGCCTCTGTTCTGCAGAGTTTCAAATTTGTTACAAATTTGTGCCATATTACTAGAAATTGTGTCTGAGAGAAGCAGATGAGAACTGCATTGTGATCATCTGCACACTGCGCTTGTATTCAATTGGAAAATTCTGTCTGCAGTTGTGGAATGATACAGTGCTTTAGTCAGGAAGTGCATCCAGCTAGCAAGAATATATGGGATAAGTCCATTGGATTACTTGCTCCCTTTTGTGGATGAACTTAAATTGCCATCCCAGGAAATGGTCTCTTGCTCTATTGGTCAGCTCTGTTGCTAATATTCCCTGTATCTGATTCCAAGTGCACTTATTCATAGTCTGGCACCCTTCCATATTATACTGAAGGCTGTCATTGCACTGATGAGCTTTTTCTGTGACTCATGTAGATTAAATGAAAGTGTTGGTGTCCATGTCCAAACATAGTTATAGAGCCTGTATTTTGTCTGTGGTTTTCATCTCCAGGTCAGTTTTGTGAAAGAAGCCATCATGAAGGTATTGAATTTGGCTCTCATGTTTGCAGATGGTTGGCAAGCAGGTCTGGGGACGTGGCAGTAAGTAGCTTGTGGAACCTCTGCACTGTGACTATTTCAGCTTTCCTTTTAAAACAGGCTTTATGATGACTGCTTGTCTATGAGGGCTCACTGAAGAGTGGGGTCACAATCCTTTAGATCTGGGGCTAGAGACTGGGGCCTGGCCATTTTCATTCTCCTCATCAGGGCTGAAAGCCTTCAGGGAGCAAAACAGCGCCACCCGGTGGCGTCTGGAGCCCCTAACCCTGATCTCAACCCACTGGCAAGGGAGGTGGAATTCCACCACCATAAGGGCACCTCAACATCAGCATAGCAGGTGGCTCCACCAGAGAAGCAGCAGAAACAAGCAGTTAACACTGAGTCCACCAACCATAGAGATCTACAAAATTCAGCTCTTGGAGAAATCACTATATAGCATTGGTGATTTTTTTATTTATTTAGTCTTTCTGTTTTTTTACAGCTATTTTCTTATTTTTTCAATTCTTTTTTTATACATACATTATATATGTATATATTTTTTATCTTTGCTTTCCATTCATTGTATATTTTACTTTATTTTCATATACATACATTTTTGTTTCTTATGTTGGGATCTAGTTTCTTTTCATTTTGTGTTTTTTAAAGATTTTATTTATTTATTCATGAAAGACACAGAGAGAAAGAGACACAGAGACATAGGCAGAGGGAGAAGCAGGCTCTATGCAGGGAGCCTGATGTGGGACTCGATCCCGAGTCTCCAGGATCACACCCTGGGCTGAAGGCGGCGCTAAACCGCTGAGCCACCCGGGCTGCCCAGGATCTAGTTTCTTTTAACAAGCAGACCAAAATAATCCCAGGAGATAGTATTTTGTTTTGTTCAGTTTGTGTCTGGTTTGATGATTTTTTTTCATATTTTGCCTTCTTTTTGTTTTCTTCTGGTTTGTTATTTTTCTTATTGTTTTTCTGGTATTGTGTTTTCTTCTTTTCTGGACATAATGATCAAATGGAGAAATTCACCACAAAAGAAAGAACAGGGGATACCACTCACTACCAGGGATTTAATCAATATGAATATAAGTATAGGATAACTGAACTAGAATTTAAAATGATTATAAAGATACCAGCAGGGCTTGAAAAAACTATAGAAGATATTCAGGAATCCTGTATGGAGAAATAAAAGTGAAAATCTAACAGCCCAACTTAAAATGCTATTACTGAAATGCAGTAAAAAATAGAGCTCTAACAGCAAGGATGAATGAGCCAGAGAAGTCAGTGACACAGAAGACAAAATGATGGAGAATAAAGCTGAAAAGAAGAGAGAAAGCTACCGGATCATGAAGGGAGACTTTGAGAACTCAGCAATTCCATAAAGCAACATAACATCCAGATAATAGGGGTCCCAGAAGATAAGGGGGGGCAGACAGAAGGTATATTTGAACAAATTCTAGCTAAGAACTTCCCTAATCCAGGAAGCACAGAGGAACTCCCCCCCCCAATCAATAAAATTAGGTCAGATATCAAATACTTCAACGTAAAATAGTGAAGCTTGCAACTTTCAGAGATAAAGATAAAAATCCTGAAAGCCATTTGGGATAAGAGGTCCTTAATCTACAAGGGTAAACACAGAAGGCTGGCAACAGACCTGGTCAAAGACCTGGCAGTCTAGAAAGGACTGTCATGATATATTCAGGGTTCTAAATTGGAAAACTATGCAGCTAAGAGTATTTCAAGGTTTGTCATTCAGAATAGAAGGAGAGATAAAAGAGTTTTCAGGAAGGGGGCACCAGGGTGGTTCAGTTGGTTAAGTATCTACCTTCAATTCAACCATAATATTGGGGTCCTAGGATTGAGCTCCACATGAGGCTCTGCTCAGCAGGGAGCCTCTTCTCCCTCCCCCTCTGCCTGCCACTTCACCTACTTGTGCTTGTTCTCTCTTTTTCTGTCAAATGTATAAAACTTAAAAAAAAAAAAAGTTTAAAGAACAAACAAAAGTAATTTGTGAACACTAAACCAGCCCTGGAAGAAATATTAAAGGGAATCCTTTGAGCAGAGAGCCCCAAAGTAACAAAGACCAGAAAAGAACAATCTACAGGGACAATGACTTTACAGGTAATACAGTGGCATTAAGTTCAAATCTTTCAGTAATTATTCTGAATGTAAATGAACTAAATGTTTCAATGAAAAGACATATGGTATCAGAATGGATAAAAAAATAAGTCCCATCAATATGCTGCTTATAAGAGAGACTTATTGTAGACCCAAAGATACCTCCTGATTTAAAGTGTGAACATGGAGAACCATTTATCATGCCAGTGGACATAAAAAAAGAAACCTGAAGTAACCATCCTTTTATCAAACAAACTAGATTTTAAACCAAAGACTTCAATAAAAGAATTGGTACACTATATATCATAATTAAAGGGTCTATCCAACAAGATCTAACAATTGTAAATATTTATGCCCCTAACTATGGAGCAGACAATTATATAAACAGTATACTGTTAATAATAACAGTATTAAACACATTGATAATACAATAATAGTAGGGGACTTTAACACCCTGCTCACAGCAATGGACAGATCATCTAAGAAGATCAAACAAGAAAATAGGGGCTTTGAAATGACACACTGGACCAGATGGATTTCAGTTTATATCCAGAGCATTTCATCCTGAGGCAAAAGAATACACATTCTACTCAAGTACACATGGAACATTCTCCAGAATAGATCACATACTGGGTCACAAATTAAATATCAACTGGTACCAAAAGATTAAGACTATACTATGCCTATTTTCAGACCACTTTAAAACGTGAACTCCATCACAAGAGAAAATTTGGAAGTGACACAAATACATGGAGGATAAGGGGCATTGCTACTAAGAAAGAACTGGGTCAACCAGGAAATTAAAGAATTTTTTTTAAAACATGGAAGAAAATGAAAACATGATAGTTCAAAACTTTTGGGATGAAACAAAGATAATTATAACAGGAAAGTATATAGCAAGACAGTACTCAAGAATCAAGAAAAGTCTCCAATACACAACCTAAACTTAGACCTAAAGGAACTGGAGAAAGCACAGCAAATAAAGTGTAAATCCAGCAGAAGAGAATAAAGATTAGAACAGAAATCAATGATCTATAGGTTTTTTTAAAAAACCATATTAGAACACATCAACGAAACTAGGAGCTGGTTCTTTGAATTAATATTGATAAACACCTAACCAGATTATAGAAAGAGAAAGGACCCAAATTAATAAAATCGTGAATGAAAGAGGAGAAATCTTAACCAACACTGAAGAAATACAAGCAATTATAAGAGAATATTATGAGCAACTATATGCCAACATATTGGGCAATCTGGAAGAAATGGATGCATGCCTAGAAACATATAAACTACCAAAACTGAAACAGAAAGAAATAGAAAACTGAACAGATCCACAACCAGGAAAGAAATTGAAGTAGTAATCAAAAATCTCCCAACAAACAAGAGTCTAACAAATAAGAGGTAAGCCTCCCAGCAAAATTCTACCAAACATTTAAAGAATTAATACATATTCTGAAGCTATTTCAGAAATTTAAAATGAAAACTTCCAATCTTGCAAAAACTCTCAACAAGATACTAGCCAATAGGATCCAATAGTACATTAAGATTATACACCATGACCAAGTATGATTTATCCCCGGGACACAAGGCTGGTTCAACAATCGTAAAACAATCAATGTGATTCATCATATCAGCAAGAGAAAAACCAAGCACCATATGATCCTCTCATTAGATGCAGAGAAAGCATTTGACAAAATACAGCATCCATTCCTGATGAAAACTCTTCAGAGCGTAGGGATAGAGGGAACATTCCTCAACATCTTAATGCCATCTACCAAAAGCCCACAGCAAATATAATTCTCAATGAGGAAGCACTGGGAGCCTTTCCCCTAAGACCAGGAACAAGACAGGGATGTCCACTCTCACCCCTGCTATTCAACATAGTACTAGAAGTCCTAGCTTCAGCAATCAGACAACAAAAAGAAATGAAAGGCATTCAAATTGGCAAAGAAGTCAAACTCTCCCTCTTCGCCGATGACATGATACACTACATAGAAAACCCAAGACTCCACCCAAGATTGCTAGAACTCATACAGCAGTTTGGCAGTGTGGCAGGATACAAAACCAATGCCCCGAAGTCAGTGGCATTTCTATACACTAACAATGAGACTGAAGAAAGAGAAATTAAAGAGTCCATCCCATTTACAATTGCACCCAAAAGCATAAGATACCTAGGAATAAACTTAACCAAAGAGGTAAAGGATATACCCTAAAAACTATAGAACACTTCTGAAAGAAATTGAGGAAGACACAAAGAGGTGGAAAAATATTGCATGCTGATGGATTGGCAGAATTAATATTGTGAAAATGTCAATGTTACCCAGGGCAATTTACACGTTTAATACAATCCCTATCAAAATACCATGGACTTTATTCAGAGAGTTAGAGCAAATTATTTTAAGATCTGTGTGGAATCAGAAAAGACCCCGAATAGCCAGGGGAATTTTAAAAAAGAAAACCATAAAAAAAAAAAAAAAAAGGGATCCCTGGGTGGCGCAGCGGTTTAGCGCTTGCCTTTGGCCCAGGGCGCGATCCTGGAGACCCGGGATCGAATCCCACGTCGGGCTTCCGGTGCATGGAGCCTGCTTCTCCCTCTGCCTATGTCTCTGCCTCTCTCTCTCTCTCTCTCTCTCTCTCTCTCTCTCTCTCTGTGTGACTATCATAAATAAATAAATTAAAAAAAAAAAAAAGAAAACCATAGCTGGGAGCATCACAATGCCAGATTTAAGGTTGTACTACAAAGCTGTGGTCATCAAGACAGTGTGGTACTGGCACAAAAACAGACACATAGATCAATGGAACACAATAGAGAATCCAGAAGTAGACTCTCAACTTTATGGTCAACTAATATTCGATAAAAGAGGAAAGACTATCCACTGGAAGAAAGACAGCCTCTTCAATAAATGGTGCTGGGAAAATTGGACATCCACATGCAGAAGAATGAAACTAGACCACTCTCTTGCACCATACACAAAGATAAACTCAAAATGGATGAAAGATCTAAATGTGACACAAGATTCCATCAACATCCTAGAGGAGAACACAGGCAACACCCTTTTTGAACTCAGCCACAGTAACTTCTTGCAAGATACATCCACGAAGGCAAAAATGAACTATTGGGACTTCATCAAGATAAGAAGCTTTTGCACAGCAAAGGATACAGTCAACAAAACTCAAAGACAACCTACAGAATGGGAGAAGATATTTGCAAATGACGTATCTGATAAAGGGCTAGTTTCCAAGATCCATAAAGAACTTATTCAACTCAACACCAAAGAAACAAACCAATCATGAAATGGGCAAAAGACATGAAGAGAAATCTCACAGAGGAAGACATAGACATGGCCAACATGCATATCAGAAAATGCTCTGCATCACTTGCCATCAGGGAAATACAAATCAAAACCACAATGAGATACCACCTCACACCAGTGAGAATGGGAAAAATTAACAAGGCAGGAAACCACAAATGTTGGAGAGGATGTGGAGAAAAGGGAACCCTCTTACACTGTTGGTGGGAATGTGAACTGGTGCAGCCACTCTGGAAAACTGTGTGGAGGTTCCTCAAAGAGTTAAAAATAGACCTGCCCTACGACCCAGCAATTGCACTGCTGGGGATTTACCCCAAAGATGCAGATGCAATGAAACGCCGGGACACCTGCACCCTGATGTTTCTAGCAGCAATGTCCACAATAGCCGAAATGTGGACGGAGCCTCGGTGCCCATCGAAAGAGGAATGGATAAAGAAGATGTGTTTTATGTATACAATGGAATATTCCTCAGCCATTAGAAATGACAGATACCCACCATTTGGTTCAACGTGGATAGAACTGGAGGGTATTATGCTGAGTGAAATAAGTCAATCGGAGAAGGACAAACATATGTTCTCATTCATTTGGGGAATATAAATAATAGTGCAAGGGAATAGAAGGGAAGGGAGAAGAAATGTTTGGAAAATATCAGAAAGGGAGACAGAACGTAAAGACTCCTAACTCTGGGAAACGAACTAGGGGTGGTGGAAGGGGAGGAGGGCAGGGTGGGGGGAATGGGTGACAGGCGCTGAGGGGGGCACTTGATGGGATGAGCACTGGCTGTTATTCTTTATGTTGGCAAATTGAACACCAATAAAAAATAAACTTATTATTAAAAAGTAAATAAGGAATTTTAAAAAAAGGAATATTACTCAGCCATTAGAAATGATAAATACCCACCATTTGCTTCAACATGGATGGAACTGGAGGTTATTAAGTGAAATACTTATTTCACTGAGTGAAATAAGTCAATCGGAGATGAACAAACATATGGACTCATTCATTTAGGGAATATAAAAAAATAGAAGGGAGTAAAGGGGATAGGAGAGAAAGAGTGGGAATTATCAGTGAGGGTGACAGAACATGAGAGACACCTAACTCTGGGAAATGAACAAGGGATGGTGAAAAGGGAGGTGGGCGGAGCATTGGGGTGACTGGGTGACCGGCACTAAGGGGGACACTTGATGGGATGAGCACTCGGTGTTATGCTATATGTTGGCAAATTGAACTCCAATAAAAAAATAAATAAGAGGATGGGACGGGCAGCCCCAGTGGCCCAGCGGTTTAGAGCCGCCTTCGGCCTGGGGTGTGATCCTGGAGACCCGGGATCGAGTCCCACGTCAGGCTTCCTGCGTGGAGCCTGCTTCTTCCTCTGCCTGTGTCTCTGCCCCTCTCTCTCTGTATCTGTCATGAATAAATAAATAAAATTAAGAAAAAATATATATATATATATTAAAAAAAAAAGAGGATGGGATCTCTCTAATATGTACTCGTGGACTTAGAATGAAAACTCAGGCCTTTGTTAGCAAAATAAGCTTAAATTGACATCAATTAAAATATAAATACAATCTAATTAAAAGATAGAATTGGTCTATTTTATACCTTTACAAAATAACTGTTAAATGCCGTATGTTTCTGTATTGTAGTGGACTAAACCCTCTGAGTCTAAATAAAGATTCATCCTTTTTTAAACAAATAGGGGATCCCTGAGTGGCTCAGCGTTTTAGTGCCTGCCTTTGGCCCAGGGCGCAATCCTGGAATCCCGGGACCCACGTCGGGCTCCCGGCATGGAGCCTGCTTCTCCTCCTCCTGTGTCTCTGCCTCTCTCTCTCTCTCTCTCTATGTCTATCATAAATAAATAAGTAAATAAATCTTTTTTAAAAATAAATAAATAATAAAATTCATAATTGCAGCAAAAATAAAAGTCTTACTTGCTTTGTTATGACTGTCTCATAGTGTGTAAAGCACCTTTTTCTCTCCATATCACTGTGAGATAAAGGAGAAAATAACACTGCTGCATATGCTTGTCTAAAATTGAACTGTTTCAATTTCTTCAAAAGTAAATTGTTAGAAAAATAACAGGAGTTAGGAGGGCTTAAGAAGCATTATTTGCCATTATAGTTTATGGAAATTAACTTACAGACTTAAAGCAAAAGAATGAAAAATTTCAAAAGCAACTTGAAATTTGAGTACTGACTGGTTTTTTGATTATATTAAAATGTATATAATATATATAAAATATAAAATTATATTAAAATATTAAGGATTTTCAAGCAAATGATATTGTGGCTATGTTTGAAAAAGGGTTTTATCTTTAATGTATACACACTGAAATACTTACGTCAGTATGCTGTCATGCCTCAAATTTGCTTCTAAGTGTGGTAGGGCTGGCTGTGCATAGAACTCCTAGGTGGTACATGCCTGCTGAAGCTGGATGTGGATGTGTGAATGTCCTCTGGGCTCTCTTTCTATGTATGTTGCATATTGCCCATAATAAAGTTTTGTTATTTAATTTAAAGATTTTATTCTTTATGATTTATTTTATTTAAATTCAATTAACATATAGTGTATTATTAGTTTCAGTGGTAGAATTTAGTGACTCATTATCCTCTATAACACTCAGTGCTCATTATATCACATGCCCTCCTTAATGCCCAGCACCCAGTGACCCCATCCCCCCCCCAGCATCCCTCAGTTTGTCTCTTAATGGTTTGTCTCCCTCTCTGATTATCTTATTTTTCCCTCCCGTTTTTGTAGGGTTTTATATCTTTAATGTAGTCTTTGTTTCAAAAGAAGGTATGTAAATGAAAATAAAGAAATGTGTAATGGGAAAGGGAACATCCCCAGTCATCTCAGCTTCAGAACTCAGTACCACCTAAAAGGAAGCTTTATGTCCTAATGACTTTTTCTTCAAACATTTGGAAAGCTTGTATTTTAAGGTTGGGCAGGAAATTTTGTATTTCTTTAGACTTTGGCAATTAAACTGAAGTACATCTGGAATTCCTCTAAAGATATTTTGTAACCTACTCATTAACCCTTTATATACTTAAATTGAAATTTACTTTCTTTCCTAGAATGGAATCTATAGAGAAAATGGAGTCTGATTTTAAAAACTGCCATATGTTTCTTGTAACCATTTTAAACAAAGCTGTCTGTAGAGGATCCTTTCCCCATTGTGAGTATACCATGTTAAATTATTACTACTTTTGTATTTTCTTGTAGCTAAGTCTGCATGTTATTATTTTGGTACTAATCTCATGAAGAATTAGAAATTTTTATCTATTCAAACTTGGAAAGTCCCTCAGCAGTTGTGCCATGCTTTGACTTATTTTTTCAGAATTACAATGTGGTAAGTGAATATCAGATGCTTTTATTTTTTTAAAGGTTTAGAACTATTATTAAGTAAACCAGAATAGATCTCAGTCATACCCTACTATTATGTGTAGTACGTTTCATCTGTAGAAACAGGACTAAGTAGTATCTTTGCACAGCTTTTTTTTTTCCAGAAACGTATGGGTTTAATCTCTTCCCTTTTTTTGTGTATTCTAATTGTGATGTACTAATTAAGAGTAGCTGAACATTTTTAAAAACACGTGTTAGAGCAAACATTAACCTATTTGTCCATTTTGCATTGGGTGATTGTTTCACAAAGAGGATCCATTCATAGGTTAGAACATAGCATTTTGTATGAGCTGACTCCAGATTCTATGACACAGGAGACAATCGTGATTTGTTCAGTGAAATGCAAGATGTTTTGTTTTCAGCATTAAAATCTTAAAAATGAAGTAAACCTTACTTTTTCAATTTGTATTTAATAAGCCTTATTTTCAAATATTTAAACCTATTTTGTAACCTTATTTTGTATTATTTCCACAGTGGAATCTCTTGCACTGTCACTCATGGCTGGAATGGAACAAAGTTAAATATCTTTAATGTAGTAAATACCTAAGATTGATCTTTATACAAATATAATTCCACCACATGCAGCTGAGGAATCAGAATCTCTGTTCTGATTCATTTTAAAAACTATTCTCTACTGTCTAGACAAGTAGATTTGCAGATGTTTTCTTTGGAAATTATTGGATAGTATACAAGGTTATGTATATAAAATTTTATCAATAAAGCAAAGTGTATATAAGCTGTTTATACTTATATATTTCCTACTGTAAGATACATTGTTGGTATCTTACCTTTAAATGTGAATTATGTCATTTGCAATTACTGCTATTAAAAAGAGGACATTTTAAAATCTATTCTCCTTTTGCTTGGTTGCAGAAATTCTTTTTTTTTTTTTTTTTTTTTTTTTTTTTTTTGGTTGCAGAAATTCTTACATAGTTTTTCTTTGTTTCTGTTATTTTTTTACGTCTTATTTAAATTCAAGTTAGTTAACATACAGTGTATTACTAGTCTCAGGAGTAGAATTTAGAACTATTATTAAGTAAAGTAGATGGCAGAATAGATCTCAGTCATACCCTACTATTATGTGTAGCTTTTGTAACTCTTCCTTATCAGAGGATAGAGTTTTTTAGCAATTTCAAAAGCTTCCAGGAAAGTGCAGGTGTAACAGTTCAAAATACCATGTGAGGCAGACAGACGTTTTATGGGCTAAATCAAAGGGAGAAGGTAGCTGTTTGATCTGTAGAAACAGAGGACTAAGTAGTATCACTTGCTTCTAACACCCAGGGCTCATTCCATCATGTGCCCTCCTCAATACCTATCATGCTCTTTTTTTTTTTTTTTTTTTTAATTTATTTTTTTATTGGTGTTCAATTTACTAACATACAGAATAACACCCAGTGCCCGTCACCCATTCACTCCCACCCCCCGCCCTCCTCCCCTTCTACCACCCCTAGTTCGTTTCCCAGAGTTAGCAGTCTTTATGTTCTGTCTCCCTTTCTGATATTTCCCACACATTTCTTCTCCCTTCCCTTATTTTCCCTTTCACTATTATTTATATTCCCCAAATGAATGAGAACATATAATGTTTGTCCTTCTCTGACTGACTTACTTCACTCAGCATAATACCCTCCAGTTCCATCCACGTTGAAGCAAATGGTGGGTATTTGTCATTTCTAATAGCTCTTATCCAACCCCCTCAACTACCTCCCCTCCAGCAACCCTCAGTTTGTTCCCTATAGTTAAGAGTCTCTTATGGTTTGCCTCCCTCTCTGTTTCCCTCTTATTTATTTTTCCTTCCCTTCCCCTATGTTTATTTGCTTTTGTTTCTTAAATTCCACAAGTGAAATCTTATAGTATTTGTCTTTCTTTGACTGACTTCACTCAGCATAATACCTTCTAGTTCTATCCACATTGGTGCAAATAGCAAGATGCCATTCTTTTTGATGGCTGAGTAATATTCCAGTATGTGTGCGTGTGTGCGCACACACACACGCCATGTTTTTATACATTTGGCTGCGCCAGTTTGCATTCCCACTAGAAGTGTAAGAGGGTTCCCCTTTCTCCACATCCTCGCCCACACATGTTGTTTCCTGAGTTGTTGATTTTACCCATTCTGACCAGCTTTTAGTTTTATTGATCAGTTCTACTGGTTTTTATTGTTGTTTCTATATCTTTTTTTCCAGACATTTATGTATTTATCTGAGAGAGAAAGTACAGTGGGGAGGAGCAGAGAGAGAGAAAGAGTCTTAAGCTGACTCTGCACTGAGCATGGAGCTTGATGTAGGGCTCAATCTCAAGACCCTGAGATCAGGACCTTAGCCTAAAACAAGAGTTTTGGCTTAACTGTGCCACCCATGCACTCCTCTATACCATTTCTTTCTGCTCTATATTCTCTTCTGCTGGCTTTATGCTTTATATGCTGATCCTTTTCTAGGATTAGGTTGTATATTTGAGACCTTCCTTGCTTTTTGAGAAAGGCCTGTATTACAGTGTACTTACCTCTTAAGGCTGCTTTTACTGTCTTTGTTTTAAAATGTAGTTTGAAAAAAAAAGTAAAATGTAGTTTGTCTGATGTAAGCATGGCTACCCCTGGCTTTCTTTTGAGATCTGTTAGTATGATCAGTTGGTTCTTCATCCCCTCAGTTTCAATCTGGAGGTATCTTTAGATCCAAAATTAGTCTCTTCCACACAGCATATCGATGGGTCTTGTTTTTTATCCATTTTGATACTTGTGTCTTTTGATTGGAGCATTTAGTCCATTTTACATTCAGAATGATTGTTGAACGATATGAATTCAGTGCTGATGTACGGGGGTAAAGGAGGACAGTGGGCAGAATGGTGTTGCCCTGCTCCCTCTATCCCTGAGCAGGGAGTTCACACCCACCACTCCTGAGGAAGCTCTCACAGAAGAGCAAAGAGTCACCTCTCTTCTGTCCCCAGCTTCCATCAGATCCCTGGCTCCACCCTGCCAGCATCCAAGCTGTCTGCCTGCCAGGTTGCACAACACTTCTGTATTTTATTTCAGGCATGGAGCTGGGTTTCAAAACTCCACCAACTTTAAAGATCCCTGAGGTGCAGACCCACATTGTTCCTCTGGAGAAGGGTCTCCCCATACTTTTGCCATCTGCCGGTTTGTCCCAGAAATCAGTTGTGACAGCACAGCCATTTGGAGTTTATGGTAAAGATCAGCAAATAGATAGCAACATGGCTTGCTGCCCTCAGCCTTTGTTCCCATGCAAGGGAATAGCACAGCCAGTGGTGCCCTTGGAGCAGTTGTACCCGCTCTCCCAAATGCATTGAAGTGGGAAATTGAGTCCTGAGACCATGGTGCCTGCTCCCAAGCCTCCACCCTCCTTCCCACCCATAAGGAACAACCCTGGTAATGTAACAGACATCCAAAACTTTAGAGTTTGTGCTCTACTGCTTAATAGTACTTGTGGTAGTCAGCCCCTTTCCTTTTCCTCCCACAATGGTTTAGGGGAAGAGTTTTTCTTGTGCAATGCCATGCATGCTGATCACTGTTTCTCTCTGTCTCTGTCTCTCTCTCTCTCCAGTCTCCATGATCAGGCCCCCCCTCCCATTGCAGCACCTGTAGTTCTTTTCTCCCCCAAGTCAACTCTCCACAGCTCCTACCTTCTATGATTTTTGTTATTTTCTACCCCTAGTGCAGTTTGGCTCTCTCACTCCTCAGATCAATTTCTTGGGTGTTCAGGATGCCTGGGTGGCTCAGTGGTTGGGCCTCTGCCTTTGGATCAGGTCATGATCCCAGGGTCCTGGGATTGAGTCCTGCATCGGACTCCCTGCAGGGACCCTGTTTCTCCCTCTGCCTGTGTCTCTGCCTCTCTCTGTGTCTCTCATGAGTAAATAAATATAATCTTTATTTATTTTAAATAAATAAATGTTAAATGATTTTATATTTATCTAATTGTGTTCGAGAGATAAGGCAAGTCTAGCTCCCCACCCCACTCCTCCACCATCTTAACTCCTCTCTGCAAAGGGATTTTCTTTTCTAATATTTTTATTTATTCATGAGAGACCTAGGCAGAGGGAGAAGCAAGCTGTCTAAAATAAAGGAAATACACAAAGGATAGGGCTTCAGATAATCAAATGCCATTTAGGATGTATTATGATAAACATGGACATTCCTATGTCTGATAGTGAAGATGACAAGGTGTAATTAATTTATTGATAATTATGCCCTTTTAATGATGTATTTGTTTCTTATTTGTGCTCTTCACTGCACTGTGAGATCCTTGGGAGCACGTCTGTATATGACCACGTTATGGTCAGCATCTGTCATGGGGCAAGGTGTACAGTAGGTGCTCAGTGTTTGTTGAATGAGTGAGTACCTAGCACAATGAAAAATAGATTATCTGTGTCATGAACCTATACATCTGCATATAAACCAGGATCAGAGTTCCATGTTGTATTCCAGCATATGAGAAGAAGTGCAGTTATGCCCTTGTTTTTGTATGTTGGCTTTTACAAGTCAGTCAGCTTCTTTGCATTGAATTAGGACATATGTTGAACTTAAATTTAAATTAAGTTTTCCATTTACTGGCTTGTAAATTGACTTTCTCTTTTTATTTTTTTTTAATTTTAATTTTAAGTAATCTCTACACCCAATGTGGGACTCAAACTCAAAACCCTGAAATCAAGAGCCACATGCTGTACCAACTGAGCCAGATAGGCATCCATATTTCTATTTTTGTTTTTATTTATTTTACTTTTTTTTTAATTGGAGTTCAATTTGCCAACATACAGAATAACACGCAGTGCTCATCCCATCCAGTGGCCCCCTCAGTGCACATCACCCAGTCACCCCCACCCTCCGCCTGTCTCCCTTTCTACCACCCCTATTTCGTTTCCCAGAGTTAGGAGTCTCTCATGTTCTGTCTCCCATTCTGATATTTCCCACTCATTTTTTTCTCCTTTCCTTTATTCCCTTTAACTAATTTTATATTCCCCAAATGAATGAGACCATATAATGTTTGTCCTTCTCCGATTGACTTATTTCACTCAGCAAAATACACTCCAGTTCCATCCATGTCGAAGCAAATGGTGGGTATTTGTTGTTTCTAATGGCTCAGTAACATTCCATTGAATACATAGACCACATCTTCTTTATCCATTCATCTTTCGATGGACACCGAGGCTCCTTCCACAGTTTGGCGATTGTGGACATTGCTGCTAGAAACATCGGGGTGCAGGTGTCTTGGCATTTCATTGCATCTGTATCTTTGGGGTAAATCCCTAGCAGTGCAATTGCTGGGTCGTAGGGCAGGTCTATTTTTAACTCTTTGAGGAACCTCCACACAGTTTTCCAGAGTGGTTGCACCAGTTCACATTCCCACCAACAGTGTAAGAGGGTTCCCTTTTCTCCGCATCCTCTCCAACATTTGTGGTTCCCTGTATTGTTAATTTTCCCCATTCTCACTGGTGTGAGGTGGTATCTCATTGTGGTTTTGATTTGTATTTCCCTGATGGCAAGTGATGCAGAGCATTTTCTCATGGCCTGATGCAGGCCATGTCTATGTCTTCCTCTGTGAGATTTCTCTTCATGTCTTTTGCCCATTTCATGATTGGATTGTTTGTTTCTTTGCTGTTGAGTTTAATAAGTTCTTTATGGATCTTGGAAACTAGCCCTTTATCTGATACGTCATTTGCAAATATCTTCTCCGATTCTGTAGATTGTCTTTGAGTTTTGTTGACTGTATCCCTTGCTGTACAAAAGCTTCTTATCTTGATGAAGTCCCAATAGTTCATTTTTGCTTTTGTTTCTTTTGTCTTTGTGGATGTATCTTGTAAGAAGTTACTGTGGCCGAGTTCAAAAAGGGTGTTGCCTGTGTTCTCCTCTAGGATGTTGATGGACTCTTGTCTCACATTTAGATCTTTCATCCATTTTGAGTTAATCTTTGTGTATGGTGCAAGAGAGTGGTGTAGTTTCATTCTTCTGCATGTGGATGTCCAATTTTCCCAGCACCATCTATTGAAGAGACTTTCTTCCAGTGGATAGTCTTTCCTCTTTTATCGAATATTAGTTGACCATAAAGTTCAGGGTCCACTTCTGGATTCTCTATTCTGTTCCATTGATCTGTGTGTCTGTTTTTGTGCCAGTACCACACTGTCTTGATGACCACAGCTTTGTATACAACCTGAAATCTGGCATTGTGATGCCCCCAGCTATGGTTTTCTTTTTTAATATTCCCCTGGCTATTCGGGGTCTTTTCTGATTCTACAGAATTCTTAAAATAATTTGTTCTAACTCTCTGAAGAAAGTCCATGGTATTTTGATAGGGATTGCATTAAACGTGTATATTGCCCTGGGTAACATTGACATTTTCACAATATTAATTCTGCCAATCCATGATCATGGAATATTTTTCCATCTCTTGTGTCTTCCTCAATTTCTTTCAGAAGTGTTCTATAGTTTTTAGGGTATAGATCCTTTACCTCTTTGGTTAGGTTTATTTCTAGGTATCTTATACTTTTGGATGCAATTGTAAATGCGAGTGACTCCTTAATTCCTCTTTCTTCAGTCTCATTGTTAGTGTATAGAAATGCCACTGACTTCTGGGCATTGGTTTTGTATCCTGCCACACTGCCAAATTGCTATATGACTTCTAGCAATCTTGGGGTGGAGTCTTTTGGGTTTTCGATGTACAGTATCATGTCATCTGTGAAGAGGGAGAGTTTGACTTCTTCTTTGCCAATTTGAATGCCTGTCATTTCTTTTTGTTGCCTGATTGCTGAGGCTAGGACTTCTAGTACTATGTTGAATAGCAGAGGTGAGAGTAGACATCCCTGTTTTGTTCCGAATCTTAGGAGAAAGGTTCCCAATGTTTCCCCGTTGAGAATGATACTTGCTATGGGCTTTTCCTAGATGGCTTTTAAGATGCTGAGGAATGTTTGCCCTATCCCTACACTCTGAAGAGTTTTCATTAGGAAGGGATGTTGTATTTTGTCAAAGGCCTTCTCTGATCTATTAAGAGGATCATATCGTTCTTGTTTTTTCTCTTGTTGATATGAGCTATCACATTGATTGCTTTACAAATATTGAACCAGCCTTGCATCCCGAGGATAAATCCCACTTAGTCATGGTGGATCATCTTCTTAATGTACTGTTGGATCCTATTGGCTAGTATCTTGTTGAGAATTTTTGCATCAGGGATATTGGGCTGTAATTCTCCATTTTTGGTGGGATCTTTGGTTTTGGAATGAAGGTGATACTGGCCTCATAGAACAAGTTTGAAATTTTCTCTCTCTTCTTTTTAATAAGGCTGGCTAATGGTTTATGTATCTTACTAATTCTTTCAAAGCACAATGAGATACCACCTCACACGAGTGAGAATGGGGAAAATTAACAAGAGAGGAAACCACAAATGGAGAGTATGCGGAGAAAGGGGAACCCTTTTACACTGTTGGTGGAATGTGAAATGGTGCAGCCACTCTGGAAAACTGTGTGGAGGTTCCTCAAAGAGTTAAAAATAGACCTGCCTTACGACCCAGCAATTGCACCGCTGGGGATTTACCCCAAAGATGCAGATGCAATGAAACGCCAGGACCCCTGCACCCCGATGTTTATAGCAGCAATGTCCACAATAGCCAAACTGTGGAAGGAGCCTCGGTGTCCATCGAAAGATGAATCGATAAAGATGTGGTTTAAGTATACAATGGAATATTACTCAGCCATTAGAAATGACAAATACCCACCATTTGCTTCAACGTGGATGGAACTGGAGGGTATTATGCTGAGTGAAATAAGTCAATCAGAGAAGGACAAACATTATATGGTCTCATTCATTTGGGGAATATAAATAATAGTGAAAGGGAATAGAAGGGAAGGGAAAAGAAATGGGTAGGAAATATCAGAAAGGGAGACAGAACATAAAGACTCCTAACTCTGGGAAACGAACTAGGGGTGGTGGAAGGGGAGGAGGGCGGGGGGTGGGGGTGAATGGGTGACGGGCACTGAGGGTGGCACTTGACGGGATGAGCACTGGGTGTTATTCTTATGTTGGCAAATTGAACACCAATAAAAAATAAATTATTTTTTAAAAAAAGAACAAGTTTGGAAGTATTCTCTCCCTTTCTATCCTTCGGAACAGTTTTAGTAGAATAGGTATGGTTTTTCTTTAAACGTTTAATAGAATTCCCCTGGGAAGCCAATTGGCCCTGGACTGTTGTGTCTTGGGAAGTTTTTGATGACTGCTTCAATTTCTTTGTTGATTATTAGCCTGTTCTAGTTTTCTGTTTCTTCCTGTTCAGTTTTGGTAGTTTGTGGTTTTCCAGAAATGCGTCCATTTCTTCTAGATTGCCTAATTTATATATATATATATATATATATATATATATATATATATCTGCTCATAATATGTTTTTAAAATCGTTTGTATTTCCTCGGTATTGGTAGTGATCTCTCCTTTTCCATTCGTGATTTTATTAATTTGACTCTTTTCTGTCTTTTAATAAGGCTGGCTAATGGTTTATCTATCTTATTAATTCTTTCAGAGAACCAATTCCTGTTTTTGTTTATCTGTTCCACAGTTCTTCTGGTCTCTATTTCATTCATGGGGGTGGGGGGAAATCTCTCTATCTTCTGGATCTGAATGCCTGTTTCCCTCCCCAAATTAGGGAAGTTCCCAGCTATGATTTGTTCAAATACACTTTCTAATCCTCGGTCTCTTTCGGCATCCTCTGGAACCCCAATTAAACGTAGATTTTTCCTTCTGAGGCTGTCATTTAATTCCCTTAACCTTTTCTCATGGTCTTTTAATTCTTTTTCTCTTTTTTCCTCAGCTTCCTTCCTAGCCATCAACTTGTCTTCTATGTTATTCACTCGTTCTTCTATCTCATTAACCCTCGACGTTAGGACCTCCAGGTTGGATTGCATCTCATTTAATTGATTTTTAATTTCGGCCTGGTTAGATCTAAATTCTGCAATCGTGAAGTCTCTTGAATCCTTTATGCTTTTACCAGAGCCACCAGTAGCTTTATAATTGTGGTTCTGAATTGGCTTTCTGACATCGAATTGTAATTGAAATTCTGTAACTCTATAGGAGAGAGTGCTGTTTCTGATTCCTTCTTTTGTGGTGAGTTCTTTCTAGTCATTTTCCTCAGGGCAGAATGGCTAGAAACAAGTTGTACTGGAAAAAGGAAGGAAAAAGGGGGAAAAAAAACAAGGAGGGGTATCCTCTGATTCTAGATACTGTAAGTCCCTTGACTTCCCCTGGAGCTTTCCAGCGCTGCTTGGTTAAGAACTTGCTCTTCCCCTGTCCTTCCAGCCAAATTCTCAGGTGTGTGCACTTGGGGGAGCTGCCCCGCCCCTGCCAGGTTCAGTAGGAGCTGTTTAGCCTGTGAGGCCCCTGCTCCCTGGTGGCCTTGCTCCTCCCAGGCACAGGGTGACCCAGGAGGAATAACAACACTGGTGGCTGCCAGCTCTCCAGTTCTGGAGTCAGCTCCTGCAGTAACTACTGCAGCTCCCAGTCCACACTGGCCTGGATGCCCCTGGGGGTGGAGGGCACTGGCCTGCACAGCTTACTTAGGGTGCCCGTGGCAGGAGAGTCCTTGCTGTCCTGTGTCCTCCTGGCCTCTGCCTGTCCCAAGGGGAGCGCCAGATCCTGGGCTGTGTCCCCCGGTACCTTGGGCTCTGGGGCCTGTGCTGCTGGAATCCTGCTCCTGGGGCCGCATAGCCCCCTCCATGCGTAGCCGCAGCCTGAACTACTCTCAGGACTATGCAGCCTCTTCCGCAGGAGCCACCACGTGAGCTGCTCCCAAGACCCCGCCGGGTGCGCGCTCCATCCCTTTATGGATCTCGGCCCTCAGTGTGTGGTGCGCTTTCCCCCAGGACGCAGGTCCTCTGTTAGTGACCCTGGGAACCTAGGGGCTCCACTGCCCCTCCTGGGATCCTTACCTAGATCTCTGCGAGCGCCTTTCCATCCGGGAAGTTTGGTAAAATTCCTGCTTCTCCAGGCCTGGGCTTTCTAGTCCTGGGGGCTCTTGCCCTGCAGCCTTAGCCCGGGTCCTTGCGAGTGCCCCTCCCCCGCTGGATGCTTTTTTTATTTATTTTTTTTCTGTCTTCCTACCTTGATAGAAGCGTGAACTCTTCTCACTGTAGCATTCCAGCTGTTCTCTTTTAAATCCCAGGCCGAGTTCGTAAGTTTGCAAGATGATTTGAAAGTTACCTAGGTAAGTTGGTGGGGACAGGTGACTTGGGATCCTACTCTTCTGCCATCTTGCCCCCCTGAGCTTCCTACTTTCTATTTTTAAAGTCAAATTTATTGAGGTAAAACTTGGGGTAAAAGTTATTCTTTTTAGGGATGCCTGGGTGGCTCAGTCGTTTAAGCATCTACTTTCAGCTCAGGTCATGATCCGGGGGTTCTGGAATTGAATCCCACATCAGGCTCCCTGCTCAGCAGGGAGTCCGTTTCTCCATCCTACTCCGCCCCTCCCTCCTATTTGTGCGCTCTCTCTCTCTCTCTCTCAAATAAGTTAAATAAATAGATAAATAAATAAACGTAATTTTAAAAAAGTTATTCTTTTTAGATATGCAGGTCTATGAATCCTGATGTACCCACCACTCCCTCAAAATAGAGAACCATTTTGTCATCTCCAGAAGTTCATGCAGGCCCCTTTGTGTCAGTCTCCTCCCTGAGCCCCAGCCCTTGGCAACACCTTATCTGTTCTCTGTCATATTATGTTGATTTTCCAGAATATAAGGAACCATACATATGTAGCCATTTAGGGATGGATTAACCTAACACTGTTTTTGAGATCCATCTAGGTTGTTACAAGTTTATGTCTTTTCATTGCTGAACAGTATTTCCTTGTTTGAATTGGCGCTGTTAATTCATAGACCAGGTGATAGACATGTGTCTCTTGTTTTTGGCCTTTACAAATAAAGCTGCTATAAACATTTGTGTACAGGTTTTTGTGTGAACATAATTTCATTTCTCTTGGGTAAATGCTAGAGCTGGAATTGCTAGGCCATGTAAAGTATATTTATAATATTATATAAAAAAGAAGACAACAAAATCTTCTTCCAAAGTGGTTATACCATTCTGTATTCCCACCAGCAAAGTATGAAAATTCCAGTTGCTTTACATCTATGTCAGGTTTTAATATTATCACTTTCTTGTTTTATTTTGCTGTTTTAATAAGTGTGCAAATGGTATGTAATTGTGCTGAATTTAAATTAATGTTTTTTAGTAATCTCTACACTTGGTGTATAGCTCAAACTCACAACCCTGAGATCAAGAGTTACATGCTATTCCAACTGAGCCAAGCAAGTGCCCCTAATTGTGTTGAACTTTTTAAAATATTTACTTTTTAGAATTGAGGTATAATTTACACAGTAAATTGCACAGATCTTAAAGCTATATATGTTTTGACAAATGTAGATACTTGTGTAACAAAAAAAGCTACAGAACATTTCCATTACCCCAGAAAGCTCTCCCTTACCCTTTTCAGGCACTATGCCTGCCTGAGGCATCCACCGTTCCAGTCATCAATATACATTAATTGTTTGTTGTTAACTGTATATAAATGGAATCATATATCATGAATCCTTTTAAGTCTGGCTTCTTTTTTTTCAACATAAAGATCTTGAAATGCTTATTATGTGTGTCAGCAATGTGTTACTTTTTAAAAAATGGACTTTTATTTTTTAGGGCTGTTTTGGGTTCACAGCAAAATTCACTAAGGAAGGTACAGAGATTTCCCATATACTCCCTGGCCCTACACATGCACATTCTCCCCTACTATCAACATCTGTACATCATGTACAGAGCTATGTACATTTACTATAGTTGATGAACTTGTATTAACATATTACCACCCAAAATCCATTCTTTACATTAGGGTTCACTTTTGGTGTTTTGTTTTGTTTTTAAGATTTTATTTATTTATTCATGAGAGACACACAGAGAGAGGCAGAGACACAGGCAGAAGGAGAAGCAGGCTCCATGCAGGGAGCCCGATGTTGGACTCAATCCTGGGACTCTGGGATCATGATCTGAGCCAAAGGCAGACGCTCAACCATTGAGCCACCCAGGCGTCCTCACTTTAGGTGTTATACATTCTGTGGTTTTTGACAAATGTATTAATGACTTGTACCCACCATTACAGGGTCCTACAGAATAGTGTCACTGCCCTAAAAATCCAGTGTTCCATCTATTCATTCCCCTCTCTCCAACCCCAAATCTTTTTATTGTCTCCACAGTTTTGCCTTTTCCAGAATGTCATATAGTTCGAATCATCCAGTTGTTCTCACACCATTTGTTTAAAAACTTTCCTTTCCCCATTACATTTTTTGATATTTTAGTTTTTTAAAAAATAGACAATATAAGTCTATTTCTGGACTCTTCTATAGCATTAATCTATTTGTCTATCTTTTTGCCAGTACTTTTTGCTAGTACCACACTAATCTTGATGACTGTGGCTTTATAGAAAGTCTTGAAATCAGGTAATGAAAGTCCTATAATATTGTCTTTCAAGATCGCTTTGATTATTCTAGGCCCTTTTTATATTCCTATAAATTTTAGAATCAGCCTGTCATAGAATGCCTGCTGGAATTAATTTGGGTTGTGCTGATTTTATAGGTCAGGTGGGAAGAACTGACATTCACATAGACTCTTCTAATTCATATATATGGTATATCTTCATTTTGGCCCTTAATCTCTCTGAGCAATGCTTTATAGTTTTCGATATAAAGGTCTTATGTATCTTGTATTAAATGCATTCCTTTAATATTTTCAATGTTATATTTTATGGTCTTTTATCTTCTAATACTATAAAATTTCAAACATGCAGGAAAGTTCAAAGAATTTTATAATGAACCCACCACCTAGTTTTATCCTACAAATAAACCACTTTATTATATTTGCTTAATTAAAATTTTTCAGTTTGTTTTTCTAATAAATACTTTTTATATTGACCTTGAATCTTGTGAACTTATTAAATTCATCTATTAGTTTTACTAGTTTGAGATTCCTTTGTATCTACAATATACACAATTATGTCACTTAGGAATAAATACATTTTACTTCTTATTTTCCAATCATTGTGTCTTTTATTTCTTTTTCCTGTTTAATGCACTGGCTGGAACCTCCAGTATAATATTGCATTGAAGTGTTGGGAGCAGACAGGTTTGCCTTGTTCTTGACCTTAGGGGTAAAGCATTTGATCTTTTACCATTAAGTATGATTTTTTAAAGATGTTTTTTATTAGGTTGAGAAAGTACTTTTCTATTGCTAGTTTGTTGAGAGCTTTTATTGTGAATGGTCGTTGGCTTTTTTTCATATACTACATCTATTGAGACAACTAGATGGTTTTTGTCCATTGTTAATATGTTGATTAAACTGATTTTCAAATGTTGAACCAAACCTGCTTTTCTGGGATAAATCAGATAAATAAATCTGGGATAAATATCCCAGATAGATATTTATCTATCCCAGATAGATAAATCTGGGATAAATCTGTGGTGAATTCAATTTACTTAAAGACTTGATTTCATTAGGGAATTGGGGTCTATCTTATGAGAGATGTTTTTCTGTAATTTTATTTTCTTGCAATCCCCTATAAATTTCTGTTATCAGCATTATGCTGGACTCATAACATATTTTCCATTCAGAATGATCCCAGTTTTCTGGAGCCAGCTCTTCTGGGATCAGAGGGGAAATGATTGTTTTTATTACCATGTAGGTTACATTCATCTTCCAGTGGAGTGAATAGAGCCCCCACCCCTCCACCCCTGACAGTCACCTGACTACAAAACAGTACAGGATTGGCTCCTGGGAATACAAATAGGCTCTCTGGCTTCTCACTGATCAGCCCTTATTATGGTCCTCCTCCCCATACCCAACCTGAGCAGGTCCTTAGTAATAAAGCAGTAGCAAAAGCTCTACAGTTACTAACTCTCTATTGGATGAGTCTTCCCTTTGCTTGGACTGAGAACCCATGCCCCAGAGGTTAGGCCACTATTTTTAAGATATTTTTTCTGGCACATTCACTCTGTCCTATCTTTCTGGTTATCAGTTACACATACCTTAGACCAACTTATCCTCTATGCTATGGATACTTTTTCATTTACAGTCTCTCTCTTCTTATAGTCTATAGTATAGACTATAAGTCTATAGTAACATGTCTATAGTAACGTGTCTTCAAGTTTATTAACCTTTAGTCAGAATGGTGCTTTAAATTTTAGAATTTCTTTTGCAGTTCTAAAGGTTCCTTTTTTTTTTTATTTCTCATATCTGTCCTGAAATACCTATTTTGTTTATTTATTTGAGAAAGTGAGTAGAAGAAGCGAGTAGAGAAGGCCCGAGCAGGAAGCCCTGTGCAGTCCTCAATCCCAGGATCCCAGGATCATGACCTGAGCCAAAGGCAGGCACTTAACCAACCAAGCCACTCAGATGCCCCTGAAATAACTGTTTTCTTTGCCATGTATGCCATCTATTCCTGAAAATTCTTCAACCCACCTATAATTTTTTTAAATAAATTTTATTTATTTATTCATGAGAGACAAAGAGAGGCAGAGACATAGGCTGAGAGAGAAGCAGGCTCCATGCAGGGAGCCCTATGTGGGACTCAATCCCAGGACTTCCAGGATCATGTCCTAGGCCTAAGGCAGATGCTCAACTGCTGAGCCACCCAGGCGTCCTAACACACCTATAATTATTTCAAAGTACTTGTCTGCTAACTCTGAATCAACTATTGGTTTTCTTCTATTGGCTATTTTTCCTCAATTATGACATTTTTTTTATATGTGTCATACTTACATGTCTTTAGGTTTTGAGATTTTATTCTAGATGTCTATAAAAGAACATTGGACACTGTAGTATAAGATTGTTTTCCCAGAGAATACAAGTCTGTCCTTGCAATATTGTGATTTATAACAAGAAATACATATATTTGGTCTTTGTCCTATCCCTGGCACAGAGGTCCTAAAACCCTTGGGATTTCCTGTAATGTGAGCAATAAATGTGTCTTTTGTTATGTTAATGAGATTACTTTTGTAAAGTTCCTGGGTAACTTACCTAAGGATGAGGAACCAGGTAAGTTACCTAGGAACTGGTGTGATTAGAGGGTTGGAACTTTTAGTCTCACCTCCCAGTTCTGGGCAGGGGGAGGGGCTGAATATTGAGTTCAAATACCAATGGCCAAGATTTAATCAATCATGCTTATGTAACAAAGCCTTCTTAAATACCTAAAACCAACAGGGTTCGGAGAGAGCTTTTGGGTTGGTGAACATATGGAGGTGCTAGGAATGTGGAGTGCCCAGAGGGTACAGAAACTCTGCCCCGTCCCATATATCTTTTGTGCTCTCTTCCATCTGGCTGTTGAGGAATTATATCCTTTCATAATAAATTGGTAACCTACTAAAGGAAAATGTTTCTCTTGAGTTCCGTGAGCTGCTCTAGCAAACTAACCAAACCCAGATAGGGAGGGGGTTTTTGGAACTTCTGATCTATATCTGGTGAGTCAGAAGAAGTGACAATCTGGACTTGCAATTGGTGTCTGAAGTGGGAGTGGGGAGGCATTCTTGTGGGGTTTAGTCCCCACAAAAACTACTTGCAGATAAATAGTGTCAGAATTGAACTGGGGGGCAGCCAGCTGGTGTTGGAGAATTACTTAATTTAGGGAAAAAACACTTACACATCAGAATTGGAATATAGAATCTGAATCCTGTAGTTTGTGACAGGAAAGGATTCCTCAGATTCCTTCTAGACTTGGGTTGAATTGCAGCTGGACTTCAGCTTTAATTATATTGAATTGACCTGGATTTCCAGACTCTAACCTCCACTATCACTACCTTTTTATCTCATGAGTAATTGAAGTAGGAAGGATTAAGCTGCATTTTCAGATGCTTTTGGTTAACCTTTGGATTTAGGTTTGTTAGGGCTCCAGAATGCAATCACTCTGAGAACACACAGGACTATAGTCCCAGGTTTCTATTTACTGCCACCTTAGCAAAATTTGGGGAGGATTGGGGGAGTGGGGTGGAATTGTTGGAACAAGTGATTGATTTTGTATTTGCAATTTTCACATTCTAATCCATCCTAGCAGAACACATTGCTTGTCAGAGGCTCAACTGATTTCTTCTCATCCCAGTATATTCCCTGCACCGATGGCAGACTAGGTCCTACTGCCAACCCACACATTCACCATTCATCCATCCTAGGGTATGGAAGTTGCAAAGCCTTTCACTTTCTTATAAAGGACTTATTTCTCTCTGGAATTCAGTTCAAGTTTTCTGTATGGACAGTCTGCACTAATCCCACAGAAAAATATAAATTGTATTTTGTATTTTCTTGTAACCACAGGAGTGAAGGTCTTTAGTGTCTTTTGTATCCTAACCCAAAGTAGAGAAGTAATGTAGAAATTTTTCTTAGATAGAATTTGAATCAAGTCTCAGACAAATCTCTGATAAAAATAAGTAATTCTAGGACACCTGGGTAGCTCAGTTGCTTAAGCATCTGCCTTCTGCTGAGGTCATGATCCCAGGGTCCTGAGAATGAGGCCCTTATAGGGGTCCCTGCTGAACAGGAAGCCTGCTTCTCCCTCTGCCCTTGTCCTCCCCACCCCCCCCCACCCACCCACGATGCTGGCTCACTCATTCTCAAATAAAATCATTTTTTTAAGTGAGTAATTGTAGATATATTATACCTCAGCATTTCAAAAAGGCTAGAACTGCAAATACCTTAACCAAGTTCTCAGCCTCTTAACAACTAGATTATGATATGACCATGTAAGAAATTTGCTTGCCCTCTGCCTCTTCTCTTCTTCCCTCCTGTGGGCAGACCCGCCACCCAGGTTTGATCATGGAAACAAGGCAGCATCAAAGGCAGTGGCAGGACAAGCCATAAGGAACCTGCATTCTGAACAACATCATGGTGTTGATCCACCCTGAACGACCCTCTGATCTCTGCACTATATACTACTTTCTTCACAGAAATGGATTTTGGTCTGTTACAAAACTTGTAATATTTGACCTATTCTTATGATTTTAAGAGTTTCCAAGGAAATATTAGCAAGTTTAAATTGGAGAAAAAGGGGTATCTGTGTGGCACAGTTGGTTAAGTGTCTGACTTTAGCTCAGGTCATGATCTCAGGGCCCTGGGATCAAGCCCTGAATCAGGCTCCCCAATCATCAGGGAGTCTGCTTGTCCCTCTTCCTTTCCATCTGTTCCTCCCCTGCTCATACTCATGCACATGTTCTCTTTCTCTCAAATAAATACAAATATTTTTAAAAATAAAACTAGAAGAATACACCGTAACCATCACCACTTAGTTTCTCTGGGAAGCAGCCTCCAAGATGGAGTTAGACATGCAGACTACCAGTGGAAAGAGGGGAAAGGTAGACTGGCCAGAGAGAAAACCCAGGATCAGGCTTTGGGCTGAAGGTAACGCTAAACCACTGGGCCACCCGGGCTGCCCAGCAATAAAATCTTTTAAAATTAATATGTTTTCATTATATGGTCTCATTTATTTGAGGAATATAAATAATAGTGAAAGGGAATAGAAGGGAAGGGAGAAGAAATGGGTAGGAAATATCAGAAAGGGAGACAGAACATGAAGACTCCTAACTCTGGGAAACGAACCAGGGGTGGTAGAAGGGGAGGAGGGCGGGGGGTGGGGGTGAATGGGTGACGGCCACTGAGGAGGGCACTTGACGGAATGAGCACTTGGTGTTATTCTGTATGTTGGCAAATTGAACACCAATAAAAAATAAATTTATTAAAAAAATTAAAATGTTTTCTCTGTAATGTATGATTCTGGGTGATATAGAAAATAAAATGATGGAGAATAAAGAAGCTGAGAAAAAGATAACTACTGGATCATGGAAGAATTCGAAGGATTAAGTGATGCCATAAAGGAAAACGTTATTAGGATAATTGAAACCACAAAAGAAGAGGAAAGAGAGATGGGGGCAGAAGGTATAGTGGAGCAAATTATAGCAGAGAATTTACCTCATCTGGGAAAGGAAACAGGTATCCAAATCCAGGAGGTACCAAGAATCCTCCCTCAAAATCAATAAAAATAAGCGAACACCCTGAAGGATAATAGTGAAACCTGCAAGTCTCAGAGACAAAGAGAAAATCCTGAAAGCAGCTTGGGACAAGATGTCTATTGCACACAAGGATAGAAATATTAGACTGGCAGCAGACCTGAGAAAAAAACTCAAGTACATGGAGGTTAAAGAGCATTCTACTGAAGAATGAATGGGTCAACAAAGCCAATTAAAGATTTTTTTTAAAAAATTCATGGAAACAAATGAAAAACAAAACTGTCAAAAAAAAAAAAAAAACTGTCCAAAACTTTTGGGATATAGCAAAGGTCCTAAGAGAGAAGAATAGAGCAATATAAGACTTTCTCAAGAAACAAGAAAGGTCTCAAAACCACAAACTAACATTACATCTAAAGGAGGTAGAGAGATGGAGGCAAAATGGTGGAGGAGTAGGGTCCTCGTTTCACCTGGTCCCCCAAACTTACCTCTTAACTTTCAAACCATCCTAAACACCTACAAATTCAATCTGAGATGTAAAGAGAGAACAGCTGGAATGCGACAGAGAAGAGTGATCGCTTCTGACAGGGTAGGAAGGTGGAGAAGAGGAACAGAGGGGATATATCAGAAGATAAATGGCGGAAGAGGGAACCTAGGAAAGCAGTGCAGCACACAAGCAGGACCTTTAGAAACCTGCACCTAAGAAAGTCTTCTGACTGAAAAGTGCTCAGTGAGGAAATAGGGCAGAATCTTAGGAGGGGCAGTGAGGTTTCAATGTTCCCAGAGACACAGTAAGAATAGAGGCACCAGGAAGACAGCACACTGGAAAACACAGTCAGATCTCCCTAAAGAGCTCAAACACGGCAACCCCGTCAGGGCATCTGGGAGAAGTGTGCTGGGTTCGAGGGCCAGCAGCTGAGCTCTCTTTACCCAAGAGAGAGAGTGACCAGAAGCGGACTACCCTCTGTTCCCTCCGAGACAGGTGGAACTAGGGAGGGCACAAGACAGTGAAAGTTATGCCGCTCGGCACCCTTCAGTCTGTACAGATCAATGCCCCGTGCCCACCCCCAGGAGGATCTAGGCCAGTGTGCACTGACAGACTGCAGTTTGGTGCGTGCAGGGACCTCTTGGCTCCCAGGCTGGAGATCTGGCCACAGTCATTTTAATTTTCTTTCTTCTCTCTTTTCACCTGGGAGAGGCAGGGCCACCAGGGAACAGGGGCCTCATGGAGTAAACAGCTCCCACTGAGCCCGGCACTCAGCAGGGGGCGGGGCATCTCCAGGTACACACACCTGAGAATCAGCACAGCAGGCCCCTTCCCCAGAAGACGAGCTGGAAGGACAGGGGAAGAGCAAGTTCTTGACTGAGCAGCACTGGAAAGCTCCAGGACTGAGGGAAAATAGTATATAGAACTCCAGTTTTTTTTCCTTATTTTTCATTTATATTTCAGGTTAAAATTTTCCAATATTTTTTCTCTTTGCCTGCCATAACTATAGTATTTTATCAACTCTTCAGTTTTAAATTTTTTCCTTTTTGACTTCCATAATTTCCAATTACGTGTCTTAGATATATTCTTCATTTTTGGATTCCGATAATGTATTCAATCTAATTTTTCTAAATATATAAATTATGGGGGGTTGTCTTGTGTTGTTTTATAATTCTGGAATTTAGTATCTTCTAACATATGGACCAAACTACACTCAGAACCAAGTGGAGCACAACATTGGTCCATTCAGTGAGATTATATTCTCTCTTCCTTCCATTTCCATCCCCCACTTTTATCTTGTTTCTGTTTCAGGGTTGCTGTTGTGTCTCTAGGTAAGTCTTACTGGTTATATAAATTTGGAATTTAGCACCTTCCAACATACAGAACCAAATACACTCAGAATCAAGAGGATCACCTCCTTGTTCCACTCTGTGAGACTATATTCTCTCTCCCCTAGCACTTCCTCCCCACCCTTTTTTAAATTAATTTCTACTATTTTTTTAAAATTTGTTTTTCACTTTCATGGTCTTTTTTTTTTTTTTTCATTTTTTTAATTTTCTTGTCCCTGGCCCCTATAGAATTGTCTAGGTTATAGTTTACTTAAGTCATGGTTGATTTTTTTTTTAAGATTTTATTTGGGTGGGTGGCTCAGCAGTTGGGTGCCTGTCTTTGGCTCAGGTCATCATCTCAGGATCCAGGATTGAGTCCTGCATCAGGCTCCCTGTGAGGAGCCTGCTTCTCCCTCTGCTTATGTCTCTGCCTCTCTCTCTCTCTCTCTCAGTCTGTGTCTCTCAAAAATGACTGAGAGAGAAAAACGATTAATAACCCATGAGGAAAGGCTTCAGGAAATAAAGGATAGCTTGAGAAGGATTAATATTCGTCTTATTGGGATTCCAGACGAGGTAAAGAAAGAGAGAGGATCACAAGGTATATGTGAACAAATCATAATCAATGGAAGGAAACAGACATTCATATCCAAGAGAGAGAGAGGAGCCCCCCACAAAATCAAAAACCAATCAACACCCCAACATATAAGAGTGAAGCTCACAAATTTCAAAGATAAAGAGAAAATCCTAAAAGTACCTTGAGACAGGAGATTCCTAACTTATATGGGGAAAAATATCAGATTAACAGCAGACCTCTTCACAGAGACGTGGCAGACCAGAAAGGGCTGACATGATACATTCAGGGTCCTAAAACAAAACAAAACAAAAAATGCAACCAAGAACACTCTATCCAGCAAGACTCATTCAGAATAGGAGAGATAACAAGCTTCCAGGATAGACAGAAACTGAAAGCATATGTGACCACCAAACCAGCTCTGCAAGAAATATTAAGGGGGGACCCTATAAGAGAAGAAGGGAGCCCAAAGAAACAATCTGCAGAAACAGGGACTGTATAAGGTAATACCATGGCACTAAATTCATATATTTCAATAGTTACTCTGAATGTGAATGATCTAATCAAAAGACACAAAGTATTAAAATGGACAAAAAAGTAAGACCCATCTATTTGCTGTCTACAAGAGACTCACTTTAGGCCTAAGGACACCTTCAGATTGAAAATGAGGGAGTGGAGAACCATTTACCATGTAAATGGTCCTCAAAAGAAAGCTGGGGTAGCAATCCTCATATCAGATAAATTATATTTTAAGCCAAAGACTGTGGTAAAAGATGAAGAGGGCCACTATATCTTACTTAAAGGGTCTATCCAACAAGAAGACCTAAAAATTATGAATATATATCCCCTAATGTAGGACCTGCCAAGTAAGTATATTAATCAATTAATAACCAAAGTAAAGAAACACATAGGTAATAATACATTAATAGTAGGAGACTTCAACACACTCAGCAGGCACACCCAGCAAAGGACAGATCTTCTAAGCAGAACATCACCAATGAAACATGGGCTTTGAATGACATACTGGACCAAATAGATTTCACAGATATATGCAGAACATTCCATCCTAATGCAGCAGAATACACATTCTTCTCAAGTGCACATGGAACTTTTCTCCAGAATAGAACACATATGGGGTCACAAATCAGGTCTCAATCAATACCAAAGTTTGGAATTGTCCCCTGCATATTTTCAGACCACAATGCTTTGAACCTAGAACTCAAATCACAAGAAGAAATTTGGAAGAAATTCAAACACCTGGAGGTTAAAGTGCATCCTACTAAAAGATGAATGGGTCAACAAGGAAATTAGAGAAGAATTAAAAAGATTCATGGAAACTAAGGAAAGCACAGCTGTTCAAAATCTTTGAGATACAGCAAAGGTGGTCCAAGTGGGAAATATATTACAAGCAAAAAATTAGAAAAATCTCAAATACACAAGCTAACCTCGCACCTAAAGGAATCAGAGTAAAGAGCAAATAAAGCCTCAACCCAGCAGAAGAGAGATAATAATATTAGAGCAGAACTCAATGAAATAGAGATCAGAAGAACTGTAGAGCAGATCAATGAAAACAGGAGTTGGTTCTTTGAAGGAATTAATAGGATAGATAAACCCCTAGCCAGATTTATTAAAAATAGAAAAGACTCAAATTAACTAAATCATGAATGAAAGAGGAAAGATCACAAGCAATACCAAAGAAATGCAAATGATTTTTAAAATGTATTATGAACAACTATATGCCAACAAATTAGGTAATCTGAAAGAATGGACGCATTCCTGTAAACATACAAATTACCACAACTGTAACAGGAAGAAATAGAAAACCTGAACAGACCAGTAACCAGCAAGGAAATTGAAGCATTCATCAAAAAACTCCCAAGAAACAGAAGTCCAGGGCCCAATGGCATCCCAGGGGAATTTGCCAAACATTTAAAGAAGAAATAATACCTATTCTACTGGGGCACTTGGGTGGCTCAGTGGTTGAGCATTTGCCTTTGGCTCAGGTCTTCATCTGGGGGTCTTGGGATCGAGTCCTGAATCAGGCTACCCGCAGGGAGCTTGCTTCACGCTCTGCCTATGTCTCTGTCTCTGTCTCTCTCTTTCTCTCTCAAGAGATCAAGATTACCTTGATCTCAAAACCAGATAAAGGCCCCACCACAAAAGGAGAATTACAGACCCTGATGAACATGGATGCAAAAATTCTCACCAAGACACTAGCCAATAGGATCAACAGTACATTACGAGAATTATTCATCACAACCCTATGCAAGGGTGCAAGGGTGGTTCAACATTCATAAAACAATCAACATGATAGATGACATCAATAAAAAAAAAGACAAGAACCATATGATCCTCTCAGTAGGTACAAAGAAAGCATTTGACAAAATACAACATGCATTCCTGATTAAAACTTTTCAAAGTGTAGGGTTAGAGGGAAAATTTCCCAGTATGATAAAAGCCATTTCTGAAAAGTCGACAGCGAATGTCATTCTCAAGGGAGAAAAACTGAGAGCATTTCCCTTAAGATCAGGAACACTCCAGGGACGTCCATTCTCACCCCTGTGTTCCTAGCCTCAACAATCAGAAAACAAAAAGAAATAAAAGGCATTCAAATCGGCAAAGAAGTCAAACTCTCCCTCTTCACAGATGACATGATATTTTATGTGGAGAACCCAAAAGACTCCACCTCAAGATTGCTAGAACTCATACAGCAATTCAGCAATGTGGCAGGATACAAAATCAATGCCCAGAAATCAGTGGCATTTCTAAACACTAACAATGAGACAGAAGAAAGAGAAATTAAGGAATCAATCCCATTTACAATTGCACTCAAAACCATAAGATACCTAGGAATAAGCCTAGCCAAAGAAGTAAAGGATCTGTATACTAAAAATTATAAAATAATTATGAAAGAAATCGAGGAAGACGCAAGATGGAAAAACATCCCATGCTTCCAATCCATATTGGAAGAATAAATATGGTGGAAATGCCTATGCTACCCAGGGCAATTTACATGTTCCATGCAATTCCTATCAAAATACCATTGACATTTTCACAGAGGTGGAACTAATAATAATAATAATAATAATAATAATAATAGTAAAGTTTGTATGGAACCAGAAAAGACCCCGAATAGCCAGAGGAATGTTGAAAAAGAAAACCAAACTGAGGGCATCACAATGCCGGATTTCAAGCTGTATTACAAAGCTGTGATCATCAAGACGGTGTGGTACTGGCACAAAAACAGACACATAGATCAATGGAACAGAAGAGAGAACCCAGAAATGGACCCTCAACTCTATGGTCAACTAATCTTCAACAAAGCAGGAAAGAATATCCACTGGAAAAAAGGACAGTCTCTTCAATAAACGGTGCTGGGAAAATTGGACAGCCACGTGCAGAAGAATGAAACTAGACCATTCTCTTACACCATACACAAAAATAAACTCTAAATGGATGAAAAGCCTAACTACAACAGGAATCCATCAAAATCTTAGAAGAGAACAGAGGCAGCAACCTCTCCAACTTCAGTCATAGTAACTTTTTGTGAGACAAGTTTGTAAAGGCAAGGGAAACAAAAGCAAAAATGAACTATTGGGACTTCATCAAGATAAAAAGCTTCTGCACAGCAAAGGAAACAGTAAACAAAACTAAAATTCAACTTACTGAATGGGAGAAGATATTTGCAAATGACATATCAGATAAAAGGTTGGTATCCAAAATGTATAAAGAAGTAATCAAGGTCAACACCCAAAGAACAAGCAATCCGGTCATGAAATGGGCATAAGATATGGACAGATGGGATCCCTGGGTGGCGCAGCGGTTTAGCGCCTGCCTTTGGCCCAGGGCACGATCCTGGAGGCCCGGGATCGAGTCCCACGTCGGGCTCCCGGTGCATGGAGCCTGCTTCTCCCTCTGCCTGTGTCTCTGCCTCTCTCTCTCTCTCTCTCTGTGACTATCATAAATAAATAAAAATTTTAAAAAAAAGATATGGACAGATATTTCTCCAAAAAAGACATGGAAATGGCCACCAGATCCATGAATTATGCTCTACATCACTCAGCATCAGGGAAATACAAATAAAAAAAAATAAGATAACACCTCACATCAATCAGAATGACTAAAATTAACAAGACAGAAAACAATAGTTGTGGGTAAGTATGCAGAGATGGGAACCCTCGTGCACTGTTGGTGGGAGTGCAAGCTGGTACAGCCACTTTGGAGGTTCCTCAAAAAGTTGAAAATAGAGCTACCCTATGACCCAGCAATTGCACAACTGGGTATTTACCCCAAAGATACAAATGTCGTGCTCCATAGGAACACCTGCACCCCAATGTTTATAGCAGCAATGATGGACAAAGCCTAGATGTCCATCAACAGATGAATGGATAATGAAGATATGTTATATATGTACAATGGAATACTCAGACATCAAAAAAATCAAATCTTGCCATTTGCAATGATGTGGATAGAACTACAGGGTATTAGAGTGAAATAAGTCAATCAGAGAAAAACAATTATCATGTGAAATCACTCACTCATATGTGGAATTTAAGTAACAAAACAATCATAGGGGGAGAGAGGAAAAAATAAAACAAGATGAAATCCGAAAAGGAGGCAAACTATAAGATACTCTTAATAGTAGGAAACAATTGAGTATTGATGGAGGGGAGAGGAGTAACTGGGTGGTGGACATTAAGGAGGGCATGTATGTAATGAGCATGGGTGTTATATAAGACTGATGAATCACTGACTTCTTACAATGACTTCTAACACTGAAACTAACAATACACTATATGTTAATTAATTTAACTTAAATTTTAAAATTAAATAAATTTAACATATATACTGGGTTTTTTATTTTTATTTTTTTAATAAATTTATTTTTTATTGGTGTTCAATTTACCAATATACAGAATAACACCCAGTGCTCCTCCCGTCAAGTGCCCCCCTCAGTGCCCGTCACCCATTCACCCCCACCCCCCGCCCTCCTCCCCTTCCACCACCCCTAGTTCGTTTCCCAGAGTTAGGAGTCTTCATGTTCTGTCTCCCTTTCTGATATTTCCCACACATTTCTTCTCCCTTCCCTTATATTCCCTTTCACTATTATTTATATTCTATACTGGGTTTTTTAGACTCAATCCTATTACTATTACACACTTAAAAGATACAGGATAGTATAAACATAACTTTTATGTTCACTAGGAAATAAAAATTAATTTGCCTTGCTTTATTGCAAAATTTGCTTTATTGCTGTGGACTGAACCAAACCTGTGATTATCTATGAGGTTTGTCTGTATAAAGAACTTTACCAGGGGCAGCCCCGGTGGCGCAGTGGTTTAGCGCCACCTGCAGCCCAAGGTGTGATCCTGGAGACCAGGAATCGAGTCCCACATCAGGCTCCTTGCATAGCATGGAGCCTGTTTCTCCCTCTGCCTGTCTCTGCATCTCTCTCTCTCTCTCTCATGAATGAATAAATAAATAAATAAATAAATAAATAAATAAATAAATAAATAAATAAATAATAAAAAGAACTTTACCGGAAGAGTCAGCCTATCATCGTTTAAAACTCAAATCCATCATGACTGCTAAATGGAAGATTTTTACTTAATAGGACCAGATCATAAGAAACTTCACATACCTTACAGTTGCTAGGCTATACGAAGTATTTTCTTGAGACCTGGAAGTAGTTGTTCATTCTGTGACATCTGAGGTCCCCCCCCCCCACCACCAAATTTCTTCCAAAACCTCAGGGTAAATAAAGCCCCATATCTTAGTTGACTCCCAGGAGGAGTTGTTCCCAGGCTTTGCTGTCTGCATGCTGAAAATACTGATGCTGTGAGATGACTGAGATTGTATCTTAGGTAGGCAGGAATCCTAGTTCTCAGCTCTGAGTTTACTTGGGGGTCCGATGGTTTCTTTTAAAAGTAAGTGGTATAAATAGTGTTGAGTCACTAGTACTAGAAACATGCCAAGAAGTCTACAAAGAAAATTTGGAAATTTTAAAGAGGAAGCATAATTTTACTTAAGATATTACTGGCTAGCTCACAAAAATTGCTCAGAAATGTCAACTAATGTTATGTACCAACAATTGACCTAGGTCAAATCTGACTTTATACTTATTGATATTGGTTAAAGTTATTTTCCATTTTTAAACTTCCCAGGTACGTAAAAATCCATTTTTCAGACAGCCTAATCTGTCAACCTTTAGGGAAGACAGCATGTAAAACTTTATTTAAGAGAGAGGAGTTACAATGGTGGAGAAGTAGGGGGACCCTGGGTTTTCCTTGCCCCTTGAACAAAGCTGTGTTGAGGTCAGATCACTTGGAACACCCAGAAAATAACTCTGAGGATTGGAAGAAAGATTTCCTTGGTGGGAGGGAGACAGTGTGACAGGTGTGAGATATGTAGAAGTGAATTGAGGTGGAGAAAAACGGCCACACCATGGAAGGGATGGGGCCCTTTCCACAGAGAGAAAAGGGAGAGAAAGAGTAGTTGAGACAGTATGGCACTGGGTCCACATAAGGAGGAAACCTGTCTGTACCACCAACTGGTAAGAACTGAGTGTCACAGGGTTTTTGCAAATAGTGTGTAGAGCTCAGACTTTGGAATTTTGGAAGTGTTAAACTTTTGCTGGAACAGAGCTGTGGCTCCTGCACAAAGTGATGCAGGGATCTCCTGAGTTGCATAGTAGAGAACATTCCCCCTCCTGGAATACATTTGGAAGAGGGTATATTGCCCCTCCAAGGACAAAAGACCCCGCAGGTGCCAGCAAACAGCCTTTCATTGGCAGTGGACAGAGGTGTGCGTAGAGGGTGGCTAATCTGGTCAATGCTTTTTGCAGTGCTACAACATACATTCTGTGCATTATGCAGGCATGGGACTGTTTTTCTGGGACAAAGGACACTAGACACAGCATGGCAGGGAAGCTGTTCTCCAGAGAAAGGAGCAAATCTGCAAAGTGGCCAGTCCTTTAAGACTTGGAGTTTTGAATCCAACAACGTGCTAAAGATAAAACACACGAGAGGTGTGGCACCAGGTACACTAACAGCATTCACTTTTCTGGGAGGGCTTCCTGTACAGCAGAGAGGTGTGAGATCCCTGGTCCAGGGACAAGAGTGGGGTGGCACCATTTTCCCCTCCCAACCAACATGGTCCAAATATAGAGAACTACACAGTGTCTCCCCATAGAAGTGGGAGCTCCTTATACCAAACCTCATCCCCCAGTGCCTGGAAAGTGCATATTTACTGGAGCAGGACTAACTCTGAACCAGCAAGTGGGCCTCTCCCTCAGAATACCATCACAGGCAGCAACCTGCATGCACCAAGTCTACTGATCATACAGTGCTTCAAATCATCACCTGCAGTTCTGGTGGGACCAAGCTGTATTTTTTTTTTTTTTTTTTTGCTTTGAAATAAGGCTATAGTTTTTTGTTTGTTAGTTTTACATTTCCTTCTCTCTCTCTTTCTAGAGAGAGAATATATATATATATATATATTACCATATATATAAGGGATCAGATTTCTTTTTCCTTGGAATCAGGCTATTTTTTGATTGTCAGTTTAGGGTTTGTTGTTGTTGTTGTTGTTACTGTTACTGCTGCTGCTGCTGCTGTTCCTTTTCCCTTTCTCTCTCTCTCTCTTGGATCAGGCTTTTTTCCTTCTTTTCTTTTTCCAGGCTTATTTCAACAAATAAAGCACACCTAGTTAAAATTCCAAAAACTCCACAGTGCAAGCAAGGGGAAACTATGCAGAGTATTGACCAGTGAGAAATAACAGCCAAAATGCAACAGCAGAGTGCTTGCAGCATACACCAGAAATTCCTAAAGTACCAGGCCCTGGACAGTGTATGACACCATTCCCCCTTATTAAAAAGTTTGATTGATTTATTTGAGAGAGAGAGAGGAGGGAGAGACAAAAGGAGAGAGAAAATCTTGAGCACACTCCCCACTGGGAGCCCAACGTGTGGCTCAATCCCATGATCTTGAAATCATGATCTGAGCAGAAATCAAGAGTCAGACACTTAACAGACGGAGCCACTCAGATACTCGAACCCCATTTTAATATAGTATTACTCTCAGATGCAGGTAACAAGTTTTCATGACAAGCAAAAGACAGAAATTTAGCCAAAATGACAAGATGGAAGAACTCTCCCCCAAATGAAAGGTCAAGAAGAAATCACAGCCAGGGACTTGCTGAAAACATATATAAGCAACATATCTGAACCAAGAATTCAGATCAACAGTCATGAGACTACTAGCTGGGCTTGAAAAACGTTCATTTCAATAAATTATAGCTGAAAACGTCCTTAATCTGGAAAAGGAAACAGGCATTCAAGTCCAAGAGGCACAGAAAACTCCTCTCAAAACCAATAAAAAGAGATCAACACCATTACATATCATAGTGAAAATTGCAAAATACAAAGATAAAGAGAGGATTCTGTAAGCAGCTAGGGACAAAAGGTCCTTAACTTACAGGGGTAGGAGTTAGATGGTGGAGGGATAGGGGGACCATAAGTTTACCCATCCATTTATTCATCCTTTGAATACAACCAGTTATCAAATCATTCTGAATACCTGATAAATCAGAGGCTTCAGAAAAATGTTGCAAGTCTACAAGTAGAAAAGTGATCACCATTTGGAAGGCAGGAGGTGCAGAGACTTGAATCCAGTGTGATACAGCTGAGGATACAGTGGTGGGGAAGGGGACTGCTTAAGGAGGCTACCACAAAGTATTATAATCAATGGAGCACAAAATCAGAACTTTTAGAAGTCTGCTACAATAGGAGAGATGACTGGCTTAAAGGTGCTCGAGTGGTGAAATCCCAGGTATGGCAGCGTGGTCTCAGGATTCCCTGGGTGCCAGAAAGAAGAGGGTGATGCCTAAGTGCATCACAGTTCTCAAGCATAGGATCATAGAAGCCAGCTGAGAACAGCAAGTCTAGGTGCCTGCTTTCTGCTCCATGTTGCCATAAATTGTGAACTGCTGCACGGTCCCATGACTGTTTTACATGGATGGCTCCAGCAAAAGGCAGAAGCATGGCAAGAACTTCCCCAGAAGGAACAGTGCAGGACTGGCCAGAAGAGTCTCTAAAACTTGGAGTTTTGAACCTCAGTGGCATGCCTGAGATAAAAATGCTCAGACACATGCAGGGTGAACATAGAGTTCTGATGGCAACTGGGGAGACAAGAGTTATTGACTGGTCTTCTGTGAGGGTTCACTGAACAGTGGGCAGTGCAAATTTTCAACTCCAGGGCTAGAAAGCAGGTGCCACTAGATTCATCTCACCTATCAGTGCTGAAAGCCTTCAGGGAGCAAAATATCACTATCTAGTGGTATCTGGAGCTGCCTACACCAAGTCATGCCTCCCTGCAACCTGGAGGTGCACTGCCACCCAAGAATCAGCACAACAGGCCCTTCTCCTAGCAGACCAGCACAAACAACTCACTTCCAGTGAGTTTACTGATCATAGAGGCTTGCAAACATTCAGCTCTAGGGAGAAACAGCATCTAGCATTCTTTGTATTTTTATTCTTTAGTCATTTATTATTATTTCAGTTATTTTCTTATTTCATCCATTTTTTATTCTTTTTTAATTTTTATTTTATATATACTTTATACATTATTACTATTTTGTCTCCTTTCATTGTTCTTTCTTTATATATAGATGTAGATATAGTTTTCTTTCTTATTTTGGGATTCAGTTTTTCTTTTAATTTTTTATTCAAATCCCATTTAATTAACATATACTGTATTATTAGTTTCAGAGGTAGAATTCAGTGGTTCATCAGTTCATACAAAACCCAGTGTTCATTACTTCAAGTGCCCTCCTTAATGCTCATCACCCAATTACACTATCTTGCCACCCACTTCCCCTCCAGCAACCCTTGGTTTGTTTCCTATAGTTAAGATTCTCTTATGGTTTGCCTCCCTTTCTGTCTTCCTATTATTTTATTTTTCTTTCATTTCCACTGTATTCATCTGTTTTGTTCTTAAATTCCACTATGACTGAAAACATATGGTATTTGTCTCTCTCTGACTTATTTCGCTTATCATAATATCCTCTGGTTCCATCATATCCATTGCAAATGGAAAGATTTCATTCTTTTCAATGGCTAAGCAATATTATATCTATCTATCTATCTATCTATCTATCTATCTATCTATCTATATCTTCTTTATGATATCCAGTTTTGTTTAACAAGCATACCAAGACATACCCAAGGATCCAGCTTTTTCTATGTGTGTTTTGTTGTTGTTCTTCTTCTTGTTTTAGTTGTTGTTTTTTTCTCTCCTCTTTTAATTTCTGAACAAACTGAGAATATGGAGAAATTCACCTCAAAAGAAGAAATAGGACGTAGTACTCACTGCCAGGGATTTAATCAATACAGATATAAGTAAGATGTCTGAACAATAATTTAAACCAATGATTATACAGATATTAGCTGGGCTTGGAAAAAAAAGCATAAAAGACACTAGAGAATCCCTTACTATAGAGCTTAGAGAATGAAAATCTAGTCAGGCCAAAATTTAAAATGCTATAATTGAGATGCAGTCTCAAGTGGAGGCCATAAAATGAATGAAGCAGAAGAGTGAATCACTGACATAGAAGATAAAAATATGGAAAATAATGCTGAAAAGAAGAAGGAAAGAAAACTATTAGATCATGAAGGTAGATGTGGGAACTCAGTGAATCCATAAAGCAAAACTATATCCATATTATAGGAGTCCCAGAAAAAATAGAGTGGAATAAAGAGGGCAGAAATTTTACTTAAACAAATTATATAGCTGAGAACTTACCTAATCTGGAAAAGGAGACAAGCATTTAAGTCCAAAAAGCACAGAGAACTCCCCTAAAAATTAACAACATATAACAGTGAAACTTGGATGCCACAACATATAATAGTGAAACTTGGAAATCACAAAGATAAAGAGAAAATTCAGAAAGAAGGTTAATACAAGAGGTCCTTAACCTACAAGGGTAGACATGTAAGGCTGGTGGCAGGCCAGTCCACAGAGGCCTGGAAGGCCAGAGAAGACTAGCATGATATAGTCAATGTGCTAAATGAGAAATTTATACAGCCAAGAATATTTTATCTAGCAAGTCTGTCATTCAGAATAGGAGAGATAAAGAGTTTCCAGGACAAACAAAAAATAAAGATATTCCTGAACACTAACCCAGCCCTGCAAGAAATATAAAAGGGGACCCTTTGAGCAGAAAGAGACAAAAAGGAGCAAAGACCAAAAGAGAGACAATCTCTAGGAACAATGAATTTACAGGTAATACAATGGCAGTAAATTCATATCTTTTATTAATTACTCTGAATGTAAACGAACTCAATGTCCCAATAAAAAGACAGAGGGTATTAGAATGGATTAAAAAAAAAAAGGCCCATCAATATGCTGCTTACAAAAGACTCATTTTAGATCCAATAACACCTCCAGATTGAAAGTGAGGGTTGGACAACCATCTACCTTGCTAATGGACATCAAAAGAAAGAATAGCCATCCTTAGACAAACTAGATTTCAAACCAAAGAGTGTAATAAGAAATAAAGAAGGACACTATTTCATAATAAAAGGGACTCTCCAGCAAGAAGATCAAAGAACTATAACTATTTGTGGCCCTAACTTGGGAGCACCCAAATATGTAAACCAACTAATAATAAGATTAAAGAAACACATTGATAATAATACAATAATACTCTGATAATCTTTTAACACCTTACTCATAACAATGGACAGATCTTCCAAACAAACCATCTAAGCAGATCTACAGGGAAACAAAGGCTTTGAATGACACATTAGACCAGAAGGCTTCACAGACATATTCAGTGCATTTCACTCTAAAGCAGCAGAAGCCACATTCTTCTCAAGTGCACATGGAACATTCTTCAGAATAGATCACAACTGGGTTACCTAATCAGGATTCAACTGATACAAAAAGATTGAGATCATACCACACATATTTTCAGACCACAGCACTATGAAACTTGAAGTCAACCATAAGAAAAAATTTGGAAAGACCACAAATATATGGAGGCTAAAGAACATCCTACTAAGGAATTAATGGGTTAACCAAGAAACTAAAGAAGAATTTTTAAAATACATGGAAGCAGATGAGAATGAAAACATAACAGTCCAAAACCTTTGGGAAGCAACAAAGACCATCCTAAGATAGAAGTATGTAGTAATCCTGGTTTTCCTCAAGAAATAAGAAAGGTCTCAAATATACAACCTAATCTTACACTTAAAAGAGGTGAAAAAAGAACAGTAAATAAAACCTAAATCCAGCAGGAGAAGAGAAATAATAAAGATTAGAGCAGAAATCAATGATATAAAAACAAAAAACAATAAGACAAAGCAATGAAACTAGGAGCTGGTTCTTTGAAGGAATTAACAAGATTGATAAACCCCTAGCCAAACTTATCAAAAATAAAAGAGAAAGGACCCAAGTAAAAAATCATGAATAAAAGAATAGAAATCACAACCAACCCTGAAGAAAAAGAAACAATTTTGAGAGAATATTATGAGCAGTTATATACCAACAAATTAACAATCTGGAAGAAATGGACAAATTCCTAGAAACTTACAAACTAGCAAAATTGAAACAGTGCATTTCACCCTAAAAAAAGTATAAAACCTGAACAGACCCATAATCAGCAAATAAATTGAATCAGTACTCAACTATTTCCAAACAAACAAGAGTCCAGGGCCAAATGGCTTCCCACAGGAATTCTACCAAACTTGTAAAGAAGAATTAATACCTATTCTTTTGAAAATATTTTTTAAAATAGAAACGGAAAGAAAAATTCCAAAGTCATTCTCTGAGACCAGCATTACCTTGATCCCAAAACCAAAGAGTCCACCAACATGGAGAATTACAGACCAATATCTCTGATGAACTTAGATGCAAAAATTCTCACCAAGATACAAGTTAATTGGATCCAACATTAAAAGGATTATCCACCACAACCAAGTGGGATTTATTCCTGGGGCCACAGGGGTGGTTCGACATCTATAAATCAATCAATGTGATAACCGACATTAATAAAAGAAAAGATAAAAACCATATAATCTTCTCAATAGATGCAGAAAAAGCATTTGACAAAATACAGCATTCTTTCTTGATAAAAATTTTATGTTGTGTGAATTTCAACCCAATTAAAAAAAACTGATCCTAAATTTTAAAAAGTACTAATTCAAAGTTTTAGAAAACTGCTCTATTAATTGATAGTTCTGATTTTTTTCATTAATATTTTCCAAGCATATTTATATTTAAGCTACATTATTCATTGTCTATACATCTCAAATTGAAATTTGACTTGTAACTACAGTCACAGAAATGCAACATTTCAGAAAGATTAATCTGGGAGTAGCATGCAGAATTAATGAAAAGGAGAGACAGAAATTTCATGTAGCTGATTATTCCAGTTATGGAGATTGGAATGAAGAAATAAAGACTTTGACGATGGTAATGATATAGTCAAGGACCTTGAGAACAAGCCTCTATATACCCAGGGCATTCCCTGCTGGCTGTTACTGCTTTTCTGGCAGAGCAGAGCTGGAACCAAGAAACAAGCCCAGACAAGTTCTATGTGATCTGAGACAGGATGGTCACCAAATCTGACGTTTCTTTGATTTTTCCTCTCATTTTTTTTTTTTTTTCAAGTTTGATCCAAATATTTGAAAAGCATTTACATATAGTAGAGAAATGGTTATGAAATAATACCAAATCAAAACATTGACAGTGATTAGCATTGGGTGATAGAATTATAGGCTATTTCTATTTTCTTCTTTATTTTTTATAAATTTATTTTTTATTGGTGTTCAATTTGCGAACATATAGAATAACACCCAGTGCTCATCCCGTCAAGTGCCCACCTCAGTGCCCATCACCCATTCACCCCCACCCCCCGCCCTCCTCCCCTTCCACCACCCCTAGTTCATTTCCCAGAGTTAGGAGTCTCTCATGTTCTGTCTCCCTTTCTGATATTTTCCTCTCATTTTAATGTTAAAAATCACACCCAAAGGTGGAGAGTTAACATGCAAATGAAACCTACAATTTATGAAGAAGCATGTTCTGTCAACTACAACTGTATGCCCAATTCCTGTATTCCCCACCCCTACATGCTTACACACCACTCCTTTCCCACCTCAGCCCCTTTAAAACTTTCTGTGGCTATTTTTGGAGGAGCGAGTCTGACACCTCTGTCCTGATTATGCCTCACCCCTTACCTGTAGCTGTTGCCCCAATAAAATTTGCCCGTGCCTTTCAACTTTGAGCTCAGCCTTTCTACTGTTGCTGAATCCAAGGTCCCAAGTCTGGGTATTTTAGTATGATGAGTTTTGATGTAAATAATTTATTTTGATGAAAATAATTTTGCAGATGTAATTAAAGTTCCTAGTTAGTTGACTGTAAGTAAAGGAGAATATCTTTGTGGGCGTTACTTAATCAGAGGGAGACCTGTAAAAGACGCTTAGACATTCTCTGACCTAGACTCTTTTTGTTAGTTTTGTATATAAAATTCAATTTGAAAAAAAAAAAAAATAAAAAATAAAAAAAAAAAAAATAAAAAAAAATAAAAAAAAAAAAAAAAAAAAAAAAAAATAAAATTCAATTTGAGGGACGCCTGGGTGGCTCAGTGGTTGAGCGTCTGCCTTCAGCTCAGGGTGTGATCCCAGAGTCCCAGGATAGAGTCCCACATCGAGCTTCCTGCATGGAGCCTGCTTCTCCTCCCTCTGCCTGTGTCTCTGCCTCTCTCTGTGTCTCTCATGAATAAATAAATAAAATATTTAAAATACATAAATAAATAATAAAATAAAATTTGATTAACATATAGTGTATTATTAGTTTCAGAATTAGAGTTTAGTGATTCATCACTTGCATATAACACCCAGGGTCATTACATCAAGTACCCTCCTTAATGCCCATCACCCAGTTACCCCACCACCCACCCACCTCCCCCACAGCAACCCTCAGTTTGTTCCCTATAGTTATGAGTCTCTTGAGGCTTGTCTCTATCTGATTTCATCTTATGTTATTTTCCCTTCCCCTGTGTCTGAACTAGACTCTTAGCATGTAACTCTGCACTTGTTCTCCCTTACTTAGCTGTCACTTCCTTTGCCAATTACCTGTGAACACCAAATTCAGCTTTTGTCTGCTTGTAATCATCTCTTTCTGACAGTATGTGAACAACAGCATTGGCCCATGCCCAAGAATTCCCAGCTAACTTCCCCTCCTGATGGCCTGTCCTACACATTTTGGACTTGTTTAGCTCCAGTCTGAACAATTAGGTAAGCAAATTCCTTGTAATGAATCTTTTAATCTAGGTGTTATATATGCACATATATCTCCTAGTGTTTCTGCCTTTCTGATTTAACTCTGATTGATACATATTTTGATACTAAACATGGCTCCAAAGAAACAGAATCTTAAGATTAAATTCTCTGAATTGTTTTCTGGGTTATCTGGAATTGGTTCTCTGGTTAGATTTTTTAAAAGATTTTATTTATTTATTCATGAGAGACACAGAGAGAGAGAGAGGCAGAGACATAGGCAGAGGGAGAAGCAGACTCCATGCAGGAAGCCTGATGCAGGACTCGATTCCGGATCCCGGGATCATGCCCTGAGCCAAAGGCAACCATTCAACCAGTGAGCCACCCAGGCAATCCACTGGTTAGATTTAAAGGCACTGATAACCCTGATTATGACTCTGTAATCCATAGAATCATGTGGCAGGACAGTTACTCAAATTTCACTGCTGGATATCTATAATTGAATAACATTAGGAGGTGAGTTTCTAGGTGCCCAAGTGCTTGTTAGAATATTTCAATAAAAATAAAGAATAAAATGGAGTTAAATGATTGCTCCTAACTGCACAGAGAAATTGAGGAAAGTAAAGTAAAGAATGAGCCAAAGGGACATCTGTAATAGTCCCCCCCTGAGATAGTTGCGTTGAGAGGCACTGATGATCTTTGTCAGGACTTACACCCCCAAACTGCTCTTTCCATCTAAACCTATATACTAGACTCAAATCTCAGCAGAATTTGATTACAAATGGAGGATGAGGAGAGGAGTCAAGAATGTGTCTTCATTTAAAAAAGAAGAAGAACAAGACCTCATTATATGGCTTTAGCAACTGGATGAAGAGTGGTACCCTTCCATGAGATGGTGATAAAAGTGGCTGAGCAGATTTGGAGCTTGGGAGGCAGAGGTGAAAACAGTTTTAAAGAATGTTTGAGTCCAGTGCCTGCAAGACAGAAATATACAAGAGTAAGTTTGACACAGGTCTGGCCAAGAGAAATAGAAGGAAAGGATGCAAAAATATTTCAATAAGGAAAATGTTTTCTGGATGCAAATTGTCTTTTTTCCAAAGTTTTCCACAATAGACACACCTTATCTGACATTATGGTATTACACACAGCATTCTTTCTGATCAAGGAACTCACTTTAGAACAACAACAAAAACAAAATGTGCCTGTGCTCATAGGTTTAACTGATTCTATCATGTTGCCCATCATCCTAGAGCAGATGCCTTGATAGAATTTACTTAGATTATTTTTAATTCATTTCATCAACATTTTAAACTTTTCAGTGTACAAGTCTTTAACCTCTTTGTTACATTTACTCCTAAGTATTTTATTCTTTTTGATGCTATTGTGAATGGAATTGTTTTCTTCACTTCCTTTCCAGATCGTTCATTGCAAGCGTATATAAATGCAATTAATTTTTAGATACAGATTTTGTATCTTGCAACCTTGCTAAATTCATTTACTAGTTCTAGTAATTTTTTTAGTGGAGTCTTTAAGATTTTCTACGCACAAGATTATGTCATTTGCTAAGAGAGATGGTTTTTATTTTTTCCTTTCCAATGTGAATTCCTTTTCTTTTTTTCTAATTGTCTTAGGTAGAATTTAAGTACAATGTTGAATAGAAGTGATCTTACAGGGAAAGTATCCAGTCTGTATGGGGATGTCTATAGATGCCTTTCATTGTGTTGAGGAAGTTCACTTCTATTCATAGTTTGTTAAATGTTTTTTATCATGAAAGGTTATTGGGCTTGATCAAATGTTTTTTCTGTATCATTGAGTTGGTTGTGTGATTTTTTGTATTAATCTATCAATAGTGATGTTAGTTGATTTTTGTATGTTTAAATATTTGCATTCCTAGGATAAATCCCATTTATCCCACCCTTCTACTTCCTAGCTCTATGGATTTGACTACTCTAGATAACTCATGAAAGTGGAATCATACAATATTTGTCTTTTTGTGATTGGCTTATTTCATGTAGAATTTTGTCTTCCTGGTTCATCCACATAGCATGTGTCAGAATTCACATTTCTTTTTAAGGATGAATATTATTCCATGGTATATACATACCACATTTTGTTTATCCATCTGTCAATGGATAGTTGGGTTAGTTCCACCTTTTGACTATGGTTAAAAAAAAAAAAAAGCTAATATAAACGTGGTTGTACAACTATCCCTTTGAGACGCTGTTTTCGATTATTTTGCATATATGTACAGAAGTGAAATTGCTAGATCATATGATGATTTTATGACTCATTTTTTGAAGAGCCTCCGTATTGTTTTTACAGTGTTTGTACCATTTTACATCCCCACGTATGGTGCACAAGAGTTCCAATTTCTCCACATCCTCACAAAACTTGTTATTTTCTCTTTTTATGGGTTATGGAGTGGGAAGAGCAGGTGGTTATTTTGGTAATGGGTGTAAGGTGTAATTTCATTGTTGCTTTGATTTGCATCTCACTAATGATTAGTGATGTTGAACATCTTTTCCTGTGCATATTATGCATTTGCAGATCTTTTTTTTTGGAGAATATTTATTCAACTCCTTTGCCCATTCCTCAATTGAGGTTTTTTTAATTTTTTGACTTAAATTCAATTTCATTGGGGCATGTGGGTGGCTCAGTTGGTTAAGCCACTGCCTTTGGTTTGGGTCATGACCTCAGGTCCTGGGATAAAGTCCCACACCAGGCTCCCTCCTCAGTGAGGATCTGCTTCTCCCTCTTCCACTGACTTCCCTCACCACCCCCAACTCATACTCTTTCTCACTCTTTGTCTCTAAAATATATAAATAAAATATTTTCTTTTTCTAAGATTTCATTTATTTATTCATGACAGACACACACACACACACAGAGAGGCAGAGACACAGGCAGAGGGAGAAGCAGGCTCCATGCCGGGAGCCCGATGTGGGACTCCATCTCGGGTCTCCAGGATCACACCCTGGGCCAAAGGTGGTGCTAAACCGCTGAGCCACCGAGGCTGCCCATTATAAATAAAATATTTTCTAGAAGTTAATTCAATTTAATTAACATATACTGTATTGTTAGTTTCAGAGGTAGAATTTGGTGATTCACCAGTTGCATAACACCAAATGTTCATTACTTCAAGTGTTCTCCTTTTTTTCCCCCCCAGGTGCTGGAATATGTTATTCTCTGAAGTTCTACATAATATTTAAATTCCGGGAAAAAAAGGACAAGCCATGTAATATTTTTTTTTCCCCAGAGTCTTGCTGTCAGCTGTGGAAGTATGTCAGAACCTCTACAAAAACCCAAATCATCTCGAATCAGGGTTCATCATCCCAACACGTCCCTGCACCTTTGCTGATTTAATGACACTCCCCTGAGGTCCAATACGGGGACTGCAGATTCCCCGCTGCAGTACTCAGTGGCTTGAAACAACAACAATAAAATATTTGTTATGTTTCTGAGGACGCAATCTCCTGGGCAGGGCTGGGGTGGGGCAAGGATTGTCTCTGCCTCCCCCTGCTTTAGGCTTCAGCCTTTGGAAGCTGGGGCAGGATGCATCTGAAGGCTCGTCCACGTGCCCGACATCTGGGCTGGGGAGACACAAGGCATAGCGGCCTCTACGCGGTCTCTGCAGCACGGTGCCTTCGCAGTGCCTGGTTTCTCAGGTAGTGGCCCAGGGCTCCCAGGATACGTGTCCCAAGAGAGACAGCAGAAAGCCAGCCACGGAAGTCACAGAGTATCACTTCCCTGCATTTCCTTCATCATGAGCAGGTCACTGAGGTCTCATATTCACGGAGAAGGAAACTAAACTTCACCCCCAGTGGGACAAGTGTCCAAGGATGTGCGGGTAATTTTTAAACCATCCCTTTTCTTTTGTATCTGCCAGATTCTTATATACTCCCTCAAGTGTTCTCCTTAAAGCTCCTCGCCTAGTTACACCACACTCCACCCACTATCCCTCCAGCAACCTTGTTTGTTTCCTATATTTAGGAATCTCTTATGGTTTGTTACCATCTCTATTTCATCTTATTTTATTTTTTCGTCCTTTTCTCTATGTTTATCTGTTTTGTTTCTTAAATTCCCCATATGCTCACCACAAAGAAAGAACAGGAGAGAGCACACTCTGCCAGGGATTTAATCAATTTGGATATAAATAGGATGACTGAACTAGAATTTAAAACAATGATTAGGGCAGCCCCGGGTGGCTCAGCGGTTTAGCACCGCTTTCAGCCCAGGGCATGATCCTAGAGACCTGGGATCGAGTCCCATGTCAGGCTCCCTGCATAGAGCCTGCTTCTCCCTCTGCCTGTGTCTCTGCCTCTCTCTCTCCTCTATGTGTATTGTCATGAATAAATAAATAAAAATCTTAAAAAAATAAAACAATGATTATAAAGATACTAGTGGGGCTTGAAAAAGCATAGAAGACATTAGAGAATCCCTTATTATAGAAATAAAAGAACAACTACTGTATCATGAACGGAGACTTCAAGAAATGAGCAATTCCATAAATTGAAATAACAACCAGATATAGGGCTCCCAGAAGATGAAGGGAGGCGGGGCAGAAGAGTTATTTGAACAAATCATAGCTAAGAACTTCCCCAATCTGGGGAAGGAAACAGGCATTCAAGTCCAGGAGGCATAGAGAACCCCCCAACCAATAAAAATAGGACATCTCAATATACAATGGTGAAGCTTCCAAATTTCAGAGATGAAGAGAAAATCCTGGAAGCCACTCAGGACAAGAAGTCTTTACCTACAAGAGTAGACACATAAGGCTGGCAGCAGACCTTTCCACAGAGAGCTGGCAGGACAGAAAGTGCTGGCATGATATATTTAACATGCTAAATGGGGAAAATGTGCTGCCAAGAATACTTTATCCAGCAAGGCTGTCATTCAGAATAGAAGGAGAGAAAGGTTATTTCCAAGATAAACAAAAACTAAAGGAGTTTGTGAACACTAAACCACTCATGCAAGAATTATCAAAGGGGGGAATCCCTGGGTGGCTCAGCGGTTTGGCACCTGACTTTGGCCCAGGGCTGATCCTGGAGACCCAGGATCAAGTCGCACATGGGGCTCCCTGCATGGAGCCTGCTTCTCCCTCTGCCTGTGTCTCTGCCTCTCTCTCTGTCTCTCATGAATGAATAAATAAAATCTTAAAAAAAAAGAAATATCAAACGGGATCCTTTGAATGAAGAGAGACCCAAAAAGTAACAAAGATCAGAAAGGAACAGAGGCAATCTATAGCAACAGTGACTTTACAGGCAATACAATGGCACTAAATTTATATCTTTAAATAATTACTCTGAATGTAAATGGGCTAAACCTCTAATCAAAAGACAGAGAGTATCAGAATGGATTTAAAAAAAGACCCAACACCAAAGAAATACAAACGATTTTAAAAACATATTATGAACAGCTATACGCCAATAAATTAGGCAATCTAGAAGAAATGGAGGCATTCTTGGAAAGCCACAAACTACCAAAACTGGAACAGGAAGAAATAGAAAACCCAAACAGGCCAATACGAGGGAGGAAATTGAAGCAGTCATCAAAAACCTCCCAAGACACAAGAGTCAGGGGCAAGATGGCTTCCCAGGGGAATTCTATCAAACGTTTAAAGAAGAAACCATACCTATTCTACTAAAGCTGTTCGGAAAGATAGAAAGAGATGGAGTACTTCCAAATTCGTTCTATGAGGCCAGCATCACCTTAATTCCAAAACCAGACAAAGACCCCACCAAAAAGGAGAATTACAGACCAATATCCCTGATGAACATGGATGCAAAAATTCTCAACAAGATACTAGCCAATAGGATCCAACAGTACATTAAGAAAATTATTCACCATGACCAAGTAGGATTTATCCCCGGAACACAAGCCTGGTTCAACACTAGTAAAACAATCAATGTGATCATCATATCAGCAAGAGAAAAACCAAGAACCATATGATCCTCTCAAAAGATGCAGAGAAAGCATTTGACAAAATACAGCATCCATTCCTGATCAAAAGTCTTCAGAGTGTAGGGATAGAGGGAACATTCCTCAACATCTTAATGCCATCTACGAAAAGCCCACAGCAAATATCATTCTCAATGGGGAAGCACTGGGAGCCTTTCCCCTAAGATCAGGAACAAGACAGGGATGTCCACTCTCACCACTGCTATTCAACATAGTACTGGAAGTCCTAGCCTCAGCAATCAGACAACAAAAAGACATCAAAGGCATTGAAATTGGCAAAAAAGAAGTCAAACTCTCCCTCTTCGCCAATGGCATGATACTCTACATAGAAAACCCAAAAGCCTCCACCCCAAGATTGTTAGAACTCATACAGCAATTTGGTAGCATGGCAGGATACAAAATCAATGCCCAGAAATCAATGGCATTTCTATACACTAACAATGAGACTGAAGAAAGAGGAATTAAGGAGTCAATCCCATTTACAATTGCACCCAAAAGCATAAGATACCTAGGAATAAACCTAACCAAAGACGTAAAGGATCTATACCCTAAAAACTATAGAACACTTCTGAAAGAAATTGAGGAAGACACAAAGAGATGGAAAAATATTCCATGCTCATGGATTGGCAGAATTAATATTGTGAAAATGTCAATGTTACCCAGGGCAATTTACACGTTTAATGCAATCCCTATCAAAATACCATGGACTTTCTTCAGAGAGTTAGAACAAATTATTTTAAGAATTGTGTGGAATCAGAAAAGACCCTGAATAGCCAGGGGAATTTTAAAAAAGAAAACCATATCTGGGGGCATCACATTGCCAGATTTCAGGTTGTAGTACAAAGCTGTGGTCATCAAGACAGTGTGGTACTGGCACAAAAACAGACACATAGATCAATGGAACAGAATAGAGAATCCAGAAGTGGACCCTCAACGTTATGGTCAACTAATATTCGATAAAGGAGGAAAGACTATCCACTGGAAGAAAGACAGTCTCTTCAATAGATGGTGTTGGGAAAATTTGACATCCACATGCAGAAGAATGAAACTACACCACTCTCTTTCACCATACACAAAGATTAACTCAAAATGGATGAAAGATCTAAATGTGAGACAAGAGTCCATCAAAATCCTAGAGAAGAACACAGGCAACACCCTTTTTGAACTCGGCCACAGTAACTTCTTGCAAGATACATCCACAAAGGCAAAAGAAACAAAAGCAAAAATGAACTATTGGGACTTCATCAAGATAAGAAGCTTTTGCACAGCAAAGGATACAGTCAACAAAACTAAAAGACAACCTACAGAATGGGAGAAGATATTTGCAAATGACATATCAGATAAAGGGCTAGTTTCCAAGATCCATAAAGAACTTCTTAAACTCAACACCAAAGAAACAAACAATCCAATCATGAAATGGGCAAAAGACATGAAGAGAAATCTCACAGAGGAAGACTTAGACATGGCCAACACGCACATGAGAAAATGCTCTGCATCACTTGCCATCAGGGAAATACAAATCAAAACCACAATGAGATACCACCTCACACCACCACACACATTAACAATACAGGGAACCACAAATGTTGGAGAGGATGTGGAGAAAGGGGAACCCTCTTACACTGTTGGTGGGAATGTGAACTGGTGCAGCCATTCCGGAAAACTGTGTGGAGGTTCCTCAAAGAGTTAAAAATAGACCTGCCCTATGACCCAGCAATTGCACTGTTGGGGATTTACCCCAAAGATTCAGATGCAATGAAACGCCGGGACACCTGCACCCCGATGTTTATAGCAGCAATGTCCACAATAGCCAAACTGTGGAAGGAGCCTCGGTGTCCATCGAAAGATGAATGGATAAAGAAGATGTGGTTTATGTATACAATGGAATATTACTCAGCCATTAGAAACGACAAATACCCACCATTTGCTTCAACGTGGATGGAACTGGAGGGTATTATGCTGAGTGAAGTAAGTAAATCGGAGAAGGACAAACATTATATGGTCTAATTCATTTGGGGAATATAAATAATAGTGAAAGGGAATATAAGGGAAGGGAGAAGAAATGTGTGGGAAATATCAGAAAGGGAGACAGAACATAAAGACTCCTAACTCTGGGAAACCAACTGGGATGGTAGAAGGGGATGAGGGCGGGGGGTGGGGGAGAATGGGTGACGGGCACTGAGGGGGTCACTTGACGGGATGAGCACTGGGTGTTATTCTGTATGTTGGTAAATTGAACACCAATAAAAAATAAATTTATTTAAAAAATAAAAAATAAAAAAAGACCCATCAGGCAGCCATGGTGGCTCAGCAGTTTAGCGCCACCTTCAGCCCAGAGCGTTATCTTGGAGACTGCGGATCTCCTGCTTCTCTGGCTACCTGTGTCTCTGCCTCTCTCTCTCTCTCTCTCTCTCTCTCTCTGTCTCTCGTGAATAAATAAATAAAATCTTAAAAAAAATAAAAAGACCCATCAATATGCTCTCTACCGGAGGCCTATTTTAGACCCCAAGAACCTCCAGATTGAAAGTGGCAGTGGAGAATTATTTATCCTGCAAATAGACATCAAAGAAAGCTGGAGTAGCAATCTCTACATCAGACGCTTTAGATTTTAAATCAAAAACTGTAATAAGGGATCCCTGGGTGGCGCAGCGGTTTGGCGCCTGCCTTTGGCCCAGGGCGCGATCCTGGAGACCCGGGATCGATTCCCACGTCGGGCTCCCGGTGCATGGAGCCTGCTTCTCCCTCTGCCTGTGTCTCTGCCTCTCTCTCTCTCTGTGACTATCATAAATAAATAAAAATTAAAAAAATATTAAAAAAAACTGTAATAAAAGAAAAAAAACCTGTAATAAGAGATGAAGAAGGACACTATATCATAATAAATGGGTCTATCCAAGAAGAAGATCTAACAATTGTAAATATTTATGCCCCTAAGTTGGGAGCAACCAAATACATAAACCAAATAATAACAAAATTAAAGAAACACATCAATAATAATATAATAATAGACTTTAACACCCCACTCTCAGCAATGGACAGATATTCTAGGCAGAAGATCAACAAGAAAACAAGGGCTTTGAATGACACACCGGACCATATGGACTTCACAGATATATTCAAAGCATTTCATCCAAAGCAACAGAACACACATTCTTTTCCTGCACATGGAACTTTCTCCAGAATAGATGACATACTGTGTCACAAATCAGTTCTCAACTGGTACCACAAAACTGAGATTATTCCATGCATATTGAGACTGCAGTGCTTTAAAATGTGAACTCAATAACAAGAGAAAATTTAGAAGGAACACAAATACATGGAGGTTAAAGAACATCCTTCTAAAGAATAAATGGGCCAACCAGGAAATTAAAAAGAATTTAAAATTTTCATGTAAACAAATGAAAATGAAATCATGACTGTTCAGAACCTTTGAGATACAGCTACAGTGGTCCTAAGAGGGAAGTATATAGCAATACAGGACTTCCCCAAGAAATAAGAAAAGTCATGGGATCCCTGGGTGACTCAGTGGTTTGGCGCCTGCCTTCAGCCCAGGGCGTGATCCTGAAGTCCTAGGATCGAGTCCCACATTGAGCTCCCTGCATGGAGCCTGCTTCTCCCTCTGCCTGTGTCTCTGCCTCTGTGTGTGTGTGTGTCTCTCATGAATAAATAAATAAAATCTTAAGAAAAAAAAGAAATAAGAAAAGTCTCAAATACACAATCTAACCTTACACCTAAAGGAGGTGGAAAAAGAATAGCAAATAAAGCCTAAGCCCAGCAGGAGAAGGGAAATAATAAAGATCAGAGCAGAAATCAGTGATAAAAAAAAAAAACCTAGTAGAACATATCGCTGAAACTAGGAGCTGGTTCTCTGAAAGAATTAATAAGATCTCTGAAAGAATTAATAAGGCCAGACTTACCAAAAAGAAAAGAGAAAGGACTCAAATAAATAAAATCATGAGTGAAAAAGGAGAGATCACAACCAACACCAAAAAACCCACAACTATAGGGCAGCCTGGGTGGCTCAGCAGTTTAGCGCTGCCTTCAGCCTGGGGCTTGATTCTGGAGACCCAGCATCGAGTCCCGCGTTGGGCTCCCTGCGTGGAGCCTGCTTCTCCCTCTGCCTGTGTCTCTGCCCCTCTCTCTCTCTGTGTGTCTCTCATGAATAAATAAATAAAATCTTTAAAAAAAACCCACAACTATAAGAAAATACTATGAGAAATTATATGCTAACAAATTAGGCAATCTGGAAGAAATTGATGCAATCCTAGGAACATATAAACTACCAAAACTGAAATGATAAGAAATAAAAATAACTTGAACAGACCCATAATCAGCAAATAAATTGAAGCAGTAATAAAAAATCTCCAAACAAACAGTGTCTAGGGCCAAATGGCCTCCCAGTGGAATTCTACCAAACATTTAAAGAAGAATGAATATCTTTTCTTCTGAAACTGTTTCAAAAAAATAGAAATGAAAAGAAAACTTTCAAACTCTATGAGACCAGCGTTACTCTGATCCAAAACCAGACAAAGACCCCACCAGAAAAGGAGAGTTACAGACCCATGTCCCTGATAAACTTGGATACAAAAAATTGCTAAAACCAATACAGGAATTCAGCAAAATCACGGGATATAGCATCAACACACAGAAGTTTGTTGCATTTCTATACAACAACAATGAAGCATCAGAAAGGGAAATCAAAGAATTGATCCCATTTGCAATTGCCCCAAAAACAATGATACAGAGTACAGAATCTAGAAATGGACCCTCAACTCTATGGTCAACTAATCTTCAACAAAGCAGGAAAGAATATTCAATGGGAAAAGACAGTCTTTTCAACAAATGGTGATGGGAAAATTGGACAGCTACAAGCAGAAGAATGAAACTGGGCCATTCTCTTACACCATACACAAAGACAAACTCAAAATGGATGAAAGACCTAAATGTGACAGGAATCCAGCAAAATCCTAGAGAGGCACACAGGCAGCAGTCTCTTTGACCTCAGCCATAGCAACTTCTTGCTAGACACCTCTTTCTAAAAGCAAGGGAAACAAAAGCAAAAATTAACTACTGGGACTTCATTAAGATAAAAAGCTTCTCCAGAGCAAATATACAGTCAACAACACTAAAGGACAAATATGGAATGGGAGAAGATATTTGGAAATGTTTTATCAGATAAAGGGCTAATAGCCAAAATGTATAAAGAACGTATCAAACTCAACACTTAGAAAACAAAAAATCCAGTCAAGAAATAGGCAGAAGATATGAACAGGCATTTCTCCAAAGAAGACATAGAGATGGCCAACAGACACATGAAGAAGTGCTCAACATCACTCAGCATCAGGCAAATACAAATCAAAACCACAAGGAATACCACCTCACACCAGTCAGAATGGCTAAAATTAACAACTTGAGAAACAACAGATGTTGAAGAAGAGGAAAAAGGTGAACCCTGTTACACTGTCCACGATAGCCAAACTATGGAAAGAGCCCAGATGTCCCCTGACAGATGACTGGATAAGGAAGATGTGGTATATTATTTAGCCATCAGAAGAATGAAATATTACTGGTTGAAATTATGTGGATGAAACTAGAGTATATTATGGTAAACTAATAAGTCAATCAGAGAAAGACTAATATCAGATGATTTCACTGATATGCGGAATTTAAGAAACAAAAGGGATGAACACAGAGGCCAAGTAGTTGGTGGTGCAGGAGGCATTGTGGACAATCTTGAGGAAGTTGTCATACTTTGCATGGTTCACACGCATCACAAACATGGGAACATCAGCAGAAGGGGAAGAGATGATGACCCTCTTGCCTGTACTCATCAAGTGAGCCCCAGCCTTCTCCATGGTGGTAAAGACCCCAGTGGACTCCACATACTCAGCACCAGCATCACCTCACTTGATGTTGGCAGGATCTCGCTCCTGGAAGATGGAGATGAACTTTCCATTGATGGTAAGTTTCCCATGACCATGTTGTTGAATTTGCAGTGGTTGGAATCATACTGGAATATGAAGACCATGTAGTTGAGGTCAATGAAGGGATCACTGATGGTGACAATACCCACTTTACCAGACTTAAAAGCAGCCCTGGTGACCAGGCACCCAATACAGTCAAATCCATTTACTGCAATCTTCATCACTGTGTCTTAGGAACATGGCTGGCACTGCACCAGAAGATGCCACTATCTGATGAACAGGGAGGAGCAGAGAGCTCCTTCTGGTATTGATTTCTGGTTTCATTCCATCATAATCAAAAAAGATGTTTTGTATGATTTCAATCTTTCTAAATTTTTAAAGACTTGTTTTGTAGCTGCACATATGGTCTGTGCTGGAGAAATGTTTCCTATGCACTTAAGAAAAATGTGTATTCTGCTGTTGCTGATTGCAGTGTCTGTTGTCTTTTAGGTCTGAGTGATTTAAAAAACTTACTACAAAGCTATAGTGATCATAACATACAGTAATCATAACAATGTGGTACTGGCATAAAGACAGACATAGAGACCAATGGAATAGAATAGAAAGCCCATAGAGAAACCCTCCCATATATGGCCAAATGATTTTTGACCAAATAAGGAAATAGAATACTTGAACAATATGTTCTTAACATATTAATTAATAATAGTTTTTAAAAATCCTATTCTGATAATTCCAACATCCCTGCCATATCTGAGTCTGGTTCTGATGCTTCCTCTATCTCTTTAAACTGTGTTTTTTGCTTGTTAGTATGCTTGTGATTTCTCTTGAAATACATATATGATGTACTGGTGATGCTAGCAGGCTGGTCCAGAGATCCAGAGGGAATCCTGCAGACCAGCCAAGAGGTCTGTGCATATGGAAATCAGCAGGAAGGAAAGCAGAGTTTATCAAAGATCTATAGAGAGTGCAGATACAGAGTGTCTGGGGGACCCATCAAGGAAAGGAAGGAGTCTTTGGAGTCTGCGTTTTTTTTACTGAGGACAGTGGTCCAATGTCCATGTCCTCTTAGACATCCAGGAACAGATTAGAACAAAGATGAGGGCCCAGGTGTTATTCCTTGGAGCCAGGGGTCTTGGCGTTGAGATGTCTATCTCTGGTGGTGTGGAATACACATATGATCGCTTCATCTGGTCATTCTCACCTGGTCCTTCCTTAGATGTTATCTGTTCTAGAGAAATCATTAGCTCCTTGTCCCTTACAAGGAGGACATATGCTATTTGCATTACAAGGCATGTGTCAAGTGGGATGGAGGTGCCGGTCCTAGCAAGGATAGAAGCAGGAAATGGAGAAAAAGCAGATTTTTATTGAGCTCTTCATTTTCTCTGTCTTATTGGGTAAGAGGATCTGTGGTAAATAGACTTTTATTGATATGGCATTAAGATGTAGGGGGAGGTTAAACATTGCATAGTTAATGAAATTATGATTAGTCCTCAGTTTTCTAGTGATGCAGTGTCCCTGGGCTGTGAACTTCACAAGTGTTTCTCAGCTTCCCCCCTCCATCAGGTGGGACAGGATGGCTAGAGAGGCTGACATTGAATATTTCCCTTCATGCAGGATGGTTATGCTTTGATAGTACCTGAATGAGTTAGGGTTTGTGATATAGTTCTTTTAAAGGCAAGCTTTGTTAAGAACATAATGCTCTGGCATATTTCAAAATGGTTCCTTTTTTCTTTTCCCCTGCTGGAAGCACAGGCGATTTATCTCCATTCTTTGCTGTGAGAACATGGTAAGGCTTCTGGAGATAAAAATCACAAAATAGTAGGCACACCCATTTAAGACAGGAGCTCTCCTGGAGTTTTTTCATTTTAGGCCAGTCTACACTGAGCCTCCAGCAGTTTATCAGATTCAGCTTATCAGTTTCCCTACCCAGATATTGGTTCCCCGAGAGGCTTCTGCTCATGGGTTTCTCTTTAGGTATGTTCTGATTCTTTGTATCCACCTGTCCTGTCTCTCTGATTGATAAGTCAGCAGTTTACCCTGTGAACTTACTTCAGTTCTCAGAAGAGTTGTTGATTTTCAGTTCCTTTAGCTTTTTACTTGTTAAGATAGAATGACAAGTTTCAAACTCCAGATGTGCTAGATCAGATACTGGATTTCTAGAATTTCTGTCTCTGTCAAATATTCTCATTTTGTTCATATATTGGCATATAAAAATATGTTCTTATTTTGTTTTCCTGATTTCCTTTAGTTCTCTATATGTATTCTAACTTAGTTCATTGAACATATTTAAGGCAGTTGGTTCAAAGTCTTTGCCAAATAAGTTTGAAATCTGTATTTTTTTTTAATTTATGATAGTCACACACACACAGAGAGAGAGAGAGAGAGAGGCAGAGGGAGAAGCAGGCTCCATGCACCAGGAGTCCGACGTGGGATTCGATCCGGAGTCTCCAGGATCGCACCCTGGGCCAAAGGCAGGCGCTAAACCGCTGTGCCACCCGGGGATCTCTGAAATCCGTATTTCTTTAAGGTCACTTTCTGGAGATTTATTTTGTTCCTTTGAATGGATCATGTTTTCCTGCTTCTTTGTATGCCTTGTGATATTTTGTTGAAAACTGAACATTTGAAAAAACTGATGTTTCTCCCAGTTTCTGTAAACTGACTCCATACGGGGGAAGATATTCATTGACCATTGCAGAATGAAGGCTTAAGTTCTTCTTTTGGTCATATATCATTCTTGGGCCTGTGTGTATGCTTTTTCTTTCCCCCCTAATTCTCTGTATACATAGCTGCTTTTTAAAAGTCTTATTTTCCTAAAAGTCTCACCCTGCTTCTTCTCAAGGCCTTAGATGTTCTATTGTATTCCCCTGCCCATAATTAATATCTTGCCCCCAGGTACCCCAAAGTCCCCTACAGCTCTCCACCATTCTCTGGCATCCACCACTGCTTTCATCAGCTTCCGATCTGATATTCAAACTAATCCACTATTTCTGTCACCACTGTAAGCCAGGCAAGACAAAAACCAGTCCCTCCAGTAACCCCTAGACAAGTCAGACCTTTGCAGACAACTCCCACTTTTTCCCTTTCATCCTTCTGGTCTCTACCATAAGTTTCCTCCTAAATCCATGCCAGGGAGGGAGTAGGCAAGGGTGATCAAAAATGCTATGAAATTTTGTTTGGAATGTTTTGAATGCAACTTTTTCCTGATTGTGTGTTTGTTGCTACAAATTCTTTTTTTGCTGTTGTTTCAGAGAGAGAGAGTGAGCACTCACAGAGAGAGTGAGGGGAGGGGCAGAGGGTGAGGGAGAGAGAATCTTAAGCAGACTCGGTGCCCTGTGTGTGGCCCAAGGTGGGGCTGGCTCTCATGACCTGAGATCATGACCTGAGTGGAAATCAAGCGTCAGTTACTTAACTGAGGGAGCCTCCTAGGTGCCCTCCTTTTTTTAAGTAGGCTCTATGCTCAGCATAACCTATGGAGTCACCCAGGCACCCCATGTTGCTGTGGGTTCTTTACTGGTTTATAGAACATTCGTAAAGCTACTTTGGTCAATATGGTGTTTGTGTTTCTTTTTTTTTTTTTTTTTTTTAATTTTTTTTTTAATTATTTATGATAGTCACACACACACAGAAAGAGAGAGAGAGGCGCAGAGACACAGGCAGAGGGAGAAGCAGGCTCCATGCACCGGGAGCCCGACGTGGGATTCGATCCCGGGTCTCCAGGATCGCGCCCTGGGCCAAAGGCAGGCGCCAAACCACTGCGCCACCCAGGGATCCCTTCTTTTTTTTTTTAATTTATTTTTTATTGGTGTTCAATTTACTAACATACAGAATAACCCCCAGTGCCCGTCACCCATTCATTCCCACCCCCCGCCCTCCTCCCCTTCTACCACCCCTAGTTCGTTTCCCAGTGTTTGTGTTTCTATGGGAGAATAAGGGCCTAGGGTTTCCTACTCTTGCCATCTTGCTCATACTAACCAATATATTATCTTTTTTATTTTATTTTTAAAAGACTTTATTTATTTATTCATGAGAGATACAGAGAGAGAGAGAGAGAGAGAGTGAGACAGAGAAACTAGAAGAGGGAGAAGCAGGCTCCATGCAGGGAGCCCGATGCGGGACTCGATCCCAGCACTTCAGGATCATGTTCTAGACTGAAGATAGGTGCTAAACAGCTGAGCCACCCAGGGATCCCCCCTTTATTGTTTTATAATACCTGTACTTCATATGTAAACTTTGCCTTTGAGCAGCCATTTAGCTGCATCTTGCAAATTTTGATGCAGTTTTTTCATTATTAATTCAGCATACTTAAAATTTTCCATTGTTGGGACGCCTGGGTGACCCAGGGGTTGATCATCTGCCTTCAGCTCAGGGCATGATCCTGGGTCCAGGGATCAAGTCCTGCACACTCTCCCTGAGACGGAGGAGCCTGTTTTTCCCACTGCCTGTGTCTTTGCCTCTCTCTGTGCGTCTCTCATGAATAAATAAATAAAATATTTTTTTAAAAAGTTAAAACTCGCAACCCCAAGGTCAAGAATCCCATGCACTTTTGACTCAGCCAAACAGGTATCCCAATTAATTACTTTCTAAATTATTCTGTATCATAACTAATTTCATGTTTGCGTATTCTATCAATTACTAAGAGAGGATAGGATCTCTCATTATGACTGTACACTTACATGTTTCTTCTTTTGCTTTTTAATGCCTGCTTCAATGACCTCCCTTGTTATTGGCTTGTTCAGGTTTTCTATTTCTTCCTGTTCCAGTTTTGGTAGTTTGTGGTTTTCCAGGAATGTGTCCATTTCTTCTAGATTGCATAATTTATTGGCATATAGCTGCTTATAATATGTTTTTAAAATCGTTTGTATTTCGTTGGTGTTAATAACAATAAAATAATAAATAATATTATAAAAATAAATAATATTATAATTATAATATATTATATATTATATATTATAATATAATAATAAATAATAAAATAATAAATAATACTAATTTTGATTGGTGTTCAATTTGCCAACATACAGAATAACACCCAGTGTTCATCCCACAAGTGTCCCCCTCAGTGACCGTCACCCAGTCACCCCCACCCCCCACCCTCCTCCCCTTTCACCACGCCTAGTTCATTTCCCAGAGTTAGGAGTCTTTATGTTCTTTCTCCCTTTCTGATATTTCCTACCCATTTCTTCTCCCTTCCCTTCTATTCCCTTTCACTATTATTTATATTCCCCAAATGAATGAGACCATATAATGTTTGTCCTTCTCCGATTGACTTATTTCACTCAGCATAATACCCTCCAGTTCCATCCACGTTGAAGCAAATGGTGGGTATTTGTCATTTCTAATTGCTGAGTAATATTCCATTGTATACATAGACCACATAATCTTTATCCATTCATCTTTTGATGGACACCGAGGCTCCAACCACAGTTTGGCTATTGTGGACATTGCTGCTAGAAACATCGGGGTACAGGTGTCATGGCGTTTCATTGCAACTGTATCTTTGGGGGAATGACGTATCAGATAAAGGGCTAGTTTCCAAGATCTATAAAGAACTTACTAAACTCAACACCAAAGAAACAAACAATCCAATCACGAAATGGGCAAAAGACATGAAGAGAAATCTCACAGAGGAAGACATAGACATCACCAACATGCACATGAAAAAATGCTCTGCATCACTTGCCATCAAGGAAATACAAATCAAAACCACAATGAGAAACCACCTCACACCAGGGAGAATGGAGAAAATTAACAAGGCAGGAAACCACAAATGTTGGAGAGGATGTGGAGAAAAGGGAAACCTCTTACACTGTTGGTGGGAATGTGAACTGGTGCAGCCACTCTGGAAAACTATGTGGAGGTTCCTCAAAGAGTTAAAAATAGACCTGCCCTAGACCCAGCAATTGCACTGTATCCCAAAGATTTTGAATGGTTGTATCTTCATTCTCATTAGTTTCCATGAATCTTTTTAATTCTTCTCTAGTTTCCTGGTTGACCCTTTCATCTTTTAGCAGGATAGTCCTTAACCTCCACGTGTTTGAAATCCTTCCAAACTTCTTGTGATTTAGTTCTGATTTCAAAGCATTATGATCTGAAAATACGCAGGAGACGACCCCAATCTTTTGGTATCGGTGAAGACCTGATTTGTGACCCAATATGTGGTCTATTCTGGAGAAAGTTCCATGTGCACTTCAGAAGAATATGTATTCAGTTGCGTTTGGATGTAAAGTTCTGTAAATATCTTGAAATCCATCTGGTCCAGTGTATCATTGAAAGCTCTTATTTCTTTGGACATGTTGTGCTTAGAAGACCTATCGAGTGTAGAAAGCGCTAGATTGAAGTCACCAAGTATAAGTGTATTATTATATGTCTTAACTCTGGTTATTAATTGATTGATATACTTGGCAGCTCCCATGTTCGGGGCATATATATTGAGGATTGTTAAGTCCTCTTGTTGTAAAGATCCTTTAAGTATGATATAGTGTCCCTCTTCATCTCTCACTATAGTCTTCGGGATAAACTTTAGTTTATCTGATATAAGGATGGCTAAACCTGCTTTCTTTTGAGGACCATTTGAATGGTAAATGGTTCTCCAACCTTTTATTTTCAGGCTGTAGGTGTCCTATGTCTAAAATGAGTCTCTTGTAGACAGCAAATAGATGGTTCCTGCTTTTTTATCCAGTCTGAAACCCTGTGCCTTTTGATGGGGTCACTAAGCCCATTCACGTTCAGAGTTACTATTGAAAGATATGAGTTTAGTGTCATCATGATACCTATTCAGTCCCTGATTTTGTAGATTGTTTCCTTGGACTTCCTCTTTCTTTTACAGGGTCCACTTTAATATTTCTTGCAGAGCCGGTTTAGTGGTCACATATTCTTTCAGTTCCTGCCTGTCTTGGAAGCTCTTCGTCTCTCCTTCCATTCTGAATGAGAGCCTTGCTGGATACAGTATTCTTGGCTGCAGGTTCTTCTCATTTAGGACCCTGAATATATCCTGCCAGCCTTTTCTGGTCTGCCAGGTCTCTGTGGAGAGGTCTGCTGTGAATCTAATATTTCTCCCCATAAAAGTTAGAGATTTCATGTCTCTTGCTGCTTTAAGGATCTTCTCTTTATCTTTGGAATTTGCAAGCTTAACTATTAAATGTCGAGGTGTTGAGCAGTTTTTATTGATTTGGGGGGGGGAATCTCTCAATTTCCTGAATCTGAATGCCTGTTTCCCTTCCCAGGTTAGGAAAGTTTTCAGCTATGATTTGTTCAAATACATATTCTGGCCCTCTGTGCCTTTCGGCGCCCTCAGGAACCCCAATTAAACGTAGATTTTTCTTCCTAAGGCTGTCACTTATTTCCGTTAATCTATCCTCATGATCTTTTGTTTGTCTCTTTTTTCCTCAGTTTCCCTCTTTGCCATCAACTTGTCTTCTATATCACTCACTCGTTCTTCCACCTCATTAACCCTCGTCGTTAGGACTTCTAGTTTGGATTGCATCTCATTCAATTGATTTTTAATTTCTGCCTGGTTAGATCTAAATTTTGCAGTCATGAAGTCTCTTGAGTCCTTTATGCTTTTTTCTAGAGCCACCAGTAGCCTTATAATAGTGCTTCTGAATTGGCTTTCTGACATTGAATTTTAAAGCAAATTCTGTAACTCTGTGGGAGAGAGGACTGTTTCTGATTCTTTCTTTTAAGGTGAGGTTTTCCTTCTAGTCGTTTTGCTCAGTGCAGAGTGGCCAAAAAGAAGTTGTATTGGGAAAAGGAGAAAAAGAGAGAAGAGAAAGAAGAAAAGAAAAAGAAAAAAAAAAGAAAAAAGGGGGAAAAAAGAAAAAAGGGGGGGTGGAAGCAAACAGAAGACAAAAACAAGGGGCAGTATCCTCTGATTCTGTATACTATAAATCCCTTGACTTCCCCTGGAACCTTCCAGTGCTGCTTAGTCAATAATTTGTTTTCCCCCTGTCCGTCTAGCTGGTCTTCTGGGGGAGGGGCCTGCTCTGCTGATTCTCAGGTGTCAGCACTTGGGGAGCTGCTCAGCTCCCTGCCTGGTGCAGGGCTCAGTGAATGTTGTTTAACCTGTTTATCCTGTGAGGCCACTGTGAAGCTTAGTGGGGGTTGTTTATCCTGTGAGTCCCCAGGAGGAACAACCCCAGTGGCGGTGGCCAGCTCTGGAGCCCTGGAGTCAGCTCCCGCAGTAACTACAGAGCACTCCGTCTGCAGGGCGTGGATGCTCCGGGGGCGGGGCCGCTGATTTACTCAGCTCCAGGCAGGAGCGTCCTTGCAGTCCTGGGCCCTCCCAGCCTCTGCCTGTCCTGGGGGGAGGCCGGATCCCGGGCTGTGTCCCTGGTGCCCTGTGTTCTGGGGCCTGCGCTGTTGGATTCTCACTCCCGGTCGCGCAGCCCCCTCCTCGGAGCCGCCGCCCGAGCCCCTACGAGCTGCTCCGGGTCCCGCTGTGTGCGCTGCAGCCCTTTAGGAAGTTCAGCGTACTCTCCCCGGGGCGCAGGTGTCTGTTAGTGTCCCCGGGAGCCTGGGCGCATCCCCACCCCCCTGGGGTCCTGCTCTAACTTCCTGCGAGCCCCTTTCCGCCCGGGAAGGTCGGTGCAGCTCCTGCTTCTCCCGGACGGGGCTCCCCTGTCCTGGGGACACTCGCCCCGGCCTTAGCCCGGCTCCTCGCGGGGCCCCTCCGCATTGGAGGCCTTTGTTTCTTTATTTCTTTTTTCCCCGTCTTCCTACCTTGATAGAAGCGCGAACTCTTCTCACTGTAGCATTCCAGCTGTTCTCTCTTTAAATCTCAGGCCGAATTCGTAGATTTTCAGGATGATTTGAAGGTTATCTAGGCAATTTGTTGGGGACACGTGACTTGGGGACCCTACTCTTCCGCCATCTTGCCCCGCCCCTCTTCTTTTGCTTTTATGTTTCCCAAGTATGCCAAAGCTCATTTGGTGTATACATACTTAAAAAATATTATTCTTAAGGAGTTGACCCATTTATCTTTATCAAAGTTCCGTTTCTTTTTCTTTCTCCCTTTCTTTCCTTCCTTCCTTCCTTCCTTCCTTCCTTCCTTCCTTCCTTCCTTCCTTCCTTTCTTTCTTTCTTTCTTCTTTCTTTCTTTCTTTCTCTTCTTTTTCTTTTTTTTGTATATATTTTTTAGTTCAATTTGCCAACGTATACCATAACACCCAGTGCTCATCCCGTCAAGTGCCCCCCTCAGTGCCCGTCACCCATTCACCCCCACCCGCGCCCTCCTCCTCTTCCACCACCCCTAGTTCGTTTCCCAGAGTTAGGAGTCTTTATGTTCTGTCTCCCTTCCTGATACTTCCCACACATTTCTTCTCCCTTCCCTTATATTCCCTTTCACTATTATTTATATTCCCCAAATGAATGACAACATATGTTTGTCCTTCTCCAATTGACTTACTTTACTCAGGATAATACCCTCCAGTTCCATCCACATCGAAGCAAATGGTGGGTATTTGTCGTTTCCAATGGCTGAGTAATATTCCATTGTATACAGAGACCACATCTTCTTTATCCATTCATCTTTCGATGGACACCGAGGCTCCTTCCACAGTTTGGCTATTGTAGACATTGCTGCTATGAACATCGAGGTGCAGGTGTCCCGGTGTTTCACAGCATCTGTATCTTTGGGGTAAATCCCCAGCAATGCTATTGCTGGGTGGTAGGGCAGATCTATTTTTAACTCTTTGAGGAACCTCCACACAGTTTTCCAGAGTGGCTGCACCAGTTCACATTCCCACCAACAGTGAAAGTTGGTGCACCCTTTTCTCCACATCCTCTCCAACATTTGTGGTTTCCTGCCATGTTAATTTTCCCCATTCTCACTGGTGTGAGGTGGTATCTCATTGTGGTTTTGATTTGTATTTCCCTGATGGCAAGTGATGCAGAGCATTTTCTCATGTACATGTTGGCCATGTCTAGGTCTTCCTCTGTGAGATTTCTGTTCATGTCTTTTGCCCATTCCATAATTGGATTATTTGTTTCTTTGCTGTTGAATTTAATAAGTTCTTTATAGATCTTGGAAACTAGACCTTTATCTGATACGTCATTTGCAAATATATTCTCCCATTCTGTATGTTGTCTTTTAGTTTTGTTGCTGGTTCTTTTGCTGTGCAAAAGCTTCTTATCTGATGAAGTCCCAATGTTTCATTTTTGCTGTTGTTTCTTTTGCCTTCGTGGATGTATCTTGCAAGAAGTTACTGTGGCCGATATTCAAAAAGGGTGTTGCCTGTGTTCTCCTCTAGGATTTTGAAGGACTCTTGTCTCACATTTAGATCTTTCATCCATTTTGAGTTTATCTTTGTGTATGGTGCAAGAGAGTGGTCTAGTTTCATTCTTCTGCATGTGGATGTCCAACTTTCCCAGCACCATTTATTATTGCACATGACTATCTTTTTTGCAGTGGATAGTCTTTCCTGCTTGGTCAGTATTAGTTGACCATAGATTTGAGGGCCCATTTCTGGAATCTCTCTTCTGTTACATTGATCTATGTTTTTGTTTTTGTGCAGTACCACACTGTCTTGATGATCACAGCTTTGTAGTACAACTTGAAATCTGGCGTCATGATGCTCCTGGTTTTGTTTTTCTTTTTCAATATTCCCTGGGTATCTGGGGTCTTTCCTGATTCCAGACAATTCCTAAGATGATTTATTCCAACACTCTGAAGAAAGTTCATGGTATTTTGATAAAGATTGCATTAAATGTGTAAGTTGTCTTGGGTAGCATTGACATTTTCACAATATTAATTCTTCCAATCCATGAGCATGGAATATTTTTCCATCTCTTTGTGTCTTCCTCAATTTCTTTCAGAAGTGTTCTATAGTTTTTAGGGTATAGATCCTTTACCTCTTTGGTGAGGTTTATTCCTAGGGATCTTATGCTTTTGCGTGCAATTGTAAATGGGATTGACTCATTAATTTCTCTTTCTTCAGTCTCATTGTTAGTGTATAGACATGCCACTGATTTCTGGATATTGATTTTGTATCCTGCTGCACTGCCAAATTGCTGTGTGAGTTCTAGCAATCTTGGGGTGGAGTCTTTTGGGTTTTCTATGTACAGTATCATGTCATCTGTGAAGAGGGAGAGTTTGACTTCTTCTTTGCCAATTTTAATGCCTTTAATGTCTTTTTGTTGTCTGATTGCTGAGGCTAGGACTTCAGTACTATGTCGAATAGAGGGTTGAGAGTGGACATCCCTGTCATGTTCCTGATCTTAGGGGAAAGGCTCCCAGTGTTTCCCCATTGAGAATGATATTTGTTGTGTGCTTTTCCTAGATGGCTTTTAAGATGTTGAGGAATGGAGGACGGGCAAGATGGCGGAAGAGTAGGGTCCCCAAATCACCTGTCCCCATCAAATTACCTAGATAACTTTCAAATCATCCTGGAAATCTACGAATTCGGCCTGAGATTTATTTTTCTTATTTTTTTTAAATTTATTTATGATAGTCACACACAGAGAGAGGCAGAGACACAGGCAGAGGGAGAAGCAGGCTCCATGCACCAGGAGCCTGATGTGGGACTCGACCCAGGGTCTCCAGGATTGCACCCTGGGCCAAAGGCAGGCACTAAACCGCTGCGCCACCCAGGGATCCCTCGGCCTGAGATTTAAAGATAGAACAGCTGGAACGCTACAGTAGAAGAGTTCGCGCTTCTATGGAGGTGGAAGACGGGGAAAAAAGAAATAAAGAAAGAAAAGGCATCCAAGGGGGAGGGGCCCCACGAGGAGCCGGGCTAAGGCCGGGGCTAGTGTCCCCAGGACAGGAAAGCCCCTCCCGGAGAAGCAGGAGCTTCACCAATCTTCCTGGGCAGAGAGGTGCTCACAGAGAGTTAGAGCAGGACCCCAGGAGGGCAGGGGTGCCCTCAGGCTCCCTGGGACACTAACAGACACCTGCGCCCCGGGGAGAGCCCGCCGAGCTCCCTAAGGGGCTGCAGCTCACACGGCTGGACCAGGAGCAGCTCGGAGGGGCTCAGGTGGCGGCTCCGTGGAGGGTGCTACGCAGCCAGGAGTGCGAATCCAACAGCGCAGGCCCTGGAACACAGGGCTCCAGGGACACAGGCAAGGATCTGGCCTGTCCCAGGGACAGGAAGAGGCCAGGAGGGCCCAGGACAACAAGGACGCTCCTGCCCCGAGCTGAGCAGATCAGCGGCCCTGACCCGGAGCATCCAGGCCCCTGCAGAGGGAGAGCTCTGTAGTTACTGCGGGAGCTTACTCCAGGGCTCCAGAGCTGGCTGCTGCCACTGTTGTTGTTCCTCCTGGGGCCTCACGGTGTAAACAATCCCCACTGAGCCCTGCACCAGGCTGGTGGCTGAGCAGCTCCCCCAAGTACTAACACCTGAAAATCAGCACAACAGGCGCCTCCTCCAGAAGACCAGCTAGATGGACAAGTTCCAGGGGACGTCAAGGGACTTAAAGTATACAAAATCAGAAGATACTCCCCCATGTTTTTCTTTTTTTTTTTTTTCTTTTTGATTTCTGTTTGCTTCCCCGACCCTTTTCCCCCCCTTTCTTTTTCTTTCTCTTTTTCTTCTCTTTTTTGCTTTCTTTCTTCCTTTTTTCTTTTTTCTTTTTCTCTTTTCTTTCCTTCTTTCTCTCCTCCCTTTTTCTCCTTTTCCCAATACAACTTGTTTTTCGCTACCTTGCACTGAGACAAATGACTAGAAGGAAAACTTCACCTCAAAAGAAAGAATCAGAAACAGTTCTCTCTCCCACAGAGTTACAAAATCTGGATTACAATTCAATGTCAGAAAGCCAATTCAGAAGCACTATTACAAAGCTACTGGTGGCTCTAGAAAAAAGCATAAAGGACTCAAGAGACTTCATGACTGTAGAATTTAGATCCAATCAGGCAGAAATTAAAAATCAATTGAATGAGATGCAATCCAAACTAGAAGTCCTAACGATGAGGGTTAACGAGGTGGAAGAACCAGTGAGTGACATAGAAGACAAGTTGATGGCAAAGAGGGAAACTGAGGAAAAAAGAGACAGACACTTAAAAGACCATGAAGATAGATTAAGGGAAATAAACAACAGCCTGAGGAAGAAAAACCTACGTTTAATTGGGGTTCCTGAGGGCGCCGAAAGGGACAGAGGGCCAGAATATGTATTTGAACAACTCATAGCTGAAAACTTTCCTAATCTGGGAAGGGAAACAGGCATTCAGATTCAGGAAATAGAGAGATCCTCCCCTAAAATCAATAAAAAGCGTTCAACGTCTTGACATTTAATAGTTAAGCTTGCAAATTCCAAAGATAAAGAGAAGATCCTTAAAGCAGCAAGAGACAAGAAATCCCTGACTTTTATGGGGAGGAGTATTAGGGTAACAGCAGACCTCTCCACAGAGACCTGGCAGGCCAGAAAGGGCTGGCAGGATATATTCAGGGTCCTAAATGAGAAGAACATGCAACCAACAATACTTTATCCAGCAAGGCTCTCATTCAGAATGGAAGGAGAGATAAAGAGCTTCCAGACATGCAGGAACTGAAAGAATATGTGACCTCCAAACCAGCTCTGCAAGAAATTTTAAGGGGGACTCTTAAAATTCCCCTTTAAGAAGTCCAGTGGAACAATCCACAAAAACAAGGACTGAATAGATATCATGATGACACTAAACTCATATCTTTCAATAGTAACTCTGAACGTGAACGGTCTCAATGACCCCATCAAAAGGTGCAAGGTTTCAGACTGGATAAAAAAAAGCAGGACCCATCTATTTGCTGTCTACAAGAGACTCATTTTAGACAGAAGGACACCTATAGCCTGAAAATAAAAGGTTGTAGAACCATTTACAGTTAATGGTCCTCAAAAGAAAGCAGGGATAGCCCTCCTTAGATCAGATAAAATAAAATTTACCCAGAACACTGTAGTGAGAGATGAAGAGGGATGCTATATCATACTTAAAGGACCTATCCAACAAGAGGACTTAACAATCCTCAATATATATGCCCTGAATGTGGGAGCTGCCAAATATATCAAACAATTAATAACCAAAGTGAAGAAATACTTAGATAATAATACTCTTATACTTGGTGACTTCAATCTAGCTCTTTCTATACTCAATAGGTCTTCTAAACACAACATCTCTAAAGAAACAAGAGCTTTAAATGATACACTGGACCAGATGGATTTCACAGATATCTACACAACTTTACATCCAAACTCAATGGAATACATATTCTTCTGAAGTGCACATGGAACGTTCTCCACAGTAGACCACATATTGGGTCACAAAACGGGTCTGAACCGATACCAAAAGATTGGGATCATCCCCTGTATAATCTCAGACCATAATGCCTAAAAATTAGTACTAAATCACAAGAGTTTGGAAGGACCTCAAACACGTGAACGTTAAGGACCATTCTGCTAAAAGATGAAAGAGTCAACCAGGAAATTAAGGATGAATTAAAAAGATTCATGGAAACTAATGAGAATGAAGATACAACCGTTCAAAATCTTTGGGATGCAGCAAAAGCAGCCCTAAGGGGGAAATACATCACAACACAAGCATCCATTCAAAAACTGGAAAGAACTCAAGTACAAAAGCTAACCTTACACATAAGGGAGCTAGAGAAAAAACAGCAGATGGACCCTACACCCAGCAGAAGAAGAGAGTTAATTAAAATTCGAGCAGAACTCAACAAAATCGAGACCAGAAGAACTGTGGAACAGATCAAGAGAACCAGGAGTTTGTTCTTTGAAAGAATTAAGAAGATAGATAAACCATTAGCCAACCTTATTAAAAAGAAGAGAGAGGAGACTCAAATTAATAAAATCATGAATGAGTAAGGGGAGATCACTACCAACACCAAGGAAATACAAATGATTTTAAAAACATATTATGAACACCTACACGCCAATAAATTAGGCAATCTAGAAGAAATGGACGCATTCCTGGAAAGCCACAACCTACCAAAACTGGAACAGGAAGAAATAGAAAACCTGAACAGGCCAATAACCAGGGAGGAAATTGAAGCAGTCATCAAAAACCTCCCAAGACACAAGAGTCCAGGGCCAGATGGCTTCCCAGGGGAATTCTATCAAACGTTTAAAGAAGAAATCATACCTATACTACTAAAGCTGTTTGGAAAGATAGAAAGAGATGGAGTACTTCCAAATTCGTTCTATGAGGCCAGCATCACCTTAATTCCAAAACCAGACAAAGACCCCACCAAAAAGGAGAATTACAGACCAATATCCTTGATGAACATGGATGCAAAAATTCTCAACAAGATACTAGCCAATAGGATCCAACAGTACATTAAGAAAATTATTCACCATGACCAAGTAGGATTTATCCCTGGGACACAAGGCTGGTTCAACACTCGTAAAACAATCAATGTGATTCATCATATCAGCAAGAGAAAAACCAAGAACCATATGATCCTCTCAAAAGATGCAGAGAAAGCATTAGACAAAATACAGCATCCATTCCTGATCAAAACTCTTCAGAGTGTAGGGATAGAGGGAACATTCCTCAACTTCTTAAAAGCCATCTACAAAAAGCCCATAGCAAATATCATTCTCCATGGCGAAGCACTGGGAGCCTTTCCCCTAAGATCAGGAACAAGACAGGGATGTCCACTCTCACCCCTGCTATTCAACATAGTACTGGAAGTCCTAGCCTCAGCAATCAGACAACAAAAAGACATTAAAGGCATTCAAATTGGCAAAGAAGAAGTCAAACTCTCCCTCTTCGCTGATGACATGATACCTAAATCCTCCACTCCAAGATCGCGAGAATTAATACAGCAATTTGGTAGCGTGGCAGGATACAAAATCAATGCCCAGAAATCAGTGGCATTTCTATACACTAACAATGAGACTGAAGAAATAGAAATTAAGGAGTCAATCCCATTTTCAATTGCTCCCAAAAGCATAAGATACCTAGGAATAAACCTAACCAAAGAGGTAAAGGATCTATACCCTAAAAACTATAGAACACTTCTGAAAGAAATTGAGGAAGACACAAAGAGGTGGAAAAATATTCCATGCTCATGGATTGGCAGAATTAATATTGTGAAAATGTCAATGTTACCCAGGGCAATATACACGTTTAATGCAATCCCTATCAAAATAACATGGACTTTCTTCAGAGAGTTAGAAGAAATCATTTTAAGATTTGTGTGGAACCAGAAAAGACCCCAAACAGCCAGGGGAATTTTAAAAAAGAAAACCATATCTGGGGGCATCACAATGCCAGATTTCAGGTTGTAGTACAAAGCTGTGGTCATCAAGACAGTGTGGTACTGGCACAAAAACAGACACATAGATCAATGGAATAGAATAGAGAACCCAGAAGTGGACCCTCAACTCTATGGCCAGCTAATATTCGATAAAGGAGGAAAGACTATCCACTGGAGGAAAGACAGTCTCTTCAATAGATGGTGCTGGGAACATTGGACATCCACATGCAGAAGAAGGAAACTAGACAAGTCTCTTGCACCATACACAAAGATAAACTCAAAATGGATGAAAGATCTAAATGTGAGACAAGAGTTCATCAAAATCCTAGAGGAGAACACAGGCAACACCCTTTTTGAACTCGGCCACAGTAACTTTTTGCAAGATACATCCATGAAGGCAAAAGAAACAAAAGCAAAAATGAACTATTGGGACTTCATCAAGATAAGAAGTTTTTGCACAGCAAAGGATACAGTCAACAAAACTAAATGACAACCTACAGAATGGGAGAAGATATTTGCAAATGACGTATCAGATAAAGGGCTAGTTTCCAAGATCTATAAAGAACTTATTAAACTCAACCGCAAAGAAACAAACAATCCAATCATGAAATGGGCAAAAGACATGAACAGAAATCTCACAGAGGAAGACATAGACATGGCCAATACGCACATGAGAAAATGCTCTGCATCACTTGCCATCAGGGAAATACAAATCAAAACCACAATGAGATACCACCTCACACCAGTGAGAATGGGGAAAATTAACATGGCAGGAAACCACAAATGTTGGAGATGATGTTGAGAAAGGGGAACCCTCTTACACTGTTGGTGGGAATGTGAACTGGTGCAGCCACTCTGGAAAACTTTGTGGGGGTTCCTCAATGAGTTACAAATAGACCTGCCCTACGACCCAGCAATTGCACTGTTGGGGATTTACCCCAAAGATACAGATGCAATGAAGCACCGGGACACCTGCACCCCGATGTTTCTAGCAGCAACGTCCACAGTAGCCAAACTGTGGAAAGAGCCTCGGTGTCTATCGAAAGATGAATGGATAAAGAAGATGTGGTTTATGTATACAATTGAGTATTACTCAGCCGTTAGAAATGACAAATACCCACCATTTCCAATGTGGTTGGAACTGGAGGGTATTATGCTGAGTGAAGTAAGTGAATTGGAGAAGGAGAAACATTATATGTTGTCATTCATTTGGGGAATATAAATAATAGTGTAAGGGAAAATAAGGGAAGGGAGAAGAAATGTGTGTGAAATATCAGAAAGGGAGACAGAACATGAGAGACTCCTAACTCTGGGACACGAACTAGGGGTGGTGGAAGGGGAGGAGGGGGGGTGGGAGTGAATGAGTGACGGGCACTGTGGGGGGCACTTGACGGGATGAGCACTGGGTATTATTCTGTAAGTTGGCAAATTGAACACCAATAAAAAATAAATTTATTATAAAAAAAGTAATGGATGCTGTAGTTTGTCAAATGTTTTCTCTTCATCTATTAAGAGGATCATATCGTTCTTGTTTTTTCTCTTGGTGATATGATCTATCATGTTGATTGTTTTATGAGTGTTGAACCAGCCTTGCATCCTGGGGATAAATCCCACTTGGTCATGGTGAATAATCTTCTTAATGTACTATTGGATCCTACTGGCTAGTATCTTGTTGAGAATTTTTGCATCCATGTTCATATGGGATATTGGTCTATAATTCTCCTTTTTGGTGGGGTCGTTTTCTGGTTTTGGATTTAAGGCGATTCTGGCCTCCTTGCGGGGCCTCTCCCCCACTTGATTCTTTTTTATTTTATTTTTTCCATCTTCCTACCTTGTTAGAATCGCAAACTCTTCTCCCTGTAGCATTCCAGCTATTCTCTCTTTAAATCTCATGTCGAATTCATAGGTTTTCAGGATGATTTGAAAGTTATTTAGATAAGTTGGTGGGGACAGGGGACTGGGGACCCTACTCTTCCACCATCTTGCCCCTCTTTCTTTCTTTCTTCTTTCTTTCTTCTTTCTTTCTTTCTTTCTTTCTTTCTTTCTTTCTTTCTTTCTTTCTTTCTTTCTTTCTTTCTTTCTTTCTCTTTCTTTCTTTCTTTCTTCCTTCCTTCCTTCCTTCCTTCCTTCCTTCCTTCCTTCCTTCCTTCCTTCCTTCCTTCTTTCTTTCTCTTTCTTTCTTTCTTTCTTTCTTTCTTTCTTTCTTTCTTTCTTTCTTTCTTTCTTTCTTTCGTAAAGATTCATTTATTTTAGAGAGTGAGTACAGGTGGGGAGCCGTAAGCACGGTAGGGTGTGGCAGAGGGAGAGAGTCTTCTAAGCATATTCCTTGAGGCCAATGGGGGGCTCCAGTGTGAGCCAACATAGGGCTGGAGGAGGAGCCAACCTGAGGCTGGAGGGGGATCCATGGGTGAGGGGCTCCATCTCATAGCCCTGAGAACAGAACCTGAGCCAAAACCAAGAGCGCAAAGCTTAACCTTCTATACTACCCAGGCACCCCTGTCTCTTTTCATTTCTGGTGACACTTTGCCTTAAAGTCTTTGATATTCAAAGCATCATAGTCAGTAGCCAGTGGAACATATGCTTTCTTCTCTCCATCATTGGATGTTTCCAACAAAATTGGGATAATTTAAACTGGCTATAAATCTAAATTTTTTTCAACATAAAAAAGTCTTTTTTTAATAAAATTTTTATTGGTGTTCAATTTGCCAACATATTGAATAACACCCAGTGCTCATCCCGTCAAGTGCCCACCTCAGTGCCCGTCGCCCAGTCACCCCTGCCTCCCGCCCGCCTTCCCTTCCACCACCCCTAGTTTGTTTCCCAGAGTTAGGAGTCTAAAAAAAAGTCTTTGATATTAACATAGTCACTCCAACTTTCTTAGGATTATTATCTAAGCGGTATATGTTTTCTGTCTTTTCAATGTCAACTTCTTTGTATCCTTATATTTAAGACATGTCTCTTTTGTTATTTTAAAAAGATCTTATTTATTTGAGAGAGAGAGAGAGAGAGAGAGAGAGCATGATGGGGGCAGGGACAGAGGGAGAAGCAGACCTGCAGCTGAACAGGGAGTCAAACTCCGGCTGGAGCCCAGGATCCTGGAATCATGACCTGAGGCAAAGGCAGATGCTTAACCTACTGAGCCCCCCAGGAGCCCCTAAAGCATGTCTCTTCTATATAGCATATATTTGGGATTTGTTTTATTCAATGTGACAATTTATCTTTAATTGGAGTATTTAGTGCATTTACATTTAATGTAATTGCTAATATAGTTGGATTTAAGCCCAATAGCTTGCTGTCTATTACTCCTTATCCTCTGTGCTGTTTGCTTCTTTTCTGCCTTCTTTGGATTAAGTGTTTTAGCATTCTACTTTGTTTCCTTTCTTGGATTTTTAGCTATGCCTCTTATTTTTTATTAGTTGTTTTAGGAATTAAAATGTTCTAAAGGGGATCCATGGGTGGCGCAGCGGTTTAGCGCCTGCCTTTGGCCCAGGGCGCGATCCTGGAGACCCGGGATCGAATCCCACGTCAGGCTCCCGGTGCATGGAGCCTGCTTCTCCCTCTGCCTCTCTCTCTCTCTCTCTCTGTGATGTGACTATCATAAATAAATAAATAAAAATTTAAAAAAATGTTCTTAAAACCTCACAGTACACCTTGATATTATATTCTATCCCTTCACCTACAGTGTAAAACAAAACAAAACCCTTTGGAATCTAACTTGGAGTCTCAGGCAGGGGCAGAGGGAGACAGTGATCTGACTGAAAATGCGTGGGCTGGGAACCAGAAAGTCAAAGTCCATGTTTTGTAGTTGTGTCAGGGACCTCCGGGAACCTCCATAAAAACTCGTAATATTTAGGCAACTGGTAGATTTTGGTCTAGTCAGGATCCTTTTGCTGTGACTTTTTGCAGTATCCAGGGGACAGATGCAGTAAGCAAATCTGTTGTGGTTTCCACGGTCTAGTGGGCAGATTAGAATACTTGATGCCCATCATTACTGCTCTTCATTAGAACCAGAATGCGGGTGGGTGGGTGAAGGGGAAGTGGGTCGGTGGGGGTGGGTGCGGAGTTCAGGGCAATTTTTTCTCCTAAACATGCTTGTGAGAAACTCACTCCCTTCACTGCTTCCGTACAATTTGTCACTTAATTGGCCTCCCTGAAGACTGATTTTTGGGACTTGTTCAAGACGAGTTTTCTTGTCAGCCATTCCCACAAGTTTGCACGCGCGTTTGCCCCTGGCTCACGGGAGATGGCGCTGGACAGACGTGACCACTTCGGGGCCTGCGTCGGTCTCCACTCGCGGCCGCCTGGGACTGGGCTGCGGCGTGCGCGTGTGACTCGGTGCCCGGCCGCCAGCGGCTTCCCGCCGGAGGAGCGCAGGTGCGCCCTGCTCACCTGGCCGCGGCGCCGGGGGCGGGCGCGCTGGGCGACTCCGCCCGCGGCCCCCAGGTGCTTCCGCGGCTCAGTACCTCGGGGTCTCGGGGAGCCCCGGAGACCCTGCGGACCCGCTCCCCCAGGAGCCGGGCGGTTCTCACGGGCGGGCCCACGGTGCACGCAGAGCGGGGCCGCCCAAGCCGGCCGGTGGTCCTCAGAGACGTCCTAGGAAGCGCTTCGCGCGGCCGGGGCCAGCGCGTCGCCTCGTCGCCGCCCGGAGACGCTCGGCGCGCTGCCCGGTGGGACCCGGGGGCGGCGGCGGGCGGCGGGCGGCGGGCGGAGGCCGAGGCGGCGGGGACCCGGCCGGCGCGGAGGGAGGAGCGCCGGGAGGAAGAGGCCGAGCCGGAGCGCCCCCGCCCCGGGAGGAAGGGGAGGAGGCCGGGCGTTTCCTGGCGCATTCCCGGCGCGCCCGGGTGACTCACCCCGCAGGAAACTCCCGGGCCCGCCGAGACCAGCGAGAGCCGCCGCCGCCGCCGCCGCGGACCAGGTGAGACGGCTGCTGTCCCCGCCGCCCTGCGGCCCCCACGGCGGCCCTCGGACCCAGTGGGCACGGAGGCGGCGGAGCCCGGCCGGGGCTGCGCGGGCGGCGGGGCTCGGGCTCCCGCGGCCTCGCTCCCTCCCTCCCTCCCTCCCTCCGCGGCCTGCCTCGCTCCCTCCCCGGGTGGCCGCCGGGCCTCCGCCCTGGGCGCGCCTGGACACCCGCACACTCTCGGCCCCGCCCCAGGGTCCCGGGTCCCGGGTCCCGACCCCCGGCACGTGGCGGAGCTCCAGGGCGCAGGGCGTACCGGTGTTTCGGGGTCATTGTTGGAAAGGGAGGCGCCGGCCGCCGGCCCGACAGCGGGAGCGAGAGTCGCCCCGGGCCCGCCGGCTGCGGCCCAGGGCAGGACGGACGCTGGCGGGGCGAAACCATTTTGCAGATTCTTGGGAAGGAGTTGTGGGCTTTGTTACCGCCCCGGGATGGTTAGGTGCGCACCACTGTTCCGCACGGCCGTGCCGAATTGTATATTTTAAGCCTGAAATGGGTGCATGTAGTTTGCAGCATATCGTGGATGTAATAAAAATGGTGAGAGTCCTCTGGAAACGGGGTTTACGGAGCGAATTTTAAGCTGGGAGAGGCGCCCGGACCGTGTCCACTCTGGTGTTAGTCTAAACACTACAGGTAGCAACTGCTTATTAAACCCAATGTTTAAAAAAATAAATAAACCAGGTGTTGGATGACCTGTGTTTCTGTGGACTGAGACCTGGCAGTGTTTCTTCTCAGTAGCAGGGGGTACGTGTGCCGCATTGGACAGTTTTGCTGCTTCGTGAGCCCAGTGGAATTCCTTGGCCTTTTGTAATAGTATTCGTTAAAAGATTCGTGATTGAAGTAGCAGGGATACCCGGTACTGTTTATCAGATTGCTGTGCTTGCCGCTTGGTCACCAGCTGGTGATGGTGCCAGAAAATCCTGTCCGGGTTCATCAGCCAGAGGTGGCAGTTGCTGATCGCCCAGTGCTCGTGCTTGGACCACTGAGGGTGTCCTGCAGCTCATTCGTGGTTCTCCGCGGGAACCGTACATGTGCAGACACAGAACTGAAATCACCATTTAAATAAACGTGAGCCACAGCAAGTATGCGTTTGCACGAATTCAATAGGAATTTGGTGCTGTTTGATTCCCTGCTGCCCTCTTCCCCCACACCATCATCTCTGTGACAGAGGCAAACATCATTGTGGTGGAAAACATTTCCTATTTTAATACATATGTTTGTGTGCTGATAGGTCGCTCGAAGAAAATTTTTCAGTTTTTTTCTTTTCTTTCTTCCTTTTTCTTTTCTTTTCTTTTCTTTTTTCTTTTCTTTTCTTTCTTTCTTTCTTTTTTTTTTTTTTTGTATAGGTGTTTATTTGGATTTATTTTAAAATTTCCATATAGTAAAATTTGCTTTTTGGTGTATGGTTATGAGTTTTGACAAATACATAGTCATGGAATTACCGTCACAGTCAAGATAGAGAACAGTTCTGTCACCCCCCAAATTCCTTCAGCTGTCTCTTTTTAGGCAGCCCCTCCCACATTCTCGACTCCTGGCAACACCTGAGTTCTCCATTCCTACAGTATTACTTTTCCCATATGAGAGGTCTTTGTGGCTTAGTTCACTTAGCTAATGCGATTTGAGAGTAACCATTTTCTAGTTTGTCCCTGAGGGGCAGAGGCACAAAGTTTTCAAAAGTATTCATTTAGGATACAATCTGAGAGATTCAAATATGTTTTTTAAAAAGATTTACCCGTTTATTTGACAGAAAGCAAGCACGCATGTGCGAGTGAGGGGAGAGGCAGAGGGAAAGTATCTCAAGCAGACTCCCCACCTAACTGGGAGCCCCAGGTGGGCCTTGATCCCAGCACTGCAGATCACCACCAGAGCAGAAAGCCATAGTTTGGAGTCTGTTGCTACACCCACGGGGCCACCCAGTTGTCCCTCAAATAATACTTTTAAATCATGAGAAAAATTATAAAACTCCCACTTATTAAAAAAATTGAAACAGTACAGAACTATGTTTAGTAAAAGTGAAATTCCCTCTAATTTTGTGGTACTATATAGCCTTTTCTGTGTATACACATAATTTTTGTTCTTTTGATAACATGAGATTATATTGCATATATCATAATAGCTTTTCACCTAGTGATTTTGGCCCATTGAAAGATCTTGAAGTGGGGCACCTGGGTAGCTCATTCAGTTGTGTTTGCCTTCAGCTCAGGCCATGGTCTTGGGGTCCTGAGATTGAACCCCACAAGGGGCTGCCTGCTTAGCAGGGAGTCTGCTTCTCCCTCTCCTTCGGTCATTCCCCCTGCTCGTGCTCTCTCGCTCAGCTCTCTCTTTCAAATAAATAAATATATAAAATCTTAAAGATCATGAATATCTTCATTTTCCTTCTTTTTCTTTTTTTTTTAAGATTATTAAGAGAAGAGAGAGAATGAACGAACATGCTCAGGTAGGGTGAGGGGCAGAGGGAGAAGACGCCCTGCTGAGCAGGGAACCCAGCTTGGAGCTCAATCCCAGGACCCTGCTATCATGACCTGAGCTGAAGCAGACGCTTAACCGAGTTACCCTCCATTCTTTTTAATGGCAGTGTAGTGTTTCATAGTATGGGTATATTGTGATATATTTGATCAGCCTCTTGTTTATTGACATTATTGTTTCACATTTTTCACCACCGTAGTCAGTGCTTTTGTTTATATCTTTAGTCTTTTTTTTTTTTTTTTTTTTTTAGATTTACTTGAGAGAGTTAACGAGAGAGCTCAGGAGTAGGGAGGAGAGGCAGAAGCAGGTTCCCTGTGAGCAGAGAGCCTGACATGGGGCTTGATTGCAGGACCCTGAGATCATGACCTGAACCAAAGGCACATGAATAATTGACTGAACCACCCAGGTGTCCTTGTTTTTATTTTTATTTATTATTTTGGTTTCTGGAGTAGAATTCAGTGATTTGTCACTTATATATAAGACCCAGTGCTCATCACAACAAGTGCCATCTTTAATACCCATCACTCATCTATCTCCCTCCACCAACCCTCAGTTTGTTCTCTAGCGTTGAGTCTCTTATGGTTTGTCTCCCCCTCTCTCCTTTTTTTCTTTTCCCCTTCCCGTATGTTCACCTTTTTTCTGCCTTAAATTTCACATATGAGATCATATGGTATTTGTCTTTCTCTGACTGACTTATTTCACTTAGCGTAATACTCTTTAGTTCCATCTACATTGTTGCAAATGGTGAAATTTCATTGTTCTTGAAGGCTGAGTAATATTCCATCCTATGTATGTACCACATCTTCATTCATCAGTCGATGGACATTTGGACTCTATAGTTTGGCTGTTAATGTTGCTCTAAACATCGGGGTGCATGTACCCCTTCGAATCTGTATTTTTTTATTTTTTAATTATTTTCTTGAATCTGTATTTTTATATCCTTTTGGTAAATACCTAGTAGTGCAATTGCTGGATTGTAGGGTAGTTCCATTTTTAATGTTTTGAGGAACCTCCACCCTGTTTTCCAGAGTGGCTGCACCAGTTTGCATTTCCACCAACACTACAAGAGAGTTCCCCTTTCTCTGCCTCCTTGGCAACCTGTTGTTTCTTGTGATGTTAATTTCAGCCATTCTGACAGATGTGAGGTGATCTCTCATCAGCTTTTGGTTTGCATTTCAAGTGATTGGCAAGTGATGTTGAGCTGATTTCATGTGTCTGTTGGCCATGTGTATGTCTTCTTTGGAGAAATATCTGTTCATGTCTTCTGCCCATTTCTTGACTGGATTTTTGGGGTTTTGGGTATTGAGTTTGATAAATTCTTTATAGATTTTGGATACTAACCCTTTATCAGATACGTTATTTGCACCTGGGTGGCTCAGTTGGTTGAGTATCAGACTCTTGGTTTAGGCTCAGGTGATGATCTCAGGGTTCTGAGACCCAGACCATGGCTCAGGCTCCACACTCAGCATGGAATCTGTTGGAGATTCTATCCACCACCACCACCACCACCACCGCCTTTCCCCTCTGGTACTCTCCCCACTTGTGCTTTTTCTTTCTCTCTCTCAAATAAATAAATAAAATCTTAAAAAAAATGTTGTTTGCAAATGTCTTCTCCCATTCTGAAGGCTGCCTTTTATTTTGTTGATTGTTTCTTTCCTTATGCAGAAGCTTTTATTTTGATGAAATCCCAGTAGTTCGTTTTTGCTTTTTTTTCCCTCTTGCCATATGTCTTTTAAGAAGTTGTTATAGCTAAGGTCAGAGAGGTTTCTGCCTGTGTCTCCTCTAGGCTTTCTGTGGTTTCCTGTGTCACATTTAGGTTTTTCATCCATTTTGAGTTTATTTTTGTGTATAGTATAAGAAAGTAGTTCCATTTCATTCTTCTGTATGTGCAATTTTCCCATTTGTTGGGAATACTGTCTGTTGAAGAGACATTTGTTGAAGAGGCTGTCTTTTTTCCATTGGGTATTCTTTCCTACTTTGTTGAAGATTAGTGACCATAGAGTTGTGGATCCATTTCTGGGTTCTCTATTCTGTTCCATTGATCCATGTGTCTGTTTTTGTGCCAGTACCACACTGTCTTAATGATCCTAGCTTTTGTAAGCTTGAAGTTTGGAATCATTATGCCTCCAGTTTTTTCTTCTTCAGAATTGCTTCGGCTATTCAGGGCCTCTTGTGTTTCCATACAAATTTTAGGATTATTTGTTCCAGCCCTGTGAAAAATACTAGTGGTATTTTGATAGGGATTGTATTAAATGTGTAAATTGCTTTGGATAGTATAGATATTTTAACTATGTTTGCTCTTCGAATCCATGAGCATAAATGGAATGCTTTTTCCATTTCTTTGTGTCCTCTTCGATTTCTTTCATGAGTTTTCTATAGTTTTTAGAGCATGGATCTTTAACCTCTTTAGTTAGGCTTATCCCTAGTATTTTATTGTTTTTGGTGCAGTTACAAATGGGATTGATTCCTTGATTTCTTTTTCTGCTGCTTTGATATTGGTGTATAGAAATGCAGCAGATTTCTGCACATTGATTTTATATCCTGCAACTTTGCTGAATTCAGGTACTAGTTCTAGCAGTTTTTTGGTGGAGTCCTTCAGGTTTTCTACAAAGCATATCCTGTCATCCTCAAATAGTGAAAGTTTGAGTTCTTCTTTGCTGATTTGGATGCATTTTATTTTTTTGTGGTCTGATTGCTGAGGCTCTGACTTCCAATAGTATGCTAAATAGCAATGGTGAGAGTGGACATCCTTGTCTCATTCCTGACCTTAGGGCAAAGGCTCTCAGTTTTTCCCCCACTGAGGATGATATTTGCTGTCAGTCTTTAGTATATGGCCTTTATGATGTTGAGGTGTGTTCCCTCTATCCCTACTTTGTTGAGGGTTTTTATCAAGAATGGATGCTGGGGCAGCCCTGGTGGCGCAGCGGTTTAGCGCCGCCTGCAGCCCGCGGTGTGATCCAGGAGACCCGGATCGAGTCCACATTGGGCTTTCTGTGTGGAGCCTGCTTCTCCCTCTGCCTGTGACTCTGCCTCTCTCTTCGCTCTCTCTGAATGAATAAATAAATAAATCTTAAAAAAAAAAAAAAATGGATGCTGTATTTTGTCAAAAGCTTTTTTTTGCATTTATTAAATGGATCATACGGTTATATCTTTTATTAATGTGGTATATCACATTGATTGATTTGCGAATATTGAACCAGCCTTGTAGCCCAGGAATAAATGCCACCTGATTGTGGTGAATAATTTTTTCTAATGTACTGTTGTGTTCAATTTGTTAGTATTTTATTGGGAATTTTTGCATCCGTGTTCATCAGGGATGTTGACCTGTAATTCTTCTAAAAAGAATTTTTAAAAATTAAAAAAAAATTTTTTTTTTAAGATTTTTTAAAAAAGAACTTGAGGTCTTTGCCCAGTTTTGGAATCAAAGTAATGCTGGCTTTAGAGAATGAGTTTGGAAGTTTTCCTTCCATTTCATTTTTTGAAACTGTTTGAGAAAAATGAGTATTACTAACTCTTCTTTCAGTGTCTGGTACAACTCCCCCGGGAAGCCCTCTGGCCCAGGACTGTTGTTTGTTGGGAGATTTTTGATTATTGATTCAGTTTCTTTGCTGATTATGGGTCTATTCAAGTTTTTTTATTTCTTCCTGTTTCACTTTTGGTAGTTTGTAAGGTTCTAGGAATTTGCCCATTCCTTCCAAGTTGCACAGTTTGTTGGCATGTAATTTTTTGTGGTATTCTCTTGTAATTGTTACTCTGTTTGTATTTCTGTGGTGTTGGTTGTGATCTCTCCCCTTTCATTTATGACTTTATTTGGGCCATTTCTCTTTTTGATAAGTTTGGTTAGGGGTTATCAATTTCATTAATTCTTTTGAAGAACCAGTTCTTAATTTCATTACTCCATTCTACTGTTTTGTTTTTTTTGTTTCCACATTGTTTATTTCTGCTCTAAGTTTTACTATTTTTTTCTGCTGGCTATAGACTCTATTTGCTATTTCTGTTCTGGCTCCTTTAGATGTAAGTTTTGGGTGTGTTCGAGTATTTTCTTGCTTCTTGAGGTGGGCTTGTATTGCAATATACTTCCCTCTTAGTATTGCCGTTGCTGCCTCCCAGTGTTTTGGAATATCATGTTTTCATTTTTGTTTTCTTCCATGTACTTCTTAATTTCTTCTTTAATCTTTTGGTTAACCCATTCACTCTATAATAGATATTCTTTTTTTTTTTTTTAGTAGATATTCTTTAACCTCCATGATTTGAGGTCTTTCCAAATATTTTCTTGTGGTTGACTTCAAGTTTCCTAGCATTGTGGTCTGAAAATACACATGGTATGATTTCAGTCTTTTTGTACTGATTGAGTCCTGATTTGTGCCCCAGAATATGATCTATTCTGGAAAATGTTCCATATGCACTTGAAAAGAATGTGTATTCTGCTCCATTAGGATGAAATGTTCTGAATATTTCTTTTAAGTCCATCTAGTCCATTGTGTCATTCAAAGCTTTTGTTTCCTTGTTGATGTTTTATTTAGATGATCTGTCTACTGTTGTATGAGGGTGTTAAAGTCTCTTACTATCATTAAGTTATTATCAATGAGTTCTTTTTTTTTAAGTTTTATTTACTTATTATTTTTTTAAGATTTTATTTATTTTATTCATGAGAGACACAGAGAGAGAGGGAGAGGCAGAGAGACACAGGCAGAGGGAGAAGCAGGCTCCATGCTGGTAGCCTGATGTGGTACTCAATCCTGGGTCTCCAGGATCACGCCCTGGGATTAAGGCAGTGCTAAACCGCTGAGCCACCCCGCCAGCCCTGTTTACTTATTTTAGAGAGAAAGTGTGAGTGAGCAGGGAGAGGGGCAGAGGGAAAGAAAGCCTCAAGCAGACTCCTGCTGAGCACAGAGCCAGATTCAGGGGCTTGGTCCCAGAACCCTGAGGTCATGACCTAGGTTGAAATCCAAAGTCAGCCCTTTAACCAAGTGAGCCACCCAGCACCCTTATCAATGAGTTTATGTTTGTTTTTAATTGAGTTATATTTGGGTGCTCCCAAGTTGGGGGTATATTTACAATTGTTATATCTTCTTGATGGATAGACCCCTTAATTATGATGTAATGTCCTTCATCTCTCATGTCTTTGTTTTAAAATCTGGTTTTTCTGATTCAAGTATGGCTACTCTGGCTTTTTTTTTTTGACGTCCATTAGCATAGGTGGTTCTCTATTCCCTCACTTTCAATCTGACAGTGATTTATGTCTAAAATGAGTCTCTAAGAAATAGTGAAAGGGACTATAAGGGAAAGGAAGGAAACTGAGTGGGGAAAATTAGAGAGGAAGACAAACCATGAGAGACTCCTAACTCTGGGAAACAAAGGGTTGTGGAAGGGGAGGAGAGTGGGGGGATTGAGTGACGGGATGATGGACACTAAGGAGGGCACTTGATGGGATAAGCACTGGGTGTTAGATGTTGGCAAATTGAATTTAAGTTTTTTTAAAAGGAAAAAAATCAAAGACACACAAAATAAATAAAATGATTTTATTTTCTTCTTTTCTTCTTTGCTCTCTTTTCTTTTAAAGATTTTATTTATTTGAGAGAGAGACAAAGATAGCTTAAGAGAGAGCAAGTGGGGAGAAGAGAGGGAAGTAGGCTCCCCACTGAGCAGAGAGCCCAATGTGGGGCTTGACCATGGGGATCATGACCTGAGCTGAAGGCACTTAACCAGCTGAGCCAGGTGCCCCTAAAATGAGTCTCTTGAGGCAGCATGTAGATGGACCTTTTTTTTTTTTTTTAAGATTTTATTTATTTATTCATGATAGACACAGAGAGAGAGGCAGAGACACAGGCAGAGGGAGCCTGACGCGGGACTCGATCCCGGGACTTCAGGATCGCGCCCTGGGCCAAAGGCAGGTGCCAAACCGCTGAGCCACCCAGGGATCCCCTAGATGGATCTTTTTAATCCATTCTGATATCCTGTCTTTTGACTGGAACATGTAGTCCATCTATATTCGGAGTAATTTTTGAAAGATACGAATTTAGTGCCATAGAGTTGGTGTTTCTGATGAGGTTCTTGGGTCCCTTCTATCCTTGTTGCTTTTGGTGATTTCTCCACCCTCCACCTAAGCAGTCCCTCCTAAAATTTCTTGCAGTGTTGGTTTTCTTGTCATGAACCGCTTTAGTTTTTGTCTGTGAAACTCTTATCTTTCCTTCTATTCAATTGACAACCTTTTGGATAAAGGAGTCTTGGCTCTGTATTTTTTTTCCATTCAGCCCATTAAATATTTCCTGCCATTTTCTCTGGCATGCCAAGTTTCTGTGGACAGGTGTGCTGCAACCCTGATCTGTCTTCCCTTGTAGTGTAAGGACTTTTTCTGCCTTCTTTCAGGATTGTCTCCTTGTCTATGTATTTTGTGAATTTTACTATTATTACATACCTTAGCTTAGTTGGCTTTTGTTGAATTTAATGGGAGTTCTCTGTGCTTCTTGTATTTTGATGTCTGTGTCCTTCCCCAAATTAGGGAAGTTTTCAGTTATTTTTCTCTCCATTTTTTGGGACTCTATGATATTTATTATTATTATTATTATTATTAATTTAGCTTATTTGAAGATTTTTTTTGAGAGACAGTGTACCTGTGTGAAAGAGCATGAGTGGCGGGAGGCACAGAGAGACAGACTCCTTATTGAGCAGGGATGGGAGGCTCAATCCCAGGACTCTGGGATCATGACCTGAGCCAAAGGCAGATTAACGAAGTGAGCCACCCAGGCCCTATTACAGGAAAAACAGAGCATTTGAACAGACTGATTACCAACAATTAAACTGAATCAGTAATTGAAAAACTCTCAACAAATGAAAATCCAGAACCAGACAGCTTCTGTTACTGTCTTATTAGAACTAAGACAGTACTTTACCTTCTTTATCACTGATTTGCTTCTCTGCTTTTCCAACCTTGTTTTTATGGCCTCCATTTGCATTTGCATCTGCATCTTGGTTATAGCATTTTTTATTTCAGCCTGACTAGATTTTAGTTCTTTTATCTCTGCAATAGGAAATTCTCTAGTATCTTCTATGCTTTTCTCAAGCCTAGCTAGTATCCTTATGCTTGTTGTTTTTAAATTGTATTTCAGACTTCTTATGTCAGTGTTGACTAAATCCCTGGCTGTGAGTTGTACTTGCTTTTCTTTCTTTTGGGGTGAGTTTCTCTGTTTTGTCATTTTGTCCAGAAAAGAAAAGAAGGAAGGGAGGAAGGAAGGCAGGCAGGCAGGCAGGCAAAAAAAGAAACAAAGAATAAAGACAAAATAACTAAATCCTGGATGTGTTTTGGTCTTCCAAGAGATGGTTGCTTTTTGTAGACGTGCAGTTTTGTTCTCTTGGACCTCCTATCAATTTTTTGGGGTATTCAGAATGATTTGATAACTATCTACCTGTGTTCGAGGGACAAGATGCACTTAGGGCCTCCCTACTCCTCTGACACTTAACTCCTGATTTCTTAGGAGTTTTGCATCTGTGTTCCAGAGATATTGTCCTGTAGTTCTCTTTTTTAATAGTGTCTTTTTTTTAAAAAATAATCATCAGCAGACACCTTTTTTGTTTTTTAAGATTTTATTTATTTATTCATGAAAGAGAGAGAGAGAGAAAGGCAGAGACATAGGCAGAGAACAGGCATCCCTAATAATGTCTTTATCTGGTTTTGGTATCAGTGTAATGCTGGCCTCATAGGATGAATTTGGAAGTTTTCCCTTCTCTTCTGTATTTTGGAATAATTTGAGAAAAATAGATTATTAACTCTTTAAGTGTTTGGTAGAATTCTCATGTGAAGCTGTCTGGTTCTGAATTTTCATTTGTTGAGACTTTTTTGATTACTGATTCAGTTTTATTGCTGGTAATCACTCTGTTCAAATGTTCTGTTTTTCCTGCTTCAGTTTTGGAGGTTTTATATTTCTAAGAATTTATCTATTTCTTCTAGGTTTTCCACTTTATTGGCATATGGTTTTTCATAGTATTCTGTTGAAATCATTTGTATTTCTGTAGTGTCAGTTATTATTCTCTTCTTTAGCTTGTGATTTTGTTTGAGTCCTCTGTCTCCCCTCCTCTTCTTTTTTAAATGAGTCTAGCTGGAAGTTTATCAGTTTAGTTGATCTTTTCAAAGAACCATTTTCCCATTCTATTGTGTTTTTTGTCTGTTTCATTGTGATTTATATTTACTCTAATCTTTATTATTTCCTTTCTACTGGTTTTGGGTTTTATTTTCCTTTTTCTAGCTCTTTTAGGTGTAAGGGCAGGTTGTTTGAGATTTTTCTTGCTGCTTGATACAGGCCTGCATTGCTACTATAAACTTCCCTCTTAGAACTGCTTTTGCAGCATCCCAAAGATTTTGGATTGTAGTGTTTTTATTTTCATTTGTCTCCAGGTATTTTCAAAAATTTCCTCTTTGATTTTCTGGTTGACCCATTCATTGTTTATTTTATTATTATTATTTTTAAAGATTTTATTTATTTATTCATGAGACACACACACACACACACACACACACACACACACACAGAGGCAGATATAGGCAGATAGAGAAGCAGGCTCCATGTAGGGAGCCCGATGTGGGACTCGATCCTGGGAACCCAGGATCATGCCCTGGGCTGAAGGCAGACGCTCAACCACTGAGCCACCCAGGCGTCTCCCATTCATTGTTTAGTAGCATGTTATTTAACCTCCATATATTTGTGCTAACCAGATTTTTTTCTTGTGGTTGATTTCTAATTTTATAGCATGGTCAGAAAAGATGCATGGTATGACTTCAGTCTTTTTGAATTTGTTGAGATTTGTTTTGTGGTATAATATGTGATCTGTTCTGGAGTATGTTCTGTGTGCACTTGAAAAGAATTGTAACCTGATGTTTTAGGATGGAATGATCTGAATATATCTGTTAAATCTATTTAGTCCAGTGTGTCAGGCAAAGCACTGTTTCCTTGTTGATTTTCTGTGTGGAAGATATTGCCATTGATCTGTAAGTGGTGCATTATTAAAGTCCCCTACTATTATTGTATTACTATTCATTAGTTCTTTTATGTTTATTATTAACTATTTTATGTATTTGGGTGCTCCCAAGTTGAGGGCATAAATATTTACAATTGTTATATCTTCTTGTTGGGTTGTTCCCTTTTATTATATAGTGTCCTTCTTTGTCTCTTGTTACAATCTTTGTTTCAAAGTCTGTTTTGTGCACAGTAAGTGTTGTTACCTTGGTTTTCTTTTCACTTTCTTTTGCTTTTCTATTCCTTTCAAAATTCATGTTTTTAGGTCTGAAATGAGTCTCTTATTGGAACTCTATAAATGGGCCTTGCTTTTTCATCCATTCCATCACTGTATGTTTTGATTGAAGCCTTAGTCTGTTTACATTCAGAGTAATTATTGATAAGTTTGTACTTATTGCCATTTTGTTACTTGTTTTATGCTTGTTTTTGTAGTTCTCTGTTCCTTTCTTGCTATTTTCTCATGGTTTACTGGCTTTCTTTAGGTATATACATATGGATTCCTTTCTCTTTATATTTTGCATATCTATTATTTGTTTTTGATTTGTGATTTCATTAGGTTTATATATGACATCTTAGGCATATAACTATCTATGTTAAATTGATGGCTGCTTAAGTTTGAACCCATGCTTTACTCCTCTTCCCCCAGCATTTTAGGTATATGGTGTCATACATTACATCCTTTTATTTTGTGAATCCCTTGCCACCAGCGTCATTGTATAGATATATTTAATTTTCCTGCCTCTATGCTTCCTACTTTTCTTTTTTTTTTAAATTTATTTATTTATGATAGTCACACAGAGAGAGAGAGAGAGAGGCACAGACATAGGCAGAGGGAGAAGCAGGCTCCATGCACCGGGAGCCCGACGTGGGACTCGATCCCAGGTCTCCAGGATCGCGCCCTGGGCCAAAGGCAGGCGCTAAACCACTGCGCCACCCAGGGATCCCGCTTCCTACTTTTCTTACTCCTACTTAAGGTCTTTCCTTTCCAGGAAGAGTTCTCTTGAACATTTCTTGTAAGGCTGGTTTAGTGGTGAATTACTTTAGCTTTTGTTTGTCTGGGACTATTCTGAATGATTGTCTTTCAGGATAGTGTATTCTTGGTTGCACAGGTTTTTGTTTTTTGTTTTCCCAGCATTTAAATACATCATGCTACTCTCTTCTGGCCTGCAAAGTTTATCCTGAAAAATTCACTGACAGCCTTATGAGGTTTTCCTTATATGCAAGTGTCTTCTTTTCTTTTGCTGCAATAATTTTTTTTTTCTTTTCACTACTTTTATTACTTCAATTACTGTGTCTATCTGTGGACCTTCTTGGGTTGTTTTGCTGGTGGCTGTCTGTGCCTCCTGGATCTAGATTTCTGTTTTTCTTCACCAGACTTATGAAGTTTTCAGCTATTTTTTTTAAGATTTTATTTATTTATTCATGAGAGACACAGAGAGAGAGAGAGAGGGAGGCAGAGACATAGGCAGAGAGAGAAGCAGGCTCCATGCAGGAAGCCTGATGTAGGACTCGATCCCAGGACTCCAGGATCACGCCTTGGGCCAAAGGCAGGTGCTCAACTGCTGAGCCACCCAGGCGTCCCTCAGCTATTATTTCTTGAAATAAATGTTCTGTTTCCTCTTCTCTTTCTTTTCCTTCTTGATCCCTATAATGAGAATGTTATTACACTTGATGATGTCATTGAGTTCCCTTTGTTGTGACTTTTAATTATTATTTTTCTCTTGTTCAGCTTGTTATTCATTATTATGTCCTACAGGTTACTGATCCATTGTTCTGTTTCCTCTAGTCTACTATTTGTTCTCTCTAGTGTATTTTTAATTTTACTTATTGAATTCTTCATCTCTAATTGGTTCTTTTTATGTTTTCTATCTCTTTTCTGAGGGTCTCCTTGAAGTCCTCCACTTTTTATCAAGATCAAGTCCACTGAATATATTTTTTCTTTCTTTCTTTTTTTTTTTTTTTAAGCCTAGTGGGTATCTTTATTACTTTAAATTCTCTATAAGGCATATTGTTTATTTCTGTTTGTTTAGGTCTCTGGCTGTGGATTTTCTGTTTTATCATTTGGGACATATTCCTTTGTCTCATTTGGTCTAACTTTCTGTGTCTGTTTCTATGTGTTAAGAAAGTCAGCTATGTCTCCTGTTCCTGAAAATAGTGGCCTTATGAAGAGGAGGTCCTGAGATGCTCTACAGTGTAGTGTGTCCTATTCACCAGAACCTGGTGTTTCAGAGGTGTCTCCTATGTGTGTTACATTTGCCCTACTGTTGTGGCTGAACTGCATTTGCCTTCAGTACCGTCATGTGCCGTGGCTCTCTGCCTGTTGTGGTCAAGTTTTAGTCCTTTTGTTGTTAGTGGGTTAGTCTGGGGCTCTCCCTCTTTCTTTTTTAAAAGGATTTTATTTATTTATTTATTTATTTGAGGGAGGGAGAGAGGGAGGGGAAGAGAAAACACAGGTGAGAGAGCAAACACAAGTGGGGAGAGGGGCAGAGGGAGAAAGAGAAGCAGGGAGCCCAATCTGGGGCTCAATCCCAGGACCCCAAGATCATGACCTGAGCTGAAGGCAGATGCCCAACTGAGCCACTGAGGCACCCCTAAAATGTTTTCTTAATACCTTTTTTGGTTGTTCATTGCTAAATATAGAAATGCAACTGATTTTTATGTGTTGCTTTTGTATCTTACAGCTTTGCTGAATTCATTTATTGATTAGCTCCAACAGTTTTTATGGAATCTTTAGGATGTTTTGCATATAAAATTATATTCTCAGCAGTTTCATGTATTATAAAGCTGTGTTAAGTACATATGTGTTTATAATTGTTAAATCTTGCTGAAGGATTGGAACTTTTATCATTTTTTAGTATTGGTTTTTGTCTTCAATTCTCTTTTATTTCATTTTATCTATTACTAGTAAAGCTACTTTTGTCCATTTTTGGTTTCTCTTTACATGTATTTTTTTTTCCATGCATTCAGCTTCACCCTGTTTTTAACTTTAAAATATGTCTCTCGTAGCATAGAATTGGTTCATTTTAAAAAAATTCATTGTGTCAATACTGTTTTTGGATTGTCTAGTCCATTTACATTTCATATAAATACTTAACATGGTAGGGTTTATATCTACCATTTTGTTATTTGTCTTCTTTATATCTTGTATCTGGAGAACGTTTGCCTACAAGCAGGGGCCTTAAGCACAGAAACTTCACAGGAGTTAGTGGAGAACCTGCCCTGTGAGTGGGGTGTAAAATATCATCTCTGGCCTAATTTCAGGTTATCTAATAGGATTGCAGAGCATTCCAGGGATAAGATTTGCATTTGTATAAATTCTGTGCTTGGTGGGATCTTAGAACATAGTCTCAAGAAAATACAGATGTGTTTTTTTATTTCTGTTGGTTTGAGCCTGGTGTGCATTTGTGCTGTTCAGCTGAAGTTCATTAAGCATTCATTTAACTCCTTGCTCCCTGCACCCAGATTTATCATGACTGCCTCATCTCTGTGCATGGCTGTGAGGATAGAAATGATGGACTTTGAATGTGGCTTTCAGAATTTTTAGTTGTGAATAAAACGAATGGACAGTGATAACTACTGTGACCTAGAAACCAGCATATTTGTGATTTGTATTTGTATCTCAAATACTCCACTAGCCAAGCTTGTTAGGCCCAGTTCATCACTCTTCCTTGGGTACATATTACTCCAGAGTGGAGAATGCCCAATGCTTAAGAGAACAGTGAGTTCCCGTCTAGGATCCTGATTTGATGGCCAGAATCTTGTGCCCAGAGTTAGCATGATCATTTCTTTTTCTTTTTTTTTTTAAGATTTTATTTATTCATGAGAGAGACACACAGAGAGAGAGGCAGAGACACAGGCAGAGGGAGAAGCAGGCTCCATGCAGGGAGCCCGACGCAGGACTCGATCCCGGGTCTCCAGGAGAGGACCCTAGGTGGAAGGTGGTGCTAAACCGCTGAGCCACCCAGGCTGCCCGCATGATCATTTCTTTGCCCATGTTGTCTTGGCCAGGACAGTGGGAATGGGCATGTATTCATCCTTCAAGATATTCTTCAGAAGAAGGTACACTTGGCTCCAAAGAACCTTGTATCTGCGAGTCAGAAATAGTGATGAGGATTTGCATTGTATTTAAATCCCGGACCTAGGGATCCCTGGGTGGCGCAGCGGTTTAGCGCCTGCCTTTGGCCCAGGGCGTGATCCTGGAGACCCGGGATCGAATCCCACGTCGGCTCCCGGTGCATGGAGCCTGCTTCTCCCTCTGCCTGTGTCTCTGCCTCTCTCTCTCTCTCTCACTGTGTGCCTATCATAAATAAAAAATAAAAAATAAAAAAAAAATTTAAATCCCTGACCTACTCAAGCTATTTATTTTAAATAATTTTCTTCTTACTCCGCAAAACCCACCTAGAAGAACCAGTCTTCACAAAACCAATGAGCTTTATTTTTTTTAATAAAATAATTTTTTATTGGTGTTCAATTTGCCTAAATATAGAAAAACACCCAGTGCTCATCCCGTCAAGTGTCTCCCTCAGTGCCCGTCACCCACTCACCCCCACCCCCCGCCCTCCTCCCCTTCCACCACCCCTAGTTCGTTTCCCAGAGATAGGTGTCTTTATGTTCTGTCTCCCTTTCTGATATTTCCCACACATTTCTTCTCCCTTCCCTTATATTCCCTTTCACTATTATTTATATTCCCCAAATGAATGAGACCATACACTGTTTGTCCTTCTCCGATTGACTTACTTCACTTGGCATAATACCCTCCAGTTCCATCCACGTCGAAGCAAATGGTGGGTATTTGTCGTTTCTAATGGCTGAGTAATATTCCATTGTATACATAAACCACATCTTCTTTATCCATTCATCTTTCGTTGGACACCGAGGCTCCTTCCACAGTTTGGCTATTGTGGGCATTGCTGCTAGAAACATCGGGGTGCAGGTGTCCCGGCGTTTCATTGCATCTGAATATTTGGGGTACATCCCCAACAGTGCAATTGCTGGGTCGTAGGGCAGGTCTATTTTTAACTCTTTGAGGAACCTCCACACAGTTTTCCAGAGTGGCTGCACCAGTTCACATTCCCACCAACAGTGCAGGAGGGTTCCCTTTTCTCCGCATCCTCTCCAACATTTGTTGTTTCCTGCCTTGTTAATTTTCCCCATTCTCACTGGTGTGAGGTGGTATCTCATTGTGGTTTTGATTTGTATTTCGCTGATGGCAAGTGATGCAGAGCATTTTCTCATGTACATGTTGGCCATGTCTATGTCTTCCTCTGTGAGATTTCTGTTCATGTCTTTTGTCCATTTCATGATTGGATTGTTTGTTTCTTTGGTGTTGAGTTTAATAAGTTCTTTATAGATCCTGGAAACTAGCCCTTTATCTGATATGTCATTTGCAAATATCTTCTCCCATTCTGTAGGTTGTCTTTGAGTTTTGTTGACTGTATCCTTTGCTGTGCAAAAGCTTCTTATCTTGATGAAGTCCCAATAGTTCATTTTTGCTTTTGTTTCTTTTGCCTTCGTGGATGTATCTTGCAAGAAGTTACTGTGGCCGAGTTCAAAAAGGGTGTTGCCTTTTTGTGTTCTCCTCTAGAATTTTGATGGAATCTTGTCTCACATTTAGAACTTTCATCCATTTTGAGTTTATCTTTGTGTATGGTGAAAGAGAGGGGTCTAGTTTCATTCTTCTGCATGTGGATGTCCAATTTTCCCAGCACCATTTATTGAAGAGACTGTCTTTCTTCCAATGGATAGTCTTTCCTCCTTTATCGAATATTAGCTGGCCATAGAGTTGAGGGTCCACTTCTGGGTTCTCTGTTCTGTTCCATTGATCTATGTGTCTGTTTTTGTGCCAGTACCACACTGTCTTGATGACCACAGCTTTGTAGTACAACCTGAAATCTGGCATTGTGATGCCCCCAGCTATGGTTTTCTTTTTTAAAATTCCCCTGGCTATTCGGGGTCTTTTCTGGTTCCACACAAATCTTAAAATAATTTGTTCTTACTCACTGAAGAAAGTCCATGGTATTTTGATAGGGATTACATTAAACGTGTATATTGCCCTGGGTAACATTGACATTTTCACAATATTAATTCTGCCAATCCATGAGCATGGAATATTTTTCCATCTCTTTGTGTCTTCCTCAATTTCTTTCAGAAGTGTTCTATAGTTTTTAGGGTATAGATCCTTTACCTCTTTGATGAGGTTTATTCCTAGGGATCTTATGCTTTTGGGTGCAATTGTAAATGGGATTGACTCCTTAAATTCTCTTTCTTCAGTCTCATTGTTAGTGTATAGAAATGCCATTGATTTCTGGGCATTGATTTTGTATCCTGCCACGCTACCAAATTGCTGTATGAGTTCTAGCAATCTTGGGGTGGAGGCTTTTGGGTTTTCTATGTAGAGTATCATGTCATCGGCGAAGAGGGAGAGTTTGACTTCTTCTTAGCCAATTTCAATGCGTTTGATGTTTTTTTGTTGTCTGATTGCTGAGGCTAGGACTTCTAGTACTATGTTGAATAGCAGTGGTGAGAGTGGACATCCCTGTCTTGTTCCTGATCTTAGGGGAAAGGCTCGCAGTGCTTCCCCATTGAGAATGATATTTGCTGTGGACTTTTCGTAGATGGCTTTTAAGATGTTGAGGAAAGTTCCCTCTATCCCTACACTCTGAAGAGTTTTGATCAGGAATGGATGCTGTATTTTGTCAAATGCTTTCTCTGCATCTAATGAGAGGATCATATGGTTCTTGGTTTTTCTCTTGCTGAGATGATGAATCACATTGATTGTTTTACGAGTGTTGAACCAGCCTTGTGTCCCGGGGATAAATCCTACTTGATCGTGGTGAATAATTTTCTTAATGTGCTGTTGGATCCTATTGGCTAGTATCTTGTTGAGAATTTTTGCATCCATGTTCATCAGGGATATTGGTCTGTAATTCTCCTTTATGGTGGGGTCTTTGTCTGGTTTTGGAATTAAGGTGATGCTGGCCTCATAGAACGAATTTGGAAGTACTCCATCTCTTTCTATCTTTCCAAACAGCTTTAGTAGTATAGGTATGATTTCTTCTTTAAACGTTTGATAGAATTCCCCTGGGAAGCCATCTGGCCCTGGACTCTTGTGTCTTGGGAGGTTTTTGATGACTGCTTCAGTTTCCTCCCTGGTTATTGGCCTGTTCAGGTTTTCTGTTTCTTCCTCTTCCAGTTTTGGTAGTTTGTGGCTTTCCAGGAATGCATCCATTTCTTCTAGATTGCCTAATTTATTGGCGTATAGCTGTTCATAATATGTTTTTAAAATCGTTTGTATTTCCTTGGTGTTGGTAGTGATCTCTCCTTTCTCATTCATTTTATTAATTTGAGTCTCCTCTCTCTTCTTTTTAATAAGGTTGGCTAATGGTTTATCTATCTTCTTAATTCTTTCAAAGAACCGACTCCTTTTTTTTTTTGTTTCCTCTTGTTTTTTTTTTTTTTATTGGTGTTCAATTTACTAACATACAGAATAACCCCCAGTGCCCGTCACCCATTGCTCCCACCCCCCGCCCTCCTCCCCTTCCAACACCCCTAGTTCGTTTCCCAGAGTTAGCAGTCTTTACGTTCTGTCTCCCTTTCTGATATTTCCCACACATTTCTTCCCCCTTCCCTTATATTCCCTTTCACTATTATTTATATTCCCCAAATGAATGAGAACATATAATGTTTGTCCTTCTCCGACTGGCTTACTTCACTCAGCATAATACCCTCCAGTTCCATCCACGTTGAAGCAAATGGTGGGTATTTGTCATTTCTAATAGCTGAGTAATATTCCATTGTATACATAAACCACATCTTCTTTATCCATTCATCTTTTGTTGGACACCGAGGCTCCTTCCACAGTTTGGCTATCGTGGCCATTGCTGCTAGAAACATCGGGGTGCAGGTGTCCCGGCGATTCACTGCATCTGTATCTTTGGGGTAAATCCCCAACAGTGCAATTGCTGGGTCGTAGGGCAGGTCTATTTTTAACTGTTTGAGGAACCTCCACACAGTTTTCCAGAGTGGCTGCACCAGTTCACATTCCCACCAACAGTGCAGGAGGGTTCCCTTTTCTCCGCATCCTCTCCAACATTTGTTGTTTCCTGCCTTGTTAATTTTCCCCATTCTCACTGGTGTGAGGTGGTATCTCATTGTGGTTTTGATTTGTATTTCCCTGATGGCAAGTGATGCAGAGCATTTTCTCATGTGCATGTTGGCCATGTCTATGTCTTTCTTCCTCTGTGAGATTTCTGTTCATGTCTTTTGCCCATTTCATGATTGGATTGTTTGTTTCTTTGGTGTTGAGTTTAAGAAGTTCTTTATAGATCTTGGAAACTAGCTCTTTATCTGATAGGTCATTTGCAAATATCTTCTCCCATTCTGTAGGTTGTCTTTGAGTTTTGTTGACTGTATCCTTTGCTGTGCAAAAGCTTCTTATCTTAATGAAGTCCCAATAGTTCATTTTTGCTTTTGTTTCTTTTGCCTTCGTGGATGTATCTTGCAAGAAGTTACTATGGCCGAGTTCAAAAAGGGTGTTGCCTGTGTTCTTCTCTAGGATTTTGATGGAATCTTGTCTCACATTTAGAACTTTCATCCATTTTGAGTTTATCTTTGTGTATGGTGAAAGAGAGTGGTCTAGTTTCATTCTTCTGCATGTGGATGTCCAATTTTCCCAGCACCATTTATTGAAGAGACTGTCTTTCTTCCAATGGATAGTCTTTCCTCCTTTATCGAATATTAGTTGCCCATAAAGTTCAGGGTCCACTCTGGATTCTCTATTCTGTTCCACTGGTCTATGTGTCTGTTTTTGTGCCAGTACCACACTGTCTTGATGACCACAGCTTTGTAGTACAACCTGAAATCTGGCATTGTGATGCCCCCAGATATGGTTTTCTTTTTTAAAATTCCCCTGGCTATTCGGGGTCTTTTCTGATTCCACACAAATCTTAAAATAATTTGTTCTAACTCTCTGAAGAAAGTCCATGGTATTTTGATAGGGATTGCATTAAACGTGTAAGTTGCCCTGGGTAACATTGACATTTTCACAATATTAATTCTGCCAATCCATGAGCATGGAATATTTTTCCATCTCTTTGTGTCTTCCTCAATTTCTTTCAGAAGTGTTCTATAGTTTTTAGGGTATAGATCCTTTACCTCTTTGGTTAGGTTTATTCCTAGGTATCTTATGCTTTTGGGTGCAATTGTAAATGGGATTGACTCCTTAATTTCTCTTTCTTCAGTCTCATTGTTAGTGTATAGAAATGCCACTGACTTCTGGGTATTGATTTTGTATCCTGCCACGCTACCGAATTGCTGTATGAGTTCTAGCAATCTTGGGATGGAGACTTTTGGGTTTTCTATGTAGAGTATCATGTCATCGGCGAAGAGGGAGAGTTTGACTTCTTCTTTGCCAATTTGAATGCCTTTAATGTCTTTTTGTTGTCTGATTGCTGAGGCTAGGACTTCCAGTACTATGTTGAACAGCAGTGGTGAGAGTGGACATCCCTGTCTTGTTCCTGATCTTAGGGGAAAGGCTCCCAGTGCTTCCCCATTGAGAATGATATTTGCTGTGGGCTTTTCATAGATGGCTTTTAAGATGTCGAGGAATGTTCCCTCTATCCCTACACTCTGAAGAGTTTTGATCAGGAATGGATGCTGTATTTTGTCTAATGCTTTCTCTGCATCTTTTGAGAGGATCATATGGTTCTTGGTTTTTCTCTTGCTGATATGATGAATCACATTGATTGTTTTACGGGTGTTGAACCAGCCTTGTGTCCCAGGGATAAATCCTACTTGGTCATGGTGAATAATTTTTTTAATATATTGTTGGATCCTATTGGCTAGTATCTTGTTGAGAATTTTTGCATCCATGTTTATCAGGGATATTGGTCTGTAATTCTCCTTTTTGGGGGGTCTTTGTCTGGTTTTGGAATTAAGGTGATGCTGGCCTCATAGAACGAATTTGGAAGTACTCCATCTCTTTCTATCTTTCCAAACAGCTTTAGGAGAATAGGTATGGTTTCTTCTTTAAACATTTGATAAAATTCCCCTGGGAAGCCATCTGGCCCTGGACTCTTGTGTCTTGGGAGGTTTTTGATGACTGCTTCAATTTCCTCCCTGGTTATTGGCCTCTTCAGGTTTTCTATTTCTTCTTGTTCCAGTTTTGGTAGTTTGTGGCTTTCCAGGAATGCGTCCATTTCTTCTAGATTGCCTAATTTATTGGCGTATAGCTGTTCATAATATGTTTTTAAAATCGTTTGTATTTCCTTGGTGTTGGTAGTGATCTCTCCTTTCTCATTCATGATTTTATTAATTTGAGTCTTCTCTCTCTTCTTTTTAATAAGGCTGGCTAATGGTTTATCTATCTTGTTAATTCTTTCAAAGAACCAACTCCTGGTTTTGTTGATCTGTTCCACAGTTCTTCTGGTCTCGATTTCGTTGAGTTCTGCTCGAATCTTTATTAACTCCCTTCTTCTCTTGGGTGTAGGGTCTATTTGCTGTTTTTTCTCTAGCTCCTTTATGTGTAAGGTTAGCTTTTGTACTTGAGTTCTTTCCAGTTTTTGAATGGATGCTTGTATTGCGATGTATTTCCCCCTTAGGACTGCTTTTCCTGCATCCCAAAGATTTTGAACAGTTGTATCTTCATTCTCATTATTTTCCATGAATCTTTTTAATTCTTCCTTAATTTCCTGGTTGACCCTTTTATCTTTTAGCAGGATGGTCCTTAACCTCCACGTGTTTCAGGTCCTTCCAAACTTCTTGTTGTGATTTAGTTCTAATTTCAAGGCATTATGGTCTGAGAATATGCAGGGGACAATCCCAATCTTTTGGTATCGGTTCAGACCCGATTTGTGACCCAATATGTGGTCTATTCTGGAGAAAGTTCCATGTGCGCTTGAGAAGAATGTGTATTCAGTTGAGTTTGGATGAAAGTTCTGTAGATATCTGTGAAATCCATCTGGTCCAGTGTATCATTTAAAGCTCTCGTTTCTTTGGAGATGTTGTGCTTAGAAGACCTATCGAGTATAGAAAGAGCTAGATTGAAGTCACCGAGTATAAGTGTATTATTATCTAAGTATTTCTTCACTTTGGTTAATAACTGATTGATATATTTGGCAGCTCCCACATTCGGGGCATATATATTGAGGATTGTTAAGTCCTCTTGTTGAATAGATCCTTTAAGTATGATATAGTGTCCCTCTTCATCTGTCACTACAGTCTTTGGGGTAAATTTTAGTTTATCTGATATAAGGATGGCTACCCCTGCTTTCTTTTGAGGACCATTTGTATGGTAAATGGTTCTCCAACCTTTTTATTTTCAGGTTGTAGGTGTCCTTCTGTCTAAAACGAGTCTCTTGTAGACAGCAAATAGATGGTTCCTGCTTTTTTATCCAGTCTGAAACCCTGCGCCTTTTGATGGGATCATTAAGCCCGTTCACATTCAGAGTTACTATTGACAGATACGAGTTTGTCATCATGATATCTATTCATTCCCTGTTTTTGTGGATTGTTCCACTGGACTTCTTCTTAAAGGGGAATTTTAAGAGTCCCCCTTAAAATTTCTTGCAGAGCTGGGTTGGAGGTCACATATTCTTTCAGTTCCTGCCTGTCTTGGAAGCTCTTTATCTCTCCTTCCATTTTGAATGAGAGCCTTGCTGGATAAAGTATTCTTGGTTACATGTTCTTCTCATTTAGGACCCTGAATATATCCTGCCAGCCCTTTCTGGCCTGCCAGGTCTCTGTGGAGAGGTCTGCTGTTACCCTAATACTCCTCCCCATAAAAGTCGGGGATTTCTTGTCTCTTGCTGCTTTAAGGATCTTCTCTTTATCTTTGGAATTTGCAAGCTTCCCTATTAAATGTCGAGGTGTTGAACGTTTTTATTGATTTTAGGGGAGGATCTCTCTATTTCCTGGATCTGAATGCCTGTTTCCCTTCCCAGATTAGGAAAGCTTTCAGCTAGGATTTGTTCAAATACATGTTCTGGCCCTCTGTCCCTTTTGGCGCCCTCGGGAACCCCAATCAAACGTAGGTTTTTCTTCCTCAGGCCGTCGTTTATTTCCCTTAATCTGTCTTCATGGTCTTTTAATTGTCTTTCTCTTTTTTCCTCAGTTTCCCTCTTTGCCATAGTCCTGTCTTCTATGTCACTGACTCGTTCTTCCACCTCGTTAACCCTCCTCGTTAGGACTTCTAGTTTGGATTGCATCTCATTCAGTTGATTTTTAATTTCTGCCTGATTGGATCTAAATTCTGCAGTCAGGAAGTCTCTTGAGTCCTTTATGCTTTTTTCTAGAGCCACCAGTCGCTGTATAATAGTGCTTCTGAATTGGCTTTCTGACATTGAATTGTAATCCAGATTTTGTAACTCTGTGGGAGAGAGGACTGTTTCTGATTCTCTCTTTTGAGGTGAGGTTTTCCTTCTAGTCATTTTGCTCAGTGCAGAGTGGCCAAAAACAAGTTGTATCGGGAAAAGGAGAAAAAGAGAGGGAGAGAAGGAAAGAAGAGAGAAGGAGAAAGAAAAAAGAAAAAAGGAAGAAAAAAGGAAAAAATAGAAGAAAAAGAGAAAGAAAAAGAAAGGTGAAAAAATGGTGGGAAGCAATCAGAAATCAAAAAGAAAAAAAAAAAAAAACCACGGGGGAGTATCTTCTGATTCTGTATACTTTAAGTCCCTTGACTTCCCCTGGAACTTGTCTGTCTAGCTGGTGTTCTGGGGGAGGGGCCTGTTGTGCTGATTTTCAGGTGTTAACACTTGGGGGAGCTGCTCTGCCCCCTGCCTGGTGCAGGGCTCAGTGGGGGGTGTTTACCCCGTGAGGCCGCAGGAGGAACAACCCCAGTGGCGGGGCCAGCTCTGGAAACCTGGATTCAGCTCCCGCAGGAACTACTCCTGTCTGCAGGGCCTGGAGGCTCCGGGGCGGGGCCGCTGCTCTGCTCAGCTCGGGGCAGGAGCGTCCTTGCTTTCCTGGGCCCTCCCAGCCTCTGCCTGTCCCGGGGGAGGCGGGATCCTGGGCTGTGTCCCGGCGCCCTGTGCTCCCGGTCTGCGCTGTTGGATTCACGCTCTGGGCCGCGCAGCCCCCTCCACACGGAGCCTCTTCCTCTGCTCGAGACCCTCCGAGCTGCTCCGGGTCCCGCCGTGCGGGCTGCAGCTGTTAGGGAGCTCGGCGCACTCTCCCCGGGGCGCAGGTGTCTGTTAGTGTCCCAGGGAGCCCGAGGGCATCCCTGCCCTCCTGGGGTCCTGCTCTAACTCCCTGCGAGCCCCTTTCTGCCCGGGAAGGTTGGTGCAGCTCCTGCTTCTCCGGGATGGAGCTTTCTTGTCCTGGGGACACTTCCCCAGCCTCTGCCCGGCTCCTCGCGGGGCCCCTCCCCCTTTGGAGGCCTTTTTCTTCATTTCTTTTTTCCTACCTTGATAGAAGCGTGAACTCTTCTCACTGTAGCATTCCAGGTGTTCTCTCTTTAAATCTCAGGCCGAATTCGTAGATTTTCAGGATGATTTGAAGGTTATCTAGGTAATTTGGTGGGGACAGGTGATTTGGGGACCCTACTCTTCTGCCATCTTGCTCCTCCTCCAAAACCAATGAGCTTTAAAACTACCTGAACTCTTGATTCTTTGGGAGAAGGTATCACCAGAGATCACTAAATAACTTGTGTGTTTAATAAAGTAAACTTATGCATGCATGTGATCATTTCACAGGCTCTGGAAAGTCAGCTTTGCTGCTGCTCTGGAGACCGCACTCATAAAGTTTTTGTACAGGGGCAGTCCGAGTGGCTCAGCGGTTTAGCGCCACCTTCAAACCGGGGCCTGATCCTGGAGACCCGGGATCGAGTTCCACGTCAGGCTCCCTGCATGGAGCCTGCCTCTCCCTTTCCCTGTGTCTCTGCCTCTCTCTGTCTCTGTCTCTGTCTCTCTCTCTGTGTCTCTCATGAATAAATCAAATCTTTAAAAAAATAAAGTTTTTGTACATAGAAGCTGTATTTTTTCCTTTGCATTGTTGGACATGGGGTGTGAAGATGGCCCAGACAGATCTCAGCTGATCCAGCCAGCTAAGGAACTCAGAAGAGTTGACCTGGCCTTCAGGCCCGCATATTCCCTCCTGTGGCTAATAGGTCATAACAGGTTCTTCTAGGAGAGCTGGTAGGGCAGTCTAGTGGGGGCATGCCCTCCAATTATTCTAAATGAAATCAAGACTCTCTTGAGGCACAGAGTTGTAAGCACACTCTCAAATACACCATCTTGGGTAACAGTGCAGGAATGCACATGACCTATGCATAAAGGGAGAATTCAGAGGGAACTTGAGACTTTCATACTCAGAGTCTGCAGGAAGGGTGTGTGTGGCCACAGTGCCCAGGACCACCCCTACCCAGTCTGTAGGGCCTCTCCCTCCACTTTCCCCCTTTCCCCCCCAGGCTGAGTCACATGCTAGCAATGGCACAGTAGGGCACATCTCCCTTCCTGCCTTGACCTTGTGGCAGAATGGAGGCAACAGAGATCCAAAAGCTTCTCAAAAGCAGTCACACAGAAGTGCAGGGCAGGAAGTCACCAGGTGTTTCTAAAAAACACATTTTTTTTTTAATTTTTATTTATTTATGATAGTCACAGAGAGAGAGAGAGAGAGGCACAGACACAGGCAGAGGGAGAAGCAGGCTCCATGCACCGGGAGCGTGACATGGGACTCGATCCCGGGTCTCCAGGATCGTGCCCTGGGCCAAAGGCAGGCGCCAAACCACTGCGCCACCCAGGGATCCCTAAAAAACACATTTATAGCAACATCTAGACTGGCATTTGACCAAAAACCGCATAATACTATAGTATAGCCAAGTTATCACATAAAGTTAACTATCACATTTTTTTCATTTAATTATATTTAATTTTCATTTAATTTTTTAAAACTAATTTTCATTTAATTTTTCTTTTATGTTTTAATAATTTGCCTCTAGATAATTGGCTCATCCAACGAGGTTGGATGAGTGTGTGCAAAGGGTGGACATGGGACCGCGGAGGTCCTTGACCCCTGGAACTGCCACCTGAGTAAAGGGAGAATCAACATCCCCCCACTACCCTCCATCAGGAAAAAGGAACACATCCTTTCACATACGTCACTGTCAGACCATGCACGTGATATGTGGGAAGCTGTAACCCTCTCCGCATGCACATATGGCATCCCCCACACCAGAAATGAACAGAGTGGGGTGAGTCCGCTTGGGGATGCCTCTGCCAGGATGGCCAAGGACTGGGACAGCTACCACAGGGGATGTGACTTCACACTCTTGCAAAACTCTCCAAGCTTAAGAACTGGTTTGTTCCTGATAGTTGTAGCCCCATGCTGGTTCATAGCTTCTGCTTATTCAGCTGGCAGCTCCCAGAAAGGAGTGATGGGGTAGCACTGTTTCATCCCCTATCTCCACCCATATGCCAAGTTGATGTTTCTAAGTACCTCATGTTGCTTGGAAATTCAGCTTAAATAAATTATACACACTCAGTATTTCTCCTTTCATCTTTTATCTAGTTTATTAACTCCTCTTGCAAAGAAGAAAAAAAAAAGCAAAAACAATGATTTTGAAAAGCAGAGCGTTTCATATCCCTGTCATTTTCATCTGCTTGCTCCATCCCTAAAGTGACTCTGAGCATGAGCTCCTGTTGGTGGCTTATAAATGTAAATTGTCTCTGACTCTGGTGGGTAAATCATAAAACATGTACAGTCAATAACAGATACTAGTTTGAAAGGATGTGACTAGAATGTAGGAGATAGTGTTGTATGTGCTTGTTGGTTGTGGTGGCCTTTTGATGGCTGTTTTAGAGCTTCCCATGCCTGCAACTTGCAGTGAGGCTAGTTGTTAGCTGTAGTGGGTGCCGGTACTGCTGGTACCCCTGATTTCCTCCCATCTCCGGTATATTTGCAGGAATGAAGCCTTGCCAAGGGGCTTGTGCGTTAGTCCATTAGGGCTCTTGTAACAAAGTACTACAGATTGGATGTCTTAACAACAGAAATTTATTTCATTCAGTTCTGGGGGCTGGGAGTCGAAGATCAAGGTGTTGGCAAGGGTGGTTTATCTTGAAAGCCACTCCTTGGCTAGTAGGTGGCCATCTTCCCTCTCTCCTCACATGGCCTTTTCTCTATGTCTGTCTCCTAATTTCTTATAAGGACACTAGTCATGTTGCATTAGAGCTACACTATGAACTCATTTTACCGTAATTAGTCCTGTAAAGATCCATTCATATGAGGTCTAAGGTACTGGGGATCAGGGCTTCTACATATGGATTGGGGGACCATTTCAGCCCATAGCAGCTCATTTAGTTAAAACTCAGTGTTAACAGTAGCACTCCTCATTCCATAGGCCGGGCCCTCAATGATGGGGCACCTGTGAGCCTTCAGAGCTGTAGGCTCCCACTGCTCCTTGAGGACAGATGACAAGGAAAGGCTGGAGCCAGGTGAGTAGCTATTAGAGCAGCTGAATTCCTTGTCTTTGTTAGGTAGAAATGTAGTTGCTCCACTGTTTTCTTCCATCATTTCAAAGGATTATATAATGCTATATTCTAAAGAATTGGGTTTGAGGTCCGAGATTTGGCATTTGTGCTCAGCCTCCCTGGTGATTTTCTGCTGTGTTTATTTACAGCCAGCTCATACCTCAGCTCCGTGGGGACTCTTGGGGAGTTGAGTTGGAGGAACCTACTCAGGATTTTATAGTTTTCTTTTCCTAAGACTTTATTTATTCGTGAGAGACACAGAGAGAGGCAGAGACAGAGAAGCAGGCTCCATGTAGGAAGCCTGATGTGGGACTCGATCTCGGGACTCCAGGATCACACCCTGAGCCAAAGGCAGATGCTCAACCGCTGAGCCACCCAGGTGTCCCAATTTTATGGTTTTCTGAATAAAGTATCGACCTTATAAGCTTTTTAGCAGACTGAAAATGGCTGATTTCAAAAGCTCTTACCTCTTCAAGACTTTTAAATTACCACAGGAAAAAAGGAATTAAAACTAAGCTGGAAGGAACTTAAGCATTTTAAAAGGTGGGGAATGGCTGCCAGGCCATATACCTGGACTGAGGACCCTTTGTATCTACAGGCAAAGCCACTAGCTGCTGCCTCATCACCCACAGGGATGAGGGACTTGAAATCTCACATATATGTGTATTAAACTGTTCATTGTGGCAATTCCAAAATGTACAGACACAGAAAATAGTGTCAGGAACCCTCAACAGTGATCTCCGTTCGTCTTGTGACACCCCCACACATGCACTATCCTGCAGCAAATCCCAGATGCAGCATTTCATCTCATTCACAAATGCTTTAGTACATATTCCAAGGGATAGAGTTCTTTTTAAAAACATAATGTTGGAATTTTGCTCCTTTTTTCTGGGTCAGAAGTGGAAATAGTTCTGCATTTCAAGATCTTTCACTATTTTCTTTAAACTTTTTTTTTTTTCTTTAAACTTTTCTTTCAGATCTTAAATATCTGGGAAATATAAAATTATTGCGTAATTGAAACTCAAAATTTGAGGAGTGCCTGGGTGGCTCGGTGGTTGAGTGTCTGCCTTCAGCCCAGGTCATGATCCTGGGTCCTGGGATCAAGTCTTGCATCAGGCTGCCTGTGGGGAGCCTGCTTCTCCCTCTGCCTGTGTCTCTGCCTCTCTCTGTGTCTCTCATGAATAAATAAATAAAATCTTAAACCACACACACACACACACACACACACACACGGAGAAAATTTTTTCCCACCAATTTGAGGCCCTTTACCCTGAAGCACATCATTGTATTTCTCCTAAGTATAATAATATTCTCTTACATACTCATAGGACAATGACCAGATTTGGACCTTTTATAGCAAGTTTGCCAACCCCTGCCCCAGAGAATTCATTGCATGTATTAACATGCAAGATTTTCCTCATAGTTCATGATAATAAAAACCCTTATTATCAGCTCAGGAGACTGGGCCCATAGTCTGTGGTCTGTTTGTTCAGTGGAATAGTATATACCTGTCAAAACACTTCAGAGCAACTTGTGATTGTGATTGCCTCTTAGTGATACAAGAGCAGTGAAAAAAGTCAGACAAATATATATAGCATGATATTCCTTTTGTAATTATAAAATTTACTTTTTTTTATATTTTAAAGATCAATTGATTGACTTTAGAGAGAGAGAGAGAGGGGTCGAGGAGGAGGGGCAGAGAGAGAATCTCAAGCAGACTACCAACTAGGTGAACAGCTCTACAGAGGGCTTGAGGTCATGACCCTGAGCTGAAATCAAGAGTCGGATGCTTTACTGACTGAGTCACCCTATGCCCCTATAATGATTAAATTGAAAAAGGAGCCTTTTAAGAATATGTATAAATGAGATGCTACTTGTATAAAAGAAAATGGGGGATCGATGCTTGGTTAGTGTCTGCCACGGATCACTTGCAGGTCCCTAGCTTTTGTTGTGGATGGTGGTTCACCTGTGGTTATGGCATTATTAAACATAACTAAGTTGAAAGTAGATCAGGTTCTAAGAACTATTGTGCAGCTGAGGTCCAGTAAAAGAACTGCTAACATTAATCAGCTTACTGAACCTTCTGTGGATCTCGACATTACTTTCAAGTTAGTGCTTGAGGATTAACTGTTGCCTCAAACTGTTTGCCAGATGGGTAGCTTTTGACTTATGGTAATGGGTCAGCAGTTTGCTGAGATGGGGGCTGTGCACTAGAAACTGCTTCCTTCTCTGGGCGGGGCTGGTGGAGTTCTTCTCCTGGGTAAATTTAGAAGTGAAAGAGGAAATTCCAATGGGTAAAGGCTGACAAGATTGATAGGATATTTTAAAACTGAAATTTCAGAGGAAAATGTGGCATAGAAAGAAAGGCATGTAGCCTGATTGGGAAAAATGTTTGCAGCAACTTTCACATGGCTTTAATGTCTGTAATGTCAGTGCTATACTGAGCGCCTTACGCATTGCATTGATAAGGAAGATGCCAACACTTCAAAGGACAAAATAAGAGGAAAACAATCAAGCTGGCAAGTCACACAAAGAAAAAGAAAAAAACCCAGCGGGTTACTGCATAGGGATTGTGTTTAATAGGCACAGGAATGCCTATTAAAAGAACATTTAGATACAGTTTCATCTGTGGGAGAGTACCTAACCTCAATCTACGTGCAGCTTTTAAAAATTGAGATATAATTGACATACAACATTATATTAGTTTCAGGTGTACAATGTAGTGATTTGACATATGTATATACTGCAGAATGATTACCACAGTAAGTCTAGGTAACATCCATCACTTCACATAGTTACAGAAACATTTTTTTCCTGTGGTGAGAACTTTAAAGTCTATTCTCTTAGGAACCTTCAAATATGCAATACATTATTATTATTAACTATAGTCACCATGCTGTGTAATATATCCCCAGGATTTATTTATTTTATAATCGGAAGTTTGTACCTTTTGTACCTTTTGACCACCTTTATCTTTGTCATGCATCCTGTACTCCCTGCTTCTGGCAACTACCAACTTTGCTATATCTTTGAACTTGGTTTTTTTGTTTGTTTTTTTAGATTCTACACATACGTGAGATTGTACGGAATTTATCTTTTTCTGCTTTATTTTGCTAAGCATAATGACCTCAAGATCCATCTGTGTTGTTGAAAATGACAAGATTTCCTTCTTTTTTTATAGCTGAATAACATTCCTTCATGTGTCTACATATGTACACACATACCATATCTTCCTTCATCCATTGACGGGCACTTAGGTGGCTTCTGTGTCTTGGCTATTATGAATGATACTGCAGTGAAGATGGACTGCAGATTTTTTTTTTTTTTTTGAGTCAGTGATTTGTTTCCTTTATTTCCTTTCACTCAGAAGTGGGATTTCTGGATGTGGCCCCCACCCCGAGCCCCGGAGACTGCCACGGTGGGATGTATTTTACTAGAAAAAGTATACTCAGCTGGACATACTGTGTTCCTTTACTGTTTTACACAGGCATTGGATTCTGTGTGAAAGAAGGACTACTGCATTCACACGGGGAAACATCCAGTAATTCATTAGTAGACCATGCTGTCTCTCTGTATCCCAGACCATGAGGAAAACAACCACTTCACCAAGGAGAGTCTGTCCAATCTAAACATCTGCCAGATGGCAGTATATCAGTTTCTGTGTTCTTGCCCATCTATGTGATTGCATTTGTGGTGCTGAAGAAACTCAGTTGTTTTAATTCACAAAAGCTTTAAAACCATTCTCAAAAGCAGAACTAGTCTCTTTGACAGCCACCTCAAAAGAACCATGGTACTTACCGATGTGCTCCTGGTTTCTAGCATTTCCATTTTCCCAAGGGACCCACATGGGGCCCTGGGAGTGGGAGAGCACAGTACGGATATGTCAGGCTGGGCCTGGGTGTTAGGTTGCTGAGGTAGGCTGGCTGCAAGAAGGGCCCTTGACTTTACCTAAGGGATTGAGACTTCAGTCTGTGGAATACTGGGCCCATTCTTTTATTGATTGATTGTTTTAGCATCTGAGTAGTTTCTTCATAGCAATCTCAGGAGGCGAGCCAGTATATAAAATAGCTAAAGGCGAGGTTGCTTTCCTTTGTGATCACGGAGTACCCCAGAGTTTCATGGAACAGGATTTGAGAGCCATAGCTGTTGGTAGCAGTGGCCATGTGGATATGAGCAGAAGAGTAACATGATGAAAGTTGTACTTTGTACAGTTCAAAGAAGTGAGGAAGGAGAGTGGCAGACACGAGTGCAGCTTCGGAGTGCCACAGACAGAAGAGTGGCCGGTCCCACTGAGTGGGGTGGGAGCAGGAGACCTACGGCATGACACATAGCTCTGGTCTTGGGAAGACCCTGTGAGTTGGAGAACCGTGTCCTGAGGGGAAGAGCCCAGAGGCTCAAGATTCCCAAGCATGCTCCATCTCAGACTTCACTTCATTGTGATTTTCAAGCATACTTGATTTTGTTTCTTTGTCAAAGCAGCATTTCTTTTGACGTGATCATCAGAGACTAGTGCTGCTTTTGAGAATGGATTTGAAGTTTTTGTGCATTTAAAACAATCTAGTTTCTTTAGCCACTCAAGCTTGGCTAGAAAATGATGTTTGATTTTTAATTAGGAGCTTTTTGCCTGATGATACAGCAGCCTCATCCCCACCCTTCCAACTACCCCCTTAATCTGGAGAAATAAATTGGAGTCCATGCTAGTTGGTGATACAGAAAAAAAGTTGTTTTAATTTTTTCTTTCCAAGTTTTGTTTAAATTCCAGTTAGTTAACATACCGTGTATATTTAGTTTCAGGTGTACCATGTAGTGATTCAACACTTAACATACATCTCCCAGTGCTCATCACAAGTGCTCTCCTTACTCTTACTCTTACTTTCTTGGTTAAGAGTCTGTTTCTTGGTTTGCTTCTCTTTTTTCTTCCCCCATGTTTGTTTGATTTCCTAAATTCCACATATGAGTGAAATTATACGGTATTCTCTGACTGACTTATTTCACTTAGCATAATACTCTCTAGCTTCATTCATGTCATGGCAAATGGCAAGATTTCATTCTTTTTTATGGCTGAATAATATTCCATTGTACGTATATACAACTTCTTTATCCATTTATCAGTCAGTGGACGCTTGGGCTGTTTCTGTAATGTGGCTTTTGTAGATAATGCTGCTATAAACAGTATTTTTGTATCCTTTGGGTAAATACTTAGTAAGGCACACTGTTTTAAAATGTGGGAGAGAAAGGCAAGGTTCAATAAAGTATGCTTCTCTTCCTCACATGATTTATTTTACATGTGAACAGATTGTGTAAAAATATGGGACATTTCTACTTTTCTGGGAAGTGCCTTTATTTGCATATAGAAAAGAAAGAAAATTAGTATCCATCTTACACATGTTAGCAGAGTCATTTCATAGTTTCTTGTTTGGTTATGCTGTGGAGTCTGATGAGCAACATACTTTCAATTTGTAAAATAAAAGTTTAGAAATACTAAGAAGACTGCTCTTGGTCATGTTGACTCAGGGTGGAAGCAACACATGCACAGCACTCTCACTGTGGGTGTCACAAGCAGGACACATGAATGGGCACCAAAGTTATCAGCTCTGCATTTCCCTGCCTGTGGTTTCACCATGTTGGTGTTCAGTTGCCCTGACAGTGTCTAGTCTAAACAAAGATTATTGTTTTCAGTGCCTGTGTAGAGCTCCCACCTGTTGGCTCTTGGATAGGATGCACCTTCACTTGGCTTTTGTCTGACACTGGGCTACCATCCTGGCAGATGCCCCCAGAGGGAGGCTCTGGGTCTCACAGTCTAGTGCTAGACTCTGTCCTCATGTGTGCACAGTGCTAGTGCTGCCCCCACCTCTCAATCTACTCCCAGACCCCCAGCTTCTGGCCCCTGAATTACTGTCCCAGTGCTTCATTCCTTCCTTTGGGCATCCAGGTGCTAGCTATGGCTACACATACTACTTCCTGCCCCTCCAGAGCTTTGCGGTCAGTTTGTAATCCTGTTTGCGACCTGGTTTAGCTGCCACCCTATCTTACGGACAGTGAGACCCAGCACTGTCTAATTCCTGGCCCTTGGATGCTTTGTATTTATTAATAGGCACGTACTTAGCAGAACAGTTGTAATTTCATTTCTGTTTTTGTGAACAGTAATTTATCTAGGTCAGACCTTGCTTTGATAAAAGTTACAGATCCGTGGAATTATGTGTTGAGTTCCTTTGTGAGAATGTGAGACATATTCGAGTTAAATGTTTGATTTGCTTAAGATTTAAATTTGGAGGCCAGAAGTAACCAGAATCAGTTTGCTTACTGTTTATGTTTTGGGGTTTTTCTCTTGGTGTTTTGTTTTTAAAGATTTTATTTATTCATGAGAGACACACAGAGAAAGAGGCAGAGACATAGGCAGAGGGAGAAGCAGGCTCCATGCAGGGAGCCCGATGTGGGACTCGATCCCGGGACTCCAGGATCACACCCTGGGCCAAAGGCAGATGCTAGACCGCTGAGCCACCCGGCTGCCCCACCTGTTGGTGTTTTTAAGCCGTCCTTCTACATGAGTCGCTCTCCTCAAGCTGATGTCCGTTCAACTTTTATTGGCATTTATTTCCTTTCGCTCTTTGTTTTTATTTTTTTACCCTGGTAGATGAATGTCCTTCTTCCAAATACATGCAGATGATTTCACCCAAAAGTGTTTTCAAATGTTTTTTGTTTGCAGAAAATGCTAGGGGAATGATGATAGAACAGAAATACAGCTCTATGGTCATAGCAGTTTGTCCTCCAATCTGCTAAAATGTAAGGCCTCCCTCCCTGGCCTGAGTCTGGCTCCAGGCTGGCCTGGGCTGGCCCCAGAGGGCAGTGCAGATTGAAGTTGTCTGGGCTCAGAGGAGGCCTTATGTGGAGACTTCACATCAGCTCTGTAATACTGCCCCTTGAGCCCTGCCATCACACCAAGGTACTGTTGAGGATCTGAACCAGGTGAGCAGATGCCTCCATGCTATGCTTTCAGGGGCTTTGGCAGGAGTGTCTGGATTGTGGGTCCCTTCAGGAGCCCCTTGTCACCAACCCCTGGTACCTGTCTTCTTGCTTTACCTACAGTGCCCATCTCGCACCTCTCTTACCTTGCTCCTTTGTTTTGTCTTGTCTCTTCAGCGGGTTTTCTGACAGTGTTCCATTTTCCTAAGGGTACTGGCTTATTAGAGACATACTCATAACCAGTGTGTGTGTGCGTGCACGCACACACACCATACGTACTGTTTTTCTTTCCCTTTTAATTTCTTGGCACCACCCATGCTGCTAGTTGAAAATCAGTCTCACTGCTTTAATTTCTATGAATTCTTTGTGGCTTAAGTGTTCTTTTTTCCCAAGACCATTGAGTTATATAAGGACTCATTGTCTGCTATTACCTTTTTATGGAACTGCCCGCAAACAGGGGGCTTCCCTTTCTTCCTTCCCATCTACCCGGATGCTACCCAGAAACGGGGAATATGATTACATCGTATATTTTTAAGCAAGTTCTCTTGTGCAGTATTCTTTGCTTCAAAGTGTGTGGTGACTATTACATTTATAGAAATCCTCTGGCCTTTTCCCTTAGATGCTCACGGAGGCCCTGTCTCCTGTTCCCGTACTCCCCTGGGCAGCTCTGTCTGGGGTTCCAGCTCTTGCTGCCCCTCAGGCCTAGGCTGCTTCCTAACACCTGCACTCACCCTTTGTGAAACCCGCTTTTTTGTTTGCCTCTGGCCTTTATCCAGGTAGACATAGTGCCTGGCGATGGAGCGGGTGATTCTGTCCCTGCTCTGGCCATGGGACCTCTGAACCTTGCTCTGCTCATCTGTTGGGATGGGATGGCACCACCGTGAGTGCAGCTAAGAGGACAACTTGTTGAGAAGATGCAGGGTGAATTTGAGGCTGAGGGGCAGACATTGCCAGGTGAGGGAGAAAGGAGGTCAGCAGCTATGGGGGCCTTCAGCATGTCAAGTAGGCACAGCCTTTCCAATGGGCAGCTGTGAGGCTCTTCAGCCCAGTGTTGGGAACCCCAGCCTCCTGACTACATGTGGTTGCTTGACCCCACCTAGGGTCCCCTGATGCTCACCTGTGGTGGCCACCTGAGGTGCATGGGGCATGATCCTTGGGCTCTAGCTCTGGGTAGGAGATGAAAGGAAGGGATGCCCCTAGTTTGCACTGGCAGCGTTGTGTGAGAGGGATTTATGTATACCAGTGTGGTGGTCCGTCTTGTAGGGGGAGAGGGAAATCTGTAGTTAGATACCTCTTACGGAGGCAAATAAATGCCAGCAGGATTTTGAAGACTCTGCCCTGCATAGACCTGAGCCTCCATTCTGCATGAGTCTGTTCCTGGTAGTGAGCAGGAACCTGTGGTTGCTTGAGTCCCAGCTGAGACACAGCTGGTGCCTGTGTCCTGGGAGTGCCTCACCCAAGGGTAGGGAGTATGGGGCATAGGAGGAAGAAGTATCTCGCTAGGGTCTCCCTGGCTGAGAGTGTTCTAGTGTGTCACAGCACGGCTTTCCCTCCCATCTCCAGCACCCCTCCTCTCCAGCTTAAGCTCATGGGCATGAGGTCCCCATGCCAGGGTCATGCCCTAGGGGTCCTGTTGAGCAATCAGCACGGCGCCTTCCCCACACAGGCTGAGTGAAGAAATAAGCTGGGTGAGTGGGGCACACGGCACAGTGTGCAGGCTTCAGAATTCAGGCGACTAGCCAGCTCCCAGCCACTAATGTTGACACCAGAGCATAGGTGCCCCTTGAGCCAAGGGGATCCCTGTGAGTGATTCAGGGGTATTCGAACAGTCACTGGAAGAGCAACAAAGTATATTCAGTAAGTCCTTTGAAATCTTTATTTTAAAAACTGTTAAATGTACAAAATCAGTTTGTTGATGGTTTGTTAAAATGGCAGTGATATACCTTAACGACCTGTAGAGCTTGGCCGTGAACCTGAGGGCTGGGAACCACTGCAGGTAGAGTCAGTCAATGGGGCAGCCTGGCTTGACAGTGTTTGCTGATTATGTAAACCAAGGAGTCAGTTCACTGCAAAGGGAGGTGGGGGACCACACTCTGGAGGTGCCTGTGCTAGCTCTTTGAGAATGAGGTTTGGGTGGTCCGCTGACCCTTGTTGCACTCCTAGCCATCTGCTTTTTGTGCACTGAGCATATATTTTTTTATGACCAAAAAACACCAGTACATGGTAGACTTTAGCAGCCAGTTGGTGCAAGGGTATAGGGATTGTTGCACGGCAATTCTGTGTGACTCGTTCTTAGCTCTGTGTTGGTTTGCTTGGGATGCCAGAAAAAATACCACAAACAAGGTGGCTTGAGCAACAGGAATGTATTGTCTTATGGTTAATGGAGGCTGAAAGTTTGAGATCAAGGTGTCAGCAGGGCTGGTGCCTTCTGAGGCCTCTCTCCTCAGCTTGCAGATGGCCACCTTCTCTCTCTCTTCCCCTTGTACTTGTGGTCAGAGGCCATCTTGCTGTGAACAGGCCTTGAGTGGTGCACATCTCTTTACATGTTCATGTGAATTGCGTTGGTGGAGACAGAAATGTGACTTGAGTTGTTAAACTAAACTCTCCCCTGGCAGCGTGGGCAGGATTGAGCACTATTCCAAAGAAGTCATTTTCATTATGCTTTTGGGCATTGGCATTGTCGAAGCTGGTTACAAAGTCTTGTCACTCCCTCAGGTGCAGTAGACGCTCTGCCCCACAGGTCATGTGCTGGCTAGGCAGATGAAGTGCCCTTGTCCTGGGGACACAGGCTTTCTCTGGCTGGTGGCAGCATAGGCAGTGAGGGGGGAAGGGAACCAGAGGCCACTGGGGCAAGTGTCATGCCCGGAAGAAAGCCCAGTGGGCTTGAGAGGATGTGGCAGGAAGGAGTGAGGTCCTGCAGCCAGGAGGGCGGCCAGAGTGGTTACAGTGAGCATGGACATCATTTCTAGAGTTGTGAGTCCATCATGAGCGTAGGGTCTGTCGGTGGCACTTAGAGATGGAGAAAAGTAAGTAGATTTGAAAGAAATCTTGGAGGTAGAACTGTGAGATATTAGAGAACAAGTCAGGACAGAGACTTTGGAGAGTAGGACCCAGAGCTGACTATTCCCAGGTTTCCTTAATGTGGTTGAGGGGAAGGCTGTGCAGATATGCATTTGTGGACGATGCACAGGGTGGAGAGACATGAGAGTGTTTGTGGGGCCCTGGGGTATGTGTGTGCATGTGCTCATGGCAACTGCAGCACTCTTTGGGGGGGGTGGTCTTTTAGGGGGTGTTTATGACAGGAAAACATGAAATATGAAAATGTGACAAGGGGAAAGACAGCAGGGAGCTACAGCAGGGCCTTGGCCATTGGCCTACAGGAAGCTGAAAAGGTGCTGCAGAAACATGTTCAACAATTTTTTTTTTGTAGATAGAATTCCCTTATAATTAATACTTGTTAGAAAATAGAGTTTGACATTACTTACAATTATATCAACATTCATAGAGTCTGAACATCATAGGCATATGGGTGTACTATCACCACAAGATGTCTTTACTTCCCAAGTATTTTTAAACTTTAGCTATGAAGGTCAGAGCCAAATTTGTTCTTGACAAGTAGAATTTTTATGTCCATTCAATCAAAGAGTCTCTTACATCTTTCTGGGCCTATTCATTTGCAGATAGGAGTAGAAATTGTAACTGGGTTCCTCATCTCTCTCATTTACATGTGATGCCCATCTTCATATACTGTCCAATTTCTTTAGGATAAAAGGTACGACTCACAGCAGGGCCACATAGATAAGAAAGTTCTGTATGGACGAGATCACATCCTCATGCATCTTCCGTTTCATCTCCTCTGGGTCCAGCTTCAGTGCAAGGCCCTCGATCCGGAACATCACTGCTTTGCTTCTCCACCTTGCAGCTGCCACATTCTGCTCTCCTCAGAGGCTGCCTCATGTTCAACAATTTTAACCTTTTTTTTTTTTTTTTTTAAGTTTTTTAAAGATTTTATTCATTTATTTGACAGAGAGAGAGAGCACGTACTGGGGGAGCCGCCAAGGGAGAGGAAGGAGCAGGCTTCCCAGACAACCCCAATTTAACTGATATACTGACAGTTGTTTTGAACTCCCTTTCCACCTCTTCCTGCATCTAACCACCAAACCCTTTTTATCTGCCTCTGTGATATATCCCAGATCTGTAATCTTTTGTCCAACATTACTACTTCCACTTGAACTTAGATAATCAGAATTTCTTGCCTGGATTCCTGTGTCAGCCTTCTTTGTACCTAGTCTCCCTATCACATAAGGGTTGTCCCTTTCCATCTATCTTTCCTATCAGTAACCCAAATTACCTGTCATATGAGAAAGTTAAATATGTATATATTACAGAGAGCAGTATAACAAACCCAAAATGACTGTTGTTAATATTATTTGTAATTTTTTATGAAGCAAATATGACAAAGTTGTGTCATTCCTTCCATAAGGGCAAACACCTTATACTACTCTCCTGATCCTATACTGAAATGTATCCTTGGTGTATTTTTAACATCTTTTTAAAAATTATTTATTTATTTATTCATGAGAGACACAGAGAGGCAGAGACACAGGCAGAGGGAGAAGCAGGCGCCCTGCGGGGAGCCCAATGTGGGACTCGATCCCAGGACCCCAGGATCACGCCCTGAGCCAAAGGCAGACGCTCAACCACTGAGCCACCCAGACGTCCCAACACTGTGAACTTTTTTATGAAAGTTGGAAGAAAAAAGCAGCATACAAAACAGCTTGTATCATAACATCTTTCTGTGAGGGATGAGGGGGATTATGGATTTTTCCCTTGTCCATATTTTCTGATTTATGTACAGTAAACACTGCTATTTTTTTCTGATTTTTTTAAATTTTAACATCAGATTTACCATTTTGACCATTTTTTAATTGTGCCGTTCAGCAACATTGAGTGCGTTCATTCACACTGTTGTGCAGCCATCACCATTGTCCTCTCTAGAACTTTTCCCATCTTCCCAGACAGGAACTTTTTACCTATTAAACACTAACTCCCATTTCCACCTCCTTCAAACTCCTGACAACCCCATTCTATTTCTATGACTTTGACTACTCTAGGTACCCAACATAAGTGGAATCATACATTATTTGTCCTTTTGTAACTGATTTCACTCAGCGTAATGTCCTCAAGGTTCATCTGTGTTGTAGCATGGGTGAAAATTTCCTTCCTTATTTCCTTTCTGATTAATAATATCTCATTGTGTGTATCACACAAATATTGATATTTTTATATGAGGAAAGTGTCTTTACTGATTTAAGTTGAGCATTTATGTTTTTCCCTGGATGTGACTTAAGTGTGTCACGGACCCTGTGCGAGCCTCCTGCACCACCTCTTCCCCCATTGAGGGTGATCTTGGCCTCTCTTGGGCAGAGGTAGGGAGGAAGAAGCGTGGTGTGGGCAGGAGGCCAAGGTGCCTGGTCACATGGGCAGTTAGCCTGACCATTTCCTTAATGGCCAGTTGCATGAATGTTGTGGGGCATGCAAGGGCTGCAGGAGCCCCCAGGCCTCTTGTGGCATGTCGCACGGCGTGGGTTCTGGCCATGCAAAGGCCTAGTGTGGGACTCAGAGCTGGATCTGTAGAATGCATGTTGTCTGGCCATCTCGTGCTTCAGAAGACGTCGCTGGGACTCCCCACACTGCAGAGCAGTGGCCAGGGTGAGGACCAAGCCCCTGCTTTTCTGTGCTTCGCTGTCCTGGGCTGCTTCTTTCATGAGTATGTGGAACAAGAAGTCCTGATGATAGAAGGAAGTTGATGATGGAAGTTTTTAAAAGGCCATCTTCCTTGTTTACAAAAGGACCAGCTATTTTGAAAAATTATCTGCTACATTTTATTTTTTATTTTTTATTTTTATTTTTTTGTGATCTGCTACATTTTAAATTTATAGTTAGAAACACACAAAACAGATCTGTTGTTGAGAGGAGTTTTGTGTGAATGCCAGTTAGGCCCATTAGGTCCCACTGTCTTTGCTCCATGTTCTGGCTGATTTCCTGTCAAGGACAGAAATGTCACTGTCACCAGGGCACTTGTGGATTTACTTTTCCTTTCAGTGTTGGCCTGTCAGTGGCCTGTCTCCTGTCAGTGTTGGCCTGGTGTCATCTGAAGCTGTCTCTTGTCAGATGCATCCATGTTGATCATTGTTCTGTCTCCCTCTGTCAGTATGTGGTGCATCTTGTTATTCCTGGTAGTCTTCTTGCTCTGAAGTTTACTATTCACACAGCTGTTCCAGCTTCCTTTGGCCTGGTGCTTGCATGGTTTGTCTTTTTCCCTCTTACTTTCAACTTATGTTGTTATATTTGAGGTGAGTTTCTTGTAACTGGCGTATAGTTGAGTCAGGATTTTTTCATCCTTTCTGACAATCTCTGACTTTTAATTAGTGTGTTTAGACTTTTTAAAAATGTTTTCTTTTCTTTTCTTTTCTTTTTCTTCTTTTCTTTTCTTTCCTCTCTCCCTCTCCCCCCATTCCTTCCTTCCGTCCTTTCCTTTCTTTTTAAAGTGAGCGGAGGAGGAGATCCTGCTGAGTGAGACTGATCCCACTGAGACAGGCACCCCTGTTTAGACTGTTGATGATCAATGTAATTACTGATATGTTTGGATATCACGCACACTTTGTGTGTGTGGTTTTTTGTGTTTTGTTTTGTTTTGTTTTTTTTGCTTGTAAACAGTAGAAATTTATTTCCCATAGTTCTGGAGGCTTAGTAGTCCAAGATCAAGCTGTTAGGGTCCCAGCATAGTCATGTCTGGTGAGGGTCTGTAATATTCTGATTTTTATATATTTGATCTTTATCTGTTTCTGACAGAGCTCCTAAAACTCCTACAATTTCTTAAGTGATAAGGAAGATACTGATATTCATAACAAACCTCTTTCAACCATCCCTGAGTTTATGGTAATGAAGTGACTTTTGGAAAGCCCCTTAAGAAGGGCACTGATTATCAGGAGACCTAGCATGGGATTAGAGGGTTGGAACTTGGCATCCCACCTCCCTGACCTGGAAGTTAAATCCTTTGCCAATGGCCAGTGATTTAATCAGTCATGCTCATGTGGGGCAATCCATAAGGACAGGGTTCAGAGAATTTCTGGATTGATGAAATATTTGGAAAGAGTGTGGAGCACTCAGAGAGGGCATAGAAGCTTGGCACCCTTTCCCCATATAACTAGCCCTATGCCTCTCTTCCCTGAGTTATATATCCTTTATAATAAACTGGTAATCTAGAAAGTACAACATTTTCCTGAGTTCTGTGAGCCATTCTGGCAAATTAATTGAATCCAAGGAGGGGGTCACGGTAACCTCTGATTTCTGGCTGGTTGGTCAGAAGCACAGTTGACAACCTGGAATTTTGATTGGCGTCTGAGGTGGAGGGGGGTTTGTCTTGTAGGACTGAGTCTTTGACATGTGGGATCTGATGCTATCTGCAGGTAGATAGTGTCAGAATTGAGCTGAACTATAGAACACCCAGCTGGTGTCCAAGAATTCCTTGGTGGTGTGGGAAAAAAAGTCACAAGTTGGAATTGGTCACAGAATCAGAGGAACCGTTTTCAGGTTGCAGACACCAACTTCTCATTGTGTCCTAAAATAGCAGAAAGAGGATCCCTATTTTTTCATTACTCTGCTTCCTTTTCCTGCCTTTGTTAGATTGTTTGACATTTTTAGCATTCTAAATTTATTATATGTGATCTTTTCATAGTTATATTGCTTTTCATAGTTTCATTTATTAGAGCTGTGAGCTGTGAAGGAAATAATCTAGTCTTTTTGCTCACTGTTTAACCTTTGGATTGCTTTTTGCTTTATTCTTCGTGTCCCAAGTTTCCTTCTTGTAGTACTTCCCTTTTATTGAAGAACTTTGATTTGCCTGTTGTTTATGAATCCTCTTTATTTTCCTTCATCTGAGATTTTTTTTTTCGTTGTCAGAGAGAGAGAAAGAGAAAGAAAGCACCAAGCAGGGAGAGTGGCAGGCAGAGGGAGAAGCAGGCTCCCCTCTGAGCAGGGAGCCCGATATGGGACTTGATCCCAGGACCCTGAGATCATGACTTGGGATGAAGGTGGACACTTAACTGACTCAGCTACCCAGGTGTCCCTCATCTGAGAATTCTTATTTTACCTTCATTCCTGAAGGGTATTTCACTTGATGTAGGATTCTCTGTTGACACTTCTTTTTCTCTCAGACTTAAAAAGTGTCATTCTACTTCCTCAAGTCTCCTTGGTTTCTGAGGAGAAATCCACAGGCATTCAAATTGTTCTGTAGATAATAAGGCACTTTTTCTCTGTTTCTAACACATTCTTTTCTTTTTGTGTTTCACCAGTTAATTTTTAAAAAGAATTTTAGTTGACACAGTGTTATACTGGCATACAGTGAACAAGTTCAGCAATAATTTGTATTGCTGTAAACTTGCATAAACAAGTTTATAGATTATGCTGTATTCACTATAAGTATAGCTACCATCTGTCCTGATGTATCACTATTACAATATCATTAACTGTATTCCTTATTCTGTGTCTTGTGTTCCTGTGACTTAGTCATTCAATTTTTTTTTTCTTTGTTTTAGTTTATAACAGTTTGACTATGATGTGCCTGGTGTGGATTTCTTTAGGTTTATCCTGTTTGGAATCCATTAAGCTTCTTGAATTCATACATGAATGATCTGCCAAATGTGGGAGGTTTTTGGCCATTGTTTTCACCCAGTTTCTGCATCCCTTCCACTCTCATGACACAAATATTAGACCATTTCTCTTGTCCCAAAGATCCTCGGAGGCTCATTTTTTTTTCCAACCTTTTTTCTGTTGTCCGGATTGGAGAATTTTTATTATTGTCTTCAAGTTCCTTTGAATTTTTCTTTCCTTTGCTCTTGAGCTTGTGTAGGGAGTTTTTGTATAGTATTTTTTAGCTTTAAAATTTCTAGTATTTTCATTTGGTTCTTTATGTGGTATCTTTTCTTCCCTGGTTTTTTATTTTTTCTTTCAGTTTGGGAGTGTTATTATTGTTTATTAGAACATTTTTATAATCATTGCTTTAAATTCTGTTACATAATTGTAATATCTATGGTAATATCTGGGTTTTTTCATTGTCGGTATCTGTTAATCATCTTTTCTTTGTGTGCTAGGTAGTTTCGCCTGCAGCTGAACATTTTGGATATTATGAAATGGAACTCTAGGTCTGAAGTCCTAGGAGAATGCTATTGTGTTTTTTTGTTTTTTTGTTTTTTTTTTTTATTTTAGCAGGCAAACCACCTGGTTCAATGTAGGTTGTGGTTCTGACACCTCCTTCTCTGGGGTGTGATTCAATGTCAGTTCTGTTCTCAGAGCCTCTAGAGTGCCATTTGGGTCTGTCCTGTGTGTGCCACCTGTGGCCATCTGGGAGCTGGCTGTGATCTCAGGGATTGGAGTGTGAGAGGATCAGATTCATGCACTTACAGCTTAGGGGTGGGGGCCCAGAGTTCATTAGCAACTTTATAATCTCATTCTTCTGAGATTCTTCCTCTCCATACTGTCCCTGGGGCTTTCCGGTGCTCTGGGGTTCCCTTTTTGGTTTTCCAGCCAGTAGCTGGGGGTTTAGTAACTCTCCTCACCACGCACTTCTACACTGACACCTTGTCTGGCGCCCAGTATTGGGAGGAGCAACTGAGGGCTTCTTCCATTTAGTGTTCTCACCAGCCTGCCTGCTGCTCTTTCCTTTTCACAATGCATGTAGCTGCTCCGCGTGTCCAGAGTCAGGGCTGCTTGGTGTATTGTGTCTGAGGATGGAGCTGCTACTCCCTGTATCCCATCCAGGGTCGGAGCAGCATTCTGAAGGAGGCAGGCTTGGAATGTGCTGTTTCCTCTCCCCTGGAGCTGCCACAGATGTGTTTAGATGACATCCACCCCCTTTTTGTGCTTTCTTGCACTGGCCTTGGAGTTTGTGCTGTCAGTCCTGTGCTAACAGTCCCCTCCCTCTTTCATGTTGACCCTTGGCCCCCACCTTAGTAGTCCCTACAGGCAGTTGCTGGAGGAAGAAGGGCTCTGACCTTCTCCATCTCTATTCCTTAGTGTGTTGCTTTGCATAGAAGAACCACTTGGGAAATGTCCATCTGCAGGGAAGCACTCTTGCCCCCTTGGAGGTTGGAGGCTGTGCTGGCTTCCTTGGGGCAGACAGGTGTTGAAGTGGTTGGGGCAGTGGTGTTGAAGAGGACATTCCCTCCTCTGGCCCAGTGAGCAGGTTGTCAGACCCTCCCAGAGAGCCCAGTAGGGATGATGGCTCCAAGGTGGGAAGGGTGACAGGAAGCAAAGGTATGTGTGGTGGTTCATGTGCCACTGTGACACAACTGGAGGCCAGGAGAGGCTACATCATGACTTCTTTGCCAGCAAGTCCTAAGAGAGACAACAGACCCAAGGGATTGGTCATGACCACGTCAGCCATCCCCATTGCTCAAGAGAGGGATCAGGCAAGTGGGGGTCTGATTTCCCTACCTTGGAATGATTGTCAGTATCTCCACCCTTCCTCACAGTGCAGGTTTGTGCTGTGTTTTGTTCTAGGCCAAGATGGCGGCCCAGGTGACACTGGAGGATGCACTATCCAATGTGGACCTCTTGGAAGAGCTGCCTTTGCCTGACCAGCAGCCCTGCATCGAGCCCCCACCATCCTCACTCCTCTACCAGGTTTGTGCTGGACAGCAGTAGGTTGTACTGCCTGCAGTGCTGACCTCCACATGATGGTTTTTCTCTTCCTTTCAGCCAAATTTCAACACTAACTTTGAAGACAGAAATGCATTTGTTACTGGTATTGCAAGATATATTGAACAAGCGACTGTTCATTCTAGCATGGTAATTCCTTCTGCATGTTTTTGTTTTCCTTGGGGGAATACTACTAGTGATGGCAAATATACACTTTTTGGTGTTATCTTAGTATGATATATACTAAGGAAAAAGAGAAGAAAGTGGATGAAGATGCCTTATGTTTTTAGAGAAGACTTTGTTTTCTTTATTATAAAAACGATACATGTTCTTTCTGAAAATTGAAGCAAGAAATTGAGCAAGGAAGCTTCTGTCAGCATTTTGAGGGAGTCCATTCTCTCTTATCATTTATACCTGTACTCATGCATGCAGTTATATACGCAACTGTGATTCAGATTGCATGAATGAATTGTGTTGCTATTACGTATTTTAATGATTTCATGAACTTTTCATATGACATATGTCAAAATGTGCCAGCTAAAGTAATATTTAATAGCTATCTATTCCATTTTGTAATTTCCACAATTTCATTATTTTTGCATGTTTAGTTTCCCTTTTTTCTTTGTCATAAAAAATATAATAATGAATATCTTTCCAAACACATCATTATTCCCATTGGCTAGATTTGTATAAGTGAAGTTACTAGATCAAAAGTTGTAAACATTTTAAAGCCTCTTAAGAACATAATGAAATTGTAGTTGACATTTTTAGAACATCTCTGCGCTTTTTACCATTTTTACCAAAGGAAACAATGTGAAAAGAGTAAACACTACAGCAGTTAAAAAATTATGGCAGTCCTCTTTGCATGGATACTGTTCTCTGGATTTTAAGTGCTACAGAAATACTTGTAGCTTTTCCTCCTATACACTAGGGATGATGGAGCTGCCTCAGTCTTAGGAGCCCAGAGGCTCTCTGTAGCCTGGTGGTAAGGCCTTGACCCTGTGCACATCTGCACTATGCTGGCATCTGTGCTCAACTTCAGATCTGCACTGCCAGCTGGTTGTTTTGGATAGAGCGGAGTTGAGGAATAGCGGCTGTGGCAGGTGCCAAGGTTTGTGTTGGCTCCTCTCCAGCCCACAGAAGCCATGGGGGTGTTTCCGGAGGTCATTATGGCCACAGTGCTACACTGCAGCATCACCAACTTCTTAGCAGCTGCCTCGTGGCATACAGGTCCTGGTACTTGTCTGTACCTCAGAGTGAGAGTCAGGATTGCCTCTGGATTTTAGCAACAAGGCATCTCCGTTTTTATGATTGTTTTCCTGCTTGCTGATTTGCCCTGTGTACCCTTACAGAATGAAATGCTGGAAGAAGGCCAAGAGTACGCGGTCATGCTGTACACCTGGAGGAGCTGCTCTCGGGCCATCCCACAGGTGTCCCCACCCCAGCCAGGCGCACCCATTCTTGCTGACCATGCCCCTACCATAGTCAGACAGTGCTCTTACCCTTCTCCCCCCACATCTCAGCCTAACCACACCCCTACTCCACCAGCCTACCCTCCCTCCCACATCCCACGCCACAGCAGGCTGGGACTGCAATGACCTAACAATGACCTTCCCTCTCACTTCTAGCTAAGTTGAAGCCTCTTTATGTCATACTTGTTTATTCCTAGGTGAAATGTAATGAGCAACCTAATAGAGTGGAAATTTATGAGAAAACCGTCGAGGTCCTGGAGCCTGAGGTCACAAAACTGATGAATTTTATGTACTTCCAGGTAAAACAGTGAAATAATCCTAGGACTTTAATGCAGATGAGTAGGAATCTGGCCCACTTTGACATATCACCATGACTTCTGAACAAAGTGCATGTGAACGAAAGCAGCCATAACAACTTCTGAGACAAAAGAGAACAAATCCTTTGTCAGTCTACAGCTTTACTGGCCCTTTCAGAATAAATACCTCTTCTGTGTTTCACTACTCTTGTCTCTGAGAGTGAATTTGTATTTCCTTCATGAAGACTGCTTTCTGTCAGTTCCAAATATGTTTGTCTTTCTGCCAATTTATACTTGTGACGCATCTAGTTTTTCAGGTGTTTTCTTCTTCTCACTCCCTCCTGTCACTTGGGGGTTCTTGCCCTGCCTTGGCTACTCTGACCCATTGTTTACATGGAGTTGCCACAGGAGGTGGACTTGCTGGCTTTTTAAAGATCTACTTTGAACATGTAGGGTTCTTACTATAGATCCCTTTAGCAAAGGTGAGAAGATAGAACTTATTAGGAGATGAGTGTTTGCTTTATCTTCAAGGTTGTCAAGAGGAAACATTTCTCTGCACACCCCTTCCTTTTCATCTCTGAATGCTAAAACATCTGTTTGTAGACCTTCTGTTGGAGGTTTTTCTCAGTAACTTTGCTTGAATAATCAACAAAATTCTTTTATTTTAGGGATGTAGTTGGTAAAGTGGAAAGTTAATGATGATTGTTACACAACAAAAGTATGTGGAAATTACTTTTGTAACAAATAACATTTGTTTTATAACAACAAATCTCTTTACCTGAGCTGTAAATGTCCACTCATTTGGGTGGGTATTTCGTCAAGGAGTGACAGTGAGTCCAGCCACTGTGCTTGAAGCTGGGCATGGAGTTGGCCCTTCACTGACAGCAGCCTTTTTTGCCTTTTCTTCCTCTGCTTAGAGAAATGCCATTGAGCGTTTCTGTGGGGAGGTGAGGCGCCTATGCCATGCGGAAAGAAGGAAGGACTTCGTGTCTGAAGCCTACTTGATCACGCTGGGGAAGTTCATTAACATGTTTGCTGTGCTAGATGAGCTTAAGAACATGAAGTGCAGTGTGAAAAATGACCACTCGGCATATAAGAGGTGAGCTTTGACCTTTCCCTGTAGGTCCTTGCAGAGAGTGCCCCCGCAGACAGGGTGGTTCCTGATTAGCTGCATGCTCTGCACATGGTAGGTATGCATCCCATATGTGCTGAAATAATGTCACTGTTTGGTAACAGTTATTTGACAGGCTCAGGACTGTTTGAATACACACTCCTAGGTGCGTAAGGGTAGCTGGCAGATTATGAGTATGGCAATGCATCAAGGTGCGTCCTCATAGGCATGTGTACATTGTGGTTTCATGAAGCTAGAGTGGGATCTAATTATCCTCAAACATTTGTTGAGGAGCGTGGGTGCTCAGCACATGTGGGAAGACAGAAGTACATAAGATCAGTCCCTTTTATAGAGGGTTAGGGGCACTGCAAGGCTTTTGGCTCAGTAGGCATCTTCCTGAGGGCACAGGCAGGTTTGCAGCCTGAGGGCAACACCTGTTCATGTCATTTCCTGGTTACACATTCCTAGAAGGTACACACCATCACAGCAGTGGGCAGAGCTGGTCTGTAGACTGTCATAGGATCACACTGAGGTTCCAGCTCCCTGAGACTAGCTCTTCTCCTGGGAGACAGGAGAGAACTTACGGAGAAGAGAATTGGAAAAGGTAGGTGTGGCATGATAGTCTGCTTCTAGAAAATAGTGAGGGGCAGTTGGCAGGAAGATGGAGGGTGATCAGTCAGAACAAAGCCAACTATCTTCTAATAGACTTTTCTTTATAAAGTATGTGCTTTAAAAAAAAAGAAAAAGTCTGTGCTTGATACTGTTCAATGCATGATTAGCAGGAATGAGATGCTGACTTTTGTTTGTTCTGCTAGATAAGGACTCTTGGCTGTGAAATTAAATTTTATGAGGTTTTCCTTTGCATCAGAATAGGCTGGCATTTATACTCAGAAGGGGTTATACTATTATACTGTTAGCTGTCGCTTTATTGTATCTGAAATCATATAACTTTTGCCATGTCTTTAAAATAAAATCTACATGGGATGTGGTGCCAAACTGAGATTTAGGATGAGTTAGCAGTGGGAGTTGGACTAGATCACCTAGAGTTGAAGCCTCACAACTGATGAGGGGATTCCACAGTGTTCACACCCCAGGGGTCCTGCTGGCTGGCTGCTCTGCTGTCTTCATGTGTTATCTCATGGTCCAGGATGGTTGCTTGAACTCCAGCGATCATTTCTTCATTCCAGTCAACAGGGAGGAAGGAGAATAGAAGGGGTCATACTACTTTTTATAAGTGAACTTCCAAGTTCCTTGCAGTATTTTTTGTTGTATCTCATGGCTCAACCATTAGTCACATGGAGATGAGGCACATTGCTGTAGCATGGAAATTTGGGGTTTATTTCTAAGGAGGCACAGAGGAAATGACTGTTGGTATAGGATATCAGTCTTTACCATGAGAATTTTTCTTCAATAAAACCCCCAAGTTTTTAGGTAGCAGACAGGTCCTTATGTGGACAGTTTCCACGAAACTTTTTTTTTTGGGGGGGGGGCTGCCCTAGACATTCAGGAAGCTCACACCCATGTTTACATTGCTTTGCAAGACTCAGACACTCAGCGTGTACCTTACAGTCTTATTGTACCTAAATGTACAGATAATTCTGTGTGTGCTGTTCCCTCTCTCCTCACACCTGCTTTGTGGGTAGACAGATGGACAGTTGTTGTTTGTTACAGGTGTGATAAGTGAGCTTCAGGAGAGTGCAGGGGGTTAATCCAAGATCAACTAGCCTATTAGTGGAGGAAATCGGGATTCTGTCTCTGACCATTGGCACAAAAACTGGGTGTGGCGCCTGACTTGTGGGAGGTGTGGTAGCCTAGGTGATTCTTGGCAGAGACACTGGATGGTGCTGACCATCTCCCTTACCATATTCTGGGAGTCAAAAGGGGAGGCAGTCTTTCTCAGACTTGGAAACAGGTCGCTATGGGGAGAAACCAGTGTTATTAGGTACCTGGCAAGAAGGCCTATGGTTGGCACTGCCACATCTGAGGAAATCTTTCAGCTGTGGACAGTGGGGTGGTGAACTGTCCAGGCTGGGACAAGAGTGACCTGGAGTCCAGGGTAGAGAAGCTCGAGGAGGCTGAAATTATAACCAGCTTCTAAGGCCCACATTTTTACATTTAACTGTAGCCAGATAAATAATCTGGATTATTTTATGCTTTTTTTTTTTCTTTTTAAAATCATTAAGCACATTGATTAACTCTTTTTTTTTGCTTTCAAAGAGCCGCTCAGTTTCTACGGAAAATGGCAGATCCACAGTCCATCCAGGAATCACAGAATCTGTCCATGTTCCTGGCCAACCACAACAAAATCACACAAGTAAGGCTTGCACTCTTGCTGCTCTAGCTGATGGGGTGCATGACTGGGGCCACAGCCAGGAAGCCAGGAACAGTCTATGGCATGGATCTCGCATTCTGTGTTTTAGTCTCTGCAGCAGCAGCTTGAAGTGATTTCTGGCTATGAAGAGCTCCTCGCCGACATCGTGAATCTGTGTGTGGATTACTACGAGAATAGGATGTACCTGACACCCAGTGAGAAACACATGCTTCTCAAAGTACGTGTGTGGGCATGGCTGCTTGCATAACTGTGGAGAGAAGAGGCTGTGTTTTGACTACAATCTTTTTGGTAGCCTTTTCTTATTCTCATGCTTGCCACTGTGTGTGTGCGCATGTGTTTATACACAGTATCCTCCGTGCACTAGCGGCTCTCAACACATTCGTATGACTGTCTCAGGCTTGACCTCAGTGCCAGTTGGGATCATATGCCTCCCCCGGGAAGGCATGCTTATGGGTGAGGAGGTCTGGGGTGGGCGCTTCTCTTAGCATCAGCTTCTTGCAGCAGAGGATACATCAGATTCCAATTGTTCAGGATGTGATTTCTAGGAATTAAGAATATGGCGTCTTCATGATTATGGTAGACTTTTCTTGGTCAAGAACATGACCATTCACCATATTGGGGAGGTCAGTGATATTTCTTACTGGGAAGAGGGAGGAGAAGGCAGTTCTGCCACTGCATTAGCTTTGCTTTCCACCTTTGGGGAGGATAGCCTTGAAGAACCTTGTGCTAGGTGTCCAGTCAGCCCAAAGCCTTCCCTGTAAGAGTGGGCCCAGTCCCAAGATCTCTTCCTGCAGGAGAGCACCATGGGCGAGTTGGTGCTGGAGGACGCTGTAGTGGACCTCTTTGTGATGGTGGAAATACTCTATGTGTGCCATCTGGGGCAGGAGCCCCTGGCCATGGATGCTTATGGAAATCCACATTTAGTGTTGCATTTGCTTGACGAGAGGTAGAGATGGTGTTTGTGCCTGGGGAAGACATTAAAATAGCCACAAGAAATGACACACATAGAAGAATAACTTCATATGAAAGGATATCTATTTATTTATAAGGAACTTTTAAAAGTGCTTTTTGCTTTTTGGGATCCCTGGGTGGTTCAGCAGATCCCTGGGTGGTTCAACAGATCCCTGGGTGGTTCAGCGGTTTAGTGCCTGCATTTGACCCAGGGCATGATCCTGGAGTCCCGGGATCGAGTCCCACATCAGACTCCCTGCATGGAGCCTGCTTCTCTCTCTGCCTGTTTCTCCGCTTCTCTCTCTCTCTCTCTCTGTGTGTGTGTCTCTCATGAATAAATAAATAAAAGCTTTAAAAAATACATAAATGGGCAGCCCTGGTGGCGCAGCGGTTTAGCGCTGCCTGCAGCCCGGGGCTGATCCTGGAGACCCCGGATCGAGTCCCACATCAGGCTCTCTGTATGATGCCTGCTTCTCCCTCTGCCTGTGTCTCTGCCTCTCTCTCTGTCTCTATGAATAAATAAATAAAATCTTAAAAAAAATACATAAATAAATAAAAACAAAAGTGCTTTTTGAAAGAAGAGCAAACTATCATTTTAATTTATGAACTATAGCAATAGAAGAGCTTTTGGGTAACTAAACTTGCAGTTCTGAGTTTTATGTGCCATTTTGTGATTTTCAGGTCATGGGGTTTGGCCTATACTTGATGGATGGGAGTGTCAGCAACATCTATAAACTTGATGCCAAGAAAAGAATAAACTTATCCAAAATTGATAAGTACTTCAAGGTGAGTTACGTTTTTTAGGTTATCAGTTTGAATTTGGGGAGGTAAGCCTCTGTGACCCACATCTGGAAATGTGGGCATAGGCAGTGGGAAAGGGGGAAAGCACTGGCTTCCATCTGCAAAGGCCACTAGTCTCCTTCCTGTTCTGCCTCAGCTTTGCCTGGGTTTGAACCTTTGTGTGACGGTATCTTTTGCATCTGGCTGCTTTCACTCATTTGTTAGATTCATCCCTGGGAGATCCTGCATCTGTTGTCCTTAAGTTTCCATTGTGGTATCCATTTTATGATTAGATCTCAACTTACCCATTCTGTTGTGACATGGCATGAGGTCATTTCTGAGTTTGGCTGGTACGAGCAATGCTGCTTTGATCTATGCAGGTTTTTATTGAACATGTATATGCCCAGGGCTAGGATTGGGGGCCATAGGCATATATATTCAGTGTTAGATACAGCCTCACAATTTCTCACATGGGTATGCTGATTCGCATTGCAATGTTGCCTCCGTCATAAAACAGGTGTCTGTAAGGGTGTGACTCTGTCTTAAGTTCTCTGTCCCGCTCCGCTGGTCTCCATTCCTGCTCAGGGCCACCCTGTCTTTGTTGCTATAGCTTTCCAATAGAACAGATCTGCTTTATCAGGAGGCTTTCAAGTTATGTTCTTCAGATTGTCTTGGGTGTCATGCCTTTACCATTCAAAATAAATTGGCTTGCTGATTTCCGTATGCACACGTACTCACTACCCGTAAACCATTTTTCTTCTTGGAATTTGTTTGGGATTCCATTGAATTTATAGATCAGTTTAGAAATAAATACTAAGCATTCCAATGTATGACCAATCTATGATCTATGGATATAGTTCTCCATTCTCTTAGAACTTCAAAACTTTCTCTAGAATTTTTGATAGTATTTTTGTTTAGAGGTCTTTACCATATTTTGGATTTGTTCATATTTTTAGTTCTTTTGATGCTATTGCAAATTGTTTCTCTTTAGATTTTCATTTTGTTACTAGCATATGGAAATGAAAATTGTTTTTTTATGACAGATCTAGCAACAAGGTAGGTTAATTTTAATATTTGAATTGGTTTTATGAACATTGGTTCTTAAATTGTGTTTTGTCCTTCTTAACGTGATTGTGTAAATTGCTTAGTTTTTTTTTCTAGTAAATGATTTACAGAGATAGTATTCAGCCCATAGTAATTACCAGCATTACTCATTTTTTTTTTTAAAGCATTACTCATTCTTGTGACTATGTTTGGTGACTGAAGACACATAATGGCCTTATTTTTCTTTGTTCTTTGAATATAGCAGCTCCAGGTGGTTCCACTATTCGGGGACATGCAAATAGAACTGGCAAGATACATCAAGACCAGCGCCCACTATGAGGAAAATAAATCTCGGTAGGATGACAGTGAGCTGTCCAGTTGGAACATTCTGCAATGTTCTCATTGTGGTTTTATAACACTTATCTATCTAGAGAGAACGCCTTTGACATTTTTAACCATCTGGAACCAAATGCCCCATACAGTAGGCCTTGTCACTTGTGACTGCTTACATTTAAATTCACTTTAAAAATACAGTTAAAATGGTTAGAACATTCACATTTCAAATGTTCAGTAGTGGCTACTGTGTTGGACAGCACAAGTACAGAACTTTTCCATCATCTCAGAGAGTTCTATTGAATAGAAGTGGCTGAGAATGTACCAGCTTAAACAAGTGGTGTGCCGGAATGCTTAAAGACTAGCCCTGCTGGGGAAGGGGATATTTGCATTTACATTACAGAGGATGTACAACTAACATACCTGAGTGCCAAATCCAGCCCAGGGCTGTTTCTGTAAGATCTTGGTAGCTTTAAATGGTCTTTCCATTTTTAAAGGTTTTTTTTGTTGTTGTTTTTCCTTTTCTTATTTTTGAAGAAGACAATGATTGTGTGACAGAGACAGTATAGCCCACAAATTCTGAAGTATTTACTGTCTTGGACCTTTGGGGAGAAAGTTGGCCAGCAACTGGCTAAAGGATCCATAGCTCGCAATTACAGATGATAAAAAACACACCATACTCTTTTTTTGGATTCCACATAGCCAGTTGGGTCTTGCAGGATGCTTTGGTTGATCCTTGCCAAACACTTGTACCTGTTGCCAGCTTCCAGTTGCAGTTTAGCCATAATTTTGAAAAATGCAGTTACCTCCAGTCTGCTTACTAAGGGTCGCCAGTTTTTTTTTGTTGTTGTTTTTTTAATGCTGAATTGTGAACACTTTAAGACTTGGTAGGTCACTTGAGGTATCTGTCATATATTCTTTTCTGTTGTTGTGGTTTTGTTTTTTTAGACGTACCATCTTGTATGATGCTAGGGCGATACAAACACAGGTTGTATTTGGCCTGTGCTGTAGTTTACTGAGCTCTGTGCTAGCTTATTTCATAATAAATCTCCCATTAAATTTGATATGCTATCCAGTTAGGTGACTTCTCATTCTCCTCTAAGTTACATTCATTAAACTGGAACCGGTTTCTACTTTAGCACCAGTTCAGGCTCTGATTTGAAGCAGTGCTCATTTCCATGGTGTAAGTCCTCTCACCATGATGGACCTGAAGCTAAGGATGTGACCATTAGTAGCATGCCATTCTACGGTGTTTCTACCCTAACAAACACAAATGAACTCTAGGTGATAGGTCATGGTAAAACCAGTAAGAGAATCAGGAAACAATGAGTTTTGCATACTTACTTCTGTGTTTTTGATATGATTTATTGTAAGTCAATAGCATTTAATTGGTGGTAATAGCTGTGTTTAATAGCCACCTTGGGACTTGCTTGAGCATGTAGCCATCAGCTTTGAGGGCCCTCTCCAGCAGCCCTACATCAGCATTTGGATCCAGATGGGGGGCCAGGGAGTGTGGTGTCAGCAGTCAGGTTCTGGGCTCTAGGGCTTCACCTGAGGTGGACACACTCTTTAGGGCCTGCAGAGGACACAGGTATCCTGAGGGTGGAATCCAGTGTAGGCTCTAGGCGACAGGTACTCATTGCAGACTCAGGGGGCCTACTTTGGATGATGGCCAACATAATCCTTGCATCATCCTACAGAGGAATCAAAAGGTAAGAAAGGGACGCTGCTTCAGACAGTGTATCCATTAGTTTGAAAAGTGGTAACCTGCATTCATTCCCCTCAAAGCAAAGAGGACCCGCTTGTTAAAAACATGGCGAGGGTGTCAGTGCTGAGTGTGAGGGAGCAGAGGTCAGAGCCCCAAGGCCCATGCTTTCTGTTTGAGAGCTCCAGCAGATTGAATTGTTAATAAACTTCTTTCCCACTAAATTGACTGTATGTTTGCTGCTGAAATGATGCGTTGTGCAAGTAAATAGTTATGACAGCACTGTCTAACCTGTCATTGAAAACAATGTCCATTTCCAACTCCCAGTAAGGATAACTGTTGTTTCTGGGTCTTTGGCTGACTTGTTTTCTAATATAACATGTGAATAATAAAGAAATATTAGTTCCTATCAAATCTGCAGTATGTGTTAAGGGGCCCTTGCAAGGGTGATGCAGTATCCTATTCCAGTAGCAACTCTCAGCTTTTTTGAAGGTAGTTGGCCGGTTAAGCAGAAATTACAACTCCTTTTCCAAGACACATATATGAGAAGGTAGGACAGTGACCCTGATTCAGGTGGATGGGGCTGGCCTGGCTATTTATTTGCAGAGAATTCATGTTCTCTCCAAGCCTCTTATCTCCTCGTCAGCATGCAGGACCAGTGGTCCATCCTGTGTGCCTACTGTACACGTGTCCCCAGCCCCCCAACATTGTGATGCCTAAGTCTTATGCAGGCCACCCCTTCCGGTAACACATTTCCCCTTTCCTGCCAGATGGATGTGCACATCATCCAGCAGCAGCCCACAGTATAACATCTGTGAACAGATGATCCAGATTCGGGAGGATCACATGCGCTTCATTTCAGAGCTTGCACGCTACAGCAATAGTGAGGTAAGTGAGCCTTCTATGCCTGCCGGTGCTGGTACCTAAGGCCAGAAACCATGGGCTAGGTGGGAGTTTATGTCCTGGGTGTCCAGAGGAGAGCCTGGAGTTGAGGGTAGGAAGAAGTACTGTTTCCTCAGCTGTGGGTCTTTTTAAATCCTTCCAACTTGGCAGCTGGGTTTTCTGTGTTTTTGTTTGGGCTGGTCACATTCTCCCTACCTGCAATGCATAGTTCCAGGCTAGCCCCTCCAGTGTATGGGATGGACAGGATGGGGAGGTCTGAGTGCAGAGGACCTGTGGGGATGTCATTTCTCACATCTGAGCAGGCAGGGAGTAAGGTCGGTGGTATGGGTGCTATGCACAGTCTTAGAGGGACCTGGGGACTTGAGTCTGCATACACAAGTCTGGTTTTTGAGATTTTGGTACCTCTGGGTTCCCAGGAGGATCATTGACATTTGGAGGGACAACTCTGTGTGTTGGCCCCACCCGATGCAGAATGATGAGCTCCCATGTCCTCTGCCCAGCAAACACGAGCCATCATGTAACCAGAATGACTGGAAGACACCCCAGATGGCTCAGAGCACATGCTGGCTCCCAGCCGACCCCTCATCAACCCCTGGTGGCCCATTCCTCAGGGACAAGGTGCTAGCTACTGCTTCCCCAGCTGCCAGCACAACCCACAGATTAGAGACAGAGGCAGGGGCTGTGCTGAGAGAATTGTAAACCAAATGTGCAAGATGCTCTCAGACAACATACAAAGGTGATTTCTACCCTTAAAATAGGTGTACTTAACAGCATGTGTGGCGCCTGTTTCCCTCTGCTGTCTACTCTAGTACCTTTATAATTAAGATGATAGTTTTATTTTATTTTAAAGATTTTATTTATATTCATGAGAGACACAGAGAGAAAGGCAGAGACAGAGGCAGAGGGAGAAGCAGGCTTCATGCAGGGAGCCCATTGTGGGATTCAATCCCAGGACTCCAGGATCATGCCTTGAGCCGAAGGCAGATGCTTAACCACTGAGCCACCCAAGTGTCCCAAGATGATAGTTTTAATAAGAAAAAAAAAGAGATCTATCTTTGCATGCCCTGCTCATTTATTTTTAAACAGGTTTATGGGGATCCCTGGGTGGCGCAGCGGTTTGGCGCCTGCCTTTGGCCCAGGGCGCGATCCTGGAGACCCAGGATCGAATCCCACGTCGGGCTCCCGGTGCGTGGAGCCTGCTTCTCCCTCTGCCTATGTCTCTGCCTCTCTCTCTCTCTCTCTGTGACTATCATAAAAAAATAAAAATAAAAATAAAAATAAACAGGTTTATGGAGATTTAATCCACGTATCATACCATTCACACATTTAAAATGTATAATTCAAAGGTTTTTAGTTTATTCATTGTATTGTGTAACTACCACCACAGTCCATTATTGGAATATTTTCCTTACACTAAGAGCAACTCTGTACCCATGTGCTTCTGATCTGTATATGAATCAGAGGTTCCAACCACTCTCTCCTTTGGGGTTCCCTTGTGTCTTACAGAGATAAAGGCTCTTTTTAAACATGACTATAATACCATTATTACACCTAAAAAAATCAAGAATTCCTTAATATCAAAGTCATTGTTCAATTTCCTCTGTTGACTCACAAATTGTTTTTCCAAGTTGATTTGCCTCAGGATCCAAATAAGTTTTACACAATATAGTTGGTTGGTGTGTCTCTTTGAAGATGTCCCTTGTCCATCTTTCTCCCTGTGGTGTCATTTGGCATGACCACTGTCCCCTATTAGGTCTGGAGGCCTACAAATACCCACCATTTGCTTTGACGTGGATGGAACTGGAGGGTATTATGCTGAGTGAAATAAGTCAATCGGAGAAGGACAAAAATTATATGGTCTCATTCATTTGGGGAATATAAAAAATAGTGAAAGGGAATAAAGGGGAAAGGAGAAAAAATAAGTGGGAAATATCAGAAAGGGAGACAGAACATGAAAGACTCCTAACTCTGGGAAACGAACTAGGGGTGGTGGAAGGGGAGGTGGGCGGGGGATGGGGGTGACTGAGTGACGGGCACTGAGGTGGGCACTTGACGGGATGAGCACTGGGTGTTGTTATTCTGTATGTTGACAAATTGAACACCAATAAAAAACATATTTATTAAAAAAAAAAGAAAAGGTCTGGAGGCCTGATGAGAGACTCCACTTCCATCCTCTCAGTTCCCCTGGCCCTTCGTTGATCATGCTGCAGACTGCTCAAGTGTCTGGCTGTCTCTCTCTAGAGTGTGGACACCCGCTGTCTACTGCCAAATGTATAAATTCATTAGGGCTGCCACATGATGTCTTCTAGTCCTTTCATTCCTTTTCAACTCCTCCTCACAGCTGAGCCTTGCTTTGCAGTGTGATTCCTTCAGGGGAGACAGGTCAGAGCTGAATTCCTTTGCTATGTGTATCAGTTTTTCAAATAATTGATTCTCTAGCATCATCTAAGGTAACAAACTTTTTGGAGTACTGATTTGAAGGCAGTCTTTTTTTTTTTTTTTTTTTAAGATTTTATTTATTTATTCATGAGAGACGCACAGAGAGAGGCAGAGACATAGTCAGAGGGAGAAGCAGGCTCCATGCAGGGAGTCTGATACGGGACTCAATCCCAGGACCCCAGGATCATGCCCTGAGCCCAAGGCAGGTGCTAAAAAGCTGAGCCACCCAGGGATCCCCTGATTTGAAGGCAGTCTACTTCAGTTTTTATCTTTTTATTTTTTCCCCTTTAATGCTGAGAATGCTGGTTCTTAATGACTACAGCATGTCTTGGTATACACTTAGTCTTAAAATAGCAATACCAGTGCTGCTAATAACAATATAATTACTAGAAACAGTATAATTATATATTATAATATATAACAGTACAATATTATGATAATATAATTACTAAAAATTGTTTTAAGATTTATTTTGTAAGTTAATTTTGCCCTTAGATTTTTTTCCCTCTAGGTATAGAGATCAAATCATGGTTTTTCTTTCATTTTTTCTTTTTTAAATCATTGTTTTTGAAAGTCACTTGAAGTGGTTTGTTTTATGTTGGTCTCAGGCTATTGATAATGGTGCCTGAAGGACTCAGCTGTTTTTGGCAGCTTCCATAGGGGACCGATATTGTGGCTGGACAGTCCCTTGTGGTTTCTACTATGCTGGCAAGATACTCTCAGCAACAACCATCTGGGAACTCTGGGAAAAAGAGGCTTATTGCTCACAAGTTCTAAGAGGGCGCATGGCATCCCTCGAGCCACATGGTGAAGTGACAGGTAGAGAGGAAGTGTGGATCTGGAACTCTGCCTTTACTGGGGTCTAGTGTGGGCTTCCTAGGATTTCATGGGTTTATTCTTTATTTACAAATTTCAAACATAAGAGCAGGAATTAGGGTACTAAAGTGGGGTCTCTCAAGTGATAAGTTATCCAGAGCTTTCTAAAATGGGAGCTTCATAGATGGGGCCACCTGGCTCTTTATCTACTTGTAGACCTGGGACTGTGTGTATTCTAGATGATGTCTTTGAAATGGATGCCTCGGCAATCAAAAGCTTAATTCCAGGCACTTACACTGTAATCAAAAAAGCTTATTGTCAGGTACCTGTACTACATTGTTCCTCTGTGCAGTCATGAACCCAATTCAGTACACACTTTTAATTCATGGTTTCATTTTGCTTTTGACTTTTAGGGATTGCTTTTATCCTGTAATTTAATTTTTATGTCATAATTATATAAAATATTTATGTGGTTCCAAAGTCAGATGTACAAAAGGAGGTATGTGTCCTTCAAAGGAGCCCACCTTCTTTCCACCCTATGCCTTCCTGCCTTTTAGGTAACCATTCTTTTTTTTTTTCTCAAGACTGATTTTATTTACTTATTTATGTTTGTTTATTTATTTATTCATTAATTCATGAGAGACAGAGAGAAAGAGGCAGAGGGAGAAGCAGGCTCCATGCAGGGAGCCTGACGTGGGACTCGATCCTGGGTCTCCAGGATCAGGCTCTGGGCTGAAGGTGGCACTAAACTGCTGAGCCACCCGGGCTGCCCTAGGTAACCATTCTTAAGTATAAGTTTTCATTTTTTGATATAAGCAAATGCACATAATGCGCATGTTTTCCTTTATTAGCTAAGTAGAAGCATAACTGTGTACATAGTTCTCTTAACCCCATCCCAGAGCTCCCCTCTAGCACAGTCTGCAGTGACATTCTCTTCTTTGAGAGCTGCAGAATGTCCATTGTCAGGGCTCTGATGTTCCCAGCTGGTTGCTTAAGTAAAGGCTCGTATGCCCCCATCATTTCATAATTTTGCAAATGTACGTTTCCTGGAGATTCCTAGCAGGTTTGCTAGGTCATGGGGTGAATGCATAACTGATTTTTCTAGATATAGAGTGACCTCTTGATGTTCCTGTGGTGCTCTAGGTTGTCACAGGGTCAGGCCGCCAGGAGGCTCAGAAGACAGACGCTGAGTACCGGAAGCTCTTTGACCTGGCGCTCCAGGGCTTGCAGCTGCTGTCACAGTGGAGTGCTCACGTGATGGAAGTGGTAGGCACTCTATTTGCTTTTACAGGAAATGCAGGTCTGAAAGAGCACCTATCCCTAGTTGGTTAGAAGTGTTTTTCTTCCCAAAATTATCAAGAAATTGACTAAATGATATTTTTTTCTGCATTAACTTTGGATCAAGAACAAATTGGCTTTTTTAATCTTTGACCCTAGAAATAAAAATCTGTATCAATTTAAATGTTTCTTAGATGGCTCAAATTACATTTCTTTTAAGTTTGTTACAAATAAAGGGCCTCATCTTTTAAAACATATAGATAGAATTTGTACCATTATGATAATTTTTAATTCTTATCTTTTGAAAATGTTTTCCCTGTGGAGTTCTAGCCATTGGTTTCTTTTGTTTAGCATTACTAAAATAGTTTCTGATGCCATATGAAGATTTGAATACCTATAAGTCAGAAGATTTTCCCTTTTGTTGTTTATTTTGATCAGATTAAAATTATTTAAAAAATAAAAAAAGATTAAAATTATTAAAGTAGATGAGTATATGATTGTTTGAAAGGCTGATTTTTTTTTATTTTTATTATTATTTTTTTAATGGTGATGAAATACCTAGCCTTAGATATTCAACACAAAATATCCAGGACATTTTTGCCTATGTATTTATTAAACCTGAAGTCACATGGCCAGAATGTTTTGCAGTTTTATGGAGATGGACTCTGTGTGTGAGTGTATATGTGTGTAGTATATGTGTGAGCATGTGTGTGTGTGATTCTCAGATGCAGCTAACATTGGTTGCTGTGATGATGGTCATGTCAGTATGACCAGAATATAAGCATTTTGTATCCAGTGTGAATGTCTCCCTCTTTGTGACCACACCAGTATTCATGGAAACTTGTGCACCCAACGGACAAGTACTCCAACAAGGATTGCCCTGACAATGCTGAGGAGTATGAGCGTGCCACCCGCTACAACTATACCAGTGAGGAAAAGTTCGCCCTGGTGGAGGTGCGGTTTGCTTTCTTTTCCTCTTTTGGCTCTTGCAGGCTGTCTTCCCATTCAAAGCAAAGGCAAAAACCTGAGTAAAATTCAACGCACAGTTTTTGTATTGTTGCTTCTGTATAGGGAGCCCTTTGCACCTTTCTTAGTGGTCAGCAGAACAGTAAAATAGGATTTGGGTTCCTGGTCTCTGCATCGATGGCTCCCCTGGGTAGCTCATGAGTGTTTGGGAGGGGGGAAAATCTTCTTGGTGTGGGGACAGAAGAGGAACAAGATGCCACCCTGGTGCTCTGAGAGAGAGAGGAATCCCCCCATGTTTCCAACCATTGTCACCAAGCCCTTTGCTCTCCCATATGTTGGCTTTGGCTCCTTCATGAGCCTTTTTTATGAATAGAAGTTCTTAATTTCAGTGCCATTGAATTTCTTCTCTTTTGTAGTTGGACTGTATCTGGTTTAAGAAAATTTTGTATACACTAAGGTTATAAGATATTCTCCTCCACTGCCTTCTAGATGTTTTATTATTCTGCCTTTCACATTTAGATCTGAAGTTCACCTCAGTTCACCTTCAAGTTAGTTTTTCTTTCTTTTTTTTAGTTTATAATTTAAGTAATCTCTATACCCAACGTGGGGCTCGAACTCACAACCCCAAGATCAAGAGACATACTCTCTTCTAACTGAGCCAGCCAGATGCCCCTGAAGTTAGTTTTTAAAATACTTCTGCCTCCATTGCTCTACGTACCTTTGTTGTCAATTAAGTGACTACTCATGTATGTGTCTGTTTTTCCCACTGTTCTAACCCATTGGTCAGTTGGTCTATGCTTGTTCTTATGCCACTCTGTCTTAATGAGTATAGTTGATTCTGTGTCTGGTAAAGCAAGCTTTTCTGTCTTCAAGAATTCCTTGGTTATTCTTGCCTTTTGTATTTTCATATAAATTTTAGATTATCTTTCATATCTCACAGTGAAACCTGTTGAAGTTTCTTATGGGGATATGAATAAATCTGTAGGTCATTTTAGGGGAGAATTGATGTTTACCTGGTATATCCCTCCATTTATTTAGATTTTTTTTTTTAAGATTTTATTTACTTATTCATGAGAGATACAGAGAGAGAGAAAGAGAGAGAGGCAGAGACGCAGGAGAGGAAGAAGCAGGCTCCATGCAGGGAGCCCGATGTGCGACTCAATCCTGGGACCCAAGGATCATACCCTGGGCTGAAGACAAACACTCAACCGCTGAGCCACCCAGGTGTCCCATATTTAGATTCCTTTTAATTTCACTTTTATAATCTGTAAAACTTCTTAAATCTTAAAAGTCTTTTTTTTTTTTTTTTTAAGATTTTATTTATTCATGAGAGATGCAGAGGAAGAAGCAGGCTCTCCACAGGGAGCCGGATGTGGGACTTTATCCCAGGACCCCGGGATCATGCCCTGAGCCAAAGGCAGATGCTCAGCCACTGAGCCACCCGGGCATCCCTAAATCTTAAAACTCTTAAAACATTTCACCATATGATGTGTTTGCTGTAGGTTTCTTATAGCCGACCTTCATCAGATTAAGGAACTTGCCTTCTATTGCTTGTTTGCTAAGAGATTTTATTCTGAGTTTATATTCTGTTAAACACTTTGCATCCACTGAAGTACTTCTGTGACTTTTCTCTTTTATTCCTTAATGTAGTGAATTTACATTGATTGTAGGGCATCTGTCTTCCCTGCTCCACTTTTTTTCTTTTTTTGAAACAGGTTTGATGTTAAGGTAGCCTTGCATTCCTTGTATAAACTTGGCTCAGTCATGACAGATTATCCTCCTTGTATATTATCGGATATAGTTTGCTAGTATTTTTGCTTAGGATTTTTATATCAAACTTGATGAATGAGAGTGTCTTTTACTATTCCTTTTTTTTAAAAGATTTTATTTATTTATTCATGAGAGACACAGAGAGAGAGAGAGGCAGAGACACAGGCAGAGGGAGAAGCAGGCCCCATGCAGGGAACCCGACATGGGACTTGATCCCGGGTCTCCCAGGATCATGCCCTGGGCCAAAGGCAGGCACCAAACTGCTGAGTCACCCGGGCTGCCCATACTATCACTTTTTTAAAAAAAGATTTTATTTATTTATTCATGAGAGACAGAGAGAAGCAGAGGTGGAGGGAGATGTGGGTCTCAATCTTAGGACCTCAGGATCATGACCTGGGCCAAAGGCAGATGCTTAAGCAACTGAGCCGCCCAAGTGCCCCTATCACTTTTTAAAATAAATCTTTTATTTTAAAATATTTTTAGATTTACAGAAAAATTGCAGATGATAGAGTTTCCATATATTCCATATCCATTTTTCTTTATCGTTGACATTTCATATTAGTATTATTATAATTAATAAACCAATATTGATAATTATTCCTTTTTTTAAGATTTTATTTATTTGAGAGATAGCGAGAGGGAGCATGAGTGGGGAGGAGAGGGAGAAGCTGGTTCCCCATGAGCAGGGAGCCTGATGCAGGGCTCTATTCCAGGTCCTTGGAGTCACGACCTCAGCCAAAGGTAGACATTTAACAACTGAGCCACCCAGGTGACCTTGGTACATTGTTGTTAACTAAAGTCTAGACTTTATTCAGGTTTCTTCAATCTTTCCATAATGTTTTAGTTCTGATCTGAGATCCCACATTACATTAAGTCATCATACCTCCTTAGGCTCCCCTGGGTTGTGAGTTTTTTATACTTCCCTTGTTTTGGAAGACCTTAACAGTTTTCAGGAGCACTGGTCAAGTATTTTGTAGAATGTTTCTCAGTTGGTATTTATTAACTTTTTTTTTCATAATCAGACTGGCATTATAGGTTTGTGGAAGGAGGACCACAGAGGTGAAGCATCATTTCCATCACATCACATTGAGGGTACATACTGTCAACAAATTTATCATTGTTCGTATTGACCTTGATCACCTGGCCAAGGAAATATTGTCAGGTTTCTCTATTAGGAAGTTAACCTCCACCTTCCCCTCACTCCTGCTTCCCCCTTTTTATAGTGTACTTTAGAGAAGGAAGTCACCGCACACAGCCCACACCTGTGTAGTGAATAACATTACTTTTTTATGACCTTCCATTCTAGTTTCCTGAGTGCTGGCTTCATAAAATAGCTCATAGAGGACTCCCTTCTTTTTGTATTGTCTAGAGTGGGTTGAGTAAGGTTCATGTTACTTCTTCCTTTAATGTTTGTTAGCATTTACTGGTGAAGCTTTCCCTTTATGGGATGGTTTTTGAAACATTCAATTTCTTTACCATGTGCATTTTCTAGTTCTTTTTATTATTATTATTATTTATTCGTGAGATACACAGAGAAAGAGGCAGAGAAACAGGCTTCCCGCAAGGAGCCCAATATGGAACTCGATCCTGATCCCAGGATCACGCCCTGAGCTGAAGGCCCAACCACCGAGCCACCCAGGCATCCCAGCATTTTCTATTACTTTTTTATCAGTTTTATTAAGTTGTATTTTCAGGGATGATACATTGTATTTTCAGGGAATTTTCAAAGAATCTTAAAATTTTCTGATATTTGTCATAAAGCTTTCCATAATAAGTTCTCATCTTATTTTGGTAACAGCTTTTTTTCTACACAGTATACAATTCATTTGTTTGAAGTATAAAAATTCAGTGCTTTTTAAAAATATATTCACAGAATTATCCAATCACAGTACAATGTAGAGCATTTTTTTTATGTCAAAAAGAAACTTCACACCTATTAGCAATCACCACCAATTATTCCCTCCCTTCAGCTCTAGGGAACCACCAATCTGCTTTGTGACTCTGTAGATTTGCTTATTCTGAACACCTCATAGACATGAAATCATCCAGTATGTGGCAAATTGTGATTGGCTTCTTTCACTGAACATAATGTTTTCAGGGTTCACACATGTATCAGTATTTCATTCTTTCCATTGCTGAATTCCATCCCATCATATGAATGTATCACATTCTATTTATTTTTTAGCTGATTTTTTAATTTGCTTGTTTCTAATTTTCCACTATTATGAATAATGCTATTCACTTTTGTGTACTGTCTTGTATGGATGCATGTTTTCATTGCTTTTGATGATACACCTAGGAGAATTCCTGGGTCATATGATTACTCTGTTTAACATTTTGAGAAACTACTACATGGGTTTTCTGAAGTGGCAGCACTGTTTTATATTTTTATCAACAGTGTATGTGGGTTCCACTTTCTCTGAATCCTTGCCAACACTTGTTATTATCTGTCGTCTTGGTTCTAGCCATCCCACTGTGTGTGAAATGTATCTCATTATGATTTTGATTTCCATTTTCCTGACAATTAATGATGCTGAGCATATTTTCATTTGCTTATTGGCAATTTATATATCTTCTTTGGAGAAACATCTATTCAGATCTTTTGCCCATTTTTAATTGGATTGTTTATCTTCTTACTAAGTTCTTTATATATTCTAGATAAGAGTTCCTTATCAGACATATAATTTGCATCCTTCCATTCTGTAGTTGTCTTTTTACTTTCTTAATGGGGTCTTTTGAAGCATGAAGTCTTTTTAACTTTTATAAAGTTCAGTTTACCTATTTCTTTTCTTTTTCTGCTTGTGTTTTCGATATTGGTTCTGAGAAACCATTTCCCAATACAAGTCCTGAAGATTTACGTTTTCTTCTAAGAATTTTATAGTTTTGCCTCTTTAAATGTGTGATGCATTCTGAGTTAATTCTTTAGATGGTGTGAGGTAGAGGCTGTGTTAGAAGTTTCCAAAACTGCCCTCAGGCTTGATTTGCTGGAATGACTCATAGTAGCTGTTCTATTCAAGATTATAATTTATTACGATGAAAGGACACATATTTGTTAGCAATAAGACATGTGGGTGAAGTCCGGAAGAAACCAGGTCAAACCTCTGGGTATCTCCTGCAAGTGCAGCTATGCAGGATATGCCTAATTTCCCTGTCAGAGATGAGTGAGGACATGTAGAAAGTGTTGCCAACTAGAGAAGCTTACCCAAGATCTTAGTGTCCAGGTTTTTTATTGGTGGTCAGTAATGTAGGCACGCAGCACACCTGCATGATTGACTTCAGCTACTCAGTTCCTAGGAGTTGGCCAAGGGCCAGTCCTGAAAACAGGCCTTTCTTGAGAATATGCAGGGTTTGATCATCTCAGGGCTCAGAGTTAACCCTTTCCTACACAGGAGACCAACTTCATTATTTTGCATATGGATACTGTTTGTTGAAAAGATAATATTTACCTATTGATTTGTTTTCACACCCTGTTGAAAATCAGTTAACTGTAAATGTGAGGATTTATTTCTGAGCTCATATTTCCATTCCATTGATCTGTATGTTTATTCTACGCTGATACAGTCACATAATCTCTTAATATCTGTAACCTGTGTGATAATGCCTCCCTTTTCATTCTTGATTGCTCATAGTTCAGGCCTTGTCTGTGTTTCTTTTGATTAGTCTTGCTTGAAAATTGTCAATTCTATTATTCATTTACTTATTTTTTTTAAACAGCTTTATCTTTGTTGATCATCTTCTATGAGGTGCTTGTTTTCTGTCTTGTTAATTTTTACTTTTCAGTATTTATTTCCCTCTAGTTTGTGAGGAGGTATATTTTCCTATTCTTTTTACAGATTTGTGATGATGAATATCAGATTATTATTGTCAGAGTTTTTGTTTCCTAATGTATGCCTCTGAAGCTCAAAATTTACTTTTTAGCATACCTTTTCCTACATCCTGTAAATTTGAATATATAGTATTTTCATTTTCATTCATGTTGATTTGAATTTGAATTCAGTTCAATTTGAATTTGAATTGGGGCATGCTTTTGTTTTCAAATTTCCTTTTTTTTTTTTCCTCATTAGAAAGGCAACACAAGGGGCAGCCCTGGTGGCTCAGTGGTTTGGCACTGCCTTAGGTCCAAGGTGTGATCCTGGAGACCCAGGATCAAGTCCCATGTCGGGCTCCCTGCATGGAGCCTGCTTTCTGCCTCTGCCTGTGTTCTCTCTCTCTCTGTGTGTCTCTCATGAATAAATAAGTAAAAATCTAAAAAAAAAAAAAAAAAGGCAACACAGAACCATCAAACAAATCCCTAAAGCAAACAAATAGAACATAGGAGCATGCATTGAGGACATTGTAGTGTCTGTGATGCTGTCACAAAGATGAACTTTAAGCATTTTAGTGTATTTTCTTCCAGGCTTTTTTATGCATATGAATTCAGCATACTATTACTGTTTAATGGATGGGATTTGGGCTACAAACTCTTATAACTTTTTTTTTTCTTTCCCAGCTAATAACATATTTGCTTTCATGAATCTTTTTTATTCTTTTTCCTTTAAAATCCTTCATAGGCAGGGTATGCCCTTATGCATTTGGGAGTGTTCTGAGTGAGTTACCAAATGCCCGTTAGCTCCATGCCAAGCTGAGCAGATCTGCCCCTGCCCTTGAAGGCTCTTATGGTCTAATGGAGTTGGACCCAGGCACAGGAACAGCCACTGACAGAGCTAAGCTCACTGCTCTTGGGAAGAGCTACAGGGCAGCAGCTTCAGAGCAGAAACATAGGAGGCCGGGGAGAGGTGCTGTGCACTAGAGGGAGGCTGCTTCCAGGTGCAACTTGGCATCACCCAAGAAGGCTACATCTCCTCTCACCCTCCACCACACTGAAAGCCGTGTGTCCCCTTGCAGGTGATCGCCATGATCAAAGGCCTGCAGGTGCTAATGGGCAGGATGGAGAGTGTGTTCAACCATGCCATCAGGCATACCGTCTATGCTGCACTGCAGGACTTTTCCCAGGTTACCCTCCGGGAACCACTCAGGCAGGCCATCAAGAAGAAGAAGAACGTCATCCAAAGGTCAGCCTCAGTATAATACCTCCCTGTGAGCTCAGAGTCCAAAATTGTAGAATCAGCTTAGGTTTAAAAAACGGTATAGTTATATTTTCATAAATATGCTCAGCACATTTGTCTTCAACCTCCAGACATTCACTTCTGGTGAATTTCCTCTAAATGTAATGCAATAGGGGATCCCTGGGTGGCGCAGCGGTTTAGCGCCTGCCTTTGGCCCAGGGCACGATCCTGGGGACCCGGGATCGAGTCCCACGTCGGGCTCCTGGTGCATGGAGCCTGCTTCTCCCTCTGCCTGTGTCTCTGCCTCTCTCTCTCTCTCTCTCTCTCTCTCTCTCTCTCTCTCTCTGTGATGACTATCATAAATTAAAAAAATAAAAATTAAAAATTAAAAAATTAAAAAATTAAAAAAAATAAATGTAATGCAATGGATCCAGTTATTCACCTGAGCAATGCGTAATAAATCAACCACAGACTGTCTGAACAATGGAGATGCGGGAACAAGGGTGTGTTTATCTCTGGCAGGAGAGTGTCTCAAAATCTGATGATTCTAATCGCCAGGCTTGTGGGAACAGGAAGCCCAGCATCACGTTTCTCAAAGTGTATCATACTCAGTATTTTTGTTTCTGACCCTTTTGGCCTGACCAGGTGTGTTGGTCAGAAACTAACACACTTCTTTCAGAGATCCTGCAGTGATCTTGAGCTAGTTTTCTCTTAATTTTAGCCTTTTAAAGTTGTCTTTCAGAAACATCTGTGTGAAATGAAGCTTACCGGGGCTTGCGTGTATTGATTTCATTTTTTTGCTTTCTAATTGATATGTTTGAAGTCTGGCTTGGTATGAGTTTTAGCATTAATAAAATTGATACTGTAAATCTTTCCATTTTGCTTATGCTTGCCGTCATGGGAGGCTCACCACATGGGAAATGTGAAGTATAATCTAAGAATAACTCAGGTTTTAGCCAGAACTTTCCCATGAACTGATAGGATGGGCACATGGGTATGTCTGCCCAGTGTGACACCTATGGAGGGGTCTCTGTATGGTGGAGCCTGTTGGAGATGAAAACATGTTCCAAATGTGTCTGAGACAAAGGCCCGGTCCCCGCACTTGGGTTGGTGACATGTTCCTGTTAGAAGTCAAGGAATCAGCCAGTGGAGGTTGAGTTTCCGCTCAATATATATGGTCTGTAAATATATATGGTCTGTCCCCAGCTGCCCTTTGCATGACTCAATATTCAGGAAATATAGCATCACTTCCAGGTTAATCGATGCAAACTGCAGCTAAATCAGACCTGGGGCTATAGTAATGTCCCCCAGAGAATGTTCTATTCAAAATTTCCATTACCATGCCCCTCCACTGCCCTCAAAGGAAATCACGTGTGAGAATCAACTGTCCTAAGAGCGAAGTACCAGCAGAGGCAGTATTGTGATTGTAAAAGTCTGGAGGTGCCTCACTCATGACTTGAAGGGGCTGTTTAGTGTCCTGCAGGCCATCAGAAAGACCGTGTGTGACTGGGAGACAGGGCATGAGCCCTTCAATGACCCAGCCCTGCGGGGTGAGAAGGATCCCAAGAGTGGATTTGATATCAAAGTGCCGCGGCGCGCCGTGGGACCTTCCAGCACACAGGTTCTCATCCTCCCTGCTCCCCTGCTCCCCCTGTTCCCCTGAGTGGGCTAACCCTGAACTGAGGCTTGGTAAGCAATGCTAAGAGTAAAATGCCACAAGTCTTGCCTGTGCCTTTTCTGCTCCTCTGTTCCCTGCCCAAGTGAATCTGGAGCATTAGCCAAGACATCCTTGTGATTCTCGGGTTTGATCGTTTGCATGCAGAACTTAATTTAACTGCATCAACTCCCATTGGAAAAATGTGGGTGAAAGTCTCTGTGTCCATTTTACACTGTGTTTCCTGATGGGTGTTTAAATGTACGGTTATACTTTTTATATTGGGCCTAAAATGATAGTTTCTGAAGATAAAACTTGTAGGAATGTAACAATGTAGCTTCTTTGTGTCCCTGGTCTTAAGCCACCACTGCTGTTCTCTCTCCCAGCATGCTCCGAGTTCCCTGTTGCCCAAAAGGAGCTTTCTTCTGACCCTCATATCTGATTTAATATGTCCTTCTGCTTTTCTCTTCCTGTTTTGGGACTTAGTATTTCTAACTCATTGTTCTTCTGTTGGGGGCTTTTATAATCTTTTCTGCCAGTTTTTCGGAGAACTGCCAGCAAAGCATGTTGGTGGCTCTGTATGAAACCTCTCAAATGTCTAGGAGGAAGGCATTTGGCCCACTTAAGGACAACACTTGTCCTGGGTCTGTCCAGTGTGCATGCACCCACCCACCCTCTGTTCCCATGTGTGCCTCCCCACCCCATGATGTGTGTGTCCTGTGACTAACGGCTCTCTCCCAACTCTCCCCCCATCTGTCCGTGTCTAGCTGTACCTGGTGCGCACCATGGCGGAGTCCTTGAGCTCTGCCGAGCTGCTGAGGCAGCTCAAGTCTTTGGGCATGGAAAGACTCTTGCATGTGGTAAACGCGTTTCTGAGGCAGTCCTACACCTATCCGCCTCTTTTAACCTTTGGTGGTAAGACATCATTTGTTTTTCTTGTTGATGTTTATGGCACGGAGATGAATTGCTCTGCTACAAATTCCTTCTCTCAAGCAGCACCAACTTGGCTACTTAGATGGGTGCCTAAGACCACTTGGAGGAGCTGGCATAGTGGTAGGCTTACTGCTCCAGCCTGGCTCTGGTCAGGGCATAGCACAGTAGTCTTCCTCTTGTGGTTTACATAAGTTTGGTGTAACTAATGTGCCATGTATATTTTCTCCCCCACAAATGTTTCCTTGGATAATGCAGCTTTACATGGTGAGAACCATGCTAGAGTCCCTCATTGCAGACAAAAGTGGTTCCAAGAAAACCTTGAGAAGTAGCCTTGAGGGGCCCACCATATTGGACATAGAAAAATTTCATCGAGAGTCATTCTTCTACACTCACTTGATAAATTTCAGTGGTAAGAGATACTGCTGACCAGCGTTTGGCCAAGCATGTTCTAACACTGCTAACACCATCTAGAATGCTTCTGCTGACCATCCCCTGCTCTGGTCCCCTCACATACCCAGATGGTGACCTGTGTTGTGACCTATGTGATATTCCCTCACCTTTAACTGCACATCCGGCCGGGGCCCCTCCCTGTGGTGTGGCCCTTCAAAAGATGAGGGCCTTGGGCCTGTGGCTGCTCTGTGACTTGAATGCAAAGTCTTTGTAACCCATATGAGGTCAGAAATACAGACAAATGTAATCTGTCACCTGGCTCAAGAGCAAGATAGTGATAAGTATCAGAAACAGCCCCCATGAACAGTGGCATGTGGAAGGTGGCAGTGACCTTGACCAGGGCACTGGTGGACACCCTAGGTTCTTGTGGAGTGCTGCAGCAGCTTGCTTAGGGCAGGAAGCCTCTATTTCGGCTGCAAGTGCTACAGGTTTGGAGTAAATAAATAGCAAGGCCTTTGCTTTTCATTTGTCAAATGATACAGTTTTTTAAAATTTGTTTCTGTTTTGCATTAGATAGACTTGTCCTGAATAGCATGTAATGCTGTATCTTTATCCTAAGTAAAAAAAAGATAACATGGTTTTTATTTCTCCTTTTAAAAAGACATATTTTTCCCTTTCAGTCCCTCAGAGAGGCTCACAGGATTGACAGGGTCCCATTTATGGGTGGTGGTGTCCGTCCCAGGCCAGCAGGGACCAGATGCTGACTTTGCTCTTTTCATAAGTGAGAATGTGCACGGTCTAGGGTGGCTTTGCTTGCAGCCACATCATGGTTGTCTTATCTTTAGTGTGAGGTGCCATGTGACCCCTCCCTGTTCACGTCCACTCCCGCATGGCTCACGGCTGAGATTAAAGGAGCCAGCACCTCCCACATGCCCCACCCTGTCCTCGATCATCCTGCTCAGTCTTTTCTGCCTGCAGAAAGTTAACGTGATGTCATTTGAATCCTCCCAGAAACACTCCAGCAGTGCTGTGACCTTTCACAGCTGTGGTTCCGAGAGTTCTTCCTGGAACTGACAATGGGCAGGAGGATCCAGTTCCCTATCGAGATGTCCATGCCGTGGATCCTCACAGACCACATCCTGGAGACCAAGGAGGCATCAATGATGGAGTGAGTGCCCTGCAGGCTCGTCTTAGCTCTTCGTGGTGACCAGGGTCCTTGATGGTATTTGGGAGATGGAGGAGGGAGCTGGGTTGTTTGCAGCATTTCATCTGAAGTTGTTATATTTGGGATAAGACTTGAGGGATTAATACGAGTAACAGATTTCTTGGCTTTAGACTAAAATCAGGAACTCAGGCAGCAGAAGTCCTTAAGCCCCATGTGTCAGGTGCTAGTGAGGCCCTGGGGACTCAGGTAGGGGTCAGCAAGAGGAGATGTGGTTTGGCATCTCTTGTGGCATAGCCTCTGAGCCAGATGAATTTGGGAGAGGAAGCTTTCTTTTCAGGTCAGTGCTCAAGGCCAGGACAGGGTGTGATAGACTTTAAAAATATGAGGTCCACATAAAAATATGAGGTCCATAACTTACCATATGAGGTAAGTTAATAGAAAAGGAGATGTTTTGTGAACAGATTGGAAACTGACCCAGCAGGCTCTTTGGCACACACAGCCTGTGCACGTCAGTTCTTGAGTGGCAGTCAGAAGGATGACCTTCCACTTTCTCTGGAGTAGCCGTAACATCTGCTCTGCAGCATTGGGGAAAGTGTGAGGAGCCTGGAGGACTAACACAGAGGCTTTGGCATGCATCTGTGTTGTGTTTTTGGAGTTGAGCTTGACCTCACTGCTCACACAGCCTTCCTGCTGTGAGCTGGGAGGGACCTTGTACTCTCAGAGGGACCTTACTACTGGAGACCAGTTATGGCCTTTTGTCCAGTTATGGGGCCAGGAGAAAAGGGCTGTTGGTTATGCTGGACATGGTTGTAGTCAGCTGTGGGATTCAGGACCTCTATATGTTCTTCTTATCAGAAAGTTCATTCTTAGAAATAAGAAAATAACTTCTTTTTGTGGTTATAAAAAACACTACATTCTGTGGTGAAAAACTTTGAAACATAAATAAGTGAGAAGATTCCCTGATAGACCCTCTAGGGGCCCTGGGCATGGCCAAGTAAATGTATCCCATCTGTGGGACCATAGGGCTTGGTCCATTAGGGACTTTGGCAGGAACCCCATTTGGTGTTTGAAAGATTGTTTTTCCTCATGTGAGAGGTCAACAATGAATATTAAGTTTCACTGAGTGTGGGAAGTGAGAGTCAAGAAGGCCCATGTGGAAGGGTAGGCTGACCACTGCCCCCTCTGCAGGTACGTCCTCTACTCCCTGGACCTGTACAATGACAGCGCCCACTATGCCCTCACCAGGTTCAACAAGCAGTTTCTCTACGACGAAATTGAGGCAGAGGTGAGGGCCTAGCACCTTTAATAAATTTTAATTTCCATATTCTCTGAGTATAAGAGGAAGCAGATTTTCTCTATAATACAAGGAGGTTTAAACAATAGAATGAACTTTTGAAATATTTTGGAACGAACCCTTCTATTTGTACTTTCTTCTCTGTATCTGTACATGTGACCATTGGGGTCTCTGCATGTCATAAACACCTGTTTCCTCACCTGTCTTCTGTTACGAACTTAGTTTAAATCAACTCCTATTTATTTCTTTCATTTTAGCTTTTTATTTTTGCATATTGTAAGTAATGCTTTGATGAACTTCCTTGCAGCTAATATTTGAGCTGTGTTTGATTTCTTTTTTTTAAGATTTTATTTATTTATTTGAGAGAGAGAGGTAGCAGGAGAGAGCACGAGCAGAGGGTGAGGAGAGGGAGAAGCAGGCTCCCCACTGAGCACAGATTTCCCCACTCAGGGCTCTGTCCCTGGACTCTGAGATCATGAGCTAAGCCAAAGGCATATGCTTAACCAACTGAGCCACCTAGGGGCCCCACATTTGATTACTTTTTTGAGGACAAATTCCAGCAAGTAGAATTAAATCTGTGTACATGCAGCTAAGGAGATAAATCTTATTTTCTAGCTTAAGATTTAAGAGCATTTAACCTCAACAAATTGCATTGTGCATCTAGATTTCCTTCTCTGCCTCCTCACAAAACCACTAGAACATGCTTCTTCAGGGAGATTCATAGACTCCTGGGCCATGTAAGGTAGGCATATGGCAGAAACCTGCAGGTCCTGGGGTGACTCCCTTTTGAGCACATGATGTCTTTATCAGTTTTGGGTGGGGAAGCCAACGCCATTTGCAAGGGAAGATACAGTTTTGGGAATGGAGTCACAGGGTATAATCCATCCTATGTCTCCTCCCTGACCTCAGTGCCTAGAGCAGCTGGCCATGTTCCAGGGGAGGCCACACGCAGCTCCTGGGATACACAGCCTGGTGGCAGGAGCAGAACCCAAATGCAATAACTACTGGGAACACACGATGAAGAGACTTTTTCATATTCCTTTGTCATTAAGAGATAGGGAGCATTTTTCTCCATTGGTAAGAGAGGTTCTGATATAATTTTCAGTGGCTGTGTAGTGCTCACTTCTGGACATACCATAATGCATTTAATCTGTTTTTGGACAATGAGGTCATTTCTTATTTCTCTTTTCTAATAAGAGCCTTTGTTAGTTGCCTTAACAAAAGATTTTCTTTTAATTTTATATTCCCAGAACTTATTTATTTTATAACTGGAAGTTTGTACCTTTTGATCACTTTCACCCATTCTATCTATCCCTACCCCTGCCTCTGGAAACCACTAGTCTGTTCTTTATGCATTCTTTTTTTTTTTTTAAGATTCCACATACTAAATGAAATTGTACAGTATTTGTCTTTCTCTGTCTGACTTATTTGGTAGCGTAATGCCCTCAGGGTCCATCCATGTAGTTGCAAATGGCAGGATTTCCTTTTTATGGCTGAATAAACTCCATAATATATATATATGTATATATATATATACACACACACACACATACACCACAATTTCTGTATGTGTTCATCTTTTCCTCCATCAGTGGACACTGAGGTCGTTTCCATGTCTTGGCTGTTGCAGACAATGCTACAATAAATATGAAGGTGCAGATATCTTTTTGAGTTAGTGTTTTCAGTTTTTTTGGTTAAAATACCTAGAAATGGAACTTGCTGAATCAAAAGATTTTTTTTAATTGTCTTATTTGATCGTTAGGAAATAAAATTCTAACATGTCCTTTCTTTTTCTTCAGGTGAATCTATGCTTTGACCAATTTGTTTATAAGCTAGCAGACCAGATATTTGCATATTATAAGGTTATGGCAGGAAGGTGAGTTTGTGGTTTATGGACCACATGATTTGGACATGAAATCTTGGGTAATTGGATCTGACATTTCCATTAAAATTCACAGCCTATGAGAAATGTCTTCTCTTCCTCCATACTAGTTTGCTTCTTGATAAACGTTTACGATCAGAATGCAAGAATCAGGGGGCAACGATCCATCTCCCACCGTCTAACCGCTATGAGACACTACTTAAGCAGCGGCATGTGCAGGTAAGTCAGACCTCTCTGGGGCATGCTGAGACATGGAGCTGGCATTGGAATGGTGAGGTTTTCTTAGAGCTTATTGAGTTTGAATAGATGTCGCACAACTTCCTTATGTTGAGAATTTTTTTTTTTATATATGAGAGGGAGAAAGTACAAGTGGGGGACAGAGGGAGAGGAGGAAGCAGATTCCCCACTGAACAGGGAGCCTGACTCAGGGCTCGATCCCAGGAACCCGAGATCACGATCTGAGCTTAAGTCAGACACTTCACCAACCGAGCCACCCAGGTGCTCCAAGTGTTGAGATATTAAAGACATAAAAGAATACTTGCAACGTTCTGCACCCTGCCCTACCCTGCTCTGGCTGCAGGGGAAGGCATGGCCCCAGAGGGTTGAGTCCTCTCCACATACCCAAAAGTCAGGGCTTTTTTAAGAATGAAGGTGAGAAACATTTGTCAGCTGAGTGGTAGAGAGGAGCTTTTTCTTGGCCAGCACAAAGAATAAAAATACAGTGCTTATTTTTTATTTCCTTACAAATAATACATATCATAAATTAGAAAAATATGGGAAAATATAGGGAAAATTCCACTTAATTTTACAGATAATGACCAGTCACATTTTGGACATTTCCCACCAGGATCTTGTTCATATTTTTATGTTACTGAGATGATATTGAGGCACACTTACATTATTAGGACTCTGAGATAGGGAATAACTTTCTCTTCCTCATTCCTGTAACACTGTGTAGGTCAGGCATGCACAAGGTCTCTGGTGGCAGGTGGTCATGCATACCATTTTGAGGGTTTCCTCACTAACAGACCCAGATTCTCCTGGCTGTTTGGTGAAATTTGGGGTTTCTGTTCATGACATAAGTGTAAATTCAATGCAAAGGATGCTACAAAAGCTCTTTATGGTTTTGACCTAGAGAAATTTCAGCTCTAGGAAAGTAGGGTATTTGATCATGACACCTATGTATATCATTTGATTTAAAATATTTACATTTTGTATATTATTTATTTGTCTTCTCTTTTGAAATTGGATTCTGGGAAAATATATATGTTTTGTTGTTGTTGTTCCTTGTTTGTATTTTATTGTTCATTCTTTTTGCTTTCTCCATCTTCCAGCTCCTGGGCAGATCCATAGACCTTAATCGCCTGATTACTCAGCGTGTCTCAGCAGCCATGTATAAGTCTCTGGAACTGGCTATTGGACGATTTGAAAGTGAAGATCTGACATCAATAGTTGTAAGTATTCTCCCTTTTGTCAGCCTTACCAGATTTGTGGGAAACTGGTCAAAAGGGTTGGAGCTAATTTTAGTTTTGACCTTACTGATAAACTGAACCATAGGAATTCATAGGAATCAAAAGGTACTCACTGATCGAGCATGGCTTATCCTGAGTATGGTTTTTTAGTGTCTGCTCTTAATAGTCACAATTCTAAATTGGCTTGAAAGAACAAGTAATTCTAATCTTGAATAAGTTACACCTAACTATGGGAAAAGAATAAAAAAAGAAAAATTTTAAAAATCAAAAAGAAATGAACACAAAAAGGATTTGAAAGAAAATGATACAGAAGATAGTAAAGATCTAACATACATATAGGGGGCATACATACATTGAGAAAAACCAAAGCAATAGAATGGAACAAATATTAAAAGTTGTATTTCAAAAAAAAAGTTGATAAAACTTAAGACATGCTATTATCAACAATAGCCTAACTATGGAGAGAGCCCAAATGTCCATCGGCTGATGAAATGATAATGGAGATAAATATATATATATAAATATATATATATTTATATATATATATTTATATGTGTGTGTGTGTGCACAAACACAATGGAATATTAGTCATCAGAAAAATGAAATATTGCCATTTGCGATGATGTGGATGGACTTAGAGTGTATTATGCTAAGTGAAATAAGACAGAGAAAGACAGATTGTCAGAGAAAGACAAATACCATACTGATCTCACTCATGTGGAATTTAAGGCAGAAAACAGATGAACCTATGGGAAGGGGGAAAGAAAAAGAAAAAAAGGAGAGAAGGAAACAAACCATGAAAGACAATGCTAGAGAACAAACAGGATTGATGAAGGGAGGTAAGGATGGGAGGTGGGCTAGATGGGTCATAGGTGTTCAACAGGGCACTTGTGATGAGCACTGGGTGTTGTATGTAAGTGATGAATCACTGAATTCTACTCCAGAAACCCAATATTGCATTGTATGTTAACTACCTAAAATTTAAATGAAAAAAATTGTATGTAAAAAAAAAATTAAGGAGTACCTGGCTGGTTCAGTCAGTTAAGCATCTGCCTTCAGCTCTGGTCATGAGACCTGGGATCAAGTCCTACACTGGGCTCCCTGCTCAGTGGGGAGCTTGCTTCTCTCTCTCCCTCTTGCCCTCCACCCTGCTATGCTCTCTCATGCACTTTCTCTCAAATAAATAAATAAAATATTTTTTAAAAAGAAAGACAGGCTATAAAATATATATTAAAAGCCTATGACCTATGCTTGGGAAAACCAACCCAAAGTGGCCAACACCAAGGAATATTGAAGTAAAAGTATTAGATTTTAAAGGAAAAGTCCTCTGGATATCTGAGCAGAGTGATGAGAGAAAGAAAATTTGTTCTCAGAGCTTTGCCCATAGCAATTCATACCAGAAGCCAAGGAAAAGAAACACAAATTAAGGATTTTGTGCTAAGCCAAATCAATCTTCCAAGAATGAGGTCCACAGACAAATGATAGTGAATATGTAAGAACTCAAGGAAGACTGTACACTCCTAGAGAAGCAGCTCTGGATGAGTGGTGGGCGTGAACAACTTGGTTTGAGCATCTCCACGTAGGGTGAGCAGTGCTCCTCATACTCTTTTACAGAATTAAAATATTATTGACTTGGATATCTTACATTCTTTGTCTCCATGTTTGATCTTTTAAATCTAATGTGTAACTGACATGCACAGTGCACCTCAATTTGGACCAGGCACATTCTCATTGCCATATGTGGCCAGTGGCTGCTGCTGTGGATAGCAGAGACCTAGGAATGTTTATGGGCAAACTCTGAGAGCTTGGAAGGCCATCTGTGAAAGTGCTTGCTGACTCTGCTTCATAGCTGTGGTTTTGGGTAACTCCAGGCACATGAGGCTGACTCAGGCTGAGGCTTGAGGACACACAGTGCCCCAGCAAGGGCAGAGGTGGCTACGTCTCAGTGGTGTGTGCCCTGTGGGTGGTTGGAGGCCGGGGTGGGGAGGGGAATGCAGAGGGGACCTTAGTGGAGAAAGGATGATGGCCCTGTGGGGGTGACCATAGTAAAGAGGGGTGTTTCAAAGCAGTGGAGAGGACATAATAAATTTAGGTGTAAGAAGCAAGCTGCTGTGACCTACTAGATCCCCACTGTGTATTCTTGGCCTACTCCCCAGCCTTACCTTTGTGTGTCCTGCTATCTTCTGCCCAGCCTGCTCTGCCCCAACCATGGCACTGCCCACGTGGGGAATGGAGGCCGCTGTGTTGGGCCCATTTCCGTTCTCATACCCTTGTTTTTGTGGTCCTGTAGGAGTTGGATGGCCTCTTGGAAATCAACCGCATGACCCATAAGCTGCTAAGCAGGTACCTGACGCTGGACAGCTTTGATGCCATGTTCCGGGAGGCCAACCACAATGTGTCAGCACCCTATGGGAGAATCACCCTCCATGTCTTCTGGGAACTCAATTATGACTTCCTGCCCAACTATTGCTACAATGGCTCCACAAACCGGTGAGTGTGTACCTCATGAATAGTTCTGGATGCCCTTGCCAAAGGGTTCCTAAATGGGACAATCTCAAGGCTCTGCATCATCCAGTAGGTTGCTGTCCCCTCCCCTGTTCCCCATCATCTCTCATGTCCAGGTACTCAGGCCCTCTTAGTCTCTTTTTGCAAATGTAGCCCTAGGCCAGCCTGTGGGCATGTCTGAGGCTTTGCATGTGGAGATTGCACAGCAGGCCAACATTCCTGTCTGGGGCATTTGCATGTAGCTCAGGGTGGGAATCTCATGGGGCATGTGGACAGCAGCTACAGCTTACAGTTGTAAGTCTACCTGATGTTGGGATGTAGTCACTGACTCTACTTGTCATCCATTCTGGGATGTTGGGGTGTATAAAGATCCATCAGCCACCCTCTCACCTACCTATCCTTTCAACAACACAAAGTGGCTAATTAGGTGAGTGCCATGGTTGATAGCAACATTATTTCATGTGGTTCAGCTTCATATGGCCCAGATCCTGGGACAGCCTTGCCTTGGCTGCTGTGCGCTGGGCAGCTGCCTGTTGGAAGTTTGTTCCATATGTCTTTAGCTCGGGTCCTGCTGTATGTCAGCATATACCAGGGACATTTATCTGTATCTGTGTGTGTGCATGTGTGTATTATGACTGCTTTTTAAAAATCATTGTCTTGGGGCAGCCCTGGTGGCTTAGTGGTTTAGCACCGCCTTCAGCCCAGGGTGTGATCCTGGAGATCCAGGATCGAGTCCCACACTGGGCTCCCTGCATGGAGCCTGCTTCTCCCTCTGCCTGTGTCTCTGTAACTTTCATGAATAAATAAATAAAATCTTAAAAAATAAATAATTGTCTTTGGCTTTGCTGCTGGGTCTGAGCATCCCATCAGGTATTGGCTGAATTGTTACTGGCCCAGAGTTTTGTGTCTCAGGGTGCTGATGAGGACTAGAACTGAGGACAGAAAGGAGGCCCTCCTGTGGTCTGATCAGGTCTGCTATTGCCAACATCAGAGCCCCAAGGGTAGATTTCTCTGAGGGGAGGCAGGCCTGTTCCCAGGTGCATGGGGCTATGCCATCACACTGGCCCCAGGTGGCTGACATCCAGTCCCCGGCAGCAGTAGTGGAGATGTGGCCATGGGTTTCAGAGCCACAAATGAAGGAGCTTTGTCAGCCTCCTCCAATTAAGGGTCTTCTGAGCCTGGATGGGCACAATCCCCCAGAACCAGACTTTATGGACTGCTCATCCCTGTTTAACTTCTTTTAAGACACCCAGTTTCCTGAAATAGGTATCTTCCAAGTTAGAGTTTGGATTAACTGAAAAAATATTTTTATTACATAAAAAAATGTATCATAATTATAGAAAAGCTAGAAATCATATATACATATATAGGGGAAAGAATTAAATCCCTAGAAATTTCCTTCATCAAAAAATGGGTCTGTCTTCTGCAGTTTTTGCCATACAGTCAGATATACATGTATATTTTTTATTTTGCTGAAATGGGTGTTGTTATGTATACTATTACATACATATTCTTACCCCATGTGATATATCACAAGAAGGGTCATTCTGGGGCAGCCCCAGTGGCGCAGTGGTTTAGCGCCTCCTTGCAGCCCAGGGTGTGATCCTGGAGACCCTGGACCGAGTCCCACGTCAGGCTCTCTGTATGATGCCTGCTTCTCCCTCTGCCTGTGTCTCTGCCTCTCTCTCTCTGTGTGTCTATGAATAAATAAATAAAATCTTTAAAAAAACAAAAAAAGAAGGGTCATTCTGTGTTAAGATATATATATACCTTTCTCCCTGAAAATCTGTTTAAGTCATGGCTGATGTTTGTAGGTCAAAGAGCTGTTTTGGTTAGTCCATTTGAAACCTTTGGAATTAATTTGTTACCTTAAATCATTTTTGCCTTGTCTGGTGTCTCCAAAGGTAACATGCAACAGAACCCCACTGTCAATGGGCTGAAAAAAGATGTTCCAATGAGGTCAGAATCAGGCAACACAGGGAGCTGTGATGTTTTTTGTACTATTTTAGATTTTTTTTTCTTTTTTTTTTTTTTTTTTTTAGCTATCTAGCATTTCTTCACCCTTTAAGGGATATCCCAGAGATCTTGCAAAAGGAGCAATTAAAGGTATTCCCTGTGCCTCCTTTATGCTTGCTGCATGTAGCACCCACTTGGCCCTGGTGTCCTTGGTGAGGTTCAGTGGGCTGAGCCCTCAGAAGTGACATGAGCTACTTAGAAGGACTGCAGAGGCAGGTCAGCTTTACATGACGATGAAAAGTCAGCATTTGCCATAAACTCTAGTGATAAATCGCTGTATTTTCTGAAAGACTGTAGACATCTGAACAAAAGTTGGGTGAGAAGTGTGGAGTTAGGGAAATGGATCTGATTCTGAGTTCAAGCCTACCTAGGTGGGCCCTACTATGTGGGTGCCCTGTTTGGGGCTGTTGACGGAGAACAGGCAGCAGGAGCCTCACTATCAAAGGCCAAGTTGGCAGGCAGGGCTCAGGTCAGAAAGCTGGTGCTAGTAACCCAGTGACCTACTCGAGGGTAAAAACCTCCAGGCGTGTGTCCGTTACAGGACCCTGTGCAGGGAGCATTGAGGCATCCAATATATAACTGAAGAGAGAGGCCCTTGTTTCTTGAGACCACACAACACAATGTTGAATGCAGATGACTCCAAGCAGAAAGGACAGCACCGATGCCTTCACGTGCTGTGGCATATTTCTCCCATGGCCCACGCAGTGCTGTGAACATCCCTGTTTGCAGGTTGAGCACAAAGCCCACAGAGGCTGAGAGTGGATCCCACCTGTGTTGCAGGAGGCTGCTCTCCCCACCGAGGCTCCTGGAAACTGAACTGGAACCTGAGAAGACAGACAAAACTGTGTCACTCAGTATTTTTTTTTTTTTTAAGATTTTATTTATTTATTCATGAGAGACGGGGGTGGGTGGGTGGGCGGTGCAGCGACACAGGCAGAGGGAGAAGCAGGCTCCATGCAGGGAGCCCAATGTGGGACTTGATCCCGGGTCTCCAGGATCACACCCTGGGCCGAAGGCAGGCGCTAAACCGCTGAGCCACCCAGGGATCCCCCGTCACTCAGTATTTTGATTCCATACTTGAGGGTTTTCTAAGAGCTGCTTGAGGGAAACCTTCATTTGTTCTTGGCATATCTACTGATTTTGCTGCTTATTTTTGATTAGGAATTTCGCTGATAGCTCTGGGAACTGGTTTAGGGTGGCTTGTGACTTAAATTTAACCTATACAGCTAATAGTTGTATGAAAATGCTATAGCTCTGGAAATAGGCCAACAGTTGGGATCAGAGTTAGGCTTCAGAGAGGAAGGCCATGGAAGAAGCAGTGTGTCCTCAGTGCAGTGTACCATGAAGCCAAGGGAATTATTTTGTCCCGTTTCCAGTATGTTAACTTCTGCCCCTTTGTTAGGATGGTGGCTATCAGGTTTCAGTTCTGGCTTGTTATCAGTTGTCATTATGGTGCTTGAACAATGATTTCAAACTTCATCTTTCCGTGTATATTACTTGGCTTTCTGCTATTTGTGTTAACATTTATTTGTTTATTATAAGTAAGGACTCAGGGATTCTAACTCAGCATTAGAATCTGTTACTATCATGACTTGGGTTTGTGGCTCAAGTTGGCCCCATTTTGGCCAGTGGGAGCCCCTTCTACCAGATTTTCTCTGTCTGCATCATTTTGAAGCATGGCTGTACTTCCTGCACCACAAGAAGTTCCAGGTTCATCTTCTATTTCTCTTGCTCTGTCCTTGTGATTTGTCATTTCTACAGGATTCCTTAGAGTGGAGACTATTTTAGAACTAGGCTTAATATTTGAAAAGTAAGTCTGGGTGTTAGGTATGCTTATTGCTATTGGAATATCATTGTTTCTAGACCCTTTTGATGTTCAGAGCTAGAAGTACCAGATGTGTGCTGTATTAGGTTCCTCAAACTATCACAAACCATGGGACTTCAAACCACAAAAATTTCTTTTCTCAAAAATTTCTAATTCTGGAGTCTAGATATCCAACATCAGAGTGTCCACAGGGCCATGCCACTTCTCTGAGACTCTGGGAGAACCTCCTTTTGCCCCCTCCCAGCTCCAGGTGGCAGCTAGCAGTTCTCAGCCTTCCTTACTGTGCAGCTCTCTTGTTCCAGGCCCTGCCTCTGTAGACATGTGCTGTTGCCCTGTGTGTGTCTCTTTTCTTACAAGGACTGGAGTCATTGGATTAAGGAGCCACTCCTCTTCAGCATGACCTCACCTTGACTAATCACAGCTGCAGTGGCCCTGATCCCAAATAAGGATCACATCCAAGGTGCTGGTCATTAAGACTTCAGATTTTCTCTTTGGAGACACAAACCCATAAAATGCATGCATGCACGGCTCCTCTGTAGCTGTTTACATATTATAACCGTGAATTCACACTGGTACCTTCAGTTCCAGTTCAGCACTGCAGGTGTCATTCTTATTCTCTCCCTCCCTTTCCATTTCTGTAATTCCTTTCTACACTGAGAATCCTGTTTCATTATTCTTGGTTCCTGGATGTAAATATTCTTGGTATATTTACTCTCTTGCTCAGTTCTAAAAAAGCAGAAAATGGCTTCAAAATTATTAATGCTTCCTACACAAGCCTACTAAATGGAATTCAGTATTTGTTGCCAATGCTTTTGTCTTTACGTTGGGTGGGGGGCGGGGAGAATGTGTGTGTGTGTGTGTGTGTGTGTGTGTGTGTGTGTACATGGTTAAAAATTGTTCGGAAAAAATGTGGCTTATGTATGCAATGGACTATTACTCAGCCATTAGAAATGACAAATACCCACCATTTGCTTCAACGTGGAGGGACCTGGAGGGTATTATGCTAAGTGAAATAAGTCAATTGGAGAAGGACAAACATATGGTCTCATTCATTTGGGGAATATAAATAATAGTGAAAGGGAATAGAGGGGAAGGAAGAAGAAATGGGTAGGAAATCTCAGAAAGGGAGACAGAACATGGAAGACTCCTAATTCTGGGAAACGAACTAGGGGTGGTGGAAGGGGAGGAGGGCGGGGGGTGGGGGTGACTGGGTGGTGGGCACTGAGGGGGGCACTTGACGGGATGAGCACTGGGTGTTATTCTGTATGTTGGCAAATTGAACACCAATAAAAAATAAATTTATTATTATACAAATAAATAAATAATGAATAAATAACTAAATAAAAATTGTTCGGAAAAAATAAAAATTGGGATAATGGAGGAATAGGGTTTGGATTTACTCTTTTGCCCTAAGCAAGTGAAAAATTAGGCAAAATTTATGAAACCACTGTTTTCAGGCATTGCTTGTTTCCCTGAGGGAAAGGAAACAAAAGAAGTGAGCCCTATGACTTCCCTGGCTTTCTGCCTGGAAGCACTTCCTGGGCCTCAGTGTGGAGGGAGGGTATCCCAATATAGCCTGGAAGTCTTTTTATTTTTTATTTTTTATTTTTTTTGGAGTTCAATTTGCCAACATATTGCATATCACCCAGTTCTCATCCCGTCAAGTGCCCTCCTCAGTGCCTGTCACCCAGTCACCCCAATCCCCCACCCACCTCCCTTTCCACTACCCTTTGTTCGTTTCCCAGAGTTAGGAGTCTCTCATGTTCTGTCTCCCTCACTGATATTTTCACTCATTTTCTCTCCTTTCCCCTTTATTCCCTTTCACTATTTTTTATATTCCCCAAATGAATGAGACCATATAATGTTTGTCCTTTTCTGATTGACTTATTTCACTCCGCATAATACCCTCCAGTTCTATCACGTTGAAGCGAATGGTGAGTATTTGTCATTTCTAATGGCTGAGTAATATTCCATTGTATACATAAACCACATCTTCTTTATCCACTCATCTTTCGATGGACACCGAGGCTCCTTCCACAGTTTGGCTGTTGTGGACATTGCTGCTAGAAACATCGGGGTGCAGGAGTCCTGGCGTTTCACTGCATCCGTATCTGTGGGGTAAATCCCCAGCAGAGCAATTGCTGGGTCGTAGGGCAGGTCTATTTTTAACTCTTTGAGGAACCTCCACACAGTTTTCCAGAGTGGCTGCACCATTTCACATTCCCACCAACAGTGCAAGAGGATTCCCCTTTCTCCACATCCTCTCCAACATTTGTTGTTTCCTGTCTAGTTAGTTTTCCCCATTCTCACTGGTGTGAGGTGGGATCTCATTGTGGTTTTATTTTTTTTTTTAAGATAGATAGATAGATAGATAGATAGATAGATAGATAGATAGATAGATTTATTTATTTATTTATTTATTTATTTATTTATTTATTTATTTATGATAGAGAGAGAGAGAGAGAGAGAAAGAGGCAGAGACACAGGAGGAGGGAGAAGCAGGCTCCATGCAGGGAGCCTGACGTGGGACTCTATCCGGGGACTCCAGGATCGCTCCCTGGGCCAAAGGCAGGTGCTAAACTGCTGAGCCACCCAGGGATCCCCCTCATTGTGGTTTTTTTTTTTTTTTTTCTTTCCCTCATTGTGGTTTTAATTTGTATTTCCCTGATGGCAAGTAATGCGGAGCATTTTCTCATGTGCTTGTGGGCATATCTATGTCTGCCTCTGTAAAATTTCTGTTCGTGTCTTCTGCATTTCATGATTGGATTGTTTGTTTCTTTGCTGTTGAGTTTAATAAGTTCTTATAGATCTTGGATACTAGCCCTTTTTTTTTTTTTAAAGATTTTTTATTTATTCATTCATGAGAGACACAGACACAGGCAGAGGGAGAAGCAGGCCGCATGCAGGGAGCTGACGTGGGACTCAATCCCAGGTCTCCAGAATCATGCCCTGGGCTGAAGGCGGCGCTAAACCGCTGAGCCACCCGGGCTGCCCCGGTACTAGCCCTTTATCTGATATGTCATTTGCAAATATCTTCTCCTATTCTGTAGGTTGTCTTTTAGTTTTGTTCACTGTTTCTTTTGTTGTGCAGAAGCTTTTTATCTTGATGAAGTCCCAATAATTCATTTTTGCTTTTGTTTTCCCTGCCTTCAGAGATGTATCTTACAAGAAGTTGCTGTGGCCAAGTTCAAAAAGGGTGTTGTCTATGTTCTCCTCTAGGATTTTGATGGATTCTTGTCTCACATTTAGATCTTTCACCCATTTTGAGTTTATCTTTGTGTGTGGTATAAGAGAATGGTTTAGTTTCATTCTTCTGCATGTCAGCCTGGACGTCTTACTTGGTAGAGGAGATAGATTGGAAACTGAGGAAGCTGAAACAGTTGACACTTACAGGGGAGATTTGCAGGGCGGGAGAGGGGAGAGCTGCGAAGAGAAGCAGCTCCTGAGACCAACTCAGGGCCCTTTACTCTTTGCTCAAATATTAAACTGTATGGTGCATTGGTGAAACTCCACAAGGATAGTAAAGAATAACTTTTTAGAGCTGTAAGCTATATAATTCACAGAATTAGAAGCCATTTGAAGCCTTGCCAGTAAGAATGGGGAAACCTCACTGAATACCTACCCATTTGACAGAATTGCCAGAGGGCCAGCCTTAGTACTAGCCCTCAGGTACTGACCACTGAGCCACCCTAATTAGGAAGGGGTCCAGCTGACTTTGGAGCCGTTTAACAGCCTGGTCAAAATAACTCAACACTTTAAGGGTTAACAACAAAATCCAGACACCTGATGCTGCAGGCCACTGACCTGCCCTCAGACATGCATGTTCATTTCATGCGCTGGTGGTATTTTGCCAATTACATCCTTTTTTATTTATTAAAGTGTAATATGTGTCATTCAAGTTCTTCAGATTTAATAATTAGCAAATCCTTATATTTTTCTTAATGATGGCTTCTTTATAAAAGTTTACATGTTTAAATGAACCATTCTGATTTGAAAGTTTTAGCCAAGTTTGACATGTTTGCTTTAAACTCCAAGCATTTGATTTTCAGTATTCCCTAATCCATTATGAGTGTGGTTATAAGCACTGAATTTCCTCATTCTTCCCCTTACCTTGTAAATAGTGATTTGAGTGATGACTCGACTGCCTGTGCCTGCCTTCCCACTCCTGTCCTCGAGGTCACTGCTGTGTCCAGAGGCCCAGCAATGCCTGAGTGCTTGTTCATTACCACTTGTCAAAGGACTGATTTAGGCATGAAATGGTCCTGGTGAAAAGATACAGATGCAATGAAACGGCGGGACACCTGCACCCCGATGTTTCTAGCAGCAATGTCCACAATAGCCAAACTGTGGAAGGAGCCTCTGTGTCCATCAAAAGATGAATGGATAAAGAAGATGTGGTTTATGTATACAATGGAATATTACTCAGCCATTAGAAATGACAAATACCCGCCATTTGCTTCGATGTGGATGGAACTGGAGGGTATTATGCTGAGTGAAATAAGTCAATTGGAGAAGGACAAACATTATATGGTCTCATTCATTTGGGGAATATAAATAATAGTGAAAGGGAATAGAGGGGAAGGGAGAAGAAATGGGTAGGAAATATCAGAAAGAGAGACAGAACATGAAGACCTCCTACTCTGGGAAACGAACTAGGGGTGGTGGAAGGGGAGGAGGGCAGGGGGTGGGGGTGACTGGGTGGCAGACACTGAGGGGGACACTTGACGGGATGAGCACTGGGTGCTATTCTGTATGTTGGCAAATTGAACACCAATAACAAATTTATTATTATAAAAAAAAAAAGAAAAAGAAAAAGAAAAAGAAATGGTGCTGGTGCCCATAGACAAGACTCTGTCCCGGAGTTTGGAGACTGTGCTTATGTGGTGGAAGGACACAGGTGTTCGTTCTCACTCTCTTGATGAACTCTGGATACATGTACTATGCTTGGGAGTATTTATATCTCATGGTATTTGATTTCTTAGAATTTTCCTACGTGATGATTACATCAGTTAACTGGAGGAAGATGTAACTGATGGGTAATGAAAAAGTTCTGAATTTAAAGAACTACCTTTAAATTTGTTTTCTTTTATCTTTTTATCCTTTTTTTGTTTAGATTTGTTCGGACAGTATTACCATTTTCTCAAGAGTTTCAAAGAGATAAACAGCCTAACGCACAACCCCAGTATTTGCATGGATCGAAGGTAGGTTCTTTTGTGTTTATGTTATGATTTTTTTTAAGTTCACAATGAAGCATATTTTCAAGTTTAGTTTAAATCAAGTCAGTTGGGATCCCTGGGTGGCACAGCGGTTTGGCGCCTGCCTTTGGCCCAGGGCGTGATCCTGGAGACCCGGGATCGAGTCCCACGTCGGGCTCCCGGTGCATGGAGCCTGCTTCTCCCTCTGCCTATGTCTCTGCCTCTCTCTCTCTCTCTGTGTGTGTGACTATCATAAATAAATAAAAATTAAAAAAAAATAAAAATAAATCAGGTCAGTTGCAGTGATTTAAATGTATCATGCCATATATGAAAGAAATGTTATTGTTTTCTTCCATTAGCACCTTCCTAAAAAGTAATGTAGTGCTAGGACAGCACTCTAGCCATCTGGTGGGTGTCAGGCTGGGCCTGGCCTCACTCCTGCCCCTAAAATCAGTGAGTTTACCAGTAGAGTTAAAGTTTTAAAAATAGCAAACCAGGCAAATGTGTGGAATAGGCTCAGGGCTCATCTCTGACAGAGGGTCAGAATATCTTGTCTAGGTGTGATGCCATGAAAGGAGAGGTGAGGTGAGAAGGGAGGGACATGCAGAAGACAGTTGACATCCAGAAACCGCAGGCAGACAGGCTGGCTGAGGCCACAGAACATTGTCCAGTAAGGTAAGACAGGTGTCCAGCCTGAGGATGGCTGCATTTGTAACAGGTTAAGAGTATTAAAGGTTAGTGTAGTTAGTATTTAAAATTTTTTTTAATTTTTATTTATTTATGATAGTCACAGAGAGAGAGAGAGAGAGGCAGAGACATAGGCAGAGGGAAAAGCAGGCTCCATGCACCGGGAGCTCGACGTGGGACTCCATCCCGGGTCTCCAGGATCGCGCCCTGGGCCAAAGGCAGGTGCCAAACCGCTGCACCACCCAGGGATCCCCCTGTAGTTAGTATTTAAAGCATTCTTACAGTTTGATAAGAAAAGATGCTCTATACTAAAAAGGAGATAAATGGAATGAACAGATATTTCCAAAAATGTAGTAAAAGATAGAAATAGATATCTAGCCTCACCAGTGATTGAAGAAAAATAAATGAGTGCACATGAACCTGTATGATTCTAGGAGACCATCTGCAATGCTTATCAATATTTAAATGTTCTCACTTGTGGGAAGCTGGATAGGCTAAGGAATGAATCAAACAAGTATAATGTGAGGTCCATTAAGGGGGTGGTCATACAACATTGTCATAAAAAATATGGAAGCAGCCCAACTGACCAGCAAGAATATTCCAATATCTGATTGTCTAGTGGAATGCAATACAGTTGTTAACAAATAATTACATAGATCTTATGATAGTTGTGGGACCTGTATTTTATTAAGTTAAAAAAAAAATCAAACTCCAAACAGAATGATCCTAATTACAAAAAGGTACATACAGAGAAAAGATTATTGGCATACTAAACAGTGGCTGTCTTTGGGAGGGCTGAGTCTGAGAAATGTCTTTCTTTTCTGAATTCTGTTTATGATGTGTTTGCATTGTTCTCACTTGGGTTTTAAGTTGCCCTGTCCAATGTTGGTGTGAGTCTCAGTCTTCACAGGGCCCAACCTGTGGGCTGTGTAGAGAAATGGGGCCTGGCCCCCTTCCCCAAGCATGGACACTAGCCCCTGTGGTCTCAGAGTCGTTAACGGTGAGCCTTGGCACTGCTGATTAATTTTGCTCTGAAGCTCTGAGGGGCTGAGGTTTGAGCAGTATCTTCTCTGTGTTTTTTGCATGTTCTGCTTACAGGTGCAAAAATGTGTCTATTAAAATAATGACATAAAAGGACCACTCTTCAGGTCCCTAGTGGTGGCTCTCAGGAGAGTGTCAACATGTCACTCTTCCCTTACAACTAGTCTTTGAAGACACAGGTCCTTGGCTCACCCTCCTCCTCTTCTCCAACTTCTCCAGGCTCATGATGTCTTCTCCTTTCAGCTGCCCACTTCTGTCTTAATCACAACATCATAGCATTTCACAAACTGATGTGTCCATTTAGTTTTCATCCTGTCAGCCAAGAAAAAATGATAGATGTCTTAGTGGGACAAGCCAGAGGGCTAAGTAGAGGATATATATGGGGAAACCAGAGTTGGCAGAAATAGAAACTTCCTGTGTTTTGCTAGGATATGTGGAATTTCAAGCTGAAATTGCTGCCAACTCCGTGTTCTGCATTTGAGTGGCACCATGTTCTCTGCATGGTGTATGGAAAGGGCATGTCCCTGTGAACAGGTGTGCTCCTAGGATGCTGTGACAGAGCATGGGTTGGGTTTTGGAGAGGCCTTTTTCTAATGAGATCTGGATGCTGAGAAGAAACCAACCGTACTGAGGGCCCTGAGGGCCAAGACTGTGTCACAAGATGGGGGTGGATGAGGGTGAATGGCAGGCAATTTAGGGCCAAGGTGGTTTGGGGTGGTGGTGGTCAGGAAGTGGACACAGAATGATGGCAGGTGGAAAGATGTTACTCTAGTCCCAGCAAGAGGTGGTGTCTTGGACCAAGTAGCGTTGACAGAGATGAAGAGAAGTAGATGGGTTCAATATCCAAAAGGATATTTTGGAAGTGGACTTCACTGGACTTGCTAATGCCCTGAAGATGGAGGATGAGAGGAAAAAAAGACCCAAAGATATTTCCTAAGTTTCTGGTAGTTGGTGAGTAGAGGTGTCAGTTTTTGAAGTCAAGGAGGGCTAGATTTAGGGAGGTTAAAGGGAAGAGGCCTTGATCCCTAGGGCCTGTGTCCTCTCCTCTTCTCAGGTCTGTCCATGCCACATGGCACAGACCTTGCTGTGAGTAGGGGAGGATGTTGCCCCACTGAGTGTCTCTTCTGGTCACAGCCAGGCTGGCTTCACAATTTACTCAACTGAGGCAAGGGTTGTGGGAGTTGTGAGAGGGTGCAAGGTATGGGTTGGAGTATCACGTTACCCCACTTGGTTAGGGTCAGGATTTTTGCTGCCGTTTTAAGCCTCGTGATGATGACAAGAAGTGAAGAATGCCAGGCGTCATTGTTCTGTCTACTGTGTTCTAGGATTGAGCATCATTTTAAAAAATACTAAGTAATGTGTTTTTCTATAGGTAACAAGTTACAGTCATTGTCTCAGGGCTCACTCAGCAACTGTTTCCTATGCATGAGCTGTGACCTGGGCTGTGCCTGGCTTCAATCAGGGAACATGGTTCTTGATGCAGGAGGATGTGAGTACAGGCCCTGCTCCAGAGAGGCCTGAAGTTGTTGGCTGGGTGTTGGGGTGCAGACAGGCACCAAGAGCCAAATACGCCTGGTCTGAACAATGGAGGGCACCCCAGCAGGTTTGGGAGCATGACCAGTGGGGCAGGGAAGGTGGAAAGGAGGCTAAAGCTGTTGAGACACAGGCAGGGACCCCTAGACCCCTGCCCTCTTCCCTCCTTCTGCTTGGCCAAAGATTTCTCACCTGCAGAGGAGTCCCCAGTGGTACCTGCTTCAGAGAAGGGAGGTGGGAGATGAAAACACCTGGCTCAGTGCTGCCACTGGGAAGTCCCTCAGGTCAGACAGGTGATGCTTGTGGTGGGACATGAGGCCCAGACAGTTAACAGACTCTGCCTCATACCCACCCCCAAGTGACACCCAGACTCTGTGGACCCCAAGAGAAGCTCTGTGAGCTGCTGGTTGAGTGGAACTAGCTTGCCTAATAGCAGGTTCCCTTTTAATCTCAGTGTAATCAAGGCCAGGACACAAGTCAGGAGTTAGGGGACCCCTGACCTACAACACGACACCTTTTAATGCCTCAACCCATTCTTTCCCAGTTCTTTTAAAATGTGAAACTTTCATTTCTGTCTTCTTTCCTCTCACTAATAGATGGCAGCTTGAACTTGACTGTGGTAGGACCATGCCCTTAGAAAATGGACACAAACTATAATTCTGGCTGGTGTATTAGTGCAGGCTGCCCATCTCCTCCACTCCTCTAAAAAGGCATGAGGTGGACAATTTCTTTTGGTGGGGTGCAGAGAGAGGGAATCTCAAGCAGACTCTGCTGAGCACGAAGCCTGATGCAAGGCTCGATCTCATGACCCAGAGATCATGACCTGACCTGAAATCAAGAGTTGGACACTTAACCAATGAGCCATCCAGGCACCCCAAGGTGGATAATTTTTTAAAGAATTAGAATGTAGAGGCACCTGGGTGGCTCAGTCGGCTCAGATCATGATCTCAGGGTCCTGGGATCGAGCCACATCATTGCGAATGGCAAGATTTCATTTCTCTTTTTATTTAAATTCTAGTTAGTTAACATGCAGTGTAATATTAGTTTCATGTGTACAATGTAGTGACTCAACACTTCCATTCAACCCCCAGTGCTCATCACAAGTGCACTCCTGAATCTCCATCACCTATTTAACCCATCCCCCCACCCACCTCCCCTCCAGTAACCGTAAGTTTGTTCTCTTGAGTGTTATGTGCATAACATAACACTCATGTTATGTGCATCTGTTTTGTTTCTTAAATTCCAGATGTGAGTGAAATCAAATGGTATTTATCTTTCTCTGATATTTTAGCATATTCTCTAGCTCCATCCAAGTCATTGCAAATGGCAAGATTTCATTCTTTTTTTATGGCTGGGTAATATCCATTGTATATATATGCCACTTCTTTACCTGTTCATCAGTCAGTGGACATTTGGGCTCTTTCCATAGTTTGGCTATTGTTGATCATGCTGCCATAAACATAGGGGTGAATGCATCCCTTCGACACAGAATTTTTGTATTGTTTGGGTATACCCGGTACTGCAATTGCTAGGTCCTAGGGTTTTTCTGTTTTTTACTTTTTGAGGAACCTCCACACTGTTTTCCAGAGAGGCTGCGTCAGTTTGCATTCCCACCGACAGTGTAAGAGGGTTGCCCCTTCTCCACATCCTCTCCAACATCTGTTGTTTCCTTTGTTGTTGATTTTAGTCATTCTGAGGGGTGTGAGGTGATACCTCATTGTGGTTTTGACTTGTATTTCCCTGATGATAAGTGATGTTGAGCATCTTTTCATGTGTCTGTTGGCCACCTGTATGTTTTCTATGGAAAAACTGTTCATGTCTTCTGTCCATTTTTTAAACTGGATTATTTGATTTTGGGGTGTCAAGTTTTATAAGTTCTTTATATATTTTGGATATCACCTGTTTATCAGATATGTCATTTGCAAATATCTTCTCCTATTCTGAAGGTTGCCTTTTAGTTTTGTTGTTTCCCTCACTGTGCAGAAGCTTTTTGTTTTGATGATGTCCCAATAGTTTATTTTTACTTTTGTTTTTCTTGCTTCGGGAGACGTATCTAGTAAGAAGTTGCTGCAGCTGAGGTTAGAGGTTTCTACCTGTGTTTTCCTCTGGGATTCTGATGGTTTCCTGTCTCACACTTAGGTTTTTCATCCATTTTGAATTTATCTCTGTGAATGGTTTAAGACAGTAGTCCAGTTTCATTCTTCTGCTTAATGGCTGTCCAATGTTCCCAACAACATTTGTTGAAGAGACTGGTTTTTTTTTTTTTTTTCCCCCAGTGGAAATTCTTTCCCATTTTGTCGAAACTGAGTTGACCATAGAGTTGAGAGTCCATTTCTGGGTTCTCTATTCTGCTCCACTCATGTGTGTCTTTTTTTGTGCCAGCACCATACTGTCTTGATGATCACAGCTTTGTAATAGAGCCTGAAGTCTGGAATTGTGATCCATCCAGCTTTGGTTTTCTTTTTCAAGATTGCTTTGACTATTTGGGGTTTTTTGTGATTCCATATGACCATGTGCATGACAAATATTTCTCTATCCCCTCATTTCAATCTGCAGGTGATTTTAGGTCTAAAATGAGTCTCTGAAGAAATGTGTGGGAAATATCAGAAAGGGAGACAGAACATAAAGACTCCTAACTCTGGGAAATGAACTAGGGGTGGTGGAAGGGGAGGAGGGCGGGGGGTGGGGGTGAATGGGTGACGGGCACTGAGGGGGGCACTTGACAGGATGAGCACTGGGTGTTATTCTGTATGTTGGTAAATTGAACACCAATAAAAAATAAATGTATTATAAAAAAAATAAAATAAAATGAGTCTCTGGTAAAAAAAAAAGAATAAAAAATTTAAAATAAATTAAAATTAGTCTCTTGTAGGTAGCATATAAATGAGTCTTGTGTTTTTTAATCCATTATGGTAGCATTTGTCTTTTGATTAGAACATTTAGTCCATTTATATTCAGAGTAATTATTGATAGACCTGGGATTACGACCTGAACCAAAGGCAGACGCTCAACTGCTGAGCCACTCAGAGGCTTCATGGCGTGCCATTTCTATGAAGAGATCTGCTGCTGACTTTATGGGTCTTCTGCTTTTAGGATTTTTTCTTTATCACTATATTTTGCGAATTTAACTACAATATGACTTGGTATTGGCCTGCTTTTATTGATTTTGATGCAGCTCCTCTGGTTTTTAAAGCCAAAATTTATGGGGATTAGTCCTTCCTGTGTGAGCTTCCTGGTGCAAGGGTCTATTTCTCTGCCCTCTTTACAACGTGCATCCCCCTCCTCTCATTGGCAGCTTCCCTCTGCCTTTCTGATCTTCCTAAGATTTCAGATGTCTTCTTCCCTATATTTCATTGTGGAGATTTTTCTGCCAGTCTTCAGATTGCTCTCCATCTTAATAACTTGGAGGTGGATGATATCTTGGAGGTAGGATGGGGGTGAGCTCAGGGTCCTCCTCTACCATCTTCCCAAGCTCCTGAGACTATTAGATTTCATTAATGTTTTTCATGGTTTTCTTTTGACACGCTAGAACATACATCCAGAAGGAGAGGAGCCCCCATGAATCACTATTTGTACATCCAATATAAACAAGTTTTCTGTGTGCTTAATTAAATGCCCCAGTGCGGGCAGCCCGGGTGGCTCAGTGGTTTAGCGCCACCTTCAGCCCAGGGCCTGGTCCTGGAGACCCGGGATCGAGTCCCATGGCAGGCTCCCTGCATGGAGCCTGCTTCTCCCTCTGCCTGTGTCTCTGCCTCTCTCTCTCTCTCTCTCTCTCTCTCTCATGAATAAATAAAATCTTTAAAAAAAAGTAAAAATAAAAAATAAATGCCCCAGTGGTAGAAGACAACCTTATAGGTAGGTAACATTCTAAGGGCTGAATTCCCAGGAATTGCAAGCAGGCCTCCTGAAGATACTCAAGAGCTGAGCATCCAGGCCTGCTGTGCTGATTCTTCACTTTTCTGATGATGTGGTTTTTAGTGTATGTAGAGTAAATATTTAAGACAGTGACAAAGGGGGCAAGGAGAAGATTCAGGGAACCTAAGTGGAGGTGAGGTTGATAACACTTCAAAGTGGTAAAATGTTGATAGTTGGATTGTTATAACTTACACAACATATAAGACCTAGAATAACCACTAAAAGATGTGTGAAGAGATTTTTTTTTTTTAAAGATTTTATTTATTTATTCATGAGAGATAGAGAGAGACACAGGCAGAGGGAGAAGTAGGATCCCTGCGGGGAGCCCAACGTGGGACTCAATCCCAGGACCCCGGGATCACAACCTGAGCCAAAGGCAGATGTTCAACCACTGAGCCACCTAGGTGCCCCTTTTTAGATATTCTTGAAACTTGATCAATCATAGTGGAATCTAGAAAATGTTTAAGTGACTCAGAAGAAGTCAGGAAGACTGAAACAGACCCTACTTAGATATCAATAATTAGATTATATATAAATCTGCTAAATGTAAGTGGTCTTTATACAGTTAAAATACTGAGGTTTGGCAGAGTGGATTTAAAAAACATGGTACAATAATAAAGGTACTTTATTGTGTCTCTCATGAATAAATAAATAAAATCTTTATAAAAAAAAGAAAATTAAAAGAGTTGAGATCATACAGAGTGTGTTTTCTGACCACACTGGACTCAAACTAGAAATCAGAAAGAGGAGAAGAAAATCTCCAGAGACTTGGAAATTAAAACATTCCTGTATGATCCATGGGTCAAGATGAAGTCTGAAGGGAAATTTTTTTTTAAAGACACCTAACTAAATGAAATGCAAATATATCAGAATTTATGGGATGCAGCTGACAAGTGCTGATAGGAAAACACACACTGAATGCTTGTTCGTAGTCTCCCTGCTGGGTGCATCCATGTTTTTAGACAAGATTGGAGGTCCCCTCCTGTAGGAGGCCACCCTCATTACATTGCCACCTACTCACCTGGTGGGGGCTGCTGTCCCCAGCTCCCTGTGTGTCCCTGAGAAGACAGTTCTTACTGCTCTGTCAGTGTCTGTCTTCAGATGTCTCCCCTAGGAGACTGGGAGCAGCTCTGAGGAGGCAGCAGTGAAGATGTGTTTATTTCTCATTCCAAGACCTCAGAATGGCTTCTGTAGAACTGGCAGTTTGATAAATCTTTGAAATTTGTCTTATTTTTTCTAACAAACTTTTTTTTTTACTTGGAATTTTTTATTATTATTATTATTTTAATTGGAGTTCAGTTTGCCAACATATAGTATAACACCCAGTGCTCATCCTATCAAGTGCCCCCCCCCAGTGCCCATCACCCAGTCACCCCATCCCCCCCCCCCCCCCCCCCCCCCGCCTACCTCCCTTTCCACTACCCCTTGTTTATTTCCCAGAGTTAGGAGTCCTTCATGGTTTGTCTCCCTCTCTAATTTTTCCCACTCATTTTCCCTCCTTTTCCCTATAATCCCTTTCACTAAACTTGCTTGTCATTTCTTTTTGTTGAAAACACAAATACTAGTAAAGGCAGTCTAACAAATTCTCTGGGATTCTCCACCTAAGGGCACATGCATATTTGGTGCATTGTATGCACCAAATCTTGTATGCATAGTAACCACGTTGAAAACTCTGAAGATTTCATTAGGCACTTAACATTCTTTATCCCCCAGGCTTTGAACTTGGCCTACTCTAGCATTTATGGCAGCTACCGGAACTTTGTTGGGCCTCCACACTTCCAGGTCATCTGTCGGCTGCTCGGCTACCAGGGCATTGCAGTGGTCATGGAGGAGCTGCTGAAGGTTGTGAAGAGCTTGGTATGTTTCCCTCAGTGTGCTTCCTTTACGTGGTCTAGGGTTCTCTACTCAATTCAAATGTGGGAGGGAAATAAAAATATTCAGGCACTCCACTGAGCAATTCTGGGATACGAACTGAGTGTTGTACAATTCACTCCATTCTAACACTATGTACCTGGAGATATCATCAGATCCCACAGTTTAAGGGCTCTGACCCACAAGGCTTCCCCACACCCACCCTCCCACTCAATATCAAGTGTAATTTGTCGCTTGTACCTCTGACCCACTGGCTATAAATCAGAGGTTTCTGCAGCCCCCCTCCTAGCAATCTGCTAGGGCAACTCACAAAATTCAGGGAACTACTCAATAGATTACCAGTTTATTACAAAGGATACAAATCAACAGCCAGATGAATCAATACATAGGTGTCGAGGTCCTGAAGAAAAGAGCTTCTGTTCTCGTGCTCTTTGGGGCATGAGACAGTGACCTATGGAACTGTCTGGTTCCCCAAACTCCACCCTATTAGGTTTTTAATACATAGGCAGGATTGATTAAATCATTGGTCTTTGGTGACTAAATGAACCTCAGCCCCTTCCCTATCCCCAGCAGTCTGGGGGTGGGACTGAAAGTCCCAAATCTAACCATGGGGTTGGTTCTCCTGGCCACCAGCCCCTGTTGGTGAGTGCTTTCCAAAAGTCACCTCATTAACAAGAGACACCTTTAAGGTCTCTTTGGATAATTTGAAAGGTTTTAGGAACAGGAATAAGACCAAATATATTGCACAGCCTTGAATTCACTGGCGTGGAAAAGCCTGGTCCCTGTTATTTTACCTATTCAGAGACAAGTACCAAAATACAGCTTGCTTTATAAGAAAATGTGGCCTTTATATGCAGACATAGTCTTCCCCACCTCCTTTTATAAAGGACCACTGCTATTGCTTGTTGCTCAAGAGAGACATGAAGCCATTTGGGAGAGACCATGTTTCAGCTGGCGAGCATCTGGGAGGGGACAGTTGTACAAACACTCCTGTTTCTGTTTGTGAAATAAGAGGTTTCTTAAAACACAGATCTCCAAGAAACACTTACAGTGGGGGAAACAGAGGTGAGTGTGTTGTCCATGAGGAGTTCTGAGCTGTCTCTGGCAGGGCTGCCGCAAGGGGCAGATGGGCTCCGCTGAGAGGCAGTGGTCCTACTGTTGTTCAGAGATTCCTGTTACCCAGGGATGGCTGGTCCCCCTGCAGGGCTGATGGTGTGTGCCCCTTTTCTGAGTACCAGGAGTTAAACTGTGAATAAAGGATTAAGACTTTACAATCTGTTTAACTTCAGATTGAGGTCAGAAGTTAATGTGCCGAAGTCTTTTAGTTAATTAAGTCCTTTTGGAAAAAGAAAGAGTGAGAAAATGCTATTTGTACACTATCATAGATTTAGTTTTCTGTGTTATTTCTGTTAACTAAGAAAACTTCATAAAATCTTAATCTTTAATCTGTTTCCATTATTTTCATCATTTTTTTAAAAAAGGTTTTATTTGAGAGCATGCATGAACAGGGGGAGGGACAGAGGGAGAGGGACAAGTAGACTCCGCACAGAACAGGGAGCCTGATGCGGGGCTCTATCCCAGGACCCCAAGATCATGACCTGAGCCAAAGGCAGACGCTTCACTGAGCCATGTAGGCGCCCCGATTTTAGTCATCTTTCTGTGACTGTGCCCATTTCTTTAGGATTCTTTATTGCCAAATATAGACTTTCAGGGCATTTCTATACTTGAAGCTGAATTTATGGCCACAATAATTAAAGTGGCAATCCATCAAGGAGATGGTATGATCATTAACAATGCAAAGCAAAAGCTGACAGAATTCTAAGAAGTTGACAAATTATACAACCTTTTTGGATCAAAAATCAATTAGGATATATAAAAGTTGGATCTTTTGACACAGCCATGACTGCATAACCCACTCAGTCTCTGCTAGGACCCCAGCTACAGCCTTTGCCCCAAAATACATAACTTGGAAGGTGTTCGGCACATGCCGAGCCCAGTGTTGGAGCCTCATCAAGTCCATATGAGGAATACAGAAACCACCCCATGCGGATGTTGTTTCCCAGAGCCTCTGTGTTGGCCAAAGTTGGATGCAACTAGAGCAGGTCCTCACCGTCCTGTCACACTTGAGATCACTTGCCTCCTCATTCTCAATGGGGAAGCACTGGGAGCCTTTCCCCTAAGATCAGGAACAAGACAGGGATGTCCACTCTGACTCTCACCACTGCTATTCAACATAGTACTGGAAGTCCTAGCCTCAGCAATCAGACAACAAAAAGACATTAAAGGCATTCAAACTGGCAAAGAAGAAGTCAAACTCTCCCTCTTCGCCAATGACATGATCCTCTACATAGAAAACCCAAAAGTCTCCACCCCAAGATTGCTGGAACTCATGCAACAATTCGGTAGCGTGGCAGGATACAAAATCAATGCCCAGAAATCAGTGGCATTTCTATACACTAACAATGAGACTGAAGAAAGAGAAATTAAGGAGTCAATCCCATTTACAATTGCACCCAAAAGCATAAGATACCTAGGAATAAACCTAACCAAAGAGGTAAAGGATCTATACCCTAAAAACTATAGAACACTTCTGAAAGAAATTGAAGAAGACACAAAGAGATGGAAAACTATTCCATGCTCATGGATTGGCAGAATTAATATTGTGAAAATGTCAATGTTACCCAGGGCAATTTACACGTTTAATGCAATCCCTATCAAAATGCCATGGACTTTCTTCAGAGAGTTAGAAGAAATCATTTTAAGATTTGTGTGGAATCAGAAAAGACCCCGAATAGCCAGGGGAATATTAAAAAAGAAAACCACAGCTGGGGGCATCACAATGCCAGATTTCAGGTTGTACTACAAAGCTGTGGTCATCAAGACAGTGTGGTACTGGCACAAAAACAGACACAGAGATCAATGGAACAGAATAGAGAACCCAGAAGTGGACCCTGAACTTTATGGGCAACTAATATTCGATAAAGGAGGAAAGACTATCCATTGGAAGAAAGACAGTCTCTTCAATAAATGGTGCTGGGAAAATTGGACATCCACATGCAGAAGAATGAAACTAGACCACTCTCCTACACCATACACAAAGATAAACTCAAAATGGATGAAAGATCTAAATGTGAGACAAGAGTCCATCAAAATCCTAGAGAAGAACACAGGCAACACCCTTTTTGAACTCGGCTACAGTAACTTCTTGCAAGATACATCCACAAAGGCAAAAGAAACAAAAGCAAAAATGAACTATTGGGACTTCATCAAGATAAGAAGCTTTTGCACAGCAAAGGATACAGTCAACAAAACTAAGACAACCTACAGAATGGGAGAAGATATTGCAAATGACATATCAGATAAAGGGCTAGTTCCCAAGATCTATAAAGAACTTATTAAACTCAACACCAAAGAAACAAACAATCCAATCATGAAATGGGCAAAAGACATGAAGAGAAATCTCACAGAGGAAGACATAGACATGGCCAACAAGCACATGAGAAAATGCTCTGCATCACTGGCCATCAGGGAAATACAAATCAAAACCACAATGAGATACCACCTCACACCAGTGAGAATGGGGAAAATTAACAAGGCAGGAAACAACAAATGTTGGAGAGGATGCGGAGAAAAGGGAACCCTCATACACTGTTGGTGGGAATGTGAACTGGTGCAGCCACTCTGGAAAACTGTGTGGAGGTTCCTCAAAGAGTTGAAAATTGACCTGCCCTATGACCCAGCAATTGCACTGCTGGGGATTTACCCCAAAGATACAGATGCAATGAAACGCCGGGACACCTGCACCCCGATGTTTATAGCAGCAATGTCCACAGTAGCCAAACTGTGGAAGGAGCCTCGGTGTCCATCGAAAGATGAATGGATAAAGAAGATGTGGTTTATGTATACAATGGAATATTACTCAGCCATTAGAAATGACAAATACCCACCATTTGCTTCAACGAGGATGGAACTGGAGGGTATTATGCTGAGTGAAGTAAGTCAGTCGGAGAAGGACAAACATTATATGTTCTCATTCATGTGGGGAATATAAATAATAGTGAAAGGGAATATAAGGGAAGGGAGAAGAAATGTGTGGGAAATATCAGAAAGGGAGACAGAACGTAAAGACTGCTAACTCTGGGAAACGAACTAGGGGTGGTAGAAGGGCGGAGGGCGGGGGGTGGGAGTGAATGGGTGATGGGCACTGGGGGTTATTCTGTATGTTGGTAAATTGAACACCAATAAAAAATAAATTAAAAAAAAAAGATCACTTGCCTCCTGAAAGGGGATTGTGTTTGAGAACGTAAATTTGGTTAGTCCTATAAAGTCACCCTACCCTGGTAGACATTTTATTTCTGTGGATCGGATTTCCTTTCCCTGTGGAAGTGATTCTCAGTCCTGCTCGTTGCCATGTATTTTACCTACAGACTCCTTTTTAGAAGCCCCATACACCACTCACAACCTCTGGGGTGGTGGCGGCCAGTGGTTAATGCAGCCTGTCTCTCCTGCAGCTACAAGGCACAATCCTGCAGTACGTGAAGACACTGATGGAGGTGATGCCTAAGATCTGCCGCCTGCCCCGGCATGAGTATGGCTCCCCTGGTGAGTGCGGCCCCTCCCTGGGGGTGAAGCATGGAGGAGACAGCATAAGTGTTCAAACTACAGTGCATCAAACAATTCAGACTTTACTGAAAAGGATAGGATCTGCTTTCCCTGTGTGGGAGGATGCAGGGCACCTAATCAGAGTCTGATTGTTTCCGGTAGAATGAACAAACCGCCTTTCAACTGGGAGCAAGTACGTGGGAAGTGTGCTGTTGGCAGGGAGGCAGTACCCATTAGTCACCGATGGGTGATGGGGCTCTGACATTGTGAGGCCCTGACTATTATTGTACAGCACTAGGACCTTGAAAATCACCAACTGGGGAGAGGCAGGGCACTGAGCTGCCAGGTCCAACTGCCCTGGGGATCCTTGCCAAATGGCAGTTGGGACCTGACATGTTGGGATGAGGAATTTAAAACCTGTTATATCTCTAACTTTGTTCTTCTTAGAGTTATTTTGGCTATTCTAGGTCTTCTGCATGACCAAATAAATTCTAGTGTCAGCTTGTGGATTTTTGGCTGGGTCAGCATTTGAATGTATAGATTAAATATTAACCTTCTTTCCAATTCTTAGGCCTGGTCTTTTGTGCCTTATCACAATGTGCAGGATCTCCAGGACAGTGATTAAAATGTGTTGTCTTGCTCTGGAGCTCAGGGAGAAAGTATGTAGGTTTTACCACTGAGAATGACATTAGCTGCAGGTTCTTTGTAGATGTGCAGATTAAGTATGTTCCCTTCTATACCTATGAAGGGATGCTTAATTTTCTCAAAACCATTTCTGTTTCTGCTGGAGATGATGGTGTGGTGTTTCTCCTTTATTCTTGCAATGTGACACCTCCTCAGAAGATACAGGGTTGAGAGAGAAGCTTTGGAGCTGAGGCCCAAGGCCCAGGTGATGCACAGACTACTGTTGCAAGAAAGAGGTTGGGTTTGGGGGACATGTGACCATCTCCGTAGCAGGCACAATGGCAGCATCAGAAGATGTTTCCTGGCCAGCATAAGTGCCCCGAGCCACAGACCCCAGGCTGTGCCCCCACCCTCCCCAGTCTCCCCATTCACTCTCTGTTACCATAGGTATCCTAGAGTTCTTCCACCACCAGCTGAAGGACATTGTTGAGTATGCGGAGCTGAAGACAGTGTGCTTCCAGAACCTGCGGGAAGTGGGCAATGCCGTCCTCTTCTGCTTGCTCATTGAGCAGAGCCTGGTGAGTGCCCAGCCATACAAGCCCCAGGCCATGGATTCCCCATAGGTGACAGGAAAAGGTATTTTTTAGAGGTCTGATTTAATGGGGGTAAAGGGAGTAGGTATTATAAAGCACCAGTGTGTGTGTGTGTGTGTGTGTGTGTGTGTGTGTGTGTGAGAGAGAGAGAGACTGCATACAATTTAATTTGAATTTGTCTCCTGTACCTGAAAAACAGAACAATGTAGTTCATCATTTAAGAATGTTTTACTATGTGAGTGCTGTGGAATGTTTTATTATGTTGTTTTTAGTATGTCTAAACAAACATGTGACATATATGTAAGGTATAAAGCTCTGCTGCCCGGGAGAGCTGTTTGCATGATGGAAAGTTCTGTATCTGAGACTTTTGAGCACTCACAGTGTAGCTCAGTGTAACTGAAAAACTGATTCTTAAAGTTTGTAGAATTTTAATTATGTTATGTTTAAAAATCTACAATGTCCCATGACTATTGGCAGTGGACAGCATAATAAAGCAGATGCCAGAAGCTTAGCAATACTGAGAAATTGCACCAGGGGACACCTGTTCTCTCCACTGATTAAGTCCTTGTGGTATCATTGAGCTGTTCCTCATTCCCCTCACAAAAACTGACTGGAATTGGAAAACCTAGTGACTGTAACAGAATCTCTTGTGGCCTTACTCAGGTTTTCTCTCTGTGACTAAAGAGGTGGGCAGCTTCATTTGTTGCTTGCTCTTCCTATTCTGTTAAATCCTCCACTGTGTCTTGTGCCCATTCTTCTACAGCTTATTTATGGAAGTTCTTTGTATATCCTTTGTGTGTTACACATATTACATAGACTTCTCCCTGTTTGTGGTTTGTCTTTTCACTCAGATAGTGGTGACTTTATATATGTATATATATATATACACACATATACAGTATAAACTGATATTATTATTTTTTTTTAATTTATGATAGTCACACAGAGAGAGAGAGAGAGAGAGAGGCAGAGACACAGGCAGAGGGAGAAGCAGGCTCCATGCACCGGGAGCCCGATGTGGGATTCGATCCTGGGTCTCCAGGATCGCGCCCTGGGCCAAAGGCAGGCGCCAAACCGCTGCGCCACCCAGGGATCCTAGAAACTGATATTCTTGAGTGTAGTCTCTTTTTTTGGTATAGACAGCACTTTTTGTATGTTTTTAAAGAAGTTCCTTTCTACCTAAGACTTATAAAGATTTATATTTTCATCTGAAGGTTTTAAGTGTTGCTTTTTACATTTAAGTTCATAATTCTTCTGGAATTTTTTTTTTTTTTTTTTTTTGTCTGTGATGTGGGAGTAGATGTTTCTTTTTTTCTCCACGGGGTTAATCAGTTGTCCCTCCTCCAGTGGCTGAAGGACCCCTCCTTTCCTTGATAATCTGTAGTGTCACCCTGTTATCTGCCAGCTTTCTGTGGATTCACTGGTCAATATCCAGGCTTTCTGCCATGACCCATTGGTCATATGTCTATCTATGGCATAACTACACATTGTCTTATTCATTATACCTCTAACTTAAATCTTGCTACCTTGCAGGACATGTTCCCTTACCATATTCTTCTTCGAGGGTATGTTGCCTCTTCATATATCTTTGCTCTGCTCTGAAAATATCAGCTTGCCAAATATATTGAAAAAGCTTACTGACATTTCAGTGTTAATTGGTTGCAGCTCTAGGCGTATTTGGGGAGATCTTTTGCTATGTTGTTTCTTAAAGCAGTCTCTTGTCTTCAGGACCCTGGGAGCTTGGCAGGGGCAGGATCATGTCTTGCAGTGACTGGGACCATGGTACTCATATGCACTTCAGGACATAGCATTCAGACTGCCATGCCTCTAGGGGCTGAGCCACTGGATCGACCTCCTTCACCCAATTAAAAAAAAAAAAAAAATATATATATATATATAGTCGTCAGGTAGTCCAAGGTTGGATGTGGATACATCTGGGAGCTGATGGCCTCCTATCAGGACGTGCATCTTCTGACTTTCCCCTCTGTTGCTGTGTTCCTGAATAGACTCTTTCCATGTGGTGACAAAAAAAGGAACCATAGGCCATCTGAAAGTCAGCATGGACTCTGAGTGCCACCCTTTCACACAGCAGGAGTGACAGCATGAGGTGGAGGACCCACCAGAGTCACCAAGTTGGCTGGGCAGTTCTGCAAAGAGCAGGCAGGCTGGCCTTGGAGGCAGCAAGCAGCTGACATCCAGGGCAGCCTTGCTCTAAGAACATGTTAGGGAAAACTGAATCTTCTACGGGAATATCTGTGAATTTTTTTTTAAAGATTTATTTATTTTAGAGAGAGGGAGTACGTGCGATTAGAGAGAGGAGCAGAGAGAGAGAGAAGCAGACTCCCTGCTGAGTGGAGCCTGACACAGGGCTCAATCCCATGACCCTGAGATCATGATCTAAGTCAAAATCAAGAGTTAGGAAAAAAAAAAAAAATCAAGAGTTAGATGCTTAACCAACTGAACCACCCATGCACCCCAATATTTGTGAATTTTTAACAACCAAATAAGTTAGGAAGAATTACTTAATTTGTTTTTTTAGGATTTTATTTATTTAGAGACCAATAGAGCACAAGTGGGGTGGAGGGAGGAACAGAGGGAGAGGGAGAGGGAGAGGGAGAAGCAGACTCCCCGCTGAGCAGGGAGCCCGACATGGGGCTGGATCCCCAGACCCCAGGATTATGACCTGAGCTGAAGGCAGACACTTAACTGACTAAGCCACCCAGGTGCCCTAGAAAGAATGACTTAAAATCATAATCTCTTACCATGAAGTTTAAATATTTAATATAGGAAGATTCCCTTCATGTGTGATTTTGCCTGAACACCAACATAAAGTGCATTCTTGTCCACATTTGTCTAAGTCTGAAGGTGCCATTAATCTCTGGCTTTGGGCTATGGCAGGGAGCCCCAAGTTTTACTGAGGGAAGACTGCCTTAATGGAATTGACTTAGTGGCAGGGAACCATTAGGCTGGTTTTTCCTCTGGGCTACCTGTGCTTAAAGGAAATAAGATAAACTATCAAAAGCTTTTCTTCCTTACAAAAAAGAAGATATCAAAGAGGCCTTGTGTAGACATAAAGAATTATAGAACCATAGGGGTTTGATACTGGTAGGGCAGAACTCATCTCTTGTCAGTTCAAAGGAACAGACTAAATCCACCATCAGGGCAACAATTGGACACGCATTGACTTTTGGATGGAGTGTGATGCTGTATTAGAAACTTAGGAAAAGAGGGATCCCTGGGTGTTTCAGTGGTTGAGCAGCTGCCTTCGGCCCAGGGCATGATCCCGGAGTTCCAGGATCGAGTCCCACATCGGGCTCCCTACATGGAGCCTGCTTCTCCCTCTGCCTCTGTCTGCCTCTCTCTCTCTATCACTCATGAATAAATAAATAAAATATTTAAAAGAAAAGAAAGAAAGAAACTTAGGAAAAGAGAAATCTGAAACCAAGGTGATCTTTGCTGCCTGGATTTTTTAAATTATGCCTGTTGTGCATATCTCTCATGACAAGGAAATCCCTTGTTACAGTTGTTCAGCACTCTTAAACCTCACTACAATCCATTGGGGATTGGTGCCTCAATAGTGGAGGGATCCTGTAGGCCTCAGGGGCCTGGTGAGTGCTGGGTCTCTAGTGCCCAGTTGACACAGATCCCCCTTGTCTCCTCCCGTCTGAGATCAGGCTTGTGTCTTAAGTATATACTCTTGTGCTTAGCTCCTGCAAGCACAGTACTGGGCACCCAGGAAAAAATGTTATAAATAGTTGTCAGTTGATTTGAAAACAGACTTTGGCTTATGAGCATATGAATATTTCTGAAACAATGAAAAAAAAGATCATCTACATCTTAGTCGAATACAACAGATGCAGGGACCCCTTGCCTGGGACATACTGAGCACCATGCATGGCTGTCTTGTGGATACAGTGGCTCTGCCCTGCAGGGATGTGTGTCATCGCCCCTCCTCACTCCTTCTGCTCATTATCACCCCTTTGCTTCTCCCTTCTCTGGATTCCCTTGTTAGTGCACTTATGCAAGTGTTGAAAAGCCACACTTTCTGTGTTGGGCAGGTCTACTCCCAGGTCTGGCCTGAGATTGGAAGTTGGTGGTGTTGCTTTTGTCCTTCTGGAAGTTGGAGGTGGTATTTCCCATAGTTTCACCAAGTGAAATTCTCCAAGGTGGAAGATGGCATGGCTGTTCTACTCTGTCTCAGATGGTTATGCCCAAATCCCATCAAACTCAGGGACAGGTTTGAAGACTCCAGACACTGATCTCTTCTTGATGCTTATTTTGGTCTCTCTGATGAAAGTGGTAAAAAATACATTTTAATATTTGAGTAGGTTCCCACTATTATATTTACACAGACACACACACATACACACACACACTCTGAAATACTACTCAGCCATCAAAAACCATGAAATCTTGCCATTTGCAACAACATGGATGGAACTGAGGGTATTAATGCTAAGCCATGTCAGTCAGAGAGAAATAAATATCAGATGGTTTCACTCGTGGAATTTAAGAAAAAACAGATGAACAGAGGGGAAGGGAGGAAAAATGAACAGAAAAGGAGACAAACCATAAGACACTTAACTTTAGGAAACAAATAGGGTTGCTGGAGGGGAAGTGGGTGGGGAAATAATGGGGTAACTGGGTGATGGGGATTAAGGAGGGCACTTGATGTAATGAGTACTGAGTGTTACATGCAAATAATGAATCACTACATTCTACTCCTGAAACTAATAATACACTATATGTTAAGTAAATTGGATTTAAATTAAAAATTTTTTAAACCCCAAAGAACCTAGCCTGAAAAGTTTGATTATGTAGTTTGGGGCGGGGGCGGGGGGGTTGTTATTTGTTTTTAGTTTATGCATGTGTGTATTTAATAAACTTTTAATTTTAGAATAATGTTAATTGCTTATTTGCTTTAAATGCTGGATTTATAGCTATCCTCAATTTTTCTAGTTTGGTTTGGGAGCAAAAATTTGAGCGCATTGATAATAGCACCTGGAAGCAGCACAACTGGATGAGCCACCCCTCTTGAGTGGTTTTGCTGGCCTGCAGGCTCCTTTACTGCTTGCAGAGCTCTGTTTCTGTGTGACTCTGCCCTTAGCATTCCTACGTGGCAGCAGTCATCCCTTAACCAAGTCTACCATCTGCCATCCATTGGCACTTTCTTGCAGTCAGCCACCTTCCAGCTGCCCCCCTACACTCTGTTGGTTCAGGCCGGCCGTTTACTACTCTCCATGTTACTTTTTTCACTCAACAGTAAGTAGGTCTGGAGATCATTCTACATTAGGAAATGGTGACATTTCTTATCCTTTTTGTAGCTGCAATAGTATTCCATTGACATCGCCCTCTTTTATGTGTTTACGTAGCACAGGATCATCTGATCCTGTCCCTTTTTTAATCTTGTTTCTCTCTCCTCCCCCAACATTCACCTTGAATAGAAAGCCGAGGGGAACAGGTCCTGGGTACACTAGCCCAGAGGAGGTTTCATATATTCATATACATATATTCTGCATGAGGAGCTCATGCTTTGCTGCTGGCCTCAGAAATGGAAGACAGGGTATGGAGGGGTCAGTCTGCTTCTGGAATGTCCTAGTAGAACAGATGCACTAGATTTATGTTAGTTGATAATAGGACACTCGATAAGTACAAAGTGTCTTCTCTTTCTCTTGGTCTTAGCTTAACAGTCAGTGCCACCATCTGGGGAGATTCTCAGAAGGGAAAATATCACCAATTGATCTATATCTTAACTTTCTGAAACAGTTTCTTTTGGTAATTTGTATTATTACTGTGGAATTACAAGATTTCGAGATGGGCATAGTGTAGGAGGCCTGAGAGAGAGCTTATTCACATCTTCTGGTGAGCACACCAATCTTTAGGGCCCTTCTCTATTGTTTCAGAGCCCTTAGAATCTGGAAAAATGCCTTGTTCTTTGGGTTTATGGTAAGTTTTTAGGAGTTCTGCAACCCCTTGATATTGGAGGGTAAACTTTCCCTCTATACTGCAATATTCTGGAGAATGGATCTTCTGTAGGGTTTTTATTACCTCTTTATTTTTTTTTTTGTTTTTTAAGATTTTATTTATTTACTAATGAGAGATACAGAGAGAGAGAGAGAGAGAGAGAGAGAGAGAGAGGCAGAGACACAGGCAGAGGGAGAAGCAGGCTCCATGCAGAGAGCCCGATGCGGGACTCAGTCCCAGGTCTCGAGGATCAGGACCTGGGCTGAAGGCGGCGCTAAACTGCTGAGCCACCGGGGCTGCCCCTATTACCTCTTTAGAGGTGTTATGATCCAAAAGCAATATTCAGTGCTGGTTTTTACTCATGTCTGGATTTAAATTAATTAAAAGTAAATACAATTTAAAGATCAGTTCTTCAGGTGTACTACCCACATGTGGCTGGTAACTATATCAGTGTGTAGCACAAACAGAGAATATTTCCATCATCCCAGACAGTTCTGCACAGTGCTGCTTAGAATATTTATTTTACATTAAATGGCAAAGATCTTGTTTTTAGCACCATACTTATCTGTTTGTCTTTGTGATGAGGTAAACTTCCAAATGCAACCTTCTTTTCTTTTGCTCTAGTCTTTAGAAGAAGTGTGTGACCTGTTGCATGCAGCTCCATTTCAGAACATCTTGCCGAGAGTCCATGTAAAAGGTGAGTCTCTGACCGGGGAGTTTAGACTGCCCTTTGCAGTGGTGACACTTTGTCCTTCTGACCAGAGAATTTAGTGCCAGTTTTGTTTGAGTTTGGTGCCTGTTCATTCATAACTGGAGGTAATTGGTAATGTAACATGGTTAAATTAATATTGAATAATTGAAATAGTAAAGGCTGAAATGATATGTCTTGGATGTGCTTCAAAATAGCTCTCATGCTGTCCCATAAATACTCAACATCTATGAAACACGAGTGTCATGAATTGATACTCGTGCAGCAAATGGGTACAGAGGGTTTTGTACTCTTCTCTGATTTTGATTACATTTGGTATTTTCATGTTTTAAAAAAAGAATATTGAACAGAAAATCAGTTCTGTCATTTTGAATTAAAATATCAAGCCAGTTCTGTAGTGTTCAGAGAGAATCTGTATAATGTTCATCTAAGAAATCTTTCATTTGTTTCTTTGACAAAATGAAACTTTGGCAGTTGTTTTTTTTACAGAGGAACAGAAATTAAAATATTTTTTCCACTGCAGAGGGAGAGAGACTTGATGCCAAAATGAAAAGACTAGAATCAAAGTACGCCCCGCTTCATCTTGTCCCTCTGATTGAAAGACTGGGGACCCCTCAGGTAATGGATACTCTGGCAGCTGTCACTGTTGCAAGCTTGGTATCCACATCAGGCCACTGGTGGGCTGGAGCTTCAGCATACAGGCTCTGGGTGATCCACCCTGGAAAGCATCATGAAGTCAGATGGGCCTTTAGGCCTTGGTGTCTCTAGTGGGGTTCTTAATAGGACTTTGTCACAGGGTGGTTGGGAAGTTTGAGCTAACATGTGCAAAGGGCTTCAGACATCACCAGCACATAAAATGTACACAGTAAATGTTACTTGTTTTTTCTATCTCTTCATGAAGAGGACTTTTTTCATAAGTTTTTAATAACAGAAGAAAGTGGGAGTCTCATATAGGAGGCAAGGTGTCGGGGTAGAGCTCCATGATTTCATATCAACTTAAGCTAGATCAGGGTTTCTCAGTTGCAGCACTATCCCCAGTTTGGACCAGATAATTATTTGTTGTGATGAATTGTCCTATGAACTGTAGGATATTTAGCAGTATCTCTGGTACAACAGCCTCATGGAGGTATAGCATAGAAGCAGCAGTTTGAAAAACACCTGGGTCAACTGAAATAGTCATTTGCTCATCTTTGAGTGTGTCCTGGAGGGACAGAGATCCTTGGGAGACTTCTCCCAGAACAAAGGAGCCATCAGGCACCATTTCCAACCCCTGCCCCCCAGCATGAACACATGGTCACCTGCAGTAAACAGTACCCTGCTGACACTGACTACCTGACTTGCTAACACTGTTGCCCTGCTCCCGTGTGCTGTGCTGCAGTGGATCTGCACTCTCCAGACAGGTTTGCCTCAATCCTGGCAGAGCAGGAACCCTCTTGCAGAGGACTGGTGCTGTGCAAACCTTGCTAACACCGTCATACATGGCTCCCACTTCTCACCATTGTAGCTCTGTCTCCCAGTGCACTCTTGGCCAGAGCCCATCTAGAGTGGTGCTACAGGCCTGGCAGTGTGAGAGCACCGCAACAGGGACCAGCACCACTTTAAAGTGACTCTTACCCTGGAGAGAGGGAAAGAAAACCACACACACCAGTCAGAGGGCCCAGTAATGGGCTGAGGGCAGACAGCTGGGCTGGCTGCAAGCCTTGCCCACGAGTGAAAGCTCAGGGAACAGCACAGGGAAAGCACAGTGTAGTTTGGTGCTACCACATCTCTGGCAAATACCTAGTCCAACTTAGCTCAAGCTGTAAGTGGCACGAGATTGGCCTACTAACACCACAGGGACCAAGCGCTGGCCACAGCAGGCAAAGAGAGCCACTGCAGACAGCTAGACTAAGGAAAAAGCATCCTAGCCACAATAGCACGGCATGCATAACACATATAGGAGACACCCCTGAAGTGCTAGGTTCTGGTGAACAGGGGACACTGCATGGTGGTGACCTCTTCTTCATAAGGCCACTACTGTCAAGAGCAGGAGACATAGCTGATTTTCCCAACACATAGAAACAGAGAGTTAAAGAAAATGAGGAGAGAGAGGAATGTGTCCCAAATGAAAGACCAGGACAAAAATCATAAGAGACTTAAGCAATTGGAGATCAGTAATATGCCTGATAGAGAATTTAGAGTAATTATCATAAAGATACTCATTGGGCTTGAAAAAAAAAGTAGAAGACAAGAGTGAGACCCTTTACAACAATAACAACAACAAGGAACCAATCAGAGATGAAGTACACAATAAATGAAATTAAAGTACACTAGATGGGCAGCCTGGGTGGCTTAGCGGTTTAGCGCCACCTTCAGCCCAGGATGTCGGGCTCCCTGCATGGAGCCTGCTTCTCCTGCCTGTGTCTCTGCCTCTTTCTCTCTCTGTGTCTCTCATGAATATAAATAAAATCTTTAAAAAAAATAAAATGCACTAGATGAAATAAATAGTAGGCTAGAGGAAGCAGAAGAATGAATCAGTGACCTGGAGGACAAAGTATTAGAAAGTAGTCAAGCTAAGCAGGTAAGAGGGAAAAGGTTATGCAAAATGAGAATAGACATAGGGAACTCAGCAACATGATCAAGTATAACATTCACATTATAGGGATCCCCGAAGAAGGGAGAGAAAAGGGGGCAGAAAATTTATTTGAAGAAATAATAGATGAACACTTCACAAATCTGGGGAAACAAAAGTCCAGATCCAGGAGGCACAGAGAGCCACCAACACAATCAAGCCAAAGAGGTCCACACCAAGACACATACTACTTAAAATAGCAAAAAGTAGTGACAGAGAATTTTAAAATCAGAAAGAGAAAACCATTATATGCAGGGAAACCTGATAAAACTATCAGTAGATTCTTCAGCAGAAAGTTTGCAGACCAAAAAGGAGTGGCATGATATACCTATTCAACATACTGAAAGGAAAAAATCAGCCAAGAATACCCTGTCCAGTAAGGCTATCATTCAAAATAGGAGAGATAAAAAGTTTCTCATACAAACACAAATTAAAGGAATTCATGACTACACCAGCCCTACAAGAAATGTTGAAGGGGACTCTTTGAGTGGAAAGGAAAAACTGTAAGTAAGAGTAAGAAAAATAGGAAGTGCAAAAGCAGTAAAAATAAACATATCTGTAAAAGTCAAGGGATTTACAAAATGGTGTAAAGTATGACACCATATACCTAAAATGTGGGGGAAGACAAGTAAAAAATGGGTTCAGACTTAAGAAACCATCAACTTAATATATACTGGTTTGTGCAGAAGATGTTATATACAAACCTAATGGTAACCACAAATCAAAAACCAGTAACAGGCAAAAAATAAAGAGAAATTAATCAAAGTATATCACTAAAGCAAGCTGGCAAACTGAGAGAAGAGAGCAAGAGAAGAAAGGAAAAGAGATAAACTACAAAAATAAGTACAAAACAACTAACAAATTGGCAATAAATATGTATCTATCAATAATTTGAATGTAAATGGAGAAACTCTCCAGCAGAAGACATGGATTGACAGAATGGATGAAAAAAACAAGACCTATCTATATGCTGCTACAAGAGACTCATTTCAGACCTAAAGACACCTGCAGATTGAAAGTGAGGGGATGGAGAAACATTATGCAAATGAATGTAAAGGTAAAGGTAGGGTAGCAATATTTATATTGGACAAAACAGACTTTACATTGGACAAAACAAAGACTATAACAACATATAACAACATACAAAGAAGGACACTATATAATCACAAAGAAAACAATCAGAAGATAAAACAATTGAAAATGATTATGTACCCAACATGAAAGTACCTAAATATATAAAGCAGTTAATAACAAATGTAAAGTGAGAAAGCAGCAGTAATACAATAATGGTAGGGACCTTTAACACCCCACTTACATCAATGAACGACATTCAAAGAGAAAATCAACAAGGACACAGTGGCTTTGAATAACACACTAGACTAGTTGGATTTAACATATATTCAGAACATCCATCCTAAAACAGCAGGATACACATTGTTTTCAAGTGCTCCAGAATCACACATTAAATGCCCACAAAACAAATCTCAACAAATTATAAAAGATTGAAGACATGCCATGCATCTTTCCTGACCACAATACTATGAAACTAGGAGTCAACCAGAAGAGAAAATCTGGAAAGACCACAAATAACATGATACTAAACAATAAATGGGTCAACCAAGGAATCAAAAAAGAAATAAAAAATTACATAGTGACCAATAAAAATGAAAACATAGTGGTCCAGAGTGTTTGGGATGCAAAAAAGTGGTCTGAGAGGGAAGTATATAGCAATGTAGGCTTACCTCAAGAAGCAAGAACAATCTCAAACAACCTACCCTTAGGTCTAAAGGAGCCAGAGAAAGAGCAACTACAAAATCCAAAGCCAGCAGAAGGAAGTAATATTATAGCAGAAATTAATGACATAGAACCTAAAAAAACCCAAAACAAAACAATGGAACAGATCCATGAAACCAGGAGCTGTGTGTGTGTGTGTGTGTGTGTGTGTGTGTGTGTGTGTGTGTTTAGAGATTTATTTATTTATTCATGAGAGGCAGAGACCTAGGCAGAGGGAAAGCAGGCTCTCCACAGGGAACTCGATGCAGGACTTCATCATCCCAGATCCCACGATCACTCCCTGAGTTGAAGGCAGATGCTCAACCGCTGAGCCACCTAGGCATCCCAGGAGCTGGTTTTTTGAGAAAAAATCCACAAAGTTGATAAGCTGTTAGCTGGACTCATTTTAAAAAGAAGAGAGGAAGGACTCAAATAAAATCAGATATGAGAGGAGAGACCACAAAAATACAAACAAGTATAAGAAAATATTATGAAAAATTATATGCCAACAAATTGGGCAAGCTTGAAGAAATGAATAAATTCCTAGAAACATTTAACTTCCCATACCTTAAGCAGGAATAAATAGAAAATTTAAATAGACCAGTTACCAGCAATGCAATTGAATCAGTAACCAGAAAACCCTAAGTCCAGGAACAGACAGCTTCACAGGTGAATTTTGCCAAACATTTAAAGAAGAGTTAATATCTGTTCTTCTCAAACTATTCCAAAAAAATAGAGAAAGCTTCCAAATTTATTCTATGAGGCTAGAAGCACCTTGATACCCAAACTAGATAAAAACACCACAAAAAAGAGGAGCTACAGGCCAATATCTCTGAACATAGATGCAAAAGTCCTTAACAAGGGCAGCCCCGGTGGCCCAGCGGTTTAGTGCTGCCTTCAGCCCAGAGCGTGATCCTAAAGACTGGGGATCGAGTCCCATGTTGGGCTCCCTGCATGGAGCCTGCTTCTCCCTCTGTGTGTGTCTCTGCCTCTCTCTCTCTCTCTCTCTCTCTCTCTCTCTCTCCCCCCCCACCCCCCGCTGTCTCTCATGAATAAATAAATAAAATCTTAAAAAAAAAAAAAGTCCTCAACAAAATATTAGCACACCAAATTCAACCAATACATTAAAAATCATTGACAATCAAGTGGGATTCATTCCTGGGATGCAGGAGTGGCTTATCCACAGATTTATCCACAGATAAATCAATGTGATAAATCGACAAGAGAAAAGATAAGAACTATATGATCATTGGGGCACCTTGGGTGGCTTAGTCGGTTAAGCGTCCTACTCTTGATTTCAGCCCAGGTCATGATCTCAGGGTTGTGAGATCAAGCCCCATGTCAGGCTCTGCGCTGGACATGGAACTTAGCTTGATTCTCTCCTCCTCCCTGTGCCTCTCCCTGCCCCCACTCTCCCTCTCAAAAAACATCAAACATGTCGTTTCAGTAGACACAGAAAAAGGGTTTGACAAATACAGTACCCATTCATGATAAAAACCTTCAACAAAGTAAATTTAGAGGGAACATACTGCAACATAATACAGGCCTTATATGAAAAACCCACAGTGAACATCATACTCAATGGTAAAAAACAAGAGTTCTTGCCCTAAGGTCAGAAACAAGATAGGATGTCCACTCTCAACACTTTTATTCAACATAATTACTAGAAGTCTTAGCCACAGTACTCAGACAATAAAATGAAATAAAAGGCATCCAGATTGGTAAGGAAGAAGTAAAACTTGCACTATTTGCAAATGACCTGATCACTATATATACAAAACCCTAAAGACCCCACCAAAAAACTACTGGAGCTGATAAATGAATACAATTGCATTCTGTACACTGATGAAGCAGCAGAATGAGAAATTCAGACAACAATCCCATTTACAATTGTAACAAAAATAGTAAGATATCTAGGAGAAACTTAACCAAGGAGGTGAAAGACCTATAGTCTGAAAACTAAAAATATTGCTGAAAAAAATTGAAGATGACACAAATGGATAGATATATCATGCTCATGTATTGGGAGAATAAAAATTGTTATATATCCATATTACCCAAAGCAGTCTACAGATTTAATGCAATCCCTGTCAATGTAACAAGAGCATTTTTCACAGAACTCGAACAAACAATCCTAAAATTTGTATGGAAACCCTGAGTAGCCAAAGCAATCTTGAGAAAGCAAAACCAAGCTGGGGGTGTCACAATTCCACAGTTCAAGTTAATGCTGCAAAGCTGTGGTAATCAAAAACAGTGTGGTACTGGCACAAAAATGGAGATCAGTGAATAAACCCAGAGGCAATCCCACAATTACATGATTAATCTTTGACAAAGGAGCAAAGAATATGAAATGAGGAAAAGTCTCTTTTAAACAAATCATGTTGGGAAACTTAACTACATGCAAATATAGAGACCTCAACATGAGACCTCATTCCATAAAATCCTAGAAGAGAACACAGACAGTAATGTCTCTGATGTTGGCCATAACATCTTTCTAGATATGTCTCTTGAGGCAAGGAAAACTAATAAAAATAAACTGTTGGGACTTGATCGAAGTAAAAATCTTCCACATAACAGAGGATACAACCAACAAAACCAAAGACAACCTGCTGAATAGGAAGAGATATTTGCAAGTGACATCTGATGAAGGGTTACTATTCAATATATTTAAAGAATTTTAACTCAACACCAAAAGACATCCAATTAAAAACGGGCAGAAGACATGAACAGACATTTCTCTATAGAAGAAAGACATTCAGGTGGCCAGTAGACACATGAAAAGAGCTCAACATCAATCATCATCAGGGCAATGAAAGTCAAAACTACCATGAGGTATCACCTCACATCTGTCAGAATGGCTAAAAGCCCAAAGACAAGAAACCAGTGTTGCTGAGGATATTGAGAAAAAGGAACACTTGGGCACTGTTGGTGGGAATGCGTACTGGTGGATCCACTCTGGAAAACAGTATGGAGTTTCCTCAAAAATCAAAAATAGGATAATAGGGTTATAAGATCCAGTAATCATACTGCTAGGTATTTACCTAGGAAATACAAAAACACTAATTTGAAAGGTTGTATGCATCCCTGTGTTTATTGCAACATTATTTATAAAAAGGTAGATTATGGAAACAGCCCACATGTCCATTGATAGATGAATGGATAAAGAAAATGTGGTATGTATGCACACACACATACACAGTGGAATATTATTCAGTCGTAAAAAATGAAATCTTGCCATTTACAACAACATGGATGGAACTAGAGAGTATAATGCTAAGTGAAATAAGCCAGTCAGTCTTTCCATATGATTTCACTTAAGTGGAATTTAAGAAACAAAGGAACAAAACAAGAGACAAATCAAAAAACAGACTCTACAGAGAACAAATTGATGGTTACTAGAGAGGAGGTGGGTGGGGTGTATGGGTGAAATAGGTGAGGGATATAAAGAGTACACTTAATGAGCACTGAGTGATATATGGAATTGTTGAATCACTGTCTTAGACACCTGAAACTAATTATAATATTGCATGTTAATCGTACTGGATTTAAATTTAAGAAAATTTTTTGAAAAAACAGTGTCCCTGGCCTCTACCAACTAGCTGCCGTTCCTCTCACTCCAAGCTGTGACCACCAGAACTGTCTCCACACATTGCCACATTTCCTCTGGAGGCAAAATCACTCCCAGTTAAGAACAGCTATACTAGGCAATTCTTGACTGAAATACATTTAATCTAAGACCTACATGCTTATTTCTAAAAATCTTCTTCTGCTAATTAAGATAGTTTTCCAGTAAGTCAGAAACGAATCTGAGTAGTTTGGTTTCAGCAGTTTCTACCCTCCTGCCATGGCTCATAACGTTCTGTCCTTCCTGCAGCAAATTGCCATAGCAAGAGAAGGGGACTTGCTGACAAAGGAACGTCTCTGCTGTGGCCTGTCTATGTTTGAAGTCATCCTGACTCGGATCCGGACCTTTCTGGATGATCCTATCTGGCGTGGACCTCTCCCCAGCAATGGAGTCATGCATGTGGACGAGTGTGTTGAGTTTCACAGACTGTGGAGTGCCATGCAGTTTGTCTACTGTATTCCTGTGGGAACACACGAGTTTACAGTCGAGTAAGTATGTGCTCAGTGGATGGGGAAATGGGAGCAGGCTAACACAGAAGACTGTTCCTCTGGAAGTTTGATGAGCTGCTTCAAAGCCACTTAAGTGGAGGTTCTTAGGTGACATGGGGAAGTTTCCTTCACCCATGGAAACGTAGGCACACTGAGTATGTCCACAGACTTCACATCACCTGCTGCTCAGTGTTCCTGTCCTGGCCGGTTCCAAGTAGATTCCTTGATCATTGATGTCTGGACACAAATTTGTAAGAGTTTATAATCTTTTGTTGGTTGTCCATTGAGCTTGCTACTTCCTGTTTGTAGGCAGTGCTTTGGCGATGGGCTCCACTGGGCTGGCTGCATGATCATCGTCCTTCTTGGGCAACAGCGCCGCTTCGCTGTCCTGGATTTTTGCTACCATCTGCTTAAAGTCCAGAAACATGACGGCAAAGATGAGATTATCAAAAATGTGGTATGTGGAAGATTCACAAAATCATCATATTTGTATTTATAAAAAAAGTTCTTTTGCGGGGAATGTTTTTATCCCAGTATGTAAGGTGACAACAACTTAAGCTTTCTTTTCATTTCCAAAATGAATCTAAATCTACGTGATAAGTAAATCAGTCAGGCAGTTAAAGTACTAATTGTTCAATTTTCTTTCTCTTTGTAGGGTACTTAGATCTGCTTCATATTATACAACCTCATGGGATCTGCATTTTCAGATTATTGGCATACTATTCCAGTCTTCTGGCTTGTCAGTGAACTGTGTGTGCTTTGTTTTGTCTGTTTGCTTGTTTTGGCTGCCTTTAAGATCTTTTTCCCTTTGTCATTTTATGGATTCTTTGTAATTGAATTCTAGAGAATACTCAGCCTTATCTTTCCAAATATTTTAGTCTTTCTTCCATTCTCTATTTTCTCTTTTAGGACTGCAATTACATGCTTGTTAACATTCTTCTGGCTCCCTTATCCTGTTAGTTTTCTAATTAGTTTCCTGATCCACAACAGATTGCCACAGGCTTAGTGGTTTAAAACTGATGTTCATTCTCTCAGTTCTGTAGGCCAGAAATCTGGGTAGAGCATGACTCAGCTGGGTCCTTCATCATCTCAAGGCCAAATTCAGTGTATCTGCAGGTCTGTGTTTCTGTATGCAGCGTCTGGGGATGAATCTGCTTCCAGGCTCATTCGGGGGGATGACTGGACAAAGTCCCTTGCAGGTGGACTGAGGTCCCTATTTCTTCCTGGCTGTTAGCCCACATCTCAAGTCCTACCTATGTTTCTAGTCTTTCAACTTTCCTTTCCACCATATCTCCTTCTCTTATATGATTGAGTTCACCTGGAAAATCCAGGGTACTTTCTTCATTTTAAAATTTATCATCTTAACTATGTTTTTAAAGTCTGTAGGTAACACGTTCATAGGTTCTGGGGATTGGGACATGGATGTCTTCCAGGGGCCACTCTACCTCCCGTATCTCCATTTTCTTGTCTCTCTAGGCTGTTCCCAGAGTACTGTATTATACAGTAACTAATTTACTTCAGCTCTGTCTAATCTGTTTTTAATTTTGAATATAAGTTCATATTGAAAAGTTTAATTTGGTTCTTCAAATCTTAGTGGTGATTATTTTATCTTCAATGAATTTTTATTTTTATACATTTCATGTATTTTATATCATGTTATTCTAATATCTGAAGCCTCAGAGACTTACCTGAAAATCTGAGGTGTTTTGTGTGTTAGGTTTATTTGCCAGCTCTTGTCCAATTGAACTTAATTTGGATTGCCTTTTTTTTTTTTTTAAGATTGATTTATTTGAGGGAAACTCAAGCAGATTCCCCACTGAGCATGGAGCCCAACGTGGGGCTTGATCTCACACCCTAAAAAATCATGACCTGAGCCAAAACCAAGTTGGGCACTCAACCAACTTTACCACCCAAGCGCCCCATGGATTGCTTTTCTCCCAAGATTTTTTTTTTTAAAGATTACTTATTTATTCATGAGACACAGAGAAAGAGGCAGAGATACAGGCAGAGATACAAGCAGGCTCCATGCAGGAAGCCCGATGTGAGACTCAATCCCAGGTTTCCAGAATTAGGCCCTGGGCTGAAGGCCAGCGTTAAACCACTGAGCCACCCGAGCTCCCCTTTCCCAAGATTTTTATTTGCTTCTCATATCCATGGACTGTTACCAAATGGGGTCACCTAGTCCTGGCTTTATTGGGAATCTCTACATATAGTCCTGCTTGCTTGCAGCCTAGGCCATCTCATCCCACTGCTGCTGATAGCATCTGTCCCTGGGGAGGTCCTGGCTTCTGCTCTGCCTCTTGCATAGACAAAACCTACAATGCTTTTTCAGTGTTTTCCTGTGTATGTGTGTGCACATGTTTTCTTTATCCAGCTGTTATACCAGGAGGGTCTATCAAAGCACATGTCCACAAGAGCTGGAATCTAAAACTCTGAAGATTACTGGTCTTTCCCTACTGACCATATTATTTTCACCTTTATATTCCCAATTTTTAGTACACAGCAGGTTCTTAATACCTTTGTATTGAATGAATAGTAGGCCTATAAGTTGTATAGGTAAACCTGTAGTCAGTAGCATAAAACCAGTAATGTAAATGCAAAGCATATTCATTGTCCCAATAGGTATATTAAAGACACACATGCTAGTAGGTAGTTTGCTATAATTTTTATGAAAATGTGAAAATCAAAAAAAAAAAGAAAATGTGAAAATCCTGCCATTTTGAAACATAAAGGTACACTTTTTTAATAGTAAAACATTCTAATTTTAACTGTTACAGCCGTTAAAGAAGATGGTGGAAAGAATTCGCAAGTTCCAGATTCTAAATGATGAGATAATTACTGTCTTGGACAAGTACTTAAAGTCTGGTGATGGGGAAAGCACGCCTGTGGAGCATGTTCGCTGCTTCCAGCCACCTATACACCAGTCGCTGGCCAGCAGCTGAGGACAGGGACATCATGTTTTTGAAGAGTCCCAGTACTGACTGCATTTAATAACTGTAAGGGCATGTTTTTCTTATCATAAACTATTTAGCAAGATTTTTAGGGACTATTTTTCAGTATCTCTGTGCCTGTTAAAAGGGGGTACTTTTCAATTAAAAGCTTAATTTTATAAAATTGACCTATTTTTCTAGACTAAAATTGTATATGCTTTTGGTAATTAGCCAAGTCTGAGAATATTGGCCGCTGATTGTTGCCATCATGTTCTTAGAGAATTATTTTCCATTTTTCCATGGAATGTTCCAACAGCTAGCTATGTCAGAGTGCTGCTGAGTACATCCATTTATTCCTTAGCAAAAGGATCAGTATGTTTGGGTAAAGATCTATGGACTTAAGAAACTATCAGTTCATTGTAATAAAATCCACTACCAATTAGAATTAAACTTAATGATTATTTAGCTTTTGTTTAGGGATTTTTCTGATGGTCTTTTATGAGTAACCTTTTCTAAGTCATTGTTCCCTTCCCTTTTGTGTGTCAGTGTTTCAGAAAATAGTGAACTTGATTCCTTTGCTTCTACTAAATCCAGTTGTGACAAAATCTTAATTTTTAAGGTATGATTTAAATAAGGTTACAGAAATAAAACTAATAAAAACTTTTGTGTTTATTCTTTTATTGTTGTGACACTGCTGTTATTCCCTGCTTTGGGCAAGAATCTTTATCTGCACAGACCTGGCCCAGGAGATGAGTCTAGGTCACCCTCAGCCTTGCAAGAAGGTCATGATAGGGAGTAACTGCCTTATGGCTTTGAAAACAGAACCCTAAAATCCAGCAGCATCATACATGCTACTGAAAATAAAGTGTAAACTATTTAACCTTGAATATGAAATAGAACTGTTCTTTATAAAAAGTTACCTTAAAATGTTGCTTTTGGTAATATGATTAACTCTAGGGGCAGCGTTCTGACAGACTGAGGTAGTATCCACTCACCCTATACTGAAAGTAGAAAATATGAGTAATTAATGGCTAAATTTAAGTAGTAATTCATATTACTAAGTTCTCTAAGACTCTATTATACATTTTTGGTTTATAATTAACATTTATGTACAACTTCAAGTACTAAAGATGTTGAATTAAGAATTTATTAATGTATGCATGCTGAGTGCAGTAGCATTCATACCCATGGGAGGTGAAAATTGGTTCTTACTCTGTTATGTACAAAGTACAGATATACAGTACCTAAACACATAGTATATCTGTGATACTAAGATTACATGGGGAAGACAGGAAAAGAAAACATGTATAAGGGCTCAGAGGATTAAAAATTGCTGGGGAAAGGGGAATTTGTGTCATGAAACTTGGAGACCATTAACTCTGCCCTGATAAAGCCAATGGAGAGCTGTGTGATGGGACACAGGTCCCATCACCACCACAGTAATGCTCTGGCAACCCCCAGACAAGGACAGTGAGGCACGAGTGGTGACTGGTTACACAGTAGGGGTCAAGCTGTGTGACCTTGGGGAGGAGCAGCAGAGTGGGACCAAGTCCATGTTCTTCCTGCTACACACGTGAAAATGGTGTACTGTTTTAAGGCCAAGTAACTGCTACGATGATAGGTTCTGAAGCTGAAGTTCATTATACTAGTCTGCTTTTTTGCACACATTTGAAACTTTCCATAAACATTTTTTTCATGGACATTTTTAGGAGACCAAATTACATACTGGTCTGAACAAACTAAAAGTAAACTACTGAGTACAAAGAAACCATATTTTACAAACAACTGTATTCTAAGCATTCAGACTTAGAAAAGAACTGTTTCAATTTGTCTTTTTATTATAACATGAGCTAAATTTAAGAAATTAGCCTTTTGACTTTATTTCCCAGAGTTGTTAGAAGATCTAAATGACAACATAACTCATTATGAAAATATACTGAGAAGTACAAGGACTGATGTAAAATGGTAGTCAAGGTTCCAGGTACCAAGGGATTAGAATAAGTGAAGGATGAAACCAGTCAGGCTATATAGCCTGACAGATGCAGGATGTGCTGGTTTAGCAAGGTGCCATCAATGAGTAGGAAGACCATCAAATGTGTGCTGTTAAGTCACAGCATGAGAAACCTCTCCAATGTGCAACTTCCTTTTTTTGTTTGGTAAATTGAGTTTTTCTTCATTAAACTTAGGACTTCTTTAAGCTAACATTTCAAAATTAATTCATCAAACAGGAGTTATTTTTATAGGTAAGGTAAATCATAGGATAACCAATTAGAAAAATGCTCCTTTTAAAGTCAAAAAGCCTTCAAATGGTCAGGGACTGATGAGTGAGGATGGCAAAATGTACATTTCAGATTTTCAACACCAATGTAAAAATAAAGCATTTTTATAGACTTAAAACTGTCAGTGCATTTGGATTTTGATGAAAGAAAATTTAAAATACCTCTACAATAATACAATGTTAATAGAAATTGGCCATGTACTGAGGTCATTTTAGTGAGCTACCATCATGTAAATATAAGAAAAATAATTTCTTGGTCCAAATCAGTGAAACTTTAAAAAAGATTGTCTCTTGAGAACAATGCTTTTTCAGACACATCCTGATATTCAAAATCACTTTTATAAGACAATTACAGATTAACCTTTTAATTATATTTTTCTTAAAAAGCTGTGAGATTTCCATTTCTTCGGGAGATATTTTCACCACTGTGCTGTTCAATTCCACAGGTTAAGCTTTCTTCATTATTATTCAGAACTTCATACACGTTAGAGAGATTGCCATTCATTGTTTTTTCATCTTTTCGAAAAGACACGGGGAGACTTGCTAGACTAAAGCTGACGTCTTTAAAGGCATGCAACAAGAATATTCCCACAATGATTGTAAAGAAGCCACTCAGAGTACCAATGACATCATCAACAGGCATATCTTGCCACTCTTTAAAAAGAATAGCTGAACAAGTTAAAACTGATGTTGTAAAGAATACGTAATATATCGGAGTCACAATGGAAGTGTTGAATATATCCAGGGCCCTGTTCAGGTAATTAATCTGTGTGCTCACACAGACTATAAGGCTCAGCAGCAGAATCCAGGCCAGGGGATGTCGCAGCACAGGCTTTCCAGCAAACAGCTCTTTGATTGCAATGCCCAGGCCCTTAACACAGGAGACTGAAAATGCTCCAATTACAGAGCAGATTGTTATATACACAAGAATATTTGTCTGTCCATGGCGAGGTCCCACCACGAAGATTAATATCAATGACACAATGACCACAAGTGTTGCAAAGACCACAAAACCTGGAGGCAAAGAAAAACTGTGTTTAGCCAAATACAGAATAAAAAAAAACCCTGAAAATCCAAAATAAATATTAACTCAATAGGAAGGAGAAAAGGAGTGGCCTTAAAATAAATACTAGCTTTCTCTTGCTGTCCCAGCAAAAGTGCATTCATAAAAATTTTGTTAAAATTTTTTAAAAATATTTTACTTATACATTTGAGAGGGAGAGTGAGAGAGAACACTCGGGGGAGGAGCAGGCTCTCCACCTAGCAGGGAGCCCAATACGGGGCTTGATCCCAGGTCCCCAGGATCATACTCAGGATCACAACCGGAGCCGAAGGCAGACACTTGAGTAAGCCACCCAGGCGCACCTACACTCATAAAGTTTAGTTAGATGTATATGCTGGACAATTATACCATGTTTCATATTCATAAACTAGGTCATAGAAATATTAGAAATAATTATTAGAAATAATTAGGTCATAGAAAATGGAGATCATGTTGATTTGCAGCCATCTACACTAGAATATCTTGCTACTTTCCACCCATTGGAATGCTCTTAACTCCAAGAACAGAAACAATCAGAAACTAGTGGACAAAAATTATGAAATGACCTTGAACACTCAACAATTTATAGATGATAAAAATAACAGTTACAAATCAAGTTTGTCCTAAAAGCAGTACATTTTTTAAATATTTAGAGAAAACCACTGGGGTAAATAGTAAATCAGTAAGAATCAAAAATACTGTTAGGGTTCTGGTTCAATATGGAGAACTGAACCCAGCATAGTAAGAGCCAAAACTGTGTAGCATCATGGGCCAGGCACTTTTCTCAGCAATTTGCACTGATTCATTCCTTACAACTACCCTATAATATAGATACTACCATCTGCTAAAATGCCACAGAAGTCACATGAATTTATTCTGTTCACTCCTTAAAGTCTGCTAATAAGTAGTAACAGGACTCTTAAACAGACACACAAAAGCACGAATGGATATAGGAGATGATAGCAACAACATTATGGAAGCCAGAAAACAGAAGATAAACTCATAACTGATACAGCACATCCACGAAAACTGAATCCCACCCACATCAGCAATGATAAAAGATGGTAAAGTAACTCAGTTTGCAGCACAGAACACTACAAAGGTACAATGTACCTCTGGAAGCAGGGTAAAGAACAGACAAAACAGAAGACCTGGCTGAAAATCTATTCAGCATTAAGACCCCAGGAACTCTGCTCAGCTCTGAGTATCTGACTGACTGTTCTTCCTGCCACAGCAAACTGGAGGACTCTGGCCAGGTGAGTGTGTAGGTGCCACACTAAAATAGAGGGCTAGAGCAAGGTCTAACTCCCTTTTTCCCATCACCTCCTAGGACTCAGGCAGGACACACTGCTGGGAATGTGACATGCCTGACTTTCAGAAGGCAGCCAAGAATCACTAGGAGAGGCACCAAAACTAACAGAAAAACACAAAGCCTTTGTTTGCTCTATGCAGAGGAAAACTTCACAACAGATAAATCATCATCCTACAAAAACATTAAAACAGTAAAACTACCATTAGCATCCTCAAAGAGACAATGATGAGGCCAGAACTTGAAAGGCCAAAATCTGGAGAAAAAGGTAAGGTGAAAACTCACCTTTCTCCCTGCAATAACTGCCAATTCCAGAGCAGGAAGTAAGGAGGGACATAAAAACCAGCAGAAAGTGGTGACCTGGGGCTTGTGGAAGTTTCAGTAGATTAGGTAAAAATAAAAACTTGGAATCTGGGACTGTCTAGGCAGCTGGGACACCAGGGCCAAGATTCTAGAAAGGCAGGAACTAAAGAGACACTGAGTCCCAATTTCTGTGTGCAACTCCCCCTTAAGGCATTTGTGGGCATAAAGCTATACATGCCCAGGTCTGAGAAGCCAAGTGGACAGCCTGCTGAAAAAGCCAGGGAGCTGAAAAGACACCTGTAGTCTTGGAATGCCAACACGAACACTGCCATTCAAAGTTCACCCAGGTGGAGGGTCCAAGTAAACATCCTAGGCTATCAGCTGAGAGAAAAGAGCTATGATTAAGACTACAGGCAAAATGGAAAGAAATCAGCCCCAACAAAGATTGAAGCAATATTTCAAGTTAAAGGTGACTTGCTGTACTCATATCTTACTGACAAAAGAAATTTTGGTTCTCTCTGAAGGAATTAAAAAAAAATCACAAAAAAAAAAAAATAAAAATAAAAATAAAAATAAAAAAAAATCACTTAGAGCCTTTATACTTTTTAATAATCTATATCCAGCATTTAATCAAAACTGCTTAAAGACAAAACTAAGTGACTGAAAACAAAAGCAAAAACAGAGCCCACAAATAATCCTGATACTGAAGTTTGCAGAAAAATTTTAAAGGGATCCCTGGGTGGCGCAGCGGTTTGGCGCCTGCCTTTGGCCCAGGGTGCGATCCTGGAGACCCGGGATCGAGTCCCACGTCGGGCTCCCGGTGCATGGAGCCTGCTTCTCCCTCTGCCTGTGTCTCTGCCTCTCTCTCTCTATCATAAATAAAAATTTAAAAAAAAAATTTTTTTTAAATAACCAGGACTCTCCAGGGACTTGCTGCACAACAAAACACATGTGGTTGACAATAATGTACTGTACATCTGTGAAATATTGAGAGGGTGAATTTCATGCTGTGGGTTTTTTTGACACACACACATACACACACACACACACAAAACTGAAGAACGAAAGCAAGCTCTTTGGAAATTAAAAAATGTAACAGAAGAAATAAAAATTCAAAAAGGGGCTGGAACACAATACTGAAGAAATCTCCCAAAAGGCAGAGCTAAAAGGAAAAATGGTAAAAACGGGGGTAAATATATATATAACAAGTCACTGTATGGTTCAGGAGGTCCAGTCAACGGAAGAAGAAGAATTTCACAGAAAATAGGGGGGGAGGAGCAAGATGGCGGAAGAGTAGGGTCCCCAAATCACCTGTCTCCACCAAATTACCTAGAAAACCTTCAAATCATCCTGAAAATCTATGAATTCGGCCTGAGAATTAAAGAGAGACCAGCTGGAATGCAACAGTGAGAAGAGTTCACGCTTCTATCAAGGTAGGAAGACGGGGAAAAAGAAGTAAAGAAACAAAAGGCCTCCAATGGGGAGGGGCCCCGCGAGGAGCCGGGCTGAGGCCGGGGCGAGTGTCCCCAGGTCAGGAGAGCCCCGTCCCGGAGGAGCAGGAGCTGCACCGACCTTCCCGGGCGGAAAGGGGCTCGTGGGGAGTTGGAGCAGGACCCAGGAGGGCGGGGATGCCCTCGGGCTCCCCGGGACAGTAACAGCAACTGCTGTTACCAGGAGAGTGCGCCGAGCTCCCTAAGGGCTGCAGCGCGCACGGCGGGACCCGGAGCAGCTCGGAGGGGCTCGGGCGGCGGCTCCGCGGAGGGGTCTGCGGGGCCTCGGGAGCAGCTCGGGAGGGCTCGGGCAGAGGAAGAGGCTCCGTGCGGAGGGGGCTGCGCGGTTCCAGGACCAGCTCAGGGGCTCGGGCGGCAGCTCCGCGGAGGGGGTTGCGCGGCCCGGGAGCGCGAATCCACCAGCGCAGGCTCCGGGGCACAGGGCGCCGGGACACAGCCCAGGATCCGGCCTCCCCCGGGACAGGCAGAGGCCGGGAGGGCCCAGGACAGCGAGGACGCTCCTGCCCCAGCTGAGCAGAGCAGCGGCCCCGCCCCGGAGCCTCCAGGCCCTGCAGACGGAGTTCCTGCCGGAGCTGAATCCAGGTTTCCAGAGCTGGCCCCGCCACTGGGGCTGTTCCTCCTGGGGCCTCACGGGGTAAACACCCCCCACTGAGCCCTGCACCAGGCAGGGGCACAGCAGCTCCCCCAACTGCTAACACCAGAAAATCAGCACAACAGGCCCCTCCCCCAGAAGACCAGCTAGACTGACAACTTCCAGGAGAAGCCAAGGGACTTAAAGTACACAGAATCAGAAGATACTGCCCCGTGGTTCTTTTTTTTTTTTTTTTTTTTTTTTGTGCTTTTTGATTTGTTTCCTTCCTTCACCCCCTTTTTTTCTCCTTTCTTTTTCTTTCTCTTTTTCTTCTTTTTTTTTCGTTTTTTTTCTTCCCTTTTTTTTTTCTCTTTCTCTTTTCTTTTCTTCTTTCTCTCCTCTCTTTTTCTCTTTTTCCCAATACAACTTGCTTTTGGCCACTCTGCACTGAGCAAAATGACTAGAAGGAAAACCTCACCTCAAAAGAAAGAATCAGAAACAGTCCTCTCTCCCACAGAGTTACAAAATCTGGATTACAATTCAATGTCAGAAAGCCAATTCAGAAGCACTATTATACAGCTACTGGTGGCTCTAGAAAAAAGTATAAAGGACTCAAGAGACTTCATGACTGCAGAATTTAGAGCTAATCAGGCAGAAATTAAAAATCAATTGAATGAGATGCAATCCAAACTAGAAGTCCTAACGACGAGGGTTAACGAGGTGGAAGAACGAGTGAGTGACATAGAAGACAAGTTGATAGCAAAGAGGGAAACTGAGGAAAAAAGAGACAAACAATTAAAAGACCATGAGGATAGATTAAGGGAAATAAACGACAGCCTGAGGAAGAAAAACCTACGTTTAATTGGGGTTCCCGAGGGCGCCGAAAGGGCCAGAGGGCCAGAATATGTATTTGAACAAATTCTAGCTGAAAACTTTCCTAATCTGGGAAGGGAAACAGGCATTCAGATCCAGGAAATAGAGAGATCCCCCCCTAAAATCAATAAAAACCGTTCAACACCTCGACATTTAATAGTGAAGCTTGCAAATTCCAAAGATAAAGAGATGATCCTTAAAGCAGCAAGAGACAAGAAATCCCTGACTTTTATGAGGAGGAGTATTAGGGTAACAGCAGACCTCTCCACAGAGACCTGGCAGGCCAGAAAGGGCTGGCAGGATATATTCAGGGTCCTAAATGAAAAGAACATGCAACCAAGAATACTTTATCCAGCAAAGCTCTCATTCAAAATGGAAGGAGAGATAAAGAGCTTCCAAGACAGGCAGCAACTAAAAGAATATGTGACCTCCAAACCAGCTCTGCAAGAAATTTTAAGGGGGACTCTTAAAATTCCCCTTTAAGAAGAAGTTCAGTGGAACAGTCCACAAAAACAAGGACTGAATAGATAACATGATGACACTAAACTCATATCTCTCAATAGTAACTCTGAATGTGAACGGGCTTAATGACCCCATCAAAAGGCGCAGGGTTTCAGACTGGATAAAAAAGCAGGACCCATCTATTTGCTGCCTACAAGAGACTCATTTTAGACAGAAGGACACCTACAGCCTGAAAATAAAAGGTTGGAGAACCATTTACCATTCGAATGGTCCTCAAAAGAAAGCAGGGGTAGCCATCCTTATATCAGATAAACTAAAATTTACCCCAAAGACTGTAGTGAGAGATGAAGAGGGACACTATATCATACTTAAAGGATCTATTCAACAAGAGGACTTAACAATCCTCAATATATATGCCCCGAATGTGGGAGCTGCCAAATATATAAATCAATTATTAACCAAAGTGAAGAAATACTTAGATAATAATACACTTATACTTGGTGACTTCAATCTAGCTCTTTCTATACTCGATAGGTCTTCTAAGCACAACATCTCCAAAGAAACGAGAGCTTTAAATGATACACTGGACCAGATGGATTTCACAGATATCTACAGAACTTTACATCCAAACTCAACTGAATACACATTCTTCTCAAGCGCACATGGAACTTTCTCCAGAATAGACCACATATTGGGTCACAAATCGGGTCTGAACCGATACCAAAAGATTGGGATTGTCCCCTGCATATTCTCAGACCATAATGCCTTGAAATTAGAACTAAATCACAACAAGAAGTTTGGAAGGACCTCAAACACGTGGAGGTTAAGGACCATCCTGCTAAAAGATAAAAGGGTCAACCAGGAAATTAAGGAAGAATTAAAAAGATTCATGGAAACTAATGAGAATGAAGATACAACCGTTCAAAATCTTTGGGATGCAGCAAAAGCAGTCCTAAGGGGGAAATACATCGCAATACAAGCATCCATTCAAAAACTGGAAAGAACTCAAATACAAAAGCTAACCTTACACATAAAGGAGCTAGAGAAAAAACAGCAAATAGATCCTACACCCAAGAGAAGAAGGGAGTTAATAAAGATTCGAGCAGAACTCAACGAAATCGAGACCAGAAGAACTGTGGAACAGATCAACAAAACCAGGAGTTGGTTCTTTGAAAGAATTAACAAGATAGATAAACCATTAGCCAGCCTTATTAAAAAGAAGAGAGAGAAGACCCAAATTAATAAAATCATGAATGAGAAAGGAGAGATCACTACCAACACCAAGGAAATACAAACGATTTTAAAAACATATTATGAACAGCTATACGCCAATAAATTAGGCAATCTAGAATAAATGGACGCATTCCTGGAAAGCCACAAACTACCAAAACTGGAACAGGAAGAAATAGAAAACCTGAACAGGCCAATAACCAGGGAGGAAATTGAAGCAGTCATCAAAAACCTCCCAAGACACAAGAGTCCAGGGCCAGATGGCTTCCCAGGGGAATTTTATGAAACGTTTAAAGAAGAAACCATACCTATTCTCCTAAAGCTGTTTGGAAAGATAGAAAGAGATGGAGTACTTCCAAATTCGTTCTATGAGGCCAGCATCACCTTAATTCCAAAACCAGACAAAGACCCCCCCAAAAAGGAGAATTACAGACCAATATCCCTGATGAACATGGATGCAAAAATTCTCAACAAGATACTGGCCAATAGGATCCAACAGTACATTAAAAAAATTATTCACCATGACCAAGTAGGATTTATCCCTGGGACACAAGGCTGGTTCAACACCCGTAAAACAATCAATGTGATTCATCATATCAGCAAGAGAAAAACCAAGAACCATATGATCCTCTCATTGGATGCAGAGAAAGCATTTGACAAAATACAGCATCCATTCCTGATCAAAACTCTTCAGAGTGTAGGGATAGAGGGAACATTCCTCGACATCTTAAAAGCCATCTATGAAAAGCCCACAGCAAATATCATTCTCAATGGGGAAGCACTGGGAGCCTTTCCCCTAAGATCAGGAACAAGACAGGGATGTCCACTCTCACCACTGCTGTTCAACATAGTACTGGAAGTCCTAGCCTCAGCAATCAGACAACAAAAAGACATTAAAGGCATTCAAATTGGCAAAGAAGAAGTCAAACTCTCCCTCTTCGCCGATGACATGATACTCTACATAGAAAACCCAAAAGTCTCCACCCCAAGATTGCTAGAACTCATACAGCAATTCGGTAGCGTGGCAGGATACAAAATCAATGCCCAGAAGTCAGTGGCATTTCTATACACTAACAATGAGACTGAAGAAAGAGAAATTAAGGAGTCAATCCCATTTACAATGGCACCCAAAAGCATAAGATACCTAGGAATAAACCTAACCAAAGAGGTAAAGGATCTATACCCTAAAAACTATAGAACACTTCTGAAAGAAATTGAGGAAGACACAAAGAGATGGAAAAATATTCCATGCTCATGGATTGGCAGAATTAATATTGTGAAAATGTCAATGTTACCCAGGGCAATATACACGTTTAATGCAATCCCTATCAAAATACCATGGACTTTCTTCAGAGAGTTAGAACAAATTATTTTAAGATTTGTGTGGAATCAGAAAAGACCCCGAATAGCCAGGGGAATTTTAAAAAGAAAACCATATCTGGGGGCATCACAATGCCAGATTTCAGGTTGTACTATAAAGCTGTGGTCATCAAGACAGTGTGGTACTGGCACAAAAACAGACACATAGATCAGTGGAACAGAATAGAGAATCCAGAAGTGGACCCTGAACTTTATGGGCAACTAATATTGGATAAAGGAGGAAAGACTATCCATTGGAAGAAAGACAGTCTCTTCAATAAATGGTGCTGGGAAAATTGGACATCCACATGCAGAAGAATGAAACTAGACCACTCTCTTTCACCATCCACAAAGATAAACTCAAAATGGATGAAAGATCTTAATGTGAGACAAGATTCCATCAAAATCCTAGAGAAGAACACAGGCAACACCCTTTTTGAACTCGGCCATAGTAACTTCTTGCAAGATACATCCACGAAGGCAAAAGAAACAAAAGCAAAAATGAACTATTGGGACTTCATCAAGATAAGAAGCTTTTGCACAGCAAAGGATACAGTCAACAAAACTCAAAGACAACCTACAGAATGGGAGAAGATATTTGCAAATGACATATCAGATAAAGGGCTAGTTTCCAGGATCTATAAAGAACTTATTAAACTCAACACCAAAGAAACAAACAATCCAATCATGAAATGGACAAAAGACATGAACAGAAATCTCACAGAGGAAGACACAGACATGGCCAACATGCGCATGAGAAAATGCTCTGCATCACTTGCCATCAGGGAAATACAAATCAAAACCACAATGAGATACCACCTCACACCAGTGAGAATGGGGAAAATTAACAAGGCAGGAAACAACAAATGTTGGAGAGGATGTGGAGAAAAGGGAACCCTCATACACTGTTGGTGGGAATGTGAACTGGTGCAGCCACTCTGGAAAACTGTGTGGAGGTTCCTCAAAAAGTTAAAAATTGACCTGCCCTACGACCCAGCAATTGCACTGCTGGGGATTTACCCCAAAGATACAGATGCCGTGAAACGCCGGGACACCTGCACCCCGATGTTTATAGCAGCAACGGACACGATAGCCAAACTGTGGAAGGAGCCTCGGTGTCCAACGAAAGATGAATGGATAAAGAAGATGTGGTTTATGTATACAATGGAATATTACTCAGCTATTAGAAATGACAAATACCCACCATTTGCTTCAACGTGGATGGAACTGGAGGGTATTATGCTGAGTGAAGTAAGCCAGTCGGAGAAGGACAAACATTATATGTTCTCATTCATTTGGGGAATATAAATAATAGTGAAAGGGAATATAAGGGAAGGGGGAAGAAATGTGTGGGAAATATCAGAAAGGGAGACAGAACGTAAAGACTGCTAACTCTGGGAAGAAACGAACTAGGGGTGCTGGAAGGGGAGGAGGGCGGGGGGTGGGAGTGAATGGGTGACGGGCACTGGGGGTTATTTTGTATGTTAGTAAATTGAACACCAATAAAAAAAAAAATAAGAAACAGAAAAAAAAAAAAAGAATTTCACAGAAAATAAAGATGAACAAAAGAATAAAAGACAAATTTCACAGAATAAAAAATGAATTTGATATCCTAGAATAAGATGCACATTTCCAAATTTAAAAAATCTATCAAGTACCTAGCACAATGAATAAAAATTAGCCCACATGTAGGTACCTCAGTGGAAAATTTCAGATGACTGAGGGCAAAGAGGACGTCCTAAAGGTTTCCTAAAAACAAAATATGGTTAACATCTAAAAGATAACTAACTGTGTTTGATTTCTTAGCAGCAGGAAGTGAGAAGACAATGAGGTCACATTGATTAAAGACATTTTTATATATCCAAGGTCTCATCTCTTCTGTGCCTGTCTTGTCTCCTACAACAGTGGCTCCAACCAAAATGAAGGAGCAAACCCAGCATTCAAAGACAAGAAAAAAATAGAAAGTGAAGGGGATCTTTCATGATGCTGATGAGGGAAAATCCACAGTGACAAGTGTGCTGGTGGCCTCAAGATACCAATCTAGACCAAGGCCAAATAAGACTCTGGGAGAAATTTCCAGAAGATATGAAACTATAGAATATCTAATGTGTTTGAAATTACTGAGGGTAGAATTAAGACCACTGGAGAAGAATTTCAGGATGGCTTGATAAACTCATAGAAAAGTGATCAAACAAGATTATGATCAGTTAAGAAAAAACAAGTCAAATAAGGAAGGAAAGGTAACTATATCATAGGTGTAAGCTGGGAATAAAAGTGATATAGTGCTTATAAATAAATCATTTAAACAAAAAAAAGTAGACATAATAGATAGTGGATATAACAGATGATGCCTAAAGCCAAAAACAGTAGCAGCAATGTAAGCAAGTTATTTAAACACATGGTTAAAGAATAAAATAAACAAGCGTTAATTAAGGGCTGCTATGGGAGGAAAATGATCACTTGTTTTTCATAATAAGTAATGGCAAACAACTTACCTCTTGCACATAAAACTTTGGTTAAAATAAAAACTAAATTAAAAAGTAAAATAAGGGGATCCCTGGGTAGCTCAGGGGTTTGGCCCCTGCCTTTGGCCCAGGGTGTGATCCTGGAGTCCCGGGATCGAGTCCCACATCGGGCTCCCTGCATGAAGCCTGCTTCTCCCTCTGCCTGTGTCTCTGCCTCTCTCTGTGTCTCTCATGAATAAATAAATAAAATCTTTAAAAAATAATAATAATAAATTAAAAATAAAAAGTAAAATAATAAACTGATAAAGCTTTTTTTTGGTTTCTTACCTGGATCCCCCAGCTTGTGAGACATTTCATTTAAAGTCTCAATCTCCTCTTCTTTTGGAGCATGAATGACCATAACTGTAGATCCTAGAATACTTAGCAAACATCCAATTTTCCCATGAAGATTAAGTCTTTCATTTAGAAAGTATGAAGAAAGAATGGCACTACAGTGGGGAAGGGGGTGGAGAACATTAAAATTAATCAACCACTTTTCTCATTTTAAAAAATCAACACAACTCAATTTAAATTACTGAAAAACTACAACACTATGAACTTGTAAAGATTCTTTGGCTTCACAACAAGGTAAAGAAAAGGTGCATTCAATCATAAAATGAAATGTTTCCAGCAAATTAATGATTTCTTTTCTTTTTCTAGCACTTGTAGTTTATTTTTTATGACACTTTTAATTTTTAAAATATTTTCTTTAAATTCAATTTGCCAACATATGGTATAACACCCAGTGCTCATCCCATCAAGTGCCCCCATCAGTGCCCGTCACCCAGTCACCCCACGCCCCCGCCCACCTCCCTTTCCACGACCCCTTGTTCGTTTCCCAGAGTTAGGAGTCTCTCATGTTCTGTCTCCCTCTCTAATTTTTCCCACTCATTTTCCCTCCTTTCCCCTTTAATCCCTTTCACTATTTCTTATATTCTGTATGAGTGAAACCATGTGATGATTGTCCTTCTCTGATGGACTAACTTCACTCAGCATAATACCCTCCAAGTCCATCCATGTCGAAACAAAAGGTGGGTATTCATCGTTTCTAATGGCTGAGGAATATCCCATTGTATACATAGACCACATAATGAATTCATCATACACTAAACCAGTATAGTTCTATATTTCTGCTGTAGAAAGTCAGTATGAAATTTAACAATAAATGGAGCTATGGTAGAAACTTATAACCTAGGAATGTATGTCCAAATCAATGCTTAAATTTGCTCAACTTTAATTTATCCATACTGGTTTATGCATCTTTCCTGTGTTCATGTAATTCTAAATTATTTGCCTGTTAAATTAGCAAGTTTTAATACTTTATAGCCAAATGTATCCATATCTAAAAAATATATAATGTAAACCTATAAATATGGCATAACATACAGAAAACTAAGGGTAAAAGACACGTACCACAATAAATCTTTATATACTACAGATTATATATCATCTTGAAAAATTATGTAACCTGCATGTAATATCGATTTTTACACACACACACACACACACACACACACACACACACACACTATATTCGGGGGAAACAAAGATTTTAAAAAACCTATCTATCAACTTTGAGAATAGTAACCAAAACCCAAACTTCAATATAGTCTTAGCTGTTTGGGCTAATCATTAAGTAACAGAAAAAAGGGCAAGTCTTGGACTGCTCCTTCCAAAGGAAGACCCCAGAGCACTTTGGAGGCACATAATACCCTTGTGCCAATCATTGATTTTCTGTAGGTATAGTAATTGATTTATCACCAATACACCTACTGAAGTGTACATGTCTCATATTGTGACGAATCCAACTTAAAATTTTTAAAAATTGTAATAAAAACTCCTGCTGGCTCTGAAAACAAGACAAAGCACAGAAGCATTTTCTCCTACAAATTGATAGCATGCCTATGCACAAAAGATAAATTACTACACAGCTTAAAAATAATTCTCAAGATTGTTTCAATGTAAATTATGGTGAGCATGTATAATCAAATGGCATTAAGGCTGTATAGACCAATATACTGACTGTTCTTACACACAAAGCATCCTTACCTTACTAGGACGCTGAGAGCTCCTAATGGAGTCACTAGGGTGGCTGGAGCAAAGGCATATGCAGCAAAGTTGGCCACTTCACCTGCTCCCACTTGGAGAAAGAAAAGAAAACTCAGAACAAGTCACTCAAAATGGAAATGCCCGCATTTTATTTTCATATACAGTTGACCCTTGAACTGGAATTTGAACTTTAAGTGTCCACTCATGTATGGATTTTTAACAGCACCGTAAATGTATTTCATATGATTTTCCTATCTATAGTTGTTTGGAATATAGTATATAATACATATATAAAATGTGTGTTAATCAACTATTTATGTTATTGGTTAAGGCTTCAGGTCAATAGTATGCTAATATTAAAGTTTTGGCAGAGTCAAAAGTCATATGCAGATTTTCAACTGCACAAGGGGTCAGGGGCCCTAACTTCCATATTGTTGAAGGATCAAATGTATATTTTTTAAAATGCTATTTCAATTGTATTTAGTAATTTCTCTATTTTCTCCTACCTATTCAATAAGGGTTCTCCTGTAAATTATCATTAGAATAGAATTCAAACCAATTAGAAATACAAATCCGAAAAAAAAATACAAATCTGTAATTTTAATTGAATAGATCTAATTTATGCTTATAGATTTTTAAATTTTTTTTAAAAACATATCCTATGATAACAGACACAAATTAATTAAAAGCAGCTAAAACTGGTGTGAAACACCTCTCCCAAGTCTTTTTCACTAGTTTTTTTCTTTTTTAAAAAACCCAACTCTTATATTCAAAAGACATCATCAGGTACTGATTTGAAGTAATTAAATTTTTGGACATGAACCTTCTGTGGGTTAAAAATATTAGTTCTTTTTAAAGTATTATGTAATTTGCCTCTTCACTCTTTTAAATTCTTCACTAAAAGTTCTCAATTTTAATGTCAAATTTTAAAATATTTTTCTTTGTGGTTGGTATTTCATACAAACTGTATGAGAAATCCTTTTTATTTTTAATTTTTAAATTCTACCAGTTAACAGTGTTAATATTATTTTTTTAATTTTTATTTATTTATGATAGTCACACACACAGAGAGAGAGAAGCAGAGACATAGGCAGAAGGAGAAGCAGGCTCCATGCACCGGGAGCCCGATGTGGGATTCGATCCTGGGTCTCCAGGATCACGCCCTGGGCCAAAGGCAGGCGCTAAACCGCTGCGCCACCCAGGGATCCCAACAGTGTTAATATTAATATCAGGTGCACAAAATACTTAAGGCTTGAATTTGACAATTCTATACATTATTTGGTGTAGGATCTGACAATTCTATACATTATTCAGTGCTCATCCTAAGTGTACTCTTAGTCCCCTTCACCTATCTCACTCATCTCTTTTATTAGAAATCTTTCTTGAAATTCTTTATCCCCTACATTCTTTAGTGTTCCACCTTTCACATTTAAGCTTATGAACCACTTGGAGTTGATCTGATGTTTGGAGTAGAAATCAAATTTTATTTTTTCCACATGGATTGTTACAGCAACATTTACTGAAAAGCACAGTTCCGTATTTCAATACCACCTTTGTAATAAATATACTGTCGTGTTTTATGGTTCTCCATTCTACTGGTTTATGTATTTTGGCACAGTACCACACTGTTTTAATTAGTGTAGCTTCAGAGTAAATCTCTATATCCAGTAGAACAAATCCTTTCACCTCTTAAGAATATCTTTGCTTAGGGAAACAAAAGCAAAAATGAACTTTTGGGACCTCATCAAGATAAAAAGCTTCTGCACAGCAAAGGAAGCAATCACAAAACAAAAGGCAGCCCAGAGAATGGGAGAAGATATTTTGCAAATGAAATATCTGATAAAGAGTTACCACCCAAAATCTATAAAGAACTTAACAAGCTCAAACTCAACACCCAAAAAACATAATCTAGTTAACAAATAGGCAGAAGACATGGATGGGCACTTTTCCAAAAATTCATCCAGATGGCTAGATACTTGAAAAAATACTCAACATTACTCACCAGGGAAATCAAAAACCATAAAAACCATATGAGATACTACCTTGCACCTGTCAGAATGGCTAAAATTAACAACACAAACAACAGGTGTTGGGGAGGATGTAGATAAAGGGGAACCCTCTTGCACTGTTGGTGGGAATGCAAACTGATGCAGCCACTCTGGACAAGTTCGGAGGTTCCTCAAAGAGTTAAAAATAGAACCACCATACCATCCAGCAATTGCACTCCTAGGTATGTTCCCAAAGGCTTGGAAAAACAGATTCAAAGGAGTACGCCCCCTGTTTACAGCAGCATTATCTACAATTGCCAAACCATGGAGAGAGTCCAACTCCATCAACTGATGGATAAAAAAGATGTAGTATATACATATGATGCTATATTACTCAGTAATATAAAAGAATGAAATCTTGCCATTTGCAACAACATGAATGGAACCAGAGTGCATTATGCTAAGTAAAATAAGTCAGAGAAAGACAAATATCCTATGATCTCACTCAGATGTGGAATTTAAGAAAAGAAAAAAAAAAAAAAAAAGAGATGAGCATATGGAAAGGGAGGAAAGAAAAAAAGGAAAGAGGGAAACAAGCCATAAGAGACTCTTAATGATAGAGAATAAACTAAGGGTTGATGAAGGGAGGTGGGTGAAGAATGGGCTAGACAGGTGATGGGTATTCAAGAGGGCACTTGTGATGAGCACTGGGTATTGTATATAAGTGATGAATCACTGAATTCTACTCCTGAAACCAATTTTGCACTATATGTTAACAAATTTTAAAATTTTTAACTTAATTGCTTTGCTTTACTTGGACTTCTGTATTACCATATAAAATTTAAATCAACTTACCATGTACCACATAATCACCTAGTTTTAAATGGAACAGCATTTAGCTTGTCACTATGGAAGAAATGATTTTCCAATAATGAATCTTTCAATTCATAAAAATAATACACCCCTCTATTTGTCTTTTTCTCAGTAATTATTTCATTTTCTCTGTAGGTATCTTTCCCATCTTTTGTTAGATTTATAATTAAATGATTCCTGTTTTTAAAAATTATATGCAAATAGTACTTTTAACATTTCATTTTCTAATTGTTGCTTACAATTCAGCTAAATTTTATTTTATTTTATTTTATTTTTATTTATTTATTTATTTATGATAGTCACAGAGAGAGAGAGAGAGGCAGAGACATAGGCAGAGGGAGAAGCAGGCTCCATGCACCGAGAGCCCGACGTGGGATTCAATCCCAGGTCTCCAGGATCGCGCTCTGGGCCAAAGGCAGGCGCCAAACCGCTGCGCCACCCAGGGATCCCCAATTCAGCTAAATTTTATATGTTGACTTTGTATCTAACACTTTGCTAAATCTTATTTTATAATTTGTATATTCATTGGAATTTTTATACTCATAATTATACAATCAGTATAATACAAGTTTACATATTTTTTTTTTTTAGATTTACTTTTTATTATTATTCAGATAGAGAGAGAGAGAGAGAGAGAGAGAGAGGCAGAGACTCAGGCTCCATGCAGGGAGCCCGACGCGGGACTTGATCCCGGGTCTCCAGGATCACACCCCAGGCTGCAGGATCACACCCCGGGCTGCTGTAAACAGCTGCGCCACCGGGCTACCCAGTTTACGTATTTCTAATTCTATTCCATCCCCTTGCCTTCCTACACTGGTTAGAAATTCTTTTAAAAATACTGAAGGAGTAACAAGAGGTCATTTGTTTGTTCCCAGTTTCAAAAAGAAAGCCTTAAATATTTCTTTATTTTGGTGTTTATTGTGATTGTTTTGGCTTTTTTTGTCTTTGAAATCTTGTCACATTAAGGAAATTTCCTGAAATTACTTGTTTTAGGGGCACCTGGGTGGCTCAGTGGTTGAGCATCTGCCTTCGGCTCAGGGCGTGATCCCAGGGTCCTGGGATTGAGTCCCACATCAGGCTCTGCACACAGGAGCGTGCTTCTCACTCTGCCTGTCTCTGCCTCTCCGTGTCTCTCATGAATAAATAAAATCTTTAAAAAAAATTACTTATTTGAGATGGTTTCTTTTTAGTCATGATAGTTGCTAAATCATAGTGAAATGGTAATTTTTCTCCTTCAATTAGTTAACATCATAAATTACAATGGTTGGTTTTCCAAAGTTATGCCAACTTTGCATCCCTAGAATATACCTAATTTGTTCATGATGTGCTAAAATAAATTTTTTAAAAAACTATAAACTTTCATTATTTCAGTAATGTTCAAAAGTTAGGATATTTTGTATTTGGCACCCACATATTGTTTTCTAAGGTAAACACACTTTTAAAATATTTTCTAGTTTTCATTCTGACTTCTTCGAACCATGGATACATAAGTGTATTTCTAAATTTCCGAACATGGGGATTTTTATGTAATCTTTTTGTTACTGATTTCTATTGTAATTATAATGATCTGTGAAAATACACCATTAAATCCTTTGAAAAATTTAAGACTGGCTTTATGATCTAGCAAAAATAGTCCATTATATAATATTCTATTAGCCTTTGAAAACAATGTAGACCAGGTTAATTTGGTTAAATTTATTATTCAAATGTTCTATAACCTTAACAATTTTACTTTGCTTCTCCTATACTGAGTGTTATATTTTATATTTTACCATATGATTTTGAATTTACTTCTCCTGTTGCTCTGTCAACTGCTGCTTTGAATCTTTCAAGGCCATATATATGTATTTTTTTTAATTTATGATAGGCACACAGTGAGAGAGAGAGAGGCAGAGACATAGGCACAGGGAGAAGCATGCTCCATGCACCGGGAGCCCAACGTGGGACTCGATCCCGGGTCTCCAGGATTGCGCCCTGGGCCAAAGGCAGGCGCTAAACCACTGCACCACCCAGGGATCCCCCTCAAGGCCATATTATTAAATAAAGTTGGAACTGTCAAAGCTTCCCGATGAGTTGAAGATTTTATCTCTACAAAATAAGCCTCTATCTCTAGTATTGGTTTTTGCTTTGAAGCTTATTTTCTAGTATATTCAGCAATCTCAACTTTCTTCAGGTTGCTTTTCCATCTTTTTCTTCCAGCCATTCTATATCCTTGTTTTCTATGTGCATCTTGTAAAAGATGTTTTTGTTATTTGTTTTTATGATTCCAATGCAATAATCTTATACAGGTTCTCATTCTTAGTAGCACCTGACTTTGACCCTTAATTAGCCTAGTTCAAAAGTTCACTCTACCTCTCAGATGCCTGCTCTGAAGTCCATAATTACCTCTAGGGCAAAAATGTCTTCAGTTTATCCTTCTGAGCTCCACACCCTTCCCTGATCTTGGCTAGGTAATTCATTACACGTTTGCTGTTTCATGCTTTGGAAAGGTTGTTTTTTATATTCTATCCAGCCTTTTAACTTATTTTCAATAAATCTTACCAGTTCTACCCTCAAAACACATCCAGAATTCTACCACTTAACACACTCACTACAACTACCCTGAGTCCATACCATCATCTGATTTTTGCAATAGCCTCCCCACTTGGTTTTTCTGCTTCTGCTTCTATGTGGTCTATGCCCCAACAAAACAGCCTGGGAGATCTTATTAAAATCTAAATTAAATCATGTCAACCCTTTATTCAAAAGTCTCCAATGACTGCCCACACATAAAGTCCTTTCTGTGACCTACAAAGACCCACACGGTCCAGGCCCTCATTATTCTCTGAATTTATCCCCCGCTACTTCCCCTACATTCACTCCCTTACTATTCTTGCCTCTTTAATGTTACCTTCACGATTTAATAATCCAGTACTGTATTTATAATAAAACACTATAAAATTTGGCAGCTTAAAACAAAAGCCATATTTTCTGTTGGTCAAGACTTCAGAAAGAGATCAATAGGTACTTCTCAGGATTTTTTAAGAGGTCTACAGACAAAGATAGAAGTTGGGGTGGCAGTCATCTGAAGGCTGGATTGGAGCTGAAGGACACAACCAAGGTGGCTTAGTCACATGACTGGCAAGTTGGTACTGCCTATAGCCTGGGGACCTCCTACAGGCTGCCTGAGTGTCCTAACACTACTGCAGCCGGTTTCCCTCAGAGTTAAAAATCCAAGCAATCAAGGTAAAACCACAATACCTTTCATGACTTAGCCTTAGAAGACATACATCATCACTTCTTTTGAATTCTATGATCACACTGGGTCAGCATTAATTCAGTGTGAGAGGGGATTATACAAAGGTGTGAATACCAGGGGGCAAGAATCCTTGTAGGCTATCTTGCATTTCAAATTGCGTATCACATTCAAATTTCAAATTGCCTATCACATTCAAATTGCCTATCACATGGTCTGCCTCGTGGTCTTCACATTTACTGTTTTCTCCTGCTTAAAATGTTCCTCCCCAAAATATCCATATGGCTAGCTCCTTTACATCTTTTACTCAGATACTAAGTTCTGCCCTAGTCCCCCTTCTTAAATATAAGAGAACTGTCTTAGCCTCCCATCTAAAATGTAAGCCTGGGGATCCCTGGGTGGCTCAGCGGTTTGGTGCCTGCCTTTGGCCCAGGGCACAATCCTGGAGTCCCGGGATCGAGTCCCACCCACGTCGGGCTCCGGCAGAGCCTGCTTCTCCCTCCTCCTGCGTCTCTGCCTCTCTCTCTCTCCCTCTGTGTCTATCATAAACAAACAAATAAATAAATAAATCTTTTTAAAAATAAAAAAAATAAAAATAAAATGTAAGCCTACCTATCCTTCACATTACATCCCTTCCCTACTTTACAAATGTATAGCATATACCACTAACACACATTTTAATTAATGCGAGTTTGTTTGCTTCTATCTAGAATGTTAAGGCTCAGAGGGATAAGGATTTTTTTGTTTGATTAGTTTTATGTCCAGCACCTAGAATAAAAACTGGCATACCAGAAATGATCAATAAATATTTGTTGAATGAAGAGTCAAATCAGTCTCATTATTTTAACGGCTCTTAAGCTTACATAGAATACTTTCAAGGCTCAGTGTCTTATTCATTTTTTTCTTTGTACCTTTTTAAAGGTAATCATTAAAATAAGCACAGACACTTATCAAATGTATATCTCCTTTCCAATTTGGAATGAAAATCATGAAGAAAGAATTAAAAACAGGATATTTTTCTAGGACTTTTTTAAGTTACCTTCTTAAACTGAGATTCTTTTTAAGACGTTTTAATTATTTATTTATTCATGAGAGACACAGAGAGAGGCAGAGACAAATCGCAGAGGGAGAAGCAGGCACCTCATAGAGAGCCTGATGAGGGACTTGATCCCCGAACTGGGATCACACCCTGAGCCAAAGGCAGAATGGTCAACTGCTGAGCCACCCAGGTGTCCCTTAAACAGAATTTTAAAAAACATATAGCTCTATCAGACATTTTAATTAGACAGGTAAAAGAAAGTTTTCTCGGGCAGCCCCAGTGGCACAGCAGTTTGGCGCGGCCTGCAGCCTGGGGTGTGATCCTGGAGACCCGGGATCGGGTCTCACATCGGGCTCCCTGCATGGAGCCTGCTTCTCCCTCTGTCTGTGTCTCTGCCCCTCTCTCTCTGTGCTTATGAATAAAATAAAATCTTTAAAAAAAAAAAAAAGAAAGAAAGTTTTCTCACTCAAATTAAACTATTAAAGTGCTAGCTTCAAAAAATTTACTGGCTTAAATTTTACATATTTTGAGTATTATTCATTAAAAAAACAAAGGTAAGGATCCCTGGTTGGCTCAGCGGTTTGGCACCTGCCTTTGGCCCAGGGTGCGATCCTGGAGTCCTGGGATCGAGTCCCGCGTCAGGCTCCCAGCATGGAGCCTGCTTCTCCCTCTGCCTCTCTCTATCATAAATAAATCTTAAAAAAAAAAAAAAAACACGATATTAAAAAAATAATAAAAAAATAATTTAAAAAAGGTTTATTTAAAGTTTAAAAAAATGCTAGAGGCAGGGGCACCTGGGTGGCTCAGTGGTTGAGCATTTGCCTTCAGCTCAGGGCATGATCCCGGGGTCCTGGGACAAGTTCCGCATCAAGCTCCCTGAGGTGGCCTGCTTCTCCCTCTTCCTATGTCTCTGCCTCTCTGAATCTCCCTCATGAATAAACAAAATCTTAAAAAAAAAAAAAAAAAGTGCTAGGGGCACCTTGGGTAACTCAGTGGATTAAGCAGCTGACTCTTGATGTCGGCTCAGGTCATGATCTTGGAGTCCTGGGGTTGAGCCCCATACCAGGATCCACACTCAGTGGGGAGTCTGCTTCGGGATTCTCTCCCCCACCCCCCGCCCTTCCCTCTGCTTATTCATTCTGTCTCTCTCTCCCTAGAACAGATAAATCTTTTATTAAAAAAATTAAATAATAGGGATCCTTGGGTGGCTCAGCGGTTAAAGCATCTGCCTTCAGCCCAGGGCATGATCCTGGAGTCCCAGGATCGAGTGCCATGTCAGGCTCCGTGCATGGAGCCTGTTTCTCCCTCTGCCTGTGTCTCCGCCTCTCTCTCTCTTTCTCTGTCTCTCATGAATAAATAAATAATCTTAAAAAAATAAATAATAAAATATTCTAGTAATATGAGGCTGTATTAGTATATGCAAATATCTTAATATACAACCATAGTATTTCCTTGAAATATTCTCTATACGTACTTGATAGCAATCCAGCCCACCACAACCATTCTTTAAGATATGCATGGCCACCTTGACCTGTGAATGAAAAAATATTTCACTTTTTTGGAAGATTATCAGACTTTAAAAATTTATGACAATTATTAGCAATGACAGATTTTAAAATATCTCATTTGTTGATTATTATTATTTTGAAGATTCCATTATGACCGTATAAGGGGATTTCTAAGATATTTTTACGATTATCTTGGAAAAGGAAATGAGGATTAGGACAATGTTAAAATTTTTAGGTTTTCACTATACTGTTGAGTGAAGGAATTATGTCAATCCTTATATTCATAAGGTCTATACTTCATTCTCTTGTTTGCAAACTCAGCTTCAAGCAAAGAAAATGAACCAATAAGAAGTAACCCGACTTCAAGTAAGTTAGTCTGATTGTGGATAAGAAATAGGTGTGGTTATGAGGCAGTAACCATAGAGAAAGGAGTCTTATATGACCATACATAAAAAGATTGAGCATTTCATCACAGGCTACAGCTGCCAGGAGATGCTCATCTTCCTTTTCTACTTGACTTTCCTCCCAACCAAATTAATAAAATCAGGAAGCAACTGGTACTTAAGCCATTGTCAAAAAGAAAAAGCCAATGTAAATGAACCCTTTGACAGGCATATCCATCATGGACAATGAGAGTGCTTGCCTTAAGACAAGAATAGGAAATACACTTATTCAGGTAACATATACTAATCCTTTCTCCTCTGCCCACTAACCTCTAATAGAGGCTACTATTTTAAGATTGATTAGCTCTGGCCATTAAGATGGCACAGGAAAGAGGGAGAAAGTGATTTTTTTTTTATTGCCAAAGTAGGTCTCTCTGTAAGCTGTCATGAATGAACTAAATGAAGTGAGAAGGGGGTTTAATCATACTGAATATCCCCCAAGGTCTTGTGACTTGTCAACAGTTTCTGGGGAAACAACCAATATAACCCTTCAGAAAATCAATGAACAGAATACTCTTCAACTGCACTAAGCCTTCTCTTTCCTTCCTGCTAATTTGAGATCATCAGGAAAAACATCTTAAGGTATAAGTAAAACTTATATTATCCTAGACAAAAAATCCTAGCCTTCAGTAAGATCCTGATTCTATTCATAAATCCTTATTTCCTTCTCTACAGTCATACCAAAATTTAAAGATAAGGCTGGATGCTAAATGGGGAATGGTTCCTATTTCAACTTAGATAATTGGAGGAATGAATAGTTAGCTTATTTTGACATTGTCTCACTTTTTATTTTTCTCATTACAAAACTGATGTCTGGGGTGCCTGGGTGGCTCAATCAGTTAAACATGTGGCTTTGGCTCAGGTCATGATCCCAGGGTCTTGGAATCAAGTCCTACATAGGTCTCCCTGCTCACTAGGGAGTCTGCTTCTCCTTCTGCCCCTCCCCCACCCGTGCTCCTATGCATGCAAACTCGCTCTCAAAAATAAATTAAAATCTTTAAAAAAAAAAAGCAAACTCCCCACCCCCAAATTAAACTGACATTTGATTCTCTATAAGCATTTACAAAGCTTGCAGAGTTCAAAGTTTCAAATATACTAACTAGGAATAAAGATGTGATTGTCATCAAAGAACCTAAGTACATAAGCACACACTGATGTCATTTCAGTCACATAGGGCACAGCCTACCTGCTCTCATGGAGCCCTTCTTGGCAAGTCGCAGAAGACCTTTTTTTTTCAAGATGAAACTCCCACCAATGAAAACGCTGGAGCTCATAGCCAATCCCAGACCAATGTAAAAATCATATTTTCCACGCCCCTGGATCATTTCGTTTGTTACTAAAGAAGTTCTTGTGAGTCACATTGAGCACAAAACAGAGAAGCCACTAGTGCTGGAGGCAGGACTATGTAATCTTCAAATCTAAATGCAAAATAAAACAAAATGAGATTTTTAAAAGAGCGATCATGATCATCCACATGCAATTCAAATTTTACTCCATTTCTCTTCTCATAAAGGAGTATTTTCATTACAACCACTGATAATATATTTACTATTTATAATTTACTGCTAATGTATTATATTTCTCATAGTTTTGTCAAAAGATGGGATTGTGATACAAAGCTATACTTAAAAACCAAACTCACAGAATCAAAGAACAGACTGATGGTTACCAGAGGTAGAAGGTAGCAGAGTGACAGAAATGGGTGAAGGTGGCCAAAAGATAATTAAGTTTGGAGATGTAATGTACAGTATGGTGACTATAGTTAACTATATATTGTATTATATATATTTGACTACACTGTGATGTACAGTATGGTGACTATAGTTGACTATATATTATATATTTGAAAGTGGCTAAAAGATCTTAAAAGATCACAAGAAAAAAATTTGTAATTGTGATGTTAACTTATTGTGGTGATCATTTTACAATATACACATATATGATCACTATGTTGCATACCTTAAGCTAATACAATGTTATATGTCAAGAAGAACTCAATAAAACTGAAAAAATAAAAATAAAACTACTTTTATATGCTAATACTAAATTTAAATTTTAAATCAGTTTTATAAACTCTGGTTTCATATTTAAATAATGTTTGAGCATCAGCCTTTGGGTCAGGGCATGATCCCAGGGTCTGGGATTGAGTCTTGCATCAGGCTCCTTGCAGGGAGCCTGCTTCTCCCTCCACCTATGTCTCTGCCTCTCTCTGTGTCACTTGTGAATAAATAAAATCTTAAAAAATTCTACAGGATGAAAATATATAAATCTAGTTTATAAATACATTCACCAATTTCACGTGCCCTTTTTGAATAATCTATACAGGGAAACTCAAAAGAGTTTTCTGACACATACACTTTCTTCTTAGAAATCTATGTAAACATAATTTATTTATTTATTTATAAACAGTAATTTATTTATTTAGCCTATTTAGGGGCATGCAGAGAGAAGCTGGTTTTCACATTATTTTGTTAGCAGAGGATGAAGATTCTGGCAGACAGATGTTTGCCAAGGTACAAGTGTGATACTGGTGGACTTTTCAGGGAGCATGAGGGCTATGGAACTAGAAAGGCTCAAGCCACAAGAGGAGAATGGAAGCAGAGGCTTCCCAAAGATTACACATTATTTTCAAATGGCCAATTCATGACCTCTGCTGATAAATGAACTACAGCAAAGTGTAGAAAATAGAGGAAAAAATATTACTTAGCAATAAGGTTTATGATTGGTTATAACCAACTTTCTGGTATTTTCTTTTTTTTTTCTTTTTAAGAATCAGCTTTATCTTTTTTAAAGATTTCATTTATTTATTCATGAGAGACACAGAGAGAGGGGCAGAGACACAGGCAGAGGGAGAAGCAGGCTCCAGGCAGGGAGCCCATTGTGGGACTCAATCCCGGGGCTCCAGGATCACCCCCTGGGCCAAAGGCAGGCCCTCAACCCCTGAGCCACCCAGGCGTCCCTGGTATTTTCAGTCCCACAATTTGACTTCCAAGTTCCAGAACTAATCTGCAATTCAGTCAGAATCCTCACACATTAACCCTTGCTAACTAGCCAAGTTTTTCCATCCTTCAAGTTATGAGATTCTGGCCTTTAGCAAAAGCAACTTAACTTCCTATCCACATAGTCCTTCAATTAGTTTACCCATTTACTCAAACAGTATTTAACAAACATATGCTGTGCTAAGTAAACTCTATGGATTAAATAGTGATAGCTAAATTTTAGTCTTCAGTGGGGAGACAGACAAAAGGCAGTTAAATAATGGGTGATAATGTTCTGTAATAACGGTGAAAAGTATTCACACTGAGATGACACTCCAAACAAAGGGGCCAGTGTTTAGATTTGCCTGTTGAGTCACATGATGGTTCCTGGAACACTTCCTAAGGTACAGTCCTTCCCACCCCAATGGCTTGGAACATGGCCTCTAGTGGCTTACTTTGGCCAATAGGAGGTAGGTGTAAATGACAAGAATGCCAGTTCTGAGTGCCCCTTTGCACCCTTCCATCATCACCACGTGCAGAGCATAAAACAGTCATCCCTGCTGATCTAAAGACCTTTGAGCAAAATCAAAAATGCTTATTGCAGGATCCCTGGGTGGCGCAGCGGTTTAGCGCCTGCCTTTGGCCCGGGGCGTGATCCTGGAGACCCGGGATCGAATCCCATGTTGGGCTCCCGGTGCATGGAACCTGCTTCTCCCTCTGCCTATGTCTCTGCTTCTCTCTCTCTGTGTGTGACTATCATAAATAAATAAAAAATTTAAAAAAAAATTCAAAAGATCCTTCTTTCTAAAAAAAAAAAAAAAAAAAAAAAATGCTTATTGCTACATGCCACTGGGATGGCTAACTTGTATACCGTAACAGGCTTAATGTAAAATTCCCATCAGACTTCTGAAAAACCAAAACTTGTCTGCAGAAATGGGGATCAGTGGTAAAGATAGGTGGTAGGCACATCCAGGGTTTCACTGTATTATTCTCTCTACTGTATATACAATGTATGTTTGGACATTTCCATTATTAAGGTTTTTAAAATACATGCTGCAGTGATGTCAAGACAGAACCCCCTAACAAGAGGAACCTGGGTGGGGCAGTCTGTTGGGTGGTCTCAACTCAGGTCTTAATCTCAGGATCATGAGTTCAGGCCTCACACTGGGCATGGAAAGAGAGAAAGAAAAAGAGGAGGGGTGAAGATAAAGAGAGAGAAGAGAGAAACGGGGGGGGGGGGGGGGGGAAGGGAAGAAAGTAGAGAGGGAGGGAAAGTGGGAAGAAAGCAGGGAGGATGGAACGAAGGAACAAACAAACCACTAACAAGTCCTAAAGACAAAGTCACCCCACAATCTAGAAAAAGATAATACTGAAACATGGAAGGAAGGTAAGACACTCCAGTCAAGGATGTGCTGTGAGTTTTTTAAGTATCAGTCACATACGATATGGGTGTCCACCTGACACCTTTCCAGAACTGAGCTCTTTTACTAGGGATTTGGAAAAGTATCCCCAGTCTTTTTAATGCACTCCTAAGGCAAGAAAATGCATTGAGGAATGTCCTAGGTGGGGAATTTGAAGATTCAGTCCTGCCTCTGAGTGCATGACCTGGGTGAGGCACAACCTTAACAGACAGATACACTAACGAAGGAAGCTAAACAATCTATTAAGTTATTATGGTTTTTAAATTTAAAATAAAATAAACTATAGTCTCTTTATGTGCCAAACATTGGCAACCTCAAGCTTCAACTTTGACTTTGGAATAATTCTAGGGCTGCCTGGGTGGCTCAGTGGTTGAGCATCTGCCTTCCACTCAGGGCGCTCAGGGCTCAGGGCGTGATCCTGGAGTTCCTGGATGGACATCGGGCTCATGTAGAGAGCCTGCCTGCTTCCCTCTCTCTCTCTCATGAATAAACAGATCTTTTTTTTTTTTTTTTTTAAAGGAATAATTCTAAACCACAAAAATCAGTATATAGAGATGTAAACATGCAGAGAATTTGGAACAAAATGGTTAGCAGTAAGAATTAGGTCTATGAATTATAAAAAGATTATGCCAACAACAACAAATATGCTTACAGTTTTTCCCACCACACTGTAAATGATCAGTTATTTTAAATGTCTATGACCCAGTCTCTCTCACTAAACTGCCAGTTCCTGGGCTCCTACACAAGTCACCTTTTTAATCCTGTGCACCTAGCTATCTGGCAGTCTCAAACTATGTCTTTATATATTTCTGGGTTATTACAGATGAATGGAATAATTATAACGGGCCTTAAAAGTAAAGCTGCCATCATTTAGATCAGCATCCTAAAATGTAACAACTATTTTACAGCCTATAAGCTTGAAAACTGTAGAAACTAGTTAAAAGTATGCTGGGAAGTAACAGTACTATACACAAGTAAAAATGCAAAGGTAAAGTAAGAAAGTCTGGGGAAAATAGGAGCAAAGAAACCCAGCTACCAAACACTTCAGCCCACTCTGCATTCCAATGAGCCTGGGTCACCTAAAAGTCTTGAAAGAACCCCTTAATGTAAAATCAACTCCTTTAAAAGCACTATCATCACCAAGCAATGTTCTTAATCATGCAAATTCTACTGAGGAAGTGACAACTTAAAAGTTCCCAGTCCATGAAACATCCCTATAGAAAATCTGCAGAGAACCTAACGTGTAGTCTCCATATTCTGGAATCAATAAAATGTAGCTTTGTTATCTCCAAATGTGATATCCAGAAACAAGTCAGGTTTATCTACAGTTCCAATCCCAGAATAGTGATTGCCTCACAAATCCAAATTTAGACTTTACTTACGTAAGCTTGACTTTCAAATACGAAATGCGTAATTATTTAGTAATATTTACTTAATTTATTAACACTTAAAGACAATGTCTTTGGTTCTCTGTGCTGGTTTTCCCATAAAAGACACTCCTTTATAGTGGCAAATCTGATTTACAAGGTTTTACAGAATTAAGGTTGTTTGTTCTCTCATGGAACTATACCAGTGTGGTGGTGGGCAGGATGGGGGAGGGAGGGCGATACAGAATTTGCAAATCCTCAAGTTTATAAAGCAGTCTTCATCACTAAACTAAGTAAATGAATTTTCTCATTTGTTTGAAAATACGACATCAGTGTGAATGTCCTAAAAGTTAGGAATGAGTTTGTTTCACTATTCTCAGTTCTGCTCCCACTCTGTAACTATAAAGGTCAATCACAGCTGAGAGAGCTTGAAACAGATTTTTTTTTTTTTAAGGATTAACTAAGAAGTAGGGCCAGGTTTAAGGATAGCTAAACAAGAAAACTTGCTAAATTTCACTTCAACTGTGTTCCTAAGCCAGAGATGACAAGCTTCAGGTGGTAACCTGCCCATTTACCTCTCAGAGGGACACAAGTGGAAGGTCCCACCCCACACTCCTCCCCTCCAGGCTGTTATTAGTTCTTATATGTGGCCATCTGATCAATAAACATATACAGGGCAGCTCTAATATGCCAAACTTTGGAGTTATAAAGATCATCGTAAGTCTCTATCCTCAAGGATTCCACAGCTGAGTGAACTGAAAATTCTGAAGATGACCCCATTTTAATTTTAAACATACTTTTAAAGGCTCCTAGAATTATCAGCTTCTTTCTAAATTTTAATTTTCACAACTTACTTTACTAATATTTATGAATACTTAACGTTAACTTTCATGAAATACAACTTATGTTGAAAATGAAGTAAACACAACCTAAAACTCTGAAATTGGCCTACCTTCTCCTAAAACAGAACGCATAACTTAAGATAGGAAAAGACAGACTAGTATTCTAATATTTATAAAATAAACTGAAATTAAGATTTGCTTTGCAAAATGACTAATAGGCAACAGTTACCAAAGTTAGATAATTTTTTAAAATATACCAACAGAAGTACATTTACAGCTTTAAACTTGTAGCATTTTTGACATTTCATTTTCACAAAAACTTCAAAGATATGTGGTGAGGGCCCCATGATGAGAAAACAGGCACAAAGATGTTAAGCAATTCTTAAGCAGCTGGTGGGTAGCAAAACAGGACTAGAATTGGGGTCTCCCTATTCTCAGCCTTTTGTCTTTCCAATTGGAGTCTCCATTTAGTCCCAGAGGTGGAACACAAGCAAGTGGCAGCTCCAATCAGTCTCTCCGTATAGATCATCGTCTTCTTTCCAATCTGCTCCTCATATTCTGACCGTGGCTTCTCCATCCTCATTACTCACACTGGATACAAGGGCCAAGTGTGCCAGGTGGAGTCTACCTTTTGTGAAATACAATCTTCCACTTCCATGTCTCTCCCAATCCTAATCCAGCTTCAACACATGATGTTGTCACACTGCTCTATAAAACACATCTGTGCCATCTCATTCTCCTGCCACCCACTGTTTACAGAAAGTTCAAATTTTGTAATCTGCTAAAACCTTTCACTATTTGTTCCAAACCTAACTTTTAAATTTTATCTTCCAATACAGTATTTCACGTACCCTGTGTTCCACCTGAGGTCAACACAGTGCTGCCATTCTTACTCTATTTCCTCCTCCATATCTTTGTTTCCATTATCCTTTCGTTTTTAACAAGCCCATTTAAAAAATATCTCGACAATGAAGCCCTGCTTGAATTCTATAAGCCAGAGCAATCAATCTTTTCTGAATTCCCTGGCCTTTACCCACACTTCTCTTTGGACACTTTTCAGGCCTGTATTACCGTTACTTATGTATACGACTTATACCCCGTTCACTGTGGACAGGTGCTTATCTCATTTACTCAACCAACTAACGGCTGAATACATACTATGCTCTAGGAATGGGGATATGGCAGTGAGTAAAAAAGACCAAATCACTGCCTTCATGGAGTTTCCCTTGTGTTGGAGGCAGAGCAAGACAATAAAAATAAATAAGAACATTGTATTGGAAGGTGGTAAATGCTATCTATGGTTAAGGGCACTGGGGAATTGGGTAAGGGACTTCAATTTTAACCAGGTTGGTTAAGAGGCCTAGTGGAGAAGAGAACATTGAGCAAAGGCTTGAAGGAGGAAAAGAACAAAGCAGACAAAAAATGCAAAGGCAAAGATATGAACAAGTAGGCAGTATTCTAGAAAAAGAAAGGCCACTGTGGCTGACACTGAGTGAACAACGGTAGGTAGGATACCACTGCAAGATATTTTTATATAAAAGAAATATCCTGAAACAAGTGTAATTCTTTTATTTCTAATAGTAATAGCTACCACTTATTGGACACCTGTGAAGCACTGTTCCGGGTAGCTGATATATATTAATTCTAATACACACAATGAGGTATCATTAGCTCCACCTTACAAAGAAACCAAACCTCCAAGGGGTTAAATCGCATGCGAGGGCAACAGAAAAAGTTACACAGCCTGAAGTGGAACCTAAGTGTCCACTGGACTCCATTTCTATAGGGGCTGCCCACAATGAATGAAAACTTTGGAGTTCTTTATTTATTTATTCATGAGAGACACAGAGAAGCAGAGACACTGGCAGAGGGAGAAGCAGGCTCCCTAAGAGGGAGCCTGATGTGGGACTCAATCCCAGGACCTTAGGGTCACAACCTGAGCCAAAGGCAGAGGCTCAATCACTGAGCCCCCCCAGGCAAAGGCAAAACCTTTGGAGTTCTTAATATTTACTTCTGTTTGGTTTCCACAGCTTTAATTTTTTATTTAATTTTTAAATAATTTTTAAGTTAATTTTTATTTAATTAAAATTTTTTTTCCAATCTCTTATTTAGCTAATTATTATTTTTAAAAGCAGTACTTATAAATACTACAGAACCTGCATCTCCAACCCTAATTTAGCAACATTAGTTATAAATTAAAATTTTCACTTACATGTAAATTTAATATGGTCTCATGAAAAAAAAAAAAAGGCTGGAAGCGGTTAGAGATGACTTATTCACTCTCATTTCCTTGTAAATAACACTCTTTATTCTCATTTAAAGTTTTAAACCCTGGCAGAGTAGCTCCGGCCTGGAAAGAAGAAAGTACAGAGGTAGGCAAAAGCACTGCAGAGTCACTAATACTTTCAAACATGTGGCTCCGCTCCTAGTGTCCATACTCCTTTTACTTACCAACATGAAACCTACTCATCCAACCACAACACACTGCTTCAAAAGACAGTTTACTGCAATGAAACGTATCTCTCTATTCTCTCATGTCTCCTAAATGAACTGAAAAACCTAGTGAAGAAATTAAAGAGACAAATACAAAACCAAACGTACGTAGAGTCGTGTACACTTGTAGTAGGAAGAGGGAAACAGGACTAAATGACTCTACAAAGTCAAGAAATTAAAACAGCCGTGTTCAAAATGTCACAGCCGACTTCTGAGGCTTGCTCGGTCGTTGGCGAGCATCTCGGCGCGTCTGAGACCATCTTCTACAAACTCACCACCGGAGGAAAACTACGTGGAGGAGCCCGCGAACGCGCCCCGCCCCCCCAACCCCCCGGGCCGAGCCGGGCTTCCACGGGACTGCACGGGGATCCCTCCATGCAGGACCCAGAAGAGCCCTTCCAACGCCGAGCACACTTGTCCCCAGAGCGGAGAGGAGCCGCCCTGACGCCGGCCCAGCGGCCCAGCGCCAGCCCCGTCGCGCTCACCCCGGGCGGTGGCCGGCCATGCGGCTGCCTCTCCACTCCCTGGCCCTCGTCAGCTCCGCTTACACGCCCACACAGGCCGCACGGGCCGCCGCCTCTCGAGCTCGCGCGGCCAGGGCCTTCGTCGCCGTACAGAAAGAAGCGAGAGCATTCGGGGCTGCAGCCGCGCGCGCCGCCTCCTCCATGGGGGAGCGCCCAGGGGAACCTGCCCCGGACGACCTACGACGACCGCCGCAGCCGGAACCCAGGGCCGCCGCCGAGAGCCCGGGCGCGGCCGACTGACGCCAGAGGCGCCGCGCACGCGCAGAGCGGCGCAGCGGAGGCCCCTCCGCCGCGAGCCTTCGTGTGGTTTCCGGTTCCTTGAGGCGGCGCTGGTTCCGGAGAGCCGGGGCAGCCGGGGGAGCCGGGGGGCGCGCGGGGCGCGGAGGGCGGGCTTGGCAAGGAAGCTCGCCAACCGGTTGATCAAAATAAAAGTTCCGCGTGCCGCTTTCCTGAACTGCGAATTCCCACGTGTGGTTAGCCTGTGAAGCTGCATTTTCAGCAATCTCCCCAGCGGTCCCCTAGGAAAAGGGAGCTCCGAGGGGGCCAGCGGGGGCCAGGGTTGGGCCGGGGACCTGGGGCCTGGTGGTGGACGCGGAGGACTGGCTCCCAGCAGGGCCCTTTCGTAACTCAGACCCGAAAGAGGAGCTCGAGGGGCGACTTGGTTTGGTAAAAGCGCTTCTGGAGACGCTAGGAGCGGAAATGCGTTTTCAGGAGATACATAGGAAACCTACTGTGCGGCTCTCCTGCGTTGGCTTCTCCAATGGAGAGCGTCCTTAAGACCCGCCATCATCATGGTTTTCTCTAAAGATTTGTGTATTTTAGGGACAGCCCCCTCGGGGCAGAGGGTGCGAAGGAGAGAGAGAATCTCAGACTCCCACTCAGCGGGCAGCCCATCCTGGGGCTTGGTTTCAGGATCCTGAGATCATGACCTGAGCTGAAATGAACAGAAAGATAGCTGAACTGACTGAGCCTCCCAGGCACCCTGGTTTTCTCTAAAATGAACAAAGGCTCAGTTGGCTGAGCCTCCAACTCCATTCAGGCTCAGGTCATGATCTCAGCGTCCTGGGATGGCACCCCACCACCTTGGACTCTGTGCTCAGAGGGAGTCTGCTCGACAATTCTCTCCCTCTCTCACTGCCCCTCCTGCAACTGGTTTGCTCTATCTCAAAATAAACATATCTTTAAAAAAATAATAAGATGGGCAAAGGCAGTACTCATTTTTAAGACGTGTGTGTGGTAGAGAGGAACAAGCCAGATCAGGTGTGAGGCCTGTTAATATCTTGGTTGGAGGTGCTAAGGTCCTTTGGGTATGTTCTGGTTTCTGAATAGACACTGGTATTCGAAATGTAAATAATGTTGGGTGGGAATGTTTTTTAAATGAATGCTTGTTGAACCAGAAAATGCCAAATATAATTTGCTCTTTTCAGACTCATCTGATTAGCCAACGACCTCCAGTTTTGTTATAGGTGACTATGCAGCTACTAATTAACTTATTTTTTGCAGCTACTAATTTAAAAGCTTTTTAATCTTCTGTGAGCTGGTAACCAGGCAACCATACATTTAGAACTGGCTCAGAAGACTTTTTTTTGCTTAATTATTTGGTCTCAGCCAAAGTCTACCTAGGTAACATAGTCAAGTAAGGAATTACATATTGAAAGATGTTGGCATGTTAGTCTCTGATGATATAGTAGATTGATGAAAAATGGCTCTAATTCTCTACCCATCCATGTGCCCATGCATTTTGCAGAGTGACTTTGTGGTTCCACTTCATCCATTGATTCTGCCGAGGCCTTGGGACTGTTTTTGGCCAAGAAGATGTAGTGGTTCCCAGACTAAATTATGCTAAGAAACCTAAACTAGTTTGCTGGAGAAAGAGACCACGTGGAACAGAGCAACTTGCAGAGCTACCCAGATGAACCATACTATGTCCAGACACCAGAGACTGAGCCAACAGACTAATATGATTGGTTGAGGTTCACGAATATGCACTGTTGGTCCAGACATATGAAAAACACTAAATGATTGTTGTAAGCCACCAGTTTTTATATAGATGGTATGTAGCAATAACTAACAAATGCCATCATACCTACAGGAGTTAGATGATCACAATGAAAATAGTGGTTAGTTTGTATGAAAAGAATGCTTAGAAATTATGCTAACCTAAGGAATTTGCTTACAGGTCTTTTCTGCCGGTATTCTAATCATCCCAACAAAGCCCTGTCTCATGTAATCATCTTTCTCTCTTTGTTGTAGCTCAGACTCCTCTCACATTTATCTGGACCTCCCACCTGACACTTAAGAGTCATGTTACACAGTGCATTGTTTTTAAAAGTGTATATAATAGACCTGCTAACATTATGTAGGCTCCTTAAATGCCCAGACCACTTCTCCAGCATATGATGTTACACAACTTACATGTGAGTGTTCAAGCAGATATTTTTAAATTTTTAAAAATTCGTTTCCTTCTCGTATACTGCTGGTGGGATCATAAAATAGTGTAACTTCCTTGGAAAACGATTTGGCATGTCCTTAAAAAGTTAAACATATGTCAACCATATGACCAGCTATTCTACTGGTAGATATTTACTCAAGAAAAAGGAAAGTATATATCCATTAAAAGACTTGTAAATTAACATTCCATAGCAACTTCATTTGTAATGGCCAAAGAAATGGAAACAACTCAAATGCCCAACAAGAAAGCAACTGTGGATAAAAGCAACTGTGGTATATCCATATAATAGAACACCATTGAACAATAAAAGGGCATAAACTATTGATATATGCTATAACATGGCTAATTCTCAAAATAATTTCAGTAAGTGAAAGAAACCAGACAAAAAGTATATAACAAACAATTATGTTTATATAAAATTCTAAGAAATGGAAGGTGTATATAGCAACAGAAAGTAGATGGCTGACTGGGAGTGGAGAGGACAGTAAGGGCAGAGGGATTACGGTGCGGCAAAAGGAAACTTTGGGGTGATGGATATGTTCACTGTTTTGCTCATGGTGATACTTTCATCCTATAACATCATGCAACATACATCAAAACCTACTAAGGGTACATTTTACATAAGTGCAGTAATAGAATATGTCAATTATACCTCAAAACTGTGAAAATCTTTGTTATAGAAGTATAAGCAAGACTTCTTTAATACAGTATTTTTTTTAAAAAATCATGTATTAGTAAATCAAATAGTTTCTCATGTACAAAGTGTTGTTCACTTGCTCTTCTGTGCTTTGGTTTTGTTACTATAGAGGCCAGCCAAGAGCATGAGAAAGCATAACAGATGATTATTTTTTCTTTAGCTCAACTCCCTATCACTGAATTTGCCTTTCTCCTTCTGAAGTGAATAGTGGCAACCTCTAGCATTTTATGTATTTTTTTAAGGTTTTTGCTCAAATTCCAGTTAGTTAACATACAGTGGATTATTAATTTCAGGTGTACAATACAGTGATTCAACACTTCCATATATCACTGTGTGCTCATCACAACAAGGGCCCTCTTTAATCCTATCCTTAACCTGTTCCTCCGCCCACTCCCCTCTGGTATTTCTAGCATTTTAAAAGATTAGTATTATATAAGTGTTTTCCAATTAATACTGTTAAATTTACTCAGGATCGCAGATGACTTATAAATGTAGTAGGGCATTTTCCAGAACATTGGTTGGAAGGAGAGAGGAGACCTCTCTGAAAAAGACAATACTAACTTGCAGTAAATTTAAGTAGAACACTAGAATATTCATTAAAAGCCAGGAGTTGGCTTTTAATAATTGTCTCATTTGATGGAATGGTGAGTGGAGATGGTAGACAGAATAATGTTCCTCCCCCAAAGATGTCCATAGTCCTAATCCTTAGAATGTGTGACTACGTTACCTTATAGGCAAAAGGGACTTTGCAGGTGTTATTAAATTAAGGGTCTTGAGATGGGAAGATAATCCTTAATGTCTAAACGGGTCCCAAATTAATCACAAGGATCTTTGTAAGAAGAAGGCAAAAGTGTCAGAGTCAGAGAATGAGATATGACAATGGAAGAAGGGTCAGAGAGATGCAACATTGCTGGCTTTGAAGATGGAGAAAGGAGAATGAACCAAAGAATATGCAAGGTCTCTACTGAAAAAGGCAGAGAACAGATTCTCACCTAGAGCCTCCCACACCTTGATTTTAGCCCAGTTAAATCTGTGTTGGATTTCTGACCTCTGGAACTGTAGGATGATACATTTGTGCTGTTTTAAGCCAAAAAGTTGATGGTAATTTGTTAGGGCAGCAATAGAAAACCAATACAGCAAATAAGCACACCAAATCAGAGTAAGGAGGACAATTGAGATCCCACACATCATCATTAAAAATAAAAGGATTCCATTGAATTCTCCATCCTCCATCCCTTTGTCTGAGTTACTTTATATGGATTTGTTGTGTTACTTGATTGGCATCCTTCTTATCCTCCTTGCCATGGTACAATTCCAGTCTCAACTTTCAACTGGAATTAGTCTGTCTCTTTTGAATTACTAATACAGATAGAAGTATCTTTTTATTTGTTTCTTGACTATGCCTCAGCTCTCCAACACAAAAAACTTTTATGAAACTACCAGGTAAGTTTGGAAATATGGTGTACTAATGTGATTAACATTACAGTAAAGATGCTAAAAATGTCATGCCTCAGACCCATCAGACAGGGACATAACTCAGCAACAGAGGAACTAGACCGTAAGTTCCTCGCAACCAACCAGGACAAGTTTTTGTACAATTAGGCACTTACACACTTCACAACTCCAAAAACATTGGTGGTTTTTAAAATGTTTGTTCCTTGAGGCAGCCTGGATGGCTCAGTGGTTTAGCGCCGCCTTCAGCCCAGGGTGTGATTCTGGAGCCCATGGATCAAGTCCCACGCCTGGCTCCCTGCATGGAACCTGTTTCTCCCTTTGCCTGTCTCTCTCTCTCTCTCTCTCTCTCTCTCTCTCTCGGTCTCTCATGAATAAATAAATAAAATGTTTGTTCTGGGGACACCGGGGTGGCTCAGCGGTTGAGCATCTGCCTTCGGCCCAAGGCATGATCCCAGAATCCCAGAATCCCAGGCATGATCCCAGAATCCACATCAGGCTCCCCACATGGAGCCTGCTTCTCCCTCTGCCTATGTCTTCCTCTCTATGTGTCTCTCATGAATAAATAAAATATTTTAAATAAAAAAATATAAATAAAAAAATAAAATGTTCCTGATTTCTGTATAGGTACACTTTGATCAAAATGTAAGTAATTAGGGATACCTGGCTGGCTCAGTTGGCAGATCATGCAACCCTTGATCTTAGGGTTGTAAGTTAGAGCCCCACATTGAGTGCAGAGATTGTTTAAAAATAAATAAATAAATATATATATATATATATATATATATATATATATATGAGTAATTAAATCCTTTTGGAAAGAGCCTCAAAAATACATAATTTTTGCTCAAATAATTTTTCTTTTTCTTATTTTGGGCAGGGGAGATTGTGGAACAAAAGGAGCAGAAGAGAGAGAGAATCTTAAGCAGGTACCATGCTAGGTGTGGAGCCTGATGTGAAAGTTGATCTCCTAACCCTGAGATCATAAGCTGAACCAAAATCAAGAGTCAGACACTAAACCGACTGCACCACCCAGGCATCCAATATTTTTTTCATTTAATAAAGTGAGTTATAGGACACTAATAAAGATTAATGACAAGATTTCTGATGACACCGTATTAAAATGTGTTATGATTCTCTAATTTTCCATGTGCTTAAAATATAATAAAATGTTATGTATAACATATAAAAGGTATTAACATTTAAAATATAGCTGATTTTCCTTAATACCATAATTTTGTTGTATCAGAACATAATCACTACATGGTAAACTCCTTCACATATCATGGATCTGCTCCCTAAGATGTGCACAGGTAGATATTTTCTATATCATGATGGGGACCTGGGCTATTTGTTTCTACAAAGGAAACGGGACACATTTAATTAAGGAACTAGGATGAAATGGAATCTGAGACTACAATATTTCAAGTTGTGGGTAAAAAAGAAAAGCAACAAGTGTTCAGCTAGAAATAAGTTATTTTATTTTAAAACACATACAGATTAATAAATATTATTGGAAAACTTAATAAATAGCCTTTTATATTTACATAAGGCAATTACAACATGCTATGACTACTTCTATAAAGCAAAATATAAGCAAGTCTTAGCCATTGATAAATGTGTGTATGTATGCTAACTGGAAGCTCCCCTGATACATTTACAGGAAAAAAACCTACACAATCAATCAACATGTTACATTTTTTAATCTAGTCATCGTTTCCTTCACGATTATATTCCATTTTACAAGAAAGTAATAGTTGTCATTTAAAAAGGCAAAAACACTCAGGAATGCTACTGAAGAACAGTACCCTTAAATGATTCCAAAGTGCAAAAACACTGACATGGGGGTAGGGGCCAAATTATTATGTTCTGACATATAAAATAGTCTGAACTTTTCAACATGACCTTTTGGTACTAGTGGTTTAGGAGCTCCTGACATTTACCTGGTGTCAGGTAGTTCATGTCAGGGATGAACTGCTTGGAAGCAAGAAGTTCAGCATCATTCTTACAAATCTAACACAACAGGATCAATCTGGTTCACAGGTCACTGAATCTTTTGCAGCACATAAACCTAGGCATAATGTCAGAAAATCTCATCACACCATCAGAATGTGATTTTTCAGTGCAACTTTTAAAGTCCCTGTTTAATTTCCATATTTTATAATAGAATATACAAACCCTTCCTTTTAAAACAAAAAAAAAGGAAAATTAAAGCTTCATGGAATCATGCAAACTTTACACCCAGCACTCCCTTTGCTTACGCAGAGCTTGAAGCTGCCTGTCTATAGCACAGTCCTGAGCAGACTCAGATGGTGCAGCTGAATTTCCACTGCCTCACTCCAGAGCAATCCTGTATATAACATTCGTCTGAGGCTACCAGCACATGCTAACAGTGTGAGCGCTCTAAAACAGGTGATTTGGAGAACCATCTCACCCCTTTAGAGGTAGAGAAACTGAGGCACAGAAAGGTTATGTGACTCACCTATAGTTGCACAATTCAAGGAAAAATAGAGAAAAGAACAAATATGTCCTTCTCCCTGGCTCATGCTCTGGGCCCTAGACTATGTTTTTTATCATGTTGGGTACGTTTGAAATAGATTTATTTACATGATCATTGTTCTACTGAGTATCAACTTTTTACTAGACAACATTTTTTTATGTAACATAAAGTTACATTTTTAAAAATATAATTATCTTGTTGCATTTAATAGCATGTGAGAAATGTGTATGAAAATAAACAAGTAGTGAAACAGGCCAAATTCTCGTTCTCATTCCTATAATTCTTAATCTTTTCAAGTATACAATGGAGGTATAAGAATCTGGCCAGATGGGAAAAATCACCTAAAAGCTAAAGGACCGACCCTTAAAATTCATCACCAGTACAATTGTGAAGTGGAAGTGAGGAATACAGAAAATTGAGGTATTTTATATGATAAACTGTTTCATGGTGTGACTGGTGTGCAACTGGATCTTTTCTCTTTCCAACTCAAGTTAAGACCTCTAGCTATGAATATGAGTAAAACATGAAAAAATAACACAGACATGTCCTTGGGAAGAAGGTCGATACTAAGTTGTTAATATTACGTTTTTTGGTCCCTGAGAAGGCGGAACACCAAGATTCCATCTAATCCTGCTCAATGGGTGAACTGCTTCCTTGGTGTCAAACACAGTGAGAAGGACAACTCCTTCAGACCACTGGAATCAACCAGGCAACTGTGAACTGATCTAAACTAAAGCATTTTTCTCTCCACAGTTTCCTACTGGGTATGAGAGGCCTAAGTAAGGATCAAGTAGACATCAGAAAAGAGCAATGGACATGGCTCTGTAGACAGTCGGAGCACTTTCTCTGCTCTTCTAGATTAGGTGAGAAAGGTATCATCTCTCAACAAGAACTAGGCAGTTCATCAACACCTTGGTCTCCATGGACCAAGTGCTTGTCCATACCTAGGAGACAATGCATCTCAGTGCTTTACAAATGTCTAGGAACTAGCTTCTGGAAGTGAACACAGTATTTACAAAGAGAGGAGCTGTCAAGGAAGAAGGAAGAGGGGTGACTACACACATTAATAGTATTCTCTTCTATCAGACATGAAACCCAAAGAAAAAGAACAAAGACCAACCTACTACAGCTGGCATGAACTTCTGGAAATAAAATTGAATATAACAAATTGGCTTGAAAAGGAGGAATTGAAAGAATATATCTTATTGCTGAACCAACAGCAGCAAAGTATATTTCACTAATGTTCTAATATGAAAGTACCATAGTGACATCTGACTGAAGAACCATGTGTGGCAAGTAGCAGACGGCCCTTCCTCTCCAGAACCTTCTCTACAGGCATGGAGTAGTCCTCCAGAACAGCAAAATGCTCAGGGTGGTCTTAGTGCTGGGTTTGGGTTAGAATCCTTAATAGGCCTCAATGAGCAAAATAAGAAAGCAATCTTTTTAAATGTAAAGATTCAGATGAAAAACACAAAGCATTGTCCAAGTAGTAGAGCAGAGAAATGACTTAACTATGGTATTGTAGAGAAGCTTTGAAAACAAATAGACAGTAGGTATTTTTTTTTCTTACTTTTTCAGAGATAAAATCCAAAGAATAGTATAATAATGAAAATGTTCCATATATATTTACTTTTAGAGACAATGAGACCCATTCCCATTCTAGGCCCTCCTCTAAAACTCTCATTTTGAGGCTTTTTTTCCTTGCGATTCCAAATGAATTATGAAAACATGAATTTGTAAAACAAAAACAAAAACTATTAAGTTATATGCTCTATGTCAAACATGAAATTAGGCTATTAGACTGCTGATCATGTCAATTATTTTGAGACTAGAGTTATACACTTAAAAATTCAATCATTAGAACTTTGTTCCACTGGAAGGAAAGCTGGGCATCCTATCAAAATAATCTGCTAATCTGGGAGAATCTAACTGTTCCAGAACAAATCACCCTTAAGAGACCAGCTATTACTACTTTCAGATTTTGTTTTACTCTAAAAAATCAGAGGTGATCATCCAGAAAATATCACCTCTGAATATCCATGGTATAATTATGAATTAAAATATAATGAGGAACACTAATAGATGAATTTAAACTTAGCTTCACCTATAAATTGTAACAAAATAAACAAGATAATTTCCATAAGACATATGAACTTTCTCAGTGTACTTGTGTTACCACATATATTCTTTTAATATCTTAAACTGTTTATCTAGGAAATTATTTTTATGTTCAAAAATATACTGATATTACCATGTGACATTTTTGAGAGCATAGTTCAGTAAATTAAGGCTTGCATTCCTAAAAATACCTGATGATAAAAAAACAAACCTTCAAGAGCTGACAAAAAGAGTGAGGGACTCTTTGAGTATTTATTAACTATCAGTTAATATAAGATTAAAAATTTTTTTAAACAGTTTTGTTGCTGCTCTCAGTTCACTAATCCCTGACAACCCACATCATCATATGTGCTTTTAATTCATAAAGGTGTTCTTCACTCTATGTTAAACTATCCTCATTTTATTTAGTTTTTTTGTTTAATATTTTAGGGAACAATTTCTTTGGCCTTTAGAGATGTTCTTTTTGCCTGAAAAAACATTTTTCCCTTAGTGAGTAACTTCAATTGGTTATTGTTAAATTTGATATTCTAGTTCACCAAATCACCTCACCCAATCCCATCTTCCAACTTGACACAGTTCACTATTTAGGTAAAATACTGCACATGAAGTACATGATATCTTAATGAAATAATTTGCATCACTTTGTGCTTTGCTCCCATTTAATATACACAGAAAGTTACTAAAAACAGATGATCTCTTTGATCCAAATACTGGCATAATTCGTGGCTACTTTGCATTTCAGAAGCTTAATTAGAGGTTGGGTGAAGAACTCTAGGGTACTCTGCCTTTTCAAACAACAGGGAGATGGCTAAGTTAATTGCTTTTCTTTTTCCTAGAAATTCTTTTTAAAACTTAGTATATGTGTTCTAATTTGCAGAAAGTCTGAACTACACTGTGTCCTTTAACCTATTCCTGTATTATAGGGAACTCGATATATGTGCTATTGAACTCTCTCAACTAACACCCTGTCAAGTAATTTATTTCTTCTCAATGGCCACAATACTCACTGAAAGAGAACATGGATATATTTGATACTGGGTCCAAGGTACATAGACTGAATGTAAATAAAAATACCTTATGTTACCTTAAGTCAATTGTCTTTAATTGGATAATAACTTCATGCTAAAAGGGTCAATTTGCTCTTCTGTGTCTTTCACATTGACTTTCTTCCAACAAATGACTATATTGTTATTTCTAACTGCTTTACACATTTATATTTAGGATAGTGAAATATTAAAGTATAATCAAAGAGTTATTCTAATCTAAAAGAATATACATGTATTATTCATCAAATTAAGTGAAGAGTTCTAGTGATAAAAGGCACTGAAATTGATTTGAGCTATTGAAAGTCAGCCTATAAATGGAACTCTGCATCATGTCCACCTATTCTCTCTCTATTTTCAATTAAAATATCTTGGAGTGGGGGGTGGGAGAGTCAGCTCATTAGAGGATTAAAAACAATTAAATGTATATACTTCTTATATGGATGAGGTACCTGAATGTTATACATGCCTAATGCAAAATAACACAACTACAGACACATTTACTATATACCCAGACTTCAAGACAACAATTTCTCCCATTTCCAAAGTAATCTTTTAAGTAAGAGTATCTGCGCCCCTGCAAAGACTAATCAGAAAGAGCCCATCTTTATTTTGTACTGAATAATGTTAAAATATTTTAAAAGCAAAGAGTATTCATGAAAGCTTCCAGGTTAATGGCAAAGAACATGAGATTCCTCTCATCGGAGAGAGATGATGCCCAGGCAACCATTTAGCAACTTCAGACTGCAGAGGGCTGGGCCCCCACCCTGGTGCTGAGTGATGCTCCCCACTGTCCATCAGACCACCCATTAATATGCAAGCAATACCATTGATTAGGGTCTCTTCCACTTCACATCAAATTAGGGCCAGAAACAACATCCATTTCCTATTCTTGAGCCACTCAACCCCCTGTTGGGTTCTAGTCTGTTTTCATATTAGATTTGTTCATCTCCCCAAGGTTGAAATTGAACTCTTTGAACACCTGTATAAGGACAATCCCAACAGAGACGGTGGTGAACCCACAGGCCATACCCAGGAAGTCCACTAGGCCCACATTGCTCCATTCCCGAAAGAGGATGGCCGATGCTAGCAGGACAAGGGTGGTGAACACGACGTAGTAGATGGCCCCAAACACAGAGGAGTCGAAGCACTCAAGCGCCTTGTTGATGTACCTGAACTGGACGATGATGCTGCAACCAAGCACAGCCAGGAGCACCAGGCACAGGCAGAGGGCCCGCTGACTAGATGGGTTGTTGTGGAAGATATCTTGGGCCGCCAGCCCGATGCCCTTGGTAGAAGGCACAGTGAAACTCCCCAGCAAGGAGCAGATACTGATGTAGACCATGATGTTGGTGGGCCCATGGGCCGGCGCAATCCAAAAGATGAGCAGCAGCAGCATAAGGAGCACGATGCACAGATAGCCCACAAACACTGGAAAACAGATGATTTTCTTACTTTAGAGTCAGTTCAACAAGACCCAGGCAGATAATGCTCCTGTACATGTGGCCAGAGTGGGAGGTTTCTTAAAGAACATGTGAGAAAGCTGCAGGGGAATTTATGTTGGTGATCAAGGGCAATATACGGCAGATGAAGGCCATAGGCCCTGGGATATAGAGATGGTTTCACACAATCAAAAATCATCCCCTTCTCCTCAAAACTTCTGAATGTCTCCTTGGACTTATAAATGAAAAATATGCTTGTAATTATCAGAGCCTAGAACCCAGTTTATATATGAAACAAATTTTTGCATATATTTAATATGCACTGAATTTTTCAGAACTTCATCAAGAGTTATTCTCCATTTCAGAGGATCCCATTGCTGATGGCAATACCCTAAGTATTTCAGTTAATAGCCCAACATACCATGAGTCTGTATTTGCAACTGCCAGGGTCTCGGCGACTCCACATGGAGTGAGGTCTGCTGGCTTTAGTATGTTTTCTGTAGTCGTACTTGAGCATTCTATTTTTTTTTTAAGATTTTATTCATCTACTCATGAGAGACACAGAGAGAGGCAGAGACAGGCAGAGGGAGAAGCAGGCTCCCTGTGGGGAGCCAGATGTGAGACTCAATCCCAGGACCCTGGGATCATGCCCTGAGCCAAAGGCAGACACTCAACCACTGAGCCATCCAGGTGCCCCCTTAGCATTCTATTTTATTATAAAGTACCAACCTGCCATTTCTCCTTTTCTTTCATCTTATAGTTAGGGCATCATATTGAAAATGTACTTTGAAATTACATGTACAAGGAGGTTATAATTTTCAATTCAATATGAGTTAGTAAAGGAGGTACTAGGAGCTGGGCCTGACAGGGCAAGGAACAACGTGGACATGCACCAGGCAGGCTGTGGGAGTCCCGTCTTCCCTACAGGTAAGAAAAAGGAACTGTGGAGCCTTGTTCTAGGAGAGGATTCAGGAAGATAACCTTAAAATTTCTTCTGAGGCAGGGCACCTGGGTGGCTCAGTGGGTGAGCAACTGCCTTAGGCTCAGGTCATGATCCTGGGGTCCTGGGATCGAGTCCCACATTGGGCTCCCCACAGAGAACCTACTTCTCCCTCTGCATTTTTTTTTAAGATTTTATTTATTTATTCATGAGAGACACAGAGAGAGAGAGAGAGAGAGAGAGAGAGAGAGGCAGAGACACAGGCAGAGGGAGAAGCAGGCTCCATGCAGGGAGCCTGACGTGGGACTCGATTCCAGGTCTCCAGGATCAGGCCCTAGGCTGAAGGTGGTGCTAAACCGCTGAGCCACCCGGGCTGCCCCTCCCTCTGCCTATGTCTCTGCCTCTCTCTCTGTGTCTCATGAATAAATAAATTTTAAAAAATTATTCTGAGACAATTATTTGACAAAAAAATTCATTCTGGATTTTTACATTTAGAAGAATTTTTTTAAAAACTAGAAACCTCCCTTAACTTAATAAATTAAGTGGATGGGATGCCTGGGTGGCTCAGGGGTTGAGTGTCTTTCTTTGGCTCAGGCCATAATCCAGGATTGAGTCCCACATCAGGCTCCTCACAGGGAGGAGTCAATGTGCCTCTGTCTGCCTGTGTCTCTGCCTCTCTTTCTGTGTCTCTCCTGAATACATAAATAAAATCTTCTGAAATAAATAAATAAATAGGATAGAATAATATCAATTTATATTCCAAGTTAAAACAAAGTTTTTCATGTTAAAAACAAAAATCTTTTTGCTACCATACGTTTATATCAAATTGTTATGGTAGTATTCAAATTAGACATATATTTTGTAAAAGTTAGGACCTGAATACTGGCAACATCCAGATTTATCAAAAAGTAATAGGCTGGGACACCTGGGTGGCCCAGTGGTTGAGCATCTCCCTTCGGCCCAGAGCGTGATCCTAGGGTCCTGGGATGGAGTCCCACATCAGGCTCCCCATGGAAAGCCTGCTTCTTCCTCTGCCTATCTCTCTGCCTCTCTCTCTCTCTCTCTCTCTGTGTGTCTCTCATGAATAAATAAATAAAATCTTTAAAAAGCGAAAAAAAAGCAAGAGGCCTTGAAGCATCCAGGTGGCTCAGTCATTAAGAATCTGACTCTTGATTTCTGCTCAGGTCATGATCTCAGGGTTTTGAGGTCGAGTTCTGAGTCAGGCTCCACACTTAGTGGATAATCTGCTTGAGATTCTCTTCCCTCCTCCCTCTGTGCCCCCGAATCAAAAAAAAAAAAAAAAAAGTAAGAAATATTGTTCTGAAACTTAAATAAAGTAAATCCTTCAGGACATTCATATCCAGTTTACTGATTTTTTTTTCGTGTCTTTGTATTCTCATTTCTCATAGTTTTAGAAATATTTTCACTTTTACAGGGTGAAGTAAATGAAATAATACCAAGTGTTTAGGGACAAAATCTAATAGAAAAATACAGTCTTAGCTAATTTCATTATAAATCCTTTTTCAAATTTTTACAGATGTTTCTGTTGCAATGACAGTCACTGTCAATTGAGAGCTATAAAAGAGTGGTCAGTTTTTTTTGTGACCTAGAGATGTCTATATTTGGGATATTCATGTGGATGCAATTTTGTGCTGCCACCTTTCTAAAATTGTTTGTGAGCAACATAAGATGGTCTACTGGTAATAATTTAGAAGAATCTATATTTTAAGCCAGTATAATTTTGTAAACTGTGGTTTTTTATAGCATTTGTCAAAAAATATATCTTAAAAATATCTAGAAAAAATATAGAGAGATTTCTATGGGAGATCCAAAGATAAATCAAATTGAGTCTCAGCTGTCAGCTTCACATCAGAGGGAAGTGCAGAGTGTGGACACATAGTGGTCCTGAGGGGAGCATGGCCCATAGCAGACCCTAGCAGGACTGACACTAAGAGGGAGAGACAGCAGGAATGCGGAAAGGAGGTAGGGTGGGAATATGGGAGGTAGGGAGAGGTAAGAGGCGGTGGGAGGAGACATGGGGAGTGGTCATGGGAGGTAGGGCAGTGGGAAGGCCACAATAAGCTACAAGTGGGTAAGTGTGAGAGGGAGGCAAGAGGGGATGAGCCAATTGTGGAAGGGGCAGATGATGAAGGAACCCATGCACAAGGTCTCTGAGGTCCAGAAGAAAGCAGAAGGGGTCCCAATCTCCAGGGAGCAGGAATGCAAGGTCTGGAACACAGGGACCGCCAGACCTCTTCCCACACCTCGGGCAGCACGAGTGGGGATGCTACAGCCTGCAGGGCACAACAATGGCCACTCATAGGCAAAGAGGAACAGAGGGTCTGGGAGAACAGACCATGAGTAAGCCAACTCCAGCCTAGGACTGGAAGAATCATACTGACAGCCAAGCTCTCTTGCACCTTTGCTAGAAAGGAGTTACCTGGGTTAGTCAGCTTCTCTTCCAGCTCAGCCTGAGTGGTCACACTCTCAGATTTTGGGGAGTGGATAATCAGCACAACAGAACCTGCACAGCTTAGCAGACACCCCAATTTGCCCAAGATATTGAGCTTTTCCTTCAGAAGATAAGAAGCTAAAATGGACCTTTGTTTTAAAAAAAGAGAGAGAGAGAAATCATTAAAATTTAAACCATACTATCTGATCTGTTTCTACTAATTGTACTTATTTTGGAAAAGCCCTATTTTCTTGACAGCCATATTTGTTTTTAATTTAGTTTTTAAGAGCAGAAAAGATTGGGAGTTTATTGAAATTGTTACTTAAACACAAAAGATTTCCATACCAATTCCATGCAGTCAGTACATAGATAATGACTCTTAACCTATATTACTATATATTATTTTGGTAGATAGAAAATATACCAGGATAGAAAAATGTTTATTATTCATAAAGATGAAGTTTCACAATTAAATAAAAATACTGCTTCCTTATTTTTAAAAGCAGACAATCAGGGGGCCTGAGTAGCTCAGTTGGTTGAGCATCTGACTCCTCCTTTCGGCTCAGGTCATGATCTCAGGGTCATAAGATTAAGCCCCGCCTCGGGCTCCCCACTCAGTGCAAGTCCAGTTGAGATTCTCTCTCCTTATGCTCCTCCCCCTGATTGCGCGCGCGCGCGCGCGCGCGCGCGCTCTCTCTCTCTCTCTCTCTCTCAAATAAATAAAAAAAATAAAAGCTTTTAAAAAGTTAATACAAAAACTAAAAGCAAACAAACTATGTTAATGGGAAAGTAAGTTATAAAAAACTGTTAAAATAATTACACGTCATTCATGATGAAAACACAAGTCAAAATGAATTGAGAAAATGCAAAAAAGACGAAAACCCAAAAATGCAGCAGTAAATGCATTACAATTTTATAACAACCCAAACTATTTTTTGAGAAGGGGGAGAACTATTTTTTGTGGGGAGGCGGAGAGAGAGAGAAAGAGAGAGAGAGAGAGAATATGAATCTTAAGCAGGCTCCACACCCAGCACAGAGCCCAACATAGGACTCAATCTCACAATGCTGGGAACATGATGGGAGCCAAAATCAAGAGTCATATACTTAATTGACTGAGCCACTCAGGTGTCCCCAATACCCTAAAGTTTTAAAATGTGGTCACATTACTTATATAATGCAAAAAAAAAGTATTCCTTTAAAAACACCTATAATCTTAAGGTTGGTTGGTAATACGTTTTTTATTTCCCTGTGTAACATCAGTAAACAATCTGAATTGGAAAACCTCGGCTTTTAGTAATCATAAGACTAGTAATAGTCACTTTGTTGTCTATGGCAAAGGCCCTCAGGGAACACAAATATCCATCAGGAAGGCACACTAGAATTAGATATACTGCATTATTTCCTTCTTAATCCTCATTTTACAGATAAATAGTCTCAGAAAGGATTAGCACTGAACCCAAAGAACAAAACTAGTAAGAGGTGAAATCATGGTGATAACATATCTATAAAGCTAAAGCTCCATCTTTTCCCTTAGACCACTTTGTGTCTTGATCCCTAGACAGCCTAGTCCTCAAGGAAACCTTTGCAACGGACTTGAGGAAATAACAAAATCATTTTAAAAACCAACAAATAATATTAGACTACACAACTGGGTGTTAAACTGAGGGGTCAGACATAGCTGCACATATGTGGAAACCAGAGGACTGGGAGGCTCTCAGAAGTAAGCTTGGGATCATGGGCAGGCTATGGGCAGGCTATGCCAAAGTGGAAAATGGCTGCCATGCATGAAAGCAGAGAGGAAAGAATGTTGAAAAAGAAAGCCAAAGCTGGAGGCATCACAATTCCAGACTTCAGGCTGTATAACAAAGCTGTGATCATCAAGACAGTGTGGTACTGGCACAAAAACAGATACACAGATCAATGGAAAAGAAGAGAGAATCCAGAAATGGGCCCTCAACAATATTCTAATTAACTATAACAATATTCTAATTAATTATTCTAGTCAACTAATATTTAACAAAGCAGGAAAGAATATCCACTGGAAATAGGAGAGTCTTCAATAAATGGTGTTGGGAAAATTGGACAGCCACGTGCAGAATGAAACTGGACTATTCTCTTACACCAGACACAAAGATAAACTTGAAATGGATAAAAGACTTATATGTAAGACAAGAATCCATCAAATTCCTAGAGGAGAACACAAGCAGCAACCTCTTGGACCTTGGCCACAGCAACTTCTTGCTAGAACGGCTTCAAAGGCAAGTGAAACAAAAGCAAAAATGAACTATTGGGACTTCAACAAGATAAAAAGCTCTGCACAGCAAAGGAAAGAGTCAACAAAACCAAAAGACAACCTAAAGAATGGAAGAAGATATTTGCAAATGTCTTCTCAGATAAGGGGCTAGTATCTAAGATCTATAAAGAACACACCAAAAGAAGAAGAGGAGGAGGAGGAGGAGGAGGAGGAGGAGGAGGAGAAAAAAGAAGAAAAAAGAAGAAAAGAAACCCAGAAAATCCAAGTCAAGAAATGGGCAGAAGACAAAAACAGACGTTTCTCCAACAGACACATGTAAAAATGCTCAAGCATCAGAGAAATACAAATCAAAACGAGAATGAGATACCACCTCACACCAGTTAGAGTGGCCAAAATTAATAGTACAGGAAACAAGTGTTGATGAGGATGCAGAGAAAGGGGAACACTCTTGCACTGCTGGTGGGAATGCAAACTGGTGCATCCAATCTGGAAAACTGTATGGAGGTTCCTCAAAAAGTTAAAAATAGAGCTACCCTAAGACCCAGCAATTGCACTACTGCGTGTTTATCCAAATGATACAGTGATTTGAAGGGGCACACGCATCCCAATGTTTATAGCAGTAATGTCCACAATAGCCAAACTGTGGCAAGAGCCCTAATGTCCTTCAACAGATGAATGGATAAAGAAGATGTGATGTGATGTGTGTGTGTGTAATGGAATATTACTCAGGCATCAAAAAGAATGAAATCTTGCCAATTACAACAATGTGGATGGAACTAGAGGGTATTATGCTAAGTGAAATAAGTCAGAGAAAGAAAAATATCAGATGGTATTACTCATATGTGGAATTTAAGAAACAAAAGAAACGAACATAGGAGAAGGGAAGGAAAAATAATATGAAATCAAAGAGGGACACAAACCATAAGAAACTCAACTACAGGAAACAAACTGAGGGATGCTGGAGGGGAGGTGGGTAGGGGGATGAGATAACTGGGTGATGGGCATTAAGGAGGGCATATGATGTAATGAGCACTGGGTGTTATATGCAAGTGATGAAATCACTAAACTCTACCTCTGACACTAATAATGCACTATACTTTATTTAATTGATTTTAAATTTTAAACAAGACTAGAAATAGTAAGTGTTGGTAAGGAGAAAAGGGAACCCTCTTGCACTTTAGGTGGATTGTAAATTGGTGCAACCACTATGGAAAACGGTACACGGGTTCCTCAACAAATCAAAAATAGAACTATCATATGATCCAATAATTCTGCTGGGTATTCACCCAAATAAAATGAAAACAGTAATTCAAAAATATATATGTGTACTTCAATGTTTTCTGCAGAATTATTTATCAGTCAAGATAGAGAAGGAACCTAAGTCCTTATCAACAGATGAACGCATAAAGAAGGAATGGTATGTGTATATACATACACACACACACAAATATTATTCAATCATAAGGAGAACAAAATCTTGCCACCTGTGACAACATGGATGGACCTAGAGGGCACTACGCCAAGTGAAAGGAGTCAAAGAAAAATACTATATCATGTTATTTACATGTGCAATCTAAATCACAAAATGAACAATAACAAAACACACAAACCCCCGAAGGCTCATTAATACAGAGAACAATCTGGTGGGGCAGGGCTGTGGGGAGATGGGTGAAATAGGTGAAGGGGATTAAGAGGTACAAACTTCCAGGTGTAAAATAAACCATGGAGTTGAAAAGTAGAGCATTGGAAATATGGTCAGAAGGACTGTAATAACTGTATGGTGCCAGATGGTAACTTCACTGATTGTGATGAGCACTGGGTAATTCATAGAAATGTTGAATCATTTATGTTGTACACTCGAAACTAATATAACATTGCAGGTCAAATTTAATAAAAATAAATTATTGTAGTTTTCAGTGTACAGATCACCTTCTTGATTATATTTATTCCTTAGCATTTTATTTTGTTGTTAATGGAGAGAAACACAACTGATTTCTATATCCTGAAACTTTACTGAATTTTTAAAATCTGTTCTAATAGTTTTTTGTTGAGTTTTTACGATTTTCTATATTTAAGATCATGTCATGTGCAAACAAAGACAATTTTAATTCTTATTTTCTGATTCAGATGCCTTTCCTTTCTTTTTCTTGCCTAAGTCCTCTAAGACTTCTAGTACTATGTTTAATAGGAACGGTGAGAATGGGCACACTTGTTTTTTCCCCATCTTAGAGGAAAGTTTTCAAACATTCACTGCTGATTATCTTAGCTCTGAGCTTGTCATATAATGGCCTTTATTATATTGAAGTATGTTACCTTTATACCCAGTTTGTTAAGGATTTTTTGTCATGAGTACATATTGACTTTTACTAAGATTTTTTGCATCTACTGAGATGACCATTGAATTTTGATTTTTCATTACATTAATGTGGTATATGACATGTATTGGTATTCATATGGGTTTGTTTTTTTTTAAGATTTTATTTATTCATTCATGAGAGACAGAGAGAGAGAGAGAGAGGCAGAGACACAGGCAGAGGGAGAAGAAGGCTCCATGCAGGGAGTTGGACATGGGACTCGATTCCGGTCTCCAGGATCACACCCTGGGCTGCAGGCAGCACTAAACCGCTGAGCCACCCGGGATGCCCAGTATTCGTATGTTGAACCATACTTCCATCTCAGAGATAAATCCAACGTAATGATGATGTATGTTCTTTTTAATACACTATTAAATTTGGCATGCTAATATTTTGTAAGAATTTTTGTTGATGAATTGAGAATATATTCATCAGGGATATTGGTAGTTAGTTTTCTTGTAGTGTCTTTATCTAGCTTTGGTATCAGGGAAATGCTGGCTCATAAAATGAGCTTGGGAGTCCTCTCCTCTTCAATTTTTTGGAAGTTTGAAAAAGATTGGCATTAATTGTTCTTTAAACATTTGGTAGAATTCACCCATAAAGCCAACTGGTCCTGGACTTTTCTTTATTCGGATATTTTTTATTGTTGATTCCATCTCTTTACTTATCATTTGTCGGTTCGGATTTTCTATTTCTTCATGATTCAGTCTTTGGTAGGTTTTATATTTCTAGAATTTATCTCTTTCTTTAAGGCTGTTCAATTTGTTGCCATATAATTGTTCATAGTAGTGCTTTATGACCCTTTGTATTTCTGTTGTATCAGTTGTTACGCCTCCTCTTTCACTCCTAATTTTGAGTCTTCTCTTAATCTAAAGCCATATCCATTTTATCTTTTAAAAATGTTTGCTCCTAGTTTCTTTAATCTTTTCTATTGTTCTTCTGATCTCTATTTTTGATCTTTCTTATTTCCTACCTTTTATCTATACTGGGTTTAGTTTGTTCTTTTTCTTCATTCCTTAAGGTGTAAAGTTAGGTTGAGATCATTTTTTCTTAAATTAGGGATTTATCACTATAAAATTCTCTTTTAGAATTGCTTTTGCAGCATCTCATAGGTTTTAATATGTTGAATTTCCATTTTCATTTGTTTCAAGATTATTTTATTTCTCTTTAAATTTCTTCTTTGACCCTTGATTGTTTAGGTGTTGTTTCATCTTCACATACGTATAAATCTGCTCCTTTCCTGTTACTGATTTCAATTTCAATACCATTAAGGTCAGATACTTGTTATGATCTCAACCTTCTTAAACTTGCTAAGACTTCTTCAGAAACCTGTAATATTTATCTATCCTGGGCAATGTTCTATATGCATTTGAGAAGAATGTTAACTCTGCTGTTGTTGGATAGAATGTTCTGTGTATGTATCTTAGATCCATTTGGTCTAAGTATGGTTCAAGTCTCATGTTTCCATTTTGATTTTCTGTCTGAATGATCTATCCATTACTGAGTGCGATACTGAAGTCCCCTTCTATTATTGTATTGCTGTCTTTTCTTCCAGCATATCTGTTAGTATCTGCTTAATATATTTAGGTACTCTGATGCTGGGTGCATATATACTTATGATTGTTAAATCTTGATGGATTTAACATTAGATGGTGAGTTTCTTTTTCCTTTATTACTGTATCTGCCTTAGTCTATTTGTCTAAGTACAGCAAGTGGTGCCTGGGTGGCTCAGTTGGTTAAGCATTTGCCTTTGGCTCAGGTCATGATCTCCAGGTCCTGGGACCAAGCCCCGCACTAGGCTTCCTGCTCAGCAAGGGGTCTGCTTCTCTCTCTCTCTCTCTCCCCTCCCCAATGCCCCTCCTCACTGCTCATTCTCTCTCTCTCTCAAATAAATAAAATCTTTTTAAAAATTAGTCTAAATAGGGCATCCTGGGTGGCTCAGCGGTTTAGCACTGCCTTAGTAAAAGGACCCAGGATCGGGTCCCATGTTGGGCTCCTTGCATGAAGCCTGCTTCTCCCTCTGCCTGCCTCTCTCTGTCTCTCATGAATAAATAAATAAAATCTTTTTTTAAATTTGTCTCAATACAACTATCCCAGCTTCCTTTTGGCTTCTACTTGCTTGGAATAGCCTTTTCCATCCCTCTGCTTTGAGCCTATGTGTGTCCTTAAAGATGAATTGCGTTTATTGTAGACAGTATATTGTAGGGTCCTGTTTTTTAATTCAAGTAGCCAGTCTATGTCTTTCAATTGGAGAAATCACACCACTTGCATTTAGAGTAATTACTGATAGGTGAGGACTTACTAATGTCATCTAATTAATTGTTTTCTGGTTGTTTTTATAGTTCCCTTGTTCCTTTCTTCAACATTTGTATCTTCCTTTGTGAACTGATGATTTCCTGTAATGAAATACTTTGATTCCCTTGTCTTTAACTTTTATGAATCTACAGCAGGCTTTTACTTTATGTTTACCATGAGGTGTACAGAAAACACTTTATACCTATATCAGTCTATTTTATAACAACAAAAATTTTATTTTAATATCATACAAAAACTCTTTTTACCATCTGCCTTTTGTTTTTGCCGTCATGATTTATAGCTTTATATATTATGTGTCAATTAACAAAGTATTGTAGCTATAGTTATTTTTAATACTTTTGTCCTCTAACCTGCATACTAGAATTAGTATTAACACACCACCATATTACAGTAGAATATTCTGAATCTGACTAAATGCTTAACTTCACCAGAGTGTTATATATATATATGTATTTTTTTTAAGATTTTATATATTTATTCATGAGCCACACAGAGAGAGAGAGAGGCAGAGACACAGGCAGAGGGAGAAGCAGGCTCCATGCAGGGAGCCTGACGTGGGACTCCATCCTGGGTCTCCAGAATCACACCGTGGGCTGCAGGTGGCGCTAAACTGCTGTGCCACCGGGGCTGCCCCAGAGTGTTAAATATTTTCATGTTCTAAGCACCTTTTCATTTTAGGTTGAAGAATTTTCAGCATTTCTTACAAGGCAGGTCTAGTGGTGATGAATTCCTTTAACTGTTGTTCATCAGGGAAAGTCTTTATCTCTTCTTGAAATTTTTAATTCCATTATAGTTAACATACAGTGTTATATTACCTTCAGGTGTACAATATAGTGATTCAACAGTTCCATACTTCACCCAGTGCTCATCACGAGTACACTCATTAATATCCATCATCTATTTAATCCATCCCCCCCACCCACATCGCCTCTGGTAGCCATCACTTTGTTCTCAATGGGAAAACTTAGCAGCAAAAGAATGAAACTGGATAACTTTCTTATACCATATACTAAATTTCATACACAAATATGAACTAAAAACAGATTAAAGGCCTAAATGTTCGACCTGAAATCATAAAAATCCTAGAAGAGAGCACAGGCAGTAATGTTTGTAACATAAGCTGTAGTAACATTTTTTTAGATATGTCTCCTGAGACAAGGGAAACAAAAGCAAAAACAAACTTTTGGGACTACATTCAAATAAAAAGCTTCTGCACAATTTTTATCTCTTTTTAATTCTGAAGAACAACTTTGCTGAGTAAAGTATTCTTGCTATATGTTTCCTTTCTTTCAACACTGAATATACCAGTGCTCCATGGTATACCATGTGCTCCTGGCCTACAAGGTCTTTTGTAAGAAATCTGCTGATAATATGGGAGTTTCCTTATGTAAGATAATTTTTTTCTCTTGCTGTTTTTTTTCTTTCTTTTTTAAAAGATTTTATTTATTTATTTATTTATTTGAGAGAGAAGTGAGAGAGAGAGAGAGAGAGAGAGAAAGAGGCAGACTCCTCTACTGAGCAGGGAGCCCAACACGGGGCTTGATCCCAGGACTCTGGGATCATTACCTGAGTCAAAGACAGATACTTAACCAACCCAGGTATCCCTCTCTTCCTGTTTGTTTGTGTTGATTCTATCTATCTATCTATCTATCTATCTATCTATCTATCTATCTGAAAGAGAAATAGAGAAATAGTGAGAGGGCATGAGTGGGGACAGGGAGAGGAGAAAGCAGGTGCTCCACTGAGCAGGGAAACCTGTAATGCGGCTCGATCCCAGGATCCTGAGATCATGACCTGAGCTGAAGGCAGGTATATAGCCAACTGAGCCACTCAGGCACCCCTCTTGCTATTTTTAAAATACTCTTTTCAACTGTCTATTGACAGTTTTATTATATTCTGGTGATGATTCTTTTGGATTAAAATTTTGGGGTGACCTACAAGTCTGGATGTCCAAATCTCTCCCCAGATTTAGGAAGTTCTCCACCACTATTTATTTAAATATGTTTTCTAACCTCTTTCTTCCTCTTTTTCCAATAGTAGTACACTGTTTTCATGAAGGTGCCTCATTAGTCCCATAGTCTTTCTTCATTCTTTTTGCTTTTTCTCTTCTGATTAGATGATTTCAATTGATCTGTCTTCTAGCTAACTAATTCTTTCCTCTGATTGGTCAAGGGTGCTGCTCAAGTTCTCTACTGAATTCTTCAGTACATCAATTGCGCTCTTCAGCTCCAAAATTTGTTTGAATCTTTTTTAGGTTGTCTGTTTCAAACTTCTCATTTTGTTGTTATTTTCCAGATGTCTTTCAATTGTTTATATGTGTTCTCTTGCAGTTCTCTGAGCATCTTTAAGAGAACTATTTTGAATTCTTTGTCAAGCAATTCCTGGATCTCCATTTCTTTGGGGCTAGTAACCAGAGGTTTACTCTATTTGGAGGTGTCATATTTCTCTGATTCTGAATGATCCCTGTAGCTTTGTGTAGGTATATGTGCATTTGAAAATGCTGTCACCTCTTCCAGACTTTAGGGACTGACATTAGTAAAAGAAGACTTTTACTTATGGATGAGAGCACAGTGGAGCATGCTGTGACTTGGGGGTTAGTGTTGGAGGGTACCAAGAATGGGGGTGTGTGGCAGCACTAGGTCTGGTGGGGTATGTCTCTTCAGCTCAGGCTGCTGGAGTCATCCACATTGACAGCAGTGGGGCTACTGGTGTCCTCAGGAGTGCCTCCAGGTCCAATGAAAGGGATCAGGGCAGGCAGGGGTGATGGCCAGAGCTGGTGTGGACATGGCTGGTTGCAGGGTCCAGTTGCAGACACATACATAATGCTCAGGAGTAAGATAAGCAATAAAGACCAGGGCCAACCACAAGCTCACTGGCAGCTATAAGGGCCCTGGCTGTTGGTGTGGCTGCACACTCTTTCCTTGGGTGTGTGTGCTACAGTGTAGCAGTCATAGTGGTCAGGCTGGAAGTGTGCAGGTGCATAGTTGGAGAAGCTAGCTGCAGGTGAACATGGTGGTGCAGGGCAGTGACAGATGTGAAGCCCTGATAAAGCCAATAGGTTGCTGCAGAGACCCTGACTGTCAGAATAGTCTCTCATGGCTGCAGAGAAGTACCCTCAACTGCATGTACACTGAAGTGGAGATTGGTAACAGATTTCAGGTCCACAAATGGAGAGGCTAACCCTGAACACACAGTCAGCTGTAGGAGTAGGCTGATGTCTACTCATACAGCTATAGAGTTCTGGGACTGGATCCTGATCTGGCAAGGGTGGGATGGCAAATGGAATGAGGAGGGATTCTGATGCTAGTATCATTAAATGTGAATACCCCTGGGGCATAAGCTGATGAAATATCCAGATGTCCATGGTAACTGTGCTGGCCACTGACTTCTTCAGTGGCAAAATCTGCTGGGTTTGTCTACAGAGCAGATGAGTGAGCCACAGTTGCTCTCACTGAGTGGCTGCTACTGGTATCCCTTCTTTTCTTCCTTGTTCCTCCTAGCCACCTCTGTCTCAGCTTTTGCAGGGTGGGCGGAATGAAACCAAAGCAGGACCTTGGTGCAATGTCCTGAAAGGCTGGTTGCTCACCCTGCCCCTCCTTCCTGGCAAAGGAAACACTTTCTGGTTGAGAAGTCCCTCCCCACACCCTGGTGCTGTGCAATGTCAGCTTGGGGGAAGCAATGATACAAAGTGAAGTTGTTTTCTTTCTGTTTTTTTGTAGTTATTATCGGGTTTTTGTTCCACAGTACTGCTTAAGTTTCTTAAGCAAACATTAGACCTCTCCCAGAACTATTTTTCTAGGATCCCTGGGTGGCGCAGCGGTTTGGCGCCTGCCTTTGACCCAGGGCGCGATCCTGGAGACTGGGGATCGAATCCCACATCGGGCTCCCGGTGCATGGAGCCTGCTTCTCCCTCTGCTTATGTCTCTGCCTCTCTCTCTCTCTCTCTCTCTCTCTCTCTCTCTGTGTGACTATCATAAATAAAATAAAAAAAAATTAAAAAAAGAACTATTTTTCTACATGGATAACTGTCCAATTATTGATCTTTGAGAGGGGGACAGAGGGTGGGGTTCCCATACATAACAATTTTGGTGACATCACCTTTTTTACTGGCTTTTCACTTCCTTGAAGACATTCTTTAAAGCACAAAAGTTTTAAATTTAGATAATGCCCAATTTATTTATATTTATATATCTTTTTTGCTTGTGCTTTAGGTGTCAGATCTAGAAAAATACTGCCTAATCCAAAGTCACAAAAATTTATACCTTTTCTTCAAGCGTTTTATAGTTTCAGCTTTTGAATTTGTGTACTTGATCCTTTTTGAGTTATTTTTATATATAGTGTGAGGGAGGAGTACAACTTCATTTGCATGTGGATACCCAGTTGGATCAGCACCACTTATTGAAAAAACTACTCTTTCCTTACTGAATTGTCTTTAACCATTGGTTAAAATCTGTTGACAGTAAATGTTAGGGCTAATTTCTAGAATCTCAATTTTGTTTTATTGATATATATGTCTATCCTTAACCCAGTACCACACTCTTCCGATTACTGTAGTTTTACAAAATGTTTTGAAATCAAGAAGTGTAAGTCTTCTAATTGTAAGTCCTCTTATTTATCATGAATGTTTGGGCTATTCTGGGTCTCCTGCATTCTTTTTAAAGATTTTATTTATTTATTCATGAGAGACACAGAGAGAGAGGTAGAGACACAGGCAGAGGGAGAAGCAAGGCTCCCTGCAGGGAGCCTGATGAGGGACTTGATTCTGGGACCCCTGAGCTGAAGGCAGATGCTCAACCACTGAGGCACCCAGGCATCTCTCTCTTGCATTTCTGTATGAATTTTAGAAGCAGCTTATCAATTTCAAATAAGTCAGCTAAGATTCTGATAGTGCACTGAATCTGTAGATGAGTTAGTATCATCATCTTAACAATATTAATTCTTGTTAACATGTGAATATGGATATATGATATGTGAATTACAGTTTTCAGACTGAGTTTTGTGCTTCTTTTTAAAAATGAATTCTTAAGTATCTAGTTTGTTTTGGTAATATTTTATAACTGAATTGTTTTCTTAATTTCATTTTTGTCTTGCTCACTGCTACTGTACACAGAATTGATTTTTGTATATTGATCTTACATCCAGCATCCTTACTGAACTTATTTGTTCTAATAGTTTCTTAGCAGTTCCATAGAATTTTCCATATGCAAGATCATGTCCTCTGCTAACAGAGATAGTCTGACTCCTTCCTTTCCAAATCAAGATGTCTTTTAATCCATTCTCATTCCAATTTGCTTGCCCAACTATATTGGTTGGAACCTTTGGTACAACGTGAATATAAGTGGCAAAAGCAGATGCCTTTTTTAAATTTTTTTTTAATTTTTATTTATTTATGATAGTCACAGAGAGAGAGAGAGAGAGAGGCAGAGACATAGGCAGAGGGAGAAGCAGGCTCCATGCACCGGGAGCCCGACGTGGGATTCGATCCCAGATCTCCAGGATCGCGTCCTGGGCCAAAGGCAGGCGCCAAACCGCTGCGCCACCCAGGGATCCCCAGCAGATGCCTTGTTCTTGATCTTATGGGGAAATCATCCAGTCCTTAACCTTAAATATGATATTTGCTGGGGGGGGTTTCAGAGGTCCTTTGCCAGATTAGGAAGCTACCCTCTATTTCTAGCATTTTTTAAAGTAGGCTCAACCCCCAGTGTGGGACCCAATGCAGGGCTTTAACTCATGACCCTGAGATCAAGACCTGAGTTGAGATGAAGAGTCATATGCCTAACCAACTGAGCCACCCAGTTGCCCTCCTATTTCTAGCATAATGTTTTCATCATGAAAGTGTATTGAATTTTATAAAATGATTTTTTTGTGTGTCTATTGAGATATGTTTAACCTTTATTCTATTGATGAAGTATATTAACTGACTTACTTTGACCCTAAATCTACCTTGCATTCTTGAGATAAACCCTATTTGGTCATGGTGTGTAAGTCTTTTTATATATTAATGAATTCAATTGGCTAGTATTTTGTTAAGGATTGCTCCATTCATATTAATAAGAGAATTGGTTTGTAGTTTTCCTTTCTGGTGATTTCTTTGGTTTTGTTACCAGGGTAATATTACCCCATGGTGTAAGTTGGGAAGGGCTCCCATTTCTCCTATTTTTTTAGAAGAGTTTGTGAAGAATTCTATTAATTCTTTAAATGTTCCAAAGAATTCACTAGTGAAACCACCTCTCCCTGAACTTTTCTTTGTTGGAATTTTTTTTTATTACGAAACCAATCTTTACTTGTAGGTCTATTCAGACTTTCTATTTTTAAAGCATTTTCAGTAGTTTGAGTTTTTCTAGGAATATGTCCATTTCATCTAACTTATCCAATTTGTTGGTATACTGTGTTCATCTTATTTGCTTATAATTCTTCTAATCTCTGGAGAGTTGATGCCAATATCCCCTTTTTGTTCTTGATTTTAGTAGTTTCAGTCTTCTCTGTCAATGTAACTGAAAGGTTATCAATTTTGTTGGGTCTTTTCAAAGGACAATATTTGGGTCTGCTTTTTGCTATTGTATTTCTAGTTTCTATGTCATTTATCTATTCTAATATTTATTATTTCCTTCCTTCTATTTCCATTGGGTTTAGTTGGCCCTCTTTTCCCAGTGTCTTAAGATGGAAAGTTAGATTGTTGATTTGAGATCTTTCCTTTTTTTTTTTTTTTTTAATGTAGGCATTTACAGATATAAATTTCCCTCTGCATATTGCTTTAGCTGAGTCATGTGAGCTTTGGTGTGTTTTCGCCTCATTTTTATTCATCTCAAAGTATTTTCTAATTTCCTTTGTAAGTTCTTTTTTGACCCATTGGTCTTTTAGCAGCAATTTAATTTCCACATATTTGTAAATTAAAAAAAAATTCACTGGTTTTGCTTTCTGATTTCATTCAATTATAGTCAGAAAGTACTTTGCATGGTTTCAATCCTTTCACATTTATTGGTGATTCTTTTTTATGGCCTAGCATATGGTCTATCCAGGAAAATATTCCTTATACACTTGAAAGAATATGAATTCTACTGTTGTTGGCTGGAGTATTCTCCAGTGTTGACTTACAGTGACTTACAGTGTCATTCAAGTCTTCTATTTCCTTCTTGATCTTTTGCCTAGTTTTTCTATCCATTATTGAAAGTTGGGTTTTGCAAGTTGTAACTATTATCATTGAATTGTCTGTTATTCGTTTTTCTATCAGGTATGTTTCATATATTTTGAAGGTCTGTTTTTAAGTGCATATTTGTTTATAATTGTTACATCTTCCTAATGGATTGACTCTTTTGTCATTACAAGATGTCTCTATCAGTAATATTTTTTGTTTTATAATCTATTTTGTCTGATATATAGCCTCTCCAACTTTCTTATGGTATTGTTTGCATAATATATTTTCTTTCCTTCCTTTTACTTTCAATTTATATCTTTGAATCTAAAATGTCTTGTGTAGACAGCATATAGCTGGATCTTTATCCTGCCTGACAATCTCTGCCTTTAAAAAAAATTGATTTTATTTATTTATTTCAGAGAGACAGAGAGAGAGAAGCAGAGGGAGAGGGAGAGAACCCCAAGCAGATTCTGCACCAAGTGCAGAGCCTGATGGCACGCTCGATCCCACCACCCTAAGATCATAACCTGAGCCAAAATCAAGAGTCAGATTTCTTTTCTACATGTCTCATGTTTTTTTGTTCCCAATTCTTCACTTACTGTCTTCTCTTACATTAAGTAAATCTTTTTAGTGAAACATTTTAGTTCCTTATTTTTTTCACCATACTTCTTTGAGTAACTTCTAATGGTTTCTCTAGAGTTTATCAGAATACATTTTAAATTGATACTAAATTAACCCTAGTGAGATATAATGCTATTCCTCTATAGTTCAATTTCTACTTACTTCCTTTTGCACTATTTTTTGTGCTATTTGGGTCTTTTACAAACCAAATAATACTTCATTATAATTATTACTTTATAAAATTTTATATATGTTTTTTAAAGGTGAGAAAAGAAAGAAGAACACGTACGTATTTATAGTTTGTTATATTTACCAGGTATCCTAACATTCTTATTACTTTTGAAATATTTATTAAATAACAGGTATTTATTACATCTGGTTGCTTATGTGCATTTTATTGAAAATGAGGGTTAATATTAGTGAAATAAATGTAGTTTCTTTTTTTTAAAGATTTCTAAAAATTTATTCATAAGAGACACAGAGAAAGAGGTAGAGACACAGGCAGAGAGAGAAACAGGCTCCATGCAAGGAGCCTTTTGTGGGACTCGATCCTGGGATTCCAGGATTATGCCCTGGGCTGAAGGGAGGTGCTCAACCACTGAATCACCCAGGCATCCCAATAAATGTATTTTTTTATGAAAAAAATCGTCAGGTTTTCCCTTTGTCATTTTATTTACTGGGATTTTCATACTATTCTCATCAATTTAAGAAATTCTTTATGTCATAGCTTTAATTACTGTAATATTTATTTAAATCTTTTTTCCATTTTATTTTTAATGTAGAATGTTAAACTTTTCATTATTACATCAAACTTTAGAAATTTCTTATCCTTTTAAGATCTGAAAGACATTTTTTCAAGTTGTAAAAATAGAAATATTTTTCTTATATATAGGCCATAAGCCAAGCTAACCTTTTTTTTCCTGTTCTTTTACAGATTCAACCTCCATAGTACATATTCTAGGTTACACTAGAGATGCAGGTTTATTCAGTAAAAATAAGAGACAGAAAATGTCTATAGTTATGTGCAACAGATAATTGGGCACATTAACTGACTGAGTTTACCACAGCTTTACAAAGAACACTCAACTCTGCATTACGAACAGGACAATATACTTCAATATATCACTTCAGTCATGCACTGGAACACTGGAATAGTATCAACAAACCATTGGTTGTATTTGCCTCTCCACATTTGATGGACATTCTATATATAATATTTAATTTACTTAGATTAGATCATATTTTGACGGTGCTATGATTTAAACTGATATTCCTACAAAATTGTCTACCAGTTTTCCCAACACTATTTACCTAAATAAAAAAATTTCTCTTTTAGAATAGAGACATGAAAATTAAATGCAGTCATTTAATCCCAATACTTGACTGGATCTTGTACTAGAAGAAAAAATGATGGTACAAAGGAAAAAAATGGCATAAAAATAATGGCATAGGGCATCCCTGGGTGGCTCAGCGGTTTGGCACCTGCCTTTGGCCCAGGGTGCGATCCTGGAGTCCTGGGATCGAGTCCCGCGTCGGGCTCCCAGCGTGTAGCCTGCTTCTCCCTCTGCCTGTGTCTCTGCCTCTCTCTCTCTCTCTCTCTCTCTGTCTATCATGAATAAATAAATAAAATCTTTAAAAAAGAAATAATGGCATAAATGGTAAAAAATAAACGAATAAAGGATAATGACATAAAATAAGGATATAATGGGTCATTTAACAAAATTGTAATACAGAAGACAGATTAGATACATGTAATACAATGTTAAATTTATTGAAATTGATCATTGTACTGTGGTTATTAAAAGAATATCTATAGTGTTAGGAAACACAAATTGATGTATTTAAGGGTGAAGAATCATGATAGATGTAGTCTCAAAGGATAAACAAACAAACAAAAAACAAAGCAAACACCACATTTATAGTTCTCAACTGGGGGTGATTTGCACACCCCCAAGGACATTTGCAATGTCTGGACACATTTTGGGTGGGTACTACTGACATCTGATCGGTGGAGTCCAAAGATGCTAAGCACCCCACAATGGACAAATCAGTCCTCACAACAAAGAATGACTAGTCTCAAAGGTCAACAGTGTTGAAGTTGAGAAATCTTTTTTTTTTTTAAGATTTTATTTATTTATTAGAGACACAGAGAGAGAGAGAGAGGGAGAGACAGGCAGAGGGAGAAGCAGGCTCCATGTAGGGAACCTGACATGGGACTCGATCCCGGATCTCCAGGATCACACCCTGGGCTGAAGGCAGCGCTAAACCACTAAGCCACCAGGGCTGCCCCAAAGTTGAGAAATCTTGATACAGAGAAAGCAAATGATGGAGGAAGTGGGATAAAAATCAACAGTACGTGTGCACTGGTGAGGGGTATATGGATGTTGTTTTGATCATTCTTTTAAGTTTTTATTTAAATTCCAGTTAATATATTAGTTTCAGGTGTACAGTATAGTGTTTCAATACTTACATACTACATTTGGTGCTCATTACAACAAATGTACTCCTTAATCCCCATCACCCATTTAACCCATCACCTGTTTTGATTATTCTTAATCTTGTAACTTTTCTGTAATTTGGAAATTATTTTCCAATAAAAAGTGTTTTTAACTTCTTTTCAAAATACTATATTGTGATGATTACTTTATCATACACTGAATCATTAGAGAAAAGTAGACCTATCTGGGGACTCCCTAGTCTATTTCTAGTCTATTCTATCTCTCTTCTATATTTCTAGTCTGTCTCCTGAAGACTTTGAGCAGTGAACATTTCTGGTGAGGTGACTTAATTGTCAAAGTCCATGAGAATAGTTCTTTGGAACTTAACTAGGCAAGATATTTTAATATATGCATATTAAATGTTCAATGTGCAAAGACCCCAGCGTCAGATGATTTATTTACCTGATGTTTTTTCAGAAGAACAAATCAAAGAGTGAGGCTGGGCTCTGGGAAGCTAGAGCAGTGATTCCCTGAAGTGGAATTGCATCACTCATGCAATCCAAGTTCTTCAGGCCATCCAAACACAAAGCAACATCATGCTACATGTGATATTAGTCTGCTGTTTAGATAAGGACAACATTCTACAAACATATTTTCAACCTGGAGAAAACATATTTGTGCTTTTTAGGCTACAGACTCTTAAAGCCTAATTGACTTTAAAGTACAATTTAAATTTATCTATCATAGACCCACCACTTCTCTGAAAGGATTTGGGAGTCTGTCTAGAATACAGGAGAATGCCAATATATAAATGAGTTAGAAACTTGGATTTTATTTCTTTTATTATATCTGTTTCTTAATAATTTCTTCAAAGGTAAAACAGAATATAAATAAGCTCATAGAAGGATGTATGTTGAGCTATTCAATTAATAGCTCATAAAATCATTTTTGTAGGTAACTCAAATGTAATACAAAGACTCCACTTGTAATGCATAATGGCTGGCAGCCTTCAAGTCCCCAGTCCTACCTTCCTCCCTTAGCCCCACATCTGGGCAACGTGATAAGAAAACCTGCTCATAGTCTCAGACCCTAGTGTCCTCAGTCCATTAGTACTGGCAAAAATTTAACTGAGTGTGGAAACCTTCACCCCATTCACTTTCTAACTGCAATAAAAACCCAAAGCCCCTCCACCCTCATTTCCCCCTGGACGTTTAGACCACAGAAGCCCTTCTCCTGGGCATGGGGATTCATCTGCTATTAACTGTTACGAGTTATAAATTCTATTTTATACCCATTGGTGCCACCTCCATAATTTCCCAGAGTGGAGTGAGAGATTTGTTCAGTGTTTGGTAGGGGATGCTAGGCATACAAATAAAACACCAACTGACTAGTTTTGCTTAGTGATTTCTCAGAATCACTTGCTAAGGTACCAGGAACACCTTAGTTTCTAGAAGTCTTTCAGGATAAAGACAGGAGAACAACAGAATCACATTCACTCATGTCCATGCATAAGTTAGGGTCTGAAATATACTAAAACAAAGTTCTAAGAGAAGGGTAATAATTCACAAAAATCATTTCGAAGGGATAAAATTAAACCACAGAGTAGAATACTGAAGACCTAGCTTCAGTTACAATTTTGCTTTTATTATTTGAACAAAAATACTTAAAATGAAAAGTTTTTTAAAATCTAAACTGCACATTAAAAATCAAAACACAGAATCCCAGTTCTCACCCAAATGGCACTCCAAGGGCACCCAGTGGAGTCACCAGGACTGTGGGGACCGCTGTGTAAGCCAGGAAGTTTCCAATCTGGCCAACAGCCACTGTCAAGAGAATCACAGGATATCACTTGCAATTACAGCTCACTTTTAGCAATCATCACAGAGTTTAATTTGGCAAGGCTCTGCTCTGAAAGGGCTCTTCTATTCATTTCTTGTAAGGATGCAAATGTGGGGCAATGTTTGCATAATTAAGGGTCCTGAAAGCAGAGGAAAGTAGGCCCTACAGCATCACGGACCCAATCATTCAGAAGTAGTTTCAGCCCTCTGTGGAAATTCCAAAACTAAATGGCAGTGATTGACAGTGGATGCAACAAAGTATATTTCCACTCTTTCCGTAACACATTCTTGTTTTAAGACTAGTCATGTAGAATCTCCTGTGTCCTTTCAATGGCCTGGAATCTACTCCAGTATAGAGTACTAGGTCACAGTGACATGCTGCTGGCACACCAAGTGGAAAAACTACTGCCCGCACAGGACTGCACTGGGACTGTATCAAGACAGAGCTTTAAGATGAGCTCCTCAATAAAAGGAAACATCATCTGCTAGACAACACCTTGCCTAAAAGACAATGTGTGACAAATAAACCTCATGATATTTATGAATTTTCTAACACAATTTTTCTTTATATATGTAGGGCTCTAAACTCCAATCTTATTATTTTTATATGATAGCACATAAACCTCTGTGTGTGACCTCTTTTATATGCTATTACATGATCCTGTACTTAAGGCTAAGTGAAGAAACTCTCCTTTGTAAAACCAATTATGTTCAACAAAACATGAAATTTCACCAAATGTCAACAGCCTGACTACAGGTGAGTAAGCAGAAGCTGTTTTAGTTTCTTTGGGCCCAGACAGTCAGACCTGGCCTAAATTCAGAACTAATTGCAGGCAGCAGGAACTCTACCTCCTCCCTCCCTCCAATGCCTCCCACATTGGTCTTCAGCCCAAAGATTGGAGCTGCACTCATTCCACCCGCTCCAGTCCAACCAGAAGAATGACTGATCTTAAGAAAGAAAACACACTCTTCACCACACCAGGTACTTACTTGCAATTGTGCCTGCCCACCACACAATGTCTGTTAAATAGGAGGTACCTATGAAAGAGATAAAAATGTGAGAAAAGTATAAAGCAAGAGGTTTACAAACTACATACTTAAAAAGGAGTTTTTAGGGACCCCTGGGTGGCTCAGTGGTTGAGCGTCTGCCTTCCGCCCAGGGCATGATCCTGGAGTCCCTGGATCAGATCGAGTCCCACATCAGGTTCCCTGTAGGAAGCCTGCTTCTCTCTCTGCTTATGTCTCTCTGTGTCTCTATGAATAAATAAATAAAATCTTTTCAAAAAAGCAGTTTTTACATGAAAATAAAACTAAAAACAATGAATGCCATACTGCTTATTTACTCTTTAAGTTATTCTATAAATAGCAACATGAGTAACCACTAAAAGTGGCAAATTCAGATTTTTTTTTTTTTTGCAACGAACACAAACTGACCCAAACAAGTAAAACCTTTATAAAAAATGATTTTTTGGCTCATGATGCCACCCAGAGTCACACATATTCTTTGGCATGTAGTTTATGTTGAAGTCCAGTTCTCTCATGCATTTACTGCAACCCATTTATATGATAATTTTATGAGCATAGGGTTCAATGACTTGATGCTTAAACAGGTTACTCAATTTTCATAATTTAGAATTTATAGGGGCAGCCCCGGGTGGCCCAGCGGTTTAGTGCTGCCTTCGGCCCAGGGCGTGATCCTGGAGACCCGGGATGGAGTCCCACGTCGGGCTCCCTGCATGGAGCCTGCTTCTCCCTCTGCCTGTGTCTCTCCCTCTCTCTCTGTCGCTCATGAATAAATAAAACCTTTAAAAAAAAAAAACTTAGAATTTATGATTTAGCTCTTTTTTCAACCATTTGGGCAGAAGACCTTTTCACTCACTCAGTGATTTGACATTTTACACAGTCTCTTGTATTGTTAGGTTACCCTAATATATCCCCATGCAGTCAGGCAGAAACATGAACAGGTGCCCAGGCCTTCCCATCACATGGGTTCCTCTTCCTGCCTGTATGACAGGAACCTGCAGCAAGATGGTCTCCCGAACTCTGAAACACATAGTTACACAATTTCAGATATGTCAAAATGCTCATCTGACAGGTTTCTTCAGTTCAAACTAAAGTACCTAATTCTAATAGTGAAAGGGATCCTAAGAGAAGGGGGCGGGGACTGAGTGGGGAAAAATTAGAGAGGAAGACAAATCATGAGACACTCCTAACTCTGGGAAACGAACATTAAGGAGGGCTTTTGTTTCCCTTGCCTTTGGAGACCTGTCTAGCAAGAAGTTACTGTGGCTGAGGTCACAGAAGTTGCTGCCTGTGTTCTCCTCTAGGATTCTGGTGGATTTCTGTCTCACATTTAGGTCTTTCGCCCATTTTGAGTTTGTGTGTGTGGTGTAGGAGAATGGGCCAGTTTCATTTTTCTGCTCATGGCTGTCCAATTTTCCCAACACCATTTGTTGAAGAAACTGTCCTTTTTCCAGTGGATATTCTTTCCTGCTTTGTCAAAGATTAGATGACCATAGCATTGAGGGTCCTTTTCTGGGTTCTCTCTTCTGTTCCATTGATCAATGTGTCTGTTTTTGTGCCAGTACCACACTGTCTTTATGATCACAGCTTTGTAATACAGCTTAAAGTTCAGATTGTGATGCCTCCATCCAGTTTCGGTTTTCATTTTTAACATTCCTTTGGCTAGTTGGTTTTTTTTTCTCATTTCACACAAATTTTAGGATTGTTTGCTCCAGCTCTGTGAAAAATGCTGATGGTATTTTAAGGGAATGCTTTGTATGTGTGGATTGCTTTTAGATACCACAGACATTTTGATAATATTTGCTCTTCCAATCCATGAGTATGGAATGTTTTTGCCACTTTTTGTGTCTTCCTCAATTTCTTTCACAAGCATTCTATAGTTTCCAAAGGACAGATCCTTTACCTCTTTGGTTAGGTTTATTCCTAGGTATCTCTTTGGTTTTGATGCAATTCCAAATGGGAATGATTCCTTAATTTCTCTTTGTCATGCTTCTGTTAGTGTACAGAAATGCAACTAATTTCTGTGTACTGATTTTATATCCTGCCACTTTGTTGAATTCCTGAATCAGTTCTAGCAATTTCTGGGTGGAGTCTTTTGGGGTTTCTACATAGAATATCATATCGTCTGTGAAGAGTGAAAGTTTGAGTTCTTTGCTGATTTGGATGCTTTTTATTTCCTTCTGTTGTCTGATTGCTGAGGTAGGACTTCCAGTGCTGTAGTTAGCCACAGTGGTGCGAGCAGACATCTGTGTTGTGTACTTGATCTTATGGGAAAAGCTCTGTTTTTCCCCATTGAGGATGATATTCACTGTGGGTCTTTTGTAATGGTTTTTATGATATTGAGGTATGCTCCCACTATCCTTACATAGCATATGGTTTTTATCAACAAGAATGCTGTATTTTGTCAAATGCTTTTTCTGCATCTTTGACAGGATCATATGATTCTTATCCTTTTATTAATATGAAGTATCACACTGAATGATTTGCAGATGCTGAACCACCACTGCAGCCCAGAAATAATTTCCACACAGTCGTGGTGAATAATCCTTTTAATATACTATTGGATCCTATTAGCTAGTATCTTGGTGAGAATTTTTGCATCCATGTTCATCAAGGATATTGGTCTACAATTCTCCTTTTTAATGGGGCCTTTGTCTGGTTTGGGAATCAAAGTAATGCTGACCTTATAGAATGAGTTTGAAGTTTTCCCTCCATTTCTATTTTCTGGAATAGTTTCAGAAAATAGATTTTATGTCTTTAAATGTTTGGTAAAATTCCACTGGGAGGCCATCTGGCCCTCAACTCCTGTTTGTTGGGAGGTTTTTGATTACTGCTTTAATTTCTTTACTGATTATGAGTCTGTTTAGGTTTTCTATTTCTTCCTGTTTCAGTTTTGGTAATTCGTATATTTCTAGGAATGCATTCATTTCTTCCAGATTGCCTAATTTGTTAGCATATAACTGCTCATAATATTCTCTTATAATCGCATTTCTTTGGTGTTGGCTGTGATCTCTCCTCTTTCATTCATGATTTTATTTATTTGGGTCCTTTCTCTTTTCTTTTTGATAAGTCTGGCTAGGGGTTTATCAATATTATTAAATCTTCCAAAGAATCAGCTTTGTTGATGTGTTCTACTGTTTTTCTAATTTTTATATCACTGATTTCTGCTCTAATTTTTTAAAATTTATTTATTTGAGAGAGAGATTGTACAAGCAGGGGGAGCAGCAGGCAGAGGGAGAGGGAGAAGCAGGCTCCCTGCTGAGCAGGAAGCCTGACTTGGGGCTTGATCCCCGGACTCTAGGATCATGACATGAGACAAAGGCAGACACTTAACTGATTGAGCCACCCAGGCACCCCATGATTTCTGCTCTAATCTTTATTATTTCCCTTCTCCTGCTAGATTTAGGTTTTATTTGCTTTTTTTTTTTTTTCCAGCTCCTTTAGATAGGTTAGGTTACATATTTGAGACTTCTTGTTACTTGAGGAAAGCCTGTATTGCTATACACTTCCCTCTTAGGACCGCTTTTGCTGCACCCCAAAGCTTTTGAACTGTTGTGTTTTCATTTTCATTTGTTTCCATGTATTTTTTTTCCCATGTATTTTTTAAGTTCTTTAATTTCCTGCTTGGCCCATTCATTCTTTGGTAGATGTTCTTTAACCTCCAAGTATTTGGGACCCTTTCAAATTTCTTCTTGTGGTTGACTTCAAGTTTCATAGTATTGTGGTCTGAAAATATGCATGATATGATCTCAATCTTTCTGTACCAGTTGAGACCTGATTTGTGAGCTAGTATGTGATCTATTCTGGGGAATGTTCCATGTGTGCTCAAGAAGAATGTGTATTCTGCTGCTTTAGGATGAAATGCTTTGAATATATCTGTGAAGTCCATCAGGTCCAGTGTGTCATTCAAAGCCCTTGTTTCCCTGTTGATCTGCTTAGATGATATGTCCATTGCTGTTAGTGGGGTATTAAAGTTCCCTACCATTACTATATTATCATCAATGAGTTTAAGTTTGTTATTATTTGATTTGGGTATTTGGCTACTTCCAAGTTAGGGACATAAATATTTACAATTGTGAGGTCTTCTAATGGATAGACCTCTTTAGTATGATATAGTGTCCATCTTCATCTCTTATCTCTACAGTAAGGGATTCTCCAGTATCCTCTATGCTTTTTTATGCCCAGTTAGTATCTTTATAGTCACCGTTTTAAATTCTAGTTCAGACATCTTATTAATATCTATTATTGGTTAAATCCCTGACAGTGAGTACTGCCTTCTGTTCCTTCTTTTGGGATGAGCTCTGTCTCCTCATTTTCCAGAAAAGGAAGAAAATGAACAAAAACAACAACAACAACAACAACAACAAAAATACCCTATATTCTGGGTGTGTTTTGGTCTGCTTGTTAAAAGAAACTAGATCCCAAAATAAGAAAGAGAAAAACATATATGTGTGTATATATAATATATCACATATACACACACATATATGAAAATACAATGAAAGAAAACAAATTAAAGAATATGTATAGTATACATAAAAAGTAAAAAGGAATAAAAAATTGAGAAAATAAATGAAAAAATACTAAAACACTAAAGAATAAAAATACAAAGAATGCTATATACTGTTTTCCCCGAGAGCTGAAGGTCTTCAGTGCTCTAAGATCAGTAAATTTGGTAAGAGCAAACTGTCTGTGCTGATTTTCTAGGGGAAGGGTCTGTGGCACTGTTTCTCTGGTGGATTTACCCTGTGATGAAAATGCTTTTCCTGGGCACAGGGAGGCAGAGCTTGCTGTAAGTGGCTACACACTCCACTAGGTGGTGCAACTTTGCTCCCTGAAGGCTTTCAGCACTGATGAGGGGGATGAAAATGGCTGTGCCCTCTAGTCCTGGAGCTGAAAATTCACCCCCAAAACACAGTCTTCAGTGAGCCCTCAAAGAAAAGCAATCAATCACTCTGTCTGCCCAGTTGCCATCAGAACTCTGTACTCACCCATCTTTGTGATCGAGCGTTTTTGTTTTTTTTTTCTTTTATATCCTTGAATAATTATTTATAGAGATGAATCTTCTAGCTCCCAACTTGATTATTAGAGAAATACAGAATTCTAGGATTTGCATCAAAGTATTCCAGCTCCATTTCCCACCCAACCCCATCACAAAGGAAAAGTTTGGAGTGGGTCATATAAGATTGTCAAATGCTGACATATTTTGGGGCACCTGAGCAACTTAGTGGTTGAGCATCTGCCTTCAGCTCAGGTTGTGATCCTGGGGTCCTGGGATCAAGTTCCCCATCTTGCTCCACGCAGGAAGCCTGCTTCTCCTTCTTCCTATGTCTCTGCCTCTCTGTGTCTCTCATAAATAAATAAATAAAATTCAAAAAAAATGATGACATATTTTGAAGTGATCTTAAGGGTAAACAAAGATTCGCCTTATTTTCCTTGATCGAGCGTTTTTATCTCAGGTATGCTACTGAGTTTCAAAACTTCAAATTTTAGGGACTCCCATAGCGTGGCCCTGCCCTGTTCCTCTTGGGGCAGTAGGGGGGGGCAGGGAGTTGCTCACCACCCTTCTGCCTTTTGTTGGACTCCTCCCAGAAAACAGTCACAGGACGACACCACAGTTTGCAGTTTATGCCAACACAGAGCATAGAGCTGACACATAGACTTACTGTTCTTTTTTTTTTTTTAATATTTTATTAATTTATTCATGAGAGACACAGAGAGAGAGAGAGAAGCAGAGACACAGGCAGAGAGAGAAGCAAGCTCCATGCAGGGAGCCCGATGTGGGACTCCATCCCAGGACTCCAGGATCATGCCCTCGGCTGAAAGCAGATGCTCAACCGCTGAACCACCCAAGTGACTTACACTGTTCCCAGGTGGCTTCCAAGCTCCTAGGTCTGGGAATTCTTCGCACTCAGGCACTACCAGTTCTTCCTGTGACCTATGGCATCCTGAGACCACATTGTCACACCTGGGATTCCACACCACTCACCTCCTGAGCACTTCTAAGCCAGGTACATGCCCCACTGTAGCAGACTTCTAAAAGTACTGATTTTGCACTCTGCTGTTTAAAATACTCGTAGTAGCCTCCTTAAGCAGGTTCCCTCCCCACCACCATATCCTCAGCTATATCACACTGGATTCAAGTCTCCACACCTCCTATCTTCCAAACGTTGGTTGCTTTTCTACTAGTAGATTTGCAGCATTTGTTTTCTCAGATCTCTAATTGGTTTATTGGATGTTCAGAAAGATTTGATAACTATCAAGTTGTATCCAAGGGAGGAGATACCCTTAGGGTCCCCCTACTCCTCCAACATCTTAACTTCTCTCTCTGTTGTGTTTCTGTACACCAATAATGAACTACCAGAAAGAGAAATTAAGGAAATAATCCCATTTACAATAGCATCATAAAGAATAAAATATCTAAGAATAAATCTATCAGACATTGATGAAAGAAATTAAAGATGACACATGCAAATGAAAAGATATACCCTGTTCATGGATTAAAAGAATTAATATTGTTAAAATGTACATACTCAAAGCAAACTATAGATTCAATAATCTTTATCAAAAATATCAGTGGCATTTTTCACAGATACAGTACAAAAAATATTAAAATTTGTATGGAACCACAAAAGACCCCAAATAGCCAAAGTATTCTTGAGAAAGAACAAAACTGGAAATGTCATGCTTTTTTATTTTAAACTATACTACAAAGCTATAGTAATCAAAACAGTATAGTACTGATGTGCAGGCACACTGACACACACACACAAATTTAAAAAATAGAATAGAGAGCAAGTTATACTGATGTTTACATGGTCAATCTACAACAAAAGAGACAAGAGTATACAATAAGGAAAAAAGTCTCTTCAATAAATGGTGTTAGAGAACTGGTCAGCTACATGCAAAACAATGTAACTAGACCACTTTCTTACACCATTTACAAAAGTTAACTCAAAATGGGTTAAAGGCCTACTGTAAGACCTGAAACCATAAAACTCCTAAAAGAAAACATATGCAGTAATTTTTTGGACATCAGATTCCACAACATTTTTCTGGATATATCTCTTCAGGTAAGGGAAACAAAAGCAAAAATAAAGTATTGAAACTATGATATCAAACTAAAAATCCTTTGCACAGCAAAGGAAGTAATCAACAATACAAAAAGGCAACATGATGAATGGGGAAAGAAATTTGCAAGTGACATACCTGATAAGGGATTATTACTATCTAAAATATATAAAGGGATCCCTGAGTGGCTCAGTGGTTTAGCGCCTGCCTTCAGCCTAGGGCTTGATCCTGGAGTCCCAGGATTGAATCCCACATCAGGCTCCCTGCATGGAGCCTGCTTCTCCCTCTGCCTGTGTCTCTGCCTCTCTCGCTCTCTCTCTGTGTCTCTCATGAATAAATAAATAAAATAAAAAAAAATAAATATATATATATATATATAAAGAACTCATACAACCCAACACCAAAACAACCCCAAATAATCTGATTTTAAAATGCACAGAGGATATGGATATTTCTCTAAAGGCAACATACAGCTGGCCAACAGACACATGAAAAGATGTTCAATATCAATCATCAGGGAAATGCAAATCTAAACCACAGTGAGGTATCATCTCACATTTGCTATAATAGCTATAGTCAAAAAGAGCAGAAATAACAAGTGTCAGTAAAGATATAGATAAAGGGAATCCTCATGCACTGTTGGTGAGAATGTAAATTGATGCAACCACTAGGAAAAATTTTATGATGTTTCCCCAAAAAGTTAAAAACAGATCTACCATATGACTCAATAACTCCACTGCTATGTATATACGTAAAGAAAACAAAGATATTCATTTCAAAAGCTATATACACTCATGTTTACTGCAGCATTATTTCCCATATGGAATTTCCATATTATGGAAACACCTAAAGTCCCCATTTACAGATGAATGGATGAAGAAGGGGGTGGGGGGTAGATACAGACATAGATACACACACACACAGTGGAATCTTACTCAGTCATAAGAATGAAATCTTGTCATTTGTGACAACATGGATGGACCAGAGGGTATTATGCCAAATAAGGTAAGTTGGACAAAGAAAGACAAATACAGTGTGATCTCACTTACATGGAATCTAAAAAACAAAATAAATAAAAGAAAACAAAATAGAGCAGACTTACAAAAGGAAAGAACAAACTGTTGCCAGAAGGGAGAAGTATGGAGGGATGGGCAAAACAGGTGAAGAGGATTGAGAAGTACAAACTTCTGGTTATAAAATAAAGGAATATAAAGAATAACGGGGAATATAATCATTTATACTTTAATAACTTTGTGTGGTGACACACGGTAACTAGACTTCTCATGATGACCATTTTGTCATGTAATCACTATACTGAAACTAATATAATGTTGAATACCATTTTCAATAAAATAGTTCAATAAAAATATATATAGTACAAAATTACTATAGGAATTAACTTACAATAGAAATTTTCACTTTATGCAAATAAAATGATAAATGAGTATATAAACAGAAAATACATGAGACAAATACAACAGACTAAGTGGCATATATAAATCCAACTGTAATAATTAAAATATTAAACAGAAGTTGGTATAATATCATTCAAGTCTTCTAATCCTGGGTGATCTTCTGCTTAGCTTTTCTACAAAAATCTTTTAAAATAAATTTTTGAACCTAGGATACTGAAGTCTCCAACTACTATTGTTTTCCTATTTTTCTTTTTCTTTTTTAATTTTTTAAAAGATTTTGTTTATTCATGAGACACATAGAGAGAGAGAGAGACAGAGACATAGGCAGAGGGAGAAGCAGATTCCCTGAGGGGAGGCCATTGCAGGACTTGATCCCCTGACCTGGGATCATGCCCTGAGCCAAAGGCAGACACCCAACCGCTGAGCCACCCAGGTGTCCCTATTTCTTTCTTTATTATGTTAGTTTTGCTCAACGTATTTTGAGACTCTGTTGTTAGGTACATATTGATTTATAATTGTTACATCATCCTGATAGATGGAACATTTCACTGTTATAACATGTTTTTTGTTTTTAATATATTTTTGTCTTAAAAATCTACGTTTTTCATATTAGTATAATCACTTCAGTTCTCTTTTGTGTATAAGTAAATATTCTTATCCATTAATTTAAATAATTGTAAATGTATGTCATTCTACAACATTTTGAAGCTCATTTTTATGGCAGATGCACATAATAATCCACTCAATGTTTTAAAATTTATCTATGATGTAGAAAGATTTTAGAGACTTTAAAATCAAGGAATCACAATCTTTCGTAGTGGAGAAAACAGAATGCTGGGGGCAGGGAACACCAACTTTTTTTATTCTAATGAATATAGTTTGGTCATCAGTGCTTATGGAGTCAGGGATAGCCATCATACCAGTTGCTGGAATGTGAGTGACCCTCATGAAGTGAAAACTGGTCCAAGGATGCCCGTGGCCAATGCAATGAAAACCCATGGGCTCTCCTCTTTCACTGCTACATTTCCCAGCACCATTGACCACCATGTAGCACATGTATTTGGAAGTTTGAAAAAAAAAAATGTGTTACTAAAATGGGGAGAAAGCTGGTACCAAAGGATGGCGAAATGAAAAAATTTTGGTCACGCTTTTGTCAAAGGAGCTCCAAATCTCTCAGTCCCTCTCATTCATATGCTCTAGGAGGAGCCTGTATTTGATGAAATCCAAAAGCTGTTTAGAGCACACTCACGTTTAAAGCCAATATTAAGCAAAATTTTTCTGCTTCCATGGACACTTAATAAATCAGATTTTCTATCTGGATACCCATCCTGCTACAAATCAAGGTGAAGCTCCTCCAGATGGTCTCCAAAGGCCTCAAACCAGGAGCATCCCTTGTGCTCTGCCCTGAAGGAGGTCCATGGCTCTGCTTACCCATCCACCTGTGCACAGCTTCCTCATTGAGCTGGCTGCCTCAGGTTCCTTCCTCCTTCTGTAGCCATGAGTTCCTCAGTGTTTGCATTCCATAACAGCCTTCAATCTCTATCATAAATAGATATTTTTCTCTATGTTCTAAAACCAGTTGGTTTCTTCAGGTTTCATCTTCAGACATCACTGTACCTAAAGATCCTAAAGTCTCTCACCTGATCCTAAAGTCACTCACCTGATAACCTCAGGAGGCACTCATTCAAACCTCTACCCACACTCCATTTCCCAGCTGATGGCCACGATACTTCAAGCCCTCTGGGCTCAGCAAGAACAGAGAGCCACAAAATTATAGAATAGAATATGGAGGATTTTCTGTTTGTTTGCCTAAACTCATCTGTCCTCTCCTCCACTCCTAGGTGGAGATACCAAGAGCTAAATTGCAGGGGGTTTTGTCTCACACTGGAAAACTTGGGTGCTAACTGGGAGGCTGAATGCCTGTTTATAACAGTTGGACTATAAAACAAAGAAATGTTGTGCAAATACAAAAGAGACTTGTCAGGATGAGAACATCAGTTGGCAGGGATACTGTCCAACTATGGACTTGTGGCTTTTAAAACATTTCATTTTTAGTTATATAAGTGCATCACAAACATCCTTAAAATATGACTTTCTAGCACAAAAATACAGATAGCCATCTAGTTTATTTACTTTCTGGATTATACCACAGAAAAATTGCTTCCATTTATGTGTGCTCCTATAGTAACAATAGAAGTTGCTGCAAACAGCAAAGCTAGAGTCCATCACTATGTCCTTTACTAATTAAGTAATGCCTTGACTTTAAAACTGTGTAAAAAGATGCCACAGTTTTCATAGGGTTCTTTAAAAAGGGCTAGGAATAAAGAAATTTTCTTTCCAAATACCAACATAGCTAGATGAGGGTATTAAGTAGAATCAATTTGAGCACTAGCGTTCATTGACTTATATGTGGATTTAATACTTTAAGTCATTTTGTACATCAAGTATTAAATATGTAGACTTATTTTCCTAAAGAAATAGTTTGGCAGTCTTGAAAAAGAGGAACAAAGCTGTAGGACTCCCACTATCTCACTTTAAGATTTATTATAAAACTACATAATCAAGACAGTATGGTACTGGCATAAGCATAGACATATACAATGTAACAGAACAAAGTTAAAAAATATACCCACACGTGTACCCTCAAATCATGGACCGGAACAGCAGTATAATTCAGTGGAGAAGTCTCTTTAATAAATGGTGCTACATCAACTGGATAATGATAGGGAAAATACTAACCTTGATTCATGCCTCAGCTATATGCAAAAGTTAACTCAAGATAGTTTACAGGCCTGTAGGTAAAGCTAAAGCTATAAACTACTAGAGGAAAACACAGAAGGATGCCACCATGACCTGAGTAGAAACAAAGATTTCATAGGCAGAAATCAAATCAAAAAGCACAAATGACATAAAAGAAACAAAATAAAGTTATGCAGGTTGGAAGATGGTGGTAGAGTATGACCCTAGCTTCCCCTCATCCCACAACTACAACTAGATAACTATCACATCATTCTAAATACCTCCGGAAATCGACCTGAAGACTAGCAGAACAAACTCCACAACTAAACGTAGAGAAGATGCCACATCACAGATGGTAGGAAGTGCAGAGATATGTTTTGACAGAGAGACTGTGGCCATTGTGTTATGGAGGGAGCTGTAGTCGCAGAGAAGGCTGAGAGACGGGCTAGCATATTGGGGATCCTGCAGGGAAAACAAATCCCCACAGCAACTGGCTTGGAAAGAGAGAGAGGCCAATGTTATTGAGTTCCAGCAATCAGCCCAGCTTAAAACCTGGAGTTTTAAAAGCCAGCATCCTTGGCTGAGATAGAGACTGGAGGGCATCCTGCTGGTCTTAGAGAGAAGGCAGGCAACAACCCATAGACATACAATGTGGAAACAAGCAATCCGAAAAGCACCTAGGGCACACAGTGGGGAAGGTTACTTACTCCTTTCAGAACTCATCCTAGAAAGACAGTGTTCACAAAGAGAACCCTCCAAGAAAAAAGGAACTGCTGGTGCTACTTCCCTCCCCTGCCTCTTATAAGCACAGGGCCACCTGCGGGAACCAGCACAGTGCTAAAACTAACTTGCTGGCACCAAGCCCACCCCCCACCCCCGCCCCGTCCCACTGCAGTGGAACCACTCCTCTCAGTCACCCTTACCTCAGTCCCAGTGCGGCAGGCCACCTTCAGAAGACCAGCCCAAAACCCTACTCACACTATGCCTCCTCGATCTGAGAGGTTTTGCAGAGCCTCAGTTTAGGTAGTGGTGGTGACAGATCTCATTTTATAAACAGACTAGAACACACCTAGTGAAAATGTCCACATTCAGGCCAGGGACTCAACACTGCCCACAGCCTCTGCAGATGACTGGCCTGAATGATAAAACAGCTAGGGCATAAAGCGGAACATATGCAGCACACACTGGAGATACTCCTGGAAGTGCCAGACATTGGGCAACAGAGGACATCACACTGTAGGGTACTACATGTTGTGGTCTTCACAAGGCCATTAGATGCACAGAGACTCAGACAAAATGAGAGGACAGAGAAATTTATCCCAAGGGAAAGAACAGGACAAGTCATGGCCAGAGATTTAAGCAAAACAGATATAAGGGACTAGCCTGATAGAGAATTTAAAATAATGATCATAAGGATACTCACTGGACTTGAGCAAAGAGTGAAAGACATGACTGAGACCCTTAACACAAAAATAAGTAATGACATAGAAGAATGTGAAATAAGTCAGTTAGAGAAAGACAAATACCATATGATCTCATGCATATGTGGAATTTAAGAAATAAACAGATGAACATATGGGAAGGGGGGGAAAAATAAAGAAGAGAGAAAAAGAAGCCATAAATGACCCTTAATGACAGAGACCAAACTGAGAACTGATGGAGGGAGGGAGGGGTACGATCAGCTAAATGGGTGATGGGTATTAAAGATGGCACTTGTTGTGATGAGCAATGGGTATTTATGTAAGTGATGAATCACTTAATTCTACTCCAGAACTCAATATTGCACTATATGTTAACTAACAAAACTTGAATTAAAAAATAAATTTTAAAAAAGGCAACATAGCAGAGATAAAGGGATCAATAAACAGACGAGATCGGGCGCGTTCAGGGTGGTATGGCCATAGACAAGGGATCAATAAACAAAACAAGAAACAAGCTTAACAGAATGAACAGCATGCTAGAAGGAGCAGAGGAATGAATTAGTGACCTAGAAGACAGAATAATGGAAAGTAATCAAGCTGAAAAAAAATTATGCAAAATAAGAATAGACTTAGGGAATTCAGTGACTCCATCTAACATAAGAACATTTGTATTACATCAGTCCTAGAAGAATAGGAAAAAAAAAGGGAGCAGAAAATGGAATTGAAGAAATAATAGCTGAAAACTACCTACTCTGGGAAGGAAACAGATATCCAGATCCAAGAGGCAGAGAAACCCTTACAAAATCAACAAAAGCAGATCCATATCAAGACATCTTATACTTATATTGACAAAATATAGTGAAAAAGAAAAAAATTTTAAGTGTAAAACAAAAGACAGTAACTTACATGGGAAACCCATAAAGCTGGCAGGAGATTTTCAGCAGAAACTTTGCAAGCTAGAAGGGAGTGGCATAACGTATTCAAAGTAATGAATAGGGAAAAATCTGCAATCAAGAATATTCTATCTAGCAAGGCTATCATTCACAATAGAGGAGAGCTAAAGAGTTTCCCATATAAACAAAAACTAAGAGTTTGTGATCATTAAACCTGCCCTGCAAGAAGTATTAAAGAAGACTTTTTTAGGTGGAAAGGAGAAATAAAAAGTGACGGTGTAAAAGTAGAACACCCTAAAGCAGTTAAAATGAATGTTTTGTAAAAACTCAAGGAACTCACAAAAAAAGACATAAAATATAATAACATATAGCTAAACATGGAGAGAAGAGTAAAGAATGGGTTCAAATTTAAACAACTATCAATTTAATAAACATTGCTCTAAGCGCAAGAAATTATATACAAACCTAAAGGTAACCATATATCAAAAGACATTACTAAACATGCAAAAAATAAAGAGAAAGAAAGTATATCATTAAAGAAAAATCAGCAAACCTTGAAATAGAAAAAAGGGATCAGAGAAAATCTTCAGAAACAACCCCAAAACAAATAAAATAACAATAAATACATATATATCAATAATTACCTTGAATGTAAATGAATTAAATGCTTCTATCAAAAGACATAGGGTAAAAAAAAAAAGACATAGGGTGATATAATGGATTTTAAAAAACCAAAACCCATCTATATGGGAGAGAGACTCATTTCAGATCTAAAGACACCTTCAGATTGAAAGTGAGGGGATGGATATCAAAAGAAAGTGTGCAAAGAATGCTTATATTGGGCAAAATATACTTTAAAACAAATAGATGAAATAGACTTTAAGACAAAAGCTGTAACAAGAGACAAAGAAGGCCACTATATAACGATAAAGAATATAATCCAACAAGAATGTACAATTGTAAATATTTAAGCACCTCGCATGTCAGCACTCAAATACATAAAACAGTTCATAATAAACATAAAGGAACTAAAGGATAATAATACATTCACATCAACAGACAGACCATCTAAACAGAAAATTATGGAAAAAGTTATTTGAATACTGGAAGGTTTGGTTTTAACAGATAAAACCATCATGAAAAAATATATATATATATATAAACAGTAGGATACACATTCTTTTCAAGTGCACACATGAAACATTCTCCAGAATAGATCACAAAGATACTCAATATTGGGGCACCTGGGTGGTACAGTTGGTTAAGCACCCAACTCTTGTTTTCAGCTCAGGTCATCATCTCAGAGTTGTGGGATTAAGCCCCCTATCAGGCTCCATGCTCAGCATGGAATGTGCTTGGGATTCTCTGTCCCTCTCCCCTCCCGTTTGTGCGCTCTCTCTCCAAAATAAATAAGTTTTTTTAAAAAAGATATTTGATATCATACAGTGTCAGGGAAATGCAAATGAAAGTCATGAGATACCACTATACACTCATCAGAAAGGCTAAAATTAAACAGGTGACAATACAAAATGTTGAAAAGAATGCGGAACATCGGGATCCCTGGGTGGCGCAGCGGTTAGGCGCCTGCCTTTGGCCCAGGGTGCGATCCTGGAGACCCAGGATCGAATCCCACATCGGGCTCCCGGTGCATGGAGCCTGCTTCTCCCTCTGCCTGTGTCTCTGCCTCTCTCTCTCTCTCTGTGTGACTATCATAAATAAATAAAAATTACAAATCAAAACCACAATGAGATACCACCTCACACCAGTGAGAATGGGGAAAATTAACAAGGCAGGAAACAACAAATGCTGGAGAGGATGCGGAGAAAAGGGAACCCTCATACACTGTTGGTGGGAATGTGAACTGGTGCAGCCACTCTGGAAAACTGTGTGGAGGTTCCTCAAACAGTTAAAAATATACCTGCCCTACGACCCAGCAATTGCACTGTTGGGGATTTACCCCAAAGATACAGATGCAATGAAACGCCGGGACACCTGCACCCCGATGTTTATGGCAGCAATGGCCACGATAGCCAAACTGTGGAAGGAGCCTCGGTGTCCAACGAAAGATGTAGTTTATGTATACAATGGAATATTACTCAGCTATTAGAAATGACAAATACCCACCATTTGCTTCAACGTGGATGGAACTGGAGGGTATTATGCTGAGTGAAGTCAGTCAGTCGGAGAAGGACAAACATTATATGTTCTCATTCATTTGGGGAATATAAATAATAGTGAAAGGGAATATAAGAGAAGGGAGAAGAAATGTGTGGGAAATATCAGAAAGGGAGACAGAACGTAAAGACTCCTAACTCTGGGAAACGAACTAGGGGTGGTAGAAGGGGAGGAGGGTGGGGGGTAGGAGTGAATGGGTGACGGGCACTGGGGGTTATTCTGTATGTTAGTAAATTGAACACCAATAAAAAATAAATTAAAATAAGTAAATAAATAAATAAATAAATAAATAATAAAAAAATTAAAAAATTAAAAAAAAAGAATGCGGAACATCAAAAACCCTCATATACTGCTAATGAGAATGTAAAATGGTACAATTATAGTGGGAAAATGTTCAGTAGTTTCTTAAAATTTAATTATATACCTACTTCATTAACCAACACTATTACTCCAAGGTATTTACTGGAAAGAAATGAAAACATTATGTTTTTAAAAGACTTAAAAATTTGGAAACAACCAAAATGTTCATCACCAAAGAATGAATAAGCAAAGTATGGTATTCAAACAATGGAACACTATCCAGCAACATAAGAAATGTACTATTGATACACACATCGTGATCAATCTTCAAACCATGATGACATAAGAAAATACATACTGTATTAATCCACTTATATGAAGTTCAAGAATTGGCAAAATTAATTCACTCTGTGCAAATAGGTATCAGAAGAATGGGTATTCTTGTTTGAGGAAGACAAAATGAAAAAGGACATAGGGAACTCTTTAGGGTTATGGCAATAATCAATTATTTTACTAGGGTGTCAGCTACACAGGTGTATTTATTTCTCAAAACTCATTAAACTGTACCCTTAAGATTTGTGCAGTTTACATAATTATACTCCAGTGTTTTTTAAAAGAAATAGTTCATAAACAATACATAAAAATTTCCAGGTTAGCCCACACACTGTTGACCATAATACATTAACTGCTGTGATAAAGTTTCACTGTTTCGTCAGAAAATGAAATTCTGTGCTTCAAAGGGAAAATGAATGTGGTATATATTAACACATTCTCCTTTCTCATCCTACTCCCTCCAGGAAGCTCAGTCAATAGTTGTATTCCATTTCCTTACTCTGCTTATCTATTAAGTATTTATTAGAACCACCATGTACACAGTCCTTAGTGAATACAAAGACTTTAAAAGACTTCCAAGGCATAGTTTCTGCCCTTAAAGAGCTTCTACTTTCTCCCTGCTATAACTGCAGGGCTTTCTCTCCCAGAGATGGAGGCTGCCCCTGATGCACCCTGAGGGCAGAGAAGCCAATGTGGTTGATTCCTGCTTTCATGACAGGTAGATGTCAGATATTTATACCTGTACCAGTGTGATCTTTTGATGTGAACAGAACAATCTATGATAATGAGCTCTCAGTCATGACGACTAGAATGGAACTGTAAGAGATAAGTCAAAACTGTGGAAATGAATTTGGGGTATACATGTTTATATTTCCACTACATTTAAATATGAGCATGCTTCCCAGGCATTGCTGGTGGGATTGAAAATAGATATGATATTTCTGGAAATCAATCTGGCTATATATACATACACACAGTTTATAAGAACATCACTTTTAAACTTCTACTGCAAGAGAGATACTCAAAGGAAAGAACCCACAAAGATTTACATGAAAGGATAGTCAATGTAACATATTACATTAACAAAGAAACTAGACACACCCATGTCCTACAAAAGGAGAATGGTAACAGCCACTGAATATATTTTCAAATACTATCTAATAACATGGGATGAGCTCATGACAGATGGAACATAACCACAAGATATAAACTGACACACAGAGCACAGACACATGTATGTTCTGCTCCATTTTAGAAAGTACATAAAGAGATGTACTACCTAAAAGCAATATTGGGCCAGAACCGGATCCTGATTCTAAAAGATAAAGTGAGGGAAAACTTGAAATAATCACAGAATATTACACACTGACCATGAGAATATTAAACATTAACTGTTAATCTTTAGGTATAATATATTATGGTTTTGTCGAACCAAGGGATATTTGCTGAAATATCTAGGGGAGACAGTATGCTGCCTGAAGTTTGGGTCAAAATTCCCAGTGGGCTGAGGGTGAGGGATGACCCTGGGGGACAGATGAAGTAAGATGATTGTTGAAGCCAAGTACAATGAGGGCCCATTACACTGTTTTTTCTATGTATGCGTTTGACACTTTCCATAATAAAAAGCATTTTTTGAGATTTTAAGGATATATAATTTTTTGGAATATCTGATGGGTAGTGGTCATTACTCTATACCCTAGATATGTGTTAGATATATTTTGTATGTAGAATTTTTCATTAAAATTCTACTTTGAAAGATAACTATTGAATGTGACTAGAAAGAAATACACCCTAACTATAAAAAGTTATCTCAAGTTGAGGAGATGATACTTTTAATTTTCCTATTCATAGTTTTATGTACTTCCCAGATTTTAAACAATTACCAATAACTCTAGTCAGGAAGAAGGTGCTTTTTAAAAATATGATTATGTCTGGGAATTTATGATATATTCTGCTGAATAATTACATCACCCCAAAGAGTTCAGACTGGACATGAACAAGCCAGCCAAACCCTCTGCCTAACTGCCGCCCCTGGGTCGAGGGCACTGCCTCTCAGCTTGTTTCAGGCAATATCTAAATGAGGTCAGTTTACAGTCACAAGTTCCTGGGCCAGAAGTATTAAGGAGTGTGGACTGAGGGACTGTGGGATTGTGCATATTACTTTTTGGAAAGTGGTATTTAAGTTTGTATTCAAATTCCAGTTAGTTACTGTACAGTGTAATATTTGTTTCAGGTGTACAATATAGTGATTCAACGCCTCCATACATCACCTGGTACTCATCACAAGCAAACTGCTTAATCCCCATCACCGAGGAAGGGAAAAAAAAATGAGTGGGAAATATCAGAAAGGGAGACGGAACATGAAAGACTCCTAACTCTGGGAAATGAACTAGGGGTGGTGGAAGGGGAGGTGGGCGGGGGCTGGGGGTAACTGAGTGATGGGCACTGAGGGGGCACTTGATGGGATGAGCACTGGGTGTTATTCTATATGTTGGCAAATTGAACACCAATAAAAAATAAATTTAAAAAATACCCATCACCTATTTAATGTGAAAAGTGGTCTTTTCTAGTTCCTCACAGTTGAAACGATTTTTTTTTAAATAATGATTGCGGGGATCCCTGGGTGGCTCAGTGGTTTGGCGCCTGCCTTTGGCCCAGGGTGCGATCCTGGAGTCCCGGGATCAAGTCCCACATCGGGCTCCCGGCATGGAGCCTGCTTCTCCCTCCTCCTGTGTCTCTGCCTCTCTCTCTCTCTCTCTCTCTATGTCTATCATAAATAAATAAATCTTTAAAATAAAATAGAAGATGATTGCTTACTCATTAAGGACTTAATTAAAAGAATGAAAATATAAATACCGTTATATTTTATACTATACCTATAAATATCTTTGAGGAAGAAATATGGTGTCAACAGGTCCAACAAGACCAAGGGGTATTTTGCTTATATCATATGAAAATGAGAATAAATTATTTTTTAATATTTTATTTATTTATTTATTTTGAGAGATAGAGTACACAAGCAGAGGAAGGGGCAGAAGGAGAGGGAAAGAGAATCCCAAGCAGACTCTTGTGCTGAGAGCCCACCCAGGGCTCAATCCCACAATCCTGAGATCATAAGTGTGTGCCTGGAGATGGCAGAAGAGGCAAGGAGAAAGCACACATGCATCTCATAGCCATGGAACACACACCCTGCAGAAACAATGCACAGAAGGCTTAGGACAGCAAGCAGAATGCCTGAATACCAGTTTCCACTCTCACTCACCTTCTAAGTGTCTTAAGAGTGTGACTACACCTCTAGGCTGTACTCCTCAGCAAGGAGACTATGAAATCTGAAAAGGATTTTTCTATTATGTAAAATATATATAAAACTTACCATTTTAAACCTTGTTAAGTGTGTGATTCTATGACATTAAGTCACACTGTCGTGCGACCATTATTACCACGACTGATCTCCAGAACTTTTTCATCTTTCCAACCAGAAACACTGCACCCATTAAACACTAACTCTCCACTCTCTGCTTCCTGCAGTCCCTGTTACCTCCATCTTACTTCCTATCTATGAATTTGACTAGATACCTGAGTAAAATCATAAAGTGTTTGTCCTTTTCTGACTGGTATATTTCACTTAGCATATTGTTCTCAAAGTTAATCTATATTGTAGCACACGTCAGAATTACAATCCTTTTTAAGGCTAAATAACATTCCCTTGAATGTATATACCACAATTTATTTATCCATTCATCTATCAATGGATATTTGAGTTGTTTCCATGTTTTGTCCACTCTACATCCTTTTGTTCCTGCTATAACCACGGATGTACAAATATTTGTTCAAGATCCTGCTTTCACTTCTTTTAGGTCTATACCCAGAAGTGGAATTGCTAGATCATATAGTAATTCCAATTTCATGTTTAATTTTTTTTTAATTTTTTAATTTTTATTCATTTATGATAGTCACACAGAGAGAGAGAGAGGCAGAGACATAGGCAGAGGGAGAAGCAGGCTCCATGCACCGGGAGCCCGACGTGGGATTTGATCCCGGGTCTCCAGGATCGCGCCCTGGGCCAAAGGCAGGCGCCAAACCGCTGCGCCACCCGGGGTTCCCTCCATGTTTAATTTTTTGAGGACTTGCCATGCTGTTTTTTCTTTTCTTTTCTTTTTTTAAGATTTTGTTTATTCATTCATGAGAGACACAGAGAAAGAGGCAGAGAGATAGGCAGAGGGAGAAGCAGGCTCCCTGCAAGGAGCCCAATGTGGGACTGGATCATGCCCTGAGCAGACGCTCAACCATTAAGCCACCCAGGCGTCCCACCATACGGTTTTTTTTGTTTTTTTTTTTTTTTAGCAATTGCACCATTTTACATTCCATGAACACTGCACAAGACTTCCAATTTCTCCACATCCTCACCAGTACTTGTGATTTTATGTTTTTGTTTTGTTTTTACAATAGCCATTCTAATGGGTATGAAGTGATATCTCCTGGCTTCGATGAAAGGGATTTTAAAAAGATCAGCTGGTTCATCCTAGTCTAGGGCATTCTACATACAGCAACTCACTAGGCAATTCTCCAAAGCCTCCAGCAAATTCAAGCACATGACTTTCCTGAAACTGTTTCCACAAAGCCTGTTCCAGGGCAGGATACCACCTTCATGCTATCATACTCCCTGGCCATCCTCACCTATATGCACAGGAATTCTAAAAGCTGTAACTGGTTTTCCACAAATGTTTTCACACCCAATGGTTACCTTGTTTCTCTCACTTAAGTCCTGCTTTACCTGGATTCTAACACTATAAATGTAAAAATGATCTGTGGTCCCTCATGTCCTCTTCCCATGCAGAGTCCTTCAAAGGTTCCCCAAGAGTCAGGCAGTCCACTAGGAGCTTGTGTTGTGCTCGTGGACTATCTGGGTACTCCATTCATTGGGAAGGTCCTTTCAAGGTGTGTGAAAGCCTATAACAGAGGAAGCCTTGCCCCAAAACCCACAGTAGAAGGGCTGAGACCAGAGCTTACCTCTCCTGAAGGTAAAACTCCAAAGAAATGCTCTCACGTGGCAATTCATTTAAAATTGAAGCTTTCAGTGAGAGTTTTTTATAATGTAGGAAACTGACCGTCTTTTTATGCAAGAACTTGACTTCCTACTTCTTGGCTATTTTCTCTTTCCTCCTAAATCCTCCATTTCAGGCATTTTATAATGGACAATTCTGCTGCTTGTTATCAGAGGTGGGAAAAAATTTTAGGGAGAGTAGATTCTAAAACTGCATATCTTCAATAACTACAATAGTTAGTGTCTGGCACATAATAAGAGCTTCATGAAAATCTACTGAACAAATCAAAACTAAATTTATCAGAACAAATGGATATGTGTCTTCCATCATGATGAACAACTCAGCCTACCTGAATCTGTCGCAAGTGGATAAGTGGGGAAGTATGGAATTAGCAAATATTACACTTTCACTTTTATTAATTTAAAGGGATGTTATGTAGTTATAAATAACTGTATCAATCACAGCCGGATTTTTTTTTCTAGTTATTTTATTTTCTTATTCATTAATTCCCTCAAATACATAAGCTGAGCTAAAATAACTTTAGTTTTACTCAATAATTGTTTTTTTATTAAAGTCTATATTAAGGTTTCGTTAGATTTTCCCCAATATCATGTGTCCTTAGACTTCTCCTGTCTGTGACAATCTCTCAGACTTTACAACCTTAGCAAAGGACTGGTCAGATATTTTGCAGGCTGTTCCTCTATTCACGTTTGTATGATGTTTTTCTCATGGGGAGACTGGGGTTGTAGGTTTTTGGAAGGACCATCACAGAGGTGGAGTTCTCTTCTCACACATCTTACCAATGGGCACATGTGTTGTTTATTTTTGAGTCACAGGGCAGCCCTGGTGGCTCTCAGCGGTTTAGCGCCGCCTTCAGTCCAGGGTGTGATCCAGAGATCCGGGATCATGTCCCAAGTCAGGTGCCCTGCATGGAGCCTGCTTCTCCCCTCTGCCAGTGTTTCTGCCCCTCTCTCCCTCTCTCTCCCTCTCTCTCTCTCTCTGTGTGTGTGTGTCTATGAATAAATAAATTTAAAAATCTTTAATAAAAAATAAAAAAAATATTTTTGAGTCACAGCAAACACTTCACACACTCCTGAAGCCCATCAAACTGGCTCCCTGAAAACTCTGCCACTGCGAGTTGTGTCTTCATATCTGTTGAATTTGCTTTGATTTAGATTTTATGTAAATTTCAGTGTTTTCACTCCAAACTTGAGTTCTTTAAATGAATATCCATGATTTTATATTTTCATTTGAGATTACAGGTCCCTTTTATGTCTTTACTGGAGGGGCTCCTGGCTGACCATCTAGGACACTCTGAGAAAGTTTCACCTGTGTTCCAGAATCAGAACTATTAAATAAGTTTACTTGTTCTCAAACCCATGACTTGGTGGTCTCATTTCCCCCAAAGAACTCTTAATACCGTTCTTATTAAAATGCAGCTAACAACCACAAGATTCTGTCTTTCTGGGAGCAGCATTTCTTTTCCGTTTCAAAGCATGCTATATCTCGCATTCAGTAAACTGTCTCAGGCCTCTCTTAGCACAGAGGAATGTCAGCAAAGAACTGTGCTCCATCTCTCACGTTCCCACCACTAAGCAGTGGGGTTTGGTAGTGAATCCACCGGGGGAATACTCAGTTGGCCCATTTTTTGCTTATTTAAAATATCTGCTTTGCGCTTTCTTCACACTAAAGATCACTTGTAGTCAGACGATTGGAGTCTCAACCAGAGTGGCTTAACCAAGGGCCCCGGGAACAGAAGCTCAAGAGAAGCAAAGACCTGCTGCCCAACCCCGAGGGTGCGCGCCTCCGCGGCCCGCCTGTCCCGCCCCGCCCCGCCGCGCCGCGCCGCGGCCGGCCTAGTGCACAGCGCTTCCTCCCGCACGCTGGCGGGAGAGGGGCGCAAACCAGCGGGGCTCCGTCTCCCGAGTGCGCGGCGGCCGGGGCCACAGCCCGGGCGGAAGGCCCGTGGCTCCCTGCAGGCAGGCGCCGCGCCGCGCCTCGACTCCTCGGGGCTCCTCTGAGAGAAGAGGCTCCCCGAGCAGCGGTGAGTGCGGGCCACGGCGGCGCGGGCTCCAAGCGGAGGGCGGCTGGCAGGCGGCGCGGCTGCAGAGGGCGCGGGAGGGTCTGGGGAGGAGGAAGAAGTCCGCGGAGCAACACTATCAGACCGACCCGGGGCGCCGCAGGCCGCCGGCGGGAGCAGCAAGATGCGGAGTCCCAGCGGCCAGGGCCCGGGCCGCCTCCAGGAATGCGGGAGCGCAGGGCGCGGCCGCGGCGGGGATGCTCGGGACCCGCCCGGGCCGCCGCCGCGCTGCAGGTGGGCGCGCAGCCTCCCGCCGGGCGCCAGGCGCGCTCCGCCTACCGCCCGGGCAGGCCCCGAGGGAGGACCCAGGCACCCCCCGGCCAGCAGCCGCGCCCCTTCCCTGCGCCCGGCGACGGCTCCCTGCACCCCCGCCTCCACCCCGAGCACAGCCCGCGCGGCCCGCCCTACCTCGCCGCTTGGCGCGCACGATGCCCTTTTTTTGAAGCACGAACGTGGACCCATTCACCAAACTCGACACGACGGCCACGCCCAGGCCGAGCGACACGGCAGCGGGGCTCGGGCTGCGGGCCCCCTCCCCGGCCGCCGCCGCCGCCGCCGCCGCCGCTGCAGTCCCCATTCCGCCCGCGCCCGCGCCCGCCCTCCGCGCCTGCGCCTGCGCGCCGAGCCGGGACCGAGGTGGGGGTGGGGGACGGCCTCGGGGAGCCAGGGCCGGCGCCCGCGGGAGGGTGGGGTGAGCGCTCGGAGCGTCCAGGGGCAGGCGCCCGGGGGGGCCACGGCGGTCCCGGGCGGTGCGGGGTGGACTCGGCGAGCCTGGAGGCCGGAGGAGCGACCGTGAGGAAGGGGCCGAGAGAGGGAGTAGTAAGAGGGGGCGGTGCTGGGAAAAGGGAGCGGGCGCTCGAGGTAGGCTGGAGGTGAATGAGAATACAGGAACCCCACTTAAGTTTTATCTCAGATAAATCATTTTTCAGCAAGTGTCCCATGCGCCGCTTGGGACCAGGAGGGGCCGGCAGGACGCAGGCAGGACCAGGAGGGATCAGCATCCCCGCCAAGGCTGCAGGCAGAGGCCCACGGGGACTCTCGACAGGGCCTGAACCCTGGACCACCGGCTGAAGACCCTCGGATGGGACGACGGGCTGGCGTGAAGCCAAGCCGTCGCCACAGTGCAGCAGTCCGGCTTGCAACCGTAACACCTAATTTCCTAATTTATTTTCAATAAAATATATCAAAATAAAGGGAAGCGTGGAAAACAGTACTAGTTATTTATTTAAAAATTCCACAATCTCTAGCCTAATTATTATTTAGATATTTTCCCTCAGTATATATACTTTTACATAATATCAAATAATAATATACAAAATATCCTTTTTACTTAATGTCATAATCAGTTTCCACGTTGCTACATAATTATTATTTTATTTTATGTTTTTAGATATTTATTTATTTATTTATTTATTTATTTATTTATTTATTTATGATAGAGAGATAAAGAGAGAGAGAGAGGCAGAGACACAGGCAGAGGGAGCCCGACGTGGGACTCGATCCCGGGATTCCAGGATCGCACCCTGGGCCAAAGGCAGGCGCTAAACCGCTGAGCCACCCAGGGATCCCCACAATTATTATTTTAATGGCAGTATAATTTCCCATAAAGCTAATTACTGTAATTTGTCCGGCCATTTAACAATTGTTGGTTGGTTGGTTGTTTTGGCTACCAGTTTTTTTTTTCTATTGTAAATGATGCTGTAATAAACATCTTTATAAATTTTGAAAACACTCAGTTAAAGAGTATAAATCTACATCTACAGCATTATTAGTTTGTGGAGCAAACTCAAATAGTATATGAAATCATATACTCTTCCCTATGAAACGTTTATGCTGAATGAATCTAGCCCATTGTTTATTCTTTTTTGTTGTAACATACAATTGACCCTTGAACAATATGGGTTTGAACAGCTTGGGTCCACTTATACTCAGATTTTTTTGTTACAATATAGTACTGTAAATGTATTTTCCTTCCTTACGATTTTCTTGATGTTTTCTGTAACTTACTTTATTGTCAGACTATAATATATAATACATATAATATATAAGATATGTGTTAGTCTACTGTTTATGTTATTGGTAAGGCTTCCAGTTAACAGTAGGCTATTAGTGGTAAAGTTTTTAAGGAATCAAAAGGTATACAGGGGTGGGAGGGAATCCCTGGGTGGCTCAGCGGTTTGGTGCCTGCCTTTGGCCTGGAGTATGATCTTGGAGTCCCGGAATCCAGTCCCACGTCGGGCTCCCTGTGTGGAGCCTGCTTCTCTCTCTGCTTGTGTCTCTGCCTCTCTCTGTCTCTCATGAATAAATAAATAAAATCTTTAAAAAAAAAAAAAAGGTATACACGGATTTTCCTGTGTGTGTGGAGGGGTGGTCGGTGCCCTTAAATCCCACATTGTTCAAAGGTCCGTTGTATATAACATAAAACTTGCCATTTTAGACATTTTTAAATGTATAGTTCACTGGCATTAATTATATAGACGAGGTTGTACAACCCTCACCGCTATTTCTAAAACTTTTCCATCATCTGAAACAAACTCTGTAGCTATTAAGCAGCCATCCCCACTTCTTACCCCTACTCCTTGGTAACTACGAAACTACTTGGAGTATTGAATATTCCCACTCTGGATATTCCATCCAAATGGAATTATACAATATTTCACCTTCCATGACTGGCTTATGACTTAGCTTGGTTTTCATTTGGTTCTAAGTTTCATTCATGCTGTAGCATGTGTCAGAACTTTATTCGTTTTTATAGTTGAGTATTATTCCACTGTATATACATACAACATTTTGTTTATCTGTTATTTGTTGATGGACACTTGAGTTGTTTCCACCTTTGGCTTTTGTGAATGATGTTGCAAAGATGGGCATGAAAGTAGCTGTTTGAGTAACTGACTTAAAATGTTTTAGGTATAGTGTACTTAAGAGTGGAATCGCTGAGTCATATGGTAATTCTATATTTAGTTTTTTGAGGAACTCCTAAACTTTTCCATAGTCTCTGCACCATTTTACAGCCCCACCAGCAATATACAAAGGTTCCAATTTCTCCACATTCTCACCAGTACTTGTCATTTTCCATTTGTCTTTTTTAAAAAATAGCTATCCTAGTAGGTATGAAGTGGTTGCTTATTCTTTTTAAATATACCTGTGAACATGAGTGAGGTTTCCTGATATAAGCAATAACTTCTATCATAAATCTCAGCAGAAGCAAGCAAATGAAAGCAGCAGCAACAACATTGCCAGCATAATAATAATTTACCTTTCTAATAATGCCATATTATTTAATATACATATATTTTAAATAATGCCTTTAGAGCTTTTGGCAAAAAGAGTCATGCTCATTTATAAATAAATAAATAAATAAATAAATAAATAAATAAATAAATAAAAACTCAGTGAATTCAGTAAATGCCAGAGAATATAAAAACCTCACCCCAGGGCAGCCTGGGTGGCTCAGCTGTTTAGCACTGCCTTCAGCCCAGGGCGTGATCCTGGAGACCTGGGATTGAGTCCCACATCAGGTTCCCTGCATGAAGCCTGCTTCTCCCTCTGCCTGTGTATCTGTGTGTGTGTGTGTGTGTGTGTGTGTGTGTGTGTGTGTGTTTCTCATGAATAAATAAATAAAAATTTTAAAAAAACCTCACCCCAAATTCAGTCACCTAAAATAACTATTATTACCATTAAGAACGCCACTCTATGGGACGCCTGGGTAGCTCAGTGGTTGAGCATCTGCCTTCAGCTCAAGGCATGATCCTGGGGTCCAGGATCAAGTCCTGCATCAGGCTCCTTGTGGGAAGCCTGCTTCTCCCTCTGCCTGTGTCTGCCTCTCTCTCTGTGTGTCTCTCATGAATAAATAAAATCTTCAAAAAAAAAAAAAAAAAAAAAACCTCCACTCCAAACATTTTTCCAGATGAGTATTTGGGTAAAATGATAGACATTTATCAAATGGGAAGGCACATGTAGTATTTTAATTCAAAAGCAACAAATGTATATTACTTGGATTTAATTAACATTTTATAAACTGGAATAAAAATGGAGTGTCCACTGAAGCTAAGATAAATACTATTCTACCACAAGAGACTAGTTCCTAAAAGACGCCTCTAAAATTGTCAGTGAAAAACATTAGGCAGTGAAAAACATTAGGCAGTTACTAGGTTTCTCTTAGCTTTTGAGACAGTATCATGTGACTCCTTGCGATGACCAATGAGGAAATCAGCTCAGTTACCATCCCCTTGCAATTTTTTTTTTTTACTTTGTCAAGGCATAAAACATTTAGAGGCTACCTTGTACTCATAATTCTTTATTTGTATAATCTTAAATATTTTATTTATTTATTTGAGAGAGTGAACGAGTGAGAGAGAGAGAGAGAGAGAGACCATGAGCAGGGAGAGAGTGAGAGTGAGAAGCATACTCTCCACTGAGCAGGAAGCCCCATGCGGGGCTTGATCCAGGGCCCTGGGATCATGACCTGAGTCGAAGGCAGACACTTAACCAAAAGAGCCACCCAGGCACCCCTATGTTTATATAATCTTAAATATATATTTAACTGGGTTCATTATTCAAATCATCCTTTAGCCAATTTTTTCCTATCTTTCAATTCACAAATTTTTCAATGAACATATATTAAAAATAAGCAACCATAGGTGTTAGAATCTTTGAGTTCTTTAGTTATGGAATGTTTACTTGAACCACAAAATGCACGAATTTAATATTTTCAAGACTGTACTTTCTTTCCCAAAAACATTGCGGACATTGTCTCACCTTCTGGCATTAAATGTTAAGAGTCTGAGGTCAAATTTAACACAAATGGGGTATGAATAATGTTAAAGAATGATTGTTAATTTTGTTGGGTGTACTAATGAAATTGTCATTATATTAGTATCTTTATTACAGACAACCACTGAAGTATTTACAAGTGAAATGATTATGTTGGGGATTTGCTTTTTAAATTTTCATAAGGAAATAAAAGGAGTGTGTAAGCATATGTGTAAATGGATTGATCAAGTACGTGACACCTGTTACCACCTCCAGGCAAGAAAGAATCCTACTGCATGTTGGATAGCAAAATAGGGTATGGATACCTGCCACCCAGAATAGTAGTCACAAGATGTCTACTCCCTCCATGCTTTATAAATGCTAGGGTCACCAAGAGAGACACATTTCACTAGATAGAATGACACTTTACTCTCACAGGAATCAGTTTCAACGGTGGGTTTTAGTCTATCATGGTCAACAGGTCCCAGCCTGTGGCCAATGCAGGACAATGATCTGCATTCACCCCTCTTTTGCTTCAAGCTAAGGACCCCATTTCATCCCTGCTGGGAATGGATATAGTAGCGGGGTTGGCCACATGACCTACGACGCACATGCTCAAGCAGAACAAAGGAATACGCAGAATCTGAAACAGGGAAAGAATGCCCCACGAGGTGATAGCAGCACAGGCTGCCAAGGCTCTTTACGGCTTGAAAAAGAAGTATTCTAGGCCTCTACCCATTCCCATGCAGCCAAGCAGGGGTCAGAAGACTGCACGCCTGTGATTGCCTCTCCCATCAAGATTAAAAGAGTAAAAATAGCAGGAAGTTGCTAATTAAGTTGGGCAACAAGTACAAAGTATATGAGGATTTCATGCTATTCTCTCTTCATGTGTTTGAAAACATTCTTTCTTTAAGTGGCCTCCATGCTAGGCATGGAGGCCACTATGGGACCTGAACTCACAATCCTGTGATCAAGACCTGAGCTTAGATCAAAAATTGGATGTTCACCACCTGCAAACATTCCAGTAGAAGTATTTGTGGTGTGTTTTTTTTTAACTCTGAAGTCAGTCTGATTTTCAAAAAAAAAATATTTTTTATTTCTATGTTTGAGAAGAGTTTAAATACAAATAAGGAATCAGGAAAGATTTAATAATGTTTTTTCTCACCCGCCCGGCGCCCGCTTCCCCGCCCCTCTCCTGCCGCGGCGCTGGGGAGCAGGCAGCGCGGGCGGCGGCGGCGGCTGCGGCGAGGGGCGGTGCGCGGAGGGCGCGGGCGCAGCACCGGGGCGCGCGGGCCTGGGCGCTGCTTTGCCTCGGGCTCCTGCTCCCCGGAGGCGGCGCCGCGTGGAGCGTCGAGGGAGCCCCGTTCTCCCAACAAGGAACTGGTGCTCGTATGTGGTGACTCGTACCATCTCATGCCACGTGCAAAATGGTACCTATCTTCAACGAGCGCTGCGGCACTGCGCCTGGCCCGTGAGCTGCCCCGGGAGCAGCTACAGCGGTGGTGAGACCCTCCTACAAAGTGATGTACGAGACAGTGACCGCGCGGGAGTGGAGGTGCTGCCCTGGGCACTCCGGGTGAACTGTGAGGAAGGCTCCTCTGGTTTCGTGGACCCCGGGTGGTCAGGCAACACCATGCGACCGATGGCATTTCGGCCCACAGCCTTTTCAGGTTGCCTCAACTGCAGCAAAGTGTCAGCTGACCAAGCGACTGAAGGTACTGGAGGTCAAGGTGGCAGCGCTCATTGTCACTGAGCAGGCAGTGCTCCCAACCCCTGCTGCCGACCCACTCTGGGGCTCCCCAGCAGCTCAGGGCAGCCCTGGGGATGGAGGCCTCCGAGGGCTACCCAGAGTCAGAACAGGAGGGCCCCACTGCTCCCTTGAGATGATGGAGTTGGTGGCCAGGGGCTTCCTGGGCCCACTGGCCCTAAGGGAGAAACTGGCAGCCGAGGCCCAACAGGGATGAGAGGCCACCAGGTCCTCAAGGTCCCCCAGGAAGCCCTGGCCAGGCTGGAGCTGTGGGCACCCTGGAGAGTGGGGACCTCCAGGCCCACCAGGGCCTCCTGGCCCCCCTGGGCCCCCAGCCCCTGTTGGGCCACCTCACATCTGGTACCCCCAGTATGGGGACCCATTACTGTCCAACACCTTCACTGAGACCAGCAGCCAGTGGCCCCAGGGACCAGCGGGACTCCCAGGACCTCCAGGGCCTATGGGTCCCCCTGGACTTCCTGGTCCCATGGGCATCCCTGGGAGTCCTGGACACGTGGGATCCCCAGGCCCCACTGGACCCAAAGGAATCTCTGGCCACCCAGCAGAGAAGGGAGAAAGAGGACTGCATGGGGAGCCTGGCCCCCAAGGCTCCATGGGGCAGCTGAGAGAACCTGACCCCAAAGGAGACCCTGGGGAGAAGAGCCAATGGGGGGAGGAGTTGCACCAACCACACGAGGCTTTGAAGATTTTAGCTGAGAGGGCTTTAATCTTGGAAACAATGATTGGGCTCTATGAACCAGAGGGGCCGGGGACAGGCCCTGCTGGCCCGGGCACTCCCAGCCTCCTGTGGGGCAAGAGGGGAGGACATGCGGCCAACTACGCAATCGCAATCGTGGCTCCCAGGAGCAGCAACAAGAGAGGCTGAGGGTGGGTCGGCCCTAGGGGCAGACCAGGCCAGGCTTCCCTTCCCAGCCTGAACTTTGCCAACTGCCTCCAGGGACCGCCCATCCATATTTATTAACGTCCTCAGGGTCCCTTCTGTCACCTAGGCCTTTGGGATGGGCAAGTCTTGGTCCTGACTCCCTGTGTAAGCCAAATAGGAAACTGAGAGAGGACAGTGGCCTGAGAGGGAGGGGCAGCCCAGGTAAGAGGTGAGGCCTTGCTCAGAGCCCTGTGCCTCCACCTCCCTCTGTGAAATAGGATGATGCAGGCCTGCAGAGGAGGGGTGGTGGGTTCAAGTCTTAACAGCTGCCCAAGCCTCGGGGCCTGTAGGCAATGAAGGGAGCCAGGAGTTGGGGCTCTCCTGGGCCCTTGGCACCTGCAGGGCTGATGGGGAAGGGCTCGCCTCCCCCTCCTTCCCAGCTAAACCTTGGGGATCCCAACATACCCCTCCTCTCCTTGATTTCTGGTGCTGGGTCCCCACCCTGAGCTCAATAGTCAGGACGCAAAAAAAATAAATAAATAAATAAATAAATAAATAAATAAATAAATAAATAATTGTCAGGACGCTGGGGATTCCTTGCATAGGACCTGCCCCCGAAGCCCCACCCCCTCCTGTGTCCCATGTAGGGGTGGGGGCATGGAGAGGGAGGGGCCCCCTGGAAGTAGACATCTCCAGCCAATAAAGGCCCCCAGTCTGTTGTCCCGTTGAAAAAAATAATGTTTTTTCTCTTTTATTATAAAATATTTCTAATGTCTATAAAGGACAGAGAATAACATTTTTAATAAGCCATGTACTTATCCCTTCAAATCTATCAAATCTTAATGTTTTAATGTATTTGCTTCCAATTTTTGAAGGAAATATACAAGAGTAGAGGCTCTCTTTTATTCCATCTCTCTTTCTTCTACCTGGCATCTGCAGAATTAGTTATTATCCTCAAAGCTCAATAACTCAATTAGAATATATCACACTGAACAATCTATCATTTCTACTAGTACATAGTATATCCTTTCTTTTGTAGATTGTTTTTCCTTCTTTCAGCAATTTTCTTTTTTTTAAAAATGTATATATTTATTTGAGAGAGAAAAAGAGAAAGAGAGCACGAGCAGGAGAGGGGGCTGATGGGGAGGGAGAAGCAGACACCCTGCTGACCAGGGAACCCAAGGCAGGACTTGATCCTGGGATCTTGAGATCATGACCTGAGCCAAAGGCAGACATTTAGCTGACTGAGCCACCCAGGTGCCCCCAGCCATTTTCTACCACTGTGTTTTTAAATATCCCCAAGCTAACCCTCCCCTTCATATGTTCCATCAGGTGAGTTCTCTATTTTAAGGAAAGCAATTATCCTTATGTTGGATAGTCTTTTATGTTATGTTTGTTCTTTTCTTAATTATCTCAATATTTATCCTCTATGTCTATATATTGGTGAAATTCTATGTGTTTCATTAGCTCTGAAATTTTATTTTTCATCAAATCTGTTGTTTGCTATCCAGTCTCTGAGCTCTTCTTTCAATGATTTTTTTGTTCTTATTGAGCATTTGTGTCAGGGGTTTCTAAGACCACCCAGAAATTAGATGATTCACTTAGGACACAGGACTGAGCATATAGTCATACTCATGACTATGATTAATTACAATGAAAGGATGCAAAACAAAATCAGCAAAAGGAAAAAGTCCATGGGATGAGATCCAGAGGAAACAAGGAGCTTCCAAGAGTCATCTTCAAAAGAAGTCACATGCATGTGCTAAATTCCTTCAACAAGTTATGATAATATGCCTGAAATATTGTCTGCCAGGGAAACTTGCCTGAGCCTAGGAGTCCAGGATTTTATCAGTTATCAGTCACATTAAAATTCAAGACTCGGGCAGCCCCGGTGGCGTAGCGGTTTAGCGCCGCCTGCAGCCCAGGGTGTGATCCTGGAGACCTGGGATTGAGTCCCATGTCAGTCTCCCTGCATGGAGCCTGCTTCTTCCTCTGCCTGTCTCTCTCTCTCTCTGTTTCTCATGAATAAATAAATAAAATCTTTAAAAAATTAAAATAAAATTCAAGACTAATGGAAAGCACAAGTTCAGCATAAACAATATTGTTTGTACAAATAGGTTAGGCAGTGAGCCACTCTAATCAGTTAGGGAAATAAATAATAATGGAGTAGTAAGTGAACTCTCTAAATCTACATTTCCAGATGCCACCCCAAGGCAAGCTTTGCAAACAAGCCTAAGTACAATGGTCTCACAGCTGCTATGCTCTTTTCAGAACAGCATCCTAGAATAAAATTCTTTTTTTTTTCTAGAGTAAAATTCTTATTGTAGAGTTTACTCTTATTCCTTGGGTAATATTTCTTCCAGAATGGCTTCTTCGTCTATTTATTTATGTTTATCTACACATCTGTCTGTGTGTCTTTCTTTATCTTTTTCCTGTTGTAAGTTTGTAATAATAGCTTCTCTGATTCAGAAATCAACTAAAGTCAAGGAAGCATGCCCAAAAAAGTTTTTGAGTAGTTAAACTAGATACCACAAAGCCAAGAGATTGATTCTATTAATTTTATTTTTTAAAGGTTTTATTTATTTATTCATGAGAGACAGAGAGAGAGAGAGAGAGAGAGAGAGGCAGAGTACACAGGCAGAGGAAGAAGCAGGCTCCATGCAGGCAGCCGGACGCCCTGGGCTGAAGGTGGCACTAAACCGCGGAGCCACCAGGGCTGTCTGATTCTATTAATTTTAAAAGCAGGAGAAACTCTTAAGTCTCACCCAAAAAGGCTATTTAATCTAATTTACACACAGAATTCGTAAGCTTTAAATTTTATTAGAATTTCCCAAACAATTATCCGGTGGAAAAAAATGTTGATAGGCTATGGACAACTGGGTAACCATGTAGCAAAAATTAAATTGGATCCATGCTTCAAACTTATAGAAAGATAAGATCCAAGAAGATGGATTCAATGTTAAAAAGAGCCTCATTTGTTTGGTTTTCAGATTCTGCATATAGGTGAAATCACATTGCATTTGTCTTTTTCTGTCTGACTTTTTTCACTTAGCATAATACCATCCATGTTGTCACAAATAGCAAGATCCCATCCTTTTTTATGACTAATGTTTCATTATGTATATATATAATAGAATCTCTAAATCTATATTCCCACATAAACATATATATGTATGTATATGTGTATATATATATATTCCATCCCACATCTTTATTCATTTATCTATATTTTTAAAGATTTTATTTATTTGAGAGAGTGAGAAAGAGTACAAGCATGGGGAGGAGCAGAGGGAGAGGGAGAAGCAGGCTCTCTGCTGAGCAGGGAGCCAGATTTGGGACTCAATCCCAGAACCCTGGGATCATGACCTGAGCTGAAGGCAGACACTTAACTGACTGAGTCACCCAGGTGCCCTATTCATTTATCTATTGATGGACACTTGGGTTGCTTTCATATCTTGGCTATTGTAAATAATGTTGCAATAAACATAGAGGTGCATATATCCTGTCAAATAAGTGTTTTCATTTTCTTTGGGTAAATACTAGTAGTGATATTATTGAATCATACGGTATTTCTATTTCTATTTTTTATCTTTTTGGTATTTCTTTTATTTTTTGAGGAACCTCCATACTATTTTCCGCAGTAGCTGCACCAGTGGATGAGGATGAGTCCACATCACCATCAACACATATTATTTCTTGTCTTTTTGATTCTAGCCATTCTGACAAGTGTAAAATGATATCACATTGTGGTTTTAATTTGCATTTCCCTGATGATGAGTGATATTGAGTATTTTTTCCATGTCACTCACTCGTTCTTCTACCTCATTAACCCTCGTTGTTAGGACCTCCAGTTTGGATTGCATCTCATTTAATTGATTTTTAATTTCGGCCTGATTAGATCTAAATTCTGCAGTCATGAAGTCTCTTGAATCCTTTATGCTTTTTTCCAGAGCCACCAGTCGCTTTATAATTGTGCTTCTGAATTGGCTTCTGACATCAAATTGTAACCCAAATTCTGTAACTCTGTGGGAGAGAGGACTGTTTCTGATTCTTTCTTTTGTGGTGAGTTCTTCTTTCTAGTCATTTTGCTCAGTGCAGAGTGGCTAAAAACAAGTTGTACTGGGAAAAAGGAAGGGGAAAAAAAGGGGAAAACAAAAAACAGAAAACAAAAACAAAAACAAAAAAACAAACAAGGAGGGGTATCCTCTGATTCTATATACTGTAAGTCCCTCAACTTCCCCTGGAGCTTTCCAGTGCTGTTTGGTTAAGAACTTGCTTTTCCCCTGTCCTTCCAGCTGGTCTTCTGGGGGAGGGACCTGCTGTGCTGATTCTCAGGTGTGTGCACCTGGGGGAGCTGCCCTACCCCCTGCCTGGTGCACGGCTCAGTGGGAGCTGTTTATCCTGTGAGGCCCTGTTCCCTGGCAGCCTGCTCCATCCCAGGCAAGGTGACAGAGGGAGGAACAACAAGCCTGGTGGCTGCCAGCTCTCCAGCCCTGGAGTCAGCTCATGCAGTGTCTCCCACAGCTCCCAGTCCGCATAGGCCTGGATGCTCCAGGGGCGGGGGGTGCTGCCCTGCACAGCTCAGGGCTGCCCCCCGCGTGGCAGGAGCGTCCTCGCTGTCCTGTCCCAAGGATCCACCTGTCCCAAGGGGAGCGCTGGATCCTGGGCTGTGTTCCCCGGCGTCCTGGGCTCCGGGGTTTGTGCTGCTGGAATCGTGCTCCCAGGGCCGCGCAGCCCCCTGCGCTCGGAGCCGCCGCCTGAACAGCCACCTGAGCTGCTCCCAAGACCCCGCTGGGCGCGCTGCAGCCCTTTAGGGAGCTCGGCCAGCGGTGTGTGGCGCGCTCTCCCCCGGGGGGCACTTCCTCTGTTAGTGACCCCGGGAACCTGGGGGCTCCACTGCCCCTCTTGGGACCCTGCCGGAGGTCCCTTTGAGCGCCGTTCCATCGGGGAAGATCGGTGAAGCTCCTGCCTCTCCGGGCCTGAGCTTTCCTGTCCTGGGGACTCTCACCGCGCGGCCTTAGCCCGGGTCCTCGTGAGGGCCCCTCCCCCGCTGGATGCTTTTTTATTTGTTTTTTTTTTTTTTTCTGTCTTCCTAGAAGTGTGAACTCTTCTCACTGTAGCATTCCAGCTGTTTTCTCTTTAAACCTCAGGCCGAATTGTAGGTTTTCAGGATGATTTGAAAGTTATCTAGGTAAGTTGGTGGGGACAGATGACTTGGGGACCCTAATCTTCTGCCATCTTGCCTGCCCCAACGTTGAGCATTTTTTTCCTGTCTGTTGGCCTTCTGTATGTCTTCTTTCAAAACAAACAAACAAAAGGCAAAAACAGATCCATAAGTGCGGAGAACAAACTGATGATTGCCAGAAGGGAAAGAGTGGGGAGAAGGGCAAAATAGGTGAAGGGGAGTGAGAGATACAGGCTTCCAGTTATGGAATGAATAAGTCATGGAGATAAAAGGCATAGCCTAGAGATTATAGTCAAGGGTATTGTAACATTGCATGATGATAGATGGTACCTACACTTGTGGTGAGCATAACAACATATAGACATGTCAAACACTATATTGTACACCTGAAACTAATGAAATATTGTGTATCAACTATGCCTAAATTTTATTTATTTTTATTTTTTAAAGACATTTATTTATCCATGAGAGACACAGAGTGAGAGAGAGAGGCAGACACAGGCAGAGGGAGAAGCAGGCTCCATGCAGGGAGCCTGACGCAGGACTCGTTCCTGGATCCTGGGATCAGGACCTGAGCCGAAGGCAGGCACCCAACCTATACTTAAATTTCTTAAAATAAAAATTAATAAATAAATTTAGAGAAGGAGATTCAGTCAACATCATGATTGCAGCCCTTTACTATTCTAAGCAGAGGATCCAGCTAACCCATACTAGCTCTGTATCTCAGAAACTGTGAGATAATAGATACTTTTTTTAAGACTTTAAGTTTGTGATAATTTGTTAGTAACCATAGATAACTAATGCAGCCACCTAGTTTCTTTGTGGCATAATTTAATTGGTTCCTTAATTCTCCATATTTTCTATAAATTGAATTTATTTCTAGATTTGATTGGATTACATTTCTACCTTTTAATATTAAAGATATGGCATATATGGTGTTAGTGATTTCTATTGCATCAGATCTGGAGGCACTCAATGCCTGATAAGGTCAGTTGGTTCAGGTAGTGAGAACCTGACCCCTCCATGTAAACTACCCTATCATCCTTCCAGCTACTGGTTTCATCCATGGATGATCTTTAATTAAACAAATTAGTTTAATATGGTAAAATGATGATTTTAAAAAGTCAATCAGGTTTCTTCACTTACTAACTGGAATCATTCTTAAATGTACAGCTTGGTCTATCTATATCTATATAATATCTATATATATTTCTATTTCTATCATCCCTCCTACCCAAATAAAAATATAGAGGATTTCCAGGACCCCAGAAGTTCCTTCCTGAAAACTACCAAACTTATTCTATGAAGCAAGCATTACCTTGATCCCCAAACCAAAGACCTCATTGTTTTAATTGAAGAATTACAGACCAGTATCCTTGATGAACATGGATACCAAAATTCTCACCAAGATACTAGCCAATAAGATTCAACAGTACATTTAAAGGATTATTCACAAGCACAAAGTGAGATTTATTCCTGGGCTGTAAGGGTGGTTCAACATCTGCAAACCAATCAATGTAATACACTACATTAATAAAAGAAAGGACATATGACCCTCTCAATAGATGAGAAAAAGCACTTGACAAAGTACAGCATCCTTTCTTGATTATAACTCTCCACAGTGTAGGGATAGAGGAAACATACTTCAAAATCATAAAGCCATGTATGAAAAGCCCACAATGAATATAATTCTCTAAGGTCAGGAACATGACAGGGATGTCCACTCTCATCACTGTTGTTCAACGTAGTAGTAGAAATTCTAGCCTTAGCAATCAGACAACAAAAAGAAATAAAAGGCATTCAAGTTGGCAAAGAAGTCAAACTCTCACTTTTCACATTGACGGGATACTTTATGTGGAAATCCCAAAAGACTCTAACCAAAAATTGCTAGAATTCTTGCAGCAATTCAGCAAAGTGACAGGATATAAAATCAATACACAGAAATCAATTGCATTTCTATACACTAACAATAACACAGAAGAAAGAGAAATTAAGGAATCAATCACATTTGCAATCACACTAAAAACTGTAAGATACCTAGGAATAAACCTTAACCAAAAGATTAAAGGATCTATATTCTAAAAATTATAAAACACTTATGAAAGAAATAGAGGAAGACACAAAGAAATGGAAAAATCCATTCCATGCTTGTGGATTGGAAGAACAAATGTTAAAATGTCTATGCCACCCAGAGCAATCTATACATTCAATGCAACTCTATCAAAATACCATCAGCATTTTTCACAGAGCTGGAACAAATAATCCTAAAATTTGTATAGAACCAGAGAAGACCCTGAATAGCCAAAGCGACATTGGAAAAAACAAAAACAAAAAAAAGCATCACAATCTGGACTCCAAGCTCTATTACAAAGCTGTAATCAATCAAGACGGTATGGTACTGGCACAAAAACAGACATATAGGTCAATGGGATAGCATAGAGAACTCAGAAATGGACTCTCATTTCTATGATCAACTCAACTTCAACAAAGCAGGAAATAATATCCACTGAAAAAGACAGTGTCTCCAATAAATGATGTTGGGAAAATGGGACAGCTACTGGACCACTGTTTCACTACCCACAAAAATAAACTCAAAATGGATGAGAGACCTAAATGTGAGACAGGAATACCTCAAAATTTTAGAGGAGAACATAGGCAGTAACCTCTTTGACCTCAGCTACAGCAACTTCTTGCTAGACACGGCTCCAAAAGCAAGGGAAACAAAAGCAAAAATGAACTATTGGGATGTCATCAGGATAAAACACTTTTGGATGTGAGGGCGATCTGGCTGCGACATCTGTCACCCCATTGATCGCCAGGGTTGATTCGGCTGATCTGGCTGGCTAGGCGGGTGTCCCCTTCCTCCCTCACCGCTCCATGTGCGTCCCTCCCGAAGCTGCGCGCTCGGTCGAAGAGGACGACCATCCCCGATAGAGGAGGACCGTTCTTCGGTCAAGGGTATACGAGTAGCTGCGCTCCCCTGCTAGAACCTCCAAACAAGCTCTCAAGGATAAAACACTTTTGCACAACAAAGGAAACAGTCAACAAAACTAAAAGGCAGCCTTCAGAATGGGAGAAGATATTTGCAAATGTCTTATCAGATAAAGACTAGTATCCAAAATGTATAAAGAACTTATCAACCTCAACCCCCAAAGCAGAAAATCCAGTGAAGAAATGGGTAGATGACATGAACAGACATTTCTCTAGAGAAGATGTGCAAATGGCCAATAGGTACATGACAAAATGCTCAACATGACTAGGCATCAGGGAAATACAGATCAAAACCACAATGAGATCCTACTTCACACTAGTCAGAATGACTAAAATTAACAACTCAGGAAATATTAAATGTTGGTGAAGATGCAGAGAAAGGGGAACCCTCTTACACTGTTAGTGCGAATGCAAACTGATACAGCCACTCTGAAAAACAGTATGGAGGTTCCTAAAAAAGTTAAAAATAGAGCTACCCTATGACCCAGCAATTGCACAACTAGGTATTTACCCAAAGAATGCAAATATAGTGATCCAGAGGGGGCACCTGCACCCCAATGTTTATAGCCGCAGTGTCCACAATAGCCGAACTATGGCAAGAGCCCAAATGTCCATCAACAGATGAATGGATAAAGAAGATGTGGTATATACATATACAACAGAATACTACTCAGCCATCAAAAAATTGAAATCTTGCCATTTACAATTATGTGGATGGAACATACTAGAGAGTAGTGTGGTGAGCAACATAAGTCAATCAGAGAAAGACAGTTATCATGATTTCACTCATGTAGAATTTAAGAAATAAAACAGTATCATTGAGGAAGGGAGGGAAAAATAAAACAAGACAAAATCAGAAAAGGAGACAGATCATAAGAGACTCTTAATCATAGTAAGCAAATTGAAGGTTACTGGAGGGGAGGTAGGTGGGGGGATGGGGCAATTAGGTGATGGGCATGAAGGAGGGTATGTGATGTAATGATCCCTGGGTGTTATATGCAACTGATGAAACACTGAACTCTATCTCTGAAAATAATGGTAAAGTATATGTTAATTACTTGAATTTAAATAAAATAAAATAAAAATTTCCTTTCTGATCTATAACCCTCCCTGGAGAAAATCACTATTCTGATTTATTGAAGTTTGGCATTCTTGAAATTCATATAAGTGAAATACAGTGCATTTTCTCTTATAGTTGGTTTCTTTCCCTCAACCTAATAGATGAGATTCATCCTTGTTGTTGAATGTTTCGCTACTTCATTCCTTTGTGTGTGGGGAGGGCAGGGGGGTGTAGTACTCCATTAGGTGAATATAACACAATTTTACCTTCCTCTTGTTAATTATCATTTAAGTTGTATCCATCTGGAGACTATTATGAATAAAAAGGGCTGTGCACATCCTTATATAAGTTTTTCTGTGAACACATGCATTCACTCCTCTTGTGTATATACCTAGGAGTGGAATTTCAAAAGGTAGGCATATGTTTAGCCTTAATGAAAAACATGTTTTCCAATGTGGTTATACCACTCTATACTCCCACCAGCATTGTTTGACAGTTCTGGTACAACCACACCTTTCTGATACTCACATTTAATCTCTTAACTTTTAGCAGAGATAAAATAATGGAAATATCCAGAATAATATGCATGTTCCTGAGGAACACTCAGGAGAGCATTGATTTTGTTCATGTAATTCTGGTACTGGAAGCCATGACATGGCCAGAATGAAGCAAGAAGCCTGGCAGACCCCTCCCAATAAAGTGCATGTCCCTTTGGTGAGCTATGCATCCCATACCCTCAAGTCCCAGGAGGATGAGTAGGGATTGAGAAGTTTCCTTCTGGACATGCTGTTTCTTCTGGACTTTTTCACCCCCGGGCCTCTGAGCCAGAGAGAGAGAACTCTGACACCCAGTGGCCAGAAGTAGTGTCTCCTGCCTCACCCTCTATGAGGGGCCAGTCCTTTGGCTCCTCTTTCAGGAATTCTGAAATCCATAGGTCCTTGATATGATCATTTATTAAACATGACTTAATGCAAAGTCTCCCAGCTCTGTAGGATGGGTCTCAGTGAGGGGAGCCAGCACCTAGAAGGTGTCCTTTCTTGAAGGACTTTGAAGTCTTTGGGCCTCCAGGTCTTGTGACTCGGGTGATGTGCCCCAGAAAAAGCCTTCTGGGCATGTGGTGGAGCCAAGTGGCTGAGAGGCAGTGTTTGTCCCCGTTCTAAAAAACACTCATGCAAGTTTGAGAGGAGGGCTTGGGACTGTGCAACTGAAGTTAGAAGCATTTTCAAATGGAGCTAGCTATGAGCAAGGCTGAATGGAAAAGAGTGAGGTCCAGTATCTCTGACCTTGAAAGAAACAAAGCCTTTCCAGGTGTAGGTCTAGGTGAGTCTTGAGCATCTACTCTATAATTTCTAACAATACCCAGAATACTGGCCCCCAAACCAACTAGTGAATTTCTAGAGCTAAAAAAAGGGGCCTTGGGAAGATCTGTTCTAAATCAACACATGCATTATGTATTTTATACAAACTGGGGGCTTCATAGCATCTAGCAGCAGTCTGTTCAGAGGTCATGGCAAGTGGATTAGATTTTTATTTTTTTTAAGTTTTTTTTTTTTTTAATTTATTTATGAGAGACAAAGAGAGAGAGAGAGAGAGACGCAGAGATACAGGTAGAGAGAGAAGCAGGCTCCATGCAGGGAGTCCGACGTGGGACTAGATCCCGGGTCTCCAGGATTACACCCTGGGCTGAAGGCGGTGCTAAGCCACTGAGCCACCCAGGCTGCCTGAGATTTTAAGTGCAATGGGAGTCATAGGGTATGGGCTTTAAGGCTTTAGGAACAGAAAGTTGAATATATTTTAGGGTGATATGGGAAAATTGAAAATGAGGTTTTGAGTTAGATTCATTAAAATTTGGGGGGGGGAATCTCTCACCTCCATAACTTTTAGCATTTCTGCAGAGGTGAGTAAAAGAAAGAAGAAAGAATTCTTGGTGCCAAATGATTGTGCAGAGCTATCAGTTCTTTTTGTTTTTATATTTTGTTTATTATAAAATATGACACATTTGGAAAAGTACATAAAATAAATGCACAGTGCAACAAAGTATTCTAAAGTGAATTCCCAGGTAACCACTAACCAGGCCAAGAGGAAGATCCGCATGGTTGTTAGCCGCCCAGAAGAACCTGACTGTTCCTGCTTCACAGCTTCCTCCTCCCATTCTAGAGGGAAATATTCTCTTGGTTTTCTTCAGAGCTTTATATCCTACGGGTAGTTCAAGGGTTGGAAAACTATGGCCTGCAAGCCAAATCTGGCACCCAGTCTCTTTCTAAATAAAGTTTTGATGGAATATAATCACACTCATTTCTTTGTACTTTTGTACTGTTTCTTTGTACTGTTTATAACTACTTTTAGGCTACAAGAGCAGAGTTGAGTAGTTGCTGCCCGGATGGCCCAGATGGCCAGTTAAGCCTGAAATATTTTCTATCTGACTCTTCAGAAAAAACTGGGGGCTCCCGGGTGTAGTTTATGATTTGCCAAACTTGCAGTTTGCTGCCCCCTGGTGTAGTGATTGCTCTAATGCTATCCTCCAGTTGGTAGGAGGATTGGCTGCTGGGAATTCACTGCTGTCCACTTCTCTGGCTGTTCCGTGGGAGAAAACCCACCAGAGAGTCACCTGATATGCTTATAAATGTAATTGTCTTTTAATTTCATTTTTAAATTGTTTATAGCTAGTGTATAGAAATGCAACTGATTATTAAATATCTCTCTTGTATCCTGCAATCTTGCTGAATTTATTTCTTACTTCTTACCTCTAGTAAATTTTTAGTAGACTTCTAAGGTTTCCTACATAACACTCATGTCATCTGCAAAAGAAATTTTTTCAAAAAGATTTTATTTATTTGACAGAGAGAAAGAACAAGAGACAGCACACAAGCAGGCAGGGGGCAGGCAGAGGAACACAGAGAAGCAGGCTCCTAGCAGAGCAGGACCTGAGAGCTGAAGGAAGATGTTCAACCGACTGTTACCCAAGCACCTCATTTGCAAAAAGTTTTGGTTCTTTTTCCTTCAAGGTGCCTTTCATTCTTTTTCATGCCTAATTACACTACCTAGAGTCTCATGCTGAATTTGTTGAATAGCTGTAGCAAGAGAAGAGATCCTTATCTTATTCTTGATCTTAGAAAGCTTTCAGTATTTCAATGTTAACTATGATGTCAATTTTTTAAAAGATTTTATTTATTTATCCATGAGACACAGAGAGAGAGAGAGGGAGAGAGAGAGAGAGAGGCAGAGACATAGACACAGGCAGAGGGAGAAGCAGGCTCCATGCAGGGAGCCCGATGTGGGACTCGATCCCGGGTCTCCAGGATCCGGCCCTGGGCTGAAGGTGGCGCTAAACCGCTGGGCCACCCGGGCTGCCCTGATGTCAAATTTTTTGTAGAGCCCCCTGTCAGAGTGAAGAAGTTCCCTTATACTTCTAACTTGTTGAGTGATTTTTAAAAAATCACGAATGGATGTTAGATTTTGTTAGATTCTTTTTCTGAGTATGTTGAGATGATTATGTGTTTCCTTCTTTTCCTATTAATATGATGTTTTACATGGATTGATCATCTTGTGTTGAAACAACTTACATAGCTGGTATAAATCCCACTTGGTCACAATATATAGTCTTTATATATATAGTTGGGTTTGGCTTTTCAGTATTTTGTTGATAATTTTTGCATCTACATTTATAAGGGATGTTGGTTTGTAGTTTTTTTATATCTGATATCTTTGTCTGGTTTTGGTATTGGGGTAATATTGAACTCCCAGAATGAGTTGGGAAATGTTCCGTCTTCTATTTTTTGAAAGAAGTTGTGAAGAGTTGGTGTTAAATTTTCAAATATTTGGTAGAATTCACCAACAAAGCCATCTGGTTCTGAGCTTATCTCTGTGGGAAGTTTTTTTGAATGTTAATCAATTTTTTATAGGTCTATTCAAATTTTCTATTTCTTCTCAAATCAGTTTTGGTGTTTTTGTCTTTCTAGGAATTTCTCCATTCCATCTAGGTTATCTAATTTGTTGATAGGTAATTTCTAATTTTAGTAAGTTGAGTCATCTCTTTTTTTTTGTTGGTCTGACAAAAGGCTTGCCAATTTCTTTGATTCTTTCTAAGACCAAACTTTTGGTTTTCTGATTTTTTTCTATTGAATTTCTATTCTTTCTCTCTGTCTCTCTTTTTTAAAGATTTTATATATTTATTCATGAGAGACACAGAGGGAGAGGCAGGCTCCATGCAGTCCCGATGCGGGACTTGATCACGACCTGAGCCAAAGGCAGATGCTCAACCACTGAGCCACCCAGGTGCCCCTGATTTTGTATTCTATAACTTATTCCCACTGTAATCTTTATTATTAATTCCTTCAGCTTGATTTGGGTCTATTTTGGTCTTTAGTTTGCTCTTCCTCTGGTTTTTAAGATGGAAGCTTAAATTACTTATTTAAGGTCTTTCTTCTCTTTTAAATGTAGGCATGCACAGCTATAAATTTCCCTGTAAGCATTGCTTTTTCTGAATGCCATAGATTTTGATATTTTGTGTTTTCATTTTCATTCATCTCAAAAGTATTTTCTAATTTCCCTTCTGATTTCTTTGACCATTTATTAAGAGTAGATCTTAAAATTTCCACGTATTTTTTACTTAACCAAATTTCCTTCTATTAATTTATAATTTCAATAGAATTGAAATTACTTTGTTAAATTTCAATCCTTTTCACTTTATTGGTGCTTGTTTAATGACCTAACATATGGTCTATCCAGGGGAATGTGCCATGTGCACCAAGGAGGAATATACGTTCTGCTCTTGTTGTTGAGTGGTATGTTCCTTCTTTTTTTTTTTTTTTAAGATTTTATTTACTTATTCATGAGACACACACACACACACACACACAGAGACAGAGAGAGAGAGAGAGAGAGAGAGAGAGAGGCAGAGACACAGGCAGAGGAAAAAAGCAGGCTCCACACAGGGAGCTCGATGCGGGACCCGATCCCAGAACTCTGGGGTCACACCCCAAGCTGAAGGCAGACTCCCAACTGCTGAGCCACTCAGGTGTCCTGGGTGGAATGTTCAGTAGATGTCTGCTAAGTTATCTATTATTTAAATAAATAAATAAATAAATAAATAAATAAATAAATAAATAAAATCTTAAAAAAAAAAAACAAACCCAAGTGTGTCTTTTACAGGTAATATGTTGCTGGTTTATGTAGGCTCCCCCCACTTTTAAAATCCATTCAGCCAGCATCTGCCTTTATTTTTTCTTTAATTTTTTAAAGATTTTATTTATTTATGAATGAGAGACACAGAGAGATAGGCAGAGACATAGGCAGAGGGAGAAGCAGGCTGCATGCAGGTAGCCTGATGTGGGACTCGACCCAGGTACTCCAGGATCACGCCCTGAGCCAAAGGCAGATGCTCAACCACTGAGCCATCCAGGTGTCCCTAGCATCTACCTTAAGATTGAAGAATTTAATCTGTTTATATTTAATGTTATTACTGATAAAGTAGGAGTTAAGTCTTTGATTTTGCTATTTTGACATGTCTTATGTCTTTTGTAATTCTATTTCTCAGTTATTGCCATTTTGTGGTAAATAAATAGTTTCTAGTGTGTTGTTACAGTTTCCTTGTTATTCTTTTGCCATATAATTTTCAGATTTTTTTTTTTAATTTGATACTTTGGAAGTCACAGTTAGCTTCTTTTAGTTCCCTAGGCTTCAGTAAGGGCAATTACTCCCGTGACATAAAGGCCTTGTTTCTTGTTTTTTTTTTTTTGTTTTGTTTTGTTTTGTTTTGAATGCCAAGTTATAGCTTCTGAATATGAGAAAGTATTCCTAGGGTCCAAATCTTATATCCTTTTCTTGTTATTTCTTTGATGTCTGGGATCTGACTATTGGCAACTCTTCACTGGACAACAAGGCCTTATCTACTTTTTTGGTAGATTCAATGTTTCTAGGTTCTAATGAAAAGCAATTTGTCACAACACCTGGGCTTGTTGCCTTTGCTTCTTGGATACAAGGTCTGTCGGTTTTGTGGGCGTTTTTCTTCCAATTTTTTATTTAAATTCTAGATAGTTAGCAAATTGGATACAAGGTCTGTCGGTTTTGTGGGCGTTTTTCTTCCAATTTTTTATTTAAATTCTAGATAGTTAGCAAATATTAGTTTCAGGAACAGAATTTAGTGATTCATCACTTACATGTAATGTTCAGTGCTCATCTAACAAGTGCCCTCCTTGATAATCACCACCCACTTAGCCCATTCCCCTCCAACCTCCCTCCATCAACTCTCAGATTGTTGTCTATCATTAAGAATCTCTTATGGTGGGCGGGATCCCTGGGTGGCGCAGCGGTTTGGCGCCTGCCTTTGGCCCAGGGCGCGATCCTGGAGACCCGGGATCGAATCCCACGTCGGGCTTCCGGTGCATGGAGCCTGCTTCTCCCTCTGCCTGTGTCTCTGCCTCTCTCTCTCTCTCTCTGTGACTATCATGAATAAATAAATAAAATCTTTAAAAAAAAAAAAAAAAAAGAATCTCTTATGGTGGGGATCCCTGGGTGGCTCAGTGGTTTGGCTCCTGCCTTCACCCCAGGGCCTGATCCGGGAGTCCCGGGATCCAGTCCCACATCAGGCTTCCTGCATGGAGCCTGCTTCTCCTGTCTGTGTCTCTGCCTCTCTCTCTGTGTCTCTCATGAATAAATAAGTAAAATAAAAAGAATCTCTTATGGTTTGCTTCCCCCCCTTTTCTTTTCCATACATATGTTCATCTGTTTTGTTTCCTAAATTCTGCATATGAGTGAAATCATATGGTATTTATCTTTCTCTGATTGACTTATTTCACTTAGCATAATATACTCTAGGTGCATCTATGTTGTTGTAAATGGCAAGATTTCATTCTCTTTGACGGCTAATATTCCATCGTGTATATATACCACGTCTTCTTTATCCATTCATCAGTTGATGGACATCTGGGCTCTTTGCATAATTTGACTATTGTTGATAATGTTGCTATAAACATTGGGGTACATGTACCCCTTCATAAGTTCTGTAAGTTTTGAATATGAGCAACAATGTCTTAATCTGTTTGGGCTGCTGTAACAAAAAAAAAATCCTCTGCTTGTATAAACTTATAGACATCATAAATTTGTTCCTCATCATTCTAGAGGTTAGAAGTTGAAGACCAAGGTACTGGCAGATTTAATGTCTGGTGAGAGACCACTTCCTCACAGTTGGCTGTCTTTTCACTGTGCCCTCACATAGTGGAAGAGGCAAGGGAGCTCTGTTGGGTCTCTTTTATTAGAGTACTAATCCCATTTATGAAGGCTCTCACCTCATGACTAAGCATCTCCCAAATGCTCCATCACCTAATACCACCATATTGGGTAATGGGAATACTTGCTCTACTCAGAACCAATAACTTGGGATGCAGAACACAGAGAAAACAAGGCCTTTATGTTCTGGAACTAATTGCTCTTACTTAACGCCTAGAGATTGAATTACTTTCAACATATGAATTTGGGAGAGACATCAGTATTTAGTCTATAGCAAACATGGAGGGTTTCTTTTATTCTTTTTACTCTTCTGTGTCTAGGATCAATTTTGGACAAGTATTAAGGCAAGAAAGCCTTATCTCCTCTTTGTGTTAGATCCAGAATGCGTAGATTCTGAGGATGGGCAACTATCCAGGATATCAAGACATTAAATCCTCTGTTTGGTAGAAATCTAATATATATGTTGTAAGAATGGGCAAGTACTTCTAGTTGCTCTGGACTTTTCCTTACTGCTTTCTTACTCAAAGGTCCCTAGAACATGAACAAGTGGAGCCACTCCTGGGAACAACAGGCCTTTCCCTTTTTACTTGTTTACATCTCAGATCTCTAGGTTCCAAGTATGGACAACAACTTTCACTACAGTTAGGTCTTGTTCCCTGTTTATTGGCTTATACACCTCTAATTTCTGAGTATGTACACCTCTTTCAAGAGTTCCAAAGCCATGTCTCCACAGTTTGGTAGATCCCAAATTGGTAAGATTCAATTATGGGTATTAACACCTGAGGGCACTAAGACCTCATTTCCTATAACTGTTAGACACAAGAGAGACTAGTTATGGGACCAGGGTCTTGTCCCTTCTCTTTGTTATACAACAGTTCTTTCTGTTGCAAGTATAACTAACTCCTTGTCTCCTCTGCTTATTGGATCCCAAGTCTTGGTTCTGAGTATGGGAAATGGCTTCCAGGTCAGCAAGGCACTGCTTGTTGGATTAAATACCTCTAGTTTTCTAATATGTATACCTACTTCCAGGGCTTTAAAGCTTGTTTCTGCTGCTTGTTAGGTCCCAGATGTGTAGTGTAAGTGCCTGACAATTATTATTTTTTTTTGTAAGTGCCGGACATTAAGCTCTTAACTGCTAAGGCATCCATTTCAAAGATATACATCTTATATAAATATATTGCCAGCTATGTGACACAGTACCAGCTATAAAACCAGATAAAGAGCCAGGCTGTCCCTACTCATGATGTTTCCCTTTTAAGAAGCTCATAGTGACCTAGAAAACTGACTGAGGGACCGTGCTTTTCCTCCCCCATGTTTTAATTCCTGCTCTTATGTTGTAAATTTACCAATAGTGAACTTGTGAAACCCTAGGCACCCACCCTCAATCCAATAAAGTTAGTACCCCAGGTTGGCTCATACTTTATCTCTCTCTCTCTCTCTCTATCTGTGACCTCACTATGAAGCCCTGAGCATGCAGTGTACACTCCAGGACCTGTGAGTACTAAACCTTGTTTTTATAAAGTTCCCTGATTCTTGTTGCCGAAGAGTGTTTTGCAATCATTTTAAAAACTACAAGCATCTGTCCAGCCACAATATTGGCTGCAGTTGGAGAAATGTCTGTGGGGGCTGCCACAAGTAATATGGGCCCAGGTGAGTGGCCCAAGAATTCCTAGCTGACAGTATCACTATTCATTAGCTGAGACCAGCATAAAACAAAATGTCTAGGATTCAACTATGAGAACATACTTCCTAGGCACCCAGAACTTTTCCTATATATTTGTGGATCCAAAGGTAGGTTCAAAGTATAGACAGCTACTCACAGGGTACCCAGGGCTGACTTCCTCTCTTATAGGTACCAAAGTCTAGGTTCACAGTAGAGGTACAAATCCCAGCATGCAAAGACCTGATTTCCTCTGCTTGTTGGATCTTAGGCCTCTGGGTTAAAAATACTGGCCATAATTTGAGACTAAGGCCTTGTGTGTATTTGTATAGCAGGACTTTAGATTCTTTTTTTTCCCTCTCTCTCTCTCATTAAACTTTTGTTTTAATGGGTCTTAAAATTCTGTGACAGATTTTTGGTAAAGTTTCTATTAAAAAGTAATGATTTTAAAAACTAATAACTTAAAACTGCCACACACACATACACATACACACACACAACAAATGGTCCACAAAACATTCTCCTTTCCTTCTGAAGGTTTTATGATGCATTATTATCATTAACCAGTCTTTTACTATTAAACTTAAATGGCCAATTGACACAAACAGTTCTGAGACCAGACTGGGGTGGCAGGTATTGGGGATAATATTCATTTAGCCTTCTGAGCTTTCTGGGCAGACTTGGTGATTTTGCCAGCTCCAGCTGCCTTCTTGTCCACTGCTTTGATGACACCCACAGCAACTATCTGTTTCATGTCACGAACAGCAAAATGGCCGAGAGGAGGATAGTCAGAGAAGCTCTCAACATACATAGGTCTTCCAGGAACCATATCAACAATGGCAGCATCCCCAGATTTCAAGAACTTGGGACCATCTTCCAGCTTTTTTCCAGAATGACCATCTATCTTCTTCAGCTCAGCAAACTTGCAAGCAATGTGAGCTATGTGACAATCCAGCACAGGTGCATATCCAGCATTGATTTGGCCTGGATGGTTTAGGATAATCACCTGAGCCATGAAGCCAGTTGCTTCCATTGGTGGGTGGGTCATTTTTGCTGTCACCAGCCACATTGCCACGACGAACATCTTTGACAGATATGTTCTTGACATTGAAGCCCGCGTTGTCCTCAGGAAGAGCCTCACTCAAAGCTTCATGATGAATTTCAACAGACTTTACTTCAGTTGTAACATTGACTGGAGCAAAGGTGATCACCATGCCAGGCTTAAGAACACCAGTCTCCACTCTACCCACTGGGACAGTACCAATACCAGGTAGATGCAAGGGCTTTTTGTAGATGTCCTGGAGAGGCAGATGCAAGGGCTTATCAGCTGGACAAGTTGGTGGCAGAATGCAATCCAGAGCTTCAAGCAGTGTGGTTCCACTGGCAACCCCATCTTTACGGGTGACTTTCCATCCCTTGAACCAAGGCATGTTAGCACTTGGCTCCAGCATGTTGTCACCATTCCAACCAGAAATCGGCACAAATGCTAATGTGTCGGGGCTGTAGCCAATTTTCTTAATGTAGGTGCTGACTTCCTTGACGATTTCCTTGTATCTCTTCTGGCTATAGTGTGGTTCAGTGGAATCCATTTTGTTAACACCAACGATTAGTTGTTTCACGCCTATAAGCCAGAAGGACATGCTCATGGGTCTGCTCATTCTTGGAGATACCTGCTTCAAATTCACCAACACCAGCAACAACAATCAGGACAGCACAGTCAGCTTGAGATGTGCCTGTAATCATGTTTTTGATAAAGTCTCTGTGTCCTGGGGCATCAATGATGGTCACAAAATACTTGCTGGTCTCGAATTTCCACAGGGAGATATCAATGGTGATATCACGTTCACATTCAGCTATCAGTTTATCCAAGACCCAGGCATACTTGAAGGAGCCTTTTCCCATCTCAGCAGCCTCCTTCTCAATTTTTTGATAGTTCTTTTGTCAATCCCACCACATTTGTAGATCAGAAGGCCAGTAGTGGTAGACTTGCCCGAATCTATGTGTCCAATGATGACGATGTTGATGTGAGTCTTTTCCTTTTCCATTTTGGTTTAGGTTTAGTGGTGGTTTTCACAACACCTGTGTTCTGGCAGCAAACCCATTGCGAAAAAAGGAGGGCTTATACTCCTACTATGGGTTACTACTTTTAGCTTAACAAGGCCTAGTCTATTCTGCTTGTTGGATCTCTGGTGTCTAGAAACCAATTTTGAGCAACAAGGCCTGTGTCCTTCATGTTTCATCCCAGGTCTCTATTCAAGTTTGGGAAAATACTCCTAGGGCACCAAGACCTGGTCAAATCTTTGTTAAAAATGAGCTTCTAGCTTCTGAATATGAGCCACTAATCACCAAACATTAAAACTTAAAAAATATATGCTTGTTGGGTGCAAAGTCTCCAGAATTAGAAAAACAGAAACCATGTCTAAGGCATGAAAGTGTGTTTTCTTCTCCTAATTGGATCCCAGGTCCCTAGGTTCTGGATATGGGCAATTACTTTGAGGACACTATATTTTTCCTCCTCAGTTTATGGGATTCCAGGTAACCATGTCCTGAACATGGGCAACTACACTCAGTGCATCAAGACCTCACTTCCTTTGCTTGATGGATTCTGAATATTTATGTGCCAAGACCACATCTCCTCTGCTTGTTGGAATCCTGGTATCTAAGTTCAGATTATGAAGAACTATTTCTATAGCACCAGAAAGTTGCATCCTTTGCTCTTTGTTTTCCAGGTCTCTAAGTCTTGAGTGCATATATCTTCCAAGGCATAGAAGCTCGTCTCCATACTTTATGGTTCCAGTTTTTAGGAAGCAGCAGAACTCAACACAAAATTTTTGTGTCCCCCACTTATTGGACTCCAGGTCTCTGGATTGCAAAAATTATTATATGCTCTTAGGGCACTAGATATATTTTCCTCTGCTTGTCAGATATCATATCTTTAAGTTCTGATTATGAGCAAATAATCTCTAGGCACAGAGGCATAAGTTCCTCTGGTTGTTGGACTCTAACAACAGATCTCTAAGTTCTACTTCCTAAGTGTAAGAACCTATTTCTAGGGCATCAAAGCCTCTTCCCCTTGATGGATCTCATTTCTATGATTTAGAAAACTCTTTCAAGGATATCAAGCTATCTCCTTTGTTTGTCACACTGTGGATTTCTCAGGTAAGTATGGACAACTACTCACATGTGTCCTCTCCTTGCTGGATTCCAGGTCCGTATGTTTTCAATAGTGGCAACTTCTCCCCAGGCAAGGAAGTCTGATAGATTCTGCTTTGTGGACCTCAGGTCTCTAGAATCTGAGAGGTGGCAAGTACACCTAGGACACAAAGTTTTCTTCTCTGCTTGTTGGATCTCAGGTTCTGATTATGGGAAAATACCCCAGCACTAATGCATAGACCCCTCTACCTTTTGGATTCCTAGTATTTATTCTGGGGGTTGACCACTACTTTGTAGGGCTCTGAGTCTTTGTCTCCACTGCTTGTTTGATTTTATGAGCTGAGGTTCCAAGTATGTGCACCTATTTTCAGGGCACTGAGACCTTTTCTCCTCTGGTTATTGGATCAAAGTCTTTCTAAGGCCTTGCTTCTCTGCTTATTGAAAACCAGTCCCCAGGTTCTGTCGAATACCCCCACACACAAAGGTTATGTTTCCTCCCTTGGTTGGATCTCATGTCCTTGTTCCAACTATGGACAACTATTACCAGGGCATTGTAGCTGTCTCTACTGCTTGTTTGAATCAAGTTATTTAGGTTCAGATGAAAAGGATCCTATATGTCTAGGTTCCAAATAGGGTTACCTACCACTCAGGTGTCAAGGTCCTGTCTCTTCTGCTTGTTGCATCCCTGGCCTCTTAATTCTAGGAATGATCCTCTACTCCATGGGCAACAAGGCCACATTTCCTGTCCTTGGTAGATCTCAGGCATCTATAACTTCTCCAAAGTACACAGCCTTGTCTTCTCTGCTTGTTGGTCCTAGACTTAGGCTCCCAGCATAAGCAATTATTCTCTGTGCTCTAAGTCTTATCTCTCAAATTTGGGTTCCCAGGTATCTAGATTTCAAATATAGGCAATGACTTTTATGTCACAAACACTTTTTCACTCTATCATTGCTTTAGCTCTCATTTCTATTTGCATTTGATCCTAGAAATATTCTTGAGATCTTTTAACTTGGCTATATTTCCATATGTCTAGATGTTTATAGTGGTAGTGTTTTCTTTTCCTCAAAAAATCTATTCTATCATATTTCCACTAATCAAATTTTTCTAGGTAACTAACATAAATGTTTACACTCCATTTTTTGTTCTGAAGTTTTATTTATTTTTAGGATTTTAATTTTATTTTTGTATGTTTAGAGAATTCGAAAACACAGACAAGCATAACTAAGGGAATAATAACATCATTTCCCACTGCCCAAAGTTTATCAGTATTAATTCCTTAGAACATACATTTCCAGATCTTTTTCTATGCATGCACATATACATACATATACTCTTTTGCTAAAACATCTCCTCCTATAATTCTGTTTTGCAACTTGTGTTTTCCCCATCAGTGATAGCCACCTATTCAGTATCTATATATATTCACATAATTTAAAATCCAGATTTTATTCAGATTTTTTCTCATTGTCTCCCAAGCAGCCTTGAAAAATTGTCAAAAGCATCCAAGCCAGGAATCTGCATTTATATTTGGTCTCTTAAATTGCTTACCTCTTAATTCTCTTTTTATCTGAGACTCTTTCTTCACACCATTGACTTGTAAATGAGACTAGGTCAGATTCTTTTCTTTTGATGACTTAGCATGTTCTTCTGTTTCTTGTTTCTAATAACTCAAAGGTTACAAGGACCTAAGGATTTAGCTTAATGAAAGCACTTTTTTAAAAACTAAAATGTATCATGGTGATATTGTGCACTTAATATTGTGTCAGAAGACTCAAAATATCTAGTTAACTCTTCTAAGTTGTGCTAAGAGTGGTCACTGAAATTAGGATGATGTCAGTCAGGAAAATTAAGGCTTTCCCCTTGTGGCAAGAAAACCATCTGGATGGTGTTGCTGTAGTTCCTAGTTCCTCATCAACCATTTACCTAATGGTTTATCAGGAGTTGCCTGAATCAATGTTATTAGAATTTACCAAACAATGATTCCTTAAACATATCATTATTTCTACATTTATTATCAGGCTTGTTCTGGAAAGCATGTCATCAGAATAGGTAGAAATATGCTGCAGTAACAAATAACTCTTGAGGGGGATCCCTGGGTGGCTCAGCAGTCTAGCGCCTGCCTTTGGTCCAGGGCGTGGTCCTGGCGTCCCGGGATCGAGTCCCACATCCGGCTCCCTGCATGGAGTCTGCTTTTCCCTCCGCCTGTGTCTCTGCCTCTCTCTCTCTCTGTCTCTCATGAATAAATAAATAAAATCTTTAAAAAACCCCAAATAACTCTTGAATATTAATGACTAAAATAAGGTTTAGTTCTTGGTCATGCTATATGTCAAATATAGGTTGGTGGTAAGACCTCTGCTCTTACAAACACTGAGGCACTCAGGTTGATGGAGGCTCAAATTCAACACCTGCTCCCATGATTGTCATGAAGAAGAGAATGTTAGAAGGTTTCACAGTAGCAACTTACTGCTTTCGTCTGGAAATGATACATATCACTTCTATCCACAACCACTGACACCACCTCACTTCAAGAGGAAATACAATCTTCCCATGTGTCTGGAAGGAAGGGGAACTATTGTTGGCACTATTACTGGTTATTGAACAAATTACTTTTTGCCTGCCACCTACCATACATTTTCCCCAACTGGATGAACAGTCCAGGAGGTAAGCAGTGATATCCTTACTCCATAGACAAAGAAAGTGAGGTTAAAAGATTTCTACAAGGTTACATAGGAAATATCAAACTCAGAATTCATATCCATGTCTTTATGACTACAGCTTACAGAGGAATCTTTTGGTGGGATGGTGGGATGAGAATATCTTCTTTCCTCTAGTCTTTCCCTTAGAGATAAGTCTTGGAGTTTGGGATCTCCTTAGGCTCTGGATAATCCTAGGTATAACTGCAGCTAGGATGAGGCCAAGGAGAATGATGATGATAATGATAACCTATATTAAGATGTTACTAGGCACTGTACTAAGTATGTTGCATCAATTGCCTCAGTCTTTGAGGTAGCTGTATGAGGTAAATACCTTTAATGTCTTCATTTTAGAATAAGGCTAAATAACTTAGCAAAACTCACAAAGCTAGTAAGTTCAGAAACAAGATTTGACACACACATTTTGACTACAAAGCTTTTCCTCTTAATCATTGCAAACCTGATTAGTCAGTTCTGGCTTTGCCTTAGACTCCATTAATAGAGATAAGCAAATTTTAACAGATAAAAGTGTCTTTTATTTGAGACACTAATACATTTTATTTGAGAATGCATCAAACCTATAGCTTCTGCTGAAGGACTGGGTCCAAGTAGATGTTTTGTATTACATGACTCTCTTCCTGGCTCTGGTGACTAACCCAATGATGGACACTTTTCTCACAAGAGGGAGACCTTCGGTGTCCTGGGAGATTTTCTCTCTTAGGGATCAGGAGTTGGGGCATGGGGTTAGGCAAATAGTGGTGGGTCTTTGAGTCATGTACAAATAGATTAAAGCCAGATAAATTTATGGAGAAAGATCATTCCAAGAAAAAAGAATAGCAAGTGCAAATGTCCTGAGACAGAAACATGTTTGGCATATCGGAGAAGTAGCAAGGAAACCCGTGTATTTGAAGTGAATTGGGTGAAGAGGAAAGTGGAAGTAAGTGAAAACAAAGAAGGAGCCAGGAGTAGATCAGGCCTCACCTTGGATATTATTTGACGTATGATGAGAAACTGGTGCAGGGTTTTCATCAGTGAGAGAGAGAAGCTGAAACATATTTGAAAAGTATAATACTGGCTGCTGGGTGGAGAATGGATGATAGGGCACAGTAATGGAAGCAGGGGGTGCAGTTAGAAGGCTCCTGTATGGGCCCAGGTGAGAGATGAAGATACTTTGGTTCACATTATTGAAGAGGTGATGGGGAGTAGTCTAATTCAAGATAGAGCCAATGAGGTTTATTTTTGGATCGGATGTTCAATGTGAGAGAAAGAAAGGAGTCAAGGATGGTTATAATGTTTTTGGCCTGAGTAACTGGGTAAATGGTGGTCTATTTACTGAGAGGAATAGGGGATGTACAAGGGAGATTCTACATTTGGCTTTGGACCTATTAAGTTTGAGATATATATTATTCTTCCAAGTGGGTTATTGGATGTAGGACTATGGAATTTAGAACTGGAGATCTATATATCTTATGTCCTCAATTCTGAGATACACATTTTCTATATACTATCATCTCTAAAATCTGGTTACATCCCATTATCATTGGCTATCAAACAAGTCATAGTTGAGACTTAGTTACGACGTCTTCTTTTGACACCTTTTAGTAAGATAAAGAAAATAATGGCATCATTGCATCATAGATTTAATGCAAGATATCAAACTTGGGAGTTATTAGCATATTGAGAGCCATAAATTAGATGACGCTTACTACCTGGGGAGTGTTGATAAAGAAGAGAGCTGAGGAATAAGCTTGAGTCATTCCAATATGGCAAGATCAGGAAAATAAGCTTGATGAGGGATTTCCAGTCACAGAGGAGGAAACTGGGAAAATGTGAAGAAAATGTCTCAGTTATGAAGTTTGTGAGCAACTGTGAACATACTACTGAGAGTGTACACATGGTGAGGCCTGATGAATGATGTGAAATTTGGCCAAATGACAGTCATTGGTAGCCTCTGCAATAGTATTCTGGTGAAGTGGTAGGAACAAAGCTTGGCTGTGGTGGTTTAAGTAAGAGTGAGATGAAGTAGAGGTAGAAAGTAGAGATCATTTGACAAATAAAAAAACCCAAGGAAATGGATGGTTTCTGGAAGGGATACGTAGAGTTCAAAGGAAGGTCTTTAAAGCCAGGATCCTCAGCATATTTATAAGTTGACAGAACAGATGCAGCAGAGAAGACACTGATGGAAGGGTGGAGGGGAGGCAAGGCAGGGACTAACCCCTGAGTGGCGTCATTGATAGGTGAAGGGGTGGACCAAGAGCACGAAGAATATTGTCTACCCATAAGACAATGGGAAGCTTTATCCACAGGAACAGAAGGGAAGGAGAAAACTACAAACATAGTTATGGAGGCAATTTTAATGGTGAGAATAGTTTCATCAGCTAGAGTGTTCCCAGTTATAATATCTGCTTATTAATTACTCCTAACAACAATAATCTTGTGGATGGACACAAGATTGGGTCAATGATGCATGTATAATCTCCAGGGCCACCTTCATCCTTCTACTTTGTTGCCACCAGCTGGCTGGCTTTTCTTCCTTAGGCCTGTTGTATCCTTGGTATCAGATGGCTGTGCAACACCAGGGGAAGGGGAAGGTCTGTGGCATAGATATGCAGTTGTGTGTCTCAGGAGTTCAGCCACATACTGAGTGGAGTGGATTCACCCAGCATTGAGGTTTGGCAGGCCAGTACAATGGAAAGAAAGAGGAATAAGTGCTTACAGATTATGGCCAAGCCATATGCTGACCTGCAAAATCGACCTTGGCAAAAAAGGAAAGTGAAGATGTGAGTCAAGACTTCTAGAGGAGTTGAAGTTTGTTTGCTTAACTACTAGAGGAAGTGAACTAGGAGATAAGGTGCAGTGATCAAAGAGTCAGCAGCTCACAATTGTACTCTCCAAGGTGATTTCACGAAGGGAACAGATCCTGGTGGTGAGTGCTCAGGTGGAGCAGGAAGCATGATGGTTAAAAATAAGGCCATGAGGAACTGAGAGACAGGGGTACTGAGTGGGTGGCTCTTGTGGTAGGAAAGGCCCTGAGAACAGGCCAGTTGTAGCAGTGGTATAAAGGTCATGAATAGGGTGCTTAAATCTTCAATGAACATGGAAAGTGATGGATGGTGCCGTGGATTATTCAATTAGGATCAGAGAGTGGTATAGTCTGATATCAAGTGTCTTAAAGAAGTTCAGTTGTGTTTTGTTTTTAAGTGAAGTGGAGGAATAATAGTCTAAAAGTGGCAGGAATCTGCTTCATGTCCTAAGATGTAGGCATGTGGAAGAGTAATAAGCTATGCTTTCCTCAGGGGACTGCAAGTTTTCATTAGAACATAAGAACATAGTATAAGAATATGCCTGTAAATTCCACAGGGTTCAGGGGTGGGGGTTAAGGAATAGATGAGAAATAGGGACCTAAAAATAAAGATAAGCCTAGGGATAAGAATTAAGTTTAGGGGAATCCCTGGGTGGCTCAGAGGTTTGGTGCCTGCCTTTGGCCAAGGGTGTGACCCTGGAGTCCCCGGATCGAGTCCCGCGTCGGGCTCCCTGCATGGAGCCTGCTTCTTCCTCTGCCTGTGTCTCTGCCTCTCTCTCTCTCTCTCTCTCTCCCCCTCTCTCTCTATATATATATATATCGTGAATAAATAAATAAAATCTTAAAAAAAGAATTAAGTTTAGGAATATATGAAGCTTTAAATTTACTCATCTTTTTTGGGTTGTCGTTGCCTGTGCTTTTGCAGCCATATCTAAGAAATCACTGCTAATCCAATGTCATATAACTTTCCCTCTATGTATTTTTTTAAGAGTTTTATACTTGCAGGTCTTCCATTTAAGTTTGATGCATTTTGAGTTAATTTTTATATATGGTGAAAGGTAAGCGTCCAACTTCATTCTTTTGTATGTGGAAATCCAGCTTTCCCAGCACCATTTATTGAAAAGACCATCCTTTCACCATCAATGGTCTTCACACCCTGTCAGAAGTCAATTGACCAAATATATGAGTGTTTAGTTCTGGGTTCTGGGTTTTATTCAATTGATCTAAATGTCTATCCTTATGGAAGTACCACAGTTTGTTTTCTGTAGTTCTGTATCAGGAAATATGAGTCCTTCAACTTTGTTCTTTTCCAAGACTGGCTTGTATGCAGGTTTTCATAAGATGTCCATTAGCAGGTTCCTTTCTCTTCTTAGTTTGCTGAGTTTTTATGAGATGTTGATTTTTGTCAAAAGCATTTTCTGCATCTATTGAGATGGTCTCATGGTGAATTATGCTTCACTTTGAATTTAAACCAATCTTGAATTCTTGGGATAAACCCTAGTTATAATGTATTATTCATTCCAATCTTGCTGGAATCCTTTGGAAAAACTTGGCTAAGAATTTTTTTAAAGATTTTATTTATTTATTCATGAGAGACACACAAAGACAAGCAGATACATAGGCAGAGGAGAAGCAGGCTCCCTGCAAGGGGCTGGATGTGGGACCCAATCCCAGACCCTGGGATCACACCCTGAGCCAAAGGCAGACTCAACTGTTGAGCCATCCAGGTGTTCCTGGGCTAAGAATTTTTACATATAATGTTCATGAAGGATATTGATCTTAATTTTTCTCTCAATGTCTTTTTCTGGTTTTGTTATTAAGGTAATGCTGTGGTTATAGAATGAAAAATTTCACTCCTCTTCAATTTTCTCGGAGACTTTATATAGAATTGGTGCTATTTCGTTATTAAATATCTGGTAGAACCAGAATTCACCACTGAAACAATTTGGCTCTGGAAATTTCCTTTTTGGAAGGCTTTTAACTGCAAATTCAATTTTTAAAGTAGGTATAAAAAAATAATCCTGTTCAGGTTATCCATTTTGTTTTGGTAGTGTATGACTTTTGTGGAATTAGTCCATTTCATATAAATTAGTCAAATTTGTATGTGTAGAATTTTCCTAGTATTCTCTTATCTTTTGAAGATTTTGTTTTTAATATCTACACCCAATGTGGGGATTTAATTTACAACCCTGAAATCAAGAGTCACATGCTCTACTGACTGAGCCTGCCAGGTGCCCCTCCCTTACTCTCCTTCTTAAGTCTGTGGGGTTTGTAGTGATATCTTCTCTGGTAATCCTGATATTGGTAAACTGTCTTTTCTCTCTCTCTCTCTCTCTCTTTTTGGCAGCCTTATCAAATATCTTTTAAAAAAAGTAATTAATTTCTTTTATTTTAAAAAGATTTTATTTATTTACTCATGAGAGACACACAGTGAGAGGTAGAGACACAGGCAGAGAGAGAGAGAAGCAGGCTGCCTGACTGAAGCCAGATGGAGGACTTGATCCCAGGAACCCAGGATTAGAACCTGAGCAGGAAGCGGAGCTTAACCACTGAGACACTCAGGTGTCCCAAGGATTTATTTATTTTAGAGAGAGAGCCAGAGCAGGGGGAGGCATGGAAGGAGAGGAAGAGAGAGAATCCCTGCTGACCCTGGCAGCTCTATCTCCTCACCCTGAGATGGTGACCTGAGCCACATCAATAGTCAATACTTAACCAATGAGCCACCCAGGCACTCCTATTTTTTTTTTTTCCCAAAGCACCAGCTTTTAGTCTTTCTTTTCTTTTCTTTCCTTCCTTCCTTCCTCTCTCTCTTTCTTTTCTTTTCTTTCTTTTTTTTTTTTTTTACCAGCTTTTAGTTTCAATGATTTTCTCTATTGTTTTTCCATTTTCATTTATTTTTCCTCCTGTATTATTTCTTCTCTTCCTGCTTTGGAAGTATATTGCTTTGCTTTTTCTAGTTTCTTGAAATGGAAGCTAAGGTCCTTGATTTTAGACCTTTCTTCTTTTCTAAGAAAATCAGTTGTTATAAATTTCACGTTCATCACTGTTTTGGTCGCATCCCATAAATCGTTATATTTTTATTTTTGTTCAACTCAAATAGTTCTTTTTTCCTTGAGATTTCTTCTCCGACCTGTGAATAACCTGGATGTGTACTGCTTAATTTCCAAGTGTTTAGAGATAGTCCTGTTATTTTTTATTTTTGAAGCACGGAGCCCAATACCGGGCCTGAACTCACCACCATGAGATCAGGATATCAGCCGAGATCAAGAGTCGGAGGCTTAATCCACGGAGCTACCCAGGTGCCTCCTGTGAGCTCTTACTGACTTCTAGTTTAACTCCATTATGTCCTATGACTAGTGGTTTTGTTCCTTAGGATTTGCTTTAGGGTGGTACTAGAAGTAGATTCCTCCTCTGAGGCCCCTGCTGCCAGCCGCGCCAGGAATTGTACTTAGGCTGTTAGCAGCTTTCAAGGGGGTATCCGGGAGGAGGCTCAGCTTGGCTCGGGTGTCACCTGAACCTACGCCCACCGCACCCCGAGGGCTCCCGGTCCAGCACAGCAGCTTCCGCGCGCTCCACCCCGCCCGCAGGGCTTCGCGAGCACTCTGCGGACCGCGACCCGGAGCGCCTGCGTGCGGAGGAAGTTCCGCCCCCACGCGCCTGCGGTTGGCCCTGCCCGCGGCGGCGGAAGTCCCGCCCCCTAAGCGCCTGCTGTCGGCCCTGCCCGCGAGGGGTGAAACCCTCAGAGGAAGATGGGCCGGATTGAAGGAAGGAGGCGGGGAGGGGGGAAGGGCGAGAGGGATCCTCTTCCCCATTGGCTGTCCCGGTGGAGCAGCCTCGCTGTGATTGGCTGGCCGTCAGGGGCGGTAGTCCGTGTCGGTCCGCCCCTGGGGTCGCGAGAGATACTGGGATCCCCAGGGCCGGCGGCGGACCCAGCGGAGGCTCGGAGGCTCTGTCCGCGCGCCGCCCGCCGGAGGCGGCGGGGCCTTCCCGTCAGGTCCTCGTGCCTGGGGATTGCGGGGGCGGCCAGCCGTGGGGCGGTGCGGGTCGGAGCCCGAGCACGGCCAAGCAGCGGGCGGCGGGCGTTGGTGCGGCCGCCGGACCTGGGCCTGCGCGGATCGCCCGCGCCGCGCGTCTCGGGCTGTGTTTCCATTTCGGAGTCATTATTGTTTTGGATTTTTCCGCAGATGTGACTTTTGGTGAATTTGTTTCACGCACCACTTGCTGGTACGGGATAAAGCGGCAGATGCAGGCTACTGTCACTTGTCGGGCTGTGGGCGTCCGTGTGTGGAAGGGACGGGGTGACATTGTGGCTGGGGCTCCCGTGCCGGTTCATGCGAGGGCCTCGCCCACACAGTGCAGGCGCCCGGCGAGTCCCGGTGCCCCACCTGTGCTGGCCCTAGTCTGCTGCCTCCTCCCCGCGTCCCTCGCCGTCTCTCTCTCTCTCTCCCTTTCTTCTCTCCTCCCCTCCCCCACCGTCTCTCTTCTCTCATCCTTCCCTTCTTTCTGCCGCACTAAACCTTCGGAAGGCTCTTTGTACCACTCTGAGAAGCTTCAGGTCTTCCAACATGTATGGTTTACCTGCAGGACTGACAGCTGGGAGGAACCTGGAGGAAAGATGCCCTCTGATTCTTTCTGTTTGGCTGCCCAGACTCGACTCGATTCCAAATGGTTGAAAACAGACATTCAGGTAGGGTTTGACATGCTTTTTTCTTGGTGTGTTCCTGCCTCCATATTTAAATTTCTGGTTAAGGCTTTTTATGGGATAAGTAACAGGATGCGGATCGGATCTCGCATATTAGAGAAGCAGGTTTGTTTCCTATAATTTAAAACGAACCATTATCATATCAGTTTTTATATAGATTGTGTGTGCCTGCATTTTAATTGCACTTATGTGTAAGTGCAAGTAACTTGAGATCTGGTTATGGAAACATTTGTTCTATTAAGAGGTCTGTATTATTCTTAACCATTTCTTGTTGACTGTTTAGTGATAGTTTTGAGAGGTTTAGTTATTTATGAGGGGAAGAAGTAACATGTGGTAATTATGTCCTGCAGAAACGGCCTCATTTTATGGGACCCTATATTTGCGTTTCTAGGGAGACAAGAGTTCAGTTGAGCTGTATTTTAATTTTTTTTTAAGATTTTTAAAATTTATCTATTCATGAGAGACACAGAGACACAGGCAGAGGGAGAAGCAGGCTCCATGCAGGGAGCCGGATGTGGGACTCGATCCCTAGACCGTGGGATCACGCCGGAGCCAAAGGCAGACGCTCAACCACTGAGCCACCTGGGACTCCGAGCTGTATTTTTAGTATTTGGAAGTGGTCTTGTTAAGAGGAGTGTTCAGGTGTTTTCACATAAAGAATGTGTTGTCCTTAGACTTTCTAACGTTTTGATTTAATAATGTAATTGTAAGCTTGTTCAGAAATTTATCAATTAAACAATAGCAGTAATGTTTCTTTAGACTTTATTTTTTTTATTTTTTTACCCCAAGTTAGTTTCCTTTGCAAATGATTTGGAAAAACTACTTTCGTAACTCTGTATTAACAGCAAAAAGAAGGGTCTGAAATATTTTGTACTGTAAATTGCTTCTTCTCTTTCCTGAGATTAACCCATTTTAAGTATTTCTCAAGTAATCTCTACTTTTTTCAGTATAATCTTACATAGTGCATAACGGTTTATCAAGAGTCGTATATTCTGTAAGCACTTGGTCGTAGATACTTGCAGTGAAGTATTATCACCCCTCTTTTTCTTTCTTCTTCTTCTTTTTTTTTTTTTTTTTAAGTGTTGAGTCTCAGTAGGTGTGAGAGCCAAGTGCTTAGAGCTATGTTTTGGATTTTGGATTGTTATTAATGGGGTAATGTTAGATTAAAGCGCAAAGGTTTGGGTCAAGAATTGGCATAGTAGTTACTCATTTGGTTTGTTGTTGTTTAAACATTGCCTTTTATTTAGCAATTACCTTTTGTTTTCCTTTGTCTTTTTTTAAAGTGGGGGTAGGGAGATTTGAGATGAGTAATTTCTTATTTCGGAAATTTTGAGATTCAAGCAAACTGATTTTAAAGCTTGTTTTTTGTTTTTTGTTTTTTTTTTATATTAGTGTTTGTGTATTTTGCAGAACTTGAAGTAAAGAATTTTATCTCATAAAGTTTTTCTTTTCTTTTTAATAATTGAATAACTGCTTAATATGAGTTTTAGCCTGTGATCTAAAACCAATTTAATGCTGAGTTGAGTTCCTTGATGAGTCAGGCAGATATAAATAAAAAGAAACACTACTTATGCCTTAGAGTGCTTACCGTTTCACTTTTGATATATTTAGTGTAATATACAGTGGCCCTTTTTGGACATTTCAGATATTAGTCAAAAGTCATCCAAGCTCGTTCTAGGAATATGTGAAGAGACCTAGGTTTTGGAGAGTGCACCAGAGGGAAAATGTGTTGTGGCTTTTGAAGCTACTTAATATGAAAAAAATGATTGCTGATGTTGGTTTTATATAATTTCTCCAGCATTGCTTGTTAAATATGAAGAACAAATGTTGTTTTAGCGTAAGAAATCCTTCCTGCAGACACACATTGCAGATGCAAGCCTTATACTACAGGTTTTACTCTTACCCAATTGGGGATGTCTCTCCCAACTGGAACGGGAAGTGTCCCATTCCTTAGGTAGGGCTTATGTTTGTGAACAGAATTGACACCTGCTTAATTTATATTATGTGGGTAGAAACATGTTTCTTAACCTTGGATTTAGCAGATCAATTTTCTATGGCTATTTTTGCTTGAAATGCCCGTGAAGGTTTTGGTGACTTTAGAAAGGAAATATTTTTGGAGGCTGTGAAAACATGTGTTTATTACACATGTGTATATTATAAAGAACACAGACGCTGATCGTAGACTTTCTTGTTTGTAGATGTTTAAATGTGTCAAGCCTAAGATGTTGGAACAAGCTGCCTCTAGTGGAGTGCCAGTTATATGGCAGGCGTATATCTGTTTTTTTTTTTTAAATTAAAAAAAATTTTTTTTTAAAATTTATTTATGATAGAGAGAGAGAGAGAGAGAGAGAGGCAGAGACACAGGCAGAGGGAGAAGCAGGCTCCATGCACCGGGAGCCCGATGTGGGATTCGATCCCGGGTCTCCAGGATCACGCCCTGGGCCAAAGGCAGGCGCCAAACCGCTGCGCCACCCAGGGATCCCCCGTATATCTGTTTTTTACATATATAATGCTTTTTACTTTTTCAACACTCTTTTCAGATTGTTGTGTGGAGTACGTTGAATTGCCATTTCCTTTGCAACTGTCTTGAAGAGGCTATAAAAGGCAGAGCTAACATAATAACTGCTGTTACCATTTTAATATTTAAAGTAAAAGTCCTGTCTGATGTGATTGGTAGTTTCTCAGTGAACCAAAAAGTCTATTAAGCAAAGGAAGTATAAAAAATGGTATATGATACATTAAAAGGTATGGTATATGATACCTTTTTATTCTTAAATTATATATGTACATTTATTTGCTAGTCTTGATGTAGGGCTAAGGGTGTGTCTGAGCACCGGTCCAAGAATGGTGTTATCTTTTTCTTGCATAATCTGTACTCAGATGAATCTCCTAGAGTTTCTATTTTTGGGTTCTTTGAAGAGGAGCATGAAATTAGATATGTATGATGCAATTTTTTAAAAACTTATTTTGAAATAATTTATAGATTCACGGGAAGTTGCAAAGGTCACTGTCACTCTTCATCCAGATTTCCCCAGTGGTTACATCTTATATAACTATAGTACAATATCAAAACCAGGAAATTGACATTGGTACAATGTGTGCATAGTTCTGTGGCAATCCTGTTATCATACCACAGAGATTTCCCTCTGGCCCCTGTATAGTCACACCGTCCTTCTCCCACCATCTTTGACCCCTGGCAATCACTAATCTGTTTTTTTGTCTTTTTAATTTTATCATTTTGAGAATGTCATATGGTACATGACCTTTTGAGACTGGTTTTGTTCCCAGTGTAAGACCCTTGAGGTGCATCAAAGTTGTCGAGTACATTAATAATTAAACTCGAATTGTTTGTCTCTTCTAATCATTAATTTGAAATGAGTCAAGATAAAAGTTAAATTTTAAAATTGAACTTAAAATTATTAAGTGTATATATTGTTACTTTATGCTTAGAAATATCAGTAGATTAAAGAACATAAACGTGATCATCTTGGTAAATTCTATTTTCAGGTTTTCCAGTTGACAGATGAGATGTAGAAATAAAATAATTTTATAAATATAGGTAACTTAATATTCATAATGACATCTTCTGATTACTTTCTTATCTGTAGAATAGGTAGCATAGCTCACTTTTTTATTCATGATTTTGGTTATTTGTATTTTTTCTAGATTTGAATTAATCTTGTCAGGGCTTTATATGTTCTGTTAGTCTTTTTAAAAAAACTAACTTTTGGTTCTTAGAAAAGACTCATAATATTTATAAGGGAAAGTTAATGAGGTTACCATCAGATTTGACCACAAGACTTTTTTGCAGAAGAAGATTCAGTAACATATTTATGGCTCCCAGGAAAAAAAAATGTGAGTAGGTTATGTTCTAAGAAAGCTGACTTTTTAGGTAAAAAGGACACAACTCTATCAATGAACAGATACTGTTCTCATGAGCTCTTCCTAAGGAAGTGGGTAGAGGAGGATTTTTAGATGATTGAAAGACTATAGATTGACATGAAGACTGATGGTGGCATTGCACCTATAGTTATGAGTGGAACAGAGTAAATGAGTTTTAAACAGGAGAGAACATATTATATAATAGCTATATGATTAGGTATGGTACATTATAGTATAAATGTTCTGCAATATCTAATCTATTAGTCCTTTTGAAGTTTTCACTTTAGGTGTTGTATTTTTCATCTCTGAGTGTTCCATTTGGGTTCTTTTCATATCTGTCATTTCATGTGTCATCGGATTCATTTTTTCCTATTTGTGAGCATCTGGACGTTGTCTGTAATAGAGCCTTGAACGTTCTTGTCTCGTAATTCCATCATCTCTGTCACGTCTGGATTTATTTCTGTTGATTGGTTCTGTCATTTCCATTGATTGATTGCTCTGGTTGTGGAGTGTTTTCGCATGCCAGATGCCAGGTAATTTTTCATTCAATAATGCTGGATGTTGTAAATATTACGTTGTTCTGTGCTGGATTTTATTTCTTTAAAGAGCATTAGTTTTGACTGGCATTCATCTAAGTTTAAACTTTTTCAAACCTTGATCCTCAGGTTTGCTTGGCTGATCTAGTACAACCTCTAGTCATGTGCTCATTTATCTGCCTTATTAAGGCAGTCTCTTCCTTAGGGATCTTCCTAAATGTTTGGTGTGCTGCGAGGTCCTTTTCATTCTGGTTGGTGGAAACCCAGGCTTTTCTGTGACTGGGAATCCTGGGGGTTCTGCCTTCTACTTTCTAGTGCTTCTTTCCCCAGCCTTGGTGGTTTTCTCAACCCATGCAGAAATCAGTATTCAGTCCAAGACTCAAGGGTCCCCTTGTTCCATCTCTAAAGTTCATTCTTTTTCTGCAGATCCCCCTTCACTTGTATTCTTGTCATCTTAACCTTCTTATAGCTCATCTGTCTCCTCAACTCAGCAGAAACTTGGTCTTACAAGATCCTTTGAGGCTCTGGGTGATGATTTCCTCCTCTGGAGAGGATCTACCTACTAATCAAGCAGCAATAGCAGTCCCAGGTCACTGCAGAGCAGTTGGGGGCTGCGATTTTTTCAAAACTGGGCTTCTTTCCTAGGAAGGCCATCTGCTTCCACCTTATCCCTGCTTCTGGTGTGGCCCTTCGAAGTTTCACTCAAAGCATGGTGTGTCTACCAGGCTTTCCCCCATGAGGACCCTGGCTCCAGCAGCTCTGCTCAGCTATTGGTCTTAGCCCTGCCCACAGAATGGTAGATGCCTCTCAGAGGATCAGCCTTAGGTTCTTTTGGCTATACTTCCCTCTTGGGGCTCAGACTTGCTGCCTGATGTCTTAAAACACAGGTACTTTATGTTTCTGGCTGGCTTCCCCAGTTGCTCTAGAAACCTGTGTTTAAAATTTTTTTGGAGTTGGTATGTTGTCCTGTGTTTAGCAGTTGCTTAGTAAGTGTTTTTCTGCAAGGCTACGAAAAAAAAAGCCAGATACCTTTATTTGAGTGTCTGCAAGTACTTGAACATAAGATTACATTTCGGGCATATCTTAAAGATAAGTAAAATAAACATTTTCTAACTATAAGTTAATAAAAATGTCATTTAACCATTTGGCATACTGTTTTAGATTATATTCCATAATTTTTTTTTAAAGATTTATTTATTTATTTATTTATTCATGATAGAGAGAGAGAGAGAGAGAGGCAGAGACACAGGCAGAGGGAGAAGCAGGCTCCATGCCGGGAGCCCGACGCGGGACTCGATCCCGGGACTCCAGGATCGCACCCTGGGCCAAAGGCAGGCACCAAACCGCTGAGCCACCCAGGGATCCCTATATTCCATAATTATATAATTCTGAAATAGCTTTTTTTTTTTTTTTTTTTTTTAAAGATTTTATGTTTTTATTCATGACAGAGAGAGAGAGAGAGAGAGTCAGGGACACAGGCAGAGGGAGAAGCAGGCCCCATTCAGGGAGCCCGACGTGGGACTCGATCCCGGGTCTCCAGGATCATACCCCGGGCTGAAGGTGGTGCCAAACCGCTGGGCCACCGGGGCTGCCCTCATTTTATTTTTTAAAAAGATTTTATTTTTAAGTAATCTCTATTCCACATGGGGCTTGAATTTACACCCTGAGATCAAGAGTCATATGCTCTACTGACTGAGCCAGCCAGGCACCTCCTGAAGTAGTCATTTTAATAGATATTTTAAGGGTTGGCTTGCCCAATCCGGTTTAGTGTTCAAGTATCAGTAGCACCAATGTGGGGGATTCAGGGGCTCTCCCAGGCCCTTTCCCTGCCTGTTGTGGTGTTGGTGAGAAGAGAACAAGCTTGGGAGTTAGGCCTTTTCCCAAATTCTACTTCTCATAGCCTCAGAGTTGTGTGATCCTGGTCAAATAATTGAGCCTCAGAGTTTCAGTTTACTGTCCCTCAGAACTAGACCTGTTAATACCCCTCTTAACTGTCTGCTTTTCGGGGTGAAAATAACTTTAGCTGCTATGTCATTGTAGGGATAAAAACTAAGACTGTGAGAGCAAATTGGAAAAGGAATGTAAGACCAAGTAAACTAATGAGAAGTATTTGGATTCTGTACTAAAACAGTCAAAGAAAATTTAAATCCTGTCATCTGTATCATCACCCTTTGGTTACTTTTTTATGTAAGTTAGCTGTTAAGGAAGACAAGCTAATAATAGGTAGTTGTACAGATAGTCTTAAATTGACAAGTTGGTGATTTTTATTTCCTGTACAGGCTGTTCTTACAATGCTGTGATTGTTTTCAATTTCCTGGCTTTTTCTTTGGGATTCTGTGCTTTCCTTCCAGTGCCCTGGAATTCTTTCCTGTAGGTTCACCTCTTTCATGCCCTCTCTTTCATGCCTTTCTCCAGAGAGGGTTGCTTTGTTGCCTTAGTTCCTCCTTCCTTGAATCCTTTAAGATGCCCGGACCATTGTGCTTTAAATGGTGGTCACTCAGGTCCATGGCTCATTTACATCCTTATGTCCTCAGTTCATATGAGGCTTCTATAGTATGTGTCCCTCCAGATACCCAGTCTACACTTTCCACACAGGAGTTCGCCTACTTTTCTTCCTCTAGACATGGTAGTAACATTTCTTGTTTCCACATAAACTGGGTTTCTCCCTTGGCTTATTCTTAAAGTACTTCATGTTTGTTTTTCATTTTTGTAGCTCTAAACACCAGTGTAACTCAACATGGACTGTATCCAAAAACTGATACAGTCACCTTGTGGGTAATCCCAATGTGCAGGTGGGGTGGAGAATGTTGGTTACACTCTCCTTGGGTGTTTGGCATTTTCTCCAAGTTGTGCTCTCTATCCCATTTGCTGATGACTCACAGATTTGAATTTCTAGTCCTGACACTCTGTTAAGATCTGGATTTGTATTTGCAGTGTGTGTGTGTGCGCGCGCACATGCATGCGCCTATGCATATGACTGTACACATGTGTACTTGGGGGGAGGATTACCATGTTCATGTTAATAGTTAGTGAAAATCTCAGTGGTTAATACTAAATAGTTCTTTCTCATCTGAATCTATTCTTTTCCCTACCTCCTTTTCATTTTTCACATCTACTCTGTCTCATTTGATCTGAAGTGTCTTTTAAGTACTTTACTTTCCTTGTCTTCTTTTAGGCTGTCATCCTTTTTTGGGGAGACTCTTGGCAGAAGCCTCCTAAATTATTTTTTGTTTCTAGTTTCTTCCTTTGTCTCCATCCATTGGACTGAGTTATGCCTTAAGTTATGAGCATTTATTCCCTGGACCACCTAAAGATGGTGTGTAACTGCCAGAGTACAGTACACTTGAGGCTGTTTAGTCTGGCTCCCGTTTGCCTCCCAGCCTTAAGTGGTTGTGTGGGAGCTGGACTGAACTGCAGCAGTATTAGCCCTCTTTTTACCTGAATGAGCGATGAGCCAAGCCTTTCCATTCCCTCATTAAAACATCAGAGATGCTGAATGTTTGTGGCTCACTCTTACTTTTCCCCCTGCCAGGTGATACTTTTATCAAAAGTCATGTTTTAGTTTTAAGTATGTTTATGGCAGTTACCTTGTTAGGCGAACAAATAAGAGTGCTGAAAGAAAGCTGTTGCTTCTATGAAAACTAAGTTGGATGCTGATTGGTTCTGTTGCTATGTTATAAATTACCACAAATTTAGCAACTTAAAACAACTCATGTTTATTCTTCTAGTTTCTGTGGGATCAGAAGTTTGGTCAAGGCTTAGCTGGGTCCTCTGCCTTGAGTCTAGCAGGCTCTATGCAGTCAGGGTGTCAGCCATGCTGTGTGCTCTCACCTGGGGTCTCATTGGGGTCCTCTTTGGCAGAATTTAGTTCCTTGCAGTTGGAGACCTGAGTCATGGTCTCCTAGATGCTGCCCCTCTGCATATGTAGTTCATGGCATCTCACCTTTTTTTGACTGTAGAGAATGTCTCTTCTGGATGGCTCCATTTTCTTAAGAGCTTTCACCCGATTAAGTAGGGCCCCAGAATTATCTTCCTTTTGATAACTAGAAATCAACATGTGTGGGGCTATAATTATATATAAGAAGTTCGTTGACCTTTGCTGTAGGTAGAAGTAAAACCTGGTCACAGGTGTGATGTCCCATCTTATTCATAGGGCCCACTCACACTCAAAGGGCATTCCACAGGGTATGTGTGCACCAGAGGATTAGGATCTTGAGGACTGTCTTAGAGTTTTGTTTACTATGCATGCTTTGGATAAAATTGAGATGCTAAAAAAATTACTTGTACAGGTTAGGTAAAAGAAAACTATAAAGGATTAGGGAAAATATATTGAAAGTCTATAGAGTTCTATACTGAGATTGCTCACAGAGTACTGCTTAATTCTTGGTACTTTTAAAGAAATGGAGGGGCGCCTGGGTGGCTCAGTCAGTTAAGAATCTGCCTTCAGCCCCCGTCATGATTTTAGGGTCCTGGGATTGAGCTCTGCTTCGGGCTTCCTGCTCAGCAGGGAGTCTGCTTCTTCCTCTCCCTGCACCCCCCCCCCTCCCGCCCCCCCTTCCCCCGCTTGTGCTCTTTTCCTCTCTCAGATAAATAAATACATACAATCTTTGAAGAAAAATAAAGAAATGGAGACTTGGAAATAGTAGATGCTTCCTAAAGGTGGTGCATGCTGGAATGATGACAAGGAATGAGTTAGTGGACTTGTAAACAAAGAAAAAGTGCTGGTCTTTCATTAAAAGATGGCCAAAGAGATGTGCCTTTTTTAGTGTAAGGTGTATTGTGTTTATGATAAGAGGGCTTCTGTTGTACCTGCAGTTTTCAGAATGGAGGCCTTCTCTGGGTGTCCACCAGGCCCCTGCCCCTTGTTGGCTGCTTGCTCTGAGAAGCCTGTTCTGACTCCTGAATACCGACAAGTGAGAGCATTTTTGCTTTTTGTTTTTTATCTTTGAATATCATTGTGGACTTGTGTTTTTATTTATTTTTGCAGTCCACTGCAGATTTGTATTTTGATGCTCAGAATTGTTTTAAATTTAGCCAGTAGGGTCGCCATAAGGCTTTAAACTTTTTTGGTTCCAACACAAAATATTCCAGGCTCATCTTGTTTACCCTGACCCTTGAATCAGCCTTTTCCCCCAAGAGCCCAGGTTTTGTTCACTGGGAAGTAAGACTTGAAAACTGGTATCTGGGTGCTGAGGGTACTCATTGCTTTCAAAGTGTTATTCATTCTAGATTCTTTCCAAAGACAAGCAGATATATTCAAATATAAACTCATATTAAGAATTCGAATTTACTTTATTCTTAAAAATGTCCTTGATTTTTAAATCTCTTTTACACCTAAAAACCTTTTTTTCTAGTAACACTAACCTAACTGTTGTAAATACTTTTATTTTATGAACATTGCTGTATCATGCCATATATATGAGATAGTTTTAAGACTTTTTTTTAAAGATTTTATTTATTTATTCATGAGAGAGACACACACAGAGAGAGAGGCAGAGATACAATACAATACAGGCAGAGGGAGAAGCAGGCTCCATGCAGGGAGCCTAATGTGGGACTCGATCCCAGGACTGCAGGATCACACCCTGGGCCATAGGCAGGCGCTAAACCGCTAAGCCACCCAGGGATACCCCTAGTTTTAAGATTTTAATGTTAATACTACAATTATCAATAAGACCAATGAGTAAAGTTTAAGATTTTTTTTTCCCCATAAAGTATATTTGACTAAAGATGTGTAATTGAAAGGCTCCTGAAATACTTTTCTTTGTGATAAACATAAGTTAATTTGCTTGTTACCAGTTGTAGATTTTGCTTTTTTATGATTTAATTTTAATTTTTGAAGATGAAAATCATTTATATGTTTCAGAAGTAAAAATATAGTTTACTCAAAATCTTGCTTTCATAAATCTCTACTGCTGTGTAGCCCTGTCACAGTTGTCTTATCATTAGTAATCATTATTTGTTTCTGGTTTATCTTTCTAGAGCACATATGTGTGTCTTTTTTCTCGTATCTTATGTAGAAGTTAGCATCATTTATATACTATTATGCGCTGTGCCTTTTTCATTTAACTGTATTTTTTGGGATGATTTTCATTAAATGATGATTGAATATATGAAAGGAAATGAGATTTTTTAAAAAATCATAATCATTCTTTAAGAATTGCATTGTATGATCATTCTGTAAGTTTATGTTATTTATCATTACTAGCTTGCATTCACAAGAGATGGGCTCTGTGGCTTGTGGAATGAAATGGTTAAAGATGGAGAAATTATATATATGGGGACAGAATTAAACCAGAATGGAGAGCTTCCTCCTAGAAAAGGTAAGGACCTTTTACTAGTAGTTCTCATTTTGTAAAGATCTTTATAAGTTGTATTTTATAGAAATTTTAATGTGCAATAGGAATAGGAGTGTCTAAATATAACTCTTGAAATTTTGTTTTCACTGGAGATTGTTGTCTGCATTACAGTAAACATTATGAACTACCTGGATTTCATTGCTCTTTGTAAATGAAGGTCTTTTCATTGCAAAGCTACCTTGCTGTGGTGTCCTTCCCAGTTAATATTTCTTTTTAAGTTTTGTAATATATCTTGCTTTGGCTAACTGTAAATAATGATTATTATAAGATTGAGTGGAAACGATGATTTCTGAAATTTTTCCTGGCTCTCCTGTGGCAACATATAAAACACTTTTTGGAAGTCTTTCACCCATGGATTAGACTTGGCCCCTTATTTGATTTAATCTTGTATTTTTCATAGGGAAATACCAGCAAATACTCGTTTAGGCCTATTGTTACGAAAAGTCAACAAGACTATCATTCAGTTGTTCTTGACTTTGGCCATGAGTCAGAAACTGTTGAGGCTTTAAAAAGAAATGGATGTCTGTACCCCACCAGACCTGTAGAATCTGAAAGTCCCCTCTTGAGATCTGCCAAAATTTGTTAGTCCCACTATTTGAAAGTCATGAAGGTGGATAAAAATAGTACTTTAAAAGTAGTTATTTTTCTCTTTGTAGAATGAATTGAGATAGTGTCCATTTGAAAATACACTGGAAAACATTAGTATATTTTTTTGGGTATAGCATGTAATAGTTTTCTTTTTTTCCCTGATAATTTCATTGTTAAAATTTCCATACACCCAGAACAACTGAACTATCTACATAGTGAGCAGCTGCAAACCCGCCCCACAGATCCTATCATAAGTGGTTTTTTTTTTTTTTTTTTCTTGTTTATTTCAGGGATCCCTGGATCTCCATTCTTCTGTCCATTGGTGCATCTTACCCCAGCTCCCCTAGATACTTCATGCATATTATTTGATTGAGTTCAGTTTAGTTTTTTGTCTTTAAGTAAACTGTATGCATAGTGAAATGCATATATTTTAAATTTAACTGTTGCATGAGTTTTGACAAATGTAACTTTGTAACCTAAATATTATATCTCACTCAGAAAGTTCCCTTGGCTGCCTTCCTGGCCCATCCTTGACTCCACTTTGCAGAGTCAACCACTGGTCTGATCTTTCTTTACTGTTGATTAGTTTTGCCTGTTCTAGGATTCATGTAAATGGAATCATGTAGTAGTGTTTTCCTTTGTGTCTGGCTTTTTTCACTCATTGATGTTTTAGTAGTATCAGTGGTTCATTATGTATGTTTAAAAAGTTTTCCAAGGACACCCGTGGCTCAGTGGTTGAGTGTTTGCCTTCAGCTCAGAGCATGATCCTGGAGTCCCTTCAGGGAACCTGCTTCTCCTTCTGCCTGTGTGTCTGCCTCTCTCTCTCTCTCTGTCTCTCATGAACAAATAAATAATATCTTTAAAGAAAAAAAGTAAAAATAAAAAGTTTTCCATCACTTCTTCACAGCCCTCTAGTATTTGTTAATGAATTAAACATTTCCCAAAATGTTTTTCATCAAACACTAGTTGTGAAAGATACTCTGAGAAAAACTATTTACATTTCTTATTATATTTGATGAATATTTTTTTCTTTCTCTTTTGAAAATCATGTGGTTAGAAAGCAAAGCCTAATTTTTTAATATAAGTCCCAACTGAATAGTTTTTGGGGGTCTTGAGTATTCAGTAAGTTTCTATTTTTGGTTTGGCATGTTATGTGCTTTTTATTGTTAGAAAATATTTTTCACAGATAGGTTTATATATACCAAATTCCATTTAGAAGGCTATGTACATTGTATGGTGGTGATATTGTGAGGAATGTACAGATTAGAGTAGTAGTTCCTTAGATACAGTTTTCTTTGCTGCATCTTTAAAGATTACTTTCTTTGGTAAAGGATCAGTTTCTTTCTTCCACAAGCAGCCATCTTAGGAGGAGTTTTTATTGTTAGTAAAATCCTTTAGTGGTTTATTTCTGGGAAACAGTGACTTCTAATAATTTCTGCTTCACGGGAGCTAAGCTTGCTTTCTTTGGTAATCACATCTAGAATTTACTGGCGCTACTGGATGAGGAAAGAAAGCTGCCTCCCAGGTAGTATGGTTTTGTGTTTATTTTGGGGGGCCTGCCCCTCAAAAAGGACTGGATTATAGTCTTAACATTTTTTTAGGTGAACGCTTCTTATTAGCACCCCATTTAAGGTTTGTATTTATTATTTTGTGCGAAAGTACGGGAGAGAATATAAAATATAAAAAAAGAAAAGTTAAAGAGGCTACTAAAGTTACGCTAAGCTTATTTTTGTCTAGGGCTGGCCTTGCATGAAGAATTTAAGCATGAGCTGGTCATTTATTATAAACCTTTTCAGTCTATGCAGATAGTAGAACTAATATTACCCAGTGCTTTGTGTAGCTGTTACATCTTTTCTTGAAGATATTTTCTCATTATTTCCTTTAATCCTCACTCTACCAAGAAACAGAAGCCACAGTTTGCACAAATAACAGAGGTATAGCTGGAAATTGAAGCCAGGCCTCTTGAGGAATTTTCACTGCTAATTTCTATTATACTACAAATGTAACTTATTGACATCAGGATCAACTTTTTGTGGTTCCATGGAGATTATGACTTCATATTGTAAATAAGTGTGGTAATTGTTTTGAGGTTTTTGTATGTGTGGTATGTGTGTGAAGTCTAGTCAGGACTCTGTTTTATTTAAAAAAATTTTTTAAAATATTTTATTTATCTGTCTTAAAAAATAAAGAGAGAGAGGCAGAGACGTAGGCAGAGAGAGAAGCAGGCTCCCTACAGGGAGCCCTACGCGGGACTGGATTCCAGGTCCCCAGGATTACATCCTGGGCCAAAGGCAGATGCTTCAACCACTGAGCCACCCAGGTGCCCAGGACTCTATGTGTTTTAATTTTAAGAGTTCAGAGATAAGTTTTTTTTGAACATGAATGTTTCCATTATATCCTGTGCAGATGGGCAGCATTCCTGCCAGTTTTATAGCTTTTCTTTTTTATAGCATTAAATGTGGACTTTCTCCCACAACAACTCATGATTATTTGGGCAAAAATTCATGTATGTAACAGAGGACAAAGACCCTGTGATGTTACCCACATGTGGGGTTGGGAGCATTTTGGGTGTGGAGTGTTAGTTGAAATTTGAGCAACAGTTATGGAGATTTGGTCTGGGCTCCAGCGATGGTGGTTTTTGGGGTCATATAAGAGAAGAGGTGACTGACCTCTAGGTGGAGGACTGTGAAAAGCAGAACTGGCTGTAGGTGTGCAGTGATAACAGAGAACAGTGAGCAGTGAGCAGGAAGCAGCAGAAATGGGTTGTGCAAGACTGGAGTGAAATGTACTTTTTTTTTTTTCCAAAAAATTTTTAAAAAATTCCATTTATTTATTCATGAGACACACACACACATACACACACACACACACACACACACACACACAGAGGTAGAGACACAGGCAGAGGGAGAAGCAGGCTCCATGCAGGGAGCCCGATGTGGGACTCGATCCCGGATCTCCAGGACCATGACCTGGGCTGAAGGCGGCGCTAAACCGCTGAGCCACCTGGGCTGCCTGAAGTGTACTCTTTTACGTGCCCTATTGCATCTAAATTTTGGGAAGTATGTCTGAGGATGCAGTGGACACACTCTCCAGATAATATACCCTGTTCCCAGGATACCCTAGGATAAGAATACACTGAAAAGCCACTTCAAAGAGGGCCATGAATGTTAGGAAAATTAATCAAGACTCTGTCCTCCTGCAGCAGGAACTCAAAGAATTAGATCCTGATTCCTTAGCTGAGGGTTCTCAACCTTTGTTGCTCTTTAAAATCACCTGGAGGGCTTGGTTAGACACCTATGGGTGACCCTACTTCTTGAGTCTCTGATTCCTTAGAGTTGTGATGAGGCCTGGGAATTTACATTTCTAAAACATTTCCAAGTCCTGCTGATGACGCTTGCTTTTCAAAGACTGTCTCATGTTTGAATAGGCACAGTCTGTTGCATTGGGAGTTAGAGACATAGAGGAATGGAAAAAAAGCCTCCTCATGAGTGGCTTAGGAAATAATATTAAAAAAAAAACCCAACCATATTCCAAAGCAAATGACCATAATTAGATTTCCCTCATAAATTTATTCTGTCCTCCATAATTAATTCTTGTTTTGGATCTTGAGTCCTTGCTGGAAGGCTTAACTCACTTCTGGGAGACAGCCTGATGTCTACTGGAAGGGGTGATGTCAGCTTCTGCTGGAGTCTGTTCCTTACAGGACTGGCAATTCCACTGAGGCTCTGTGTTTGTTCGTGTTTGTTCATGTTTGTTGAAGACCCATTTTTGGCCTTCAACTTTAGAAGGAAACAGATAAGACATAAAGCTTTGGTTAATTAGTTATACTTAGTATCAGAATGGACAGGACTAAAATTCTTGGCAGAGTGGGCTTCATAGCTGTGCATGAGGATTTGGTTATTGTCCACCCTGGGGGTTAACTCACAAGGGCAGGGAGGCATAGAGTATCTCTTGGGACCTCTTACCATCCTGGAAACTGCAGAGTGTTTGTTTACATAACATTTTACATGTATGAGATTAATCTAGGCACCTTAATTTTCTCTTTCTGATTTGCTAGCTCTTCCCATATTATGGACCTGGAGCATAGGGAAACTTTAATGAAATAAGGAACATTCCAGCTCTGCATAATTTTATGTTCAGCCTTCCTCCTGCTTGTGAGCATTTCATCATGAATTCTGTTATGTGGGAGCCCAGGTTTATTATTCTGGTGATTGGAAAGTGCCAAAGACCATTCGGATGTAAAAACACCATGGTGATTTTTTAGTTCGGAATTTAGGGTCTGATCCTGGGAAGAAGGTATCAAACAGCCTCCAGAGTAGGCTGACCTGGGCTTGAGAGAGAGTAGCTGTTCTGTGACTTTTCCAGGCTGGCATGGAAAAATGGTTACAGAGAGGAAGCCCAGTCTGGTAGTAAAGGGCTTACACTTTGTTTTTTTTGATCAACTTTGTGAAATCCGACACATTTTTGAAGGTTTGTAAACCAAGGCAGATAAAGTTCACTTTCCCTGGAATCTTGTACATTTTATTCTATCTGCTCACTTGCCCCTTACCATCTTCTTTCATGTTCTGGTGTAACTAGACATTTTTCTTTAAGATAAAAAAATGCTATCTTTTTCCCTTCATAGAAGCATTCATGATTTTGTATATATATTTATATTTCTTTGCCACATTTTTTTTCTGGTTTAATATCAGTCATCCATGTATTACTTAGAACTTTTATCCAAATTAAGTAATTTCTAATTCAGGTAGTCTTTTTTTTTCAGACATCAAATACATGTTTTTCCATACCAGTTCTGTAAATCTCCTACACCAATTGGGTGTCTAGCAATTCAGTTCAATTCTAATAATTATTAGAATTAGTGCGGGACTTGCGAATTTAGGTCTTAGTCCTACAAGACTGCCTTCATTTTAGATGCCAGCTGCAAATGTGATACCCAGACTTCTCACACTTTTGCCTGGGTAACTACAACTTCAGGGGTTCCATGACTCCCTTGTTCAATAATTGTCTAGAACCACTTGCAGAATGCAGAAAAACACTTTACTTATGTTTATTAGGTTAATAAAAAAGATACAACTCAGGAATAGGCAACTGGAAAAGATGCATAGAGCAAGTAATGCAGGAAGGGGCTTGGAGCTTCTTTGTCCTCTTTTGGTGCCTCTACCCTCCCAGTGCATCCGAGTGTCCACAACCTGGAACCTCCTCAGTCTTATAGTTTCAGAGTTTCTGTAATTTAATTTCCAAACTGCTTCCCTTCTTGGAGGTCAGGAGATGGGGCTAGTAGCTCTTACTCTGTAATCACTGGTCCTTTCAGTGACCAGGCTACACTGAGACCATCTAGAGGTCCTTCCCTGAGTCAGCTCATTAGTATAAACTCTGGTAGGCTGGAAAGGGGTTTTTTAAGAATAACAGGAGACATGCCTATCCGTAAATTCTAAGACTTTTAGGAGCTCTGAGACCAAATATATATTTTTATTATACCATACATAAAAAAGTGGGAAGTAGGTGTTAGAGCATTTTAGCAGAGCTCTGGAGTCTGCATTATAAGACCCCATTTTGCATGTCTAATGAGCAAAAAGAACATGCTTATTAAGAGTTGCAAAGTTGAGGGTGCCTGGGTAATTCAGTTGGTTAAGTGGCTGACTCTTGATTTCAACTTAGATCATGATCTCAGGGTTCTGGGAGTGAGCCCTGCATTGGGCTCAGTGCTGGGTGGGGAGTGTGCTTGAGGATTCTCTGTCCCTCTGCTCCATCCCTACTCATGTGCTCTCTATCTTTGCTCTCTCTCAAATAAGTAATTCTTAAAAAAAAAAAAAAAAAAAAATTGCAGAGTTGTTTTTGCTATTGAAGTAGCAATCTGAGAGAAAAGTATATGTGCTTGTATTTATTAACCTGGTGGCTGCTGACTTAGAATTCTCTCTTAGCATTTGTTCAGGGGTTCACAGATTAGCTATTGATTAAGTCAGTTTAATATTGTGATGTGTCTCTAAGTTAATGCAAGACTTGAATATTGTTAAGCTCATATACTACAGAACAATATAATTTTTGTTCTAAAAAAGTTGTCAGAATTTTATAATTCAGTTAGAGTGAGCCTATAATCGTATATTTTCACAATTTTAAGCATGTGGAAGTCATGTCAGATTATCTAATAAGTAAAACTCATGTAGGAAGTTTAGAAAAGTCAGATTAACTAGGCCCTTCTTGAGAAAACAAACCCAGGGTTTATGAAACATGTATGCTCTGTTGTATGCCATTTTGATAGCACATCAGGGAATGGAGTTAGAGCTATTTTTAAGTAGAATTATCCAGTCAGTCTGATTTCTGCAGGAATTCACTTGGATTACGTGATTTTGAATTCTATGTGTAAACATGCTTCTAATTTAGCAGTTTCTAAGTGATTTTTTTTCTAAACAATTTTTTCTTTTCCTTAGCTTTATTGAAATATAATTGATATATTAAAATTGTGTAAGTTTAAATCATCAAATTATAGTGTGATGATTTGAATGCCCACATATATTGTAAAATGTAAAAAATATATTGTATATATTGTATATGTATTTTACATTAAAATGTAAAAAATATATTGTAAAAAGCAACCCAGTAAGGTTGCTTAATACCTTGATTGTTTCACATAATTACTATTTTTTTGTGTGTGATGAAGACATTTACTCTCTTGGCCAGTTTCAAGTATACAAGACTCTACTGTTTTTTTTTTTTTTTTTAAGATATTATTTATTTATTCATGAGAGACAGAGAGAGAGGCAGAGACACAGGCAGAGGGAGAAGCAGGTTCCATGCAGGGAGCCTGATGTGGACTTGATCTGGGGTCTCCAAGATCACGCCCTGGACTGAAGGCGGCACTAAACTGCTGAGCCACCCAGGCTGCCCAAACTCTACTGTTAACCATTGTCATGGTATGCATTAGCTTCCCAGAACTAATTCTTATTGTAACTCCAAGTTTGTACCCTTTGACTGACATCTCCCCATTTCTCTCCTGCAGCCCCTGGCTACCACCCATCTCTTCCCAATGAGGTCCCCTTTTCTAGATTCCACATATAAGTGGATCATACAGTGCTTGCCTTTCTGGGACTTACTTCACTTAGCATAATGTTCTAATCATCCATTGTTGTAAATGGCAGGATTTTCTTTTTTACAGCTGAGATAATATTCCATTGTGTGTGTGTATATATGCACACACACATACGTACGTACATACATATATACCACATCTTCTTTATCCATTCATCTGTTGACAGACCTTTAGGTTGTTTCCATTTCTTGGCTATTGTGAATGATGCTGCAATGAAATATGGGGGTACATATACCTGTTTGAATTAGTGAGTTAATTTACTTCAGATAGATACTCAGGAGTGAGATTTTTAAGTTTTTTGAGGAATTTCCATGCTGTTTTCCTTAGTGGCTGTACCAATTTATATTCCCACCAACAGTGAACAGTGTTTGTATTTCTGAGAGACACATATATTTTTTTCCTCCTTAAGAGGCTGGCTAGTATTTAAAGTATTGGATTTTCTTTATTTTCTGGGGATTCTTGATTTCCATTTTATTAGATTATATAAGTCCTTTAAATGCATCAGAATAGGAGTGCCACTGGATTTAATAGATTTCATGGTTAATAATTCCTTGCAGAGGTAAGAAAATACACATACACAGTGAAGGGTGCTTTTAGTGATATATGATACCAAGAGTCTATTTGGTTATGTAGGGTTTTCCATGGAATGAGTCTGAAATATTTTTATTTATTTTTTATTTTTTTACTTATTTTAAAAGATTTTATTTATTTATTTATTCATGAGAGACACACACAGAGAGAGAGGCAGAGACACAGGCAGAGGGGGAAGCAGGCTCCACGCAGGAAGCCCGACGTGGGACTTGATCCCAGGTCTCCAGGATCACACCCTGGGCTGAAGGCGGGCACTAAACTACTACCTGAGCTCCCCAGGCATCCCGAGTCTGAAATATTTTTAATCATCCAAAGTTCCACCATAGTCTCATTCACCCAAAACAAATCTGGTCAGCATATTGTTGTCTGGCCTTGCAGTTGGCTATGAGGTACACAGACCCTGGGACCTCTAGTGGGGTGATGCTGCCTTTACTTGCCCAGGGCTCTGTGTGAGATATGTGCCCTGTGCACTATCTGGATGGTAAGAAATGCATTTAAACAAACTTAAGATGCCTCAGTAGTAAGATGTGCTGTTATGTATCACAGGAGAAAATTCACTGCTCATGCATGCATCTGATGTATCCCACTTGGCATGCTGAACTTTGCAAAAGGTACATCTTGGGACTGGTGAAACACACACCTGATTTATGCGGTTGAAGTTGATTATTATTATTATTATTTATTTATTTATTTATGATAGTCACACAGAGAGAGAGAGAGAGGCAGAGACACAGGCAGAGGGAGAAGCAGGCTCCATGCACCGGGAGCCCGACGTGGGACTCGATCCCGGGTCTCCAGGATTGTGCCCTGGGCCAAAAGCAGGTGCTAAACCGCTGCGCCACCCAGGGATCCCTGAAGTTGATTATTAAGTTGATTTATGGTGTACAGAGAATAATACCTGGCACCCAGTCTATGCTACTTAATAGTTTGTGCTTCTTCTAGTGGTGTTTAAGTGCAGGCAGGAGTGTCGATGTCCTCTTTCTTTATGAGTTCTCTTGTCTCTGAATCCCCCGAGCTGAGTACCTAGGATGAATGATGTCCATGTTCCCATGTTAAATAAGTAGCTTGTGAAGGACATGCCTGCCTAAGAGACTGAAACTCCTGTTTTTGATTAGAGGGGGTGTAGCAAGAATGAATTTAAATATTTATTTATTTATTTATTTATTTATTTATTTATTTATTTATTTAATTATTTATGATTTTATATATTTATTCATGAGAGACAGAGAGAGAGAGAGGAAGAGAGAGAAAGAGAGAGAAAGAGACAGAGGGGCAGAGACACCGGCAGAGGGAGAAGCCAGGCTCCATGCAGGAGCCCTATGTGGGACTTGATCCTGGGACTCCAGGATCACGCCCTAGGCGGATGGCAGACGCTAAACCGCTGAGCCACCCAGGGATCCCCCACATATTTATTTTTAAATTCAGTGTTAGACCTTTTAAACATTTTTATCTTATTAGAAATGTTTCCACTGATGCCCAGAATATAGCATTCAAAAGCTTAGATGGAGTTTTCAGTAAAGAATGAATTCCTTCCCAATCCATTTCTCCAGACACCTGAGCTTTTTTTTTTCCTTCTTAGTGGTATTATTATTAGTTTTAGAATATTTCCAGAGAGGATATATAGACATATAAGTAAATATATGAAACATACACTTCATTATAGGTAAAAATTAAAGTCTTCCAGGATAAGAAGTATACTAGAATTTAGGAGAAATGTACAAACGTATCATAGAGTCTAACCCTCAGTCTTTGGCTTGACTTTAGTTTATCTTTCTTTGGAAACTGTAGATTTACTCTTCCTGAGCCCATCTGCATTGAGTTGAGGAGAGATTAGTGAGTGGGAGAGAAGCACAACCGAGACTGTAGTGACCCTGTGGACTATGGGTGGGCTGCTTGGGGCCATGCATCATCCTGAGCAGTGCTGTGGAATTGTAGCTTCCTTTTTTTGTTTTCCACATCAGCCATTCAAATCCTTTTCCACACCATAGTCTTTGGAACTTCTTTGAAAAGCACTCTCCTTCTGGGAGACGTGGTGAATTGTGCAGCATGTGGATCATTCATTCATTTGCTCATTGATTCACAGACTCATCCAACTCGTTGGGGTCCTCCTCTGTGAGTGAGGGTGCTTGTAGGTGCTAGGGTGTGGTGGTGAATGAGCCAGGTATGGCTCCTACTTCCTGGAGCTTACATTTTAAGTGGGACAACCAGTAGAAAACAAAGTGACAGCAGAAAGAAAACAGATATGAAGAAAACAGAATAGGATGATTCAAGAAGCTTCTAGGGAAGGTCTCTGAGATCAGGTGCCAAGGCCCTGTGCCATAGTCACATCCCCTCACCCTGCTATACCTTGACATTAATGTTTCACACCCTGCCTGTACCTCTGTAATAACCGTGATCTGTGAGGACAGGCTTTTTATTTCACCATGGTACCGTACCTCAGCACAGAGCAGAGTACTGGCACCCAGGGGGGATCCAATAAGTAATTTGTATGTGTTGTGAGTTAGTGTGTACTCTCAGCTTCAGGCCCACTAGAGGTGTACCAGTTCCCCGGAGGAAGATGGGACACTGTGTCATTCAGGTGGATGCTTTAAGCTTTTTTTACTTTACCTATCCTACTGAGTATTTTTCCTTAATTTTATTTCTCTGTCTTTTAAAATCCCATTGATTTGATGGATCATTTTTTTCTCTTTTACTTGATAATTAAATTTTCCTGTCAAATGAACATAGGCATCTTGGTGTTTAATCTGCTAAACCTGTAAATTCTTTGTAAGACTACCATGTTATGTGTATTATGTTACTAATAATGAGCTAGGCCTAGTAGATATTGCACTGTATCTTTATAATGCAGTAGGACATCAAGGGAAATTTGAATGGCCACTTCGTTGTGTTCTATTAGAAAGTTTTCATAGCTAAAATCTCTTAAAATTGTACTTCTTAATAAATAGAAAAAACTTTGGTGTCATACAAAAATATATACAATATCCCTTTTTAACTAATGTTTGATTAATTGGGACCCTTTGTGTAATAGTTCTATATCAACTTTGCTAGGCCATAGCTGGTGCCCAGATCCTTGGTCAAATATTAATCTGGATATTTCTGTGAAGGTGTTTTTTAGATGCAATTCACATTTAAATCCATGGACTTTGAGTAAAGCAGATTACTCTCCCTAATATGCATGGGCTTACTCTAATCAGTTGAAGAGCCTGAATAGAAAAGAGACTGACCTCTTCCAACAAGAAAGAGTTCTGCCTCCAAATGGCCTTTGGATTCAAATTGTAACATAACTGTTTCCTGGGTCTTGAGCCTGCCAGTCTGCCTTGCAGATTTTGGATTTGCACTTCTATAATTGTAGGAGCCAATACCTTAAAATAAATGTCTTCTCCTTCCAACTCTCCCTTTCTGTCCCTCTCCCTACACATTCTTTTGGTTCTCTTTCTGTGGAGAACACTGACTAATGCTTAGTTACACATAGTTTTCTCCTACAATCTATTTTTGAAAAGCATATGATAGTGAACAAGTTTTCTTTTTTTTTTTTCTTTTTTTTTTTTTTAGTAAACAAGTTTTCTTAAAGGTAATGATTAAGGTGAAAACAAAATACAAGTGAACCTCCTTGAACATTGAAATGCTGGTCTTCCTGATGGTGGCCCAGGGCTGTTGCAGGTATGCCCCTCCCGTTGTGTCTTGCTACCTGCCCTAGGGAGCCACACTGAAGACGTGCCTCCTACCTCTGGGCTGCTGCTGCCCTGTGCCTGAAACCTTCACACCTTGGCACTCCGTCTGTAGGTCCTACAGATAGTGATTTGAATGGAAATCACTTTGTTGTAAAAACTTCCTCACGGTGACTGGACAGGAATGTCTGAAAGTCCTGAGGTCATCTAGTCCTAGTTCCTTTTCTCAGGGACCAGGTAGCAGAACTCTTCCCCCCTTCAGTCCTCCGGGTATGTTGCTTTGGGTTCTTAGGAAGGTCAACTCCCCCACTTTCCCCATCTCCCCAGTTTTCCATGATTTGTGATTTGTTTGTGCAGTTTGTGTTCTGTTTATTATCTCTCTGTAAACTTTGAACCCTACATCCATAAAAAATACTGAAACTAATGTGATGATGTCTCTGAATTGGTCATGCTAATTTTTCTTTTATTTAATTGTTTTTAATTATTCTTCTCTGTTGTTTTCTTAGCCTCTAGTGACATCATCCTGCCTTTGCTGTTGTGAATGTTCTCATTTATGCTCCTGAGAATAAAACTTGAGGTGTGCTTAGTGATGCTTGTATAAGGGGCTAAATAAATCAGATTTGTTTAAATTTGTGTTTAGTTTCTCTAGTCAAGATAGAGGATTATCTGTTGCAGATGCAAATTTGTTGTCCCCTCACTCTTGATACATTTCCTCATGTCTTAATGGCCCAAGGCCACGTTCTGCTCATCTGTGGTTGCCTATCACTGTGGTTTTGCCATTTTGAGAGCTGTCATATAAATGGAATTATACACTATATAACATTTTATTTAATTTTTACATTTTTTCAAATTTTATTTTTTAAAATTTAAATTCAACTAATTAACGTATAGTGTATTTTTAGTTTCAGAGGTAGAGTGCAGTGATTCATCAGTCTTATATAAGATCCAGGGTTCACTACATCCCCTATCCTTCTTAATGTCCATCACCCAGTTACTCTATCTCCCCACCCCAACCCCCAAACCTTCCCCCGCTCCAGGAACCCTTAGTTTGTTTCCTATGACTAAGAGTCTCTTATAGTTTGTCTCCTCTGATTTTGTTGTCTTTTATTTTTCCTCTCTTCCCCTATGATCCTCTGTTTTATTTCTTAAATTCCACATATGAGTGAAATCATGTTATAATTGTCCTTCTCTGATTCACTTATTTTGCTTAGCATAATATTCTCTAGTTCCATCCATGCTGTTGCAAATGGCGAGGTTCATTTTTTGATGGCTGAGTAATATTCCATATATATGTAGATATATATATATATACGTATATATATATATGTAGATACATATATCCATATATGTATATCACCTATATTCTTTATCCATTCATCTGTGGATGGACATCTGTGCTCTTTCCAGAGTTTTGCTATTGTGAACATTGCTCCTCTAAACATTGAGGTACAGGTGCCCCTTCGATCACTACATTTGTATCTTTGAGGTAAATACCTAGTAGTGCAATTGCTGGATTCATGGGTAGCTCTATTTTCAACTTTTTGAGGATCCTCCATATTATTTTCCAAAGAGGCTGCACCAGTTTGTATTCCCACCAACAGTGGGATACTAGCCCTTTATCTGATAAGACATTTGCAAATATCTTCTCCCATTCTGTAGGTAGTCTTTTGGTTTTGTTGACTGTTTCCTTTACTGTGTAAAAGCTTTTTATCCTGAAGTCACAATAGTTCATTTTGCTTTTGTTTCCCTTGCTTTTGGAGTCATTCTAGCAAGAAGTTGCTGTGGCCAAGGTCATAGAAGTTGCTGCCTATGTTCTCCCCTAGGATTTTGATGAATTTCTGTCTCACATTTAAGTCTTTCATCCATTTCGAGTTTATTTTTGAGTGTGGTGTAAGACAGTGGTCCAGTTTCATTCTCCTTCCTGTAGCTGACCAGTTTTCCCAACACTATTTGTTGAAGAAGCTTTTTTCATTGGATATTCTTTCCTGCTTTGTTGAAAATGAGTTGACCATAGAGTCCATTTCTGGGTTCTCTATGCTGTTACATTGATCTGTGTGTTTGTTTTTGTGCCAGTACCATACTGTCTTCATGATTACAGCTATGCAATAGAACTTGAAGTCCAGAATTGTGATGCCACGAGGTTTGATTTTCTTTTTTAACTTTCCTTTGGCTCTTCTGGTTCTATACAAATTTTAGGGTTATTTATTCCAGCTCTCTGAAAAATGTTGATGGTATTTTGATAGGAATTGCATTGAATGTATAGATTGCTCTGGGTGGCATAGATATTTTACCAGTATTTGTTCTTCCAATCCATGAGCATGGAATATTTTTTCCATTTCTTTGTGTCTTCCTCTATTTCTTTCTTGACTGTTCCATAGTTTTCAGAGTACAGATCCTCTACTTCATTGGTTAGACTTTTTCCTGGGTATCTTATGGTTTTTGGTGTAATTGCAAATGGGATCAATTCCTTAATTTCTCTTCTGTCTCAGTGTATAGAAATGCAACTGATTTCTGTGTATTGATTTTATATCCTGCGACTTTGCTGAATTCCTGTATCAGTTCTCACAATTTTTGGGTGGAATCTTTTGGATTTTCCACATAGAGTATCCTGTCATTTGTGAAGGATAAGAGTTTGGCTTCTTCTTTGCCAATTTGGATGCTTTTTATTTCTTTTTGTTGTATGGTTGTGGTGGCTAGGACTTTCGTATTATGCTGAATAATACTGGAGAGAGTGAACATCCCTGTCATGTTCCTGACCTTAGGGGAAAAGCTCTCCGTGTTTCCCTGTTGAGGATGATATTCAGTGTGGGCTTTTCATATATGATGTTGAGATATGTTCCCTCTATCCCTACACTGCAGAGAGTTTTTATCATGAAAGGATGCTGTATTTTTTCAAATGCTTTTACTGCATCTATTGAGAGGATCATATGGTTCTTTTCCCATCTTTTATCAATGTGGTGTATCACATCGATTGATTTGCAGTTGTTGAACCACTCTTACAGCCCAGGAAAAAATAATGTCACTGGATCGTGGTGAATAATCCTTTTAATACACTGTTGGATCCTGTTGGCTAGTATCTTGGTGAGAGTTTTTGTATTCATGTTCACCAAGGATACTGATTTTGTAATTCTCCTTTTTGTTGGGGTCTTTGTCTGGTTTTGTGATGGTAATGCTGGCCTTGTAGAAAGAGTCTGGAAGTTTCCTTCCATTTCTGTTTTCTGAAACAGCTTCAGAAGAATAGGTATTCTTTAAATGTTTAGTAGAATTCCTCTGGGAGGGCGTCTGGTCCTGGACTCTTGTTTGTCGGGAGGTTTTTGATTACTGCTTCAGTTTCTTTGCTGGTTATAGGTCTGTTCAGGTTTTCTAATTCGTCCTGTTACAGTTTTAGCAATTTATATGTTTCGAGGAATGCATCCATTTCTTTCAGATTGCCTACTTGTTGACATATAGTTGCTCATAATATGTTCCTCTAATTGTTTGTATGTCTTCAGTGTTGTTGTAATCTCTCCTCTTTCATTCATTATTACATATATATTGGGTCTTTTTCTCTTGCTATCTTTTTTTTTTTTTTTTGGATAAGTCTGGTGAGAAGAAGTTTATTGATCTTACTAATTCTTTCAAAGACCAGCTCCTAGTTTTGTTGATCTGTTCTACTATTCTTTTGGTTTCTATTTCATTGATTTCTGCTTTAATCTTTATTAATTTTCTACTTTTGCTGGATTAGGCTTTATTTGCTTTGTTTTCCAGCTCCTTTAGGTTTAAGGTTAGTTTGTATATTTGATGCCTTTCTTGTTACTTGAGAAAGGCTTGTATGTACTTCCTCTTTGGACCTCCTTTGCTGCATTCCAAAGGTTTTGAACAGTTATGTTTTCATTTTCATTAGTTTCCATGAATTTTAAAAATTCTCCTTCAATTTCCTTTTATCTTTTAGTAGGATGCTCTTTGGCCTCCACGTATTGGAGTTCTTTCCAGATTTCCTCTTGTGATTGAGCTTTGAAGCATTGTAGTCTGAAAATATGCATGGTATAATTTCAGTCTTTACATACTGATTGAGACCTGATTTGTGACCCAGTGTGTGATCTATTCTGGAGAAAGTTCCATGTGCAATTGAGAATGTGTATTTTGCTTTAGGATAAAATGTTCTGAATATTCAAGCCCTTGTTTCCTTGTTGATCTTCTGCTTGTTTAATATAAGGATTACGTCCCCAGTTTCTTTTGTTGTCCATTAACCTGATAAATGATTTTCCACCTCCTCACTTTCAATCTGGAGGTGTCTTTGGGGCCAAAGTGAGCCTCTTATAGAGAGCATATTGATGGGTCTTATTTTTTTAATCCATTCTGATACCCTGTGTCTTTTGATTGGACATTCAGCCCATTTACATTCTGAGTAGTTATTGAAAGAGGAATTTAGTGCCATTGTATTACCTCTAAAGTCACTGTTTTTGTTGATTGTTTCTTTTTGGACCACGTTACTTTTGAACTCTCACTTCACTTAATGGATCTCCTTTGGTGCTTTAGTGATCACAAATTCCTTTAGTTTCTCTTTGTCCTGGAAGTTTTTTTATCCCTCTATTCTGAATGACAGCCTTGCTGTCAAAAATATGGCTGCATATTTTTCTCATGTAGCACTCTGAATATATCATGACTGTCCTTTCTGGCCTGCCACATTTCTGTGGATTAGTCTGCTGCCAGCCTTATGTATCTGCCCTTATTGGTTAAGGGCCTCTTGTCCTAGGCTGCTTTCAGGATTTTCTCTTTGTGTCTGAGATTGGCAAGCTTCGTTGTTACATGGTGAGGCATTGACCTATTTTTATTGATTTTGAGGGGGTTTTCTTTGCCTCCTGGACTTGAATCCATGTTTCCTTTATCAGATTAGGGAAGTTCTCTGCTATAATTTGCTCAGATATACTTTCTACCTCCTTTCTCTTTTCTCTTCTTCTGGCATCAAATTATTCTAATGTTGTTTCATTTTGTTATCAGTTATCTCGAATTCTCCACTCATGATCCAGTAGTTGCTTATCTCTTTTCTTCCAGCTTCTTTATGTTCCGTGATTTTGTTTTCTGTATCACTAATTTGTCTTCTGCCTCATTTGTCCTAGCAGTCAGAGGATTCTTTTTTTTTTTTTTAAATTTTATTTATTTATTCATGAGAGACAGAGAGAAAGAGGCAGAGACACAGGCAGAGGGAGAAGCAGGCTTCCTTGCAGGGAGCCCGATGTGGGACTCGATCCTGGGTCTCCAGGATCATGCCCTGGGCCAAAGGCAGGTGCTAAACTACTGAGCCATCTAGTCTGCCCAGAGGATTTGCTTTTGATTGCATCTCATTAATAGACTTTTTGATTTCAACCTAATTAGATTTAAGTTCTTTTTTCTTCCTCCAGAAACAGGTTCTCTAATGTTTTTTATACTTTTTTCAAGCCCCAGCTAGTATCTTTATAACTGTTACTCTGAACTCTAGTTCTGTCAGCTTAGTTATATCCATACTAATTAGGCCCTTGGCAGTCAGCGCTGCCTCTTGTTCTTTTTTTGTGGTGAGTTTTTCTGTCTTGTCATTCTGTCTAGAGAATAATACTTGAAGAAGAAAACAAAATACTAAAATAGCAACAATGACCCCAGAGAATTATATACTAAACAAATCATAAGAGACCAGAAATCGACAAGAAAAAAAAAAGAATATAATCAGCTGAACAAAACAGAGTAACACACTAGATCTTGAGTGTATTTTGGTCTGTTAGGAAACTAGATCCCAAAATTGTAAAGAAAAATGACTTCTATATACACAAAAATAAAATTAAATATAATGAAAGAATAGAACTGTAGCAGTGAAAATTAAAAAAAGACGTAAAAAAAATAATGTAATCAGGCAGGTGAACAGAACAGAGCAATATGCTGGATTCTGGGTGTATTTTGGTCCATTTCTTAGAAGAAATGACATCCCAAAATTGAGAGATAAGAAAAAAATATACACAAAAATAAATACAATGAAAGGATAGAATGTAACTGTAAAAATTAAAATTAAAGATTTAGACTTTATAAAATAAGAAATTAATTGAAAAGATAAATGAAAGTATTAAAATTGAAAGCCTAAAGAATCATTAGAACAAAACCACGAATTCTATGTACTATTTCCACCTAGCACTGGAGTTTTGCAGTTCTGTGTGATAGGTAAACCTGGTCTTAGCTGGTTGTTTTTGCTGATCCTCTCGGGGAGGGGCCTGTTGTGCTCATTATCAGGTGTCTTTTCTGGGATGGAATGGCACCCCTCTTGCAAGGAGGTAGGGCTGAGTATAGGCTGCTCCAGATCGTTCTTTGTGGCTTTTGTTCCTCAAAGGCTTTCTGCACTGCTTTAGAGGATGAAAATAAAAGTGGTGGCACCCCAATCTCCAGGAGCTGAAAGATCACAGCTCCCACTCTTTAGTGCAACCTCAGGGAAAAGCAATCACTTTTGTCTCCCCTAGTCCTCTTCCACACTTTGTGTTCACCCAGCCTGTGACCATGCATTTTTATCACAGGCTGTTTCCAGTCTCCAAACTGCAGACTCTTATGGCATGCACCCCATGCCACTCCTCCTGAGGGAAGGAGGAAGGTCTCAACTAGGTTCTGCCCCTTGCCGGGCCCCTGCTCAGAGAGTGTTTGCCCAACTGGCCCACAGGCCCACAGTTTGTGCTTTGTGGCAACACTGAGCTGAAAGCCAACTCCTGGGCTTCTGAAAGTTCTGATTTGTGCTCCACTCGTATATCACTTTTCAGTAGCTGGCTTACAGAGCCTCCCTTCCCCTGCAGTTCATTTTCTGATACCTCACATCAGATTCACTTCTCTGTACCTCCTGCCTTGCAGAAAGTGATTGCTTTTCTACGTGTAGAATTACACAATTCTTTTCTTAGATTTCTGGTTGAGTTCATAGATGTTCAGAATGATTTGATAGCTATCTAGCTGAATTCCAGGGACCAGACAAAACTAGGGTTCCCAACTCCTCTACCATCTTCCTCTGAATCCCCATTATATAACATTTTAAAATTGGCTTCATTTACTCACTTGTTATATCTTTAGGATTCATTTACATTGTTGTATGTATCAACAGTTCTTTTTTTTTTTAAGATTTTATTTATTCATGAGAGAGACAGAGAGAGAGAGAGAAAGAGAGAGAGAGAGAGAGAGGCAGAGATACAGGCAGAGAGAGAAGCAGGCTCCATGCAGGGAGCCGGATGCAGACTTGATCCTGGGACTCCAGGATCGCACCCTGGGCCGAAGGCAGGTGCTAAACTGCTGAGCCACCCAGGGATCCCCCGTATCAACAGTTCTTTTTATTACTGAGTAATATTACATGATTTGAATGTACCACATTGTAGTTAACCATGCACCTACTAAAGGACATTTTGGTTGTTACCTTTTTTTGATAATTATAATACTACATTGAACATTTCTGTACAAATTTTGCATGAGTATAGATAGTTTCCATTTCTCTAGGATAAATATTTAGTAGTGTGATTGTTGGGTTTTATGGTATGTATGTTTCATTTTATACAAAACTGCTGAATTGTTTCCAAAGTGGCTTTATCATTTTTCCTTCCCTCTAGAACTGTGTGTAGTGCCTGTTTTTCTGTATCCTTGTCAGCACTTGGTATTATCAGCACTTTGAATTTTGACTATTCTTACAATTATGTAGTATGAGCTCATCATGGTTTTAGTTTGCATTTCCTTAATGACACACGATGTGTATCTCTTCTTTGTTGAAGTTTCTGTTTACATCTTTTTATTAATTGGTTAATTAGGTTGCTTGTTTCTTTTTTTTCTTCTTCAGTGTGAGAATTTTTTATGGTTTGTATTCTCATTACAGATCTTTTCTCAGATACAAGATTTATAAATATTTTCTCTCAGTGTAGTACTTTGTTCTTTTATTTTAATTTAATTTAATTTAATTTTATTTTTTTACTTTGTTCTTTTATTCTCAATGTGTATTTTATAATTTTTCTTTTATGGATTGTGCTTTTGGTCTCATGTCTAAGAATTATTTTGCCTAGTGTTTAGTGCCTGGTAATAAAGATTTTCTCTTATGTTTTCTTCTAAGAGTTTTATAGTTTTTATAGTTTTTCATTTTATCATTAGATCTTTGGTCCATTTTGAGTTAATTTTTGTATAAAGTATAAGGTTTGGGTTGAAGGTATTTTTTATTTTTCATATGGATATCTAGTTTTTCTAATACTATCCTTTTTCCATTGAATTGCTTTTGTATTTTGTAAAAAATGAATTGGCTCATTTTGTACATAATTCTTCCTGTTTCATTGATATGTGTCTATCCCTTTATTAATGCCACACTGATTACTGTGACTTTGTAGTATTAAAATTGATTCCTCCACCTTTATTGTTACTTTTTGTAACTTTCATTTATTTTGCTCATATATAAATTTTACCATCAGCTTATTTAATATCTGCAAAAAGTATTTTTTTAAATAATAAATTTATTTTTTATTGGTGTTCAATTTGCCAGCATACAGAATAACACCCAGTGCTCATCCTATCAAGTGCTCCCCTCAGTGCCGGCCACCCAGTCACCCCCACCCCCCACCCACCTCCCCTTCCACCACCCCTAGTTCGTTTCCCAGAGTTAGGAGTCTCTCACGTTTGTCTCCCTTTCTGATATTTCCCACCCATTTCTTCTCCCTTCCCCTCTATTCCCTTTCACTATTATTTATATTCCCCTAATGAATGAAACCATATAATGTTTGTCCTTCTCCGATTGACTCACTTCACTCAGCATAATACCCTCCAGTTCCATTCACGTCGAAGCAAATGGCGGGTTATTTGTCATTTCTAATGGCTGAGTAATATTCCATTGTATACATAAACCACATCTTCTTTATCCATTCATCTTTCGATGGACACCGAGGCTTCTTCCACAGTTTGGCTATTGTGGACATTGCTGCTAGAAACATTGGGGTGCAGGTGTCCCGGCGTTTCATTGCATCTGTATCTTTGGGGTAAATCCCCAGCAGTAATATCTGCAAAAAGTCTTGATGAGTTTTTGATTGGCATTGTGCTAAATCTATAGATCAGTTTGGGGAGAGTTAACATTATTACTATGTTTTGTTTTTCAGTTCATGAACATAGTATATCTCCGTTTACTTAGGTAGTGTTTTATTTTTCATCAGAATTTCACACTTTACAACATACATTTCCTAAGTGTGTTGTACTTTGTTAGTGTGTACCTAAGTATTTACCTCTTTTGGGGCTATTGTAAATGTTTAAAATCTTTTTTGATTTCCAACTGATATTTCCAACATAGTATATATCTTCTACATCGTATCTATTATGTAGAAAAGAATATGTAGATGCTACTGTGTGTTCTATTTTTATGTGTTGACTTTCTCTCCTTTGTTTTTGCTATACTCACTAGGCAGGTGTTTTTTTTTTTTTTTTTGTAGATTTCTTGGAATTTTGTTGAAGATAATCATGCAGTTTGTGAAGAGGAACAGTTTTTATCTTTTCTTCCAATTTTTCTTGCCTTACTGCATTGACTAGGACTTCTAGTACAGCATCAAATAGGGATGAAGAGAATGGGCATCCTTGCCTTATTCTTGATCTTAAGGGAAAAGCATTCTGTTTTTTACCATAAAGTGTGATAAACCGTAGGGTTTTGTAGAGACTCTTGATCAGGTTAAGGAAGTTTTCTTTTATTCCTAATTTGTTGAGAACTTTTGTCCTGAGTGGATGATGTATATAGTCAAAAGCTTTTTATAGATTGATAGTATCAAGTATCAAGTGATTCTTACTTCTGCGGGGGGTTTATTATACTGATTGATTTACAAGTATTGAACGAGCATTGTATTCTTGGGATAAACTCTTCATGTTTATGGTGTATTATTCTTCCTATATATTGTTGGATTCAATTTACTGATATTCTGTTGAGAATTTTGCGTCTATGTTCATGAGGTATATTCATATATATATATATATAGATATATATAGATACAGCTATAGAGCTGTATTTTTTGTAAGATTGACTTTAAGATTTTTTTATTTATTCATGAGAGACAGTGACAGAGAGAGAGAGAGAGAGAGAGAGGCAGAGAAACAGGCAGAGGGAGAAGCAGGCTCCATGCAGGGAGCCTGACGTGGGACTCGATCCTGGGTCTCCAGGCGGCACTGAACCTCTGAGCCACCTGGCCTGCCTGTATGATTGACTCTTGAACAACATGGGTTTGAACTATGCGTGTCTGCTTCTTTGCAAATAGTTTACAGTACAGTACTGTAAATGTATTTTTCTTATGTTTTCCTAACATTTTTTTTCTGTAGCTTATTTTATTGTAAGAATGTAAGATATAATACATGTAACATACAAAACGTGTATTAATTGGCTGTTTATGTTATCAGTAAGGCTTCTGGTCAAGAGTAGGCTATTATTAGTAGTTCAGTTTTGGAGAAATCCAAAGTTATGTGCAAATTTTCAACAGTCAGGGAGTTGGTATCCTAACTCCCTTGTTGTCCAAGGGTCAACTGTACTCTTGTTTGTCTAGTTTTGGTGTTAGAGTAATACTGGTTTTGTAAAAGGAGTTGGGAAATGTTTCTCCTGCCATTTTCTGGAAGAGATCATGTAGAATTGGTATAAATTTCTTTCGTAAATATTTAGTAGAATTCTCCATTGAAACTTCCCAGGTCTTGAGATTTCTATTTTGGAAAGTTTTAAATTCTGAGGTAAATTTCTTGAATAGTTATCATACAATTTAGCTTAACCAGTTCTTCCTGGATGACTTTTGGTAGTTTGTGATTTTGAGGAACTGTTCTGTATCTAAGTTGTTATTTATGTATTTAGGGTTGGTGTATTCTCTTATCCTTTTAATATCTGCCCAGGCTATAGAGATATACCTCCTTCATTCTGGATATTTGTTAATTACTACCTTTTTTCCCTCTAGTAATCTTGTATAAGGTTTATTAATTTTATTGATCTTTCAACAAATCAGTTCTTAGTTTCATTGATTTGTTTCTGTTTTTGTTTTCAGTTTTATTGGTTTCTGTTCTTCATTATTCCACTCTTTCGGCTTGCTTTTGGTTTATTTTGTGTGTGTTTATTTTGGTTTATTTCTCTTTCTAATTTCTTAAGGTAGAAGTTTAAATTGTTGACTTCAGACCTTTTTTTTTCTTTGCTAACATAAGCTTTTAATAATACAGATCTCCCTGAAAGTACTATTTTAATTGCACCCTACAAATTTTGATGTATTTTCATTTAATTTTTAAAAACTTCTCTTGAGGCTTCTCTGACCTGTGCATTACTTTGAAATGTGCTGTTTAATTTCCGAGTCTTTTTGCATTGTCTACTTATCTTTCTGTTATTATTGTTTTCTGGTTTAATGCCACATGGACAGGACACATGCTTAGTTGAGTGATTTCAACTTTTGTTAAGATTTGTCTTATGACCCAAGATGTGGTGTGTCTTGGTGAATAGTCAGTGTGTACGTCACAGTTCTAGAGGCTACAATTCTGAAATCAAGGTGTCATTCTTTTTAGAATGCTATTTTGCTGTAGTTGGGTGGCTCATTGTGTAAAATGGTGATTGTATCCTTTTGGTTGATGATCATGATATTCAGTTCAGGCCTACTCTAATGCCTTCATCTTAATTTGATCATCTGAAAAGATCCTATTTGCCAATAAGGTCACACTCATAGATAGTAGACATTAGGACTTGAAAATCTTTTTGGGGGACAAAATTCAACCTGTAATAGGTCCCTTATTAAGCCAATTTGTAATTGCTAAATACTTAATTTCAATTACTTATTTATTGTGTCAGAGCATCCATGTCCACTATGGGATATTTCAGGGCAGTAGTTGCTATGACCAGGGAGAATTTAGGCAAGACGGTAGTTTTGATAGTTAAGGTAAGGCATTTGTTCTCTAGGTTATATGTAGTAATTTTCCTAAGGTTATAGGGGGTACTTTTTAAAATTTAGTGGGATCTTCAGGTGTAAATGTAATTTGAGCCCCAGGATTTACTTAAATCCACGAAGGTTTTCTGATTGGTGCATTTTAGCAGATACTGAAGCTGAGTCAGTACCTGTATCATAGAGGCACAAAAGCCCATCTGTCTTTTTGTTGTGTAAATTTTTTCAGTAAACTTTGAAGTTCCATTTGGGTCAAACTGTGAACCTTTATTTATTTCAATTTGATTTTTCCCCCCCTCTAAGAGCTTCCATATATATTGTCAGGGCTGTTGGCTTCCCCATGGCAGAGGGCTGCTTTATAAGACCCTGACTTACATTGGGCTTGAATTTACCCCTTTGTTGTGCCCACTGCAGCCCTGGGTGTTTTCCCTACAGTCGGGGTCTTTGTTGTGACAGAGGCATGGTAGTAGAGTGGCTGGCACGGTGAACTGGTGCAGGGCCCACAGCCCAGAGCTGAATGCTTTGAAACTATCCTCTGCTGCAGCCTTGCCTTTTCTTCCTATGCAGGCCTCCTTTTCTCTCTCTCTCTCCCTTCTCCTTTCCTCTCTCCCTCTCCAAATGTTGTCAGTATTTTGAATTTCTAACTTGTAGAGTCCGGGCTTTCATTTTCTGTCTCTGTCCAGTCACTTATAGTGGGGATCTTCTGACTGGTTATAAGGAAAGATTTGGGGTCCTGGTGACCTGCCTCTTCCTCTGTGGAATGCTAGTCATTCTCCCTGGGGTTGGGATCCACATCTAGTAAAGTCATTTTGTTTATGCCTGGTTAGGAGCAAACGCGGTGACATATGGAAGCGGAGGCCAAGTCTTCCATACAGACACTAGAGTTCGCTTGTCACATAGCAGGCTGAAGGTGGGCTTCTGAGCTTTCACTCATGGCAGAATTAAAGTTTAGGGACTTTGACTGACCTTATATGCCTAATTACTTATAAAAGATTGAAATTGGAGAATCAGGTTTTCATTCCAGGATGCTTGTCTCATGCTTGTGCAAAAAAGCAAAAATTAGCAAATCCCTCTTGTTAATTAAAAAACTCAATAACAGGGGTGCTTGGGTGGCTCCCTTAATGTCTCCATTAAGTGTCTGCCTTCGGCTTAGGTCATGATCCTGGGATTTGGGATTGAGCCCTCCATCAGACTCCCTGCTCAGCGGTGAGCCTGCTTCCTTTGTCCCTCACCCCGCTCGTTTTCTCTCTCTCTCTCAAATAAAATCTAAGAAAACCACCTCAATAACAGTTATTTCATTATTCAGTTTTTCACAAAAAGAGTAATTTGTAAAAAACGTAAGTGCAAAGTTATTTAGCCTTTCCTCTGACTTGTCTTATTTTTTTTTTAAGTTTTATTCTGTGTGGCCTTAATTTGTTATATTAAGAGTGGCTGTGGTATCTAAAACCACTGTTGTTGTTTGGTCAGTTGCATTTACGTTTTGTTAGTAAAGTTTTATTTCCTGTGTCAGTGGTCCTTTATCATGGCCGAATATTAGAAATACCTGGGAATTAAAAATGCTAGTGCCTAGGTCCTGCCCCAGACCAACTGAATCAGAATCTTAGGCAGTAGAACTCAGTTTTGGTATTTGAGGGGTGTGTGTGTGTGTGTGTGTATGTATGTGTGTATGTGTATCCCTCACCCTGTGCTTCTGATGTACACTGAAGGCTGAGAACCTGATTGCAGAACCTGATTCCAAGCCTTTTTCTATGACTTCAGCAAATCAGTAGAGCTTAATTTAGAGGTGCTGTGTAATTTTTATATTTGTAATATATAAAAATTTAAGTATTACAAAAAATAATCTGTATTTAATGCACAGTTGGATATTTCTGTAAATAAGAGAGGTACTGTTAGTCATCGCTGTGGCAGGAAGATGAAAGAATGGGACACATGAAGTGTGCCAGTGGCTAAGGCCCTTTCTTTAGCTTCAGGAGCTGAGGGTTGAGTTAATTATGCTTCACAGTTCCTGGCACACCATTTCAAATCCATCTTTTAAATGTTTTCCTTTCTAATATGTTTGTGTATCATTAGGAAACATGCTAATGTTAATGATGCATTTTTAGTTTGTGTAAATGGAATGTGTGATTCCTTAGCATGAGTTTCTTCCCTTTGCCATTTAGTACTGTATTTTTAAGTGGTATTCATAGTGCATTGGACTGCTGTGGGTTTCAATCCTTTGAATCCCCCTAATTGTGGGCCTTTATGGGAGTTCTGTGAGCATAGCCAGGGATTAGAGGACCTTTCATGTAACTTGGAGGCCCTTGTTGGCTGTTTAGTCTGGCTGTGTGAGGTCCACCCCTTTGGCCAGCCTATGCCTAAAGGTTTATGTGCCCAGCTCCACATAGCCGCTGACATTTGACATTATTTAACGATCAAACAGATCATCGAAGGCAGGCTTACTTCCTGGCATGCGTTGTTCTAGGCACTTGGGATTTATCAGTGAACGAAACCAGATGAAACGGGAAAAAAATCCTGTCTTGGAGCTTATATTTTAGCTTTCTAACAATTGCCGATTTGGTGAATGTAAAGTAATATTTCATTGTTTTAATTTATATTTTTCTAAATAGAATTGGAGTATCTCTTCATATCATTAGTCAATTGGGATTCCTTCTGTTTGATATCTGATACTTCTCTTATAGAATGCAGCAGTTTTTTTGATATTTGTCACTTGTTGGTTTTAGTTATTTTTAGATACTTCTTACTGTTTGTAATTTGATAGAATCTCTTCCACAGATTAAATGTATATGTCTAATTATTTCATTAAGAAAATAATGAGTGCCTTTGAGGATAGGACACATTTATACTTCAAGGTTTAGGTTCTGTCTTTATTTGCATTATAAGGAGTTTCATGACATTTGTTCTTGACTGAAACTCTATTTTTTAATCTTATTTTATTACTTTTTAAAAAAGATTTTATTTATTTATTCATGAGAGACACAGAGTGAAAGAGACAGACAGAGACATAGGCAGAGGGAAAAGCAGGCTCCCCACAGGGAGCTTGATCCTGGATCCTGGGGTCATGCCCTGAGCTGAAGGCCGATGATCAACCGCTGAGCCACCTAGGCATCCCTATTATTTTACTTTTTAAAAGATTTTAAAATAAATGTATTTGAGAGACAGAGTGCAGAGCAAGAGAGAGAGAGAGAGAGACAGCGTGCGCGCGCAAGTACAAGCTGGGGAGGGGGGTTGGTAGGGGTAGAAGCAGACTCCCCACTGAGCAGGGAGACTGATGTAGCTGCATCCCAGGACTCTGGGATCATGCCCTGAGCCCAGGTGCCTCTTGACTGAAACTTTAAATTGTTGGTGGCCTAAAGTCACAGTTTCCAACTTTTTTGTGTGTCCCAAAGCTCCTGAATTATACTTTGTCAATGATTGTGGTCCTGTATAGCAGTGGTTCTCAGTTGATGGAATATGGCAATATATAGAGTTAAAAATGGTTTTTGAATCATGCTCCCATTTCACATCTTCTATTCTTTTGGACACAGCAGTTGGGGATCACTGAATAAAAGTAGTTCACATGAAATTCAATTAGGTAACATCAAGGACTAAGTTTATTAGTTGTGAAATGTGGTAGGAAATTGATGGAATATTTTAGAAGACCTGCTTCAAGGAAGAATTTGAATGATATGTAAATTTCTTTTTTTTTTTTTTAAGGTTGTATTTATTTATTCATGAGAGACAAAGAGAGAGAGAGAGAGGCAGAGACACAGGCAGAGGGAGAAGCAGGATCCATGCAGGGAGCCTGATGTGGGACTCGATCGTGGGACTCCGGGATCACGTCTTGGGCCAAAGGCAGGCGCTAAACTGCTGAGCCTCCTAGGGATCTCTGTGAATTTCTTTATTAAAGGGTTGCTAGATCATTTATTATTACTTCATAAAACACAGTGTACTTTTTGTGGTAGTGATTCATATTATTTTCTTGTAATCATCAAACATTCAACTAATGATGTAACTTAACCTTTCCATTTCTGGGAGGGACATTTGCAAAGAGACTGACAAGTGGATGCTACAATTTGAAAAGGAATTTATAGATTTTTTTTTTTTAATTTATAGATTTTTAAAAAAAAATTTATTTTCCAGATGATGGTGTTGATACTCAAAGTGGAACAAAGAAAGAAGATCTGAATGACAAAGAGAAAAAAGATGAAGAAGAAACTCCTGCACCTGCATGTAGGGCCAAATCAATCCTAGAGAGCTGGGTGTGGGGCAAGCAACCAGGTATTATGAACTGAGATTCTGGTACTTTGGAAAGCTTGATCTGGCACCTCTTTTCTAGATACCATAGATGGATTTTGTTGTTGTTGTTACTGAATCTTAAAAGTTTAACTTAAATTTTTTCATATCATGGTAAACTCTATATACATACAATTTTTAAATATACAGTCAGGGACATTAAACATGTTCACATTGTTTTGTAATCATCACCACCATCCATTTCCAGAACCTTTCATCTTCCCAAACTGAAACTCTGTACTTATTACATGGTAACTTCTTTTTCTTCCCTTCTCTTAGCACCTGGAAACCACAATTTTCTGTCTTTAGGATTTTGACTAGTCTAGTTACCTTGAGTAAGTGGAATCATAGAGAGTATTTGTCTTTTTTGGTCTGGCTTATTTCATTATTTAGCATAATGTCTTCAAGGCTTATCCATGTTGTAGTATGTGTCAGAATTTCCTTCCTTTTAAAGGCTGAGTAGTATTCCATTATATGTATATATAACATTTTGTTTATCCATTCATCCATGGATGGGTATTTAAGTTGCTTCCACCTTTTAGCTATTTTGAATAATACTGCTATGAGTTTATATAAAAGTTCTTCTTTCAATTATTTGTGTATATACTTAGGAGTGGAATTGCTGGATCTATGGTAATTCTATGTTTAATTTTTTAAGGACCTGGCAAACTTTTCCATAGTAGCTACACTATTTTATATTCCTAACAGCAATGTATGAGTGATCCTGTTTCTCTGTGTCCTCATCATCATTTAGTGTTCTCACTTTTAAAACATTTTTCGCTGTTAGGTGTGGAGATACCTCATTGTGGTTCTAATTTGCAATCCCCTGTGGTTGTTTACCATCTGTGTATCTTTTTTAGTGGACTACCTGTTCATGTCTTTTGCCTGTTTTCTAGTTAGGTTTTTTTTCTTTACTGTTGTGTTTTTGGAGTTCTGTACTTACTCCAGATATTAGTCCTTTATCTTATATATGGTTTGCAAATAATTTGTCTCACTTCATAGCTTATCTTTTCATCCTCTCAACAGTGTCTTTAGCACAACAAAGGTTTAAAATTTTAATAAATTTCAATGGATTTTGCTTCCTCCTCTTCCTTCTCCTTTATCTTACTCGGCTTCCTCTTCCTCCTCTTCCTCTTTGCCTATCCCTAGAACCTGAAGATTTTTCCCTATTTTTTTTCTAAAAGTTTTGTAGTTTTATGTTTTACATATATGTTCTGTTCTATTTGAGTTAAATTTTGTGTGCAATATGGGTTTTAGGTCAAGTTTTTTTTTTTGTCTGTTTATAATAACTTATTGCTCCAGTATCATTTTTTGAAAAGGCTAACTTACTATCGTTCAATTGCTTCTGCACCTTTGTCAAGAATTAATTGGGTATACTTGTGTGGTCTATTTCTCATTTTTCTATTCTGTTTTACTAATCCACGTGTGTATCTGTCTGCCTACACCACACTCTCGTGTAGCTAAGAGTAAGTCTTAAAATCAGACTGGTTTTTCCCACTTTCTTCTTTTTTTTTTTCACATTATTCTAGCTATTCTAGTTCCTTTGCCTTTCCATAATACATTATTTCTATATAGTTTTCTTGTATTCTGCAACCTGGCTGAATTGACTAGGAAGTTTTTTTTTTGGATTTTCTACATAGACAATCTGTTTTATTTCTCCCTTTTCAGTCTGTGTGCCTTTCATTACATTATCTTTCCTTATTGTTCTGGTTAGAACTTATTTACTGTGTTTCCTAAGAGTGGTAAGAACAACTTTACTTTATTCCTGATCTTAGGGGGAAAACTTTCAGTCTTTTCATTATAATATTAGCATAGGTTTTTGTAGATGCTTTTTATAAAGGTGAGGAAATTCCTGTCTATTCCAGTTTCCTGAGAGTTTTTATCAGAAATGAGGTGTTGAACTTTGTCAAGTGTTTTTTCTACATTACTTGATTTGTAATGTGATTTTTTTTTCCATTTCATTTGTTAATGTGAAGGATCTGATGTTTGACTGCTAAACCAGCTTTGCATTCCTGGAATAAATACCAGTTGTTGGTGATGTATAATTCTTTTTATATATTGCCTAATGCTACTTACTAATATTTTGATAAGGATTTTTGTGCCTATATTCATGAGAACAGTATTCTGTAATTTTTTTTTGTACTGTCTCTCTTTGGTTTTGATACCATGCTAATACTAGTTTCTTAAAATGAATTGAGAGTATTTCCTTTTCTATTTTCCAGAAAAGCCTATTTAGATTCTGTGTTAATTCTATTTTAATATTTGCTAACATTCTCCAGGGAAGCAATCTGGACCTTGTGATTTCCTTTCTGAGATTTTTAAAATGATCAATTCAGTTGTCTTAATAGTTGTAGGTCAACTTAAATGATCTGTTTTATATTTGCTGAGTTGAAGTAGTTCGTATTTTTTGGGGAATCAGTTTATTTTGTCTAGGTTGTCTTAATTTATACATGTAGAGTTCTACCTCTGTAATTATATGTAGTTCCTGTTTCTTTCTTGATAGTGGTAATTTATGTCCTTTTTTGGGGTGTGTTTTGTCAGTTCTGTTTAGAGGTGTCAATTCTATTGATTTTTTGAAAGAACCAGTTCTTTATTTCATTGGTTTTTCTCTATTTTTTTTCCATTTTCATTCTCATTGTTTCTACTTTTAATTATTTTCATCTTTCTGCTTACTTTTTGTTTTATTTTGCTAGATTTTTCCTATGACCCATTTAGTACTATACATTTCTCTCACTTTATTTGCATTTTAATTCAGGTCAGTATATTTTTGCTTCCCTGTCTCTTTGACCCATGGATTATTTCAGGGTGTGTTTAGTTCCTAAGAGTTTGGTGATTTTTCCCAGTATTTTTCTGTTACTGATTTCTACTTTGTTTCCATTGTTTTGGATAGCATATTCTGTATGATTTCACTTCTTTTAAATTTGTTGAGGGAATATTTATGCCAGGATATGATCTGTTTTGATACTTGTTGTGAATGATTGTGTATTCTCCTGTTGGCTGGAGTGTTCTAAATGTTTATTAGATGCTGTTGGTTATGGTATTGTTGCATTCTTTTATATCTTTACTGATTTTCTTTCTCCCTTCTTTCTCCTCTCAGTTGTTGAGAGAAATGTTGAGGTCTCCAACTCAGACTATATAAATGTTTTTTTCCTCTTTTCAGGATTTTTTTTTGTGTGTGTCACATATTTTGCAGTTTGGTGCATGCACATTTAGAATTGTTAGGCTTTATTGGGTTGGCCATTTTCTTATTTTTTGTTGCTCTTTATTCCTAGTAATTATCTTTGCTCTGACATTTATTTGATATAAATATACCCATTTTTGCTCTCCTTTGTTTACTGTTTGCATACTTTTTGTTTTTTTTCTCTTCATTTACTTAAAAAAAATATTTTTTAAAAGTAGGCTCCAAACCCAGCATGGAGCCCAACGTAAGGTTTGAACTCCTAACCCTGAGATCAAGACTTGAGCTGAGATCAAGAGTCAGATTCTTAACTGACCGAGCCACCCAGGCACCCCCATATCCATTTACTTTTAATTTGCCTATTTGAAATCATTTTCTTATAGATGGCAGAATTGGGTCATGTTGTTTTTTGGTTCACTCTACCAACGTGTCTTTTAACTGGTGTATTTAGACTGTTTGCATTGAATTTCATGTAATTATTGATAAATTAGAGCTTGAGACTGCTGTATTATGATTTCTGTTTGCTGTTTTTTTCATTTTTGTTTTGTTTATGCTGCCTCCCTGTGGTTTACTTGAGCATTTTTAGAATTCCATTTTGATTTATCTATAGAGTTTTTGAGTTTATTTTTTGGAGTAGCCTTTTTAGTGGTTTGTCTAATTAATACATTATATATACATAACTAAGCAGTTTCCGGTTGTGTCATTTAACTAGCTTGATTGACATACAGAAACCTTACTTCCCTTTATGTCTCTTTATCCTTTTCTGTTCATATGATTGCCACAAATATTTCTATTGGTATTTATAACCACATTTAGCAATTTTATAATTTTTGGTTGAAGCTTCAGACATGATTTAGAAAAGTCAAGAGATGAAGAATAGCCTATTGTATTTACCCATGTGTTATTTACAGTGTTCTTCCTTCCCGAGTGCCAAGGTTTTCCTTTTATTATTTCCATTCTGTTTAGAGAACTTTCTTTAGCCATTCTTTTAGTGTAGGTTTGCTGATGACAGATTTTCTTTTCCTTCATTTGAGAATGTTTGATTTTTCCTTTCATTCCTGAAGGACATTTTTGCTAGATTTAGGGTTCTGGATAGACGATTCTTTTTTTCATCATTTCAGAATATTTTGTTGCTTTAGCTGTTGTCCATGTCTTCTTATAAAAAATTTGTTATTACATGAACTGTTATTCTACCACAAAGTGGTTTTTTTTTTTTTTTCTGCTTTTAAGATTTTTTTTTTTGTCTTTAGTTTAATTATAATGAATCTTCATGTGGATTTCTTTGGGTTCATCCTGTTTGGAATTTGCTCACCTTCTTGAATTTGTAGATTTATGTCTTGCTAAATTTGGGAAGTTTTCAGTCTTCCTTCTTAGAATACTTTTCAACCCCACCCCATTCTTTAATGACCAGAGTTCAATGAGAAGAATGTTAGATCACAGTTGCCTGTGACTGCTCATTTTTCCTTTTTATAAAATGAGATATAATATATAACATTGTTAGTTTCAGGTGTGCATTGTAAAGATTTGTTATGATCATCACAGTAGTTCATTACACTCTGTCATCATATATAGTTAAAAAATTTCTTTTTCTGTGATGAGAACTTTTAAGATCCACTCTCCTAGTAACTTTCAAATATGCAGTGCAGTATTATTACCTATAGTCACTGTGTTGAACATTACACTCCTATGACCTATGTTATAACTAAAAATTTGTACCATTTGATCCCCTTACCATTTCGCCTTCTCCTTCAACCACCCCATCCCCTTGCCTCAGGCAACCAGCCTGTTCTCTGTATCCTTAAGCTTGGTTTTGTTTTTTAGATTCCACATACAGGTGAGAGCAGATAGTATTTATCTTTTTGTTTTTGCATTTGAAAAATTTAAATTCAATTAACATATAATGTATTATTGGTTTCAGAGGTATAGGTCAGTGATTCATCAGTCTTATATAATACCCAGGGCTCATTACATCACATGCCCTCCTTAATGTCCATCACGAAGTTACCCCATCCCCAGACGACCTTTTTTTTTTTTTTTTTTAAGATTTTATTTATTTATTTATTTATTTGAGAGAGAGAATGAGCCCAAGCAAGGATAGGGGCAGAGGAACAAGCAGACTGGGGGCTTGATCCCAGAACCCTGAGATCATGACCTGAACTGAAGTCAGACACGCTTAACGCAGACACTTAACTGACTGAGCCACCCAGGTGCCCCTTATGGTATTTATCTTTTTATGTCTGACTTATTTCACTTAGCATAATGCCCTCAGAGTCCATCTATATTGTTACAGATGGAAGGATTTGCTTCTTTTCTATGTCTGAATATTACATTGTATGTGTATATATATATATACTATATTTTCTTTACCCATCTGTCCACAAATGGACATTTAGGTTGTTTCTATTACTTGGCTATTGTAAGTAGCAAATGCTACTTATATTGCTGAAATTTTAATGCTGGAAATGGGGGTGCATATATCTTTTCAAATTAGTGTTTTTGTTTTCTTCAGATAAATATCCAGAAGTAGAATTACTGAATCATATAATAATTCTATTTTTAATTTTTTGAGAAACTTCCTGTTTTCCATAGTGGCTGCACCAGTTTTTACATTCACAACAACAGTACACAAGTGTTCCTTTTTCCTACATCTTAACCAGCACTTGTTATTTCTTGTCTTTTTGATACTAGCCATTCTAAAGAGGTGAAGTTATATTGAATTATTGTTTCAATTTGTGTTTATTTGATTGTTGTTGAGTACCTTTTCATGTACCTGTTGTCCCTTTGTATGTCTTCTTTGGAAAACTATATATTTAAATCCTCTTCTCATTTTTAATTGGATTGTTTGTTTTTTTGCTATTGAGTTATAGAGTTGCTTTTTAAAAATATGTTTTGGATATTAACCCCTTATCCATTATCAGATATATTCATTTGCAAATACTTTTTCATTTAGTAGGTTGCCTTTTCGTTTTGTTGATGGTTTCCTTTGCTACACAGAAGCTTGTTAGTTTGTTGAGTCCCACTTTGTTTATTTTTGCTTTTCGTGTCAGATTGAAAAAAATCATTGCCAAGATCTGTGTCAGGAGGCATACCACTAATGTCGAATTCTAGGATTTTTATGGTTTCAGGTCTTGTGTTCAAATTTTTGTCCATTTGAGTTAATTTTTGTGTGTGGTGTAAGATAGTGGTCCAGTTTCATTCTTTTGCATGTGCCTGTCCAATTTCCCCAGTACCATTTTTTTTTTCCCAGTACCATTTATTTACTTAAGAGACTGTCCTTTCCCCACTATATATTATTGGCTCTTTTGTTGTAAATTAATTGACCTTATGTGTGTAGGTTTATTTCTGGGCTCTCCATTCTGTTCCATTGATCTCTGTGTGTTTCTATGCTAATGCCATACTGTTTTGATTACCATAACACAGTAACATAGTTTGAAATTAGGGAGTGTGATGCCTATAGCTTTGTTCTCTTTTCTGAAGATTGCTTTGGCTATTTCTCCTTTTGTGGTTCTGTATAAATATCAGGATCATTCTGTTTCTGTGAAAAATGCCACAGAAGTTTTGATAGAGATTTTGCATCTGTAGATTGCTTAGAGTAGTGTGGATATTTTAACAATATTGATTCTTCTAGCCCATGAGCACAGATTATCTTTCTGTGTATTTACATCATCTTCAATTTATTTCATCAGTGTCTTCGGCTTTTACAGGTTTTTAACCTCCTTTGTTAAATTTATTCTTAGGTATTTTATTCTTTTTGATGCAGTTATAAATGGGATTTTCTTGATTTCTCTGATAGTTCATTATTGGTTTATAGGCGTGCATCAGATTTTTGTGTATTGACTTTTTTATTCTACTTTTTAAAAATTTTTATTTTTAAATTTAAAATTAGTTAACATAAAATTAATATGTAGTATTAGTTTCAGAGGTAGAGTTTAGTGATTAATCAGTTGCATATAACACTCAGTGCTCATCATATCAAGTGCCCCCTTTAACGTGTATTCTGCTACTTTACGGAATTTGTTTATTAGTTCTAACAATTTTTTTTGGTGGCCTATAGGGTCTTCTAAATATAATATCATGTCATCTGCAAGTAGTGACAGTTTTATTTGTTCCTTGCAATATAGATGCTTTTATTTTTTTTTCTTGTCTAAATGCTCTAGTTAGAATTTCTAACACTATGTTGAATAAAAGTGGTGAGAGGACATCCTTGTCTTGTTCCTAATTTTGTAAGAAAAGCTTCTAGCTTTCCAGTGTTAAGTCAGTGTTAGCTGTGAGCTTGTCATATATGGCCTTTCTTATCTTGAAGTACATTTTATCTGTACCTACTTTGTTGAGAGCTTTTATCTAAAATAGATGTTGAATTTTGTCAAATGCTTTTTCTGAATCTATTGAAGTATCATATAATTTTTATTTTTCATTTTGTTAATGTATATTACATTGATTGATTTGTGGATGTTGAACTGTTTTTGCATCGCTGGGAATAAATCTCACTTGATCATGGTGTAGCATCCTTTTAATGTATTGATGAACTCAGTTTACTAATATTTTGCTGAGGATTTTGGTGTGTATGTTAATTAGGGAAATTGGCCTGTAACTCTTTTTTTTTTTCTTTCTGCTATCCTTATCTGGCTTTGGTATCAGTAATTCTGGTCTCATAAAATCAGTAGGAAGTGTTCTCTCCTCCCCAGGTTTTTGGAGAAGGGTTGGTATTAATTCTTGTTTGAATGTTTGGAAAATTCACCAGTGGAGCCATCTGTTTCTGGATTTTTTTTGTTTGTGTTGTTTATTACTGATTACATCTTTTCATATTTTCTATTTCTCATTCAGTTGTAGAAAGTTGTATATTTCTAGGAATTTGTCAGTTTCTTCTGGATTGTGAGTTTGTTGGTGTATAATTGTTCCTAGTAGTTTCTGACGATCTTTTGTATTTCTGTAGTATCAGTTGTAACACCTCTTGGTGACTTTAGCTACAGGTTTGTCAGTTTTATCTTTTCAAAAACCATTCTTGTTTTCTATTGTCTTTTTATTATTTATTTCATTATTCTCTGATCTTTGTTTTTTCCTTCCTTCTACTAACTTTATCCTTCATTTGTTCTTCTTTTTGTAGTTTCTTGAAGCGTAAAGTTAGATTATTTGAGTTGTATCATGTTTATTGATGTAGGCATTTATTGTCATGACCTTCCCTTTTAGAACTGCTTTTGCTGTATCCTGTAAGTTTTGGTATGCTATATATATATATTTTTTTCATTTGTCCAAGGTGTTTTCTGATTTCTCTTGACTTCTTGGTTGACCCCTTGGTTGCCAAGTAGCATGTTGTTTAATCTTCACATATTTGTGAATTTTTCAGTTTTCTTGTAATTGATTTCTAGTTTCATACTATTGCAGTTGAAAAAGTTGCTTGATGTGATTTCAGTCTTATATTTATTGAGGCTTTTCTGGTGGTCTAATATATGATCTCTCCTGGAGAATTTCCATGTTGACATGAGAAGAATGTGTTTTCTGTTGTTTTTGATGTATATATATATATATATATATATATATATATATATATATATATATATATATATATATATATATATCTGTTAAGTCCATCTGGTCTGATGTGTAGTTTAAGGCAGTATTTCCTTATTGATTTTATGCCTGGTTGATTTATCCACTGATGAAAGTAGAATATTAAAGTACCTTGCTGTTACTGTACTGATGTCTTTTTCTCTCTTTAGGTTTGTTGGTATGTGCTTTATGTATTTATTTGTTCCTTTGTTGGGTATGTAAATATTTATAAATGTTATACCTTCTGTTGGGTGGACTTTTTAATCATTTTTTATCATTATGTAATGCTTTTCATTTTCTTTGGTTCTTATACAGTCTTTATTTTAAGTCTGTTTTGTCTGCTACAAGTATAGCTACACCCACTTTGCTTTGGTTGTCATTTGCACAGAATATCTTTTTTCATCCCTTTACTTTCAGTCTGTTTGTGTCCTTCCATCTGAAAGTGAATCTCTTGTAGGCAGCTTATAGATGGATCTTGTTTTTTTTTTTTTTTTTTATCCATTTAGCCATTCCATGTCTTTTAGAGAATTTTCTATGTATGTATACTAATTATTGATAGGTATGTGCTTATTGCCATTTTATTAATATTTTTTCTGGCTGATTTGTAGTTCCTTTCTTCTCCTTGCTTTCCTCCTTTGTGGTTTGATGGCTTTCTTTATTGTTATGCTTAGATTTCTTTACCATTATCTTTTGTGTATCTGCTATAGGTTTTTATTTTATGGTTAGCCTGAGGCTTACACATTCATAACAGTCTTTACCATTATCTTTTGTGTATCTGCTATAGGTTTTTATTTTATGGTTAGCCTGAGGCTTACACATTCATAACAGTCTAAGTTGATAACAGCTTAAGTTTGAAAGTATTCTAAAGTTCTAAATTTTTACTCTCTCCCCCATGCTTTATGTTTTGATGTCATAGTTTACATCTTTTTATCTTGTGTATCTCTTAACTATTATACTTGTACTTACTTTTACTAATTTTGTCTTTTGACCTTTATGGTAGGTTTATAAGTGATTAATCACTTACCTTTACTGTATATTTATCTTTCTTTTTCTTTTTTTTTGAGATTTTATTTATTTATTAATGAGAGACACAGAGATAGAGGCAGAGGCATAGGCCGAGGAGAAGCAAGCTCCTCCCAGGGAGCCTGGATATTGAACTCGATCCTGGACCCCAGGATCACGCCCTGAGCCAAAGGCAGATGCCCAACCACTGAGCCCACCCAGTCCCTATATTTTTCTTTCTAATGAGATTTATACTTTCATATGTTTTTTTTTTTTTATTACTAATTAATTCCTTTTCTTTTCCAGGAAAAGGGCTCTTGTCCAGGCCTTCTTGATGGACTGCCACAAAACTGGCAGTTGGTGTTTATCTTTGTTTGCCCTTCAAAGGTTGGGGATTAGCAGCTTTATAGATAAGGGCAGTCCTGATGGTAAACCTACTGCATTTGTACCAGAACAGTGCAGTTTTTCTAGCCTTGCCTGCCTTAAGTCCTAGTGCTCACTTCTCCTCCTTAGTAATAACTGCTGTTTGTGGCATTTTTTCCCCCCCAGAATAGGACACTTTCATTTGTATTAAAAACCTGTGCAGGCACGTATTCATTTTCCTCAGTGACTTTCTGAATGGCATTTTGAGACTTTGTCTACTTCCTCTTGATTGACAAGCTGCTTTTCCTGTTGACATTTTTTAAGCCAGACCTCTTTCTGAAATTATCAGACCATCTTATTGGCATTAAATTCTCCAACTTTTGATCTTCACCTACACTTTGCTTTAGGTTGTCATTGGAAAATGGCTTTGCTTTTTCTTGAATCACATTAGAGTCTCTATAGGTATTCCTTTCTTATAGCAATCCTTCACCTGCATAAAATCGGCATTTTCAATACCACATAAAAAGGTATTTCACAGAAAGTACAGTGTTTTTGTGTCTGCTGGTGTAGCTGCTGTGTCAGTTTCATGAATTTCCTCTTTTTTTTTTTTAACATCGGTTTTTACACTGGATTCATTTATCTTGAAATGACAGTCACAGCTGTAGACCTCAGTCTATGGTATTTATCAAACAGTTCAACCTTTTCTTATAATGTCAAGATTTTTCTCTGCTTCTTGGGAGCACTTCCAGCATCATGAGTGACACTCTGTAGGAGTCCCATAGTTTTATTCAAGGTTTATGATATTGCACTAAACACAGTGAAAAGATATATGAGAACTACTAGAGATCATTTTTTACTGCAGTCTGCAGTTTACTAGACAGGTGCTCATGTGGAGATGGTTAGCATCTCCTGGTGTTGTAAGCCGATATTTGCAATCCTGGAGCTCACTACAAAAACAACAGGAGTGGTTATGAAATTGTTATAGTAGTATGTTACATTAAGTATGTACTGTGGTTAATTTTATGTTCTTGTGATTTAATACTATATCTTTAGATTTGTTTACATTTCTTTCAATCTTGTAGGGACTGTAAGTATTTGTCATAAGTATTGATAAATTTTAACTTTATAATAGATTTATGTATATTTTGTGGTAGCAAATGATAAAATAGACTAGTAGTTACATGTATTTTGTGCATTCATGACATACCTAACTTCTTAATTTTTTTTTATATTTTTAGGTTTTGTGATTTGTCTGTGAGTTTTTTCAAATTGTTGCAGATCTCCAAAAAAATTGCCAATATATTGAAAAAAATGTGTGTATAAGTGGACCTGTATAGTTTAAAACTGTGTTGTTAAAGGTTCAGTGTAATTATTTTATCTTCCTCTGAAATATTCCAGTAAATGTATTACTTTTCATGAGTCATGTGTGCTAGGCAATTTTATTGAAACATTTTTATTTTGAGTTTGGTTATATAACATGAATATAATGGGTAGAGTTTTTCTCTGTGTGTAGGAAATATGCTGCTGATAAGTATTGACTTTATAATTTTGTGTTAAAACCTTTAATAGTGCTTTAGAGAGGCAACATACCATGGTGGCTAACAGTGGTCTGTCTCATGTACTGTAATCCTCTGGGTCACCTTGAGTAAATTCTCTGTGCCTCAGTTTCCTGGTCCTTAAAATACATGTACAATATTATCTCTTGATGGGGTAATATCGTGTGAGACTATGAGAATTACCTTGTATGTGTAAGGTGCTTAAAACCATTTTTGGCCCATATTAAGTACTCAAGTGTTAGATACTATTGCTATTATCCATTTTATTAACATTGTTCCAAACTATATGGAAGATACTGAGAGGTCGAGTATTTTCTTCTCTTGTTTTCTAGATGTGAATGAATTGAAAGAATGTCTGTCTGTGTTGGTTAAAGAACAGCAAACTCTGACCATCCAGTCAGCCACTACTACCCTTTCAGCCCTGAGACTCAAGCAGAGGCTGGTTATTTTGGAACGGTATTTCATTGCCTTGAATAGAACTGTTTTCCAGGAGAATGTCAAAGTTAAGTGGAAAAGCAGCAGTGTTTCTTTGCCTCCTGTGGACAAAAAAAGGTAATAATATAATGAAGAAGGAATCCTGATACCAGCTAAATATAAAATGCAGGTTGTTTTGTTAAGGCAAGTTTAAGTTTGACTTGCAATATACTTAGGATATTTTATTTTATTTTAAAGATTTATTTATGATAGAGACAGACAGAGAGAGAGAGAGAGAGAGAGGCAGAGACACAGGAGGAGGGAGAAGCAGGCTCCATGCCGGGAACCCGACGTGGGACTCGATCCCGGGACTCCAGGATCACGCCCTGGGCCAAAGGCAGGCGCCAAACCGCTGAGCCACCCAGGGATCCCCCAGGACATTTTATTCTTGCTTTCCTTTTTCATAGTTTCATATAGTCTGGAGAATGGCTTTGCCCATTTGCTCAGAGTAACAAACTGTGCTTCATAATCTGTGCCATTATTTTAAAACCCTTTTCTGTCGGTAAAGAAACTGTGGAAGCCAGCGAAAGTGGAGACAAACATGTCTAGATTTTTGAAAATGGAGTCTGAACATTAGCATTCTTTTTGTCTTGTTTTATTTTGCTACTGGGTAGGGTAGAGTAGTCAGATCATGATATTTAGTGAGTAGCTAGTTTAGATGTTTATTTTTTTCTTCCTAATGTGATTTTCTAATTCTTTTATTGTAAGAGATGCTTTCAGGCATATAGTTTTTTAATATATTGGTATACATTGGCAGATTTTCTGAGACATTAACTAGAATGCTTAAGGCTTTATATAAAGTTTTGTTTTTCCAAATTGTGGCTGTCTACCACAGTTTTGTTCTCAGAAGGCTTGACTAAGATATTTCTAGGTATAACCCATATTTTATGTAGCAAAAAGAATTGGTTTTATTTAATTGTAATACTGACTTTTATTCCCTGTGGAGCACATGAAATGTACAGGGGCAGAAAGAAGCAGTGGGCAAAAAACAAAAACAAAAACAAAAACAAAAACACCTTATTATCTTGCTACATGGAACAATAAGTGATAAATGAAGCATTTCTCATGTTTTGTTTTTCTTTTTAAATCTAGTTGAAATCAGATTACATGTTCTATATTTGATAGTTTTAAGATAAACCAAGTGACAGAGGATTCCTACACATGTGATGATAGCCAGCAGCACGGTTCTTTCTTTCCTTCTTGTCTGGAAAGTGAGTGGTCCTTTGTGGTGATCACTGATCAGAGAAGGGTTCTGCCTATGGAGGTGGTAGGTTTTAAGACTCTTTAAGCACTTTTATGTGTTTGTTAAATGAGACTGAATTTTCTAAGATGCAGAAGTGACTGAGACCCCAACTGATTTTTCTCTGTGCTTTTTATTTGTGGTGACATAAGTGTTGATGGATTAATTGAAATCTACCTTTCACTAGGTCAAGCAAATTCCTAAAATTAAAAAAATATGTATTTTGAGATGATTGTGGGTTCATATGGAGTTGCAAGAAATAGTACAGATTCCTTATACCCTTCACCTGGATGTGAGGGCGATCTGGCTGTGACATCTGTCACCCCATTGATCGCCAGGGTTGATTCGGCTGATCTGGCTGGCTAGGCGGGTGTCCCCTTCCTCCCTCACCGCTCCATGTGCATCCCTCCCGAAGCTGCACGCTCGGTCGAAGAGGACGACCATCCCCGATAGAGGAGGACCGTTCTTCGGTCAAGGGTATATGAGTAGCTGCACTCCCCTGCTAGAACCTCCAAACAAGCTCTCAAGGTCCTTATACCCTTCACGTACTTTCCTCCAGTGGTAGCCACTTACAAAACTATAGTTTACTGTCACATTGAGGATATTGACTCTGATCCAGATGACTTCTCTCACTCAGATTTCCTCAGTTTTACATGTTCTCAACTCGTGTGTGTGTATGCATACCTGTTTGTGTACAGGCACATACGCGTGCCTTTCCATGTGATTTTATCACAGGTGTGGATTTCTGTTACCAGTGCCACAGAGTACAGGACAAGGAGCCTTTTTATAATGACACTCACTTCCTTTCCCTTGCCCTCTTCTGTCTCCTTGGGTAGCCCCTAGTCTGTTCTTGATGTCTGTTCTGTAACCTTGGCTTATATCAGTCAGTGTTATCATCTCCTTGAGATTTTTCCAAGTAGTTGGCATGTATCATCATTACATAGTAGATTTCTATGACATGGTTGAATTTCATTTTGTTTATTCATCTATTGAAGGACACTCAGTTACTTAACAATTTTGAGCATTATGAATAAAGCTGCTATGAATATTTGTGGGCAGGTTTTTGTGCGAACCTAAGTTTTATTTTTTGGAATAAATGCGCTGGAGTTCAGTTCTTATGTCTTATGTTTAGGTTTGTAGAACACTGCCATGCTCTTTCTAGAATGGCTGTACAATTTTACAGTCTTATCAGCTATGTATGAGTGGTTTAGTTTTTTCCACATTCTTGTCAGCATTTGGTGTTATTACATCTTTGTTTTAGCTATTCTGTTAGTGATATGGTCTACATTTTTATAGATTTCTTTTCCTCATTTCTCAACTTACTGGTTAGTGGTGGGTTTTACCTTTTTTTTGGAACTAGCAATAGGCTGGATGGTTGACTGGTATGGATGGGCATGGATCCAAACTATTTGTGTGTTAGTGTTTCTTGAGTATTTGTATAACAGAGAGTGACTTACACTGTACAGATTTAGGACTGTTGGGCTCTTTCTCCAGGGCCAAGGTTATGATTGCCTGAGGGGAGCCCCAGTTTCATGCTTCTCCTGAAGCAGTTTTCTGGTGAGGGCTCCTCGTACCTCATCTGAATAGATTCAGCATATGTGTTGCTATTTTAAAGATCATTATATTTCTTATTCAGAAATAAAGTGTAAGTTTCCTTATTCCTGTCTCATAGGCACTCAGTTCCTTCATTAGAGGCAGTTATTAATTAAGGTTTTTTTTTGTGTGTGTATCTTCTCATGAACTCCCCTCCTAAAGCTCAAGATTCATAGATGTGTGCATACTAGCTGCCTCTGTGGGGTCCCCACGTTCTTCCCTGCTAATTTTATTTGACGTCTCTATGGATGATCATTCCATATCATTACCCATTTTTTTAAATTTATTTTTTATTGGTGTTCAATTTACCAACATACAGAATAACCCCCAGTGCCCGTCACCCATTCACTCCCACCCCCCGCCCTCCTCCCCTTCTACCACCCCTAGTTCATTTCCCAGAGTTAGCAGTCTTTACGTTCTGTCTCCCTTTCTGATATTTCCCACACATTTCTTCTCCCTTCCCTTATATTCCCTTTCACTATTATTTATATTCCCCAAATGAATGAGAACATATAATGTTTGTCCTTCTCCGATTGACTTACTTCACTCAACTATCATTACCCATTTAAAAAAAATTTATTTATTCTTGAGAGACATAGAGATATAGGCAGAGGGAGAAACAGGCTTCCCACAGGGAACCCCAGGATCATGCCCTGAACCAAAGGCAGATGCTCAACCGCTGAGCCCCCCAGGTGTCCCTCATTACCCATTTTTAATAGCATTTCCCCCGATTGTAAAAGCAAATTTAGTAAGTTTGAAGGATACTGTATATAGTAGAAATATTCAGCTGTGTAAAGTTGAAAATAAAAGTACTTGCTAAGCATGATTAAGTTTATATTGTATACTTTTTGTATTGTAGTTTGTTTTTTAGAATGATTTTTATTATATGCCGTTTGTATAACTTTTTAAAAACATGCATATCTTGTTAACTTTATAAATATAAATGGTAAAAACTTAAAGGATTCATGAGAATGATAGGCACTAAAATCAGGAAAGGTTAAGCTCAGCAGGATAGGGGCAAAAGAGAATAGGAGACATACATGGATTTCTATTCCTCGTCATCACATAGACCTAAAAGAGTCCAAAGTATAGATTCCATAGCCCTGGGTGCAGTCTCAGGCATTTGTCATATTCTTTGTGTGTTCCTCAATCACCTTACCTGCCTTTTCTTTACTACATGCCATTTAATCTCCCCATTTATGTATTTATGTCTATTTTCTGCTTACCCTGTGTTTCTCTCTAATAATATCAGCTCTCAGATTATTTTGTGAATATTTTTGCAATTCACTTAAAATTCTAAATGTTTTCTTAAAGTAAAAATTTCCATTACAAAGGACATTTGATAAGTTTTTAAATATGAAACTAAAAGTCACACAGTGTCTTCCTGCTGTCTAAAGAAATCCATTGATCACATTTTCATATAAATCCTTCCATATTATTTATCTTATTTTAGTATTTGCACATTACTCTGACTGACCAGTTATTACAACTCCCATATGTGTTGTCCACAGTTCCCGGCCCACAGGCAAAGGAGTGGAAGGACTTGCAAGAGTTGGATCCCGAGCAGCTCTCTCCTTTGCCTTTGCCTTCTTACGCAGGGCCTGGCGGTCAGGTATGTAGGCCTAGAGTGTTCTGCTACCCCAACACATCAGGAGACTTGGGTGGTCTTCTCAGTTCTGCCACCACATGCTCTTGGCCTGATCCCATATGCTCTCTGTGCCTCATTTTTTTTGTTTATGGAATGAGGGGCTTAAGTTTGATTTTTCAGGTCTGTTCTTTAAAAAAAAAAGAAAAAGAAAAAGCACATATGTGTGTACATCCCAGGTGAACCACTGCAGTGCATCAATACTGATTTATTTTCTAGGAGAACAAGAAGTTAGAATTGCTCATGGGCGAGTTGAACTGACTTTGGGGCACTTGTATTAAGTTTTAATCTCTTGAGTTCTTAGAGTATCTTGTTGAGAGAAAAGTGAGGGATTGAAAATGTGACAGTGGCATCCTCTCACATGGAGGAATAGGAGGCCTCTCTGGGAAAGTGGGGAGGGCTTTACTTGTCAGTGCTGCTTAAGGAGTGGGTGGCCTTCTCTGATACACGTGTGTGCCCAGGGGAGGATGCAGATCTCTGCAGCGAGCTGTTGCAGGAGTCCCTGGATGCCTTGAGAGCTCTGCCTGAGGCCTCACTCTTCGATGAAAGCACCGTGTCCTCTGTGTGGCTGGAGGTGGTAGAGAGAGCAACCAGGTTCTTGAGATCCGTCGTGACAGGGTGAGTTCTTTCTTTTCACATCTTACTGCGTGAATGATCCTAACATGCTTCAAAGTCTCATCTCACTGGCTTCTCTTTAGAACAGGTTTGTGCTGTTTCCAGCTCACCCTTAGCTCTGTGATTCTAGATCTTACTTTTTAGGTTTTCAAATATTTGCTTTTGATTCTCTGATTAGACCCAGGATTAGACCCATATCATATTGAATCAGGTGGAAAATGAAAGATGTTTTTGTAATGTGTTTTTTCAGATATTTTATGATTTGGGAATTAGTCATTCATAAAATGTTTGAGCACCTATTGTGTGCTTCTTGGTGAGAATGTGAATGCTGTCATTCTGAGTGATGGGTGTTGTTTTAATAGACAATGTAGGACTAAATAACCACCCAAGATCAAAATGTTTAAACCTGCATCTGTTCATTTTAGTGTAAAAATTTTTTGAACGTGAATCATTTTTCTGTAAGGAAAGTCATGAACTTTGGTCTTAGGTGCTATATGTTTTTGTTAACCGTTTTTAAATTTATTTTTATTTTTAAAATATATAAATTTATTCATGCAAGAGACAGAGAAAGAGAGAGGCAGAGGGAGAAGCAGGTTCCATGCAGGTAACCTCACGTGGGACTTGATCCCGGGTCTCCGGGATCACGCCCTGGGCTGAAGGTGGCGCTAAACCGCTGAGCCACCCAGGCTGCCTCTGTTTTTAAATTTAAAGAAAAATGTATATAGTCAATATATAATTCGGCAGCAAAGGCATAATTAGAGCAAAAGTGAGTCTTTTCCCATTCCTTTTGCCTAAGGTCACTGCTGTGTCCTTTCGGTATTCAGGGAGGGACACCCGAGGTCTCTATGCCAACAGGCTATGAGTTCCCCTCCCTAGCGTGCTGATGAAGGCATTGCAGCAAGATTTAGGGCCGTGGGCCCTGAAGTAGGCTTGGAATTTGATCCTTGAACCCTGTGGGGATTAGAGGTGCTATCCCCCACACAGTTTAAAATCCGTATAGCATACTGTGAACTGGAAGCCTTACCGGTAACACAGACGGTGGATTAACAAATATTTTATGTTATTATCTGTATTGTATACTGTATTCTTATTATAATATCTAATCTTTTCTTAAACTTTTTGGTGTTTCTAGGCTACATAGTTCATCTGTGAGTTTTTTCAAATTATTGAAAATGTCCCCAAATTTTTCAATATATATATATTGAAAAAAATCTGTATAAATAAACCTGTGCAATTCAAACTTGTTGTTCAAGGGTCAACTGTAGTTTCAAAAATTCAACTGTAATGGTGATATCAGAAGGTCCTCTCTTCCCCATCTTGGGTTAAGAAGACTTGTTATTTATCATTGGGGAAAAGTTGAAATATTTCTTTGATCAGAGAAAAATACACATAGACATTTTGCTTGTGTTTGCCAGGTGGTTTTAGAAGTTGATTTTTCTACATTTACATAGAGGGATGTTAATATTCTAATAGCCATACATGTCATTGAAAGTGGAAACATCTAAACATTTTTCTACCCATGATTTGAATAATGATAAAAAGAATTTTATGCTATGGATGCTGGAATGTTTTCTAATGTAGTCATCTTATAGTATCTGAATTAATCCGTTCAATAATGTTTACAAATTAATTGTATACTTTAAAATCTCGGATTAAATTTGAGTATTAAGTCTCAGAAACTTGATTCTAAATATTAAAAATAAAAATGCTGTTTTTAAGATCACATGTTACTTTGTTCTTGGGTCTACTGTTGTCAATTCAGGGATGTTCATGGAACACCTGGTACCAAAGGGCCTGGAAGCATCCCTCTGCAGGACCAGCACCTGGCCCTGGCCATCCTGTTAGAGCTGGCTGTGCAGAGAGGCACGCTGAGGTGAGGAGAGTCACAGGCTGGGAGTATTTCAGGGAAATGTCTCTGTATCTGAACATTTGTTTCATTTTATGGTTATTTCATTGAATCATTTGTGATTGTAGAAAATGTGTGGTGTTCTGTAATCAAAGAACCACTTCCTAGGACTTTCTCTTCTGTCTAACCTGGGTACACTTATGTTTTCTTCACTTTTTTATGTTCAATTTTCTAGTAATGTAGGAGTTGTTTTGTTTTGTTTTGTTTTGTTTTGTCCTTTGAATTTTCCTCAGATGATCTTTATTCCATCAGTTAAGATCCTAGAAGTTCCCTTTAGAAAGTGCTGTTTGAGGGATACCTTGGTACCTTAGTAGGCTAAGCGTCTGACTCTTGATTTCTTTTCTTTTCTTTTTTTCTTTTTTAAAGATTTTATTTATTTATTCATGAGAGATATATATATAGAGAGAAGCAGAGACACAGCCAGAGGGAGAAGCAGGTTCCAGGCAGGGAGCCTGACGTGAGACTTGATCCTGGGACTCCAGGATCATGCTCTGCACCGAAGGCAGGTGCTAAACCACTGAGCCACCCAGGGATCCCCTCTTTTCTTTTCTTTTTTTTTTTTTTTTTTAAGATTTTATTTATTTATTCATGAGAGAGAGAGAGAGAGAGAGAGAGGGGCAGAGACACAGGCAGAGGGAGAAGCAGGCTCCATGAAGGGAGCCTGATGTGGGACTCGATCCTGGGACTCCAGGATCACACCCTGGGCCGAAGGCTGGTGCTAAACTGCTGAGCCACCCTGTCTCTTGATTTCGACTTAGCTCTTGACCTCAAGGTTGTGAGTATAAGCCCTGTATTGGGCTCCATTCTAGATGTGGAGCCTACTTAAAAAAAAAATTGTACTGTTTGAGTTTCTTTTTCTTTTTTTTTTAAATACTGTTTGAGTTTCTTAACTGGTTTTATATTTCTTATCCTCAGAAGGATATCTTTGCTAAAATCTTGGTATTGATTCACTGATTTTACTGCCAGGAATTATTTTTTTGGTATTATTTTAGTGGTATCCTTTCAAATCTAAAGTATTTCTATTTTATTTAGCTGTTTGCTTTTATTTTTGACAGACCATGGTGATAAAAACTAATCTGTTTTGCTAGAGAATAAAGATATTTTCTCTTTCAGCCAAATGTTGTCTGCCATCCTGTTGTTGCTGCAACTGTGGGACAGTGGGACACAGGAAACTGACAATGAGCGGTCTGCCCAGGGCACCAGTGCCCCCCTTCTCCCTTTGCTGCAAAGATTCCAGAGCATCATCTGCAGTAAAGATGCCCCTCATATAGAGGGTGACACTCACGTAAGTATCATAACAAGATTTTGCATTTAAGTAGCTACCTTGATTCAGTTTTTCTAAAAGAGTTATTTAGCCTTTTATAAACAAGATGGGAGTGCACATCTGTGGCAATAGTTGTCTCTAGGGGAAGGGTGTGTATTTGGTGATTACAGCAGTGAGTCAGGTGTGGAACAGGTATGGGCTATCATGGGGTGAGTTTCAGTTGCTGTGGTAGAGTATCACACAAGCACGTGACCTCTGTGTGTGTTCTGGATTGTGTGTACCTAGTAGGAAGAATGTATTTCTTGACATGTATCAGCTTGAACTTTTAGAGAGATTCCTCTGCTGCTTTTTTTTCTTCCTGCTGAACTGGAGCCTTGAGCCCTTCACGTTCGTGGGTTTAGTGCTTGTGTATTTCTAGCGGCCTGGAAACTTGGTTTGGCTGTGTTTTGGCTGTGATGGGGAGTGAGTTTAAGATGCTGAGGAAGATGTAAAGAAGTCATGCTTATCTCCGTGAAGGAGTTAGTTAGAAGGCATGAAAATGGGTAAAAATTTGGACAATATTTCAGGAACAAAGTGTGAGAGTCAAGCAGGTCCTTTTGGGCACTTGCAATGATAATGTGGGCAGGTAGCACAAGGAGTTGAGGCTTAGCTTGTGTGGGATAGAGTGTGTGTTTAGTTCAGAGGGACCTGCTTTACCATGAGGTTGCTTAGTGGTTTATGTTTATTTGTTTTGACCCAGCTTGGAGAAGTCAGGTAAGTCTTCCTCTTTCATGCTCTTCCATATACCATTTATGGAGAAGACCTCAGATCAGTGAATGCCAGCTGGATTGCAGCACAGAACTAAGTCTGACATACACACATTTTTAAATAAGATTTATTTATTTATGACAGAGAATGTGTGTGTGAGTGCGTGAGTGCGGGGAGAGGGGGTGGGGAGGGAGAGGAGAAATGACAGAGAAAGAGAGAGACAGACAGACAGGCAGACACTCAGTCCACTGAAAGCAGAGCCCAACTTGGGGTTTGATCTCACAGCCCTGAGATCATGACCTGAGCTGAAATCAAGATTCAGAAGCTTAACTGATTGAGCTACCCAGGTGTCCTTGATCTGCATACTCTTAAACACATACTAGAAAAAGAGCGTTGAAAATAGTGGCTTACTTTTTGTTGGCCCTTCCTATGTGCGGGGCATTGTGTGGAGCATGCCACCTAAGTCATCACTGTGTTTAGTCCTAGAACAGTAAGGCTGGTCACAGAGAAGGGCCTGCCTATGTCCTGGGTCTGAACTCTGGGACTGCTGCTTTTTAGAGACACACGTTCGATCTTAGAGGTCTTTTCTACAAAGGTCATCATTCCATTATAAAGTTAATTTTTCTATCACTTGGCAGTCTTTAATGGGAATAAGGCTACTCTGCTTTTAGAAGAATTATATTTGTTACTTAATGTGCGAGTAACATTAGGTTACTCCAGGGTGGGTGGCATTTAGGTTAAAATAAGTGGTTTTGGTTTGCAAAACCAGGTTAAGGTGCAGTGCTGTGTTCCTAGGAAGCTTGCTTTGTATTCTGAGGGCTCTTGGAGGGTTGAGCCTACAAAGTGTCTGGGCCATGTCATTGACCTGAGTGGAGTATGCACATGGGTAATAGATGTGCAAAATGTGCAGGCACTGCTGTGTGTAGTGTTTTATAGCAAATGTGTAAATATGTAGATGTGTAGTGTCACTGCATCAATAACACTTCTCATTTGATGACCAAAAGGAGTAGATTTACAGATAATGCCTAACTGTTGAGTACCAAAATATAAAGAATGGTTAAGGGCTAATTGTGTTACTTTAATTTTTCCACCATTCTCAAGAAGCCTGTTTACTTTTCTTCTGTAGCTTTTGTCTGGTCCTCTGAGCCCCAATGAGAGTTTCCTGAGGTACCTTACTCTTCCACAAGACAATGAGCTCGCCATTGACTTAAGACAAACTGCAGTTGTTGTCATGGCCCATTTAGACCGCCTGGCTACTCCCTGTATGCCACCTCTGTGTAGCTCACCAACATCTCATAAGGTACGTGTGATAGCAGTGTTTCTTCTTTGTATGTTGTATAGATAGTAGCACTCTTAGATTCTCACTCTGTGCTGATATGGAGACTCAGTTTCTCTGGTGTTGGGGGTAGAGCTGGCTTATAGCTTTTTAAATCTTGTATATGGTTTAAGGTGTTGTCAATGATCAGAATGAGTGATGAGCAAGCTGAGGTGCACAGGGATTTAGGATCCAATCCATTGTCCCAGTTCTAGAATCAGGAGATGTGTCCCCAGAGAGCTCTCCTTTATACAAACAACTGCATGCCATTCTGCCTTCCTCACAGAGGTTCCAGTGCCTTTTTTGTAAAGTAGGGGCTCAGACCATGAACTGTCTTGATGCTGCTAAGAGCAGTGATAACACTAGTCCACATGTATGAAGAGCCTACCATGCAGGCCCCTTGAGGACTTCCCACATGTAGTTGCATCTGATCATCACAATGATCAGGGGGATGGGATGGGATGGCAGTGGATTTTTCCAGGGTCACACAAGAATTTGGATTTGTATCCAGGTTTTCCTAACTTTTAAATTTATCATGATGTATATTTTAATTTCATTTTATAGTCATAGTCATTTGTTTCTTTTCCAACTAAGTATATTCACATGGTTCAAAAATCAAAATTAAGTGCAAAGACGCTGTTACTTCCTCCTTCCTGTCCTCTTATCTACTGGTTTTACACCTGCTGCTTTTTACTTTTCTAGTCTCTCACATATCCTTTTAGCATTCTCTGGAATAAATGTTATTGGTAGCATGTCATAGCTTGTTCTTTTCACTACACAGTATATACTGAGGAGCTTGCTCTATTAGTAAACAGAACTTTTTTTATTTTAAAGCAACTCAGTATTCCATGTTTGCATCTATCATGATTTTTGTTTGCATGTAAACTGCTTTACTTTCTCTTGCTGCTTTTAAAATTCTCTCTCTTTTGACTCTCTTATTTGCTTTGTGTCTTGATGCCAGACCTCTTTGGGTTGGTTTGGTTGGGGGCTGGCTCTCTGTGGCTCCCAGATCTGGATTTTTCTTTCCTTCCCCATATTCAGGAAGTTTTAAGCTATTATCTCTTCAGTCTTCTGCCCTCTTTTCTCTCTCTTCTTCTGGGATCCCTATCATGTGACCATTATGCTTGACAGTGTTGCGGAGTTCCTTGGGGTCTGTTCTCATTTTGCGTATTTTTTCCCCTCTCATTTGCTCAGCTTGATTACTTTCCATTACTTTGTCCTTCAGGTTGTTGATCTGTTCTTCTCCCTCCTCTTTTTTGCTATTTATTCCTGATGGTGTATTTTTAATTTCATTTAATGAGTTTATTATCTCTAATTGGTTCTTTCTTAGGTCTTCTATCTCTTTGTGGAGGGTCTCATGGAGGTCCTGCACTTCTTTCTCAATTCTATCAAGTATCTTTATGAGCATTACTTTATATTTGCTATCAGACATATTACTTATCTCCATTTTGTTTAGGTGATTTTGTTCTGCTCTTTCATTTGGGACATGTTCCTTTGACTCATTTTGTCTAAGCTGTGTCTTTTCCTATGTGTTAGGAAAGTTAGCTATGTTTCCTGCACTTGAGAGTAATAGCTTTATGAAGAAGGGGTCCTGTAGGGCCCCACAGTGCAATGTCTCCTTTTCACCAGAAAATTGTGCTTCAGGATGTCTCCTATATGTGTTGCTACGGGAGTATCCTACTGTTGTGGCTGAACTCTGTTTGCTTCAGTCCAGTTTGTGATGGTTCTCTGCCTATTGTTCAGAGTCTGGTGCCTGTGGTGTTAGTGGGCCAGTCCAGGGATGCCTTGGGCTCAAGTCGAGCCAGACCAGGTAGCACCAAACTTGTACGTACTTGCCCTGTTTTGGTCCCTGAGAAACTTTTATTGGTGGATGGGGGCTGTAGTCAGACTAACTGCCTGCCTCTAGCCCATTGCTGGGGTCGCGGTCAGACTGGTGTGTGGTTATCTTCCCCTCTCCCTGGAGCAGGACTCACTTTGGAGTGGTGTTGGCCCTTGTCTGGGCTGCTTGCACACTGCCAGGCTTTGCTTTGATGGGATCTTTAATGGGATCTTGTCCAGAGCTTATCCAAGGGGATGGATCTGCTTTGCTCTGGCCTCTTGTTTATGTCTGTCTGCAGAAAGTCTCTTCTGCCAGTCTTTGGGCTGCTTTCTGGGTTATTTATACCCATGGTGTTCTCTAGGTGGCCACACTGTACAAGGTGAGCCCTGGGTCTTCCTACCCTGCCATCTTCCTCTTTATATTTCTCTTTAGTGGTTTCTATTAAAATGAAATGCTGTGGAAGAATTAATTACCTGTTCAGTTACTTCATCTTACCTGTTAACTAAGGTAATATGGGATGTTATGAGTTATTTTGATATTTCTTTACATGCTTTGTTTTTATCCTATGGTATTTCAGTGTTAATCATAGCATAAATTTTTCTTTCTTTGACTAAGAAGAAAATATTCTTGCTACCATAAAGAAAATGTTTACTTATGTTGTTATCTTACAGGGATCATTGCAAGAGGTCATAGGATGGGGGTTAATAGGATGGAAATACTACGCTAATGTGATTGGTCCAATTCAGTGTGAAGGACTTGCCAACCTGGGGGTCACGCAGATCGCCTGTGCAGAGAAGCGCTTCTTGATCTTATCGAGGAATGGCCGCGTGTACACGCAGGCCTACAATAGTGACACACTGGTGGGTGTTCCTGGGCCCAGATTGCTTGCCTTTGTGGACACTTTTCTACTATAGGTGCTGCAGAGTTCTAGTCTTTAAGACATTGGGTTTCTGAAGATTTAGAAACACTTGTTCATTGTTTTATTATTTTTATTTAATAATCTTAATAATCATTGTCAAGATTTGGGGGCAGAATTTCTTAGTTGTTAATATTGGGAACTCCTTACAGTAACACTTATTATTGCCTGTCATGATTCCATTTGTATACTAGTTTTCCACGTGTAAACTCAGTCAACTATGGGGGGAGTTAGTAACAGATGAGAGATTTTGGCCTCATGGGGATAGAGCATGTTCCTGTTAAAGGAAGGTGCTTTTCACCTTGACTTGTGAATTTCCGTTATGTGGAGTTGGCCTAGTCATGTCACATTACTTGGAGGCTGCCTACTCCTCTGTTGGTAATGGGCAGGTCATCTGGACAATTGGATGGCAGCCTCATGTTCTTTCAGTTCGAGGAGGGTTTGTTAAAATGAGATGCATCAGTGAGAAGAGTCATGTTGTTTTCGTTTTCATTGTCCTAGGATTGCTTACTAATTTTTTTCCTGTTTGTACTGTTCTAGGCTCCACAGCTGGTCCAGGGTCTTGCCTCCAGAAACATTGTAAAGATTGCTGCCCATTCTGATGGTCACCACTATCTGGCTCTGGCGGCCACGGGAGAGGTGTACTCCTGGGGTTGCGGGGATGGTGGACGACTGGGCCATGGGGACACTGTGTATGTATGGCCCTTTCTTGTAATTGACATGTTCTCTCTTTGAGTTGCTCTATCCAGAATAGGTGGAAAAGAAAAGTGTGGCTGGGTTGTTTTCCATTTGCTCTGACATGTAGGGCTAGGATGGAGAAGGCTGTCAAGATATGTCAGCCCCTGAGTGACACTATGGGAGTTCTGCCCACATCACAGAGGGTGACATCAGTTGGCCTTCATGTTCTTCTCTCCCATATTCAAAATTTCCAGCTTTGGTACTCCTGTTTTAACTATACATACCAATACCCCACATGGTGGAGTTTCCTAAAGCAAATCCCACATTACTTGTTTCTTTTTTTTTTTTTTTTAATTTTTTATTTATTTATGATAGTCACACACAGAGAGAGAGAGAGGCAGAGACATAGGCAGAGGGAGAAGCAGGCTCCATGCAGGGAGCCTGATGTGGGATTCGATCCCGGGTCTCCAGGATCGCGCCCTGGGCCAAAGGCAGGCGCTAAACCGCTGCGCCACCCGGGGATCCCTACTTGTTTCTTTATTCAGAAATACTTCAACATGTCTCTATCAGATAAGATCCTACTTTCCTTAAGCCATTCCATTTTCATAGGTACAAAACTCAATAGTTTCTTTTTTTTTTTTTAAAGATTGTATTTATCCATGAGAGACACAGAGAGAGAAGCAGAGACCTAGACAGAGGGAGAAGCAAGCTTCCCTGCGGGGAGCCCGATGCAGGACTCGATCCCAGGACCCTGGGATCACAAACTAAGCCAAAGGCAGATGCTCAACCACTGAGCCACCCAGATAACCCTCTGTAGTTTCTTACTGTCCTATTTTGTAGAAGCGTTTGATTACTGTGAGAGACTAGGAGTGAAACAAAATGGTGGGTTTGTAAAAATGGAGAATTCCCACAGCTGCCACAGAGTGGTGGGAACCCTTTTATATGTTTCGGGTTTGAGTGGGGAGCTTGATGGAGAAAAACTTAGGCTTTAGGTTAAAATTGAAGATGCAACTCCACTTCAAGTGGGTTAGAAGTATGAACAGCTGAGTTGAGAGGTGTCTGGCCTATTCTTACTGTGGTGGGATGGAGGTGGGCCCCCCTAGGTAGAATCTCAAATTGTCAAAAAAGCTGAGCAATGTCTGTTAGGTGTTAGCATTCAGCAGAAATATCCTAAACTTGACAATGTTGTAAGGGATTCAGACAAATGTGGTAAAATGATTGTTAGAAACAAAGGAATGCTAATTATGGAATTTAGAATTTTTTTTTTTTTTAAGAATGAGTGTTATTCTCAGACTAGAAAGGGGTGAGATGGATGAGGCACCTAGGACTTGATAGATGGAGATATAGGCTGGAGACATTAGTTTTTGGCTTCCTTTATGTCATTTGTAATTTGTACTAAATTACAAAGCACAATTTTTAAATTAAATAGTACTCAGTTGAGATTAAGTGCTAGATGCTAGATTAAGTAACTTGTCCATTGCTTGAGTTGAGGGAAGGGAAAAAAAATCAGTAGAGATGTTAGGAGTTGGAGGGAAACTTTGGGAGGTTGAAACTTGAGCTGAACAGGAAGGAGAGGGCAGCCCCAGTGGCGCAGTTTAGCACTGCCTGCAGCCCGGGGTGTGATCCTGGAGACCCGGGATCGAGTCCCATGTTGGGCTCTTTGCATGGAGCCTGCTTTTCCCTCTGCCTGTGTCTCAGCCTCTCTCTGTGTGTGTCTCTCCTGAATAAATAAATAAAATCTGTTTTTTTTTAAAAAAAAGAACAGGAAGGAGAAGTGGTATGAGAGTAGGTTTGTTCAGCTCTCCTTGTGCCTGTGTATGTCCCTTCTTCTGTGTGCGTTTATTCACAAAGTAGTAAACCATGTCTTTGGAGAGGATAGACTTGAGTGTTGTCAATCATATTCTGGATTATAAGCATAGGGCATTTTACTAGTTTTGAAATGAAGAGCCAACTACTAAGACTTCTACCTCATTAGTCCATACTTCCTCTTTTCATTTGTAAAATACAGATTGAATGTGATTAGTAAACCTTGCTCCTTCATTCTTTCCTCATTTATTTAACAAATGTATACATTTTAACCATCTGTATGAGGTTTACAAATCCATTAGTTTTAAGTTTGATGAGTTTCAGTAAATGTGTGCACATGGGGGAACTGCCACAACTGAGACAAAGAACATTTCTGATGCCCCTGCTACTTTGGACCCCTTTGCAATCATCCCCTACTCCCTACCTCCAGTTTCTGATCTGGCCTCTGTCACAAGTGGTATTTTATCTCTGGCTCTTTGACGTATCAGGATCCCTGAGCTTCAGCCAAGTTGTTGGGCCTGTCAGTAGGTGCTTTGTGCCTGTTGCTGAGTGGTCTGTCTATGGATGGGTCACTGTTTTGCACCACTGTAAACAAAGCTGCTCTAGACTTGATTTTACAAGTCTTTAACAAACCTGTTCTGATATTCCTGCTGCATACCATGTTTGGCATTGGGTGCTCAATTAACAAACAGTCATGGAAGTGTTGGGTGTTCGAATTCTATGTTCCTTAGTTACTTCATAAGGCACCTGAAAGGCCAAACTGTTCTGACACTCTGCCAGGTAATTCAGATAGTTTTTTCTTTGCTATCACTAATAGGATCTGTATAAAAGGACATTTACATTTGTTTCCTTTCTCTCCACAGGCCTTTGGAAGAGCCTAAGGTGATATCTGCTTTCTCTGGAAAGCAGGCTGGGAAGCATGTGGTGCACATCGCATGTGGAAGCACATATAGTGCGGCCATCACTGCCGAAGGGGAGCTGTACACTTGGGGCCGAGGGAACTACGGCCGACTAGGCCATGGTACATTTGCTCTGAGCCAGCTTGACCATGCAGTGGGAGGTTATTTCTTTTGAGGGACTTAAAATAACAATTGTCCTATCTGTTTGAAGGCTCCAGTGAAGATGAGGCCATCCCGATGCTGGTAGCTGGGCTTAAAGGATTGAAGGTCATTGATGTGGCATGTGGGAGCGGGGACGCTCAAACCCTGGCTGTGACAGAGAATGGTACGCAGTGCTCATGCTGCCCTGGGCAGGTTCTTAGGATGAGGAGTGCCGCTTTCCTAAAAGGAGTGAGCTTTGAAGAATAGTGGACCTCATATGGCTGCCCCTTTGTCCATCTTTAAGTGGTGTGCATCTCAGTGTCTTAACTCAGAGGTTAAGAAGTTATATGACTTTTAATTTCTGTTGCCCAGAGTCAGAGAGCTAGTTAGCTGCTATATCCTTCCTATTTGGGCATTTTATGATAAAAAATGAGAGTTACAGTGGAATAATTGACATTCTGAATTGTTTCTAGTTATTATTATTATATTTCCTAATTTCAACTACCTTTGATTCCCTGTAGTAAATCCTGCTTAGTCTATGTGGATTCTAGTATGATGCTACAATGTTGACTTATTTTTAATTTTACTTTTGTATTTGTGTTCATTACTGAGATTATACTCATTTTGCTTTTCCTTTGAGGATACATTTAGTGGGTTTGATGGTTAGAATCATAGTAATTTGGGGGGGCTATTTTTATTTTTATTTTGACTTTTTAAAAAATTTAAATTCAATTAATTAACATGTATTATTAGTTTCAGAGGTAGAGGTCAGTGATTCATCTTATGTAATACTCAGTGCTCATTACATCATATGCCGTCTTTAATGCCCATCATCCAGTTATCCTATCTCCCCCAGCCTCCTCACCTACAGCAGCCCTGAGTTTCCTATGATTAAGGGTCTTTTAGGGTTTGTTTCCCTCTCTGGTTTCATCTTGTTGTATTTCTTCCTCTCTTCCGCTATGATCCTCTGTTTCTTAATTTGTTTCTTAATTTCCACATATGAGTGATCATATGATAATTATCTTTTTTGATAGACTTATTTTGCTTAGCATAATACCCTTTAGTACCATCCACATCATTGCAAATGGCAAGATTTCGTGTTTTTGATGGCTGACTAGTATACCATTGTATATGTATATACCACACCTTCTTTATCCATTTATCTGTGGATGGACATCTGGGGTCTTTCTATAGTTTGGCTGTTGTGGACGTTGATGCTATAATTATTGGGTTGCAGGTACCCTTTGTATCACACTATATTTGTATCTTTGGGTTAAATACCCAGGTTGTAGGGTAGCTCTATTTTCAACTTTTTGAGGAACCGCCATACTGTTTTCCACAGTGGTGGTACCTTGTTTGCATTTCCACCAACAATGTAAGAGGGTTCCCCTTTCTCTGCATTCTCACCAACATCTGTGGTTACTTGACTTGTTAATTTTAGCCATTCTGACTGGTGTGAGGTGGTATCTCATTGTGGTTTTGATCTGTGTTTCCCTGATGCCAAGTGATGTTAAGTGTTTTTTTTTTTTCTTATGTCTTTTGGCCACGTGTATGTCTTCTTTGGAGAAATGTCTGTTGAGGTCATCTGACCATTTCTTGACTGGATTTCTGTTTTTTGGATGTTGAGGTTGGTAAGTTCTTTATAGATTTTGGATACTAGCCCTTTATCTGTTAAGACATTTGCAGATATTTTCTCCCATTCTGTAGGTTGACTTTTAGTTTTGTTGACTGTTTCCTATGCTGTGCAGAAGCTTTTTATCCTGATGAAGTCCCAATAGTTCATTTTTGCTTTTGTTTCCCTTGCCTTTAGAGACCTGTCTTGAAAGAAATTGCTGTGGCCAAGGTAGAAGAGGGTTGCTGCCTGTGTTCTCCTCTAGGAGATAGATGATATCTCACATTTACGTCTTTCATCCATTTTGAGTCTATTTTTGTGTATGGTGTGAGGAAATGGTCCAGTTTCATTCTCCTGCCTGTAGCTGTCCAATTTTCCCAACACTATTTGTTGAAGACATTGTCTTTTTTCCATTGGATATTCTTTTCCTGCTTTGTTGAAGATGAGTTGACCATAGAGTTGAGGGTCCATTTCTGGGTTCTCTATGCTATTCCATTGATCTGTGTGTCTCTTTTTGTGCCAGTACCACACTGTCTTCACGATTATGGCAATGCAATAGAACTTGAAGTTTGGAATTGTGATGCCCCCAGATTTGGTTTTCTTTTTCAACAGTCCTCTGGCTGTTTGAGGTCTTTTCTGGTTCTATACAAATTTTAGGGTTATTTGTTCCAGCTCTGTGAAAAAAGTTGATGGTATTTTCTTTAGGGATTGAATTGAATGTGTAGATTGCTCTGGGTAGCATAGACATTCTAACCATGAGCATGGAATGTTTTTTCTATTTCTTTATGTGTTCCTCATTTCTTTCATGAGTTTTCTGTAGTTTCCTGAGTAAAGATCCTTTACCTCTTTGGTTAGACTTATTCCTAGGTATCTTACGGTTTTTGTTGGAATTGTAAATGTGATTGATTCCTTAATCTCTCTTTCTTTGGTCTCATTGTTAGTGTATAGAAATGCAGCTTGACTCTGTGGATTGATTTTATATCCTGCCATTATGCTGAATTCATGTATCAGTTCTAGCAATTTTTAGGTGGAGTCTTTCTGGTCTTCTGCATTCAGTGTCATGCCATTGTGAAGAACGAGAATTTGACTTCTTTGATGATTTGGAGGCTTTTTATTTCTTTTTGTTGTATGATTGTGGTGGCTAGGGCTTCCAGTACTATGTTGAAAAAGAGTGGAGAGAGTGAATATCCCTGTCGTGTTCCTGACCTTAGGGGAAAAGCTCTCAGTGTTTCCCTGTTGAGGATGATATTTAGTGTGGGTTTTTCATATATGGCTTTTATGAGTTGAAGTATGTTCCCTCTATCCCTACACTGCAGAGAGTTTTTATCATGGAAGGATGCTGTATTTTGTCAAATGCTTTTTCTGCATCTGTTGAGAGGATCATATGGTTCTTGTCTTTTTTTTATTGATGTAACATGTTGATTGATTTGCAGCTGTTGAACCACTGTTGCAGCTCAGGAATAAATCCCACTTTGTACTGGTGAATAATACTTTTGATGTACTGTTGGATCTTATTGGCTAGTACCTTGATGAGAATTTTTATATCCATGTTCGTTAAGGATATTGATCTGTAATTCTCCTTTTTGGTGTGGGGTCTTTGTCTGGTTTTGGGATCAAGGTAATGCTATTCTCACAGAAAGTGTTTGGAAGTTCTGTTCTTTCTAACAGCTTCAGAAGTGTAGATATTTTATTTTTATTTTTATTTATTTATGATAGTCACAGAGAGAGAGAGAGAGAGAGGCAGAGACACAGGCAGAGGGAGAAGCAGGCTCCATGCACCGGGAGCCCGACGTGGGATTTGATCCTGGGTCTCCAGGATCGCGCCCTGGGCCAAAGGCAGGCGCCAAACCGCTGTGCCACCTGGGGATCCCTAGAAGTGTAGATATTAATTCCTCTTTAACTGTTGACATAATTCTATCTGGAGGCCATCTGGTCCTGGACTCTTGTGTGTTGGAAGATTTTTTTATTACTGCTTCAATATCTTTGCTGATTATGGATTTGTTCAGGTTTTCTATTTCTTCCTGTTTCCGTTTTGATAGTTTATGTATTTCTAGGAATGCATCCCTTTTCTTCCAGATTGCCTAATTTGTTGATGTATAGTTGCTCATAATCTGCTCTTATAATTGTATTTCTTCGGTATTGGTTGTGATCTCTCCTCTTTCATTTATGATTTCATTTATTTGAGTCCTTTCTCTTTTCTTTTTGATAAGCCTGGCTAGAGATTAATCGATTTTGCTAATTCAAAGAACCAGCTCCTAGTTTTGTTAATATGTTTTACCTTTCTTCTGGTTTCGGTTTCATTGATTTCTGCTCTAATCTTTATTAATTTTCTTCTCTTGCTGGATTTAGGCCTTATTTGCTGTTCTTTTTCCAGCTCCTTTAGGTGTAAGGTTAGGTTGCATGTTTGAGACTGTTCTTGTTTCTTGAGAAAGGCTTGTACTGCTATACTTCTCTCTTAAGACTGCCTTTGCTGCATCCCAAAGGTTTTGAACAGTTGTGTTTTTATTTTCATTTGTTTCCATAAATTTTTAAAATTCTCCTTAATTTCCTGATTGACCCATTCATCCTTTAGGAGGAAGCTTTTAACCTCCATGTATTTGTATTCCTTCCAATTTTTTTCTTGTGATTGAGTTCAAATTTTATAGCATTGTGGTTTCAAAATATGTATGATATAATCTCAGTCTTTTCAAACTTGAGACCTGATTTGTGACCCAGTATATGATCTATTCTGGAGAAAGTTCCATGTGCGATTGAGAAGAATGTGTATTCTTTTGCTTTTAAAAAAAATACTCTGAATATATTTGTGAAGTCCATCTGGTCCAGTGTGTTATTCAAAGCCCTTGTTTCCTTGTTGATCTTTTGCTTAGATGATCTTTCATCTCTGTGAATGGGGTGTTAAAGTCCCTTACTATTATTGTATTATTATCAACATGTTTCTTTAATTTTGTTATTTATTTGTTTATATATTTGGTTGCTCCCATGTTAGGGGCATAAATATTTACAGTTGCTATATCTTCTTGTTGGATAAGCCCTTTTGTTATGATACAGTGTTCTTCATCCTTACTATAGTCTTTGGTTTAAAATCTAGTTTGTATGATGTAAGGATGGCTATTCCATCCCTCTTTTGATGTCCATGAGCATGGTAAATGGTTCTCCACCCTCTCACTTTCAATCTGGTTGTGTTTTGGGGTCTGAAAAGAATTTCTTGAACATGGCATATTGTTGGGTCTTATTTTATTTATCCATTCTGATACCTTATATATTTTGATTAGAACAATTAGTTTATTTACATTCAGAGTACATTTTGAAAGATGTGAATTTAATGCCATTGTATTACCTCTAAAGTCACTGTTTTTATAGATTGTCTCTGTTCCTTTCTGGTCTTTATTACTTTTCGGCTCTCTGCTCGCAGGATCCCCCTTTAATATTTTTTATCTGGGTGGTTTGTTTGTTTGTTTATTGATTGATTGATTGATTGCATGGGTGGTTTAGTGTTCACAAATTCCTTTAGCTTTTGTTTGTCCTGGAAACTATTTTTTTTTATAGTTAATGGAGTATTTATTCTTTATTAAGTAATGGAGTACAACTATTCTGTGTGTGAAGTGGGTTTGAAATATCGTCCCACTTTTATATATCTAAGACTGAAACTGAAGTGTTTTAAATCTCAGTCCATGCTCTTCCACTTTTTGTTGTTGAAAATATTTATCTATCAGAATATGACTAAAATATGACTAAAATGTATCAAACTTTTTTCCTTGATCATCTTGTCACTTCATGATATGTGAAAAAACAGCTTCTTTAAGAGTTAAAGGAAGCTCTTCAAACATGCTTATAATTGATATCTAACAGTTTGTTTGCTGATCTGTCCTGGAAACTTTTTATCTCTCTTTCTATTCTGAAAGACAGCCTTGCTGGATAAATTATTTTTGGCTGTATATTTTTCTCATTTAGCCCGTGGATTATATATATCATGGCCGCCCTTTCTGGACTGCCAGGTCTTTGTGACCAGGTCTGCTGCCAGTGTTATATGTCTACCTTTGTGGGTTAAGGGCCTCTTGTCCCAGGGTACTTTTAGGATTGTTTCTTTGTCTCTGAGATTTGCAAACTTCATGAGGTGTTGATCCATTTTTATTGATCTTGAGTGGCATTTTCTATGTTTCCTGGACTTAAATGCCTGTTTCCTTCCCCAGATTAGGGAAGTTCTCAGGTATAATTTGTCCAAATGAACATTCTGCCCCTTCATCTTCTGAGGCCCCCTATTATATGGAATTATGTTGCTTTATGGTATTGCTGAGTTCTTGAAGGCCCCCTTTGTTATCCAGTAGTTGTTATTTTCTTCTCTTCTACTTACGTTCCTTATTTTCCATCGTTTTGTTTTCTATGTCACTGACTCCTCTGCCTTATTCATCCTTGTTGTTAGAGACTCCATTTGTGATTGCATCTCAGTAACAGCATTTTAAATTTTGGCCTGATTAGATTTGAATTTTTTATTTATACCCTAAAGGATTCTCTAGTGTCTTCTATGCTTTTTTCAAGCCCAGCTAGTATCATAATAATTGTTATTTTACATTCTAGTTCTGACATCTTACTTATATCTGTTTTTGATTAAATCCCTGGCAGTGAGTACTACCTTCTGTTCTTTCTTTTGGGGTGAATATCTCCATCTTGTCATTATGTTGAGAAAAGAATAGAAGAAAATGAGAGAATAGACAAAAATAACAGAACAATAGAAAAAAAAATGCAGAAGAAAACAAAAAGCAAACAAAGTAAGAAAAACTCAAGAAGTAAAACAATAAAACAACAAACTAGATCTTGGGTGTATTTTGGTCTGTTTGTTAAGAGCAACCATATCCCAAAATATCAAGGAAAGATAAACTCATATATATACAAAAATAAAATAAAATACAATGATAGGCAACCAAAATAAAATATATATATGTGTGTATATGTATATGTATGTATATATGTGTGTATATATATAATATATATATAAATAAAAATTAAAAAGAATTAAAGAATTGAAAAAATAAGAAAGTACCTGAATGAAAGTAAAACTGAAAGACTAAAGAATAGAAAGAACTCCACAAATGCTATATAGTGTTTTCCTCTAGAGCTGAAGTTCCTCAGATCTCTGTGATTGGTGAACTTGGTGTTAGCTGGTTGTTCCTGCTGGTCTTCTGATGGAGGGCCTGCTGTGCTGATGTTCACGTGCCCTTGCCTACCCTGGTGGAATTTTTCTTCCCTTGTAAGCGGCTCCAGATTGCACTGTGTGCACTGTTTTGCTCCTTGAAGGCTTTCAGCACTGGTTGGGGCAGGCAGGGGATGAAAACGGCAGTGCCCTGATCTTTGTCTCAGAGTTGGAAGTTTGTGCTCGTCGCTCTTCAGTGAGCCCTCAGAATAGCAGTCAATCACTCTGTCTCCCTGGTTTCTGTCTGAACTCTGTGTTCACTCAGCCTGTGACTGAACTATTTTATCTGAAGCATATGAGTGAGTTTCGAATCTCCAAATGTTATGGATTCGTGAGGTATGGACCCATGCTGTTCCTCCAAAATTCCCTCCAGGTTGGAGGGCCGTCTCAACAAGCATCTGCCTTTTGTGCTGAGACTCTGCCCAGAGAATGGTCGTGCGAACATGCAGCAGTTTGCAGTTTATTGTTTGTAGTTTATGGCAACCCAGAGCAGAAGGTTGGCACCTAGACTCATTGTTTACAGCTGGCTTCCCCACTCCTATGTCTGGGAACTCTGTCACACTCAGCCACCTCCATTCTTCTTTTGACCCCTGGGATCCTGAGACCATGCTTTCCCATGAAGGATTCCACCCTGCTTTGCCACCTCAGCACCTTTAATCCAGTGATGTCCCTCACTGTAGCAGACTTTTAAAAGTTCCGGTTTTGTGCTCTGCTGCTTATAATACTTTGTGGTAACCTCCTTAAGCAGGTTCCCTCTCCTCCACAGTTTCCTCAGATATATCACCCCAGATGCCAAGTCTTCCTACTTCCTACCTTCCAAAAAGTGGTTGCTTTTCTATTTGTAGCATTGTAGCATTTCTTTTTCTCAGATGTCTCCATGATTTTGCAGGTGTTCAGAATGATTTGATAACTAGCTGAAATCCAGGGATCAGATGAGCTTAGGGTCCCCTATTCCTCCACCATGTTAACTCTTCTCCTCCCTGGGAATTTCTTTAGTGAGAGGACAAACATCATTTCAGGCATCTTCATGTTCACCTAGGCCCCTTCTCCCTCACAGGGAGAGACATAGAGGCATCTTACTTCTGCTCCTATGAGTCTTAGAAAAAGATGGTTTCATTAGTCATCTTAAAGTTCTCTTCTTCTGGCATGAAGCTTTCCATTTGACATCTTGTTTTTATGTGTCCAATGTTGAATGATTGATTTTATAAACCTCTTAACCAAGAAGTGTTTTCTTAAATAAGCCTTATTAGGATTTGTTCTTGAATTCTTTGTGTGAAACTTCTATGTATATAAAACTGTGTTGTTTTGACTTAATTGCCTTGATTGGAAACTGCATGCTGTTTACTTCACAGCGGCATTTCTTTGGTGCAGATGTCGTATAGGGAAATGTCCCTGCTACATTACTGTTTTTTGAGATGACTGGTAGAAGCATCCTGTCCTGTGCGGTCTGGTTCTAGGGTGACAGGGTCACTGAAAGCATTGGAGAAAGTGGGAATTGCCAGCTGGGCTGTGTGAACAATAGGCATTTTGCAAAACATTTAACTATATGCATATTCTCTGATATTTTGTGTGGGTTTACTGAGTTGAGCATTGGTGTGTTTATGTCATTGACTGCCTATTAGTGTATCATCTCCAATTTTAGTTCAGGGATTGGCTGTTTTTTCAAATAGACTTGTATTGGAATGCCACCTTGCTTACGTATTGTTTGTGGCTGCTTTCCTGTGACATTGGAACAATTGAATATTTGTGACAAAAACCACCTTGTCCACAAAGCGTAAAAATACTTACCATCTGAACTTTTTGTTAAAATTTGTTGATCTTTAGTTGTTTATCTAAAATAGAGCAAGAACTTAGTCACTTACAGAGCAATTTAGTTTCTTTTTTTTAATATTTCTTCTCATTTCTCTTCCTCTACAGTTTTTACCTGTTTTTTTTCAAAAATTCACATTTTTTGCATTTTTACAAAGCTTTTAGCTTAGTTGTCAGTAAAAAAAAAAACCAACCACATTTTTGTAATTTACTTTATTCCTTTATTTAATATTTAATTAGATTATACTAACCAAATGTTATTGGAAAAAAGTGCTGTCATGCAGTTAATTTGTGGTGGGTATGATAGGAACACTGTGGAGGCAGACCTGAGAGATAGTGGCAGAGAGCTGCAACTGTGTATGATGGGTCCAATTATGGTATTTTATGGAGGCACTGGAGCTGTGTTCTGTGTTCACTACTTGGTTGATCTGAACCCAGTCATTGAACCCAAACCAGTTAGAGTCAGGACTTTATAATTTTTTTAGCTAAAACAAAAAGAAAACCCAGCTATCCTTTTCTTAATTGGTTCTGTATTAACCTGAAGTATAAACTAGATTTCATTTGGTTAGTAGTAATCTGTATTGTGTTAACTGTATATATTAGTGGTCTAGATTGTTACCAGTTATATTCAGTATTTGCAGCCACTTAAGAGTTGCATTAAGATATACAGTTATTTTTACTTAAATATAAATATATTTGTATTTTTTAGGTCAGGTGTGGTCTTGGGGAGATGGTGACTATGGGAAATTGGGCAGAGGTGGTAGTGATGGATGCAAAACACCAAAGCTTATTGAAAAACTTCAAGACTTGGATGTTGTGAAAGTTCGATGTGGAAGTCAATTTTCTATTGCTTTGACAAAAGATGGCCAAGTTTATTCATGGGGAAAAGGTGACAACCAGAGACTTGGACATGGAACAGAGGAACATGTTCGTTATCCCAAACTCTTGGAAGGCTTGCAAGGTGAGTGAAAAATGTAAACTTTTAAAACTTTTTGAAGATTTTTCTTTAGGAATTTTTTAAAGTTTGCAGGTTTTTCTCTTTTTTTACATAATATTTTATGAATGACTCCTCATTAGAAGGCTTTTACCCATATTTTCATAGGTATAGATAATGAATGGAAAGTGGTTTTGTTTCTGTTAAAAATGGCATAGAATTATTCTCACCAGATTTCATTTGAAATTTATTCAGTTTTACTAATATTGATAAGTCCTTTTTGGGGCTGGCATCTATTCATTACTAAGTAAGCTGGTCTTAGTGAGATTAACTTCTGTTGGTGAGGTCATGTATAGTTGTTATACTGTAGACATTGCTAAGATGATGGATATGCATGGTGCTGTGGGACCACAGTGGGAGATAGGATTAGTGTGCTTGGAGTGGTCTCATTTGAGCTTATCCTTGATGGGTAAATCCTGCTTGTCTGGTTACAAGCACATCCAGCATGCATTCTAGATAGAATGGGAGCCAAGGCATGTACTTGTGCTTTGCAGATGCCTTCTGAATTGTGGGAAAAGTTGGTGATTGGTGTATCAGGTGGCCTGTAGTGCTAAAGGGGGTTGGCAAACTGTTTTTTTTTTTTTAAAGGAGTAGAATAATAAATATTTTAGGTTGGAGTACCATACTACGTTGTATGTCTCAACTACTTTCTTTTTCTGTTGTAGCCCGAAAGGAGCCATAGATAATATATAAACATGGGCCTGTCTGTGTTGTAGTACAACTTTATGCATAAAGATAGTCCTTGGCCTTTGTTTGGCATGAGGGATAAAATTTGTTGAATCTCTGAGCTAGATTCTACTTTATGTTTTTGCTTTTTTTCAAGGGAGTTTGGAAGTGAGGCTTTTACATGGGACTTGCTAGTTTCTTTTCTCATCATTTTCATTTTATAACATTAATACCTTGGGGTGACTGGGTGCCTCAGTTGGTTAAGCATCTGACTCTTGGTTTTGGCTCAGGTTGTGATCTCAGGGTCATGAGATGGAGGGACTGTGCTTGAAATTCTCTTTCCCTCTCCCCTTTCCCCACTCATGCATGCATGTGATTTCTCTCTCTCTCTCTCTCGTATATTTTTTTATTGGAGTTTGATTTGCCAACATACAGTATAACACCCAGTGTTTAGATAATCCCATCAAGTGCCCTCCTCAGGGCCCGTCACCCAGTCACCCCATCCCCCTGCCCGACTTCCACTACCCCCTCCCTGTTCATTTCCCAGAGTTAGGAGACTCTCATGTTCTGTCACCCTCTCTGATTTTTTCCCACTTACTTTCTCTCTTTTCCCCTATAATCCCTGCTACTATTTTTAATATTCCCCGTATGAGTGAAACCATACAATGAGTGTCCTCCTTTGATTGACTTACTTCACTCAGCATAATATCCTCCAGTTCCATCCATGTTGAAGCAAGTGATGGGTATTTGTCATTTCTAATGGCTGAGTAATATTCCATTGTATATATAGACCACATCTTTATCCATTCATCTTTTGATGGACACCGAGGCTCCTTCCACAGTTTGGCTATTGTGGACATTGCTGTTATAAACATTGGGGTGCAGGTGTCTTGGCTTTTCACTGCATCTGTATCTTTGGATAAATCCCCAGCAGTGCAATTGCTGGATCGTAGGGTAGTTCTACTTTTAACTCTTTGAGGAACCTCCACATAGTTTTCCAGAGTGGCTGTACCAGTTCACATTCCCACCAACAGTGCAAGAGGGTCCCCCTTTCTCCACATCCTCTCCAACATTTGTTGTTTCCTGTCTTGTGAATTTTCCCCATTCTCACTGGTGTGAGGTGGTGTCTCATTGTGGTTTTGATTTGTATTTCCCTGATGGCAAGTGATGTGGAGCATTTTCTCATGTGCTTGTTGGCCAAGTCCATGTCTTCCTCTGTGAAATTTCTGTTCATGTCTTTTGCCCTTTTCATGATTGGATTGTTTCTTTGCTGTTGAGTTAATAAATTCTTTACAGATCTTGGATACTCTCCCTCTCTCTCTCTTAAAAAAAAAAAAAAAAACAATAAAATACTTGAAACATATTAATACCTTGATGACAAGGTATTATGGTGTTTATTATTTTCTAAGTTTCTGAGATAAGTTGTAGGATAATACCACTGGTTGTATGCTATGGAGCTGTGTTTGAATTTCATTAACCTTCTTGTTTATATTTTTTTCACTTAGTAAAGGAAATCTGCTTCCTCAGCTCTATTTATTAGATAGAGAGATAGCTTACTATGAAAGCATTTAAATGACTGATGGTACAATTATTTTGGCCAGTGTCAACTTATGATAAGCTCTTAAGAAAGAACTGTTCTCCTTCTTCTAGTAGCGTTTTGCAGCTGAATTATGTTTTATGTCTGTTTTCAGACTACAATCTAATTATACTAAAAATTAATAACAAGGATGGTTGGAAAATCCCCAAATACATGGAGATTCAACAACAAACTTCCAAATAGCTCATGGTCAACGAAAAAAATCTTAAGAGAAATTTTAAAATATTTTGAAATAAATGAAAATATAAATAAAATTTGTGGGATGCAGTGAAAACAGTGCTTAGAAGGCAATTTATAGCATTGAATGTGTATATTAGAAAAGAAGAAAAATCTAAGTAATCTTTGTGTACAGAAAAGAAAACCATTAACAAAATGTAAAGGTGGGGCATCTGGGTGGCTCAGTTGGTTAAGCGTCCAACTTTTGATATTGGTGAGATCAGGGTTGTGAGATTGAGCCCCACACTAAGCTCTGCAATGGATGTGGAGCCTGCTTAAGATTTTCTTTCTCCCTCTGCTTCCCCTGCAGTCCCTGCACACTTTCTCTCTCTCAAAACAACAAAAAAGTAAAGGCAACCTATAGAATGGGAGAAAATATTTGTAAATCATATCTCTGATAAAGGGTTAATATCCAAAACATATAAAAAGGACTCTTACAGTTCAATAGCAAAACACACAAAAAAACTAACTCAAAACCAGTTTGATTAAAAGTTGGCCAGAAGACCTGAGTAGGCATTTTTCCAAAGATGACTTATAGATGGCCAATAGTACATGAAATAGGTGCTCAGAATCATTAATCATCAGAGAAATGCAGATCAAAACCACAAGTGAGAAAACACTTCATACCTGTTTGGCTACTATAAAAAAGACAAGAAATAGAAGTATTGATGAGGATGTGGAGAGAAAGACACTCTTGTGCACTGTTGACAGGAATGTAAATTGGTATGGCCACTGTGGAAAACAGTAAGGAGGCTTCACCAAAAATTAAAAAAAGAACTGCCGTATGATCTAACAATTCTACTTCTGGGTGTTTATCTGAAAGAAGTAAATATGCTAACTCAAAAAGGTATTTGCATCCTCATGTTTGTTGCAGCATTATTCACAGTAACCAATATCTGGAAACAACCTTAGTGTCCCATTGGTAGATAAGTAGATAGAGAAATGTAGTGTATACATATGATGGAATATTAGTCAGACATAAAAGTAAGGTAATTCTTCCATTTGTGTTAACATGGATGGATATTAAGGGCATTATATTAAGTAAATAGGTCAGATAGAGAAAGAGAAACACTAGATCATCTTACTTATATGGGAATCTAAAAAAATACTGTCCCCAAAATTCCCCCCAAAACCATAGATGCAAAGAATAGATTGTTGGTTGCCAGAAGTGGAGGTTAGGGGGTTGGGTGAAAATGGGTGAAGGTAGTCAAAAAGTACAAATTTCTAGTTGTGAAATAAGTCCTGGGGATACAATATACAGCGTGATGTATAACAGTAGTTAATTGCACTTTATTGAATATATGAAAGTTGCCAAGAGAACAGATCTTAAAAGCTCTCATCACAAGAAAAAAATTGTAATTATGTATGGTTATGGATGTTAAAATATATATCAATAGTTTCCACCTTAGACAACTGGATAAAGGAGAACAGATTAAATCCAAAATAAGAAGAAGGAAAGAAATAATGAGAGTTAGAGAAGAAACCAATGAAATTGAAAACAAAATCAATAGAGAAGATCAAGGAAACCAAAAGCTGATTCTTTGAAAAGATTAATAAAATCAATACACCTTTAACTAAGCTAAGAAAAAAAGGAAAACAGGACACAAATTACTAATGTCAGAAATGATAGAGAAGACCTCAGTACAGATCCTATTAACATTGTAAAGATGATAAAGGAATACTAAGAACAACTCTCTGTCCACAAATTTGGTAACTTAGATGAAATGAACCATTTCTTTAAAAGACACATTTGCCAAAATTCATACAAGAAATAGACAAACTGAATAGGCTTATATCTCTTAAAGAAATTGAGTCAATAATTAATAACTTTCCAAAACAGAAAGCATGAGGCCCAGATAGGTTTACTAGTAAATTCCACCAGATGTTTAAGGAAGAAATTTCTCTATAATCTTTTTTCAGAGGATGGAAGCAAAGGGAATATTTTTTTAATTCATTCTGTGAGGCCAACATTACCCTAATACCAAAACCAGACAAAAATATTATTAGAAGAAAATTACAGACCAACATCTCTCATGAATATAGATGCAAAAATCTTGAACAAAATATTAGCAAATAAAATTCAACGGTGCATAGAATTAAACATCACTACCAAATTGAATTTATCCTACGTATGCAATGCTGGCTAGTTCAACATTCAAAAACCAGTTCAATGTAATCCATCAAATCAAGAGAAGAATAAGAAAAATCACTGATCATATTAGTAAATGCAGAAAAAGCATTTGATAAAATCTAATACCTGTTCATGATAAAAAAAAAAACTCAGCAAACTAGGAATAGAGAGAGAATGTGATTAATTTGATAATATCTACAAAAATTCTACAGCTAACATCATACTTAATGGTCAGAAATTTAATGCTTTCCCATTAAGATCAAATATAAGGAAAAGATGTCTCATCTCACCATTTCTTTTTAAAATCATATTAGAAGTTCTAGCTAATGCAGTTAAACAGCAAAAGGATGTTAAAGGCATATAGTTTGAGAAGGAAGAAATAAAACTGTCTTTGTTCACAGATGACATGAATGTTTATGTAGAAAATCTGAAAGGATCAACAAAAAAGCTGGAAGTAATAATTATAGCAGAGATGAAGGATACAAAGTTAATATATCAAAATTGACTTGGTATATACTGTAGTTCCTGTATACTAGCAACTAAGCAGTGGAATTTGAAATAAATACAAAATACTGTTTACATTAGTATTAAAGTGAAATAGGTGTAACTCTAACAAAATAAGTACAAGACCTACATGAGGAAAGAGAAGAAACCAATGAAATTGAAAACAGAAAATCAGTAGGAGAGAGAAGATCAAGGAACCAAAAGCTGACTGTTTGAAAAGATTAATAAAACCAATGAATAGGTAGGTATAACTCTAACAAAATAGGAACAAGACCTATTTGAAGTCATAGATATAATTCTAAGTACAGAACCTATATAAGGAAAATTATAAAACTGATGAATGAAATCAAAGGAGAACTAATAAATTGAGAGATATTTTTTGTTTATGGATAGGAAGGCTGAATCTTGTCATTTTTTTCTGTCTTGATCTGTGGATTTAGTGCAGTCTCAGTCAAAATCTCATCAAGTTATTGGGAATATTGACAAACTTATTCTATATTTTATGCAGAGAGGCCAAAGACCTAAGATAGCTAACACAGTATTGAAGGAGAAGAGCAGGTTGGAGGACTGACACTACCCAACTTCGAGATTTAATATAAAGCTACAGTAATCAAAACAGTATGACATTGATTAAAATATAGACAGGTTATTGGAACAAGATAGCTCAGAAATAGACCACTACATATAGTAATTGATCTTTTACAAGGGAGCCAAGGCAATACAAGGAAGTTGGAACAAGTAGACATTCACAGGGAGAAAAGAAAAATGAATGGATAATTGATAATGGAGGATGCTATGCATGTGTTGGGGTGGGAAATATATGGGAAATCTCTCTGCTTTTTCCTTAATTTTGTCATGAACCTAAAATATTCTAAAAGTAGAAAGTCTCAATGAGGCAAAAAAGAATATACTTTGTATGGTTATACCTTAGGACAGGAGAATAAGAATAATTAAAATACACTTGTCTTTTTCTGAATGAAAATCTGAATAAGGAGACAAAAGTAACTTTTTTTGTAGTAAGGTAATTTTCAGACTTTAGATCTTAATAAATTGTAGCTAGTGAAACATAATGAGTTTTAATAACATACATGAAGCAGATGAATTATGTATAATATTAAGGCAATTAACTATCTTTTAGAAGTTGACATTAAACACCTCCTGACCTGAATGACCTATAGCAGAAGTCAGGTGTGAAGCTGTGTTGTGTCACTCTTTCCTCCTAGGGAAGAAGGTAATTGATGTGGCTGCAGGCTCCACCCACTGTCTGGCTCTGACTGAGGACAGCGAGGTCCATAGCTGGGGGAGCAATGACCAGTGCCAGCACTTTGACACCTTGCGTGTGACCAAGCCTGAACCCGCTGCACTGCCAGGACTGGATACCAAGCACATAGTTGGAATTGCTTGTGGACCTGCTCAGGTACCGTGTAACTAGTGTGGAATAGATATGTTGTGGAATTTAGGCTTCCTGTCCTCCACTGTTGGTATGTAGAATAACCATTGATATGTGTGTGTGTGTTGTCCTTAGATCCGGTAGTTGTAGTGAACTCACATTACTTACTGGAGTTCATGTTGATTCCCTGGGGTTTTCTTCAGAAACAGTTATGTTGGCCGAACATGGAGACAGTTTTATTTCTTCTTTTCTCTATATTTCTTTCCCTTGCCTTATGCACTGGCCAGGACTTCCAGTATGATGTTGAAGAGTAGGTGAGAGGGCAGGGTACATCCTTGTTCCTGATTATAGTCGGAAAGCATTTAGTCTTTCACCATTTGCTAGGATGTTGGCTGTATGATTTTTTTTAAGTAGATGCCTTATTATCAGAAAAGGAAATTCCCTTTAACTCCTACTTTTTTGAGAGTTTTTCCTGATCCTGAATAGGTACTGAATTTTGTCAAATGCCTGGACCCTGGGATCAGGCCCTGACCCAAAGGCAGATGCTCAACCCAAGCATCCCAAAAATTGTTTCTTTAAGAGATAACAGAACTATTTAGAGTGTTTCTTCTTGAGTGAGTTTTCCTGGTTTGTGGCACTCAGGGAGTTAGTTGTTCTGTTTCATCTAAGTTGTCTGATTTTTGTGTATAACGTTTTCCTTAGTATTCATTTACTAAACTTTCAAAGTCTTTGGGGTCTGCAGTAATACTGTATTGCTAATTTTTGTTTTATTTTTCTTTGTCAGTTTGGCTAGAGACCATTTTATTGATCTTTTTAAATAACTAGATTTCAGTTTAATTTCCCCCTTTAGGGCAGCCCTGGTAGTGCAGCGGTTTAGTGTCGCCTGCGGCCTGGGGTGTGATCCTGGGGACCCGGGAATGGGTCCTGTGTCGGGTTCCCTGCGTGGGGCCTGCTTCTCCCTCTGCCTGTGTCTCTGCTTCTCTCTCTCTCTCTCTCTATGTCTCTATGAGTAAATAAATAAAATCTTAAAAAATTCCCCCTATATATTTCATTGGTTTATTCTCTTGTTTTAATCCCCCCTCCCCCCCCTTCAGCTTGCTTTGGATTTTATTTATTTATTTATTTATTTATTTATTTATTTATTTATTTATTTATTTTCTTCAAGAGGAAGCTTAGGTTAATTTTAGACCTTTCTTCTTTTGTAATATTTAATCACTTGTTGCTATAAATTTCCCTCTGAACAGTCCTTTAATGCACCAATACATTTTGATAATTTTCATTTTTGTTCAGTTCAAAATATTCTCTAATTTCTCTCAAGAATTGCTTTATGACCTATGGATTATTGTGTGATTTAATTTCAAAGTGGAGATTTTTCTGTTACCATTTTGTTACTGTTTTCTAGTTTAATCTTACTGTGATTAGAGAACAAACTATCTGATTTTAATTCTTCTAGATTTGTTAAGATTTATGTTATGTCTCAGGATATGTTTTCTTTCTTTTTTTTTTTTTTAATTTTTATTTATTTATGATAGTCACAGAGAGAGAGAGAGAGAGAGGCAGAGACACAGGCAGAGGGAGAAGCAGGCTCCATGCACCGGGAGCCTGATGTGGGATTCGATCCCGGGTCTCCAGGATCGCGCCCTGGGCCAAAGGCAGGTGCTAAACCTCTGCGCCACCCAGGGATCCCCAGGATATGTTTTCTTAACTGAATATTCAGTGTGTGTGTTTGAAAAGAGTTATGTATTTTGTGGTTGATGTATTTTGCTGATACTGGGTAAAGTGTTCTATAAATGTCAAATCCAGTCATTGATGGTATTATTCAGTTCTACATCCTTTTTGATTTTCCGTCTGCTTGTTCTGTCCCTTTCTAGGAGGGTAGAATTGATATTTCCAAGTATAATTATGTACTTCTCCATGTCATTTTTCAGTTCTATCAGGTTTTTTAAAATATTCATGCTTTTGGCCATTAAAAAAATTATGGTCAACTCTACAGTGGTGTTGAATATATTCATGAGATTGTATAACCAACACTGCTATTCGTCTCCAGACTTTGTCATCATCCCAAATAGAAATTGTACCCATTAAACAGTTGCTCTCCATTTCTCCTCCTCCGGTCCCTAGTAACCTCAAATTTACTTTCTGTTTCTGCAGATTTGCCTATTCAAGATACCTCATATAAGTGGAATCATATAGTATTTGACCTTTTATGTCTGGCTTGTTTCACTTATTTGGCATAAGGTTTTCAAGGTTGATCCATGTTGAAGCATGTTTTAGGATTTTATTCTTTTTAAAGGCATAATAATATTCTACTATATGTATATCCCGCATTTTACTCATTCGTTTCTCCTTCGATGGACACATGAATTGTTTGTACTTTTTGGCTGTTGTGAATAATACTGCTATGAATATTAGTGTACAAATGTCTATTTGAGTCTCTACTTTCAGTGTTTTTGAATATATATCTAGAACGGGGAAGGCTGGATCATCTGGTACTGATGAAGACGTTGAGGAACTGTCAAACTTTTTCCACAGCAGTTGCATGTTTTTTACATTCCTACCAGATAGACACAAGGGTTTCAGTTTTTCCACATTTTTGTTCACACTGGCTACTTTCTGCTTTCCTTTTTTGTTTGTTTGGAGCCATCCTAGTGGGTGCAAAGTGGTATTTCACTGTGGTTCTGATCTGCACTTACCTAATAGAAAAGATGTTGAGCATCTTTTCATGTGCTTATTGACCATTTATATATCTTCTTTGGGGAAATGTCGATTAAGTCCTTTGCACCTTTTTTGAATTGTGGTTTTTGTTTTCCTTTCTTTTTTGAGGAGTTCTTGATATATTGTGGCTATTAATCCCTTATCGAGTATATGATTTACACTATTTTTTTCCCTTTCTCTACCTGTCCTTTCATTCTGTTGATAGTGTCCTTTGATGCTCACAAGTTTTAAATTTTGAATAAGTCCATTTTATTTTTTCTTATTTTGCCTGTGCTTTTGGTGTTATATATATGTATATCTCTCTCCAAGAAATCCACTGTCATGTAGATTTCACCCAGTATTTTCTTCTAATTAGATTCATGGGAATTTGCCAATGTCATAGGTCTTGTTTACTGTAGCTATATAAGAAGTTTATATTCTAGTTCCTTTGCCTTTCCATATAAAGTTTAGAATACGTAGCTCTATTGGCAAAAACATCTTGCTTGGACTTTATTTTTTTTTTAATTTATTATTTATGATAGTCACACAGAGAGAGAGAGAGAGGCAGAGACATAGGCAGAGGGAGAAGCAGGCTCCATGCACCAGGAGCCCGATGTGGGATTCGATCCCGGGTCTCCAGGATCGCGCCCTGGGCCAAAGGCAGGCGCCAAACCGCTGCGCCACCCAGGGATCCCTTGCTTGGACTTTAATAAGAATTGTGTTCAACCTCTTATCAGTTTGTGGAGAATTGCCAGTTTTGCTATATATACTCCTTCAATCAGTGAAAATGGTACGTCTAAACATTTATTTACATCTTCTCTGATTTCATTTATCAGCATTTCCAGTGTATAAATCCTTTACATATTTTGTTAGATTTACATCTTTTACTTTTAACCTGCCTATCTCATGTATAGTGAGTTTCTTGATCACTATTGTATAGGTGCCTTTTTTTTTTCATTCTTGAGCCAATCTGTCTTTTAATTGGTATATTTACTATAATTTTTGACATAGATATAGTTCTTCCATTTTATTGTTTGTCTTTTGTTTGTTTTCTATTACTTATTTCTCTATTGTGCTTTTCCTGCCTTTTTTGGAGCATATGAACATTTTTTTAGTATTCCACTTTATTTTGAATTTGACTTTATTTTTTTATATAGGTTTTTTTTTAGTGGTTGCTGTAGGTTTAACCAGATACATACTTAACTCTTTGTAGGCTACTTAGAATCAGTATTTACCATTTTAATTGGAATGTAGAAACCTGTTGTTTAATTTTCAAGTACTTGGAGATTTTTCTGTTTTTTTATATCTAGTTTTTATTGATGTCTAGTTTCTATTGTTGGTTTCTAGCTTAATTTTACTATGTGTAGAGAACACACTCTGATTTTAGTTCTTTTAGATAATTATTTTATGATTAAATATTCTAAATATGACTGTATTCTGTTGCTGAGTGTTGTATAAATGTCAATTTATTCTACTTCATTGATGATTTTCGGTTTGTTCTGTGTTATTAGGAGGGTAGTTTTGCTATCTTTATATATTTGGATTTATCTATTTCTTGTTTCATTTCTTTTTTTTTTTTTAAATTTTTATTTATTTATGATAGTCACAGAGAGAGAACGAGGCAGAGACGCAGGCAGAGGGAGAAGCAGGCTCCATGCACCGGGAGCCCGACGTGGGATTCGATCCCGGGTCTCCAGGATCGCGCCCTGGGCCAAAGGCAGGCGCCAAACCACTGCGCCACCCAGGGATCCCTTGTTTCATTTCTATTAGTTTTTACTGCCATATGTTTTATAGTTCTGTTATTAGGTGTACATAATTCAACATTGTTTGGTCTTCTTGGTGAATTGACCCATTTATCATTATATAAAGTTCTGTCTTTAGCCCTGGCAATTTCTTTCCTCCAACGTTTGCTGATATTAGTATAGCTATTTTCTAATCCTTTACCTAGCCCTCTTTAATCTTTATATTTAAGGTAGATTTCTTTAAGGTTGATATCATATTTAAGTTTTGGTTTTTGTACATCTTGACAACTTCTACTTTTTTGTTTGGAGGTTTAGATCATTTAAAGTTAATGTAATTGGGCAGCCCGGGTGGCTCAGCAGTTTAGTGCTGCCTTTAGCCCAGGGCCTGATCCTGGAGACCTGGGATCCAGTCCCATGTCAGGCTCCCTGTATGGAACCTGCTTCTCCCACTGCCTGTGTCTCTGTCTCTCTATCTCTGTCTGTCTTTCATGAATAAATAAATAAAACCTTAAAAATAAAAGCTAATGTAATTATTTATAAGTTGGATTTATTTCTACCATTGTTTGTTTTTTGTTTGCTTTTTTATATTTCTTTGTCTTTTCCTGACTTCTTTGGGGTTATTTGAATAAGTTGTAGTATTCCTTTTTAACTTAGTTGTTTCTTTGTGTAGTTTTTTAGTGGTTGCTCTAGAGATTAAATATACCTGATCTTTCATTATTATTATTATTATTTTTTAAAAGCACTTGTTAGCATTTAATGAACCTCCCCCTATGTGGCTTCAAGCTACTAGAACGCAGGTGCCCCCCACGCACTTTATCTTCTCCTCAGCTCTTCTACTGAAGAATTTGGCCTTCACGATGACAGGCTGTTTTGGGAGCTTTCCCTTTCCCAAAACTTTGTAGTAGCCCCATCGCACCACATCGGTAATAGGAGCAGCTCCAATCTTGTTTTTGGCAGCATTTACCCGTGTCTGCTCACTGACTAAGGTCCACAGTTTATCAAGGTTGACAGTTGGGCAGAAGCTCTGGTTCCTCTTTAAGTGGTAATGTCTCATACCGACTTTTCCAAAGTAACCTGGGTGATATTTGTCAAAGTTGATCCTGTGATGATGCATGCCACCAGCATTACCCCGGCCTCCTGGGTGTTTCCGGTGTTTGTTGATGTGTTTGTGGCCATGGCTCATGTGGCCCCAAAGTTTCCGGGTCTTCCTCAGTCTGGATGGCATGTTGGTGGCCCAGAGGAAAAAGCCTGATCTTTCATTATTTACTTACAGTTACTTTTAACTGTTCAGGTGGATTATGATCCTCTTTGTCATCCATTAAAGTGCATCAGTAATTTTGAGAGTGAAAGGATTTTCAACTTTTTATCTTTTTATTTCTGGCACAGTGAGTTTGGGTCCTAAAATGAGAGAGAAAATTGGAATCTGATAGTATATAAACTAGACAGCCATGAAAGTACATGTGCATTTAGGACAATTAGAGGAATGAATAAGTAGTAATTAAGGCATCTTTGTAATTCATAATGATGAATATCTCCTTTAATGCAATCCAATTGCTGAATGTGTGGATTCATTTTAGGTTCTTATGATTCTTTCATAGAGTTTTGCTTGGTCATCTTGTTCTGAGTGGTCCATTGGCCTCCGTGTCCCTTTTGTGGTAGACATCTGCTCAATGACTTTTGAGCAGCTGGACCTCCTACTACGGCAAGTGAGTGAGGGGATGGATGGTACTGCTGACTGGCCCCCACCTCAAGAGAAAGAGTGCATGGCTGTGGCAACACTGAATCTTCTACGACTTCAGGTATTAATGATTTCCTTTCCTCTCTCTCCCTTTGTTAAGTGTCTTAGGTATTTGTAATAATGTTTATGTATATTTATGTATATATGTTTATTGTTCTTGTGTGTGGAGAAACAACTGGGTGAGACAAAAGATGATTGAGAGACCAGCTGGATGTGCTAGCCAATCTCTCTTCTGGAATGTGAAAGTTCAACTCAGTAAGCTTGGACTCCCTCTGGTAGTACCTCCTCCACTTTGTCACAGGGTAGGTTAAGGTTAAAAGTCAAAATAAGAAAAGCTACAGGGCAGCACGGGTGGCTCCACGGTTTAGCCCCGCCTTTGGCCCAGGGCTTCTTCCTGGAGGCCCAGGATCTAGTCCCATGTCAGGCTTCCTGCATGGAGCCTGCTTCTCCCTCTGCCTCTCTCTGTCTCTCTGTGTCTCTCATGAATAAATAAATAAATCTTAAAAAAAAAAAAAGAAAAACTACAAAAATAGTTTTTTTTCTTTCTCCCTATCTTTGTTTCTTTTTTTAAGTAAAACTATAGCTGAAATCCTTGGTCATCGTGTTTCTCTTGGTAATAAAATCCTATGAATGTCAAGAGACTAGTTTTTCTTAATAATTTTTCCCTTTGTAATACAAGGATTTCTATGTAACCCATCATCTCTGCCTTTGCTCTCTCCTCATTTTTGCCTTAGTTTCTTTTTTTTTTTTTGCCTTAGTTTCTAAAAAGCACATAGATGAATGTAATGTTTAGTTGCATTAATCGAATTATCCGAAGTTTGGAGAGTACTTCTCTTTCCCAGAAGTCTATAGGAGCTCATTTATTAGTACTACTGTGGTCCCTTTCATGAATCTACCCAATTGTCACTTTCCCATGGTTTGTAGCAGTGTTGCTATCTGGTCATTGCTATGGTAAAAGACCTTGTACATGTCTCAGGCTGGATTCCTTTTGGCACCATATGCCTGGTGCCATAGTTTTTCTCTTTATTCCATTTTTTAGGTCCTTAAGCTTTAGTTCTATCATTTAAAAAATTCACTTAACAAAGCTTAATTCTTAAGAAGCATACAATTTGAGAATCTTTATTCATTAGGTGAATTTAATATTTTAATAGTTGTTTTGATTCCTAATGTGTTTGAATTTAGGTGTTCTGATTAGTTTTGTGTAAGTTTTTTCTTCATTTTCTTATTTCTTGATAGAGTTTCCAAAATAGTTTTTTCTTTTCAGATACTTTTAATTGTTCTGAAGTTTTTCAGTTTGATTTCTGGACATTCATCATGTTACAAAAAAATTTAATATTTGTTAATTCCAAATTAACAAAGAATTTAACCAGCACTTCTCTTCCTGAAAAACATAGGGGTTATAGGGATGCATCACACCTAAACTCCCCTTTCCACTTTCTGTGTTTTAATTGTCAGATAGACTTACTACACTGGATCCAGAGTACACTGATTTTTATGTGTGTGTTTCCCCTTAAAAGAAAAACACTCCCAATTGCCATATGTAAGATACATTTCTGATTTAAGACATGAAAAGAAATTTTCCTCCAATTGATTAGTATCAGCATCATCATTTTTCAAAAGATCATACTTACTTGGATAGAGGCTGTTTTTTCTTTTTTTTTTTTTAAAGCAAATTTGTCATGGTTGTTTTTATCCTCTCCCTCCTGGGTATCTCCGTCATACATTTTGTCATCAAGGTCTGTGAGTTAGAGTCTGGAAATTCTGTTTGCTTGAATGCTTCTTAAATAATTTAACAGGACTTAGCTTTTTAGGTTATGTGTTTAGTTTATTGGCAGTTTGATGATGCTCTGTCTTCTGATTTTTATTGTTGTTGATGAGAATTGTTATATTAGTGTAATTATCTCTTCGTAGCTAATTTGCCTTTTCTTTTTGGTAGCCTTTCAGATTTTTTTTTTTGTTTGGTAATTTTAACTTACTATGTCTAGGTGAGGATTTATTTTTGTATGTATAACTTGAGATTATGATTCTCATTAAATTTGAGATTACATATTTTTGTTAAGTATTGAAAAGTATTCACTCTTTACTATTGAAATTGCACTCTTCTTTATCTACTCTTCCCCTTGGAGAGTTCTTTTCTATGTATACTGAACTTTTCTCATTCTTCCGAAGTATTACAACTTTTTTTGATATTTTTAAATCTTTTTATCTTTTATAATGTTCACTTTCTGTCCTTCCATTTTGCCTTCTGGTTATAGTGCTCTCTTTTAGTTCACAAATCTTTTAGGTGATTGTTCCATATTTTTGAGTTGTCCATTTATTTAATAAATACTTGTATGATCACGGCACTACAGGTATTAACTTGTTAAATCCATGTGCCCCCTTCTGAGAAGTAGGACTCCTGATGTGTATGGCACAGATGAGGATGTACAGAGAAGTTCAGTTATGTGGCCCAGGTAGGGTATCCATGCAATCATGGAGGTTCAGGGTTGGCACCTGGGTCCAGGCTTTTCACACTTCTGCCTGAAGGTTTTTATTCTTGTAGCTGTTTTTCTCATTTTTAGAATTTATATTTGGGTCTTTTTCAAAGCTTTCATTTTGTTCATTATATTCTTCTGGGTTTTGTGCCTTCCTTGGTCTCTAAGAACATTATTTTTAAAGATTTTATTTATTTATTTGAGAGAGAGAGAGAGAGAGAGTAGGGGTGGAGGAGAGGGACAGAGAAGAGTCCTAAGCAGACTCCATGCTGAGCTCAGAGCCTGACACAGGCCTCAATTTGACAACCCCACGATCACCACCTAAGCCAAAATCAAGAGCTTATCTGATTGTGCCACCTAGGTACCTCAGAACATTTACTTTTTTTATGGAGTCATTCCAGTGTTTATATTGCTCCCTTACTGTAGGAACTTGAGTTCTGTCTCTTAGAAGAACTTTGTCTTTGATTCTCTCCTGCGACTTAGTGTGGATTGTCCTTTCCGACTGTAGTACCACTTTTAGAGGAGGTCTTGCTAGGGATATCTCTTTGCCTTTGGCTCTGGTGATGTTCCCAAAGGGCAGTTTTATATTTGTGTCTCTGAAGTGTCATGATTTTCAGGTTCTAGATGTTTTGGTGTTCAGTTCTTGACTCATGGATATCTATACCTGGAAGATTGGTATAAATTTAATTTTACATCTGCTCACAGACCAGGCCAGGTCTCTGATTTCTTGTGGGGTCTCTTTCTACCCAAAGCCTTCAATGGGCAGTGTTGCCTTCAAGTCCTGGCTGGTGATAGACAGGTGATCTTCAGCGGCTTCTGCAGGAACATCAGGCTCAGTGGGCTGTCATGAGTAGTTTGAATCTCCTACCTGAAGGCTTTGATCTGCTCTTAGAGCCTAGAACCTCTTAGCTCCTGCCGTCTCTCTGAGTTCTGGTATGGCCCTCAAAGAGCTTCCTTATATACTCAGCTTGGTTGTATAATCTTTTAACGGTTTTTTGGTTGTAATATATTCACACTTTCTCTGTGTTTGGTACAGAGGGCTGGGGGTGCGGTAGAGGTTACTCTTTAACCTCTCTGTTGATGTTAAGCTCTTTCATATATGTATTTAAAGTGGGTTTAAAAAATTCCTCATAAAAGTACCTTACCGTCGATTCTCAACTAGTATGGGTAAAATTTTTTAGTCTGTTTAAGAAAATTCATATATCAGAAGTTTTTCCTTTATTATTTGAATAAAACTCAATTTGAGGTATTATTTAATCTTTAATAAGATTTGAAATCCCGTTGTTTGTAGGGCTTCTAAATTAAAATTGTTTTTCTCTTTTCAGTTGCATGCTGCCATTAGTCACCAGGTTGACCCAGAATTCCTTGGTTTAGGTCTGGGCAGCGTCCTCCTCAACAGCCTGAAACAAACCGTAGTGGCCCTGGCCAGCAGTGCAGGCGTGCTGAGCACTGTACAGGCAGCTGCCCAGGCTGTGCTCCAGAGTGGGTGGTCCGTGCTTCTGCCCACTGCTGAGGAGAGGGCCCGGGCACTCTCTGCCCTCCTGCCCTGTGCAGGTGGGCTTGGGTGAGGAGCAGGGTTGGGGATGGGGTGAAGGGGTGGGAGCAGAAGAGGGGACCAAGAGGGGTTGATAATTACCTCACTTGGCAAAAGTGCTTTCCCTTTCCAGTTTCAGGCAATGAAGTTAACATAAGTCCAGGTCGTCGATTCATGATTGATCTTCTGGTGGGCAGCTTGATGGCTGATGGAGGGTTAGAGTCGGCCCTAAATGCAGCCATTACTGCAGAAATCCAGGTATGTTTCTGGGAGTGTGTATGTGAGCTGACTGAGGTGATTTTTACCTGTCAATGAGTTCAGATTGAAACACTATATTCATGTGAGGAAATAACAACATTTGCCAAAAGGTTGCCATGAAAAACTGAAACATAAAGCATTTAGTAAAATCCAAGTATTTCCTGTAATTAAAGCTTTTTTTCATCTTGCTAGTTAAAATAATTTATTGAGATATTAAGTATGATAAAATATACACACTTTGGTCTATTTAAATCAATGTGACAGATACTATAATCATGTTATGAATCATCATCATGAAAGTGCTGACTTCACTTTCCATCATCTTAGAAAGTGCTGTTGTGCCTCTTTGCACCCAAAGTTAGGACTCCCCTGCCTCTCCCAGATTAAATTAGTTTTGCCAGTTTTGAATGTCATATATGTGGAATCATACAGTATATACTGTTTTGTGTCTGCTTTATTTTGCCTTTGATAATTTTCAAACTCAACTACATTGTTTTTACCATTGAGTATTTTATTGTATGATTATGGCACTATTTATCCATTTTGCTGTTAGTAGACATTTGATTATTTTTGATTCTCTAAAGCTGCTTTGATCATGCTGTGTATGGTTCTTTAGTGAACATATGTTTTTCTTCTTGGGTAAATATAATTTGCTAGATCTTAAGGTGAGTATGTTTTTATAATTTCCCAAAGTGGCTATGACATTTAATTTGAACCATCCTATGTGAGAGTTCTAGCTCTTTCTTGACCTCACCAACATGAGACATGTCATTCTTCATATATTTAGCTTCTCTGGGTGGGGTAGTGTGGTTTTTAATTTTGCATTTTTATGTACTTAATGGTCATTCATAGCTCCATTTGTTACTTTCATAGTGGCAAAAGTTTTTAATTTAAAAACTAACACTGATGAAATTAGATGAAGTAAATATATTAAAAATGTCTTTGAAAACATACTTAAATACTTTGATTACATTGAAAAAACATAGAAGAAGTCATATAGATAGCATTAGGAGCAGTGACAGTTCTTGTGTAGTTGTTGTTTTCCAGATCCTGTACTGTGTACTTTACTTTCATTTTCTCTGTTAACTTTCTCAGTTGTGTTGAGTAGAAAAAGTGGTTTAAAGTTTCATTTTATAGATGTGAACATAAGTACCACAGAAGTATGTGATTTGCTAAGGTGTCGAGACAAGCGAGTGGCAGGCTTGCTGACTCCAAGCCTTTTTTTTCTTTATCTTCCCACACAGCTCTGTATGACAGCTTGCCTGATGGGAGCAGTGATAGTGAACAGGCACAGGCAGTCCACATGTGGCTCAGACAGAAACCTTGACATGACACAAGTGGGATTTTTTGAACCTATTAATTAATTTTAAAAATTTTATTATTATTATTTATTTATTTATTTTTCTTAGTTTCAGGGCTAGAATTCAGTGATTCATCATTTGCATGTAACACTCAGTGCTCATTACATTAAGTGCCTTTCTTTATGCCAGTCACCTTCTCTTTACCCATCTCCCCTCAATAGACATTTCTCCAAGATGACATACACATGTCCACCAGACACATGAAAAAAATGTTCAACAACACTCAGCGTCAGGAAAATTCAATCAAAATCAAGAGACGCCACCTCACACTAGTTAGCATGGCTAAAATTAATAAGTCAGGAAACAACAGATGTTGGTGGAGATACAGAGAAAGGGGAAACCTCTTATACTGTTGGAGGAATGTAGACTGGAAAACAGTATGGAGGTTCCTCAAAAAGTCAAAAATAGAGGTACCCTACAACCCAGCCTTTGCACTAGTAGGCTTTTATTTAAAGGATATAAACATAGTGATTTGAAGGGGTACCTGCACCCCGATGTTTATAGCAACAGTTCCAGGAGCACATGGGTGGCTCAGTGGTTGAGCATCTGCCTTTGGCTCAGGTCATGATCCTGGGGTCCTGGGATTGAGTTCTGCCTCAGGCTTCCTGTAGGGAGCCTGCTTCTCCTTCTGTCTATGTCTATGCCTCTCTGTGTCTCTCATGAATAAATGCATAAAACCTAAAAAAAAAAAAAAAAAAAAAAGGCAGCAGTGTCCACAAATAGCCAAACTATGGAAGGAGCTCAGATGTCCATCAACACATAAATGGATAAAGAAGTGGTGTATATATACACAATAGAATATTACTCAGCCATCAAAATGAATGAAATTTTGCTATCTGCAATGATGTAGATAGAGGGTATTATGCTAGGTGAAATAAGTCAATTAGAGAGGGACAAATACTATATGATTTCACTCTTGGAATTTAAGGAACAAAACAATTGAACATAGGGGAAGAAAAGGAAAAATAAAATAAGATAAAAAGATGAAAATCGAGAGGGAGGTAAACCATAAGTGATGCTAAACTCTACAACCTATTAATTTAGTTAGCAAATGTTTATTCTTCATTTCCTTTTGGGGGGATTGTTGGAGGGGAGATGTTGCTGGGCTTCAGAGGCTATAGAGATATATAGATTGTGATCTATATAATAACTAAGGTACCTAAAATAAAAGAAAATTAAGGGCCATTTATTTTAAAACAAAATTATTAGTAATCTACAAAAAGGCATAAACAAAAATCTCATCATTTAGGAATTACTACTATACCAGTATCTGTTGTTAACAGTTTTGGTATATAGTCTTCCAGACTTCTAAAGATGCAGATGTTTACCGATGATACTGAATACAGTGCTAGAATTAGTCTCAGTGGCTTATCAGTTTGCATCTTTTTTACTCACCACGTTGCCATGTCTTCTATGTTGAATATTTTATTATACTCATTTATTCTGTTGCTTTGGGGAAGTCTGTCATATGGAAAGGGAATTCCTTCTTCTTCTTTTTTTTTTTTTTTTTATTGGTGTTCAATTTACTAACATACAGAATAACCCCCAGTGCCCGTCACCCATTCACTCCCACCCCCCGCCCTCCTCCCCTTCCAACACCCCTAGTTCGTTTCCCAGAGTTAGCAGTCTTTACGTTCTGTCTCCCTTTCTGATATTTCCCACACATTTCTTCCCCCTTCCCTTATATTCCCTTTCACTATTATTTATATTCCCCAAATGAATGAGAACATATAATGTTTGTCCTTCTCCGACTGGCTTACTTCACTCAGCATGATACCCTCCAGTTCCATCCACGTTGAAGCAAATGGTGGGTATTTGTCATTTCTAATAGCTGAGTAATATTCCATTGTATACATAAACCACATCTTCTTCTTTTTTTTTTTTTTAAACGACCTTTATTGACCATTTATGTTTTAGATATTTTTACTACTATACATAATTATTCTTATAGATTAGAAGTCATTGAGTATAAGAATGTTTATTAGGAAAATGTTCTGGAAATGAAATTGTGCTGGGTCAAAAGCATGCATATTTTTGATCTTTCTGATTCATGTTGTCTTCTTATTCTTAAGAGTGGGAGGCCCAGTTACAATCCCACCCCTGAAATTGGGTCTTCATCCCGACACCCCTCAGGACTGGGAAAGGCTATTCATGTTGAGACTGTTCTGGCTTTTGTCATTAGAAAATAAGGCCCAGAAAGAGAACTTTTTTTTGCTTTTTCATAGTAAATTTGGTCACTAGAACAATGCTTGGTATGTCCTCAAGAATATTTATTGCATTTGACTGGCAAAGATACCTCCTATTTTTTTTTTTTTAATAATAGCTTTATTGAGATCTAAGTCACATACTCTAAACTTTACTCTTTTAAAGTGTATAATTCAGTGACTTTTTTGTATATTCGCAGTGTTGTGCAACCATTATGACAACTCTCAGAACGTTTTCATTACTCCGGATGCCGCTTAACAGTCATCTCCCATTCCCTACTCCTTCCTAGCCATTGACGGCTACTAATGTACTTTGTGTATCTGAAAGATTTTCTGGCACTGAACTTTTCATATAAATGGATTTATACAATCTGTGACCTTTTGTGTCTGGCTTCTTTTTATAGCCTAGTGTTTTTCAACGTTTATTTATGTCGTACTTCATTTTTAAAAATTGCTAAATAATATTCCTTTGTTATGAGTATAGCACATTTTGTTTATCCGCTCATCAGCCAATGGACATATAGTCATCTCTACTTTTAAGTTATTATGAAAATGCTGTTATGAACATTTGTGTATAGGTTTTTATGTGGACATATGTTTTTTCTTATAGGTGTATGCCTAGGAATAGAGTTGTTTAGTTTTATGGTAACTCTATGTTTAATGTTTTGAAGAATGGCCAGATTTTTTTCTTAAGTGGGATTTCCAGTAGGAATGTATGAAGGTTCTAGCGTTCCACATCCTTGTCAATCCTTGCTACTGTCCAGCTTTTCTATTATAGCCATCCTAACAGGTGTGGATATCTCTGATGACTAATGATGTGGAGCATCTTTTCATGTGCTATTAGCCATTTATATATCTTCTTTGAAGATATGTGTATTCAAATCCTTTGCTCATTTTTAAATTGGTTTATTTATCTTTTAATTGTTGAGTTATAAGAATTCTTTTTGTATTCTGACACATGCCTCACGAAGAATATATCCTCTCATTCTTGGGTTCATGTTTGCAAAACAGATAGACTGTGCATGTATGGGGCAGATCATTGGGTATTTTTGAGATCAGGAGTGAAGGTTTTAGGTACTTCCCAGAAAGAAAGCAGCTAGAGACCATCAGCAGTGAAAGCCTGGACGTTGGATTTGTAGGATAGTCGGTTTAGAAGCTGAGCACCTGAATAATGGGATTTCAGACAAGCTGGGATGGGCCAGTGTCATCGGGTGGTTTGTGAGTTAGTGCACAGAGGCTGGGATATCTAGGCTGGGAGATCAGGGCTTAGCTCATGGTGCTTTCACCCTTGCTGCTAAGATAACTGGTAACCAGTTTCTATTTTATGAATTACAGGATATAGAAGCCAAAAAAGAAGCACAGAAGGAAAAAGAAATTGATGAACAAGAAGCCAGTGCCTCAACATTTCACAGAAGTAGGACTCCATTGGATAAAGATCTTATTAATACAGGGATCTATGAATCTTCTGGAAAACAGTGTTTGCCTTTGGTTCAGCTCATACAACAGCTTCTTAGGTAAATAGTATTAGATATATTTTTACAGGATTATTGGTTTTCACAGTAAAATAGTGAGATCTAGCACTAGGATCTGAAAAATGTGTTTGGGAGGTGAGGAAATACTCTGAAATTTATCTAAAATAGGTTTTGGGGTAAAGAGCAGACTTTTTTTGAGTTTTTATTTTAATTCTAGTTAGTTAATATACAGTGTTCTTAGTTTCAGGTGTAAAATAAGGTAATTCAGCAGTTTTATAAACTACCCTGTGCTCATCACAAGTATACTGTTTAATTTCTATCACCGATTTAACCCATCACCCTGCCCCCATCCCCTCTGGTAACCATCAAGTTTGTTCTCTGTAATTAAGAGTCTGTTTTTTCATTTGTCTCTCCTTATTTCCCCCTCCACTCATTTGTTTTGTTTCTTAAATTCCACATATGGGTGAAATCATACAGTATTTGTCTTTTTCTCTCTGACTTATTTTGCTTTGTTATTTTCTCTAGTGCCATTCATGTCATTGCAAATGGCAAGATTTCTTTTCCTTTTTTTTTTTTTTTTATGGCTGAATCAATATTGTGTGTATATGCCACATCTTCTTTATCTATTCATCATTGATGGACTTTTGAGCTACTTCCATAATGTAGCTATTGTAAATAATGTTGCTATAAACATAGGGGTGCACATATCCCTTTGAATTAGTGTTTTTGTATTCTTTGGGTAAATACCCAGTAGTGTGATTGCTGGTAGTTCTATTTTTAACTTTTTGAAGAACCTCCACTGTTTTAAGAACAGACTTTTAAATTACAGATGAAAGGATAGGTTAGAGTATGTGAGGTAGAACTAGAGATTTTAAAGATTTTCACACAAGAGAAAATTGGAGTTTATGAGATAAACAGGAAAAGATTCTTATTCTCATGAGTAAGCAATAGATGCAAATGAAAATCATGATAATTATTATTTTTTAAACTGTATCATTACCTCATTGACTTGTTAGGCAGATGCATAAATGATAAGTGAATCTTGTCTTTAAGAGTGTCACATCTATATGTAAAATGCAGCTTTGGACAAAAATAATGACACAGTTTCCCACACCCCCACTGCCCCCCAATGGTCTGTTCAGAAGTTTTCTATCATTTTGGACCATTCCACACAGCTTTTAGGAGCACATTTGTAAAGCAAAGGGCATCATTATATCTTTTGTAACTTCTGTCTTCTCTGCTCAGTTTTGACTGAGGTTGTCTTTATTGCAGACACATCTAACACATATTTGAGGAAGGAAGCCAGCTGTAGGTCATCTGAGTGTATGATCTGTATTTCTGATTTTAGTTTATGTTGTGATTTCTTAATAGCTTTTTTAAACAGATATAATTTTAATTTTGCAATCCTCTTTCCCCGGCATAGGAACATTGCTTCTCAGACAGTAGCCAGATTGAAAGATGTTGCTCGTCGGATTTCATCATGTCTAGACTTTGAGCAACATAGTCGTGAAAGAACTGCTTCATTGGATTTGTTGCTGCGCTTTCAGCGCCTTCTTATCAGTAAACTTTATCCAGGAGAAAGTATTGGTCAGACCTCAGATATTTCTAGTAAGTTGCTTAAAATTAAAATGTCTTTGTGTATTTTGCTCTCTGATGTAGGCTTTTTGACATCCCTATTCTATTCTACCTTCCCAGAAATGTAGTTCTTATACTGTTAAATGTACCAATTTGGGGCGACTTCAGGTAGGTAAGTGTAATATGTGGAATGAATCATCATTGGAGGAAGGGTGGGTCTCAGTTATAGCACTGGTTTATTAGCTGCTGGACATGAGACTAAGTAAGTCTCCTGGAGGGTGTAGGTTGCTCACTTATGGAATGAAATAACATCAGAGGATGTCTATGAGAATTAAAATAGGATGATACGTAAGGGCTCAGCTCTGTGTATGACATAGAGTAGAGTACTTTCCATAAGCTCCAAAAGTAGTAGGTGGCTCTCTGTAAGTTGGCTTTCTCTGTCAAGGATGGAAAGGTCTGCTGCTTTTGTTAATATTTTTATAGATAGTATATTTTAAAATATCTTAGTTCCTGAAAGAGTTAGGCATTTGTAGATGATAGAAAATTTCAGGTTGATATAAGTGAACTTACGTCTAAAGAGGTGCCCATTTCAAAGACATAAAGTCACAAGGACTGAAGAGTCATTAAGAGCCATTTAGGAAGAAAAGTTGAAAGATTTTATAAGATTGAAAAATGCCTAATGTTGTTCATTGGGAGTAATTTGCAAGTGTTAAGACTTGAATTTTGATGACATTTATATTGGATATAAGATTTTAACTATATAAATTATGACTTTAGTTTTTATACAACGTTTATACTTTTTTTTTTTTTTAAAGATTTTATGTATTCATGAAATACACAGAGAGAGAGGCAGAGGCTTAGGCAGAGGGGGCGAAGCAGTCTTCTTGCAGCGTTCCTGCAGGGCTTGATCCCAGGACCCCAGATCATGACCTAAGTCAAAGGCAGATGCTCAACTACTGAGCCACCTAGGTGCCCCTATACTTTAGTATTTATACCCAAAGTTTCTAGGTAGTACAGTGTATAAAAATTGACATAACCAAATTCACTGTTTCTCATACTATGTGATATAAAAAGAGCCAGGGATTAAGGGTTAAGCTTCTGTTTGAGATTATTATTATAGGTAAAAGATGTATAGATGAAGGTGAAAGAGTAATCAATGCAGTTTATTTACAAAGTAAATTTTAATGGTAAAAATGAAAAATTTTAAATCTTTCTTGAAGGTCATGAGCTTATGGGTGTCGGTTCTTTACTGAAGAAGTACACAGCCCTTTTGTGCACACACATTGGTGATATACTGCCTGTGGCAGCCAGCATTGCTTCTACCAGCTGGCGACACTTTGCAGAGGTGGCCTGCATTGTGGAAGGGGACTTCACTGGTACCTTTTTTATATCCTACCTTCAGATATGTGTTTATTTTCATAGATTGAGTAGACTTAAAATTTATCCTTTTCTGATAAACCTGCATGCCTTTGCCCCATACATTTTCTAATACTATTGGCCTTTTTTCTTTTGTTTTTTCACTTGCTGACAATTCATTTGTTAAGTAACCTGCTGCAGGAGTTGTATCACTGTATAAATGTTATTAGTGATTTAGAGTTATATCACCATTATTAACATTTTAATAATGAGGTCACTAATAATTATCTAATTTTATTTCAGCAGCATAAAAATTAGTTGCCCCTTTCAGGACCTTAATAAATTCCAGTGTTGCTTAATATGTTAGTTAATTCTATGACAGTAGAGCATTATTATTGAGTGCTTTTTTTTCCTGATAATAAACTTAGTTTTCTGGAAACAGTTTTCTGAATATAAAACTCTAGTTAATACTTCTATGTTGAAATAGTGTTTTTGAAAAGCATTCTTGTAACTCAGGGTTCCATTTGATATTTTATCTATTCTTTCAAAATGAAAGATAAAATAATCTTGTAGAGATGTGCTAAGAGACAAGCATTCCTTATTTTGTGATTTATTAGAATTGTGTGAGCTTAAAAGTAGTTTTGTAGGATACATGCTTTATTTAGATCTTAATGCTTTTTTTTTTCTTTCTTTTAAAATGTAGGTGTTCTCCTTCCAGAGCTAGTAGTTTCTATAGTGCTTCTGCTCAGTAAAAATGCTGGTGTCATGCAGGAGGCTGGAGCTGTCCCTCTGCTGGGTGGCCTTTTAGAACATCTGGATCGGTTCAACCAGCTGGCACCAGGGAAAGAAAGGGATGACCATGAAGAGTTAGCTTGGCCTGGCATCATGGGTATGGCTGCTTAGCTTACAGAACTTCCATTCAGGAGAGTTCTATCTTAGCTAGCCTATTCCTGCCTTTTTAGAGTACTTCACAGAGAGACCAATTTTTGCCATTTTCACTGATGGTCGTATAAGTGGAAAATGAAGATAATTCAAATCAGAAGAGATTTAAGTTATATTTAAGGAAGATTTTTTTCTTAATAATGGTTGTTACTTTGTGAAATGGACTATTTTAGAAAGTTCTGGAAAGCCCTTTCTTGAGTGGTGTCTCCAGAAGGTACTGTCGGAAGTGATTAGATATGGCTCAGCTTGGGAGGCAAACATCAGTGTGGGATGACTTTCTGAACTCATTCTATCTGACGTTACAGAGTTATGGAATTCCCATAGTTAGCTGAGCACTTGGTCTATAGTGCTTACCAAATTAGAATAGAACTTGTTTTTTCAAAGTTTCTAGCTTTGACATTTTTGAACCTAAGTCTGCGTTACCATATGTATGGTTCTGACTTTCTGGACTCATAGAATTAAATTCAATTTTTTGGTTCAACTTTTATTTTATAGGAAAGCTCAAGGAATGTGGGCTTTTTCTTCTCCCATTATAAACTGTCATATTGTAACATGGGAGCTTCAAGTAAGAAGTAACAACTGTGCTGAAGAAAATAACATTAGAATGTCAAGCATAGTTTTTAACTTTTTATATCACTAATATTTTTAGTACCATTCTTCTACTTTTGTGAATTTAAATGTTACTTTTGTCTCTATACTCAGTATGGTTGAGGGCATTTAATCTGATTAGCAGTTTAAACTCATTAATTTAAAGACATTTTTTGTGTGCATGAAATAAAACACATACTCAAAAGTACAGAGAACAATGCTGTGATTGATCATAGAGAAAATAATTTAACATCCATCCAGATTAAGAAGTTGAATGTTGGCGGGACCATCCTACACATCAAAACTGCTTTTTGTCTTCTGAAAGATTCCCCTCTCTGATCTTGTGTGGTCATTGGTCTGCTGCTTCTCTTGACCATTTTATCAGACAGGCATGTACCCCTTAACAATTTAGTTGTTTAAACATTCTTATGTCTATTTCATGGTAGTTTATAGGGTATGCTTTAGTACAAATGCCAGGTTTCCATAGTGATTGTGCTGATTTTCATCTCTATAGAATATGAGAGTTTTCACCGTTCCACTTCGTTGCCAAGAGGTCAAATGTTATTTTTTCCGTAGGTCTTTTGTCCATGGGGTCATCATACTAGCACTTTTGGGTGAAAGGACTGTCCTTGATCACTCTTTGGGAGTACCACTTTTGTCTAAATAAGTTGACTGCCTCTGTCTGTTTCTGATCTTGCAGCTTCCCTCTTTGATTTCTTGCACTTTGATAGCACCCTCTAGTGAATTGTTGAATGGAAATGGGATAGTGGGCAACCTTGCCTTGTTCTTAGGAACAGAAGAAAAGCTTTCCAAATTTTGTACATGAAGTATGAAGTTTGTTAAGGGTTTTCTTTGTAGAAACCTTTAAATATTAAGGATGTTCTCTTTTATTCTGCTTTACGTAGAGGTTTTAGTTGTGATTGGATATTAGATTGCATCAAATGCTTTTCTGCATCTCAATGATCATTTAACTTTTCCTCTTTTTTTCTATTAATATGTGAATTATTGATTTGTGTGTGTGTGTGTGCTGAAACCCGGGATCGAACCAGGGACGAATTATTGATTTTTCAAAAATTAAATCAGTTTTTTCCATTTTGGGAATAAAACTACCTAGGTTATATTGGTCATATTAATATACATTATTGGTTTGTTTTTTTTTTCCCCGACATTTTGCATCTGTATTTGTGAATTGCAGTTTTATTTCTTTTTAATGCTATGTAGGTTGCTTATAATCACCACTCCTTCACTAACAAAGAAGCTGTAAATTAGGAACATGGGAGCTTCCCATGCAGCCTCTCAATTCGTTTATGATCTGTCAGTTGAGAATGTTAGCTAGTTGGGAGAAACTTTCTGATGGATCTGATAGTACAAAAACATAATAGAGTTATGTAAGTTTTGGTAAGGCGGTTGTGTTAGTCTGTTAGAGTTATGCTCTTCTTTTTTTAGGAGGGTATGTATAAGATTGGTAGAATTTGCAAGATAATCATCTTGATCTGTAGTGTTCTTTATGAACAATTTCTTTTGATTTGAGGGTGGGAGGTAGAGGAAACCCCCCCCTTTTTAAACTATGATAAAATATACCTAACGAAATTTATTTTAACCATTTTAAAAAAGTTTTCAGTTCTCTGGCTTTAGATACTTATGTTATTGTGCAACCATCACCACCATCCAGCTTCAAAACGTTTTCATCTCCCCTCAATTGAAATTCTATACCTATTAAACACTAACTTCCCATTCTCTACTCCCCCTCAGCCCTGGCAACCACCATTCAACTTGAATACATGAATTGCATTACTCTAGGTAGGTCATACAAGTGGAATCATATAGTATTTGTTTTTTGGTAATTGGTTTATTTTACTTAGCATGTCTTCAAGGTTCATCCTTGGTTGAAATTTTTGGTTGCCAGTTTTAAAATTGTATCTATCCCTTAAAATTGTTTTAAAATTGTATCTATCCCTTCCAGATGAATCTCTGCTCTCTCCAACTGCAAAATACCAATGTATACAGTTAAGTGTTGTGTGTGTTATCATATGCAGAAAAGAATGTTCTTAGAAAATTTTACCTGTTTTAATAGGCACTTTCTCATGTTTTCCACATCTACTGGCTCCTCTTTAAGGGCAAACTCAGCAATTGTACTGAGGAGTGCAGACTGTGGATATATTTTGCTTCAACCATTTGTATTTGTGCACACCTGTAACTGTACTCATCATTGGCTGCCATTTGACACTTGGGTTGTTTCCACTTTTTGGCTGCTGTGACTAACGCTGCTATGAATATAGGCATGCAAACATCTATTTGAATCCGTGCTTTCATTGCTTTTGGATATGTAGCCGACAGTGGAATTGCTGAGTTATATGGTAATTCTATGTTTAACTTTTTGAAGAACCCCACCATGATGTGTTCTATAGTTCTATTCCATTTTACATTCCTATAAGCAGGGTACAAGGAAGGGTTCTAATTTTTCACATCCTTGCCAACATTTGTTTTTTTGTTTTGTTGTTAATAGCCATCCTAATGGGATGAAGTGGTGTCACATTGTAGTTTTGATGTGATTTTCCTTAATGGTTAGTGATGTATATCTCTTCTTGTGCCTATTGACCATTTGCATATTTTGGAGAAATGTCTATTCAAATGATTTTCCAATTTTTGAATCAGATTTTGTGGTTGTTGAGTTGTAGGAGTTGGTTATAGTTTGTTATATATTCTGGATACATATAATTTACACCTATTTCTTCTCTGTGTGGATTGCTTTTTCAATTTGTTGATGGTGTCCTGTGATGTTTAATTTTGATAAAGTCCAACTTACCTGTTTTTTCTTTTGTTCCCTATGCTTTTGGTGTCTTATCCAAGAAATCATTGCCAAGTCCTATGTTATAAAAGTTTTCTCCTGTTTTATTTTTCCCTAAGAGTTTGATGTTTTATAGTTTTAACTCTTTAGCTCTTTGATCTATTTTGTTATTGTTTGTATATAGTGTAAAGTAAGTGTCCAACTTGATTTATTTGTAGTTGGATATTCAGTATTCCTAGCTCCATTTGTAGGAAAGATTGTCCTTTCTCCATTGAATGGTTGTGGTACTCTTGTCTGAAATCATTTGACCATATATATGAGGATTTATGTCTGAGCTGTGTATTTTGTTCCATTGACCTAAATGTCTGTCTTTATGCAGGTGCCACACCGGTCTTTATTATTTCTTCTTTCTTAGGGTTTAATCTGATGTTTTTCTAACTTTTAAAGAAATGAAAACACAGATAGTAGGGAGAATAGGCTAATTAACCTGGGTTTACCATTACCAACCTCTCCTGCACTTATCTTATTGATTGATTGCATGAATGATTGAATCATCTTAAGCATATCTCTTTAAAACATTTTGACAGGTACTACCTGTTAATGATCAGAACTTTTTTTGGTGATGAAACCATAATGTTATTCTGTCCAAAATTAATGATTCTTCAGTGTAACATGTAATCCATGTTCAATTTTCCTGCATTATCTAAAAATGCCTTTTTGTTGGTGTGTGTGTTTTTTTTTTTAATTTAGAGTCAAGATCTAAACATGTTTTGCATGTTACAGTTGGTTGATACCCTTCCATTCTCTATTTCCTTTAATGGTATAACTCTAGGCCTTCTCTCCTCTTTGGTCATACTATTTATTTGTCAAAGAACCAGGGCATTTGTTCTGGAGAATTATACATATCATGATTTTGGTTGATTGCTCTCTCTTCTTTTGGTCTAATGTCTATTGGTTATACTCTCCCTAAATAGCTGGTTATATGTATAGGGTTGATGAGATTTGAGTACAGATTTGGGTTCAGTTTTGGTTAGAGTGTGTCTGAGGTCATGATGTGTGCTTCTTGTTTCATTGCTTCTGAGGCCTGTGATTCAGGGTGACCCCACCTTCAGTTCTGTTCCCATGGACCAGGGAGTTCATATATATAGTCTTACCTCTATAATATCCCCTAGCAGCCTTGCTCTCACAATTTGCACAGCTTAGGACATGATCCTAACTGGATTCCCCTCCTCAATCATCTCCCCTTATCATTTCTCAAATATTGAGTTGGTGTCCTAGTGCTTGCAAAGGTGACCAATGAGGTATCCTCCCTCCCTCCCTTTTCTTCCTCAATCCCTCCTTTCCTTCCTTCATATTGTCTCTTTTCATTTTTCTTCTTTTGTATCATTATGAGCTCATAAAATTTTATTGATTTGATATTCACTAAGTTTTTAGCTTTTCTTTTTTCCTATCATATATTCTTAAAGGTATAAATGCCCTCAAACATTTATTTAGCTATATAAGTGTTGTTCTATAGTATTTTTATTATTGTTCATTGCATTTTTTTCCATAGTCATTTTTTTCTGGGAATTTTGGATGATTTATGTTTCATAATTTTCAAATTTGTAGAGAATTTTTATTTTTGTTACTTATTTGTAATTTAACTGCATTATAGTCAGTGCACATACTCTAACTTTATTCCTTTGAAATTTTTAAGATTTATTTCATTGCCTGGTGTATGGTCAGATTTGCAATTCATGCTACTCAGGTGATGTTGTTTTTGGTATTTGTTTTATAAATTGTTACATATCTTCAGTGCATTTTTGCTTGTGGTATTAGTTATAGTTAAACCCATAGCCATTATGGTTATGGATTTGTCTGTTTCCATTTATAGTTCTTTTGCATGATTTGTTCTGATTGTTTTATCTATTGATTCATTGATTTTGGTTTCTGTATATACAGAGTCTTTTTTTACAGGTCAGAACTGTAGAAATAATGAGGAGGTGACACAGATACGCAAAGCTGATTTGGAGAACCACAATAAAGATGGAGGCTTCTGGACTGTGATCGATGGGAAAGTGTATGATATAAAGGACTTCCAGACACAGTCATTAACAGGAAATAGTATTCTTGGTAAGGCTTCACTTTCCACTTCATGGTTAAAAGTTGTAACATGTACCATTTTGAGCAGAGCATTTGGCTTTTAAGTGATTAGTTGAGTTTTGCTCCAGCCTCTATACATTTTAATCTGCTGGTAACTCTGATGTCTGTCCTATCAGTAAATTCAAGCACATTTGAAGAATTTCTCATCATTGTGCATTTTTTGTTTGTGTTTTTTTCAATACTTGTTGGAACTTGTTTCAAGTCCTGAGTTGGCCCATGCAGCTTTGGGGGAGAGAGAAAGATCATTATACTTTGATAACCCTCACTTTGAAGTTAACCTGCCTTATCTATTTCCTACTTGACCGACCTTCCTTCCTTCCTTCCTTCCTTCCTCTTTTTCTTTCTGTCTTCCCTCCCTCCTTCCCTCCCTCCGTCCTTTCCTTGCTTCCTAAAGATTTTATTTATTTATTTGACAGAATAAAGAGGTAGCAGCAGAGGGAGAGGGAGAAGCAGGCTCCCCGCTGAGCAGAGACTTGCCCAAACATGGGATTTGATCCCAGGACTCTGGGATCCTGATATGAGCCAAAGGCAGACACTTAACTGACTGAGCCTCCCAGGAGCCTCTCCTACTAGACATTTCTAATGCAGGTATCTGGGCAAATAGCATTGAAGTAATACTGCTTTTGTTCTTTTTTGCTTTAGCTCAGTTTGCAGGGGAAGACCCAGTGGTAGCTTTGGAAGCTGCTTTGCAGTTTGAGGACACTCGGGAGTCGATGCATGCCTTCTGTGTTGGCCAGTATCTGGAGGTGAGGCTGTGTGCAGTAGGCCTCATCATGGATGTCAGGGGAGAGAGATCCTCTCCGTATATCTGTGATAGGTGGTTTTTGCCCTGAAGTACTGATAGCTGGGCCTTTTGATGTGGGGATGGATGTCATTAAGTGACACATATGAACATATGAAGATCTTTAGAGATTTCTTTGTAAATGAATTTACATTTTTTCATGTTAAGATTTACGAAGTATTGGTCTTGAAAAACCATTTCAAAAATTGTTAATTTGTTGTAAAGGTGGACACTTTTCCACACATAAAAAAGAAGGTAACCTTTGGTCTTTACAATTTCATTGTAAACTTATGTAGAAATTTGAAATGCCTTATTATCTTGGTTAGGTTTTTTGGGAAGAGCTATCTAGTAGCATAACTCTTTAGAATAGAAGTATGTCCTACATATGCTTGAGCTTTGGAATTTATATATTGGGATTGGTTTTCCAGGTATGAATCCAGAAGTAATAAAATTTATTAAGTGCCACTTAATGCTTTCATGAAGGGGAAGATTATAAATTATCATCTAATACGAATGACAGAGTTTATTTTCATTTGAACACTTTTCTAATTGGGTTTCCTTTTTGTTAGCATAAATTTATTTCCTCTGCATATGTGGTCATAGTTCACTACGCACAGCAATTCTTGTTATATTTTTGGCTTTTGGGGGGTTATTTATGCATGTAACAATACAGTATATGTTCTGAAGTATTGTTACAGTCACTCTGGAAACTTCTTTTTGACTTTGTAAGGAATTCTCTAGTTAATTTGTTTATATGAGCTTTGATTTTATCACCAGTAGAACTGTTTACTGTCTGCTTTGTAGGGTGTGTGTGGTTTATATCTTCTGTTATTTTGGCAGCAGCATGAGCTCACTATAATAGGATATAGAAGGAGAGTGTCCAGAGCATCTGCTTCTCTTCCTGATGAAAGTTTGTCTTGTTTAGGGATATTAGCTGTTGCTCTTTTTGGTTTTATGTTTTTAATTAACCCTGTTTTCTCAGACTCCTAATGAAATTTATCTTTCCAAGCCTGACCAAGAAGTTGTTACCATACCAGATCTGGGAAGTCTCTCTTCACCTCTAATAGACACAGAGAGGAATCTGGGCCTGCTTCTCGGATTACATGCTTCCTATTTGGCTATGAGCACACCACTGTCTCCAGTCGAGATCGAATGTGCCAGTAAGAAAAATTTTGCTTTCTGCTAACAGCTACTTTAGCTGAGCTGTAAGTGCCATTTAGAATAGGAGAAGAAGAATCAGCACAGTTGTTGGTGAGTAAAAATAAGATAGTGAGATTAAGAGACTAAGCCAAGTAAATAGAAATAGCTGTAGTGGCTTTCATTTGCTCTCATGACCTGTGACATGTGACAGCCGGGGAAGCTAACAGGTGCATTGGAAGATTGTGCTATGTGTGCTCTGACTTTTGCTTCCTGTGACAGATGGGCTTAACTGGGCTGTCGTTTCTATGTGATATGGATTGGTTATTTCTGTTGGTAATGGCATTCTGTTTTAGAATTGTGTTTTTACTAGACTCAAATACATTTTGGGATTGTAACCTTTTTAATCACCTTAAGTGAAAAAATTTCTCCATTTAAGGTGGATTAAAGTTCTCTTTGTGTATTTGTACATTTCTCAATCTACCAGCTATTCAGCAAGTATCTGTTGAGTAACTTACGAGTTACCATATGAGGTGCTCAATGCATTAGGCATGGAATTAAACATATCTCTGCCTTTAGGTGCTTTTTATGTGATGATGAGCCAGATATTATCATAGATCAGTACGCAGTGTGGTAGAGGATAAAATGGAGACATTTATAACTGGTTCTGATGGGGAGGAAAGCCACATCAGAGGTGGAAGAATCATGAAATTGGAGTCGCAGCAAACTGGCTGTATGAACCTTATGGGCAGAAACACGTGTGTGAGGGACATTGTTGAGAAAAGTGGGGCTTCTAGTTATTCGTGTATGTGTACCGTCAGGAGAGAAGGCTAGTGGGCAGTGATAGCCATGGTACCTGGTCAGCTCAGCCTTCTGGAGCAAGCCTTGGTGTGCATGCTGGATGTTCTGCTTGTAGAGCCTTTGGGGGTGGCGGGGAATGGACTCATCCTCTCCCTCAAAGACTTGTAGTACTGTGGGGAAGATAGGCTTCTTCTAAATCAGCAAAGAGGGTGGGAAATGAGAAGAGTCAGAGTAAAGAACAGAAGATGCTATGGGCTCTAGTGAATGAGGGCCTAACCTACTCTAGGGCATCAGAAGCCACCTTTAGAGCAGTATTTTTGAGTGATTAGAAAGAGTTTTAAATGTAGAGATCTAGGGAAGGTCATCATCAGATTTGTGTTTTAGAATTAATGTGGCACTTTGGAGAATGTTTGTGAATGCTCTAATCGCTAAATTTCCATTAAAAGAATGTTGAGTACATCCCAGATTTAATTGCTTGGGTTTTGGAGGATTATTTTGATAGCACAGGTCATTGAAAAAGACTTGTAGCAATGTACAAACTGACTTCACTTTTTTGATCAACCTTTCTTTACTCCAGTTATTATAGCAGTTAGAATGAGCACTCATATTTGCACTGAGAGATAGCATGTTCTTAGAGTCTGGCCATGCTCTACACAGGTCTCCTTTATAGTCGACTGGATTTCCGATCTCCCAAGGATCTCTCTTACTAAGATCCCATGTTGTATGTTTAGCAGTCTGCCATTTTTATTACTAGATTATGCTCTAGGGAAATATGGCTTGCCCTGACTGTCTTTGTAGATCCCTTCTCACGTGCTGTTTTCCTACCTGGATGCTCAGTGTTTTTGTCTTTATCTAAATCTCAGCTCAGTTGTCACTTCCACAGCAAATTTTTTACTGAATCTTCGAATAGTGGAGGTTTTGCTGCTGACTACTGTTGTGCCCACTATAGTACTTTGTAGCATACAGTTATCCCAGTTCAAGTTGAATGATTACTTGTATAAGTGTTCCCCAAATGCTGCTCTCCCTGTTAAAATGCAAAGTCCCAGTCTTCACACAGTATTTGTGGTACCTGTCAGCTCCATGCTTGACCAAGTGTCCGAGTAGATGTTGGACTGGAACTACTGTGTTCTGACACCATGCTTACAGTGTAGTGAAGAACCGGAACTGTTTTCATACAGATACAGGGAAGTATAAGCTAGTTTCTGTAAATATGATAGATAATATGACTCTTTAATATGGGTGATGCTGAATTTCTCCTCCTAAATCAGCTATTCAGTTCTTTATCTTTTATTTCAATATTTATTTCTGAATAGTGCACACTCAAGTTTCTTTTTAATGTTTGCATATGTATTTTCTAGAGTGGCTTCAGTCATCCATCTTCTCTGGAGGCCTACAGACCAGCCAGATCCACTATAGCTATAATGAGGAGAAAGACGAGGACCATTGTAGTTCTCCTGGGGGCACTCCTGCCAGCAAGTCCCGACTCTGCTCCGACAGACGGGCTCTGGGTGACCATTCTCAGGCCTTCCTGCAAGCTATTGCTGATAATAACATACAGGATCACAATGTGAAGGTGAGGCCTTCGTTTACTTTAGAACTTTGATGTGTGAATACCTTTATGTTTTTTGGTTGGCTTAGCACAGACTTCTTTTTTCTTAGCACAGACTTTATTTACATATTATTTGTGGGGCTGATTTTTGAGGTAAGAGGCTGGTTTGGTACAATATGCCAGTGATGTTTTAGAAGCATTGCTGATTGCGAGTATATCAGAAATTGTGGCATGTAGTTTGGAATTCGTAATGGCATGTTAGGGTAGCTCTGAAGTTACCTCCAGCTGTTTCCATTACAGGACTTTTTGTGTCAAATAGAAAGGTACTGTAGGCAGTGCCACTTGACCACACCAATCACATTTCCTCCTGAGCATCCTGTGGAAGAGGTTGGCCGCTTACTCTTATGTTGCCTTTTAAAGCATGAAGATTTAGGTATGAAGCTTGATATCTTAGCTATACTATAAATTTTTTGACTGACATGCAATATGCATTCATTCTTACCTTGCCCCTTGTTTAAAATATCTTTTGTAGGTCACGTGGCATTATCTTTAGTTCATGCAGGAACACTTGGTATAGAGCAAGTAAAGCACAGAACATTGCCTAAATCAGTAGTGGATGTTTGTAGAGTTGTCTACCAAGCAAAATGTTCACTCATTAAGGTAAGTACATTTTTATTCTCTTCTGTGCTCCGCAGATAGTTGGTAAAATATTTGGTATCTTTTCATGTTTAACTTTGTAGACGCATCAAGAACAGGGTCGTTCTTACAAGGAAGTCTGTGCTCCAGTCATCGAACGTTTGAGATTCCTCTTTAATGAACTGAGACCTGCAGTTTGTAATGATCTTTCTATAATGTCCAAGTTTAAATTGTTAAGTTCTTTGCCCCGTTGGAGGAGGATAGCTCAGAAGATAATTCGAGAACGAAGGAAGAAGAGAGGTAAGAATGTAAAAGGCAGGTAAGTGCTGTCAAAGTGTGTGCTTTTCTGCCATACAACTGAGTCTGTGATTTGAGTGAAGCTATTCGCTACTGGTCAGTACATGTGGATTTTCATGACTGCCATCATATTTGTTATGTGTATTTATGATTAAATATACAGATCCTGGGGATCCCTGGGTGGCTCAGCGGTTCAGCACCTGTCTTTGGCCCAGGGTGGTCCTGGAGTCCCGGGATCGAGTCCTGTGTCAGGCTCCCTGCATGGAGCCTGCTCCTCCCTCTGCCTGTGTCTCTGCCTCTTTCTCTCTCTCTCTCATGAATAAATAAATAAAATCTTAAAAAAAAAAAAAAAGAAAAAGGTAAAGCATTTAAAAAATATAACAGATACTGCTTATTTTTCCAATATCAGATAATGATGCTAAGATTGAGGGTGTTATGATTTGGTAACTAGTAAATTGATACTGAAAAAGGTAAATGCTATAAGCTTTGTTAAATTGATGGGGAAAAGGAAGTATTCTTTTTTTTATCACTTGTCCTGGTAAATGAAATATATGGCAGTGTTTAATTTTTCAGTTAATACTGCCATTCTTGTAAAGAAATGTTTTTCTTTGGAAGTATTGAGTATTCCGATACATGGAGAATTGTTATAAAAGTAGCTAGAAGAGGAGTTACTAATATTTTCAGGAAGCAGATATGTAGTTGCTGGGATATGGAAAAGATTTTTTGCCTTAAATGACCAGAATTTGAATAAAAGTACATAAAATACTTGGAATTTGGTTGATTATAAATATGTCTACAGAAACTTTTTTTCTTTTTTTATTTTTTTATTTTTTTATTTTTTTCTTTTTTTAAAAATATTTATTTATTCATGAGAGACACACAGAGAGAGAGGCAGAGACACAGGCAGTGGGAGAAGCAGGCTTCTTGTAGGGAGCCTGATGAGGGACTTGATCCCAGATCCTGGGATCACACCCTGAGCTGAAGGCAGATGCTCAACTGCTGAGCCACCAGGCATCCCGGAAATTTCTGATTATATTCTTATGAATTATACTGATTTATTCACAGATCAGCTTATTAAACAATATTAATTAGTTTTTTTAAATTACTGAGTTTTTGATGCACATGAGCAATGATGTCATGAAAGATTAGCTTGTGTTAGAAGCCATCCTGAATTGATTGTTCTTGAGCAAACTGTTAAGCCACAACAATTGCCTGAATCTGAGAGATGCTCCAGGTCAGGAGATCATGGTAGGAATGCTTCTGAGATCTTTGGAGCAGAGGCACAGGCTTAGGAGACTGCCATTGCAGCGTGAGGGAAGATGATGCCCTCACCACCCGGCTCTCACCTCCACAGATTCTGAGCCCACATTGTTACCTCTTAAAGTTTCTTGTTTTGGGTTTAAATATTTAGTTGTGTTATGTTTGAAGGTTTTTTTTTTTTTTAAGAAATTTAAGTAACTTATAAATGATTAATATTGCTGGTGCTGTATTAGGGCCACCAAGAGCACCCTTAAATTTGATGATTCACTGATATATGGCTCAATAGGACTCAGAAGAGCTGTTATACTCATAGTTATGGTTTATTACTTTGTAAGGATACAAGTTAGAATTAGTAAAAGGAAAGGTGCATTGAGAGAAATCCAAAGGAAACTGGGCCTAAGCTTCTAGTGGAGCTGTACAGAACCATGCTTAATTCTCTCAGCAGTGAGAGACCACATGTATGAAGGGCTGTCAGTCAGGGATGCTCGCCTGAGCCTTGATGTTCAGGATTATTATTGGGATCAGTCACATAGACATATGGGCCTGCATGGTTGCTCTTAGTTACTTAAGACTCAAGTCTCCACAGTGTAAACAGATAATAACCATATGTCCCATTGTTAGCATAAACTGTGTGGTCATATGGCCCCAGACCTCAGGTATACAGAAACTCTTATCAGGCAGAACATCAGTTCATAGGAGCTGGCCAAGTGCTGAAGGGACAGTCTTGGGAATTTGTAGGGTTTGGGCAACCTAGACCTGCTGTGTTAAGTGTTTTACTGCCCAGGTATATTATTAATTACATTGTTTATTATATGCTGAGAAGAAATAGACTAAAATTCTTAAAAGGGAGTAAAAATATGGAAGCAACAGCACATATCACATTGCAAAGTCAATAGAAATTTCCCTAATTAAAGAGACTGACATAGTAAAAGACATCTAGTTAATTCACTTGCACAGTGATGATAGAAGTCATTGCCTGGTTCAGAGTGGGCCAGCTATGGTCTGAGGAAAAATGCAGCCTGCTGCTTGCTGTCTATTGCCCGTGAGCTAAGACTAGTTTTGCATTTTAAATTTTTTTTAAATCAAAAGAATAATAAGTTTAATAAATGGAAATTATATGAAGTTTAAATTCCTGCATCCATGATTAAAATTAGCTGCTTTTCATTCTGCAACAGCAGGATTGAGTATTTGCAATAGACTGGCCTGCAAAGACTAAAATATTCACCATCTGGCTCTTTAAGCAAATGTTTGCTGATTCTGGGCTTCCCTTTCCGTAGGATCTGCCCTATCATAGCACTCTTACTGTCTTTCTGTTCATGATGTGAAATGACAATATTATTATTGAATGTCATGTGAAAATAATGATAATTTTTACTAGCTTTTCAGTTGACAGTGATATTTGCATATTTGTTTTAGTAAAATATTCAGGTGCTTTAACTTTATGCAGATTTAATATATCGTAATTTAAAATTATGTTTAAATGATTTTATAATTAATGATGTTTTTAATCATAGTTCCTAAGAAGCCAGAATCTACTGATGATGAAGAAAAAATTGGAAATGAAGAAAGTGATTTAGAAGAAGCTTGCATTTTGCCTCACAGTCCTATAAGTGTGGACAAAAGACCCATTACAATTAAATCTCCTAAGGTAAAGCATTTACTATGATTTTGAGGCTGGCTAAATAAAAACAAAGCACCTACAAAGGAACCCACAAGTATTGTCACTTTATTCTTCATAGAGAGTGTAGCATGTTACTGAAAGTATAGATGACAGCCCCAGTCACACCGAACACACTTGATTTATGGTGTCCTGGTCAGACTGATAGCTGGAAAAGTGTTTCCTTTTACATTTAGAGGTACATTGTATCATTATTCATTTACCATTCATTCATTGAATGTACTTTTTGCTCCAGAAGCTGTCCTGGTCTTAGGCTATTAATATGAGTGGTAATTTAACTTTGTCTATTCCAAACTAAGTAAATATAGAGATTATAAATTCATTTATAAGCCTATTTATGGCATAGTTATTTTTGCCATACATTACGTTTTAATATAAAGTATTTTACTAATTTTAACCTACTTCTATGTATTTGTATTTTATTTGAGTAAGTGTTTTAGAGTACAAGTTAATATTAATAAGCAAACTAATGGTGAAAATGGTTTTCCTTTGTCAGGATAAATGGCAACCACTGTTGAGTACAGTTACAGGTGTGCACAAATACAAATGGTTGAAGCAGAATGTTCAAGGTCTTTATCCACAGTCTGCACTCCTCAGTACAATTGCTGAGTTTGCCCTTAAAGAGGAGCCAGTAGATGTGGAAAAAATGAGAAAGTGCCTATTAAAACAGGTAAAATTTTCTAAGAACATTCTTTTCTGCATATGATAACACACACAACACTTAACTGTATACATTGATATTTTGCAGTTGGAGAGAGCAGAAGTTCGTCTGGAAGGGATAGATACAATTTTAAAACTGGCAACCAAAAATTTCCTACTTCCATCTGTGCAGTATGCTATGTTCTGTGGATGGCAAAGACTTATTCCTGAGGGGATTGACATAGGGTAAAACTTCAGAACATTTTTTTTATTAATTAAGGGAAATTGTGGCAACAAAGCATTTTTTCTATTCAAGTTAAAAATCTGGCAATATTCTAAGTAATATTCTCTATCTTTCTTTGAAAGGGAACCTCTTACAGATTGCTTAAAGGATGTGGATTTGATCCCACCTTTTAATCGGATGCTACTGGAAGTAACTTTTGGCAAGCTATATGCTTGGGCTGTTCAGAATATTCGAAATGTTTTGATGGATGCAAATGCCAAATTTAAAGAGCTTGGTGAGTTAAAAAAAAACATCTTCTTAAAAGGCTGTATTAAGAATGCTGTTGAAGTGATGTCAGTGATCACATTAGCATTATTTTACAGTTTGGCTCTTAATTATAAGTTGTAGAAACTCTCAAATGCTGATTTTTGCTCTTTGAGAAGACTAATAACTTTGTACATTAGAATAATAATTTTTTTAAGATTTTAATTATTCATGACAGACACAGAGAGACAAAGAAGAATAATAATCTTTTTTAAAAAAACTTTTATTTAAATTCAGTTCAGTTAATATGTAGCGTATTACTTGTTTCTAGGTACATGAGAATAATTAAGGTGCTTTAAGCTTTCTGAAATTTTAAACAAAACTTTCAAAATTCAACAGAGGACATAATCTTCTTGTGTATCACTGATGCCATAAGCCCTAAAGTTTGTATCCTATATTAATACTTAATTTCTTGGGTAGTTTAAGTACCTGCAGAGAAATGCTAGCATTGGTCTTGTGGAAGAGAAGTGAAATATGACTGTTGTATTTGAAATGAATAAGCCACCAAGGCTATTCAGAGGAGCAGTGTGATAAGTTTTGCAGACAACTAAAAATGGGTATATGTGGATTGATGGTGGTAGGATTATTGCAAAGCAGTGCATAGCTAGCTGCCTGATGTCCATGCTTTTTGGAAATACACTGAAAAACAGAAATTTTAAAAAATTGCTACTACTTTCTGCATCATATATGTTTTTATATCCACACACAAGAAATTTATGTGAGTGTCCATGCTTTTTAGGTATCCAGCCTGTCCCCCTACAAACCATTACCAATGAGAATCCATCAGGACCAAGTCTGGGGACAACCCCACAAGCTCGCTTTCTCCTGGTGATGCTCAGCATGCTCACCCTGCAGCATGGAGCAAACAACCTGAACCTCCTGTTGAACTCAGGCATGCTCGCCCTCACACAGACAGCACTTCGGCTTATTGGTAGGTTGGCACTGCTTTAAGTGATTTATGAAAATGTCAAGATTTTGCCTTCATGTCTTCTTTCTTTATAATTTCAAAATAAGAGTGACATAAAACTTACCCTCTTAACAACTTTTAAGTTTATCATTCAGTAGCATTAAGCACATCTACAATGTTGTATAAGCATGCCATTATCTAGTTCTGTAACTTTTTTGTCACCTCAAATAGAAAGCCACACCCAGTTAGTGATGATTCCTGATTTCCCACTCGCTCAGCTTTTGGCAACAACAAATCTGCTTTATCTCTGTGGATTTCCTTATTCTGGTTATTTAATATAAATGAAATCCAATTTTTAGCTTTTTGTATCTGGCATATTTCACTTAGCATGTGTCAGTACTTCATTCCTTTTTATGGCTAAAAAATATTATATTGTGTGAATATACTACAATTTATTTTCCTTTCATCCATGGTTGGACATTTGACTTGTATCTGTCCATTGTGAATAGTGCTGCTAGGAGCATTTATGTACAAGTTTTTGTTTGATCACCTATTTCTAATTCTTTTGTTCTATATCTAGGAGTGGAAGTGCAGGGTCATATGGTAATCCCTACTTTTGGTTGCTAAACCCCCAGTCTTTGCCATAGCATTCCATTTTCCATTCCCCCCAGCAATGGAAGAGGTTTCCAGTTTTTCTACATCCTCACCAACACCAGTTATTTTCCTTTTGAGAGGTGGGGAGGCAGGAATTGAGTCCATCCCAGTTGATGTGAAGTGGTATCTCATTGTGGTTTGATTTACATTTTGCTAATATAAGGCCTTAAACATCTTTATACGTGCTTGTTAGCCATTTGTCTTTCTTGGAGAACTTTTTTTTTTTTTTTTAAGATTTTATTTATCTATTCATGACACAGAGAGGCAGAGAGGCAAAGACACAGGCGGCAGAGGGAGAAGCAGGCTCCATGCAAGAAGCCCAGTGTGGGACTCAATCCCGGGACTCCAGGATCACACCTGGGCTGAAGGTGGCGCTAAACCGCTGGGCCACCAGGGCTGCCCTCTTGGAGAACTATTCAGAACATTTGCTCATTTTTAAATTAGGTTATTTGTGTTATTGAGTTGTAGGAGTGCTTTATATATTCTGGATACTAGACCATTATCAATTAAATGATTTGAAGATACTTCCTCCCCTTCTATGGGTTGTATTTTGTTTTACATTGATGCACAGAAGCCTTAAATATTGATGAAGTCCAGCTTATCTGTTTTTCTTTTGTTGCTTGTGCTTTTGATGTTATGTTCAAGAAACCATTGCCAAACCCAGGTCATGAGGATTACTCACTGTGTTTTCTTTTTAAAAATTTTATAGTCTTAGTTCTTATATTTAGGTCTTTAGTCTATTTCTAGGCAATTTTTAATATGGTGTGAGGTAAGGACTCCTTTTATTTGTTTTGGTTATCTAGTCGTCCTAGTACCATTTGTTGAAAAGACTTTTTTTCCCCAAGGTCTTGGCCCCCTTGTCAAAAATGATTTGATTATAAATATTTTGGTTTATTTCTAGACTCTATCTTGTTGGTCTGTATGTCATTATGCCAGTACCACATTGTTGTGAACACTAGCTTTGTGGTAAGTTTTGATATCAAAAAGTGAGTTTTCCAACTTTGTTTTTTTTCTCAAGATTATTTTGGCTCTTTTGGGTCCTTAGGATTTCTATATGAATTTCAGGGCTGGCTTTCTCATGTCTGTAAACAGTAGCTGTTGGGACTTTCTAGAGGTTGTATTGAATATATAGATTGCGTTGGGTGAGTATTGCTATTTTAACAAATATTAAGTCTTCCTTTCCATGAACTTGGGATGGCTTTATATTTATTTAGGTCTTCTTTCATTTCTTTGAGTAGTATTTTATAGTTGTATTGTTATCAGGCCTCAAAGAGTGAGTTAGAAAGTGTTGCTTCCTTTTCTATTTTTAGAAGAATTAGAGAATTGGTATTAATTTTTCTTTGAATGTTTGGTAGCATTTACCAGTTAAGCCATCTGGTTCTGGGTTTTTCTTTGTTGAGAGGTTTGATAATTGATTCAGTATTTTTATTTGTTATAGGTCTATTCACGTTTTATATTTCTTCTTGAGTCAATTCAGATAATCTGTGGTTCCTAGGAATTTATCCATTTCATCTAGGTTGGCTAATTTGTTGGTGTATAATTGTTCATAATACTCTTTTAGAGTTCTTTTTATTTCTGTAGAATCAGTAGTAGAGTCCCTGGTTTCATTTCTGTTTTATTTTTTGTCATCTTTTTTTCTTTGTTTAATCAACCTAAAAGTTTGTCAATTTTGTTGATATTTTCCAAAAAACCAACTTTTGGTTTTATTGATTCTGTTTTATTTTTTTAAATTCCCAATCTCGGGGATCCCTGGGTGGCGCAGCGGTTTGGCGCCTGCCTTTGGCCCAGGGCGCGATCCTGAAGACCCGGGATCGAATCCCACGTCGGGCTCCCGGTGCATGGAGCCTGCTTCTCCCTCTGCCTGTGTCTCTGCCCCTCTCTCTCTCTCTCTCTGTGTGACTATCATAAATAAATAAAATTAAAAAAAATATATATATAAATTCCCAATCTCTGTTCTAGTCTTTATTATTTCCTTCTATCTACTGAATTTGGGTTTGCTGTATTCTTATTTTTCTAGTGTCTCCAAGTGTAGAGTCAAGTTACTAATTTGAGATTTTTCTTCTTTTTTTAATGTATGCATTGATAGACAAAAATTTCCATCTTAGCACTGCTTTTTCTGCATCCCATACGTTTTGGTATGTTGTGCTTTTTTTTTAATTTGTCTCAAAAGTATTTTTAAATTTCTCATGATTTTTTTTCCTTTGGGCAGTTAAGTGTATGTAATTTAATTTCCATATACTTGTGAAATTTCTAGTTTTCCTTGTTACTAGTTTCTAGTTTCATTCTGTTAGAGAATGTAATTTGTATGATTATAGTATATTTTGATTTATTGAGATTTATTTTATGGTCTAGCATGTGGTCTATCCTGGAAAATGTTCCATGTACCTTTGAGAAGATTGAGTATCCTGAAATCTGAGATACTGTAAGGCCAGTGTTCCAATCCAAGTAAAAAGCAAGGCTTTCCTAAGCTCTTTGATCTCGTCAATCTTTGTGTCCACATGACCTGTTCAAAAATATGCATCAGGCTAGAAAACAATCAGCCTCTGAGTCAGGCATCTGGTTTCTTAAGACCTCATTACTGATTTAAAATGCTTTAGGAAAAAATCTAGAAATTTCCATCTAGAAATTGACTCTATTTTTATGTCATCTCCTTTTTTTCCAGAGAGGTAAAAGTCATAGCACAAATCATTAATTATGGGAGCTTTTGTTTAGAGTTTATTTTATTTTATTTTTAAAAATTTTTAATTTATTTATGATAGGCACACAGTGAGAGAGAGAGAGAGAGGCAGAGACACAGGCAGAGGGAGAAGCAGGCTCCATGCACTGGGAGCCCAATGTGGGATTTGATCCCGGGTCTCCAGGATCGCGCCCTGGGCCAAAGGCAGGCGCTAAACCGCTGCGCCACCCAGGGATCCCTGTTTAGAGTTTAAATTTGAACCTGCCTACTGGCTGCAGAAAGCAAAGGAGTTGTATATCATGAATACATATTTATATTTACCACTTTCCTTGATCAGGATGATTTTTTTCTTTCATATAAGAAATTATAAGCATATACAATTTTATATTAATTTTATGTATGCATCCAGATACAAGAGCCATAAAATACAAAACCACTTAAAAAAAGATCCCTTTTTTTTTTTCTTATTGCAAATGTATTCGAACACTTTGCAATAAATTTGGCATTTACAGGGTTAACATTATAGCTGCCAGAGGAGATCCTAGCTGGAATGCAACCCTGGCCCTCTTGGGGCCTCACTGAGGCTCCAAAGAGTTGGGCTGAAGAAAAGAATTTTTTTGCCTCAGTAAAGCTGGGGAAAAGCTTTACCTTATCCAAAGCTTTACTCCAGCCCTGGGAACTGACAAGCCTTTTTTCTCCCTTTTGATTGAGAGAGGATCATGCACTTTGTACATTTTCACCCACCCAAGCCACCTTTGGGAATGTTTGGGCACCTTTTCCTCCCATTTGGAAGAATGAACAAAAACTGGAGGAGTTACTAGGGCTGTGCTTTTTTACCCCCTCACGTTAGCCAGCAAGGCAAAAAGCAGCCAGGGGATCTAGCATGCTGACTCTTGGGGTTAAATAGACTATTTTAAAATCCATTCATAAATTTTACTTCTTGCAGCTCATAGCTCAACTTCTGTTTTATACTTGTGGATGATTTCACAGCAATCAGGAACCAAATATTCATCATGCTCCACCCCTTTATTCTTCCTTTTACTAAACAGGGCTTTTGCAATATTTCAGCAAGTTAGAGTTGTTCTAGAGAATCCTATTGCTGCCATCCCTGTGCCAGGGTCCCTAAGACCACTCCCAGCTTCAGTGATTTGTGAGGAGGCCTCAGCAGTCATACTGAGGCCTAAGATTGATTGCAGTGAAAGACTAGAAACCAAAATCAGTGAAGGGAAGAAGCACATGGGAAAAGTCTGGGAGAAACTGACCTAAGTCCTCTGCTACTGGAGTCATACAGGATGAACTTGATTCTCTCAGCAGAGAAAATGACTACATGGGTGAAATGTCTACCTGGGAAGTTCATGAGAGACTCTGCGCCTAGAGTTTGCACTGGGGCAGGTCAAGTAGGCACCTCTGCCTGGCACATAACTCAAGTTCTAGACCCAGAGAAAGAAGCAAATTTCAGCAGAAACCACATTGTACAAACAGTTTAGGCACTGTGAGGCCTCTTGTCCATTAGGGAATGGTAGGAGGAGCCCTTCTGAAATCCAAGTTTCCAGAGGCCAGTTAAGGACTGCCTTGCAAGCAGTCTTTCCTAAGGATGGCAGTATCAGACCTGCTATTCTTAGCTCTTTTCTTTGTGGTACTATAATTAAAGTTGGTAAGTTTCTCATTGTTCAACAGACAGGTGGTTATATTTTGTTTTTATATTCTAATAAAAATATATGATGAGTGTTTTTCTAACTTAATCATTTTGCTTTTTTTTTTGGAGAGGGGAGCATAATTACTAGAAGTAGAGTAAATGTCTCTGTTTTATATCTTTTATATCTTCTGATACGTATTTATATGCTTGGTTCTTTTACATTTTTAAATTCCCATTAATAAATCTTTCATGGTATTTATTATATTGATAAAGTACTACAGTATACACTATAGGTTCTTTAAAACTGTCATCATCAGTACTTACTAAGTTTTGAATAAGTGTATTAAGATTAGGAAATTGTAACTACTTACTAGCTCAGCTGTTGCATTTGATGATCTGATAGGTCCTAGTTGTGATAATGTTGAAGAGGATATGAATGCTTCTGCCCGAGGAGCTTCTGCTACAGTTTTGGAAGAGACAAGGAAGGAAATGGCTCCTGTGCAGCTTCCAGTTTCAGGGCCAGAACTGGCCGCCATGATGAAGATTGGAACCAGGGTCATGAGAGGTGTTGATTGGAAATGGGGTGATCAGGTACTCAGATTTGATTTTAAACACATTAGCCACACATTAGTCTTTACTTTACTTGCATGCTGTTAGAGAGTGGAAATTGGAATAAATAACTACCTTAACTTAGGGCCTGTGCAGTTGACAGAGGATGTAGTTCGTGATATAGTTAGTTTCTGGGCAGGTGAATTAGGTCAAAACAAGCAGAGATTGACAGTGGCTGTAGGGGAACCTCGAGCAGAATCAAGTCTTCAAAGGGTGGTGGCTGTTTTCAGAAAATTCCTTGGCTTGGGCTCAATTTGAGGGGCAGCCCAGAGCAGGAGCAAGAATAAGCAGGAGAGATCAAACCTCATCTTAGTAACAATGTTCTGAAAGCTGTGAGGACCCAGGTGTTCCTTCTGGGAACTGATGGCTATGTGCCCATTAAGTGCCCCAGCCTTGTAGTTTCAGGTGTGCTAGTTGGGCAGTGGCCATTTCTGTTTCTCCTCATAGCACATCTTTCCTAAGCTTCTGTTAGGTCTCACAAGGTAGAGATCATGGGGGCTAGTGCCTGTGTCATTACTTTAGTCACTAGCTAAGGAAAGAGCTCGCCTTCCTGCAGTGTGGTAGTACTCTTGTCATCTTTAGGTTTTCTCAACCTCATTTTTAAGCATGGGCCTCATCAGAATCATCTCAGAAGTGTTCTGGAACAGGTAGCAGCATCCTAAAAACAGCTTTGACTCATAGTGTCCTGCAATAGTAGTATCCTAAAAACAGCTTTTACTCATAGAAGTGAGAGATGGAGTTTCCATTCTAGCTAGGTTCCTGATGAGATGCAAGTAATTGTTTCAGGTTTCTGGTGTTTCGAAGCCCTATGGGGGATCAAGGGAGCCAAGGAATAGGACACCAGGACTAGGCTGGAAAGCCTTATCTCTGCATTGGCTTAGGGAGAATGCTGATTGAGACGATGTTTTTTCCCTGCTTAACTCTTGGTAAAGGAGCATAATAAGCAAGTTATTTCCTGATGTTTGATTTAAGGTAATGATGAGAGCTGTGCATGTTGCGAGTAGGTTTGGAGCAGTCTGTGGCACAAAGTCTGTACACAGTGACATAGCAGTCCTTACAGTCTTTGTTTGTGTGACAGAACAGGCATATGCCTTCTTTTTTTCTTTCTTTTTTTTTAAATAAATTTATTTTTTATTGGTGTTCAATTTGCCAACATATAGAATAACACCCAGTGCTCATCCCATCAAGTGCTCCCCTCAATGCCCCCATCCCCCACCTGTGATATGCATTCTTAACTAATCTTTGTTTTGGCTTCCTCAGGATGGACCTCCTCCTGGTCTTGGCCGTGTGATTGGTGAACTGGGTGAGGACGGATGGATCAGGGTCCAGTGGGACACGGGCAGCACCAACTCCTACAGGATGGGGAAGGAGGGGAAGTATGACCTCAAGTTGGCAGAGCTGCCGGCCTCCACACAGCCCTCAGCAGAGGACTCGGACACAGAGGATGACTCTGGTCGGTACCTTGGGGCTGTTTAGTCTGGGGGCAACCTGGCAAGCTGTATGCTAATGGCAGCTGGCCATCCTTTTCATCTGGGAATGAGAACAGTGTCAGACTCAGCTACAGACAGTGGTCTGTAGTTTTGGACTTGCCCCTGAAGTTTCAGTGTAAATAAGCCCCAGGTGATTCTGATGCAGGAGTTAAAAGCATGCCTCTTATAACTGGCAATCTAGCTGGATTTGACTCTCTTACTCCCTTTGGGGACAGTCAGAAGGGTTTGGTAATGCAGTGCTTGCTATGTCTTTACCTCTGGTGGACCTTGTTGGTTGGCTCAGAACCTGTGTATGAGATAGTGAGCCAGCGCCTGGTGGACTAGAAGTAGTGTGGAGTTAGTACTGTCTTGCCTTAAAGAAACTAGAGGTGAGAATTTGGAGTGAACCCAGTTAAATCCTATCTAAGGAAATCCAAGGTTGTGGGAGGAGGACATCATGACATTTTTAGATGTGTCCAACAGACCTTGTATGAATGAAGCTTCCCATGGCTGGTCTCAGGAAACCAGGGCTGATTCCTGGGGCTCAGGTGCTGGACTTTGGAAGTCATTTGTATGGTCAGGAGAGGCTGAGCTCAGTAGAGAATGGATGGTGTGGAGAGTGGAAAAGGCTCTGCTCAGTCCATGTCACTTGTGGGGGTCTAGGTCCCCTCTGATGTGAACAGGTGATGCCTGCTTTTTTGGGCTGTTGGGAGTAACATGTGAAACCTAGAGTCACACATAATATGGTCAGGACTGGCTTTGTTTTCACTCAGGGAAGTCAGGGCCTGAGCAGAGCTAAGTGAAAGAACTGTGGCTTAGCTGTTCTGTGCCTCCAAGTCAATGCTGTGGACACATGAGCCTCTGGTTCCCCTCCCTGGCTCAGGCACTTCCATCTTTATCCAGGGCATAGTTACCTTGTCAGCGGGCAGCTTCTGACATTTGTGTGTGGGTTTTTTTTTTTTTTAAATATTTATTTATTCATGAGAGACAGAGAGAGGCAGAGACACAGGCAGAGGGAGAAGCAGGCTCCATGCGGGGAGCCCGATCCTGGGACTCCAAGATCACACCCTGGGCTGAAGGCAGGAGCTAAACTGCTGAGCCACCCAGGGATCCCAGCTTCTGACATTTGATAAGCTGTCTTTCTAAAGAATAAATATTTGAAACTGTGTGTTTCTGACCTATATGCAGAGATTGTTTTTAAAATACTAAACTCTAATTTAGAAGGGTTATTTTGCTTGAGGAAGGTAGAGACAATTAGGGTGTTTAGTGCATCCTGAATCCCATCTTTTCTTGTAAAAAGCCACTTTCCTTTCCACTGTAACAATTGTGATATGAAATTCCTTAAAAGACTGTGTTATTAAAATCTCTTAAATTACATGCAGGGACATTTTCCAGTTCTATTTGGGAGTATAGGTTCTTAATTTTGATACTTTTTTCCAGAAGCTGAACAAATTGAAAGGAACATTCATCCTACTGCAATGATGCTTACCAGTACTGTTAATTTATTGCAAACTCTTTGTCTCTCTGCTGGAGTCCATGCTGAAGTCATGCAGAGTGAGGCCACCAAGACCCTGTGTGGGCTTCTGCGAATGTTAGTGGAAAGTGGAACGACGGACAAAACATGTATGCAATGAATAGTTGTGGGCTTGCCTACAGAGTCCTGGGACTATGAATTTGTGTGTGTGTGTGTGTGTGTGTGTGTTTGTGTGTGTCTGTGTATGTAAGTGGGTGTGTCCATGGGGGTGAGTGTGCATGTGTACTAGAGTCCTAGGCCTTCTATAACAACTTACTGCAAATTTGGTTAGTTTGCTTGGGGTGCCACATCAAAGTATCGTACACCTGGGTGGCCTAAATTTTTTTCTCCATGTTCGAGAGGCTAGAAGTTCAAGATCAAGGTGTCAACTGGCTGTTTCCTTCTGAGAGCTGTGAGGGAAAGACCTGTTCTAGGCTTTTCCCCTAACTTCTGATAGTTTGCTGGCAATCTCTGGCATTCCTTTGTTGTAGATTACTGCCTTCATCTTCACCTATGTGTCTTATCTGTCACCAAATCTCACCTTTTAATAAGGACACCAGTCATAATTGGATTAGGGGGACCTCCCCCCCTTATCTAGTTCAACCTCTTCTAAACAAATTACATCTTCCATGGCCTCATTTCCAAATAAGTCACATTCTGAGATATGGGGGTTTAGGACTTCAACATACTGGTTTTGTGAGCAGGAGGACACTGTTCAGCGCATAACAGAATTATAGAACCTCAGAGTTTTGGAGACCAGAAGTCCAAAATCAAGGTGTCAGCAGAACTGTGTTCCCTTCAGAGACTTCAAGAGAGGATCCTTTCTTGTCTCTTCCAGCTTCTGGTAGCTGCAAGGTGTCTTAGCTTGAGGCTAAAGCACTTTACAGTCTGCCTCATTTTCACACAAAGGGCTGACTTGTGTCTCTGTGTCCTTTTCTGCCTCTTATAGAGACTTTAATTGGATTTAATGTCCACTCTGATTCAGTATAATGTCCTCTCAATCCTTAAGTATATCTACAAAGAGTTTATTTCCAAATAAGGCCAAATTCTGAGGTTTTGGGTGAACATGAATTCTGGGGGATACAGTTCAACCCACTGAAATGTTTGTATGTGAATGGGTACGTGTGAGGAGAATGAATTGATAAAGTGGGAGGAACCAGTGTGTGTGTAAGTGTGAGAGTGCTTGTGAGTATGTGACTGAATCTGGGTGTAAGTGTGAGAGTTTTTTTTCTGAGTAAGACTGGGTATTTGAGTGGCTACAGGTTTGAGTATGAAGTGGCAGTGTGAATGTGTGTGAGTAGCTGGGTGTATCTGTTTATGAGTAATTATGAGTGATTGTGTGTGAATTTATCAGTGACTATGAGAATGAGTGTGTGTGATTGTGGTAGGGTGTGACTGTATGAAAGTTAATGTGTTTGTGTGACTGAGCACAGGCATTTACATGTGTCTGAAGGAGGTGCCCCTGGGAGCCTGGAGAGCAGGAAAGCTGAGCCCTGGCAGGTGGGCCTCTGCCAGGAAAGAGTGGAAACCCAGGGTGACCATGAGCAGAGACCTGGAAGCCAGGAGAAGCAGAGAGGGTCAGTTGCATCAAATTGGATAAGCCTCACAAAAACCTCCCTTGTCTTGTTCTATTAATGCAGACTTCTTAAACTTGGATTGGAAATGTACGGTGCAGATGAAATGTAAACAAGATCATGGGAGATATTTAAAACACATATGAGGTTATAAAAAATATACAAGATTCACTCTTAATAATTACTATTTGAATATTGAGTCATTTTCTTATTGTCTAGAAATAATAAGTACCTGAAATGCTTTAACTGGTTTGAGTTACTATAAAGGTTTTAAAAGTGTTGTAAAATGCTCCTTGAGCTATTCTCCCACTGCTCTCACTTTGAGTGACATGGTAAGATATTTGTGAAGTTAGGTTGTTTTTGAAAATAACATGGTAGGTAAATTAAAAGTGTAGATTGTACAGAGTGTTTATTTCTAGAAATTTGGTGCCAAGCTAGTTTGTTTCATTCTGGCAGCTTCCCCAAACAGGCTGGTATGCCGGGAGCAGCACCGGAGCTGGTGCACGCTGGGCTTCGTGCGGAGCATTGCACTTACACCACACATGTGTGCTGCCCTCAGCTCCCCACAGTGGATTGCCCTGCTTATGAAGGTTGTGGAGGGACACGCACCTTTCACCGCCGCCTCACTACAACGGCAGGTAATTGTACTGCTGGGCTCATCCTGCTCAGTGTGAATTTTGGGACTGTAGGACCCCCTTAAGAGGTGGCATCAAGATACCAGTCCTCCCAGTCATTATAATTAGGTGCCTGTACTCAATAATGAGTGCAGAGAAGGACTAGGACCAACCCAATGTAGATTTTCTAGTGTAAGAGGCTGAAGTTTTTGATTATTTTAAATTAAGTCACTAAACTGTACTTGACTTTTTTTTTCTTTGAAGTGATAAATCCTGCCAGCTGCTCTTAGGTGCTTCATAGAAGTTGTAGTATAATTGTCTTTAGAAGAATTAAGCTGAAAATAATTATTTTTTAATTCAATAAATATCTGCATCTGTAATAAAGGTTTTTTAAAAAAAATCCTGATAATCTATATTTTTAATTAACTTGGCTATAATCATCTAATTTTAGAAAAATGAATATCTGAATTTTCTCATAATTTATTGCATTATAGGAACAAAAAAATAAAAGAAAAATCTGTTATTTCTTAATCTAAAATCACAGATAGTGGTTTTCTTTAATGTTTGCCATTTTAAATTGCCTTTTATCAGATCTTAGCTGTGCATTTACTGCAAGCAGTGCTTCCATCATGGGACAAGACTGAAAGGGCAAGGGATATGAAGTGCCTTGTGGAAAAGCTGTTTGGTTTCCTGGGCAGCTTACTTACCACCTGTTCTTCAGATATCCCATTCCTCAGAGGTGGGCAGCTCTCCTTATTTGTGTGAACTGATGAAGTGAACAGGGCACCATGTAGCTCCTCTCTCATACTTCTCTTTCAGAATCTACTCTGAGGCGGCGGAGGGCACGCCCACAGGCCTCTCTGACTGCCACCCATAGCAGCACCCTGGCAGAAGAGGTGGTGGCACTGCTGCGCACACTTCACTCCCTGGGCCAGTGGAATGGACTCATCAACAAGTACATCAACTCTCAGCTCCACTCGGTCACCCGCAGCTGCACAGGAAAGCCATCAGAGGGGGTGGGTGCCACTTTTCAGAACTGCTAACTTTTCTCTGTCAAATGTTGATTTAACTTTTAAATTATCTCTCTAAGTTGATATGTATTTTGTTTAAAGATATTTTAAAACATATTCAAGTGGAAATAACTATTGAAGAAACTAGTATAAAAATGGCTTAGCTGTAAATGTGTAAGAAACAGGCAGCTCCCTGGGCTCTCTTCTTCAACCCAGCTGTCTGTCTGCATTAGGCCCTGTTAGAGGACTACTTACCTGACTCTGAAAACCCTGAGGTTGGGGGCCTCATGGCAGTCCTGGCTGTGATTGGAGGCATCGATGGTCGCCTACGGCTGGGGGGACAAGTCATGCATGATGAGTTTGGAGAAGGCACAGTAACTCGCATAACTCCGAAGGGCAGAATCACTGTACAATTCTCAGACATGCGGATGTGTCGTGTTTGCCCGTTGAATCAGCTGAAACCAGTAAGTGAACTTGTGTTCAGTTACTTGATAATAAGGCAGAGGAGGTTTTTTTTTTTTTTTTTAAGATTTTATTATTCATGGGAGACACAGAGAGAGGCAGAGACATAGGCAGAAGGAGAAGCAGGCTCCCTGCAGGGAGCCCATTTGGCACTTGATCCTGGGACTCCAGGGCCATGCCCCTGGCCAAAGGCAGGTGCTAAACCACTGAGCCACCCAGGAATCCCGAGGCAGAGGAGTTTTATACTAGATCTGGGTTCTAACATCAGTGCTGGAATGAACTTGATTTTCATAGTTCATGTCTACCATCTAGGAGGCTATGCAACCTGAGGAAAGCCATCTATCTTTTCTTAATTTGTTTTGTGCCATGGTGATAAATAGGGCCTGTCTCATGGTGTTACATGGATTAGTAGTTCATGTCTTATTTTAGCCCCAAAGACATAAAAGGGCATTAGCAACATAGAAGGTACTTCTAAGTATGTTTTTAGTTTTAATTATTTTAAAATTTTGAAGTTTTTTTTATTGAAAAACTCAACTTTTAAAGAAATTTAAAAGTAATTCCTTAAAAAATGACTTTTCTTCATGTAGAAAATGCTTATTAATTGTGTTGAGTGACGTGATTTATGTAGCAGCTATTGTCATCTTAAATTTATCAGGGATATATAGGGAAAGTGAGTGATTTATATTACTTTGATGTGATCTAAGTGTAATCAGGCTGTATCTTTCTGTAAAATACTGTTTTTGATTATTACAGAAATGAATATACATGTTGTAGAAAATTTGAAATGCATAGAAAATGCCTGAGAATTATGCCCTGACATAATTATTGTTGACAAGTTGTTAAAGAAACAAATTAATTTAGGTTATGTTCACATATGTATGTCTCTGTTTTGCCTTGATGTCATCATTTAAAATGATTATTCTCGGATGTAAGAAGACTTACGGATATGTGTGATAATTTCAGAATTAAGATTCATGGTTATGATAATTTTTAGAACATTTCATTTGTTCATTTCATCGGACAGTCTTTGATGGTTTCTGTGTTCTTGCTTTAGCTACCTGCCGTGGCATTCAGCGTCATCAACCTGCCCTTCACAGAGCCCATGCTGTCTGTCTGGGCTCAATTGGTAAACCTCGCCGGAAGCAAATTAGAAAAGCATAAAGTAAAAAAATCACCTAAACAGGGTTTTGCAGGTCAGTACATGGTGCTTCGTGATGAATTAGGTACAGTCTTACCTGGCATTGCCTGGACAATGTTTTGCATTTTGTCAGAGCAAGTTCCTGTCATTGCCAAAGTCTTTGGGTTCCAGTGGATTGACCATTTGCTAAGTTACAGTGGGCATGAAACCTTGAGCATGGTGATAAGAGTGTATAATACAAAGAATGACACCATGGTGGGAGTGGCTCCTGAAGAACCCCAGACTTCTCCCCATGCCTGTTCTCCAGTGCTGGCATTTATTCTGAACAGGCTTTTGAGAGGAATCTGTGTTCTCTTTCCCTCTCTGTTAGCCCTCCAGCCATGGCCCTTTAGCATTCTGGCTCTTGGCCTCTTCTCTGCCAGACCCAGTAAGGCCTGTATGTTTGAACCTGCCTTGCTTCATATCTGTCGACATTGGGCTAAGACCAAGGTCACCTCTGCTGAAAGCCTTCCTTCCTTTGGTCTGGAATACTGCTCCCTTAATTTTCCTTACACTGCCCCTTGCATGTTCTTTGAGAGTTCTCCCTGATTATTCTTTGCACATTGGAAATTCTTATGATTTTCTCCATAACTTCAGGTTCATGCTCACTCTTACTGAGTTTCTCATCTATCTCTCCCTATTCCTGTGATTGCTGCCGCAGTATGTATGATAGCAATCACCTTTAACTCTAGATATCCAGTTCACATATCTGACTGGAGGGCTACATGCATGTACATTGTAGCATGTTCAGAATTCCACTAACCTTGTCCCTTAGTTCCCATTCCCCATCACAGTGAATAAACTTATCTGTCAGGCAGTTAGGCTGGATGCCTGAAAGCCACCTATCCTCCTCTATCCTCTTCCATCTTACATTGCTATACTGCCTTCTGTGGCCTCCAACAAACATGTCCTGCCTTGGAACACTGTTATACAACTGTAGTCCTGCTGTGCTTGTAGTCTGCGTACACCTTTGTGGCAGCTATCTTAGTTTCCTCCTCAATTGGCTGTCAGGCACCTCTGCAGTCATTTTTTTAGATAAGGCCTCAGGGAGTGCTATGATCTTGTTGAGTTAGAGAACCATATGTTGTGAGTGTCCAACAAAATTGTCTTGGAGAAGTTCTGGCAAGAAAATGTGGAACTATTTTGTTTGAAATGTAGGTATCTGGTTGAAATTTCAGCAATGTGGGAAACATTTGATTATGCTAATACCTAACAGATCTGTTAAACCATTTAATTTTCACCCCAACCCATCAAAGTAGTTGCGTGGGGAGCAGGAAAAGGGAAAGACCTGGGGGAGGTAGAGGATGCTTATCTAGAAGCACTTAGTCATAGCACTGGAAAAGACAAGTCCTTCATTACTGACAGTATTTGGCATGGCCAGCTGTTTCCCACAGAACCAGGCATTGTTTATGCCACTTTGCAGCCATGGCACTGTGGTGCAGAGAACAAAATATCTTCCCCAAAGCTGGACAGCTGGTGAGAAGAACCCAAGCAGGATGTGTCATTTTCGCTAAGTCCTTTTCTCCCACAGGACAAGTAGATCTGGACCTGCTGAGGTGCCAGCAGTTAAAACTCTACATCCTGAAGGCGGGCCGTGCACTGCTTTCCCACCAGGACCAGCTCAGGCAAATCTTGTCTCAGCCAGCTGTTCAGGATGTCATAGCTGCTCACACAGGTATCTTTTTAAGGAAGCTCTTATAGATCTGAAAGGAAGGCAGGTACTCCCATAGAAAACAGATAAAAGACTTGAATAAGTAGTTCATAAAAGGGATAAAAGACTTGAATAAGTAGTCCATAAAAGGGGAAACAGATGGCTTCTAAATGTATGAGATATGCAACCTGACCAATAATCAACAGGGTGTAAATGGCAGTGTCATTGTCTTCTAGTACAAAAGATTGATGACATCTGGTAAAAGGGAGGGAAAAAAAAAACAGTGCTCTCCTGCATCGTTATTTAAAGTGTGGCTCATGGACCAGCAGCATTGATGGCACATAGGAGCATATTAGACACGCAGACTCTTACGCTGTACCCCAGACCTAAGAAATCAGAGTTTGCATTTTAATAAGGCCTTCAGGTAGTTTATACATGTATAAAGTAGTACTGCTTTAACACATTGCTAGTGGGAATCTAAGTTGGTACAACTATATAATGGGCATTTGAGGAAATGTTACACTTTAAAATGCATATACACACATATCTATATCTGTATCTCTCCATTAACATATGAGTTATCGGGATCCCTGGGTGGCGCAGTGGTTTGGCGCCTGCCTTTGGTCCAGGGCGCGATCCTGGAGACCCGGGATCGAATCCCATGTCGGGCTCCCGGTGCATGGAGCCTGCTTCTCCCTCTGCCTGTGTCTCTGCCTCTCTCTCTCTCTCTGTGTGACTATCACAAATGAATAAAAATTAAAAAAAAAACCCAAAAAACATATGAGTTATCTTCTGGAAATTTATCACATTAAAAGGCATGAAGATATGTGTTTAAAACTGCTCATTATGGCTTCTTTGTTGGTATTGCTTTTAGGTTGAAAACTAGGGACACCTAAATGCCCATTATTGGATGGTGTATCCACATAGTGGAATACCTTGACACCATTCACAGTGATGATACATATATATGTTCATTGCCATGGAAACATGAACATGATAAAATAAAAAAGCACATTGCTTTGTATATCTCTTTGTAGATATACCATAGATTCCCCCTTTATTTTCAGCTGACTTTATTTTCTTATACTTCTCTATATTATTCCAGTTTTCTAGAATAACCTTATATCATTTTAAGTAGGAACAAAACCCCAAATTATGAAATATGTTTTTGATTATCTACTATTAAAGGACATGCTAAAGTATTATGGGGAACAGGATAATCTACTTATGGTTCCAAACTCTGTGGGGTCAGAGTGAGAAGAGGAAATGAATGCAGATGGCTCTGTGCAGGGTATGATGCCAGTGCACTGTGGAATGTGTAATTGCACTTCCACGGGTGTCGTGGGGACTCTGATGGCTGAGGGCTGGGGAGAGCAGCTTCTGAAGGGTGTGGCAAGCACTAGGTGCAGTGTGATGAGGAAGCTCCATCCTGGTGGAAGAGACAGTAGGGACACAGACATATCAGTGAGTGTTGAAGTGCTTCCCTTTCAAGGAGCTCAGGTTTATTGATGAACGTGAGGCAAAAGCTGGAGAGATCACCTGAATTCATGTGATATAATGCCTTGAATCCCAGGGTGAAACTTAAGGCTAATTTAGGACTGTAGTGGGGATTCACATGATAAAGACTGATAATTCAGGATGATAAATCTACTAGTGTGGTATAGGAAGTATTTGAAAAAGAAAGGCCATGGAGATGAGAAAATTGTTTTTGTGTCAAGGGATAAGGTGTCTTCTGGGGGAAGGCATGAAAAATGGAAAGAAGGTTCCAAGAGATAATGTGATGGTGTAGTGTTTTTTGATGATAAGTGCATGGGAAACCAGTGAAAAGTCAAAGATGGCTGACGTTTCAAGCTTGAGTTACAGGGAGGGCAGAGGGGAGTGCCTTTGACAAAAATTAGAAAGTCCAGTGGAGTGTGATATGTCTTGTTTTGTTTCTTAATCTTAAGAGTGTATTGTGAATTTAATTTTAATGTGAGTATAAGGTAAATCTAATTAAAGTACAGATTTATTCTGTAAGATAGAGACCTTAAAGGTAAGCCGCAGTTGTAAAAAATCAGGAAACCAGAGCCCAAGGAATTTGGTTGGTTATTCTTTGGTCACTCTGGTGAGTAGTTCTGGATGGGACTGAATCAGGGTTACATGCTTGGGACAGAGTAGGGGCTCCAGACAGAGCTGTGTAGAGCAGGGCTTGACAGGTTACCATGGCCACCTGTTTTTATATACTTTATGGAAACACAGCCATGCCCACTTGTTTACATGTCATCGTACTCTTCAGTGGCAGAGTTGAGTAGCTGTGATAGACATGGGGCTGGTCAGGTGGAAGTGTTTACTCTTTGTCCCTTCAAGAGAAAGATTTTCCGGCTCCTGATCAAGAGGGTTAGTTGAAGTTGTCACTAGCCAACCAGCAAACTCAAATGATGAGTGGGCTCAAGGCAATGGGACTCAGTGGGCCTGGGGCAAACAGGAAGTGCTAAAGCTTACCCAAAGCTACTCAGATTAAAATAGGCGAAAAGATTTTACCACACAACATATTTGGGATTGGTGTCAATTTATGTTCTGAACAAAAGTTAGTAGGAAAAGCCAGGGCTAAACATACAAACTTGAGAGTGTCCATAGAAGTGGAAGGAGGGTTTCTAAAGCAGTGAGTATGCATCAAGAAAGAGAAGGTAGAAGAACTAGACCAAAGGCAAAAATCAGGGAGTAGCTTTGTTGTTGTTGTTGTCTCTGAGGTCTCTAAAGAGACAGATGAACTAATAAAGGAGATACCAAAGAACCAGGGAGTGGAAAATTCTTTAAAAGAGTAGTTTTTGATATCTGAGCCTTGAAGATTTTGATGGCCCAGTGCTTTAAGAGGTAGAGCTCATACTCGATTTGACACGTTCAGTGCATTATCTTTAATGGTAAAGAGATGTTAGGAGTTGAAATTATAATGTATGCATATTTTGTTTTTAAATTCAGATGATGGAGCAGCTGCATCCCCTGACCTTGGGGACATGTCTCCTGAGGGGCCACAGCCTCCAATGATCCTCTTGCAGCAGTTACTAGCCTCAGCCACCCAGCCATCTCCAGTGAAGGCTATATTTGACAAACAAGAGTTAGAGGTACAGTAACAGCCTCTGCAATTTTAATCTGGTACATTAAATTCGGAACAACTTTTTTCACAAATGTGTGTTTTCTTAAGGATATATTTTGAAATTTAAATGATATGCCAAAATAATTCTTATGACTAGCTAGACTTTAATCATGTTTGTCATGGAACATTGCAGTACTGGTTAGAAGATGTATGAGTTGAAGTTTAACCTTATTATTTAAAAAAATATATTTTTTATTTACTTATTTATTTGAGAGAGAGCAAGCTGGGACAAGCTTGACTGCACTGAGCGCGGAGCCCGATGTAGGGCTCAAGCTCACAACCCTGAGATCATGACTGAGTTAAAATCTAGAGCTGGATGTCTGACTGAGTCACTCAAGTGCCCTGAAGTTTAACCTTATTTTGAACATATGTGAATTATATGAAACAGTTAATGAGATTCAGCATGGTTCAGATGCTCAAATATTTATGGTGTGATCTTTTTTCAGGAAATATTGAAGAAGCTCCATTAGACCTAGGAATATTGCACTGGCATGCTTGTTCCATTCACTCCAAGGGCTTTCTTGGGCATGCCCTATTGCGGCCAGGCTCTCCGTCCTTGTCCTGTTGTGGAACACATGTTCTGTGCAGTGTAACTTGGGGTTGGGGCTGTGGGAATGTTCCCATAGTAGTGACATTGACCAGGTCTAAGAGTGATGGGGACTTTTCATGGCCTGTAGCATGAAGGATTAGATGTTTCTAAAAATCCTTTTTTCGGGGCACCTGAGTGGCTCAGTCAGTGAAGTGTCTGACTTCGGCTCAGGTCAGTTCTTGGGGACCTGGAATGGATTGAGCCCCACATCAGGCTCCCCGCTAAGAAGGGCATCTGTTTCTCCCTTTCCCACTGCTCCTTCTCCTGCACATGCTCTCTCTTTCTGAAATAAATAATTAAAATCTTTAACAAAATAAAAACCCTTCTTTCTATATAATACGTAAAAAAAAAAAAAACTCTGGGTAAAATCTCAGAGACAAAAACAAAACCTTGAGTGCTCAATTTGGCAGGCAGAATGTACCCTGATAGAAATCTTCAGAGACCAAGACTCCAGGGAGTTGGGATCCTGAGTGAGGAAGCATCTGCTTCAGGCTGATGGGAGGGCTGACAGCAATCCCATAGTGAGCTAGGAAGAAGGTGGAATGCAAAGGGAGAAGGCAAGAAATGTTGGGCATGAGGATAGGGAGCAGTACCTTCTTTGAAATGGCCTGAATGCCAACTACTTGTTTGTTAGATCTGAAAACCACTAAGATGAGAGCTCAGATCAGGGAAAGAAAGTGGTCATAGTGTGGCAGCGTTTCTAGTCACCTGTAGAGATAAAAAGAGGACACTTAGAGCAACTAAAGAGTGAATTGGGCAGAATGCAACCTGGAATCACACTGGGAGGTGCCCAGTGTTAAGAGGAAAGATGTAGAAGGAAATGTAGAGTTATCCTTTAAGAATTGGGAAGGACTTTTGTAGCAAAGAGAGATCTTTCATTGTTTTGTCTTCATTGATTCTAATGGAAATTCAGCCATCATTCTTTTTGTTCTGTATGAAATGCCTTTCCCCCCCTCTGGCTGCATTTAATATTTCATAATTTTTTGTTTTGTTTTGTTTTCTGCAGTTTGGCTAAGATGTGTATGTATATTTTTGCCCCATCCTCTTGGGATACACTAACTTACTTGTATCTCTGGCTTGATATTTTCCCCTGCCACCAAATTTGGAAACGTGTTAACTATTTTTTCCTGTTCTGTTCTCATTTTGTTCTTTGCTAAGAAAGATTATTAAATGAGTTTCTGTTTGTTTTGTAGGTCTTTTTCTTTTGGTTAATTATCTTGGATAATTGTATTGGTTTGTTTTCAGGGTCAGGCTGTCTGCTTTGTTGGGTCTAAATTTGCCATCTAAGAAATTCTTTATTTTGTATTTTCAGATCTCATATTTCCATTTGGATTCTTACTTTATAGTTCTATAGCTCTCCTGACAGTTTGTATCTCTCCACTCTTTATTTTTTACTGTATGTATATTTACAACATATTCCTGATAGTTATATTAAATTTCTTGTTTGGTAATTTTAACACCTGGGCCAGCTGTCAGTCTGCTACTATTTGGGTGTTTTTTTTTCTGATTATAATCAGTTATTGGAAAAAAAAAATCAGTTATTGGTTTTGCTTCTTCACATATCTACAGTTGTTAATATATTTTAAATGTTTTAGATACTACATTGTATTGACGCTGTGTCCTGTCAGCATTTTCTGGAGAATGTAGCATTTTATTCTCATAGATAGTTCATTATCTGACCTTTCTCCCCAATCCTTTGGACACTTGGCTCTAGAATTTTTGTGGTGGTTTTTGTTTTGCACTTAGGCCTTGGTTTCTTTTTTCTAATTCCTCAGGAGTTAGAATCTTTTCCAAGGGTTCAGTGGAAACCTCTATACTTTGACCAATTCTATCTAACTTGGTTGGACTGGGGCCTCAGACTGTCTCCCTAACACTGGGCAGCTATAGAATCCCTCTAGCCTTCCAGCAATTCCTTACGCTTGGTTCTTCAGGGTCTCACAAATGCTCAGTTTTGGAATAAGTCAATAATTTGAGATAATCCGTGTGCACATTTTATGATTTCTCCTTCACTTCTAATTGCTCTGGCAAGACTGAATTCCAGCCTCTGACTGTAGTCTAATAACACTGCTTGCTTGCTGGCTTCCCCCATGGTCAAGGGTTATACCTATTCCCCCATGGTCAAAGTTATACGGCCAAGGCTTTGGCTGTTCTCCAGGACCTTCAAACAGTTTTTGAAAATAGTTTGTTCAGAATTCATAGCTATTATCAGTAGAGGCTTAGTCCAGTGCACTCTCACTCCCCTTTACCAGAACTCCTAGTTCAGTCCAGTTGAGAATTGTAAGCTTTCAAGATGAAGCCTGTCACTTATGAGTTATTCACACTTCAGAGCAAACCCTTGGTTTTTGATACTTCCTAAGCTTAAGCCTTAAGGGAGTTCTCAGTTTCTTCTTAATTTCTTCCTCAAATGCTCAGTTTACAAAAATAGTAAGTCATAGGCCCCCTGAGAGTAACTGGAGATGAGGAGCAGAAAGTTCAAATAGTTCAGGGAAAGAGTGTGTACTGGAGGTAGGGAGTCCCAAATGTAGACTCCAGAAATGCATACATTCATTGATTGATTATAATTTGTTTCCCAATCTTCTTTATTTACTTTTTTTTTTTTTAACCATGTTTAACTCTCAGAGCGGTTTTTTTTTTGTTTTTTTTTTTTTTTAACCCATGAATCGTTAAGAGTTGATTTGATGGTACATGAGAGAATTCTGTGTCCTCTCTGGCTTATCTTAGGAAAAGAGCAGGAGACTGTGGACACTGCCTGGTCATGGGGAAGGGGTCAGGGACTCCTTTCTCCCCATCCAGCCCCACTCACTCTGCATTTAATTTGCTCAGCTTGTTTCCCACTCAGAGTGGCTGTGAAGTTTTCTTGAATGGACATTGATAATTGGCTAATTTACTGTGTGCTGTGTATGCTGAAGCAGGAGTTACTTGACCATCACATCTTTCCTCTGCATTAAACTGTGAAAGTTGTCGTGGCTGTTAAGATGTTTTATCCATTCATTTAAAAAGTGTGAGTTTTCCATACTTCTGTATTGCATTTCATAGAAGTTCAAAAATATTATTTTTTATTTTAAAAGGTTATTATTTATTTATATATATATTTTAAAGATTTTATTTATTTATTCATGAGAGACACAGAGAGAGAGGCAGAGACATAGGCAGAGGAAGAAGCAGGTTCCTGCAGGGAGCCCGATGTGGCACTCGATTCCAGGACTCCAGTATCATGCCCTGAGCCAAAGGCAGATGCTTAACCTCTGCTGAGCCACCCAGGCATCCCCTTTATTTATTTTTTTAAAGTAAGCTCCAGGGTCACCTGGGTAGCTCAGTGGTTGAGCATCTGCCTTCAGCTCAAGGCATGATCCCGGAGTTCTAGGAACGGTACTGCATCGGGCTCCCCACAGGGAACCTGCCTCTCCCTCTGCCTGTCTCTCTGCCTCTCTCTCTGTGCCTCTCATGAATAAATAAATAAAATCTTTGAAAAAAAAATAAAGTAGGCTTCACACCCAAAGTAAAGTTTGAACTCATGACTTCACCATCAAGGGCTGCATGCCCTACCAACTGAGCCAGCCAGGGACCCCAGTCTCTTGACTTTTATAAACCTCCCAGCTCCATTCTCATTTGTTCAGGCTGCGGCGCTGGCTGTGTGTCAGTGTTTGGCTGTTGAGTCTACTCATCCGTCGAGCCCAGTGTTTGAAGACTGCAGCTCCAGTGAGGCCACAACTCCTGTCCCTGTGCAGCATGTTCGCCCTGTCAGAGCGAAGAAGCGCAAACAGTCACCTGCCCCTGCTCTGCCTATTGTGGTTCAGCTCATGGAAATGGGATTTCCTAGAAGGAACATAGAGTTTGCGCTTAAGTCACTCCCTGGTGCCTCTGGGAATGCTGCTGGCTTGCCAGGTATATAATTTTCCTTGTGGGTGCTTCACTCAGTGTGCCCACACATTAGTTTGTAGATTTACCTTGAAATGCTAATGTCAGCAGCCTGCAGGCAGGCTGGTACTGTGGATCCTCACTGAGTGCACTGTGTGTGCTTGCTTGTAGGAGTGGAGGCCTTGGTTGGGTGGCTGCTGGACCATGCTGATGCGCAGGTCACAGATCTCTCGGATGCAGACACAGGGTCTGAAGAATGTTCAGATGAGGAGGTGGTGGAGGATGTGGACGATGTAGCCTACGCTGTGGTCAGTGCCTCCTGTGTGGTTGCCCCACTGCCTGTGTCAACCTGTCCTATGCTCTGGGTTTCCTGCATGCTGTTCCATGGGGCCTCTCTGCAGTTCAGCTGTGCATGTAGTGAACCTGCTAAGTGCTAACTGGGTTTTCTGTGCCTTAATTACTTTAGTTTCAAAGCAGACCCTTGTTCCAACATCTAGTGATGTTGGGTAGAATATACTATATTTAAAAAACATGCTTTATATGACATAATGACTTCTAATTTAAGTAAATCATTTCATGGGATTAATGTGGAAATGTCTCAAATTTTCTATAGTTGTATCTTTTTATATTCGTTCTGCTTACTATATTTAATATTTTAAAAATGAATTTTATAGTGAAAATACAGCATAGTATTTCATACTTTATTTTTAAATATTATATACTTTTTTAAGTAGGTTTATCTGGGTCACAATTTTTAAAAAATATATTTATCTTTTATAGTCTACTGGTGCTGTTGTAACAGAGAGCCAGACATATAAAAAACGAGCTGATTTCTTGAGTAATGATGATTATGCTGTGTATGTGAGAGAGAATATTCAGGTGAGTAAATGTTTTAGCCTGGAGCTTTGCTCAGATTTTCAGTCAGCAAATGTTTGAGCATCTTAGAAAGTTAGAAGCCTGGTGGGGGAGGGCACAGCACCCAGCAGCAGGGAGGCCACCGTCACTGGAGCAGAAGACTGAGGAGGAACAGAAGATGAACAAAGAGTGCCAGAGCCAGACACACAAAGGTGCTTTCTGTACAGTGATATGGCAGAGAGACATGTGCTTCTCAATTATTCCTATTTTGGACACCTTTAAAAATATATTTTTGCTTGTTTTTCTTATATCATTCTTACTGCCATCTAAGTCTTAAAATCTATTTAGACTTTTTTATATAGTCCTTTATGTATCTTCAATCCTTTCTTTTCTTGTTTTAATTCTTTTCTAGTTAGTATACTTCAGAGAAAATACCAGAAATCATCTCCTTTCATCTGTAAACATGTCAGTATTTATTTGTAATAGATAAAGGATTCCCCCCCCCCCCCCCCCCGTCAAGTAAGCTGTATTCCCAGCATGGGGTTTGAACTCACAACCCCAGTATCGAGAGTCTTATGTTCTACTGGGTGAGCCAGCCAAGCACTCTGATAAAGGATTTGTTTTTAGCTTAACAACATTACTGTTACCTAATGTTAACTAACAAAATATATAATAATTCCATAATATCATCTTATAGCCAGTGGTTGCTCAGATTTTCCCAGTTGTCTCAGAAATTGCTTTTTGAATTTGAATATAAACAGGGCCATACACCTTACATTTGAGTGATGTCTTTTTGAAGTGTCTCTTAACCTGGAACAGTTTTCCCTCCTTTTTTCCCCCCTCCTTTTCATGTCATTTATTGTGGCTAAACTTTGTTGGATCACATATTCCTCCCTCCTCTGCATCTCCTGTAAAATCAGAATAAGGTCTGGTGGAATGGGGGGAGTTGTTGGACTCAGGCAGTGTCTTAGACACAAATGTATCATATGGATCAGCATCCAGTGTTGTTGGTTTGGTCTGGTTAGTCTACTCCCATCTGTTAAGAAGTATTCTATCTACTTTGGTGCTTTTGATAGCCATTTGTGTCATCACCCAGACTCATCATGAAGGGTTGTACAGTAGTGGTTTTCTAACTTTGTCATGGTTTCCAAATTTATTAGCTAAAGTTTTTTCTTTCAAGACTTTTTTTTATTTATTTATTTTTATTTTTTATTTTTTAAAGATTTATTTATTTATTTGTGAATGAGAGAGAGAGAGAGAGAGAGAGAGAGAGAGAGAGAGGCAGAGACACAGGAGGAGGGAGAAGCAGGCTCCATGCTGGGAGCCCGACTTGGGACTTGATCCCAGGACTCCAGGATTGCGCCCTGGGCCAAAGGCAGGCGCTAACCGCTGAGCCACCGAGGGATCCCCGAAGACTTCTTTTTAAATCAACTGTAGTTACTCTTTGTAATATAGTTTATGTAGGAAAGGCAGAATAAATGCTTCTTTTATTTTTGTTTTGCTTTGCTTTATCAATTTTCAGAATGGTGAATTGGTGCCATGGAACTTACAAAGATGACTGAGAAACTTTGCTTATTATCATTGTGTTGAATTTATTGGCTGATATGGATCTGATGTGTTTCAGCTATTATTCCTGCTGATCAGGTTGTTGTTTTGAGTGAACACTTTGATCTTTCTTTGAGAGTTCACTTGCTTTATGACACAAGTTGATCCATGTTCATCTTATGTATTTCCTGCCCCAGACATTGAGCCAGCCAGTTTTCCTAAAGAGCCCTGGTTCTGTTTAGTGTAAAATGACTTGAGAGTACATCCTTTTTTAGAAATAGAATAATGCTCCTTATAATTGTTCATCTTACCTATACAGTGAATTGGATTTTTACTTTAATTTTAATCTTAGGTGGGAATGATGGTTAGATGCTGTCGAACATATGAAGAAGTGTGTGAAGGAGATGTGGGCAAGGTTATCAAATTGGATAGAGATGGATTACATGACCTCAATGTGCAGTGTGATTGGCAGCAGAAAGGAGGCACTTACTGGGTTAGGTATATTCATGTGGAACTTATAGGTGAGCACATTCTTGAGTAAGTTCTTCTGCTTTTTCTGAAGTAGAGAGAGTTCTCAGGAATAAATACTAATTATAGTTTCCTTATTGTAATCTCTAGGCTATCCTCCACCAAGTTCTCCTTCTCACATAAAGATTGGTGATAAAGTTCGTGTCAAATCTTCAGTCACCACACCGAAATACAAGTGGGGATCTGTGACTCATCAAAGTGTGGGGATTGTGAAAGGTAATATTATCCAGGCAACAAAATTCCAAATGTTAACTTTTTATCAGCTAATGTAATATACTCATTTTTTTGTTGTTCTTCAAGAGCAAAGGAAAACAAGTCTGGAGAAAGTCTATGATATATAAATAGGTTTTTTTTTTTTTTTTTTTTTTTTTTTTGCTTCTCAGTGGTCTCTAGACGAGGAACACACCTATAGTTGAACCCAATCAAGTTTATTAACTCACTACCACTCGGGAGGATGCATACCCTCAAAAATGGGATGTTTCCATAGTGGGTATAACCAGGAACTAATGGGGTTTGCATTGGATATTTTGGGGGAGGATTCAAGGGAATAGGGTAATTCTAAGAATGAGTGTTTTAATAAATATTAATCTATAAGGCAGAAAAAATGGAATTAGGATGAAGTTAAATGGTTGTCAAGGAAGCAGTTCATACTAACCAAGATTGGGGAAGAAAGGTTTGGGAGGGTGTCTGGTTGTGTTTGTGGTTTGGATTAGATTTGAACTTGATCAGACTGAGTAAAGAGTGGTTTTGCTTTTGTATTGATCTATCACAGTCCCGGGTAACCTTGTTTGATATTGGTGTTCTGTAAACTTGTTCAGTCATTCTGCCAAATGGCCTATATGTCAGTGTCTGGCCAACCCCCTCAGTCGGGAATTGTTTCTTTCTCTCTCTCTCTCTCTCTCTCTCTCTCTCTCTCTCATGCTCTCTCTCTGCTATATAAAAATTTAGGACTAAATTTAAGAAATGGAAATGTGCAAATTGTGGGGGTTAGGAACTGGAAACATAAAATTCTTTTCAGTTTATATTTAATGTGCTATTATTGAGATTTCAAATCAAACACATGGTATACTTTAAAAGATATGCTGTGTCCATTTTAACAATTGCATGAGAATTAAAAATGCATTTGTTTTTATTTTAAACTCTTCTAAGGCCATAAAGAGATCCTGTTTTGTTTTGTTTGAACTTTGTACAAAACTCTCTTACTATTGAATAGTTTGGATTAGAAAGACTTGGTCATAATAGTGGTGCTTCCCAGTGTGGGGGAATGCGAGAATGTCTCAGGTTACATAAGAACAAATGGCTTATTTAACATTATACTTTAGTTTAACATTTCTCTTAAGACGTTCTTAGAAGCTTTATAAATTAAAACACACATAAATTTTAAAAATGAGAACTTGGTTCAGAAGTTAGCGTTTTGAGTAGCAGAGTGTACTTACCAAAGGACAAGAGATCTCTTAACATTATTCTTGTGATTTTTATTTCCTAATACTAAATGGAGTTTTTAACTTGATGTAATTAAAAACAAAGAAACAAACATTGTAGAAAATGTCAATCGTACACAGAAATAGAGAATATAGCGAAATGAGCCTCCATGTGCCCATCACCTGGCTTTAATAGTTGGCAACCCCTGGCCTAAGTTAATTCCTTCCCTTGATTATTTTGAAGTCGATCCCTGATTGACATCATGTGTTAGTTCATCCATAAGTATCTTAGTATGTCTCTCTAAAAGAGAAGTACTCTCTGTAAAACATAAATAACTACAATATAATTATCACATGATTAGATATAGTTTTAATTTTAACATAACTTCTTTTTATTGGTGACCAAGATGTTTCAGCAATTTCTATTGTGTCCTAGCTTTCAGTGCAAATGGAAAAGATGTCATTGTTGACTTTCCTCAGCAGTCTCACTGGACTGGGCTGTTGTCAGAAATGGAGTTGGTGCCTAGTGTTCATCCTGGGGTTACGTGAGTTAATTTTTATATTGCTAGATTTGTTTGGGAGGAATGGTTTTCTTTGGGATTAAATTTAATAAATTACCTTAATTTAAGAAATGACCATATTTTTTTTCTTACTAATCCAATGGTTGTTTTAAAAATAGGTGTGATGGCTGTCAGATGTTTCCTATCAATGGATCTAGATTCAAATGCAGAAACTGTGATGACTTTGATTTTTGTGAAACCTGTTTCAAGACCAGAAAACACAACACTAGACATACATTTGGCAGAATAAATGAACCAGGTATGGTAGAATGGTTATGCTCTTTTTCATTAAAATATTATTGAAATCATCATTGTGCACACACATTATTTAGTTTGGTCTTTAAAGTTTATATGGTGAGCACTGCACGGTGTACACAATAAAACAGGAAAGATGGTCTTACACACTTGAAACCTTGCTATCTTTTTTTTTCAAGCAATGAGGGACTATGGAAATTAGAATAACATGGTTTGTTTGGTTGTATTTCCATAAAGAATATTAAAAGGGTCTCAAGAAACTAATAAATGTTTTGTTGCATTGGGTGTAGAATTGGATAGATGGAGAGAGTCTGCATGTCTTTTATTATATCTTTTTTTTTTTTATTGTGGCAGAATATGTACAACACAGAATTTGCCATTTTAAATCACTTTGGAGTGTGCAATTCAGAGAATGTTGCACAACCATTACCACTATGTATTTCCAAAACTTGTTGATGACTACAGACAGAAACTGTACCATTAAGCGATAATTCCCCATTCTCCCCTTTCCCAGTCCCTGGCAACCTCCAGTCTGCTTCCTGTGTCCATCAATTTGATGACACTGGGTGCCATGTATAGGTGGAACCAAAATTTACCTTTTACTGTCTGGCTTATTTTACTTAGGATTATGTCTCCAGGGCTTATCCCATGTTGTAGCATGTGTCAGAATTTCATTTCTTTATGGCTTAATATTTCATACATAGCCCATGTTGTTTATCCATTCATCTATTAACAAACATTTGGATTGTTTCCACCTTTCAGCTATTATGGATAATGTTATTGTGAACATTGGTGTACAAATCTGTTTGAGTTCGTGTTTTTAAAATTGGGAGTGGAATTATAGGGTCATATGGTAGTTCTTCGAGGAAGCACCAAAATGTTTTCCACATTGGCTCTACCAATTTTATCCCACCAGGAGTATATAAGGGTTCCACTTCCTCCATGTCCTCACCAACATTTGTTATTTTTCATTTTTTAAAAAATTATACTCATCCTAATGGGTGAGAAGTATTATCTTATGATTTTGATTTGAGTTTCCCTAATGACAAATGACATTGAGCCTCTTTTCATGTCATTTTGGCCATTTGTATATCTTTTATTTGGGGGGGGGGGAGCGGATATGTGTGTAAGTCCATTGCTCATTTTTAAACTTTTGATGTTAAGTTGTAGGAATTCTTTAAATATTCTGTGCATTGAACCCTATCAGATTATTTGCAAATATTTCATTTCATCCCATTATTTGGGTTGTCTTTTCACTTTCTTGATAGGATTCAGTGATGCGTAAATTTTTAATTTTAATGAAGTCCATTTTATCTGTTGTGTCTCTTGTGGCCTGTGTGTTTGGTCTCATATTTGCTTTCAGTGTCCATTTAAGAGACCATTGCTAAAGGTCATGAAGATTAGCACCTGTTTTTCTTTCTAGGAGGTTATAATTTTAGCTCTTAAACTTAGGTTTTGGTCCATTTTGAGTTAATTTTTGTACATGGTATAGTGTAAAAGTTCAATTTCATTCTTATACAAAATGTGTGCTTCCAGTTTCCCAACTCTATTTATTGAAAAGATTGTCTTTTCACCATTGAATAGTCTGGGCACTCTTTTTGAAAATCAATTGACCATAGATGTGAGAATTTATTTTTGGGTTTGCAGTTCTGTTCTTTTGGTCTTTTTGCCTATGCTTATGACAATAGTGAACCATGTGTTGTGGTTATGTTAGCTTTGTAGTAAGTTTTGAAATTGGGAAGCGTGAATCCTTCAGATTTTTTTTTTTTTTTCAAGCTTGTTTTGGCTATTTCCTTTGAAATTCAGTATAACTCTGGGGATGGATTTTTCTACTTTGGTAAGCAGTATTTTTATAAGAATTGCATTGAATTCATATGTTGATTTGGGCAGAATTGTTATTTTAATAATATTAAGTTCTCCAATCCATGAGCAAGGGATATCTTTTCCATTTACTTAGACTTTCTTTCAGCAGTTTTTTTTACAGCAATGTTTTGTGATTTTTCAGTGTACAAGTCTTGTGCCTTCTGGATTAAATGTATTGCTAAGTATTTTTTATGCCATATTAAATGGAATTCTTAATTTCTCTTTTGGAATGTTTGTTGCTAGTATATAGGTATATACACTACACTTCAATACATTTTGTGTGTTGAATTAATATCCAGCAACTTGGCTGAATTTATTTATTGTCACTGACAATTTTTTTTTGTGTTTGTTTTTTCTACATATAAGATCATGTTATCTATGAACCAAGATGGTTTTACTTCTTCCTTTCCAATCTGAATGCCTTATATTATTTTTCCCTGCTTTAGCTAGTTCTTCTAGTACAAAGTTGAATAGAAGTAGAAAAAGTGGGCATCCTTGTTTTGCTCCTGAATTTAGGAGAAAAGCTTTCATTCTTTCACATTGAGTATAATGTTAGCTGTGGGTTTTTCCATAAATAGCCCTTCAATCAAGTTGAGGAAATTCCTGTCTAGTTCTAATTCGTATTTTTTTTCTTATGTGGGAGATTTGTAGAATCTAGGGTTATCTCCTTTTCAAGGCTAACTTATTAAAGAATTATTTCTTTTTTTTCTTGATGGGCCTGCTGTGGGTTTATCAGTTTAGTTAGTCTTTTCAGAGAAACAAATTTTAGCCTTTTTTTTTTTTTTTTTTTTTTTTTGCTATTTCTTGTATCTTTATTATTTCTTTTTCCTATGGAGTTTGGGTTTAGGTTGATTATTTTCATCCTATCTTCTTGAGGTTAGTACTGTCTCATTTTCTCACTGTCTTTTCTAATACATAAACTTAAAATTTTAAATTTGTCTTTAAGCAAATCTTAAGGTGTATCCTGCAATACTGCTATGTAGTGATATTTCATTATTTCAGGTTATTTTTTAAATTCCGTTAAAATTATTTTTTTGTATTCATTGGTTGTTAAAGTTTCAAACATATCAGAAATTTTACTGGTTTCTGCTTTGCATTCAGAGTATGTGATTTACCTTTGACACTTTGAAACTTGTATATGGTCATATAATTTCTATATGCTGAGATTTTATAAATTCTTTATATGTGCCTAAAAGAATGTCTCTTGCAGTTCTGTGGTAAAGTTAGTGTTTGCTTAATGTATCTTTATTTATTTACTTAATTTTAAAGATTATTTATTTTAGAGAGAGAAAAGAGAGCACTGTGGAGGGGGAAGGGGCAGAAGGAGAGGGAAAATCTTAAGCAGACTCCCTGCTGAATACAAGTCCTGAGATCATGACCTGAGCTGAAATCAAGCATCTGTCCTTTAACCAGCTGAGCCACCAGGTGCCCCTTAGTGCATCTTTTTTAGCCTTTTACCCTCAATCATTCTGTATTCTTGTAAATTTTATAATTTCTTATAAGTTGTAAATAGTTTAAAATTCCAGTATGATAATGTTGGTTTTTTTTTTTAATGTTGGTCTTTTATATGGATCATTTAGGTATTTACATCAAGACAATTACTGATGTATTTTTATTTAAATTGAACACTTCTCAGTGTTTATTTGTCCTTCCTGTTCTCTGTTCCTCTTTCTACATTCCATCTTTCTTTTTTTTATTGTTGTTAAAGATTTCATTTACTTATTTTTGTGAGAGAAAGAGAGAGCTTGCATATATAAGCGAGGACAAGTTGGGGAGAGGAGCAGAGGGAGAAGACTCCCCACTGAGCAGGAAGCCCAATGTGGGACATGATCCCAGGGATCTGGGATCATGACCTGAGCTGAAGGCAGATGCTTAACCGACTGAGCCACCCAGGCACCCTACATATCATCTTTCTTTGGATTGATATTTTTTAATTAGTTAACACTCCAACACCCCCTCCCTCCCATTTTGGCTTAGAAATTACACACATTTTTAGTATATATTTCATCTATATGAGTAGTATATTTGTTACATTTTTAGTATTAATAGTTACTCAAGATATTAAAACATCTACCTTTTGACTTACCAAAATCTAAAATTTAGTATTTTTACTTTCTTTTAAGCAATGCAAGGACCTTAGTTCCCTTTAACTTTATTTACCCTCTTTCTAATTTAAATTACCATGTTTTTATTGTGTTTTACAATTTTATACATGCACATTTTTAACCATATAATATTGTTATTATATACAGCCAGTATTTTAGATTTTTTCACATAACCTAATATTTCAATTTTTTAGTTTTTCTCTATCATTTTTTTCTATCATCATTTTTCTCTTGCCTGAAGAATAGCCTTTAATACTTTCTTTAATGCATCTGTGGTTATGAATTATATTTTTGTGTGTATGAAAATTTCTTATTTCTTCTTCATTCGAGAAGAATGTTTTTGTTAGGAATTTTCTTTAAAAATGCTATTCCATTGTTATTCAGTTTATAATATTTCTGTTAAGGTCAGCGGGAAGTATAGTTATTGCTCCATTAAAGCTAATCAGTTTTTGTATTTCCTCTTAGCTGTTTTTGAGATACTGTTTTGTTTTTACCTTACACAAATTTTACATGTGCATAAAAGTATGTTTCTTTTTATTTATCTTCCTTGAGGTTAGCAGGACTCTTTACTTTTATTTTCTTTATTTTTTTCTAGCTTTGTTTAACTATAATTGAAGTATAACATTGTGTAAGCTTAAGATGTACATTGTGATGATTTTATATATATAAAATATATATATTGCAAAATAATTACCACAATGAGGTTAGTTGTTAGTTAACAGATCTATCACATGTGTGTTTTGGGGAGGTAAGAACATTTAAGATCTATGCTCAGCAACATTCGAAACAGAGCTTTTTAAATCTGTGGCTTGATATCTTTTGTCAGTTCTGGAAATTTTTTAGTCAGTATTTCTTCAAACATTGTGTCCTGTTTTCTCTTCTATTTTTGGGATTCCTTTCACCTGTGTCTGATCTTCTCTCTATCCTGTAAGTCTTTCAGTTGTCTGCTGAAATATTCAGTGACTTATATTTTCAAATCTAAGTAAGTATGGTTATTTTAAAACCTGTGTCTTACAACTCTAATCTGGAGACTCTGTGGATCTCTTTCTGTTGTCTCGTACTTCTAGTAGTTTTTTTAGTCATGTTTTCTAGTCTCATATGCCATTATGTAGTGGACATTATATTTAAAAAATTATTTCTTGAATCAGTTTGTGGCCTAAGATATTCTCTAGAGATTATGGGGGGAGAGTGTTGGTCTTCTAGATAATTGAGGTAGATAACTATCTGGGCTCATCTCAGTCTAGTGTCATTGATTGAGAGGATTTCATGCTAAGCCATAATCTGTAAAAACAAACAGCACTGCACAGTTTACCCTTCCTCTGGGGATTTTCCCTGTTGGGATCCCAGCCCAAAATGCGGGCTTTTTTTATGGCTATCCCTTTCTCTCCTGGTGGGCTCTGGACTCCAATTCCTGGTCCTCCCCTCCCCTCCTCTCCCCTCCCCTCCCCTTCTCTCCCCTTCTCTCCCCTCCCCTCCCCAAGGCTTTCAAAAGTAGTATGTTTTTTTTTTTTTTCCTTTGTAAGTTCTCCTAACTGGCAGTTACCATCAGCGAAGAGTAGCCTCGGATATATACGGCATTGCTCATCTAGACATCTCTTTGTCTTAACCTTCCTCAGATTCTGGTCTTATAATTCTTTACCATCTTGTTATTTCTGATACTTATATGATTTATTCATCTTTAAGTATTTTGTTTGCCTCCTCTAGTTGTCCTCTGTGGGAGGGTTAGATGAAATTCCAGGTTTGCTGTTCATGGAATTGGAAACTCTTTACAGATTTGTTTTTGCTTTGCGTTTGTAACAGCATTTTTTTAAAAAGATTTCATTCATTTATTTATTTTAGGGAGAGAGAGCATATGCATGCATATGTGCATGTGAAGGGGGAGGGAGAGGGAGAAAGAGAATCCTAAGCAGACTCCATGCTGAGCACAGGGCTTCATCTCAACCTTGAGATCATGACCTGAGCAGAAACTAAGAATTGTATACTTAACTGACTGGGCCACCCACACGACCCTGTAACAGCATTTTTAATAAGAACATTTTTTTTAAAGATTTTTATTTATTTATTCATGATAGTCACAGAGAGAGAGAGAGAGAGAGAGAGAGAGAGAGAGGCAGAGACACAGGCAGAGGGAGAAGCAGGCTCCATGCAGGGAGCCTGACGTGGGATTCGATCCCGGGTCTCCAGGATCACGCCCTGCGCCAAAGGCAGGCGCCAAACCGCTGCGCCACCCAGGGATCCCCCAAGAACATTATTTTGTTAGCACTTTTAATTTAATAAGAATGTTTTTTGTTAGTATCCCCCCCCCCTTGGCTTCTATGTATCCCTCCATCTGGAAGTACATATGCTGTTGTTACTTGAGAATCAAGTAGAGTAAATCATAGCATTCTATGAAGTTCATTTCATAAATTCGTGTAAATTACACTGGGCTTTTTGAAGCTATTTCAGGTATTTATTAGTTCCGTTTATCTGAGCGTGAGTGAGCTAGCCAGAGGTGAAGAGGGGTTGGGAGGAGGGGCAGAAGGAGAGGGAGAGAGAGAGAGAATCTTTTTTTTTTTTTTTTTTTAAGATTTTATTTATTCATAGAGACAGAGAGAGGCAGAAAGAGACACAGGCAGAGGGAGAAGCAGGCTCCATACAGGAAGCCTGACGTGGGACTCGATCCCGGGTCTCCAGGATCACACCCCAGGCTGCAGGTGGCACTAAACTGCTGCGCCACCGGGGCTGCCCCAAGAGAGAGAATCTTAAGCAGGCTCTCTGCTAGGCTTGATCTCTCAAGCCTGAGATCATGACCTGAGCCAAAATCAAGAGTCAGACACTTAACTGACTGAACCACCCAGGTACCCTTATGAGTTCTTTTTAATTTGAAAACTTAACTATTTTCTTGAAGTAAGAAGCTCTTCACCGTTTAGTATTCTTTATTTCTTGGTTGGGAAGGTTTTGCTCTACATGTATTAACACCACCGTTTTTTGACCACCATTAAATAGGACAGTCTGCAATATTTTGTGGCCGTTCTGGAAAACAGCTAAAGCGTTGTCACAGCAGTCAGCCAGGAATGCTGCTGGATAGCTGGTCCCGGATGGTAAAGAGCCTAAATGTGTCATCCTCTGTGAACCAGGCTTCTCGTCTTATTGATGGCAGTGAGCCCTGCTGGCAGTCATCTGGTTCACAAGGAAAGGTAGGTGTTCCATTGGGGTACTTCCAGAAATGCTTCTATTTAGATGATTTTATCTTCTAAGCTTCAAAATGAACTTTGAAAAAAAAACCTATTGAGTTATATTGTGATGGCACCTGTCAGTACTGATTTTGTATTTTAGTTCAGAATTATTTTTAAAGCAACTGAGTAATATACCATTCAGTTTTTTTTTAAGATTCTATTTATTTATTCATGAGACACACATACAGAGAGAGGTAGAAACATAGGCAGAGTAAGAAGCAGGCTCTATGCAGGAAGCCTGATGTGGGACTCAGTCCCCAAACCCAGGATCATGCCCCGAACCAAAGGCAGGCACCCAACTGCTGAGCCACCTAGGTGTCCCTATCCAGTTTTTATTGTCAGAGATTTTTAATGATATATGTAACAGATTTTATCTAACTGACCAATTGATACAGTGTGTAATAGGGTGCAATTGTTTTCTGTTACTTTCCCCGCATAAAATGTATGAGTTCAGATTCTGCTTCTGGAAAGCAGTTTTTCTAATATATCTGAACAAATAGGTGTTGCTCTTCGGAATGTTATAATTGCATGCAAGTGTCTGAACTTATGGTCCAGCTTGGGGAGAGGGGCTGTGTTTCCGTCTTGACTCTAGTATTTTTTATAACCCACTGCTCTTGAGTATAAAGGCCCCTCCCCCCCAGATCAGGAGTCTATAAACACATCATTTCTGGGTTTAGAGTGAGACTTTCCTCTAATAAGTAGTGGAGTGGAATACTCCTCTCAGGCCATATTCTGTATTTATTTATATATTATTTTTTTATTAATAAATTTATTTTTTATTGGTGCTCAATTTGCCAACGTACAGAATAACACCCAGTGCTCATCCCATCAAGTGCCCACCTCAGTGCCCGCCACCCAGTCACCCCCACCCCCCTCCCTCCTCCCCTTCCACCACCCCTAGTTCGTTTCCCAGAGTTCGGAGTCTTCCATGTTCTGTCTCCCTTTCTGGTATTTCCCACTTATTTTTTCTCCTTTCCCCTTTATTCCCTTTCACTATTTTTTATATTTCCCAAATGAATGACCATCATATTTAGAAAATCTCATGTAGATTTGAGCTTTGGTGATACTATTTTCATGGCTAAAATATGGCTGAATTTTATAAATTGAGAATACTTTTTTTGTTTTTTTTTTTTTAAAGCATTGGATTCGTTTGGAGATTTTCCCAGATGTTCTTGTTCATAGATTAAAAATGATAGTTGATCCCGCTGACAGTAGCTACATGCCTTCCCTTGTGGTGGTGTCAGGTAATTGAATTAGTTTATTCAGCATCTTCTGTCATATGATACAACTACCTTTGTCTGATTTCTTTATCCCCTTCCCCCCCCAGGTGGAAATTCCCTAAATAACCTAATTGAACTAAAGACAATCAATATTAACCCCACTGACACAACAGTGTCCCTTCTGAATGACTGCACAGAGGTAAGTAGGTGTTCTTTTTTGATAGTTTGCAAATGACAATGGAGATGACTTTTTTGACTGTCTCTATAATAACATTGAGGTTATTTTCCCCTTAAATTAAGTAATTACATTTTAAAATTTGACAGGTACATAACTTGAATTTGCTATTTATCAGATCAGCTTGAAAAGGAAACAAAGTAAGTCTCATTCTCACCATCTTAGTAAGAAGTGAGGGTAAAGCTCCTAGCAAAATTGTTACCAGGTACTTCAGAATACTCTCTGTAACCAGCACAGGATTGTTTTTTTTCATTGTGTATCTACTAATATGTGATGGTTTTTTCTAACTGCACATGTGACACTGATACTGCTTTTTTGTTTTCATACCTGTTGACATCAAATGCTGAGCTATTGATCTGTTTTGATGCATTATAAGGTAATTTTCAAGATTGAATACAAGCTTCTTACAAATCTTGAAAATGCTGAGAGATCAGTGAAGGTTCTTTTATATAGTACCTCTATAATAAGGAGCAGTGAGACTTTCAGTCTTCCCATAAATTTTTCTACTGACATGTCAACACTATTTTAACAAATTAAATATTCTTCAAATAATAGCATCCATACTATTGTCTCATGAGGACTTAATTATTATGATAGTGGATAAAGATACTAATAAAGAACTTTTATTGATCTAAAGTTAAGTATAAGTAAGTGTATTTTTAAATTATTAAATGTAGTTAGCCATTCATTATTATTATTAGGCTGCCTGCATAAGGGCAGACAAATTCAAGGTGGTCCCAGTGTGTTACTTAAAACAAGCTGACACATAGCCATTAGGTTTGTAACTTGTTTCTAGTCTATGGGAATGTACCAGCTCCTTTTCCCAAGGCAGAGAATTGATGATCTGACCTTTATTTCCAATCTTCAATAAATAGAATTATGGAACATTATTAATTCTTGAAAGTCATTGAACTATTTTGTGATATACCAATTAGTTAATTAATAATTATTACCAGTGGTGTTAATGAATAAACTGGTAAATTATTAAAATGAAAGATAATATTGAATTTTTCTGAAAAAGATACTATTGAATTTTCGTGCATTTTATTGTTAACTCATTATTAGGTAACTGAAAGCAGCTTGTCTAACGTCTTAATTATACTTCTAATGTATTTGTACTTTAAATTAAAAACTAGAGTTAATTAAATCAGTAACTGAGATTATTGTTCATAAAAGGTATATTGTCCAATAAATTTTCAATTTAGAACAATTTATTATATAGTATACATGATGTGTGAGAAATACGAAGTATTATGAGTAATTGGAAAACTCATGACCCACTCTCCGTTGCTCCAACCAATTTAAGAACTAGAATATTATCATTCATGGGAAGCCACTGGACATTCTAGCAGTCTTTCCTATAAAAATGGCTTATTGTAATTTTTTAACATAACCAAAAATAGAAAGTATACTGACTCTCCTACAAACCTTTGACCTATCTTCAGCAATCATCAACATTTTGTCAATTGTGTTTCATTGTCTCCTTCTGTAAGTCTATTTTTACATTCCTAGAATGTTTAAAAGCAAATCCGAGATACGATCTTATCCATATTGTGTACTTCAATATTAATCTCTAGCAAGGACTGAGAAAATGTAACTGCAATGCCATTATCACAGCTAACGGTTATTCTTTAATATCATATAATATCCAGTCAGTGTATACATTTTCCCAATTATCCCATAAATATTTTTTTGCAGTTAGTTTATGTGCCTGCACTTTGTACTTCATTTAAGTCTTGATTCTCTTGGTTTTTTTCTTGCTAAAGAAGGAAATTGGGTTTTCTTTTCCTGTAGCATTTTTCATTTTTTAATTTGTCTTTTGCATCCCAGTGGTTTTGTTCCCACCTGTGCTTCCTGTGACATCATAGGTAGTAGATCTTGAGGTTTGATCAAGTTCAATTGAAGCAATAGGAAGTCATTTGAAGTATGTGTGCTTCATGCTGCATTACTCTTTGTTCATAGGAAATGAAAGAATAGAGGAATACTGTAAATGCCAAATAGTAGGATATGGGGCATTCTGCAGGACAAAGAACTATCCTTAACAAATGAATGTCAAGGAATAACAGAGAGAGGTTGCATCCTATTTGGATCTTGATTTGAATAAGCCAACAATAGAAAAATGTTTACGAGAGGATCAGAAAAGTTAATCACTGGTAGCATATTAGATGATCTGTGAAATTATTGTTTTAGCTATGATAATAGTAATGTGGATATATTTTTTAAAAGCCCGTACTTGTTTGATACATACAGAAGTTATGAGACAACATGCTGTCTGGAATTTTCTTGTTATAATCCATATATGAGCAAAATTGCTTATATGTTGATCACTTGGAACTATGTGATAGTGTTGCAGTATACATATTTTTATTCTAAAAATTATGAAGGTGCTTAACTATCTGATATTTAATTTAATCTCTTTCCTAATACATCTTGATTCAAGGAATTTTTTTTTTTTTTTTTTTTTTTGAGAGAGAATGAGAGTGGGAGAGCCCATGTGCGGGAGCATGCAAGTGAGGGGGTGGGGGTGGGGGTGGTGGACAGGGGCAAAGGGAAAGAGAGAATCCCAAGTAGGCTTCACACCCAGTGCAGATGTGGGGCTCAGTCTCAGGATCCTGAGGTCATGACCTGAGCTGAAATCAAGAATCAGATGCTTAACCTACTGAGCCACCCAGGTGCCCCTCAAGAAAGCTTTAAGACAAAAAGTTTCTAGTCATCCAGTAAGGCTATCATAGTTTCATTTTAGTAAGAAAATAAGTGTGAGTCCAATGCCCTGGGTAGACATACTTGGTGATTAATGACTTCTTTTAAACTGTCCTCAAACATGACGGTATTAATTTTGCCTAACTTGCTTGATATTTCCAGAACTTAAGTAAAAGAGCTCTAGTTTTCTACACATTCCATGTCTCAAATGTGCTGCTCCCAGTTTAAGTATTTCGTGTATTTGATTCTAAAAAGTCTGTAGCTTACTGTTTTTGTGTCTAGTATCACAGGTATATTGAAATTGCTATAAAGCAGTGCAGGAGTTCGGGAATTGATTGTAAAATCCATGGTCTTATCCTGCTGGGACGGATCCGTGCAGAGGAGGAAGATTTGGCTGCAGTTCCTTTCTTAGCCTCAGACAATGAAGAGGAAGAGGATGAGAAAGGCAACAGTGGGAGGTGAGAGCCATTTGTTATTGGTGGTGCTCATTCCAAAATTCTCACTTTCAAAAGTGAATATTTAATTAGACTGTATTCCATAATGAGAATAGTTTTATGTACTCAGGTAAATTTTAGTTTTTAAAACTTTAATTTTAGGAGAATGTTTAATGTAGAAACATATTGTATTTAGATAAATATTAAAAAGAGGAAATAAAAATGTTGGATTTTTTTTTTTTCTACCTGAAATATTGCAGCTAATATTTTGGTATATATACTTGTAGTTTTCTTTTTATCTGTCCCTAAGTGTGTTTTCCTTTGAAATGGATATATGCTATATATTTTACAGTTTTCTTTGCTAAATACTTTACTGTTAACTTTAAAAAAGTTTATGATGATAAAATACATTATACATAAAACTTATCCTCTTAGCTATTTTTAACTGTCTGGTTCTGTGACATTAAGTACATTCACATCATTGTGCAATTATGGGCAACATTCATTTCCAAAATATCCATATCATTAGTCTTCTCTCATACAATTTTTTTGAGCGCAGTATTTCATCTTATGACTATGTTCTCATTTTCTTAATTCGATAATTTGCAGGAGTGCTATAGTGATAACTATTACCATTTTCCTTCATCATCCATCTATTAAATACCTATTGTGGGCTAAACTGTTCTCCATCCTGTGAATGCTGTGGCAAATATGCAAAATAAGATAAGACAAACTCACACACATCAGGAGTGGCTTTCGATTGTGTAAAGTGCATGAAGAAGTTCATAGTGCTTTAAAAATCTAGAAAAAAGCATTGATTTGTCAGGAGAATAAGGAAAACTCCCTCTAAAGGCATACTTTCAGAAAAAGTCAGAGTTTTCAAAGCAGAGGTGTTTTGGCAAGCAAATAGCATATACCAAGGATGAAGAAAGATATCTGCCCAGTTTCTGCATGTTTGCTCTTTTAAATTCTGTTTATAGAGGACTCATATGTACAGGGGGTTGTGTTCTGGGTCTTGTTCATGTCCCAGCAGAAAACAATGTAGATGATCTCTCTTCCTCAGATAAGTTGTATTTTCATAGCTAGATGGCTAAAAGTAAATTGCTAAATCAAACGATATGCAAAATCAGTTGATACGTGTTACTGTTGTTCTGCTGCTGTAGCCTGGTCTTTGCAGATACACAAAGGAGGCAGGTACCATGCTAGCTGAGTTCTTCTAACCACTGCCTTTTGCAGTAAGTGCTTTTCTTTTAGAAATAGAGGAGTGCTGCCTCTCACTGCTATTAAAGCACATCCATTTAGTCATGAATGAGTGGCAACTGTGATAATAAGTGAGACTATTCTAGGGTTCTATGATCTTGGGTTTGGATTCTGTCTTGTTTTATTTTGGAACGTTTGCATTAAAACTGTAAAGAAAATAGTATTTATTATGTAACATTACCTCATCTAGAATATATGTTGCACTGTATGTTATGATTCAAACTGATGGTATCTGTGTACATTAAAGGAAAATACCAGTTCACTTATATGAATCATTGAGATTTCCAAGAGAAAGGCTTATGGCTTTGCATATTTTTATTCAGTAGCTATGAAAATGAGTTGGGTGAATATGTACATGTACTGTATATATGAGATAACTAAAGAAGTTTGAGCTTTACTCATTGATTAAGTTTTTACAAATATTGAATACATTAATAGAAGAATTCTGGGTATTTGAATGTAATGTTTTTCTTTTCCTATAAGACCAGCTAATGATTTCAAGGTGGTCCAAACACCCACAGGGTACACACCCAACTGGGGTATGCCCACACTGACTGACTGCTGGCCTCCTTTCTGAAGGGTTGGTCATTACATGGTACCAGTTACTACATATTTTGAGTATCACTCTTGGTGTTCCATACATACTTTTGACTAAAAATGTGTTACCGGGTATGTCAGGTATAGGTGGTCCCAGATTTACGATAGTTTGACTTGCAAGTTTTTTTTACTTTACAATAGTGCAAAAGTAATGCACATTTCTTTAGAAACTGTACTTTGAATTTTGATCTTTTCCCAAGTTAGCAATATGTGGTACAATCCTCTTGTAATACTGGGCAGCAGCAATGAGCACCCATCCATGAAATCATAAGGATAAATAATCAATATATTTATTATAGCCATTCTTTAATACTGTTTTTTCACTTTCAGTATACTATTCAAGAAATTACATTAGATATTCAACACTTTATAGGCTTGTTAGGTGATTTTGTCCATCTGTAAGATAATGTAAATGTTCTCAGCATGTTCAAGGTAGGCAAGGCTAAAGTTTGATGTTGAGTAGGTTAGGTGCATTTTTAAAATGCATTTCAACATGATTTTTTCAATTTATGATGAGTTTATTGGGGGTATAGTACCATTGTAAGTAGAGGAAGATCTGTAATTAATATATATATATATATATATATATATATATATATACACACACACACACTTGCTTTCTTGTGCCTGGTATCAGATGAAAGAATTTTCCTACATTTTAATACCCAAGCCATAAAATTTTGATCCTTTAAAGTAAATATTCATTAGTATATAATATGGTAAAAAAAATCTTACCTAGCTAGAACCTAGTCTCTGGAGCCTTTAATTGTCCATCCTAGTTTATAAAAAGAGAACAAAAGCAATTGAAAAGCCAAAAACCTCAAACACAGATTCCTTAGTACCTGGCATCAACTAACAATCAAGAGAATAACACTATGTACTTAATGATCTCAAGTTCGAGAATTAGAGTGCTTTGTTGACTATACTTTGAACTTATTGAAGGCAGGTTAAGAGATAGAATGAGCAAGGTGGTAGGAGCCAACTGCCAGAGAGAGCTATGCTTCAGAAGCCTTGACGTACAGAGCAGACTTCTCAGGAGAGAAAGGATATAGGGGACCTCTAGCCCAGCTAGCCTTATGGTGGGTAGAGGGTGTGTAGCCAGAAAATTGCATTTTGCTTTGGGACATGTATTTGTGTTAGAGTACCTCAAAAGTCGTATGGCTGTGACTATTTTATTAGTTCTTTGAGGGAAAATATGACCGAACAGATGTTTAGATTTAGGGACATTGCCACAGTGCCTGACCCAGTGGTGATTCCTGGGGCCATTTAATAATTAATATTCTCAGCATTTAACATCTGTAGTAGCTGTGTGTTGAGGCATTGGGTGGGAATATCTGTGAGTCAGTAAAACAGCTGGTATATAAGAAGAAAAGAGAGCTGCATAGTGTGTCATAGAAAGGTCTCCACTGAAAACACTAGAGTTAAATTATATTATTAAAAGGTAGCATGCTGGTATCTAGAAATTTTGACCCTCTAGCACACTAATTTCTTCTAGGTTTTATTTATTTTAGTTTTAATTTATTTAAGTTTTACTAAAAAAGAACTTTAAGAGTCTTACAATAACCAACAATTTTGCTTGCTTGAGGTTGCTTTCCTTTTTGCTTAAAAAAAATATTTTTATGTTGAATGATCTCTATTTCTGTCTTTTTTGTTTGGTTAGCCTTATTAGAAAGAAGGCTGCAGGGCTGGAATCAGCAGCTACAATAAGAACCAAAGTGTTTGTGTGGGGACTGAATGACAAGGACCAGCTGGGCGGCCTGAAGGGCTCTAAGGTATCCTTCTTCTGCCTGTAGTTTCTGTGTTACCTGTCATCAAATGATTGAGGATGAGCTTTGTTGGTACATTTGTCCTGGAGACTCACTAATAATCAGACCTCTTTTGAAGTTTTTATGATGGCTTACCTTCTATCAGTTGTTTTTTAAATTGACTTTTCTGAAGAAATCCTTCATAGACATCAAAACTTAGTTTCTGTTAAAGCCCCTGTCCTTGGAAAATAGTGCACTTTATTATTATTTTTTAAAAATTTTATTTATTCATTCACGAGAGGCATGGAGAGAGAGAGAGGCAGAGACACAGGCAGAGGGAGAAGCAGGCTCTCTGTAGGAAGCCCGATGTGGGACTTGATCCCAGGACTCTGGGATCATGCCCTGAGCCAAAGGCAGATACTCAACCACTGAGCCACCCAGGTGTCCCAATAGTGCACTTTGGATGTAATTGTATTACTGCTGCTCAGTAAACTAGAAAATACATTTTTGAAAATATTCAATAAGTATATAGATGAAAATTATAAACAGTAATTATATTTATCTTGCCTTCAAAACAGTAAGCATTTTTGCTTACCATGAACAAAATAATGTGTAAAAAATGCCATAGTGGTATGAAGATGAGCAAGATATCATTTAAAGAGTAGATAGAACAAATGATGCCTTTGAACTAGAGTTGAATTAATCACCCGTTATGTTACTTAGTGTCTCTTAGCTGAGGAGCCATAAAACAAATTCCTCCATGAAGTTTTAGTGCCTGGAAACGGTTTCTCTTCAGTGAGTGTCTCTGTTTCCTTTTAGTATTCTGTGAGACTTTTACCCATGGTAAGATCCCTTATTGCCTGCATTTTTAGGAAAGTTAGAATTCATTTTAAATCTCTCAAATATAACAAATTTTCTTCTTTATTTGAAAGGCCTTGAATGCATTTGTGTTTTAAGGCCCCTAGACTCCATTTGGAGGTGGGCCAGGGGCAGTAAAGTCTGGGAGTCTCAGTTGTGATAGTGTGGGGCTCTCTAGGTGATCCTGAGCACATGGCCCTTTGTTGGAGTTTGCATGTGAAGGATAGATTTGGCATTCCATGGTTGGGTTGAAGAGTCTTTCTTGCACTGTAGTAGTGACTATCTGATCATTTCTGGGATTCATAAAGGGTTTCTTAGACAAGGGCTTTAAGAATTTTAAATTAAGTCACACCCATCTACAATGGGAAGTTGAAGCATTTAATTTCTTAGAGATGTCAGAATCAATAAGAATGAGCAGCACATGACCTGAAATAAAGCATAGTTTACTAGACTATGCTTGGTTTTATCTTTACATTATGTGTATTTTATTTTTCACCTTTTATTATGGAGCTGTTCAAACATAGCAGGTAGAAAGAATAGGGACCTGAGCCCTCATATTCCGGTACCAGCTTCAACAGTTAACAGTAAAAGGTCATATTTTTTGTCTTTATTTTATTTTACTTTTTATTTTTTAATTTTTTAAAAAGATTTTATTTATTTATTCATGAGAGACACAGAGAGAGGCAGAGACATAGAGGGAGAAGCAGGCTACTTGCAGGGAGCCCGATGCACTATTCGATCCTTGAGCTGAAGGTAGATGTTCAACTACTGAGCCACCCAGGTGTCCCTGTCTTTATTAACTTCTTTTATACCCCTCCACCCCCCATTTAAAGTATATCTCAATATATCATTTCATCCTTGGAATACTCTGGTGTATCTCTAAGAGAAAAGAACTTCTTTGGTTAATATAATCATGCAAATTAAAAGTAATTCCTTGTATCATCTAGTAAGGTTACTTGTAATTTTAAAAGTGTAAATAAAATGATCTTTTTCCTTCTTTTGCTTAACAAAAAAATCCCGTTCTAGATAAAGGTTCCTTCGTTCTCTGAGACACTCTCTGCTTTGAATGTAGTACAGGTGGCTGGTGGTTCTAAAAGTTTGTTTGCAGGTATGATTCTTATACTAAAAATTTTTTAAGTTATACTTACCATTAAAAACATAGTTGTTATGTTGTGAAAAGTGAGTCTTGTCTTTGCTCTTGTTCTTTGCAGTGACTGTAGAAGGGAAGGTATATGCCTGTGGAGAAGCCACGAATGGCCGACTGGGACTGGGCCTCTCTAGCGGGACTGTGCCTATCCCTCGGCAGATCACAGCTCTTAGCAGTTATGTGGTCAAGAAGGTGGCCGTTCATTCAGGTACCAGGCCAGAGTTGGCACTTGTATGCAATTAAGCCTGTTGTTCATGCTTTGTAAATAACTGTGGCCCTTAAATAATTTTCCCTAGGGTATCCTTGCATTCTTTTTTCAAGTTTAATTATTATTTTTTTTAAATATTTTATTTTTTTATCCATGAGAGACACAGAGAGAGAGAGAGGGGCAGAGACACAGGCAGAGGGAGAAGCAGGCTCCATGCAGGGAGCCCAATGCGGGACTCGATCCTGGGACTCCAGGATCATGCTCTGGGCTGAAGGCAGGCACTAAACCGCTGAGCCACCCAGGGACCCCATCAAGTTTAATTATTAAGATTAAAAATTGGGTAATGTAAATCTCCAGGTGGCCTAGAATTTAATTATTGTTGCTACATAAGGCTTTGTAGAGATCAGCAGTTGTTGGCATTCCGGGTGTATGGGGACTACCACTCTCTAAGATGTGAGTTTTCAGTCTCAGAGCTATGGTCTCTGTCTGGCTCATGGCATCTTTGAAATACCATGTTTTGTGCTTAAATATTGTTATTTTTCTGTAGAAGGAGCGTATAACTTTCATCAGGTTTCCAAAGTGTCTGTGAACCCCAGTGATAAGAAAGATTCTTTGAAAAAAAAATCACATACCCTCAATTTAGGAAACCTTTACTAAGATTTATTTCAAAGCACTATGCAAGGCCTCTGAAGAATGGAACCAAATTAGGTACAAAGTTCAGTTAATGCCTGCACTGAACATATTTAGATTTAACCCCATATAAAAGCAAGTCCAAACAGTAGTGGCTTAAACATGATAGATTTTTACTTTTCTTCCTTGTAAAAGTCTGGGGATGGGGTCCAGGGCCAGTATGGTAGCTCTGTGCCCATGAGGAGCACAAGTGCAGGCTTTTCTTTCTTTCCACCGTCCTTGACAGATGGCCATGCAGCTTTGTCTGGGTGAGCACAGACAGATATTTCCTCTGTCTCACTTAGTTCCTCTAAAGTGCTTTTCAGGATGCCCCGCTCACTTCTTTTGCTTCTTTGTCATGATCCTCTCTGGGCAAGAGAGTCTGGGAAGTATAGATTTTAACTGAGCATATTGTTACTTTTGTTAGTATGGGTTCTGTTGGTAAAGAATAGGGTAGAATGAATAATGTGGGTGACTGGGAGCCCATCCCCACACTGGGGAAGAACATGACCATGAAAGAGTGAGTATAATGCTCTTACTATACTGAATGATGGTGTTTTTGCTTAAATAAGTCCACAGTTGGTGTACATTTCTCTCGCAGGCTTAATTGCCAGTGCATTTGATAATTTGTCTAGTCATAAATGTACTTATTTTTTTCTTTTTCTCCATCTGAATTTTGATCTTTTGTATATTTAACATAACAGGAACCCCATTATTAAACACGGCACTATTTTGCTGCTTCTTTGCAAGTAAAATTCATTCTAGGATTTAAACTTTGTAGTTTAATAAAGTTCACTTTATATATTTGTCACCCTGAAAATATATAATTGATCTTATCTACTCATTTATTGCATACATATTCATTGAACATATGCTGCATGTCAGGTGGAGTAAGTAATTATGCTATGAACTTTTTATAAACCATCTTCGGCAGCCCATATCTGTGTGGATGTTGCAGGTGGCCGGCATGCTACAGCTTTAACTGTTGATGGGAAAGTGTTTTCCTGGGGCGAAGGTGATGATGGCAAACTTGGACACTTCAGCAGAATGTAAGAATATTTTCTTTATTACTTGCTAATAAGAAATGGTTACTGATAATAGTGAATATCTTTTGGTTGTTAATTTGCAGAAAATTAAATAGGATAGGTCATTTTTGAAAATGGAACTTAAAAATATATTTGTTAGAAATATCTATAAATGTGGGGCGCCTGGGTGGTTTAGTCAGTTAACAGTCTACCTTTGGCTTAGGTTGTGATCCCAGAGTCCTGGTGGTGTCTGGTGGTGTCCGGTGGTGGGGTAGGGGGGATGGTCCCTGCTCAGCGGGGAGCCTGCTTTTCCTTTTCCTTCCTACTCGCACTTTCTCTTACCATCTCTGTCTCTCTTTCAAATAAAATCTTAAAAAAAAAAATCTATGAAGGTGATTTGGCCTCACACAATCTGTTTTAATGTTTGATAGTTAAGTTGATCTACGGATATTGTTTTCTCTAAATGTGAATCAGTGTAGATGTCCTTTTTTTCTTCTTTAAAAAAGACTGACTTGATTATAGGGAATGTTATTTAATCTTACTTTAGGAACTGTGACAAGCCACGGCTTATAGAGGCCCTGAAAACCAAGCGTATCCGGGATATTGCCTGTGGGAGCTCGCATAGCGCAGCCCTTACATCCAGTGGGGAGCTGTACACCTGGGGCCTTGGCGAGTACGGCCGGTTGGGACATGGGGATAATACAACACAACTGAAGCCCAAAATGGTGATTATACACATTTTTGTTGCTTACAGAAAGCTTACCATCTGCTGATTTCAAAAGAAGATACGCTTTGAGTCTAGGAAAGTTCATAGACATGTGCATTATTGGCTTTCAGTCTGTGGAAAAAATTTCCCTTGTTTTCTCAGTGCCTGTGCTTGATTCTGTTTTTAAATTTGTAATTGAATAGGTGAAAGTCCTTCTTGGTCACAGAGTAATCCAGGTTGCATGTGGAAGTAGAGATGCACAGACCCTGGCTCTGACTGATGAAGGTGAGCTCCTGCCTCTGTTTCTGGGTGGGTAGGAACATCATGAAGCGCTGGCCTGAAGTATACATTTTTTAAACCTAGGTTTAGTATTTTCCTGGGGTGACGGTGACTTTGGAAAGCTGGGCCGGGGAGGAAGTGAAGGCTGTAACATTCCTCAGAACATTGAGAGACTGAATGGACAGGGGGTGTGCCAGATCGAGTGCGGAGCTCAGTTTTCCTTGGCTCTCACCAAGTCAGGAGTGGTGTGGACATGGTATGTAAACTTGCTGTCACCCATCAATGTGTCTGAGTCCATGTGAAACAGTGGTGGGCCTCTGTCCCATGCCCACCCTGGAGGGATGGTTAAATATTCATTTTCATACTCATCCAGGCATCTTCTTTCTTTTATTTATTTCGAGTTGGGATTAGTGACAATATCATAATAAGAAATTTTTCATTATAACTGGGTCATTTGCCAAAGAACACTAGAGAAATTTTAGCCCAGCTTGTCTTTCCTGTTTAGGTGAGGTTTACATAGAGGATTTCTTCTTTCCTACCATGCCAGGAGACTAGTTATCAAATGGGCAGAAAGCAGACTTCTGATTTCTTTGGTCTTGAAAAAGTTCACGTCTTGTGAAAGCTTATTTTATTAAATTTAAAAGGAGTGGGGCATCCAGCTGACCTTGTTACCACAAGGTGATGGGCCTTAGCTTATTATAGCTTATTATTATTATTATTTATTATGACTCAGAGGCAGCTTGAGGAATTCTAATTCTACATCAGTAACTTAAATGTTCTATAGCACACATTAAGAATCTTGCTATAGAATTAATAAATGAATTTGAACTAATGATATACTATTTTATAACATAATTTCAGAGCCCCTGGGTACTGTGTGATGTTAATAAGCCGGCTCTATTGCTGTAAACCATTAGTGTTTTTCTGTGGAACGTTACTAGATGATAACCATATATTAAAAATTTATACTGTTGACCTCCTTGCAGGGGGAAGGGGGATTACTTCAGATTGGGCCACGGCTCTGATGTGCATGTGCGGAAGCCACAGGTGGTGGAAGGGCTGAGAGGGAAGAAGATTGTACATGTGGCTGTCGGGGCCCTGCACTGTCTGGCGGTCACAGATGCAGGGCAGGTAAGCTGAGGTCACAAGTCCTTGTTTTGACAGTATAATTCATGATGAAATGCAATGAATCTTACAGAATGAGGAGGGTAGGCAATGCTCATTTTGTTCTTCTGCGTATCTGCTTAGTTGTCAGCATGCTCAGAGGTACCTGATAAAGGGTTGCTGACTGACATATGTTGTAAAGAGCTGGGCTTTCCTGCTTGAAAGTCCACCTGGAAATGTGAAAAGATTATTGTCATTGAAAGGGCTCCTACTGCTAAGGTATTAGCAGTGTTTTTTACTTTAGAAATTGATAGTTGATGGAAAGATAAATGTGTCATTTTAGAAATAAAGTCATCTGTGACAAGTATTCTGCTTTGAGAGTCCATGGATGCTATATTTGTAAAAATTTACTTATGACAACAAATTAGCACAGTGGTTTTCTTTATTTTTCAATTTTTTATTTAAATTCTAGTTAGTTAATAGTGTGTAATACTGGTTTGAGGAGTAGAATATAGTGAATCATGACTTACATATAACACCCAGTGCTCATCATCAATAAAGAGCATACTGTTTTTTAATCAAATGAATCAAAAACGAATTATTCCTTCTAATTCTGTAAAGCCAAGAAGTGAATTACATGAAAAGTGAGCATACTGTTTTTGATCATTTTTCTTTGCAAAATAAAGGAAAAAATAAGTATTGAACTTAGTTGAAGAGGAGAATCTCCCTGCTTCCTAAATCAAAACAGAACAGATGAATTCATTGGATTGATTTTAAGTAAATGCTTATTTTTAGTTATTGGAAAGAATTTTGAAGTAAATTTAAAGAAAATGTTCTCAAATGTTGAAAAATTATCTTTTTGTTCCCTGTAACAGGTTTATGCTTGGGGGGATAATGACCATGGGCAACAAGGCAATGGCACGACCACAGTTAACAGAAAGCCCACACTTGTGCAAGGCTTAGAAGGCCAGAAGATCACACGAGTGGCTTGCGGGTCTTCACACAGTGTGGCATGGACTACCATTGATGTAGCAACACCCTCTGTCCATGAGCCTGTCCTCTTTCAGACTGCAAGAGACCCTTTAGGTGCTTCCTATTTAGGTAACATAGATTTGTATTTAGTATGAGATCCTTCTGTATGGTATAGCAACATCATAGATAGAGTATTTAATAACACCACCAGATCAGAGGTTGTAGCACTGTGTTAAACTGCGTTCTGAACCAAGGCCACAAAGTAATCTTTCGTTTTTGCATGCTGGCATAAAAATTTTAAAAATGAAATATGATGCTGATTCTTATATTATGATCAGGTCAACTCTGGCAGTGCTGTGTTATAACTATTTGACATATATAAGCACTGTGCTGGGCTACTTGGTATTTTTAACAGCTCTATTCAGATATAATTGACATACAACAAACCATGCATATTTAAATTGTAGTTTCCATGAGCTTTGACATGGGTGCACCTGTGAAAGCATCACTGTAGTCAAGATAAGTGAACATATTCATATTCTTTGTACTCCTTCTGAGCTTCCCTTCCTCCCACAACCACTGGCTTGCTTTCTGACACTGTATCAGTTTGCATTTTGGAGAATTTTATATAAATGGAATCATACAGTATGTACTTTTTAAATCTCACTTTTTAAATTCAGCATAATTATTTTGAGATCATCCATGTTGCATGTACCAATAATTCATTCTTTTTTATTGTCGAGTATATTTCATTTATGGATATACTGCAATTTGTTATTAGTTACCTGTGGTTGGACTTTGAGGTTATTTCCAGTTTTGGCTATACAAATGCAATTGCTATGAAAATTCATGTACAGATCTTTATATGCACCTACAGTTGCATTTTAAGGTAAATACCTAGGCGACAAATGGTTGAATTCATCTGTAGCTGTATTTTTATCTTCTTAAGAATCCTACAGACTGTTTTTGCAAAGTTGTTGTACCAAAGCTCAAGCTCCTCCATATTTTTGTCTACACTTGGTTTGGTTTCTTTATAATTTTAGCCTAGATTTGTGTAGATGTGTAATGGTATCTCATTGTGGTTTTACTTAGCATTTCCCTGATGACTAATTATGTTGAGCATCATGTGTATTTACCATCCAAATGTGTTATTTGTTGTGTCTATTCCTATCTTTTGCTTATATTTAAAACTAGCTTGGGGGATGCCTGGGTGGCTCAGTGGTTGAGTGTCTACCTTGGTCTCAGGTTGTGATCCTGGGGTCCTGGGATTGAGTCCCGCTGGGGCTCCCTATGAGGAGCCTGTTTCTCCTTCTGCCTATGTCTCTGCCCCCCTCTGTCTGTGTCTTTCATGAATAAATAAATAAAAATCTAACCCCTCCCCCCCCAAAACTAGCTTGTTTTCTTATTATTGAGTTTTAAGTGTTCTCTATATATTCTGGGTACAAGTCTTTTGTCAGATATGTGACTTGTACATATTTTCTCTCAATGTGGCTTGTCTTCTCATTCTATTCACAAGTGAATTTTAAAGATCAGAAATGTCTAATTTTGGTAAAGTCCAGTTTATCCTTTTTTTTTTTTTTTAATAGATTGTACTTTTGGGGGGTTATATCTAAAAACCTTTGTGTACTCAAGGTCATAAAGATTCATTTCCTGTGTTTTCTTACGTAAGTTCTGTAGTTTTAGATATTTAGTCTATGTTTTTTTTTAAAAATTTTATTTATTTATGATAGTCACACAGAGAGAGAGAGAGAGAGAGAGAGAGGCAGAGACATAGGCAGAGGGAGAAGCAGGCTCCATGCACTGGGAGCCTGACGTGGGATTTGATCCCAGGTCTCCAGGATCGTGCCCTGGGCCAAAGGCAGGCCCTAAACCGCTGCGCCACCAAGGGTTCCCCTATTTAGTCTATGTTTGATCTTGAGTTAAATTTTATATATTGTGTGAGATGTGTATTGAAATTCTTTTTGGGGGGATGTGTGTGTGAATATCCAGTTGTTTCAGTTGTATTTATTGAAAAAATAAACCCCTGTCCTTTTTCTGTTCATTGCCTCTTGCACCTATGTCAAAAATTAGTTATCTATGCATGTTGTAGATCTATGTCTAGATGTTCAGTTCTGTTTTGTTGACTTATTTTTGTATTTTGATGCCAATAACATTATTTTGATTACTATAACAAAAAACCTAAATTTAGGCCGTGGTAATTCTTTAACTTTGTTCTTTTTTAAATGCCGTTTTGAGTATGAGAATCAGCTTGTCGATTTTATGTAATAGCCTGCTTGGGATTTTGATTGCATTGACTATAGGTCAGTGGGGACAGCCTCATAATATTGGATCTTACAACCCATGGATGTAGCATTTCTTTCCATGTGTTTAGGTCTGTAACTTTTCTCAATAATATTTTATATTTTCACTTTATAAGCCTTGTGTATCTTTGTCATAATTATTCCTGAGTATTTTATATTGTTCATACTGTCATAAATGGCATTTAAAAATGACTTTTGTTCCTTGCTTATTTAGAAATATTCAGGTTGCTACTTGCTAGTATATAGAAATACAATAGATTTTTTTTTAAGGGAACCTCATCTTTCTTTATTCTAATAGAAATACAATTTTTTTCCCTTCTATTACTTGTGAGGGGACATTTAGTCTCCAGCACCATCTGCTTTTATAATTAACTGAAATGTGGTCCTCTGGCTTTACCATTTATTAGCTGTACGAACTGGGGCAAATTCCTGAGTGTTCCTGTGCTGTTTCCTTTTCTGAGGTAGATGGAACAAACTGAGGCTTGACTGAAGCCTTGTTCTTTTCAGTTTATGTTAAGTAGGGGTTCCATGTTGATCTGCTTAATTTACAGCTCTTTTCATTTCACATTATGTCTGTACATTTTGAGACAGCCCTTTTGCTGTCAGCACAATACTCTGGAGAGTCATCCATGTTGCGTGTTTCAGTAGTTCATTACTTTTATCACTGTGTACTATTCCATGGTTTTAATTATTCAGACACTGAAGGACATTTGGATTATTTCTGGTTTGGGGCTATTAGAATGAAACCTGCATGAATATCAGTGTACAGGTTTTTGAGTCTGTCTTGCATATTTGGAATAAACCCCCTTTGGTTTTACAGCTTTTTTTTTTTTTTAATTGTTTATCTGCTTTTTAGCTGTCCTCATCTTTTAGCTCTTTATGCTCACTTTAAGTTTATTTTGCTATTGTCTAGTTTCTTGATCACCTCATTGATTTGAGGCCTTTTGTTTTTCTTAACATAAACTTTTAGTACTATAAATTTTCCTCCCAGCACAGCTTTCGCTATAGCTCACAAATTTTTTATATATTCTCTTTCTTGTATTTTTATGTATTCTTAAAATTCCCTTTCTCAATAATATTTTATATTTTCTCACTTATGGGTTTTGACTTATGGGTTAGTTTCTTTGTACTTTGTGGGATTCAGTTTGCTAAAAAATTCTTTAAGAACACATCTCTTTGTTCATGATGGATAGTGGTCTTTTCTTCTTTAGTAATGGCTCTGCCTGGTTTTGGTATCAGGGTAATGCTGACTGTATAGAATGATGGCAGTAAGTGTACCCCTTCTTTTCGTTTTCCTTTTAAATTTGTGTATAATTGGTCTTCTTTCAGTAGAATTCATTAATGAAGCCATCTGGGCCTACTGTTTTCTTTGTGGAGTTTCTTCCTGTCTTTTAACCACAGATTTAATTCCTTTAGTAGATAAAGTTTATCTATTTCTTTTCTAGTATGATTTATGTCTTTGGTTTTTTTAAATAATAAATTTATTTTTTATTGGTGTTCAATTTGCTAACATACAGAATAACACCCAGTGCTCATCCCGTCAAGTGCCCCCCTCAGTGCCCGTCACCCATTCACCCCCACCCCCCCGCCCTCCTCCCCTTCCACCACCCCCAGTTCGTTTCCCAAAGTTAGGAGTCTTTATGTTCTGTCTCCCTTTCCGATATTTCCTACCCATTTCTTCTCCCTGATTTATGTCTTTGATAGGAGTTGCCCTTTCATCTGAGTTGTTGAATTTATCGGCATAAAGTTGATCTCAGAATTAGCTTATTTTCCTTTTGATATTTGTGGAATCTGTAGTGATGTAATTTCTCTTATTCCTTATATTGATAACTGTATCATCTTTTCCAGTTTGTCTAGAGGTTTATCAACTTTATTTTTTCAAAGAAATTTATACTTGATTTTTCTCTATTGTTTTTCTGTTTCCTGTTTTACTGATATGTGCTCTGTCCTTGTTAATTTGTTTCTTCTTTTGCTTTAATTTGTTCTAGTTTCTTATATTAGAAGCTTAGGTCATTGATTTAGGATCTTCCTATTTTTCTAGGATAGCCATTTACTTTTCTCTCCTTGATTTATTGACTTTGCTATCATTATGTCAATTATCTTCTTTATCCCCTTGCTCTGAAATTTTTTGTTTTAAAATTTAATTTGTCTGATATTAATGTAGCCACTCCAGCTTTCTTTTGATCAGTGCTATATAGTATATAAACCATGCTATTCCATGTACCATGATAAAAATCTTTTTTATCATTTTATTTTTAATCTATTATTTCTTTGTATTAAGAAAAGCTTACCTGTAGGCACCATAAGTTGAATTTTGATTTTTAAAATTTGCTCTGACAACTTCTAATTGGAAATGTTTAGTCTACTTAAATTTAATATGATTATTATATTTTTTAAATCTATTATCATGTTATTTGCTTTCTGTCAGTCCTCACTGTTCATTGTTCTCTTTCTGCCTGCCTTTGAATTATTTTTTATATTTTTCTCCTTTGTTTTCCATGAGTGCTAACTTCCTTTGTTATCTTAGTGATTGCCTGATGGTGTATGTTACACACCTTTAACTTATTATAGTCTAATATTAGGTGATATTACGGTGATATTACAGTATTTCACATATAGTATATGAATCATATAAAAATAGCCTCTGTGCTAATTGTTGTCACATATTTCTGTGTATGTTGTAAACTTGACAACATTTTAAAATTAATTTTCTTTAAACATAAGGTTATTTGTTCAAATGATTTAAATAATAAGAGAAGAAAAGAATGTCTCTACATTTACTCATGTAGTTACCTACCATTTCTAGTGCATTATTTTCCTTCTACTTGAAGAACTACCTTTTTAATGTTTTGTAGTACAGATGTTCTGGGAATTTTTCCTTTCAGTGTTTATGTCTGAAGTAGTTATTATTTTGCATCATTTTTGCAATATATTTAGCTGGGTATAGGTTGACAGTTTTTTTCTTTCAGTACTTTAAAGAAGTCCCACTGTCTTCTGACTTGCATTGTTTTCATTGAGAACAATTCATTGAGAATTTGCTGTTGTTTTATCTTTGTTCTTCTGAACATAAATGTGTCTTTTTTTCTTTTTTAAGACTTTTTCTTTATCCCCCTGATTTTGAACAGTTTGATTACAATATATCTTGGTATACTTGTGCTTATGCTTCTTGGATCTTTGGATTTATAACTTTCATGAAATCTGATAAATTTTCCGCCACTGTTTCTTCAAAAACATTTTCTTTCTGTACTTTTTGGTCTCCTCTCTCTTCCGAACTCTAATTCTATATAATAGATCTCTTGAAGTTGTCCCACAGATAACTGATGCTCTGTTTATTTATTTTTACTTCTTTTATCCTTTTTAATTTTACAAAGCTTCTATTGCTGTGTCTTCAAATTCATTGGTCTTCATTTTCTAATGTGCTGTTAATGTCACCAAACTATTTTAATTCCAGATCTTGTAGCTTCCTCTCTAGAAATTTGATTTGAATATTTTTATATCTTCCATATCTCTAGTTCTTATTTTGAACATATGTAATACAGATATAATGAGTGTTTTACTTTCCATGTTTACTGATTCTGACATATGTGTCAATTCTGGGTTGTTTAGATCCACTGAGTTTTCTTCTTATTTATGAATTGGGTGGTATTTTCCTGTCTTCCTGCCTACTTGGTAACTTCTAGTTAGATGCCATACATTGTGAATTTTACTCTGGATGTTGCTAGAGATTTTAGTATGTCTGTAAATCTTTAGCTTAGATACAGTTAGGTTACTCTAAAACATTTTGTTCTTTTTGGGTTTTGGCTTTGGATTTGTTTAGTGGCTTCCGACCTGATATTAATCTGGGGCTAATTCCAATGAATAATGAGGTCTTCATGTCTGGCTGATGGGAGCAAGTGTTGTGCTGGTCCCTCTGCATTCTTCCAGCCTATGTTCTGGGCCTCCGGTCTTTTCATGTAGTTTTTTCTTTGGCTTTGGGATGTTCCCTCTCTTGTAGGTTACCCATCACCTTTTGCTACATCTTCAGCTGGGGTGAGTGAGGGTACCTGTACAACTCCCAGGCACTTATCTGGGCAACTCTCTCTTCTCTGCTTCTGTTCTGTGAACTCTGCCCACATTGGCCTTCCTGCCTCTGAGCTGTGCCTCCTTTACTCAAATAGACCACTCGGCTCTACCTGATTTCCTTTCCTTGGCTGAGGCTTGTGAACTCTTAGGGCAGTGATGAACTGGATTATGTGTCCAGTAAGACTGTTTATTGATGAACATCTTGTTTTCACTCCATTGTTCTGTTCTGTTTTGTTTTGTTTTGTTTTTTATCTTGCATTTCAGTGGTAAGTAACTATAGGCAGTTGCTGTATTTTCATAGCCTTTGTTTTCAATTAAACAGCAAAGCTTTGATGAAAGTAACTTCTTTATATAAGTATAAATAGGTTGTTGTTGTTTTTGTTTTTGTTGAAAGACTATTAAACTAATACTTTTAATCTGTGAAATAGCAAAATGCAGATTGCAGTGTGTTATAGAACAAAACTGAAAAAGTCAAATAGGAATAGAATAAACTCTGATCTTTAAAATTGATCGCAAATACTATTTTCCTTTTCCAGGTGTGCCTTCAGATGCTGATTCTTCTGCTGCCAGCAATAAAATCAATGGTGCAAATAATTCTAAGCCAAATCGCCCTTCTCTTGCCAAGATTCTCCTGTCACTAGATGGAAATCTAGCCAAACAGCAGGCCTTATCTCATATACTTACAGCATTGCAAATCATGTATGCCAGGTAGGTTTGTTGGCTAACTTTTGAAATCCTAACAGTTATTTAAACTTTGAGTTTTCTATTTTTGGTTGATCAAATGTCTCAGAAAATGTTGTGTTATTATTGTCTTTAAATACTGTGAGTTTTAGATCATATACCCTTAGATAGTGAATGAGGATTTTTTTAAACAGATTTATTTATTTTAGAGAGAGAGAGCGTGCAGCTTATGCACAAGAGCAGGTGAGAAGGCAAAGGGAGAGGAAGAGGAGATCTCCCAACAGACTCCCTGCTGAGCATGAACACCCCCCCCTCCCAAGAACATGGGGCTTGATTTCATGACCCTGAGATTACAGCCTAAGCCAAAATCAAGAGTTACATACTTAACTGAACGAGCCACCCAGGTGCCCCTGTGCTTTTTAAAATGAGGGTTGAAATATGAATCAGAAATCCAAATTGGGAGTGCCTTGTGGCTCAGTTGGTTAAGTGTCCAACTCTTGATTTTGGCTAAGGTCATGATCTCAGGACCATAAGATTGAGCCCCAAGTGAGGCTCTGTGCTGAGTGTGGAGCCTGCTTGAGATTCTCTGTCTCCCTCTTCCACTGCTCCTCTTCTACCCCTGCTCTCTCTCTTTCTCTTTTCAAAAGGAAATCCAAATTTAAAAACATTTTTCTTTATGGCTCTAAGCATTACTATTTGAGGGGTGAGAGGAAGAATTAACTGATACAATATATAGTGATGTTTAAGACCATTTGTCATCCTCTTCACTCACACCCTTGATAAAGCAGAGTTTTGATAGTGCTTTTTCAATATTTTGCTGCTGTTTTCTCAGTCTGAGTTAGTTGCCCATCTATCATGTTATGGACCTAATAAGTAGAAATAAATGACACAGGAAAATTAGTTCGAGACCAAAGGCCAATTCTGTCATTGAGAGGACATTTAGTCTTTGCTGTCTTGTGTGAGGCACCCTTGGTACACAGGTTTCAGTAAACATTAGTAAACAAAAAATTATCCTTAGGCTCTAACAACAATCCTAGAAAATTTCTCAGGGAATCTGGGGGGTTTATTCTGGTCTGATTTTTATTTTTTCTTTTACCTGTCATCACTATGGTTATTCAAATAAATAAAATCGTAAGTAAACATATAGCTTTAGCTGACGAATATTAGTTTCAGGATTTTCCCAGAACTGCTTTATATATATCGTATAAAAATGAGGGAGTCATTCAGTAAGTGTGTGTCCATCTTCCTGACTTTTCTATCCTGCAGTAGTGAAGGGTGGTTCACCACAGGCCTGGCTTTCTCTCCTGACAGAGATGCAGTGGTTGGGGCCCTCATGCCAGCTGGCATGATGGCCCCAGTGGAGTGTCCTTCATTCTCCTCCTCGGCACCTCCTTCTGATGTGTCTGCTATGGCCAGTCCTGTCAATGGAGAGGAATTTGTGCTGCCTGTTGATATTGAAGACAGACTAAGTCCAAATCCATGGCAAGAAAAGAGAGGAGAGGTAAAAATAAATAATAAAGCAATAAAGTGACATTAGATCTAAAAGGAAAAGGTAGCTACTTTGTGTTTAGGGAAGTATAGGGTATTCTTTCACTTAATTCAGAGTGCTTTTGTTCCTACTGCTCTGATTTTTGGCTTGAGTTAGAAAATATTTAGTTTCTAAAGGATCTTTTTAGTACTTAAATAGAAATAGATTTATTCTTTTAAGAAGTTGGTAAATGCAAGTCCACAGTCCTTTATCTGCAGTTCTGAAACCTTAAAGCTCTGAAAGCCAAGAGTTTTTGTAACTTATTTTGGGGAAAAACTCAATTTGAAGAGATGTGAACTCATTTTAATCTCCTCCATGTGATCTTTTGTGAATATTAATACATTTTCATGTGAATATGAATGTGTTTGACTTTTCAGGGCTACCCTGTACCCCACTGGAGCTGGTGATACAAGCATCTTGTTAACCTTTATAAAATATGGGACATTCCAGTTGGCCTAAGGGGTTTCAGATAAGGCTTTTTAAAGTTGTGTGGAAGTGTGCCACACTGCTGAGTTTTTACTCTTCCTGTATACTTTTAAACTAGATGATCTCTTCTGAGGATGCTGTGACGCCCTCTGCAGTGACCCCATCTGCTTCCTCAACTTCTTCTCGACCATTTATCCCAGTGACGGATGACCCGGGAGCTGCCAGCATCATTGCAGAAACTATGACAAAAACCAAAGAGGTCAAGCAGATTTCTTCTTTAGCGTTTTATTCTGAAATTATTTATTTATTTACTTACTTATTTATTTTTATTGGAGTTCAATTTGCCAACATATACCATAACACCCGGTGCTCATCCCATCAAGTGCCTCCCTCAGTGCCCGTCACCCAGTCACCCCCACCCACCGCCCACCTCCCTTTCCACCACCCCTCGTTCATTTCCCAGAGTTAGGAGTCTCTCATGTTCTGTCACCTCTCTCATATTTCCCACTCATTTTCTCTCCTTTCCCCTTTATTCCCTTTCACTGTTTTTTATATTCCCCAAATGAATGAGACCATATAATGTTTGTCCTTCTCCGATTGACTTATTATTTGATTTGATTTGATTTGATTTGATTTGATTTGTTTTTCTTTTATTGGAGTTCAATTTGCCAACATATATCATAACACCCAGTGCTCATCCCATCAAGTGCTCCCTGAGTGCCCAAAACCCAGTCACCCCCACCCCCCCGCCCACCTCCCTTCCTACCATCCCTTGTTTGTTTCCCAGAGTTAGGAGACGCTCATGTTCTGTCTCCCTTTCTGATATTTCCCACTCACTTTTTTCTCCTTTCCCCTTTATTTCCTTTTACTATTTTTTATATTCCCCAAATGAATGAGACCATATAATATTTGTCCTTCTCCAATTGACTTATTTCCCTCAGCATAATACCCTTCAGTTCCATCCACATCGAAGCAAATGGTGGGTTTATTGTTTCTTTCTTTCTTTTCTTTTCTTTCTTTCTTTTTTTTTTTTAATATTTGTTGTTTCTAATGGCTGAGTAATATTCGATTGTATACGTAGACCATATCTTCCTTATCCATTCATCTTTCGAGGGACACCGAGGCTCCTTCCACAGTTTGGCTATTGTGGACATTGCTGCTAGAAACATCGGGTGCAGGTGTCCCGGCATTTCACTGCATCTGTATGTTTGGGGTAAATCCCCAGCAGTGCAATTGCTGGGTCGTAGGGCAGATCTATTTTTAACTCTTTGAGGAACTTCCACACAGCTTTTCAGAGTGGCTGCACCAGTTCACATTCCCACCAACAGTGCAAGAGGGTTCCCGTTTCTCCACATCCTCTCCAACATTTGTTTGTTTCCTGCCTTGTTAATTTTCCCCATTCTCACTGGTGTGAGGTGGTATCTCATGGTGGTTTTGATTTGTATTTCCCTGATGGCAAGGGATGCGGAGCATTTTCTCATGTGCTTGTTGGCCATGTGTAAGTCTTCCTCTGTGAGATTTCTGTTCATGTCTTTTGCCCATTTCATGATTGGATTGTTTGTTTCTTTGCTGTTGAGTTTAATAAGTTGTTTATAGATCTTGGATACTAGCCCTTTATCTGATGTGTCGTTTGCAAATATCTTCTCCCATTCTGTAGGTTGTCTTTTAGTTTTGTTGACTGTATCCTTTGCTGTGCAAAAGCTTCTTATCTTGATAGAGTCCCAATAGTTCATTTTTGCTTTTCTTTCTCTTGCCTTCATGGATGTATCTTACAAGAAGTTACTGTGGCCAGGTTCAAAAAGGGTGTTGCCTGTGTTCTCCTCTAGGATTTTGATGGAATTTTGTCTCACATTTAGATCTTTCATCCATTTTGAGTCTCTCTTTTTGTCTGGTATAAGAGAACGGTCCAGTTTCATTCTTCTGCATGTGGATGTTCAATTTTCCCAGCACCATTTATGGAAGAGACGATCTTTTTTCCGGGGGATAGTCTTTCCTGCTTTGTCTAATATTAGTTGACCATAAAATTGAGGGTCTACTTCTGGATTCTCCATTGATCTATGTGTCTGTTTTTGTGCCAGTACCACACTGTCTTGCTGACCACAGCTTTGTAGTGCGACCTGAAATCTGACATTGTGATGCCCCCAGCTATGGTTTTCATTTTTAATATTCCCCTGGCTATTCGGACTCTTTTCTGATTCCACACATTTCTTAAGATTTGTTCCAACTCTCTGAAGAAAGTCCATGGTATTTTGACAGGGGTTGCATTAAATGTGTAAATTGCCCTGGGTAACATTGACATTTTCACAGTATTAATTTTTCCAATCCATGAGCATGGAATATTTTTCCATGTCTTTGTGTCTTCCTCAATTTCTTTCAGAAGTGTTCTGTAGTTTTTAGGGTATAGATCCTTTACCTCTTTGATTACGTTTATTCCTAAGTATCTTATGATTTCGGGTGCAAATGTAAATGGGATTAACTCTTTAATTTCTCTTTCTTCAGTCTCATTGTTAGTGGATAGAAATGCCATGGATTTCTGGGCATTGATTTTGTATCCTGCCACACTGCTGAATTGCTGTATGAGTTCTAGCAATCTTGGGGTGGAGTCTTTTGGGTTTTCTATGTACAGTATCATGTCATCTGTGAAGAGGGAGAATTTGACTTCTTCTTTGCCATTTTGAATGCCTTTTATTTCTTTTTGTTGCCTGATTGCTGAGGCTAGGACTTCTAGTACTATGTTGAATAGCAGTGGTGAGAGTGGACATCCCTGTCTTGTTCCTGATCTTAGGAGAAAGGCTCCCAGTGCTTCCCCATTGAGAATGATATTTGCTGTGGGCGTTTCGTAGATGGCTTTTAAGATGTCAAGGAAAGTTCCCTCTATCCCTACACTCTGAAGAGTTTTGATCAGGAATGGATGCTGTATTTTGTCAAATGCTTTCTCTGTATCTATGGAGAGGATCATATGGTTCTTGTTTTTTCTCTTGCTGATAGGATGAATCACATTGATTGCTTTACCAGTGTTGAATCAGCCGTGCATCCCGGGGATAAATCCTACTTGGTCATGGTGAATAATCTTCTTAATGTACTCTTGGATCCTATTGGCTAGTATCTTGTTGAGAATTTTTGCATCCATGTTTATCAGGGATATTGGTCTGTAATTCTCCTTTTTGGTGGGTTCTTTGTCTGGTTTTGGAATTAAGTTGATGCCGGCCTCATAGAATGAGTTTGGAGGTATTCCGTCTCTTTCTATCTTTCTAAACGGCTTTAGTAGAATAGGTATGTTTTCTTCATTAAACGTTTGCTAGAATTCCCCTGGGAAGCCATCTGGCCCTGGACTTTTGTGTCTTGGGAGGTTTCGATGACTGCTTCAATTTCCTCCCTGGTTATTGGGCTGTTCAGATTTTCTATTTCTTCCTGTTCCGGTTTTGGTAGTTTGTGATTTTCCAGAAATGCATCCATTTCTTCTAGATTGCCTAATTTATTGGCGTATAGCTGCTCATAATATGTTTTTAAAATCGTTTGTATTTCCTTGGTGTTGGTGGTGATCTCTCCTTTTCATTCATGATTTTATTAATTTGAGTCTTCTCTCTCTTCTTTTTAATAAGGCTGGCTAATGGTTTATCTATCTTATTAATTCTTTCAAAGAATCAGCTCCTGGTTTTGTTAATCTGTTCCACAGTTCTTCTGAACTCTTATTTCATTGAGTTCTGCTCGAATCTTTATTAATTCTCTTTTCTGCTGGGTGTCGGATCCATTTGCTGTTTTTTCTCCAGCTCCTTTAGGTGCAAGGTTAGCTTTTGTATTTGAGTTCTTTCCAGTTTTTGGATGGATGCTTGTATTGCAATCTATTCCCCCCTCAGGACTGCTTTTGCTGTATCCCAAAGATTTTGAACGGTTGTATCTTCATTCTCAGTAGTTTCCATGAATCTTTTTAATTCTTCCCTAATTTCCTGGTTGACCCTTTCATCTTTCAGCAGGATGGTCCTTAACCTCCACTTGTTTGAAATCCTTCCAAACAACTTCTTGTGATTTAGTTCTAATTTCAAAGCAATATGGTCTGAAAATATGCAGGTGACGATCCCAATCTTTCGGTATCTGTTAAGACCTGATTTGTGGGGGATCCGTGGGTGGCTCAGTGGTTTAGCGCCTGCCTTTGACCCAGGGCATGATCCTGGAGTCCCGGGATTGAGTCCCGCGTCGGGCTCCCGGCATTGAGGCTGCTCTCCCTCCTCCTGTGTCTCTGCCTCTCTCTCTCTCTCTATGTCTATCAAAAATAAATAAATAAATAGATAGATAGATAGATAGATAGATAGATAGATAGATAGATAAATAAATAAAAATAGATAAATAAATAAAGCTTAAAAAAAAAAAAAAAGACCTGATTTGTGACCCAGCATGTGGTGTATTCTGGAGAAAGCTCCATGTGCACTTGAGAAGAATGTGTATTCACTTGCATTTGGATGTAAAGTTCTGTAAATATCTGTGAAATCCATCTGGTCCAGTGTATCATTTAAAGTTCTTGTTTCTTTTTGTCCTTAGAAAACCTGTCGATTGTGGAAGCGCTACATTCTAGTCACCAAGTATAAGTGTATTATTATCTACGTATGTCTTAACTTGGCTATTAATTGATTGATATACTTGGCAGCTGCCACATTCGGGGCATACATATTGATGATTGTTAGGTCCTCTTGTTGGATAGATCCTTTAAATATGATATAGTGTCCCCCTTCATCTCTTACTACAGTCTTCGGGATAAACTTTAGTTTATCTGATATAAGAATGGCTACCCCTGCTTTCTTTTGAGGACCATTGGAATAGTACATGGTTCTCCAACATTTTATTTTCAGGCTGTAGGTATCCTTATGTCTATAATGAGTCTCTTGTAGACAGCAAATAGATGGGTCTTGCTTTTTTATCCAGTCTGAAGCCCTATGCCTTTTGATGGGGTCATTAAGCCCATTCACGTTCAGAGTTACTATTGAGCGATATGAATTTAGTGTCCTCATGATACCTATTCAGTCCCTGTTTTTGTGTATTCTTCCCTTGGACTTCCTCTATTACAGAATCCCTCTTAGTATTTCTTGCAGAATTGGCTTCGTGGTCACATATTCTTTCGGTTTCTGCCTATCTTGGAAGCTCTTTATCTCTCCTTCTCTTCTGAATGAGAGCCTTGCTGGATAAAGTATTCTTGGCTGCAGGTTCTTCTCATTCAGGACCTGAATATATCCTGCCAGCCCTTTCTGGCCTGCTACGTCTCTGTGGAGAAGTCTGCTGTTAATCTAATATTTCTCCTCATAGAAGTTAGAGATTTCTTGTCTGTTGCTGTTTTAAGAATCTTCTCTTTATCTTTGAAATTTGCAAGTTTTACTATTAAATGTCGAGGTGTTGAGCAGTTTTTATTGATTTTAGGGGTGGGATCGCTCTATTTCCTGGATCTGAATGCCTCCTTCCCTCCCCAAATTAGTGAAGTTCTCAGCTATGATTTGTTCAAATACATATTTTGGGCCTCTGTCCCTTTCTTCACCCTCGGGAACCCCAGTTAAACGTAGATTTTTCCTTCTGAGGCTGTCATTTATTTCCCTTAACCTATCCTCATGATCTTTTAATTGTTTTTGTCTTTTTTCCTTAGTTTCCCTCCTTGCCATCAGCTTGTCTTCTATGTCACTCACTCGTTCTTCACCCTCATTAAACCTCTTCGTTAGGACCTCTAGTTTGGATTGCATCTCATTTAATTGATTTTTAATTTCTGCCTGATTAGATCTAAATTCTGCAGTCATGAAGTCTCTTGAATCCTGTATGCTTTTTTCTAGAGCCACCAGTAGCTTTATAATAGTGCTTCTGAATTGGCTTTCTGACTTTGAATTTTAATCCAAATTTTGTAACTCTGTGGGAGAGAGGGCTGTTCTGATTCTTTCTTTTCTGGTGAGTTTTTCCTACTAGTCATTTTGCTCAGTGCAGAGTGGCGAAATACAAGTTGTACTGGAAAAAGGAGAAAAAGAGAAAAGAGATAAAAAAAAAAAAAAGAAATGATAAAAAAGGGGGTTGGGAAGCAAACAGAAAACAAAAAACAAGGGTGAGTATCGTCTGATTCTATATACTGTAAATCCCTTGTCTTCCCCTGGAACTTTCCAGTGCTGCTTAGTCAAGAACTTGCTTTTCCCCTGTCCTTCTAGCTGGTCTTCTGGGGGGTGGGGATAGGCTGCAGTGCTGATTCTCAGGTGTGAGCACCTGGGGGAGCTGCTCAGCTCCCTGTCTGGTGCATGGCTTAGTGGGAGTTGTTTATCCTGTGAGGCCACTATGAGGCTCAGTGGGGGTTGTTTATCCTGTGAGGCCCCAAGAAGAACAGCAACAGTAGTGGTGGCCAGCTCTCCAGCTTAGGAGTCAGCTCCTGCAGGAACTACCACAGCTCCCAGTCCGCAGGGGCCTGGATGCTCTGGAGGCGGGGGCAGCTGATCTGCACAGTTCAGGGCTGCCCAATAGCATGAGCGTCCTTGCTGTCCTGTGCCCTCCGGCTTCTGCCTGTCCCGGGGGTAGCGCCGAGTCCTGGGCTGTGTCTCCTGGCACCCTGGGTTCTGGGGCCTGTGCTGCTGGAATCGCGCTCCTGGGCCTAGCCGGCGCACGCTGCAGCCCTTTAGGGAGCTGGGCTACGGTGTATGGCGGGCTCTCCCCCAGGGCGCAGGTCCTCTCTTAGTGCCCCTCAGAGCCTGACTGCATCCCTGCCCTCCTGGGATCCTGCTCCAACTCCCTGGGAGCGTCTTTCCTCCGGGAAGATTGGTGAAGCTCCTGCTTCTCCAGGACGGGGCTTTCCTCTCCTGGGGGCATTTGCCTCACCCCGGCTACTCGTGGGTCCCCTCCCCCTTGGATGCTTTTTATGTCTTTATTTTTTTTTTTCCATCTTCCTACCTTGATAGAAGCACGGACTCTTCTCATTGTAGCATTCCAGCTAGTCTCTCTTTAAATCTCAGGCCGAATTCGTAGGTTTTCAGGATGATTTGAAAGTCATCTAGGTAAGTTGGTGGGGACAGGTGACTTGGGGACCCTCCTCTTCTGCCATCTTGCCCCCTCCCTCTGAAATAATCTTAAATGCACACCAAAGTTGGAGAAGTAGTACATAGAAATACAACACATTGTGTTTCCATATCCCATTCCCCTGGGTTCTCCAGTTGTTAGCATTTCTGAACCATTGGTGGGGAGCTACAACAATCCCCACTTATTCTCAAGGCTTCAGTGTGTATTTCCTTAGTGTCAAGGTATTAACATTGATCCAGTATTACTTTCTAATCCACAGATCTAATCAGATTTTGCTCATTGTCCAATAGTATCCTTTATAGGTCTAGAACCCGTCTCAGGATCGTTCATGTGTTGTCTCTTTAGTGTTCAGTATGGAACATTCTTTAATTCTTCCTTTTGATGGATATCACAGGAAGGTTGTAGAGTTCTTTTCCGTGTATCCCATCGGGTGTGTGCATTGTTGATTTGCGGCATTACTGGTGATAGTAATTCTTATTGTTTGGTTAAGAGTGTCTGCCAGGTTTCTACACTGGAACTTAATAGAGTGTGTAAGTAAGTATTCAAGGGGAGATATTTGAGACTGTAAATAGGCATTAGTGCCTTGTTCCTTATCATATTTTACTTACCAGTTTTTAGTATCTATTGATGATTTTATCTGAATCCATTATTACTGTGGTAGTTGTCACATGGTGATTTCTCAGATTTCATCATTCCTTTTTTAATGTAATTTTCTCTGTTCTTTTGTGAGAACTTCCCTTCTCTTTTTTGTCTATCTATGTAGGTATAGATTCTTGGGATACCATTTCACTCAAAAAATGACATCCATTTCTATTATCATTTGACACCCAAATTGTCTCAGACATGGCATCATTGCAAGCCCTTTTTGGCACAACAGCGTGTTCCAGACTTACTTTTCCTTACCCTGCCCCTGCTCTGGAAGCATCCATTTCTCCAAATAGCCCTGGTTCCTTATAGGCATCATCCAGATTATTATACCCCTATATTCCTGTCATTTCAGTTTTTATTTGATTCATGAATTATGGCAAAGTAATTTTCATATTAGTATTAAGTTAGTATTAATCACATATATTGTATGTGGTTAATATATTCCATTGAATGCTTTTGCTGCTTTTCAGTGAGTGAGATTCTGTAATGTTATCGTTTCTGACCAACTTGATTTAACAATTCCCTGGGTCTCCATGCAGAGGTAGGAGCAGGGTCTGTTTCTTTAAAGGGAGAAATTAGGGCAGCCCTGGTGGCTCAGCGGTTTAGCGCTGCCTTCAGCCCAGGGCATGATCCTGGAGACTCAGGATCGAGTCCCACGTCGGGCTCCCTGCATGGAGCCTGCTTCTCCCTCTGCCTGTGTCTCTGCCTCTCTCTCTCTCTCTCTCTCTCTCTCTCTCTATCTCTCTCTCTCTGTGTGTGTGTGTGTCTCTGCCTCTCTCTCTCTCTCTCTCTCTCACACATACACACACACACACACACACATAAATAAATAAAATATTAAAAAAATAATAAAGGGAGAATCTGTTCCTAGCCTGGAGAGGTGTGGTTTCTGGGGCTGCCTAAGTCAATGAAACTTATACTTTAGATATGTCCCATTCCCCTTGAGTTTCCTAAGTGGGGCTTGTGCTTCCTCTTGCTTGTATTTACGTATTCTTTGAGTTTATGGTTAAACTGGTTACTGTTTCTTAATGTATCATTCCTCATTTTAATTGTTGGACTTTTTAGGATGTTGAAAGCCAAAATAAAGCGTCAGGCCCAGAACCTCAGTCGCTGGATGAGTTCACCAGTCTGTTGGTTGCAGATGACACCCGAGTCATGGTGGACTTGCTCAAGCTATCTGTGTGCAGCCGGGCAGGTGACAGAGGCAGGGAAGTGCTTTCAGCTGTGCTGTCTGGCATGGGTACCGCCTACCCACAGGTAAGCCACACAATGCATGCTGTGGGCCTCCTCTCCAAGGAATGTGCTACTGTTGACATCACACCTTATCTTGTACTTGATTTTATTCTGAAGATAGCAATTTGGAAGGACTCCTTGTAAGCAAGTCCTTTCTGTCAATATGCTGCGCTTGTCCTCCCAGTGTGCCTGTGGGTATCATTTTGGTACTTTTTGCCATTTAGAAATTTCTAATTTTTATGAAGTCAGATCTACCAGGTTTTTTTTTAAATTTATTTTTTATTTTTTTATTTTTTTATTTTTATTTTTATTTTTTAAATTTATTTATGATAGTCACAGATAGAGAGAGAGAGGCAGAGACATAGGCAGAGGGAGAAGCAGGCTCCATGCACCGGGAGCCCGACGTGGGATTCGATCCCGGGTCTCCAGGATCGCGCCCTGGGCCAAAGGCAGGCGCCAAACTGCTGTGCTACCCAGGGATCCCTATTTTTTATTTTTTTAATTGATGGCTTCTGGATTTTGTATTATGCTGAAAAAAATGCTTACCTACATGACATTATGTAAGGAAATTTTCCCAAGTTTCTTCTAGTTGTTCTTCTGATTTCATTTATTATATTTATATTTTTCAGCCATCTGGGATTTATCTTTTTTATTTTTTTATTTTTTTATTTTTTTTATTTTTTTATTTTTTTAAAGATTTATTTATTTATTCATTCAGAGAGAGCGAAGAGAGAGGCAGAGACACAGGCAGAGGGAGAAGCAGGCTCCCCACAGGGAGCCCGATGTGGGACTCGATCCCGGGTCTCCAGGATCACACCCCGGGCTGCAGGCGGCGCTAAACCGCTGCACCACCGAGGCTGCCCTATCTTTTTTAATATTAAAAAAGATTTATTTATTTTGGGGGTAGAGAGTGTGAACGAGTCGGGGAGAGTCAGAGGGAGAGAATCTCAAGCAGACTCCCCTCTGAGCATAGAGCCTAAGATAGGGCTCCACCTCATGATCCTGAGATCATGACCTGAGCTGAAACCAAGAGTCAGAAGCTTAAATGACTGAGCCATCCAAGTGCCCCATCTGGGATTTATCCTGATATAAGGGATCCCTAAGGTAAGGATCCAACTTATTTTTTTCCTAGATGGAAAGCATGTTGTCTGACACCAGATTATGGGATAATCTATCCTTTTCTCAATAATTTGAAACTTTTAATCATTTTAAATTCCTGTATATATTTGGGTCCATTTATGGACTCTTTTCTATTAACCTAACTCTTTATGGGCTAATACTACAGTGGTTTAACTATGATAGCTTTAAGTAGGTTTTTATATTTGGTAACACTAGATCTAATAGGATTTTCTGCTGTGATGGCAATGTTCTATAGCTGAGCCATTCATTGTGATAGCTTCCAGTCATGTGTAGCTGTTGGCCACTTAAAATGTACCTGAGGAACTGAAGTTTTCATTTTATTTAACTTTAATTAATTTAAATTTGTATAGCCACATGTGGCTGGTTTGGGATATAAAGTCAATATTGTATCAGTATATCTTAGAAATTGCATTGATCAGTCCTAAATTAAGGACTTCTGTGTCAGTAGCCTTGCTCTGCCTTTTTAGACCTGGCCACATCAGGGAGTCTGATGTCATGTGCTCTGTACAGATGTGTAATCTGTGTTTCTCTGGGTCCCATATCACTACCACCCAAATGAGAGGGTACTTAAGTATGGTTGAGTGGTCTTGAAAACAGTAAATGGTTTGGTAGTTAGTAAATCATTTGGGGCTTGTTGCCACAAGCAAAAGTTTAATTTTTTTTTCTTTTTTGTTTTTTTTTGTTTTTTTTTTTAATTTTTATTTATTTATGATAGCCACACACAGAGAGAGAGAGAGAGAGGCAGAGACACAGGCAGAGGGAGAAGCAGGCTCCATGCACCGGGAGCCCGATGTGGGATTCGATCCCGGGTCTCCAGGATCGCGCCCTGGGCCAAAGGCAGGCGCCAAACCACTGCGCCACCCAGGGATCCCTAATTTTTTTTTCTTTACAAGTTTATTGCATTTGTGAGAGGAAAGGATATGAACGAGTACATGTATTTAAAGTAACAGTGCCCAGCATTTGTTGCACACATATCTGCCAGGTCCATTTCTGGTATGTTCTTAGTACAGAGGGTAGATGTTGATGTTCTCTGTTTACAGATAAGGAAACTGAGACTCTTGAGAGGCTGTTTCTGGCTCATAAGCACCTAGGTTGCTGATGGGTAGGAGAAATGGTATTGGATGCTGAGTGCTCTGAGGGCAGATCCACATCTATAACCCCTGTGTCATCCTCTCCTGAGAAGCTTGTTGGTCTCTCTGATGGGTTTTGCAGGGGAAGATTGTGCAGCCCAAAAGACCCCTGATGGGCTATTCAGTAGGTGTTCGGTAATACTAACATCTCTGTCTCAGTGACACACACCCACACCAGGTTCAAGGGGAGACAGAGGCAAAAATAGGATTGTCTTCAAACTGTCCTGACTATTGGCAAGATGCTAATCCTATGTCCTATCCTGGCCTAATATTTGGAATTCTTAAAAGAGAGATGTATGAATTTATAGTCCTAATACCTGGATGGCAGTGATACTAGTTTGTCATTAATAAAAAACTGTTTAATAAGCTAATCTGTTACCTACATATGAAGAGAAATAGAGAAAAAAATAATTCCTGAAAAGTATGGAAGACAGAATAGTTCTTTTTCTGAATTTAGAAAATTTATATGTTGTTATTGCTATATTAACCTATTCTTAATTTAAAAATAGAAATCAAGGAGTTTATAATCACCAGTTTTGACCACTTGTATATGAATCACTAAAATTTTTAAATGAAATAAAGACATCATGGATTGTTGAAGGAATATGGTATGGGGGTTGACCTTTAATGTCCTGAATCAAGAGAAATCCCTGTTTATGTTTGTATTTATAGCTCCTCGTTCCAGATATTCTGCTGCTGTTTGTCCTGGATGGCTTGATCATTCTTCTCTATTCCTATTGTTCCCCAGATGTCTTCTTGGATCTTGGTCATTTTATCACCTTTCTGGTCCTTGATATTTTGTTCCTGAGGAAGATTTTTCTTTTCTTGGAAGTAATCTTGTCTTTGTGTAGAAGGAAACTGTTATCACACAGTTTCATCAGTTGGCACGTGTTGAGTGCCTTGTATATGTCAGGCACCGCCCACCTATGTACTTACATATTTAGGCACCTCTATGAGCTGTGTCCTATTTTGATGTTTATAGGCAAGTGAACCAAGCCCTGATTTAAACTAGATTTCACAAATTCCCAACTCCTCCACTTTGCTACCCTGTGCCTGTGGAAAGATCTGGAGCAGGGTGAGCAGGAGTAGTATCCTGACTTGATATGTGTCCCTGCTTCCTTCACCAGGTGGCAGATATGTTGCTGGAGCTTTGTGTTACTGAACTGGAGGACGTAGCCACAGACTCACAGAGTGGCCGCTTGTCCTCTCAGCCTGTGGTGGTAGAGAGTAGCCATCCCTACACGGACGACACTTCTTCCAGTGGCACAGTGAAGATACCAGGTATTCAGTGCTGGCATTGGGGGAATCTTTGCCTTTAGAATGGCTTCATTTCTGTAATTACATCAGTGGAAGTAACCATCACCATTTTATTGAAAAGAAGCTACGGAATTGATTTAGAATTATTTCCCCAACTTTTCTAAAAAACACTTTTTTTCCCTCCAAATAAAAAACATGAATATAGAAAACCCTGCAAAGTGAATGTTTAGGTTAACAATTATTAGGTGGATACTTTAGTCACCAAAACTCAGGTCTAGAAGAAGTCCTGTGCAGTTTCTAGAAGCCCTTCTTGTGGTCTCCACTAAACTAAACTGATTGCTGTCCTGATTTGGAGATAAGACTGACTTGTATTCCTGGACAGTTTATATTACCCAAGTGTGCTTCCACTTCTTAAATCCCTTTTTAATCAATAATTTCTTTTTTTTTTTTTTAAGTTTCTTATGGTAACCTTAGTTTCTTCCTTTATTTTTTTTTTTTTCCCTTTTTCTCAATAATCAATCTGTTGAGGAACCTGGGCCTTTGACATTTTGGGCTTCCCTGCAACCTGGATTTGCATACTCTTGCTGTACTTCAGCCTGTTCTTCAGCCTCGTCTTTCTGCAAATTTGCCCTGATTCAGAATTCCAGGTAGTTCAGTCCCATTGGCAAGACCATTGGTGATTATGACCTAGCATCTAGAAGTACCTGGTGCCTCTTGTCTTTCCATATGTGATGTTAGCAGCTACTGATGCTGATGCTTGGAGCCTGAGGCCATTACTCCACTGGGGTTGAAAACACTGCTCTTCTAATGGCTTCATTTCTTTCTTACTTACATACTTTATAATACTTTATATAGAGGCACCAGGTACTCCCAGATGCTTTAGTTGGTTACCCAGCGGTGCTATTTGCATAAGCAAGAAGGGATTAAAAGCTTACGTTTTTTTTCCTTCTATTTTTATTTTTAAGAGGATGAATTGTTTCCCTATCATTCTCTGAAGGTGACCAGTTAGTTTTTTCCTTTTATATCATTGTGAACTCATGGATTTTAAACTCATTGTGAATGATGGGCTTTGATAATTGTGATTATGATCCTATTGAAACTCAAATGATCTCATCTCTAGACATCAGGAACCTCTTCAGTTTGTCTCTGGAAATGACTTTGGTGGTCCATTGGTAACCTCTGTGCAGTATGATGTGACATGATGCTTTAGGCTTGTCATATAGTTCCTGCCCTCCACCTGGAATCTTCCTTTGGTGACTTTTAGTGGTTATGGCATTTCAGATTACTGGGCTGTTATTCTATTCTGTTCCTAGATCTTTTCAGTGACAGAGATATGATGAATGGTTGGGCAGTCCACTGACTGGCTTTTTTCTTTTGAGTCTATACTGATATATTAGTTCAATCAGAACTGCAAGATTTCTACTTTAACCTCTGCTGTTACATCTGTTTTCTTCTATACTGAAAATCCTCTTTAGGGGATAACAGAATTAGAATGACTAATAGTTATTCATTTACTTTATCTCAAAACAACGGACTCAGGATTCAATTCTTGTATAAACATGAATAGAGTTCCTGAAAATAGTTTGAAAATTTTTTTGGCCTATGCTGACTTCTTCCTTCCAACTTTATTAACATGATTATACTTATGTTTACCAAAGCATAATAGCTATTATATACAATCCTTATGTTGAATCTTCATTTAGTCTTAGTTTTACTCTGTTTAATGCTTCTTCTAGCCCTTTCTCTCTTATTTCATTAGGATTGACTGAAGCTCACTTTCTAGTCAGTTATTCAGCAGGGTTCAGAGGATAGGAGCCCTGGGATCATTTGTCCATGACAGTTTGTGCCCAAACTTGAAAGTTAGCTTTTCTTGGTAGTAAGTCTTTGGATCACATATTCCTCCCTTCTGATAGTGTGATGGTAATAATCTATTTCCTCCCTGTATATGCTGTACTTTCTTTCAGTAATTTTACTAGAATATGTTTTCATGTTAGTTACTGTAGGCAATATTCAAAGATAAGGGATGTGTTCCTTTAAAATGTAGTTTTAGGTTTTTTTCTGTGTATTACAGTTTTTATAGTTTGTATCCTTTAGTTCTCTCATGGACATGTGGTCATCATTGTGTTTTGGATATCTTTTAGAATCAGTGTTTACCACTTCTCTCAAATACCTTTCTTTTTCTTCATTTCCTCCTGTTTGTGTTAAAGCACCATCTGTTGTGTTCATTTGCTCTTATGTTCTTTCTAGTTTAGTCTATATTTTGTAATTTTTTTTGGTAATTTTTTACCGAATCTTACTATTTAATATTTTGGTTGTCCTAATTCTAGCTTACATTGTTTCTTTCATATTTTGATAATTTTGTGAATTGTTAAAAACTTTTTTAGAAGTGGTAGATTATTGTGGTAGATTATTGATTTTTTTTTTTTTTTTTTGGAGGGCACATCTTTCTGGCCTGCATTCATTGAAGGGATGTTATTCTGTTTCTTATTTTCTCTTTTTTTTTTTTTTTAAATTTATTTATTTATGATAGTCAGAGAGAGAGAGAGAGAGGCAGAGACACAGGCAGAGGAAGAAGCAGGCTCCATGCACCGGGAGCCTGACGTGGGATTCGATCCTGGGTCTCCAGGATCGCGCCCTGGGCCAAAGGCAGGCGCCAAACCGCTGCGCCACCCAGGGATCCCTTATTTTCTCTTTTTAAAGGTAACTTTGTATTGGATTTGACCTTGATACCTTTATCTTGCTCATTTTTATGTAAAAATTTTTTTCATGACTTTTAGAAAAGTTTTCTTAACTTTAAGCTATTACTTTTTCATGATAGAAATTTAAAAAGCAAAAGGTATTTCTACTGAGCATATTCCTACCATGAGAATCTGGTGTTTCTCTCTTACTTCATACCCACTCCACCAGCAAATCTTAATCATTTCTACTTAAAAAAAAAAACTTAATTCCAATATAGTTAACATATAGTGTTATATTAGTTTCAGGTGTACAATATAGTGATTCAACAATTCCATTCATCTCTCATTGCTCATCACAAGTGCACTCCTTCATTTCCATCACCTATTTTACCGACCCTCTGACCCACCCTCTCTCTGGTAACCATCAGTTTGTTTTCTGTAGTTAAGAGTCTGTTTCTTGATTTTTCTCTTTCCCTCTCTTTTTTCCCTTTGCTCATTTATTTATTAACACATATAAGTACAATCATATGGTATTTGTCTTTCCTGACTTGTTTCACTTAGCATTGTACTCTGTAGCTCCATGTATGTCATTGTAAATGACAAGATTTCATTCTTTTTTATGGCTGAGTAATATTCCTGTGTGTGTGTGTGTGTGTGTGTGTGTGCGCATGCGTGCACAAACACACACATATACTACATATTTATCCATTCATCTATCTGTGGACACTTGGGCTACTTCCATATCCTGGCTATTTTATTTTATTTTATTTTATTTTATTTTATTTTATTTTATTATTATTTTTTTAAATTTCTTATTCATTTATGATAGTCACAGAGAGAGAGAGAGAGAGGCAGAGACATAGGCAGAGGGAGAAGCAGGCTCCATGCACCGGGAGCCCGACGTGGGATTCGATCCCGGGTCTCCAGGATCGCGCCCTGGGCCAAAGGCAGGCGCCAAACCGCTGCGCCACCCAGGGATCCCCTGGCTATTTTAAATAATGCTGCTATAAACATCAGAGTGCATGTATCCCTTTTACTTAGTGTTTTTATATTTTGGGGATAAATACCCAGTAGTGCATTTATTGGATCGTAGAGTAGTTCTGTTAACTCTTTGAGGACCCTCTATACTGTTTTCCAGAGTGGCTGTACCAGCTTGCATTCCCACCAACAATGCAAGAGAGTTCCTTTTTGTCCACATCCTCACCAATACTTGCTCTTATATTTTTGAGTTTAGCCATTTTCACAGGTGTGAGTGATACTTCATTATAGTTTTGATTTGTGTTTCCTTGATAATGAGTGATGTTGAGTTGAGTTTCTTTTCATGTGTCTGTTAGCGGTCTGTACCTCTTCTTTGGAGAAATGTCTGTTCATGTCTTCTGCCCATTTTTTTTATTGGATTATGAATGTTGAGTTTTATAAGTTCTTTATATTTTGGGTACTAACCTTTTATCAGGTATGTCATTTGTAAATATCTTCTCCCACTCTATCGATTGCCTTTTAGTTTTGTTGATTGTTTCCTTTGCTGTGCAGAGCTTTTTATTTTGATGGAAGTCCCAATAGTTTATTTTTGCTTTTCTTTGCCTCAGGAGGAATCTAGAAAAATGTTGCTTTTCTGATGTTAGAGACATTACTGCCTGTGCTCTCTTTTAGGATTTTTATGGTTTTAGGTCTTTTATCCATTTTGAATTTATTTTTGTGCATGGTGTAAGAAAATGGTCCAGTTTTGTTCTTTTGCATGTAGCTGTCCAGTTTTGCCAACGCCATTTATTGAAGAGATTGTCATTTTTCCATTGGATGTTCTTTCTTGCTTTGTCGAAGATTAGTTAACCATAGAGTTGTGGGTCCATTTCTGGGTTTTGTGTTCTCTTCCACTGATTTGTGTGTCTGTTTTTGTGCCAGTTCCATATTATTTTGATCACTACAGCTTGGTAATATAACTTGAAGTCCAGAATTGTGATGCCTCTAGCTTTGTTGTTCTTCTACATTGCTTTGGCTATTTGAGGTTTTTGTGTTACCATATAAATTTTAGGATTGTTCTAGTTCTTCAAAAAATGCTATTGGTATTTGGATAGGGATTATATTAAACCTCTAGATTGCTCTGGGTAGATAGATTTTAACAGCATTTATTCTGCCAATCCATGAGCATGGAATGCCTTTCCATTTCTTTGTGTCTTGAGTTTCTTTCATCAGTGTTTTATAGTTTTCAGAGTACAGGTCTTTCATCTTTTTGCTTAGGTTTATTCCTAGATATCTTATTATTTTTGGTGCAGTTTTAAATGGGACTGATTCTTTGATTTCTCTTTCTGCTGCTTCATTATCAGTGTAAAAAATGCAACAGATTTCTGCATATTAATTTTGTATTCTGTAATTTTACTGAATTCAATTTTCCATTCTAGTAGTTTTTTGGTGGAGTCTTTAGAATTTTCTTTCCTTTTTTTCTTTCTTTTTTTTTTTTTTTTAAAGATTTTATTTATTTATTCCTGAGAGACACAAAGAGAGACATAGGCAGAGGGAGAAGCAGACTCCTCACAGGGAGCCCAGTTAGGGACTCGATCCCAGGACCCTGGAATCATGACCTGAGCCAAAGCAGAAGCTCAACCACTGAGCCACCCGGGTGCCCCAACTGAGCCACTCAGGTGTCCCTCTTTAGGATTTTCTAAATAGAGTATTATGTCATTTGCAAATCAGAAAGTTTTACTTCTTCCTCACCGATATGAATACCTTTTATTTCTTTTTGTTGTATGATTGCTATGGCTAGGACTTTCAGTACTATGTTGAATACAAGTGGTAAGAGTGGGGGCACCTGGTTGGCTCAGTAGGGTAAGCATCCAACTCTTGGTTTCGGCTCAGGTTATGATCTCAGGGTCATGGGATCTAGCTCCACATTGAGTTCTGCTTGAGATTCTTACCCTTCTCTCTCCCCCTCTGCTCTTCCCTTCACTTCCCCTCCCCCACACCCCTGTCTGTCTGTTTAAAACCCCACTTTTTTTGAGAATGGACATCCTATCCTTGTCCTATTGCTGACCTCAGGGGTACAGCTTTTGGTTTTTCCCCATTGTGTATGATGTTCACTATGGGTTTTTCATATATGGTGTTTATTATGTTGAGGTATGTTCCCTCTAAACCCACTTTGTTGAGGGTTTTTATCATGGATGGATGTATTTTGTCAGATGCTTTTTCTGTGTCTGTTGAAATGATCATTTAAAAAAAAAATCTTCTCTTACTGATGTGCTGTATCATATTGATCGATTTGTGAATGTTCAACCACCCTTGGATCCCAAAATACCACTTGATTGTGGTGAATGATTTTTTTTTTTAATGTATTGTTGGATTCAGTTTGCTAGTATTTTTTTGAGGATTTTTGCATCTGTTTATCAGAGATACTGCCCTATAGTTTTCTTCTTTTGCGTGGTGTCTCTATCTAGTTTTGCTATCAGGGTAATCCTGGCCTCATAGCTTGGAAGTTTTCCTTCCTCTTTTATTATTTGGAATAGTTTCAGAAGAATAGGTATTAACTGTTCCTAAATGTTTGATAGAATTTGCCTGTGAGGCTAACTGGTCTTGGATTTTCATTTGTTGGTGTTGTGCCCAAGATTGCGAATCCGAGAAAACCACCAAGGAGCTGACACCGATGCAAGTACATGAGGGTTTATTAACAAGCTTGAGCTTGGGTCCAAGTATACCCAACACAGCGGAGCAGGGACTTGGACCCTGAGGTGGGTTACAGCTGGGTTTTTATGGGCTGGTCTAGGGGTAAGGTGGGGTTATTCAGTAAGGGTGGGGGTGAGAATCTCCAGTAAAGAGGTCTCACAAGCTCTTGCTTCCTTATTCTGATAAGGGCATGCTGTGTGATTTTGCCTGTAGCCGAGGTAAGGTAGAGTTCAGTACCTGGTCACAGTGGCCTGGTCACAATGGCCTGAGATGGCTACCGAAGCTACAATGGCTATACTTGTGCCAATGTTAAACTTGAATGGCCCTAGTTTTCTCGGCCTCCACAGTTGAGAGTTGTTATTTTGTTTTTTTTTTAAAGATTTAATTTATTTGAGAGAGAGCGAGAGAGAGCATAGACATAAGCAGGGGGAGTGGCAGAAAGCAGGAGAAGCAGGCTCCCTGCTGACCAGGATGCCGGATGTGGGGCTTGATGCCAGGGCCCTGGGATCACGACCTGAGCTGAAGGCAGATAACCACCTGAGCCACCCAGGTGCTCTCCTGTTGGGAGTTTTTTGATTACTGATACAGTCTCCTTTCTGGTTATCAGCCTATTCAAATTTTCCATTCTTCCTGCTTCAGGTTTGATAGTTTATATGTTTGTAGGAATTTATCCATTTTTTCTTGGTTGTCTAAGTTTTTGGCATATTGTCTTTCATAATATTTTCTTACAGTTTGTATTTCTGTGGTGTGGTTGTTATTTCTCCTCTTTCACTTGTGATTTTATTTATTGGGGTCCTTTCTCTCTCTCTCTCTCTCTCTCTCTTTCTCTCTTTCTCTTTGGTAAGTTTGGCTAGAGGTTTATCAGTAATGTTGATCTTTTCTAAAAACCACCTCCTGGTTTTGTTGATCTGTTCTTTTTTTTTTTTTTTTTAGTTTCTGTATCATTTATTTCTGCTCTAATCTTTAATATTTCCTTCCTTATGCTGGTTTTAGGGTTTGTTTGTTCTATTTCTAGCTCCTTTAAGTATAAAATTAGGTTGTTTCTTTTCTTTCTTCTTGAGGTAGGCCTCCATTGCTAGAAACTTTCCTCTTAGAACCATTTTTGCTGCATCCGAAAAGTTTTGAACCATTGCGTTTTCACTTTCATTTGTTTCCAGGTACTTTCTGATTTCTTGGTTAACCCATTCATTTTTGTAGCATGTTATTTAACCTCCATATATTTGTGTTCTTCCCAGATTTTTTCTATGGTTGACTTCTAGTTTCATAGCATTGTGGTCAGAAAAGATTATGAATGGTATGACTTTGATCTTGAATTTGTTGAGACTTATTCTGTGGGCTAACATGTGATCTCTCCTTTTTTTTTTTTTTTCATGTGATCTCTTCTGGTGAATGTTCTGTGTGCTGCTGAAAAGAATGTGTCTTCTGCTGCTTTAGAATGGAATGTCTTGAATGTATCTGTTAAATCCATCTGGTTCAGTGTGTCATTCAAAGCCACTGTTTCCTTGTTGTTTTTCTGTTTAGATTATTTGTCCATAATAATCTAAGTGGGTTGTTAAAGTCCCTACAATTATTATTATTATTACTACCAATTAGTCCCTTTTATGTTTGTTATTACCTCTTTATGTATTTGGGTTTTCCCAATTTGGGTGCATAATTGTTATATCTTCTTGATGGATTATTCCCTTTATTATTATATAGAGTTCTTCTTTGTCTCTTGTTATAGACTTTGTTTTAAAATCTGTTTTGTCTGATATAAGTATTGGTGCTCCAGCTTTCTTCTGACATCCATTTGCATATAAAGTTTCACCATCCCCTCACTTCAGTCTGCTGGTATCTTTAAGTCTGAAATGAGTCTCTTGTAAGCAACATATAGATGGGTCTTATTTTTTTATCCACTCTGTCCCCGTATGTCTTTTGATTGGGGCATTAGTAGTCCACTTACATTATTGATAGATACATATTTATTGCCATTTTGTTACTTGTTTTGTGATTGTTTTTGTAACTTTTTCTCTGGTAGTTTTCTTTCTCTCATGGGTTGCTGGTTTTCTTTTGTGATATAGTTGGATTCCTTTTCTTTTTATTCTTTGCATATCTATTACCGGTTTTTGATTTGTGGTTAGTATATAACATTTTCTGCATATAGCTGTCTGTATTAAGTTGATGATTGTGTAAGTTTGAACCCATTGTTTATTCTTCTCTCCCCCAATGTTTCAGGCGTCAAATTTTACACTTTTTATTTTGTGAATCCTTTGATTGATTTTAGTTGTGATGTTTGTTCAGCCATTCTTTGGGTCCTTTTGTGGGTTATTTGCTCTGATATGAGTGTTATCTAGTTTTATCTGTGGAGTGAATTTAGGGTCCTCCTACTCTGTCATCTTCCCCAGAAGTGCCTATTTTTTCTGCTTTTAAAATATATTACTAACTCAGTCATTTCTCTCCAACTGCTGGCCTTTCTGGGCCCAACCAGCTGGTCTCACCCAGTTTATTATACGAATACCACATACTAGCTGGCTGACCATGTATCTACCTCCACTCCTAATCTCCTGTGTGCTCCAGAATCATCTCCTTACAGGACATTCGGAGATACTCTCTTAAAATCACCTTGAAAACCATCTCAATCAGAATATACTGGTCCTCTGCTTAAAACCCACCAATATACCCCTGTAACTTAAATAGGAAGTAAACTTCTGACTGTGATCTGTATGACTTTACATGAGCCCTGGTATCCTCTTTAATGTATTCCTTCCTCCCTCCTTTGTCTTTCTTTCCTGGCCCCTTTACATCATCATCGTTGCCAGCCCTGTAGTATATTCTAGGTTCTGGCTTTTTGTCTCACTTTGTATTTGCCATCCGCCTGAAATAGTCTTCTCCTAGGCAATTACTTATAGATTTCTGATCATATCTCCCTTGTTCAGATAATCCTTTCTGGTGTAACCACCATATGTAGAAACGGCCTTTCCCCAATCTCATTTCATACTCTTCCTTCTTCATAACAGTTAGCACCCTGTGACATTTAACAGACATCTTCTGTTCCTTACACTAGAGCAGAGACTGGCTAAAATCAGTTACATACAAAGGGTGAGAGTGGAAATCCTTTCCTTGTTTCAATAAGGTGAACATGTTCAGTCTGTCAGCATTATGTCCATTAACTATAGATTTTTAAAATTTAAATTCACTATGTACAATTTCTACAAATGTACATAAAGTACATACTTAGTTTCAGATGTAGTGTTCAATAATTTATCAGTTGCTTATAACACCCAGTGCTCATCACATCATGTGCTTTCCTTAATGCCTGTCACCCAATTATCCCATCCCTCCACCCAACCTCCCGTCCAGCAACCCTCAGTTTGCTTCTTATCGTTAAGAGTCTCTCATGGTTTTTCTCCCTTTCTGATGACTTTCCCTTCAGTTTTCCCTCCTTTACCCTATGATTCCCTGCATTGTTTCTTATATTCCACATATGAGTGAAACCATATGATAATTGTCTTTCTCTGATTGCCTTATTTCGCTCAGCACAATACTCTCTAGTTCCATCCACATCGATGTGAATGGATAAAGATATACACACACACACAATGGAATATTACTCAGCCATCAGAAAGGACAAATACTTAGTGTTTACATTGACGTGAACTGCAGATTTTTTTCATAGATGCTGTTATCAGCTTGAGGAACTTTCTTTCTGTTCCTAGTTTCGGGGGTAGATTTTATGAGTGGATGTTAGATTTTGTCAAATGCGTTTTGTGCATTTTGTTGTTTACTCAATATAGCATATTGCAAATACCATGCTTTTAGTATTAAACTCACTTTGCATTTCCTGAACAAATCACAGTTGTTCACAATTATATGTTGCAGGATTTGGTTTGCTAATATTTTGGTAAGGATTTCTGCATCTATTTTCATCAATAGTATTACTTTGTAGCTTTAACTTTGTATTTTATAATTTATTTATTTATTTATGTAGCTTTCCTTTCCTGTGATAGCTCTGTCTGGTTTTAGTATCAGGACAATACTGGCCTTAATAAATTGGGTTGCAAAGTGTTTTCCTCCCCCTCTGTTCTCTGAGTTTGTGTTGGATTGGTATTATTCTTCCTTAAATAGCTGGTAGAATTCACTAGTGATGCCATCTGGGCCTAGGCTTTTCTTTTTGGGAAGATAAATCTTGTCAGATGTTCTATTTCTATTTTAATCAATTTTGGTAACTGTCTTTTTGGAGTTTGTTCATTTCATCTAAGTTATATAATGTATAGTTATTTATAGTATGCCTCACAACTCTTTATATTTCTATAGGGTTAGTTGGTTCTAATGAAACAACACACTCCCATGTACCTCCTTTACTTTCAATACTCAACACTCCTTCACTTCTGACACCAGATGTGTGAGTTTTCCCCACACATCAAGCAATTCTGTGACACCAGATGGCTGTCCTAAAATTTAAATCCTGACACCATCTACCTGGAGATAGTGTCCGATCACACAGGTTAAGGGCTCAGTCCCACAGCTTCAGATGTCAATCACAAATCTAGATCATCACCTGTGCTTCTGACTGAATTGCTACAAATCAGAGGTTTCCCTGGCTACCTTCTTGGGTTTGATTAATTTGCTAGAGCAACTCACAGAATTTAAAGAAACAGTTTCTTATGTTAACTTTAAAAGCAAAACAGCAAGTGGATTATTTGAGAATAACATAGGAATTGCAGTTTGGCACAAGCAAATCATAGCAAAAGCTATAGATAAATTCACAGAACAAAGGAGAATTATTCTCTTTTATAGAGGAAAGGGGAGAGCTTCAAGGGGCTCTTATAAACAACAATTCCATTGGAGTAAACTACATATTCAAGTGTAATGGCTTTTCTTTGGCTGAGTTGTGATAGTCTTATTGGCTGGGCTATTACTGGAAGAGTAAAAAACCTTGCTTCCTGCTGGGGTGGTCATGTACAATCTTTTTCCTATTGGGAATGCAGGATACCTCTCTTCCTGTGGCAGTCTACAATTGATGAAGAATTGGCCTCTCAACTTCATTTGAAATGAAGTGTCTTTTATTCAGCTTCACACTTAGGTTTACAGTTTATTATAAAGTATATTATAAAGAGTGCAGGTGTATAGCCAGATGAAGAGCTACAGAGGATGAGATCAGGAAAAGGTATGAGTACAGGAGCTTCTGTGGAACTGGGGTGCACCACTCTCCCAGCATGTGGAAACTCATCAAATCTTGCCATTTAGGAGTTTTTATGAACCTTAACCTATAATACCGCCTCCACATTCCCTCCCTTTCCCAGAGATATCTTGGTGGGATTGAAATGTCCAGCTTTCCAGTCACTTGGTCTTTCTGGTGACCAGCCCCATCCTGAGGTGATCTAGGGACCCCATCTTAAGTTAGCTCATTAGCATAACCTCATGCGGGCTCTAAATGACAAAAGTTACTTCTTACAAGAAATTTCTAGGGTTTTAGGAGCTCTGGGCCAGGAATGAGGACAAAGACCAAATATAGAACCTATTATAGCATAGTATTGATGTCCCTTTTTTTTTTTCTTCCTGGTTTTTGATCATTTGTGTCTTCTATGTTTCTGTCCCCTACCCCACCATCAGCCATCTTAAAAGCTTATTTTGTTGATCTTTTTAAAGAACTAACTTCTGGTTTCATTGATTTGGTTTTTCCTTCAGTTTTTCTGTTTTTCACTGATTTCTACTCTAATCTTTATAATTTTCTTCTACTTTTGCACTCTACCTAGTACAATATGTTTTTGCTTTTTGTTTTGTTTTGTGTTTATTTTTTTAAGGTGGAAGCATAGGTTATTGAGACTTCCTTTCTAATAGAGTTTGAAGTGACAGATTTCCTTCTAACCTCTGCTTTGGCTATACCCCTAAATTATGATAGTGCTGTGTTTACATTTATTGATCAGCCTAAAATACTTTGTAGTTTTCTTTTTGAGATCTCTTGTTTGAACCATGGATTATTTGTAAGTGTTAAGTATTTGGGGATTTCCCAAATGTCTTTCTCTTTGTGATTTCTGATTTATTCCATTGTAATTATACAATTATGATTTTATTCATTCAGTCATATGTTGAATGATTTCATATCTTTTAAATTTATTAAGACTAGTCTTTTTAGTGTTACCATTTTAATTCCTATTGATTTTCAGCCACTTTAAGTATTTGCTTTAGGGATTAAAATATACATTTAAATTTATCATAATTTACTTCATGGTAATACCTTAATTCTGATAAAGCATAGTAACTTTGCTCCAGCACAGTTCTATTTCCTCTTCTTCCTTCTTGCTGTTATTGGCATATATATTCATTATATGTTACAAATTTGTGCAACATACTTGTAACTGTATGTGTTACGTGTGCATGTATATGGTATAATACTGCATTATGCCAGGAATTGCAGACTTTCATGTCACAAAATCTTATTTTGAATTTTTTCCCCAGCCATTTGATAATATACAAACTATTCTTAGTTCACAGGCTATGCAAAAATGGGTGAGATGATGTGGCCTGTCGGCTATAGTTTCCTTAGCCCTGCTTTAGGTAATCTTTTAAAAATATAAAGAAAGAAAAGAAATAAAGTACTTATCCTATCTTTTAAAATACATATTTCCCATTTCCAGGGCTCTTTTTCTCTTCTCATGGAATCATGTTTCTATTTGATATCATTTTATTTTAGTTTGAAATACATTAAATGGTTATTCTAAAGCATGTTTCCTAGTAATGAATTCTCTCAGTATGTGTTTATCTGGGAATATTTTAGTTTTGCCTTCACCTTTTGAAGGATAATTTTGCTAGATATAGAATTCTTAGTTGATAAGATTTTTTCCCTTATAGTGTTTTAAACATGTCCTCCCACTGGTTTGTGGCTTCCATTGTTTTTCAGGAGAAGTCAGCCATTTATGATATTTTGTACTTCTAGATGTTTTGTGTCTTTTTTTCCCCCTTGCTTTTTCTTCCCTCTCTTACTGCTTTCATGATTTTCTCTTTGTCTTTGGTTTTCAGCAGTTTCAGTATAATGTGTCTGGGTGTGGATCTCTTTGTTTATCTTACTTTGGATTTATTAATTTTGAAAATTGTAGATTAATGTTTTTCATCAAATTGGGGGGTTTGGCTGTATGTGTTTACTTTTTCTGCCCCCCTTTTTTCTCTTTCCTCTTTTTTGGGAGGAAATTCCTATTATATATATGTTTGTATTCCTTGACGTCTCCTAGGTATTTGAGACTTTGTTTATTTTTCCTCAATCTTTTTTCTCTCATTTTCTAGATATTGTAAGATAGAAATTATACAGTCTTCAATTTGACTGGTTCTTTTTTATGCCATTTTTAATCTGCCATTTTGCCCATCTAGTAAATTTTTCATTTTGATTATTACACTTTCCGACTCAGAAATTTCCTTTCAGGAGCACCTGAGTTAAGCTCAGTCAGTTAAGCCTCTGCCTTTGGCTCGAGTCATGAACCCAGGGTCCTGGGATTGGGCCCCACATTGGGCTCCTTGCTCAGTGAGGAATCTGCTTCTCCCATTCCCTCTGCCTGTCACTGTGCCTACTTGTGCTCTGACTTTCTGTCAAAGAAATAAAAATCTTAAAAAAAAAAATTCCTTTTAGTACCTTCCTCATAGTTTCTCTCTATTGAGATTCCACGTTTATTAAATCATTGTTGTCATGTTTTCCTATGTTATCTTTTCGTTCTTTTTTTAAAAATTTTTTTAAATATTTATTTTAATTGCTTTAAAGTTGTTTTCTAAACCTAGCATCCAGACTATCAGAGTCCACTTTTATTGACTGATTTTATTCCTGAGTATGGCTCACATTTTTCAGTGTTTTTGCATGTCTCAATTTTTTGTTGAAAAACAGACATTTTAGATAATGTATCATCTGGATTCTGATTTTTTTTTTTTTTTTTTAAGATTTGTAATGACTGCTGGGTTATTTTTGTTGTTTTGTGTATGTATTTGTTTTATAAATGCCTGGAATTCTCTGAAAGCTGTTTTCTCAATAGCATATAGCCTCTGATGTCCTGGCTTCACTCTTCTCATTTTTGTTTTATAGTATGACTTCTAGGGTTTGTTATGCTCAAGCCTGTTGGTCTCCACTTCTGCTGTTGGATCTCACATGTGGGAGCAAGAAGGGCATAGAATTCAGTGTTTTGGCAGTTTTCCTGTGAGCGTGCATCCCAGTTTTTCCAGGCCTCCATGATTCCCTCAATAGTCCTTCTGTTCTCTCTGTATTTTATGATTTTCCTGTTAAAATTCTGGCTGGTTCTGAGATCTGATACCTAGTGAAACTGGGCTCTCAGGCCAGTGGAGATGGAGGCTTTCTTATTGATCCTTTTATTGGCAGTGTCCTTGGCATGCATTTTTTTGTTCCCTTTTCTGTATCAGTCAGCTTCCCCTGGAGGCATGGTCTCATCCTAGTAGAACTGTCCTCCAGCTTAGATAGAAACATATCCAGGCAAGAACACCATAGGCACTCACTGTCTATAGGCAGTTTTTCCATAAATAAATTCTTCTCAATTTGTTGTTTGCCTTTTATTTTCAGGTCCCTGGGATTGTCTTTTATAAAATTTTGTAAGGTTTTATAGCTGCTTTGAAAGAGGATTTGCTAACCTCTTCTCTCCACCATAACCTAGGTCCTGTCCATCATTAATTCTTTTGTAAGCTGACATGTCCCAAAGAAGACTCTAATGCTAAATGTTTGATGAATATTTCAAATGGTATTTTTTTTCATGAAAGACACAGAGAAAGGCAGAGATGCAGGCAGAGAGAGAAGCAGGCTCTAGGCAGGGAGCCCAATGTGGGACCCGGTCCTGAGACCATGGATCACGCCCTGAGCCAGGAGCAGGTGCTCAACCGCTGAGCCACCCAGGCGTCCCTCAAGTGGCATTTTTAAGAAAGATTTTTTCTATTTGCTTGAGAGAAAGAGAACATGCACACAAGCAGGAAGCGGGGCAAAGAGGCAGAGGGAGAAGTAGACTCTGCCTACAGGGAGCCTGATCCGGGACCTGATCCCAGGACCCCAGGATTATGACCTAAGCTGAAAGCAGACACTTAACCAACTGAGCCACCCAGGTGCCCCTCAAATGGCATTTTAAATGTATGTGTATAAGGGTAGTAAAAAAGCTCAGTCTGGCAATGAAAATTCACCCAGAACTGAGAGGGCAAAATGAATTGGTCAAGCAGAAGTATCCTCTTGGGCTTTCCATCACAGGTGAAGTCTTCTGTGGGAGACAAGGTGGGAGGAAAGGTGTGTACAGTCTTAGATCCTTGTCTTTGAGTCAGTTCTTTCTGCCTTTCTGTTTTTCATTAGCAGTTAAACATTTTAGTCTCACTGTTCCTGTGTGGGTGTGTTGTGACTTATGACCTTGTCTGTGATATGTCAGTTGGGAATAATCACTGTGTGTTTTGTGCTCACTTGACCTCCAGGTGCAGAAGGACTCAGGGTGGAGTTTGACCGGCAGTGCTCTACAGAGAGGCGCCACGACCCTCTCACGGTCATGGATGGTGTCAACAGGATTGTCTCTGTGCGGTCAGGTGTGAAGGGAGGTTGAACAGGATGCTGCTTGCCTTCATAAAACAGAACTGTTAATTTACTAAACAAAATGCTACTGCCTCACTCTTAATGTGACACTTAAGGAAGGGACTGTAAGCTATTTTGCTGCACAATACAGTAGGTTTTATCTATCTCTTCCTAGTACTTTCAAAATATATAATTATGCTAGTGGTTTGTGTACCTCATCAATGATGGGTGGGATTACAGGGTAACTGTTGGGTTCTTGGGACACAGGTTGTCTGGGAAGCTCAGTTTCACCCAGAGAGGGATGGTACTGTAAGATACGTGGGAGTACCAGGCTTTTGCAAGGTAAAGGTTGATGAATGAAAAAGGTCCCTAAAAGGACTTAATTTATAGTTGATTCATTGAGGGCTGGGCTCAGGTTTTTGTAAAACTGCACCCCAGTGAGAAAAGCTGGGGCTCTTTCTCCAGTTTCCTGGGTAACTGCCATTATATAAGACCTTCCCCTGGAAACCTCTCTGCAGCACACACCCTCTGAGTGTGTGTGCTGGCTGACTCTGCAGTCCTCTCACAGTGTGTTGTACTTGTGTGTGAGTGTTTCCATCAGGGCAGTGCTTAGCTATCCTCGGTTTCCCTAGTACTTGGTATAGTGTGTATGGAAGGACAATATGTATTTTAAATGTTATTCACTAGGAGTAGTGTGAACTCAAATTTGGGAGAACTTGGGTTGGAGGAGCCATCTGTTCTTCAGATACTGTGTGAATAATTTTGCTTTGTATCCAAAGAAGTTTGTGTTGATCACACAATGGAGTGAACCCAACCCCAGGGCATACTTTTCTCTACTAGGCCGAGAATGGTCCGACTGGTCCAGTGAGCTACGCATACCAGGGGATGAGTTGAAGTGGAAGTTCATCAGTGATGGGTCTGTGAATGGGTGGGGCTGGCGCTTCACAGTCTATCCCATCATGCCAGCTGCAGGTAAGTGAGGGAGCTCCCACCATTCAAGTCTTGATGACTTAAGCAAGGTAGACATACAAACCATTTTCATTTAGTACTTTGTAGTCGGCCTTCTCCTGTTGTGTTGGGAGCCAGCCCTACCCAAGGCCCCACTGCAGTGATGATCAGAACTGCCAAAGAGCCACCTCAGCAGTCCCTTTGTTAGGATGTTAGCAGTGCATAATCTAAAGGGAAAGGAGTTATTGCTGGTTGCACTTCTTAAGCTGTTTAATTTTCAGATAAAATGTCAATGTACAGAGTGTAGTTATGTGACATAGATAGTGACAGTACCATAGGCAGCCCTCTAACCATGGCATGAGGTCCACTCGGTCAAATTTGTGCAGGTCTCCTTGTGGGGTAGCCCTCATGCTGTCCAACATGGGAACATTTACAGTGCTCATTTCTCAGGCCCTAAAGACCTCCTTTCCGATCGCTGCGTCCTCTCCTGTCCATCCATGGACTTGGTGACATGTCTGTTAGACTTTCGGCTCAATCTCACCTCAAACAGAAGCATTGTTCCTCGCCTTGCAGCGTCGCTGGCAGCCTGTGCACAGCTGAGTGCCTTAGGTAAATAGCACCTTTATTATCATGTCTGTTGTACTTGGGAAAAATGGTCAAGCTTCTGTTATTTTCTGTCTGCTCATTTCAGCTGCCAGTCACAGAATGTGGGCCCTTCAAAGACTGAGAAAGCTGCTTACAACCGAATTTGGACAATCAATTAACATAAACAGGCTACTTGGAGATAATGATGGGGAAGCAAGAGCTTTGGTATGGAACATTAAATTACAGTTTATAGATGTTTGGCTTTTGGGATAAAATGTTGCTTGAATAATTTAATCTTTTAAATCAATGAGAAGAGTTTGGAAATTCTACATAAGAATAAGGCCACTTTTGTCTCATCTAGACTCCTTTATGTTGCTCCATATACTGAGTGCAGGTTGGCCTGTGATTTTTGGAAACAGATGTGTCAATGGCTTTGAGCATAAGATTGTGTCTGTTGACTTCTCAAGGAGTCTGGTTCACAACATCCCCTTTATTTTGCTCTATGAGGTACTTATTATTAAAAGGATACTTGATCTTCACCATCTTAAGAGATGGAGCTTTGTAGGCCAGAAAGGGACCAGTTCTCTGTGAGTGGCTAATACTGAAATCAAGACCAAGCATCCTGAGGTGAATTTTCAAGCTCTTGTTATTAAACATATTTGAAAATATCAATACACATTTTTTAGAGAAAATAGTACCAACATAACAAAACATTTGACTCACACAAAACACCTCCTCTACACTTTGGATTGCTTTACCATAATGTATTTTTGTTGTTTTCTTAGAGTTTTACAGGTAGTGCTCTTGCTGCTTTGGTAAAAGGCCTTCCAGAAGCTTTACAAAGGCAGTTTGAATATGAAGATCCTATTGTAAGAGGTGGCAAGCAGCTGCTCCACAGTCCATTCTTTAAGGTAATGCTTATCTTAATATGATGAGAGAGCTGGTTGGCTAGGAGAGCCCAGAGAGTGGTCATGTGTAGTGCATAACTTTTCAGGTCTCCTTGAGAACAGGTGTGTATTGCTGATGTTAAATATGAAAAATGTCCATAAATGTCTATGTGACCTAATCCCTTAATACTTTAACCAAGTATTAGTGTACTATGAGATTCTTGACTTAGGCAGCAAGTATTGTAGTGGTTGTCAGATCTGAGGTCCTGTGTGTCAGGGGCATAACTAGGGGCTAAGTAGGAATAATCCACATCATTGGTGATAGTAAAATACTTGCTTGGGACATGGCCTGGAGGAAGGAGATCTTGAATGAAGACTCACAGAAACCCTGTAATGTGTCTGTCCTTAGTATGCAATGTTGGTTAAGTAGAACGTTAGCTGTATTTCTGAGCTTCCTTGTGGTGTTAATTTTTGGTTGCGCAGGTCCTAGTAGCTCTTGCTTGTGACCTGGAACTAGACACTCTCCCCTGCTGTGCTGAGACGCACAAGTGGGCTTGGTTCCGAAGGTATTGCATGGCGTCCCGTGTTGCTGTGGCCCTGGACAAAAGAACACCATTACCACGACTTTTTCTTGATGAGGTATTGATGTTATTTTGAAATCACTTTTGGAATGTAAAAACATTTTCCTTACTCAGCTGTGGTATAAAAAAGATAGCAATATTATGAGACACAGTAACATTCTCTTACAAAGTAATAAGTAAAGAAAGGACACAGGTGAAAATGAATACATTGTGAATTTTAATAATTAATATAATGTATTTAATAATATAGTAAAGATATAATGGTATTATAAAGATATAATAGACATTCTCAAATATCTTACATGTGATATAATCATACTGGTTTTGGTTATTAACTATAAGATCACAATGTCAATGATGGCATTCCCTCAGGTTATTGGATGGGGATTACTCCTGTGTCCTCACCTTAATATTATTTGTTTTATTCTTGAGAGATGAGTGTTTGATTGATAATCTCATAATAATGTTGTCTAGGTGGCTAAGAAAATTCGTGAGTTAATGGCAGACAGCGAACACATGGATGTTCTCCATGAGAGCCACGACATTTTTAAAAGAGAGCAAGATGAACAACTTGTGCAGTGGATGAACAGGTTATTATATCAGAACCAAGAGTAATATTAAGTACTGGAGAAAGGTGTTTCATGTGCAATTTTTTCCCATGTCAATTGTTTACTGTTTGTTGTAGGCGACCAGATGACTGGACTCTCTCTGCTGGTGGCAGTGGAACAATTTATGGATGGGGGCATAATCACAGGGGGCAGCTTGGTGGCATTGAAGGTGCAAAAGTTAAAGTTCCCACTCCCTGTGAAGCCCTTGCAACTCTCAGACCTGTGCAGTTAATTGGAGGAGAACAGACTCTCTTTGCAGTGACAGCTGATGGAAAGGTAAGTATGTGTTTTCTGTGGCATACTGTGTTAAAACTAAGCTACAGCTATGGCTAGAGTGCACAGTATATGTAAGGGTTCTATATTGAAACATTATCTCAAAGTTAATAGTACTTATGTATGGTGTGCTGGAGGCAGTTATTCTATAAATATTTCTGTATGATCTTCAGTGTGTTCTATAACTTTATAGTTTTTTATTTTGAAATCCAACATACAGGGTAGCCCCTGTGGCACAGCAGTTTAGCGCTGCCTGCAGCCTGGGGTGTGATCCTGGAGACCCAGGATCGAGTCCCATGTCAGGCTTCCTGTATGGAGCCTGCTTCTCCCTCTGCCTGTGTCTCTGCCCCTTTCTCTCTGTCTATGAATAAATAAAATCTTAAAAAAAAAAAAATACAACATGCATAAAAAGTATACTGTTTGTATATTGATAATACCTTAGAGTAATCCTTCTTTGTTTGCTATTACAGTGCTCTTTTAAAAATTAATTGCTGCTAGTATGATGAAGTGGTTGATATTTATAGATTGATTTTATGTCTGGTGACCTTATTCTACTCTTTCCTTTGTATATCTCAGGATTTCTTGTATCTTCCTTATAGAGAGTCATAATCTATAAATGAATTTTGTTCCTTTTCAGTTCACTTCTCTTTTATTGTTTTTTTTCCTTTTGTGTGAAGAAAGGAAGCTCATTGTGCTGGGTAGAAGTTATGGTATAATATTGGACAGGGGTGGTGGTTGTGGGCTTGTCTCATCTTAATCCAGGCTGCAAAGCAAACACTGATCAAACATTTTACACGCTTACTGTGAGGTTTGGGTAGACGCTCTTTATGAGATTAAATTCCTGTGGATGTTCTCTCCTTTGGTGGATTAATATTGTGAAATAGAGTAATTGGTTTTCTTATATTAAACCCCCTTGCATTCTTTGGAGAAACTCAGCTTGGTCAGGATATGTTTTATTTTTTGGTTTGTGTTTGTGAATATTTTATTTGGGATTTTTAGGAGCCTGCTTCTCCCTCTGCCTATGTCTCTGCCTCTATGTGTGTGTATGTGTGTGCGTAAATAAATAAATACATACATACTTACATACATACATACATACATACATACATACCAGTATGGAACAACATTTAATTTTTTTTTAAAGATTTATATATTTATTTATGATAGACATAGAGAGAGAGAGAGAGAGAGGCAGAGACACAGGAGGAGGGAGAAGCAGGCTCCATGCCAGGAGCCCAATGTGGGACTCGATCCTGGGACTCCAAGATCGTGCCCTGGGCCAAAGGCAGGCGCTAAACCGCTGAGCCACCCAGGGATTCCCCAACATTTAAATTTTTATAGGAGAGATATTTGATATACATTTGGAAAGGCAGTCTGATTTTTTTTTTTTAGATAATGATAAAGCTTGTGTCCTGAAATAATTACCCACTTAGAGTGAAAGTAGAGTAGTGTATTCTACTGTGTGATTTATATGCTGCCTTGCTGAAATGTTAAATATATTTATTTTTCCTATGAGTGTTTTTTATCAAGGATTTGTTCCAGGGAAAAGATCTTTTAGAAATATATTTTTGTGAATTTAGGATTTTTAATACTCTATTTCTTTCATTTTTAGAGTTTTGATAAGCGTACAAAAATTAAACACTCCTGTGATTTTTAATTTTTATTTTCCTCTGTGGTAAACATGTCTAGAGCATTGATTGAACTTGTTAATTACTGAAATATAGGGATACTTGGATAAAAACCTGATATTTACATTTTTCTTGTCTTAGCTGTATGCCACTGGATATGGTGCAGGTGGCAGACTAGGAATTGGAGGGACAGAGTCGGTATCTACTCCAACATTACTTGAATCCATTCAGCATGTGTTTATTAAGAAAGTAGCTGTGAACTCAGGAGGAAAACACTGTCTTGCCCTCTCTTCAGAAGGAGAAGTTTACTCTTGGGGTGAAGCAGAAGATGGGAAGTTGGGACATGGCAACAGAAGGTATTATGAGAAAACATCATTTTTGGTGTTATGCTTTCTTTTTCTTGTTTTTATTCTTGTATAACATATTGGCAGCTTATTTTTCAGAACAACATTTATAATAATTTACTCAAGTTAAATGCCAATGACTCGTTTGACAGAAATAAGTTCATGTTCCAATGTATGGGCTTGCCTACATGACCCTTCTATTTGAGGGGAAAATGAATTCTGATTTTTTGATTTTTAAGTACTAAGGATGTTGAGCTTTTCTTAGTCCTTCTCCCCAAGTTCCCTTCCTCTGATCCTGAGTAACTCACTGAATCACAGTTGGTATTTTGGTAGCATATGTGAAACTAAAGCTGTAAATACAGAGGAAATAGAAGGGGACACACAAATGAAAGTATTTTTTTAAACAAAACAACCAAACCCTCTAGCTTTTAAAAATTAATGGGAACTACCTGCCCAGTTGGCATAACAAGGACCTTCATATATGAAATAACTTAAAGCACCAGACTAAATATATGAAACAGCAGCCCTAAAGGCATTGAATAAGAGGCAGTAAAGTTACATATGGGGATCTGCAGAGGTGAATACTGACAGTCACAGTGTGTGAAGAGAATAACTGAGAGGCTAAGGAACAAACCACCCAAAAGGATTAGAAGGAATGGTCTGCAGAGCTCTCACAAAGGGCAGATGATAGAGGTTGCTTCCAAAACCTCATCATTCCCAGGGCATTGGGTAGAGGACTAAGAATGATGTTGTACAAAAGTTGGGGGGCAGGGAATTAAACATAGACTGTGTTGCTCTGATCCAACCAACAAAGCTTAAAAGCAAGGCCTGAACAGATTATACTGTTTATAAGGAACCATAACCTCAAGAATATCTTTATGAATACAAACATACCAAGCATCAGTAAGATAAACTTCACAGTGTTCTACTCCAATCAGAAATGATCAGGAATATGCATCTCTTCAATAGTGTTGGGGAAATTGGATATTCAAATGCAAATAATGATTGGATCCCTGACTTACACCGCTTACAAAATTAACTCAAAATGGATTAAAAACTTAAATGTAAATATAAGACCTGAAATTGTAAAACTGCTGGAAGAAAACATCAAGAAGAACCTCCTTGACATTGGTATTTGCAATGGATTTTTGGATATGACACTAAAAGCACAAGCACCAAAAGCAAAAATAAACAAGTGGGACTGGATCAAACTAAAAAGCATCTGTATAATAAAAGAAACAATCAACAAAATGAAAAGTCAATCTTTAGAATTAAAGAGAAGATATTTGCAAACCATGTAACTGGTAAGGGATTAATGTAGAAAATGTATAAGGAACTCATACAACTTAATAGCCAAAAAATAAAACACAACCCAATTAACAAATGGGCAAAGGACCCGAATAGACATTTTTTCCAAAGAAAACATACAGATGACCCATAGGTATATGAAAAGTTTGTCAACATCACTAATTATCAGGAAAATGCAAATCAGAACACAGTGAGATATTACTTCACACCTGTTAGAATGGCTATTATTGAAAAGACAAATAGGAAGTGCTGATGAGGATGTGGAGAAAAAGGAAACTTTGTACCCTGTGGGTAGGAATGTTAAGTATAGAGTAGCCACTATAGAAAAACATAGGAAAAGGTAAAGAAACAAAACAAAAAAAACTACCGTATTATCTGCTGATCCATTTTCTGGGTATATATCTGAAGGATATAAAATCCTTGTCTTGAAAGGATCTGCACTTCCATGTTCAGTGTGAATTGTTTATAATAGCCAAAACATGGAAATAGGTGTTCAGCAGATGAATGAATAAAGAAAATGTGGGGTGGAGAGTGTGTGTGTGTAATATTATTTAACCATAAAGAAGGAAATCGTGGTATTTGTGACAATTTTTTTTTTAATTTTATTTATTTATGATAGTCACAGAGAGAGAGAGAGAGAGGCAGAGACACAGGCAGAGGGAGAAGCAGGCTCCATGCACCAGGAGCCCGACGTGGGATTCGATCCTGGGTCTCCAGGATCACGCCCTGGGCCAAAGGCAGGCGCCAAACCGCTGCGCCACCCAGGGATCCCTATTTGTGACAATTTGAATGAACTTCGAGGACATTATGCTAAGTGAAATGAGTCAGAAAGACAAAGCACTATGATCTCACTTATATGTGAAGTTGAACTCATAGAGTATATTGGTAGTTGTCAGGGGTTTGGAGTTGGAAGATTGGGAGATGTTGACAGAGTATACTAACTTCCAGTTATAAGATGAAAAATAAGAATTCTGGGGATTTAATGTACAACATAGTGACCATAGTTAACAATACATTTTATTGTGTCCTTGTAAGTTGGTAAGATAGAGTAGATTTTAAATGTTCTCACCATACAAAAGAGTTATTATGTGAGGTGAAGGATGTATTAACTAAACCCTATTGTTGTAATCATTTTGCAATGTATACATGTATCAAATCATATCTTATACCTCAAATTTATATAATTTTATATGTCAGTTATATCAAAGCTATAAAAATTTTATCAGGCATGCAAAAGAGCAGGAAAATATAGCCCATATAAGGAGAAAAAAATCAGTCAATTAAAACTGACCCAGAAGTGACATTACTGATAGAATTACTAGGTAAGAATATTAAAAACAGTATTTTAACCACATGCCTCTATCCTTAAGAAACTTGAGGAAAAACTTCCAACATGTTAGAGACTGAAAGATATTTAAATGCTTTAAACAAAATCCTAATGATGAAAAAAAATGTCTGAGGTGAAAAGTACAGCACATGTGTTTAATATAGATTGAATATTGCAGAAGAAAAGATTAATGAACTTGGTGACATAACAATAGAAACTGAAACACAGAAATGAAACACTCATACATAAAATGAACATAGCGTCAGTGAGTTGTGGATACACAGCGTCAAGTGGCCTATTATATAAATAATGTGGAGTCACCAGAGGAGGATGGGAGGATTTTGTGAAATAATGACTGAAGAAATGTCTAAATTTGATGAAAACTACAAATTCAAGAAGATAAAGAACTTCAAGAATAAGGAACATGAAGAAAACTTACCAAGGCACCTCATAATCAGATTGCTCAAGACCTTTGATAAAGAGGAAAAAATCATAAAAGCAGCTAGAGGGAAAATATATGTTACAGAAAAAATGGTAAAGGATGATAGCAAATTTCTTACAGAAAACAATGCAATCTAGAAGACAGTAGAGGACTGAAAGTCAAAAGAACTGTCAACCTAGACTTGTTACTCTGTGAAAATATTTTTTCAAGAATGAAGTTGATTTATTCAGACATACAAAAATTGAAAGAATTCAACACCTGCAGATCTGTACAACAAAAACGTTAAAGGAATTACTTCACACAGAAAGAAAATTGTATCAGATGGAATCAGGGTTCTATAGAATGAATGAGGAAATTGCTACATGAATTAGTATCATGACTTTCTCCTTACTGTATAAATACCTTCGAGAGATAATTGAATATGAGATAAATGGAGACACATAGAAGTAAATTATATAGCAGTAATATAGAGGAACACAGCAGCAACACAGAGGTTTGTGGGGTAGGAAATAGAAATATGCTATTGTGATGTTCTTATACTATACATGATAAAGTACATGCCTTCAGACTAAACTGTAATGTATTATACACACCCTAAAATAAATACTAATATAATCTAACAAAAAGCTTTACCTGATATACCAACAAAGAAATTAAAGTGAAATCATAAAACATAATACTCTTAAAAAAGAAAAAATAGAGTGAGCAGATAGGACAAATAGGAAAAGATAATAGCAAGATGTAGATATAAATCAAAATATATTAACAATCACATCAAATGTAAGTGATTTAAACAGTCCAATTAAAAGGCTGAGGTTGTCAGAATGGGTATAAAAGCAAGCTCAAACATGCTGCCTGAACTAATTTAATTAGACACATCAATAGATTAAAAGTAATAAGACAGGGACGCCTGGGTGGCTCAGCGGTTAAGCGTCTGCCTTCAGTCTAGGGCGTGATCCTGGAGGCCCGGGATCGAGTCCTGCATTGGGCTCTCTGCATGGAGCCTGCTTCTCCTTCTGCCTGTGTCTCTGCCTCTCTCTTTCTGTGTCTCTCATGAATAAATAAAATCTTTAAAAAAAAAAAAAAAAGTAAAAAGACAAAGATATATACCATGCTTAACACTAATCAAAAGAAAGCCGGTATGCTTGTATTAATATCATACAAAGTAGATTTCAGAGCAAAGAATATTGAGAGAGAATAAAAGGGGTCAGTTAGTATTGATGAAGTGATCAGTCATCAAGGAGACATAATAATCCTAAATGTTTACACAACCAATGATAGACCTTTTAAATACATGAAATTAAGCAAAATGATAGAGTTATGGGGAGAAATAGACAAATCCACAGTAACATTGGAAATTTTCATACTCTTCCCTCAATAACTGATTGAACAAGTAGCTAGAAAATCTTTCAGAAGACTTCAACAACTATCAAGCAGCTTGATCTAACCACCATTTATAGAACACTTGATTTAGCAAAAGCACTTTCTTTTTTAACTCCATATGGAATAACTGCCAATATAGACCATAATTTGGGCCAGAAAACAAATCACATACATCAAGAGTACTCAAGTCAGGGCAGCCCGGGTGGCTCAGCGGTTTAGCGCCACCTTCAACCCAGGGCGTGATCCTGGAGACATGGGATCGAGTCCCACGTCGGGCTCCCTGCATGGAGCCTGCTTCTCCCTCTGCCTGTGTCTCTGCCTCTCTCTCGGTGTCTCTCATGAATAAATAAATAAAATCTTTAATAAAAAAAAAAAAAAAAGAGTGGGGATCCCTGAGTGGCTCAGCAGTTTAGCACCCCCTTCAGCCCAGGGCATGATCCTGGAGTCCCGGGATTGAGTCCCACATTGGGCTCCCTGCATGGAGCCTTCTTCTCTCTTTGCCTGTGCCTCTGCCTCTCTCTCTCTCTGTCTCTCATGAATAAATAAATAAAAATCTTTAAAAAGAATTAAATAAAAAAGAGTACTCAAGTCATATAAAATCATAAAAGTATATTCTCTGACCCTAATGGAATTAATTAAAAACCAGTAACAATAAAATCTGTGGGACAGTCCTCTAAATACTTGGAAAGTAAATAAAACAGTTTAAAATAACTGGTCAAAGAAGGAATCAGAAGTAAATTAGAAATCACTTTGACCTTAGTGAAAATGTAAACCGAATATAAAAATTCATTTGAGCCAGCAAAAGGCAGTACTTAGAAGGAGATTTATAGCATGAATGCCTGTTTTAAAAATTTGCAAAAGAAACATGGTCTTTAAATAATGACTTCAGTTTCTACCTTAAGACTAGAATAAGGGGCACGTGGGTGGCTCAGTCAGTTAAGCATCTGCCTTGGGCTCAGGTCATGATCTCAAGGTCCTGGGATTGAGCCCCTGTATCAGGCCTCCCTGCTTAGCAGGGGAGCCTGCTTCCTCCTTTCTCTCTGCCTCTCCCCTCTGCTTGTGCGCTCATTCTCTCTCTCTCCCTCTCTCTCTCAAATAAATAAATAAAATCTTAAAAAAAAAGAAACTAAAATAAGGACAAATGCAACCTAGAATTAGAAGAATAAAGGAAATAAGGAAGATCAGAATGAAAATCAATGAAAAAGAAAATAGAACAGTAGAGAAAAATCAAAAGAAAAGTTAGTTTTTTGAGAAAGCATAATCTGTAAAACCACCCTTTAGATTGGTTGAGAAAAAAAGATTATACAAATTATAGCAATATCAGGAATAAAGGAATTTTATCACTACAGAATGTACAGTTAATGAACAGTGAGGTATAATGAACATCTTTATGCCAACAAATGCAACTTTTTAGATGAAATGGATAAATCCCTCAAAGGACACACTTTTTAAAGCTCACTCAAGAATAAACAGATGACTCAAATAACTGTTTATTTAAGAAATTAAATTTCCCACAAATAAGTCTCCAGAAACTGGTGATATGATTTCTACCACATGTGTTAAGTAACAGATAATACCAATTTTTAACAAACTATTTTTAGAAAATTGAGGAGGGAATTCTCCCCAGCTCTCTTTTGTGGACCAGTCTTATATCAAAACCAGACTTAGACATTAGTAGGGAAATACAGACCAATATCCTTCATGAAGATAGATGTAAAAAATTCTTAACATTTTAGAAAATCAAATCTGACAATATGTGAAAGGATAATACACCATGACCAAGTGAGTTTTATGTCAGAAGTTGCATAATGGTTCTTAAACATTGGAAAATGAACCAAGTGCAAAGGGAAAAATCATGCAATCATCTCTGTAGATGAAGAGGGGGGATAAAAGCACTTGACAAACTTCAATATCTGTTTATGATAAACAACTTTCACCAATCTAGGAATAAAAGAGAACTTCTGTAACATCCTAAAGGGCATCTCATCATAGAGCTAACACAATACTTAATAGTGACAGACTGAACTTCTTCTAACTTCAGGAACAAGACAAGGACATCTCCTGTCAAGATTGAACATTGTACTCCGAGACAAGCAAGTGCAGTACAGCAGTATAAAGAGATAAAAGGCGTTCAGAATGGGAAGAGAATTAATGCTATATTACATGTATTTTATATAGAAAATCTTTGGTATCAACAAAAAGGCTACTAGAATTTATAAGTAAGACTAGCAGGGTTGCAGGATAGATCAATAAATGAAAGGCAATTGTGTGTCTTTATACATATGCAAATGTAATCAGAAATTGAAGTTTAAAAATATTATTTATATTACCCTCCCCTCAAAATTGATAGTAAGAAGTAAGGAACAGATTTGACCAAAAAAAAAAAAAAAAAAAAAGCTTGGATAACTTATAGGCAGAAAACTATAAAATATTGGTGGGAGAAATTTTAAAAGACCTAAAATGGTAGAGGAGACGGTACTGTGTCCATGGATTAGAAGACTCAATATTATTGATTTGTCAGTTTTCCTCCACATAACGTATAGGTTCTACCTCTTCCCAGTCAAAATGTCTGTAGAGATTAACAAGCTGATTGTAAAATTCATATGGAAGTACAGAGTACATAGAATAATCAAGACAACTTTGAAAATAATGAGCAAAGTTGGAGGACTGACAGTACTTCAATCCTCCTTTTAAAGCTACAGCAATAAAGCCAGTGTAATGTTGTTGTAAAGAGTAAGATCAGTGGAATAGAATAGAGTCTAAAAATGTACCACAGGGCAGCCCGGGTGGCTCAGCGGTTTAGCGCCGCCTTCAGCCCAGGGCGTGATCCCGGAGACCCGGGATCGAGTCCCACGTCAGGCTCCCTGCATGGAGCCTGCTTCTCTCTCTGCCTGTGTCTCTGTCTCTCTCTCCTCTCTGTTTCTCATGACTAAATAAATAAAATCTTTAAAAAAAATATTTAAAAAAAAAGTACCACAAATTCTCAATAATGATTGTGGGGAAAAAAGAAGCTTGATTTCTCCCTTATAACTTCCAAAGCACAGTTTACAAAAATACAGACGATTTATTGGAGAACAGAGCCTTTTCAACAAATGGTCTTGAAAAATTGGATTACCATATAGTTAGCAATGAACTTCTTGCACCATAAAGAATGAACTCAAAATGACTCGTAGTCATAAATGTAAAACCTAAATCTAAAAACTTCTAGAAGAAAACATGAGAGAAAACCTTTGTGACTTAGGTCAGTTAAGGATTTTTAGATAGAACTCCAAAAACACGATCCAGTAAAGAAAAATAAGATAATTCGGACTTCATTAAAATGTGAACTTCAGGCGTTTGAAAGACACATTGAAAAGACATGCTACAGATTGGGAAAGCACTATTTGTAATCCTACATCTGGCTGAGATCTTATATTCAAGGTTATTATAAAGAACTTTGAAAACTCAAAACAAGTTTGTTATCAGTGCTTGCTACATTGTAGGCTAGTTGACATTCATAAAATAAAACTCCTTAAATGAAATGTTGATTTATAGTAAGGATGGGCAACATGTTTGGGTAAAGAGCCAGGTGCAACAAATATTTTAGGCCAGCCACATACAATCTTTGTTGTCTATGCTTCTTTCAGTATTTGTTTTTGTTTTTTAACAACCCTTTAAAAAGGTAAAATTCATTCAAAGCTATTCGGCCTTTCAAAAACAAGCTATGGGCCAGACTTGGCCCACATTTGGGCACTAGTCTCCTGGCATCTGATTTAGACTGAAAGTCTCTGCTTTCTAATGTTAGGGTGGCTGGTATAAAAGAAGACATTTAGGAAATTATGAAATTTTGAGTTCAGGTCTGAATGATTCTTTTTAATTAACAATTGATTTGAGAGGTGTACATTGAACAAATGAACAGCAAACAAAAAGCCTAGCATTTAATACTTTTAAAATATTTAAGAATAAAACTATTTTAGTTCTTTGGTGACCTTTCTTTGCAGTCCATGTGACCGCCCTCGAGTCATTGAGTCTCTGAGAGGAATTGAAGTGGTTGATGTTGCTGCCGGTGGAGCCCACAGTGCATGCGTCACTGCAGCAGGGGACCTCTATACTTGGGGCAAAGGCCGGTATGGCCGCCTCGGACACAGCGACAGTGAGGACCAGTTAAAGCCAAAGCTGGTGAGAAGGCACCTTGAGAAGATGCTCAGAGGCCTGGGGCAGTTCCTCATGCCCTCCCTGGTGAAAGTGGTGGGGGAGGCTGCTTGCCATTGTCATTATGTCATTATGATTTTTATAAGTCAGAAGTATTTTCTCTTATTTCCTTTTAGTTTTAGAGTTGATGTCCTTAGCCTCATTACTTTACAAATAGGTTTGTATTCAGTGGGTCATTTAAACAGGAGAGTATTTGAAATATCCTTTTATTTATACTTTATTTATATTATATATATATATGTATGTTTATACTAATACAACTTGTCATCTAGTTAACTGCTTTGGCTTCTAGAAGGCCCACTGTATTTTGGGTGAGGCAGTGAATAAGACTTTTGGTGTGGTAAGGCTGACTCACTGGGGATGCTGATGCCTGCCTCCTACAGTTTAGATTTATTTGGTTCAAACAGATGAATGTGTTTGCTGTCTTATCTTAGAGTATTATTAATTTTGCACACTGTTTGTAAAGGCTTAAAACAGGCCTCCCACACACAAAGAGTGTCAACAGCGCATTAGAGCCTTTCCTGGTGTGCCTGGGTGCCTTGGTTTAGTGTCCAACTCTTGATTTCGATTCAGGTCATAAGATCAAGCCCCATATCAGGCTCTGTGCGTAGTGGGGAATCTGCTTGAGATTCTTTCTCTCCCTCTGCCCTTCCCCCTGCTCTCAAGTACTTTCTTTTTCTCTCAAATAATTAAATAAATCTTTTTTTAAAAATAAGAAAAATAAAGCCTTTCCTTAGGTAAACCTCCTTTCTACTGCAATCAGATAACCTTGATTCTTTTTCTCTGAAGGTGGAGGCACTGCAGGGCCACCGTGTGGTTGACGTTGCCTGTGGCAGTGGAGATGCCCAGACCCTCTGCCTCACTGATGATGACACTGTCTGGTCCTGGGGGGATGGGGACTATGGCAAGCTTGGCCGAGGAGGCAGTGATGGCTGTAAAGTACCCATGAAGGTATTTGTGTCTGCACAGTGGGAGAAAGGCACCTTTCACAATGATCCTGAGGTTCCAGGTCTGTCTGGGAGCTCTTAGAGCCCTCTTGGCCCTTCCAGGAGCACACAAGCTCACTGCCCCGTTCAGCGCTGCATGTTTCTCAGGAGTATTTTAACCTCATCTTTACCTTCTTTGCAGAAAATATAATGGGTATTTGAGTAAAAAGTGAGTGAAAAGCCCAAAGGTATTGAGGTATTTTAAGTCTTGGGAAATTTGTGTAATTTAGTGAGACTTGGGGTTTTATGTAGTATGTAGACCTGTTTGAGGAAAAGGATAACAAGTTGTTCATGATCTTTTCAATTTACAGAGTTTTGTAGCAGTGGATTTAATAGTACTTGCTGGAAGGGTTGCATCTAGCTTAGCCAGAGGCTGATTTAAATGGACACCCTGTGACAAGCCAAGAGATAAGGTTACAAGGCTGGGTTAGCAGATCAGATTGCTTTTCTCCATGTGACCTGCATGACTGAGCAATTTCTTAACTTTGTGAGACTGTCTTGCCCTTGTGAATGGGCAGTTGGCAGAGATTAAATTCATTGATGTGTTTAGATCATGTGCTGACTAATGTGCTGCCTTCAGTGCATGAACACGACGGGGCCATTTAGCTGAGGTGCTTTGCTGTGGATTTGTTGTGTGTGTGCTGTGAAAGAAAACTAGAAACTGTTCTCTGCTTGGTGTTCAATCTTGTTAAGAATCTGGGCCTGTATGTGTGTGATAGAGATCTCCACGGTGCACAGGCAGCCCTGGAGGGCAGCATTCTACCAGAGACCCCCTCAGATTGGACAAGAGCCTAGGCTAGAACTGCATAGCTTTTCTTCCCAGAGCTATACTGTCCAGTACAGTAGCTGTTGGCCATATGTGGCTATTTAAGTTTAAATTTAATTCAGTTAAGAGTAGGTAAAGTTAAAATTTACTTCTGTGCTCACACTGGCCACCTTTCATGTGCTCAGGAGCTGTATGTGTCTAGTGGCTTCCTTATTGGGCATTGTGGGCACAGCACATTTCCATCACTGCAGAGAGTGGTTTTGGCTGGTGCTATGTGGAGCCAAAACCTGGTAGAGATGTCCCTGGAGGCACCCCTGTGCCTTGGGTGCTGCTGGAGAACCAGAAGCTCAGGGCTTCCTCCTTGGTCTTATCATCTCTTGTTCCTTTTCTCTTGCTGGTGTTTGATATTTTAATCATGTTACAGGTTACTTAGGGTTTCCAAATTTATGAAAAAATTGGTGTGGAGTTTCTTTTTTTTTTTTTTTAATTTTTATTTACTTATGATAGTCACACAGAGAGAGAGAGAGGCAGAGACACAGGCAGAGAGAGAAGCAGGCTCCATGCACCGGGAGCCCGATGTGGGATTCGATCACGGGTCTCCAGGATTGCGCCCTGGGCCAAAGGCAGGCGCCAAACCGCTGCGCCACCCAGGGATCCCTGGTGTGGAGTTTCTTATGCCAGGAAAGTTTAGACACAGGCTTTGCACTTTCAGGGGTTAGGATCTTGAGGAGATGGAGGTCATTGCTGATGTGATTGTGACAGAGCTGAAGGTAAGGAGAGAACTAGGAGAATTGTTTTGATTAATTTAAATTTAAAATCAAGTATGATTTTAAGTTTGAGAATGGATAATAGGATAATAGGACATAGCTTGCTGAGTGAGAAAAGGTGATGACTAGGTGAGTGAGCCCTAGTGAGGCCTGGATCCCCAAGTGTACAGGGGTAGAGGTAAGTTCCAGGATTGGCCTGACCAAGGTATATTTAATTTAATTGATCTAGATAGAGAGATAGGGCTTGTCTAAAGGCCAGAGCCCTGGTCCTCTTGGCCAACTGTCCTCCCCATTAATTGCGGCTCCTTTCCTGTGGGCCTGTAGGTCTGAGAGGGCTGGAGGGCAGAAAAGAAGTACAGGACTTGCTGGAGAATGGGACCATCACACCACAAAGAGAAATGGAATTGGGAGGGTGGATTCTGGGGGGAAATGATCCCAGACCTTCAACTGTAACATGTCCATTTGTAGTGCCACATGCTGAGTCTCATTATGCAGAGCATGGGCTCGGGCCGAGTGCCACATGTGTGCCTTCAGAGCCGGGCATTCCTGCTCCTCCTAAGAACACTTACTTGGTTAAGTGGAGTAGGATTTTTTTTTTTTGAGTAGGATTTTAAGTTGTATGAAATATTTGACCTGAGTAAGGGTTTTCAGAGTTCCTTATTAGATTTAGTTTAGTCTCTGTGTGTTTGCAGCAGTCAGCAAAAACCTTGATTCAGTCTAATTAAATCTTTTTCCCTTCTAGATTGATTCTCTTACAGGCCTTGGGGTGGTTAAAGTAGAATGTGGATCCCAGTTTTCTGTTGCCCTTACCAAATCTGGTGCTGTTTATACTTGGTATGTAAGATTCTGTTTGTTTAATTGCACCAAACCCAGATTGCTAAAGTGAAGTTACATTAACTGACATTTCATAGATTGGGATGTAACTTCTGTAGCAGGCCTGTGTCCTGAAGTATGGTGGTTAAGCTGAGGGGGGGTGGGCAGGGTGGTAAGACAGGGCCTTGCACTCATAATTCTATATTTCCTTCTGTGCAGGGGCAAAGGTGACTACCACAGGCTGGGCCATGGATCTGATGACCATGTTAGAAGACCTCGGCAGGTCCAGGGGTTGCAAGGAAAGAAAGTCATTGCTATTGCCACTGGCTCCCTGCACTGTGTATGCTGCACTGAGGACGGTAAGTGGCAGGCCCAATGTTGTAACACAGAGGCCTTTAAAATCCAGGAGGTCTGCTCAGGGATAATATATATAGCTGTAAGGAGTGGGGAGTAATTACATTATATCTGAGAATTTCTGTGATGAGTAGGGCTTTGGCTCTTGTCATCTTCAGCCCCTGGTGCTAACACTTGTGAGTGTGTTCTGTTTCACGGCTGAGCACAACAGAGTGGATAGAGCACATCTGATACTGCTGTCCTTACGAAGGGGTGCTTGCAAGGTGGCCCTCAGCTGGCCTCTGGGAACCTCCCTTCCCTAATTGATAAGAGGCCTTGCTGTGCCTAAACTGCACAGTGTGGTCTCTGGTGGAACCTAGGTATATGCCAGGCAGAAATGCCCATGTGACAGCCATAATGAAAACCCAAGTCTCTAATAAGCTTCCTTCGTAAATGGTACTTTATGTGTGTTGTTACAACTCATTGTTCAAGGAATTAAGCTTGTCCTGTGTAATTCCACTGGCATAGCGTCATTGGAAGCTTGTACCTGCTTTCCTCTGGACTCCCCCTCCCCCACCACCCCGTGTGCCTTTTCCCTTTTCTTGATTTTTCTTCATGTCCTTTCACTGTTACTGTAGCTGAGTATGACTATATGCTGAGATCTGAGAGTTTACCCAATGAATCAGCAAACCTGAAGGTAGTCTTGAAGACCCCAGCACAATGGCAAAAGGGACTGTACAGATGGAATTAAGGTTGATAATCAGCTGACATTACAATATGGAAATTATTCTGTGTTATTAGATGGGCTGGTTTAATTACACAGACTTTTCACAGCAGATGGAGGCAGAGGAGTCAGAGAGATGAGGCAGGAGAAATTTTTCAAAGTGTGAAAGGTCTTGATCCACTGTTGTTGCTACAAAGATGGAGGAAAGGGACCCCATGATGTGGGTAGCCTCTGGAAGCTAGGAACAGCTGTCAGCTGCCAGCCCACAAGGAAACAGGACCACGGTCCTCCAAAGAATTTAATTCTTCCAACAGCCTGAATGAGCAAGGATATGGGTTCTCCCCTAGAGCATCCAGAAAGGATGCAGCCTTCTGATACCTAGTCGCTAGCCTAGTCAGATTCATGTTGGACTTCTGACCTACAGAACTGAAAGAACTGTGTAAGCCAGTAAGTTGTGGCAATTTGTTATGGCAGTAACAAATTTTTCCCCCTCTTAAATCCTTTGTTTTTTCCCTTTTAAATTTTTTCCCTTTTAAAGTTTTTTCCCTTTTAAATCCTTTGATGAATTATACAAATATGTACCCTTTAATTGTTTCATTGATGGAAGAGTTTCATAAATAGATAATCAATTTTAATGGCCTATTGTGGACTGACATTGTAGTTCTTAAGAACTTATAACCTAGGGATACCTGGGTGGCTCAGTGGTTGGGCATCTGCCTTTGGCTCAGGTCGTGATCCCAGGGTCCTGGGATGGAGTCCCATATTGGGCTCCCCACAAGGAGCCTGCTTCTCCCTCTGTCTGTGTCTCTACCTATATCTTTGTTGTCTTTCATGAATAAATAAATAAAATCTTAAAAAAAAAAACAAACTCAGAACACATTTTTTATTTGCTTTATTTTTATTCTTTAAATTTTTGAAGCACATCACAGAACAGTCGGAAGTGCAGTACAAAGACCTTTTTTTGATCTGTGAGAGTCAGGTGCTGCCCATCACCCTGAACATTTTTTTTTTCAAGATTTTATTTATTTATTCATGAGAGACAGAGAGAGAGAGAGAGAGAGAGAGGCAGAGACATAGGCAGAGGGAGAAGCAGGCTCCATGCAGGGGGTCTGATGTGGGACCCGATCCTGGGACTCCAGGATCACGCCCTGGGCAGGCACTAAACCACTGAGGCACTAAACCACTGAGCCACCCAGGGATCCCTACCCTGAACATTTGAGTTTGTATTTCCTACAAACAGGCACACTACTAAACAATCTCAGGCAGCCCGGGTGGCTCAGCGGTTTAGCGCCGCCTTCAGCCCAGGGCCTGATCCTGGAGACCCGGGATTGAGTCCCACATCAGGCTTCCTGCATGGAGCCTGCTTCTCCCTCTGCCTGTGTCTCTGCCTCTGTGTGTGTGTGTGTGTGTGTGTGTGTGTGTGTCTCATGAGTAAGTTAAAAAACAACAACAACAAAAAACAGTCCCCGCACAGCTGTCCATTTGGGAAATTCACATTGTTTATTATTGTACCTGATTATCATACCCATTCATATTACAACACAGGTTACATTTAGCTGAGACTTGTTCTTGTCTCCTCTACTCTGAGGCAATCCTTAGTTGTCTGAATATCATTCTTTGACACTTAGTCTTCTAAGTTTTTTGGATTGTGAAATGTTTGAAGATTATAGGCTTGTTATTTTGTAGAACATCTCTCTATTTGAGTTAGTCTGATATCTCCTCAGTAGATTCAAGTTGCTCACCTTTGATCTTAATTCATGCTGTATTCTTCATTCTTAATTTATCAGGTGACATGCAGTTTCTTTTTGTCCCATTACCAGTGGTGGTAACTTCAATCACTTGATTAAGGTAGTGGCTGCCAGACTTTTCCACTATGAACTAATGTTCATAGTGAACATTTGTGACTAATAAGTATTTGGGAGGATATTTCAAAATGTTTAAATATCCCTTTCTCATTGAATATTTTATTCTCATCAAATGTTTGTTTTTTTCACTTACATCTATGTGGGACTCATGATTTCCTACTTTATTTAATGGATTATATGTAATCTGTTACTGTTACTGACTTTGATGCTCAAATTGGCCTTATTAAACTAGTTTTATTTGTTGGTGTGTGCTCATCATTCATTGAATATGTCCTTGCTTTGTGGCACAATAAGACACCCTGTCGTCTTCTTGACTCCTTGTGGCCCATGCCTAGCATTGACCATTTCCCCAAGGAGGCCTAATGTCTTTAGAGAAGAATGGTTTTAGAAGACAGAGCAGATTGATAGCTGTGCTCATTGCTTTTGGAATGTCAGTGCTCCCAGGCCTCCTCAGTGCACAGAGCCAGGGAATACATATGTAAAAAATATACAAATTTGTATCTGTTATTTTTGTATTTATGTTATGTATATTGAATATCACACATTCGTACCAGGACCCCAGGTTCCAGTTCTGTACCATAGGGTTCATTCTAATTTTCTCTCTTTCCATACTTACAACTCCTTTCTCTTTTGGTGAGAATCCTGGATTTCATTATCCTTAATGTAGTGATTCATTCACTCTGCCTGCATGTGACCAGTATCCCATCATTGCCTTAGCCCTCTCCCCTGAATGAATCCTCATCCATCTCGGGGTGTGACTGCCCACTCTGGGCTACCCCCACACATGGGGTACTGGTCTCTGTGCTTCAGCTAATTCTCCACACTGGGACCCCCCCCCCCATATATGGAGGTTTTTGTCACTTGTGGACTGTGATTTTCTGTTTCCAGCTGTACATCTGCAGAGAAATCCTCCTTTTCTTCCTTGTGCTATGATACCTGCCCAGTGACTTTAGGATTGAACTGTCCAGAGTGGGAAGGGGCAGGACACAAGCACGCTGCCCTTGATTATGCAGACATCGCACTTTACAGAGTGCTTCGTGTGGCTGCATGGCTCCCTGAGGAGTCTTTGTGGATATGGCAACTAACCTCATTTCTATTTTAGTCACTGAGTGATCTTACCTTTAGAGCAGTTTTCTTAGTGGTGTTTCATGGTTGGGATATAGCATAGTACACTGAAAAACAGGATTCTCATTAATGATGATTTTCATGTTTAGGCTATAAATAACTATAGGAAGAACTATGTTTCCTTTAAAAAAAGAAGTTGTGTTTTTTAAAAAACTGATTTTTTCCCGCCATTCAACATAAAAAATTTAATTTGTCCAATTAAGTATATTACAATCTGTTTTACCGTTACTTGTTCTGATGAAGAACTGCTGCAATGATATGCTTAGTCTTGTAAACAAATGCTATTGGATTTTTAAGACCAGAGTCTTGTGCCTCTTGTCCAGCAGGGGCTATCAGGAGTTCTGAAAAGTGTGCTATGTCTTTGGATACTGTGATTAGAGACATGTAGGTCACACATGAAGTTAACATTCAGACAGTTGGCCACCGACATCCCATTGAAGGGAGTGATGATTGTGATGGGAAAATGGTGGTGGTTGTGCATTCATTAGTCCTAGTATACAAGTTCTTGTTCTAAATTCACTTTATTTAGGAGAAGTTTATACGTGGGGTGACAATGATGAGGGACAACTGGGAGATGGAACTACAAATGCTATCCAGAGGCCTCGATTGGTAGCTGCCCTTCAGGGTAAGAAGGTCAACCGCGTGGCCTGTGGCTCAGCACACACTCTTGCCTGGTCAACCAGCAAGCCTGCCAGCGCTGGAAAGCTTCCTGCACAGGTCAGTACTGGTTGGACCAGGTCGGCTAGGAGGTATACAAGTAGCGAGGAAGTCACTATCTGTGTATTGAATTATGCATGTAAGCCACGCTCACACTTCATTTTCCATTATGTATTTACAGAGGTGTTCCACTGAAAATAATTCAGGTTCATAATATGAAAAACAGTACTTTTAAGAACTTTAATATTCACTGTAACCAACATCCCATATATGTCAATGTGTCACTTTCATTCTAAATCTTATAAACTATACAACACCATTCTGACAGTACAAGCTGCACACATTCCTTAGTAAATATATTTCTGTAGACTAATTTTTTTTAGCATTTTTCTTGATTTACACTGCCTGACTCAAGCAGTCAGACTAGCCAGAATATCATTCTAAAAACAATGAGGGTTTTTAACGCCAGACTCAGAAGTCACGATGCTTTTCTGTTTTCAGAATTCATCTATAAACTATGGCTTATTTGTGCATTTGGCATCTAAGCTGACTTAATGCAATCTCAACGTTTCAGGTTCCCATGGAATACAATCACTTGCAGGAAATCCCCATAATAGCATTGAGGAATCGGCTGCTGCTGCTACATCACATCTCAGAGCTCTTCTGCCCCTGTATCCCCATGTTCGACCTGGAGGGCTCTCTAGATGAAACTGGACTTGGGCCTTCTGTGGGATTTGACACTCTCCGAGGAATTCTGATATCCCAGGGAAAGGTAGCAATCTTTGCTGTAGGCAAAACTAGTATTTTCAGTAGATTTTAATCCAACAAAAATCCCCAAACTGGGAATATGTAGAATATAGCTTATTCAGCAGATGTTCATTGAGCATCATGCCAGGCTGTGTTCTGGGTGCTCAGACTATAATGAAAAACAGACAAAAATATCTTCTCTTTTAGAGCTTACATTAAAAATTAATAGTGTGGTACAGCATTTTCCCCAAAAGGGTGGGGTGGTTTGCAGAACTAAACCTTCTTGGCAATATTCTCTGCCTGGCTAGCCTTGAGACATTATGGCAAATCCCCACTGGCAGTAGGAAGGAAGAATGAGCTAACTTCTTCCCCAGGGATGTGCAGCAGAGGGTGCCAGATATTCTAGATTATTTAGATGAAACTTCAGTACCACGCAGGATATGTAGAGATTCCTTGTCAAAGGATAATTTAATAGGCTGTGAATAGAATCACAAATGAGGACATCTAAAAATCACCAAATTTTGACTCATCGACATTTGTAATTGAGCTTTCTAGAAATAGGATGCCGGATTCAGGAATTAAGTTTCTGGCAAGCAGATTGATGGGATTTTCTGAAAGAACCATTGTGTCATAGGGGAAATATTTGTGCCAAATAAAAAAGCATAGAGATCAGATTTGAGAACTCCTGATAAGTTTATGATTCTGAGACTTATTTTGTGACCTAATTTGTTATCATTGATTATGGTCTTTTTAAATTTTTATTTTATTATTATTTAAGATTTATTTATTAGAGAGAGTACTCACACATGGACAAGTGGGAGAAGGAGCAGAGGGAGTGAATCTCAAGCAGACTCCATGCTGAGCACGGACCAGGACTTGGGGCTTGATCCCATGGCCCATGAGATCATGACCTGAGCCAAAGAGTTGGATGCTATACTGACTGAGCCACCCAGGAGCCCCATATGGTGTTTTTTCATGATAATAAAATCTGCATGTTTTGGAGTCCTGTCCAAAGCAGATTTTTCCCCCCTCGGGATTGGCTTTGTTTGCACTTAGCTGAAGGGGACTAGTATACACATTTTATTTTCATGTGTAGTTTAGAGACAAGTTGACATTGATAAGGACTGTGGGAATGATAACATCTCTATGATGATGGAGAACAGGAAGAAATTGTGTGTAGGTAACACTGATATGAAACTTAACTCCAAACATATTTTAATAATAAAAAAATACTGAAGTATCTAATAATAATAATAAAAAGTAAAAATAAAAGTAATAAAAAGTTTTACCATGTTTTTAATCTGTTCGAATAAAGGTGATAATAGGCCACTAGGGGAAGAGGCCTTCCCTCATAGGGAGAAAACCAAGCAAGGGGCAGGATGTGTCCCACATAGACTGCATGAGTGCTCTGCAGGCTGTGAGTACGGGGGCAGGACAGCAGGAGTCTAGCAGATACCCTCAGTGGCAGGGAATGTGTAATTGGCCTCTGTTCTGGTCCTGGGTGGGAAAGGATCACATTGTTGGAAAATTTGGGGAGTGGGTGTTGTTTGTGACCATGGAGATTTATTACCAGGATGCTATTCAGAGCACAGACGCAAGAGAGTGCCATAGAAGAGCCAGTCTGGGTAAGGCCATTCAGAGAAAAGAAATGCATATTCCTGTGGAGGAGAAATTGCCCTTGGCTCTGGGCTGAGCAGTTAGTAAAGCAGAGGTTGTCATGGTAGGTGGAGGGCCAGAGTAGCTGGTAGGTATTATATAAGGTTACATGGTGACGGACGGGTACACCTCTGTGAGCCCCTTTGTGCTGAGATGGGTTCACCTCTGTGGGCTGCTTGCCTCTATGATACCCTCACTAAATCTTCTGTACTTCTGAGGCCACCTCCTTGGGCTGTTTAGGACTCGTACCCTTTCTGCTTTCAGAGGTTGGAGTTCTGAGCTGGGAGAGGGGCTTAGACCCTGTTGCAGGTACCTTGTACTCCCCCAGCCACCCTGTCTCTGGACAAGGGTAAGGTCATCCACTTGGCAGAGACCTGTGACTCCCACTGACCCTACCTCCTTTGAATCTCTTGAGTCCCCTTCCCTACTCCTGTCCTCACTGTTGCTGCCTGTGTCCTACTCCATATGAACATGGCAGGCCTGCCTCTACTTGGGCGACAGTGGGCCCCACTCTCTTTTCTTGATGTCTTGCCTTGGGTATTCCAGGTTTCTTTCAGTATATTGAACCTATATATTCCTCCTTCATTGGTCTCCCCATCCTCACCCCAAGCCTGGCTTGGCCTACAGGACTCCCTAGCCCTGCTGCTGTTTTGTGGTTTTGTTAGAACTGCGACACTGAGGGATAGTGTTTAATGTTACTCTTGCCACTCATGCTGTTGTAGTCTGGGAGCCCTTGGTTTTTTAGTCAATCTTGTGGGCCTAAGTCCTAAGACCAGATGTGTGCCAGACTCTGGCCTTTCTCATTCTGTCCCCAGAGTGTGGTGGGCTACTCTTGCCTCCAGACGGTGAGTAGATAGCATTGGGTGAATCTCTGCATAAGTTTGTGCATGGGTTCAAGGCCATGCCCCTGACACCACCTCACAATTCAAAAAAGAGTTTGTAATTACTGTTCTTAAGAAAATTTGACTTTTAGGAAAGGATATTTAAAACAAAACGATGACATGGTTTATCTGTGGGGTAATAATATTTCCTATATCAGATTCTAAATTTTGTGTGTCATGTTTTAGGAGGCAGCTTTCCGAAAAGTGGTACAAGCAACTATGGTGCGAGATCGCCAGCATGGTCCTGTGGTAGAGTTGAACCGGATTCAGGTAACAGTAGAAATGGTTCTGAGTCTGACACTTCTCAGATGGGGTGGTTTCATTGGGAGTCATGGCCCCTGTAGCCTGGGGGAAGAGCAAACTTTCTCATGTGCCCTTGCTTTAGAGAGCAAGATGCCACCTATCTGTGATATTCTGTGGTGTTGAGGGTTCCAATTGGGAATATAAATTGTTTTCTTTATAACAGAAGAAAGAAAGACTTATTTCAGATAATCCAGAAGTATGCATATGGATAAGCAACGAGGGAAAGTAAAAAGGACCATATTTCTACTATGTAGTGATAATGACTGCTGACATTTGGAGGTGTGTTTGTTATAACTGAAACTGGATGCCTCTCTTTTGTAATTTGCTGTTTCTTCCCCTTCTTACATTGTAAGCACCTCTTCTTGCCTTACAGTGGGACTGTTGGATTATTTTTGCTGACCAGCTATCCCATGTTTTCTTAGTTTTCTCTGTTAGATTTCTGCAGGGGGCTGGAAGTCTGTGCCCTTTTCTGGGATATAGAGCAAGGCTTCTCAGCACAGCCCCAACCCAAATATGTCTTCAGTTGCCCTCTTTGTATTAGGTTCTGAGAAGCAGGGCCAGTAGAGTTGCTCCATACCTCAAATTGTCCATGAGGGCAGTTCCCATTCCCACCAGCCTCATACCTGTTCTGGCTCCGATAGCTTTCTTTGCCCACTTAATAGACCAGAATCACTAATACTGTTCTCTAGGACTGGAGGAATGAAAAGTAGGCCATTTCTGAATTAATACTACTGCCAAGTATAGATAAGCTTACCATTGAAAAATGAATTAAAAAGAAGAGAAAGGCAGCCCAGGTGGCTCAACAGTTTAGTGCCGCCTTCAGCCCAGGGCATGATCTTGGAGACCCAGGATCGAGTCACACGTCAGGCTCCCTGCATGGAGCTTGCTTCTCCCTCTGCCTGTGTCTCTGCCTCTCTCTCTCTCTGTGTATTCTCATGAAATAAAAATAAATAAATAAATAAAATCTCATAAATAAAATCTTAAAAAAAAAAAAAAAACGAGAACTTGAGCACTGATGATGATATTGTGTGCACTTGACATTTAACATGCAAATGAATGCCCCCACCTCTTGGAACAGAAACAGAGTTAGGAAGAACAAATTCTTTGTTGCTTTATATTAACACATGATTTTTACCCTGATGTTGGTTACATGATTAGATGTTTCTCCAGAGTTGTTCTTGGGGGCATTTTGGATTAAGACACAACATCTTGTCATTTGTTGGAGAACACATGTGACCACACTGAAGGAAGTAGTCTCTTCACTGACGTCAGACTCTTTAATGCTAAGCTTGAAGTCAGTCAGCCCATTCTACAAACAAATGCGCTGTTTAATTAGGTTTATAAAAAGGATTTTATTTCCCCACCTTGGGGGATCATTTTTATTTACTCTACATTACTAGGTATTAAACACTGAAGTTTGTAAGTGAGGAAAGCTCAACTAACACAGATGGTTGGGCATTCCTAGATCACATGCCTGCCTAGTCACATACAGGTGCCTAGTCAGGGCCAGCAGCCAGATATGGGTCTTCATATCTAGGGCTTTTGACATCATTGAGCTTGGTGACCTGGAACCCAGGTTAGGCATGCCTTTTCTGTCTTGATCTCATCTCAGATTTTGTACTCATCGTGTTTGGATACCTCTTTTCCTTCTCGTCTTTATGTTCCAGCATAGCACCTTGTATTACAAAAATGTTCAGTACGTGTTTGAAAAAATAGAATGGATAAAAGGATAAATTCATATTAGCATTTTTAAAAGGCACATAAACAACCTTCAGTGCAGCATGCCATGGCTGCTCCAGTTTACCCAGTGGCCCTCTGCTACCAGAGCTAAGTCCTCTTCAGTTCAGATTTCATATTTCCCTCCTAAAGCTAGAAAGATCTTCCACAAAGTTGGACATAGAATTGGCTTTTTTTTTTTTAAATAAAAAATAGAATACAGGGTGAGAGTGGGAGGTATTCCATGAATCCAAGTTAAATTCAAGATACCAGTTGATCCAGAAAAGTGTGTCAGCTTCCCCATGGCCACAGGTTGTTTCAGGCATCAGCTTTCTTCCATAGGGATGCCATTGTAGATATTCTCATACCATCTGTGCAAAGTGTTCTAGAGACACTAAAACATAGACATGTTCCTGGAGGTTTTTCTTTGTTTGATTATGATTTAGTTTTATAACAGAATCTGAAAATCATTGTACATAAATTTTTTTAATTTAAAATTTATTGCAGAATTATTGAGCATGTTCATTTCTGAAAATTTGGAAAATTCAGATTAAAGGCAGTTAAAATGATCTATATTCCTACAATCCAGAAGTAGCCACAGGTACACAGGTTCCTGTCTTTGTGCGGAGTCAGTTCTCATAGCCATTTAAATCCTTCGGAAGGATTAAGAACATCAGTCTCTGTTAATTGGTATTGAAATGGAGATGACGTGACAGTGAGAAGCTGGATCTGCGTCTTGTTTCTTATGGGTGGACACATCGGTCTTCCTTTCTTTAGCTTAGTTTCCCCCAGGGATATTCAGTACCTTAAAGAACTAGAGATTTAATTTAAATCACATTGGTGAACATACAGTCAAAACGTGTGGCACAGACAACATTTCATTCCATAGGAAACTATTGTCATTATTCATAAATCTTATTCATGATTATTTGTGTGTAAGAATTAGCTATTTAAACTCACCCTAGAATTTACTAAGAAGTTAAGGATTGTGGGATGCTTGGGGGGCTCAGTGGTTGAGTGCCTGCCTTCGGCCCAGGGTGTGATCCTGGAGTCTCAGGATTAAGTCCCATATCGGGCTCCCTGCATGGAGCCTGCTTCTCTTTGTGTGTCTCTGCCTATCTTTCTCTGTGTCTCTCATGAATAAATAAATAAAATCTTTAAAGAAAAAAAGGATTGTGAGAGTTCAGCTGTAGGAGACAACAGAAAAGTACATTATTATGAACATTTTTTCCTTTAACTTTTCAGTTTGCCATTATTTTAGACAGCTTCTCAGGTTATTCTTTTTTATTTATTTATTTTATTTTTTTTTTATTTATGATAGTCACAGAGAGAGAAAGAGAGAGAGGTAGAGACATAGGCAGAGGGAGAAGCAGGCTCCATGCACCGGGAGCCCGATGTGGGATTCGATCCCGGGTCTCCAGGATCGCGCCCTGGGCCAAAGGTAGGCGCTAAACCGCTGCGCCACCCAGGGATCCCATTCTCAGGTTATTCTGAAGCACTGTATAGCCTACAAAACTGTAGGGTTACTGAGTCCATACCAGGTGAGGGCCTTGAGTGTTCTTTGTTTGAAAATCTTAGCTTAGGATGAAAAATACAGGTAGGAAAAGTGATTGTACTTGGGGGAGATGCAGTGACCACAAGGGTTGGAGTAGGATACATGCAGATGAGTAAGAAGAGTGAGGAAATTCTGCTCTGGCTGAGATGGTGTTTCTAGGTTTGGTCTCAGCCATTTGGTTTGAAGCTCAGAGTGCTGATAGTCTGTGAAGGAGGGCTGCTTTTGGAGTTCCTGGCATCTTATTCATGGAGGCCAAGGCAGTATGTTAAAGTGATTAGCTATGGTTAAAGTTATGAAGTGCGGGGATGAATCATATTGTAGTTACCACATGGGCTGCCACTACACTGTGAATGGCCAGCTGAGGTCTGTGATTTCTTGAGGGAATATTTACTTAAACACAACCAGACTTGAGGGGTGCTGTGCTGTGGCAACATGCTGCATGCATTCAGGTGAGCAGGGGCCATACCTCCTATGATTATAGCAGAGTTTCCATTGGCACAGCTGTTCAGCAGGCATCCTGTGTATGAGTCCTGAGCAGATAAACATACGGTGTCAAGTGAGGGGAAAAGAATGTGAGACCAGTCTTTGAGGTTCTCAGAGGGTTTGTGTTCCAGAAGTGAGGGACATGAGGTGCCTCAAGGGAGGCTTCATAGAGAAATGAGGCTTAGCCTAGAAGCTCTTCAATCTTGTAGAGGTGTTACCTGTGGTTTTTGCTTTGTTCTGTTGAGAAATTGCAGCGGCATCTGAATGCTGCTGTCTGTGGGCTCCTCCCATGACAGCTCTTCAGGTCCAGCAGCATGTGCTAGCTGGACTTCTACCCTGGTGACCAGGGTAGAAGAATAAAGGGTAACAGAGGGTGAGTGGCTATAGGGCTTATTGTTGCCATTGGTGTCCCAGGACTGGTTACCTGTCGAAGACAGTTAGCTGTGTGCTTTCTTCCACTGCAGCTGTTTCATATTTATTTCTTTTCTCCTCTCTAGGTCAAACGTTCAAGGAGTAAAGGTGGCCTCGCAGGGCCTGATGGGACCAAGTCTGTCTTTGGGCAGATGTGTGCTAAGATGAGCTCATTTAGTCCTGACAGCCTCCTCCTCCCTCACCGTGTCTGGAAAGTCAAGTTTGTGGGTGAGAACTTGTATGCACTCATGGGCCTGTGGTCCTGAGGGTTGGCAGTCTGAGCCCATAGAGTAGTGAAGTGGGCATTAGAGGGAGAGCTGAAAAGGCCATCTAGCTGCACCCTGCAGGGCTTTGCTGGCATGACTATGAGTTGCTGACTCTTCCTTCCCTCAAGGTGAATCTGTGGATGACTGTGGCGGTGGCTATAGTGAGTCCATAGCCGAGATCTGTGAAGAACTGCAGAATGGACTCACTCCGCTTCTGATCGTGACGCCCAATGGGAGAGACGAGTCAGGGGCCAACCGAGACTGCTACCTGTTCAGCCCAGCTGCCAGGGCGCCTGTGCACACCAACATGTTCCGCTTTCTGGGTGGGCCTTCTTGCATGGTCATGATGCCTCAGCTATGTGGCTGTGTGTGCCCTCTTAACTTAATGTCTATTCTGTCTTGAGAATAACAGATATTTTGAGTATTTGGTTTTAGGTTTTCAGTGTGCAGCCACAGGGACATGCCAAGACTAACCATCAGTGAGCAGCTGGGTGGTAAGGGCCAGAAAGTATCTTTGACACTCAGAAGATCTGAAATACCGTGTTTCTGCAGTTTAAATGTATCTGAAACTTGAGATCAGACCTGAGGGGGTTTTGGTAGTTGGTCAGTTTCTCCCTCCTGTTCCATAAATATCTGTGCTGGGTGCTCCTTTGCCTCTCCAGGTACTGTACCCACCTTGCTTAAGAAACCCCATCTGTTTGTTTTGCCTTGATCTTATCTCAGATTGGGGAATCTCAGGAATGGGCATTGGTCTCTCTGTGGCCTTATACCTATTGGTAGGAAGAGGAAAAGTTAAAAACTAGGCCCATAGGAACAAAAGGAAACAAAGAATTTAGAATAGGACAAAATGTTTTGAGGATGGACCTGTCTCCATGAATTTGAGTAGCACTGGTTTAGAGGCCCAGTGTAGAGCTAGTGTCTGGTGTTGATGTTTTATCATTGATTTCAAGTATCTCCTGTTACTTGTGCCTTGAATGAACAGGTGTGTTACTGGGCATTGCTATCCGGACTGGGAGTCCCCTGAGCCTCAACCTGGCCGAGCCTGTTTGGAAGCAGCTGGCTGGGATGAGCCTTACCATTGCAGACCTCAGCGAGGTAACCACCAGGAACGCAGGGATGGGGAAGTGTGACACCTAGACTACTTCCCAGTAGCAAAGAAGGTCTGTGGATATAAGGCCAGTTTGCTTCTACAACTTGATAGACCATCTATTTGTGGTGTTTTGCAACTTGAAATCTTGTCAGATAAGAGAGTTCACCAGTTTTCCTATGGAGGAGCAGAGCTTGCGAGTGGCTGGGTGGTGGCTTGGTTTTCACGTGGAGAGACTTGACTGGTTGACCACACCCAGCATCTTCCCTGTGGCCATCCTCCCTTGGTACCATGATTGTAGGATGGGATTTGTCTCCAACCAGTGGCTGTGAGGACTTCCTTGAATTATAGGCTCTTTTCTCAGCTCCTCCCTAGGTGAAGTACCTTCTCACTGCTGGTCTCTTTTATTTCCTGGCATGTATAATGAATGCACCAATAGCCTTAAGGTATGCTCAGTGCAGACTGAGATCCCCTTATGGCTGAACATCTCAAGTGTGAACTGCAGTCAGAGGTGTGTGGTAAGGACTCTGACAATATACGGACTCCCTACTTTCCCTTAAAAGGTTGATAAAGATTTTATCCCTGGACTCATGTACATCCGTGACAATGAAGCCACATCAGAGGAGTTTGAGGCCATGAGCCTGCCCTTTACTGTGCCAAGTGCAAGTGGCCAGGACATCCAGCTGAGCTCCAAGTACACACACATCACCCTGGACAACCGTGCAGAGTATGTCCGGCTGGCAATAAACTACAGGTATGTGGTCATCTGCCCTCCATTGTTTTGATTCAGTAAATAGCAAAAATAGGAAATAGTTTGCTTGGATGGCTGCATTTTTCAGAAATACCTTACAGTAAAATGCTGATGGACTTAGTTCCAATCACTACTGATCTGTAGTCATCAAAGCTTATTTTGTAATCCGAGTCAGAGTAGTTATTCTTGCCTGAGATTCCTGACTCTGACTAGAAAACCAAGGTGATAGAATTGTCCTGTTTTGGGAGCTGTCCCGGCAGAAGTCACAAGACCTGTGGGTGCCCCTCTGTGGTCTGAGCTCTCCTGGGCAGCACTGTGTTACCTGCCTGGCCCTCACACCAGCGAGCTGCATGGTTGCTGTGTGGCAGGTCAGCAGCACCACAAATATAGCTTCTGCTACTCATTGCTGCTTCCACCACCATTACAGGTCCATACAGTGGACCTTGTCTCCAGAAGCACCTGGCCAGGTGTTGTGGTGAGACTGCACATTGGGTGGACTTTGCTTGCTGAGTTCTGGTTGTGGGTGGTCCCAGCAAGTGTGCTGTGCTGTCCCTCTGTGTTCATTTCTGCCTTGTGCCCTAACTCTCCTGTCATGAGGGCCCTAAATGCAGTATCTGTTTCCAGAGGGTTCTTACTGTGGGTGCTGTGGAGCCTGGTTCTCTGATGATGCACATCTAATTCTGGCTCCCTCCTAGGTATGCAATAAGTATTAGAATTGTGGGATGCCTGGGTGGCTCAGTGGTTTAGTGCCTGCCTTTGGCCCAGGGTGTGATCATGGAGTCCTGGGGTCAAGTCCTACATGGGGCTTCCCGTGGGAAGTCTGCTTCCCTTTCTCTCTCTCTCTCTCTCTCTCTCTCTCTCTCTCTCATGAATAAATAAATAAAATCTTTAAAAAAAAATTGTGTCTTGGAAGCTGTACGTAGTTTTGAGGATTATCTTCTATGTACCAGTGTAGGTAAACTTGGTGAGAAGTTTCGTGATGCCATCTTTATAAGATACATGCTGTGATCATCTGTGTGTAAGGCTTGGTATGAGCAGGACAAGATCTACGTTACCAAAGATAGAAATGTAAAGTGAGTTTTTTCTTTCAGACTCCATGAATTTGATGAGCAGGTGGCTGCTGTTCGGGAGGGAATGGCCCGAGTTGTGCCTGTCCCCCTTCTTTCTCTGTTTACCGGATATGAATTGGAGACAATGGTATGCCCCTGAGTGCTACTGCCCTGGACTGCCTTTTGCAGATTAAGCCACCAAATCAGTGCCACTAATTAATTTCTTGGTTAAATCTTACACTTAATTTACATCTGAAATATGCTCATGCCTGTTAAGTGAAGTGAAAACATGTTTGAAAAGTGGATGTTTCCTGCTTGCCTCCTCCCTCCCTCGAAACCCCCCCATCCTGGACCAGAGTGGAACACAGGGTCAGGTAACACGTCCACCTGAACACATGGAACCTGTCCTCGCAGTCATCCACTCTGGCTCTCACCCACATCCTGCCCCAAACAGTCCTTGGTAGAAAGAATGATTGACTGTATGGAATTAAAAAGTCAAAAATGTCAGCCGGCTTTGACAGTGTGCCCTCCTGCAGGTGTGTGGGAGCCCGGATATCCCCCTGCATCTCTTAAAGTCAGTGGCAACATACAAAGGGATCGAGCCTTCTGCATCCCTGATCCAGTGGTTCTGGGAGGTGATGGAGTCCTTCTCAAACACAGAGCGTTCCCTCTTCCTTCGCTTTGTGTGGGGCCGGACGAGATTGCCTAGGACCATCGCCGACTTCCGGGGCAGAGACTTTGTCATCCAGGTGCGGTTGTGGGGGCATGCTCCTTGCACATGATCTTGCAGCAGATTGGAAATTGGGACGCTTGTGTTAGGTGGTTTTTCCTTCTTCCTGGAAATAATAAAAAGCACGCCCAACTTTGATTTGATTGCTCAAGATTTTATATTTATAGGTCTTAGGTCTCACTTTCTACTTCTGGAAAATTAATCCGGCCACCACCAAAAGATACTGCTATTATGTCAGCGTATTTGAGATTTTGCACACACGTGTCATTTAAAGCATATATTTGATTCTCTGGTGAAATTAGGTAAATTACGTAATATTGCTTACTGAGAAAAATAAGAGCACCCATCAGATTGAGAACAAGAGTTTTGCTTTGAGTTCTAACTCTGGTCCAATGGTCAAAAACAGGCTTGGTTTATCTGCTGAGTCATGGGGTGAAGTGTCTCAACCTCCCTCTCCCTCCTCTATCCTGAGGCATCACGTGTGACTTTCCAGGTAGCAATACTGTGGTGATGGAGGACTTCCTTGGAGGGGCAGATTGGGTGGAGAGTCCATTCTCCCTGCATGCTTGAACATATTTAGGAATGGGCTCCTTCCTGAGCACAGCCTGACTTCAATCTCTGACTGGGGTTGCAATAGTGGTCGTTTGTCAGAGAGATCTTTGAGAGCAACATGTAGGTTTTCTCTCCAAAAGTAGGTAATTCCTGGGTTTCGTCCACAATTCTTGTTGGCTTCATAGTGTCTTACCTGTAGTAGTTGAAAAGGGGCTAGTGGGTTCAAGAATTCCCCATGTGAGTGTGTGCTGAGCCTGCATCCTCTGCCTGCCTTGTGCCAGGCCCTGTTCACAGCACTGATTTGTCAAAAGTAATTGCCACTGTAACCAATTGCTACTTTTGACTATAAGTCCTAGGAATTACTGAGTTGCTCCTTTTAATTTATAAAATTGGCTAGAGTATTTGTTTTCTGATACTTTGTTATTCTTAGTCAAATATGATTTTTGTGAGAATCAAGAATCTAATGAACCTAATAAAATAGATCACAGCTTTACCTGTTCTTATACATAGTCTCTGATTATTTAACATTTTTTTCATTAATAGGTATTGGATAAATACAACCCTCCTGATCACTTCCTTCCTGAGTCCTACACCTGCTTCTTTTTGCTGAAGTTGCCTAGGTACTCCTGTAAGCAGGTACTGGAAGAGAAACTGAAATATGCCATCCACTTTTGCAAATCGATAGACACAGATGATTATGCTCGCATAGCCCTTACGGGAGAACCAGCTGCTGATGATAGCAGTGATGACTCAGAGAATGAGGATGTGGATTCATTTGCTTCAGACTCTACGCAGGATTATTTAACAGGACACTGAGATGGAGAAATGCCATTCTTCAAGACACCAGGAGACTAAGCAAGGAGGCAGAGTACTGCAGTTTAGACTGCAGGAGGTAGTATGTTTGATGAGAAATATTAGGTCTCTAAAATGCATGGGGGTGGGCAGGGAGACTGATCACTCATGATTGAACCATGAATGGAATAATGATTGGAAAATCAGCCTTCATGTGGGGCACTATGTGGACACTAACATTTATTTTTGAGACTTAAAAGGGTCTTCTCACCCATAAAATGCTGCATTACATGTAGGACTTCTGTGTTTACTACAATATGTAAATGTTTATATAAATACTGGATTGCAGCATTCCCAAAGTGAATAAAAAGCCTTTTTACTTGTGGGTGCAATAGATTGTGTCTTTTTTCTTTTTTCTTCTTTCCAAGTGTTGTGCATTGTGTTGATTGTACATTGGAAATACTGTGTAATGATTAAATCGTATTATAAATATTTCGATTAATATTACCCTGAATTTGTTTATTAAAAGTTTTTTTGAACATTAAATGATCAGTATTACTTGAATGCATCCATAGGTTATTTTAACCAAAACCAAAACTGAAACAAAAAGGCCATTGGTCTCCCTCTTCTCCCCAGGTGCACATTTTAACATATATGGTATGTAACTTGAATTGAGGCCTTTCTGTGAGCAGTATCTATCATAGAAAGTGTACTATATATAATGTTTATGTTCTGTATATCCCTAAAATTTAAATCCCTATGAATAAAACATCTGTCATAAAATTGTAAGCTGAATTTTCTTACCTGGTTAGATTAGCACTGGTGGATGTGCTACAGCCAAAAATTAGTCCTCGATAAGGCATTAGTTAAAGACGTTCCAAGCTAGTGCAGACTTTTTTTTTTTTTAAAAGATTTTATTTATTTATTCATGATAGACGGGGTGGGGGGGGGCAGAGACACAGGCAGAGAGAGAAGCAGGCTCCATGCAGGGAGCCTGACGCGGGACTCGATCCCGGGACTCCAGGGTCGTGTGCTGGGCCAAAGGCAGGCGCTAAACCGCCGAGCCACCCAGGGATCCCCTAGTGCAGACTTTTTTATTGCAAAAACCAAACTCACTGTGGTGATGAAGGAGGAATGGGCATTAAAAGAATGGGAAGGTTAAGGGGAGTGGCTGGCATGGGGAGCTGGGACCCGGAGCCTTCAGGGTCTGTTCCTCTGTCCTCCCCCCTCTGCCTGTCCTGGTTCCTGCCCCACTGGCCTGAGGTCAGGGGGATGTTTCTGGTCTTGTTGCCCATGAGGTAGGATTTGAGAGCTGCTTGTTCTAGTTTTGTGTGTATGGTAGGTTCTCAGCAAAGGAAAGAACTGAGAATAGGGTAGGAAATTTAGCCAACAGGTCTGGTGCACTAGAACTTAAGGTAAACTAGTTTGAGGCAAAAGGAGGTATTTTATGTTGGGAAACTGTTTCTTTATTCAGAGACACAATGTTTTGCATTAGATGACCAAAGTGAGGAAGTTTCTGGGAATTTATCCATGATCAAATTGGTGAATACCTAGATTAGTCTTTTATTTTTAACTCAGCTCAAAATCTCTATAATCTGCGAGGTGTTTTTTTTTTTTTTTTAATTGCCAACCTTTCTGTTGTCAGCTTTTGCTGCATAACAAACTTCCCCAAAGTTTGGTGGCATACAGGATGCAGCATTTATTTCTCTCATGCATCTGGCCTGGCTAGTCTTGGCTGAATGGCTCAAGACAATGGGTTAGGCAGGGCTCGGCTTTACAAGCCTTTCTGACTACCTAGGGCTAGAGAACAGATGAGGCCACATTCTGTGGGCTAACCCCAAACCAAGTGGGCTGACAAATGATTTTTGCTTCTAGAAGACCAGTTCTCAAAGTGTTGTTTGAGGACCCGTTGGTTTCCCTTTTGTGGTGTCTCATGAGGTCCTCCCTTTTCCAATTCTATATCTACATGAGGCCAAATTTATTTCATATCCTGCAGAAATGGGACTCCAGCTATCATAAACCAGATAATAAGGTTAATAAACATGTTAGTGCCATTCTTCTCACTAAATTTTTTTAGTTTTGGAAAATAATTTTTTAAAATAGTATTCTTGTTAATAAGTCACGGATTTGATGGGGCACCTGGGTGGTGCATTTGGTTAGGCGTCTGATTCTTGGTTTTGGCTCAGGTTGTGGAAGTTGGTATACTCCATTGTTCAGATTCCAAGTAAAAACTTAGGAGCTGGGATTGGCTTCCTTGAGCATGTCTCAGCCCTGGGACTGTGCTGACTGTAGAGGTTGTGTGGTGGGGTAGCCCCTGCTCCATCACTTGTCCCATGACCTCAGGAGTGACTGCTAGCTCTGTGTTGTTGCGGGACACTGGACTGAGTCTGACAGGTCCACTTCTGGAAGACACATTTCACCTTCTACAAATGGCAGCACTCACCCCAGTGGCTGTTTGAGTACTAGAGAATGTGGAGGCAGTACCTGGCTGACAGGTGTTCAACAATAAGCACTAAGGTGAGTTACTCATTTTTATCAGCATGCAATACTGCCCAGCCATCAAGGTATGTTGGAGAGAGCTTCCTGAGTCCATGTATGTGTAAACCGTCTTGACTTGCAAAACTAGCCAAGATACTTTCATCTGGGGACAGTGGAGGAGAAGAGAGAAGTCTGAGATATGGGCAAGTGGGCTTTCACATGCTAGCTGTTTGCATGTAGGGCCAAGCGCTGGGGTCGGGACCTCCTGCACATTGGATCTACAGGCCTGGGCAGGTAGGGAACATGGAATAGGAGACCCCTGGGGCTTCAGTCTGCTCTGTGGACTGGGGTCTTCTGACCCTTCTTAGCTCTTAATCTCAGTACAGCACCAATAAGGCTGATTAATCACTCCTTTTTTTATACGCAAATACTTCATAACAAGGTTCTTTGCTGGGACATGTCTCTTAGAAATCCTGATAGGCTCAGTAAGAGGGCTATGAACCCTGGGCATGGAGAGGCTGGGGACACACAGCTCCATCTGTGAGTGTGTCCATCCTGGGAGGCAAGGCTCTGCCCTGCCAGAGCTTCAGGGTGCCAGACAGGCTGCCTGGGGCTCATGCAGGCACTCGGGACCTCAGGAATAGGCCAGGAGGGATTACAAACTCCCACCATAATAGCCTTAGGCCCTTCTAACCACAGGGCCACCCACAGGGAAGTTCTCTGCCCCTTTGCAGATCTGAAAGGGAGTCCATGACTGTGGCTCACCATCCCCTGGCTAGGCAGCCTGGCACTACTCTAAGAAGGCATAAGAGGATGTCCCAGTGCTGTCATCACTCCCTGGCTGCAGGCTGCATGGGGTGGGTCCCAGAGATGTCTGCCTGAGTACAGGAACATGGAAGCATAGGAGGTTTGAGAACTGGTTCCACCAGCTCTGCCACATGGCAGGGTCTTTTGGTCCGTGGATAGGTGAGCTCTGCTGTGCGCAGTATATACCACATACTGTAAATTCTGCCATCAGGCCTCCTGTGCTTGGTCTTGTGGGCATTGCTGTGACCCGATCCCAGCTTTGCACTCTGCTGTGCATGTGCATCCCCTAAGGAGGCCTCAGTACCCAGTTGGCTTGGATGGAAAGAGGCCCTTGGAAGGAGCATGATTTCTCAAAGCAGTAACGCCCCAGTCTCCCTGCAGAGCACAGGAAAACTTGTAGTTGACATACTGGTACTACAGGAGCTGGCACAGGTACAGGACCCTGGGCATTGCCCCCCTTGCCTTACCAGGGCTGGAGTGGGCTCAACCTACTGCTGGTGGGGAGCCTCAGGGACACGGTCCTCATGGGTGAGTAGGTGTGAGGAGGTGTGCCCCAGGGAACCCTGGCTGGTGGGCCCCACCCCAATCACTTTTCAAAGATTTTTTTCCCCCATATACAATGGAATCTACATAGTGAATTTTCTCTAGCTCATTACATTAAAAAAATAGACATTTATTAGAGCAATTTTATATTTGTAGCAAAATTAAGCAGAAGGTCCAGAGATTTCCCTTATACCTCTTGTTCCCACACAGGCATAGCCCCCACCAGAGTGGAAAATTTGTTGCAATTGATGTATTTATCATCATAGTCTCACACAGAATAGTTTTACTATTTTAAAAACCTTTACTATTTTAAAAACACAGTGCTCTGTGTACTTTTCCTCTCTCCCCAAAACTCTTGATCTTTTTTTTTTTGTCTCCGCAGTTTTGCCTTTTCCAGAATGCCATGTTGGAATCTTTTTAGATTGGTTTCTTTCACTTAGCAATGAATTTAAGGTTCCTTCATGTCTTTTCATGACTTGATAGTTCACATTTTTTAGTGCTGAATAGTATTCCATTGTCTGTATAGTCCATTGACTGACTATACTACAGTTTGTTTATGCATTCATACACTGGGGGATATCCTGGTTCCTTCCAAGTTTTGGCAATTATGAATAAAGCTGCTATAAATATCTGTGTGCAGGTTTTTGTATACATAAGTTTTGAACTCACTTGGGTAAATAGCAAGGAATGCAATTGCTGGATTATATGATGAGAGTGTGTTTAGTTTTGTGAGAAACTGCCAAATTGCCTTCCAAAGCAGCTGTACCATTTTGCATTCTCACCAGCGATGAGAGTTCCTATTGTTCCGCAGCTGATGACATTTGAAACTGCCTTTAAAGTGCAGACTTGAAGGCCAGAAATCCTCCTATGGTTTGCATCATGCCTTCATTGTTCCCTCTGTGGCAATTTTGAACATGGCTCTAATGTTCTTTGGCATTTTTCTCATCAAGAACCATCAAGTTCTTTTTCCCACACCAAGATGTGTGTTTCCCATCAAGACCCTTTGAACCTGGCCTCTGTGACTACTTAACCAATGGAGTGTGATGGAAGTGACATCTGCCAGGCCTGGGTATAGGGCTGAAGGAAATGGTGGCTTCCAATTCCTGTCCCTTGGGCCTCAGCTACCATACTGCAAGGAAGTCCAAGAATTAGGGAAGAAGCCACGTGGCAGGGCAGGACACCTGATGCTTCCACTCCCCAGTCTCAAGTTGCTTCTTCCAACTTAACTCTTTCCATGGTGCTGGAGTTCCAGACTCACAGTATCTGGGAGCATGATAAAATGGTTGGTATTTTTGCCACTAAACTTGGGGTGGTTTGTTACTTAGCAGTAGATAAAGGGAACCTACGTGAGTCTGCATTTGATTTTTCTCTCTCAGGTCACTCAGCTGCGCTAAGAGACAGAAGAAAGATGCCTTAGTTGTCTGCCCAGTGTCCCCTCTCCTGCATCTCCTAGGGGCCAGTGCAGAGGCTGGGCTGAGTTGAACCATCTGTGGGCAGCAGTGGGTGAACAGAATATATAGTGTATGCAGTCAGAGCAGGCAAAGGCTGGTGGCCAAAGAGGCCTGCAGAGTGGGAGATCACAAGGACCCCTGAGAGAAGGTGGGATTTTCAAAGGGTAGCTGCAGACAGATTTCCTTGTGAAGTTGGGGTGGAGGACTGATGGAGATGGCTTTGAATCACATCTGTCTGTTGATAGAAGCCAGGGGCACTTCACTGGATCATCCACAAACATAAAATATGCATATCCACACATCTATATAAAACCTACCACTACTTATATAATGTAAGCAAAGGGATTTTATTACAGATATATCAATTTATATATTCAAGTACTATATACTTGAAAATAGCCACCTTTAGTATTTTATAACTGATGCTGCTTTTTGCTAAGAACATTTAGAAAGCCCCTATTCTGGAGTTTTCCTCAGGAATTTCCTAGGTCATCCAAGAAAAGTGTGACTTTATAGTTAGATTTTGGTGAAATCTTCCTGCCCAGCTCAGGAATCACCACATCATTTCTGAGACTGCCCCAGTCACTTCTGACTGAAGGAATTCAGAACCTTTCCATGGTACAGCACCAGCACCATGAATTATGTTGTAGGTTTTCAGTATCATTATCTGCATCCAATACTCATTCCTAACTGCCTAAATCCCTAATTGGACCTGACTTCAACAACCAAGATGTTGGGTTGGCAGTGACTAGAGATGTAGAGCTTGAAACTTGGTCCGGCGTGGAACCCTGCTCTGTGTGGGCTGGGACATGTAGATGCCAATCCCTGGCAGGTGGGATTTCTTCCATAACTTAGGCTACATGAACCTATTCCTGGAGCAGGGGTAGTTGATCCCATCACAAGCATTTAACAGCTACATAAAGAACATGGAGCTTGTGATGAAGAAGGAAGAAGGAAGCATGCAGTCAGCCCTGCTGGCCAGGCTGAATCAACAGGTAAATATTAGTAACACAGGCATTAGGTGCTATATGTTTGGCCATAGTTGCCCTCTATGTGCTTCATGATCCTCCTTTGTACCTGTTGACCTGCACACCAAGGCTCCCCAGGTGTGGATGCTATTCTGTAAGGATGACAGCAACCCAGGAACTTCCAACCATTTAAGGTCCCTGTACCTTCATTATCTGGGCCACCTGTGACACTTTCTATCCTGTATTGGTGTTTCTTGAGGTGTTAGAGAAGTATGCTCAGGCTCAAGGATGAGCATGGATGCATCAGCATTTCTGCCGTGGTCACAGGCTCCACAGTACCCTGCCCCACATGGATGGAGTCCCCAGGCACAGCACACGTGAGTTGTGTCCACACATGACATGCATAGTAATCCAATGTGTGGTGTCTCAAATGCTGTACTGAAACTTATCTCAGACAACGTGGGCTTTCTAGTGGTCGTGGCTAACCCCAGGCCTGCAGTGCAGCAGTGTCCACGTTGCTCCAGGAGGTCCAGAGGTCCTTTAGACCTTTGTACCCGCTCCTGGGTAACCTGACCACACCCTGTCCTTTGCAACGGGCTTGTTATAAAGTCTATGCCTCCCAAATATCTAGCATAGCCAGACTCCACAAAGAAACAATTCTCCCAGAAAGATTTATAGAGATATTTCCCAGAACTTCTTGGGTTTGTCTGCTACGTGGTGGAGGACCTAGGAGCCTCTGAATTCTTGCCAATCCTTAGGCAGTGATTGTGGGGCTAAGGCCCACTTGGGCTGCCTGGCCCAATGCAGGCCTGTGTGTCTGTGTCTGTGTGTAGCTTATGTGTTCGTGCTTCTGTATGTCTGCGCATGTGTGTTGGTATGTGTGTATTTATGTGTCTCTCTATGTGCTGTTTGTATTTCTGTGTGTGTCCCTGTTTCTGTGTGTGGTTAATGTGTCCATAGTGTATGCATGTGGCATGTGTGTGTCTGTGTTTGCATATTCTGTTCTGTGTGTGTGTCTGTGTGTGCCTGTCTTAGCTTGTGCGTGTCGGTTGTAGTTTATGTTATCTATGTGTGTGTGTCTGTTTAGTTTATGTGCCTGTGTGTCTGTGTGTCCGTGCATGTGTGTGTCTCTGTTTATGTCTCTTTGTGTGTGCTGTCTGAGAGGAGGAGAGCTTTCCAGTGTTACATGTCCAGAAACGTAACACTGGCCGCAGCCCTGGGCTGGAGAGGGAACAGGCCATGAGAAAATGCTGCTTGGGTTTATCAGCAATATCTGAAAACTCTTAAAATGCAGAAGAGAAAAAAGGCAAAATGTTCACTCAGGGAATGAGGGTGGTTCAGCGGTTGGGCAGCTGCCTTTGGCCCAGGTCGTGGTCCCGGGTCCTGGGATCAAGTCCTGCTTTGGGCTCCCCGCAGGGAGCCTGCTTCTCCCTCTGCCTGTGGCTCTGCCTCTCTTTGTGTCTCTGTGTCATGAATAAATAAAATTAAAAAAAAAGAAAATATTCAGTCAGTTTACATTTTCCAATTCCTGCTCCCAGGGAACCACCTGTGACCAGGCCAGGCAATGGGCACAGCGTCTGGCCTTTCCGTGAGGGCCTTGCTCTGGCAGCAGCTCCCAGGGAGGGAGCCCCTCCCCTCCGCAGGCCCTTATCGACCCCGCGGGTGGCCCGAGGTGCCGTCAGGGGCGTGGCCGAGCTGGGGGCGTGGCCGAGCGGGGGCGTGGCCGAGCGGGGGCGTGGCCGAGCGGGCCCGCCGCGCTCCAGGCCGCCCCGCCCGCTGCCCGCTCCCCGCTGCCCGCTGCCCGCGCGCGGAGCTTCTCGCAACCCCGCTTTCCGCTCAGCGGTCGCGTTGCGGAGCGGTCGGTGTGGACCGTGCGGCTGCGGTTCTGGAGGAGGATCGAGGGTGCAGGCCGGTGGGGAGAGGTGAGGCGCCGAGCCGTGTGCTCCGGGGAGCAGCTGGTGTGCGGTGTGCCTCGACGGGAGGCGAGCGCGTCGGTGGGAAGGTGGGCGGCTGCAGTGTGAGCTCCTCCGGGTCCGACGCGGTGGCTCCGACAGGCAGGCTCCCGACCCCCGGCCCCTCACCCCGGACGGGCCGCGCCGCCCTGAGCGCAGCGTGGACGTCTGCCCGGGCGGCCTGAGCCCCAGCGCTGGGCTCACACGTGAGCGCGAGTCAGGCGTCCCCGGTGGAATGCGCCGCGGTGGGGGGTGCGGGTGGGGGTGGGGGTGGGGGTGTATGTTACACCACAACCCGCAGGGCCCATTTCGCGCAGGCCGCGCACACTGGAAGGGTGGACTTAATGTCCGAGCTCCTTCCACGGACATGGACATTGAGCACAAGCTTCGCTGAGGGTGGACGTTTCCGTGCCTGCAGACCAGGCCTGGACCAGGGGCGCTGCAGGGGCCTGGCATCGCACCACAGACGCCTGGCTGCCCGAGAAGCCCCCGGGTGGCCCTCCGAGCACCGACCTCAGGATGCGACAAGGCCACAAAATGCAGTGACTCCGAGGAAGAGCAAACAGGAGGCTGTTCTCAGTTGTGGGCAGCCTAGGTCATGCCATCCCTGAGGTTGGCATATAGGGGTGGCACACAGTTTGCTTCCGAGACTCCAAGTCCCCTGGGACAGGACCTGTGGGGGCTGCGAATCCGAATGCTTCTGGTGGTACCAGCTCTCATAATTGCTAATGAGGATTATATCTCATTAAAAACAAGAGAGGTGAAAGTTTTAGAGAAACTGTAAAGGACTACACAGAAAATGCTTGTTATGGCAATTTAGTTTACAAACACTTGAGTGCAGTTGTTCATATCAGATGTAAAGTGAAACTGATTTAGGGCCATAAGTTTTACTATACTGATGAAAAGCAAATACTGATACTGTACTGACCTTTGAGAAGGTCAGGACGCCTTTGAAGTTAGCTGAGGTCTGAGGAATTGTGGAGGTAAGGAAAGCTCTGGCTGGAGGTTCAGCAGTGCCCACACCTGGGACTCCTGGGAAAGGTTTTAAGCTAGAGGAAATCACAGTGCGATGTGTATTTTGGAAAGATCACTGTGGTTGGGTGGTAGCTAGCTGAGTCTGGCCCACTGAGAGGTGGCTGCAGAACCAGGGTCAGGGGGCACTTCATGGTAAAGGGTCTGTAGGGTGAGAACAGCCCTCAGGCTCTGGGTTTGTGATGGGTGCATCTAGACGGATGGTGGGACTAGTCACAGGCCTTGAGAAAGGGCCAGAAGTAGCCTGAGACCTCCACAGAGGCAGCCGAGCACCTCTGAGACATCAGGGGAGACAAGGAGGAAGCTGCACATAGTGATCTGGGCTGCAGAGGGGAGCTGGGGGCATCGCCTGCCCACCAGAGAGATCTAAGCCTCTTGGGAAAGGAGAGAGGAGTAAGGCCTTTTAACTTTGGGGCATGGGGGGCCGTGGGGTGTGGTGGGGAGGAGTTAGACGTGCAGTGGAGACACAAAAGGCCAGAAAAGGGTAAGGATTACATAGAGGCTTGAAGGCTCAGGGGAGATGACCAGCAGAGGAGGGACTAGCCACTGTGCAGCATCTTTCCTATGTAAATAGAAGAAGAGACCCCCACAAACCAGGTCTCTCTGGTTAGCTCCTGTGGGCAGCTTTCCCATGCCTCCTACCCCCATTTCTGCCCCGCACCCTTGGAGAGTAGGCTACTTTCATCCAGTCGCCAATGCTACCGGAGTGGCCCAGGCCCGCATGAAGTGGAGCCCAACGTGGTGGCCTCTCTGGCCACTCAGTGGTGAGGTCACTGCTCTGGCCGCACCGCTATGGGTTGAGTGCCCCAGCCTGCTGTGCCCTGCGAAGCAGGAGTCACGCTGCACAGAGACGACAGTGAGGACTAGCCCCAGCACAGGTCTGTTTTCTGAGGGGCAAAGGATAGTTTCAAATTGGTTTGCATGGAGGATGAAAGTCAACAGCACAGCAATAAGGGAATAAGGGGAACAGCCTGAGATGCAGGTAGAAGAGATGGCCTCTCCCCAGAGTGTAGGCTGGTAGCTGGGCCTGCTGTGAGAGCGGGGGTCCTGCCAAGGGCAGGAGGTGGCCCAGGGCGGCCCAGTTCCCGCCTGCAGCAGGGACAGCATCGCCCCTGGAGGCCCCTTGGGCATGCTCCTGAGTATAGCCCACTCGTCACCTTCCCTGGGCACAGCACAAGAAGGGCACCTCTCCTCACAGGCTCAGTCAGAGACTGTTTAACACGAGAGCATAAAAGGGATTACAAACAATGCTGTTGGGTTGAAAATTCTAGAATCTTCTACTCAAATTCATGTGTTGCAAATCCCATCTGAAAGGATATTGGGTTAGACTGTGCTGTCCTGGTGTGGGGTGGAGGCACAGCCCACTCTACTACTCACAGCAGAGACACATCTGTCTTTTCACTGGTGACCCCTGGGGCTGGCCTGTGCTGGCCTCCTCGCCCAGGGCCCGTGCCTATCCCTTCCCAGGCTTCATCAACTAGAAAAAGTGCAATGGACTCAGACACCACTGACAGAGCCACACCCCTGCAGACACAGCCGCTCCCTGCGGAGACAGCCCCCTGGACAGCTCTGATCTGACTGTGAGGCTTTGGGCCTGAGCAGGGCTTCACGTGGAAAGGAATATTCAATGACTGGAGTGTTTTTTTAGGACCTTAGACTGTCCACAAGAGGAAAGGATTAACTTGGAGCAATTTCTGTTTAATAACAAGATTTTCACAGCAGCCAATATACATCTTTCTTTTTCTCTTTTCATTATTGATGTCGAGTGATTAAAGAACTTGAAGAAAAATGTTCTTAAAATTTATGAAGGTACTATATTCCAAACGATGTATATTGCTGCTGCTGATTTATGCACTACTGCAAAACCAACGTGTCGGTCTTCATTCAGTAATTCCATTTGTCTAATTGGCATGTCAGTGCAGGGGAAGGCACCAAATCCTCAGGACAAGAGGCAATGGAGTAGATCTAAAAGATAGTTATTTAAGTACAGCTTGCTGGGCTGAGGGGCACCGAGAACAGGTTCCTGGGACCCCAGTGGTACTCATGCTTCCTGTCCCTCAAGCCTCCGCCAGCGCATTTGCACCAAACCTTAGCTCTGCTCCATAAATGCCAGCAAACTCTATTATGCCCACAAAACCCCAGCCAAGTTCTGCTGTCAAGAGCCATCAGGAGGGGTGGGGGTGCCCAGGCCTGGCTTTAGCATCTGGGAACACACCTTATGGATCCCCTTTGTAATATCTCAATTGTCCCAGTCATCCCCTCAGGTCAGAGCACCTAACAACAGCTGCTGGACCACGTTGAGAAGGGCCCAGAATTCCATTCTGTCTCAGCAGGGGCAGGTCTCCTGCCTCTGTGCACTGAGCCCTGACCTTTGGGCACTCTTGTACCAAGAACCATCCTTCCATTGAGCCCACATCTGTGCTGTGGGCGCATCTGCAGGGGAAGCAGCAGGGCCAAACGCACAACCCAAAGCAGGGTTGGTGAGCTTCAGCTATGCCTTCAGGCATGATATGGGCAGGGTGTCAAGCCTGTCCTCCCTTGCAGGATGAGTCTATACGGGAGGGCCCTTGGAGGACCTGGAAGGATGGGGAAGTGCTGCTACAAGACTTCTGGGGAAGGAAACAGAGCCAGAGAACATACTCAGGACCAGGTAGAAAGAAAGGAGCATTCCGTGGGGTTTTATGTGTCAGCCATAATATGTTTTTTTCTTTTCTTTTCTAAAAATCTGTGAGAATTTGATCATTTTGGTATGAATCTTACTCAGAATGAAAGTCCTGGCTCAGTGATAGTGTAGGCCTGGCTGGCAGAGGGGCACTGCCTCTTCTTTGTGGAGTCTTAGGGGTGAGCCCTAGGTTTCTGTCTGCAGGTCAGACATACGGGACTCAGTGGGAAGAGACCAGGATGAGACTGTGGATCCAAGGGAAGTGCAGCCTCAGGTTAGAGTGCTGGGGGCATTCCCAGAGGTTGGTCCATGGCCTAGGATGTTGGGAGAGTCCCCCTCAGAGGATGGACTGTGGCTTGGGATACCGGGGGGCATTCCTAGAGGATGAGTAGTGGTGTGAGGAGTTGGGGTCCCCAGAGGATAGACCGTGAGACTGGAGTGTTCCAGCCACCTGGTGAAAATTCATGAACAAGTGCAAGCAGGAGGATTTGGGATGTGTTGAGAAGAAATTATTAAGAAAGGTAAGGGAGAGAGACCTCGGGGTGAGCATAGCCCTTGTGAGCCTGAAAAGGTGGCCAGAAGGTGAGCTGAACAAGAGCAGAAGCATCGGGCACTGCTGAGCCAGGGGGCAGGAGGAGGCGGTGGGCAGGAGACTCAGCTCAGAGCTAGCTGGATCAAAAGATAGACCTCTCCAGAGAGTGGCCAATGTCTAAATTCAAGATTGAGCTCTTCTAGGGAGGGTGGGCCTAAGGTGAAGGCTGGGAAGAGTGGAAGGAGCCACCAAAGGAGAATGAGGAAGAGCTAGAGCCTCGGTGAGCCCTGAGACTAAAAGAGAGGGCAGTGCAGGGAAGGCCGCTGAGAACCTGAGAAAGGGCCAGAGCGTGGATATTATTAGAGATCACCCTGACTAGATTGTTTCCTATCAGGTTGGGGAGATACAAGGTTGGTTGAAGTGAATTCAAGAAAGGAGACATGAATACAGTAATTTTAAGAAGTTTTGCTATAAAGGACAAGAGAAAAATTGCATAGTGGCTGGAAAACTGAAGACAGAGAGGTTAAATTTTTTATTTTGAGGTAATTGTAGGTTTGCATGTTCCAGTTTCCTCCAATGGTAACATCTTGCAAAATTATGGTATGGTATCACAACAAGGATATACACATTGACACGGTCAAGAGAAAGAATTTCCATCACTGCATGGACCCCTCATGTAGCCTTTTACAGCCACACCCACGTCCCTTCTGCCTGCACCCCCTGCCTCACCCACAGCAACTGCTAATTAATATGTTTTCCATCTCTGTAACTTTGTTATTTCAAGAATGCTATCATACAGTGTATAACCTTTTGGGATTTGCTTTTCTTTTTCTCCACTCAGTGCTTTCACTCTGTAGAGCCATCCAAATTTCTGCATGTTTCACTAATTGTACCTTCCCAAGGATGAGTAGGATTCCGTGGTATATAGATGTACTATAGTTTGTTTAACCACTCATCCAGTGACATTTGGTTTGCTTCCAGTTTTGGACTACTATGGATAGAGCTTCTGTGAACATTCATGTATAGGTTTTTGTGTGAATGTTTCATTTATCTCCTGGCATGAATGTCCAGGAGGGCAGTTGCTAGGTTATATTGCTAGTTGTATGGTAGTTTTTAAAGAACCTGTCAAAGTGCTTTCTAGAGGGTTTATACTATATTTTATTTCCACTAGCACTGTGTGAGGGGTCCAGTATCTGTATCCTCTGCCAGCATTTGCTGTTGTCTCTATTTTCTTACTTTTATCTATTGTCATAGGTGTGTAGTGACATGTCATAATTATAGTTGTAATTTGCATTTCCCTAATGGCTAATGATGTCGAACATTTTCTCATGTGTTCATTTACTATCTGTATATCCTCCTAAGTGATTCTTCTTGTCTTTGCACGTTTTCTTATTTGATATTTGTTTAATTTTTCAATTTTTCTGGCAGCCCCAGTGGCGCAGCGGTTTAGCGCCACCTGCAGCCCAGGGCCTGATCCTGGAGACCCGGGATCGAGTCCCATGTCAGGCTCTCTGCATGGAGCCTGCTTCTCCCTCTGCCTGTGTCTCTGCCTCTCTCTCTCTCTCTCTGTATCTCTATGAATAAATAAATAAAATCTTTAAACAATTTTTTTCAATTTTTCTTACTGTTAAGTTTTGAGAATTCTTTATTATTATTTAGAAATCATTTTTAAACATTTCAATGTAGTTAACATACAGTGCTGTATTAGTTTTCTGTGTACAGCATAGTGATTTAACAATTCCATACATCATCCTGTGCTCATCATGACGGGTACACTCCTTAATCTTCATCACTTATTTCTCCCATCTCTGGTAACCATCAGCTTGTTTTCAATAGTTAAGAGTCTTTTTCTTATTCTCTCTTTCTCTCTCTTTCACCTTCGCTAATTTTTTTTTTGTTTCTTAAATTCCACATATGAGTGAAATTATATAGTATGTGTCTTTCTTAGACTGACTTTTTTCACTTAGCATATACTCTCTAGCTGCATTCATGTTCCAAATGGCAAGATTTCATTCTTTTTTTTTTATGGCTGGATAATCATTGTATATATACTACTTCTTTATCCATTCATCTATAGATGGACACTTTAGCTGCTTTCATAATTTGTCTATTATAAATACTGTTGCTATAAACAGTGGAGTGCATGTATCCCTTTGAATTAGTGTTTTTGTAGTTAATGTGATCACTGGATCTTAGGGTAGTTCTATTTTTAACTTTTTAAGGAAACTCCATACTGTTTTCCAGAGTTGTTGCACCAGTTTGCATTCCCACCAACAGCACAGGAGGGCTCCCCTCTGTCCACAGCCTCACCAATACTTATGGTTTCTTGTGTTGTTGATTTTAGTCATTCTGACAGGTGTGAGGTGATATCTTTTTTTGGGGGGGGGGAGAATTCTTTTTTTTAAAGATTTTATTTATTTATTCATTAGAGATGGAGAGAGAGAGAGAGAGAGAGAGAGAGAGAGACAGACAGAGGAGAAGCAGGTTCCATGCAGGAAGCCTGACGTGGGAATCAATCCTGGGACTCCAGGATCACGCCTTGGGCCAAAGGCAGGCGCCAAACCGCTTAGCCACCCCAGGATCTGTGAGGTGATATTTTATATTAATTTTGACTTTTATTTTCCTTATGATGAATAATGTTGAATGTCTTTTCACATGTCTGTTGGCTGTCTGGATGTCTTCTTTGGAAAAATGTCTGACCATTCCTTAACTGGATTATTAATTTTTTTAGTATTGAGTTTGTTAAGTGTTTTATAGATTTTGTATACTAACCCTTTATCAAATATGTCATTTACAAATATCTCCTCCCATTCCGTAGGTTGCCTTTTAGTTTTGTTGATTATTTCCTTTGCTGTGCAGAAGCTTTTTATTTTGATGTAGTCCCAATAGTTTATTTTTGCTTTCATTTTCCTTGTCTCAAGAGACATATCTAGAAAAATGTTGCTATAGCCTATGTCAGGGACATAACTGACTATGTTGTCTTCTAGGGTTTTTGTGGTTTAGGTCTCAAATTTAAATCTTTAGTCCATTTTGAATTTGTTTTTGTGTATGGTATAAGAAAGTGGTCTAGTTTCATTTTTTTGCATGTAGCTGACCAGTTTTCCCAACACCATTTGTTGAATAGACTTTTTCCCATTGCATATTCTTTCCTGGTTTGTCAAAGATTAATTGACCATAAAATTGTGGGCTTACTTCTAGGTTTTTTATTCTGTTCCATTTGTATATGTATCTGTTTTTGTGCCAGTACCATAGTGTTTTGATTACTATAGCTTTGTAAGATACCTTGAATTCTGGAATTGTGAGGCCTCCAGCTTTGCTTTTCTCTTTCAAAATTGCTATTTTGGGTCTTTTGTTTTTGTTTTTGTTTTTAGATTTTATTCATTTATTTATTCATGAGAGACACAGAGAGAGGCAGAGACACAGGCAGAGGGAGAAGCAGGCTTCTGTGTGGGGAGCCTGATGCGGGACTCACAACCTGAGCCAAAGGCAGACGCTCAACCATTGAGCCACTCAGGTGCCCTCTTTTATGATTCTGTATAAATTTTAGGATTATTTGTTCTAGCTCTGTGAAAAGTGCTATTGGTATTTGGATAAGGATTGCATTAAATCTGTAGATTGCTTTGAGTAGTATAGACATTGCAACAATGTTTATTCTAATCCATTAGCATGGAATGTCTTTCCATTTCTTTCTGTCATTTTCATTTCTTTTATCAGTATTTTATAGTTTTCAGAGAATAGGTCTTTCACCGCTGGTTAAATTTATTCCTAGGTATCTTACTATTTTTGGTACAATTGTTAATGGGAGTGATTCTTTGATTTCTCTTTCTTCTGCTTCATTATTGGTGTATAGAAAGGCTATAGATTTCTGCACATTGATTTTGTATCATATGACTTCACTGAATTCATTTTTCAGTTCTACTAGTCTTTTTGGTGAAGTCTTTAGGCTTATCTATAAGGAATACTATGTCATCTGCAAATAGTGAAAGTTTTACTTCTTCCTTACTGATCTGAAAGCGTCTTATTTCTTTTGTTGTCTGATTGCTGAGGCTAAGACTTCCAGTACTATGTTGAATACAAGTGGTGATACTTATTACTGACCTTAGGGAGAAAGCTCTCAGTTTTCCCCCATCGAGTATAATGTTTGCCGTGAGTTTTTCTTATATGACCTTAATATATTGAGGTATATTTCCTCTAAAACTACTTTGTTGAGGGTTTTTATCATGAATTGAGGTTGTACTTTGTCAAATGCTTTTTCTGAGTCTATTGAAATAATCATATGGTTTTTATCTTTTCTCTTATTGATGTGATGTATCACTTTGATTGATTTGCAAATACTCAATCACCCTTACATCCTGGGAATAAATCCTACTTGATCATGGTGAATGATTTTTTAAAAATGTATTGTTGGATTCTGTTTGCTAGTATTTTTTTGAGGATTTTTGCATCTATGTTCATCAGAGATATTGGCCTGTAGTTGTCTTTTTTTGTGGGGTCTTTATCTGGTTTTGGTGTCAGGATGATACTGGTCTCATAGGATGAGTTTGAAAGCTTTCCTTCCTCTTCTGTTTTTTGGAATGGTTTCAGAAGAATAGGTATTCTTCTTTAAATCTTTGGTAGAATTTGTCTATGAAGCCATGTGGTCCTAGACTTTTGCTTATTATTTTTTTTAGGGATTTTATTTATTCATGAAAGACACAGAGAGAAAGGCAGAGACATAGGCAGAGGGAGAAGCAGGCTCTAGGCAGGGAGCCTGATGTGGGGCGCGATCCTGAGACCGCGGATCATGCCCTGAGCCAGGGGCAGGTGTTCAACCACTGAGTCACCCAAGCATCCCTGCTTATTTATTTTTATTTTTATTTTTTAAAGATTTTATTTAATTATTCATGAGAGACACACAGAGAGAGGCAGAGACACAGGCAGAGGGAGAAGCAGGCTCCATGTGGGGAGCCCTATGTGGGACTCGATCCTGGGACTCCAGGATCATGCCCTGGGCTGAAGGCAGACACTAAACCACTGAGCCACCCAGGGATACCCTAGACTTTTATTTATTGAGAGTTTTGAAATTACGGATTCAATCTCTTGCTGGAACTGGTCTGTAGAAATTTTCTAGTTCTTCCTGCTTCAGTATTGGTAGGTTATATGTTTGTAGGAATTTATCCACTTTCTTCTAGGTTCTCCAGTGTATTGGCATATAGTTTTTCATAACACACTCTTAGAATTGCTTGTATATCTGTGGTGTTGGTTTTTATTTCTTTTTCTTCATTTGTTATTTTATTTATTCCTGTCCTTTTATTTTTTATTTTTTGTGTTGAGTCTGGCTAAATTTTTATGAATTCTGCTTATCTTTTTAAAGAACCAGCTGCTGGTTTCATTTATCTGTTCTATTTTTTTTTTTTTTTTTTTAGTTTCTATATCATTTCTTTCTGCTCTAATCCTTATTATTTTCTTCTTTCTGCTGGTTTGGGGTTTTGTTTGTTCTTCCTCTGGCTCCTTTAGGTGTAAGATTAGGTTGTTTATTTGAGATTATTTTTGCTTCTTCAAGTAGGCTTGTATTGCTATGAACGTGCCTCTTAGGACAAGTTTTGCTGCATTCTAAAGGTTTTGGATGTCATGTTTTTTGTTTTTTTTTTTCCATTTGTTTCTATGTACTTTTTGATTTTTTCTTTGCTTTCTTGGTTAACCTATGTTATTTAACCTCCATGTATTTGTGGTCTTTCCAGATTTTTTCTTGTGGTTGACTTCTAGTTTCATAGCATTGTGATCAGAAAAGGTGCATGGACCTCAATCTTATTGTGTTCGTTTAGGCCTGTTTTCTGGCTTAATATGTGATATATTCTGGAGAATGTTCTGTGTGCATCTGAAAAGAATCTGTATTCTTCTCTTTTAGGATGGAATGTTCTGAATATATCTGTTAGATCCATCTGTTCCACTGTGTCATTCAAGGCCATTGTTTCCTTATTGGTTTTCTCTTTAGATGATCTGTCCATTGATTTAAAAAAAAAAAAAAAGCCTTCTACCATTACTGTATTACTTGTTTTATGTATCTGGGTGCTCTAAAGTATCATGCCAAGTATTTACAATTGTTAGATCTTCTTGGTGGAGTATTCCATTTATAATTACATAGTGTCCTTCTTTGTCTGTTGTTAAGTATTTCTTTTAAATCTATTTTGCCCAATATAAATATTGCTACTCTGGCTTTCTTTTCACACCATTTGCATGATAAACATATCTTCATCCCTTCACTTTCAATCTGCAAGTGTCTTTAGGCCTAAAATGAGTCTCTTGTAGATAGTGTAGAGATAGGGCTTGTTTTTTCTATCCATTCTGTCTTTTTGATAGGAGCATTTAGACCATTTACATTCAAAGTAATTATTCATGGATATGTATTTATTGCCATTTTATTACTTGTTTTATGGTTGTTTCTGAAATTTTTCTCTGATCCTTTCTAATTTTTATAGTTTGCTGGTTTTCATTAATGATTTATCTGAATTTCTTTCTCTTTAATTCTTTCATATCTATTAGTGGTTTTTGATTTGTGGTTACCATTAGGTTTGTGTATAACATATTCTGCATAGAACAGTGTACATTAAGTTGATGGTCATTTAATTTGGAATCCATGTTCTTTACTTTTTCCCATGTTTTAGGTGTATGGTGTCATATTTTACATCCTTTTATTTTGTGAGTTCTTTGATTTTCTGCAGAAAGTTTTTAAACTGCTTTTGTGTTTGCTACTTTCATACTGTCACTTCTGATTTTTCCTTTTTGCTCAAAGAGTCCCCTTTAATATTTCTTGCAGAGCCAGCTTAGTGGCTGTGAACTCCTTCAGTTTTTGTTTCGGAAACTCTTTATCTTTCCTTCTATTGCCTGCATATTTTCCCCATTCAGCACTTTGAATATATCCTGCCACTTTCTTCTGGCTTGCAAAGTTTTTTATGAAAAATCTGCCTATTGCCATATGGAGGGTTTTCTGTGTATGTAACTGTCTTCTTTTGTATTGCTGCTTTAAAATTGTTTTCCTTATCACATTTTACCATCCTAATTATAATATGTCTTGTGTGGATCTGCTTTTTAAAAATTTTGTTGGGAGTTCTCAGTGCCTCCTGAATCTAGATATCTGTTTCTTTCCATAGATTAGGGAAGTTTTCAGCTATTATTTCTTTAAATAAATTTTCTGCCCTCTTTCTTTCTCCTTTTCTTCTGGGACTCTTATAATGTGAATGTTATTACATCTCATGTGGTCACTGAGTTCCCTACGTTTATCATCATTTATCTTTCTTCTGTTCAGCTTGATTACTTTCCATTACTCTGTCTTCTACATAATTAATGAATTTTTCTGCCTCTTCCAGCCTGCAGCTCATTCCATCAGGCATGTCCTTCATTTCATTTATTGAACTGTTCATTTCTGCTATAATATTTCTTACCTCTATGTTAAGGATTTTATGGATGTCTTCCACTCTTTTCTTAAATCCAGTGAGTATCTTTATGATCATTACCTTAAATTCTTTATCAGATGTATTATTTATATCTGTTTTGCTTAGATCTCTGGCTGTGGTCTTGTCCTGTTCTTGCATGTTTTCAAATTCCTCTATCTTCTCATTTTGTTTGTCCCTGTGCCTGTTTCTATGTTAGGAAAGTCAGCTCTATCTCCTGTTCCTGAGGGTAATGGCTTTATGAAGAGGTCCTGTGGTGCCTTGTTGTCTAGGGCCTGTCACTTCAGGGAGTCTCCAATGTGTACTGTGTGCTCTCTTCTTTGTGTCCTGGTCTCTTTATGCTTTAGGCCAGTGATCTGCAGAGGCTCTCTGCCTGTTGTGCACAGTGTTTGGTTCCTGGCCTTAATGTACTGAGGTTTAACTAGGAATGCTCCAGTCCACTTTTTGGGGGTAAGATTTTATATATTTATTCATGAGAAACACACAGAAAGAGGCAGAGACATAGGCAGAGGGAGAAGCAGACTCCCCACGGGGAGCTTGCTGCAGGACATGATCCCAGGACTCTGGGATCACAACCTGAGCCAAAGGCAGACACTCAACCACTAAGCCACCCAGGTGCCCTCCTGTAGTCCACTTTTGGACTGAAACCTGTTGCCACTGCTGCCAGAACCGAGGTCCTGCAAAACTCCTGGGCTGGGAGGTGGTGTAAGCAGGGGTTTTGGTTGGTCTTCTGGGAGAAGGGCCTGCTGTACTGGGACTGAGGCAAGCATGACTGGGAAGGGTGACTCCTCCCCTCCCTGGGGGGCAAGGCTTGATGTAAGCAAGTGAGGTAGCAAGTGTTAGTGCTGTACTGGTTCCTCCTGTGCTTATGCGGGGAGGCGGGGGCGGGGGGAGGCAAATGGTGCCTCCCAATTCCTTAAATTGAATTGGTGAATTCTGATTCTGCTAATGCTGACTCAGATATATGCTCTGAGATGAGAAAATAACCTCCCTTCTGTGGGCCTTAGGCACTTTCAGATTGCTGTTTCCACACTGTTTGTCCACATGCTGTTTCCCTGCCCTTTCTCTAAGAGCAAACCAATGTCCTTTAGTCTCTGTGAGCCAGTGCTGCTAACCTTTAAAACTCCAGGCTTTAAGCCCCACTAGTTGCAAGAACTCATGAAGATTGGCTCCTCTCACTTTCCAAGCCAGTTGCTTTGGGAATTTGTCTTCCCTCTGTGGACTCCCCACCACAGCAACAGTGATCCATTTCTCTCCCAAACCAGATCTCTGTACTTTCTACCTTCTTTGATGAGGCCTCTTTTCTACCTTTAGTTGTGGAGTTTGTTCTGCCAGTCTTCAGGTTGATTTGTGGGGTATTTAGGATGATTTAATGGTTATTAGTTGTATTTGTGGATCTGAGTTTAGGGTCCCCCTAATCTGCTGCCATCTTCCCTGCACTGAGAGTTCTTTATGTTTACAGGATATTACTTTTTCTGAATAGTGATGGGCAAGTATTTTCTCCCAATTCATGGCTTGTCTTCTCATCCTCCTAACAGTTATTCACAGAGCAAAAAAATTGTAATGTTGATTAAGTCCAGTTTAAAAATTGTTTTCTTCTTTATGGATTGTGCTTCTGTTGCCAAGTTTAATACTTTTTGCCTAGCCCTAGATCCTGAAGAATTTTCACAGTGTTTATTTTTAAAACTTTTATAGCTTCACATTTTACATTTAAGTTTGTGATCCATTTTGATTTAACTTTTATGTAAGTTATGAGACGTAGATTAAGGTTCTTTTTTTGGCTATGGATATCTAATTGCTCAAGCACCATTTTTTGAACAGGTTGTCTTTCTTATGTCAAATTTCTTTTGCACCTTTGTCGAAATCCACTGGGCATATTTGCATGTGTCTATTTCTGAATCCTCTGTTCTGTTGATCTGTGTGTATATATGTCTGCTCATTCTACACACTATTGGTTACTGTAAAATAAATCATGCAATTTGGTAGATTGGTCCTCCCATTTTTTTTTCCAAATTGTGTTAGGTATTCTAGATCATTTGCCTTTATATATAAATTTTAGAATAATCTTGTTTATATTTATAAAATATTGTCCTAGAATTTGATAGGAATTGCATTAAATCTGAATATAAATTTGGGGAGAATTAACATTTTTACTATGTTGAGTCTTCCAATTCATCAACACGATTTAGCTTTCCATGTATTTAGGTCTTTGATTTCTTTCATCAGTGTTTTTATGGTTTCCAGCATATCAGTCAATATCTGTCTTGTTAGATGTACACCTAAATATTTAATTTTTTATCAGTTGTGAATTATATTTTTAATTTTATTGTCAACATGTTCATTGAAAGTATATGGAAATGTAGATTTTTAAAATTGTTCTCTTGTATCCTGTGACTTCGATGAACTCAGTTCTTTGAGGGTTTTTGTTTTGTTTTGTTTTTTTAGGTTACTTGGGATTTTATTATGTAGAAAATCATACCATTTGCAAATTGGGACAGTTTTATTTCTTCCTTTCTGCTCTCTATGCCTTTTCCCCCTTTTCTTTCCCTATTGCACTGGCTAGAACTTCCAGTAGTATGTTGAATAGGATTGGTAAGAGTAGACATCCTTGCCTTATTCTTGATCATAGAGGAAAGCTTCAAGTTTCTTAACATTAAGTATGTTGTTAACTGGTTTTGGTAGATATGCTTTATCAAGGTGAGGAAGTTCTCCTCTATTCCAGTTTTCTTTAAGTTTTTTTCATGAATGGGTACTGAGTTTTGTCAAGTGTTTTTCTGCATCAGTTTGTATGATCATATGATTTTTCTTCTTTGCCTCTTAATGTGGTAGATTAGATTGATGTTTTTATTAGCTTTATTGATAGCTTTATTAACATATCCTATAATATGTCCATTTAAAAGGTATGGTTCAATGGTTTTTGCTATATCCAATGAGTTGGATGACCATCACCACAATTTTAGAGCATTCTTACTAACCCAAAATGAAAGCCCATATGCATTTTCACCCCTTATTTTCCTTAGATCTTTCTCTCCTCCCCAAATGGCAAATACTTATCTACTATCTGTTTCTATAGATTTGCCTATTAAGAAGATTTCATATACAAATGGAATCAGGCAATGTGTGCTCTTTCTTTTGTGACCGGCTTCTTTCACTTAACGTTTTCAAAGTTCAACCATGTCATAGCATGTATAAGTACACTATTCGTTTCATTGTTGAATTCATTCAGGATAGATGTTGAATCCTACTATCATATGGATAATCACATTTTGTTTATCCATTAATCTGTGATAGACATTTGGGTTGTTTTTATTTTTTGAATGTTGTGAATAAAGCTTCTATAAAATGTTTTTGTGTGGGCAAGTGTTCCATTTCTTTTGGTTATCTATGAAGAAGTAGAATTCCTGATTAATACGGTAACAGTATAGTTAACATTGATCAGTTTGTGAATACTGAACTAGTTTTGCCTTTCTAGAGTAAACTATACTTGGTCATGGTGTGTATTATATATTGCTGGATTTCCTTTGCTAATATTTTAAGGATTTTTAATTTGTAGTTTCTTTCCCTTATTCCTTATCCTTATCCTTTTCCCTTCCTTCCTTCCTTCCTTCCTTCCTTCCTTTCTTTCTTTCTTTCTTTCTTTCTTTCTTTTCTTTCTTTCGTTCGTTGCTACTGTCTGATTTTGGTATAAGGGTAACTCTAACCTCATAAAATTAATTGGGAAGTATACCTATCTTCTGTTTCCAGAAGAAATTGGGTAGAATTGGTGTTAATTCTTCTTCAAATGTTTGGTAGTGGCAAGATAGAAGAGGAGTAGGGTCCCTAAGTCACCTGTCACACCAACTTCCTTGGATAACTTTCAAATCATCCTGAAAACCTACGAATTCGACCTGAGATTTAAAGAGAGAACAGCTGGAACGCTACAGAGAGAAGGGTTTTTGCTTCTAACTAGATAGGAAGGCAGGGAAAAAAAAAAAGAATCAACTGGGGGAGGGCCACCCCCTGCGAGGAGCCGGGCTAAGGCCAGGCGGCAAAAGCCTCCCGGGACAGGAAAGCCCAGTCAGTCCCGAAGCAGGAACTTTAAAATCCTCCTGGGATTCTTCCCGGACGCAAAGGCGCTTAGCAGGGAGCTCGGGCAGAGCGCAGGAGGGCGGTGGAGCCTCCAGGCTCCCGGAGCCACTAACTAGGCAGCCGCCCGGGGAGAGCGCCCCCCCCCCCCGCCCCCCGCGGCCGAGCTCGGCGAAGGGCTGCAGCGCGCCTGGCGGGGCCTCGGGAAGCTCCGGGGGCGGCTCGGGGCGGAGGGGGCTGGTCCCCGCTGCCTTCGGGAGCCGCGCCCGGGAGCGCGATTGCAGCAGCGCAGGCCCCGGAGCCCAGAGCCCCGGGACACAGCCCAGGACCCTGCGCTCCCCCCGGGACAGGCGGGGGCGGGGAGGGCACAGGACAGCGAGGACGCTCCTGCCACCGGGCACCCCCGAGCTGCGCAGATCAGCACCCGCAACCCCCGGAGCACCAGGCCAGTGCGACTGGGAGACTGCGGGAGTCACTGCGGGAGCTGACTCCAGGGCTGGAGAGCTGGCCGCGGCCAGTGTTGTTGTTCCTCCTGTGTCACCCTGTGCCTGGGATGGAGCAGGGCTCAGGGAACAGGGGCCTCACAGGATAAACAGCTCCCACTGAGCCGTGCACCAGGCAAGGGGCAGAGCAGCTCCCCCAGATGCACACCCCTGAGAATCAGACCAGCAGGCCCCCAGAAGATCAGCTGGAAGGACAGGGGAAGAGCAAGTTCTTGACTGAGCAGCACTGAAAAGCTCCAGGGGAAGTTGAGGGATTTAAAATATATAGAATCAGAGGATCCCCCTTTTTTGGTTGTTGTTGTTGTTGTTGTATGTTTTTTGTTTTTTGGTTTTGTTTTTCATCCCTTTTCCAGTACTTGTTTTTAGCCACTCTGCACTAAGCAAAATGATTACAAAGAACTCACCACAAAAGAGAAAAATCAGAAACAGTACTCTCTGCCACAGAGCTACAGAATTTGGATTACAATTCGATGTCAGAAAGCCAATTCAAAAGCACAATTATAAAGCTACTGTTGGCCCTGGAAAAAAGCATAAAGGATTCAAGAGACTTCATGACTGCAGAATTTAGATCTAACCATCCAAAATTAAAAATCAATCAAATGAGATGCAATCTAAACTAGAGGGCTTTTGAGATAGAAGAAAGAGTGAGTGACATAGAAGACAAATTGATGGCAAGGAAGGAAGCTGAGGAAAAAAGAGACAATTAAAAGATCATGAGGATAGGTTAAGGGAAATAAATGACAGCCTCAGAAGGAAAAATCTACATATAATTGGGGTTCCAGAGGGTGCCAAAAGGGACAGAAGACCAGAAAGCATATTTGAACAAATCATAGCTGAGAACTTCCCTAATTTGGGGAGGGAAACAGCCATTCAGATCCACGAGATAGAGAGGTCCCCAGCTAAAATCAATAAAAACCATTCAACACCTCAACATTTAATAGCAAAACTTGCAAATTACAAAAATAAAGAGAAAATCCTTAAAGCAGCAAGAAACAAGAGATCCAAGTTATATGGGGAGAAATATTAGATTAACAGCAGATCTATCCACAGAGACCTGGCAGGCCAGAAAGGGCTGGCAGGATATATTCAGGGTCCTAAGTGAGAAGAACATGCTGCCAAGAATACTCTATCCAGCAAGGCTCTCATTCAGAATAGAAGGAGAGATAAGGAGCTTCCAAGATAGGCAGAAACTGAAAGAATATGTGACCACCAAACCAGATCTGCAAGGGAGACTCTGTGAAAGGAATAGGAAGCCAAAAGAAATAATCCACAAAACAGGGGCTGATAGTATTATGATGACACTAAATTCATATCTTGCAATAGTTATTCTCAACATGAATGGGCTAAATGATCCCATCAAAGGACGCAGGGTTTCAGACTGGATAAAAAAGCAAGATCCATCTATTTGCTGTCTATAAGAGACTCATTTTAGACCTAAGGTCACTTACAGCCTGAAAATAAAAGGTTGCAGAACCATTTACCATTCAAATGGTCCTCAAGCAATTATTATTTTAAGCAGATAATCTGAGATGATCCACCCTTAGAAACAAAGGCAGATTTAATGTACAAAATGCAGGAATCAAGTCTATGCTAGTTCCTGTCCTATTGAAATAATTAAAAAGAGGCTCAGTTTGTGAAAAGGCCTTATAATAATCCAACAAATTCAGCTCCTAATGACATCTGTATCTTAGATAAGAAGGAAAAATAATATAAAAGGTATAAATAGGGATGAAGATATTTAAAAAAAAGAAAGGACTTTTCATTTTATTTTGGAAATAAAAGGGAATCCAAATACAAAATGGAGTAGTTGTATCTTTAGCCCATATATTAACTTCTCATTATAGAATTAATAATTCTTCAGATTGAAGACTGAAAGACAGGCAAACATACCTTAAGTTTTCTGATTAGGTCTCTTTAGATTATTAGCAGGCCTCAAAACTTGCCTTATTTTCTAACTAAATGAGCTTCTCTGGGAAGCATATGAATAATGCAAAAGTATATTCCTAAAGACAATCTACACAAATACAAAATTGTCAAGATGGAAACAGAACATTCATATAATGAATTTTTTAAAAATAACATAAAATTAGAAATGACACACATTCCTAATATGTGAGAACACCAAACCAGAGCAAGTATTGCCAGTGATAAGAACAGCTTTCCTCTGCAGAAACACAACACAAATGCACATGAGTATTACAGAAATAAGGATTAAGGTGAACACAGGTGCTGTGAGAACATACTTCTACTCTGACCTGTGAAGTCCCATGGCCCCTGTGAAGCCCTGGTCCCACTGGGCCACGCCTCTGGCTGACCAGATACAGAGAAGTAAACTGACTGATGAAACACCAAACTCACTTGCTATCAAATCTAAATGCCATGTGTTTCATTAGTGCTTTTCAAAATCAAGTTCACTTTTGAGTCAGAAGAAAATAATGTTTTAAAGCCGACTTTGTTGCCTTATTTTGAAAAAAATCTAGGTTAATTTATTTAGAATAACACAGGTAAACAGTGTGAATAATAATATCAAGGTTCCAAAGTTGACATACTCATTTAGTGTAAGTGGGAATTCTAGAAATAAATGAACATAAATATAGGCCATTTTCCATTCACCTTCCTTTCTGATCAAGAGCAAGAGCAGAGCACTAAGCGAAGGAGAAGTGATGTCATAAAAGGACAGCCTCCAATTTTATATTGTATACTATTTTGCTATGTAGGGAATTGTTTATTCAGAAACAGGTTGAAAAGTGGTGTTCGAGGGATTTTATTTAATGTTTTTTAACAAAATGGACTGCAGTACAATCAAATCATTTATGTTACCAAAGCAACATTTCCATGGAATTTAATTCAAAGTTTGTGGTACACAACTGGAGCCTTTACTTATTTAAGACAATAATAAGTTTATCCTGGTGTGTGGCCATATTTCTAGAAGGCTGACCCCAATTTGCAAGTTGTACTGTATGCAATTTTGCAAAGAAGTGAAAATAATTTGTTGTACTTTTTATTCAATTCTGTATACATTATGAAATTATTTTTATTAAATAAATATTTTACATTATAAAAAAAAAAAAAAAAAAACAAATGGTCCTCAAAAGAAAGCAGGGGTAGCCATCCTCATATGAGATAAATTAAGTTTATCACAAAGACTGTAGTAAGAGATGGAGGGGGACACTATATCATACCAAAAGGATCTATCCAACAAGAGGACCTAAAATCATGAATATTTATGCCCCTAATGTGGGAGCTGCCAAATATATTAATCAATTAATAACCAAAGTAAAGACATACTTAGATAATACACTAACTGGGAAGCTTCAACACGGCACTTTCTGCAAATGACAGATCAAAGCACAACATCTCCAAAGAAACAAGAGCTTTAAAATGATACACTGGATCAGATGGATTTCACAGACATTTACAGAACTTTACATCCAAACGCAACTGAATACACATTCTTCTCAAGTGCACATGGAACTTTCTCCAGAATAGGCCACATACTGGGTCACAAATGAGGTCTCAAGTGATACCAAAAGATTGGGATTGTCCCCTGCATATTTTCAGACCATATGCTTTGAAACTTGAACTCATGCACAAGAAAAAATTTGGAAGAAACTCAAACATGTGGAGGTTAAAGACCATCCTGCTAAAAGATGAAGGGTCAACCAGGAAATTAGAGAAGAATTAAAAAGAGCCATGGAAACGAATGAAAATGAAGATATAACTGTTCAAAATCTTTGGGATACAGCAAAAGCAGTTCTAAGAGGGAAATACATCAGAATACAAGCATATCTCAAAAAATTGGAAAAACAAATACACAAGCTAACCTCGCACCTAAGGGAGCTGGAGAAAGAACAGCAAATAAAACCTACACTAAGCAGAAGAGAGTTAATAAAGATTCGAGCAGAATTCAATGAAATAGAGATCAGAATAACTGTGGAACAGATCAACAAAAACAGGAGTTGGTTCTTTGAAAGAATTAATAAGATAGATAAACCATCAGCCAGCCTTATTAAAAACAAAAGAGAAAAGACTCAAATTAATAAAATCACAAATGAAAAAGGAGAGAACACAACCACTATCAAGGAAATACAAACGATTTTAAAAACATATTATGAGCAGCTATATGCCAATAAATTAGGCAATCTAGAAGAAATGGATGCATTTCTGGAAAACCACAAACTACCAAAAACTAGAATAGGAAGAAATAACAAAACCTGAACAGGCCAATAACCAGGAGGAAATTGAAGCAGTTATCTATAACCTCCCAAAGCACAAAAGCCCAGGGCGAGAAAGCTTCCCAGGGGAATTCTAGCAAACATTTAAAGAAGAAACAATACCTATTCTACTAAAGCTGTTTCGAAAGATAGAAAGGGAAAGAATACTTCCAAACTCGTTCTATAAGGCCAGGATCACCTTAATTATTCCAAAACCATAGACCCCACCAAAAAGGAGAATTATAGACCAATATCCCTGATGAACACAGATGCAAAAATTCTCAACAAGATACTAGCCAATAGGGTCCAACAGTACATTAAGAAGTTTATTCATCATGACCAAGTGGGATTTATACCTGGGATGCAAGACTGGCTAAACACTCGTAAAGAAATCAAAGTTATGGATCACATCAACAAGAGAAAAAACAAGAACCATCTGATCGTCTCAATAGATGCAGAGAAAGATTTTGACAAAATACAGCATTCATTCGTGATCAAAACTCTTCAGAGTGTAGGGATAGAGGGAACATTCCTCAGCATCTTAAAAGCCATCTACAAAAAGTCCACAGAAAATATCATTCTCAATGGGGAAACACTGAGAGCCTTTCCCCTAGGATCAGGAACAAGACAGGGATGTCCACTCTCACCACTGCTATTCAACATAGTACTAGAAGTCCTAGCCTCAGCAATCAGGCAACAAAAAGAAATAAAAGGTATTCAAATTTGCAAAGAAGTCAAACACTCCCTCTTTGCAGGTGACATAATACTGTACATAGAAAACCCAAAAGACTCCACTTGAAGATTGCTGGAACTCATATAGCAATTCAGCAGTGTGGCAGGATATAAAATCAATGCACTAAAATCAGTGGCATTTCTATACATTAACAATGAGACTAAAGAAAGAGAAATTAAGGAGTCAATCCCATTTACAATTGCACCCAATGCATAAGATACCTAGGAATAAACCTAACCAAAGAAGTAAAGGATCTATATCCTAAAAACCGCAGAACACTTCTGAAAGAAATTGAGGAAGACACAAAGAGATGGAAAAATGTTCCATGCTCATGGATTGGAAGAATTAATATTGTGAAAACGTCAATGTAACCCAGAGCAATTTACACGTTTAATGCAATCCCTATCAAAATACCATGGAGTTTCTTCAGTGGGTTGGAACAAATCATCTTAAGATTTGTGTGGAATCAGAAAAGACCCTGAATAGCCAGGGGAATATTGAAAAATAAAACCAGAGCCTGGAGCATCACAATGCCAGATTTCAAGTTGTACTACAAAGCTGTGATTGACATAATGATACTGGCACAAAAACAGACACATAGATCAATGGAACAGAATAGAGAACCCAGAAATGGCCCCTCAACTCTATGATCAACTAATATTTGGCAAAGCAGGAAAGACTATCCACTGGAAAAAGGACAGTCTCTTCAATAAATGGTGCTGGGAAAAGTGGGCATACACATGCAGAAGAATGAAACTGGACCACTCTCTTACCAGACACAATGATAAACTCAAAATGGATGAAAGATCTAAAGGTGAGAAAATAATCCATCACAATCCTAGAGGAGAACACAGGCAACACCCTTTTTGAACTTGACCACAGCAACTTTTAGCAAGATACATCTATGAAGGCAAGGGAAACAAAAGCAAAAATGAACTACTGGGACTTCGTTAAGATAAAAAGCTTCTGCACAGCAAAAGAAACAGTCAACAAAGCTAAAAGTCAACCTACAGAGTGGGAGAAGATATTGCAAATGACACATCAGGTGTATGTATATCCAAGTATACTTGCTATAGTATCCAAGATCTATAAGAACTTATTAAACTCAACAGCAAAGAAACAAACAGTCCAATCATGAAATGGGCAGAAGACATGAACAGAAATTTCACCAAAGAAGACATAGACATGGCCAACAGGCACATGAGAAAATGCTCCACATCACTTGGCATCAGGGAAATACAAATCAAAACCACAATGAGATACCACCTCACACCAGTGAAAATGGGGAAAATTAACAAGGCAGGAAACCACAAATGTTGGAGAGGATGTGGAGAAAAGGGAACCCTCTTACACTGTTGGTGGGAATGTGAACTGGTGCAGCCACTCTGGAAAACTGTGTGGAGGTTCCTCAAAGAGTTAAAAATAGATCTGCCCTACGACCCAGGGATTGCACTGCTGGGGATTTACCCGAAAGATACAGATGCAGTGAAAGACCGGGACACCTGCACCCCAATGTTTATAGCAGCAATGTCCACAATAGCCAAACTGTGGAAGGAGCCTCGGTGTCCATGGAAAGATGAATGGATAAAGAAGATGTGGTCTCTATATACAATGGATATTACTCAGCCATTAGCAATGACAAATAACCCACCATTTGCTTCAGCGTGATAGAACTGGAAGGTATTATGCTGAGTGAAGTAAGTCAATCGGGGAAGGACAAAAATTATGGTCTCATTCATTTGAGGAATATAAAAAGTAGTGAAAGGGCATATAGGCGAAAGGAGAGAAAATGAGTGGGGAATATTAGTGAGGGTGACAGAACATGAGAGACACCTAACTCTGGGAAACGAACAAGGGGTAGTGGAAAGGGAGGAGTGTGGGAGGATGGGGTGACTGTGTGATGGGCACTGAGGCGGCCACTTGACAGGATGAGCACTGGGTGTTATGCTATATGTTGTCAAATTGAACATCAATAAAAAATATACATACATACATACATTAATAAATATTTGGTAGTATTTTCAGTAAAACTATCGGGGTCTGGAGATTTATATTTTGGAGTTTAAAAATTCAAAATAATCCTACTTAATAATTACAGGATCATCCAAATTATTTATTTTATAATTGAGTGTATTGTACTCATTTGCGCTTTTGGAGAAATTGGGTCCTTTTCATCTGAGTTGCCACATTTATGTACATAGAGTTGTTTGTATTCCATTATTATCTTTTTGGTGTCTGTAAAGTCTTTAGTGATATTCCCCCACTTCATTCCTGACAGTGCTCATATCTATTCTCTTAGTCTTAGGTAATATCTATTCATGTCAGTCATGCTAGAAGTGTTTGTCAATTCTGTTGATGTTTTCAAAGAACAGGTTCTTTGCTTCATTGATTTTCTCTGCTGTTTTTCTGTTTTCTATTTCATTGATATTTGCTCTTATGTTTGTTATTTTTTTACTTGTACTTTTTTGTAAGGTTTACTTTGCTCTTCTTTTTCTACATTACTGAGATGAGAGTTTAGATTATTGTTTTGAGGCCTTCTTTCTGATATGAACATTTAATGCTATAAACTTCCCTCTTATCGCTGCTTTGGCTTTGTTCCACAGTTTGATATGCTGTGTTTTCATTTTGTTCAGCTCAGTATAATTTTTTTTTAGCTCAGTATAATTTTGATTTCTCTTGAGACTTCCTCTTTGACTTCTGGATTATATAAAAGTGTATTGTTTAATTTTCAGATATGCAGATTTTCTGCTCCAAATCTCTAATTTGATTAGAATGTAGCTGTAGAACACACTGTGTCATTTCAGTTCTTTTAAATTTTTGGAGGTTTGTTTCATGACCCAAGTCATAGTATATTTTGGTATATATTCTATGAACACCTAAAATGAATGTTCTGCTGTTATTGGGTGGAGTGTTATATAAATATCAACTAGATCCTATTGGTTGATGGTGTTATTCAGTTATTCTATGTCCTTGCTGATTTTCTGTGAAGTTGTTCTACTAATTGCTGAGAGAGACATGAAACCTCCAGCAATACAACTGTACATGTTTCTACTTTCAGTACTGTTAGTTTTGCACCTCATATTTTGCAGTTGTTTGGTAATACACATTTAAGTCTTCTATGTCTTTCTGGTAAATTGACCCTATTATTATATAATCTCTGTGTTTACCTAGTAATTTTCTTTGTTCTGGAATTTGTCTTATATCAATATAGCCACTTTGGATTAATGTTTGAATAATGTATCTTTTTCTATTCTTTCACATTTTAGCCTACTTATATTGTTATTTTTGAAGCATATTTCTTGTAGACTGCACATAACTGAATTATGTTTTATAATCCACTCTGCCGATCTTTTTTAGTTGTATTCAATGGAATTTTAATATATTAGGGTTGAACCAGTTAATTGGATGTATTTTGTAATTCTATTTTGATTTATCTCTAGTATTTTTAAATGTATCTTTTTTAAAGCTTTTTCAAGTGATTTCTATAGGTGCTAAATTCTATATACATTGCTTGTCATGGTCTCATCATGTTATCATTTTATCAGTTTGAGTAAAATTTAGAAAAACCTTACCTCACTCTACATCCTTTTAACTCCTCCATATGTAATAAAATTTCCTTAAATATTTCCTCTAAACGGAGAGAAAATGAGTGAAAATATCAGTGAAGGAGACAGAACATGAGAGACACCTGGGAAATGATCAAGGGGTAGTGGAAGGAGAAGTGGGTGTGGGGTTTGGGTGACTGGGTGATGGGCACTAAGGGGGGCACTTGGCGGGATGAGCCCTGGGTGTTATGCTATATGTTGGCAAATTGAACTCCAATAAAAAAATTTAAAAAATAAATATTTCCTCTACATATGTTGATAATTACATCAAAGAGTGTTAGAATTTTTTCATCAAAATCAAACATAACTTAGAAAAATTTAGAAAATCCAAGAGAAGAGGGAAATTGTTGGATTTACCTGTGCTTTTCTTGTTTCCATTGTTCTTTGTACCTTACTGATGCTCCCAAATTCCTTCTTTTATCTGTCCTTTTGTGTTTTGATAACTTCCCTTAGCCATTCTTTTAGGATTGTTCTGCTGGCAGCAAATTCTCTTAGTTTTCTTCCATTTAAGAACATCTGATTTCACCTTCATTCTTTTTTTTTAAAGATTTTATTTATTTATTTATTTATTTATTTATTTATTTATTTATTTATTTATTTATTTATTTATGGGAGACGCACACACACACATACACACACACAGAGAGAGGCAGAGACACAGGCAGAGGGAGAAGCAGGCTCCATGTGGGGAGCCTGATGTGGGACTGGATCCGGGGACTCCAGGTTCACGCCCTTGGCTGAAGGCAGCCCTAAACCACTGAGCCACCCGGGCTGCCCTCACCTTCATTCTTGAATGATATTTTCACTGGATAGAGGAGTCCAGGTTTACAGAAACCATGGATGCAGAAGAAGTGGCACAATATTTCTTCAAGGAACGAGAGAAAAGAACTGTCAACCTAGAATCCTTTTGTTTCATTTCTCTTGTTCTTTTATTTCATTTCTTTTTTCATTTTGTTTCAGTTCAAGTGTCCTTTTTAATACCCATCACCCATCTAGCCCATTCTTCACATACCTCCTCCCATCAACTCTCAGAAACCTTTGTTCTCTATCATTAAGGGTCACTTGTGGCTTATTTACCTCTCTCCTTTTTTTCTTTTCCCCTTTCCCATATGTTCATCGGTTCTGTTTCTTAAATTCCACATATGAGTGATATCATATCATGTTTGTCTTTTTGTAACTGACTTATTTCACTTAGCATAATACACTCTCACTCCATCCACATAGTTGCAAATGGCAAGATTTCATTCTTTCTCATCGCTGAATAATACTCCATTGTGTATATATACCACATCTCCTTTTTAAAAAAATTTTTTATTTATTTATGATAGTCACAGAGAGAGAAAGAGAGAGAGGCAGAGACATAGGCAGAGGGAGAAGCAGGCTCCACGCACCGGGAGCCTGATGTGGGATTTGATCCCGGGTCTCCAGGATCGCGCCCTGGGCCAAAGGCAGGCACCAAACCGCTGCGCCACCCAGGGATCCCCCACATCTCCTGTATCTGTTCATCAGTCAGTGGACATTAGGGCTCTCTCCATGGTTTTATTATTGTTCATAATGCTGTTATAAACATCTGGGTGTACGTATCCCTTCAAATCTACTTGTGTATCCTTTAGGCAAATACCTAGTAGTGCAACTGCTATATCATAGGTTAGTTTTATTTTTAGCTTTTTGAGGAGCCTCCAAACTGTTTTCCAGAGTGGATCCACCTGTTTGCATGCCCACCAAACAGTGCAAGAAGATTCCCCTTTCTCCACATACTTGCCAACACATGTTTTTTTCGTTTGTTGTTGACTTTAGCCATTCTGACAGGTGTGAGGTGGTATTGTGATTCTGATTTGTATTTTCCTGATGATAAGTGATGTTGAGCATCTTTTTATGTGTCTGTTAGCCATCTGGATGTCTTCTTTGGAAAAGTGTCTATTCATATTTAGATCTTTATGATCATTTAGGTCTTTCATCCATTTTGAGTTTATTTTTGTGTATGGCATAAGAAAGTGGTCCAGTTTCATTCTTCTACATGTGGCTGTCCAATTTTACCAACAACATTTGTTGAAGAGACTCTCTTATTTCATTGAATATTTCTTCCTACTTTGTCAAAGATTAGTTGACCATATAGTTGTGAGTCCATTTCTGGGTTCTGTATTCTGCTCTGTTGATCTATGTGTCTGTTTTTGTGCCAGTACCATACTGTCTTGATGACTACAGCTTTGTAATATAGCTTGAAATCCATAACTATGATGCCTCCAGTTTTGTTTTTCCTTTTCAAAAATGCTTTGGCTATTCAAGGTCTTTGGTGGTTCTGTACAAACTTCGTTCTAGCTCTGAGAAAAATGTTGCTAGCATAAAGAATGAATTGAATTAAATGTGTAGATTGCTTTGGGTAGTATAGAAATTTAGAAAATGTTTGTTCTTTCAATCCATGAGCATGGAATGGTTTTCCATTTCTTTGTGTCCTCTTCAGTTTCTTTCATCAGTGTTCTGTAGTTTTCAGAGTACAAGTCTTTTTACCTGTAGTTAGATTTATTCCCAGGTATCTTAGGGTTTTTGGTGCAATTGTAAATGGGATTGATTCCTTGATTTCTTCTTCTGCTGCTTCGTTATTGGTGTCTAGAAAGGCAACAGATTTCTGCACATTGATTTTATATCCTGCAACTTTGTTGAATTCATGTATGAGTTATAGCAATTTTTTGGTGGAGTCTTTTGGTTTTTTCTACATAGAGTATCATGTCATCTGCAAATAGTGAAAGTTTGACTTCTTCTTTACCAATTTGGATACCTTTTATTTCTTTTGTTGTCTGATTGCTGACACTATGACCTCCAGTACTGTGTTAAATAGTAATGATGAGAATGGACATCCTTGACTTGTTTATGACTGTCGGGGAAATACTCCCAGTTTTTCCCCACTAAGGATGATATTTGCTGTCAGTCTTTATATATGGCCTTTATGGTGTTGAGATATGTTCCCTCTATCCCTACTTTGTTGAGAGTTTTTATTAAGGAAGGATGCTATATTCTGTTGAATGCTTTTTTGCATCTACTGAATCATATGCTTCTTATCCTTTCTTTCATTAATGTGGTGTATCACATTGATTGGTGAGTGTTGAACCACCCTGGCATCCCAGAAATAAATCTCACTCAATCATAGTGAATAATTCTTTTAATATACTGTTGAATTCTGTTTGGTAATATTTTGTTGAGAATTTTTGCATCCATGTTCATCAGGGATATTAGCCTGTAATTCTCCTTTTTAGTGAGGTCTTTGTCTAGGTGTGGAATCAAGTTAATGCTGGCTTTGTAGAATGAGTTTGGAAGTTTTCCCTCTGTTTTTATTTTTTGGAATTTTTTCAGAAGACTAGGTTTTAATTCTTCTTTAAATGTTTGGTAAAATTCTCCTGGAAAGCCATCTAGCCCTGGACTCTTGTTTGTTGGGAGATTTTTGATTACTGATTCAATTTCTTTGCTGGTTATAGGTCTGTTCAAATTTTCTATTTCTTCCTCTTTCAGTTTTGATAGTTTGTATGTTTCTAGCAATTTGTCCATTTTTTACAGAGTACCCAGTTTGTTGGCATATAATTTTTCTTTTTTTTGGCATATAATTTTTCATAGTATTCTCTTATAATTGTATTTCTGTGGTGTTGGTTGTGATCTCTCCTTTTTCATTCATGATTTTGTATATTTGGGTCCTTTCTTTTTTCTTTTTCATAAGTCTGGCTAGAGGTTTGTCAAATTTATTAATTCTTTCAAAGAACCAGCTCCTGTTGATCTGTTCTACTGTTTTTTAAATTTCTATATCATTGTTTTATGCTCTACTTTTTATTATTTTCCTTCTTCTGCTGGGTTTACACTTTTTTTTTTGCTTTCCTTTTCTAGCTCCTTCAGGTATAAGGGTAGGTTGTGCATTTGAGACTTTTCTTGCTTCTTGAGGTAGGCCTGTATTGCTGTATACTTCCTTTTTATGACTGTCTTTGCTGCATCTGAAAGCTTTTGGACTGTTGTGTTTTCATTTTCATTTTTCTTCTGTGTATTTTTTCATTTCTTCTTTAATTTCCTGGTTAACCCATTCATTCTTAGTAGGGTGTAGTCAACTACATGTATTTGTAGTCTTTCCAATTTTTTTAGTGGTTGACTTCAAGTTTTATAGTGCTATGATCTGAAAATATGCATGGCATGATCTCTTTTTGTACTTGTTGGAAGTAGATTTGTGACCCAGTCAGTATGTGACCTAATCTGGAGAATGTTCCATGTGCACTAGAAAAGAATATGTAGGGGCACCTGGGTGGCTCAGTCAGTTAGGCCTCTGATTCTTGATTTTGGCTTGGATCATGATCTCAGAGTCATGGGATAAAGCCCTACATTGGGCTCTGTGCTCAATGAAGAGTCTGCTTGAGATCACCTCTCTTTCCTTCTCCTGCCCTTCCCCACGGCACACACACACTGTCTCTGTCTAAAATGAATAAATCTTTTTTAAAAAGGAAAAGAATGTATATTCTGCTGCTTTGGGATGAAATGTTATGAATATATTTGTTAAGTTCATGTGACCCAGTGTGTCATTCAAAGCCATTGTTTTCTTGTTAATTTTCTGCTTAAATTATTTGTCCATTGCTGTAAGTGGGGTGTTAAAGTTCCCTACTATAATTGTATTATTATCAGTGAGTTTCTTTATGTTTCTTATTCATTGATTTCATTCATTTCAGTTCACCCATGTTAGGGGCATAAGTATTTACAATTGTTAGATCTTTTTGATGGATAGACCCCTTAATTATGATATAATGCCCTTCTTCATCTCTTGTTACAGCCTTTGGTTTAAAATCTTGTTTGATATAAGTATGGCTATCCTGGCTTTCTTTGGTATCCATTTATATGACTAATATTTCTCCACCTCCTCATTTGAATCTGCAGGTGACTTTAAGTCTACAATTAGTCTCTTGTAGGCATCATATAAATGGGTATTGTTTTTAAATTCATTCTGATACCCTGTGTTTTTGTTGGAGCATTTAGTCCATTTACTTTCAGAGTGATTGTTGAAAGATATGAATTTAGTACCATTGTGTAACCTGTAGAGTTGTGTTTCTGGTGATGTTCTCTGGTCCTTTCTAGTCTTTGTTGCTTTTGGTCACTTTTTTCTCTCTACTCAAATCATCTTTCTTAAAATTGTTGCAGGGCTGGTTTAGTGGTTGCAAATCACAGTTTTTGTTTGGGAAACTCTTTCCTTCTATTCTGAATGACAACCTTGCTGGATGAAGAATTCTTGGCTACATATTTTTCCCATTCAGCACATTGACTATTTCCTTCCACTCCTTTCTGGCCTGCCTAGCTTTGGTGGACAGATCTGCTGTGAACCTGATCTATCTTCCTTGTAGGTTAAGGACTTTGTCCCATTGCTGCTTTCAGGATTCTTTCCTTATCTGTGTATTTTATGAATTTGACTATTATATGCCTTACAATGGTTGCCTTTTGTTGAATTTAATGGGACTTCCATGTACTTCTTGGATTTTCATGTCTGTGTCCTTCTCCAGATTAGGTAAGTTTTCAGCTATCATTTGTTCAAATAAACCTTCTGTCCCTATATATCTCTCTTAATTTTTTGGGACTCCTATGATACAAACATTATTATTATTTTTTGGTATATTTTTTATTGGAGTTTGATTTGCCAACACATAGTATAACACTTAGTGCTCATCCCATCAAATGCCCTCGGTGCCCGTCACTCCCCTTTGCTACCCCTCGTTCATTTCCCAGAGTTAGGAGTCTCTCATGTTTTGTCACCCTTCCTGATTTTTCCCACTCATTTTCTCTCATTTCCCCTATAATCTCTTTCACTATTTTTTATATTCTCTGTATGAGTGAAACCATATAATGATTGTCCTTCTCCGATTGACTTACTTCACTCTGTATAATAGCTTCCAGTTCCACCCACGTCAAAGCAAATGGTGGATATTTGTTGTTTCTAATAGCTGCGTAGTATTCCATTGTATATATAGACCACATCTTCTTTATCCATTCATCTTTCGAAGGACATTGAGACTCCTTCCACAGTTTGGCTATTGTGGACATTGCTGCTAGAAACATTGGGGTTCAGGTATTTCAGCTTTTCACTGCATCTGTATCTTTGGGGTAAATCCCCAGTAGTGCAATTGCTGGGTCATAGGGTAGCTCTATTTTTAACTCTTTGAGGAACCTCCATACAGTTTTCCAGGGTGACTGTACCAGTTAACATTCCTACCAACAGTGCAAGAGGGTTTTAATAAGTCACTAATTTCCCTAAGTTTAGCTTCATGGTCCATTACCTTACTTTACCTCCTCTTTTCAGCTTCATCATTTTCCATAAATTAATCTTCTATGTAACTTATTTGGTTCTCTGCTTTGTCCTTCCTCATTTTCATGGCCTCCACTTAGGATTACATTTTAGTTATGCCTTTTGTAATTTCAGCTTGACTGGATTTTAGTTCTTTTATCTCCGTAGTAAGGAATTCTTTTGTGTCTTCTATGCATTTTTTCAAGCTTGGCTAGTATCCACATAATCATTTTAAATTCTAGTTTTGACATTTTATTTATGTCTATATTGATTAAATCCCTGGGTGTGAGCACTATCTCCCATTATTTCTTTTTGGGTGAATTTCTCCATCTTGTCATTTTGTCCAGGAAAGAAAAGAAGAAAGGAAAAGGAAAAATAACAACAAAACCACCACCACCACCCCCCGCCAAACCCCACAAAAAAACCAATCCTAGATCCTGGGTGTGTTTTGGTCTGCTTTTTTTTTAAATTTTTATTTATTTATGATAGTCACAGAGAGAGAAAGAGAGGCAGAGACACAGGCAGAGAGAAGCAGGCTCCATGCACCGGGAGCCCGACGTGGGAATCGATCCCAGGTCTCCAGGATCGCGCCCTAGGCCAAAGGCAGGTGCCAAACCGCTGCGCCACCCAGGGGTTCCCACTGGTCTGCTTTTTAAAAGAATCTAGGTCCCAAAATACGAAGGAAAAATAAAATAAAATACGAAACAAAAATATATAAAAATTAAAATGATTAATAAAAAAACTGAAAAAATAAGAAAACAAATGAAAAATTATCATAAAAAATAAAGAATAAGAGCACAAAAGAGGTTTGATACTATTTTCCCCTAGAGCTGAAGCTTTGTATCCCTCTGTGATCAGTAAACTTTGTGTGAGCAAGTTGTTTGTGCTCGTTTTCTGGGGGAGAGTCCTATGCACTGATTTTCAGGTGGACTTGCCCTAGTGGATGTAGTGGCAATGTGTCTCCAGGGTGTAAAGAGGCAGAGCTTAGTGTAAGTGGCTTTAGACTGTACGAGGTGAAGTTGTTTGGCTCCCTGAAGGCTTTCAGCACTGATGGACAGGGTTAATATGGTGGCACTCCACTCTCTAGCCCTGGAGCTGAAAATTCACACCTCCTACTCTTCAGTGAGCCATCACAGAAAGAGCAATCAATCAGTCTTATCTCTCCAATTTTATTAGAACTTTGTGTTCATCCTGCCTGTGTCTGAGCTTTTTTATTTCAGATGTGTGACTGAGTTTCAAAACTACAAATTTTAGGGACTTTCAAGAAATGGGCCTGCACTGTTCCTCCTAGGGAGGATCTCCCCATGGTTCTGCCATTTTCTGGGCTTGTGCCAGGAAATTGGTTGCATGAACACACGGTGGTTCAGTTTATGGCAATATAGAGCAGAAAGCTGGTACCTAGACTCACTGTTCTCAGCCACCTTACATGGTCCTATGCCTGGGAACAGTGCAGCCCTAGGCACTACCCATTCTTCTTGTGACCCCAGGGATCCTCAGACCATGATGTCACACCTGGGATTCTATCCTGCTTTACCCCCTGAGCACCTTTAAGCCAGTCATGACTTCCACTGTAACAGACTTCTAAAGTTCTGATTTTTCACTCTGCTCTTGGATGTTCAGAATGATTAGATAACTATCTAGCTGTATTTGAGGGACAAGACAAGGTTAGGTCCCTTTAATTTTCCACCATCTTAACTCCTCCTAGAGATGTATCTTTTTAGTGTTTGCAGGTATCACTTTATGTTTCTATGGTGGCCCAAAGGATTCAGGAGAGAAGAATTGCAACAACAGAGTCTGAATGGATGAGAGTGACTGGGCTCCAGTGTACCCAGTAGGGTTGCAGGCAGGTGTGTACTTGAGAGGCTGGACGTTTTATTCTCATTCCTTTTAGTTTTTTCAGTGTGTCCTGGGACTTTTGCTCTTGGAGACATTCATCACCCTCATTTTACTCTGCTGTGAATCTCAGTTTCTGGCTCCTGCCTTGGGCCCCCAGGTCAGCATTTTCCTGCTGAGTTTGGCCAATGGGAAGCTCTGCTGGGAGGTTGAGGGAGGTAAAAGGGGGAAAGCTAGTTAGTACTTCTCCCCATTCCACCATGCTTTGGGGGCATCTTTTCTGAGGCTTCAGATTCTTCCAGAAAGGCCCAGTGTAGTTTCTGCACTCCCCTTCTCCCTCTGCTCCTCAACTATGGTGGGGTGGAAATTTTCCTGCTATTGGTAATCTTCTGGTTAGTATCTTACCATGTTCATCTCCTGTGTAACCAGTGTCTATGATTATGTATTCTGTGAAGCTTCTCTTTCCTTCTTGGGCCCTGCCTGATTCAGTTAGTGAAGGAAGGAAAAGGCAAAGGCAAAAGCTGAGATTGAAAAGGAGGGAGGACATATGGGTGTGTAAGGAGGGAGGTAGAGGAGAACAAGAGTGAAAATTGCCTTGGGAGATATGTTAAAATAACTGGGAGGTTCTAGGACCCAGTGGGAACACTGCATATGGAGGTCACATGAGACTGTTAGAACCACAGAAGGTTTTCTATGGCTATAGTTAGCTGCTTGGATGGTGCCATAGGGCAGGAAAGCCGATGTTTTGAGCTTTGCCATGGGTGGCAGACAGACCCCAGATAGCCCCCATGATGCGCATTGCCTGGTGGTCATGCCTTTGTGAGATCCCCTCCCCTGACCTGTGACTGGCTTCTAACCAAAGAGGATGGATGGGATGTCACTCCTGTGGTTGTGTTGCATTATCTAAAAATTTGCCTTGCTAGTTGACTTACTTTGGAGACTCTCATTGTTGTGATGAAGTGAACAGACATGTTTGGGGAGTCCACATGGCACAGAACTGCAGGAAGCCAGTTGAAAGTAAGGGTGGCTTCTGAGAGCTCAGTGTGGTCTCTAGCCAACAGCTAGTAAGAAGCAGGGCCCTCAGTCCTATAGCATCAGGAATTGAATTCTGCCAACCCTGAGTCATCTTGGAAGCATATTTTTTCCCCTGGTTGAGCCTCTAGATGAGAACACAAAAAAAATAAAAAATAAAAAAAAAAGAGAACACAGCCTGATGACACCTTGAGATCCTGAGCAAATGATCCAGCTAAACCTGACCCAACCCTGGACCCACAGAAACTCTGAAATTATAAACATGTTATTTTAAGTGACCATTTTTGTAGTAATTTGTTACGCAGCGATAGGAAACTCACATATCAGGTGAGCTTGACAGAATGAGTTGGGGCAAATAAGAGGAGAGTATTTGCTGGACTGTGGAATCTCAGCTGGGCAGGGGGTGGGGATAAGGGAGGTTTGGTTGAAGTGGAAGCAGACAAGCTCCCTGCCAGTGAAGTGATCACATAACTGAGAGCCCAGGGGGTCAGAAGTATCATCTCTGTAGATGTTGAAACCAAAATATTACAGGAGTTATAGAGAGCTTTGGGTTATAGAGATAAGAGAGAGTGAGACCATAAGCTAGGACTCAGATTTTTAAAGAATGAAGAGATATGACTAGGAAGATAGTTGTATTAAGAGGTTGGCATGTTGTATGAAGCAGCTGGAGTACTTTAGGGAGGGAAGAAGATGGCAGTGGGGAATCAGGAGAATACCTTTCCAAACTCTCAGCAGAACTAATTACATAATTTGTGGAACCCTGTGAAAAATGAAACTGTGAGGCTCCTTGTTCAAAAAGCAGGAAAAAATGTTAATAATACTAAAACATAAAGCTTTTTTCCTTTTTTTTTTTTAATTTTTATTTATTTATGATAGTCACAGAGAGAGAGAGAGGCAGAGACATAGGCAGAGGGAGAAGCAGGCTCCATGCACCGGGAGCCCGACGTGGGATTCGATCCCGGGTCTCCAGGATCGCGCCCTGGGCCAAAGGCAGGTGCCAAACCGCTGCGCCACCCAGGGATCCCGCTTTTTTCCTTTCTTTCATAATCTTTCCTGAATTGTCACCATATTTTAAAAATTGCTACTTAATGTCATTATTCGAAGTCTAGAATAATAATAAGTTTAGATTTGTAAGGAAAAATTACAAATCTAAATTATTAGCATGAATGTCATCATTCATCTTTATTGTGAAGCATCATTTTAAGTGCAGATATGAGAGCATTTAACTTGTAGGTGAAATCAGGAAAGTTGTACAATTTGAATTTTGCAGTTCTTACATGCATGTGGACAATGGAAACATTGCATGAAACTAACTTAAATGTGTTTACTGTACTTTTTGATACAGGCACATTCTACCAACACTCTGCCTTCTTCTCACTGATGAGTGAGTCATAAAGAGTGGTGGACCCATTCCACCTATAGTTATGTACATTGCTTTACAATGTTGAAAATCCTGCTCAACCAAAGCTCACAATAAGTGTTGGCTTCTTAGCAACTCTTGATATCAAACCATGCTGCTGCAAATCAAAGGTCATTGCTGAGGTCATGGGATGCTGGCAAATGTAAAAGATTTAAATGGTAATGGTTAAAAATATAATCCAAATAGTAGGACCTCATAACCTTTCATTTTTACTTTGAATTAGTTGAATTACTTTCAATGAGTAATTGTTTTCATTTTTATAATAGGTATTATTTTCCCATTACAAAAGTATTGATTTGCTGGATACGAAAACCATAAAACCATAGCGTAGAAGCAAAGGAGAAAGCTCCCATTACCCAGAGGTAGTCCTGTATTGGAGGCAGGGTCCTTTTGGTCTTCTGTTATATGCATATGCTATATATATATTTATTTCAAGAAAAATAGCTTATCAGTTTTTTCTGTATCCTTAATATTTCCTACTATCAATCAGTATCCCTTTAGAGCATTTTTAGTTGCATAGTATTACATACTATGCACATATTACAACTTGCTTTACTAACGCTCTCTTGTTGAATACTTAGGTCATGGCTAATGAAATATGCTAGTGTGAAATATGCTACAATGTTCATCCTTGGAAAGAGTGTACACTGTTTCCCTGTGCTATTAGAATTCTGAAGCACTGGGAGGGCCTCAGTATAACAGGCCAAAAAACAAGGGTAGAAAGAGACTGAATGGATTCCGTATGGATTCCCCAAGGCGCAAACAATATTCCCAGTTTGCTTTCATCAACAGTGCTTTCTTTCTGGCTGACCTCGTAAGAGGAGTGACAACGGAACATGCATCTAGAGAACAAAGGTCGGCTGACCTCTGGTGTGCTGGAGATGGAGCTACATCAGACATCTGCTCCCATGTGTGCTGGTTTAGGAAGATCAGAGCCAGCAGAATCAGCCACCAGCAAATGCGGGCTCCAGCCGAGAGTGAACAGGGCAGAGCCGTCAACCTCCTACCCCAGCAGGGCAGCTGGGCAGAGCCGCTGGGCTTCTGTGGACCGGGACTTTAATTCATTCCTCACAGAGCAGAGGTGAGTTTCTGATAGTTTTTTTTTTTTTAAAGATTTTATTTATTCATGAGAGACAGAGACAGAGACAGAGAGAGAGAGAGAGAGAGAGGCAGAGACATAGGCAGAGAGAGAAGCAGGCTCCATGCAGGGAGCCTGATGTGGGACTTGATCCTGGGACTCCAGGATTACACCCCAGGCTGCAGGCAGTGCTAAACTGCTGCACCACCCAGGCATCCCAGTTTCTGATAGTTTTATCCTGTAAATGTGGAATTCACAAATATGGGATTTTCCCATGAACATAGTACCCCTATGTTTTGTGCGAACATTTTCAGATATTATGGAAGAAATACAAGACTCTTTCTAGTAATTTCTTGACCTATTTTGAGTGAATGCTCTTTCTAAAATAGGGCTAAGAGAACTCCAAAAGATAATAAAAATAGAGTTTTTAGCATGAATTGGCATTTACTATATTATTTAAGGCACTAAAAATATTATGACTTAAAAAGCATATATATTTATATCTTAGCATGTGCTTTATTCTACAAATATGTTAAATGAAGCAGTTGAATATTGTTTTTCATGTTAGAAAAATCTAGATTTACATGAAAAGTACTTTTTGATAAACTTAAATATTTACCAAAATACAACTAATAAATAGATATAAAAGCATCCTGTTTAAGTGTCTGTTCATACCCATGTAGGGACATATTGGTTACCCTGCAGATGTGGGTATCCTTGTCCCCACAGGCAGTAAGTCCTGCTCTGGGCAGTTGCTCAGCCAGAACCTGACCCAAACGGTGCCAGTGTCGAATGTTTAAAAAGGCACAGCATCACAGAAATGCATACAAGTGTAGATCCCCACCACCTGCCATGATCCTCTCCCCTCCTCTTCTCTAGGGTAAGACCTATCCCAATTTACGGGTGGTCTCACCAGTGTTCAGGTTCATACTTCCGTTTGTTTATGTATCATTGAATAGTTTCTGCTCTTGTTTTGCAAATGGTTAAACATTGCTTTGCTTTTTTTGTCCATCTTTTTGAGATTCGTCAGTCTGGATGCCTGTAGTTCTTGTTAATTCATTTGGACTGCTCACATAAAATGTCAGTATATGAATGTACCACAGTTTACATATCTTCTCCTATAAGTAGCTATTCGGTGTCTCCCACACTCCTTAGGTTTTTGCTATTAAAAACTGCCTACAACACATTTTCTCCATAGGTTTTCTAGGGTGTAAGTTGGGGGATTCTCTAGAGTATCTCTCTTCTTGAGAACAAATGTTGGTTCCTAAAATGTACGCACCTTTGGATTTACTAGATGGTACCAGATTAATAATTGTATAAATTTACTCTCCCACATTCCCAGCATTTGGTGCTGGCGGACTTTAACATGAGAAGATGTGATACATGTGATATACTGTGTCATGGTTTGCAAGGAAATTTGCATTTCCTTGTCCAGGAAAGCAGACCTTTTTCTTACATGTTTATTAGACAGTTGGGTTTGTTTCTCATAATGTGCCACTCATACATTTTGGTCAACTTTCTAATGAGTTGTTTATATTTTTCTGTGTTTCGGTTTTTTAAAATAAAATTCTTATATTAACTCTCTTTGGTCCTGTGTTGCAGTGTCTTCTTCAAGCCAGATGATCATCTTTTCTCTTTATGATTTTTTAAAAAGATTTGTTTATTTATTTTAGAGAGAGAGAGAGAGAGAGCGAGAGCGTGGGTGGAAGGGGTAGAGGGAGGAGGAAAGAGAATTTGAAGCAGATTCCACATTGTGCATGGAGCCCAGTGCAGGGCTCAATCTCATGACTCTGAGATCATGACCTGAGTTGAAACCAAGAGTCAGATGCTCAACCGACTTTGTTTCCAGGTGCTCCTATTTATGTGTCTGTGTTTTTTTAAGTAAAGTATTTAATATGATTATATTTGTTAAGTCTTTCATGGTATTATGCTCTTTTGAGGGGTTAATATTTTTTTATTTTTTTATTTTTTTTTGGGGGGGTTAATATTTTTAAGTTCATATATTTTTAAGAACTCTCTTTCCTATCTGATTTAATAAATATTTTCTCCTGTTTTCTAAAAGTTGTAAACTTTTATAAGTCCTTTATACTTAGCTCCTTTACCTACTTGGAAGTTATTTTTAAGTCGCCCTTCCTTCCCCTCTCTCCCTTCCTCCTTCCTTCTTTACTGCTTAAAAAAAATACATACCAAAAAAAAGCCCAGTAAATTTTTAATAAAAATTTTGGGTCTGAAGTGCATGAATAATTAAGAGAGGGCACCCTTGGAAGGTGAAGGAGTACCTCCAGAATTTACATGTGGAATTGGCTTAAGGCAGACTCTGTGGGGAAACTGGGACTGGGGACCTTCTCTGGAAGCTGTTACATCAGCTGTCTCTTGCCACAATAACGGTGCAGACCCCAAACATAAACTTCATGTGGGTGGTAGGGTGGTGGTTTAACCCCCTTCTGTCAGTGTAGGTGTGACTGCCAGCTGAATTAGAGGTCCCGTGGGTCCCCTGCCTCTCATTCTTCCAAAGGAATCATCATTCAGGAGTGGAAGCTGGTCATAAGCCTCTGCCACCTCACGTGGGCTAACATCTCATCAGCAGACTGAAGGTCAGAGATACATCTTGTGCTCTGAGGGTCACCAGATAGAATGTAGGTTGCAAATGTGAGTTTCAGATAAAAACGAACATTTTGGGGGAAGTTATTTTTTTAATTTAATTTAAATTATTTGCCAACATATAGTATAACACCCAGTGCTCATCCCGTCAAGTGCCCTCCTCAGTGCCCATCACCCAGTCACTCCATCCCCCCACCCGCCGACCTCCCCTTCCACAACCCTTTGTTTATTTCCCAGAGTTAGGAGTCTCTCATAGTTTGTCCCTACTTTTTCCCACTCAGTTCCTCTCCTTTCCCTTATAATCCCTCTCCCTATTTTTTATATTCCCCGAATGAATGAAACCATATAATGTTTGTCCTTCTCCGATGACTGACTTCACTCACCATAATACCCTCCAGTTTCATCCACGTTGAAGCAAATGGTGGGTACTTGACGTTTCTAATGGCTGAGTAACATCCCATTTTATATATAGACCACATCTTCTTTATCCATTTATCTTTCGATGGACAAGGAGGCTCCTTTCACAGTTTGGCTATTGTGGACATTGCTGCTATAAACATTGGGGTGCAGGTGTCTCGGGGTTTCACTGCATCTGTATGTTTGGGGTAAATCCCCAGCAGTGCAATTGCTGGGTCGTAGGGCAGGTCTGTTTTTAACTCTTTGAGAAACCTCCACACAGTTTTCCAGAGAGGCTGCACCAGTTCACGTTCCCACCAACAGTGCAGGAGGTTCCCCTTTCTCCACATCCTCTCCAACATTTGTTGTTTACAGTCTTGTTCATTTTCCCCATTCTTACTGGTGTGAGGTGGTATCTCATTGTGGTTTTGATTTGTATTTCCCTGATGGCAAGTGATGTGGAACATTTCCTCATGTGCTTGTTGGCCATGTCTATGTCTTCCTCTGTGAGATTTCTGTTCATGTCTTTTGCCCATTTCATGATTGGATTGTTTGTTTCTTTGCTGTTGAGTTTAATAAGTTCTTTATACATCTTGGATACTAGCCCTTTATCTAATAGGTCATTTGCAAATATCTTCCTCCATTCAGTAGGTTGTCTTTTAGTTTTGTTGACTGTTTCTTTTGCTGTGCAGAAGCTTCTTATCTCGATGAAGTCCCAATATTTCATTTTTGCTTTTGTTTCCCTTGCCTTCATAGATGTATCTTGCAAGAAGTTGCTGTCCCCACATTCAAAAAGGCTGTTGCCTGTGTTCCCCTCTGGGATTTTGATGGATTCTTGTCTCACATTTAGATCTTTCATCCATTTTGAGTTTATCTTTATGTCTGGTGTAAGAGAGTGGTCCAGTTTCATTCTTCTGCACATGCCTCTCCAATTTTCCCAGCACCATTTATGAAGAGACTGTCATTTTTCCAGTGGATAGTCTTTCCTCCTTTGTCAAATATTAGTTGACCATAGAGTTGAGGGGCCATTTCTGGGTTCTCTATTCTGTTCCATTGATCTATGTGTCTGTTTTTGTGCCAGTACCACACTGTCTTGATGACCACAGCTTTGTAGTACAACCTGAAATCCTGTGTTGTGATGGCCCCAGATATGGTTTTCTTTTTTAAAATTCCCCTGGCTATTCGGGGTCTTTTCTGATTCCACACAAATCTTAAAATAATTTGTTCTAACTCTCTGAAGAAAGTCCATGGTATTTTGATAGGGATTGCATTAAATGTGTAAATTGCCCTGGGTAACATTGACATTTTCATAATATTAATTCTGCCAATCCATGAGCATGGAATATTTTTCCATCTCTTTGTGTCTTCCTCAATGTCTTTCAGAAGTGTTCTGTAGTCTTTAGGGTATAGATCCTTTACCTCTTTGGTTAGGTTTATTCCTAGGTATCTTATGCTTTTGGGTGCAATTGTAAATGGGATTGACTCCTTAATTTCTCTTGCTTCAGTCTCATTGTTAGTGTATAGAAATGCCACTGATTTCTGGGCATTGATTTTATATCCTGCCACACTGCCAAATTGCAGTATGAGTTCTAGCAATCTTGGGGTGGAGTCTTTGGGTTTTCTCTGTACAGTATCATGTCATCTGCAAAGAGGGAGAGTTTGACTTCTTCTTTGCCAGTTTGAATGCCTTTTATTTCTTTTTTTCTGAGTCTAGGACTTCTAGTACTATTTTGAATAGCAGTGGTGAGAGTGGACATCCCTGTCTTGTTCTTGATCTTAGGGGAAAGGCTCTCAGTTCTTCCCCATTGAGAATGATATTTGCTGTGGGCTTTTCATAAATGACTTTTAAGATACTGAGGCATGTTCCCTGTACCCCTACACTTTGAAGAGTTTTAATGTTGAATGGATGTTGTAATTTGTAAAATACTTTCTCTGCATCTATTGAGAGGATCACATGGTTCTTGTTTTTTCTCTTATTGATGTGATTTATCAGGTTGATTGTTTTACGAGTGTTGAACCAGCCCTGCATCCCGGGGATTAATTCCACTTGGTCACGGTGAATAATCCTCTTGATGTACTGTTGGATCCTATTGACTAGTATCTTGTTGAGAATTTTTACATTGGTGTTGATCAGGGATATTGGTCTATAATTCTCCTTTTTGGTGGGGTTTTTGGTTTTGGAATTAAGGTGAGGCCAGCAGGCCTCATAGAACGAGTTTGGAAGCATTCCATTCCTTTCTATCCTTTGGAATAGCTTTAGTAGAATAGGTATGGTTTCTTCTTTAAACGTTTGCTAGAATTCCCCTGGGAAGCCATCTGGCCCTGGACTTTTGTGTCTTGGGAGGTGTTTGTTGACTGCTTCAATTTCCTCGCTGGTTATTGGCCTGTTCAGGTTTTCTATTTCTTCCTGTTCCAGTTTTGGTAGTTTGTGGTTTTTCCAGAGATTCATCCATTTCTTCCTGATTGCCTAATTGTTGGCATATAGCTGCTCATAATATGCTTTTAAAATCATTTGTGTTTCCTTGGTATTGGTTGTGATCTCTCCTTTTTCATTCATGGTTTTATTAATTTGAGTCTTTTCTCTTTTGTTTTTAATGAGGCTGGCTAATGGTTTATCTATCTTACTAATTCTTTCAAAGAACCAACTCTTGATTTTGTTCATCTCTTCTACAATTCTTCTGGCCTCTATTCATTGAATTCTGCTATAGTCTTTATTATATCTTTTCTATGTGGGTTAGGCTTTATTTGCCGTTCTTTCTCCAGTTCCTTTAGGTGCAAGGTTAGCTTGTGTATTTGAGTTTTTTTTCCATTTTTTTTTGCGGAAGCCTTGTATTTGATTTCCCTCTTAAGATCACCTTTCCTTTATCCCAAAGATTTTGAATGGTTGTGTTTTCATTTTCATTATTTCCATGAATCTTTTTAATTATGCTCTACTTTCCTGGTTGAGCCTTTCATTTTTCAGCAGGATGCTCTTTAACCTCCATGTGTTTGAGTTTCTTTCACATTTATTCTTGTGATTGAGTTCTAGTTTCAGAGCATTGTGGTCTGAAATATGCAGGAGACAATCCCAATCTTTGGTATTGATTGCGACCTGATTTGTGACCCTGTATGTGGTCTATTCTAGAGAAACTTCCATGTACACTTGACAAGAATGTGTATTCATTTGCATTCAGATAGAATGTTCTGTATATATCTGTGAAATTTGTTTGGTCCAGTGTATCATCCAAGGGCCTTGTTCTTTGGTCATGTTCTGCTTATAGCTGTCATTTGCAGAAAGTGCCATGTTGAAGTCTCCTACTATTAGTGTATTATTATCTAAGTATGTCTTTACTTTGGTTATTAAATTGATTGATATACTTGGCAGCTCCCACATTAGGGGAATAAATACTGTGTTTGTTAGATCTTCTTGTTGGATAGGCCCTTTAAGGATTATATAGTGTCCCTCTTCATCTCTTGCTACAGTCTTTGGTATAAACTTTAATTTGTCTGATATGAGGATTGCTACCCCAGCTTTCTTTTGAGGACCATTTGAATGGTAAATGGTTCTCCACCCCTTCATTTTCAGGCTGGAGGTGTCCTTAGGTCTAAAATGAGTCTCCTTGTAATAAATAAATAAATAAATAAATAAATAAATAAATAAATAAATAAAATGAGTCTCTTGTAGATGGCATATACATGAGTCTTGCTTTTTTATCCAGTCCAATACCCTGCATCTTTTGATGGGATCATTTAGCCCATTCACATTCAGAGTAACTATTGCAAGAAATGAATTTAATTACCTATACGCTTCCTGTTTTTGTGGATTGTTTCTTGGGGCTCCCTCTTTCTTTTACAGAGTCCCCTTAATATATCTTGCAGAGCTGGTTTGGTGGTCACATATTCTTTGAGTTTCTGCCTATCTTGGAAGCTCTTTATCTCTCATATTCTGAATGAGAGCCTTGCTGGATAGAGTATTCTTGGCTACATGTTCTTCTCATTTAGGACCTGAATATATCCTGCCAGCCCTTTCTGGCCTGCCAGGTCTCTGTGGAGAGGTCTGCTGTTAATCTAATATTTCTCCCCATATAACTTTGGATCTCTTGTGTCTTGCTGCTTTAAGGATCTTCTCTTTATCTTTGTAATTTGCAAGTTCCACTATTAAATGTCGAGGTGTTGAATGGTTTTTATTGATTTTAGCTGGGGATCTCTCTATCTCTTAGATCTGAATGCCTGTTTCCTTCTCCAGATTATGGGAAGTTCTCAGCTATGATTTGTTCCAATATACTTTGTGGTCCTCTCTCTCTCTTATCCTCTTCTGGAATCCCAAGTAGACATTTATTTTTCCTTTCAAGCTATCATTTATTTATTTCTCTAAGCTTTTCCTTGTGGTCTCTTAATTGTTTTTCTCTTTTTTCCTCTGCTTCCTTTCTTTTCCTCAACTTTCCTTCTATGTCATTCACTCTCTCTTCCATCTCATTAACCCTAGCGGTTAGAGCATCCAGTTTGGATTGCATCTTAAATGTTTTTAATTTTATCCTTATTAGATCTCAATTCTGTAGTAATGAAGTCTCTAGAGTCCTTTATGCTTTTTTTCCAGAACCACCAGTAACTTTATAATTGTACTTCTGAATTGAATTTCTGACATGTAATTGTAGAAATATGAAAGTCAAAAATGAAAAAAATGTAAAAACAAAGAGTTGGTAAAGTATTGTAGTTAAGCTGGGAAAAGAGAAGAAATATTGGAGAATTTTAACCTGATATAAAAACAAGTCGTAATGAAAAATAGGGGAGGGGGACCCTCTAGTTCTATTTTCCCTCAGTCCTGGAGCTTTCCAGCGCTGCTTGTCCAATAAACTTGCTCTTCCCCTGTTCTTCCAATTGGTCTTCTGGGGGAGGGGCCTGCTGTGCTGACTCTCAGGTGTCTGTGCCTGGGGGAGATGCCCTGCCCCTTGCTGGGTGCTGGGCTTAGTGTGAGCTGTTTATCCTACGAGGTCTCTGTTCCCTAGAGGCCCTGCATCTGCCAGGTGCAAGGTGAAATGAAGAGAGAAAAATTTGTCGGCAGCCAGATTTCCAACCCTGGAGTCAGCTCCCCGTGAGAACTAACCTCAGTCTCACAGTCTGCGCTGGCTTAGATGCTCCTGGGGCCGCACGGGAGCGCTGATCTGCACAGCTTGGGGGCACCCAGTGGCAGGAGAGTTCTTGCTGTCCCCTGCCCTCCCCACTTCCACCTGTCCTGGGGGAAATGGAGAATAGATGGCTGTCTGTTTTGGTGCCTTTGGATCCAGGGCCCTGGATGCCACTGGACCTGCACTTCTGGGGACCACCTCTTCCAAAGCTGCATCTGTCTATTGCTAGAGTCTAGGGTGAAGGATCACCAGGGCCAGCCTGAGTTACTAGTGGGCTTCTCCCAAATGCCCCGAGGGCTGTGGCGCACCTGCCCTTACAGATATGGGACTGTGGTTTGTGGTGAGGTTTGTCCTGGGCGCCCCTCCTCTTATAGTGTCTCCAGGGATCTTCATGCATCACTGCCTCTCTTGCAATTCTGCCCGATTTCCCTGCTAAGCACTTTTAAGTCAGGGAAAGCTCAGGCTTGGATTTTTAAAGTTCTCACTTCTCCAGGGCTGGGCTTTTGTGCCTTGGAGGCTTTCACCCACTCCACTTTAGCCCTGCTAGTTGTGGTTCCCCTCCCCTACTTTATTTCTTTATTTTTTCCATCTTCCTATTTTGTTAGAAGCAAAAACTTTTCTCTCTGTAGTGTTCCAGCTGTTCTCTTTTTACCTCAGGTCGAATTTGTAGGAGTTCAGGATGTTTTGAAAGTTATCTAGGTAAGTGTGTGGGGCCAGGTGAGTTGAGGACCCCTACGCCTCCACTATCTTGTTAGTTTCCCTCCTAAATTGAATCTTTAAAAAAGACTCTTTCCCAAACTTAATTGCCTTGACTTATTTCTTGATAAGTAATTGACCATAAATGTAAGCAGTTATTTCTGTACTCTCAGTTCTGTTCTGTTGTTCTACATATCTGCATTTATGTCAGTATTACACTGTCTTGATCACTGTAGCTTTGTAGTATGGTTTTAAAACGACCAACCAAGGAGGGGCAAGATGGCAGAAGAGTAGGGTCCCCAAATCACCTGTCCCCACCAAATTACCTAGATAACCTTCAAATCATCCTGAAAATCTACGAATTCAGCCTGAGATTTAAAGAGAGAACAGCTGAAACGCTACAGTGAGAAGAGTTCGTGCTTCTATCAAGGTAGGAAGACGGGGGAAAAAGAAATAAAGAAATAAAAGGCATCCAAGGGGGAGGGGCCAGGCAAGGAGCCGGGCTAAGACCGGGGCGAGTGTCCCCAGGACAGGAGAGCCCCGTCCAGGACAAGCAGGAGCTGCACCAATCTTCCCGGGCGGAAAGGGGCTCGCAGGGAGTTGGAGCAGGAAGCCAGGAGGGCGGGGATGCCCTCAGGCTCCCTGGGACACTAACAGACACCTGCGCTCCCAGCAGAGTGCGCCGAGCTCCCTAAAGGGCTGCAGCGCACACTGCGGGACCCGGGAGCAGCTTGGAGGGGATCGGGCGGCGGCTCCGCAGAGGGGGCTGCAGGGCCAGGAGCGCGAATCCAACACAGGCCGGGAGCACAGGGAGCTGGGACACAGCCCAGGATCCGGCCTCCCCCCGGGCCAGGCAGAGGCCGGGAGGGCCAAGGACAGCAAGGACACTCCTGTCCCCAGCTGAGCAGATCAGCGGCCCCACTCGGGAGCATCCAGGCCCTGTAGGCGGAGAGCTCCATAGTTACTGCCGGGGCTGAATCCAGGGCTCCAGAACTGCCGCAGCCACTGGGGTTGTTCCTCCAGGGGCCTCACGGAGTAAACAACCCCCACTGAGCCCTGCACCAGGCAGGGGGCAGAGCAGCTCCCCCAAGTGCTAACACCTGAAAATCAGCACAACAGGCCCCTCCCGCAGAAGACCAGCTAGACAGAGAAGTTCCAGGGGAAGTCAAGGGACTTAAAGTATACAGAATCAGAAGATACTCCCCCGTGTTTTTTTTTCTTTTTGATTTCTGATTGCTTCCCCCACCCTTTTCCCCCTTTCTTTCTTTTTCTTTCTCTTTTTCTTCTCTTTTTTCCTTTTTTTCTTCCTTTTTTCTTTTTCTCTTTTCTTTCCTTCTTTCTCTCTCTTTTTCTCCTTTTCCCAATACAACTTGTTTTTGGCCACTCTACACTGAGCAAAATGACTAGAAGGAAAACCTCACCTCAAAAGAAAGAATCAGAAACAGTCCTCTCTCCCACAGAGTTACAAAATCTGGATTACAATTCAATGTCAGAAAGCCAATTCAGAAGCACTATTATACAGCTACTGGTGGCTCTAGAAAAAAAGCATAAAGGACTAAGAGACTTCATGACTGCAGAATTTAGATCCAATCAGGCTGAAATTAAAAATCAATTCAATGAGATGCAATCCAAACTAGAAGTCCTAATGACGAGGGTTAACGAGGTGGAAGAACGAGTGAATGACATAGAAGACAAGTTGATGGCAAAGAGGGAAACTGAGGAAAAAAGAGACAGACAATTAAAAGACCATGAAGACAGATTAAGGGAAATAAACGACAGCCTGAGGAAGAAAAACCTACGTTTAATTGGGGTTCCTGAGGGTGCCGAAAGGGCCAGAGGGCCAGAAGATGTATTTGAACAAATCATAGCTGAAAACTTTCCTAATCTGGGAAGGGAAACAGGCATTCAGATCCAGGAAATAGAGAGATCCCCCCCTAAAATCAATAAAAAGCGTTCAACGTCTTGACATATAATAGTGAAGCTTGCAAATTCCAAAGATAAAGAGAAGATCCTTAAAGCAGCAAGAGACAAGAAATCCCTGACTTTTATGGAGAGGAATATTAGGGTAACAGCAGACCTCTCCACAGAGACCTGGCAGGCCAGAAAGGGCAGGCAGGATATATTCAGGGTCCTAAATGAGAAGAACATGCAACCAAGAATACTTTATCCAGCAAGGCTCTCATTCAAAAAGGAAGGAGAGATAAAGAGCTTCCAAGACAGGCAGCAACTAAAAGAATATGTGACTTCCAAACCAGCTCTGCAAGAAATTTTAAGGGGGACTCTTAAAATTCCCCTTTAAGAAGAAGTTCACTGGAACAATCCACAAAAACAAGGACTGAATAGATATCATGATGATACTAAACTCATATCTGTCAATAGTAACTCTGAACGTGAATGAGCTTAATGACCCCATCAAAAGGCGCAGGGTTTCAGACTGGATAAAAAAGCAGGACCCATCTATTTGCTGTCTACAAGAGACTCATTTTAGACAGAAGGACACCTACAGCCTGAAAATAAAAGGTTGGAGAACCATTTACCATTCCAATGGTCCTCAAAAGAAAGCAGGGGTAGCCATCCTTATATCAGATAAACTAAAATTTACCCCGAAGACTGTAGTGAGAGATGAAGAGGGACACTATCTCATACTTAAAGGATCTATTCAACAAGAGGACTTAACAATCCTCAATATATATGCCCCGAATGTGGGAGCTGCCAAATATTTAAACCAATTAATAGCCAAAGTGAAGAAATACTTAGATAATAATACACTTATACTTGGTGACTTCAATCTAGCTCTTTCTATACTCGATAGGTCTTCTAAGCACAACATCTCCAAAGAAACGAGAGCTTTAAATGATACACTGGACCAGATGGATTTCACAGATATCTACAGAACTTTACATCCACACTCAACTGAATACACATTCTTCTCAAGTGCACATGGAACTTTCTCCAGAATATATCACATACTGGGTACAAATCGGGTCTGAACCGACCCCAAAAGATTGGGATCGTCCCCTGCGTATTCTCAGACCATAATGCCTTGAAATTAGAACTAAATCACAACAAGAAGTTTGGAAGGACCTCAAACACATGGAGGTTAAGGACCATCCTGCTAAAAGATGAAAGGGTCAACCAGGAAATTAAGGAAGAATTAAAAAGATTCATGGAAACTAATGAGAATGAAGATACAACCATTCAAAATCTTTGGGAGGCAGCAAAAGCAGTCCTAAGGGGGAAATACATCGCAATACAAGCATCCATTCAAAAACTGGAAAGAACTCAAATACAAAAGCTAACCTTACACATAAAGGAGCTAGAGAAAAAACAGCAGATGGACCCTACACCCAGCAGAAGAAGAGAGTTAATTAGAATTCGAGCAGAACTTAACGAAATCAAGACCAGAAGAACTGTGGAACAGATCAACAGAACCAGGAGTCGGTTCTTTGAAAGAATTAATAAGATAGATAAACCATTAGCCAACCTTATTAAAAAGAAGAGAGAGAAGACTCAAATTAATAAAATCATGAATGAGAAAGGAGAGATCACTACCAACACCAAGGAAATACAAACGATTTTAAAAACATATTATGAACAGCTATACGCCAATAAATTAGGCAATCTAGAAGAAATGGACGCATTCCTGGAAAGCCACAAACTACCAAAACTGGAACAAGAAGAAATAGAAAACCTGAACAGGCCAATAACCAGGGAGGAAATTGAAGCAGTCATCAAAAACCTCCCAAGACACAAGAGTCCAGGGCCAGATGGCTTCCCAGGGGAATTCTAGCAAACGTTTAAAGAAGAAATCATACCTATTCTACTAAAGCTGTTTGGAAAGATAGAAAGAGATGGAGTACTTCCAAATTCGTTCTATGAGGCCAGCATCACCTTAATTCCAAAACCAGACAAAGACCCCACCAAAAAGGAGAATTACAGACCAATATCCCTGATGAACATGGATGCAAAAATTCTCAACAAGATACTAGCCAATAGGATCCAACAGCACATTAAGAAAATTATTCACCATGACCAAGTAGGATTTATCCCCGGGACACAAGGCTGGTTCAACACTCGTAAAACAATCAATGTGATTCATCATATCAGCAAGAGAAAAACCAAGAACCATATGATCTTCTCATTAGATGCAGAGAAAGCATTTGACAAAATACAGCATCCATTTCTGATCAAAACTCTTCAGAGTGTAGGGATAGAGGGAACTTTCCTCGACATCTTAAAAGCCATCTATTTATAGATTTGTGTCTTAAGGCCCATCCTGGGAATGTCAATTAGATTTACCTGGGGAGGGGTCATTTTTTTCAATCTACTTTCCTCTCTGACTTGACTTCTGAGTGTCTCAAGAAAAAAATCCCTCTCCTCTCTTGAGATAAAGGTTTTCTTTCTTATCTGTGCTTTTGTAGCAATGGCCATTTATATCCTCTGTCTTGTTCTCAGGTCCCTTATACCCCAGGGAAAGTTTCCTCTCTCTCAGAGTAGGGAACATGATTCATGTCTGCCCTTCTACTCACCTGGCATAGTAAATGCTTGATAAATATTTGAATGGAAGAGATGTGTATGTGTATTTCTGAGCCAGTTATTTTGGGGAGTGGAGTATAACAAGACCATTTCTAGTCAGGGAGCAAGTATTCTGAAAGTGCAGGAAGTGTTATCCATGGGGTCCTTGTATGTGCCGAAAGCAGACTGCAGTGGTGATGGTAGTTGGGTAGCAACTGGGTGTCTTGAGGGCTCCACATCGGGGCCTGGAGCCAGGGTAGACACCGATGGATTGAAGAGCCTCCAGATAGCAGAGCTTTATTGCCATAGTTCAGCATGACTGTGATTCATGAGACCTTCACTGCCTTGCTAGCCTTCTGAGGTGATCTCAGTCTTACCCTCTGTTTAGGTCAGCTTGAGATGCTATAGCAAAATTCCACAGACTGGGTGGCCCAAACAACAGACATTCATTTCTCACAGTTCTGGAGGCTGGAAGTCTGAGATCATGGTTCTCTGTAGGCTACCGGCTGCTCCAGCCCCCAGGAAAAGGTTTTCCCTTCTGGTCTTTCACTCAGGGAGGAAGGGCTTGGATTGTGTTCACCCTCAGCCTCACCTAGGTGAAGTAGGGCATGAGGTAGAGCCAAGAACTGGGATGGGGGAGAGGTGCTCCCCAGCATCATGGGACAGACAGCCAAGCTGGGGCAGCCATATTTCCTCTGTCCTATCCTCCACTTATTTTGAGATTGGAGCAGGCAGTCTGCAGGTTTCTGCAGAACTTGGGCATGTTCAGTAAGTGGAGAGTACCTTGAAGGGCTCCTTCAGTCCTGCAACCCTTCTGGGGACAGCATCAGGTGATGCAGGCAAGCTGAGCATTAGTGGTTGGTGATCTGGTAGTGTCCTCTCTCCAGTTGTCCACCTGAAGGCCACTGTCCTCCTGACTCTGCTGAGAGTTTATATTGGGTGCTGATAGGATGCATGCTTTGTTTGTGGTGGAAGTTAATCCTCCTCTTAGGAAAATGTCATATTAGGTTACAGTCTCATTAGCCAGGGGTCGACTCACTTTCCACCAAGCATGACCCAGGTGTATAAGTCTGTGGAGGGACATGAGCTTCAGTAGAGCCCCAGTGATAACAGTGCTCACTGGTCAGGTGCCCCTGATGTTCTACCCATCCTTAGGCCATCCCAGCAGTCCTGGGATGAGAGGCGATGCCAGTGTTACACTGGCAGCCTGTGTGCCATGGATTAGTGGCCACTGGTGGCCATTGACAAGATGTAGGCAGGAATCTGCCCTGAAGGTCAGCACATGTCCTTAGCCACTGCCACGACGGGTTGGGTCAATCAAAATAGGTGTGGGAGGTACTATAGGCATCAGAATTCACAGTGGGGCATGTTCCCTTCCTGACCCCTCAACCCACAGGAACCACTGCAGTCACCTTTAGAGGGCCACCATATATATATGGGGATGCCTACATATACACACATGTATACACACACATACACACTCACTTGCATGCATTCATATACAGACACGTATTTATACATGTATACATATGTACATTTTATACCTGTAGATATATACATACAAACATGCACATAGTTATACATTTACACATATACTTGCATACACATGCATGTGTGCGCACACATTCACATATGCACATATTTATACACATACACATACATTACTCACATATATACATATTTATATGCAGTATATACATGCATACTTATGTATAATAGACATGTATATACAAATGCTTACATACATACACACATATACATACACACTTATTTATATATACCTCACATGAGCTCAGTTGTTTCTAGTAGTCTGAACAGTTGTGAGTTTAGAAGAGGGTGGACCAGGAATGGTCTGCTTCTCTGAGGGGTGGTTGAGAGCAGACCTCAGTGCCCTGCAACCTGGACTCAAACCCAGGGATGTTACTTATACCACGTCTCAGTGTCCTCCCCCTTATTTTAAGGTGGATGTACCAGTAATCCCTGCCTGGTGGTTACTGTGAGCATTGTGAGACATAAGCAAAGTGCTCAGGTTGGACCTGGCTGGTTGTAAGAGCTCTGAATATGATCTTGACCTGGGGTGGACCCTCCCTTTTTAGGAGGAACCTCATGGGCTGCAGGTGGTGTGTTTGGACTCTGGAGACCTTACAGCAAGAGTCCTGACTTATTTCAAGACATTGAAGGGAGGTAGCTATGGCGGCTCTGAGGAGAGCAACTGTGCCCAGCACAGTGATCACCTTCTGGGCAGTGTGAAGATACCATGTGAGAAACAACTAGAAATAGCCAGGGTACTTTAAGGGGTCTAATTTCTGGTACTCAGGCTGGGAGAGGGTTGTGTCACACTACTTTGAGAGAAAGAATCATGCCTTTCTTTAGGTCAGGCTGCTGAAGTAAAACCAGTGCTTTCTTGTCTCTCTGACCTCCCATATCTCCCAAGGCATCTGCCTTCCCAGAAGTGTGAAAGTCAACTGGTGGCCATGGTGGGCTTTCCCTGGCTCACCCACATGGGTACTTCCTTACAAGGTGGGCACTCCACACTATGAGGATGAATGGTACCAATAATGATGGGGGAGTGGGTATTCTGATAATGAAGCAGCTGTGGCTATAAGTCTCTCAAACCAACACTCCTTCATGATTTTATGAGGTTAATATACTTTCATATTCATGCCAACTTAGGCTATATTAGAATTACCTTTGGATCTGATTTTTGAAAATAGAATTTCATTTAAAATTTTCATTCCTGTCTATATATTAAGATTTGACTCTATCTTGAAGACCAACCTTGAATTCTTTGTGTGAAGCTTCACCTAGCAGCTCTTGTGGGCAGGTCTCCTCTGTTTTCTCGCAGTTTTTACTTTGTGTTAATCTTGTTTATGACTGAGCCTTCTCCTCTTGATTAGGGGATGGACTAGCCAAGTCACTTCTCATTATCCCCTTTTGTAGAGCAGTGCCTGGGCTAATAATAGTCACAGAGGAACTATAGAATTCCAAATGTAATATTTCTCAGTTTGGAATTTTGTCTACGCTTGTGAACTTTCTTAATTTGGCATGTATACATCTGTGAAAGATGGAGAAATAGTATTGTAGCATTTTATAGAGGTATTTGCCTTGCATCATCTATTCGCAGTTTGTAGAATGTATGATGGGGTGGAATTACTTTGGGGGTTTATGGATTTATTTTCATGTTCTCCAATCAACTCTTACTGATTGCCATCTATAACTGGCAGATTAACATTTGGTCAATTAGCCCCAAAGCCAACAGTGCTCATAGTTAGACTGAAGTTGGGCACTGTGTGATTCCAAGTTTGGAAGGGTCATGAGCAGCCTATCAGCAAGGGCTTAATTATTTTTCTATGTGAATGTAATGTAATTAGAACAAAGCTGAGAGTGTTAGTAGTTTACAAGTGTCTAATGAGCTATTTCCTTCCCCACTCACATTAGCTGGGGGAGTTAATTAGGTCCATCTGGTGTATAATCCACAGTATCTCTGCTATCTGTGATTTTATAAGCCTGTAGCAGACATGGACTCTGGATTCACAAGGGGAGTTTGGTGCCTGAGTTCAAAGAAGAAATTTAGTGAAGTACGGGAAGGGTGATACTGAGCTGGGCAGAAGACTGCTTTTTAGGATCTATGCTGCAGGAAGCCGAATCTCAGGGCTCAGGGTGAGCAGTGGGGTGTGAATGATCTGGACCACTCTTCATCCCAGCCAGCTCTGAGATGGGTTTCCGAGAGCCATCCCAGCTCAGTGGGATGTGACCGGCATCAGGTAAGAGGTCTCTCTCCATCTCAGTGAAGTAGAGAGGGCGTCAGTTACAAAATTCTGGCTTTTATTCTCAAAGTGTGTTCTGGAACACTCTTTAGAACAGCGTGGTAGAGGGTACACGGCTTTGGCAAGGGTAGCATGGGTACCCCCACGCTATATCGGGGTATATGTGGACCAGAGCTGATGGAAACCACGCAACCCCCACATGAGCGGGCCCTGCTCTCCATCGCCTGCCTGGTGCCCCCGAAGCCTCAGTTTGTCCACCATTCAGAGGCTTCTCTGGAGCTTGGCCTCCTACCTCCCGGGAAGGTCTTGGAAGACATTTGCTTCTGAGGTCAGACTTACTCCAAATTAATAATAGGATAGGATCCAGGCAGAGCCTTCTTCTAGATATCATTCTAAAAAATAAAAAGTGGTTGGGCAAATGTCTTTGCCGATATTTCAACCGCGCTTGCTGCTTGCCTAGAAAGTTCCGCCACTGCGGAGCGGTGGAGCCGGCAGAGAGGGAGCTCGCGGGTGGTGGTCGGCGAGCTCATTCCTCACTTCCTCGGGATGCCAGCGCACCACCATGACTTTCACTGTGTGTGAGGCCTGCCCAACCACCTCAGTCTTCTGGGAACACCCTGCCCGAGGCCACAGGCCCCACACTGGCCTGCCTCCAGCCGCGTGTGCCCCAGCCGGGCCCTGGAAGAGGTGTGAGGGCCGCCACCCCCTCAGCCGGGCCCTGGCCAGGTGCGCTCCTCTGTGGGCCTGAGCCTGCCGGGCCCAGGGCCGCCCCACCTGCGGCACTGACAACCTGTCGGGGTGGGCGATGGGCCTGGGGGTAGGGGCGTGAAAGGGGAAAGGCGGAGCTGCGGAGCTGCGCTGCGCGGGGCTGGATGGGGCCAGCACTGGTGCGCTCTGCCCCCGGCCCTGCAGGAGAGGAGCCCTTACTTCCCAAGTGTCTGCTCCTGCCAAGGTGTTTATCTGCGTTGAACATATTTCTGTGGTGGCTGTGGAGCTTAGTCCTTAGCTCAGAAATACCTCATTGCTTTATTTTTTAGCATCACCTGTTTTTAGTTATTCAGTCTTGCACAAGCGACTTAACTTTTCTATTATCTGCTCATCTAGAAGATGGGTATAAAAATGCAAGCTTATATAGTTTATAACGTTTAAACCGTTTTTTAAAAAAGATTTCATTTATTTGAGAGAGAGCCAGCAGGAGCGGGGTTGGTGGGGAGGAGGGGCAGAGGGACAGGGAGAAGCAGACTCCCCACTGAGCAGGGAGCCCATGGTGGGCCTGGATCCCAGGATCCTGAGATCGTGACCTGAGATGAAGGCCGACACTTAGCCTACTGAGTCACCCAGGCATCCCCGTTTAAACTAGTTTTTAAAATTGTTTTCCTTATACAATATATAAAATTAAAGTTGCAATTTTAACCATCTTTAAGTATACAATTCAGCGATACTAATTACATTGGTAATATTGTGCAACCATCATCACTAATCCTAAAACGTTTTCATCACTCTCTGCAGGAGCTCTGTATCCAATAAGGACTAACTCTTCCATCCCCTTCTGTGGACCCTAGTAACCTTTAATCTACCAGATATTTCCATATCTTCCATATCTTCCAGATATTTCATATAAGTGAAATCAAACAATATTTGTCCCTTCATGTCTGGATTATTTGCTTAGCATAATATTTTTAAAAAGTTTGTCCATGTTGTAGCATGTATTTATGCTACATAAAAAACATTCCTTTTTATGTTTTTTATGGGCAATTAACATCCTATTGTATGAATATACAAAATTTGTTTATCCATTCATCTATTGGTAGACATTTGGGTTCTTTCCACATTTTGGCTATTGTGAATATGCTTCAATGAACGTTGTCATACAAATATCTGTTTGTGTCCCTGTTTTCAATTATTCTGGATACATTCCTAGCAGTAGAATTGCCAGGTTATATGGTAAAGCTATGTTTGACTTTTTGAAGACCCACCAAAATTCTTTTCACAAATATTTACACACTTTATATTACTATTTGTAGTGTATTTGGGTTCCAGTTTCTTCATTACTAGCCAACAAAGGTTGTTTTCTGTTTTTTTTTTTTAATTTTTATTCTAGCTATCCTAGTGGGTATGAAGTGATATCTTATAGTAGTTTTGATTTGCATTTCTCTAATTATGTTGAGAGTCTTTTCCTGTGCTTCTATCTTCTTTGGAGAAATGTCCATTCAAGTCCTTTGCCCATTTAAAGACTGGATTGTCTTTGTTGTTGAGTTGTAGGAGTTCTTTATATATTCTGGGTATTAAACCCTTATCAGATATATATGATTTGCAAACAATTCATCCCATTCAATAGGCTGTCTTTTCACTTTCTTGTTAATATTCTTTGATGCACAGAGAATCTTCATTTTTTAAATTTATTTTTTCCAGTTTTATGAGATATATGTGATTCAGAATTTAATTTTGATGAAGTCCAATTAGTTCTTTTTTCTGTTTGTGCTTTTAATGTCATATCTAAGACTACATTGCCAAATGCATTTACCTATCATGTAGATTTGCCTCCATGTTTTTTCCTAAGATTTTGATGGTTTTGTAGGTCATGTAGACTTACCTCCATGTTTTTTCCTAAGATTTTGATGGTTTTATCTAAATATATACTTAATGTTGAGGTAATTATTTTATAAGGTAGGAGAGGTCCAACTTTATTGCATGTGGGAATCTAGTTGTCATAGCCCCATTTATTGAAGAGACTGTTCATTCTCTGTTGAATAGTCTTGGCACTGTTGTAAAAAGTCAACTGGCCATAAATATATTGGGTTTATTTCTGGACTCTTAATTTTTTTCCACTAAATTTACATTTCTATCCTTATACTACACTGTTCAGATTACTGTAGCTTTGTAGTAAGTTTTGAAATTAGGAAAAGTGAGTGCCAAAGAAACCCTTTTCTTTCTTAAGATGTTTTGGATTTTTGGGGGCCCCTTGAAATTGCATATGAATTTGAGGATTGGATTTTCCATTTCTGCAAAAATGGCAATTGGAATTTTGATAGGGATTGCATTGAATCTGTAGATTGCTTTACATAGTATTGACATTTTAACATTATTAAGTATTTTTAGCCATGAGCATGGGATGTCTTTCCATTTATTTTAGTCTTCTTTAATTTATTTTGGCCATATTTTAGTTTCCAGTATACAAATTTTTCACCTCCTCAGTTAAATTTATTTCTAAATATTTTTTTCTTTTGGATACTATTGTAAATGGAATTAATTTATTTTGCAGATTGTTCATTGCTGTTATAAACAAATACAACAAATTTTTGTGTTGCTATTGCACCTGCAACTTGCTAAATTTATTTATTAGCTCTAGGTGTTTTCTTGTGAGTTTTCTGGGATTCTCTAGATATAGGATCATGGGATCATGTTATCTGCAAATAGAGATAATTTTACTTTCTCCTTTCCAATTTAAATATTTTTAATTCTTGCCTAATTGCTCTGGCTAGAACTTCCAGTATAATGTTGAATAGCAGTGGTGAAAACAGGCTTTCTTGATTTAGCAGGAAATCTTTCAGTTTTCCACCATTGAAGATGATGTGTGTTTTTCACAAATTTCCTTTATAATATGGAAGAAGTTCCCTTCTATTTTTAGTTTTCTGAGTGCTTTTCACCCTTCTCCCAGAGAACTTGTACTTAGGATGGAAGATGACAAGAAGACATAACCACTGAGGAACAGTGGCTCAGACTGCGTTGTTCCCTGGAGACTATAAAAGCTAAAAGGAGATGCAGTTGGAAAGATTCAAGGATGATACCATGAGCAGATGTTGATACCAGACTGGAGCGTCTGAGATTCATCCTCTGTGCCAATGTTTCTCACAGTGTGGTGCCATTTCAGAATGTCTTGGGTGTTGTAAAATTATAACTCCTCAAATCAGAATCTATGGGAGAGTCCTGGGAAATTGTTTTGAAGCAGAGTCCCAGATAATTTGATTGTAGGCTTATAATTGGAAGCCAATGCCATGGGAGGAAAGAATGAAATGAGAATGGCAGGAGGAGGATGTGCTGGCAAACTTGGGAGTGGTAATCTAACACTCTTGGAATTTTCCAGAACTACACACCTGATAATTCCAGGATCTGAAGTTTAAAAAGAGGGTGGCGAGAAGAAAATCTTTGAACAGGTAGATTTTAGGAGAACATCAATTAATTTTTAGGCATGGTGATTTGAAGTGTGAGCATGGCCAGCCTATAGTTTCCTGTCCTAGGGAGACATAGTCTTGGCAGAATCCCATCCATTGTGCTTGGTGATGGGAGATGCTAAAATAATGCTAGCTTCTCTCACCCCATGGAATTGATGGTTTTCCCTGGCTTTAATCATGTGAGATAGGGCACCTGGGGAGTTCAGTGGTTAAGCATCTGCCTCTGACTCAGGTCATGATCCTGGGGTCCTGGGATCGAGTCCTGCATCAGGCTCCCTACAGGGAGCCTGCTTCTCTTTCTTCCTATGTCTCTGCCCCTCTCTGTATGTCTCTCATGAATAAATAAAATCTTTTTAAAAAATCACGTGAATAGGATCCAACAATAATTAAGAAAATTATTCACCATGACCAAGTAGGATTTATCCCTGGGACACAAGGCTGGTTCAACACCCGTAAAACAATCAATGTGATTCATCATATCAGCAAGAGAAAAACCAAGAACCATATGATCCTCTCAATAGATGCAGAGAAAGCATTTGACAAAATACAGCATCCATTTCTGATCAAAACTCTTCAGAGTGTAGGGATAGAGGGAACATTCCTCAACATCTTAAAAGCCATCTATGAAAAGCCCACAGCAAATATCATTCTCAATAGGGAAGCACTGGGAGCCTTTCCCCTAAGATCAGGAACAAGACAGGGATGTCCACTCTCACCACGGCTATTCAGCATAGTACTGGAAGTCCTAGCCTCAGCAATCAGACAACAAAAAGACATTAAAGGCATTCAAATTGGCAAAGAAGAAGTCAAACTCTCCCTCTTCGCTGATGACATGATACTTTACATAGAAAACCCAAAAGCCTCCACCCCAAGATTGCTAGAACTCATACTGCAATTTGGTAGCGTGGTAGGATACAAAATCAATGCCCAGAAATCAGTGGCATTTCTATACACTAACAATGAGACTGAAGAAAGAGAAATTAAGGAGTCAATCCCATTTCCAATTGCACCCAAAAGCATAAGATACCTAGGAATAAACCTAACCAAAGATGTAAAGGATCTATACCCTAAAAACTATAGAACACTTCTGAAAGTAATTGAGGAAGACACAAAGAGATGGAAAAATATTCCATGCTCATGGATTGGCAGAATTAATATTATGAAAATGTCAATGTTACCCAGGGCAATTTACACGTTTAATGCAATCCCTATCAAAATACCATGGACTTTCTTCAGAGAGTTAGAACAAATTATTTTAAGATTTGTGTGGAATCAGAAAAGACCCCAAATAGCCAGGGGAATTTTAAAAAAGAAAACCATATCTGGGGCCATCACAATGCCAGATTTCAGGTTGTACTACAAAGCTGTGGTCATCAAGACAGTGTGGTACTGGCACAAAAACAGACACATAGATCAATGGAACAAAATAGAGAACCCAGAAGTGGACCCTGAACTTTATGGGCAACTAATATTTGATAAAGGAGGAAAGACTATCCATTGGAAGAAAGACAGTCTCTTCAATAAATGGTGCTGGGAAAATTGGACATCCACATGCAGAAGAATGAAACTAGACCACTCTCTTGCACCATACACAAAGATAAACTCAAAATGGATGAAAGATCTAAATGTGAGACAAGATTCCATCAAAATCCTAGAGGAGAACACAGGCAACACCCTTTTTGAACTCAGCCAGAGTAACTTCTTGCAAGATACATCCACGAAGGCAAAAGAAACAAAAGCAAAAATGAACTATTGGGACTTCATTAAGATAAGAAGCTTTTGCACAGCAAAGGATACAGTCAACAAAACTAAAAGACAACCTACAGAATGGGAGAAGATATTTGCAAATGACATATCAGATAAAGGGCTAGTTTCCAAGATCTATAAAGAACTTCTTAAACTCAACACCAAAGAAACAAACAATCCAATCATGAAATGGGCAAAAGACATGAACAGAAATCTCACAGAGGAAGACATAGACATGGCCAACATGCATATGAGAAAATGTTCTGCATCACTTGCCATCAGGGAAATACAAATCAAAACCACAATGAGATCCCACCTCACACCAGTGAGAATGGGGAAAATTAACAAGGCAGGAAACAACAAATGTTGGAGAGGATGCGGAGAAAAGTGAACCCTCTTACACTGTTGGTGGGAATGTGAACTGGTGCAGCCACTCTGGAAAACTGTGTGGAGGTTCCTCAAACAGTTAAAAATAGACCTGCCCTACGACCCAGCAATTGCACTGTTGGGGATTTACCCCACAGATACAAATGCAATGAAACGCCGGGACACCTGCACCCCGATGTTTATAGCAGCAATGGCCACTATAGCCAAACTGTGGAAGGAGCCTCGGTGTCCAATGAAAGATGAATGGATAAAGAAGATGTGGTTTATGTATACAATGGAATATTACTCAGCTATTAGAAATGACAAATACCCACCATTTGCTTCAACGTGGATGGAACTGGAGGGTATTATGCTGAGTGAAGTAAGTCAGTCGGAGAAGGAGAAACATTATATGTTCTCATTCATTTGGGGCATATAAATAATAGTGAAAGGGAATATAAGGGAAGGGAGAAGAAACGTGTGGGAAATATCAGAAAGGGAGACAGAACGTAAAGACTGCTAACTCTGGGAAACGAACCAGGGGTGGTAGAAGGGGAGGAGGGCGGGGGGTGGGAGTGAATGGGTGACGGGCACTGGGTGTTATTCTGTATGTTATTAAATTGAACACCAATAAAAAATAAATTAAAAAAAATGAGATCAGCTATAACATCTCACGTGATTTTTTTATTTTTTTAATTTATTTTTTATTGGTGTTCAATTTATCAACATACAGAATAACCCCCAGTGCCCGTCACCCATTCACTCCCACCCCCCTGCCCTCCTCCCCTTCTACCACCCCTAGTTCGTTTCCCAGAGTTAGCAGTCTTTACGTTCTGTCTCCCTTTCTGATATTTCCTACACATTTCTTCTCCCTTCCCTTATATTCCCTTTCACTATTATTTATATTCCCCAAATGAATGAGAACATATAATGTTTCTCCTTCTCCGACTGACTTACTTCACTCAGCATAATACCCTCCAGTTCCATCACATTGAATCAAATGGTGGGTATTTGTCATTTCTAACGGCTGAGTAATATTCCATTGTATACATAGAACACATCTTCTTTATCCATTCATCTTTCGATGGACACCGAGGCTCCTTCCACAGCTTGGCTATTGTGGACATTGCTGCTATAAACATCGGGGTGTGGTGTCCCTGCATTTCATTGCATCTGTATCTTTGGGGTAAATCCCCAACAGTGTAATTGCTGGGTCATAGGGCAGGTCTATTTTTAACTGTTTGAGGAACCTCCACACAGTTTTCCAGAGTGGCTGCACCAGTTCACATTCCCACCAACAATGTAAGAGTGTTCACTTTTCTCCACATCCTCTCCAACATTTGTGGTTTCCTGCCTTGTTAATTTTCCCCATTCTCACTGGTGTGAGGTGGGATCTCATTGTGGTTTTGATTTGTATTTCCCTGATGGCAAGTGATGCAGAGCATTTTCTCATGTGCATGTTGGCCATGTCTATGTCTTCCTCTGTGAGATTTCTGTTCATGTCTTTTGCCCATTTCATGATTGGATTGTTTGTTTCTTTGGTGTTGAGTTTAATAAGTTCTTTATAGATCTTGGAAACTAGCCCTTTATCTGATATGTCATTTGCAAATATCTTCTCCCATTCTGTAGGTTGTCTTTGAGTTTTGTTGACTGTATCCTTTGCTGTGCAAAAGCTTCTTATCTTGATGAAGTCCCAATAGTTCATTTTTGCTTTTGTTTCTTTTGCCTTCGTGGATGTATCTTGCAAGAAGTTACTATGGCCGAGTTCAAAAAGGGTGTTGCCTGTGTTCTTCTCTAGGATTTTGATGGAATCTTGTCTCACATTTAGATCTTTCATCCATTTTGAGTTTATCTTTGTGTATGGTGAAAGAGAGTGGTCTAGTTTCATTCTTCTGCATGTGGATGTCCAATTTTCCCAGCACCATTTATTGAAGAGACTGTCTTTCTTCCAATGGATAGTCTTTCCTCCTTTATCGAATATTAGTTGCCCATAAAGTTCAGGGTCCACTTCTGGATTCTCTATTCTGTTCCACTGATCTATGTGTCTGTTTTTGTGCCAGTACCACACTGTCTTGATGACCACAGCTTTGTAGTACAACCTGAAATCTGGCATTGTGATGCCCCCAGATATGGTTTTCTTTTTTAAAATTCCCCTGGCTATTCGGGGTCTTTTCTGATTCCACACAAATCTTAAAATAATTTGTTCTAACTCTCTGAAGAAAGTCCATGGTATTTTGATAGGGATTGCATTAAACGTGTATATTGCCCTGGGTAACATTGACATTTTCACAATATTAATTCTGCCAATCCATGAGCATGGAATATTTTTCCATCTCTTTGTGTCTTCCTCAATTTCTTTCAGAAGTGTTCTATAGTTTTGAGGGTATAGATCCTTTACATCTTTGGTTAGGTTTATTCCTAGGTATCTTATGCTTTTGGGTGCAATTGTAAATGGGATTGACTCCTTAATTTCTCTTTCTTCAGTCTCATTGTTAGTGTATAGAAATGCCACTGACTTCTGGGCATTGATTTTGTATCCTGCCACGCTACCAAATTGCTGTATGAGTTCTAGCAATCTTGGGGTGGAGGCTTTTGGGTTTTCTATGTAGAGTATCATGTCATCGGCGAAGAGGGAGAGTTTGACTTCTTCTTTGCCAATTTGAATGCCTTTAATGTCTTTTTGTTGTCTGATTGCTGAGGCTAGGACTTCCAGTACTATGTTGAACAGCAGTGGTGAGAGTGGACATCCCTGTCTTGTTCCTGATCTTAGGGGAAAGGCTCCCAGTGCTTCCCCATTGAGAATGATATTAGCTGTGGGCTTTTCATAGATGGCTTTTAAGATGTCGAGGAATGTTCCCTCTATCCCTACACTCTGAAGAGTTTTGATCAGGAATGGATGCTGTATTTTGTCAAATGCTTTCTCTGCATCCAATGAGAGGATCATATGGTTCTTGGTTTTTCTCTTGCTGATATGATGAATCACATTGATTGTTTTACGGGTGTTGAACCAGCCTTGTGTCCCAGGGATAAATCCTACTTGGTCATGGTGAATAATTTTCTTAATCTACTGTTGGATCCTATTGGCCAGTATCTTGTTGAGAATTTTTGCATCCATGTTCATCAGGGATATTGGTCTGTAATTCTCCTTTTTGGTGGGGTCTTTGTCTGGCTTTGGAATTAAGGTGATGCTGGCTTCATAGAACGAATTTGGAAGTACTCCATCTCTTTCTATCTTTCCAAACAGCTTTAGGAGAATAGGTATGATTTCTTCTTTAAACGTTTGATAAAATTCCCCTGGGAAGCCATCTGGCCCTGGACTCTTGTGTCTTGGGAGGTTTTTGATGACTGCTTCAATTTCCTCCCTGGTTATTGGCCTGTTCAGGTTTTCTATTTCTTCCTGTTCCAGTTTTGGTAGTTTGTGGCTTTCCAGGAATGCGTCCATTTCTTCTAGATTGCCTAATTTATTGGCGTATAGCTGTTCATAATATGTTTTTAAAATCGTTTGTATTTCCTTGGTGTTGGTAGTGATCTCTCCTTTCTCATTCATGATTTTATTAATTTGAGTCTTCTCTCTCTTCTTTTTAATAAGGCTGGCTAATGGTTTATCTATCTTATTAATTCTTTCAAAGAACAAACTCCTGGTTCTGTTGATCTGTTCCACAGTTCTTCTGATCTCGATTTCGTTGAGTTCTGCTTGAATCTTTATTAACTCCCTTCTTCTCTTGGGTGTAGGATCTATTTGCTGTTTTTTCTCTAGCTCCTTTATGTGTAAGGTTAGCTTTTGTACTTGAGTTCTTTCCAGTTTTTGAATGGATGCTTGTATTGCGATGTATTTCCCCCTTAGGACTGCTTTTGCTGCATCCCAAAGATTTTGAACGGTTGTATCTTCATTCTCATTAGTTTCCATGAATCTTTTTAATTCTTCCTTAATTTCCTGGTTGACCCTTTTATCTTTTAGCAGGATGGTCCTCAACCTCCACGTGTTTGAGGTCCTTCCAAACTTCTTGTTGTGATTTAGTTCTAATTTCAAGGCATTATGGTCCGAGAATATGCAGGGGACGATCCCAATCTTTTGGTATCGGTTCAGACCCGATTTGTGTCCCAATATGTGGTCTATTCTGGAGAAAGTTCCATGTGCGCTTGAGAAGAATGTGTATTCAGTTGAGTTTGGATGTAAAGTTCTGTAGATATCTGTGAAATCCATCTGGTCCAGTGTATCATTTAAAGCTCTCGTTTCTTTGGAGATGTTGTGCTTAGAAGACCTATCGAGTATAGAAAGAGCTAGATTGAAGTCACCAAGTATAAGTGTATTATTATCTAAGTATTTCTTCACTTTGGTTAATAATTGATTTATATATTTGGCAGCTCCCACATTCGGAGCATATATATTGAGGATTGTTAAGTCCTCTTGTTGAATAGATCCTTTAAGTATGATATAGTGTCCCTCTTCATCTCTCACTATAGTCTTTGGGGTAAATTTTAGTTTATCTGATATAAGGATGGCTACCCCTGCTTTCTTTTGAGGACCATTGGAATGGTAAATGGTTCTCCAACCTTTTATTTTCAGGCTGTAGGTGTCCTTCTGTCTAAAATGAGTCTCTTGTAGACAGCAAATAGATGGGTCCTGCTTTTTTATCCAGTCTGAAACCCTGCGCCTTTTGATGGGGTCATTAAGCCCGTTCACATTCAGAGTTACTATTGAGAGATATGAGTTTAGTGTCATCATGATATCTATTCAGTCTTTGTTTTTGTGGACTGTTCCACTGAACTTCTTCTTAAAGGGGAATTTTAAGAGTCCCCCTTAAAATTTCTTGCAGAGCTGGTTTGGAGGTCACATATTCTTTTAGTTGCTGCCTGTCTTGGAAGCTCTTTATCTCTCCTTCCATTTTGAATGAGAGCCTTGCTGGATAAAGTATTCTTGGTTGCATGTTCTTCTCATTTAGGACCCTGAATATATCCTGCCAGCCCTTTCTGGCCTGCCAGGTCTCTGTGGAGAGGTCTGCTGTTACCCTAATACTCCTCCCCATAAAAGTCAGGGATTTCTTGTCTCTTGCTGCTTTAAGGATCTTCTCCTTATCTTTGGAATTTGCAAGCTTCACAATTAAATGTCGAGGTGTTGAACGGTTTTTATTGATTTTAGGGGGGGATCTCTCTATTTCCTGGATCTGAATGCCTGTTTCCCTTCCCAGATTAGGAAAGTTTTCAGCTAGAATTTGTTCAAATACATATTCTGGCCCTCTGTCCCTTTCTGCGCCCTCGGGAACCCCAATTAAACGTAGGTTTTTCTTCCTCAGGCTGTCATTTATTTCCCTTAATCTATCTTCATGGTCTTTTAATTGTTTGTCTCTTTTTTCCTCAGTTTCCCTCTTTGCTATCAACTTGTCTTCTATGTCACTCACTCGTTCTTCCACCTCCTTAACCCTCGTCGTTAGGACTTCTAGTTTGGATTGCATCTCATTCAATTGATTTTTAATTTCTGCCTGATTTGCTCTAAATTCTGCAGTCATGAAGTCTCTTGAGTCCTTTATACTTTTTTCTAGAGCCACCAGTAGCTGTATAATAGTGCTTCTGAATTGGCTTTCTGACATTGAATTGTAATCCAGATTTTGTAACTCTGTGGGAGAGAGGACTGTTTCTGATTCTTTCTTTTGAGGTGAGGTTTTCCTTCTAGTCATTTTGCTCAGTGCAGAGTGGCCAAAAGCAAGTTGTATTGGGAAAAAGAGAAAAAGAGAGGAGAGAAAGAAGGAAAGAAAAGAGAAAGAGAAAAAAAAAGGGGAAGAGAAAAAAAACGAAAGAAAAAAAAAGAAGAAAAAGAGAAAGAAAAAGAAAGGAGAAAAAAAAGGGGGGGGTGGGGGAAGGAAACAAATCAAAAAGCAAAACAAAACAAAACAAAACAAAACAAAACAAAAACAAAAAAACAAAAACACCAAAAAAAAAAAAAAAAAAAAAAACCACAGGGGAGTATCTTCTGATTCTGTGTTCTTGTTCTTTAAGTCCCTTGGCTTCTCCTGGAAGTTGTCAGTCTAGCTGGTGTTCTGGGGGAGGGGCCTGTTGTGCTGGTTTTCAGGTGTTAGCAGTTGGGGGAGCTGCTGTGCCCCTGCCTGGTGCAGGGCTCAGTGGGGGTTGTTTACCCCGTGAGGCCGCAGGAGGAACAGCCCCAGTGGCGGGGCAGCTCTGGAAACCTGGATTCAGCTCCGGCAGGAACTCCGTCTGCAGGGCCTGGAGGCTCCGGGGCGGGGCCGCTGATCTGCTCAGCTGGGGCAGGAGCGTCCTCGCTGTCCTGGGCCCTCCCGGCCTCTGCCTGTCCCGGGGGGAGGCCGGATCCTGGGCTGTGTCCCGGCGCCCTGTGCTCCGGAGCCTGCGCTGGTGGATTCGCGCTCCCGGGCCGCGCAGCCCCCTCCGCGGAGCCGCCGCCCGAGCCCCCGCGAGCTGCTCCTGGAACCGCGCAGCCCCCTCTGCACGGAGCCTCTTCCTCTGCCCGAGCCCCTCCAGCTGCTCCGGGTCCCCCGTGCGCGCTGCAGCCCTTAGGGAGCTCGGCGCACTCTCCTGGGCGCGCAGTTGCTGTTAGTGTCCCAGGGAACCCGAGGGCATCCACGCCCTCCTGGGTCCTGCTCCAGCTCCCTGCGAGCCCCTTTCCGCCCGGGAAGGTCGGTGCAGCTCCTGCTCCTCCGGGACGGGGCTCTCCTGTCCTGGGGACACTCGCCCCGGCCTCAGCCCGGCTCCTCGCGGGGCCCCTCCCCCTTGGAGGCCTTTGTTCCTTTATTTCTTTTTCCCCGTCTTCCTACCTTGATAGAAGCGCGAACTCTTCTCACTGTTGCATTCCAGCTGGTCTCTCTTTAAATCTCAGGCCGAATTCATAGATTTTCAGGATAATTTGAAGGTTTTCTAGGTAGTTTGGTGGAGACAGGTGATTTGGGGACCCTACTCTTCCGCCATCTTGCTCCTCCACCTGATCTCATTTTAAGCTTGCAGTTGCCAGGTGCTATGCTGGGTATTGGTCTCATGGTTTATTTGAGGGGGCAGATATATATATATACACAAGTGTGCAAAATGTGCAATAAATGACACAACAGAGGCGAATGCAAGGTACAGCAAGGGCAGAGGGAGGATGATCTCCAACTCTCTTGGAGGAAAATGGATCTACACAAAGGAACAAAGAGTGCCAGGGAATGCAAATGGCTTTAGTCAATATATACATTTTTTTCTTATTGTCCTTAAAAGATAATTGATCATTTAAAAAATAATAAAAATGTGGTATGTGTTTTATAATACATGTTTAAAGTATGACAGAAATAGCACAAAGGTTGGGAAGAGAGAAATGGGAGCACATTATTTTAAGTGTACCATTGTGCACTGTAGATTACATATAGTTATATACGTGGATATGCATATAAAGGATATGTTCCTTTATATGTCATATAGGAACAGGTATAAAATAATTTTAGGTTAGATTGTAGGAAGTTAAATATCTATACTGTAAATCCTAAAGTAACAACTACACTAACAATTATAGCTAATAAGCCAGCTACAAATGGGATAATATGGAATCATAAAATACACAGCTACTGCAAAATAAGGCAGCAAAAGAGAAAAAAGGGGGAACAAAGAATATATAGGCAAACAGAAAGCAAGTAGCAAAATGATAGATTTAAACCTAAATATACAATAATCACATTATATGTGAGTGGACATATACTGTATGTATAAAGGAGCCTGCCGTAAATATAAAAGTGCAGATGGCTTAAAGGTAAAAAAGGTAAAAAAGATGGAAAAAGACATTACAAGAAAAGTGGAGTGGCTATGTTAATATTAGAACAAGTAAGTTAGAACAAAGAACATTATTAGGAATAAAGATAGCCATGTCATAAAGGGGTCAATCTATCAAAAGGGCATAAGTCTTTTTTTAATAGTAATTGTGGTTTTTTTTTTTAAAGGGTTTTATTTATTATTTGTTAGAGAGAGAAGAGAGAGAACAAACAGGCAGAGGGAGAAACAGGTTCCTCATTGAGACGGAGCCTCCTGTGGGGCCTGATCCCAGGACCTTGGGATCATGACCTAAGCCCGAGGCAGATGCTTAACTCACTGAACCACTCAGGCACCAAAAAAAAAGGCATAATTCTTAATGTTCATAGACTTAAGAAGAAGAGCTACAAAATATATGAAGCAAAATTGATAGAACATAAGAAATAGACAAACCCAAAATCATAGTTGGAGATTTCAGGACCCTCTCACATTAACTGACAGAAACCAACGCACCCCCCGCCCCAGCCAGGATTAAATGCATGTCATACATGGGGGAGAGAATTGTGGTTTACAGAGAGATTTGACACAGTCCATCATTCTCTGTGGTGTCTCTAATCAATGTGTCTGCTCCAGGGCACCAGGATGAGTATCTCTATCCAGATAACTTTCCAAGAAGAGCTTAGGAGATACAGTAAAATATGTATCTAGAAGGTCTAACTAGGAACATGAGATAGGGACTAAATCTGCCATCAGCTTCATGTACACTTGACTATTTTATTGATTTCAAATTAGACGTTGGTCAGAAAAATTTGTTAAAAATAGACTTACTTTTTCTTTCTTTCTTTTCTTTTCTTTTTTTTGTATATTTTTCATTGGAGTTCGATTTGCCAACATTAGTATAACATCTTCCCGTCAAGTGCCCCCCGCAGGGCCTGTCACCCAGTCACCTCGTCCCTCCGCCCACTACCCCTTGTTCATTTCCCAGAGTTAGGTGTCTCTCATGTTCTGTCATCCTCACTGATATTTCCTACTCATTTTCTCTTCTTTGCCCTTTAATTCCTTTCCTTTCAGTGTTTTATATATATATATTTATATTTTCTCATGTGCTTGTTGGCCATGTGTATGCCTTCTTTGGTGAAATATCTGTTCATGTCTTTTGCCCATTTCATGATTGGATTGTTTGTTTCTTTGCTGTTGAGTTTAATAAGTTCTTTATACATCTTGGATACTAGCCCTTTATCTGATACGTCATTTGCAAATATCTTCTCCCATTCTGTAGGTTGTCTTTTAGTTTTGTTTACTGTATCCTTTGCTGTGTAAAAGCTTCTTATCTTGATGAAGTCCCAATAGTTCATTTTTGCTTTTGTTTCCGTTGCCTTCATAGATGTAGCTTGCAAGAAGTTGCTGTCCCCACATTCAAAAAGGCTGTTGCCAAAAAAAAAAAAAAAAAAAAAAAAAGGCTGTTGCCTGTGTTCCCCTCTAGGATTTTGATGGATTCTTAACTCACATTTAGATCTTTCATCCATTTTGAGTTTATCTTTGTGTATGGTGTAAGAGAGTGGTCCAGTTTCATTCTTCTGCACATGCCTCTCCAATTTTCCCAGCACCATTTATGAAGAGACTGTCATTTTTCCAGTGGATAGTCTTTCCTCCTTTGTCGAATATTACTTTGACCATAGAGTTGAGGGGCCATTTCTGGGTTCTCTATTCTGTTCCATTGATCTAAGTGTCCTTTTTTGTGCCAGTACCACACTGTCTTGATGACTACAGCTTTGTAGTACAACCTGAAATCCGGCATTGGATGCCCCCAGTTATGGTTTTCTTTTTTAATATTCTCCTGGCTATTCGGGGTGGTTTCTGATTCCACACAAATCTTAAAATAATTTGTTCTAACTCTCTGAAGAAAGTCCATGGTATTTTGATAGGGATTGCATTAAACGTGTATATTGCCCTGGGTAACATTGACATTTTCAGAATATTAATTCTGCCAATCCATGAGCATGGAATATTTTTCCATCTCTTTGTGTCTTCCTCAATTTCTTTCAGAAGTGTTCTATAGTTTTTAGGGTATAGATCCTTTACTTCTTTGGTTAGGTTTCTTCCTAGGTATCTTATGCTTTTGGGTGCAATTGTAAATAGGATTGACTCCTTAATTTCTCTTTCTTCAGTCTCATTGTTAGTGTATAGAAATGCCACTGATTTCTGGGCATTGATTTTGTATCCTGCCACACTGCTGAATTGCTGTATGAGTTCTAGCAATCTTGGGGGGAGTCTTTAGGGTTTTCTCTGTACAGTATCATGTCACCTGCAAAGAGGGAGAGTTTGACTTCTTCTTTGCCAATTTGAATGCCTTTTATTTCTTTTTGTTGCCTGATTGCTGAGGCTAGGACTTCTAATACTGTGTTGAATAGCAGTGATGAGAGTGGACATCCCTGTCATGTTCCTGATGCTAGGGGGAAATGCTCCCAGTGTTTCACCATTGAGAATGATCTTTGCTGTGGGTTTTTTGTAGATGGCTTTTAGGATGCTGAGGAATGTTCCCTCTATCCCTACAGTATGAAGAGTTTTGATCAAGAATGGAGGCTGTATTTTGTTAAATGCTTTCTCTGCATGTATTGATAGGATCATATGGTTCTTGTTTTTTCTCTTGTTGATATGATCAATCAGATTGATTTCTATTTGTTTTTAAAAATTTTATTCATTTTTTCATGGGAGACACAGAGAGAGAGTGGCAGAGACACAGGCAGAGGGAGAAGCAGGCCCCATGCAGGGAGCCGGATGCGGGACTCGATCCCGGGTTTCTAGGATCACGCCCCGGGCCGAAGGCAGGCGCTAAACCGCTGAGCCACCCAGGGATCCCCAGATTGATTTCTTTACGAGTGTTGAACCAGCCTGCATCCCAGGGATAAATCCCACTTGGTCACGGTGAATAATCTTCTTAATGTACTCTTGGATCCTATTGGCTAGTATCTTGTTGAGAATTTTTGCATTTGTGTTCATCAGGGATATTGGTCTATAATTCTCCTTTTTGGTGGGGTCTTTGGTTTTGGAATTGAGGTGATGCTGGCCTCATAGAACGAGTTTGGAAGTACTCCATCTCTTTCTATCTTTCTGAAAAGCTTAAGTAGAATAGTAGGTATGGTTTCTTCTTTAAACGTTTGATAGAATTCCCCTGGGAAGCTCTCTGGCCCTGAACTTTTGTGTCTTGGGAGGTTTTTGATGACTGCTTCAATTTCCTCCCTGGCTACTGGCCTGTTCAGGTTTTCTATTTCTTACAGTTCCAGTTTTGGTAGTTTGTGGTTTTCCAGAAATGCGTCCATTTCTTCTAGATTGCCTAATTTATTAGCGTATAGCTGCTCATAATAAGTTTTTAAAACCGTTTGTGTTTCCCTGGTCTTGGTGGTGATCTCTCCTTTCTCATTCATGATTTTATTAATTTGAGTCTTTTCTCTCTGCTTTTTAATAAGGCTGGCTAATGGTTTATTTATCTTATTAGTTCTTTCAAAGAACCAACTCCTGGTTTTGTTAATCTGTACCACAGTTCTTCTGGTCTCTATTTCATTGAGTTCTGCTCGAATCTTTATTAACTCTCATCTTCTGCTCGGTGTAGGATCTATTTGCTGTTTTTTTCTCCAGCTCCTTTAGGTGCAAGGTTAGCTTTTGTATTTGAGTTCTTCCCAGTTTTTGGATGGATGCTCTTATTGCGATGTATTTCCCCCTTCAGGACTGCTTTTGCTGTATCTCAAAGATTTTGAACGGTTGTGTCTTCATTCTCAGTAGTTTCCATGAATCTTTTTAATTCTTCCCTAATTTCCTGGTTGACCCTTTCATCTTTTAGCAGGATGGTCCTTAACCTCCACGTGTTTGAAGTCCTTCCAAACTTCTTCTTGTGATTTAGTTCTAGTTTCAAAGCATTATGGTCTGAAAATATGCAGGCGACGATCCTATTCTTTTGGTATCAGTTAAAACCTGATTTGTGAGTCAGTATGTGGTCTATTCTGGAGAAAGTTCCATGTGCACTTGAGAAAAATGTGTATTCAGTTGCGTTTGGATGTAAAGTTCTGTAAATATCTGTGAAATCCATCTGATCCAGTGTATCATTTAAAGCTCTTGTTTCTTTGGAGATGTTGTGCTTAGAATATCTATTGATTATAGAAAGTGGTGTGTTCAAGTCACCAAGTATAAGTATTTCTTCACTTTGGTTATTAATTGATGGATATACTTGGCAGTTCCCACATTTGGGTATAAATATTCATGATTGTTAGGCCCTCTTGTTGGATAGATCCTTTAAGTATGATATAGTGTCCCTCTTCTTGTCTTACTACAGTCTTTGGTATAAACTTTAATTTTTATGATTTGAGGATGGCTACCCCTGCTTTCTTTTGAGGACCATTTGAATGGTAAATGGTTTTCCAACCTTTCATTTTCAGGCTGTAGGTGTCCTTAAGTCTAAAATGCGTCTCTTGTAGACAGCAAATAGATGGGTCCTGCTTTTTTATCCAGTCTGAAACCCTGCGCCTTTTGATGGGGTCATTAAGCCCATTCACGTTCAGAGTTACTATTGACAGATATGAGTTTAGTATCATCATGATATCTATTCAGTCCTTGTTTTTGTGGATTGTTCCAGTGAACTTCTTCTTAAAGGGGAATTTTAAGAGTCCCCCTTAAAATTTCTTGCAGAGCTGGTTTGGAGGTCACATATTCTTTTAGTTGCTGCCTGTCTTGGAAGCTCTTTATCTCTCCTTCCTTTTTGAATGAGAGCCTTGCTGGATAAAGTATTCTTGGTTGCATGTTCTTCTCATTTAGGACCCTGAATATATCCTGCCTGCCCTTTCTGGCCTGCCAGGTCTCTGTGGAGAGGTCTGCTGTTACCCTAATATTCCTCTCCATAAAAGTCAGGGATTTCTTGTCTCTTGCTGCTTTAAGGATCTTCTCTTTATCTTTGTAATTTGCAAGTTTCACAATTAAATGTCAAGTTGTTGAACACTTTTTATTGATTTTATGGGGGGATCTCTCTATCTTTTGGATCTGAATGCCTGATTCCCTTCCGAAGTTAGGGAAGTTCTCAGCTATGATTTGTTCAAATACAGTTTCTGGTCCTCTGTCTCTTTCGGCGCTCTCTGGAACACCAATTAAACGTAGATTTTTCCTTCTGAGGGTGTCATTTATTTCTCTTAACCTATCCTCATAATCTTTTAAGTGTTTTTCTCTTTTTTCCTCAGCTTCCTTCCTTGCCATTAACTTGTCTTCTATGTCACTCACTTGTTCTTCTACCTTGTTAACCCTCATCGTTAGGACCTCCAGTTTGGATTGCATCTCATTTAATTGATTTTTAATTTTGGATGGTTAGATCTAAATTCTGCAGTCATGAAGTCTCTTGAATCCTTTTTCTTTTTTCCAGAGCCACGAGTAGCTTTATAAAAGTGCTTCTGAATTGGCTTTCTGACATTGAATTGTAATCCAAATTTTGTAACTCTGTGGGAGAGAGGACTGTTTCTGATTCTTTGTTTTGTGGTGTGTTCTTTCTAGTCATTTTGCTCAGTGCAGAGTGGCTAAGAAGGAGTTGTATTGGAAAAAGGAAGAAAAAGAAAAAACAAAAACAAGGAGGGGTATCCTTTGGTTCTATATACTGTAAATCTCTCGAGTTCTCCTGGAGCTTTCCAGCGCTGCTCTGCCAAGAACTTGGCTCTTCCCCTGTCCTTCCAGCTGGTCTTCTGGGGGAGGGGCCTGCTGTGCTGATTCTCAGGTGTGTGCACCTGGGGGAGCTGTCCAGCACCCTATCAGGTGCACAGCTTAGTGGGAGCTGTTTATCCTGTGAGGCCCCTGCTCAGTCCCAGGTACAAGGTGACACCAGGAGGAACAACAGTGGCGGCAGCCAGCTCTGCAATTCTGGAGTCAGCTCCCACAGTAACTACCACAGCTCCCAGTTCGCAGGGGCCTGGATGCTCCGTGGGCGGGGGCGCCGATCTGCACAGCTCCTTGTTGTCCTGTGTCCTCCTGGCCTCCGCCTATCCCGGGGGCGCCCCAGATCTTGGGCTGTGTCCCCCAGCGCCCTGGGCTCCAGGAAAATGCACCGCTGGAATCGCGCTCTCCGAGCCGCACAGCCCCCTCCGTGGAGCCGCCGCCCGAGCCCCTCCGAGCTGCTCCGGGTCCCGCTGCGCCCGCTGCAGCCCTTAGGGAGCTCGGCGCACTCTCCCCGGGGCGCAGGTGTCTGTTAGTGTCCCCGGGAGCCCGAGGACATCCCCGCCCTCCTGGGTCCTGCTCTAACTCCCTGCGAGCCCCTTTCCGCCCGGGAAGGTTGGTGCAGCTCCTGCTCCTCCGGGACGGGGCTCTCCTCTCCTGGGGACCCTCGCCCCGGCCTCAGCCCGGCTCCTCGCGGGGCCCCTCCCCCTTGGAGGCCTTTTGTTTCTTCATTTCTTCCCCCCCCCCCCCCAGTCTTCCTACCTTGATAGAAGCGCGAACTCTTCTCACTGTAGCATTCCAGCTGGTCTCTCTTTAAATCTCAGGCTGAATTCGCAGGTTTTCAGGATGATTTGAAGGTTATCTAGGTAATTTGGTGGGGACAGGTGACTTGGGGACCCTACTCTTCTGCCATCTTGCCCTGCCTCCCCAACATCATTGTTGAAGAGACTCTTTTTTTCCGTGGGTATTCTTTCCTGCTTTGTTGAAGATGAGTTGACCGTAGAGTTAACTACCAGTTTCTGGCTTCTCTATACTGTTACATTGATCTGTGTGTCTGTTTTTGTACCAGTACCACACTGTCTTCACGATTACAGCTGTGCAATAGAACTTGAAGTCTGGAATTGTGATGCCACCAGCTTTGGTTTTCTTTTATCAACATTCCTTAGGGGAAATAATTCAAATTGGATCTTAAATACATCTGATTGTCTTTACATTTAAGTAAATACTAAAATTGTTCTGGTAAATCTCAGTAAAGAAGACTTCCCCAAGACTTTGGGTATATTGTTAGCCTTTTTTTTGTGTGTGGTTAGTAATATCCATTCATATTTAGTAATTCTTGTGTTAATTATACTTATACATCTTCTGGTAAAAATTTTAAACAGTATCTAGAAATTCTTTTATATTGAGTCACACCATCTATAACAAAACTAGTTGTTTAAACAAAGGTTAACATGAACTCCCACATCTTTTTTCAGTTGAGGGTTATTTCCAAGATTAGTGGAGTATAAATAATCAAGATTTTGTAATGTTGACAAACAGAAAGTAAAACAACGATTTATTTGTAAATAATGAATTTTTAAAATTCCTTTTTTTCTACTACAGCATAATGCACAGGACCTCTTGGTTTGGTGATTCATTTGAGATTTAAGTGGTCTTGTAAAACCTGTTTTATCCTTCTGCTTGCTTGATTTTAAAGGCTTTGAAAAATAAATGTTTCTTCATTTCCTAGACCAACCAGGAATGATGAGTGGAAATAATCAGTTATTTGAAAATATTATGAGATACATATTTTAAATATATTATGAAAATGTGTTATTTTCATCCTGTATTTCAAGATTTCAGTACAGCTTTCCTTCCATGTTATTATTCTTGAATTCCTATTTTCTACCTGATCATCTCTATGCTATTTCTTTTCTGTGCATAACTTCCCTTCTATTCAAGTTGATAAGTTCATTCTTCCTTTAAAATAGTATACAATATTTTATATAGACAAAATAATATATGTATAATATCAGTAAGTTATTTTTTTAATTTAAATTCAATTAGCCAACATATAGTACATCATTAGTTTCAGATGTAGAGTTCAGTAATTCATCAGTTGCATATAACACCCAGTGCTCATCACATCATGTGACCTCCTTAATGCCCATCACCCAGTTACCCCATCCACCACCTACCTTCTCTCCAGCAACCCTCAGTTTGTTTCTGAGCATTAAGAGTCTCTTGTAATCCTCTCTGATTTCTTTCCATTCCATTTCCCCTTCCTTCCCTATGATCTTCTGTGCTATTTCTTATATTCCACCTATAAGTGAATATCAGTAACTTATGACATTTAATTTTCATAAACTAATTGACACCTCTTTTGCCCTATCCTTTTGCTTCCTAATATGAAGAATACTTTCTGAAATTCTGTATTTATAATTTCTGTGTGTGTTTGTGTATATATACCTCTCTATTTATTCTATCTAAAACCATGCAAATGGATCCTAAAAAATGATTATTTAGTGTTGCTTGTTTTTGAGCTTTATAGAAGTTATATCATGTATGTATTCTTCCATGAATTCTTTTCTTCAGTCACCATTATGTTTCTAACACTTACCCATCCATATTGCGTTGGTTAGCTGTAGTTCATCCAGTTTCACTGCTGTGTAAAATTTCATTTGTGTGAATATACCATTACATGTTGATTTTGTGTCCTTCAACTTTTGCTGAATTTGATTTTATTAGTTCTAGGTTTCTAGTTCTAGTTTTATTATATGACCAAGGGTTTTTCCTTTGTTCTGGTAATGTGCTGTGTTTCATCAATTGATTTTCATATTTTGAACCATTCTTGAATTCCAGGAATAAATTCCATTGGTAATAATGTATAATCCTTTTTATATACTGCTAAATTGACTTGCTAGTATTTTGTTGAGGATTTTTTGTATTAGTGTTCATCAGGAATATTGGTCTGTAGTTTTCTGCTCTTGTAGTGTCTTTGGTATTAAGGTAATGCTGACCTCACTGAATGAATGTCCCCTTCTCTTCAGTTTTTTAGAAGAGTTTGAGGAGGTAAAGTTAATTCTTCTTTAAACATTTGGTAGAGTGCTTCAGCTAAGCAATCTGTTTTAGGGCTTTTTTGTTTTGTTTTGTTTTTGGGAGTTTTAATTACTGATTCAATTTCCTTCATAACTGCAGGTCTATTCAGATTTTCTTTTTCTTCATTACCAGTGTTGGTAGGTTGCGAATTTCCTTCATAACTGCAGGTCTATTCAGATTTTCTTTTTCTTCATTACCAGTGTTGGTATTCAGTTTTTCTTTTTCTTCATTACCAGTTTTGGGTAGCTTGGAATTTGCCCATTTTATCTAGGATATCCAATTTGTTAGCATATAGTCATTCATAGTATACTCTTGTAACCTTTTTTTATTTCTGTAAAATTGGTAGAAATGTTCCTTCTTTCATTTTTGATTTTGGTAATTTGAGTTTCTCTCTTTGCTTAGTCAATCTATCTAAAGGTGTGTCAATTTTATTGATCTTTGTAAAGAACCAAATTTTGGTTTCCTTGATTTTTCTCTATGCTTTTTCTCATCTCTATTTTATTAGCCACTTCTGTAATCTTTATTTTCTTACTTCTGTTGGCTTTTGAATTTAGTTTATTCCTCTTTTTCTAGTTTGTTAAGGTGTAAAGTTAGGTTGTTGATTTTAGATCTTTCATTGTTTAAATGTAAATACTTACAGCTATAAATTTCCCTTTTAGTACTCCTTTTGATTCATCCCATACATTTTGGTATGTTGTATTTTCATTGTCATTTGTCTCAGGGCATTTGTCTCAAACTGTATCAGTTTGCTAGGGCTGTCATAACAAAATAGCACAGACAGGGCACTTTAAACAACAGAAATTTATTTCCTCATAGTCCTGGAGGCTGTAAGTCTAAGATCAAGGTGCTGGCAGGGTTAGTTACCTCTAATGCTTCTTGGCTTGCAGATGGCTGCCATCCTACTGCTCCTTCACATTGTCATTGCACATGAGTCTTTGGTGTCTCTTTGTATGTCAAATTTCCTCTTCTTATAAGGACACCAGTCAAATTGGATTAGAATCCACCGTAATGGCCTCATTTAACTTAATCCCGTATTTAAAGATATTTCCAAATACAGTCATATTATAAGGTACTGGGGGTTAGAGCTTCAACATATGAGGGGATTTTTTTGTTTCTGCTTTTGTTTTTGTTTTTTTTGATGGTGGGGGACACAATTCAGCTCACAGCAAATATTTTCTAATTTCTCTTATTTCTTCTTTGACCCATTGGTTGATTGTTTTGTTTAAATTCACATATTTGTGAGTTTTTCATTTTCCCTTTTATTATTGATTTCTAGTTAATTCCATTGGATTGGAAAAGATATGTTGTATGATTTCAGTATTTGAAAATTCAGTAAAATTTGTTTTATGGCATAATATATGTCTATCCTGGAGAATGTTACATGTGTACTTGAGAGAAATGTGTAATTTTGCTGCTGTTGGGTAGATTGTTCTGTGTAGGTCTTTTAGGACCACTTGGTTTGTAGTGTTGTGTAAGGGCTCTAGTTCCATGTATATCTTTTGTTTGATTTCTAACCATTATTGAGAGTGGGGCATTGAAATCTCTAGCCATAATTGTAGAACTATCTACTCCTTTAATTATGTCAGTGTCTGCCTCATGTCTTTTCGAGCTCTGATGTTTGGTGCATATCATAATTGTTATCGGTAGCATATAGTTGAATGATGCTTTTTTTTGGTTTTGTTTTGTATCTGTTTTAGTCCCTCTGCCAACCTCTGCTTTTTAATTGATGAGTTTAGCATGTTGATACTTAAGGTTATCATTCCTACAAAAAGAATTACTTTTGGTGTTTTATGTTTTCTATATGTCTTATAGCTTTTTGTCCCTCATTTCCTTCATTACTGCCTTCCTCTTCTACTACCTTTCTTTATGTTTAGTTAAATTTTTGTAGTGACATGTTTTGATTCCCTTCTCATTTTTTTGGTGTATGTTTTATTATATTTTCTTTGTGTTTACCATGACAATTAGGTATGACATTCTAAAGTTATAACAACCTAATTTGAAGTGATACCAACTTAACTTCAATTGCATAAAAAAGCTCTACTTCTATATAGTTCTGCCTCTTTTTATTATTGATATCAAAATTACATTTTTGTACATCGTGTATCTATTAACATAGATTTATAATTATTTCTATGCATTTATTTTTTAAATTGTGCAGAAAATAACGAGTAGGGGTGTTAGGCTAAAGAAATGGGAAAGAGCCCTCATGTTTTCTACTTCTTCAGTCACAACTGATTACAGACATAGCCTCTGAGCAGCCTGGGCTATAGACTCTCTTTTTTTTGCAGTTAATTAAACTTAAAAGCCTAGCCATGCTTGGACAGAACAAGCACAGACTCTCTGAAGTTCTGACTATATTTCGGTGAGGAATTAGAGTCTCCTTCCAACTCTCCAAAAAAAAGGTCACATGAGTAGGTGGCAGCTTCCCTGCTTGCTTTCCTTCCTCAGATTTGCTTTCTGTCAATGGACACACTTGGCTGTTTTCTGTGTGATCATTTTTGGGGCAAACCCAGCTTTTCCCAGCCTGCTAGTTTGCTTTTTTCCTTCTGGAAAAGTAGCTTCAACCAGTTAATACAGTATGAGAACAGGAAGAAACAAGAGTCAGAGCGAGAGAAGGAGGGAGAGAGGAAGGAAGTGGCAGCATTTGCACTCCTTGTCATTGGCTCTACATTCCCTGCCAAGCAGTGCTGTCTTCTGTGACTGCATTAATTGTGTCTACATGATACAGGGTTTGAGAAAGACTGAGAGCCAACCTCTTCCTCTACCACTGTAACCAAACCACTACCTTTCCAATGTGTCCTTTGCAGTAGTTATTGCCTCTTGTCTGGCGTTTAGAAATGTGAATCTTCTCAGAAGTTTTAATATATTTGATATTCCATATTTTTAACAGTCTTAGATACTTTTAAAAAATGACATAAGCAACATAGGACTACAAGGCATTTGGATCAAGAAGGAACTAGGGTGTCTGAGCTAAGAAAACTGTTATTGACGGGGGGAGGGCTGGTAGGTATTGCCAACACACTGTATCTATCTTGCAGGTTGGCGTAGATGGGTCTTATTTACAATCATGGCAGTAAGGTTTCTTGACAATGGTGGGCCTGAATCAATTCTAGCTGTTTGAAATTTACTGCTTAAGAATCTAAAATGTGGCTAATACCCAGGGCTTTAGGGACAGGGATTTTTTTCTCTTCCATAACTGAAAGGTATAGTAAGGCTTTCTGTGGTCCATAAGCACCAAGACACTTCTTGCCCAGGGACTCCATTTCTAGGAATCTGTTCTAAGGAATTTTTGGAGGCACACAACTTATCTATTAGGACTCTCATAATGTTTGTTACTTATATTAATAAAAAAGAGAAATTCCTTAAATTTCTAACAACAGATGGGTGGTTGAGCCTAATGTGGTGATCCATGTAATGGACTATGATGCCAACATGTAAATCATATTGTAAAAGAATATTTAATGATACAGAAATGCTTATGACATATCTAGATTAAACAATTAGAGGATGAAGCAATTGAATGTGTCTGGACATGTGTATATTTGAAGCTGACTTTAGAAATATTCATTTATATGTAGAAAAAAAAGACTGAAAGGAAGTTCTTTATTTTTTAAAGTGTAATATTAGTTTCAGGTGTTCAATATAGTGATTTAACACTTCCACATAACACCTGGTGCTCATCACAATGAGTGCCTCACCACCTAATCCTTGTCACCCATTTAACCTATCCCCTACCCACCTCCCCTCTGGTAACCATCAGTTTACTCTCTATAGTTAAGAATCTTTGAATCTTAACAGCTGGTATCAGTTATAGAATTATATACAACCATTTTATCTATTATCTTCTTCTGTGGTTTCCAAATTATTGAAATAAGTATTGCCCACTTATAAGTTTAGAGTCATATATGAATTTTGCACATGTATACACAGAGTTATTGAGACACCAGGGAAAACAGATACTGTTTAATTTTGTGAATTTTGAAAGCACCTGGGCTTAGATGTGAAGTCAGAGAAATGTCAATGAGATTTCTTTTTTAGAAGGATAGAAGGTTAGGAATAATATAGATCTCAATATTATCTACGTTAATTAAGTCAGAAAGAAAAATGACTCTGGAATATGTTTCTGGTGCAATCCTGTTTGTGAGTTTTCTGTCTTCCAGAACAGCAGGTCAGGGATCTTGTAAAGTACCAGGAATGTTACTTCTCTTCTAAGCTTCTCTTCTTTGCAAAAAAGCAATGGAAAATAATGTCTGGACAGTATTAAATTAAATTAAAATTTGGAATAGGTTGAAGTTTCTGTGAAATTTCCTGGCAAAATTTATTTTATTTTTGGGTTTTTAGAATTATAAATATTACAATGCTTAGAAACTACTCTCTATACACTTAACTACGATTATAAAATACTATGCATACACAAAGCACAATAGAAACGTTAAATAGTGAAATCAGCCAGATATGCCCATCTCAGAGAAAATAAAATGTACTTTTGTCTTTCCCCATTTCCAATTTTCCTCCTTCGTGGGCATAAGGTAAATTCTCAGATTGCACAATGTGGTGCTGCTGTGAGCTGTGCTGAGAGCCTGTGGGTAGTACTTTTTAAGGAGCAATAGCATCTCTATTGTCTTGGACATTCTCTGGTCTTCAGAGGTCAGTGGTGATTCTGAGCACATTTTTGATCTAATAGTTTAGAAAACTGTTTCATTGAGTCAAAAAGACACCTCATGCAAATAAGCTATGATTACTGGGATTTAACTAAGTCATTAAGTACTTAAGGATAAAACAAGATGGAAATAACATGGCAGCCATTCATAAGAGGCTTGCAGTGTAATAGAAATAATTGAATTGAAGCCAAGCTATGGTTATTTACATCTCCTAATTTTGTGTGACTCACTTTAGTGAGTCTTTCCTTTTAATTCATATTATACAGATGAGAAAATGGAAGCTCAGAGTGGCTAAATAATGTGAGTGAGGTCACCTCTCCCATACAAACCATCTCAGGGAGTAACAGAAAACAGTGGATATTAGTTGTCTTATTGAGACATTTATCTAAATATGTCTGAGGCCCTTCTTCATTTACAATTATGAGACATGGAAAATTTAAATTCCCAACTAATCGTTTAAGCCAGTTTGAGCAGCTAAAGTGCACTAATTATTAAGTCCCTCAAGTGGAATTTATCTTTTACCACTCTTCTCTCATCTATGTGAGTTAGGGCATATATTCTATACTTGTTTCTACTGTTCTCTTCTCCCTGGCTATTAAATCTCCTGAGAACAGAGTCTTTACTCCTCTGTGTTCCTCATTAAAAGTACCCAAGGCTGCCCAGAGGTGGCACTCCGAGAACACTTGCTGGCTCAAGACAGACTCCCTTCCTGGCTTCAGTAGGGAGTGGTGGGTATTGTTGGATGCAGCTCAGGACCCTAGTTTCATTTGTCCATGAGACCAGAGTCCTGTTGTCTGTCACAGGTGTGTACTTGAATGAGGAGAAAGGGGGTGGGAATATTTTTTTCCTTTCTCTGCATTTATGATCTCAAGTACTATTATTCCCCCAGGTGAGTGTTTCATGGCATCCTCAGCAGCTCTTTGTGGCCTGGGCTCCTTTAGGAAAGGCAATGTCCTTGTGTATAAAATGACATGTTCCCAATAATTAGGAATGAAAATGATTTCGGCAGCTTTTTGTGAAAATCTGGTTGCATTTAAACATTATGTGTCCTTGAATGAGGTGAAGGTATATGCTTGTGGGCTCTCTTGTGCCTGTGCAATCATTTCCATCTTGTGAAAAGCTCCTGATTTGGATAAGTTTATGGTGGCCTTTCCTCTAGTGCAGACCAGCACAGTGGAAGGGGGTCCCCACACAGTGTGAACCTTTGCTTTGCTTCCCTTGTGGCTTCCATTCCCCTGAGATACTCCTCCTTGCCATTTTATCATTTCACTTTGACCCCATGGATCCTGACTTCTGCTGGTTGGTCTTTGATAGGAAGCCAGGAGGATATCTTAAATGTGTGGTATTTAAATACTGTGATCTTAGGAAGTAGACTTTTTGGAGTATAGAAAGGTTCATCAGACTCTGAATGGTTTTCTTCATGAAAGTTCTGCATGGAATGGCAAAGGTGGCTGGAATCTACTGTTAATGCTAAACAAAGCCTAAAAGTATCAGTCCTACAGCATCTGGTCTCATATATGAGTTCCTGCTTTTCATTGCCAACATGGTTTATGCTGGAGAGGAGAGTTGTTTTTAATTGTATCTCCTTAAACTCCAGCTTTTTACAATTCAAATATAACTTATGTTCTTGGACATAGCCGAACCCCCACCATTTTTGTGTTGGTAATCACTTTACTTTCACTGTGTCTTTCAGGTCTCACTCTTCTTTACTTCAGTTCTTCAACTCCAGGTCAAAAGACCTCTACTTTACAGAAAATACCCCTTTGCTGAGAAGTTCCTCAAAAGAGAAAGGGTGAGTTTTCCCATACCCTTCATATAAAATTAAGAAATCTCTGGGCATTGCCCTTGACACTTATGCTGGAGAACTTCTTCCTGAGATACGAATTTTTGCCTGACATGTTGTTTGGTCTCTGCAAAATCCTTGTCAATTCAGTGTGGTATGTATTCATGATTCTAGTAGTTGTAGTCTGTGGCTTATGAGTTTCCAAATAACATTGAGTATATCCCTGCAATGATTAAGTAACACGTGCACATTCATGCATGTACACAGCTCTGATGGGCTGTGTTGCCAGGTCAGGGCTTCTCAACAAGGGGTGAGGAAAGCACAGTCCAGAGATCTTTTTTGCTGTCCCAGCTGGGCAAGGGGTACTATCTATTGCCATTTAAGGGTAAAGGTCAGAGATGCTGCTTAATATCCTGCAAAGCACAGGAAACATCCCCACAACAAAGAATGATTTGGCTCAAATGTCATTAGTGATGAGGTTGAAAACGTATGATTTAAGAGGAACCTCCACTTCCTGCAAGTTTGAGGGTCCCTTTGGGGACAAACAGGATGATTCTGGAATCTCTGAGCAGAGCTGATCTGGAGGATAACTCTGTCTCCTAGGATGAAGGGCCCTGGCCCAGATATCCACTCTCATTTCTTTTTCCTTTTGCAGACAGACTTCCAGAAACCTGAACCACCTGCTTAGTATCTCCTGCCTCCTCACACATCACAAACTTGGGGCATTGTCATGGCACACGTCATTTCCTGCTGTCTGACCCTAAGCACCTGCATCACAGGAAGGCCACTGTGTAACCTGCACTCACCTCCCTCCTATCCTTTTAGGAGCTGCCCACCCTTTTTCCAGGCTTGTCTGTAACCATGGGGGTGGGGCTTCATACTTTTTAGAGTGTATCAGAATCCTTTGAGGTATTTGTATGCCATGTGGATTCCTAGCCTCACTTGCCAAAGACTCACCCTCATTTAGATAACGTGTAGGAATGTGGACTTATCACTTCCCAGTGCAGGGACATGCTGGCTCCCTCCAGGAGATTCCTGATGACAAGTTGTCTTCCTGCAAAAGTTCCCACTGAGCCCTTTGGCTAGACTAACTTCCTCCCCTTCTGGCTCTCCAGAGCAATCTCACTCAACTTCAAAAGAGCTCAAATGTCACTTCCCTTGTGAAACATTGGTGTCCCCCCCACAATTCCCTCAAGAATCAATGCTTTTTCTGTGCTCTCAAATACCATATTCATGTCCATACTTCAGAACATGCCCTATGTTCCATAGCCTGCCTCTTCTTCATCTCACATCCCAGTGTCCATTACAGCCCCTACATCCAGGAGGATTACTTATTTTTTTCTCCATCTCTACTATAAGTAAATCACTTCAAAAACAAACACTTCAAAAATCAGTTCCCTTAATGTTTTCCTTTGAATTACTTGGTAAACCATTAAGGTTATTTTAGAACTCATGTTTCATTGAAAAGCACATGTGTAGGCATTTGTCCTGGGGATGTGTAGCATAGAAACATTCCCTGGGATTCTAAGCTGAACCTCATGTCGAAAACCACTATAGAGGAACAGAACATGGGTCAGGTTTGCTTATAAAATGTTTTCCTCTTTTCAAGATTTTTTTTAAAGATTGATTTTATTTATTTATTTATTTATTTATTTATTTATTTATTTATTTATTTATTGGCAGAGTCACAGGCAGAGGGAGAAGCAGGCTCCATGCAGGGAGCTTGACATGGGACTCGATCCCAGGTCTCCAGGATCACACCCCCGGGCTACAGGTGGCGCTAAACCGCTGTGCCACCGGGGGTGCCCTCTTTTCAAGATGTTGAGGGCAGGAATGTGCAGCCGATGATACAAGGGTCAGAACATGCTGTGCATCTGCACTGACCAGCATAGTTGCTACTTGTCATGGGTATTATTCAAAGCTAAATTAATTAAAATTAAACACAATTTAAAATTCAGTTCTTAAGTTACACACTTCAAGTTGCCAGTGATCATGTGTGACTACCATACTGGATAGGACAGAGAACATGTCCATCATCACAGTAAATTCTATTGCACAGCAGTGTTCTAGATACACTGGCATTAGCTTTCTTCTTGCCACTTCTATTTTTTTTAATAACAAATTTATTTTTTATTGGTGTTCAATTTGCCAACATACAAAATAACACCCAGTGCTCATCCCGTCAAGTGCCCCCCTCAGTGCCTGTCACCCATTCACCCCCACCCCCCGCCCTCCTCCCCTTCCACCACCCCTAGTTCATTTCCCAGAGATAGGAGTCTTTATGTTCTGTCTCCCTTTCTGATATTTCCCACCCATTTCTTCTCCCTTCCCTTCTATTCCCTTTCACTATGATTTATATTCCCCAAATGAATGAGAACATACAATGTTTGTCCTTCTCCAATTGACTCACTTCACTCAGCATAATACCCTCCAGTTCCATCCACATTGAAGCAAATGGTGGGTATTTGTCATTTCGAATGGCTGAGTAATATTCCATTGTATGCATAAACCACATCTTCTTTATCCATTCATCTTTCGATGGACACCGAGGCTCCTTCCACAGTTTGGCTATTGTGGACATTGCTGTTAGAAACATCGGGGTGCAGGTGTCCTGGCGTTTCATTGCATCTGTATCTTTCGGGTAAATCCCCAGCAGTGCAATTGCTGGGTCATAGAGCAGGTCTATTTTTAACTCTTTGAGGAAGCTCCACACAGTTTTCCAGAGTGGCTGCACCAGTTCACATTCCCACCAACAGTGTAAGAGGGTTCCCTTTTCTCCCTTCTTGCCACTTCTAAAAGAAGTTTCCTTGGTTCCAATTTTAGTTATAGTTATACTTGTTCACCAGCTGAGGGGGTTGTAATATTATTATTCACATATGTAATATTATTATTCACATATTATTATTATTTCCTGGTCACAAAACTCTTTATTTTCAGTATTAATCAGTTTATAGCACTGTCAGCATCATTTGTTATTGTTACATATTAGTTTGACACAGCCTAATTTGCATCTTTGGGCTTCTCTTTATGAGTAAGACTATTTTTTTCTTGTTGTAAACCAGTTTGAAAGCAATTATGGGTGTTCAGGAGAATCACAATGCCCTCTTGAGCTAGCTGGGCTTTTTTTTTTTAATAAATTATTTTTTATTGGTGTTCAATTTACCAACATACAGAATAACACCCAGTGCTCATCCCGTCAAGTGCCCCCCTCAGTGCCCGTCACCCATTCACCCCCACCCCCCACCCTCCTCCCCTTCCACCACCCCTAGTTCGTTTCCCAGAGTTAGGAGTCTTTATGTTCTGTCTCCCTTTCTGATATTTCCCACACATTTCTTCTCCCTTCCCTTATATTCCCTTTCACTATGATTTATATTCCCCAAATGAATGAGAACATATAATGTTTGTCCTTCTCCAACTGACTTACTTCACTCAGCATAATACCCTCCAGTTCCATCCACGTTGAAGCAAATGGTGGGTATTTGTTGTTTCTAATGGCTGAGTAATATTCCATTGTATACATAAACCACATCTTCTTTCTCCATTCATCTGAGCTAGCTGGGCTGATTGTTTTCTAAAATCATGGCCTGTTATGTCAGTAGTGTGATCCCAAATATCTCAAGTAATACATGAAAATTTGGGGCTTTAGTGCAACCTCACTAGAGTCCAGTGCATCTGAACTGATGAGGTTGTTCAAAAGGCCAGAGATTTAACTTTTAAGAAAAGTTTGTGATTCCTTTTGAATCATCTTTCTAGACAGAGGTTCAATTCTTGGACAGCACTAGTCCAGCTCTGATGTTCTCCACTCCTGCTCATGATCGTGTATAGTCTGGGTGGAAAATCCAGCCTATAGCTGGATAGCTCTGTTACAGAAAGAACTACATAGAGGAGGAAAGGCCTGCATCACTTATTCTGCTTCAGGACAAGTGTAACAACTAGGTATTGAGTACTCCAACACAAGCAAAGAGAAAGCAAATACTGAAATGAGCTGGAGTTGGTCTGGGCCAGAAATAGCTTTATTGGGAAGTTCCAAACTCGGAACATGCTGATGTTTCTTGAGTGTCCACAAATCATATGTGTGACCTCAAATGATTTTCTTTAAGCTAGGTGTTCTGTGATGTCCAGCAAGATCCGTTTCCACCAGTTTCACAGCAGTAGAATGTCTGTGCTCCTTTTAAAAACCAGAATTGATTCCACATTTCATACTTACCACTGAAATGAAATCTTATTTTGGAGATGCTACTATTTCTGTGAAAATAACCTAACAAACCTTGCTTTCCAGGTCATGGTGCATGCCTATTTGCCATCCAGAGTTCATCACTGCTGAAGAATCCTGGGGAAACAGCTCAGCTGAGTGGGAGGGAGGATCCCTGCTGAGCAAAGACTTGGCTGGTTCCTTTGGATCTTCCTCCCAAGAGAAGTGGGAGCTTCTGGATAATGCTTACATCAGATTCCGTCTTTTGAAGCTGAGGTAGGAAGACTTGGGGTGCTAGCACTGGCACAGGGTGATGGTTGCCCAGAGCATTCTGCTTGCCTGGGACTGGGCTAGGCGGCATCTCACCCTCATTACATCTTCCCAACCAACAGACTGAAGGTGAAGAAGAGGGTTTTTGCATTTGGCCAGGCTGCACTTTTCTTGGAAGGTTATCTAACCTTTTCTCCCGGCCCTGGAAGATATGTACAGTGGCACTGCTAATCAGCATGGAGGCTGTATAAGGCTATAGGAGAGCCCAATTACAGACCTAAATGACTAACATCCTACACTCCTTCTTGTTTGTGTTGCGGGGGTCTTCATGGCATGACTTTGGTTTGCATATAGAATCAGTTCACTTCAGGAGTCCCTGTGGTGTTTTAGAAGCTGATTACTCCTTGCATTTGGCAAGTTGTTAGGAAGGGTTGGTTTTAGCGCCAGGGCACGTTCTTCCAGAAGCTGTGTTGTCAGGCCTGGTGTGAGCTGGGACCCTGAGGCTGTGCATCTGTGAGGAAGGAGGTTGGAGGTTGTGGTGATGGAAAGGCTCTGCTTGCACATGTGGAGGAGGGCTTAGCGTGTATGTGGGAAAGCTGAGGGCATTATGTCAGACCATGTGAGCTGGCCAGTCAGAGCACTTCTCTTCCTGCATTGTCTGCTGGGCTTCCACATTTATTTAAAGGAAAGGTTCTTTTGAGAGTGACTTGTTTGAAAGTGGCATCTCTAGGGACAGAATAAAGCTTGGGAACCAGGACCACCAGGTCCTCATTCCAGATATTCTCTGAGGTAGCTGTGGGACCAGCAGAGCCAGACACTTCTGTGCAACTGTTTCCTTGTCACCTTGTTTCCCTCACTATATAGCTTTGCATGGGCTTCTACTAAGATGATCTGTAGGAAAGCTCATGGATAGATGAGAAGACACTCTGTAGCTCTCAGATAATTGTGTTATTATTTGTCTACATCAGGAGACCTGTCTTTTCTGAAGCTGTTTGAAGGCCTGATTAGAAATGTACCTAATTGCATGCCCAAAGTTCACCTGTTTATATGCGGAGAAGCCCACTCTCAAATGTTCCGTTGATCCTTCTAGCAATCTTGAGAGGTAGATGGAGGAAGGAACTTCAGGGAGGATAGTATTTTGCCTGAGGTAATGCAATTTATAAGCTGAGGCGGGTAGGCAGGGATGTGACTCCCATAGCCCCACCTGTACTTGACTATGGAGATGTTTCCCAACATGATTCCCAGCCATGTGTTGCTTTTTCATGATTTCTGGTCTCAGCTGCCTGCATAGATGTGACAAATATTTGGCCACAAAATGTGCTATAAAATTATGTAAATTGTGTAAAAGTGTGTGAATTCGGTTCTGGCTCCATGGACCATCATGATGGTAAGCCCTGACACTGTTAACACCCTCCTCAACTGGTTGGTTCACAGCTCCAGAGGATGACATTCTTCAACTGTCCTACACCATGGGAAAATTAAACCAAGTAAATTTGAGACATTACCTTCTGTAGTTGCTTTATCTTCTAGGATTCATGGAATAGTTGCATTGAGCTTGCCACTGAACTAAAAGACTTAATGTCATTCTTTTTAAAAGGTCTAAAATGTACTGTGTATGATCATTGAGGATACTTGTAAAACATATTTTCGGTTGTCAGCTCTGCTGTATATGTCAGCAGAAAAAAATTTTGTATTTGGAATAGTTAAATTAATGATTCTTGCTTTAAAAAAGAAGTATCATTTTGATTCCCATTTGTTTATTACTTTTTTGAGTATAATGACACAGTGTTACATTAATTTCAGATACACAACACAGTGTTTCAACAAATGTATGTTATGCTATCTTCAGGTGTCGCTACCGTCTGTCACCATGCAATGCTCTTAAAATACCACTGACTAGGGCAACCCCGGGTGGCTCAGCGGTTTGGCACCGCCTTTGGTCCAGGGCAGGATCCTGGAGACCCGGGATCGAGTCCCACATCGGGCTCCCTTCATGGAGCCTGCTTCTCTCTCTGCATGTGTCTCTGCCTCTCTCTCTCTCTCTCTCTCTGTCTCTAATAAATAAATAAATTAAAAAAAATCACTGACTATATTCCCTATGCTGTGCCTCTTATTCCTAGTGTTTTGTTTGTTGTATAACTAGAAGACTCTATCTCTCACTCCCCTTCACCCATTTTTCCCATCCTTCTACTCCCTCCCATCTGGCAACCATTAGTTTATTTTTGTATTTATAGGTTTGAGTCAGCTTTTGTTTATTTATTCATTTGTTTTGTTTTTTAGATTTCATATATGAGTGAAATCAAATGGTATTTTTCTTTCTTTGACTTATTTCACTTAGTATACTACCTTCTAAGTTCATCCATGTTGTTACAGATGGTAAGATCTTATCCTTTTTATAGCTGAGTAATACTCCATTATATGTAAATGTAAATATAAACACATGTATACAGACACAGACAGACATACACACATGCACCGCATCTTCTTTATCCATTCGTCTGTTGATGGACACTTGGGCTGCTTCCATATCTTGGCTATTGTAAATAATGCTTCAATAAACATAAGGGTGCAAATATCTTTTTGAATTGATGCTTTTATTTTCTTTTGGTAAATACCCAGTAGTGGAATTATTGGGTCATATGCTATTTTTATTTTTAATCTCTTGGGGGAATCTCCATACTGTTTTACATAATGGCTGCACCAATTTACATTTCCACCATTAAGGCATGAAGGTTCGGTTTTGCCATATCCTTAACAACACTTCTTATTTCTTGTCTTTTTGATTTTAGAGATCCTGATGGGTGGTACATCATTGTAGTTTTGATTTGTATTTTTCTGATGATGAGTAATGTTGGCCATCTGTATGTCCTCTTTGGAAAAATATCTGTTTTTTTTTCTTCGTATATTTTTTTTTTATTGGAGTTGGATTTGCCAACATATAGCATAACACCCAGTGCTCATCCCGTCAAGTGCCCCCTCAGTGCACATCACCCAGTCACCCCAACACCCTGCCCACCTCCCTTTCCACCACTCCTTGTTCGTTTCCCAGAGTTAGGTGTTTCTCACGTTCTGTCACCCTCACTGATATTTCCCACTCATTGCCTCTCCTTTCCCTTTAATCCCTTTCATTATTTTTTATATTCCCCAAATGAATGAGACCATATAATGTTTGTCCTCCGATTGACTTACTTCACTCAGCATAGTACCCTCCAGTTTCATCCAGGTTGAAGCAAATGGTGGGTATTCGTCATTTCTAATGGCTGAGTAATATTCCATTGTATACAACCACATCTTCTTTATCCATTTATCTTTCAGTGGACACCGAGGCTTCTTTCACAGTTTGGCTATTGCGGACATTGCTGCTATAGACATCGGGGTGCAGGTGTCTCAGGGTTTCACTGCATCTGTATGTTTGGGGTAAATCCCCAGCAGTGCAATTGCTGGGTCGTAGGGCAGGTCTATTTTTAACTCTTTGAGGAACCTCCACACAGTTTTCCAGAGTGGCTGCACCAGTTCACATTCCCACCAACAGTGCAGGAGGGTTCCCCTTTCTCCACATCCTCTCCAACAGTTGTGGTTTCCTGTCTTATTCATTTTTACTGTTCTCACTGGTGTGAGGTGGTATGTCATTGTGGTTTTGATTTGTATTTGCCTGATGGCAAGTGATGCGGAGCATTTTCTCATGTGCTTGTTGGCCATGTCTGTGTCTTCTTTGGTGAAAATTCTGTTCATGTCTTTTGCCCATTTCATGATTGGATTTCTTTGCTGTTGCGTTTAACAGGTTCTTTATAGAACTTGGATACAGGCCCTTTATCTGATATGTCATTTGCAAATATCTTCCCCCATTCTGTAGGTTGTCTTTTAGTTTTGTTGACTGTTTCTTTTGCTGTGCAGAAGCTTTTAATCTTTATGAAGTCCCAATGATTCATTTTGCTTTTGTTTCCCTTGCCTTGATAGATGTATCTAGCAAGAGGTTGCTGTGGCCAAGTTCAACAAGGGTGTTGCCTGTGTTCTTCTCTAGGATTTTGATGGACTCTTGTCTCACATTTAGATCTTTCATCCATTTTGAGTTTATCTTTGTGTCTGGTGTAAGAGAATGGTCCAGTTTCATTCCTGGAATGAATGGTCCAGTTTCATTCTGAATTTCCTTCAGAAGCGTTCTATAGTTTTTAGGGGATAGATCCTTTTTACCTCTTTGGTTAGGTTTATTCCTAGGTATCTTACGCTTTTGGGTGCAATTGTAAATGCATTTACTCCTTATTTTCTCTTTCTTCAGTCTCATTGTTAGTGTATAGAAATGCCACTGATTTTAGTGCATTGATTTTGTATCCTGCCATACTGCCAAATTGCAGTATGAGTTCTAGCAATCTTGGGGTGGAGTCTTTTGGATTTTCGAAGTACAGTATCATGTCATCTGCAAAGAGGGAGAGTTTGACTTCCATGCTGATTAGAATGCCTTTTATTTCTTTTCGTTTCCTGATTGCTGAGGCTAGGACTTCTAGTACTATGTTGAATAGCAGTGGTGAGAGTGGACATACCTGTTGTGTTCCTGATCCTAGGGGAAAGGCTCTCAGTGTTTCCCACATTGAGAATGATATTTGCTGTGGGTTTTTCGTAGATGGCTTTTAAGATGCTGAGGAATGTTCCCTCTATCCCTATACTCTGAAGAGTTTTGATCAGGAATGGATGCTGCATTTTGTCAATTGCTTTCTCTGCATCTATTGAGAGGATCATATGGTTCTTGGTTTTTCTCTTGTTGATGTGATTTATCATGTTGATTACTTTACGAGTGTTGAACCAGCCTTGCATCCCGGGGATAAATCCCACTTGATCATGGTGAATAAATTTCTTAATGTACTTTGGATCCTATTGGCTAGTATCTTGTTGAGAATTTTTGCATCCATGTTCATCAGGGATATTGGTCTGTAATTCTCCTTTTTGGTGGGGTCTTTGTCTGGTTTTGGAATTAAGTTGATGCTGGCCTCATAGAACGAGTTTGGAAGTACTCCATCTCTTTCTATCTTTCAAAACAGCTTTAGTAGAATAGGTTTGGTTCTTCTTTAAATGTTTGCTAAAATTACCCTGGGAAGCTATCTGGCCCTGGGCTTTTTGTTTTGGGAGGTTATTGATGACTGCTTCAATTTCCTCCCTGGTTATTGGCCTGTTCAGGTTTTGTATTTCTTCCTCTTTCAGTTTTGGTAGTTTGTGGTTTTCTAGAAATGCGTCCATTTCTTCTAGATTGCCTAATTTATTGGCATATAGCTGCTCATAATATGTTTTTATAATCGTTTGTATTTCCTTGATATTGGTTGTGATCTCTCTTTTTTCATTTGTGATTTTATTAATTTGAGTCTTTTCTCTTTTGTTTTTAATAAGGCTGGCTAATGGTTTATCTTACTAATTCTTTCAAAGAACCAACTCCTGGTTTTGTTAATCTCTTCTACAGTTCTTCTGGTCTCTGTTTCATTGAGTTCTGCTCGAATCTTTCTTAACTCTCTTCTTCTGCTTGGTGTAGGTTTTATTTGCTGTTCATTCTCCAGTTCCTTTAGGTGTGAGGTTAGCTTGTGTATTTGTTTTTTCCAATTTATTGAGGGATTCTTGTGTTGCAATGTATTTCCATCTCAGGACTGCTTTTGCTGTACCCCAAGATATTGAACAGTTATATCTTCATTTTCATTAGTTTCCTTGACTCTTTTTAATTCTTCTCTAATTTCCTGGTTGACCCTTTCATCTTTTAGCAGGATGTTCTTTAACCTCCACATGTTTGAGTTTCTTCCAAATTTTTTCTTGTGCATGAGTTCAAGTTTCAAAGCATATGGTCTGAAAATATGCAGGGGACAATCCCAATCTTTTGGTATTGGTTCAGTCCCGATTTGTGACCCAGTATGTGGTCTGTTCTGGAGAAAGTTCCATGTGCACTTGAGAAGAATGTGTATTCAGTTGCGTTTGGATGTAAAGTTCTTAAATGTCTGTGAAATCCATCTGATCCAGTGTATCATTTTAAAGCTCTTGTTTCTTTGGAGATGTTGTGCTTTGATCTGTCATTTGCAGAAAGTGCCGTGTTGAAGCTTCCCAGTTAGTGTATTATCTAAGTATGTCTTTACTTTGGTTATTAATTGATTGATATATTTGGCAGCTCCCACTTTAGGGGCATAAATATTCATGATTTTAGGTCCTCTTGTTGGATAGATCCTTTTGGTATGATATAGTGTCCCCCTCCATCTCTTACTACAGTCTTTGTGATAAACTTAATTTATCTCATATGAGGATGGCTACCCCTGCTTTCTTTTGAGGACCATTTGAATGGTGAATGGTTCTGCAATCTTTTATTTTCAGGCTGTAAGTGTCCTTAGGTCTAAAATGAGTCTCTTATAGACAGCAAATAGATGGATCTTGCTTTTTTATCCAGTCTGAAACCCTGCGTCCTTTGATGGGATCATTTAGCCCATTCATGTTGAGAGTAACTATTGCAAGATATGAATTTAGTGTCATCATAATACTATCAGTCCCTGTCTTGTGGATTATTTTTTTGGGCTTCCTCTTCCTTTCACAGAGTCTCCCTTGCAGATCTGGTTTGGTGGTCACATATTCTTTCAGTTTCTGCCTATCTTGGAAGCTCCTTATCTCTCCTTCTATTCTGAATGAGAGCCTTGCTGGATAGAGTATTCTTGGCAGCATGTTCTTCTCACTTAGGACCCTGAATATATCCTGCCAGCCCTTTCTGGCCTGCCAGGTCTCTGTGGATAGATCTGCTGTTAATCTAATATTTCTCCCCATATAACTTGGATCTCTTGTTTCTTGCTACTTTAAGGATTTTCTCTTTATTTTTGTAATTTGCAAGTTCCGCTATTAAATGTTGAGGTGTTGAATGGTTTTTATTGATTTTACTGGGGACCTCTCTATCTCGTGGATCTGAATGGCTGTTTCCCTCCCCAAATTAGGGAAGTTCTCAGCTATGATTTGTTCAAATATGCTTTCTGGTCCTCTGTCCCTTTTGGCACCCTCTGGAACCCCAATTATATGTAGATTTTTCCTTCTGAGGCTGTCATTTATTTCCCTTAACCTATCCTCATGATCTTTTAATTGTTTGTCTCTTTATTCCTCAGCTTCCTTCCTTGCCATCAACTTGTCTTCTATGTCACTCACTAATTCTTCTATTTCAAAAGCCCTCTAGTTTAGATTGCATCTCATTTGATTGATTTTTAATTTTGGATGGTTAGATCTAAATTCTGCAGTCATGAAGTCTCTTGAATCCTTTATGCTTTTTTTCCAGGGCCAACAGTAGCTTTATAATTGTGCTTTTGAATTGGCTTTCTGACATCGAATTGTAATCCAAATTCTGTAGCTCTGTGGCAGAGAGTACTGTTTCTGATTTTTTCTTTTGTGGTGAGTTCTTTGTAATCATTTTGCTTAGTGCAGAGTGGCTAAAAACAAGTACTGGAAAAGGGATGAAAAACAAAACCAAAAAACAAAAAGCATACAACAACAACAACAACAACAACATCCAAAAGGGGGATCCTCTGATTCTATATATTTTAAATCCCTCAACTTCCCCTGGAGCTTTTCAGTGCTGCTCAGTCAAGAACTTGCTTTTCCCCTGTCCTTCCAGCTGGACTTCTGGGGGAGGGTCGGCTGTGCTGACTCTCAGGTGTGTGCACCTGGGGGACCTGCTCCGCCCCCTGCCAGGTGCACGGCTCAGTGAGAGGTGTTTATCCCGTGAGGCCCCTGTTCCCTGGTAGCCCTGCTCCATCCCAGGCACAGGGTGACACAGGAGGAACAACAACACTGGCCGCGGCCAGCTCTCCAGCCCTGGAGTCAGCTCCCGCAGTGACTCCCGCAGTCTCCCAGTCGCACTGGCCTGGGTGCTCCCGGGGGTTGCGGGCGCTGATCTGCGCAGCTCGGGGGCGCCCGGCGGCAGGACCGTCCTCGCTGTCCTGTGCCCTCCCCGCCCCTGCCTGTCCCGGGGGGAGCGCAGGGTCCTGGGCTGTGTCCCGGGGCTCTGGGCTCCGGGGCCTGCGCTGCTGCAATTGCGCTCCCGGGCGCGGCTCCTGAAGGCAGCGGGGACCAGCCCCCTCCGCCCCGAGCCGCCCCCGGAGCTTCCCGAGGCCCCGCCAGGCGCGCTGCAGCCCTTCGCCGAGCTCGGCCGCGGGGCGGGGCGCTCTCCCCGGGCGGCTGCCTCGTTAGTGGCTCCGGGAGCCTGGAGGCTCCACCGCCCTCCTGCGCTCTGCCCGAGCTCCCTGCTAAGCGCCTTTGCGTCCGGGAAGAATCCCAGGAGGATTTTAAAGTTCCTGCTTCGGGAATGACTGGGCTTTCCTGTCCCGGGAGGCTTTTGCCGCCTGGCCTTAGCCCGGCTCCTCGCAGGGGGTGGCCCTCCCCCAGTGATTCTTTTTTTTTTTTTTCCCTGCCTTCCTATCTCGTTAGAAGCGCAAACCCTTCTCTCTGTAGCGCTCCAGCTGTTCTCTCTTCAAATCTCAGGTCGAATTCGTAGGTTTTCAGGATTTGAAAGTTTCTAGGTAAGTTGGTGGGGACAGGTGATTTGGGTACCCTACTCCTCTGTCATCTTGCTTCACCCCCTCTGGAGAAATATCTGTTCATGTCTTCTGCCCATTTTTAAATTGTGTGTGTGTGTGTGTGTGTTGTGTGTTGAGTTATAGAAGTTATAGAAGTTCTTCATATTTTGGTTATTAAAACCTTCAACAGATGTATCATTTGCAAATGTCCTTTCCATTTCAGTATGTTGCCTTTTGTTTTGTTGATGGTTTCCTGCACTATGCAGAAGCTTTTTTTTTTTTTTTTTCAGAAGCTTTTTAGTTTGATGTAGTCCCAGTAGTTTATTTTTGCTTCTGTTTCACTTGCCTTAGGAGATATATCTAGAAAAATGTTAATATGGCCAATGTCAAAGAATTTACTGCCTATGTTCTCTTATAGGAGTTTTAGGGCTTCAGGTCTCACATGTAGATCTTTAACCCATTGTGAGCGTATTTTTGTGTATAGTGTCAGAAGAAATGGGTAGGAAATATCAGAAAGGGAGACAGAACATGAAATCTCCGAACTCTGGGAAACGAACTAGGAGGAGTGGAAGGGGAGGAGGGTGGGGGGTGGGGGTGAATGGGTGACGGGCAGTGAGGGGGGCACTTGACGGGATGAGCACTGGGTGTTATTGTGTATGTTGGCAAATTGAGCACCAATAAAAAATAAATTTATTATTTAAAAAATTCTTGAAAACAAACAAAAAAAAGAAAATAGTCCAGGTTCATTCTTTTGCATGTAGCTGTCCAGTTTTCCCAGCTTCAATAAGTGGAAGAGATTTTTGCCCCATTGTATATTCTTGCCTCCTTTGTTGTAGATTAATTGACCACGTAAACATGGGTTTATTTCTGGAGTCTCTATCCTATTCCATTGATCTACATGTCTGGTTTTGTGCCAGTGTCTGTTTTTGTGCCAGTACCATACTGCCATACTGTTTTGATTACTATAGTTTTGTAGTATATTTTGAAATCTGGGATTGTGATACCTCCAGCTTTGACTCCCATTTAAGTAGGGGCTGTTGAATCATTATTTGAAAGTGTGAAATGATTATTCATCAAATTAATTAAATATAAAAGAATGCAAAATAAGACTTTACCATTTTGAAAAGATCAGAAAGGTATTGAAAAAGATATCCCAGTATAGACCTCTGTATTCTATAAACATATTCCAAGCATGGGCTATGGACCAAGTACCCTTCCACATACAGTGACAAAGCACACTTTAATGCCGGCTCTTGAGGGGTGGCCAGTGATAGAGCACACCCCAGGGCTGGACAGTGATAGTGTCATTGGAACATGGGATCCAGTGGGCCTGGGGAGGTGATATGAGCAGAGATGGGACTGGAAAGACTGCAGAAGGTGGGCTAGACCCAGATTCATGTAGGCCCTGAGAGCCACAGTTAAGAAAGGTGGGCCAGGACACCATCAGGAGACCTCAGAGGGGGCCAAGAGCATGGCCTGATTGTTACATTATCTCTGAAGAGATTCTTAAAAGACTCTGCTAGTACAGCAAGTCATAGCACTGCAATTTCTTTTTTGAACTGTTTGATTATATCTTAGTCAATGTTTCTATATTTGATGATAAAATCCATATTTCTATTTTCCAGAAAACTTAGGCAAATATAATTGATAAATATTAATCTGAGAACCCAGATAAGGCTTGTTTCCAGGAAACTCCACTTTTAAAAAGCTAGTAAAGAGTCTCCAAATTTGAATTTTAGCATCTCCAGTGAGAAACATGTGCAAACACTCGAGGTTACTTTTTCTCTCCTTTGTAACCTTCACCAAGCTGCTTTTCATGAGGCCATACATTTAGAGGTCAGCAGTATCTTCCTTCATACCATATTATGGAAAGAATTCCTAACATGTGCTTTGAGATTGACATTACCTAAAGCTTCAGAGAGGTGTCTGAGGTTTGGCAGTCTGGGCACATGCAAATAAGACTGCTCTCGTGTGACTTGGGGCTTACCTTTTCTCTTACAGGTGCTGCATACGGTGGCTGAAAGTTGCAAGCCTGTTTGTCTTTGTGGTGGTGTGCTCTGTGAGTATCACAGAGCTCTGCTGATGGGTCAGCAGAGCTCCTGGGTGCCTTGGGCTGCGTAGCAAGGCATCTAACATATAGGGCTCACGCCTTTCTTTGGAGGAGATGCTGAGGGGATGTGGGATTGTGGGCTGAGGTTGGTGACGGAGGCCTCTCCTTAGCAATGGTCCTCTGCTGTGATAAAACAGAAGCCCTGGGGACCTGACTTTGATATGTAGAAGGCAGTTAGCTTCATCCGTTGGGTCTAACTTTCCACCTGAAAGCAGCTTACCAATTCTGTTTTCAACCATGCAATAAATTGTCTTTATTTGTGTTGGGACATGTCCAATATCATGAGTGGCCCCAAGAATGTGTCTTACTGCCGGCATTTGTGTAGGGTGTATTCTAATGTGGCCCGAGCTAGAATCACATTGTGGGAGCTCAGAATATTATGCCAAATGAATGAGTGTGAGATTCTTTTTTTTTTTTTTAAGATTTTATTTACTTATTCATGATAGACGTAGAGAGAGAGAGAGAGAGAGAGAGAGAGAGAGGGAGGCAGAAACACAGGCAGAGGGAGAAGCAGGCTCCTTGCAGGGAGCCCGACGTGGGACTCGATCCCAGGACTCCAGGATCACGCTCTGGGCTATAAAGGCAGGCGCTGAACTGCTGAGCCACCCAGGGATCCCCCGAGTGTGAGATTCTTTGTGCTCAAGTGTGCATATCTCTGTGTGTACACATGTATGCACATGCCTGACTGTGTGTGTCTGTGTGTGCACATGTGGATGTGAAGTCCTCTGTGCCTGCTGTGTGTTTGTGTGTCTGCATGCCTGTGTGGGACATGTGGGGCATTTGTGGTCTGTGATCATTTAGAAGTTGCATCTGTGTTTGGGGTCTTATTTCTGGGTATGTACCAATTTTCAGCATTGGCATAAGACACTTTGCATCATTGTTGGGAGACTCCAGTGGGTGGCTGATGCATGCTGCTGTGATAACACATGAGATTGTGAACAAGGATGGAGTATGTGAATGGTGTTTTCATGACTGTGCTATGTGAACTTCAGGACGTGTTGGTTGTGCCTCTTCTATGCAGGCAGCCTATGGTTATGGCCATGCTGAACCCTGCATGACTGGAAACTACATATGATCACGTGTGGCTGTGAATAGTTGGTTTTCATTATCTGCATATGTGGGCATGAGTATCAGGACTCTTTGTATGTGTGCAGTTTTGTGCATGAGAAGAGTCTCCTCAGTGTAACATATAGAGAACAATATTGCATCTTGAGCAGTGAGGGTAGTTCATGAAGTCAATATTGGCTGAATTTAATTGAATATCTGCAACCCTTTAAAAACCCACAAAGGGGGGGAAGCAGTGACCCAGAGAAATTATGCTTGAAATAAGGAACAAACACATTGAACTTTGAAAACTTCATGTTTTTACTTTTTTAGCTGCCAGTTTGCCTCTCTACTTCCTATTCACACAATTGTGTGGTTCTAAAGCTTTGGCTGCTTAGCAGGGCCTGGTAGGTGGGTGCACTGGGATTTCCAAAAAGAAAGTCAGCATGGGCCAGGGCTTTCCTGAGTTCCTGAGGATTGACCTGAGCTCTGTGTCTAGTCTTCACCCTTCTTCTGGGATTTAAAGTTTTGGTGATTTGAGAAATTTGTTTTGAATGTCTATAACCAACCTATCTTAAAATCACTTCAGTGTCTTTCTGGTAAGGTATAACGTGCTCTGCAAATTCCATAAACACATACTTTAACCATCACATGGGTTGTTTCCCCTTTTCTCCAGTATGGAAAAGTCATGTTTACCTCTCTCTGATGATTTAATTTTGTGGCTAAGTGGTAAATAAGCAAATATCAAAAATTAAGATCCATTGTAGTGGAGAATAGTATACTGAATCATAATTTTATCTCTTAATATCTAAGAAAAGATATTTAGAGTGAGCTGGTGAATGTTGGATACATCAGTCAATGCCATTATCATAACCATATTTTCAACTTTTGTCAAAATTATTTAAATCCTATTGTTATCCTGCCACAAATCTATCATTAAATGTTTCTGATTGTTACAGATTTTATTCAGCCTGTATCCAGATCAAGGAAAGTTCTGGCAATTGTTGGCTGTGTCACCACTGCAAAGCTACTGTATCCAGTCTATACTGAGATGGATAGTTTACAAAGAGACACCACAGAACTATTTTAGCTGTTGCTAAAGGTCGCAGCATAGGTGATCACCACTCCACCTGTGCATATTTTGTTCCTTCAGGGCATTTGATGAAAGATGGGCCAGTGCAGAAGGAGAGGGGAGCACCAGTAAGACTATAATGGGTGGGTTGGTGGTGATGACAGCCAAGTGGCACATTCTAGTTAGGGCCTGACTCGCCTGGGCTCTTGCATACTCTGGTTTATACTCTGTCCCCACTTCCTTTTGCATTTCAGTTTAGGTGGTTTCTACTGACCTGTTTTTAAGTTCATTGCTTCTTTCTCTTGGCTGTGTCATCTGGGCATGATGATTATTGGTTTCTTCATACTGTGTTTTCTCTTGCCTTTTTGTAGGCCTCATAGTTTGTCACTAGAACCTGGATGTGTTGTAGGATAGTAGATATTGAGTGTATTAGTCAACTTGAACTGCCATGAGGAAATGCCACAGTCTTGGGGTAGCAGACACTTACACTCACAGTGCTGGAGGCTGGACATCCAGAGTCAAGGTGCTGGCCAACTTGATTCCTGGTGGAGGTCTCTTTCTGGCTTGCAGATGACTGCCTTTCTTGCCATTGCCATGCCGTGTGTGTATGTGGGGAAAGAGTACATTCTCTGGTGGCTGTTCTTATAAGGTCACAATCCTCTCAGATCAGAGTCCCACCCTGACTTCATTTAACCTCAGTTACTTCCTTAGAGGCACCATCTCCAGATACAGCCACAATGGTGGGCAGGGCTTCAACATATGATCTTGTGGTGGAGATAAGCATTCAATCCATAGCACTGTGGGCTTTAGTTGAGAGTCTGTGTAAATCTAGTCAGAGGTCAGCTATGTTGCAGTATGTGGTTGCCATGGTAGCCTGTAGCATCCCAGACACTTGGAATTGCTTGGCTTCTTTCCTGCTGTCTGCCAGGCCGTGCACTCTTCCTACTTCCCACAAGGGGAAGCTGCTGTGCCCTTAGAGTACCAGATTTGATGCACTTCCCCAGGAAATTAAGGCTGTTTCATGAGTCTCCTAATTTCTCCATCTTCTTTGTGGGTACGTGCTAGGGTTGTGGAGCAAAAGCTCATATAAGAAAATGTAAACACCCCAATCATGTGGCTGCTCGAGCCTTGCTACTGTCACAGTAACCCATACTTGACCTTGAACAGGTAAAAAATTTTCTGATTTTTTTAAAGATTTTATTAATTTATTCATTAGAGAGAGAGAGAGAGAGAGAGAGAGAGATACACAGGTAGAGGGAGAAAGAGGTTCCTTGCAGGAAGCCCAACACAGGACTTGATTCCAGGACTCTGGGATCATGCCCTGAACAAAAGACAGATGCTCAACTGCTGAGCCACCCAGGTGTCCCCAAAACTTTCTGATTTAATTTTGCCTGCTTCTGTGTATGGTAGGAACACCTGTCTTAGAGAAGCAAACACTTGGCCCTATTTCTCCCCAGTCACCTGTCTCACTCTAGATTTCAAGTTAAATGTTTCTGATGCAACCTCATTCTTGACAGGATAAGTCATTAACTTAACATCTGTCTAGCCTAGAGTAGGAGTGGTGTGATCCCCTAGAAAACGGATCCTGCCTTCCTTTCATGTGACCTCACTGCAAATGATCAAAAGCTGCTGACTAGGCTGACCCCAGGACTTGGAGGGATCTTATCCAGAAACAGTCTTCATTGAGAACCAGACAGGGAGGTCAAAATATTTGCGGGTTGCTGAGTGATTACTGTACTGTGGCAACTCCTGTATAAACCTTATCAGTCAGCAGAAATCCTAAGTAAACATAACAAGTAAGAATAATAATGGGGTAAAATCAGATGATAACAAATAAGAGTCTTATTTATCCCACTTAGAACTGTGCTATGTCACTTTTACTACACAACACTGTACATGGTCTTCCTTCTAGAGCAGCCCAACTCTTTCCTGGGACTTGAATGAGCCCAAGCCCATCCTAATGGCTGTCAGGCAAATGGTTTTACTTAGCAGCAAGAGTAACTGGGGAGTTCTTGCTCTTGTTTCCTGAGCAATGTGCATATTTGGATGAAGAGAGAGAGAGAAGTACAAGAGACGGAGAGAGCTGTGTGAAATGATAGGAATGCTACAGAGTGGTTCTTGTATGTCTGTGGATCTGTTAAAGAAAAAAAGTGTTCAATGACTCTTGTTAAAGATGGCAAGTCACATTTTATTTAGGACCTTAGTGATACTTGTAGAGACTACTGCAGTGAGGTCTTGCAATGGGGAAAGATTGAGCTTGAAAAGTGGTACTTTAAAGCCAAGGAGCAGGGTAGGAGGCAGAGGATGAAAAACTATGAAGAGGAAATGTCATGGGTCATAAGAAATTCTGGCCAAACTGACCTCACAGGATTCTTGTGGAAGGCAGGCCAGAGTGAACAGCATCCCGAGGGAATGGAGGAGCATGAGGAACCTGATCAAATATTGAATGTGATTAGATATGAAAAATGGAGATTCTGACTAAATCAACCTAGCAGGATTCCTATAAAACTGACCGTGTAGAGAGGAGTACCGAAGCCCCAAAAGTCAGAGCTTAGTCTTAGAGAAGAAAGTTCAAAGGAGCGTGACTAAAGTTTGGCCAAAGAGAGACTCTGTCAATGATTAATCTTTATAAAGACTGATTTAAGCTTCCCACGGGGGTCTTTAGAAGATGTACATTGTTCTCAATAGATTTTCCAAACAGACTACATTTCTGAAAGCTCACAGACCCTCTCCCAGGACCCTAGGCTGAGAACTTGCTGTGAGTGTTTGTGAAAGGAGAGATCAGAGGTCAGAGGTCCCCGTCAGATGCCCACAGAGAGCCAACTGCTGCTGGTATCTGCAAAAGGTGGGGGCAGAGTCAGGGGAGGCTAGTCTGTGTACAGAGTTTGGACCTTTGAAGGCGATTCTCAGCAAAGGGGTGTTATTGTGCAGGTCTGAGGCAGAAAGTGATTCAGGCCTGGTTTTGAAAAGCAAGTAGTGGTCTTCTCTTTGTTGACCTCATGAATGAAGAGCCCCACTGTTTTTCCTTCTTAACTTCTGGCCAGACCCCAGGGGTGTGTTTTGGTGGCAAGTGCTTTTGGAGAAATCCTTTCTATCCTTTAGTTGGAGAATAACAAAGCTGTCATTTCCCCCATGATGTTTTATTTGTAACAGACAGTAGGGCTTTGTCACCTCAGTAATTTCAGGGCTTATTTTAGCAACTTCGTGAAACAGGAAGTGGCTGTGATTGCAGGCACCTGATGTTCTTTTTCCCTGAATTGTTCTCTGTGCTTATTATGGGGGACACCTGTCCAAGGCTCCTAGGTCATTAGACAGATGAATAATGGTCAGCAAGCCAGATTATATATAAGCAAGTTAATTAGGCTTGCTCACTGGCCTTCCTCCCTTCCCGCCCTCCCCCCTTCTTCTTCCCTTCCTTCCCTTCTTTTCCCTTTGTTTCTTGACATATGGTCCATTTTCCATCACACCCTTCATAGTAGCCCTGGGCTTTCAAAGTACACAAAGAAAACACTATACATGTTATAGGATTTTGTCTCCTGTTCTTCTCTTACATCCTAAGCTCCTTATACTACCTCATAATTATGTTGTCCAATGATAGTCACTAGTCACATGTGGCTCTTTAAATTTAAATTCATGTTAATGAAGTGAGTAACATTAAAGTTTCACTTCCTCATTCACACCAACCACATTTCAAGTGCTTAATAGCCCTATGTGATTAGTGGCTACCATATCAGACAACATGGATATAAAACATTTCTATCATCACAGAGAATTCCATCTGCCAGCATCACTCTAGAAATTAAGGGCAATCATTCATCCATTTGGTCCCAAATGCTGGAGAAAATACATTAGCACTAGGAGGGTTATTTTTTGATGAATTTATCAATCTTAAAAGTTTTATACTTTATCAAATGACATTGTTCCCATTTTTATCAAGAAGGTGAGTCTAAAGAAACTCCACTTTCTTACCTCCATTCAACTAACAAAAGTTGTGTCAAAGAAAAATTGTATCACATAAACAGGTAAAGAAAGCTTTATTCAAGACTATTGCAATATGGGAAAGATTTAACTCCAAATACAACAGGGTAAACTGGGAATCTACAGAAGGGTAAGGGTGAGGGTGAGGATGGAAAGTTACCAAGGGAACATGGTTGGGCATCAAGAGTGAAGGGATTCTGAAAAAAAAAAATGAGTGAAGGTATTCTTTGTAAACTGGGCTCCTCAGGCCAAGGTTAAGGCTTAATCAAGAAGAGGACTCAGATGACTCAAGTTTGGTTAAGGAGGGGGTCCTGACCAGTGTTGACCGAACTTGGCATTTGATTGGCTCTGTAGCAAACTGGAGGGTAAGTCCTAGAGAACTCTACAGTTTAGATAGAAATGAAGGCCCATTTTCAGGCTCTTGTGAATTTGTTCCATGTCCAGTGTCCAGTAGCAGCACATTGCCTGCTGTTTAGAAGTGTTTTGGTCATGTGTTTTTCTCCCCACCACACACAGGCTGCCAAGACAGCTGCCCGCACTGGGACAACCAGAGCAGAGTCAATGGTTATACTCATTAGAAGTACAACAGGAAGATGATTAACCAGGAACTCAGACGAGGGATGTTTAGGGGGCTCACAGAGTGAGAAGAAGGTTTATGGAAGGCATCTCAATTAGCTCTTGAAATATGGCTTTGATTTGGGTAGTGGTAAAGGCAGGAACTAGAGAAAGGAGGCAATTTCTTTCTGGCTTCTCCATGCTCCTGGATCTGGCAGAGACTCTGGTCTAGGTTTGGAGGATTAAGCTTCAAGGATGATGCTGCAAACAAATATTATTGATGGAACAAGTATTCGTTGGGGCATCTAATAGGGACAGAACTACATTAGTTTCTAGAGAAGTAGAGAAATGAATAAGATGCAGTTACTCTTCTTGAGGAGTGAGACCAGTTGGGGAGAAAAATTTAAAACAACTGCAGTATGGCGTAAGCCCAATCTACAGAGGAACACTGGAGGAAGCCAGAGGATCTACTGGAGTTGTGGATGACAAGGAAAGATATAAGGAGAGGAAAGCGTGAGTGAGAACTCAAAAGATGGTAGAAGTTCTTCAGGTTTGGGGAAGGCATTTGAGGCAAAGGCAGAGGACTATGTGTTATGAGCATGGCAGACAGTTCAACATGGCTGGAAAGCAAGGATTGAAGCTGCCTGCAGGGGTGAGGCTCAGTTAGAGGCTCCGGTTTTCAGGGATCTGGAAGTCACAGTTGACACCATAGCATCCCAGTAGGCTTTGAATCCTAAGTGCATGGTAGGCATCTAGAAAGAGAAAAGGAAGGGTAGAAGTACCTGTTGTCCTGTGTCTATATGATTTTGTGTGCATTCCATTTAGTTGGTTAATCATAGGGTGCTTTGTTACATGATTGTCTCCACAACAGAGTATGAGATACCCCCTGACCCTCAGGACAAAGGTCTTATTTTATTCATTCATTTCTTGGAACCCAGTAGACGCTCCAACAACATTCGTTAAATCTAAGGGTGAAGCCACTGCTTTTCCAATGTTGGCCTCAAGGTGGTGCTGTTCTGTCTTTTGGGTTTCTACAAGGTCTCTAGAATCCTTTCTGAATTGAAATTCTCTCTACCCTGTAGTTTGTATTCGCCCAGGGGAAAGACCAGGACAGGAGTAATTTTGGCAGAAACAGCAGTGTCTCTTTGCGCCTTTTCTTAATACATCCTGCCTAATGTGTGACTTCCGTTTTCCATTTGTCCTTGATGGAACCCAAGTAGCAGCATAGGTGTGTGGAGAGGCTTTCCAACCAAGTGTTGGGGATGGTTGCTCATTCTGGGCTCTCATGATGGACAACAGGGCTGATAATGCACTTTCTTTACCAGGATGTTTTATTTGTACAATTTAAACCAGTACATTGTGCTGGAGGAAATAGATAATGAAAAAAAGCATTAACCATTCATTGGCCCTTGACAGTCAAAGCTAATCTTGTGTACATTTTGGCAACAGTGAAGTTCTGCCTTTTCCCTTAGTCTGTTTTATAAACCACCTGTTTCTTCTAGGGTTTTTTTTTTTTTAAAGATTTTATTTGTTTATTCATGAGATACACAGGCAGAGACACAGGCAGAGAGAGAAGCAGGCTCCATGCAGGAAGCCTGACTTGGGACTCCATCTGAGGACTCCCGGATCACGCCCTGGGCCAAAGGCAGGTGCTAAACTGCAGAGCCACCCACGTGTCCCTCTTCTAGGGTTTTAAGGCAGATTAAGGGAATTGGCTACAGAATCCTCCTACGATCAGTGAGCTCCTGCTAAGTCTTTTGAGATCTCATATAAAGCATAAATTATTTTGAGATTCATTTTTCCACCTACAACAATTTTCTCTTCTGGATCAAAATGACTAGGCTAGTCACTGTTAGAATCCCTGTCATAACCCCAGAACCTTGCAGCAGAGAAAGGAGCTGGCCCAGAGCAGCAAGAAACGGGCTGAATAACATAGGCTCCTATGTTTGTGTAACACCCAAATGCAGGATGTAGGAGCTAAGGGGAGGCCTACAGTGGGGAAAGTATCAAGAGAATTATATTCTGTAGGAGAAAAGCCTCTTTACCTGATAATTTTTCCCTGATCAAGAGCCCTTAAGACATTTTGAAGAAATTTCTCTCTTCACTGCAGTGTGTGTCACTTATTTAGCTGACTTCAGAATTCTTACTTTCAACTCTCTTTGTGATTTCTCATTCTAAAAATAGAGACCTGGAACCTAAGGATTTGGGCATGGATGTGGATCAGTGTGTCTCTTCATTTATGCAACCATCTTGTCTTCTAGCTCACTGTGGGTCTAGGAGCTTAAGCAGTTTGATGCTGCCTGCAAAAAGTGGAAGCAGAGATAATGGCAGGATGGGGAGACAACACTTTGAGGTTTAAACAGATAATTTGAAACACACAGGATCAGATGTTGCAAAACCAACTGCATGTCAGGAGTGAGGTGCTAAAGAGATACGGAGTGGCCAAGGGCTGCAGTACAGTAGGAGGAAACAGCCTGGATATGTATTTCTGTGTGCATTTTCTGAGGAGGGTACTCACTGGGTGGATGGTGGGGGGACTTCAGGCCTCAGGACTTCCTTGCTTTGTGGTTCACCTTGACTTTGCCTCAGCTTCAAACCTCACCAGCCACATGGACTCCACACTGCTCCAGGTGGACCTGGCAGGGGCGCTGGTGGCTGGTGGCCCAAGTTACACCAGCAGAGAAGAACATGTCGTGGTGGAAGTGACCCAGGCTGATGTTCCAGGCTCCAGGCGGCGGCGGCCACAGCAGGTTATACTTATAAGTTATTTGAAAGCAATCGTAAAAACTCATTTAATCTCTTTATAAATCGAGTTTCCTTTTGAGTAGATTTGATGGGAAGCCATAAGGGAATGGCACTATTATTAGGCAAGCCCTATCTTTTGCTTTGTCTTTGAAATTTTCTTTTCTCCTTTTGTCTAAGACAACTCTTACCATTGTAGTAAAATCAAGCTTGTAAGTTTTTAAATTCAGATTATTTTACTGGACAATTCAGGGAAATATTATATATTTGAAAGTGGTTCTGTTGTTAAAGCACAATTAAACCTGGGCTTTCCTATGGTACAGAAGATATTTCAACAGCACAGTTCCTTTGGGCTTGGGGACACTTGGCTCAGACTTGCATAGTTTCCCAAAGCTTCTGCTTCTAAAGTGGTAGACTCTTGTGCTTAGCATCTTCTAGACAAAAACCTTTTTCTCCCATCCTTCCAAGGCAAGGAGAGGCAGCAGTGGTGTTGTCACCATGGCCCAGAGTCCAGACAAGGTCTGACAGTCCTCTGTGCATCCTGACCTGTCCCCCAAGTCCTGGGCTTGATGACTCCCCAGGATTATCATAGTGACTTGTGTATGAAGTTCAAGGGTTTTCCCTCTTATAATCAATAAAAGGAACCCTTACTGGTGCACAATGCTGTGTCATCCAAAATGGTGCACCTCTCACATTTTCCTGCCTTGCAGAGCAGGGTCCACAGAGCAAAGGCCTCAATATGAATGAGGCTGCGGTTTCATGGGTGATAGTCTGTGCCGCACCAGTGTTCTAACCAGTTGCCTTGGCTGTGGTCTTAGGATGTAAACTTGGCCTCCTTGTGTGCAGTGCACAGTTGGCTGGCAAGGATTTCTTGGTAAAGGAGAGGTGGGCACACATCTGTCTGCTCTGTCTGTGGGTCTGGTGTGGAGGAAGATGTGACCTTTTGCAGCCTGCAGACATAGGTGCTGCCCAAGAGGTGGTATTGAGCTATTCTGCTCTAATGCACACATTCATGCCTTGATCAATTTCAGAGTTCCTATTTTCATTTGCTTTATGATTAGTGGGCAGCAAAGCTCCAGTCCTCCATTAAAGTTTCCTTGGTCCCTTGGCTACTTAAGCCAGGCCTTCGCTTTCTGCTCACATCTGGCCCCCCTCCACTGATTTCTCCATTATCCTGCTTAGAACAAGAATATGTGGGGTAGATTTGCCTGCAGCAAAGGAAGCTTCATCCTTGGGTCCTACCTCCCATGGGGTCCTGTGACATGGGTATGGGTATGGAGAGCTTTCTTCTTCCAGCTTGCAAGCAGGAAGCAGTTCTAAGCAAGCACTTCTTGTGAGTTGCCTCAGAAGGCTCAGAAGATCCCAAGTCTCTCATAAAGTGCAGTGATTTTTTTTCTCCTAATAAATCATATTTACTTCTATACCTTTGTGCCTTTTACACTAATTCTGTTTTTGTACTCTGTATTCTTTTTTTTTTCCTTGAAGCCATCTACATTGTGGAAATTGCCAGTCCCACACAGCTTGTATATGCTCTAGTGTCAGGGATGTGGGAGCTGTATAAAAAGTCCTTGCTGTTCCTCTTTTTCTTCTTTTCTTCTTCTAAACTAACACCTGCACTGAATAGTGCTGAATCCTGGGTGATGGTTCAGGTTCAAAGCCTTACTTTGATATTACATTTCAATTTTTACAGGTCACTCAGAATTGGACAGTATTTTTAAATCCAAGAAGAAGTGAGCACTTGGTGGTGAGCAGGACCTTTGAGATGCTGAGCAGGTGGGTCTGAAGTGATCAAAGATCTTGTGGGAGGTCTTTTGGAACATTCTCACTTACAAAGTTTGGCTCATGGGACTCCAACTTCTGGCACAAATAGGCAGATCAGCTTTGCAGTCTGGATGGGATGCTCCAACTGTACAGTCTATGAACATGAAGAATGTAGTAGGGCATCATTAACCACAAGTGTCAGAAAATGAGGATTGATTACAGGGTCCATTCTGAAGCAAATGGTATTTTATAGTTGATGTTTTAATTTCATTAATATTATGAAGCTCTAAAATGGGGAATTCTAGGAAATTTTAGGATTCTTTCTCTTTTTCTTCAATGCCACTCCATATTGAGTTTTCTAAGCCTGCTATAACAAATACCACTGACTGCATGACTTAAACAGTAAAAGTTTATTTCCTCAAGGGTTCTGGAAGGTTTGTCTCTTCAGAGTACTCTCTCCTTGGCTTCTTGTCCCTATGTTTTCACGTGGACTTTTGTGTGTGTGTGTGTGTGTGTGTGTGTGTGTGTGTGTGTCCCAATCCCTTCTTATAAGGACACCAGTCACACTAGTGACCTCATTTTAGCTTAATCATCTCTGTAAAGACTCTGTCTCCAAATATAGTCACATTATGAAGTATTGAGGGTTAGGGTGTCAACATCTATATTTTGTAGGGACACAGTTCAGCTCGGAATAGTTACTGACTAAATTTTTAGAAAAGTGCTTTAGTTTCACCATGCCACATACTGTTGATTACTTGGATGTTTCTTGTTCCAGGTACTTTTCCCAAATATCTATGACAACCTGTCTACATGTTCTCAGGTTGAATATGGCCTTTTTTGAATCTCCATCATGTGAGAATGGTTGTATTTGCTATTTTTAGCAGGCAAAGCAGTCAGTGTGTGATGAGGAGAGAGAAAATTAAATGGCTAGAACCAGTATGAAAGTCCTTGCTCCCTGTTAATTGTTGGAGTGGCACCTGCCAGATGAGGGCTGAGGGGCCCACATCAGATGGACCTGGCCACAGGGAGGCTGTGTCTGCATCTCAACTGCTCATATGCACTTAGAACTCCTCGTCTGCTAGACTTTGGGTTAGATCACTTTGGAGTCAGTTTGAACTCTGGATGACTTGTGTTGGAAAGGACACCAAGGAAGCAAGCATTAATTGTTGACATAGAGATTGGTTTCCCTTACCAGTGGTGATATCTTTGCTTCATTCTGCAGAGATACTGTTTCTATCAGCATTCGAGCCTCCCTCCAGCAGACACAGACAGTTCCTCTTTTGATGGCTCATCATTACCTCCGTGCAAACATAGAAACACAAGTGACTATTGCTGTGGTCATCCTTGCTGGGGTCTACATGCTGATTATATTTGAGGTAACTTTCATGCCAGCTCTCTAAGACTTATCTGGGCTCACAGGTAAGTATCTTTCAACATGTGGGTGCTCCAGATGGGCTCAGTTCTGCTTTTAATCAAACTGTAATGGCATCTTTCCTAAAAAGGAAGAATTCCATCATTCTAGGTAGAATATTGATCTTACTGGAATATTTGCTGAATCTTGGCAACTGACACATGCAAGATGAGTTTTAGTGGGCCCCTGCAAAAGTTTACCTGAGAAAACTGTATATGTACATGATTTTCTCACCCTCACTCTGCCGTTCACTTGAAGTGTGATGCTGAGGGGGTGGGTAAGTGTTGAACCTCTCTGAGATGCACATTAAAATGCCCCCTATTTGCTTCATAGGATTGTGTGTATTATAGGGAATGAATAGACCTTGGGCTATATGGGGGGAGGAATTATTATTTGTGATGTGTATCAACTCAGCTAATGAACCTTTTCACAAGTGATTTCATATCTTCTAAATTTCATGTTTCTGGGAAACTAAGTGCGGCTCTACCTTTAATAGCATGCAACAAAGTACAGACACTGCCTGGGTGGGCTGGTCCATTGTTAATTTAATCATTAAGCCAGGTGTACAGCAACATGTTCATAGGAATCTTGGCTCCAGTAAGTTGAGCTTGGAAGGTCCGTAGAGGATGTGATTCTGAAGATGTACTTCTTCATGAGTGTAGGATAAGTATGGGAAATGCCTTGGAGTTGTCAAGGAAATGGCCTGCAGAAGTGGCCAGGAAATTCCAGAAGATTTTCTTTCCATGGTTGTCTAGTCTACCTGATGAGAAATGTTTGCCCCAGTAAGTTGAGCCTAAAATTCCAAGATCCAATCATTGATTTAGTTGTTAGATCTCTTATGTCTTTTTAATTTCAGCATAACTCTATTCTCTACATTATTTTCCTTTTTACCTCTCAATCAATATTGTGTTTCTGGATTTCTTTGAACACCTATACACTGTGATCTTCTAGAAAGACTCACAGATTCAGAGGCAGCTATGCCCTGTCTGGGCTGTGGTTTATTACCATGACCAGCAGTGGGAAAAGCCTTATCAGAGAATCTGGGAGAGCCCAGGAGCAGGGTTCCTTTCGCTTAAGAGGCCACATAGAACATGCATCACATGCCCTCCTTAATGCCCATCACCCAGTTACCCCATGCCCCACCAATCTCCCCTCTAGCAACCCTCAGTTTGTTCCCTATAGTTAAGAGTCTTTTGTGGTTTATCTCCCTCTCTGATTTAATGTAATTTTATTTTTCCACTCCTTCCACTATGTTCATCTGTTTTGTTTCTTAAATTCCACATCTGATACTTGTCTTTCTCTGACTGTCTTGTTTTGCTTAGCATAATTCCTTCTAGTTCCATCCACATCATTGCAAAAGGCAAGATTTCATTCTTTTTGATGGCTGGGTAATATTCCACTGTATGTATGTGTGTGTATGTATGTACACACATACATACATACACACACATGACTTCTTCTTTCTCCATTTATCTGTCGATGGAAATCTGGACTCTTTCTGTATTTTGGCCATTGTGAACATTGCTGCTGCAAACACTGTGGTGCAGGTGCCCCTTTGAATCATTATGTTTGTATCCTTTGGATAAACTTGTAGTACTACAATTGCTGGGTCATAGGGTAGCTCTATTTTTAACTTTTTGAGGAAGCTCCACACTGTTTTCCAGAGTGGCTGCACCGGTTTGCATTCCCACCAATAGTGTAAAGGAGTTCCCCTTTCTCTGCATCCTTGCCAACATCTGTTGTTTTTGGAGTTGTTAATTTTAGCCATTCTGACTTATGTGAGGTGGTATCTCATGGTGGTTTTGATTTGGATTACCCTGATGCTGAGTGACATTGAGCATTTTTTCATGTGTCTGTTGGCCATTTTTTAAAAAAGATTTTATTTATTTGAGAGAGCAAGAGAGCAAGAATTCTTTGAGAAAGAGTGAGCAGAAACAGGGAGGCACAGGAAGAAGTAGACTCCCTATTGAACAGGAAGCCCAACACAGGGCTCAATCCCAGGACACTGGGATCATGATGTGAGCCAAAGGCAGATGCTTAATTGACTGATCCACTCAGGCATCCCTCTGTTGGTCATTTATATGTCTTCTTGGAGAAATGTCTGTTCGTGTCTTCTGCCTATTTCTTGATGGATTATTTGTTTGTTGTTGTTTTTTTTTTTTTTTGGTGTTGAGTTTGAAAAGTTCTTTATAGATTTTGAATACTAGCCCTTCATCTAATTAGTCATTTGCAAATATCTTCTCCCATTCCATAGATTGCCTTTTCAGATTTCCCAACTGTTTCCTTTGCTGTGCAGAGCTTTTTATCTTGATGAAAGGAGGGCAGGCTCAGTGTAAGCAGCTCTGGATTCCACTATGTGATGCTGTTTTGCTCTCTGAAGGCTTTCAGCACCATGGGCCAGGATGACTATGGCAGCACCCCACTTTCTAGCTGCAGAGGTGAAAGTTCATGCCCCTTACTCTTCAGTGAGCCTCGACAGAAAAGTAGTCAGTTACTCTTATCTCTGTGGTTTCCACCTGAACTCTGTATGCACCCAGTCTGTGATTAAGTGTTTTTATCTCAGGCATGGGACTGAATTTCAAAACTCCTCATAGATCCTGAGCTGTTCCTCCTGGAGGAGGAAGGTGGGGGGTCTTGCCAGTCTTCTGACTTTTACTGGACCTCTGCCAGGAACACAGTCACACGATCTCACAGCAGTTTGCAGTTTATGGCAACACAGAGCAGAAAGCCGGCACCTAGACTCACCATACTCAGCTGGCTTCTCCCTTTTTTATGCCGGAACTTTGCTGCAGTCAGGTGCCCCTGTTCTTTTTGTGATCCCAGGGATCCTGAGACCATGCTTTCCCACCTGAGATTCCACCCCACTTCGCCAGCTGAGCACTTCTAAGCCAGGGATGTCCCCCACTATAACAGACTTCTAAAACTTCTGATTTTGTGCTCTGCTGCTTAAAATACTTTGCGGGAGACTCCTTAAGCAGCCTCCCTTCCCTTCACTGTGTCTTCAGATATATCACCCCAGATTCAAATCTTTGTTCCTCCTACCTTCCAAAAAGTGGTTGCTTTTCTATTTGTAGAATTGCAACATTTTTCTCAGATCTCTGATTTCATAGATATTCAGAATGATTTGATAACTAGCTGGATTCCAGGGACCAGATGAACTTAGGGTGCCCTACTCCTCTGTCATCTTAATTCTTCCCTCCACCCTCAGACTATTTATAAGTCAGTCAGGTGAACTGGTGCCTCTTAGGATAGGCACCTCTGCTCCTCTACTGCTCTGTATTATAATGTACTGGCTACATTATCTGTTAAAAACCTTCTTTGTTATTTTGAAATAATTTCTGATTCACAGGGGGTTGTAAAGAAATGTACAAGGAAGTCTTGTCATACTTCCCCAGTCTCCCTAAATATAAACATGTTATACAACTACAATTTAATAATATCAAGACCAAGTAGTTAACATTGGTACGATCCTTTGAGCATATTCAGATTTCAAGGATTATACATACACTCCTGTGTATGTGTTTGTGTGTGTTTGCATGTATGGTTATGTGCAACTTTGTATGTATAGTCTTGTGTAACCACCACTGCAATAAAGATACGTGAACTACCATCACACACACTCCCTGTGATAGCTCTGTATAGTCACTCATCCCCTTCCCCATCATCCCTAAGGCCTGGCAACTATAATTTGTTCTCCTTCTTTATAATTAGGCTATTTCATCAATGCTTTGTAATGAAATAATGTAGTATATGTCCTTGTGAGATTGGCTTTTTTTCCACTCAGCATGATTTCCTTGAAGGTCATCCACAGAGTTGCATACATCACTAGTTTGTTCCTTTTTATTGCTCAATAATATTCTGTGGTATGGATGGAATGGTGTGTTTAAGCATTCATCCCTTGAAAGGTTAAAATAATTTTTTTCCATGTTGGGCTATCAAAAATAAGGCTGCTATGAACATTTAAAAATATTTTTAAAAACATTTTAATGACATTTTAATGTCCAATTTTAAATGTTCTTTATATCTTTCTTCTAGAAAGAAGGACTTTGTTGGTTATGTAGTTTGCAAACACTTTCTATTAGTTCAGTTTATAAATATTTTCTTTCATAGGTAATGCTTTTGGTGTCAAGTTTAAGAACTCTGCCTAAATCTAGATCCCAAAGATCTTTTCCTATGTTTTTTCCTAAATTTATGTTGTCTTACTTTTTACATTTGAGTCTGTGATCCATTTTGAGTCAGCCATTGCTTAAGGTGTGAAGTTTAGGGGAGATTAATTTTTTGATCTGTGGTACATTTTTAAATTTATGAGCCTCCAGCACTATTTTTTGAATTGCTTTTGCTCCTTTGTTAAAAATTAATTGGGCATATTTGTGAGTATATATTTTTAAATTCTCTATTCTGTTTCATTGATTTATGTGTGTATTCTCCCACCAGCACCACGATATCCTGATTACAATAGATATATCATGAGTCCTGACACTGAGATGAATGATCCTCCCACTTTTATTTTTCAAAATTTTATTGGCTATTCTATGGCCTTCGTCTTTCCGTATATATTTTAGAGAGGTCTTCCAGTCCATCAACATTGTATGTTTCTTCATTTATTTAGATCTTTGATTTCTTTTATAATTTTTCATCATACTGATTGTGTACATATTTTGTTAGGTTTGCACTCAAGTATTTCCTCTATTTTGGGGGGAAATAGTAAATGCTCTTGTGTCTTTTATTTTAGTTTATATTTTTTTCATTATCATTAGATTTAAATACGATTGCTTTTAATATGTTGATCTAGTATCCTGTTATTTTATTGTTAATAAAAATACTAATAATATTTTTACTTATTAGTTCTTAAATATTTTTTGTAGATTGTATGGGATTTTCTATGTATATAATCATGTCATTTGAAATAGTAACATTTTTTTTCAAATCTATATGCATTTATTTTTCTTGCTTTATTGCAGTAGCAAAAACAAGAGTAGTGAAAGTAGATATATTTGTCTGTTTCTGATCTTAAAGGGAAAGTATTCAGTCCTTCACCATTAAGTATGATGTTAGCTGTAGGTTTTGTAGATGCTGTTTATGAGATTGAGTACATTGCTTTCTTTTCCTGGTATACTGAGACTTTTTGCTATAATTGGATATTGAATTTTTGGAATGACTTTTTTGTGTCAATTGATTTCCTTCCTAGCTGTTTGATATGGTAGATTATACTCATTTATTTTAGAAATTTGGACCAGCCTTGAATACCTGGAACAAATCTTTCTTTTCTAATGTGAATATTATTTGGTATAACCTTCCCTCTCTGCACTTCTTTAGCTGCTTTCTACAGATTCTGATAGATTGTATTTTCATTTTCATTTAGTTCTATTGTTTATTTTATTTCTAAAATATCTTCCTTTGAAACTCCTTCTTTGACCTATAGATTTAGAAGTGCGTTTTTAAATTTCCAAATGCAGGCAGCCCTGGTGGCTTAGTGGTTTAGCGCCATCTTCAGCCCAGGGCATGATCCTGGAGACCCAGGATCCAGTCCCACGTCGGGCTCCCTGCACGTAGCCTGTTTATCCCTCTGCCTGTGTCTCTGCCTCTCTCGCTCTCCCTCTTTTTCTCTAATAAGGAGAAAAACTTTAAAAAATTTCCAAATGCTTGGAGATTTTCTTGTTTTTCTGTTACTGAACTGGTTCACTTATGGTCAGAGAACTTACTCTATATGACTTCAGATTTTACCATTTGTTGAAAAAAATTTTTTTATGCCCCAGATTTATGATCTATTTTGGTGAATATTCCATGGACTTAAAATAATATGATTTTCCCCCTGTTTTATAATACCAATAATGTAACTGGTAAATAGAAACCGTGTATACTTAGGCCAAGCAATAACTTAAGAAACTCTAAAACTGCAATTTTGTTCTGTCCATAATTTGATACAGAAGGTGGAGGGTGTTACAGAGGTGTTAGGAAAATAGCATGCTTGACTTTGTGTTTCTGAAACTCCTGTGCTTCCAGAATCCCCATGGGGCATCCACACACTATAAACAGAAAGCTGGATGCATACCCAGCCCTATGAACTTTCTAGAAGCAGAGTCAACATTGTAGCATTTCTAGGATCTACTGTAGGAGTCTACTCCAGAGGTAGAGTTTGCCTTAGGTAAGAATTCAGAAGTTGTCTTAAGTCTTTGAGTAGAGCTATTTTCCCAGAACCTGAGGTATCTAGACTCTGTAGACAGGAGTGCTTGGGCCATCCTGCTGCCATCTGTACCCTCACTTAGGGAGAGTGAGTCTTGGGGTGGCCTGGAGATCTGTCCATCTCTCCTCCCTCTCCGCTGCTGACAGCTACTCTGTACATGCTGTACCCTCCTTGATCCCTCTAGGCCTGCTGTGCTGTAGCTGTGTCATATTATCACTTTCTATTGTGCCATCTAGTTCACTCATTATGTGAGTTGTATGTTGTCTCTGGTTTTGTTTTGTGTTGGTTCCTGATGTTTCATACACCACCGGGCACAGAGTAAATAATGTTTCCAGAGTGTCTTTAGATATTTGACTATGTACAGAGATCCTACTCTGGGTCTTATCTAACCTAGATACTGGGTTATCTAGGGTACCACCTACCTCTGACACCTGAGTGACTGTGTGGGACTGAAGCATCAACCAGGGTTCCCTCTGGCTTTTTAATTACTTGATGGGGTGAAATCATTTCAGGAAATTCTTCAGGTTATTTAAACTTCTTGCCCTACAGATAATCCTGATTGACACTTTCTTACCTGAAGATTTGGAGTTGTATTTCTCATCCTTGTAAAGTAGCTCTTGTTGAAAGCCCCAAAGAACAAAATCGGACCAATCTTCCTAATTCTTGAAGTTTGCATCTCTAAAGCCCATGCAGGGCTTTAGGAGATTTCCCAATGCAGCATTCTAAAAATTCCATGATCACAGCTAAGGCTTTTATGCCCTTATACTGTATAAAAGCATATTAAAACAGTGTGATACAATCTTAATGACAAATATTTAACAATATAAAGGAAATAATACTTTTCCCCCATGTGCCCTCCACCAATGCCTAGAATTATGTTTTAGGAAGGATTGTCATGACAGGTTCCTTTCTTCTGGCAACAAGCAGGCTTTTCTTTCCTTTTCACTCACTTTATCTAATTGAAGCAAAATGATGCAGCCTTTGTGTGAGATCATGTGTCATTGCCCCTGGGTCCTTTCATATTTAGTCTAGGAGTTCATGAAGCATTTGGTTTAAAAATTATCTATGAAATGAAATTCAAAACAAATGAATAGAGAACACCTTTATTCTTCAGGGGGTCTTAATTTCCAGAAATGGGAGGTGCATTTGGAGAGAGGCAAGAAGCTGTATTTCACAATGCAATGTACATACCACCATGCCATTTTTCAATGGAAACCTCAAACTCAAGCCTTCCAGATATTTGTCATTGTATTTGTAAGGCTGTAATTTAAATTATAGCTGTGGCTGGACAGCCCTGGTGGTTCAGTGGTTTAGTGCCGCCTACGGCCCAGGGTGTGATCCTAGAGACCCAGGATTGAGTCCCACGTTGGGGTCCCTGCATGGAGCCTGCTTCTCCCTCTGCCTGTGTCTCTGCCTCTTTCTCTCTCTCTGTCTCTCATGAATAAATAAAATCTTTAAAAAAATATATCTGTGGGCAATGGCTCTGCCCCCTTAATCATTTCCCTTTGTTTGCAAGCCCCCCCCTTTTTTTTTATTGCCCAGAAGTTAGTATTGTGATTCACAGAACATATTGCTTCTAGTAGCGTCTAGCAGACTCTGTCTAGCAGCCTCCATTACCTTGTTAGAGAGGTAGCTATCTTTCTCTTCTTTGAAATCAAAGACTTCAGAACTGCGAGAGCTGGTGGATTATGTAATACAAGCCCTTTACCTAACGACAAAAATGCTGAATTGCAAAGACACTTTTGTAATCGAAGGAGTTGGGATGGGATGTGGGTCTTCCAACCACAGTTGGCCATGCTGCTTACATTTCTTCTGACAAGCTCACAATGTCATATTTCATGGTTTCTCAAAGAAATTCCTTAGAAAAAATTCCAGTACTTTGTAGATTTATCTACAATTCTAGTAATTAACTAGAATTAGTAATTACTAATTACTAATTAGAATTTAGTAATCTAGTGCTGGAAGTGTTCCAACCCTGGAACACTGATTGAACTATGGAACTCCTGATTGCTCTATGTTGCCCATGCCCTTGACTGTTCCTGGACATGCAGTCTGGTTTGAAGCTAAATCAAGTTAAGAGGTGTGTGTGGGGGGGGCAGGAGGCAGCGGGGGGGAGGGAGGGAAGATGAAGGAAGCCAGTGCGTAAAGAGGGTACAAATATATAAATATTGCAATATGATTATCACTGTAGCTTTAACCAACACCTCTATCACTGTTACATAATTATCAATTATCTTATGTGGTGCTAACAATTAAGATCTAGTCTCTTAGCAACTTTGAAGTTTATAATACAGTATTATTGACTATAATCACTATGCTGTGCTCCAGGTCTTATTTATCCTCAGTTGTCAGTTTGTACCCTCAAACATCTCCCCAATCTCCCAGGCCCTGGTAACCATCATTCTACTCTTTTTCTGCAAGTTTGGCTTTTTTAGATTCCACATATAAGTGAGATCATATAGTAATTTGTCTTTCTCTGTTTGACTTATTCTATTAGCATAAATGCCCTCAAGGTCCATCCATGTTGTTAAAAATGACAGGATTTCCATTTTTATCATGGCTGGATTGTATTCCATTATACACACATACACACACACACATGCACATACACCACATCTTTTTTTATCTATTTATCCTCTAATGGATGGCTAGTTTTTTTTCCATTTTTTGGCTATTATGAATAATGCTGCAATAAACATGGGGGGTGCAAATAATTTTTTGAGATCCCATTTTTTATTTCTTTTGGATATATACCCAGAAGTGGAATTGTTGAATTCTGTGATAGTTCTATTTTTATTTTTTGTGGATCTTCCATACTATTTTCCATAGACGCTAAACCAATTTGCATTCCCAACAGTGCATAAGGATTCCCTAACAAGTATAAGGTGTTTTTTAATTTGCATTTCCCAGATGATTAGTGATATTGAGCCATCCTTCCATGTACCTTTTGGTCATTTGTATGTATTCTTTGGAAAATGTCTATTCAGCTCCTCTGCACATTTTAAAATCAGGTTGTTTTTTGTTATTGATGAATTCCTTTCAGCATTTCTTGCAAGGCAGGTCTAGTGATGAACTCCAGTTTTTGTTGGGCTGTTGTTTCTCTCTCATGTCTTTTAACACTTTGAATATGTCATTTACTCTTTCCTGGCCTGCAGGATTTCTGCTGAGATATCCTCTGAAAACCTAAGGGGATCCTTTGTGGGTTATAATCTTTTTTTCTCTCACAGCTTTTAGGATTCTCTTTAATTTTTGAATTTTGATGGTTTTATTATAATGTGTCTTAGAGAAGTTCTTTTTCTTCGTTTTTTTTTTTTTTTTTACATTTTTAAATTTAAATTCAGTTTGCCAATATACAGTATAACACCCAGTGCTCATCCCATCAAATGCCCCTCTCAGTGCTTGTCACCCGGTTACCCCATCTCCCTGCCCACATTCCCTTCCACTACCCCTTGTTCATTTCCTAGAGTTAGGAGTCTCTCATGGTTTGCCTCCCTCTTTAATTTTTCCCACTCATTTTCTCTCCTTTCTCTTATAATCCCTTTCACTATTTCTTATATTCCTTGTATGAGTGAAAGCATATGATGATTGTCCTTCTCTGATTGACTTATTTCACTTAGCATGATACCTCCAGTTCCATCCACGTCGAAGCAAATGGTGAGTATTTGTTGTTTCTAATGGCTGAGTAATATTCCATTTTATATAAAGACCACATCTTTATCCATTCATCTGTCGAAGGACATCAAGGCTCCTTCCACAGTTTGGCTATTGTGGACATTGCTGCTATAAACATTGGGGTGCAGGTGTCTTAGTGTTTCACTGCATCTGTATCTTTGGGGTAAATCGCCAGCAGTGCAATTGCTGGGTCGTAGGGCAGATCTATTTTTAACTCTTTGAGGAACCTCCACAGAGTTTTCCAGAGAGGCTGCACCACTTCATATTCCCACCAACAGTGCAAGAGGGTTCCCCTTTCTCCACATCCTCTCTAACATTTGTTGTTTCCCGTCTGGTTCATTTTTACTATTCTCACTAGTGTGAGGTGGTATCTCATTGTGGTTTTGATTTGTATTTCCCTGATGGCAAGTGATGTGGAACATTTTCTCATGTGCGTGTTGGCCATGTCTATGTCTTCCTCTGTGAGATTTCTGTTCATGTCTTTTGTCCGTTTCATGATTGGATTGTTTGTTTCTTTGCTGTTGAGTTTAATAAGTTCTTTATAGAACTTGGACACTAGCCTTTTATCTGATATGTCATTTGCAAATATCTTCCCCCATTCTGTAGGTTGTCTTTTAGCTTGGTGACTGTTTCTTTTGCTCTGCAGAAGCTTTTTATCTTGTTGAAGCCCCAATAATTAATTTTTGCTTTTGTTTCCCTTGCCTTCATGGATGTATCTTGAAAGAAGTTGCGTGGCCAAGTTCAAAAAGGGTGTTGCCTGTGTTCTCCTCTAGGATTTTGATGGATTCTTGTCTCACATTTAGATCTTTCATCCATTTTGAGTTTATCTTTGTGTCTGGTGTAAGAGAATGGTCCAGTTTCATTCTTCTGCATGTGGCTGTCCAATTTTCCCAGCACCTTATCTTGAAGAGACTGTCCTTTTTCCAGTGGATAGTCTTTCCTGCTTTGTCGAATATTAGTTGACCATAGAGTTGAGGGGCCATTTCTGGGTTCTCTATTCTGTTCCATTGATCTATGTGTCTGTGTCAGTACCACACTCTTGATCTCTTGATGATCACAGCTTTGTAGTACAACCTGAAATCCGGCATTGTGATGCCCCCGGCTTTTTTTTTTTTTTTTCTATATTCCCCTTGGCTCTTCAGGGTCTTTTCCATTTCCACACAGATCTTAGGATTATTTGTTCCAACTCTCTGAAGAAAGTCCATGGTGTTTTGATAGGAATTGCATTGAACATGTAAGCTGCCCTGGGAGAAGTTCTTTTTCATTGAGATATCCAAATCTCTCCCCAGGTGTGGGATGCTCTCAGCTATGATTTCCTTAAATAATTTTTCTTCCTCATTCTATTTTCTTTAGAACTCCAATTATTCTATTTGAACATTTGGTGGAGTTTCATAGATAATGTAGGCTTTCTTTGTTGTTTTTCATTCTTTTCTCTATGTTCTTTTCTGATTAGGTCATTTCAGAGTTTCTGTTTTCTAGGTCACTTGCTTTATCCTCCATTGGACCTACTTTGCTGCTGATGCATTTTCTCTGTTGCATTTTCATTCCCTTCATTAAATTCTTTAGTTCCAAAATTTGTTTGGTTCTTTTTTAAAAATTGACTATGTATATGCACAAATCATAGAGTTCCTTTTTAGGTATTACCCAAAAGGTATGGAGAAAATTTTCTGGCCTGGCATATGTTGCACAAAATTATAGATTCCAGAGCTTAGGCACCTCAAGATGTCATCTGGTATAGTGTTCAAGCAAATAAAAAAAAAAACTGACTCTGGTTTTAGAAATTAAATAAGGTCTCACAACTATGGGCTGTGACCACGAGATCATGCCAAGGTCAGACCAACACCAACTGATCCACAGCCCCTATTCCAGCATCCTCCTCAGACCCCACAGCATTCTTCCAGCATCCACCTGACACCCCACAGCTCTGTTCCAGTATCTACCTCACACCTCACAGCCCCCTGTTCCAGCATCCTCCTCACAACTCACAGCCCGCTGTTCCAGCATCTACCTCACACCGCACAGCCCCCTTTTCCAGCATCCACCCACATACCACAACCCCCTGTTCCAGCATCCTCACACAGACCAGCTGCTGTTCCCGCATCCTCTTCATACCTAGCAGCCCCCTGTTTCAGCATAACCTCACAATTCACAGCCCCCTTTTCCAGAATCCTCCTCACACTGCACAGCACCCTAGTCCAGCATCCTCCTCTCACTGGGCAGTCCCCTGGTCCAGCTTCTCCTCATACCACAAGGCCCCCTGTTTCAGCATACACCTCACACTGCACAGCCCCCTTTTCAGCATCCACTCACATACCACAAATCCCTGTTCCAGCGTCTTCTCCACACCTCACAGTCCTGTGTTCCAGCATCCACCTCACACCTCACAGACCCTGCTCCAGCATCCTCCTCAACCCCACAGCCTCTCTTCAGTCCCCTTGTCCAGCATCCACCTTACACTCCCCAGCCCTGTTCAGCATCTGCCTCAGACGACACAGCCCCCTGTTCCAGCATCATCCTCACCCTTCACTTCTGCCTGTTCCATCATCATCCTCATACCCCCTTGATTCAGCATCCACCTCACCCCCCACAGACCCCTGTACCAGCATCCACTTCATCTCTCAGGCCCCTGAGCCAGCAGGCTCCTTACATTGCACAACCCCTGTTCTAGCATCCTCCTCACACTTCAGAGCCCTCTGTTCCATCATCCACCTTACAACCCACAGCCACTTGTTGCAGCATCCTCCTCACACCCCATAACCCTGGTCCAGCATTCTCCTTCCACGCCACAGCCCTGTTTGAGAGTCTACCTCATACCTCACAGCCTCCTGATCCAGCATCCTCCTGACATCTCACATCCCCCTGTTCCAGCATACTCCTCACACCCCAGGGTCACCTGGTCCAGCACTCTCCTCACACCTCACAGCCTCTTGTTCCATCATCCTTCTCACACCTCACAGCCCCTATTCTTGCATCCTCTTTAACACCCCACAGACCATGTTGCAGCATTCTCCTCACACCTCGCAGTCCCTATTCCAGAATCTTCTTCGCTCCACACAGCCCGTTATACCATTGACCTCACACTGCAGAGCCCCCTGATCCAGCCTTCTCCTCACACCTAACAGTCCCCTGTTCTAGCATTATCCTCAGACCCCACAGCCCTGTGTTCCAGCATCCACCTCACATCCCACAGCCTCCTGTTCCCACATCCACCTCACACCCCACAGCCCCCTTTTCCAACATCTGTTTCACACCACGTAGCCCCTTGTTCCAGCATCAATTTCACAACGCATAGCCTCCTGTTGCAGCATCCTCCTCATACCTCATACCCTTGTTCCAACATCCACTTCACACCACACAGCCCCCTTCTCCAACATCCATCTGACAACCCACAGACCCCTGTTCCAACATCCTCCTCACATCTAGTGCCTCCTGTTTCAGCATCCATCTCACACCCCACAGCCCCCTGTTCCAGCATCCTAATACCCCCCAGCCGCATGTTCCAGCATCCACCTCAGTCTTCATAGCTTCTTTGTTCTAACATCTCTCTCAGGCATGTGTCCAAATCTCCAAGCTCATCAGGTACATTTTTGGCATCTTATTTATCACAGGTAACTTCTTATAAAAATTTTTCTACTCTATAAGTTGAGTTGCCATTTTCCCCTACCCTTTATGTCAATTTTCTTATGGACTACTGCCCAGCCTTGAAAGCCTTGCTACAGATTTTAGTTTTTTTTTTTTTTTTTTCTGTAGCATCTTACTTCTGGACCTATTTCCAAGTTAGTAAACATTTTCTGTGTCCATACCTCTTCCAGACCTCCCACTGTATTACAGCCCACTGCTTTCTGCTCTGCTGTGACCTGATGGCAGGACTGTTGTCTGCACAGCACTTCGGAAGCTCTGCTAAGGTTGGCATTTGTCATCCTTGCTCTTGTGCCCTCAGTGGACTAGTGGGGCTGGGCGTTGACTCCCCGATAACCTGTGGCCCCTCTCAGGGTGCATGTTCTTTCATCTCTCCCTTCTGGATGCATCTTGAGAGGGGAATCTAAGTAGCAATTATGGTTTTTGAAATATTGCAGCAAGGCATATGTGTATCTATGCTTAACCAGCATCTCCTATGCCTGTTGACTAACAGGGTCTTCTGTTGAGCTAAGATTATCAACACTTCAAGGAAAGAACTCAAGATCTTTGAAAACTTAGTGTTCCATCCATCTTCCATGTCATATGAGACTCAGTAGAGCAATGGCTGAAAGTACTACTTGTGAGAAGGGAGCCTGACAGGTGGTGTGCATGGTGAGAGGTCATGGCAGATTCTAACCACTCAAGGATCATTCAAGTCCAATGTGATTAATCTAGGACAGAGTGAAGCAGAAGGCAGAGAACACTGATTCAAAGTGAAGATAATGTTTAGGTTCCAAGGCACTGGTTCTAATGAAGACCTAGATCACTGTAGTGTCCTTTGATAGTGTTCACTTTTTCCGTCTCTCTCCCCTTCTCCTCCCTCTCTCTTATCTTTTTCTCCTTCCTTTTTCTTTTTTCTTACATTAGTATAAGGCTACATTGTCAAAATAGCAGAATATGTAGTATTTTTTAATGTAATTGACATAACTGAATATAATTGAGTTAAGCCCTTGAGTAGATCATAAGGAATGCAGTTAAAGTGGAACTTTATCTTCATCCATGCAATCTACTTCTTTCTTTAAATTTATTTTTATTTTTTTTTCAATCTACTTCTTAATACATTAAAAGTGGCTTCCTACATTGACAGAGGCTCTGCAATTAGCATGACACCTGTCAAGGTTGTTGGAACTTGCAGGGACCAGAATAGTTTATCAACATTTTGAAGCAACTTTGCCTATGTTATTTGTAAAAATAATAGTTAAAAAGGCACTACATCACATAAAAGTGATCTCTGTGAGCACTGTCGAGAAAAGTTGCATTTCAATGTGGATTTTGAACTAAATTTCAGGTTTCTGTAGTATATCACACTTAATAGGCAAAGTATAGAGATACATTGTTGTTCATGAAAGCTGTTTCTAAAATGATTTGTAACCTCTGAGCAGAATGCATTTATCTTTAGACTTCATTAAATTATGAATAGTGCTTTTATTTATTGTCTTTCATGAAGCTTTCAGTGATTTTAATGTCAAGTGCGGTAAAAACCACTTCTGACCAATTAGAAAAATGTTTTATGTAATGCTTTTCAAAAATAGAAAAAAATAAGACAAATGTAATCTGCCTTGAAATCATGGTGAGAAGGAAAAGAGCTTTGTTTATATCTTGGCAACCTGCCTCCTTGGGTTGGACACGGGGAAATTAACATACACTCAGGCTGCTGAGAACTCACTCAAGGCTCCCTGCTGTTTTGAAGTTTTTTTGATCTGCAACATTTTCCTTTAATTCTTTCTTACTGTTCTTTTTCTTTCTTATATACACACAATCAAAGCCAGAAAGATGTAGTTCTTTTTTTGTTTTGTTTTTTGTTTTTTGTTTTTTTTTTTGCAAATTGTTTTGAATGAGAAATTGATGTCGTTTTGGAATATAGGTGAGGTTTGGTGGGGTGAAGTCTGGAGCCTGATGACCAATCAAGAGTTCTTGAGACGTCTTTGGTGCAAAATGGCGGTTTTATTAAAGTGCAGGGACAGGACCTGTGGGCAGGACAAGCTACTGCCCGGGGGTTGTGAGGGGTGGCTGATTATATACCTGGGAGCTGGGTAAGGAAAAGGGAGATTTCAAAAGAACTTTCATATGCTAAAGAGGACCTACAAGGTGCTGAAGGCTTTGCCTTAGTCAAGTTAAGGTAGTTTTCCCCTCTAGTAAGGCATTAACATTAAGACGGTTGGGAGTTTCCTTCTGGAGGTTAGGTTATGCTAAGAATGCTTTTTTCTTGTAAATCAGGCATTTTGTAAACTGAAGGAGACTGGGTCTATAAGTTAACTGTTTTTCCTGTTAGCTTTAGGGCAACCAAGAGTGCCTGAGGAACATCACACACATCCCACTCAGGAGTGTTGGGGGTGGGGGTTGGGGGGATGGAGGGGAGGTGCAGGGCGTGAGCTTGTGCTTTGTCCTCAGCTACCCTTCTGTCCCCCATCAGAATGAAGAAATTAAACCCAAACTCTCTTGACCATGGCCCAATTGCCTGGCCCTGACTACTGGCACTTCCTCTCTTTCCCTTCTGCCCCTGACACTGCAGCCCTTTTTGGCCATGGGCACCTATTCAGAGCTGCCTCCCCTCCTTCCCTGGGTGTCCTGTGTTCTGAGTGTGTCATTTTTTCAGGCCTCTCTGTCCCAGGATCTCACTCTGTTTACCAAATACTCATTTCTTGTTTATGGGAACTGGTCTTTCATGGCTGAGTTCTCAATGCTGGGAGCAGTGCTCAGTGCACTATTTTGCTCTGGAATTTTCTGATTAAAGTAAGCATCTTGTTATGAAAGCTCCTTATATTTTGACAGCATTAATTTCAGCTTTCCAAATTTAGGAGGATATTGCCATAGAATTCTGGAATGAGAAAGGATCTTTGGGGTCATCTCATTTGACCTCATATATTCTTTTTCTTTAAAAAATTATTATTATGTTGTGCCCAAGATCGGGAATCCGAGAAACCGCCAAGGAGCCCACACCGATGCAATCACATGAGGGTTTATTTACAAGCTCGAGCCTGGGTCCAGGTATACCCGACCCAGCGGAGCAGGGACTTGGACCCAGAGACTAAGAGGCTTAACAACTTTATAGGGGCCAGTGGCCAATGGGATACGCAGAAAGTTGCACAGTCATGCTGGTCCACTGAGCCGGATTTCCGGTTAGGGTGTGTCCTGGTCTTTGATTAGGGCGAGGCAGTGCCCTAAGTAATAAGCAGGTCAGCACAAGGCGGGTGCAACCCAAAATAGGGTCAGTCCTGCTCTGCTTGTCCAGGGGTAGGGGATTTTGTTCAATTTCCTGGGTCCCACAATTATTATTATTATTATTATTATTATTATTATTAGCTTTTTTATTGTAAGTGATATGGTGACTGGGATCCTAAATTCTATCCTTGATTCCTTGATTTAAGTTTAGCAATGACTTGGGGGGAGAGAAGTGTTGTGCCCAAGATTACGTATCTGAGAAACCACCAAGGAGCGGACACCACATGGATGCAAACACAGGAGTGTTTATTTACAAGCTCAAGCTTGGGTCCAAGTGTACCCGACACAGCGGAGCAGGGACTTGGACCCTGAGGTGGGTTCCAGTTTAGTTTTAAGGGCTGGTCTAGAGGTGGAGGAATTCCTCAAGTTCTGCTTACATTTTGATATGGGGCCTTCAAGGGCATGGAGCTCTGTTCTCATTCTAATATGGGGCTTTCTAGGGCATTAAGCTATAAGCTGTTTTTTTCCTGTAACTGAAGTAATGTAAAGTTCAGCTTTTATTCACAGGGGACTGGGATGGCTGTACTTGAGCTAATGCTGAACTTAAAGTGGAATGGCCTTAATTTTCTCGGCCTCCACAGAAGCAATGCCTTTTTTTTTTCTAATTAAAATTTTAATTTTGACATAGGTGCATATTCACATGTAGTTGAAAGAAATACAGTGATTCCCCGTAGTCTTAATCCACTTTTCCCCAAGGGTAATGTTTTGTAAATGTAGGGATGGGAAAAATTTCCCTTCTTCTCTCCTACATTTTTTTTGGCTAATCTTTTAGGGTTCCTAGAGCCAGTTCCAACATGAGAAACCCCCACAACATCAAGGAATTCTCAGGCATTCTACTGGTGCCTGAGAACTTAACTCAATTATGACACTATTTACTCATTGGTAGCATCAGACTCCATAGGTGAAGCATTCAGTGCCCTCCCCTGACTTCAGAAACCAGCCGGATAAGCCTTAGGTTTCTGACTGACTGGCAACAAGTTAGAAGTTCCAACAACCTCCTCCTTAGGTTCAATTAATCTGCTAGAGTGGCTCACAGAACTCAGGGAAATACTTACGTTTACCAGTTTATTAAAAAATGTGAAGAGATCACATGATGAAGTTTTGGAAAATAGGTGAGGTCCAGAGCCAATGATCAAGAAAGAATTCTTGAGACATCTTTGGTGCAAAATGGTGGTTTTCTTAAAGCACGGGACAGGACCCAGGGACAGGAAGAGCTACTGCCCCCAGCCTCTGAAGGGTGGCTGATTATATACCTGGGGGCTGGGAGGGGCTTGGGGATAGCATACTCTCTAAGGAATATTTGGAAGCAAGGTTTCCAGGACCTTGAGGGGTCTAGCTATTGTTGGGAAAAGGCCACTTATTACCATCTAATAAAACTTGAGTCATGAGACCCTTCAGATGGATATCTGTGGGCTATGTGCTTGGGGGATGATTGCCAACATGTATCTTGGGGGTTTAGAGATAAAGGAAATTTCTGAAGGAACTTTTATATGTTAAAGTAGACTTACAGACTCCTGGGGGTCGGGCTTATATTGCCTTTTGCCTTTAGCAAAATATGAACATTGAGGCAGTTGAGTCCATAGAGGAATGTCCCTCTGCCTGTTTCAAGGACTTGTCAATGTGCTGCCTGGGGCTCATGCTTTGTCCTCAGCTAGCCCTGTGTTCCCCCATCAATACATAGGGCAAGGTCCCCAAGGAAAGAGCTTCTGTTCTCATGGAGCTTGGCGCCCAGCTTGGTGGCATGTGGAAGTGTTCTGGTTTCCCAAGCATGGAAGCTCTCTGAAGAAAAGGACCAAAAGATATCCTCTTGGGTTTTTATGGAGGCTTCTTTACACAGTCATGATTAAGTAAGTCATTGATTTTTGGTTAATTCAGCTCCTCTATCTTCTCTGGAGGTTGGGGAGTGAATCTAACAGTTTTAATCCTCTAATCACATGGTTGGTCCTCCTAGCAACCAGCCACTGACCTTGAGTGTGGTCCAAAAGTCACCTTCATTAATGACAGAACACCTATTTCATTTGTTTATTTATACTTATTTATTTAAATTTTTTATTTAAGTTCCAGTTAGTTAACATATAGTTTAATATTAGTTTCAGGTGTATAATATCCTGATTCAACACTTCCATACCACACCTACTGCTCATCACAGCAAGTACACTCCTTTTTTTTTTTTTTAAGTTTTTGTTTAAATTCTAGTTGGTTAGCATACAGTGCCATATTAGTTTCAGGTGTACAATTTAGTGATTCAGCACTTCTGTATAATACCTCATCAACACAAGTTGATATATATATAATATATATATTATATATTATATATATATATGCTCATCATCACAAGTGCACACCTTAATCTCATTTCACTTTAATAGCTCTGAAATATTTCTAGGAACTGTGGATGAAGACTAGATATATCTGAGGAATGAATGTTGGTCATCCAAATCACAAAAGATATATTTTTTTATCATCATTATATCACAGTTGGTTTGATTATTAATTTGGCAGAAAATAAATAGAAGAAAACAAACTAATTTTGTACATATAGGAGCCCCCCTCCCATAGGAGATTTAAAGAGAAATGACCAAGTAGGCAGCTTTTATGGCTTTTAGACAAGGAAACAATAAATTTGTGAAGAATTGACAAAACAAAGGGTCTTGAGTAATAGATTAGTGAAGTAACAAGGTTTGTTGATATAGTCTTCTCAGCCCTAGTTCCCTGTTTCTGGAGGTGAGGATGGCATCTGCCCTTCTAGTACAGGGAGAGTACCTTTCACATACATAGGTGTTTTTTGTTTTCTTTTCAGGAGGACAAAAAAGGTTTAGAGTGTCTTTTGTGCAAAAGCTGTTTCTTTAAAAATAATCAATTTTTAAAAATTTTTATAAATTTATTTTTTATTGGTGTTCAATTTGCCAACATATAGAATAACACCCAGTGCTCATCCCATCAAGTGCCTTAGTTTCTGGCTGTTCCCTGATCATGGTTGTCTGTCACTGCCTAGACATCGTGCCTTGACTATTATGTAAATAGGAAGCAGCCTCACTCACATTTCATTTTGGAGGTACTGGCCTCCTGCAGGGGTCATGTGAGAGGATGGGGTGGTTCTTAACTCAGGAATCCCTAACTGGTGGGCAGAGGTGCTCTCTGCCATGTTCAGAGGCCCTGGGTGTCCATCTGTGCTGAGGGCAGAGGGGCTCCCTGCTGTGTTCACCAACCCTTAGCACCTATCTCAGTCTATTTAGGCTGCTATAATGCAATACACTGACTGGGTGGCTCATCAACAAATTTATTTCTCACAGTTTTGGGGATGCAGAAACAGTCAGACTATAATATTCTACTCCTGGCCTCCCCAAACTCATGTCTGAGTTTGCATTCTGAAATGCAAAATACATTCATTCTATTTCAATAATCCTAAATGTCCTAACTTGTGCCAGCATTAACTTAAAAGTGTAAAGTCGGGATCCCTGGGTGGCGCAGCGGTTTGGCGCCTGCCTTTGGCCCAGGGCGTGATCCTGGAGATCCGGGATCGAATCCCACGTCGGGCTCCCGGTGCATGGAGCCTGCTTCTCCCTCTGCCTGTGTCTCTGCCTCTCTCTCTCTCTCTCTCTCTCTATCATAAATAAATAAAAAAAATTAAAAAAAAATGTAAAGTCCAAAGTCTCATCTAAATAGCATCTAAATCAGATATGGATGAGACTCAATGTATATCTGGAAGCAAATTTCTCCCTGCTTTGAACCAAAGATGTTGAATCTGTGAACTTAATTAAACATGTTATGTGCTTCTAAAATGCAATGGTTGAACAGGGATAGAATATATATTCGTTTTCCAGAAGGTGGAAATAGGAAAGAAGAAAGGATTGAGAGGTCCCTGGCAAGTCCAAAACCAATAAGAGTCCTGTCCTCACTGTTTTGGTTAGCCCTGCCCTGTGACTTTGCTGGGCACACCCTATGCTGCAGGCTGGAATCAAAGGCCCATGGCTCTGCTGGTCTATTGTTGTATTGGGCATTGCTCCAGCAGTGGCTTTCTGTTGTGATCTTGTGTTCTTGGTGGTCCTTTGCTTGAGTCCATGGCCTGAGGCTCACAGGGCCATCCTTCAAAATCTAGGTGGAAATAGCCGTACCCCTTGTGCTTTGCTGGGTGCACCAAGTCCACTCGAACCCACAATGTGAAGCAGTGCCAAGCAGCACTGGCCTGCCCTTTGAAATCTTTGTGCCGTGTAGGACCTTTCACTCTGGGCCTAGAATGGGTGGGGCAGCTCTAATGGTCTCTGAAGTACCTTCTATGGACTATTCTTTCATTGTGTTGGATGGTAGATCTTGGCTTCTGTTTAGATGGCAGATTAATCTCTCCATTGTCCTACCTTCTGTTGAGATGTCAGATACAAAATGATGACCTTATCAAATTTGGCTGTGCCCTTTGTGTTCTCTCCTGAATAAACTTTCTCATTTCTTTCAGTTTGGATAGGCTGAGAATTTTAAAGTTCAGCTTCCTTTTTGATTAACAATTCCATATTTAAAAAAAATTATTTGAAAGAGAGAGAGTGAGCATGAGGCAAAGAGAGCATAACAAGCAGACTCCCTGCTGAACAGGAAGCCCAATGTGGGACTCAAGCCCAGGATGCTGGGATCATGACCTGAGCTGAAGGCAGACACTTAACTGACTGAGCCACCCAGGCACTCCAATTTCATCTTTTTTTTTTTTTAAATTTTTTTATTTATTTATGATAGTCACAGAGAGAGAGAGAGGCAGGCAGAGACACAGGCAGAGGGAGAAGCAGGCTCCATGCACCGGGAGCCCGATGTGGGATTCGATCCCGGGTCTCCAGGATCAGGCCCTGGGCCAAAGGCAGGCGCCAAACCGCTGCGCCACCCAGGGATCCCCAATTTCATCTTTAAGTCATTTCTCACTTCTCTCATTTTACTCAAAGCATTGAAGAGTAACCAGGCAGCTCCTGAAACTTTTTGCTTAGAAATCCTCAGCCATCTAATTAGCTAATGTCATCCCTTATCAGTTGTACCTTGCACAAATTAGGATACAAACAATTGAATCAAGTCCTTTGCTACTTTATAACAAGGATCACCGTTTCTCCAGTGTCTAATTGCATGTTTCTCATTCTGTCTGAGACCTCCTCAGAATGGCCTTTACCATCAATATTTTGTTTACCACCACCATTTTGTTTATGAACACTTAGGTATTCTCTATGAAGACTGAGGTTTCTCCTCGGACAGTTCTCCTCCTTCTGAGACCTCACCAGAATTGCTTTTAATATCATTAGCAGCAATGTAGGCTTTTCCTGGTGTATCCTCCCAGACTCTTCTGCCCTCTACCCATTACCTAATTCCACATTTTTAGGTATTATAGCAGCATCCTCACTTCTCAGTACTACTATAACAAAGTGCCACAAACTGGGTGGCTTATAAATGATGGACATGCTTTCACAGTTCTGGAGGCTGGAAATGCAAGGTCAAGATGCCAGCTTGTATCCTCATGTGGTGGAAGGGGCAAGGGATCTCTCTGGATCCTCTTTTATAAGGGCACTAATCCCATTCATGAGAACTCCACCCTCACTACCTCCAAAAGCCCACCTTCTAATACCATCACTTTAGGGATTAGAAATTCAATATATGAATTTTGGGAGGACACAAACATCTAGACACATGCAGCAACCACAGCAGCATGATACAGTTTTAGAACATTTCATCACCCCAAAAAGACTCCCAGGGCCCATTTGTGATCAGTCTCTATTGTTACCTCCAGCCTTAGGCAACCCTGATCTTTCTGTCTCTCTAACCTATTCTGAACAGTTCATTTAAATAGAATGACACAATATACAGTCTTTTGTGTTTGACTTCTTTCACTTTGCATAATGTATTTTGGGTTCATTCATAGCATAGCATGTATCAGTAGTTCTATGTTGTAACTTATACTACTTTTTATTATCCACTTACCATGGATAGACATTTGGAATGTTTCCAGTTTTTGCCTCTTTTGAATAATGTTGCTATGAACATTTATGCTTTTGTGTGAATTGTTAAAAGATACATCAAGGCATAGTAAATTTTTAAGAGTTTATTTGAGCAAAAATTAGTTTGAATTGGCCAGTGCCAAACTGGAATTACTTAGGGAGTGCTCTACCAACAGTAGCTATAGGAAAGACTTTTTCAGAGAAAAGGTGGAGGAAGCATAGTAAGGAAATGATTTGATTAGCTATAGCTTAAGGGTTTGCCTTATTCAGGAAGCCTAGTTGACTGTTTATGATGAGTTGTCTTTAGATTTTGATTTCTTAATCTTGAGGCATTTATTACAGGCCTAGATTTTGGTTTGCTTTTGTAGGATGAAAAGGTGTTAGAGGCACATTTAATTTAATATTTAATGGCCTTATTTAATTAATTTAATAGGACATATGTTTTCATTTCTCTTGAGTAAATTTCTAGGAGTGGAATTTCTGGTCATATGGTAATTTATTATTTAACTTTTTAAGAAACTGCCAAACTTTTCCATGATGGCTGCACCATTTTACACTCCTACTAGCAATGTTTGATGGTTCCAGTTTCTCTACATCCCTGCCTTTCTTCATATTTTGTTTCAGAAATTCCATGCCCATTTGAATTATAATTAAATAGAAAAAATACTTTCATGATTCAATGAAAATACTGAAGTCTCAATTAGATTAAGCATTTGACTATATACTTCTGGTTTAATAACAGTCTCAGTTAATTGGTCAGAATTGATTTATGTTGTGGAACTAATGGTCTAATTGCCTAGGGATTATATGGTAAATAATTAATGACAATTTACTGCAGCCTTCCTTATAGAACATACTTTAGCCTTCTGCTTCTACTTCTGGGTCATCTAATAATTCAGGAAATGAAATCAGCTTTCTTTAGAAGGCAGACTGGTGCTGTATGTGTCTCTGGGGTGTCTAGACTCTGAAAGAAAAAGACCCATGATTTATTTATTTTCTTATAGATATAGTATAGAATGGGCGACATTAACAGATACTAATAGCAAGATAGGATTTTGTGCATTTTAAACCTCTATGGACTGAGATAAAATAATTTCCTGTGTTCCTTTCCAGATTGTTCACAGAACACTGGCAGCCATGTTGGGTTCCCTTGCAGCATTAGCAGCGCTGGCTGTGATTGGAGATGTAAGTTGTAATGTTTTGAGTCAATGGCTTAACACTCGATAGAGTGTGAGATTCAAAGACAGTCCAGGAATTAGGCATTACTGGTGATTTTCATTCCTTTATATACTATTTCCACATTTATCCCTCAGGAACCCTACTAGAAGCATGAACTAAAAACTTTATCACCATTGATGAGTATTTTTCATTTGCCTTTATCATACACACTTTTTTTATTCCCTATTTTAGCTGAGGAAAAGGTCATCATAGTCATTCATTGGCTAGGGCTATATAGCTGAGTGGTGTTAGAGTTGACTCTGGGTACTGTCAACCCTTGGGATCTAGAGGGGGCCATCCTGCATGGAGCAGAGGTAGGAAATGATGAGGTTAGGGTTTTGTCTTGCAGATACCAGGAGGTCCCTAGAGATGCATGTTTGGGGATGGATGGCACCCCATCAGTGTCTGTGCATGGCTTGTCTGGCAGGAGTATAGGCGTGAATGTAGGAAGGCAGGAGAGGCCAAGCACTCACTGGAGATGGAGGCCTGCCATTGTTTGAGGAGCAGTGCTGGAACTGAACAAGGTGGGAGCATACAGAACTGCATTTGGAAACAACTTTATGGAATTCACAGGAGTGTTTTGCTAGGTGCTACTACAGACCAGTCAGTCAACCAAAGAATAATAACTGGCTTAAAAAACTATGTGGAGCCATGCTCAGTTATTTATTTTATTTTTCTTAGTTAGATCTTATATAAACAATACTAACTCTAGGGTAAAATGTCCCAGAGTCCTAAAACTTATACATAAACCACTATTATTTTTATTTTAATTAACTTTAAGGAGCAGTATAATAGTAGTTATTTTATTTTTATAAAATTTTAATGTGGCATACAGCCTGGACTGTGGGTATCTCCCTGGGCCACCCATAGTCCAGGTTGTGAGTCCTCTCCCAACAACCAGACTCTCACACTCCATGTTCCCAGTTCCCCATGACCCCAGCCTTCTCTACTCTGCAGAATTGTTAGAAGATGAAGTAAGAGTTGATAGACAACTGGTGAGTAGGACAAGTGTGTCCTTTAGTTATAGCCATCTTGGCCTCATGCCCCAACACCAAGGAAGGCATCTAGGGACCTCAATAACCTCAGGGGTCAATCCTATAATTCAGGCTAGAGTTCTTCATGGAGTTGCCAGGGACAAGATTTAAGAAATTTGCTTTTCTTATTATCAAATGCATAGACTTGACATTATTATGCCTTGGGTCACAAGTGATTTTCATCAGTGATATATTCTAATTTCAAAGGCAAGGGGATGGTATGATTTTTGACTCTGGCCCAATGAGTGGGGTTGCCCTAAAGAGCAGCACATTTTTTACAGCTTATCACCAGGAGGATGATGCCCAAGATTAATTGGAAATTTGTGCTTTGATTGTAGAGACCCAGCCTGACCCATGTGGTGGAGTGGATTGATTTTGAGACGTTGGCCCTACTATTTGGCATGGTAATTACAATCCTCCCAGTGGGACACAGTTCCAAGCTTGTGTAACCCAGCACCTTCTCTTTTGCTGCTACTGTGGATAATCTTTTATTATATTAAAAAAATTGTACTGCTTGACAATTAGGGCTTGATTAAGAAGTATTAGTGCAGGTCTAGACAATTTTTCCTGTGGAGGAATAGAATAATTAGTGCTCTGGTTAGTGGTGGAGAATTGCAGTCACAGGCCTTTCTGATAGTTGAATAATATTGCCATTTAGAAAATTTAGCAAAGTTTTTGAGTTACTTCTCTTAAAATATAAAATGGAATATTCTAAATAAGTGAACCAAGTAGTTTTGGTGATTGGAAAAACACTGTAATTACATGGAAAAAGGAAGAAATTGTCCCTGAGTAATAGTTCGTGTGTTGTAAACTGATTTAACTAGAATAAGTGAAATCTGATAAGCGCCTGGACAGCAATGGGAATGCTGCACATGTTCTTGAACAGACCCCACAACAGCTAAGTAGCCTAAAGGAGGATTTTCCCTTTCTGGTAAAAAAATCCTACTCTGTGTAAAGCAGGTTACTATATTTCCTCATTTTCCTTGGTAACATTTTATCCCCCCTGGTACTCATAACAGAAGGCCATGCTGCTATAAGCTTCAATATGATCCAAACTAGCTGCCTCCTCTAGAGTGTAAAGAGATAGATCAGTGCTCTGAACTCAGGCTTTATAGAGAAGTTCATAATCACGTTGGTCCTGAAAAGTATATACTAGGGCCTGGGCATCTGGAAAGAAGAAGGAAGATGTCTCATAAAATAGGTCAAAAAACACTTTAGGTGAGTTGTGTATTAGTTTGCTGGGGCTGCCATAATAAAGTACCACATTTAACAAAAGAAATTTATTTCCTCACTTCTGGAGGCTGGATTTCTGAGACCCAAGTGTCAGCAGGGTTGATTCCTTCTGAGGCCTCTCTACTGGACTTGCGGATGATCATCTTTCCCCTGTATCTTCACATGGTCTTCCCTCTGTGTGTGTCTGTGTGCTCATCTCTTCTTATAAGGATACCAGTCATACTGGATTAGAGCTTCACTTTAACTTATTCTGAGGTACTGGGGTTAGGATTTTACCATAGGAATTTGTGGGGGAAAGTGGCACAATTGAGCCCATAACAAATGGTTTAATTTTTTCCTAGTTGAAGTCAGTTCAGCAAGCTTCTAGGATTCTAGAAATTTGGAGGTGGAAAGATAGTCTATATATCCAGGCTGCTCCCTTTGCCTCTTTATTTCATGGCAGTCAGCCACCCATGGGGCCACTGACCGCAATTCCTGAGTCTCAGTCTCTTCTGGATAGTTTTGGCAGCAAATGTGTGGACTAGCTTCCACAATGGAAGACAACACAGGACCTACTCATTCAATTCAGTTCATGTGAAGTGTTTATTGTTGAGTGAAGCACCACATTCTATAGACAGGTGGCCATTTGGGTTAGGATGAACATTGATGGTTACTATAGACAAGGTGGATATTTGTACTGAGCCTAAACTGATTTTTGGAAATTTTCATTTTGTATAGTATATTTAAAAGACTATATTGAGCCTACTCTTTTCTAAGTACTTTAATTTACAAAATTTAATTGAATTTTTATAACAGCCTTACAAGGAACAAAACTTTAGAGGTGAGGTAAGAAAGCTAAAGTACAGAAAATTAAATAATTTTGTTTGGACAAGATTTAACTGCTTCTAAGCGGCAGAGTTAGTACTTGCACATGCATCTTCTCACTCCAAGTTTAATACATTGGTATATTACCATCTTCAGAGATGGAATAAAGAATCTTCCAGAAAGTTCAAGCTGGTTGAAATGTCTGGTTGATTAGATATGTAATAAATGGGACATTACTTTTCGTTATTGTCTCTATGTTATCACTAGAAAGAAGCACAAGTTCTGGGTTCAGGTAGAACCAGAGAATAATCATTTCAATGTAACTGCTCTTATTTGTGTGTTTTGATCAGATTGGTGATGAAAATCTGTTTAACTATTTTAGGAAACAAAATATAACCCAGTTTAAAAACCTTAAAGTGTTTAATTGTTGTTTATGTGGACATGTATGTGCAGAAGGCCACATTCCGGCTCATTTCCTCTGCTGCTTTTAGCTTTGTGACTGTGAGCAAGTCATCTTCCTTTTCTGCCCCCTGGTGTCCTGGGCTATATAATAGAGAGTAATGAGGGGGGCTTGGGCGGCTTAGTTGGTCTGGCTCTTAGTTTTGGCTCAGGTCATGATCATGTGTCCTGCATCAGGCTCCACACTGAGCACAAAGTCTGCAGGTCTCTCTCCCTCTGCTCTCCCCCTGCTCTCTCTCTCCCTCAAATAAATAAAATCTTAAAAAAAAAAGAGTAATGATAATATCTGATGTTCTTGTGAAGATTAGGTGGAATGATAGTGTACCTAGGGTATATATTCCTGGATAAAAATATAGAGCTGCACACCTGCTAATAAGAGGCTTCATTCAGGAAGTTAGTAAGTGGACTACACTCAGCAAGAGAGCAAGAAGCTTCATGAAGTGACAGCTTTCATGCAGAGGCCAGAGCTGAGATTTGCAACTGATCACTCCAATGTCCTTTCAGGATGGCGCATTGCTAAAAGAGTCTCCTTAACTCCTTTTTCTGTTTTTCCCTACAGATGATCTTAGTAGCTATATTTTCGGAAACTGGATTTTTTGATTATTGTGCTGTAAAGGTAGGTTTGATGTGGCATTTAATATTTATGTATTAATTAATTTTTTTTGCCATGATGTATTCAGTTAATAAAACTACCATTTAAAGCAAATATTTTGGGATCCCTGGGTGGGTCAGTGGTTTAGCACCTGCCTTCGGCCCGGGGTGCCATCCTGGAGTCCCGGAATCAAGTCCCGCATTGGGCTCCTTGCATGGAGCCTGTTTATCCCTCTGCCTGTGTCTCTGCTTCTCTCTCTGTGTCTCTCATGAATAAATAAAAATCTTTTTAAAAAATAAAGCAAATATTTTAAAGTTCCATTCTCCTTTTCAAAATCACAGCTGTTAATACAGGGTACAGTTGCTGTGCAGAATTAGATGGCTCTGAGCAACTTTCATGTTCTCAGTAAACTGAAGAAGGAAATCAAGGAAAGGAGTATTTGAGTTGAATGTTTGTGTCACATTGGTTAAATTGGCAAGTTGAAAGCTACATATCAAATATTGTTTTGCATTTTAGAGCATCTAAATATTTCAACTTCTGATTACTTGCCTTTTGGTGAAATAATTTCAATGATTTCTTTCTAGTCATTGAACATCTAAATGTTCACTTTTATAACTGGAATCCTAGAGAATCTACCAGCACGTTCTAATTGCCAGACTCCGCTGGTGCTATATCACTCAGGGTTGGTGAGAGGAGATCTTGCCATGCTGTGCTAATGTGGAAGCTGATGTTGTACTTGATTTTTTTTTGTTTTGGAACTGGAAAGTTCTTTTAAAAAATTATTTACTCATCAAAGTCTTTGCAAACTCTGAAAGAGAACCATGCTATGATTTTTGCCATCTTTGTGTATCATCTTGTACCTTCAAATATCTGGCCTCTTCCCTCAATATCTTATTTATTTATTTATTTATTTATTTATTTATTTATTTATTTATTTATTTATTTTTATTTATTTTTTTTATCGCGAGGGCACGGGAAGGGAGGGTCGGGGTAAAGGCCATTGCCGCAGTGTCTGATAGAGGGGCCTGCACCCGCTCCGTCCCCCGCGTCTCTCAATATCTTGATACTGAAAGTCCCAAAATCTTAAGTTGCCAACAATCTGCAGGCTTAAGGGTCACAGCCCAGTCTGTCTAATCAAAAGGAGGTTGCAAAATACTGGATAATGTTAAAGGGATACAGTGCTATCACTTTGTAATCAATGAACCCTCACAGGGGACTGTGAGGAGAATCAGAGGGAAGGAGTATAGTCCAACATGGATTCAGAATGTCCAGGAACAAGGTATCACTCCCTCATCTTAGCAAATGTAGGAATCCATGGGCTGACGTTTCAATCCACCATGGAGTGTTTTCTTGGACTCCTAGTTCTTAGACTCCCTATGAAAAATCACATTTATTCTACAACCCCACTGATCCTGACCTGTTCTTTCTATGTGTGTGTATATTTTAGACATACCGACTATCTCGAGGAAGAGTGTGGGCCATGATCATCATGTTGTGTCTCATTGCTGCTGTCCTGTCTGCCTTCCTGGACAATGTGACCACATTGCTGCTTTTTACTCCTGTGACCATAAGGTATACAGAGTGGCCCTGCCTGGGCGTTAATCCAGGCTCATGGTGGTGTGCTCTGACTTCTCAATCTAGCCCCTGCTTTCCCTTTGCTGGTGTGCCCTGGTCTAGCCTATGTCCCCCAGGACCGTGATGCTCAGTGCTTTTGGCTATGGCTATGGTTTTGGCTATGGGTATAACTATGACAGCAGCAGTGGTGGCCACAGAAATATCTGTAGGAGTCAGAAGACTCAGGCTTTGCTGTCCCAGGATGAGGGACAGAGCATTAGTTGCTGGGAGTTCTTGTCCATTAGGCTGATCACAGGTGTAACAGAGCACAGTGTAGGAGCTCTTGCCATGTGGGCAGGAGCATGTAGCCAGGGACTGGGGAAGGTGGGGCAGCCATCTTGCTCTCACCAGGCTCCTTGGAGTGTTGTGGGATCTGGCCTGACAGTCTTACAACCCTGAAGTCATTACCTGAGCCAAAATCAAGAGTTGAGGGATCCCTGGGTGGCTCAGTGGTTTAGTGGCTGTCTTTGGCCAGGGACATGATCCTGGAGTCCCGGGATTGAGTCCCACGTTGGGCTCCCTGTGTGGGGCCTGCTTCTCCCTCTGCCTGTGTCTCTGCCTCTCTCTCTCTCTCTCTTTCTCTTTCTCTGTCTCTCATAAATAAATAAATAAAATTAAAAAAAATCAAGAGTTGGGCACTCAGCTGAATGAGTCACACAGGTGCCTCCTTTTATCCATACTTAATGTTCTTTGTCTTGAAGATGGTTCTCCAGCATATCATGGTTTTTCCCTGCTTGGACCCATCATATCCTGGTACTCGGCTGATCCTAGGGAAACAGATACCCCCTGGGAGTTCAGAGGAGCAAGCTACATAATGAAAGGCCCTAGACAAGTCACTTTAGCTACATTGATCTGGGTTGTGCCTAACCCAAGCTACTGTTTTGAGGATTCTGTTGGATAAAAGACCCTCCTGGACTTGAGGCTGGAGACATAGCAAGTTCAAAGTGATCAATAAGGGACTACCTCCAGGGCTCAGGACTAATTCTAGATAATGACTTTGGCATTTGAAGACTGATGACTCTCAGAGGCAGAGGAGCCCAGGTGGGGGTGGTGGGGTGGTGGGGGGGGTGCAGCCCCATTTGTGCAGCCTGCAGTGTGCAGAGTTGGTCTCTTGCCCGAGCTTCTGCAAACTTGGCTGCCTCATCACTCCAGCATGTAGGCAGGGGTTTGGGGTAAGGGGACACTTGGACACAGGTTTCCTGCAAAGGGAATGTAGTACCTCCTAGTATGTGAGGTTCTTCTGAGAGCAAATGAAGGCTGGAATGAACATGTTTTAAGGGTGCTGGGAACAGTAACACATACTGCTGATGAAAGGCACCAAACTGCCTCGAGGAGACCTCAGGGGGCTTAAGGCAGGCCACACTCATCTCCTCCAACTGAGGCAGCTCTGTTGCTGTCACTGGTTTGGAAACCATAGTATCACCCGCATGTGCCAGGTCCCAGAGTGTTGGTGCACTCTCTAACCACAGCTCCAGTGAGAGTGGGCTTCCAGGGGGCACCCATATTCCTGTCATCTTCTCAGCCTTGCTGGGATTTGTTTATATCCTCACTGTTCCAGGAACTAACTTTGTAATTTTATGTGAGAGTAGCAATTCCATTTATTAGTCTAAAAATTATATCTTTCAGATTCAAGTGTTAGTGTGCTTAGATTCACTATTTATATTACCATATTCTTCATGACTTTTTGAGCTTAATAACATTCTTTTGCCTTTGTCTGGAGTAGCGTTAGTCTTCACAGTTAAACAGCTAGGCCCATTTACATAGGATGCCATCTCTGTGCTTGCTCTGGCATTATTGATTAGTGTACCCTATTTATTTTCTTGCTGGAGGCAGATCCTGGGAGCTTCCCCAGCTGAGAGCTGCTGCTGCTGATGGTGATTGGGGTCTGATCCTCTTTTTGGACTTATTCCTGTCCCTGGTCCCTGGATACCGTTCCATTTTCAGCTTCCACATGGCTCTATAGGCTGATCCTCCCACAGATATGCTGATGGTTATGCATCATATCTGTGGGAGATGGGAGATGGTGGGAAGGACCTCTGACTGCAGCACCTTAGAGACCCAAGGCTTGGTATCTATATGGAAATGGACATTGTGGATGAGCAGGTGTGGTGGGCTATGATATGTTTCCCAAACCTTCTTTAAGGCAATTTTTTCAACTTTGTGCTCACTGGATCCACCTAAAGAGCTGTAGAATGCTGCTGCCCAGGCCTACTCCCAGGGCTTGGTGTGTCATGGGCTGAGCAGTAGGAATTTTCACAGGTTCCCAGATAAATCTAGTGTGCAGCCAAGGTAGGGAACCACAGCCGTAGAGTGTGTGCTACTTCCCTAAGGAAGAAGTCCATGGGTAAGTAGTTAGAAGGAAGGGGTGAGGAGACACATTAGGGCCTCAGCATCTGAGAAAGGGAAGGTGAGTAAGGAATTAGGCTGGTAGGCTTGGTGTGAGCTACTGAGTGGTGCTGCTTTGTATGCTGCCCCACCCCGACTCAGAGGGGTCTGGTGCCCAGCATCCATTCACTTGTGCCAGGGCCTGTACAGAGGGAGGTGTGCTCCTTCCAGATCTGGGGGGGAGGAAGGTACATTTTCTTTTTTTTTTTATAAATTTATTTTTTATTGGTTTTCAATTTGCCAACAATAGAATAACACCCAGTGCTCATCTCATCAAGTGCCCACCTCAGTGCCCCTCACCCAGTCACCCCCACCTCCCCTTCCCCCACCCCTAGTTCGTTTCCCAGAGTTAGGAGTCTCTCATGTTCTGTCTCCCTTTCTGATATTTCCCACTCATTTTTTCTCCTTTCCCCTTTATTCCCTTTCACTATTTTTTATATTCCCCAAATAAATGAGACCATATAATGTTTGTCGGAAGGTACATTTTCACACTGATGGTTTACATGGGTGGTCAATTAACTTTCAGAGAAATGCACTTCTGAGGATCAACTGTAGCTCTGTAAACATTGTTGTTTTTGTTCATCCCCCAGCATTGCACTTCCTACAGGTGTGTATGTGCCTCCTCTGTACAAACAAGTGCTTTCAAAATATTTAGATTGCACATGGGCCTGTCACAACTGAATAGCATGGCTACTTTTACTTTCCTCCATTTATGACAGATTATGTGAGGTGCTCAACCTTGATCCAAGACAAGTCCTAATTGCAGAAGTGATCTTCACAAATATCGGAGGAGCTGCCACTGCCATAGGGGACCCACCAAATGTCATTATTGTTTCCAACCAGGAGTTGAGGAAGATGGTATGTACCAGTGTAACAGGATTGCTTTCAACAAATATAGATCCCAGCTTACTTGCCCATTTAACATTCTACCCAGTGTGGAAGCTTTTATTAGAAACCAAGCTCTTCTCTATCACTTCTTCATATTAAATGCTATTGGTTATCTCGAGAGGGGAAGTTAGGTGACTGATCCTCCAGTGTAGAGTGAAGTGGTCTGATGATTGGATTACGTGATCTACTTAGCCATAGTATATTTATATTAATGGGAACTGAGGTTTCTTCCAAGTAATATTAAGGATAAAATGATCTGTCCCCTTGCATTTTTCAACTGTGGTGGATGAATTTACTGAAGAATTTAAGATTTTTTTAAAGAGTCATAAAATGAAGGTCTTTAGGAATTTTTTGAAAGTTCTCATAAATATTAATATATTATTTCTTTATACACTAAAATAAAAGCCAAGTATTAGAGAGTTAAAATGGTATTTTATGTATCTTAAAAGAGTTAAAATTATATAATTTTCATTGTCATTTTTGGTCATTTGAATTTTCTCAATATCTCTTCTGTGAACTATTAGCAAAAATGCTTCCAAATTAGTAACATTTATTATAGATGATATGTTTATGTGTGTGTCTGTGAAGTGTGTCAGTGTGTTTGTGTGTGTGTGCTGTCTTCTACAAAAATATTTAAGCCTTTGAGAGTTCATGGCTCTGAGGTGTTGGTAGCCATCTTGTAGACCCATGGTACTCCAGAGATTCAGGATATAACTTAGGTGGCTTTGTCTAAACTTTAATACTCCCTAGTTACCCTAGGAAATTGGCTGGCAACACTTATCAGTGTTGCTTCATGAACTGAACAGTATGCCCATTATCATGTTACCCTGCAGCACATCAGAAGGTGGCAGAGCCCAGCAATCTATTCTAGGGACACCTATCATCCAGGATAGGCATCATACACATTGGAGAGAACAATTTTAGAGAAAAATACTGTTTTATTTTTATTTTACAGTGATACATCTATTGTAGAAAATATAATTTGCACATACAAATTTTAAAAACTATTGTAATCTCACCATTCAGAGATAAATCCTCTTAATGCTTTGTTTGGTGCATCTAGTCTCTTTGTATGTAGATACACATGGGTAAAAAAAGATAACACAGCTTCTTCTCTGGCTAAAGTAGAGTAACAGAGACTGGATTTACTCTCTTGCCTTGCTTGAGATATCCCAAAATAAAATTAATGAAAATCCAAACAAAACAAAACAAAACAAAAGAACACCCCCCCAAACCGACCCCCCCCAAACAAAGCAAAACCAGACAGTGGTAAGGAAGATAATGTATATCAGGAAAAAAAGACTGATCTCTGAGAATTGGGAAACAAATGAGGTGAATCCTATAATTGCCCCAGTTTACTGCCTTGAGAGAGTTTCCAGGGTATAGTATAGGAATCTGATGATTCCTTGAGTGGGGAGGATAGGACTGAAAGTATGTAGAAAGCAAAGCTAAGATGGTTTATTTGGTGAATTTTATAAATATTTATGGAAGAAATAATGCTATAATACCAATTTTACATACAGCTTTACAGCTAATTGAAGAAGATATACTTTCCAGCTCATTCTATGAGGCCCTGTTACCTAAACCAGACAAAACCAGTATAAGAAAACTATTAATAAATATTTCTTATGAACACAGATTTTTAATTTTTAAAAGTAAAAATTTAATAATAAGCATATCTAGTTTAATGATATATAAAATGAGTAATACATCATGACCAAGTAGAATTTGTAATATTTAAAAAGCCAATCAATGCAATTTACTAACAAACTACATGAGAAAATTCATATGATCATCTCAATAGATGCAGAAAAATAACTGGTAAAATCAAACATCCATTAGTGATTAAAATCTCTCAATAAACTAGAAAAATAAGAGAACTTCATCCGCCTAATAAGGAGCATCTATGGAAACACTATAGCTAGTGTCACACTTGAATGTGAAAACTGAATGCTTTCTTCCTTAAATCAGAAACAAGACCAAAATGTCTGTTCTCACCACTTCGATGTAATATTTTACTGGAGGCTCTAGCTGATACAATAAGGCAAGAAATACAAGGCATCCATATCAGAAACGAAGACTTAAAAAGTTTTTATTTGCAGATGACATGACTGTCCACGTGGATAGTCTGAAGGAATCTGCAAAAAAGCTTCTAGAAGTAATAAGTAAATTTGACAAATGTGCAATACAATATCAATATAGAAAAATTAGTGATTTTCTATATTCTAGTAATAAACAATTGGAAATTAGCATCAATATATAAAATACTTAAGGGTAAATCTGACCAAACATATGCAAGACCTATATGCTAAAAACTACAAAACATTGCAGAGTAATTAAAGAAGATCTAATTAAATGGAGATATTTTGTTCATGGATCAGAAGACCCAATGTGGTTAATATATCAGTTCTTCCCAGATTGATCCACAGATTTGAGCAATCTTTGTCAAAACCAAAACCAAGGGTGGTTGTTTTTGATAGCAATTGGCAAACTGATTCTAAAATTTATATGGAAATTAAAGCGTTCAGAATGGCCAAAATATAACTCTTTAAAAAAAATTTTTTTTTTCAAAATATAACTCTTAATGGGAAGAACAAAATGGGAGAGCTAGTGCTACCTATTTCCAATACTTCCTATAAAAGCCACACTAGCCAAGACAGTGTGGTATTGACATCACTGCAGGTGAATAGGTAAAAAGTAGAGAGTCTGGATACAGACCCCCACATAGGTGAACAAATGCTTTTGACAAAGGTGGAAAGCCAATTTAGTGAAGAAAGGATTATTTTTTTCACAAATGGTCCTAGAACAAATGGACATTCATATGTAGGAAAAATGAACATCAGTCCACGCTTCCCACTTTACCCAAAAATTAACTAAAAAATGGCTTACATACATAAATATAAACTCTAAAATCTTAAAAGTTCAAATAGAAAACAATTTGTAGTAGAATAGATATAGAAATAGTCCAAGTGAGAGTATGACTACTGTATTTCATTAGGCTTTTTTTAGAACTTTCAGTTTCTGTTATTCATCTCTTCTTTTTTCTTCTTCTTGTTACAACATATTAATGAATTAATGCAACAGCGTAGCTGTCCCTGGCCAGGATCACATTAGTATAAATGTAAAATCCCAAGGATGATGCCTTTCTTGGGCATAAACCGAGTTAACCATGCATTATTTTAAGCCCTCCCTTAGGACTCCCTTGGAATCCTCTCTCACCTAAATCCGCTCTCACCTAAGCAGTGGAATGTGACCCAAAAGTCCTGGGCCTCTACCAAGTCTATAGACAGCTAAAGAAAAAGAGGAGTCCATCAGACTATTCCCATATTCCTCCATTATATGCTGACATGCTGTTGTACATATCCAGAATTTAAATATGGCAGTAGGGGACAAAGGTGAAGTTTTTGCAGAAATACACAGAGGGCCCTTAAGGTGAGCACTCACTCTGCATGAGGCTCAGCCTAAGCTCTTCACACAGCTTTGTGCCAAAGTGACAACCTCTGGGAACATGGCCTTACGGTTCTCCTTAATTTATTGAAGATGGAGTTCCTTGTCTTCCACTTAATGATTTTCCTTGAATTTTGGGATTAAAATGTATCTCACAGAAAATGTATCTAATGAATGTCCTTTAATGGATGGATAATCAAGAGTGGTTTTAATTTATTTTATTGTAGCTTAGAGATAAGAGAATACTTATTTGTATAGAGAATGCAAATGAATTAATAGTTCCAGGGATAGTGTCTGCAGCAGAGATTAATTTATATAGCCTCATTACCAATGACAGCACAACCATACATTTTTGTGCACATTTATTTTGCATTATTTTGTTGTTCATCCAGGAAATGAATTAGAAAGAAAAAAGATTATAAAATAAAAATTGTGAAATTAATTTTTAAAATATTCATGAAGAAAGTTAAGTAGTTTAGAGAAGTAATAAAAACAAACAAATCAGTACTGGACTTTGGAACAGTAAAGAAATTCTTCCACATTCTCTGAGGATTAGGAAGATAATACAGGAAGTTAGGAGGAAAGTTCTTCCACCATATCTTTTCCACACCCTGTTCACTCCTCCCAGATTCCTTGGGATGGTTCTCTACTGGCAGGTTTTCCAGTACTGAACACATAGGTGGGGAAGACTTCCAGGGTCCTCCTACACTATAGGATTCCATGACCAATAGTGTGTTGTCCCTTCATCTCCTAACAGGCTGATGGGGATATAATCCTCCTTTGCTAGTTACATTTACTCCTTTATGCCTGTCTTAGGGAGACTCACCAGTGGTGAACAGGGCTATTGCTTTTTGTTGTTGTTGTTGTTGTTTTTTTAGAGTAGTGAGGGGCCAAGGGAGAGAGAGAATCTTAAGTAGGCTCCATATCAAGACCTTGAGATCATGACCTGAGCTGAAATTAAGAGTTGGATATTTAACTGACTGAGCCACCCACGCACCCCTTAACTATTTTTAAAATAATAGTTGAAAAATTTGTTTAGGGGAGCCATGTCCCTGTACTTCTGAATGACAACTCCCAGATCAGAGGAAGGCTTTTCCAATGGTGCCCCAGAGATGTGTACACTGGCATGTTCCCTTGGTTTTCCTACCACGTGCTATCCGTGCTGGGGTGTTCTTTTGCTGCTCTTCACCATGGTTTTCTTCCACTTAATCAGCTGACAACTTTGATGGTATCACTCTCTGCTGCTTCCTGGTCTTCCTTCTGGTCACTTCCACTTAGTCTCCGTTGTGGGATTTCTGCTTCCACATGGCTCTTCAATTTCTGTGGGTCTTGGGGTTCTGCTTTTTTGACCATCTTTCCTCTTGGGTCAGCATTCTGTAGTGGAGCTTATGCCCTCTATGGCTTGCTGTTTTCTATGTACTGGGATCACCCACTTCCACATTTCTGCAGAACATGGAAGGTTTGTGCTTCCTTCAGATGCATGTATTTTATGACTTCTCCTCCACATACTTGAAGTATCCCTCACATGCAGGATGTCCCACATCAGATCCCTCCTGTTATCATACCTACTCATATAACACTGGGGGTCTTCTCCTTATTGAGTCTCCAGACTTGATTCTATCTTCAGATTATACCATGATATTTACTAAAATATTCGGTGGATTCAGCTAAGCCCTACTATAACTCAGTTGACTGTTCTGACTTGTTCCAGAGTTAGTCTGAGGGTATCTTCCCTAGAAGGTGATATTGGTGCACCAGAAGTTGCTCAGCTGGATTCCCCTTGGATATATGTAGTTTATGCAGCTATGGATTTTCTAATCTGATTTTTGGGGAATCCTGTTTTCATAGTTTTACATGCATCAAATTTTGACCACTTCCACTATTGAATGAGGGCTTTGTGAAAAAATTAAGCAGAGAGTATCTGAGTGGAGAAAAGCCAAAAAAGTACAAAATAAGACTGAAAGGGGCAAAATAGAACCAGCACCCTGCAAGAAAAGGCTGCATTTAAGCATTATATTGATGCAAGTATAGTAGTGGGTGGTTTTGTTACTGAGGACGTTAAGGAGAAAGTGTAGGAAGGTACAGAGGCTGGTAAGGCAGGGAGGCCCAGACACATGCGCCTAATAAACTTAGTGAAAATATTTACATCCCATGATACATTGCATCTGCCTATATTGTTTCTTAAAATTTTCAGCTGGGATTTTCCCACACTCTGCATTGTTCTCACTTGATAAATCCACCCATTACAACTCTACTAGCAACCACATACTTCCCCTCAAAGCTGTGTTGTTTTGTTGTGGAGCCCCTCCCAGGAGCCCCTTAGTCCTTTTCTTTCTTTAATCTACCCATCACTTTTTTTTTCAATTGTCCCATCATTTCTAACAGGATAAAAAATTATAGTTAATATGTGCAAAAAAAGGGCCCAGAATTACTCAGGATACAAGCACCTCTGCTTTGTGGGGACCTTCCTTCAAACAATATTAATTACATTCAGGGATCACCTGTATAAGCACAGAGTAAAAGACAGAAAAAACCAGCCAATGATGCTGTTGACTTAATCCCTGACAGATTAAGCTAGTAGGGGATTTTTATCCCAAAGCAGAGACGTCCTCAGCAGCTGACCATGACAAATAGTTCTGCAGAGGGGCAAAGGAAGTATGAGGGGAGGGAGAAGCACCTGCCTGGGACCTTATGGCCAGTAGGGACATTCTGGGCCTCCTCACTCCTAATGGCCTTTGGCCACCCTGCAGAGGGCTGTGCTCATCAACCAAGGATGTTCTTTCACATTGATAGCAGGGACTTATTTTTTTTTTAAAGATTTTATTTATTTATTCATGAGAGACACACACAGAGAGAGGCAGAGACACAGGCAGAGGGAGAAGCAAGCTCCATGCAGGGAGCCTGACGTGGGACTTGGTCCCGGGTCTCCAGGATCAGGCCCTGGGCTAAAGGTGGTGCTAAACCGCTGAGCCACTGGGCTGCCCGATAGCAGGGACTTAAATGAAATATTAAAAAGACACATCTTACCTTGAAATAGGCAAATATTGCCACATAGTTTTATGTTTTTCCTCCGTCTGTCTTTTTTCATCCTGGGAGAATGTGTCCATCCAGTAGTGAAAGTAGACCCAGTTAAGGTTGAGATTGTCTGTGATAACCTGTTTTTGTTTTCTCCTAAGGTTGCTTGTTATTCAGGTAGGACTTGGTTTATTGATATGAAAGAAACAAAGCTTAAACATTTTCAAAATTGTAGAGAAGAGTACTTGTTCTTTTGTGGGTTTTATGCTGGGCCCTGTGGCCCTCTAGCTAACACCCACTACTCTGACATGCCTGCCCCTGCTGGGTCTTAGTGCTCAGCTTTCCCTGGATCTCTCATTTGGAAGATCCTGAAGTGGGAGCCATGCCTATACAGAGGAGAATCCCATTTGTCATTTAATTTCCCCTTTCCTATTTCCAGGGCCTGGACTTCGCAGGATTTACTGCACACATGTTCGTTGGGATTTGCTTCATTCTCCTATTCTCCTTCCCACTCCTTAGACTCCTTTTCTGGAACAAAAAGCTTTATAACAAGGAACCCAGTGAGATTGTTGGTGAGTATAAGCAGCATCTCATATAGCCTCAGAGTTTACTATCATAATATATATTTTTTTCCGGAGGACGTTGCCACAAAAAAGGCAGGAGGTTTCTTACATTTAGAACATCAGGGAAATGTCGGTCACTGGGATGCTGCATACTCAGTATGTTCCTGTCTGCCTCCTGGTATGCTCTGTGCTTTCAGGGACTTTAAATCCATGGCCTTTCTTTAATTTTCTTTAGGGTGAAATCTGGGAAGCAGTGGCCATTGGATATAGTTCGTATGCCATGACATCATTAAACCACATGTATACAACACAAATAGCAAAGCATGTAGACTAGTGTTCAAATATGTCATACTTTGAGATTAAATGTGATTACAAAAATAGTAACATAATCCAGCACAGAGGACATTGTACCATGTTTTTTTTTAAGATTTTTAAAATTTATTTATTCATGAGAGAGACACACAGAGAGAGAGAGAGAGAGAGAGAGGCAGAGACATAGGCAGAGGGGAAAGCAGGCTCCACACAGGAAGCCTGATGTGGGACTCGATCCCGGGTCTCCAGGATCACACCCCGGGCTGCAGGCAGCGCTAAACTGCAGCACCACTGGGGCTGCCCGACATTGTGCTATGTTTATCAAGAATATATTGATGAGGCACCAGCCAGCAGGAAGAGTGTTCATGACCATCTTTTGTCTTTGTATTTTCCTTACTTAAAAATTTTAGTAAATGTTTTATTGAGAATATTACTGATCCCTATATATTAGAAGCAATAGATTATCTGGGAAACAGCTATCCTTTTCTCAGCCAGACCCTGTACAGGACATTGTGCAGGTTTCCTGGGTAACAGAGCATAACTGGGTGATAGGAACACAGTGACAAAGGTGCATTTCTTTCTTTGTGATTTCAGATGGTGTGGTGTCCTCACACAGCTCATAGATTGTATATTTACCTCTCTCATCCTGTTATTCCTCTATCCTTGTACTGTATAGGACTTCAAGTTTTCTTGATCTTTAGTAAGATAAAAAAAGTACTATTTCTGTATGAAAAGCTGAGGATCTAAATGTATTCTTATCAGTCCTCCTGTTCATCAGATGGTGACTGTACAAAGCAGATCTGCCTTTCTTTCATGCATGACTTTTGTATTCAGAGTTTGACTATTTTTGTTCTAGTTTGGAAAACATTGTCTTATATACCCTCTCAAGAGTCATCTATATAAACCAAGCTTGTTCTTAGTAAAATTTAGTCGCCCACCTCTCCCAGAGAAATGGAATGATAAGCAGAAATTTCTATGTTAGGCAATACTTATTAACCACATGCACAAAGTATTGGAGCATCCTTGTGAATATAGAAATGGTACTTTAAATATTTTTATTTTTTTAAGATTTCATTTATTCATGAGAGACATAGAGAAAGAGAGAGAGGCAGAGACACACACACACACACAGAGAAGCAGGCCCCATGTAGGGAGCCTGATGTGGGACTCAATCTTGAGACTCCAGGATCACGCCCCTGGCCAAAGGCAAGGCACTCAACTGCTGAGCCACCCAGGTGTTCCTAGAAATGGTACTTTAAACATGATCAAGCAATAAGGAGTTTCTGAGTGCCCACTCAGCCTAGTCCCAAGTGAAGGGGATGTAAGTGCAGGACAAGTGGGCACACTCCCTGTGCTTCAGCTGTTCATGGGGCAGTTGGATTGGCATGGTCCCCACCCATGGACCTGATTTTGGGGGGTAAACCCAGCATAGGGTACAGGAGGGAAGAGCAGGTGCACATACAGATTTTGGGGGCCAAATAGAAAAGTTCCTTTGGCTGCAAGGTTGAAATAGCTTCCTGCTGATGTAGCATAGTTTACTTATTTTGGAGAAAGACTGTATTTTCCTGATGGCATTGATAATTCCATATCTCTCATGGTCTATAGAGCAGGATGTGCCTTTCTTGAGAAAAAAAGAGTCCCAGATCCTGCTGTTCTCTTACAGCTTTATAATGGAGGAAACTATATATAATCTCATTGCTTCCCTAATTTGAAGAAGAATTTAGTCAAAATTGACTTTTTTTTTTTTTAAAGATATTTCTGGCGGTGAGATGCCTTGATCCATTTTTGCCATTGACCAATGTATTAGTTTTCTAGGACTTCTGTAACAAAGTACCACAGACTGATCGGCTTAAACAACAGATGGATTATTTCTACAGATGCTAAGAGTACTTCATAGGCCAGAAGAGGTGGCTTATTTCTTCACAGTCTTGTAGGCTGGAAGTCCAAAATCAAAGTGCGTGCAAGGTTGATTGGCTCAACCAACCAACCAAGTGGAAGAATCTCTTCCAGGCCTATCTCATTGCTTTTAGATGGCCATATTCATGTTTATGTGACATTCTCCCTGTGTGTGTTTGTGTTCACATTTCCCCCATTTATATGGACACTAGACATCTTGGATTTGTGGCCACTTTAATGATTTCACCTTAACTAATAACACCTGCAACAACCCTATTTTTGAATAAAATCACATTCATAGGTCTTGGGGATTAGGACTTCAACACATGAATTTGGGGGGGGGTACATAATACAATCCATAAAACCCATTTAGAGATATTCAGAATGTTTTGCCATCAACTACTATATGTAAAATCGGATAACTTAATATTTAGGTTTAGTTTTCTGATGGAAAGGGTCACACCAGTGGAGAGCTAAGGAAACTGTGATCACAATGGATAATCAGTCAATAACAATTTGATTGTGCAGGTGTAGCTGTATCTCAGTGGAGAGTTAGAAAGTTATCTTGTCCTGTTATGCTAGCTTTTCCCCCAACTTCCCTGATGATCAGAATGACGTGAGAACAATTGTTATATGTTTACATTACCAGGCCCACCCCCAGGAATTCTGTGCTGTTAATAAGCTCTTCTGGAGAATGCTATCTTGACATGAATTTAGGATACACAGATTTAGAAGTATATGAAACAAATCTGTATAATCAACTTCTCCACTCTTCCTGAGTAAGGAGTTGAGAAACATTTGAGGGAAGTGGGAAGAAATGGTTGGGATTTGGATGATGCTGAAACCCTATGGCAATGCCATGACAAGCTGTAAATCAGCACAGAGCTGTGCAGTCAGGGCAATTGCTCTGGGCCACTGTGGGTCATAGGGCTCTCCAATTTTAGCATGCTTATTATAACTGCAGATTCCCAGGCCCTATCCTAGAGATTTGGGTTCAGTGAGTCTGTAGTGGCATCTAGAGCATTTGTCAGAACAGGTTTGGTTATGCTGCACTAAAAAAAAAGTAACCCTGAAATCTCAGTGAATTGCAAAGCGCTGTTCTTTTCCTCTCTTTGGCTTCATTGCCCCTGTGCATTGGGAGTACCCTGCTTGTCATTGGTTCTCAGAGCCCTGAGCTGTTGATCATCAAAGTAGAGAGAACCACTTGTTCCGCTCCATTCTTGACCAATACGGGATGCCTCTGTTCATAGCTTGTCATCTTGATTGTCACTAGGCCCCACTGGTCACGGGGCCAGGATGAATCAACCTAGGAAGGGCCCAGAATGGAAAAGAACATGACTGAGTAGCCTGGGTGGCTCAGTGGTTTAGCGCCACCTTCAGTCCAGGGTGTGATCCTGGAGACCCAGGATTGAGTCCTGCATCAGGCTTCCTGCATGGAGCCTGTTTCTCCCTCTGCCTGTGTCTCTGCCTCTCTCTCTCTCTCCCTCTCTCTGTCATGAATAAATAAATAAAATCTTTCAAAAAAAAAAAAAAAGGGAAAAGAACATGACTTATTTGGCAAAAAGCACAAATAACCACCAGTCTGTCCTCCTGTTCACCAGATATCAGCTTAAGTTGCTTCTTGTTTATATTTTGTATAGAATTTTTGTGTCTGGGTACATTAGGGATACTGGTGTAGAGTTTACTTTCTTGTAATGTCTTTTTTGCTGTTCTCACAGAATGAGTACAGAATCACACCCTCCTCTTCAGATTTTTGGAAGAGATGGTATAGAATTGCTATTACTATCCCCTTAAATGTTAGGACATTTACAGACCTGGATGTATGTGTGTGGGGTGTGTGGGGGAAAGGTTTAACTACAAACTCAAAATCCTTCATAGACTTAGGGCTAGCTATTACGATTATCCTATTTCTTCTTAAGTGACTACTGGTAATTTATATCTTTTAAGGAGTTTATCTATTGTGTTTTTTAAAAATATTTTATTTATTTATTCATGAGACACACACACACACAGAGAGAGTGAGAGAGGCAGAGACACCGGCAGAGGGAGAAGCCAGGCTCCATGCAGGAGCCCGATGTGGGACTTGATCCAGGGACTCCAGGATCATGCCCTAGGCCGATCCTAGGCAGGCGCTAAACCGCTCAGCCACCCAGGGATCCCTGGAGTTTATCTATTGTATCTCAGTTGTTGAAAGAATTATTCTAAAGTTGTTCATAATATTCTTTCATTATCCTTTTAATGGATATTTTTGATCATGTAATCTCTCATTTCTGATATTGGTAACTTGTGTCTTTGTTTTTTTTCTGATTGGTCTAGTTAGAGTTGATTAATTTTGTTGATATTAAGGAAACAGCTTCTGATTATAAAGATTTTCTCTACATTTTTTTTCTCTTTTAATGATTTCTACTCTGATATTTATTTACTTCTGCTTACTTTGGGCTGATTTATTTTTCTTTTGCTAGTTTCTTAAAGTAGAGGTTGAGATTATTTTATATATACTTCCTTTTCTAACACAGGTGTTCAGTGCTCTAAATTTCCTTCTAAGTACTATTTCAGTGACCTGCCACCAGTTTTCATATGTTTTATTTAATTTCCATTCAGTTCTAATTACTTTCTGATTTCCCCTTTGATTTCTTTGATCCTTAGATATTTTAGATGTGCTTATTTAGGAAATATTTAGGTATTTTGCAGTTACCTATATCAGAGACTATATGTGGTAAAACTCGAATCCTTTTAAAATTCTTAAGATTGTTTTATGGCTAGAATCAAACGTTTAGCCCTATAAACATTCCATGTGCAACAGAACAGAATATGTATTCTGCTGTTTTGGTGGGGTTTTGTCAGTATGGTCAGTTAGGTCAAGTTGGCTGATAATGCAACCAACAGGTCTTCTGTATTTGATTTTCTATCCATTTGTTCTATCAATTATCAAGAGATGGAAATAGAAATCTCTAATTATGATTGTGGATTTGTCTATTTCTCTTTGCAGATATGTGATTTTTGCTTTATATATTTCAAAGTTCTGTTATTAGGGTACATAAACATTTAGGGTTGTTATTTCCTCTTGAAGAATTAACACTTCTGTCATTATAAAATAACCTTCCTTATCCATAATCATTCTTGCTCTGAAATCAATTTTGTTAATGTAGCAATTCCAGCTTTCTCTTCACTAGTGGTAGTATAGCATATCTTTTCCATCCTTTCACTGTGTCTTTATATGTAAAGTGCATTTCTTGCAAGTAGCTAGCAGTTGAGTCTGCTTTTTTATCCAATCTGACAATCTCTGTCCCCTAATTGGTATGTTTAGATTATTTATATTTAACATGATTCATGATATGGTTAAATTTAAGTGTATCATCATGTTTTCTATTTGTGCCTTCTTTTCTTTATCCCCTTTTCCCTAATTTTATGCCTTCTTTTGAATTAATTATTTCAAATATATTTCATTTACCTCTTCTTTTTTCTGTTACATTTTGGCTATAGTTGTGTTTTGTGAGTTTAGTGATAGTTATACCACTAACTTCAATTGATATTATACTGCTTAACACAAACAGAATCTTGTAATAGTAGAATTCCATTCCTCAACTCCTAGCCTGGGCATCTTCCCCTCAGATTCATCACTTGGAGCTGGATGACCCTCCTCTAGGCTTTCTGGCAGCCACCACCTCCTGGGAGAGAGAATGTATCCCACATGGTAATGTCTTCGCCTGTTTTTTTTTTTTTTTTTTCCAGGTATACAATACCTCAAGTAATGCTATAGGAGCTTCATTGAGAAGCTCAGGAAGATAGGGGCTAGAGGTAATCAGAGAGGTGGAGATGAGACATCTAATGATGTCTCCTGGTCAGAGGCCAGTATGGCAAAGGTAAGAGCTTATACAGCAAGATCAGAGTTCACAGTAGTGCTTACCTTTTGAGGATCTTGATCTTCCCTAAAGATCTTTGGCTTTATTCTGTAAGCCATGGGGAATCAATGGATATTTGAAAGAAGGAACCTATCTATCTGTCTGCCCACATTTATCCATCTTTCTAGATGTATCAGTCTAGATAGATTTATCTTCCTAGAAGATAGGTAAGTAGGAACATAGATAGATTTCTCTTTATATCTATTTATATAACTATCTATTTATGACTAACCATGGGTAGATTGGTAGGAAGTGACTCCAGTCAGAGGTTACTGAGGAACAATCAGAATCACCAAGTGTGAGAATATGAGGCCTAGATAAGCTGGTGACCTGGGGTAGGAACAGGTGGATCCTATAAGAACCATACCAGTTTATCCCAAACTCCATTTGTGACCAGTATTGCCCTGGCTCATGTTTACTTATGATAGAGCTTATATTTCTTTCTATCTTGTTAGAGACTCATCTTGTAACTTATAAATTTTTCTCCTTTAGCATCTAGCATGTTATCTGACACCTATACATGCCCAGTAATGTTCACCCAAAAATAGTGGAGAGTGGCACTGATAAGACCAAAATGACATTTCAGGCTCATGTACCTGGAAGATTAATGATGTCATATAAAAAATGAAGAAAGTGAGGGGAGAGAGTTTTGTAGGGAGAAGATAGAATGTTTATCTTTGAACCTTGGCAGCACAAGCAGCAGAGAACAATATCAAGTAGCCCACTGAAACCATGGTCTTAGAGCTTAGCAGAGATCACAGGGTAGGGAAATGGTAGAAGTGTGGAGGAAGCCTGGGAACTGAGGAGCAAATACACTTGGGTAAACTGAGTTCTGGGTGCAGGCAATGAGCTTCTTTTCATTGGGCAAAATCTCTCTCTCAACTAAATTCCCTGCTAGTTGATAATGTCTTTCATTCAAAATTAGGAGAACAAAAAAAAATCAGAACAAAAGTACAGTACCTGAACATTAATGCATGGGGTTTGCTGAGGAGAATAGCTCCACCTGTTTGATTTGATGGGTTAGAAGGCAGCTAGGCTCTGGGTGTGTATGAGGGGGCTGAAGTCGTCTCAGGAGAGGACACCTGCAGAAAGGAGCCTGGGGACCTGACAGAGCATTTTCACAGAAGCAGCAGTGGCTCCCAGGCTCTGCTTCTCCACACACAGATAGGGAGAGGACTCCCAGCCTGCACCCCATGGATTAGCCCCAGAAACTAGCCATGCTCTTGTTTAGCTCTTTAAGTTGATCAGCCACTTGGAGAAGTGTCTATCACCAGCATGCCTTGAAAGACTGGCTGGAAAGTCTCTGTACTTTATGGATAGCCTTCCTTCCTTCCTTCCTTCCTTCCTTCCTTCCTTCCTTGCTTTCTTGCTGTCTTGCTTTCTTTTTTTTTTTTTTTTTTTTTTAATTTTTATTTATTTATGGTAGTCACACACACAGAGAGAGAGAGAGGCGCAGAGACACAGGCAGAGGGAGAAGCAGGCTCCATGCACCGGGAGCCCGACGCGGGATTCGATCCCGGGTCTCCAGGATCGCGCCCTGGGACAAAGGCAGGCGCCAAACCGCTGCGCCACCCAGGGATCCCGCTGTCTTGCTTTCTTGCTTTCTAATGGATGGGCTTTGAATGATATCTTCTGTGTAATGTGGTTCAGAGCATTGGATGAAACACTGGCACTATGTGGACATCCACTGAGACAGCATAGTCTCATCTCCCTATTCTTGTCCCTGCGTGGTGTTTTTGGCTCATTGTTTCAGGAGCTTAATTTTTTCGGTTTTCTCCTCCTCCTCCTGCTCCTCTTTTTAATGTTATCATAACCTCATATGTTGTTTAATGAGGTATGAGGCTCTCCTAAAATAAATTATAACTTTGTTTCTCTAAAGAAACTTTTGAGTTTCTTATGCTGCAAAGTAACAATATGTACTGAATGAAAGCACAATCCATATCTTAGTACTAAAAGGTTTTCATCTTTGTAAGGCTGAGGCTTTAGAGAAAATCATGTGTTAACTGAAATGGTTTTAGTGCCCCTGTCCTCTGTTGATTCTCTTTTGTGAGTCTTGACACACTTTATTTGCAGTCTGTGTTTCTGCCTAGCTCATACTTGTTTTCTCAGCATTTGTAACAGGTCTGTCATATAGTAGGTGGTGAACACTTGTTTACTGAATAGAAGGGGCATAAAAGATGGTATTTTCCTAGTCATTGAACCCACAAGTACGTGCTACTTCACAGGATTTGGATAATCACTCTGCCATACACCTCTTCTCTGAGCTCATTGTCAAGTGCTTCTGCTTGAGAAAGGGATCTGTCTTTTAATTTCATCTTGAACTCTTGTAATATGTGGTATAGTACTTTGCACATAAGAGGTGATTCATAAAAATACCATGCTTCCTTGTATTCTTTTGGTGGATATTTTGATAAATTTATGTAGCATCTTTAACTGTAAAATAGAGGTTAAATGCAAATTTTCATGAAATATTTTGATACTTTAGGAGTCAATAGATTGACAGTTCCCTTATCTCTACTCTTCTATACCAGAAGATGGGGCCTGAATTAATTTGTGGGTGAAATTGCCTCATTATATTAACTTGAGCATTTCATAAAGTTGTCTATGTCTCTCCGCTGTGTTCTTTCATGGACAACAAGCTCAGTTTGGAGGCCTAGTCAGAAAGGAAGTCATTCCCTACCTCCTGCTTTAGCTACATGCCCTCCTGCTGAGAATTACACTTGTATTTCCAATGTTCACTAGATCTGTTTCAATGATTAGGCAATGCCTGGATTTTAACGGAGAGACCCAAACTTCTGGCTGCAAGAAGTAATTTCCTGGGAGGGGAAAAGGTTCTTAGGGGCTAGCATTGATATGTATATTCAAGAATTTATCTTTTACCCAAATCACATTACTTTGCATCCATGGTAATTTTTTAATGTGGGCTTTGTCTCCTGGTTCCATTACAATAACATGAATGCTAAGAAGCTATTGCTTTGATTTGGCCCTTGGTTATCTGTGCATCATCAGGTATGTTTTTCCTGGTCTTGGAAGATGGTGAGGAGGGTGGAATGCCTGCTGGTGTCTGAGGCTGTGGGAGACTCAAGCCTCATCTTTCCTTTCCTACAGAACTGAAGCACGAGATCCATGTCTGGCGCCTGACTGCACAGCGCATCAGCCCAGCCAGCAGAGAGGAGACAGCGGTTCGGGGCCTGCTCCTGGGGAAGGTGCAGGCACTGGAGCACCTGCTGGCCCGAAGGCTGCACACCTTCCACAGGTACCAAGCCAGGGCCCTGCTAGGACTACTCTTGACACGTTCTCTAAAACTGTAACTCTACCTTTATGCCAGTGGGTACGTTTTGGGCAGTATACACTGTGTAAGTCTCTTGTGGTACATTATTTTATCTAACCCTTACTAGAATTTCTGGGATAGTTTCAGGATGAGAAAACTGAGGCTCAGAGAATTTGACCAACTTGTCCAGGATTACACAGCAAGGAAAAAGTGACACCAGGGATTGAATCCACACTGAACCCCTGCCTGTTGCACTTCCACACATAACATTTGTTGCATAATAAAAATAAAAAACAGCATAACAAATGAATCTAACAAATTACTCTCCTAGTAATTGATTTTCAGGGACTTCAAAAAATAATTAAGTCCTTCTCAATTCATTTCCTGTCATTTGCTTTCAATCAAAGCTGAGATGTAAAAGGTAATGGAGTGGTGAGTTTTTCCTTCCAACTCTGATGAAATGCTGACTTCCAACCGGTCTTCACTTTGGGAGTACTGATGGGGAAAGCAGGAGCATGTCCACCTCTTGGAACATTGAAGCATTACTGCTACAGAGCTGGGAACTGGGCAGAGATGAGAAATCTGTCAAGGCAAGGGAAGTTTGAATCCTTGTGAATGTAGTGTAAATGATCTTGCATGTTGCACTTTGCTGGAACCAGCCCTGTGTTCCCAGGCTGAGGACAGGAGCTGGGTGTGGTGCCAGTGCCAACTCTTGAGAATCATCCAGTATGGCTGTCTCATAGCCTGTTCTGTTTGTGGGGGGAAAGGGCCACAGGTGAGCCCGTGGTGACTCACTCTCTCCAGAGAGGCAGCCAGGGCAAAGCAATGTCTCAGCTCCATTCCAGCCCAGGACCCATCTCCACCAGGTGGCACTGGGTAAAAAGGTCCTGAGGCTCCAGGAGGACCCTGACTTGCAGGCCAGGGACCAACTTCAGCAACAGCAGAGATTGATTGATTGATTTTCAATTCAATTAGCCAACATATAGTACATACTTAGTTTCTGATGTAGTGTTCAGTAATTCATCAGTTGCATATAACACCCAGTGCTCATCATATCGCAGGCCCTCCTTAATGCCTGTCACCCAGTAACCCCGTCCCCTCACACACCTCCCCTCCAGCAACTCTCAGTTTGTTTCCTGTAGTTAAGAGTCTCTCATGGTTTTTCTTCCTCTCTGATGACTTTCCATTCAGTTTTTTTTCTTAAAAGGAGAAACTTTATAAATTAAAGATGCAGGAGTAAATTGCTCTAAATGTATTGAGCGATTGACCCATTGACTTTCAAGCTTCAACATCCTTTGTCTGCTGTGAGGTGTATCTCAGGGTTACAAATGTGAGGAAACATGGGCTCCGAGGTTCACCAGTTTCTATCAGCTCATCCTGTGTTGTTCACAGATAGAAAACTAGGGCCTGAAGATGGTAGTGGCTTTGCGAAGCCACACAGCCACTGAAGAGCTGAGTAGAATGAAGATGATCTAAGGCAAGTGATGGCCCTGCAGGTCTTGTTTTTACATATTCTTTTAAAAAATTGTCCTCAGGATTCACCTGGGTCTGCTGTGATTTCTTTTAGGGTATGTTCTGGCTGCGTGATCAGCCTCCTTTGATACTTATGACATGCTAGTGCTCATTAAAATTAAATTCTCCACTATTCTAATTGATAAAAATCACCACCAAAGCAAGTGGTATTTCTTTTACTATTTTTTTTCCATTTGTTTAGTTGTAAATATAGCATGACCTCATTTTGAAAAAAAAAGTGTAGAAAAGTAGAAAGTAAGAAGAGATATACAAAAGTAGCGTATCATTATTCCCCTTGTTCACATTTTGGTCAGTGTTCTTCTGATGTTCTCTGAACTCACACTCACACATACATATGCCTTCACATACCTCATTAACATTCCATTCATTTCCTGTGTTACTTTTCTTTGGAAATATAGATGGAGTATCTTTCCCAATCCATAAACCCAGCTCCACTGGTCACCTTCCGTGACTAGGTGTGCACCATTCTGTGACTACTTCAGGTGTGACTTAGTGGGTGGTATCCGGGCTAGAGGTCCATGCTAAATGTGCTGCTGGTTGCTGCCCTATATCACTATGAAAATAATGAGTCTGCCTTTTTCTCCTTTAGACAAATCTCACAGGAAGATAAAAATTGGGAGACCAATATCCAGGAACTACAAAAAAAGGTATTGTGGTTTCTTCTCTTAAGGGTTTCTGATTTACCTCTTGTTTCACACAAAGTTAAGACTGAAAGTAATTTCTCTTTTTATTCCTGTAGTTGTATGTAAGGCATAAGTTATTTCTAATAGTTGATGGGAAAATCATTTCCCTGACATGGTAGGCTTACTTTGTCCAGAAATTGAAAAGTCAAAATTTTTCTAGCCCTTTGAGATTGGATGGCCCTTCCTATGGTTAATTTGGCTGCAGAGAAAGTTGGCTGGGTGCCTCAGGCTCTTGAAGATCTTCTTGATCCTAAAAGGCAAGTCTTGTGGTTCCCATTGTGTGGATGAGATTGTGGAGGCTGACTCAGGTGAGGCATGCTGTGTGAGATGGAGAAGTGTTTGGGACAGAGATGAAGTGTATGTGTGTGTTCTGTCATATGGTTCTCCTTCTGGTGGACTCTGACTTTTGGGTCCTATTGCTAATTTTCCTGCCTTCACAGACTTTCTTAGTGTAGCTGAGGACACATAGTGCCCTTCTCCTAGCCACTCCTAGCCGAGAGAACTCTGCTCCAGATCTGCTTGGAGATATTTGTATCTTTGTGAACTTTTGAATCCAGGTAGCTTCTTTCCTGGGGGGGCAGGGAGAGGGTGAGTATCCACTTTCTTATTATGGTAAGAACATTTTGTCCCTTTTTAAAGGAAATTTGGATATGAGGTCCTGGTGGGTAATGTGTTCTTTGGGCCTGTCTTCCCAATCTCCGAGATGGTTAGGGTTAGGAAAGAATGGTGTAGCTATGACACTTTTCTGGACCCCAGGCTTATGCAGACACTGCCTGCTTTGCTAGACCGTGTAGTGCTAGCTATGAGTTAGGGAAGAGATTGTGTACCTCTCCGTGTACCTGGTGGATAAGGATTGAGGAGAGGTGGAAGGGACAAGCAAGGAGCTTATAATATGTAAGAGTTCTTACTGTGATAGCTTCCTGTAGCCAAAAGGAGAAAATTTGACAAGCACCCAGAATAACAGATAAGCACAAACTTTGGATCATTCCCACTTATCCCAGGCAAATGATGCTAGAATGTTCTTTGACTTGCCTGCTCCCTCCGTTTCTAATTCTGGAACTGCCCATGAAAATACCCATTTTCTATGATTAACATGGCTGCACAGAAGTTATGTAGTGTTTCCCCTCACAAGAGGTGAGATGCCATGCCCTTTTCTTCCTAATTCACCATCACAGACTCATCTGGCAAATTGGCCTTCCTTGGAGGTGGGAAGAGGAAGATGAATTGGCTTACGGCCAGTTGAGCCACAAGCTTAGGCAGTAGGTGAGGAAGGAGGACAAATGTTCAGGAGATGGCCCACATGATCTGTGAGCAGGGGGCTGGGGGCTGCAGCCAGAGCCAGTGTAAACTGGAAGAATATGCTTGTGGTTTTCATGGCAGCATCTCTAACTGCATGACCAGAGAAATCCAGAGAGAAAAATCTATACCTATACACACATCTGTCTCTCTGTCTCTATAACTATACCTGTATCATCTATCTCTAACTCTGTCTCTATCTCTATCCATGTGCATACCTATAAGTATCTGTCTCTGTCTCTCCCTATATCCATAATTATACCCATATCTATACTTATATCTAATTCTAGATAGACACAGATGTAGACAGACAGATGTGCTAGTGGGACTACGTTTAAGAAAGGACATGGCACAGTTGTTAGTTCACATGGTGGAGTACGATTCATACAGGGGCCTGATTGGTGGGGCAGGATTACTCAGTGCCCTTCTGTACAGGTTTTCTGGGACTGTGCTCCCTTCCCTAGCTCCACACAGCTGTGGCCTCATAGCACAGCAGCCTCTGGAGACCTTGCCCTATCTTGCCCCTGTGGCTCAGATCCACTGCAATGAGGTCTGCATATCTGAGGTTAATGAAGGTACTATAGAGCCCTCTGGCACCTCCCCTTAGCCATGAACAGCTTTTGAGGCTCCAATGGATGTCATTTTGGTGATTAGGGCATTGTCAAGTGCCTTTTAGGGTCTCTGTGAACATGAAAGGATACAGTAAGAACCTTTAGTGGGAGTCATGTTATTGTAAGAACATGTTAACCTCAGTGCCACCATGAGCAGGGATTTGTGTAATAGGAGAATAGTTGAATTAAAAGGATATGAGCATGTAGCACCTGTGGAAATGCATGGCCAGATCCTTGGAAGTCATATATTATTTCCTCAGTGATTGGCCAAGATCTCACCTACTGCTTGTGGTGAGGCTGGGAGCACTTTCTGCATCATGTTGAGAAGCTATTTAGCCAGGTGTTTTATATATATAAAGATTTTATTCACTTATTTGAGAGGGAGAGAGAATGGGTAGGGAGAAGGAGCAGAGGGAAAGGGAGAAGCAGACTCTCCACTGAACAGGGAGCCACATGGGGCTTGATCCCAGGATCCTGAGCTGAAGATAGTTGCTTAACAGAGTGACCCACCCAGGCACTCCTATACTATATTTTAAATTTATTGTGTTTACTTTTTTATACAGGTTTTGAATGCTGTAATCCCAAATCTATACAGTCTTCCTTGTAATGAATTACCTTATCATTTTCCTTCAAGTTCAAGAAGTTATATTTTTAATCTTCAGGAGAAATTTGTAGTAATTCAAGTTATGTAGGATGATGGACGTATTGCAGGAAATAGAAGATAGTACCCAGTAAATGAGTTGCATTTTCTCTCTCACAGCACAGGATATCAGACAAGATTCTGCTCACCAAATGCCTGATGGTGTTGGGATTTGTTATCTTCATGTTCTTTCTCAATTCATTTGTCCCTGGTGTTCATCTTGATCTTGGTGAGTCTAATTTTTTGTTACCGTATGTTGATAGGTTTTGCATTTGCTGTCATAGTCTGGAAGGTAAGATTTCAAAGTTTGTTCCTAGAAATGGGTGAGGAGGGCTGATGTGGAGTATGGCTAGCCTTTGATGGAAAGAAGGAAACTTTTATCCACTACCTCTCTTTTTATTTTCCGGAAGAGAGAGAGAGAGAGAGAGAGAGAGAGAGAGAGAGAGAGAGATATGCATCTCCAGCCCCTAGTGTCTCAGTGCAGGGGTTCTCAGCCCCTTCATGGTTTAACACTACAGGAAATATGAAGTAGAGTAGGTATTATCATCTCTTTCATACTTGATAACCAGATCTTTAAACTGTTGCTTGAGAAGCACCCCCAGAAGAGACAAGAGGTCCTATCAGCAAGGCCACAGTCCTGCAGTTTGTTCAACTTGAGGTTTAGATGAAAGACTGAACAAGCCAGAGGAGTGCAAGAGGTCTGTCCTCCATGGTGCATCTGTTTTCCCCATAGCGCAGAACCCCTTCTCCATCCTCTCCCTAGGTTTCTCTTCTGTTGCTTCCTCAGTGCTATGGCTCTCACTTTCTGTTTTCTCAAGCCCTGTGTTGAGGTTGCAGGGCCTGTCTCCACCTGAGATATGCTTATCTTGCAGATTGAGCTCACCAAATGTCTTCTTGACCCTGACATTTCTCCACTCTTCATCAGTATTTTACACATTCCTTTGGTTTTTCTTACTGATTTACAGTTATCTATATTGGTGCTATTACAACAAAACAAAATCCAAATCATTCCCAAAATGCACCTCACATGTATGTACAGGTTTATATGAGAAAGGTAAATTTGAAGAAAATACTCCTATCAAGGAGTATTTTCTTTATAGCCAAAAGATTTATGGTTTTCCCTCAAAAGGAAGCTCTGTTAAGATATGTTAACTATCTTTTTTTTTTTAAGATTTTATTTATTTATTCATGAGAGACACAGGCAGAGGGAGAAGCAGGCTCCCTGTGGGAGCCTGATGTGGGACTCAATCCCAGGGCCGCAGGGTCATGACCTGAGCCAAAGGCAGATGCTCAACCATGGAGCCACCCAGGTTCCACTGTTAACTATCTTTTTATAAAAATTTGATGTACTGCAACATTTGAAGAAGATAACTTCTATAGAAAGCAAAGCCTCTTCACTTTGCAAAATAGATGGATAATGTGAGCAAGCTTCAGTTATTCACAACCACATCATTGCTTCTTTGGATCTAGGCTACTATTAGGTATATTAGATTGTAGATTAATTTCCCTTTTCTGTCATATGTAGAAAGACACATTGCTAATGTCTTATACATAGTACACGATATACATGCTTTTGACTGGGTGTCCAGCTTTATATCATGTGTTCACAACCTCTCAGAATTTATTTCCTTAAATAATCTCAAATCCAATTTGCCAGGCAGCCTGAGCTGAGTTCTAAGATGACAAGTATTCTTTATCCACACCTGAGAGCCAATCCACATAGAATCCTGATGTATTAAAGAAGAATGCCAAAGAATGCCATTGTAAAAGCCAGAATGCTTTTACATTTTACATTGTAAAAATGTCATGAGTTTTAATTGAATTTGGTGTATTACATCTAGAAATTATTGTGCAATGTAATTATTTTGAATAACACTGCAGACATAATGTAATTTTAGCATTATAAACCTTTAAGAGATGTCACCACTGGTAATTAAGCAAATACAATAAAATACAATAAAACTGGTGTTTGTGGGCAAAAGGGTTCCATTAGATAATTCTTTTGGGTATTTTCAGAATATTTTGTTTCTAATTTTATTTGGGATCACACTTTAAAAGAACATAGCGTGTATTTTAAAGACTAAAAGATATGGGAGTCTGCATGCAATTTTGTCAGCATTTGGCAGCAATCACTGTATAAATAACAATACTTTAAAAATGTAAAGTCACATCTTTAACTATATGGACTTTTAAAATCTTGATTACTGCAAAACTTTTTATTTTAGCCTGAGAACGCTTTTTACTAAGATGTTGCACCTCTCTTTGCATGGTTGTTAAATCTGTGATCCAGGGGCTTCTTAAATAAGAAGCTTTTAAATCTCGCATTTTCAGTTAGGGTTGGTGAAGAAATGATTTTATCTGCGGATCCTGGAATACATAACCCATATATTTTCATTCATCATGATGAAAGAGTTGAATTGATGAGGAGAAAAGTTCAATTAGCACATATTTTAAGTGGAGCATAGTTTCCTTATAGTTATAGTAACCCTGCTAATGGGAATAGGAGCAAAATTGATGCAAGATTTTCCCAGTGCTACAGTCAGTAGATGTAACTTTGGTGATTTGCTGTTTTGAATGTGATGTGCTGTTTAAGTTGAGCATAATGACTATATGCTGTCATATAACATCATGAAACACTTGACATTATATAAAACAGCATGATATATGATAAAGTGGTGTCATATAACACTGTGTACAATGTGACATCACATAATTACCATATGGTGTCATATAACATCAGATTATGCCATGTAACAAAACATAGCATCATCATAACACATTCCTTCATTTAAACATCATAACCTAAACACAACATTAATTCTCATTCGCCTTTTCTTTCTTATTTTTTAAGTTACCATAGAGAAAAATGGACTTTTCCTTTTGGTACAAAGTTTTATGAATTTTAACAAAAATACAGATTTGTGTAACCATCACTACAATTGGAATACAGAACAGGTTCATCACCCCCAAAAACTTCAGTGTTACCCTTTTATAGTTGCCCCCTGCCTTAATTCCAGCACATCCTGATATGTTCTCTGTCACTATAGTTTTATCTTTTAGAGGAGGTCTAATACATAAAATCAGATTTTTTGCAATTTTTGGAATTGGGATTGGCTTCTCTCACACAGCATAAAACCTTTCAAATTCATCTAAGTTGCTTTGTATATCAATAGTTCATTCTTTTTGTTGCTGAGTAGTCTTCCATGGTATGGATACATTTTGTTTATCCCATCACCCATTGAAAGACATTTGAATTGTTTCCAGTTTTTGGTGATTGTGAGAAGACCTAGTCTAATTATTTGTGTACATGGTTTTGCATGAACTTAAGTTTTCACTTCTATTGGGTAATTACCTATGTGTGGGTAGGTATCATGTGCTAGGTATATCTTTAGCTTTAAAAGAAACTGCTGCACCATTTTCCAGACTGGCTATAGCAGCTTGTGCTCCCATAGTAATGCTTGGGAGCTCCAACTACTCCACGTGTTTGCCAGCATTGGACATCATTAGATACCTACCTGGAATTCCAAGCACCTTCTACATGCCTTAGATCTAGAACTCACATGTTATTCTAATGGTTTGTTTGTGTCTCTGTCTTTAAGTATCCTCCTTGCCCCAGGTAGACTCCAGGGCATGGTCCATGTCTGCTAAACTTTTCTCTCTTCAGTGCCTTGTGTAACTGCCTACAGTTAATAGATACAAGATACAGGGTACAGAATGCATGAACAAACTTCTTATTGCTTCTTATAGATTCTAACTTAATTATGAGAATTTTAGACATGGCTGACTCAGCGTGGGTACTTTAGAGAGCAAAGCCTGGGCAAAGGCTTGTGTGTGGGTCTTTCATTGGGAAGTATAATTCCAGGGAAGAGAAGTGAAGGATAGGGAGGCAGAGTAGTGCTAGTGAAATGTGATAACCACTACACTGTGGAAACATGGAAGTGGAATAGTGAAAAGAGAAAGCCAAAACAAGGCTACATCATCCTCTGGCCACTGATGTGGGCCACTGGTAACTCTATCCCATAGGGTTGTCTGAGAAGAAGTATGGAATATGTCTCAGGTCTGTCCTGGAGTTGCATGGAGAGGGGGAGCATTTACCTATTGGCTCCATTAGCCATTGGTTCAACTTCCTCACTATGGAATGCAAACTTGCACATATATATAGCTTTAACTTTTTGAGGAACCAATAGACTGTTCTCCCAGCTCCTTTAATTTTATATCCCTGAGAGCATTGGATGAGGGTTCCAATTTCTCCACATCCTCACCAACACTTGTTATTGTCTATCTTTTTGATTATATCTATTCTTCGGGGTGTGAAGTAGTGCCTAATTATGTTAATGAGATGGTTAATGGCTAATGTTGTTGAGCATCTTTTCATGTGCTTGTGGCCATTTGTTTATCTTCTCTGGAGAAATGTCTTAAAATACTTTATCCATTTTTAAACTGGCTTGTCTTTGGTTGTTGTTGAATTATAAAGTTCTTCAGATAGTCTGGACCCTAGTCACTCATCAGATATATGATTAGTAAACATTTTCTTTTATTCTGTGGATTTTCTTTTTGCTTTCTTGATGGTTTCCTTTGAAGCACAAAAGTTTTTATTTTGACGAAGTCAAATTTATCTATTTCTTTCTTTTGTTCCTTGTGCTCTTAGGGTTATATCTAACAAACCATTGCTTAATCCAACATCATAAAGTTATGTACTTCTGCTTTCTTCTAGAGTTTTATAATCTTGGATCTTCCATTTAGGTTACGATCCATTATTTTTATATATGGTGTGAGGGAGGGATCTTTTTTTTTTTAAAAAAAACTTTATCCCACAGTTTTATTAAAGAATAATTGATACATTGCTGTGTAAGTTTAAGGCATACAGAATGATAGTTTGATTTATGTGTATTGTGAAAAGATTACTACAGCATGTCCAGCTAAAATTTATTTTCTCATGTAGGTACAATAAAAACAAAAGAAAGAAGAAAAAAATAAAGGAAGAAAATTTCTCCTGTGATGAGAACTCTTAGAATTTACTCTCTACAATTTTTGTATATACCATACAGCAGTGTAGCTATAGCTTCATGTTGTACATTATATCCCTGTACTTATTTATCTTATAATGAATAATTCAATCTCTTTAGTCAAATAGATATATTCAGATGTTTTATTTCTTCTTCAGCCAGTTTCAGTAATTTGTGTCTTTCTAGAAATTTGTCCACTCTATCTAGGTTATCTAATTAAAAATTTTTTCCATAGAATTACAGGCATACCTCAGAGATATTGTGGGTTTAGTTCCAAACCACTGCAATAAAGCAAATATCACAATAAAGTAAGGTAAATGAATTTTTTTGGTTTCCCAGTGTGTATAAAATTATGTTTACACTGTGGTCTATTAAGTGTGCAATAGCATTGTCTAAAAAAAAGTGTACATACTTTAATTTTAAAATATTGCTAAAAATGTCAACCATCATTTGAGCTTTTCATGGGTCATGATCACTGGTCACAGATTATTAAACAAATATAATAATAATTTTTTTTAAATAATAAACACTTGAAATATTGTGAAAATTACAATAAGTGACACAGAGACATGAAGTGAGCAAATAATCTTGGAAAAAATGGTGCTGATAGACTTGCTGGATGCAGGTTGCCACATAACTTCAATTTCTAAAAAACAGTGTCTGCAAAATGCAATCAAGTGAAGTGCAATAAAATGAGGTTTGTCTGTATGTTATAATCTTTTTAAACTCATTTAAGTTCTCTGGTAATGTCCCTACTTTTCTTGCTCAGTCTAGCTAAATGCTTGTCAATTTTGTTGCTCTTTTGGTTGCTGACTATCTCTATTATCTTTTGATTCTTTGTTTCCTTTATTATCATTTTCGTCTTTGTTTCCTTCCTTCTGCTTGCTTTAGGTTTAGTTTGCTCTTCCCCCCCAACCCCCAGTTTTAAGATGGAAGATTAGATTATCCACCTATCTTTCCTCTTTTTAAATGAAGGTGTTTACAGCTATAAATTTCCCTCTTAGTGCTACTGTGATGCATCCAAAATTTTTGTTTTGTGTTTTCATTTCCATTCATTTCAAGTATTGTCTAATTTTATTATGATTTCTTCTTTGACCCATTGATTTAAAGAGTGTGTTGTTTACATGAGGAAGATTAATCCCCATGTGGTTTGGCTTAAAAATCAGAAGGGCTAAATTCTGTGAGTTTATAAAACCAGTGGTACTTGGAGCCTGGAGCTTTAAAAGTTTGCTGAGTCAGCACAGGGTAAGCTGGAGGGTGAGAGATAGCTGGGTTGCTCCCTTAAAGAGACAGTAACCTATGTGGAGAGGCAACATGAAAATGATACTTTATACAATGCTGGGGGAAAACAGGAGACCTGTTCATACTAATTTTGGAGTATGTTGGGGGACTTCTTTGAAAACAAGGGAACTGGCAAGCACTATTTTCCTCCCCCAGTCTGTAGTATAAACACAGAGCCACCCTGTGAGAGCCCCGGGTGCATAGATACTTGCTAACTAACTCTCTAGCAGCGTACCACATGCATGAGTTCTCCTGAGGACTAACTTACTCCAAGCCTACTAGCCTTGGCCCTGGGTTCAGGGCAAATTTTGTTAAAGCTGCACATGCTCCACAATCAGACTTGGTACATAGCTTCTCCAGGGTACCATGTACATCCTCAATGGTGTCCAGTCAAATGCCCCTACCACTACCCTACACTGCACCTAGTCATGCACCTCCAGCTGCCCTTACATGCCACACTCAGCCATGTGCCCCCAGCCACTGAATCATGACATGCCCCTTGCATGGAGCACCCAGCTGTGTACCCCTAGCAACATAGCACACAGTGGTCAATCACACACGACAGCCACATTTGCATGCATGCTGCACTCAGCAGCCAGGTACATAGCTGCCACCACCCATTCACCACAGTGCGCACCCAATTGCACACCGCCAGTCACCCTCAAGTGCTAGGCCCAGCTGTGCCCAGCCTCGTGCCTCTGGCAGCCTGGCATGAAGCCCTGCTTTCATAGTGCTTCGAGGAATACAGGGTAGGAGTAGTGGACTACTGAAAACTTTGCTATATTGCTGCCCTGTTACCAAGTTCTCTGACAGGCACACCTTCTCAGAGCTGGCCTGCCAGGTGGTATCACTAATACCACAGAAAGCAAGCACAGCTCACAAGTCAGAGAGTTGGTGCAGATGACCGCACTGAAAGGAAAAGTGACTCTAGGCACAACAGCACAGGGTAAGTAACACACATAGGATACTCTCCTTAAGTGTCAGGTTCTGGTGAACAGGGAACATACCACTTTAGGGACCCCAGGACCTCTTCTTCATAAAGTACTATATTCAAGAGCAGGAGACACAGCTGGCTTTCTTAGCACACAGCAGACATAGAGTTACACAAAATGAGACAGATAAATTTATCCCAAATGAAAGAATAGGACAGGGCCTTGGGCAAAAATCTAAGTGAAACAGATCTACATAACATGCATGAGAGAATTTAAAGCAATAATAATATACTCCCTGGACTTGAGAAAAAACTGGAAGACATCAGTGAGACTCTTTTAACACAGAGATAAGGAATAACATAGAGATAAAAGGCACAATAATCAAAATAAGAATTTGATGGAAAAACAGCAGGCTGGAAGAAGTAGAGGAACAAATTAGTTACCTAGAAGACAAAGTAATGGAAAGTAATCAAGCTGAACAAAAGGGAGATATAAGAATTATGCAAAATATGGGATCCCTGGGTGGCTCAGCTGTTTAGTGCCTGCCGTTGGCCCAGGGCATGATCCTGGTGTCCTGGGATCGAGTCCATCAGGCTCCCTGCATGGACCCTGTGTCTGCCTCTGCCTGTGTCTCTGCCTCTCCTTTCTCTGTGTCTCTCATGAATAAATAAATAAAATCTTAAAAAAAAGAATTATGCAAAATAAGAATAGACTTAGAGAACTCAGTGACTTCATCAAATGTAATAACATTTGTATAATAGATTCCCAGAAGAAGAAGAGAGAGAAAAGTGGGCAGAAAATGTAATTGAAGAATAATAGCCAAAAACCTCCCTAATCTGGGGAAGGAAACAGATATCCAGATCCAGGAGCACAGAGAACTCCCAACAAAATCAAACAAAATCACAGCAAGACATACTGTAATTAAATAGGCAAAATATAATGATAAAGAAAACTTAAAAGCAGTGAGACAAAAGAAGTCACTAACTTACAAGGGAAAATGTAGAAGGGTAGCAGGAGATTTTTAACAGAAACATTGCAAGCCAGAAGGGAGTGGCATGATATATTCAAACTGCTGAATAGGAAAAGGCTGCAGTAATTAATACTCAATCCAGCAAAGCTATCACTGGAAATAAGAGAATGGTCTCCAGATAAACAAGAGCTACAGGAGTTCATGACCACTAAACCAGCCCTGCAAGAAATATTAAAGGGGACTCTTTGAGTGGAAAGGAGAGAACACAAGTAGCAATATAAAGATAGGAGACACAAAAGCAGTAAAAAAGTGAATATTTCATAAAAAAATCAGCCAAGGAACTCATAAATTGAAAGGATGTAAAATATGATGACATATACCTAAAATGTGGGGAAGAGAGGAGTAAACAATGAATTCAAACTTAAAACGACCATCAACTTAATATAGACTGCTATTTGTAAAAGAGGTTAATATACAATCCTAATGGTAACCACAAATCAAAAACCACTAATAAATATGAAAAGAATAAAGAGAAAGAAATCCAAATATATCACTAAAGAAAATCAGTAAACCATGAGAAAGGGAAAGACAATAAAGAATAAGAAAATATTTCAGAAATAACCACAAAACAAATAATAAAATGGCACTAAATACATATCTGTCAGTAGTTATTCTGAGTGTAAGTGGACTAAATGCTCAATCAAAAGACATAGGATGAGAGAATAGATAAATAAGAGCCATCTACATGCTGTCTACAAGAGACCCATTTAAGACCTAAAGACATCTGCAGATTGAGAGTAAGAGGATGGAAACTTTTATTGTGCAAAAGAAATGTCAAAAGAAAGCTGGAATAGCAATACATATATTAGGCAAAGTAGACTTTATATTTTTAAAAATATTTTATTTATTTTTTCATGAGAGACACACAGATAGAGGCAAAGACATAGGCAGAGGGAGAAGCAGGGTCCCTGTAGGGAGCCTGATGCAGGACTCGGAATCATGACCTGAGCCAAAGGCAGATGCTCAACCACTGAGCCACCCAGGCATCTGTAGAATAGACTTTAAAACAAAAATTGTAATGAGACAAAGAAGAACACTATGTAATAATAAAGGGGGCAATCCAACAAGAAGATATAACAATTGTAAATATTTATGCACCCAAATACATAAAACATTTAATAACAAACATAAAGGAACGAATTGATAATAATACAATAGTAGTAGCAACCCACTTACATCAGTGGGAAGATCATCTAAAGAGAAAATCAACAAGGAAAAATGGCTTTAAATGACACACTTGACCAGATGGATTTAACAGACATATTTAGAACATTCCATCCTAAAACAGTAGAATACACATTCCTTTCAAGGGTACATGGAATATTTTCCAGAACAGATCACATATTAGCCCACAAAATAAACCTCAACAAATTCAAGAAAATAAAAATCACACCATGTGTCTTTTCTGACCATAATGCTATGAAACTAGAAGTCAACCAAGAGAAAAAAAACCTGGAAAGACCACAAATACGTAGACATTAAATAACATACTGCTAAACAATGAATAGGTCAACCAGCAAATCAAACAAGAAATAAAACAGTACATAGAAGCAAATGGAAATGAAAACACAACAGTCCAAAACTTCCGGGATGCAGTGAAAGTGGTTCTAAGAGGAAACTTTACAGCAATACTGGTCCACCTCAATAAGCAAGAAAAATATCAAACAACCTACCCTTGCACCTAAAGGAGCTAGAGAAAGAACAACAAAACCTAAAGTCAGGAGAAGGAAGGAAATAATAAAGATTAGAGCAGAAAGAAATAATATAGAAACCAAAAAGTCAAAGAGAACAGATCAATGAAATGAGGAGCTGATTCTTTGAAAAATCAACAAAAATTATATACTTCTAGCCAGACTTACCAAGAAAAAAAAATATAGAAAAGACTCAAATAAAATCACAAACAAGAGAGGAAAAATATCAACCAACACCACAGAAATACAAATAATCCTAAGAGAATATTATAAAAACTACATACCAACAAATTAGACTACCTTGAAGAAATGGATAAATTCCTAGAAACATGCAAACTACTAAAACTGAAACAGGAAGAAATAGAAAATTTGAACAGACCAATAACCAGCAAAGGAATTGAGTCAGTAATAGAAAAACAAACTTCCAACAAACAAAAGTCCAGGGCCAGATGGCTTTACATGTGAATTCTACCAAATATTTAAAGAAGAGTTAATACCTATTCTTCTTAAACTATTCCAGAAAATAGAAAAGAAAGGAAAACTTCCAAATTCATTCTATGAGGCCAGCATTATATTGACACCAAAACCGGATAAAGACATGACTAAAAAAGAGAACTACAGGCCAATATCCATGAGAACATAGATACAAAAACTCTTAACAAAATACTAGCAAACCAAATTCAACAATACATTAATAAAAAATCTTTCACCAGAATCAAGTGAGATTCATTCTGAGTTGCAAGGGTAGTTGAATATTTGCAAATCAATCAATGTGATACATCTTGTCAATAAGAGAAAGGATAAGAACTATATGATCATTCCAATAAATGCAGAAAAAGTATTTGACAAAGTACAAACATCCATTCATGATTAAAAAAAAAACCCTCAACAAAGTAGAGTTAGAGGAAACATACCCCAGCATAATGAAGGCCATATATGAAACACCCACAGCTAACATCATCCTTCATGGAGGAAAACTGAGAGCTTTTCCTTAATGATCAGGAACAACACAAGGATGTCCATTTTCACCAGTTTAATTCAACATAGTATTATGAGCCCTAACTACAGCAGACTAAAATATATAAATAAATAAATAAATAAATAAATAAATAAATAAATAAATAAATAAATAGGCATCCAAGTTAGTAAGGAAAAGTAAGACTGTCACTATGTGCAGATGACATCATACTATATATATATAAAAAAAACATGACACCAAAATAATACTAGAACTTATAAACAAATTCAGTAAAATTGAATGATACAAAGTCAGTGTACAGAAATCTGTTGCACTTTTTTTATACAAATGAAGCAGCAGAAAGAGAAATCAAGGAATGAATACCATTTATAATTGCACTAGAAACTATAAGACACCTAAGAATAAACCTAAAGGTGAAAGACCTGTACTCTGGAAACTATGACATTGATGAGAGAAATTGAAAAGGATACAAATGGAATGATATTTCATGCTCATGACTGGAAAAACAAACATTGTTACATTTTCTATATTACCCAAGGCAATCTACACATTTAATTCAATCCTTACCAAAATACCAGCAGCATTTTTCAAAGAACTAGAACAAAGAATCCTGAAATTTGTATGGAACCACAAAAGATACCAAAATAGCCAAAGTAACCTTGAAAAAGAAAAGCAAAGCTGGAGGCATCACAATTCCAGATTTCAAGTTACATTACAAAGCTATAGTAATTGAAACAGTATGGTACTGGCACAAAGATCGACACATAGATCAGCAGAACAGAATAGAAAACCCAGAGATAGACCCACAATTATATGGTCAATTAATCTTCAAGAAAGCAGAAAGAATATCCAATGGGAAAAATACAGTTTCTTCAACAAATGGTTTGGTAAAACTGGACAGCAATATGCAGAAGAATGAAACTGGCCTCTTTCCTACACCATCCCCCCAAAGAAATTCACCATGGATTAAAGACCTAACTAAAAAAAAAAAAAAAAAAGACCTAACTAAATGTGAGACCTGAGGCCATCAAAATCCTATAGGCAGTAACTTCTTTGGCATTGGTCATAGAAACTTCTTTTTAGATATGCCTCCTGAGGCGAGGGAAACAAAAAAGAAAAATTCAGGCTACTTCAAAATAAAAAGCCTCTGCACTGCAAAGGAAACAATCAACAAAACCAAAAGACAACCCATGGGATGGAAAAAGTTATTTGCAAATGACACATCTGATAAAGGGTTAGTATCCAAAATCTATAAAGAACTATACAACTTAATATCCCCAAATAAATAATCCAAATAAAATATGGGCAGAAGACATGAACAGACATTATTTCAACGACCTGTGGTGGTCAACAAACACATGAAAAGATGCACATCATCACTTACCATCAGGGAAATGCAAATCAAAATTACAATGAGATATCACCTCACGCCTATTAGAATGGCAAAATCAACAACACAAGAGACCACAGGTTTTGGTGAGGATATGGAGAAAAAACTTCTTACACTGTTGGTGGGAATGCAAACTGGTGCAGCCACTCTGGAAACCATATGGAGATTCCTCAGAAAGTAAAAAAAAGAACTGCCTCATGATCCAGCAATTGCAATCCTGGGTATTTAACCAAAGAATACAAGAACAATAATCCAAAGGATACATTCACCCCTATGTTTACAGCATCACCATTTATGATAGCCAGGGTATGGAAGCAGCCCAAGTGTCCATCAATTAATGAATGTATAAAAAAGTGGCATATATGGTATATCATTCAATAGGAAAAGGATGAAATCTTGCCTTTTGCCACAACATGGTTGGAGCTGGAGTGTACAGCTTTTACCAGGATTCTCATTGTTTTTGCTTTTATTTATTTTTTTTTGGAGGAGTAGACTTTTGGTGGTTCTTACCCCGATTTTTGAGGTATTTGCTATTTTCACTGCCATCATTCAATGGTTAAGTTTTTAAGTGGCTGTAATTGTAGATATTTATTATGTCATCATCAACAAAGACTACTTCCTTTCCTGAGGGTTGTGATTTTTGTCTTTTAATCATTGATGACCAGCAATATCTCTCTTTGGTGAGAGATGCTGCTGAGAACCTTGATTATCTGGTGGAGATTGGGCTTCCAGATAACTTGGTAAGAAAAAAGTCAAGAGGAGAAGAGAACTTTAAGAATGTAATAATACATGGGTTCCCAGCCTGGTTCCTCCTTTCAGTGGAGATGGGAGGCTAGTCCAGGTGGGGAAACCATGGGGATTAGAGAGACAGGAGCCCTGCTGAGGCTGAGTATGCAACATTTTCCAGTCCTATGGGTGGCTTTCCAGGGATTTCAGGGGACCCTCCTGACCACTCTGTCTTTAAAATCATCCCATGCCTGTTCCTGATAGCTGGATCCCAAAGTAATTGCCATATTGAAATGTTCTTCTTACTAAGTCACATGTGACACTGTTTTCTCATTTATTTGGCAATTCTAATTTTGGCTTACAGTAATTACAACCTTCTAATTTGCTATAAAAGTAATCTGCTACAAACCAAAAAAACAGACTCTAAACTATATAGAACAAACAGATGGTTACCAGAGGGGTGGTGGGAGGGAGGATAAGTACAGTAGGTGAAGGAGATTAAGAGTACACTTATATTTATGAGTACTGGGTAATATATGGAATTGTTGAATCACTGTATTGTATATCTAGAATTAATATAACATTGTATATTAACTATACTGGAATTAAAACTAAAAAATGTAATTTGCTGCTGACTTTGGAGCATCTTTACTGATTTGAATGAACTACAGTTTTCAGCACAGTGCAAACATTGCAAAATACTGGATGAAAAAGGCTAGTTCTCCTTTATTGGCTTAAAGCCACAAGAATGATTGGAGCATAGTAAAGCATTTCACAAGGCTTGTGTTTTGGTTCTGATTCTCCAAACATGAATATTTACTATTATTGTTTGTGATCTTCCCCTTCTGTTAGCTCTAGTGTATCTTGAATGATGCAGCCAATATCCTCCATTGACAACGAACAGGTCAAATGATTGGAGTAGAGCAATTTAATGACTATTCATTCCTTTATTTTTTTTCTTTCCAATTGGGTCACATAGGTTTATGCCTAACAATAAGGCCAGTGAGGTTTTTAAAAGACTGAGTAGTTTGACAAAGAACCACAGCACACCTTTTTTAATTATTGGAATTTGATTTGCCAACATATAGTATAACACTCATGCTCATCCCATCAAGTGCCCCCGTAAGTGCTGGTCACCCAGTTCCCCAATCCCCCACCCATCTCCCCTTCCACAACCCTTTGTTTGTTTCCGAGTTAGGAGTCTCTCATGTTTTTATCCTCTCTAATTTTTCCCACTCATTTTTCCCTCCTTTCCCTCTTTTCCCTTTCACTATTTCTTATATTCCCTGCATAAGTGAAACTATATGATGATTGTCCTCCGATTGACTTACTTCACTCAGCATAATACCCTCCAGTTCCATCCATGTTGAAGCAATTGGTGAGTATTCATCATTTCTGAGGGCTGAGTAGTATTCTATTGTATATATAGACCACATCTTTATCCATTTATCTGTCGATAGACACAGAGGCTCCTTCCACAGTTTGGCTATTATGGACATTGCTGCTATAAACATCGGGGTGCAGGTGTCTCGATCTTTCACTGCATCTGTGTCTTTGGGGCAAATCCCCAGCAGTGCAATTGCTGGGTCATAGGATAGCTCTATTTTTAACTCTTTGAGGAACCTCTGCACAGTTTTCCAGAGTGGCTGCACCAGTTCACATTCCCACCAGCAGTGCAAGAGGGTCACCCTTTTTCCACATCCTTTCCAACATTTGTTGTTTCCTGTCTTGTTCATTTTTACTGTTCTCACTGGTGTGAGGTGGTATCTCATTGTGGTTTTAATTTGTATTTCCCTGATGGCAAGTGATACGGAGCATTTTCTCATATGCTTGTTGTCCACGTCTATGTCTTCCTCTGTGAGATTTCTGTTCATGTCTTTTGCCCATTTCATGATTGGATTGTTTGTTTCTTTGCTGTTGAGTTTAATAAGCTCTTTATAGATCTTGGATACTAACCGTTTATCTGATAGGTCATTTGCAAATATCTTCTCCCATTCTGTAGGTTGCCTTTTAGTTTGGTTGACTGTTTCTTTTGCTGTGCAGAAGCTTTTTATCTTGATGAAGTCCCAATAATTAATTTTTGCTTTTGTTTCCCTTGCCTTCATGGATGTATCTTGAAAGAAGTTGCGTGGCCAAGTTCAAAAAGGGTGTTGCCTGTGTTCTCCTCTAGGATTTTGATGGATTCTTGTCTCACATTTAGATCTTTCATCCATTTTGAGTTTATCTTTGTGTCTGGTGTAAGAGAATGGTCCAGTTTCATTCTTCTGCATGTGGCTGTCCAATTTTCCCAGCACCATTTCTTGAAGAGACTGTCCTTTCTCCAGTGGATAGTCTTTTCTGCTTTATCAAATATTAGTTGGCCATAGAGTTGAGGGGCCATTTCTGGGTTCTCTATTCTGTTCCATTGATCTGTCTGTTTTTGTGCCAGTACCACACTGTCTTGATGACCACAGCTTTGTAGTACAACTTGAAATCTGGCATTGTGATGCCTCCGGCTCTGGTTTTCTTTCTCAGTATTCCCCTGGCTATTCGGGGTCTTTTCTGATTCCACACAAATCTTAAGATGATTTGTTCCAACTCTCTGAAGAAAGTCCATGGTATTGTGACAGGGATTGCATTAAATGCATAAATTTCCCTCGGTAGCATTGACAGTTTCGCAATATTTCTTCTTCCAACCCATGAGCATGGAATATTTGTCCATCTCTTTGTGTCTTCCTCAATTTCTTTCAGAAGTATTCTGTAGTTTTTGGGGTATAGATCCTTTATGTCTTTGGTTAGGTTTATTCTTAGGTATCTTATGTTTTTGGATGCAATTGCAAATGGGATTGACTCCTTAATTTCTCTTTCTTCAGTCCCATTGTTAGTGTATAGAAATGCCACTGATTTCTGGGCATTGATTTTATATCCTGCCACATGGCTGAATTGCTGTATGAGTTCTAGCAATCTTGGGGTAGAGTCTTTAGGGTTTTCTACGTACAGTATCATGTCATCTGCTAAGAGGGAGAGTTTGACTTCTTCTTTACCCATTTGAATGCCTTTTATTTCTTTTTGTTGCCTGATTGCTGAGGCTAGGATTTCTAGTACTGTGTTGAATAGCAGTGGTGAGAGTGGACATCCCCTTCATGTTCCTGATCTTAGGAGAAAGGCTCCCAGTGTTTCCCCATTGAGAATCATATTTGCTATGGGCTTTTAAGATGCTGAGGAATGTTCCCTCTGTCCCTACACTCTGAAGAATTTTGATCCAGAATGGATGCTGTATTTTGTCAAATGCTTTCTCTCCATCTATTGAGAGGATCATATGGTTCTTGTTTCTTCTCTTGTTGATGTGATCTGTCATGTTGATTGTTTTATGAGTATTGAACCAACCTTGCATCCTGGGGATAAATCCCACTTGGTCACGGTGAATAATCTTCTTAATGTACTATTAGATCCCATTGGCTAGTATCTTGTTGAGAATTTTTGCATCTGGGTTCATCAGGGATATTAGTCACAGCACCTTTTAAAGCATGGATCTTTTAGGATGTGTTATTGGTTTATTTAAACAAAATCACCTGTGAACTATTGTTGAATGACTTAGGTGTTAGATATGATTTCATCATGAAAATTATTTAAAATTCTCATATCTGCTTAAATGGCTATTACTTACCGTTTTCTCATTAGTCATTAACGTTGACATCCCAAGGTGTCTTAACATTTATTAATGTTGTTTTCTATGTAAAATTATATTCTCCTCTTAGCCTTAATAAAAAGGACAATCCACATATTTGCTGTAGGTAATGAAATCTGGAGAACGCAGATGCCTACAGAATTTCAGAAGTATTGGAATGAAGAGATAATTTCTTCTGAGGTTCTGGATAGCTCTAACTTTGGAGTTATATTGCTAGGAAGAATATATTGTGTCAAAACTTTCACTTGCTTTTCTGAAGTAATGCTGCAGTAGTGTTTCAGTTTCTTCAGGATCAATAACTTAAACAAGAATTTAAATAAATCCTGTGAGTTTAAGGCTGTGTCCATTTATTTCTAGGGCTTGTAATCATAAGAGGACCAGTTTTCTAAACGCTCATTTGTGGAAATTAGGTGTTCTATTGTTAGTGGGTGACACAGTTAATTGGAATAAAACTCAACAACTGAAAACATAACTGGCCTAGCTTTTCTTTCTATACCCTATCCATTTGATATTTTCTCAGGCCGGAGGTATCAGAATAGGATAGGCTATGTTGGGTATGCTTGGTAAAACATTGATCCTGGCATCTCAGAAGCTTACCACTAGAAAGGATTTTGTCTTGCTGGCACCATATGTTCATTTCTGGCCAGTGTGGGTGATTGGTGGACAAAGACACTAAGATTTTGTGATGCCACCATAGCAACACAGTTTCTAGGGTCACCTTGGCAAAGAAGACAGTAGGTAGTCCTTAAATGCCAGGGTCAAAAGGTACATCTCTTGTACTCACAGCTCATTGGCTAGGTCAATCTTATGTCTCTACCTAACTCCATGGGGATAGGGAACTTTCCTTGAGTTCCAGTAGGGAGAAGAGAGTCAAGTGTGAGGTGCTCTGGCAATCCATTCACATAGAACACAACTACTGTAGTTGTGCACCGTGTGGGCTATATGGCTTGAGGCAGCAGCCCAATTCCAGTGGATCAAAGGGAAAGCCGCACTCAGAGTAAAATGCTGCCCTCTTCAGGGATGGCCTAGAAATTCTATCATGTCATATCATATTCCGAGAATTTTACATCCCTGTTTAATGCAGATAATTGTTCCTTCATTGGCTTCTTAATCCAGTATTTTCTAGTGAGAGGCTGTGAGAGGTACTGGGGATACAGGGCATAAGGCACTGTCTCTGACAATGTGTAATGCCCTGCCAGCACTGCCCCACATTTCTGTTAATAAACTGGACTCCTTTAACAAAGCTAAAATGCAATAATACAGAGTAAGAATTCTCAAACTGCATTCAGAATTCTTCCCTAATGATTAATTGTTTTCATGTAAGAATTCATGCATTTTTCATGCTGGTCAGAATGGCTAAAATTAATGAGTCAGGAAATGATAGATGTTGGTGAGGATGTGGAGAAAGGGGGACCCTCTTACACTGTTGGTGGGAATGCAAACGTGCAGCCACTCTGGAAAACAGTGTGGAGGTTCCTCAAAACATTGAAAATAGAGCTACTCTACGACCCAGCAATTGCACTACTGGGTATTTACCCCAAAGATACAGATGTAGTGATCTGAAGGGACACCTGCATCTCAATGTTTATAGCAGCAATGTCCACAATAGCCAAACTGTGGAAAGAGTCCAGACGTCCATCAACATATGAATGGATAAATCAGATGTGGTATTACTACTCGAAAGAAAGAAAGAAAGAAAGAAAGAAAGAAAGAAAGAAAGAAAGAAAGAAAGAAAGAAAAAGAAAGAAAGAAATCTTGTCATATGCAATGATATGGATGGAACTAGAGGGTATTATGTTGAGCAAATGAGTCAATCGGAGAAAGTCAATTATCATATAATCTCACTCATGTGGAATTTATGAAACAAAACAGAGGATCCTAGGAGAAGGGAGAGAACAATAAAACAAGATGAAATCAGAGAGGGAGGCAAACCATAAGAGACTCTTAACTCTAGGGAACAAACTGACGGTTGCTGGAGGGGTAGTGGTGAGATGGGTTAAGTAGATGATGGACATTAAGAGGGGCACTTGATGTAATGAGCAGTGGATATTATATGAGACTAATCAATCACTGAGCTCTACCTCTGAAACTAATAACAAACTATATGTTAATTCACTGAATTTGAATTAAAAATAAAGTAAAAAAATGAAAAAAAGAATTCACTCATTTTAATCATTCACAGTTTTAATCCTACTCTAAATATCTAAGGGGCATAATGTTCACATTTTTAAAATCTCTGATTTTTAGGTTTTTTTTGCCTTTTTAGATCTTGCTGGTACTAGAAGTTCAATACAAAATGTTAGCAGAGTCTTGTTTTGAGTATCAAGTACTGCTTATTATAAACTATGCCAAAATCTCAATAACTTAAAAAAGTAGGTGTTAGAAAAATCATATGATTTTGAGCTCTAAAAAAATAAAAATAAAAACAGGTGACAAAAACATAAGATATGACTCCTTCTTGATGGCATTCTTTGAAGTTTGTCTTGAAGTTCTATTTTATGTCAGTTTTGACAGTCATGAATAGGAAGCTCCTCAGAGACTGCTTGATTTTCAACATCCTTCAAAGATGCTTAAAACCACAGATTAGCTCCAATGCTGAGTTAAGCTTTATTTGGCTCATCCATAGCCTCAAACAAAGAGTGTGGGTTTACCTCAGAGACCCTTATGAACCTTGATGTCCAACACTAATATAGCTGTCACCATAGTTGTCACAGCTGTTGTCATGACAATTGTATGTGGACCTTCTTTCTATGAGACCCTGTACAGTCACATGTCCAGTTCACTATTCCTGAGCCCATAAGGCTATCACAGAGACCCACAACCCACATGCATTGTGTTGATGGAGCTGTTCTTTCTGCCCATCCCAGGTGTTTATCATACCACTATTTTTGTCTGACAGTATGAGTGAGCTGTCATTCAGGACACAGCCTGGATACTTGGTATATAGTACAAGCATATATGAAGGACAAGGATTCTTCCTTTGTGTGTGTTTTCATTAGAGGCCTTATTATTTGGAAAAGCTTGCCACTCTCTGAGCAGAGTTACCCGTGGATTACTTGAAAATTTTAGTTGCCACCTTTTAACAGCATATTTGTAGGGATGAACCATCTTCTTTCCCCTATGCCTACCTCCTCCCTCAATTTTATCTTTTGGTTTTGAAGGTGGGATGGAATGAATACAGAACAAAATGACAGTTTTTCCATTTTTACTGAAGGGAAGCTGGGGTCAGTCTACCTTATCTAGTACACAGTGGATCTGGAGGCTGGCACTCAGGCTGGAGTGTAAGGCTCTGACACTTCTTTGCAGGGAGGTAGAAAATGTTGCTGAGATGGAAAAGTGATTTGGCCGTCACCCCAACCTCTTTCAGATCTTAGGTGACATACCTGTCTTGGCAAGTTGGTACTCCCTTCTCCTTGTTTCATGTGCTTCTAGAGCTGCATATTTGGTTTAAGAGGACCTAATTTTTGTAGAGTTCAGTGGCCTCTGTAAACTAGGAGTCTTTAAGTATCTTCATGAGAGCATAGTGTGTCATCAAAAACATTGCCATACAATTCAGCTTCTCAATTCTAAAGGTTCATAACTCCAATTACCTTAAAAATAGAAACTTCTCTTTCTTAAAAGGCTATATTGAGTGAAAAAGAAGTCATAGAGTGAAAATATATGTGCAAAACATATTTTTGTTACATTTGGAAATAACATCCAAAATATAAGAAGAAAGCTGCAAATTTTTAAGAGAATGATAGGACACCCAATAGAAAAATGGGCAGGAATCCTGAATAGACACTTCACTAAAGAGGATACTGAAATGACTAAAATTACCAAAAGCATATGAAAAGGTGCTTATCCTCATAATTCATCAATACCTGATTGAACTATCAGTTAAAGGTTGTCAGCATGGTTGCAGATAAACTGATGTTTGAAATTCACCCAACTACTTAATGTGTAATAGGATAATATACTTCCAGTGCCCTCAAGGCTATGACCTTACAGCCATTTTACATAGCACATCACTCCTTCTATAGAGTTGAACTTTTTCCTGAGACAAAAAGTAGCCACTTTGGTTGAGGCTTTACTTGTAATAGGCTTTTGTTTCCAGGTAACATGTCTGTGGAAGACTTAATTCTGAATAGAGATATAGATATTACTGGAAACTATTTTTTTTGTATTATACTCTGCTTTATCAAAAAAGTAAAACATTAAAATTGTGCTACAGAAAAAAAATGTGATTTTAAACCACAAGATACCACTATATCCATACCTAAATGGCTAAAATCTTAGACTTATCAACCAACACTTGCCAATAACAAGTGTTGAGAGAATGTATAGCAACAGGAAGTATCTTATATTGCTGATAAGATTGCAGATTTGTACAAAGACTTTGGAAAATGATTCGGCAGCATTTACTGAGGTTTAGGACAATGCATACTATTGCCCAGAAAGTTTGTTCTTAGTTATATACGCAACAGAAATGTATACATATGCACACCAAAAAAATATCTGGAAGTGTTCATAGCACCTCTATTTATAATAGCCTCAAGCTGAAAGCAATTCACATATCTGTCAACCCTATAATAATAGATAAATAAATTGTGGGATAATCATACAGTGGAATACTATCATATATAAAAATAAATGTTTAACTGCAACTGCAACAATCACAGACATGTTGAGCAAAAGAAAAGTCTGATAGGAAAGAGTACATTCTAAATGACTCCATGTATAAAGAAATCATGAACAAGCAAATCTACTCTGTGGTGGGAGTGGAAGGGAAAGTGTAGGAATGGGAGGAAATCTAATTGGATTTTTGGAATGTTGATAATGTACTGTTTCTTGCTGTGAGAGGTTACATGGATATGTTTCTTTTGTAATTGAGCTATATGATATATTTAAAATCAATGAATATTTCTGTATATATGCTATGGTTCAATTAAAAACCTTATAAGATGGTTTAATAAATATATTCATTGTATCATCAGAGTCCCACCAGAAAACAGATGGTCTACTCCAATTTGGTAATTTGAATAGGGATTAACTAGTGGGGCTTTTTACCAAGGTGTGAGCAAGGTAGAGGAATCCACAAAGGATAGGGAAGTTTTTGGGATGCCTGGGTGACTCTGTGGCTTCAACTCAGGGTGTGATCCCAGGGTCTGGGGATCAAGTCCCATATCAGTCTCCCAGCATGGAAACTGGTTCTCCTTCTGCCTATGTTTCTGCCTCTCTCTCTTTTTCTCTCTCTGTGTTTCTCATGAATAAATAAATAAAATCTTAAAAAAAAAACACACAACAGAAAAAGGGGTAGGGAGGGGTTCCAGAGCCAGGATCTGTGAGTGTGTGTGTGTGTGTGTGTGTGTGTGAGAGAGAGAGAGAGAGAGAGACTGAGACAGAGAAACAGAGATGGAGACAGAGAGACAGATGGTGTGGGAAGAAAGGTAAGAAGAAAGAGAGAAAGGAAGAGAGGATGGAGCTTCCTAAGAACTAGAAGGATGTGATGACAAGGCTACCTTGAGAAAAGCTGTGAGACCTTTAGTGAAAGGATCCTGTAGGGAGGGATCCAAAGTAATGAATACCTGGAATCCTCTCTCACCCTGACTCTATTCCTACTGGGGCTCCCCTTTGGCAGAGACCAGTTGGAATCCTGGACATGAGAACTTTTTTGATGGGGTCCATACAAGTTAGCCTCTGGGACAGAGAGTTGGATCATGGACAAGAAAAGGCAACTCAGTAGGGTCTCCTGCAACTACATTCACCTGTCAGTATTGGTGGACAGTCTAAGGCAAAATGCTTAGAATTAGAATCACTCATGTTTCAATCACCTTCATTCTTTCCAATCTCAGCTCTTTTAAACAATTGACTTGATGTAATCATTGTGTTTGCTAAGCCTGATTGGAAGCCACATGGAAGCTTCCAGGTTTTGAAAAGAAGCCATTAGCTTCACTCTGAGCTTTGATGTCACAGCCAAAGACAAAATCTTGGGTGGTTCGCAGGCACTACCCTGAATTGAGTAGGGAGAGGGCAGATCTGGAGCCTAGTTACCCTAGCTGTAAGCATAGCTCTGATCCTCAATTGCTGGATGCATGTGGGTACCTGCTGTGCCTCACTATTCCTTATAAGGTTGCTGTGAGAACTGAATCACTTAATATGGACAGAGGTCTTAGAAACAGGGCCTGGTACACAATTGAATGTGATGTGAATGAACAGTTTAGGCTGATTGCTAAGCAGCTCAGGAAAATACAGGATAATGAAAAACAGTCTTGCTTTTGCTGGATTTTGAAGGAAAGCTAGAAAGAAGAAAACTTTTCTCATGAAAGGAAACATGTGCAGGCTATATAGTAATTGCTGGTAATGAGGTTCTTCCTCTTTTTGGTGCCAGGCAGTTGTCTTTTGCATGGCTAACAGAATGTAACCTATTGGTGACTCAGTTTACTGTAACTTTCTAATCCAACTCATCCTATGTTGCCTCTCCTGCCTGCTCGCCCAACTGTGAACTATGAGCTCCTAAGAGGAGGCATGGAGCTTGCATCCTGGAGACTCAATGCTTGGGTAAATGATAGGTTCAATAGTAAGTAAGTCTAAAACCACTATTTATTTGTGATAAATAGTGGCCTATTTTATGGCCAATACACATTGAGGTACCTCACCAAAGGGAAGCAGGCTGAGTGGCTTTTACTTTATCCAGTGCACATAGCCCTTTTGCGAGGTTCCTTGGTGTAAGGACAAATATGAGGTATATAACTGTTGAGATACTCTCTAGATATGCATCCTATGTGGCTTAAGATATATGGGTTAGTTCATGTTAACTGTAGGTAATAGATTTATCAGAATTGCTTTTGATCAAAGGTCCTGAAAAAGGAACATGGACAATATGTTTTTTATAAAAGATTGAGAGGTTTCAGCTATAACAAAATTAAGTTACATTTCTGAGTATATAAAACAAACTATCGGGGGCAGCCTCGGTGGCGCAGTGGTTTGGCGCCGTCTGCAGCCTGGGGTGTGATCCTGGAGACCCTGGATCGAATCCCACATCAGGCTCCCTGCGTGGAGCCTGCTTCTCCCTCTGCCTGTGTCTCTGCCTCTCTCTCTCTCTGTGTGTGTGTCTATGAATAAATAAATAAAATCTTTAAAAAGAAAAACAAAACAAAAAAAAACAAACTATCTTTTGGAGAGAGGTTTCATAAGTGGAATTACCACATTTATTTTTAAGCAGAGAAAGCATTCCATCTAAAGACTGAGCAGATGAGATGAATCCAACTTGATGGAAAGAAATTCTCACAGAGTGGGGATTGAATCCTGGTTTTGCCCCAAGCAGGCTGTGTAGCCTGAAGAAAACCAATTAATCTTTGGAAGCCTCAGTTTTTTTACAGGGTAGGCTGTGAGGTGCCCAGCACACGCCCATGTCAGAGAGGCTGCTTAGAGAATTGTGGAAGCCCTATCCTACCTTCCTTTGAATCCTGTTGCCCAGGGCCTTTGGAATGTGAGGAAGGAGTGCCATTTAGCTTTTAGTTCTGCTCTGAAACTTGGCTCTGTTGGAGATTCAAATGAGAAAGTACAGAGCCACTTATCAAAGGTTTCATTTTAAGGAATGGTAAAACTCTTGGTGAGAAATTAATGCCCATTCAAGGAAGTAGTTGATAGAAGCTCCACAGGTTAAAGACAGCTTGGATAAATGTCGCTTTTTATTCTTATTCATCCTCAGTTGCGTGAACTTTTAATTTTTAGAAGAATCTTAATGGCACATTGTTAGTATTTATAATAGAATGCAAAACTGGAAATTGTGATGTCCCCATCAGCAGTCTTTCTTCCAGCACCCTATAAAAGAATCCACCACTTTTTCCCTTACTGCTTGCTGGCTGTCATTGAGGAGCCAGCGTGGAATGAGAACAGAATGGAGCATTTCTGATAGTGATCCATGGGAACTTTTAGTGTTAGAAGGTGCCCTTTTGACTCCTCAGTAATGGCACCAGGTATTACCAAGCAGGTAGGCTCATGTGTAGGCAGTTTGATTAGTACTGCTGGCTGCAGACAATGTGATTAAAATTATGGAAGAAATTGAGATTTTGCAGGGACAAGGTGAAACTTCAATCGTAGGTTATTGCAGGGAATTTTTCTGATATGACAAAGCTTTATGAATATAGAATCTCTTCTGAAGTTGGATTGATGAGTGCTATGACAGGAGTTTGGGCTGGAAGAAAATTCAGACCTCTACAAACTGATAAGAGAAAATAGAACTGTAGAAAACATCCTGTTGGAGCTTCCATCTTCCTGTCCTGACTGAAATTTCTGCTAGGATCATGAACAATAACTTGTGTTTTTACTGACTCTTAGAAAATCTTATGGGCATGTGGCAGAGCAAGCAATGGGATGCTATTTCTGGCTTGTAGAAAAGCATTATCTAGGGAAGTGCAATTGGCAATTTTTTTTTTTTAAACCGGGAATTTATTTTATTTTATTTTTCTTTCTTTTTTTTTTAATTTATTTTTTATTGGTGTTCAATTTACTAACATACAGAATAGCCCCCAGTGCCCGTCACCCATTCACTCCCACCCCCCGCCCTTCTCCCCTTCCACCACCCCTAGTTCGTTTCCCAGAGTTAGCAGTCTTTACGTTCTGTCTCCCTTTCTGATATTTCCCACACATTTCTTCTCCCTTCCCTTCTATTCCCTTTCACTATTATTTATATTCCCCAAATGAATGAGAACATATAATGTTTGTCCTTCACCGACTGATTTACTTCACTCAGCATAATACCCTCCAGTTCCATCCACATTGAAGCATATGGTGGGTATTTGTCATTTCTAATAGCTGAGTAATATTCCATTGTATACATAAACCACATCTTCTTTATCCATTCATCTTTCGATGGACACCGAGACTCCTTCCACAGTTTGGCTATTGTGGACATTGCTGCTATAAACATCGGGGTGTAGGTGTCCCGGCGTTTCATTGCATCTGTATCTTTGGGGTAAATCCCCAGCAGTACAATTGCTGGGTCGTAGGGCAGGTCTATTTTTAACTGTTTCATTATTTCATGATTTTCATGACTGAAAATCAGCCATCAGATATAATGAAACAGGTAAGCAATTCTTGTCTTTTAGTACTGTGGTAAGTGTCCTGGAAAATTTAGAAAACCGTAACAAAATCTAGTCAGGCAAACAAAGCTACATGCATGGAAAAATCAGGCTACTCTGGCTCCTTTGCTTAAACAACTTCAGTGACTTCTCTGTTTGCAGAATGAGGTCCCAACACCTTTGCATGCTATTTAAAGCCTTCTGATCTACCTAATGCACACTAAATGGCAATTCCCTACCCAACCAGACATTTTTACTCTTGTATATTTTTTATTGTGGTAAAAAATCTATCACATAAAATCTGCCATTTTATCCATTTTTAAGTACACAGTTCAGTGGTGTTAATTACATTCACAGTGTTGTATAATCATTACCATGATTTATTTCAAAAATTTTCTATCACCCTGAACAGAACATTTGTAACTATTTAATAATAATCTCTCATTCTTTTTCCCTATACTTCCAACCCCTGGTAATCTCTAATCTATCTTCCATCTCTATGAATTTGCCTATTCTAGATATTGCATATAAGTGGAATTACACAATATTTGTCCTTCTGTGCCTGGCTTATTTAAATTAGAGTAATGTTTTCATGATTCATCCATGTTATAGCATATATCAGAACTTCATTTCCTTTTTATGGCCGAATAATATTCCATTTTGTGTTTATGCCACAGTTTGTTTACCCAGTCATCTGCTGATGGATACTTGGGTTGTTTCTGCTTTTCTAGCTATTGTAAATAATTCTGCTGTCAACAGTGGTATCCAGGTATCTGTTTAGTTCCTAATTTCAGTTATTTTGGGTATTGGAATTGATAGGTCATATGGTAATTTCAGTCATTGATCAATTTGAAGTTAGTTTTTTATAAACAACGTGAGGTAAGGCTATATTCCTTGTCATATATGGTCCATGAAATTTGTCCATGAAAGCTGTTTCTTAGTGTGTTCAGCTAGTGTTTTGATAAAAATGTCCTTGAAAGCCAGGAGCTAAAAAAACAAAAAGAAGTAAACAAAAACAAACAGCACCTCCACACTTAGTCAGGATTGCACTAAGACTAGGCATCAGCCTGTGGTGATATCTTAGGGAATTCTCCACCCTTCTGTGAGCATGGATCTTTCTCTGGGCATGTATGTGGCTTTCTTTATTCCCCCAAATACATGGCTCCTTTTGAATGTCATAATTTTCCAGCTTTTGCTCCTTTGCCTCAGGTGGCCTATTGTGTGTTTCAACCATAATCTTTTCCTCAGGCCTTTGTGAATTATTAGTTTGGCTGGTATTTTTGAACAATGCCTGCCACTTTTCTGCCCTGAGTTCTAAATTAGGTGAAACAGAAATGAATGCTTTACATGAGTTCTTCAAGTAGCCTCCATTCAGATTAGAACAAAGACAGTAATTTATGAACAAGGTATGCCCTTTTCCCTCTGAACTCATACTGGGCTGCCTCCATGGCAAGACCATGGAATTGTGGATAGGGGATAGGGGATAGGGCAAGTAAAAATGCCACAAAGCTTTCCTACCATTCTGAAATTGTCTTTTTCTTGATTCAATTTTTTGGTTGCTATAAGCTTTTGTCTCTTTCTCTCTCTCTTTTTAAAGATTTTATTTATTTATTTATTCATGAGAGACACACATGGGGGGCGGCGGGGGGGGAAGGAGGGAGAGAGGGGTTGGGGGAAGAGGCAGAGACATAGGTAGAGGGAGAAGCAGGCTCCATGCAGGAAGCCTGATGTGGGACTCGATCCCGGGATTCCAGGATCACTCCCTGAGCCAAAGGCAGATGCTCAGCCTCTGAGCCACCCAGGCATCCCAGCTTTTGTCTCTTTCTTAGAGTTCTGAAAATTTGGTTTTAACAGTTTCTATTGATTTTTTTGTTTCAAATTTCTATTTAAATTCTAGTTAACATATAGTGTAATATTGGTTTCAGAAGTAGAATTTAGTGATTCATCACTTACATATAACACCTAGTGCTCATCCTGGTAAGTGCCTTCCTTAATACCCATCACCCATTTCTGTTGGATTTTTGATATAGGACCTAAGCTTGGAAATGCCCATCTACCAGTTTGTTGATGTCACTTTGATGTCTTTCTTCCTTCTTAATGTCCTGTCCTTGGATATACTTTACCTTTATCTTGCATGCCCTTTCCGTCTTTACTTGGAAAATTTATTCATCCTCTAAGATCTTGCCTATCACCTTTTTGTGTGTGAAATCTCCCAGTCACCACATTTTTCCTCTCTGTGGGGGCATCCTAATGCTTGTATGTTACTTACATCAAATACAACTGTTTGATTACTATGTGTGTTCTCTGCAGAATGATGAATCCCTTAAAATTCACTATGGTTTCTTGCCTACATTTCTTGCCATAACCTTTAAGCTCAGAGCCTGACACAGAGCAAGCATCCAAGAGTGACATATAAAAGAGCTCAGGGTAAGAAGGCTTCCAGAGAAGACCATATGAAGAGGAGTTTTCTCTAACACTATGTGAAAACTGATCTTGCAAGAGTAGAGAAGACAGATATAAGGAAGGATAATATGTACAAGGTACTACAAGAGATAGTTTGGGTATATCTTCAAATTCCAGAGGTCACATGCAGTAACTGTTGTTTTCCAGAAAATTATCTATACTTAAGCCCACGAAGGTAGGATAAGGGTAATAGAAAGAATTGGAATCAATCAGCATATATAAACTTTTAAAAAGTTTTTTATTTAAAAACTTTGTTAACATACTAATAATTTAGTATGTTGATAATTTCAGGCATACAAAATAGTGATTCAACACTTCCATATAATACCCAGTACTCATCACAAGTGCACTCCTTAATTCCTATCGCCCATTTAACCTATTCCACCACTGCCCTCCTTTCCTGTAACCACCATATAGGTTTTCTATACAGTTTAGAGTCTGTTTCTTGGTTTGCCTCTCTCTTTTGTATATCTTTGCTTGTTTTGTTTCTTAAATTCCACATATGAATGAAATCATATGATATTTGTCTTTTTCTGACTGACTGATTTTGCATAGTATAGTACATTCTAGCTCTAGGCATGTCACAGCAAATGACAAGATTTCATTCTTCTTGAGGACTAATATTCCATTATATATATAATATATATATAATATGATATATTTGATATGTATATATCAACTTCTTTGTCCATTAATCTGTAGAAGGACATCTTGGCTCTTTCCACGGTGTGGCTATTGTGGACATTGCTGCTATGAACATTGGTGTATAGATGCCCCTTCCTTTCACTACATCTGTATCTTTGGGGTACATACCCAGTAGTGTAGTTGCTGGATCATAGGGTAGCTCTATTTTTAACTTTTTGAGGAGCTTCCATACTGTTTTCCAGAGTGGCCCCTCCAGTTTGCATTCCCAACAATCTAAGATTCCCCTTTCTCCAAATCCTTGTCAACATCTATTGTTTCCTGAGTTGTTCAGCCATTTTTTTAAAAGATTTATTTACTTATTTTTATTTATGATAGACATAGAGAGAGAGAGAGAGAGAGAGGCAGAGACACAGGAGGAGGGAGAAGCAGGCTCCATGCCGGGAGCCCTACGCGGGACTCGATCTCAGGACTCCGGGATTGCGCCCCGGGCCAAAGGCAGGCGCCAAACCGCTAAGCCACCCAGGGATCCCCTGTTCAGCCATTTTTGACTGGCATGAAGTGGGACTTTTTTTTTTTTTTTGAAATGGGACTTTATTGTGATTTTGATTTATATTTCCCTGATGCCAAGTGATATGGAGCCTTTTTTTCATGTGTCTTTGGCTATTTGTATGTCTTCCTGGAGAAATGTCTGTTCATGTCTGCTGCATGTTTCTTGACTGGGTTTTTTGCTGTTTTAGTTACTGAGTTTGGGAAGTTCTATATAGATCTTGGACACTAGCCCTTTATCTGATATGTCATTTGCAAATATCTTCTCCCATTCTGTAGCTTGTCTTTTGTTGACTGTTTCTTTTGCTGTGCAGAAGCTTTTTATCTTGATGAAGTCCCAATAGCTCATTTTTGCCTTTGTTTCCCTTGCCTTTGGAGATGTGTCTAGCAAGAAGTTGCTGTGGCCAAGGTCAAAGAGGTTGTTGCCTTTGTTCTCCTCTAGAATTTTGATGGAATCTTGTCTCATACTTAGGTCTTTCATTCATTTTGAGTTCATTTTTGTGTATGGTGTGAAGAAATGATCTGGTTTCATTCTTCTGCATGTGGCTCTCCAATTTTTACAGCAACGTTTATTGAAAAGATTGTGTTTTTTTCCATTGGATATTCTTTCCTGCTTTGTTGATTAATTGACCAGAGTTGAGGGTTCATTTCTGGGTTCTCTATTCTGTTCCATAATCTCTGTGTCTGTTTTTGTGCCAGTACATTCTGTCTCTTTGATTATAGCTTTGTAACAGAGCTTGAAGTCAGGCATTGTGATGCCATCAGCTTTGGTGTTTTTTTTTTTTCAATATTCCTTGGGTTATTCAGGGTCTTTCTGGTTCCATACAAATATTAGCATTATTTGTTTCAACTCTGTGAAAACTGTCCATGGTATTTTGATAGGGATAGCATTGAACATGTAAATTGCCCTGGGTAGCATAGACATTTTCACAATATTTATTCTTCCAATCCGTGAGCATGGACTGTTTTTCCATTTCTTTGTGCCTCAATTTATTTCAGAAGTGTTCCATAGTTTTTAGAGCACAGATCCTTTTCCTCTTTGGTTAGGTTTATTCCTATGTATTTTCTGGGTTTTGGTGCAATTGTAAATGGAATCAATTCCTTGATATATCTTTCTTCAGTTTCATTGTTAGTATATAGAAATGCAACTGATTTCTGTGCATTGATTTTGTATCCTGCCATGTTGATGAATTGTATGGTTTCTAGCAATCTTGAGTGGAGACTTTTGAGTTTTCCACACAAAGTATCATGTAATCTGTGAAGAGTGAGAGTTTGACTTCTTCTTTGCCAGCTTGAATGCATTTTGTTTCTTTTTGTTCTGATTGCTGAGGCTAGGATTTCTAGTACTCACAACAGTGGTGAGAGGGGGCATCCCTGTCATGTTCCTATTCTTAGGGGGAAAGCTCTTGGATTTTTCCCCATTGAGAATTGTATTTGCTGTGGGCTTTTCATAAATGACTTTTATGATACTGAGGTATGTTCCCTCTATCCCTACACTGTGAAGAGTGCTAATCAAGAAAGGATGCTGCATTTTGTCAAATGATTTTTCTGCATCTGTTGAGTGGATCATATGATTCTTGTCTTCTTTTATTAATGTGGTCTATCATGTTGATAGATTTGTGGATGTTGAACCATCCTTGCATTCCAGGGATAAATCCCACTTTGTTGTGGTAAATAATCCTTTTAATGTACTTTGGATCCTATTGGTTGGTATCTTAGTGAGAATTTTGGCCTCCATGTTCATCAGGGACATTGATCTATAATTCTCCTTGTTGGTGGGGTCTTTGGCTTAGGAATCAAGGTAATGATAACTCATAGAAAGAATTTGGAAGTTTTCCTTCCATTTCAGTTTTTTGAAACAGCTTCAGAAAATAGATAAATTTTAATTCTCCTATAAATGTTTGGTAGAATCCTCCTGGGAAGCCATCTGGCCCTGGACTCTTGTGTTTTTTTTTTTTGATGATTGCTTCAATTTCCTTGCTGAATAAGGGTCTGTTCAGATTTTCGCTTTCTTCCTTTTTTAGTTTTGGTAGATTATAGATTTCTAGGAATGCATCCATTTCTTCCAGGTTGCCTAATTTGCTGGCATATATTTGCTCATAATATATTCTTAAAAAAAATCATGATTTTTAGGGAAGTTCTCAGCTATGATTTGCTCAAATATACCTTCTGCACCCTCTCTCCCCTGCTGCATCCTCAGGAATTCCAATAATTTGGATGCTTCCCCCCCTCCCCCCATAGCATCACTTGGAGCCTTTCCTCATGGGCTGTTAGTTGTTATTCTCTTTTCCTCAGCTTCCTTCTTTTCATCAACTTGTCTTCTAGGTCACTTATTCTCTCTTCTGTCTCATTTACCCTAGCTGTTAGAGCATCCAGTTTAGGCTGCATCTCAGAGTATTATTCATTTTAGCCTGATTAGGTCTTATTTCTGCACTATGAGATTTTCTAGAGTCTTATGCTTTTATCAAGCCCAATTAGTAACGTTATAATTGTTATTCTGAATTCCATCTCTTTCATTTTACTTAAATGCATATCCATTCGATCTGTGGCAGAGAGCATTACCTCTGGTTCTTCCTTTTGTTGTGAATTCCTCCTTTTAGTCATTTTGTCCAGTGAAGAATGGCTGTACAAGTGAACAGAATAAAAAATATCAACCATGACCCGAGTAGAAATTCAAGGTGGTCAGGAACTAGAAGAAAAAAGAAAAAAAGACAAAGAAAAACAAAAACAAAACAAAAGAAAAAAAGAAAACAAGGGAGAAAAAGAAGAGGGGAGAGAGAGAATACAATCTCATCAAGTGGACAATACAGGGTTATCCACTTGGTCCTGAGTGTATTTAGGTCTATGTGTTAGAGGACACTAAATTCCAAAATTATAAAGACAGCAAAACTTATATATATATAGTACATATACAAAAATTAAAATTGAGTATAGTGAAAGGAATCCAAATTGAAGAATATATCTATAGCATGTAAATATGAAAGTTTAGAAAAAGACAAAAAGAGTTGATAAAAAGATACTAATTGAAATGAGAAAAAAGAAAATAAATGGGGAACTTTAAACTGAAAGATAAATCAAAAGGAAGAAACCCTCCAATTTTATTTACTGTTTTACCCTAGCAGTGGAGTTTTCCAGCGCTGCTTGGTTAGTAAACTTGCTGTTTACCTGTTCTTCTAGCTGGTCTTCTCAGGGAGGGGCCTGTGGTGCTGATTCTCAGTGCCTGTGCAGGGGTGGAGTTGCACCACCCCTTGCTAGGGGGCCGGGTTCAGTGGGAGCTGTTTGTTCCCTAGAGGCTTTCCATGTGTCTGTAGCGGGGAAAAATAAAAATGGCCACTCCCCAGAGCTGAGAGATCCTGGTGTGTGCCAAACTGTGCAGACTCTATGGTACCTATCCCCTCAGGTCCTCCCCAGGGGAAGGTGGAAGGACACTGATTTGTGTAGTTTGCAGGCCTCTCGGAGACAGAGCTTTCATCTGCTGTGTGCACATCTGCTCTTTACTCCTGGAGGAAGGAGAGGGTCACTCTGTTTATGTTGGTTGCAGGGCCCCGTCATGAAGAGCATTCACCATTGGAGTGTGCACCTGCTCCATCTCTCCTGGAGGAATGTGGAGGGTTACTACATTCCAGTCCTTTGCAGGGATCTAACAAGGAGAGCAGTCACCCCAGCTGGCTGCACTTTGAAGTTTATGGCAAAGGAAGCTGAGAATCTCCCTTCCTAGGCTTACTGACCTAAAACTATTTCCCCTTTCCAATGCTTGGGAACTCTGTGGGCTCAGGCACCCTGTTCTTTCTGTGCCTCCAGGAATATTCAGAACCCCACTGTCCCACCTGTGATTCTACCCCACTTCACCACTGAGTACCTTTCAGGCAGGGAAATATCTCACAGAAGCAGATTTCTAAAGGTCCAGGTTTTGAGCTGCATGGCTGTATCACTTTCTGGTAGCCAGCCTCCAGGAGAGGCTCCCTCCCCCCACTGTTTACCTTATGATATATCTCCTCTATTTCTCTTCTCTGCCCTCCTATCTTGCAAAAAGTGGTCACTTTTCTACTTGTAAAGTTCCAGCCATTCTTTCCTTACATTTCAGGTTGAATTCATAGGTGTTCAGAATGATTTGATAGTATCTAGCTAATTTAAGGGGACCAGATGAAATTAGGACCCCTATTCCACCATCTTGCCTCCTCCTCCCTTCTGCCCATTTTTAAATTGGATTATTTAGTTTTTGGGTGTTGAGTTTTATAAATTCTTTATATAGTTTGGTTACTAACCCTCTATCAGATATAGCATTTGCAAATATCTTCTCCCATTCCATAGTTTGCCTTTTAGTTTTGTTGATTGTTTTCTGAACTGTACAGAAGCTTTTTATTTTGAAGTCCCAATAGTTTCTTTTTTACTTTTGTTTCCCTTGCCTCAGAAGATATATCTAATAAGAAGTTGCAATGACCAATGTCAAAGAATTTACTGCCTGTGTTCTTCTCTTGGATTTTGATGGTTTCAGGTCTCACATTTAGGATTTTCATCCATTTTTGTATATGGTGTAAGAAAGAGGCCCAGTTTCATTTGTTTGCCAGTTGCTACCCAGTTTTCCTAACACCATTGGTTGAAGAGACTTTTTTCCGTTGGATATTCTTTCCTGCCTTGAAGGTTAAATGACCATATAGTTATTGGTTTGTTTCTGGGTTTTCTGTTCTATTCTGTTCATCTATGTGTCTACTTTTGTGAAACATATTGTGTTTATTATCACAGGTTTGTAATATAACTCGAAATCCAGAATTGTGATGCCTCCAGCTTTGCTTTTCTTTTTCAAGATTGGCTATTTTGGGTCTTTTATGTTTCCACAAAAATTTGAGGATTGTTTGTTCTAGCTCTGTGGAAAATGCTCTTGGTGTTTTTTTTTTTTTTTTTTAGATTTATTTATTTATTTATTTATTTATTTATTTATTTATTTATTTATGATAGACACAGAGAGAGAGAGAGAGGCAGAGACACAGGAGGAGGGAGAAGCAGGCTCCACGCCGGGAGCCCGATGCAGGACTTGATCCTGGGACTCTAGGATCGCGCCCTGAGCCAACGGCAGGCACCAAACTGCTGAGCCACCCAGGGATCCCCGCTCTTGGTGTTTTGATAGGGATTGCATTGAATCTGTAAATTGCTTTGGTATAGTATAGACATTTTAACAGTGTTTGTTCTTCCAATCCATGAGCATGGAATACCTTTCCATTTCTTTGTATCATCTTCAATTTCTTTTTTAAAAAATATTTTATTTATTTATTTATTTATTTATTTATTTATTTATTTATTTATTTAAGAGATAGCACAAGCAGGGGGAGGGGCAGAGGGAGAAGGAGAAAAAGAAACAGGCTTTACTAGGGCTTGATCCCAGCACCCTGAGACCATGACTTGAGCTGACGGTAGCCACTTACCTGACTGGGCCATCCAAATGTCTCTTTAATTTCTAAGTGTTTTATAGTTTTCAGAGTATAGGTCTTTCACCTCTTTAGTTAGGTGTATTACTATTATCTTATGGTTTTTAGTGCAATTGTAAATGGGATTGATTCCTTAATTTCTCTTTCTCTGCTTCATTATTGTTGTGAAGAAATCAACAGATCTCTGTACATTGATTTTTGTATCTTGTGAGTTTACTGAATTTGTATATCAGTTCTAGCTGGTTTTTAGAGTCTTTTGAGTTTTTTTACATAGAGTATCATGTCACCTGCAAATAGTGAAAATTTTACTTCTTTCTTGCTGATTTGGATACCTTTTATTTCTCTTATTGTCTGATTGCTGTGGCTAGGACTGCCAGTACTATGTTCAATAACAATGGTGAGAATGGACATCCTGTCTTGTTCCTGATTGTAGAGGAAAAGTTTTCAGTTTGCCCCCACTGAGGATGATCTTAGCTGTTTTTTTTGTAGAAGGTCTTTATTATGTTGAAGTATGTTCCCTTTAAATCTGCTTTGTTGAGGTTTTTTTTTTTTAATCATTAGTCGATGTTGTACTCTGTCAAGTGCTTTTTCTGCATCTATTGAAATGATTATATGATTCTTATCATTTCTTTAATTGATGTGAAATATCACACTGATTGATTTGTGAATATTGAACCATGCTTGAAACCCAGGAATAAATCCCATTTTATCATGATGAATGATTTTTTTTTAATGTAATGTTGGATTCGGTTTGCTGATATTTTGAGAATTTTTGCATCCATGTTCATCATGAATATTGGTGTATTACTCCCTTTTTTAGTGGAGTCTTTATCTGGTTCAGTTTCTGGGTAATGCTGACCTCATAGAATGAGTTGGAAGTCTTCCTTCCTTTTCTGTTTTTTGGGGAATGGTTTGAGAAGAATAGGTATTAATTCTTCTTTAAGTGTTTGATATAATTCACCTGTGAAGCCATCTGGCCCTGGATTTTTGTTTGTTGGAAGTTTTTTGATTACTGATTCAATATCTTTGTTTATGTTTTCTATTTCTTCCTGTTTCACTTTTGGTAGCTTATATTCTTCTAGAAATTTATCCATTGATTTTGTTGGGTTTCTTTGTGCCTCCCTGATCTGGTTATGTTTTCCTCCCCAGATTAGGGGAGTTTTTAGTTATTATTTCTTCAAGTAAATTTTCTTTCCTGCTTCTCTCTCTCTTCTTCTTCTGGGACTCCTAAAATATGAATGTTATTACATTCACAGAGTCTATTCTCATTTTATGTAATTCTTTTTTTCTGTCTTTTGTTCAGCTTGATTATTTTCATTATTCTGTCTTCTAGGTCATTAATTTATTCTTCTGCCTCTTCCAGCCTACTATTTATTTTATCAAGTATGTTTCGAATCTCATTTATTGCACTCTTCATCTCTGACACTTTTATCTCTGTGTTGAGTCTCACTGATGTCTTCCACTCTTTTCTCAAGTTCATTGAGTATCCTTATGGTCATTGCTCCACCAGAGATGTTACTTATATCTGTTTTGCTTAGATCTCTGGCCATGGCCTTGTCCTGTTCTTTCATTTGGGACAAATATCTCTATCTTCTCATTTTCTCTAAATCTCTGTGCCTGTTTCTATGTGTTATAGAACTCAGATGTGTCCTTTGTTCTTGAAGGTAGTGGCCTTATGAAGAAGATATCCAGGATTGCTCTACCTTGTAATGTCCCTTGTTCCCCAGGGCCTGGTGTTCACTAAGCATGTCCAATGTGTGCTGTGTACACTCTGCTTTTGTGTCCTTGCCACTTTATCCTCCAGGCTAGTCATTTTCAGAGGTTCTTCTTGTCTTTTGTGGCAGTGTTTGGTCCCTGAGCTGAATATGGCATATTTTAACTAGTTGTATTTTGGTCTGCTTGTGAAATGAGACCTCTTAACCACTGCTGCTGGAACCACGGCCGTGCAAAACTCCCAGGTCAGGAGACATGGTGTATGCAGAGGTTTGTGTTTGTCTTCTGGGGGCAGGGGACCACAGGTGCTGGGACTGAGGCAAGCATGACTGTGGTGGTTTCACTAGAGCACTTTTGGGAGGCATAGCTTGGTGTAACCAAGTGAGGTAGTGAGTGTATGTGGCTCTGTGCTAATGTTGAGGGGTGGGGAAGGAAAATGATGCATACCAGTTCCTTTGCTCCCAAGGGGGTATCTTTCCATGAGCACTGCCTCTTTTGGACATGCTCTGAGATGAGTAAATAACCTCCCCTACTCTGTGCCCCAGGCACTCTTCAGATAGTCTTTTCAATGCTGTATGTTGGCAGGATGTTTGCCTCGCCTTCTTTCCAAGGGTGGCCCCAATACCCTCCAGGCTCAATCCCAGCCAAGTCTACTGAACTTTAAAATTTCAAGCTTTAAGTCCTGCTGGCTGCAAGAACTCACAAAATTCAGGCCCCCTCTCTTTCAAGCCAATTGCTATGGGGATTCCTCTTCCTAGTGTGGGTTCTCCCATGTGGTTGTCTGTCTCTTGCCCTTCTCCATGACTGTGGCTGCCTCCCCACCTCATTGACCACGATCTGTTTCTCTCCCAAGCCTGTCTCTGTATTTCCTACCTCGTCTATGTGACCTCTTCTCTATCTTTAGTTTTGGAGTTTGTTCTGACAGTCTTCAGGTCGATTTTGGGGGTATTTAGGATGATTTGATAGTTATCTAGTTGTATTCATGGAATGAGATGAGTCTAGGGTCCTCCTACTTTGCTGCAATCTTCCCATCACCAGTTTCTCCCCGGGCAATCTTTGATCTGTTTTCTGTTACTATAGATCAGGTTTGGCAAACTGTTTTGAAAAGGGCCAGAGATAGTATTTGAAGCAATGTAAGGCCATATACAAATACTGCTGCAAATACTGAATGCTGCTGTGGTAGTGCTAAAACAGTCATAGAAAAAATATACAAAAATCACTGTGGATACATTCCAATAAAAATTTATTTATAAAAACAGACAGTGGGGAGGTGGGGCAAGATGGTGGAAGAGTAGGATTTCCCAAGTCACCCGTCCCCACCAACTTACCTAGAAAACTTTCAAATCATCCTGAAAACCTATGAATTTGGCCTGAGATTTAAAGAGAGAACAGCTGGAATGCTACAGAGAGAAGAGTTCGCACTTCTATCAAGGTAGGAAGACAGAAAAAATAATAATAAATAAATAAAAATGCATCCAAGGGGGAGGTGCCCCTGCAAGAACCAGGCTAAGGCCCACGGCGAGTGCCCCCCAGGACAAGAAAGCCCAGGCTCGGAGATGCAGGAGCTTTACCAACCTTCCCAGAGAGAAAGGCCCTAGCCGGGAGCTCAGGCAGGACCCCAGGAGGGGCAGAGGAGCCCTCAGGATCCCAGGGGGCACTAAGAGAGGAACTGTGCCCTGGGGGAGAGTGTGCCACACAGCCAGAAAGGGCTGGAGCGCATGCCCGGCAAGGCCCGGGAAGAGCCCAAGCGTCGGCTGTGGTAGTTACTGCTGGAGCTGACTCCAGGGCTGGAGAGCTGGCTGCTGCCACCACTGTTGTTGTTCCTCATTGTGTCACCTTGTGCCTGGGGCTGAGAAGGGCTGCCAGGGAGCAGGAGCCTCACAGGATAAACAGCTCCCACTGAGCTGTACACCTGGCAGGGGGCTGGGCAGCAACGCCAGGTGTACACACCTGAGAATCAGCACAGCAGGCCCCTGCCCCAGAAGACCAGCTGAAGGGACAGGAGAAGAGCAAGTTCTTCACCAAGCAGCACTAGAAAGTTCCAGGGAAAGTTGAGGAATTTACAGTATATAGAATCAGAGGATACTGATGGCTCTAGAAAAAAAAAAGCACAAAAGATTCAAGATACTTCATGACTCCATAATTTAGATCTAATCAGGCCAAAATTAAAAATCAATTAAATGAGAAGCAATCCAAACTGGAGGTCCTAATGATGAGGGTTAATGAGGTAGAAGAACGAGTGAGTGACATAGAAGACAAGTTGACGGCAAGGAAGGAAGCTCAGGAAAAAAGAGAAAGACAATTAAAAGATCATGAGGATAGGTTAAGGGAAATAAACGACAGCCTCAATAGGAAAAATGTACGTTTAATTGGGTTTCCTGAGGGCGCCAAGAGGAACAGAGGACCAGAAAGCATATTTGAACAAATCATAGCTGAGAACTTCCCTAATTTGGGGAGGGAAACAGCCATTCAGATCCACGAGATAGAGAGGTCCCCAGCTAAAATCAATAAAAACCATTCAACACCTCAACATTTAATAGCGAAACTTGCAAATTCCAAAGATAAAGAAAAGATCCTTAAAGCAGCAAGAGACAAGGGATCCCTAACCTTTATTGGGAGAAGTATTAGGTTAACAGCATACATCTCTACAGACCTGGCAGGCCAGAAAGGGCTGGCAGGATATATTCAGGGTCCTAAATGAGAAGAACCTACAGCCAAGAATACTTTATCCAGCAAGGCTCTCATTCAGAATAGGAGAGATAAAGAGCTTCCAAGATAGGCAAAAACTGAAAGAATATGTGACCACCAAACCAGCTGTGCAAGAAATATTAAAGGGGACTCTGTAAAAGAAAGAGGAAGTCCAAGGAAACAATCCACAAAAACAGGGACTGAATAGATATCATGATGACACTAAATTCATATCTCTCAATAGTAACTCTGAACGTGAACGGGCTTAATGACCCCATCAAAAGGCACAGGGTTTCAGACTGGATAAAAAAGCAAGACCCATCTATTTGCTGTCTACAAGAGACTCATATAGATGTAAGGACACCTACATCCTGAAAATGAAAGGTTGGAGAACCATTTATCATTCAAATGGTCCTCAAAAGAAAGCAGGGGTAGCCATCTTTATATCAGATAAATTAAAGTTTCTCCCAAAGATGGTAGTAAGATATGAAGAAGGACAGTATATCATACTTAAAGGATCTATCGAAAAAAAAAAAAAAAGGGATCTATCGAACAAGAGGACCTAACCATCATCAATATTTATGCCCCAAATGTGGGAGCTGCCAAGTATATCAATCAATTAATAATCAAAGTTAAGACATACTTATAATAATACTACACTTATACTTGGTGATTTGAATGTAGCGCTCTGTACAATCGACAGGTATTCTTTTTTTTTTTTTTTTTTTTAGGTCCCCGGTTTTTAATGGAAAGCTCGAGTTGGGGACAGGCTGTCCCATGGAAGTGGCTGGGAGTGGGTCTCCACGCCAGGGTCTATGGGGCTAGAGGGATGGTGGGGGCGCACAGTGAGCCCACGGTGGGGGTAACCCCCCCCCCCCAAAAAAAAAGCAGAGCAAGGTCTCTGAGCTCAGCCCCAGTCAGCAGCCCCAACCCCCGAAGGAGCCTCAGCTTCCCGGGTTTGACGAGGCTGCTCCAGGCAAGAAGCTTAACGGGGCTGCCCCCTGGGGGCCGGCTTCCACAAGACCGCGCCCTGCATGGGTCGCATCCCTCTAGAGGCTTGCTCACCTTCTGCCCATCCCGCCTCCCGCCATCACTCTGGACCCATGGGAGTTGGCCCAGCCTGCCAGGGGCATGGGCCTCGGTTTCCCTAATAGCAAGGGCCATGCACCGCCTACTCGAGAGCTTTCACCAGGGACTCATTGGCCTCGATGCGGATTTGGATCTCAGCCCTGGAAGCCTCTTTCGCTGCCCCTGACAGCTCCGAATGCGCCTTCTCCAGATTCATCTTGGCTGCCCCCACGTCCAGCATGTCTAGTGTCACAGCCTCTTCAGCCAGCAACTGCACTGAGGAATCAGCGTTCACCATGACTGAGCCACTGCTCACGAAGTATTTGGAGATGGTGCCGTCCTCGGCGTGGACAACCACCAGCCCAGTCAGGACCTACAGGTGGGCACTTGCAGGACCTACAAGGTGGGCACGTGCTCCACAAGGATGCCAAAGGCTCCCGTCTGCGTGGGGACATCCACCTCGACAGGTATTCTAAGCACAACATCTCCAAAGAAACAAGAGCTTTAAATGATACACTGGACCAGATGGATTTCACTGACATTTACAGAACTTTACATCCAAATGCAACTGAATACACATTCTTCTCAAATGCATTTGGAACTTTTTCCAAAATAGGCCACATACTGGGTCACAAATCAGGTCTTAACCGATACCAAAAGATTGGGATCATCGCCTGCATATTTGCAGACCATAATGCTTTGAAATTAGAACTAAATCACAAGAAGCTTGGAAGGATTTCAAACACGTGGAAGTTAAGGATCATTCTGCTAAAAGATGAAAGAGTCAACCAGGAAATTAGAGAAGAATTAAAAAGATTCATGGAAACTAATGAAAATGAAGATACAACCATTCAAAATCTTTGGGATATAGCAAAAGCAGTCCTGAGGGAGAAATACATTGCAATACAAGCAGCCATCCAAAAACAGGAAATAACTCATATACAAAAGCTAACCTAGCACCTAAAGGAGCTGGAGAAAAAACAGCAAATAGATCCTACACCCAGCAGAAGAAGAGAGTTAATAAAGATTCAAGCAGAACTCATTGAAATGGAGACCAGAAGAAATGTGGAACAGATGAACAAAACCAGGAGTTGGTTCTTTGAAATAATTAATAAGATACATAAGCCATTAGCCAGCCTTATTAAAAAGAAGAGAGAGAAGACTCAAATTAATAAAATCAAGAATGAGAAAGGAGAGATCACTACCAACACCAAGGAAATTCAAACGATTTAAAAATCTTATTATGAGCAGCTATACGCCAATAAATTAGGCAATCTAGAAGAAATGGACGCATTTCTGGAAAACCACAAACTACCAAAACTGGAACACAAAGAAGTAGAAAACCTGAACAGGCCAGTAGCCAGGGAGGAAATTGAAGCAGTCATCAAAAACCTCCCAAGACACAAAAATCCAGGGCCAGATGGCTGCCCAGGGGAATTCTAGCAAACATTTAAAGAAGAAACCATACCTATTCTCCTAAAGCTGTTTGGAAAGATAGAAGAGCTCGAATCCTTCCAAACTCGTTCTATGAGGCCGGAATCACCTTAATTCCAAAACCAGGCAAAGACTCCACCAAAAAGAATTATAGACTATATCCCTGATGAACATGGATGCAAAAACTCTCAACAAGATACTAGCCAATAGGATCCAAGAGTACATTAAGAAGATTATTCACCATGACCAAGTGGGATTTATCCCCGGGAGGCAAGGTTGATTCAACACTCCTAAAGCAATCAATGTGATTGATCATATCAGGAGGAGAAAAAAAAAGAACCACATGATCCTCTCAACAGATGCAGAGAAAGAATTTGACAAAGTACAACATCCATTCCTGATCAAAACTCTTCAAAGTGTAGGGATAGAGGGAACATTCCTCAGCATCTTAAAAGCCATCTATGAAAAGCCCACAGCAAATATCATCCTCAGTGGGGAAACACGGAGAGCCTTTACCCTAGCTAAGATCAGGAACAAGACAGGGATGTCCACTCTCACCACTGCTATTCAACATATACTGGAAGTCCTAGCCTCAGCAATCAGGCAACAAAAAGAAATAAAAGGCACTCAAATTTTCAAAGAAGTCAAACTCTCCCTCTTAGCAGATGACATGATACTGTACATAGAAAACTGAAAAGACTCCACCCCAAGATTGCTAGAACTCATACAGCAATTCAACAATGTGGAAGGATACAAAACCAATGCCCAGAAATCAGTGGCATTTCTATACACTAACAATGAGACTGAAGCAAGAGAAATTAAGGAGTCAGTCCCATTTACAATTGCACCCAAAAGCATAAGATACCTAAGAAGAAACCTAAGCAAAGAGGTAAAGGATCTATACCCTAAAAACTACAGAACAATTCTGAAAGAAATTGAGTAAGACACAAAGAGATGGAAAAATATTCCATGCTCATGGATTGGAAGAATTAATATTGTGAAAATGTCAGTGTTACCCAGGGCAATTTACAGATTTAATGAAATCTCTATCAAAATACCATGGACTTTCTTCAGAGAGATGGAACAAATCATCTTAAGATTTGTGTGGAATCAGAAAAGACCCCGAATAGCCCGTGGAATATTAAAAAAGAAAACCATAGCTGGGGGCATCACAATGCCAGATTTCAGGTTGTACTACAAAGCTGTGGTCATCAAGACAGTGTGGTACTGGCACAAAAACAGACACATAGATCAATGGAACAGAATAGAGATTCCAGAAGTGGATCCTCAACTTTATGGTCAACTAATATTCGACAAAGCAGGAAACAGTATCCACTGGAAAAAAGAGTCTCTTCAATAAATGGTGCTGGGAAAATTGGATATCCACATGCAGAAGAATGAAACTAGACCATTCTCCTACACCATACAGAAAGATAAACTCAAAATGGATGAAAGATCTAAATGTGAGACAAGAATCCATCAAAATCCTAGAGGAGAACACAGGCAACACCCTTTTTGAACTTGGCCACAGCATCTTCTTTCAAGATACATCCATGAAGGCAAGAGAAACAAAAGCAAAAATGAATCATTGGGACTTCATCAAGATAAGAAGCTTATGCATAGCAAATAAACAGTCAACAAAACTAAAAAACAACCTACCAAATGATAGAAGATATTTGCAAATGACGTATCAGATAAAGGGCTAGTATCCAAGATCTATAAAGAACTTATTAAACTCAACAGCAAAGAAACAAACAATCCAATCATGAAATGGGCAAAAGACATGAACAAAAATTTCACAGAGGAAGACATACACATGGCCTTAAGCACATGAGAAAATGCTCCGCATCACTGGCCATCAGGGAAATACAAATCAAAACCACAATGAGATACCACCTCACACCAGTGAAAATGGGGAAAATTAACAAAACAGGAAACAACAAATGTTCGAGAGGATGTGGAGAAAGGGGAACCCTCTTGCACTGTTGGTGGGAATGTGATCTGGTGCAGCCACTCTGGAAAACTGTGTGGAGGTTCCTCAAAGAGTTAAAAATAGACCTGCCCTACGACCCAGCAATTGCACTGCTGGGGATTTACCCCAAAGATACAGATGCAATGAAACGCCGGGACACCTGCACCCCAATGTTTATAGCAGCAATGTCCACTATAGCCAAACTGTGGAAGGAGCCTCGGTGTCCATTGAAAGATGAATGGAAAAAAAAAAAAGAAAGATGAATGGATAAAGAAGATGTGGTTTTTCTATACAATGGAGTATTACTCAGCCATTAGATATGACTAATACCCACCTTTTGCTTTGACGTGGATGGACCTCAAGGGTATTATGCTGAGTGAAATATGTCAATTGGAGAAGGGCAAGCATTATATGGTCTCATTCATTTGGGGAATATAAAAGTCAGTTTAAGGGAATAAAGGGAAAGGAGAGAAAATGAGTCAAAATATCAGTGGGGGTGATAAAAATTGAGAGATACCTAACTCTGGGAAATGAACAAGGGGTAGTCGTAGGGGAGGTGGGCAGGGGGTGGGGGTGCCTGGTGATGGGCACTGAGGGGGGGCACTTGGCGGGATGAGCACTGGGTGTTATGCTATATGTTTGCAAAGTGAACTCCAATAAATGAAATTTAAAAAAGAAAAGAAATCATAAAGAAACAACATACAGTGAGCCAGATTTGACCAATGAGCTATAGCTTTTCAGACCCTACTATCTGCATTTTTTAGAGTTTTATGTAAAAGGGTGTGTAATTAGTAATATTTCTCAGTCTGGACTCTTAGCATAATTATTATGAGATTCATCCATGTGGTGGTGTACATCAATATTTCCTTCCCTTTTATTGGCTGAATAGTATTCTATGAATTGAATATGCCACAACTCATGTATCCATTTACCTGTTGTTGTGCATTTGGTTTGTTTCTAGTTTTTTACTATTAGGGCTGAAACTATAATGAATGTTCGTGTTCAATTCTTTCTTTCATCATAAGATTTAATTTCTCTTGAGTTAATACCCCAAAGTGGAATCATTGGATATTTGGTAGACTTATAGGCAATGTTTTTAAAAACTGCAAGACTGTTTTCCAAAGTGGTTGTAATATTTCACAATTCTATCAGCAGTATATGAGAGTTCCATTTCTCCAAATCGTTGTCTACAGTTAGACTACACTTAGTCTACACTTAGTGCTTTTTGTTTTACACATTCTAAGGCATGCAGTAAGGTATGTATGGTTTTGCTTTGCATTTTCCTGATGATTTGTGATATTGAGCATATTTTCATGTGCTTATTTGCCATCCTTATATATTTGGTGAGGTGTTTATTCAAAACATTCTCCATTTTAATGGAGTTGTTTGTAATGTTGAGTTTTGAGAATTTTGAGGAATATATTCTGGATATGAGGATTCCTTTATGAGATAGATAATTTCCAAATTTCTCTCCAACTCTGTGGCTTGTCTTGAGATTTATGTAACAGTGACATTTGAGAAGTGTGAAGTCAAATTAATGAAAATTTCCTTTTGTAGATCATGCTTTTAGTGTTGTATCCAAGAAAACTTTCCCAAAGACTAAGAGACTTCTATATTTTATTCTAGAAGTTTTATAGTTATAAATTTTACATTTAGACTTATGATCCACTTAGTTAGCTTTTGTATATAATTCAATGATCGGATCAGAGTAAAAATCTTTTTTGTTTTTATATGATTATCCAATTCCTCCAGCAGCATTTGTGGAAAAACTACTATTTCTTCACTGAACTGTCACTGAACCTTTGTTGAAAATCAATTGGCATGGGATTACTGAGTGGCTCAGTAGTTGAGTGTCTCCCCTTGGCTCAGGGTGTGATCCTGGAGTCCCGGGATTGAGTCCCACATTGGGCTCCCTGCAGGGAGCCTGCTTCCTTCCTCTGCCTATGTCTGTGCCTCTCTTTCTGTTTCTCATGAATAAATAAATAAAATTTTATTTAAAAAGAAGAAAGATAATCAATTGGCCATGAATGTAGGAGTGTATTTCTGGATTCTCTATTGATCAGAGTAACTATATACTGTTGCGATACTACACTGTTAGACTATTGTAGCTTTATAATAAGTCTTGGTGTGAAATAGTGTGTATTATTCAACTTTGTTCTTCTTTCTCAAGGTCATATTGGCTATTATAGGTCCTTTGCATTCCCACATTAATTTCAGAATCAATTTGTTAATCTCAACACAAAAGATGCCTGGGATTTCTAGAGAACATCCTTAGAAAAACCTTTATATAGAAGATCTAAATAAATGGAGATATATACCATATTCATAGATGAGAGCATTGTTAAAATGCTCTTTCCAAATAAATCCATACATGGTCCCTTAAAGGTGTTTAACTCTTAATTCCTGATGTTTTACTGCCTGTATGTGTTATGTTGTGTGGCAAAGGGACTTTAATATAAGATTTTCCTGGATTATCTAGCTGGGCCCAGTGTAATCACATGGACCCTTAAAGGTAGACGTGGAAGACAGAAGAGTTAGAGAGATAAGACAGAAGAGAGGCAAGAGAGATTTGAAGTGTGAGAGGGATTTGACCTACCATTGCTGGCTTTGATGATAGATGAAGGTAGGGGTCATGTCCTAGGGAACGTGAGTGGTCTCTAGAAGTGAGAACAACTCCTGGGTGACAGCCAGTGAGGGAATTGGGGCCTCAGTCTTACAATGCAAAGAATTGAATTATGTCAACAACTTGAATGAACAAGAAAGCAGATTCTTTCCTAGAGCCTCCAGAAAAGAATTCAGTCCTGCCACCACTTTGATTTTTGTCTTGATGAGGTTCTAGTCAGAAATGTAGCTGAGTCCACCATACTTCTGACCTAAGAAAATTGTTATATAAGGAGTAGGTTTTATTTTGAGCCATACACGTGTGATAATTTGTTATGGCAGGTGTAGAAAACTAGTACTCTTTTTTTAAAAAAAAATATTTATTTTAGAGAGAGAGTGAGGTAAAGGGTGGGGGGAGGGGGGCAGGGTAGAGAATGTAGCCTGACATAGGGTTTGATCCCATGACCATGACCTGAGCCAAAATCAAGAGTTGTGCACTTAACTGGCTGAGCCACTTAGGCACACCAAACTAGTACTCTTTTTATGTATATAGAGTTTATAGTCCTGTCACTGTTTTTATTGTTGATCTTGGCAAATTTTGTCTTCTCATGTTTTGTCCTATTCAAATTGGCTAAGCTTTATCAACCTTTTTGGTTTTCTCTAAGAACCAAATTGATCTCATTGCTTTCCTCTAATATTTTCTATTTCACTGATTCCTGCTCCAATCCTTATTCTTTCTTTTCTTCTATTATTTTGGATTATATTTGCCCTACTCATTAAAAAAAATGAGCAGACCATTTGAACAAAAAATTTAAAAAAGAAGATCTATGGTTGGCAAATAGCTATATGAGAAAACACTCAACATCATTAGGCATTAGAGAAATGCAATTTGAAACTACAAAAAATACCCTTCATACTCATTGGAGTATGAGATTTGATACTTCTTACTCATTGGAAGGTCAAACATTAAAAAAAGGCTGACTTAGTGTTGAAAATCTAGGGGAACAGAATTCTCATATACTGTTGGTGGGGCGGTAAAATGTTACAACCATTTTGGAAAACAGTTTCAGAATTTCATAAAACATAAAAATTCTATAATACTAATCTATCATATAATCAACTAATCCATTTCCAGTTATTTATTCAAGGGAACTGAAAACATATGTACATATAGATAATTGAAAATGACATTTAATAGCACATTCGTTTGTAATAGTCAAATAATGGAAGCAATCCAAATGTCCCATCAACAGTGAATAGATATGTACATCATCCCATAGCCATCCCATGGCATACTCCTAAACAATAAAAAACAATGAACTATTGATCCACAAACCAACATTGAAGAATCTTAAAATAGTTGTGTTGAAATCGAAGCAGACAAAAAAACGCATACTGTATGATTGTATTCATAGAAAATATAATCTGTAGTGAAAGAAAATACATGAATAGTTCCTGGGTGTAGGATGGGGTTACAGGGGAGTCAGAGCGGATACAAGAATGCAGACATTAGTAAATTGTTGAGGGCAGTGAATGTGTTCAATACCTTGATTTTATTATTGGTTTTGTGGGTGCATTAGCCAAAATATAAATTATACATTTTAAATATGTTCAGTTTGCAGAATATACTTTTTTCAACAAGGAAAATAATCAGAAGATTATAAACTCAGTGTGTTAACAATTGAACTACATCTATGTCTATATGTGCACTTATTTCTTTTTCAGGATGGATTGCTATTCTGGGTGCCATCTGGTTGTTAATTTTAGCTGATATTCATGATTTTGAGATAATTCTACACCGAGTGGAATGGGCAACTCTTCTATTCTTTGCAGCACTCTTTGTTCTGATGGAGGTAAGACTTTAGAACTTTTGCAATGTAATCTTTTCCTGACGTTTATATTTCCTGTTTTAATGAGAAAAGCCCAAGTCTGTAAGTCTTTCCACATATTCACCAAGATGAAAATGCTGGAGGTTGTGATTAGAATATTTTAAGTTAAAGCAGCTTTTATCTCAGCCACCTAAATATTTCTCTTTTTTTTAAAGATTTTATTTATTTATTCATGAGAGACACAGAGAGAGATGGAGAGAGGCAGAGACACAGGCAGAGGGAGAACCAGGCTCCATGCAGGGAGCCCTATATGGGACTCCATCCCAGGTCTCCAGGATGACGCCCTGGGCTGAAGGCAGCGCTAAACTGCTGAGCCACCCAGGCTGCCCTCCACCTAAATATTTCTGATAAATTTTTTTGGTTGCTTTTTAAAAAAAATTATCTTTGTGATTTGTAAACTTCTTCAAATTTCATTTGCTATAAAGTAGAATTTGCTCTAAGTTGGTTGTAGAGCTGAATGATTTGTTACAGCAAATTGACAGAATAATATTATATTGATGATCTATTTCATTTTGTGTAATACCTAAGTAAATATTCTGTTATCATGGAAAAGACTACATCAAAGAGAAGAGTGAGTAAAATATATTGTTCTAATTATGGTTTTTGTTGTTACAAAATTTATTCAAAAATTAATGACATTATTGTTCATTCTTGAGACTTATTTGATGAACTTGTATCCTCCTCAAATACAAGGTTAGCTGATATAGAAAAATACTACTCCCTAAAGCATATCCTCAAGCACACCAAATGTCTCACATTAATTACCTTAATTTGCTGATGACAGACCCATTTGGTTTTAATTCTTCTCTGGATTAAAACTTTGACACTCTCCCCCACTAATTGTCTTTAAGCTAGGTCCCTTGAATTTTTGTAATTTGTCTTTACTCATAATGAATTGTGTGGATGTAATCAAGTGACTCCTTTAGTTCTCCAAATCTCTCAGGGAGTTGTGGATTTTATTCTAGGTCCTTGGTTCCCTAGTGAAAAACTTCACCTTTTTTCTTTTGGGTATTCTTCTCACACTAGCACATAGAATATGGATGGGGAAATTCTGGTTACTGTTTTCATGATTGGATTTTGAAAGTCTCTGCCTTGATTACATGTTTACTCCAGGTATAAATTGCTATCTCATTTGGATTTTGGGTATACTTTCCCCAATTTTATGCTTCACTTTGTTGTGTTGGTGGAATAAATAATGGAATTTTTAAAGCAACTTTATTGAGATGTAATTTATGTATCATAAAATTCACCCATGTTAAATTTACAATTCAGTGATTTTTAATTTTCAAAACATTTGCATCATCTAGAAAGATCCCACATGTTCTTTTACAATTAATTCTAGCTCCCAACTTCAGCTTTAGGCAACTACTGATTTTTGTTTTTTTATTTCACTATGTGGATATACTATGTTTTATTTACCCATCGCCATCTGATGAACATTTGTATTTCCAATTTTGAACATTATGAATATTGCTGTCATAAATATTTGTATATAAGTCTTTGTGTGGATTTATATTTTCATTACTTTGGGGTATATGCTAGGATTTATCATAAGTTTAGCTTCTTAAGAAACAGCCAAAATGTTTTCCAAAGTGGCTATATACATTTTACATTCTCACCAGCAATATAATAGGATTCTAGTTTCTCTACATTCTCACTATCACCTATTGCCTTTCTTTTTAATTATTAGACATTCTAGTAGGTGTGAAGTGGTATCTCATTGTGATATTCAAGATCATGTTATTAGTCATTTTTATATGTTCAGTAAATTTCTATTCAAACTTTTTACCACTTTACATTTGTTTTTTTTAAAAATCATAATAGTCCTTTGTATATTCTGTATATTAGTCTTCCATCAAATATATGATTGGATTCTGATTGTACTTTGCCATTATATAGAAATACGATTAGTTTTTATATTGATGTTTTATCCTGTGACCTTATTCAACTCATTTATTAATCTAGTAGTTATTTTTGGATTCTTTAGAATTTTCTTCCATATCATTTGCAAATAAAGACATTTTAATTTCTTCTTTTTCTGATCTGGATGCAACTAACTAGCTCACATTCTCACCTTCCTCTCTTTCCTATATTCCCTTCTTTCTTTTTCTCTTGTCTTGTTGGCTAGAACTTCCAGTTCAGTGTTGGATAGAAGTGGTGAGCATTGACATCCATGCCTTGTACCTGAGCTTAGGGGCAAAGCATTCAGTTTTTCATTATTGTGCATAATGTTTGTTGCAGGGGTTTTGTTTTTTTAATAGCAGCTCTTTATCAGGTTGAAAAAGTTCCAATATATTCCAAGTTTGTCATGAATTTTTAACAGAAATGTATATTGGATTTTGAAAAATCCTTGTCTATCTATGGAGATGACCATGTGATTTTTATCCTTGATTCTATTAATTTGAATCTATTAACATGGCATACTATATTAATGAATTTTCAGATGTTAAATATATTTTGTATTCTTAGAATAAATCTCACTTGGTCATGGTGTATAATTGTTGAATTCGTTTTATATATTCATGAGGGATATGTCTTTAATTCAGTAGTGTTTCCCATCACTTCAGTTTTGTGGTCTAGTATTTGGTCTTTCCTGGAGAACATTCCACTTATGCTTGAAAAGTTTGTGTCCTTTGCTGTTGTTTTGGTGGAATGTCAAATGTCAAATTAAATGTCAAATATGTCATGCTTGTTAACAGTTTTAAGTCTTACACATCACATGTGTGGTTCTATCAATTATTGAGATTGGGATATTGAAGTCTTCATTATTACTTAATTGTGTATTTTTTCTTTCAAGGGTATTCATTTTGTTTTATGTATCCTGAGGATCTGTAGTTAGGCACATATATTTTAGAATTACTTTATCATTCAATGAATAGAGCTTCTTTCATTATTAATAGTCCCTCCTTTTCTTTAGTAATATTTTTGTACTGGGGTCTATTTTGACTGATATTGATATAGACACTTTAGTCTTTTGTTTACTGTTTGTATGGGATATCATTTTTTTAAAAATCCAGTTTGGCAATTTTTCTTTTGATTGAAATGTTTAATCCATTCATATTTAATAAAATTATTTTATTGTTGAGTTTTTATCTGCCATTTTGCTACTTGTTTTTGCTATCTCATTTCTTTTTTGTTCCTTTCTTTGTGTTAAATAAATATTTTCTTCTGTATTTAAGTTCTCTTCATTTCTTTTTTCTTAACCATATTTTAAACATTATTTTCTATGGTTAGAGTAGGAGTTAAGATATGCATCTTAATTTATTACAGTCTATTTTGGATTAATAATAAATTACTTCTAGTAATATATAGAAACCTCCCTCCAATATGGCTCCAGTTTCTCATCTTTTCTTTGCACTTTTATTGTTACATATGTTATATCTTTGTTATATGCCTAACATAGTTATATCATTATTATTTTATGCAATGTATTTTAAATAAAGAGAAGAAAATAAAAACATATTCATACAATCTTTTATATATGTATTTGCCTTTTCCATGGCTCTTTCTTTGTATATATTTAAGTTGTCATATGGTATCAGCCTGAAGGAGTTCCTTTAGTATATCTTGTAGAGCAGTTTGGCTAGGAACATATTCTCTTAGTCTTTGTATGTGAATGTCTTTATTTTGCCTTCATTTTCAAAGGATAGTTTTGCTGGATCAATATAGGACTCTTGGTTTATAGTTGTTTTTTCTTTCAACACTTCAAATCTGAGCTCTCTGGTCTCCATTACTTCTTATGGGAAGTCAGCTGTTAATCATACTGTTTTTCCTCTGTTCTCCTGTTGCTGCTTTTGAGACTTTGTCTTTGTCTTTCAGTAGTTTGACTATGATGCATCTAGGTGTGGATATCTTTGTATTTATTGTATTGTGTTCTTTTGAGCCTTTCAGATCTGTAGGTTAATTTTTTAAAAATCAACTTTTAGTATTTGAATAGTTTATTATTATTCCTTCAATTATACTTTTGTACCCCTTTTTCTCTTTAAATTATATTATTATCCTCTCTTTCTGAGACTCCCATCATAGTGATGTTTGTTTGCTTGATGGAGTCCTAAAGTTCTTCATTGTGCTCATATTTCCTCATTGTTTTCTCTTTTTGTTCTTCAGAGCAATAATTTCTTTTGATAAATTCTAGTTTTCTTCTTTTTAAAGATTTTATTTATTTATTTGAACGAGAGAGGGAGAGAGCATTAGCAGGGAGAGGGACAAAGGGAGAGAGAGAAGCATACTCCTTGCTGAGTGGGGAGCCCAACGAGGGGATTAATCCCAGGACCCTGAGATCATGATCTGAGTCACACACTTAACTGATTGAGCCATCCAGGCACCATGATGAATTTTAGTTTTCAGTGAGTCTTTTAATGTCATCTTAAATTTGTTGTTGAGTACCTCTGCTGAAATCTTCATTTCACTCATGCTTTTCAATTCCAAAATTTATTTTATTTTATTTTATTTTATTTTATTTTATTTTATTTTATTTTATTTTATTTTATTTATTTATTTTTTTAATTGGAGTTCAATTTGTTCAATAGTTGGAACATATTCTTAATAAAAATTCATTCAGCCAGTATCTACCTTTTATTCCATTTACATTTAGTGTAAATATTGAGAAGGTAGTATTTCTGCATAATATTTAAAATTTACATTATTCTTTATGTCTGTTTTTGTCTGTTTTCCTGATCTCTCTGTTAAGGTGTTTGTTGATATCACAGATAGGTGTTAGTCTTCATTAATTATCAAATTATTGCTCTGTTGTTTTTGACAATTCCTGAGTCATAAGTCTCTCCACAGTATGATCCAGTTACATTTGCTTCCCTTTGCAAGGGCAGTTTTTGAGATTTGTTTTTAGGTTTGTTCTGAGTCAATGAGGCTTCTTAGCTGTGTCTTTCCCTAGCTCCCTCTGTTAAGCTAGCTAGCATATAGTTTGTCTTGTTACTCTCATGGAGCTATCAGTCTCCTCCTAATTGCTTATCATCAAGTTTTTATTGTTTTTGAGAAAACTCTGAGGCTTGAACTTTCCCCACACTGTTTTAAACAAAGTCATTTCCTTAAGGGAGAGTTTCAGAGTTCTCTTTTCTTATGGCCTGCTTCTATTCCTGGACAAAATTTCTGAGTCACTGCTGTATAGCTAAGGGCAGGGACAGTGGCTTGTTTCTCTTGGAGTGATACTTCTGCTTTATGAGTAGGGCACTGCATGGGGGCAGTAGTCTCCGGTCTTCTAGGCTTGCTTCTCCTGGTTTGGAACTTACACCATGCAAAAAGGGTCCATGAAGACAGTCATGGTTCCAGTATCTTTTTCTGATGCACCTTAGGTAGATTTCCACCCTATGAGTAGGCCTATGTGGAGGAGGAGATCTCCTAGTTTCTTGGCCAAACTCTTCTGGAATTAGGCTCTGTAACAGGGAACTAGGGAGAAAGAATGCTGGAGGCCTATTCCTCCCAGGGTGGTATGGTAGTTTTTTTCATTATGAGTTAGGGAGAAGGAGCCCTATATTCTTGAACATACTCATAGTCTCCATTATGCTGAGTCCAGAGTGGGAAATGCTTTATATTTGAAGTGCCAATGATTCTTATTCTTATGAACATCTTTCTTAATAAATATCTCATCACTGGGTGCATGCCCTTAGGATAATTTCAGGAAAATTTTGTAAAAAAAAAAACAAAAACAAAAATAGAACATTTTTTTTCACCACATCTGGTTGTTCTTTGGGAAATAGACTTGCAGAGCTCTGTATCTGGCCATTCTGAAGTTAAGCTTCCCCACATTTCTTTTTACTTGTTTCTTAATTTTTTTGGTCCTTCTAAGGTCAATAATTGGTGATTTCCAAAGGTAGTAATAATACTGAAACAACATGAATACATTAGTAGTTGAGATTTCCTTGAGGAGTATTTAAAAGTTTATTTATCTCACTCTAATATAACAAAATAGTTTATGGGAAAGTAAAACCAATTAGCATTTGACCTGGAATTTTTCACAAATATGATGCTGATGGGTGTGATGAGGTATCTCATTGTGGTTTTGATTTGTATTTCCTGATGCTGAATGATGTAGAGCATTTAAAAATTTATGTGTCTGTTGGCCATTTGAATGGCTTCTTTAGAGAAATGTCTGTTCATATCTTCTGCCCATTTTTTGACTAGATTTTTTTGGGGGGGAGGGGTGTTGAGTTTATGAGTTCTTTATATATTTTGGATACCAGCTCTTTATCTGATAAGACATTGGCAAGTATCTTCTCCCAACAAAAGGTTGTCTTTTAGTTTTGTTGACTGTTTCCTTGCTGTGCAAAAGCTTTTTATCTTGATGAAGTCCCAATAGTTCATTTTTGCCTTTGTTTCCCATACCTTTGAAAATGTGTCTAGCAAGAAGTTGCTGTGGCCAAGGTTAAAGTGGTTTTGCCTGTGTTCTCCTCTAGGATTTTGATGGATTACTGCCTCATAGTTAGGTCTTTCATATATTTTGAGTTCATTTTTGTGTATGGTGTGAGGAAACAGTCTAGTTTCATTCTTCTTCATGTGGCTGTCCAATTTTCCCAATACCATTACTGAGGAGACTTTTTTCCATTGGATATTCTTTCCTGCTTTGTCAAAGATTAGTTGGCCATAGAGTTGAGGGTCCATTTCTGCATTCTCTATTCTGTTCCATTGACATGTGTCTTTGTGCCAGTACCATGCTGTCTTGATGATTACAGCTTTGTAACAGAGCTTGAAGTCTGGCATTGTGATGCCTCCAGCTTTGGTTTTCTTTTTCAATATTCCTTTTGGTTATTCACAGTCTTTTCTGGTTCCATACAAATTTTAGGATTATTTGTTCCAGTTCTATGAAAAATGTTGATGGTCATCTGACTTATTACAATGAATATAGTCTATGTCTGATGAAAATGAATGATTAGGATACAAATCCTAAAAAAAAACTAGACAAATTCTCCCAATTCAGTGCTCACATGCAGAAAATACTTGGTTTTTATCCTAGGATACTGCTGCAGAATGAATATAAGGTTACATAATTACCTTTTCCAGTATCATTGTTACAAAATCAATATACCCAGTTTGATTCCCCTAATTGCCTACAGGAAAATAAGAGGCAATTAAAGGGAATGCTGTACACTATAAAGAAGGTATAAGAAAAAAAATAAAGGATTAAGTAATCCAAAATATCAAAAAAGATAAATATCATATAGCTCTTTCTAAAGAGCCATTTTTATGCTCATATCCACAATTACATGAGTAGGTGTAAGACTTAAGGTATTAAGAATAGCGTGGTCCCAATTGATTCAGCATAAGATGTAGGGTAGGAGAGGGGTGGGTCTACAGTTCCCATCAGCTCCTAGAATGCATGTTGAGGACTCTACCAACTTACAAATGCCTCAGATATTATAAGTATCATTCTGGCCTCAAAGAAGTTATAGGAAAATAAAATAAATGCTAGGAATTTAGGTACCAGCTAAGGTACCTAAATATACACAAAGAAAAAAATACCAGAAACATCATCATATTTGTGAAAAATACCAGGTCAATATGCTAATTGGTTTTACTTTTCTGTAAACTGTTTTGTTACATTAGAGTGAGATAAATAAACTTGAAAGTACTCCTCAAGGAAAACTCAGCTGCTAATGTATTCATGTTGTTTCAGAATTATTACTACCTTTAGAAATCACCAGTTATTGAAACTTATTGGAAAGAACTCAGATGTGTATACACACAAGCGCTCACACACACACACACACACACACACACACACACACACACACAAATATGGAATACTACTCAGCCATCAAAAAGAATGAAATTTTGCCATTTGCAACTATGTGGATAGAACTAGAGGGTATTATGCTAAGCAAAATAAGTTAGAGAAATGCAAATATAATATGATTTCACTCATATGTGGAATTTAAGAAACAAAACAGAGGATCATAGGGGAAGAGAAGCAAAAATAAAATAAGATGAAATCAGAGAGGGGGACAAATCATAGGAAACTCTTAGTCATAGGAAACTGAGGGTGGCTAGGGGGGAGGTGACTGGGGGGATGGGGTAACTGGGTGATGGACATTTAGGAGGGCAGGGGTTGTAATGAGCACTAGGTCTTTTTTTTTGTTTTGTTTTTTTGCGTCCCTAGGTTTTTTTTTTTTTTTTTTTTTTTTTAAGATTTTATTTATTTATTCAGGAGCACTCACACGCATGGGAGCCGACATGGAACTCGATCCTGAGTCTCTAGGACAGGACCACACCCCTGGCTGAAGGCGGCGCTAAACCGCTGAGCCACCCAGGCCTCCCGAGCACTATTATATGCAACTGATGAGTAACTAAACTCAACCTTTGTAAAGTAATAAAACCGATGAATCACTCAACTGTACCTCTGATAAACTAATAAAAAAGAATATAATTTTATAAAAGTTATTTCTACTGATTTTTAAAAATTTCTGGCAATTATGGAAATATAATAAATTTTTACTCAGAAGAAGTAAGTAGGGATTTCACTTGTGCAGGAACTTAATAAAACCAGCAAGGTTGCTATATTTGTTGTGCCCAAGATTGGGAATCTGAGAAACCACCAAGGAGCCGACACCATGCAAACACACGAGGGTTTATTTACAGGCTCGACCTTGGGTCCAGGTATACCCGACACAGCGGAGCAGGGACTTGGACACGAGGCTAAGAAGCATAGCAGCTTTATAGGGGCCATGGCCAATGGGATTGTAACACACACAGAAAGTTGCACAGTCATGTCGGTCCGCACGCAGGCGGCCAATTGAATTACATTTTACCCTATAGTATCCGTTTGAACTGGCCTATCACTCTGGTCAGAATTGGCGCACAGTTTTGGCGGGCACAAGGCGGGGTTACATTTTTATGAGCTGATTTCCGGTAAGGGTGTGCTCAGTGGCTTGACTAGGGTGGGGCAGCGCCTTAAGCAATAAGCAGGTCCTGTGGGGGTCATACAGGAGGTGGCAGGTGCAGCACAAAATGGAGTTAGTCCTGCTCAGCTTGTCCAGGGATAGAGGATTTTTGTTAAATGTCCTGGGTCCCACAGTATTCTCTTTTTTCTTTTAAGTTTTTTTTTTAAATTTAAATTTTAGGTAGTTAACATACAATACAATATTGGTTTTTGTATTAGAATTTAGTGATTCGTTACATACAACACCTAGTGCTCATCCTATTAAGTGCCCTTGATGGGTATTAACCCATCACTCATGTAGCCCATTCACCTACCCACCTCTCTTCATCAAAAGTCAGTTTGTTCTCCATCATTAACTCTTATGGCTTGCTTCCTTCTCTCCTTTTTCTCTTTCTCCCTTCCAATATGTTCATCTGTTTTCTTTCTTAAATTCTACATATGAGGGAGATCATATGGCATTTGCCTTTCTCTGAGTTATTTCACTTAGCATGATATACTCTGGCTCCATCCATGTTGTTGCAGATGTCAAGATTTCATTCTTTTTGGTGGCTGAGTGATACTCCATTTTATATATATATATTATATATATTATATAATATATATTCCATATTATATATATGTGCCAAATATACCATTCCATACATATATATATATGTATGGAATGGTATATATATATATATTTTTTATAACATACCACATATTCTTTATCCATTCATTAGTTGATGGACATTTGGGCTCTCTCCATATTTTGGTTATTGTTGATAACATTGCTTTAAACATGGAGGTGCATGTATCACTTCAAATCTGTATTTTTGTATATTTTGGGTAAATAACTATTAGTGAAATTGCTAGATCTATGTACCAAACCCTAGTCCAAGGATGACTCTTCCAATTGAGGTTAACAGGCTTAAGACAGTATAATGTTTAAGAGAGATTTTCATCTTCAGTTTCTTTCATCAGTGTTTTATGGTTTTCAGGGTACAGGTGTTTTATCTCCTTGGTTAAATTTATTTTGAAGTATTTCAATTTTTTTAGTGCAATTGTAAATGGAATTATTTTCTTAATTTCTTATGTGCTGTTTTGTTATTAATGTATAGAAACACTACCAATTTCTGGGCATTATTTTTTGTTCTGAACTTTACTGAATTCACTTACTACTTCTAAAAATATTTGGTGGAGTATTTAAGGCTTCAATATATAGTATGTCATCTTAAAATAGTGACAGTTTAACTTCTTCCTCACCAATAAGGATGCTAATTATTTCTTTTTGTTGTCTCATTCCTGCTAACACTTGAATAAAAGTGGGGAAAATGGACATCTTTGCCTTATTCCTCTCAGTTTTCACCATTGAGTATGATATTAGCTACAGGTTTTTTATTTATGGCCTTTATTTTGTTGAGATATATTCCCTCTAAACCTACTTTATTGAGTTTTTATCATGAACAGATGTTGAATTTTGTCAAGTGCTTTTTCTGTATCTATCGAGATGATCATATAATTTTTATACTTTGTTTTGTTGATATGTATGGTGCATTGCTTTGATTGACTTGTGAATATTGAACCACTCTTGCATTCCTATAGTGAATCTTACCTCATAATTATGATGAGTAATCCTTTCAACATATTGTCAAATGCAGTTTGCTACTATTTTGTTGATGATTTTTGCACTTATTCATTAGGGTATTGGATATAGTTTTCTTTTTTGTGCTGTGTTTGTTTAGGTATCTGTGTAATGCTGACCTTCTGGAATGTACTTATTTTTAAAATTTATTTAAATTCAATTAAATAAATTAAATTGCATTAACATATAATGTATTATTGGTTTCAGAGTTAGAAGTCAGTAATTCATCATCCTTATGTAATACCCAAGGCTCATTATATTAGATATTCTCTTTAATGTTAACCACCCAGTTACCTCATCCTCTACCCTCTTCCCCTCTAGCACCCTCCGTTTGTTCCCTATAATTAAGAGCCTCTTATGGTTTGTCTCCTTCTATGATTTCATCTTGTTTATTTTATTCCTCTTCTTCTTTATGATCTTCTGTTTTGTTTCTTAATTTCCACATATGAGTGAAATCATATGATAATTGTCTCTCTCCAGTTGACTTATTTCACTTAGCATAATATCTTCTAGTTCCATCCAAATCATTGCAAATGACAAGGTTTCATTTTCTTGATGGCTGAGTAGTAGTCCATTGTGTATGTGTATCTATCTATCTATCTATCTATCTATCTATCTATCTATCTATCTATATTTATTTATCTTTATCCACTCATCTGTTGATGGACATCTGGGCCTTTTTGCATAGTTTAGCGATTGTGAACATTACTGCTGTAAACATTGGGGTGCAGATGCCCCTTTGGATCAAGGTATTTGTATCTTTAGGATAATACATAGTAGTGCAATTGCTGGGTCATAGGATAGATCCCTTTTCAAATTTTTGAGGAATTTCCATACTATTTTCCAGAGTGGCTGCACCAGCTTGCATTCCCATCAACAGTGTAAGAGGATTCCCCTTTCTATACATCCACACCAACATCTGTAATTTCCTGACTTGTTAATTTTAGGCATTCTGACTGGTGTGACAAGATATCTTGTTGTGGTTTTGATTTATATTTCCTTGATTCCAAGTGATATGAAGCCTTTTTTTCATGTGTCTCTGGCCATTTGTATATCTTCTTTGGAGAAATGTCTGTTGATGTGTTCTGCCTATTTTTTGACTGGATTTTTAGTTTTTTGGGTGTTGAGTTTGATAAGTTCATTGCAGTTTTTAGATACTAGCCCTTTATCTGGTATGTCATTTGCAAATATCTTCTCCATTTCATAGGTTGCCTTTTGGTTGTTTTGACTGTTTCCTTAAAATTGATTGTTCTTAAAATTGTTTGTATTTCCTTGGTGTTGATCGTGCTCTCTTCTCTTTCATTCATGATTTTATTAATTTGGGTCCTTTCTTTTTTTCTTTTGGTAAGTCTGGCTAGAGATTTATTAATCTTATTAATTCTTTCAAAGAACCAGCTCTTAGTTTCATTGATATGTTCTACTCTTCTTTTGATTTCTATTTCATTGATTTCTGCTCTGACCTGTATTGATTATCCTGCTTTGTTTAGGCTTTATTTGCTGTTATTTCTTCAGCTCTTTTAGGTATCAGGTTAGCTTGTGTATTTTAGACCTTTCTTGTTTCTTGAGAAAGTCTCATATTGTCATATACTTAGTTCCCTTTTAGGATCACCTTTGCTGCATTTCAAAGATTTTGAACAGTTGTGCTTTCAGTTTTGTTTCAGTGAATTTTTAAAATTCTCTAATTTCCTGGTTGACCTATTCATTATTTAGTAGGATGCTTGTTAGCCTCCACATATTTGAGTTCCTTCCAAATTTCCTCTTGTGATGTGTTCAAGTTTCAAAGCATCGTGGTCTGAAAACATGCAATGAATGATCACAGTCTTTTGGTACCAGTTGAAACCTGATTTATGACCAAGTATGTGATCTATTCTGGAGAATGTTCCATGTGCACTCAAGAAGAATGTGTGTTCTATTGCATTAGCAAGGAATGTTCTATATATATATCTGTGCAGTTCATTTGCAGTGTTTCATTCAATGCCTTTATTTCTTTTTTTTCTTAAGATTTTATTTATTTATTCATGAGACACACACACACACACACATACACACACACACACAGAGAGAGAGAGAGAGAGAGAGAGAGAGAGGCAGAGACACAGGCAGAGGGAGAAGCAGGGTCCATTCAGGGAGCCTGACGTGGAACTCGATCCCAGGTCTCCAGGATCACACCCTGGGCTGAAGGCAGCGCTAAACCGCTGAGCCACCCGGGCTGCCTCAATGCCCTTATTTCTTTGTTGATCTTGTGCTTAGATGAACTGTTCATTTCTGTGAGTGGGGTGTTGAAGTCTCCTACTATTATTGTATTCCTATTGATGTATTTCTTTAATTTTCTTATTAATTGGCTTATATAGCTGGCTGCTCCCATGTTAGGGGCATTAATATTACAATTGTCACATCTTATTGGATAGAGCCTTTCATTACGATATAGTGTCTTTCCTCATCTCTTATTACTGTCTTTGGTTTAAAATCTAATTTGTCTGATATGAAGATTGCTACTCTAGCTCTTTTTTGATGTCTGTTATGATAAATAGTTTTCCACCCCCTCACTTTAAATCTAGTGGTGTCTTTGGGTCTAATATGAGTCTCTTGTAGCCAGCATCTGGATGAGTCTTGCTTTTTTTTTTTTATCCAGTCTGATACCTTGTGTCCTTTGACTAGAGCATTTAGTCCATTCATGTTCAGATTAAAGTTCATTTGGTCCAGTGTTTCATTCAATGCCCTGTCTCTGCAGATTGTCTCTTCCTTTCTGGTCTATATTACTTTTGTGCTCTCTCTTTGCTTAAAGGATCCCTTTTAATATTTCTTACAGGTCTGGTTTGATAATCACAAATTATTTTAGTTTCTATTTGTTCTGGAAGCTTTTTATCTCTCCTATTTTGAATGAGATCCTAGGTGGATAAAGCATTCTTGGCTGCATATTTTTCTTATATACCATCCTGAAAATATGTCAGTCCTTCTGGCCTGCCAGGTCTCTGTGGATAGGTCTGCTACTGGTGTAATGTTTCTACCCTTCTAAGTTACAGACATCTTGTCCCAAGCTGCTTCAGGATTTTCTCTTTGTCTCTGAGATTTGTAAGTTCCACTATTATAAGTCTGGGTGTTGGCTTATATATATTGATTTTGAGGGGGGGTTCTCTGTGCCTCCTGGACTTGTATGCCTGTTTCCTTCCCCATATTAGTGAAGTTCTGTGCTATAATTTGCTCCAATATACCGTCTGACCCTCATTCTCTTTCTTCTGAGATTGCAATTATTCTAATCATGTTTCACTTTATGGTATCACTTACCTCTCGAATTCTACGCTGGTGATCCAGTAGTTATTTATCTTTCTTTTTCTCAGCTTCTTAATTCTCCATCCTTTTGTCTTCTAGATCTGTAATTCTGTCTTCTGCCTCATTTATCCTCAAAGTCTCCATTTTTTATTTTATTGCATCTCATTGATATCCTTTTTGATTTTGACTTGATTAGATTTTAGTTATTTTATTTCTCCAGAAAGGGGTTCTCTAGTGTCTTCTATACTTTTTTCAGGCCCCACTGGTATATTTATAATCGTCATTCTGAACTCTAGTTTTCTGACATCTTACTTATGTACATACTGATTAGGCCCTTGGCAGTCAGTACTGCCTCTTTTTCCCCTTTTTGAGGTGGGTTTTTCTGTCTTGTCACTCTACCCAGAGGATAGATGAAAGATAGAACAAAATACTAAAATAACAACAATGACCCCAGGGAAATACACACTGAACAAATCAAAAGAGACCCAAAATCAAGGAGAGAGAGAGAGAGAGAGAGAGAATATAATCAAACAGGTAAACAGAATGGAGCAATATACTGGATTGTATGTGTAGTTTGGTCCATTTGTTAGAAAACTAGATCCCAAATCATAAAGAAAAACTTATATGTACACAAAATTAAATATAATAAAAGGATAGAATATAACTGTAAAATAGTTAAAAGACAGAAACAGAAGGAATATAAACAGATGACTAGAACAGAGCAATACACTATATCCTGAATGTATTTTAGTCAGTTTGTTAGAAAAAACTCTATTTCAAAATTGTAAGGAAAGAAAAACATATAAACAAAAATAAAATACATTGAAAGTATAGAATGTAACTGTAAAGATGAAAATTAAAAAAGACTAACAAAACAAAAAAAAGAACAAAAATAAAAGCAAATATGATCAGACAAGTGAAGAGAATAGAGCCATACATTAGATTCTAGGTATATTTTTGTCTGTTATAAGATCTCGCATCCCAAGATTGTAAAGAAAGAAATTAAAACAAAGATGAAATTAAATACAATGAAAGGGTAGAATGTAATTGTATAAATGAAAAGATTTTAGAAACAGTAGCTAAAATAAGAAATTGGTTGAAAAGGGAAAGAGAAAAAAAATTAAAATCGAAAGACTAAAGAATTGTGGGGGAAAAAAAACCCCATGAATTCCATATGCCATATTCCCCCAGTCCTGGAATTTTGCCATTCTCAGTGTTTGGACTTGGTCTTGGCTGGATGTTCTTACTGATTTTCTGGAGGAGGGGCCTGTTGTGTTGATTTTCAGGTGTCTTTGCCCCAGGTGGAATTGCATGCCCTTGCCAGGTGACCAAACTAAGTAACTGCTCCAGATTGCTCTAGATGGCTTTTGTTCCCTGTAGGCTTTCGGTGCCACTTTAGAGGACAAGAGTGAAAATGGCAGCCTCCCAATCTCTAGTCCAATCTGCAGAGGATGAGAGCTGAAAGCTTGGGGCCCCACGCCTCAGCGCACCCTCAGGGAAAAGCAATCATTCCTGTCTCCCTGGTCCCTGTCTGCACTCTGTGCTCACCCAGCCTGTGACTGAACATTTCTATCTCAGGTATGGCACAGGTTTCAAGTCCCCAGACCCTGCAGACTCCTTGCACGTATGTGGATGCCACTCTTCCCGGAGGAGGAAGGGGTCTCTCCTGTTCTGCCCCTTGCTGGGCCCCTGCTTGGAGAGCAGTCCCACCGTCTGTGCCCTGGTTCATGGTTTGGAGCAATTAATTCCAAGCTGAGTTCCTGGGCTCGCTGATTGCAGCTGGCTTTCCTGCTCCCATACCTGGGAATTCTGCCACACTCGGACACCCCCAGTCTTCCTGTGGCCTTGTGGGTCCTGAGACCACACAGTCCCACCTAGGATTCCATCCCTGCTTCACCACCCGACATCCCTTACAGGAGCAGACTTCCAAAAGTTTTGTTTTGTGCTCACTTTTAGGTAGCCGGCTGCCGGAGGGCCCCCCCCCCCACTCCCCCCACCCCCCCGCCGCAGCTTATCTTCCCATTTGTTGCCTCTGATTCACTTCTTGGTGCCTCCTACCTTGCATAAAGTAGTCATCTTCCTATTTGTAGAGTTGCAGCTATCCTTTTCTTAGATCTGTTTGAGTTCACAGGTGTTCAGAATGATTTAATAGCAATCTAGCTGAATTCCAGGGAATTCAGAGGAATTCAGAGGAAACCGAGGTCTTCTACTCCTTCCTGGAATGTACTTAGAAACTTTTCTTCCTCTTTTATTTTTTGGAATAGTTTGCAAGGAATAGGTATTGACTATTCTTTAAACACTATGTAGAATTCATCTGTGAATCCATCTGGTCATGGACGATAATTTTTTAGTAATTTTTTGATTACTGATTTCAATTTTGTTACCAATAATTGGTCTGATCAGACTTCTTTTTCATTGAATTTCTGAAGATTGTTTTTGGGATTTTATCTACTTCCATGGCATATAACTTATTGTAGTAGTCTCTTATATTCCTTTGTATTTTCTGTGGTGTCATTTGTTACTTTTACTCATTCATTTCTGATTTTTTTGAGGTCTTTCTCTTGATGAGTCTGCTAAGGTATATCAATTTTTCTTTTCGAAGAACCTGTTCTTGTATTCATTTACTTTTTCTGTTGTTTTCTCAGTGTCCATGTGCTTTATTTCTGCAATGATCTTTTTTTTTAAGTTTTTATTTAAATTCCAGTTAACATGCAGTGTAATATCAGTTTCAGGTGTACAATATGCTGATTCAATACTTTGGTACAACACTAGGTGCTCATCACAAGTGCACTCCTTAATCCCCATCACCTATTTAACTCACCTTCCCCACCTCCATTCAAGCAACCATCACTTTGTTCTTTACTGTTAATAGCTTTTTTTCTTGGTTTGTCTTTCTCTTCCTCTCTTTTTTCCCCTATGTTGTTTGTTCGTGGGCGAATGTATCTCTTCAAATTAGGATTATTGAATTCTTGGGTAAATACCCAGTAGTGCAATTACTGAATCATAAGGTAGTTCTATTTTTTTTAAAGATTTTATTTATTTATTCATGAGATACACACAAAGAGAGGCAGAGACATAGGCAGAGGGAGAAGCAGGCTCCTGCAGGGAGCCCGATGCAGAACTCCATCCCAGCACCCTGGGATCACGACCTGAGTCAAAGGCAGACGCTCAGCCACTGAGCCATACAGGTGCCCTGGTATTTCTATTTTTAACTCCTTAAGGAAGCTTCACACTGTCTTCCAGAGTGGATGCACCAGTTTGCATTCCCACTAACAATGCAAGAGGGTTCCCTTTTCTCCACATCATTGCCAGCACCTGTTGTTTCTTGTGTTGTGGATTTTAGCCATTCTGACAAGTATGAAGTGATATCTCATTGCAGTTTTTATTTGTATTTCACTGGTGATGAGTGATTTTGAGTTTTTTCATGTGTCTGTTGGCCATCAGTATGCCTTCTTTGGAAAACTGTCTATGTCTTCTGACAATAATTAATTGGATTTTTTTGGTTTTTTTGTGTTTAGTTTTTTAAGTTTTTACATATTTTGGATACTAACCTTTTATCAGATATATCATTTGGAAATATCTTCTCCCATTCCATAGGTTTTATTAATTGTATCCTTCATGGTACAGAAGCTTTTTACTTAAAAATCCCAATAGCTGACTTTTACTTTTGTTTTTCTTGCCTCAGGAGACATATCTAGAAAGAAGTTGCTATGGCTTATGTCAAAGAAGTTACTGCCTCTGTTTTCTTCTAGGATTTTTATGATTTGAGGTCTCGCATTTAGATCTTTAATCCATTTTGATTTTTTTTATATGTATGGTGTAAGAAAGTGGTCCAGTTTCATTCTTTTGCATGTTGCTGTCCAGTTTTTCCAACACTATTTGTTGAAAAGACTGTCCTTTATCCATTGGATGTCCTTCCCTCCTTTGTAAAAAATTAAATGATCGTATAGTTGTGGATTGATTTCTGGGTTTTCTATTCTATTCTGTTGATCTATTGTCTATTTTTATAACAGGACCATACTGTTTTGATCACTACAGCTTTGTAATATAACTTGAAGTCCAAATTCTGATGCCTCCAGCTTTGCCTTGCTTTTTAAAGATTCCTTTGGCTATTTGGGGTCTTTGGTGTTTCCACACAAATTTTAGGATTGTTCTAGTTCTGTGAAAAATTCTGTTTGTATTTTATAGAGATTGCATTAAACATGCAGGTTGCTTTGGGTAGTATAGACACCCTAACCCATGAGCATGGACTGTCTTTCCATTTCTTTGTGTTATTATAAATTTCTTTCATTAGTGTTTTATACTTTTCAGAGTACGAGTCTTTCATGTCTTTGGTTTAGTTTATTCATAAATGTCTTATGTTTTTTGTGCAATTTTCAATGGGATTGATTTGTTATTTTCTTTTTGCTGCTTCATTATTTGCTTAAAAATTCAATAGATTTTTGTACATTGATTTTGTATCCTGTAACTATACTAAATTTGTGTATCAGTTCTAATAATTGTTTGGTGGAGTCTTTTGGTTTTTCTATATAGAGTATCATGTCATTTGCAAATAGTGAAAATATTACTTCTTTCTTGCTAATTTGGATGTCTATTATTTATTTTTCTTGTCTGATTGCTGTGGCTAGAATTTCCAGTACTATGTTAAATACAGTGGTGAGAGAGGGGGCATCTCTGTCGTATTCCCAACTATAGAGGAAAAGCTCTCAGTTATTCCCCATTGAGGATGATATAGCTGTGGGTTGTTCATACATAGCCTTTACTATGTTGATGTATGTTCCCTCTAACTCTACTTTGCTGAATGTTTTCACTGCAAATGGATGCTGCATTTTGTTAAATGCCTTTTCTGCATCTATTGAAATGATCACATGGTTCTTATAATTTCTTAAATTGATGAGATGTGTCGTGTGGATTCGTTTGTGAATATTGAACCATTCTTGCAACCTAGAAATAAATCCCACTTGATCGTGGTGAATTATTTTTGTAATATATTATTGAATTCTACTGTATAGTATTTTATTGAGAATATTTGCATTTGTATATTGGCCTGTAGTTCTCTTTTTTAGTGGTATCCCTATCTGGTTTTAATATTGGGTAATTCGGAAGTTTTCCTTACTTTTCTATTTTTTTTAGTCATTTTAGAAAAATATATATAAACTCTTCTTTAAATATTTGTAGAATTCACTGTAAAGCCATCTGGTCCTAGACTTTTATGTGTTGGGTGATTATTTTATTACTTATTCAGTGTCTTTGCATATTATCAGTGTGTTCAAGTTTTCTATTTCTTCCTGTTTCAGTTTTGATAGTTTACATGTTTCTGTGAATTTATCCTTCTCCTCCAGGTTGGCTAATTTGTTGGCGTGTTGTTTTTCATAATATTCTCTTATAATTGTATTTCTGTGGTATTGTTATTTCTCCCCTCTCATTTGTGATTTTGTTTACTTGGCCCTTTCTCTCTTCTATTTGGTAAGTTGATCTAGAAGTTTATCAATTTTACAATTTTTTTCAAAGAACCAGCTCCCAGTTTCATTGATCTGTTTTATTCTCTCTTTTTTAAAATATTTTATTTATTTATTCACAAAAGACACACACACACACACACACACATACACACGCGCACACACACACACAGAGGCAGAGACATAGACAGAGGGAGAAGCAGACTCCATGCAGGAAGCCCAATGTGGGACTCGATCCCAGGACTCTAGGATCACATCCTGGGCCAAAGGCAGACGCTCAACCACTGAGCCAACCAGGCATCCCAATCTGTTTTATTCTCTTTTTATTTTCTATATCATTTATTTCTGCCCTAACCATCATGATTTTCTTTTTTTGCTGGCTTCAGACTTTATTTGTTATTCTTTTTCTAGCTCCTTTAGGTGTAATGTTAGGTTGTTTATTTGAGAGTTTTCTTGCTCTTGAGATAGACCTCTATTGCTATGTACTTCTCTTAGGGGTGTTTTTGCTACATCCCAAAGGTTTTGGACTGTAATGTTTTCATTTTCATTTGTTTCCATGTATTTTTAAAAATTTATTCTTTGATGTCCTTGTTGAAGCATTCATTGGTTAGTAACATGTTGTTTAACCTCCGTGTATTTGTGGTGTTTCCAATTTTTTTCTTGTGGGTGACTCCTAGTTTTACAGCTTTTTCTTGTGTTTGTCACTTTCAGTCTCTCCTTTCCACTCAAAAAGTTCCCCTTTAGTATTTCTGCAGGGCTGGTTTAGTGGTCATGAATTCCTTTAGTTTTTGCCTGAGAAACTCTTTAATTCTTCTTCTATTCTGAATGATAACCTTACTGGATAGAATATTTTTGATTGCAGCTTATTCTCATTCAGCACTTGAATATATCATATCTTCTGGCTTTCCAAATTTTTGTTGAGAAATCTCCAGGTAGGCCCATGGGTTTTCTTTGTAAGTTAAGGATTTCTTTTGTCTTACTGCTTTTAAGATTCCTTCGTTATCACTATATTTTGCAATGTAATCACATATACGTGGTGTTGGTCTGCTTTTATTGATTTTGTTGGGGGGCTCTCTGTGTCTCCTGGAGCTGAATGTCTATTTTGTTCTCCAAATTAAGGAAGCTTCCAGCTATTATTTCTTTAATAAATTTTCTGACCCCTTTTCTCTTTCTTCTTCTGTGACTCCTATAGTATGAATATTATTAGATTTGATGGAGTCATTGAGTTCCCTAGGTCTGTTCTCATGTCGCATAATTCTTCTTTCTCTCTTTTGTTCAGGTTCATTAATTTCCATTACTTTGTTTTCTACTTTCTCTTTATTCCTCTTCTTCTTGAACCCTGCTGTTCGTTACATCCAGTCTGTTTCCAATTTTGATTATTGCACACTCCATCTCTGATTGATTCTTTTTCAACTCTTTTCAACCATCTCTGTGGTAAGGATGTCATTGATGTTTTCTATTCTTTTCTCAAGCCCAGTTGAGTATCCATATGATTTTCTATTCTTTTCTCAAGCCTAGTGAGTATCCATATGATTGTTGCTTTAAATGTTCCATCAGACATGTTCTACTTAGTTCTCTGGCCATGACCTTTTCTTGTTCTTTTATTTGAGATAAATTCTCTGTCTTTGCATTTTGTCTAATTCTCTGCCTTCTCCCCTGTGTTAAATACCAGTTATGTCTTCTGCTTTTGGAAATAATGGCCTTATGATAGAGAGGTCATGAAGTACCTAGGGCCTGGTGCTTCAGTGATTATGTCTTGTGTGTGCTGCATATGCTCTGCTGTTGTGTTTTGGCTGCTCTGTCCTTAAGGTTATTTGTCTTTAGACATTCTCCTTGCCTGCTGTGGGGAGTGTTTGTTCACAAGCCTGATATGGTGAGTTTTAACTAGGCATGCTCTGGTCTGCTTGTGAAATGACACCACCTTCATGAGAACTGAGGCCCTGCAGAACTCCCTAGTCAGGAGACATGGTGTGAGGAGGGGTTTGTGCTAGCCTTCTGGGGGAAGGACTCACCCTGCTGGGACTGAGGCAAGAGTGACTGAAAAAGGCAGTCCTACCAAAGTGTGGGACTTAATGTAAGCAAGTTAGGCAGCCAATGTCAGTGCTGGCTGCTTCTGGCAGGTGGCTCTGTTTTATGCTGCTGAGTGGCAGGGGAGGGAAATGGCACTGGCCAGCATCTTTGTTCCTGGACACATGTTTCTGTGAATGCTGCCTCTCAGGGCTGTGCTCTAAGAAGAGTGAATATTCTCCCCACTCTGTGCCCTAGGCACTCTTCAGGTTACTGTTTGCCTGTTGCTGTTGTTTGTTTTGTCTCCAGCAGCAGCACAGTGCCCCTGGGCTCTACCAGCCAAGCCTGCTGCCTTTCATACCAGGCTTTAACCCCAACTGGTTGTAAGAACTCCTCTTGTTTTCCAACCAAATGCCTTTGTGGAAATATTCTTGTGCATTCTCCTGTATGCTCCTCTGTGAGTATGACTTCTTCCCCTCTGCAGCATCTGCAGTCCATTTATCCTCTAAACCATGTCTCTGCACTACCCACCTTCTTTTATGTGGCCTCTTTTCTCCCTTTAGTTGTTGAATTTGTTCTGATAGTCTTCAGGTCAATTTCTGGGGTATTTAGGGTGATTGGATAGTTACATAGTTGTATTTGTAGGGTGAGGTGAGCCTAGAGTCCCCCTATTCTGCTGCCATCCTTCTCTCTCCATTAATATTTGCTTTATGTATTTAGGTACTCCAATGTTGGGTGCACAGATATTTGCAATCGTTATCATCTCCTCTTGGATTGATCTTTTTATCATTATGTAATGCCTTTCTTTCTTCGTGTCATATTATAATCTTTGTTTTAAATCTTTTTTGTTTGGTTTAGATATCAATAACCTGGCTTTTGCCATCCCTTCACTTTCAGTCTGTATGTGTCTTTAGGTCTAAGGTGAGTCTCTTGCAGGCAGTGCAGAGATGGGTCTTTTTTATTTTTTAATCCATTCTGCTGCCTAATGTCTTTTGGTTGGAGCATTAGGTCTTTTATATTTAAAGTAATTATTGATAGGTATATATTTATTGTCATTTCATTTATTGCTTTCTGGCTATTTTTGTAGGTATTTTCCCTGTTATTTTTTTTCTTTTGCTCTCTCTCTCTCTCTTTCTTTTTTTTTTTTTTTTTTGTAATTAATGAGTTTCTGTAGTGTTATGTTTGGATTTCACCCCTTAATTTATTGTGTATCTATTATAGATTTTAGGTTTATGGTTACCATGAGATTCATACATAACATCCTAAGTATATAGTAGTGTATATTAAATTGTTAGTCATTTAAACTTTTGTTTACTTGGGAAACTCTATCTTTCCTTCAATTTTGAATTCTAACCTTGCTGGGTAGAGTATTTTTTGTCATCGGTGTTTCCCTTTCAGTACTTTAAATATATCATTCCATTTTCTCTGGCCTCCAAAGTTTCTTCTGAAAAATCAACTGATAGCCTTGTAGGATTTTTCTCGTAAATAACTTTTTGCTTCTCTCTTACTGTTTTTAAAATCCAATCCTCTTTATCTTTAATATTTGATGTTGTAATTATTATATGCTGTAGTGTGGACCCTCTGATTCATCTTGTTTGGAAATGGAAATTTCTGTGTTTCTTGAATATGGATGTCTATTTCTTACCTAGGTTAGAGAAGTTTTTGGCTATTATTTCATTAAATAAGTTTTCTCGCCCTTTCTCTATTCTTTTTCTGTGACACTTATAATGTGAATATTTGCTTGATGTTGTCCAAGGTATCCCTTAACCTAGCCTCCCTTTTGTTTTCATTTCTTTTCTTTTCTTTTTTTTTTTTTTTTTTTTGCTGTTCAACTTGGGTACTTTCCATTACCTTGTCTTGTCTTCCAGGTCACAGATACATTCTTTTGCATCCACTAATCTATGGCTCATTCCCTCTAGTGTAGTTTTATTTCAGTTATTCTCCAATTCTGGTTACATCTTATTAAATATTTTCTATCTCTTTATTGAAGGTTTTGCTGAGTTATTCCACGCTTTTTTCCAGCTCCATGAGTATCATTATGATCATTTAAATTATTTATCACACATTTTGTTTATGTCAGTTTTATTTAGTTCTTTTTCTGAAGTTTTGTCTTTTTTTTGTTATTGTTTTGGCACATATTCCTCTATCTCCTTATTTTGCTTGAGTTTCTCTGTTTGTTTCTGTAGATTAGGCAGGATATCTACTCCAAAACTTGAAGGAATAGTTTTGTGTATGATCATCCCCTCTGTAGGGCTTGACGACTTTCATTGGCTGACCGGTCCTGTAGCTGTCCAGTAGGAGCCCTGGAGGGGCAGGTATAGCCAACATGGGTGCAGGTCAGTGTGGTCCCTGGGCTCTAATGCAGTGGGTGCCCTAGCGAAACAGCTAAAGCTGACGTGGGTACAGGCTGGTGAGTCTCTGGGTACAAGAATTTGTATTCTGTATTTCAGGGTATAGAGTTAAATATAAATTCATAATATTTTCTTTATAGATTATGTTGCTTGAATATTTTATTTCCTTACTTTTTGCCCACGTGATTGGTCTTTTAGTAGATGTGGTATATTTGTCTTCAATTGTTGTGTTTAGTTTTTGGAATCTTTGCAGATACTGTAGGTTTGCTTCATAAAGGCGGTTTCTCTGTTATTCAGTGCATTAGGGATTCATAAATGTTATATTTGCATTGTGAATTGTGGCTTTGAGCATGAAAAATGTCCTTTTATGTCATATTTACCTTGTCAGCTACCTCTCCCTTTTTGTTTGTTGTTTCTATTGCTTGGTGTAACCTCACCTGCTCTTTTACTTTTAGTCTTTAAGAATCACCTTATTTTAGGCATGTCTCTTGTATACCTCACAGAGTTGGGTCTCATTTTCTGCCAAATTGAAAGCGTTATTCTTTTAGTAGATGAGTTAAGTACATTTACATTTATTGATATGACTGACAATTTTAGTATTAATTCTGGCATATTTTTAGCTATTTGTATTTTGTTGCATTAGCTATGTTCATTTATCTAAAAGATGTATGTTCCTTGTTCTTGTATTATTAATTTATTTTTGGTATTTGAGAAGTTTTGTATTGGTTACCATTGTGTTTAAATCTTTTAAAATGCCAATAATACCCAATTTCCTTTTTAACCTTTGCTATCTGGCTTTTCATTTTTTGTCAATACTTCTATTGCCTACCTATTATCTATACAGCAGTTAAGATTTTTTTTTCTATTTTCTACAACCTGTGGACCAAATCTGACATGATGCCTGATTTTTCAAATAAAGCTTTTTTGGAACATAGTCACACTTACTGATTTATTGTTTATGGCTGCTTTTGTACGATGTTAGAAGTTATATAGTTGCAATAGATACCTTTTGGCCCACAGAGCATAAAATATTTATTTTCTGACCCATTACAAAAAAATATATCCCTGCTCTAGATGGTTCCTTACAAGGGGCTGAAAGGGTGCTGATATTCCTAATTTTCTTGCATGTTGAAAATTGTTTTTCTATATTCTTGATATTTTAAAGACAAGTTGGCTGGATTTACATCATTTGTTTATTACCCTTTCTCTCACTAATTTTTAAAAAGATACTGTTCCATTATTGCCTTGTTTTATATGTTGGTTTTCAAAGGTGTAATGCCAGTCTAATTCTGTTTTTGCCTATGGGTCTTGATGATTTTATATTCTTTGAAATGTAATAGGTTTACTAGAATGTGCTAGAGCTTTTATTTTTTAGTTTAGTTTTTTAAGCTAAGATGAATGAGCTGAAATATAGTGGTGTTTTATTCTCTTTAAAAAGCATTGTTAGAGTTTGTTAGCAGAAATATGATGAGAAAATATTGGAGACAAGAAACATGATTATTTATGGACAGAGGTTAGATGAAGAAAGAGGTGTAAGTTAGATTTCTCAATACAATACAATTTGTATTCTGTTTTGTTTTAAACTATAGGAATGTATTATATGGCAAAAGTAACCTTACATTTGAATGAAAAAAAGAACTAAAGTGTTAGTCATATCAGAATAGTCCTGTACTGACATTTAATTTTCTTGTGCATGCATATTTTTATCTGTATGCCTTTGTTTATGCTTTTATTTTTAAAATTTTAAATTTAAATTCAACTAGCCAACATATAGTACATCATTAGTTTCAGATGTTGTGTTCAACAATTTATCAGTTGTATATAACACCCAGTACTCATCACATCAGATGCCCTCCTTAATGCCCATCACCAAATTACCCCACCCCCCTATTCACTTCCCCTCCAACAACCCTCAGTTTGTTTCTTATACTTAAGAGTCTCTCATGGTTTTTCTGTCTCTCTGATGACTTCCCCTTTAGTTTTCCCTTCCTTACCCTATGATCCTATATTCCACATATGAGTGAAACGGTATGATAATTGTCTTTCTGTGTTTGACTTGTTTTGCTCAGCCTTTGTTTATTCTTTTAATTCTTCTATCTTTTAAAGCATTTCTTGGAAGACTTGATTTCTTATTTGGAAAGGAACCAATACTTATTTTGTTTCACAGTACTTAAGACCAATTTGTATTTTACTTGTAACAGATATTTTCCACACATAGCTTCATTTTCCTAAAATAAATTGCAGTTAATAGTTTTAAAAATCTTTTTTTGAGAATGTCAGAATTTTAAATTGCAGATGAGTGGAACAGGAAATTACAAGTGGAAATCATTTGGCAGTGATTTTGAAACTGCTGAGAATCTGAGATCCAAGAAATGTCAGGGGCAACATCTTTTAGCTTTTTTCTACTTTTCTGCATTTTTTACAAGTTTCTCGGGGCAATATTTGCATAATTACTTTTCAGAGTTGATAGTTCCTTTAATTTCATGGTTTCTTACAAAATATTTTTCCTTTAGTGAGGCCATTACAAACTACCTCTTGAAAGTGCTAATGGGAATATTAATCCTAGTTTGAATACCATTTATAAAGCTTTCAGACGTTAAAGTGCTCCTCATTCCAATTTTTAAGGCAATTTGATAAGATTTCCTACTTTCCACTTTCAAGCTTATTCTTTTTTTCTGTTTTATACAACTCAATATCAGTTTTAAACTCTCAGTCACTAGTAAAAACCCTGAATATCTGCTAATGAAGAAGCACAGAGATTTTAGTTTTAAACATCAATTCCATTTCACTGTTTCATTTTTCTTCTTTAGAGACTCTGATAAGCAAATATTTCTTTATTTCTTCTTTTCCATTTCTACTAACGTCTTCGTGACCCCTTTTGCTTATTTATTTATTCAATTTATTCTCTTGGTTGTTTTGATGCCTTTCTTCATTGCCCCTTATTATTATGTTTTCATTTATGTCTACTGTCCCTAGGTACCTTACAATTTTTACTCAGTCTTTATATTTTTCTTTTATTTTGTTCTTCTGGTCATTCAACTCTCTTGTTTCTCCCTGTCGTTTATCCATTTATGTTTTCTGTTTTTGAATTTCTGATTTTAAGATGGATGTTTGTATTTTGATTGATTGATTTTAAAAGATTTTTTTATTTTTCATTTTAGAGAGAGAGATCAGGGAGAGGGGCAGAGGGAAAGGGAGAGTCTTAAGCAGATTCTGTGTTCAGCATGGAACCTGATGTGGGGCTTGATCTCACGACCCTGAGGTCACGACCTGAGCCAAAACCAAGAGTCAGTCACTCAACCAACTGTCACCCAGGTGCCCCAGTGTTTGTATTTTTAAATGCCTGCTGGAGCATATTTATTCAGTTTGAGATTTGGACTTGATGTTTTCAGAGGGGAATTTTCCCAGTGATATGTGTGAAATTTCAACTCCTGATTTTTTTGGGGGTTGGGGGTAGCTCTATGTGTAACTTCACTTTTCTCCTATAAATTTAACGCTATTGGATTTGCTTTTCTTTTGTTTGCTTAGCTTTTTGGTTTGTCCTGTGTTAGTGATTCCTACATAATGGTGCCCTCTCTGTCAGCAGAGAAAGTTCAGGTACTTTTGATTAGTGGGACCCCACTTTTGCCTTCTTTTCTTCTTTTTATCTTAACTAAATTACCAAAAGAAACTTCTCCCTAGAAGCTCCTGGGTGGCACAGTGGTTGAGCGTCAGCCTTTGGCTCCTGTGGTGGTCCTGGGGTCCTGAGACCAAGCCCCATATGGGGCTTCCCACAGGGAGCCTGCTTGTCCCTCTGCCTATGTCTCTGTGTCTCTAATGAATAAATAAGTAAAATCTTTAAAAAAAGGAAAAGAAGAAATTTCTTCCTTCCTCTGTGTTCTTTTCTCCCCTAGAAGTTAGGCATTCCCACGAGGGCTCACTAAGTGCTTCTGCCCCATTTCATGGAGCCTCACCAGGACTCTTCTCCATAGTAGCTTCTCATGTGCTGCACCATCACCCTGGTCCTTTGCTAGCCCCCTTTCTTTCTTCCCTTTGTTTAGTCTTTCTAAAGCCTCATGGGGGAGGGGAGAAGATAGAGTGCTGCTATTTTTTCTTCTTATATTATTATATTATTATAAATATTTATAATATTTTATAAATATTTATAAATATTTTGCACTTCTGGTGTTCTTTATCTTCAAGTAATGTGGAAGTTCTGGTTTCGTAGAGGTTTACTTTTCCCTTCTTGTTTATCTTATCTTTTGGGGTGGAAATTTTGTGAGACAGGCAATTATACCACAGCCATTGTCCTAGCTATTCACAGTGCCAACTTCTAAAAGGAAACCACTATAAATCAATCAATAAACACCATGCTGGGATAGTGGCAGATCATATGTGCAGAGATTTTACATAGTGTTTCCACCCCAACAGGCTACATGGGTGGGAAGAGTGTATGTTAGGGGAATGGATGGGAGGATGAGGAGTCCGTGTTTTGACTCCTGGACATGTCCTTGTTACTTTGCAGGTTGATATTCCTCATGAATGGGGAGATGGGTCCTTGGCAGTTGAAAGGACTTGAAACTCATATATACTGAGCTCTGATGATCAGGGGGGGCACTTTACTGCATGCTTCATATGCTAAATGCCCTTGTCACTGCCCCACCTTGGGCTCACACACCCAACCTGCCTGTAGGACTAAACTCCACCTTCTCATCTCTGGGAGCTGAAATTGTGGTAGCCTTAGCACTTCCAGTCTTGGCTTGCCCTTATTCCCACTGACTTCCATGGCAGAGTCCTCTGAAATCACCCTGTTTCTGGGTCTTGGATGAATACCAGACTCTGCATTGTGCAGTTCCTCCATCTTTCAAGGACATCTGAAGCATCTCTTTTGGGAAGACTTCCCAAGATTTTAACATTCCAATGTAGTGAGGGATCCCTCCTCTCTGATCCTAAGTTTCCAGGCACATAGCAGTGCTTGCATCTCTGACTTCCCAGTGTTTCTTTGAAAGACCACTCCTGCCTGGAAAGCAGAGCCCCTGCTTCACCCACCTGTTCTCTAGCAGTGGACCTGTGCTTGGTCATCTTGGGGCTTAAGTGGAAAGATATTGAAAAAATAAACATGGGAATTTATACAATGTCCTTGCTAGCTGGTGTTACTGGCTGTGGCTCCAGGAGGAACAGTATCTCTACAAAGACTCAGAGTCTAAGAAAACTTATCAAAAGTTCAAAAATAGCAGAAGTAAAACCAGTAATGACCAAAGTAGTAATTAGTAGAAGTTTATTGTGCATATGAGCAGCAGCCAGTCCTTAGGTAGAGGTTCTCTCTTTCTTCTCTCAGCATCTAAGGTGGTTACCCTCCATTCTAGGGCCCCCTCCTGGGCTCAGGGCATATGTCTCACCTGTACTGGTTGAGTGAGTTTGAAGTGCTGAGCACTGGGGGTGGTGTCATTTGGCTCCTGTCATCCTCAGGACATAAATCCTTGTCTAGGCTGTAGTCTTTGTTATAGGTAGAAGAGAAAAACTATATGTATTTGCCCATGGCCACTCATATAACTTCTGCTGCCTTCAAGAAACAAGAATGAATGATACTTGGATAGAATAATAAGATGGTAGGAAGTACTCATAATGTTCTTAGAAAAGGTCATTTAAATTAAATACATTTATGAAGAAGAAGCAGTTCCTCTGGATACTAGGTAATCACTGCACTCGCTGAGCAGACTCAGTTGGTAATAAATGGCAGAAACTTGAGAAGTCTAATGGATATATGCTAACTCCAATACAATTGGATCAAGAGGTCGAAGGATATTTGCCCTCCCCCCCAGTATCTGGGCTCTGCTTAGCTTTATTTCCAAACAGGCTCTTCCCAGGATGGTGGGGAGAAGCTTGGCTCACAGTCTGGTATCTCAGGAGAGAGATCCTTTCCTAGTACTATAAACACCCCCCAGGGCACTGATGCTCCATCTACCAAGAAGGAGTTTACAGTTTACAGGAAGGGATGAAGGCTGACTTCCAAAGGGAAGAACTGACGTTTTTCGGAAAAAGAATGTGTATGTGTATGTTTGTCAGCTTTACTTGGCAAAAACACTTAACCAAGAAACATTATGATTTGGTGGCTCAGTGCCTGCTCCACCACACTGTCCGGTTAAGGCCTTACCCACAGTAAGCTGGCTCTTCCCACAGTCAGGATGCCATTCCTGACCTTCAGATTAAGGTTACTTCCCCAGGTCATTCCTCAGTCACCAAGTCTATTTTCTTGGTGAGTCTTTACACCAAAATTATTGTTTGTGTGAGGTCTGCCTCCACAGGGATGGATGGTAAATGTTGGGAATGTGTTCTTGGAACCCAGACATAGTACATGTTTAGGAATGTTTGAGGAGTGGAAGATTTACTGTAAGATTGACAGTTTGATCTCTTTCAGATTTTTCTTGGATTTTTTTATAATGTCACTGAAGCAAACTAAGGACTAGATTTCTTTTTTTTTTTCTTTTTGGTATATTTTTTATTGGAGTTTGATTAAAATTCAGCAGTTTATACTTCAATTTGGGGAAGAGAAAGCCTTTAAAAAGTAAACATAATTAGTCAATTTTTAATTATGGCCTCAATAAGTTCCATTTAAATGTAATGTACCACCGGGCAGCCCGGGTGGTTCAGTGGTTTAGCGCCACCTTCAGCCCAGGGCGTGATCCTGGAGACCTGGGATCGAGTCCCACGTCGGGCTCCCTGCATGGAGCCTGCTTCTCCCTCTGCCTGGGTCTCTGCCTCTCTCTCTCTCTCTCTCTCTCTCTCTGTGCCTCTCATGAATAAATAAATAAAATCTTAAAAAAATAAATAAATGTAATGTACCAAGCATGAGCAAATCAAATCATAGATATATTTTAATGCTTCTAAAGTTATGAAATCATCTAAGCTTCATAAAAAGAAAGCATTTCATAGATTTTAATTTTTCTTGAAAGTCCCTATTTGTCAAAAAATAGTACAACAGTTTTTCTTTCATGAATTCAAAGTTTGCAAATATTATATAGCTGGAAGAACTCAGAGGGATTCTCATGCTCTCCATAGTTGTGAGTCTTTGTCTGCAGGAGTCCACTGGGTCTCACCGATCATAGAATTTTCATTGCAGGAAACATTAGAGATTATTTATTTGAATCCTTTCATTTTATGAATAAAACCCAGGTATCAAACACATCAGATAGCACTCCCTGTGGCCTTTCTAGTCATAGTGACTCTCATTAGGCAGCTCCAGCAGCTCCCTGTCCCTCCTATATCCCTCAGTCTTTGAGCAGAACACACTGTAAATCTTGTACCTACAACTTCATGAAGCTGTCAGGGCCACCCCTGAGAAGGCAGGTCCAAGTCTACTAAACAGCCACATTCTGCTACTGCACTGTTTTTTTTTTTAAATATTTTATTTATTTATTCATGAGAAACAGAGAGAGAGAGACAGAGACAGAGAGAGGCAGAGAGAGGCATTGAGAGAGAGACAGAGACAGAGAAAGACACAGGCAAAGGGAGAAGCAGGCTCCATGCAGGGAGCCTGATGTGGGACTCCATCCCGGGTCTCCAGGATCATGCCCTGGGCTGAAGGCAGCACTAAACCGCTGAGCCCCTGGGCCACCTGCACTGTTTTTTGTTTTGTTTTGTTTTGTCTTGTTTTTAAGATTTTATTTATTTATTCATGAGACACACACACACACACACAGAGAGAGAGAGAGAAGCAGAGACACAGAGACACAGGCAGAGGGGGAAGCAGGCTCCACGTAGGGAGGTAGGGAGCCCAACGTAGGGCTTGATCCCGGGTCTCCAGGATCAGGCTGTGGGCTGAAGGCGGTGCTAAACCACTGAGCCACCCGGGCTGCCCTGCACTGGGTTTTTTATCCAGGATTTTTGTGTTCATTTGGGAGGGACCTGCACCACCATCTGCAACTTCTCTCAGGGAACGGTTTACAGTGCACTATTCTGGTCCTGAAGCCAAGTCAATTTTAGCAAGGCCCCAGTCTCCTTATGGGCAGGGGAAGCATGTCCTAGTGTTCTATTCCATCCCCGCCCCCCCAACCAACTCTGAAGTGCTGTTTAGTCTGGCAGTTGTGGCACTGACCTTGGCCTGAAGGCAGTGTCCAAGCTATCTTCATGCCTGGCTGACCTCCAGGTGAGTGTTTCTTCCACCCCCCTGCTTTCTTTCTTTCTTTTTTTTTTTTTAAGATTTTATTTATTTATTCATGATAGTCACAGAGAGAGAGAGAGAGAGAGAGAGAGAGAGAGAGAGAGGGAGAGACACAGGCAGAGGGAGAAGCAGGCTCCATGCAGAGAGCCCGACGTGGGATTCGATCCCGGGTCTCCAGGATCGTGCCCCGGAGCCAAAGGCAGGTGCTAAACCGCTGCGCGACCCAGGGATCCCCACCCTTCTGCTTTCTGTGGGCATTCCTCTTCATTTCCTCCTCTTCCAAACCCTGGCCTTATATTCATCTGTACAAACAAGGTGCTGAGGCAGAGGCAGTAGGCTTTCTTTGCAGCATCAAGTGGGGCAGACTGGTCCTTCCTTAGCCTTCCTCTCCCTCTGATGATACAGCCAGTAGAGGGATTTACCATCACCTTAAGATGTAAAGTTTGGAACTAAGTTCCAGTGAACCTACAACAGGATCTTACCTTGAATGGTCCAAATCCTACAAGGCATTGGTTATTAGTTTTTGATGTTAGCAAGACATATGTGTGTCATAGACTTATCCATTGTACTCAAGTTTCTCCACCAAATAAATGATAGGATTTTAAAATTTTAATTACTTAGCCTTATTTTTATTTCCTTTCCTCTATAATAATTTCTGTATGTTATCAACCATGGATTTGCAAATGCAATTAAGTGTAACTAAAATTTGGTATTAGACATTATGATAGTTAAGTAACAGATTGTGAACTTATGCTCCAATTATGATTATAAATTATGGGATACTATTCCTGTGTGGACAGGGAACTATTTTTATATTATTTTAAGATTATTGCCATTACAATGATTTCAAAATGAGAAATGCAACTTTTAAAATCTCCTGAGATGATTGCCTGATATTGGATATCTAGGTTTGCTTGTTCAATTTTTGTTTCATCATTTAATTACATGCAGTGGTACATGTTGTTCTCATGGTGGCATGCATGTGGCATGTTGAGATCCCAACCAAGCAAGATAAAACTTTTCCAATTGCCTCAACTACCTTCTACATTTGATTCTGAGAGGCATGTTTGCTAGGGCCTTATCTTCTAAACGTAGAACAAAAAGTTTGATTATGGAAATGTTTTTTTTAGGTATTTAAAATAATAGTTTCTTTGAAAAAAATTCAAATTTCAGAATTTTAACTTTAATAAAAAGGGTACTGAGCAGCCTGGGGGACTCAGCAGTTTAGCGCCTCCTTCAGCCCAGGGACTGATCCTGGAGACCCGGATCGAGTCCCATGTCAGGCACCCTGCATGAAGCTTGCTTCTCCCTCTGCCTGTGTCTCTGCCTCTCTCTCTCTGTGTCTCTCATGAATAAATAAATAAAATCTTTTTTTTTTTAAAGGTACCTCTCACACTTATTAAAGTTAGGAAATTTAGATAAAAAGAAGAAAATGCCTATGCATTAAGCACCATTGAGAATCATAAATATTTTATTATATAGCCTATTTTCTATGTGTTTATTTCTTTTTTAGTATATGTGCTGCTGAAGTGAGCACATGTGTTTATTTCTTAAAATTAATTTTTTAAAATTAGAATCATTTATGCATATGCATACATTTATAATAAAAAGTTTTCCACATTACAATTATACATATTCCCTAATAACCTGCTTCTAAACTTTTTCATGTAAATATATTGCTATATCATTTAAACACTGATGATGTTATGTCATATGGCTGTGCCATACTCAGCTTTCTCCTTTTAGGTGACATTTTGGATATTTTCTACTTTTTTCCCACCTGAACTTTTTTGACACTAGGTGATTCTTTTTGACTCCTCTTGGTGCATAGGGTCTCAGCAAGAAAGAGATTATGTACTTGAAAGTCAAGGGTTTGGGGGAAGAATGGGTGTGTTAAAGTTCCGCACCAGATAAGAACAGAAGTCATGACTGCTTGGCCCAAGGGGTGAGGGGAGAACTGGGATTTGCAGCTCTGGAGAGGGCTGCCCAGCCATAGATTGGAGCAGGATGCTGTCTAATAGTTTGCAGCCTGGCCAGAAAGGAGCCAGGAGATTAAATACCGTGACCCTGTTCCTTCCACCTGCCGAGTTCTGCCCTTGTGTTCCATTGGCCAGATCCACATAAGACCAGAAGATAGGAGAGCTTGACTGAGGAGAAAATCACCTGCCCCAACACAAGAGTCGCATAATATCCCGTCAGCTCCTGTGCAGTGTAGGGTGATGTTGATTCAGTTATCCTCAAAATGTTAGCTACTCTAGTACTCTTTATATATGGCAATGGTGAATAAAGGGCAGAGATTAGGGAAGAAGCACTGAAATACCATAATACATATCCACTTCAGTACCAGCTTCTATAGCGGACACGAAGTCTGGGTTGTTGATCAGTTTCCTTCTCTAACACCATATTTGCCTTACCCTGCCACCACTTCAGCTATGTGGATTTTATTCACTGTTGAAGGTGACCCAAACCTTCATTCCCATAGGACCGGAGTCCTTGGTGATCATGTCTTCATTAGAGTACCCAGGTGTCCATACACTAGGACTTACAGAGTGCAAGGAAACACCTAGGTGAATGCCTCAACTTATGGACAGTTCTCCTTGCCCCTATGAGGGAACAGCAGCCCTGCTCCCTCTGATAATTAATTGGGACTGGTTGTCCTGGATAACAGAGGGACTCCTCTTGTCTGCTTGATGGTTACAGCATATGCGGATCCCAGAAAGCCACAGGATGCTCTCAGCTTCCAACATAACAGGACTTTCACGGTCCTTGTTAGTTGCATTTCCTGAGCTCAAGATTGTAGAGACAGGGAACAAAAATTCATGAACTAGGTTGTTGGGTATAATAGGAAGAAGGTCCTCTCCCATCTCTACCCTTTGGTTCCTGCACTCATGCTTTACGGTAAGTATGCAGGAGATAGTGACATATATACATTGTTCACTTATTTAAAGCATATACTGCATAGCATAGGAGGACACCCCATCTTTGAAGAGTTTTGGGTTGCAGCAGGTAGTGCAGCTGAACCTTCAGCAGGCCACCATTCTGTTGAGTACAGTGCTTCTGGGTAGTGGAGCACGTGTTAAGACCAGTGGATTCTGGTATGATGTACTTCCTTCACTGTAATAGGAATTCCTGTCAAGGGAACTGGGGAGGAAATTAAGGATTTAAAGTGAATTCTGTAAGTCAATAAATGATGGGGTTGAAGCCTTGCAGGATGAGAAAGGATGTTCTTATCTGTATATATATATGTATTTCTTTTCAAACAAATCACAAGAGCATTTTAAACAACAGAGATAGATTCTTTACAGTTGTAGAGACCAGAAGTCTGAATTCAGTTTTGGCAGGAGGTTTCAGAGGAAGTCTAAACTCAGGGTGTTGGGGCAGCCTCAGTGGCTTAGCAGTTTAGCGCCGCCTTTAGCCCAGGGCGTGATCCTGGAGACCCAGGATTGAGTCCCATGTCGGGCTCCCTGCATGGAGCCTGCTTCCCCCTCTGCCTGTGTCTCTGCCTCTCTCTCTCTGTGTCTGTCATGAATAAATGAATATCTTTTAAAAAAATAAATAAACTCAGGGTGTTACTTTTGAGGCTTCATGGGAAAATCATATGATTTTTCTCCTTTAACTTATTAGTCTGTTTGGTTACATTGGTATATTTTCAAATATTAAACCAGTCTTGCATACTTGGAAGAAATCTCACTTTGTTATGGTATATAATTATAATGGTTTATATAATATGGTATATAATATATATAATGTTTTTTCATACATTTGTAAGTTCAGTTTTTTAACACTTTACTGGGAATTTTTGTGTTTAAGTTCATGAGATACACTGGTATGTATTTATTTTTTATACTATCTTTGTATGATTTCAGCTTCATAAAATGAGTTGGGAAGTCTTATATTTTCTGGGAAAGATTGTATAGAATTGGTGTTAATTTCTCTTTAAATGTTTAGTAGAATTCTATGGTGAAACTATTCAAACCTGGAGATAGATAGGTAGGTAGGTAGATAGATAGATAGATAGATAGATGACAGATTTTTTCGTTCTTTCTTTTTTTCTTGATTTTAAATTATGAGGTTGATCTTTTTAAAGGTTAAAGAGGTATTCAGATTATCTATTTTAACTAAGTTAAATTTTTGTATTTTGTGTTTCTTGAGGAATTGGTCCATTTCTTCTTAGTTATTGAATTTGTGGGTGTAAAGTTATTGATAGTGTTCTTTTTATTTTTTTTTTTATTTTTTATTATTTTTTTTTATTTTTTTTTTGATAGTGTTCTTTTTAAAAAATATTTTATTTATTTGAGAGAGAGAGAGAAGGAGAGCATGAGTTAAGGGGAGGGGCAAAAGGAGAGGGTGAGAAGCAGGCTCCCCACTGAGCGTGGAGGCTAATGTGGAGCTCTATCCCAGGACCCTGAGATCATGACCTGAGCCAATGTCAGACACTTAACCGACTGGGCCACCTGGGGGCCCTGATAGTATTCTTTTACTATATTTTTTTTAATGACTACAGTATCTTCAGTGAAATTCTGTATTTCATTCATGATCTTGGTAATTTGTATGTCTCTATTTGTATATTGTCAGTCTTGTTAAAAGTTTGTCAGTTTTATTGATTCTTTCCAAAGAAAAACCTTCCCCCCAACCATTGTTTTTATAGTGTTTGTATTTTAATTTTGTAGATTTTTGCTCTGATCTTTATTATTTCCTTTCTTCAGCTCCATTTTGGTGTCCTTTGCTCATTATTGTTGGGTTTTTGAAGTAGGAATTTAGATTACTGATTTGAAAGTTTTCCTCTTGTCTAATGTCACATTTAGTGCTATGAAATTCCCCCTCAGTTCTGCTTCAGTTGCATCCTATGTATTTTGATATGTTGTATTTTTATTACTATTCAGCTCTATGTATTTTAAATTTTACTTTGAGGCTTCTTCCTTGACTCATGTATTATTTAGAAGTATGTTGTTTAGTTTTCATATGTTTTAGAGATTTTTCTCTTGTCTTCCTGTTACTGATTTCTTTTATTCCATTATTGTGGTTGGAGAACATAGTCTGTATGATTTCCATTCTTTAACATTTGTTGAGATTTGTTTTATGACTCAGAATATGGTCTCTTGGCAAATCTACAAGGATTTGAAAACAAAGTGTATTTTGTTGTTGGCTGGAATGTTCTATATATGTGAATAAAATGTTTTTGGTCCAGGGTTGTTTAGTTTTTCTGTATCTTCAATGATTTTTATATCTAGTAGTTCTATTAGATGCTGAAAGGGGGTTGTTGAAGTCCCCAACTATAAGCATGGATTTGTCTATTTTTTCTTTTAGCTCTATTGGTTTTTTTTTTTTTTTACTGTTTTATTATTCCTTGTGTATACATTTAGAATTGTTATGTCTTTCCATTGAAGTAATACATTTATCATTATTTAATGACCTTCCTGGTCTCTGCTAGTTTTCTTTGTTCTTGTCTAGCTGAAATTAACATAATCACTTAGTTTTTGTGTGGTGATATCTTTTCCTGTCATTCTACTTTCAGTCTTCCCATTTTATTGACTTAGAAATGATTTTTTTTGCAAATAGCATATAGTTGGGTTAGTTTAAAATTTACTTAAATTAGAACTTATATCTGGCACTTAAATTATTTATTTTCTGTTTATTTCTTCTGTTTCTAGTTTTTGTTTCTCTTCCTTTGACTTTCTTGAACTTTTTGGGGTTATAGCTTGATTGATTTATTTTTAGAATATTTGAGTATTCTCTTTGTATCATTTTTGTAGTGGTGGCTCTGAGAGTTACAGTATACATTTGTGACTTAGTAGAGCTTAGTGAAGTGTGACAATCTCATTTCTATTGATATTTCTTTAACCTACTCTGTGTTTGACTATCATTATCTTGAGTATCAGATGATATTATAAATTTTGTTTTAGTTATAAAATATGATATTATAAGACCTATGAAAAAAACTAGCCTGTTGTATGCACATGTTTCTACTCTACTGTTCCTTTTCTGATACCTCAGAATTCTCTTTATAATTTCCTTTGTGCTTGAAGAACTTCTTTTAAGCAATATTTAAGGGTAAGTCTGCTAGTAAATTCTTTTAGTTTTCCTTCATTTAAGAGTATCCTTTATTTCCTTTTAATTCTTGAAGGATAGTTTCACTGGATATAGAATGTATAGTTCTTTTCTTTAATCTCTCAAAATATTATGTATCATTTCTTCCTGGCCCTCATGGTTTCAGATAAGAAGTTTTCTGCCATTCAAATTGATGCTCCCTTATAGGTAATACATAATTGTCTGGATGCTCATATATATATATATTTTTTTTTTGGTCTAGTTTTCATAAGTTTATGGTGTGTCTTGATGTGGATCTCTTTGGGTTCATCCTGTTACCATGTTCCTGGGGTTTGCTCAGGTTTTTGAATCTACAGATTTGTGTCTTTTGTGTACAGGCATGTGTCTTTGCCAAATTTGGGGGATATTTCTGCTTTTATTTCATAAAATACTTTCTCAACCCTATCCTCATTCTTACCTTGGACTCCAATGACATGGATATTAGATTTTTAAATTTTATAATCCCACAGTTCTGAGGCTCTATCACTTTTTTTCCAATTTGTTTTCTCTCTATTGTTCAGATTGGGTGAATTCTATTGATCTATCTTCAAATTCACTGATTCTTTCCCCTGTCATCTCTACTCTACATTGAGTCCATACTGTGAGGTTTTTTGTTAAAGATTTCTTTTAAAAATTATTTATTTATTGAGAGACACAGAGAGAGGCAGAGACATAGGCAGAGGGAGAAGCAGGCCTGATGCAGGACTTGATCCCAGGATCCTGGGATCACAACCAGAGCCAAAGACAGACACAACCACTGAGCCACTCAGGTGCTCCAAAGATTCCTGTTACTGTATTTTTTAGTTCTATAATTTCCATGTGGTCCTTTAAAAAAATAAGCTCTGTTTCTCCACTTTCGTTTTCTTTTTCTTCTTTTTTAATTTTTTTTTCAAGAGAATTCATAATTAAGTATTGGGACATTTTAAGATGGGTTCTTTAAAACCTGTTTAGGTAACCCAGCATTTGATTTATCTCAATGTTGGTGTCAATTTGATTGTACTTTGTCATTCAAGCTGTTTATTGTTGTTTTGTTTTGGTTTGGTTTGGTTTCTGATATGAGAGGTGACTCTTGGTTGTATCCTGAATATTTTATCCATTATTTTAGGGGAGTCTCAGTCATACCAAAATCTTTTATTTTAGCAGGCAGTTATGCTTTAAGTTTAGCCCTCAGGTTCTGGCCTGTGGTCTATGGTTCCCATGAATTCAATTTTCAAAGAGGGGGTGGAAGGGATTTTCCCAGGTTGGGCTGCCTGGGTTTCTCTGTTGGGAAGGGGGAGTCTCAGGTCTATAGGAATGAAGAGGCCTCCTGAGTGGGTGTTTGTTATAGTGGGATCCGCTTTCCTGTGGGGACCTCAGAACATTTCTTGGGCCATGCACTGTGATAGTATACCTCTACCAGTGTCCCAAAGCTGCTCTAGGTATCTCTTTGGCAGAGAAGGGGTTTCAGGCCTGGTGTTCAAAGGACTGAGATCCCAGTTTTGTGTTGTAGTGGCATCTCTCTGTAGGATCTACATGCCTACCGGGTACTTCTCATCAGCGATGGACAGCTTTCCTGGCCACCTTTGTTGGCAGTGCTTGATAGTCCTTGTTAGGGGATCCCATTCTACCTGGAAGAGGAACAAGCCCACATGGCTGCTTTCTCTTGCTGTGTTTGGGGAGATGGAGGGTCAGAAAAATGTTGGTTCTTAGTGATGGATGATGATAATGATTCTTCCTGTTCTGAGGTACCAAACCAGTTTGCTTTCATATCAGCACCTTTAAGAGTTCTCCTTTACTTGTCTCTTGATTTATTTCCAGGGTTTATAGTTGTGCTTAGCAGAGATGAGCAAGCAGAAGGGGGTCTGTACCATTCTGTTTGGACAGAAGTCTCCTGAAATTGCTCATTCATTTATTTTTAATCTCTGTCATTTTGTTTTTAGTTGGTTTCCAGTAAAGAACATACATTTGTTTGTATCTAATTTTAAACTTCTCACTGTTATGTCCTATATTTGATATATTATTTTATTTCCTTGGTATTTCCTTTTCCGATCTATTGATGAAGTATATTGTTAAAACGTGTTTTTATCTATTTTCTCATGTATTTTGAAGCTATCAATAATATTTGTCTTCTCTTAATTATTGGCTTAAACATTAAAATATCTATTATCTATTATCTACTTTCTATTATCTATCTATTATCATAAGAATAAAATAAGAATTGGTTATTTTAGTGATTTGAGAGACATTAAGTAGATTTATTGACTTTTCAGGTGGTAAACTTTGGTTTGAGAATCTTGGAGATACTGCTTCCATTTTTGCCCTGTGATATTGAAGAGTTAGCTTTTAAATGCTTCTTAGATTTTTCTGGAAAATCTTTTGAACAGCAGATGTCCTTCTATACTGCTGCAAGTACCATTCATTTTCTTAGAATTTTGACAAGAACAATGACATTTGGGGTTTTCATAGCAGTGTGTTGTCCTTGTTGCACTTGAACTGAAATCCAAAGCCTCAACCATAGCTTATTAAACATGAATGATCTGGCTGCCGCTGCCACTCACACATCATTTTCCATCATACATTCATTTGTTTACTGAATCCAGGACCCAATGGCCTTCTTATTAGGTGAAAGTGTATTTGTACTTGTCAGTTCTACCTGGGTGCTCCTCCTAAGCAGGCTGCCAGCTGCCTAACAGTGCCTGGCACATAATAGGCACTCAACAAATATTTGTCAAACAAATAAAGGAATGAATGGGACTGAGCAATGTGGACTATTGCTTTATGAGGAATTTACATTTATAAAATACTTATGTTTATAAATGAAACTTTGTGAGTATAATAGTCATTCACAATTGTCACAGATGCTGTGTGGAGAGTGGCTCTTGGATGGATTCATCTAAGAAGGCTTCTTATGGGGATATTTTCATCAGAATCTTAAACCAAGAAGGAAGAGGAAAAAATTGTAATCTTTAGGCAGTATTAGGAAGCTTTGGTGATTTCTTGGTTCCTAAGCAATGAGTTATCCTTTTAAAGCATATTCAAGCTTTGGGTCCATTTCCTTCCTTGGGTGTCCAGGATGTTTGGAAAGTCTTCCTGTGCATCTAAATTTTTTGGTGTCTTTGTCAGTGGGACATCTTTAGCTATGCCAAAGTCTGTCACTGAAAATAATGATAGCCCTAATAATAAGTGGGATAAGAGCTCTAATTTATAGATTTCATGTAATAATTTCATGTTAATAACTCATGCCAAATTCCAAAGCAAGCTCCACTGCAACATTCCAAGTTCTCTTTGCTATGCATCATTTTCTTGTATATAAGTTACTTTTTGGCATGTTGCCTTTACTCATAAACCCTGAGGTTTATAATATAAAAGTCACATGTTTCTTATATCCTCAACTGTCTTAAGAAATGTTAAGATCAAATGAGAAATAATATAATGTGAATTAGTGAAAGAGTGTTCATTTACTGGAAAAATTAATTTTGAGGAGTGCTGGCAGAGATCACTGCTGCCTACACCTGAGGAGCAGAGATTGACCACCAACATACTCAGATTTACAAATTCAGAAATACCAATGGCTTATTCTTCTTGCCTTTGGGGAAAAAATAACAAATATTGAAATACTCCCTTAAAAAATAAAACTAAGCAAATGAAAACACAGGAAAACAGCACTATTACTACCAAAAATACTTAATAGAATTTTAAAATTTAATCTTATTCCTTTAGTTTAGTGTTTTTTTCAATAAGAATTCAAGTCTCTTCTAATATATTTCTTCTGTGGAATATAAAAAGAGATTGAAGTTGTTTTTAAATTATAAATACCTTCAATAGACTCTGATTCCAGTGTGAGAGAACAACATAAGAAGTTTATTTTTAGAGAATAAGTGGTTGTCTAGCTTTTCTGTCAGGCACCAAACACGAGGGTCATTTACAAACAAGATTGTTAGTGAGTTCACTGGGAAGATACATGCATAATTCTGCGGAAAAATGGACACACAGGTATTTTCATTTTTGGATGTTTGCAGCAAAAAGGATTTACAATGAGCTCTTTATCAATTTCAATAATCTGTTTCTAACCTAATTGTGACATTCTCTAAAACATAGTGCTGTAATTTAAGTTCAGTTAAAATAACACCAATTATAATGTATTCCAAATGTTTATGAACATAGCTATCTATCAGCTGTTACAGTGTCAAAACTTTCAGGATATTTTAGAGTTTTTAAAATCAGAATGTGTGTGTGTGTGTTTGTGTGTATGTGTGTGTGTTTGATCAGGTCAGATTTTGATGAAGATTATTTTAAAATAAGATGAGGTATCACGAAAAAGGAAAAACCAGTAGGGAAAGGTAGATAAGTGGGTATTTGATAAACACCAAAGAGCACATGACTTTTTTTTCTTTTTCTTATTTTAATTGAAGTTCGATTTGCCAACATATAGTATAACACCCAGTGCTCATCCTGTCAAGTGCTCCCCTCAGTGCCCGGCACCCAGTCACCCCGTCCCCCTGCCCACCTCCCCTTCCGCAATGCTTCATTTTGTTTCCCAGAGTTAGTAGTCTTTCATGGGTTGTCACACTTTCTGATTTTTCCCACTCAGTTCCCTTCCTTTCCCCTATAATCCCTTTCACTATTTTTTATATTCCTTGTATGAGTGAAACCATATAATGTTTGTCCTTCTCTGATTGATTTACTTCACTCAGCATAATACCCTCCAGTCCCATCCACGTCGAAGCAAATGGTGGGTATTCGTCGTTTCTAATGGCTGAGTAATATTCCATTGTATATAGAGACCACATCTTTATCCATTCATCGAGCAACATTGAGGCTCCTTCCACAGTTTGGCTATTGTGGACATTGCTGCTATAAACATTGGGGTGCAGGTGTCTTGATCTTTCACTGCATCTGTATCTTTGGGGTAAATCCCCAGCAGTGCAATTGCTGAGTCATAGAGTATTTCTATTTTTTGACTCTTTGAGGAACCTCCACACAGTTTTCCAGAGTAGCTGCACCAGTTCACGTTCCCACCAACAGTGCAAGAGGATTCCCCTTTCTCCACATCCTCTCCAACATTTGTTATCTCCTGTCTTGTTAATTTTCACTGTTCTCACTAGTGTGAGGTGGTATCTCATTGTGGTTTTGATTTGTATTTTCCTGATGGCAAGTGATGCGGAGCATTTTCTCAAAGCACATGACTTTCTATATGACCTCTTGAATACTGATGTACTTGTACTTCCACCTTGGTACAACTGATGGTCATGGTACTTTTAAGCATTTCCTTCAAATCTTATAGGATTCAGTTTGACTTGCATCCTTCTCTCTTTATCCAGAGTTGCTGTGTGACTCACGTTGATCTCTGTTACCCTGCAGAGGGCTCTAGCTATGCCCCTGCCCATGTCCCTGGATGGTGATTATGGTGCACAGATCAATTGCAGAGAATTTGGCAGAGGAGAAATAGCATATTTAATCTTTTTAAATCTAGAAGTTAGCTAAAGGAAGAGTATTTTAACTGAGTTACATAATATGAAAGAATATTGAATTCTAGTTCTTTTTTGGGGGGTATAAACCTATTAACATTTATTCCTCTCTCTGATTACAACTGAAATTCGGGACAAAATACAAAAACCAAGTATACATGGACTCTGAAAAATAAACAAAACCAAGTAGATTGTGGAAAGGAGTTAATACTCTTGGAGAAGTGACACTGTTGGTTTTTTTTTTTTTTCTGTCTGATTTCCCTCCAGGACAGGTAGGCCTCATCATGGCATGGCATGGTGGCATAAATGCCTAGCACCCAGAGGAGCACCTGTGGGCTGGAGAATGAGGGAATTTCAAAAGAAAGAACCAGGGAATCCCACACCCTAATTGCATGCATGAGCATGTACAATTATGAACGATGCATGTGTGGTACAGTCCCAGACCAGCCTACTGAAGGCCTAGAGAACTATCTGAGATTAGAACCATTCATACAAGTCTCAAATTCCTGTATGCTGGACAGGCACAAACCAACATAGCAAGTTTAAAGAATTCAACAGAAACTTGAACCATCTGCACAAGTTTCCAAGTGCTGTGAAATCAGCATATGTGAGACAGAACGAAACTACCATGGGAAATATGAATTTGAAACACTACCCATGGATGGTAAGACAGAAGTTGTGATCTGAACTTAACTTCTAACTGAAAAGGAGAAGAAAATATTATCTCCAGAAGATTATAACAGGACCCAGAGTCTCCATATCTTAACATTGACAGTATCCAGGAGATGATATCAAAGAACTCAACATACAAGAAAGAGGAGAATGTAAGCAATTCTCAAGGGGGAAAAAAAAAACAATAAATAGATCTTAATCCCAACATGATCCAGATATTGAAATGACCAAAGAATCTAAAGTAACTGGGATCCCTGGGTGGCGCAGCAGTTTGGCGCCTGCCTTTGGCCCAGGGCACGATCCTGGAGACCTGGGATTGAATCCCACGTCGGGCTCCCGGTGCATGGAGCCTGCTTCTCCCTCTGCCTGTGTCTCTGCCTCTCTCTCTCTCTCTGTGACTATCATAAATAAATAAAAATTAGGGGAGGGGCAAGATGGCGGAAGAGTAGGGTCTCCAAATCACCTGTCTCCACCAAATTACCTAGAAAACCTTCCAATCATCCTGAAAATCTATGAATTCGGCCTGAGAATTAAAGAGAGAACAGCTGGACTGCTACAGTGAGAAGAGATCGCGCTTCTATCAAGGTAGGAAGACGGGGAAAAAGAAGTAAAGAAACAAAGGCCTCCAAGGGGGAGGGGCCCCGCGAGGAGCCGGGCTGAGGCCGGGGCGAGTGTCCCCAGGACAGGAGAGCCCCGACCCGGAGGAGCAGGAGCTGAACCGACCTTCCCGGGCTGAAAGGGGCTCGCAGGGAGCTGGAGCAGGACCCAGGAGGGCGGGGATGCCCTCGGGCTCCCCGGGACACTAACAGAGCAACTGCGCCCCGGGGAGAGTGCGCCGAGCTCCCTTAGGGCTGCAGCGCGCATGGCGGGACCCGGAGCAACTCGGAGGGGCTCGGGCGGCTCCGCAGAGGGGGCTGCGCGGCCCCGGGGAGCAGCTCGGAGGGGCTCGGGCGGAGGAAGAGGCTCCTTGCGGACGGGGCTGCGCGGTTCCAGGAGCAGCTCGGAGGGCTCGGGCGACGGCTCCGCGGAGGGGGTTGCGCAGACCGGGAGCGCGAATCCACCAGCGCAGGCTCCGGAGCACCGGGCGCCGGGACACAGCCCAGGATCCAGCCTCCCCCGGGACAGGCAGAGGCCGAGAGGCCCCAGGACAGCAAGGACGCTCCTGCCCCGAGCTGAGCAGATCAGCGGGCCCTCCCGACTCCCCCAGCCTCCAGGCCCTGCAGACGGAGAGCTCCGGGGTTACTGCGGGGGCTGAATCCAGGGCTGTAGAGCTGGCCCCGCACTAGGGCTGTTGCTCCTGGGGTCTCACGGGGTAAACAACCCCCACTGAGCCCTGCACCAGGCAGGGGCACAGCAGCTCCCCCAACTGCTAACACCTGAAAATCAGCACAACAGGCCACTCCCCCAGAACACCAGCTAGACGGACAACTTCCAGGAGAAGCCAAGGGACTTAAAGTACACAGAATCAGAAGATACTCCCCTATGGTCCTTTTTTTGTTTTGTTTTGTTTTGTTTTGATTTTTGATTTGTTTCCTTCCCCCACCCCCCTTTTTTCTCCTTTGTTTTTCTTTCTCTTTTTCTTCTTTTTTTTCGTTTTTTTCTTCCTTTTTTTTCTCTTTCTCTTTTCTTTCCTTCTTTCTCTCCTCTCTTTTTCTCTTTTTCCCAATACAACTTGCTTTTGGCCACTCTGCACTGAGCAAAATGACTAGAAGGAAAACCTCACCTCAAAAGAAAGAATCAGAAACAGTCCTCTCTCCCGCAGAGTTACAAAATCTGGATTACAATTCAATGTCAGAAAGCCAAATCAGAAGCACTATTATACAGCTACTGGTGGCTCTAGAAAAAAGCATAAAGGACTCAAGAGACTTCATGACTGCAGAATTTAGAGCTAATCAGGCAGAAATTAAAAATCAATTGAATGAGATGCAATCCAAACTGGAAGTCCTAACGACGAGGGTTAACGAGGTGGAAGAACGAGTGAGTGACATAGAGGAAAAGTTCATGGCAAAGAGGGAAACTGAGGAAAAAAGAGACAAACAATTAAAAGACCATGAAGATAGATTAAGGGAAATAAACGACAGCCTGAGGAAGAAAAACTTACATTTAATTGGTGTTCCCGAGGGTGCCGAAAGGGACAGAGGGCCAGAATATGTATTTGAACAAATTCTAGCTGAAAACTTTCCTAATCTGGGAAGGGAAACAGGCATTCAGATCCAGGAAATAGAGAGATCCCCCCCTAAAATCAATAAAAACCGTTCAACACCTCGACATAAAATAGTGAAGCTTGCAAATTCCAAAGATAAAGAGAAGATCCTTAAAGCAGCAAGACACAAGAAATCCCTGACTTTTATGGGGAGGAGTATTAGGGTAACAGCAGACCTCTCCACAGAGACCTGGCAGGCCAGAAAGGGCTGGCAGGATATATTCAGGGTCCTCCATGAGAAGAACATGCAACCAAGAATACTTTATCCAGCAAGGCTCTCATTCAAAATGGAAGGAGAGATAAAGAGCTTCCAAGACTGGCAGGAACTGAAAGAATATGTGACCTCCAAACCAGCTCTGCAAGAAATTTTAAGGGGGACTCTTAAAATTCCCCTTTAAGAAGAAGTTCAGTGGAACATTCCACAAAAACAAGGACTGAATAGATATCATGATGACACTAAACTCATATCTGTCAATAGTAACTCTGAATGTGAACGGGCTTAATGACACCATCAAAAGGCGCAGGGTTTCAGACTGGATAAAAAAGCAGGACCCATCTATTTGCTGTCTACAAGAGACTCATTTTAGACAGAAGGACACCTACAGCCTGAAAATAAAAGGTTGGAGAACCATTTACCATTCGAATGGTCCTCAAAAGAAAGCAGGGGTAGCCATCCTTATATCAGATAAACTAAAATTTACCCCAAAGACTGTAGTGAGAGATGAAGAGGGACACTATATCATACTTAAAGGATCTATTCAACAAGAGGACTTAACAATCCTCAATTTATATGCCCCGAATGTGGGAGCTGCCAAATATATCAATTATTAACCAAAGTGAAGAAATACTTAGATAATAATACACTTATACTTGGTGACTTCAATCTAGCTCTTTCTATACTCGATAGGTCTTCTAAGCACAACATCTCCACAAAAACGAGAGCTTTAAATGATATACTAGACTAGATGGATTTCACAGATATCTACAGAACTGTACATCCAAACTCAACTGAATACACATTCTTCTCAAGTGCACATGGAACTTTCTCCAGAATAGACCACATACTGGGTCAAAAATCGGGTCTGAACTGATACCAAAAGATTGGGATCGTCCCCTGCATATTCTCAGACCATAATGCCTTGAAATTAGAACTAAATCACAACAAGAAGTTTGGAAGGACCTCAAACATGTGGAGGTTAAGGACCATCCTGCTAAAAGATGAAAGGGTCAACCAGGAAATTAAGGAAGAATTAAAAAGATTCATGGAAACTAATGAGAATAAAGATACAACCGTTCAAAATCTTTGGGATGCAGCAAAAGCAGTCCTAAGGGGGAAATACATCGCAATGCAAGCATCCATTCAAAAACTGGAAAGAACTCAAATACAAAAGCTAACCTTACACATAAAGGAGCTAGAGAAAAAACAGCAAATAGATCCTAGCCCCAGGGAGAAGAAGGGAGTTAATAAAGATTCAAGCAGAACTCAACGAAATCGAGACCAGAAGAACTGTGGAACAATCAACAGGAGTTGGTTCTTTGAAAGAATTAATAAGATAGATAAACCATTAGCCAGCCTTATTAAAAAGAAGAGAGAGAAGACTCAAATTAATAAAATCATGAATGGGGATCCCTGGGTGGCGCAGCAGTTTGGCGCCTGCCTTTGGCTCAGGGCATGATCCTGGAGACCCGGGATCGAATCCCATGTCGGGCTCCCGGTGCATGGAGCCTGCTTCTCCCTCTGCCTATGTCTCTGCCTCTCTCTCTCTCTGTGACTATCATAAATAAATAAAAATAAAAAAAATAAAATAAAATCATGAATGAAAAAGGAGAGATCACTACCAACACCAAGGAAATACAAACGATTTTAAAAACATATTATGAACAGCTATACGCCAATAAATTAGGCAATCTAGAAGAAATGGACGCATTCCTGGAAAGCCACAAACTACCAAAACTGGAGCAGGAAGAAATAGAAAACCTGAACAGGCCAATAACCAGGGAGGAAATTGAAGCAGTCATCAAAAACCTCCCAAGACACAAGAGTCCAGGGCCAGATGGCTTCCCAGGGGAATTTTATGAAACGTTTAAAGAAGAAACCATACCTATTCTCCTAAAGCTGTTTGGAAAGATAGAAAGAGATGGAGTACTTCCAAATTCGTTCTATGAGGTCAGCATCACCTTAATCCAAAACCAGACAAAGACCCCACCAAAAAGGAGACTTACAGACCAATATCCCAGATGAACGTGGATGCAAAAATTCTCAACAAGATACTGGCCAATAGGATCCAATAGTACATTAAGAAATTTATTCACCATGATCATGTAGGATTTATCCCTGGGACACAAGGCTGGTTCAACACCCGTAAAACAATCAATGTGATTCATCATATCAGCAAGAGAAAAACCAAGAACCATATGATCCTCTCATTAGATGCAGAGAAAGCATTTGACAAAATACAGCATCCATTCCTGATCAAAACTCTTAGAGTGTAGGGATAGAGGGAACATTCCTCGACATCTTAAAAGCCATCTATGAAAAGCCCACAGCAAATATCATTCTCAATGGGGAAGCACTGGGAGCCTTTCCCCTAAGATCAGGAACAAGACAGGGATGTCCACTCTCACCACTGCTATTCAACATAGTACTGGAAGTCCTAGCCTCAGCAATCAGACAACAAAAAGACATTAAAGGCATTCAAATTGGCAAAGAAGAAGTCAAACTCTCCCTCTTCGCCGATGACATGATACTCTACATAGAAAACCCAAAAGTCTCCACCCCAAGATTGCTAGAACTCATACAGCAATTCGGTAGTGTGGCAGGATACAAAATCAATGCCTAGAAATCTGTGACATTTCTATACACTAACAATGAGACTGAAGAAAGAGAAATTAAGGAGTCAGTCCCATTTACAATTTCACCCAAAAGCATAAGATACCTAGGAATAAACCTAACCAAAGATGTAAAGGATCTATACCCTCAAAACTATAGAACACTTCTGAAAGAAATTGAGGAAGACACAAAGAGATGGAAAAATATTCCATGCTCATGGATTGGCAGAATTAATATTGTGAAAATGTCAATGTTACCCAGGGCAATACACACGTTTAATGCAATCCCATCAAAATACCATGGACTTTCTTCAGAGAGTTAGAATAAATTATTTTAAGATTTGTGTGGAATCAGAAAAGACCCCGAATAGCCAGGGGAATTTTAATAAAGAAAACCATATCTGGGGCCATCACAATGCCAGATTTCAGGTTGTACTACAAAGCTGTGGTCATCAAGACAGTGTGGTACTGGCACAAAAACAGACACATAGATCAGTGGAACAGAATAGAGAACCCAGAAGTGGACCCTGAACTTTATGGTCAACTAATATTCGATAAAGGAGGAAAGACTATCTATTGGAAGAAAGACAGTCTCTTCCATAAATGGTGCTGGGAAAATTGGACATCCACATGCAGAAGAATGAAACTAGACCACTCTCTTGCACCATACACAAAGATAAACTCAAAATGGATGAAAGATCTAAATGTGAGACAAGAGTCCATCAAAATCCTGGAGGATAACACAGGCAACACCCTTTTTAACTCGGCCACAGTAACTTCTTGCAAGATACATCCACGAAGGCAAAAGAAACAAAAGCAAAAATGAACTACTGGGACTTCATCAAGATAAGAATCTTTTGCACAGCAAAGGATACAGTCAACAAAACTAAAAGACAACCTACAGAATGGGAGAAGATATTTGCAAATGACATATCAGATAAAGGGCTAGTTTCTAAGATCTATAAAGAACTTCTTAAACTCAACACCAAAGAAACAAACAATCCCATCATGAAATGGACAAAAGACAAAAGACATGAAGAGAAATCTCACAGAGGAAGACATAGACATGGCCAACATGCATATGAGAAAATGCTCCGCATCACTTGCCATCAGGGAAATACAAATCAAAACCACAATGAGATACCACCTCACACCAGTGAGAATGGGGCAAATTAACAAGGCAGGAAACAAGAAATGTTGGAGAGGATGCGGAGAAAAGGGAACCCTCTTACACTGTTGGTGGGAATGTGAACTGGTGCAGCCACTCTGGAAAACTGTGTGGAGGTTCCTCGAAGAGTTAAAAATATACCTGCCCTACGACCCAGCAATTGCACTGTTGGGGATTTACCCCAAAGATACAGATGCAATGAAACGCCGGGACACCTGCACCCCGATGTTTATAGCAGCAATGGCCACGATAGCCAAACTGTGGAAGGAGCCTCGGTGTCCATTGAAAGATGAATGGATAAAGAAGATGTGGTTTATGTATACAATGGAATATTACTCAGCTATTAGAAATGACAAATACCCACCATTTGCTTCAACGTGGATGGACCTGGAGGGTATTATGCTGAGTGAAGTAAGTCAGTCGGAGAAGGACAAACATTATATGTTCTCATTCATTTGGGGAATATAAATAATAGTGAAAGGGAATATAAGGGAAGGGAGAAGAAATGTGTGGGAAATATCAGAAAGGGAGACAGAACGTAAAGACTCCTAACTCTGGGAAACGAACTAGAGGTGGTAGAAGGGGAGGTGGGCGGGGGGTGGGAGTGAATGGGTGATGGGCACTGGGGGTTATTCTGTATGTTAGTAAATTGAACACCAATAAAAAATAAATTAAAAATAAATAAATAAATAAAAATTTAAAAAAAATCTAAAGTAATTGTTATAACATTTAAATGAAGTAAAGAAAAATAAATTTGAAATGAGTGAACATAGCAATCTTTAGGAGAGAAACAAATTATAAAACAGAAGCAAATGCAAAGGTCAGAACTTAAAAACATAACACTTTCATTAAAACAACTTTATGGGTTGAATAGCAGAATGAATATGACAAAGGAAAAGGTCAGTGAATTGAAAATTGAACAATATATGTCATCCAGTATGAAAGGTTTGGTAGAGTTAAGTGTTACATATTTATTTCATTTCCATATTATAAAGGAGTTCTTATTATATACCTCTATTTTAACTTTCATTTTTCTTTGGCCTTATAAGGACATATCAAGGTGTGGACATGGTACTGTGTATGTGTATGTCTGTATATGTATGTGTATGTATACACACATATATAATCATCTTTATTTGATATCCAGCAGGAAGTTTTAATCTGGTTTAGACCTGGCTTTTCTTTGAATCAATATATGAATCAATATTTCATTATAAAATGAAATAAAATAGTGACTACATTTATGTTTTGCAAATTAAAAATTTTATTTATTCATGGAATATTGTAAATCCAAAAAGTGATTCTTATCAGGAGGTCGGGGCTGATTTTGTGGCATCATTGGCACTGCCTGGAGACATTTTCAGTTGTCACACTGGGGAGTAGAAGCCAGGGATGGTAAACTTGCCACAATGTATAGGACAGCCCCCACCATGAAGAATGATTCAGTTCCTAATGTCAACAGTGCTGACTAGATTTGTGAACAGATGTATCTAAATAGATTTGACCTTATGATTTTGTTGATATAATAGTAAACCTGGTTGCAAATTGTGATTAAAAAAATTTGCTTTCCACAGCCTTTAAACAAAGACTAACAAACAGCTGCACATGTGGATGGAGAAGTTGTAAACTTGTATTTAAACATGGTAAAGCTGATGTTTTCGGTATCTATAGTCAGTCAGCATGGTGACATCACAGTGAAAAGGCCATATTTGAGAGGTGCAAGACACCTGAGTCACATGCATGTCTGGTTCCCTATTGGTACTTCCTGTCCAGGATGCAGTGGGCAACAATTGATGCCTTCCCTCGCTGCACCAGGGTGGCAGCCTGAGCGTAACAGCTCTTGCATTTACATCTCCTCCAACCAGTCTTCTTTCCTACCTTTTTATAGACATATTTTTTTTCAATTACTGAGAAAAGTAATTTTTTTCTAGTACTGAGAAAAGAGTCACATGCTTCAGTTAAATAGACCTTTTCTTTTTTTCTTTGACAGTCATAAAAACCATGCATTTTCTTTGATTTTTCTAAAACTCTGTGATGTTGAACTTCAAAAAAGAAATTTGAAATGCAAGTTATTTGAAAGATCTTCTATATGGAGTGACATTTCCTATACACAGTTGAACAGTGCTCCTGTACACTGACCCTAAAGAGATGGCATTCCATTCAAATTTAAATTTAATGTAGACAGTAACACAAATCAATGAGAAATTCCTGCCTCTGGTATTGTGCTTCTCAGTGAATCTTCATTGTACCTATCTGATAGTAAATTATTTATAGACTGTATATTTGAGTCTGATCCTTTATAAGACATGAGAGCCTGGACCTGCTTTATGTTCACTTATTTTCATTTTACAGACCTGTTTTTTGAAAAAAAAAAAAAAGCATATATTCTCAGTTTTAAACTGATTCTCATCATATATCCATTTCTTCTAGGCACTGGCACATCTCCACTTAATAGAATATGTCGGAGAACAGACTGCTTTGCTGATAAAGGTACATTAAATACTGCAACAGAATGTGCTTCAGCCACTGTTACTTTGATTTTGTAAAAAAAAAAAAAAAATCTGGTAAGAATAGGTCACAAATTATTTAAAAAATACAGCATGGAAACTTTTTTATCCTGTGTAGCCTAGAGATGAAGTGAGACTTTTTCCAAAGAATATACAATTGTAGATGCCTACAATTTTGCTATTAGCCTTTAGTTAAAACCATCTAAGAAGGAGAGTGGTAGACACCAGTGTTAGTAAATGAATGCACAGCCCCAGAGGGCTCTGCTGGGACATCAGGTCCATGTAACCAGTATGTGCTGCCACCAAGAATGGGACCATCTGGCTCCCCTCCCCAGGAGCTAATTGGCTTGGGTATGGCTGGGAATCACTCTTCCCAGTTTCCTAGAGACCCAGCTGAGGCTCCTAGTATTAGCCAGGAAAGCCCAGGCTGGTCCTGTTTGCACACCTGGGACTGCCTTGGTCTTCTCCTTTGTGAAAGGAAGGACTGACAGCTCTGTGAGCCTCACATGTCCTACCATCACATCTGCAGTATGTGTGATTTATATCAATGCCACTGTGATACATAGCACTGCTATTATCTGCTCCCTTCCAGATGGTCCCAGAGGATCGGCGCCTTGCAACTGCCATCATCCTGGTGGTCTGGGTGTCAGCCATTGCATCTTCCTTGATTGACAACATCCCATTCACTGCAACCATGGTGAGTTGCACTCTTCCTCCATGTTATGAGGACCTGACTTTCAGCCTGGACATGACCTGGGCTCACTCTTCCTTCCAGAGGAAGCAGAGAATGAACCTTGTCCCCTTGCTGCACTCATAGCTATGGTAGAAAGGTGGCAAAGCTTGGGTCCAGCTGGGCCAGGGGTGCTTAGTCCATACTGCAGGCTGGAATCCATGGGCCTGCAGTGGGCAGTGTATCAGTAACTAGTTGTTTCAGGGTTAGTCAACTGAAAGCTACCATACCTCATGGAAAAGACAGTCTGGTTTTTTTTCTTTTTTAAAGAAAATTGTAAGACACCAAAGACAGGCTGGTTGAAGGCAAACATGAATTATTCCCCATGAATACAGAAGCCACCCATGTGTGGCTTCTTGCACTTGGCTTGGGCAGGATTTTGAGTTCTTTGTGTGGTCCTGACTGCAGCTGAGATTGGGATACACATTGAAGGCCTTATACAAGGCTGGCAAGCCCTGTTTTTGCTGTGTCTTCTGCCATCACTGATAGGTGTTTGGCGGAATTGTGAATCCCTGGTGTGGCTATGTAAAGGCAGGAATGGGGGCTTGCATACAGGAACTGGGAGTCCTGTCATGAACACCTGAGGTCCCAGGTATGCTAAGCATGAGTGAACATTCCTCATGACTGGACTCTGGACAGGGGAATTTTCTCTGTTCTTGTGACCTTGACGGCCCAACCATACCCCTGCTCAACAGCCTGTGCAAGGAGGCTCCTGGCATTGAGGAGTAGGGCAGTGCTCTCTCTCACAGGACCTTAGGCTGACCTGACACTCAATGTCACTCACTCATTGCTGGGATCACAGTGTCTGCAGGTTGACACTCAAGTTACCTAGCTATTATTCTTCCATGACCTGGACTTGTTAATTTTGAGCTAATTCTGTGGCTGTTATTATTTTGTCATGAAGTACTGAATTAGAGAAGTTGTACAGAAGTTGTTGAATGTCCTGGTTTGTACTCAGCAGGCACTATCATGACTGTGACTGTGATTCTGTGGCCCCACAGAGCGCCAAGGGCTGCAGCATTTCTCAAGCAGACTAAGGCAGCTCGGCCCTGGGCTTCTGACATGCCAGTTCAGCTTGTATGTGCCTTCTGTTCTCAGATGAGGTGGTCCCCAGAAGACACAGTTGTGTGCGAACCCATGAGGCCACACAGTGTGGCCACAGTAAACCTTGATCAGTCCCGAGGGGTCTGCATGTTCAGGAAGTTACTACACCCTGCCTCTTGGGAGGCTTCTAGTTTCAGGACCCAGATCTTGTCTGGGAGTAGATGAGAGGGTACCTATTGTTAGAAATTTTGGCTCCTCCATTTTCTAAAAATATGACATTTACAATGTTTTCATTTTAACAATTTTAACTTACCTAAAATTTAAATTTAAAAAATCGAGAGAATCACAGAGGATAATATAATATCTGTATGCTCACCACCACAAATGAGGAAGTTAAAATATTGTATTCTCTTTGCTTGGGTTTTATTGTTTATTTTTAAGAAATGAAGTATTATATAGATGAACATGACATTCTCTGTTCCTTCCCTTAACCTCTAGGATTGTGTCCCTTCTTCCCTGTGCTGAGGGGACTACCCTAATGCATCTGGGGCATATCCATTCATGTGATAGCACACTATGGAAGGTAACAAGGGAAAGATCTTGGTTTATGTGAATCAACATGGACAGACACCAAATGCTGAGAGACTGAAAATATAGCTATTGCACAAATTGGCGTGCAGCTTTCTAAAACTCCCAAATCTCTGTTCTATGACTCAGCAGGTATCCATAGTAGCTGCATCAGAGGAGAACATGGAGAGTCATCCAGGTTTTCACCTTAGTCTGGAGGGCCCAAACCGGTCTGGTTTCTGGGTTGGATTTTAGGTTTGTGAGATTCCCATATTCTCAGCTTTGCTGTTTTCCTGGAGGCTAACCAAGGAGACCTAAGAAAATTCTGTGGAAGTACTATTAGGTCAAAACAGGGGTAGAGATAGGTTTGTCTGCTTGTGGCCATTATATATGCAGTGAAAACATTGGAGCTGCAACCCATGTCCCAACTGCCTAGCATGCAGAGGACAGCCTGTGTTTCAGCCAAACTTCATTCTGCTGTGAGAACACACTCTGGCCAAAGTCATTCCCCAGGTCAACAGGATACATGTCCATGGAAATTTTAACATGTGTGAAAATATAACTAAAAAGGGTCAGAAATGTGACAGATACATTCAGCATTTCCAATGATGAGGAATGCTGGTAGACGTGATAGTGGGGAGACTGAGGTTGTGTCTGACAAGGCTGTGAGGCATCTACTCAAAGTTTCTTTAGAGAATTATGAGCATGATTCCAATATTTCAAGTCAGTGAGTTGGAGAGACAAAACAAAGTCCATCTTTTCCTGGGTGATGTCTTCTCCCCAGAGTGTGTCTTTAGGTTGGCGATCATTCCTCCAGTATTCATACTGTCAGCTCTGAGCTGAACTCAGCAAGTAGGAAACACTATTCACATTTGTTCGTGACATTTCTCTTCTTCCATCGGTCAGAGAGAACACCAAATAATTCAGGAAATGCAAAAGACTTAATTTCTAACAGGCAGGATCATGCTATTGAATTTTTACTAATCTCAAGTATACAGGGTCGAAAGAACTAGGTTGTAGATGGGCTCTTTAATTTGGCTTTTTAATTTGGCTGGGTGGAGCTTCATTGAAAATTACAACAAAGCACAGCTGGGTTTTGAAGAGCACCCCAGGGTTTTTTTGGGATTAGCTTTGCTTCTTTAAATTTTCCTTATTCCATGGGCTCTCCCCTTCATTTTAACTTTTGCTTATTTTTAATGGTAATACTATTAAACAATATTTAACATTATTAGGTCAACTTGATATTGCATCATTATTTAGGGCAATCAGAATAGACATGGAGCCTCTGAAGGAGGAAGCGTGAAGCCCCCTCTCTCCTCTTACTCTGTGTCACTGTTACTTGCTTGGGGCAGAGTGGGACCCAAAGGGGAGGCACTGGGGGTTTTGGATGGTGACTACCCATCAACTGGTTTGGAAATATTTCCTTTTTGTTTTGTCTTTAATTTTTAATTAATTAACTAATTAATTAATTGGTAAGTAGACTCCACATCCAGCATGGAGCCCACTGTGGGGCTTGAAGTTATGACTGTGAGAGGTAATACCTGAGCTGAGATCACGAGTCATATACACTTAATAGACTGAGCCAACCAGGAACCCCTTTAATTTTTATTGTTTTTAATTGAAGTATAGCTAACAGTGTTCTATAGCTTATGCAATATAACGATTCAACAATTCTATACACATTGTTCAGTGCTAATCACTTGAAGTGTATTCTTTTTTTTTTTTTTTTTTTTTAGTATAGTTGACACACAATGTTACATTAGTTTCAGGTGTACAACATAGTGATTTGACAAGTTTACACATTATGCTGTGTTCACCACAAGTGTAACTACCATCAGTCCTAACACATTTCTGTTATTTTATCACTAACTGTATCCTTTATGCTGTGCCTTCTATTTCGGTGATTTATTCATTCCATAACAATAGCCAGTATCTTTCACTCCCCTTCACCCATTTTGCCCAACCCCTCCTCCTCCCCTCTGGCAACCATCAGTTAATTCTCTGTATTTGTAAGTCTGATTCTGCTTTTTGTCTTTTTTTCTTTTGTTGTTGTTTTTTTTTTTGGGGGGGGGGGATTCCATTTATAGTGAAATCATATGGTATTGTCTTTCTTAGCCTTAATGAATATTTCCATACTATGTAATCCCGTTGACATCCGTGCCTCACCTTCCTTCCCCTTCCTGTCTACTGTTGACAAGGAGCTGCGGGAGCCAAGGTGAACTCAGACCTGTTTTCATAGGCAGTTTTCTCAGGTCCCCAGTACATTGTACTATAGACTATTGGAAACCTGCAATACATTGCTGATGACTGAGAATTCCCTGACAGCCTTTCTCCATTTAAATCTTTTCAGCCTCATTTGCTTGAACAGGAAGAATTCTTAGGCTATTTTCAAGTTAAAATGTGATTATTCTTGTCCTGGATGTTAATTTCAAAGGATGGTAATTTATGCACATAATTTTGTGGGTTGTCTCTGACTTCTTGGATCCTCATCATTATCTGTATTATCATTCAGGCTTGGTGTGGAAGTCAGTTTTTCATGGCTTGTTCTCATCTACCTTCTTCCTGTAGGTCTTTGTCATCTCGTCCTTGCTACCTGCTAGGACAGAGGGCAGACTGCCATAACCCTTGACAAAGAAAATGCTTTTTCGGGGCGGTAAAAGTCAGAAGCATTTCACATGTGCTTTTGTTGTTTTTATAGCCTCATTTTGTTTTTGCTCATCCTGTCTTAAAACACCCAGGATCAAAATAATGTGCAGGGTTGAACCTTGTCCAGCAGATTGCAGTTAGGTTTGATAACATGAGCACTTAAAAAAAAAAGAACATGAGCATTTGTAGCAATTAACAGTTCAGGTTCTGGAGAAGGTGGGTCTGGGCTTGAATCCCAGCTCTATCATTGTGCAAGCTGAGAATGCACTGGGTTAGAGAAACAGAAGTGACAGCAGCAGAGAGATGCTGTTTCCCTTTTAGGTTGGCAGAGCTTCTGCAGTTTAATGACTGTGGTACTGGCAGGCTGTCAGGTTGCAAGTCAGCCCCTTGGGGTAGTGCCCAACTTCTTTGGGAGGGGCTCCCCTACTTCCTAAAGAGAATGGCCTTTGAGAGGCCCTGTAGTGCCCAGGCTGAGGGTCCTTCACCTTCCATGACTTGAAGACTGGCCACTACAGTGCCGGATCCTAGCTCCATGACACTCCGCAAAAATCAAGTGGCACATGTGGGGCACCAATACCCTCAGAGAAGATTGATCACAGCATGTCCCAGAGACATAGGAAAACAAACAAGAAATTATAAGAACACTCAGGGAGGTTTTAAGCATTGAACAAAAAATACTTTCTGGAATTAAAACGTATGACTTTTTAAAAAATATTGAATAATTAATTGATGAAAAGTCAGTGTTGGACCTGAGTGAGTGGATTTGAAGCCAAGTGAAAGTGCTAACTATAAAAGTACAGAGCAAAAGTACAAAGGAATAGAATCATGAAAAAAGATAGGATTTGGTGAGACCCAGGAGACCTAGCATGGTAATAAGAGTTCCAGGAAGAAGAAAAGGAATGCATTACATTGACAATGTGCAGCCTCTCCATCTCAAGTGCAGTCTGGGTGTCAGCAGCCTTGGAGCTTCTACAGATGCATGTCTTGGCTACCCAGCCTACCAATTCAGAACCTGCACATGGACAAGATGTGACCACCTGCACATGTGCACTGGAGATGTGCTGGTCTGGTCCAAGGCCCCATCTGGGGGTGTTTCCCTACCACTATAAATATGAACCTGCCACTGCAGAACTACAATTCCACCCCCTCCATTCTCAGGATCTCCTGTGAAGATGCAAACTGTCCTTGGTATTTACCTGGGGCACTTGTTAAATTGCATACAAAAGGAATCCAGCCAGGAGTGGGTAATTCTTCAGAGGCCCAAGCACGTTCCCATCTAACAGAGATGGCTGGAACAAATCTCTAGATTGAGTGTCCAAATTTAATGTCTCACCTGGGGACAGTTGGCAGATATCAGCAGCAAAATGACAAATCAGCAAGAGTGCTAGCTGGAGATAAGTGAACACTGACCCCCAGTGGTGGTGGGTTTAAGGAAGGCAGGTGGTAGGTACAGGGAGGATTGGTGTGGTGAGTAGAGGGAGAGCAGGTGTGCTGGGCACAGGGAGTGGTAGATGCAGGAAGTGTGCTGGGCACAGGGTGTGGTAGATGCAGGAAGGGAAGGTGATATGGGCTTAGAGAGAGGGCAAGGTACTCTGGGTCAGAGGGAGGGCAATACCTGTCTGGTTGTGATGCATCGTCTCCCTACAAGGAAGTAGGCTTAGTGTGTGAACTTACTTGATAAAAAACAAAAACAAAAACAAAAACAAAACAAAACAAAACAAAAAAACAAAAAAAACAGCAGGTATCACTATATTTCTCTGAAAAATTCTCAACTCTCGAATGTTGACAGTAAATTCAAATTTCAAAAATGATCCTGCTGGCTTCTGCTGTTTACATTCTTTCACAGAATAGCCTCTCCTCTTGGAGCCCACTGTCTGATATTACACAGGGATGTACTAGAGCAGCTGTCCACATGAAAGTGCCATGCCTGCCCCTTTGCATTGCCTCATGTCCCAGGGCAGCCCCTTGCCCTGTTGTTGGCTACCTGGGCCACGTCATGCCCTCTCTGGGCATCTTGTGCCATGCATTTCTTTCACCCCTGTAAGGGACAGCCTAGCCAGCCTCCCTTTGTTAATTCTCCTGCCACTCTGTCAGGAGCCATCCTTCCCAGGGTCCTGGATCAGAGGCCCATTGTAGGCGTTAAAGGTCAGGCAGCAAGGCATGTGTCCTGCTCAGATATCTGAAAAAGAGCTTTATATGTGTTTTTGGATGAAGTAATATTGCAATATTTGAATATAAGTGTATAGACTTAAAAAATGATGGAATGCTTTTGTTTAATAATGTCAACATATGCTAGCAATTACATTCTGGGGAACTACTTTTTTTTTAAATTGAAGTTCAGTTTGCCAACATACAGCATAACACCAGTGCTCATCCCGCCAAGTGCCCCCCTCAAGGCCCATCCCCCAGTCACCCCAACCCCCCGCCCACCTCCCTTTCCACTACCCCTTGTTCGTTTCCCAGAGTTAGGTGTCTCTCATGTTTTGTCATCTTGGGAACTATTTTAAATTAGGATGACAAACTTTACATATTAACTTAAAATATATGAGCTAGCCACTTTTCCCCCCCAGAACTCCTTGTGGGCATAGCTGAGGTGAACAGCCCAGCAGTGGGCACTCAGCTGGTCTTTTTTGTACAGTGCCATGTGTGGGGATGTTGCAAGTAACATTGCATGGGGTGAAGTGATGGCTGTCCTAGGATGACTCTGTAGCAATATCAAGAAGAGAATTGTTTTGTGCAGACCCAAAACCAAACTAGAAGTCTCAGGGGAATGTAGAGCATCTTGGCTTGGCATAGCAGGCAGTGTGTGTAGGCCTAGCAGGCATCCCAAATGGGCCCTGGAGTAGGCAGCAGTCCAACCTCACCTGCATTCCTTCCTGTGTTAAGGATCTCTGGGGCTCAGCTGGGAGCCGTCCAAGCAGAACCTTTCCCAACAACTGCATGATTTTCAATATCCACTGGGCCATGTTCCAGGAACCATCCCTCCTGCCTCTCTTTGCATGGACCCTAGGACATTCATTATCTAGGACTGAAAGCAGCTCACTTTGACAATGTATGGAAGATCTGGAAATTGATTACCTTAATACTACCCATGTGCTTTAGCTCCCTTAAAGTCTTTGTGTACCTGCAAAGGGAAATATAACTCAGTTCTGGACCCTGCCCTAGGGTTTGTTGTTGTTGATAACTTTGTTACTCAAGTCAACAGCCCTTCCAGCTGACCCACCTTCCTCTGGACTCTCTTTCCTCTTTAAACATCTACCTGTCATGGCTATTATTATTTCTGTGTATTAATTCTTATCTCCCTTGCCTCTATTTGGCTTTACGGTCATTGGCAAAGCACTACCCATGACCAGGTTAAGCCTGCCTCCTGCCTCCCCACCCTACATGCACAGACAATGGAGAGAGCAGCAAGCACCTGCATTGCCATCTTGCCTCCCAGCCACAGCACTTCCCTCATGATTCCTTACTGCTGCCAGCCACACAACTTCTCCCTGGGCCTCATCTGCCCATGACTCTTGACTCTAGCACACCTCTTTTCTCTCTTTGAGCCTCCAGCGTCCTGCCCTCCTCTTCCTTCCTCACAGTTGATGACCTTGCTTCCCCTTTGTGACAAGATAAAAGCAGTCATATGGGAGGTTTTATAAGTAATGACCACTGTGGCTGCCCAGTGCATCCTACCTTCCTTCCAGTTAAATGGAAGGGATTCCTAGTCTCAGTGGAGGCCAGCCCCGCTACCTGGCCCCAAAGCCACAGTTCTTTCCTACATAATTTATTTTTCACTCTCCACTACATCATCCTCATCAGGTTCTAAACATGCTGCCATCTCTCCCTCAGTGAGCCATGCATCTCTATGGCTCTCTTCCCTTTCCTCTACTTCCTTTAACAACCAACTCTGTGAAAGCATCGTCTATCCTTGCCACCCTCATCTTGCTGTAATCCCTCTTCATTTTTCTCTTGACCCCACTGCAAGACCTCATGGTATTCACCCTTGTGAGAAATCCAAGTGATGCTCCTGGTTCTCTTTTAACCTGGCCTGTCAGCAGCACATGGTAGAGGCAGCCTCTCTTCCCCTTGTGATCCTTTTCCTGCTTGGCTCCTCAAGGTTCTCCTCCTACCCATGCAGCCGCTCCTCTTTGGTCTCCTTCCATAGGTCTTCACCTTTCAGCTCCCAAATACTGGGCTCAGTTCTGACCACTTCATTCTCTAGACTCATTGCAAGTGGTCTCATACAAGCTCATGCTCTAAATTCCACTCTACTCCTTGGCTTCTCTGCAGATCCTGGGGTCAGGTATCCAATTGCCCCTCTCACCTCTCCACCTGATTCTGTGCTTCCCCAATCCTCCTCACTTCCATAAAAATTTCATTTTCTCAGTTTCTCAGGACCCCAAATCTTAGAACCAGACTGAGCCCTTGCATTTTTTTTACAGCATACAGCCAGCTGCCCTTTGAAGCTTCCAAATATGGCCAGTTCCCATAGTCTTCACCACTGCCCCCAGATCGTAGCCAACATTCCCCACTTGTGTATTGCAGTCACCTCCAAATTGTTTTGTTTCTACCCTTGCTCCACCCTCAAGCGTCCATTCTTCGCTGAGGAGTCCCATTACACTCAGCACAATTCAGTCTTGGAGTGCCTACAAGCTTTCCAATCTGATCACCATCACCTCTGGTTTCACTTCCTATCATTCTTCCCTTTATCCACTTAGCTCCAGCTACACTGGCCTCCCTAGCTTTCCTTGGACATGTCAAGCAAACTCCTGCCTTAGGGCTTTCGTACTTCCTATTCTTTCTGCCTGAGATTTTTTACACAGATCATTAGGAGCTTGAACTTGCCCCCCTTTTATTAAGTTTTTAAAAAATATTGCCCAGTGCAAAAGTGATACCCCCTCATCTCCTTTTTGCTTTTTAATCCAAGCGCTTAATACCACCTAACATTGTGTATTTTACTTGTTTTGATCTGTTTAGTTGTTTAATGTTCATTTTTAAATCAAATTATACATTCATATAGTTTAAAGTGCTAAATCAGTCTAGAATACTTATTTTAAAAATAGCCCTTTTGTATAACTTTTAATTCATTTCTTTATTGTGGAAAACTTTATCATCATTTGCTGCTTTTTATTTTTTTATTTCATTTTTTTAAATTTATTTCTTATTGGCGTTCAATTTACCAACATACAGAATAACCCCCAGTGCCTGTCACCCATTCACTCCCACCCCCCGCCCTCCTCCCATACTACCACCCCTAGTTCATTTCCCAGAGTTAGGAGTCTTTACGTTCTGTCTCCCTTTCTGATATTTCCCACACATTTCTTCTCCCTTCCCTTATATTCCCTTTCACTATTATTTATATTCCCCAATGAATGAGAACATATAATGTTTGTCCTTCTCCGATTGACTTATTTCACTCAGCATAATACCCTCCAGTTCCATCCACATTGAAGCAAATGGTGGGTATTTGTCCTTTCTAATGGCTGAGTAATATTCCATTGTATACATAAACCATATCTTCTTTATCCATTCATCTTTCGATGGACACCGAGGCTCCTTCCACAGCTTGGCTATTGTGGCCATTGCTGTTTAAACATCGGGGTGCAGGTGTCCCTGCGTTTCATTGCATCTGTATCTTTGGGGTAAATCGCCAACAGTGTAATTGCAGGGTCGTAGGGCAGGTCTATTTTTAACTCTTTGAGGAACCTCCACACAGTTTTCCAGAGTGGCTGCACCAGTTCACATTCCCACCAACAGTGTAAGAGGATTCCCTTTTCTCTGCATCCTCTCCAACATTTGTGGTTTCCTGCCTTGTTAATTTTCCCCATTCTCACTGGTGTGAGGTGGTATCTCATTGTGGTTTTAATTTGTATTTCCCTGATGGCAAGTGATGCAGAGCATTTTCTCATGTGCATGTTGGCCATGTCTATGTCTTCCTCTCTGAGATTTCTCTTCATGTCTTTTGCCCATTTCATGATTGGATTGTTTGTTTCTTTGGTGTTGAGTATAAGAAGTTCTTTCTAGATCTTGGAAACTAGCCCTTTATCTGATATGTCATTTGCAAATATCTTCTCCCATTCTGAGGGTGTCTTTTAGTTTTGTTGACTGTATCCTTTGCTGTGCAAAAGATTCTTATCTTGATGAAGTCCCAATAGTTCATTTTTGCTTTTGTTTCTTTTGCCTTCATGGATGTATCTTGCAAGAAGTTACTGTGGCCGAGTTCAAAAAGGTTGTTGCATGTATTCTTCTCTAGGATTTTGATGGAATCTTGTCTCACATTTAGATCTTTCATCCATTTTGAGTTTATCTTTGTGTATGGTGCAAGAGAGTGGTCTCGTTTCATTCTTCTGCATGTGGATGTCCAATTTTCCCAGCATCATTTATGGAAGAGACTGTCTTTCTTCCAATGGATAGTCTTTCCTCCTTTATCAAATATTAGTTGACCATAAAGTTCAGGGTCCGCTTCTGGGTTCTCTATTCTGTTCCATTAATCTATGTGTCTGTTTTTGTGCCAGTACCACACTGTCTTGATGACCACAGCTTTGTAGTACAACCTGAAATCTGGCATTGTGATACCCCCAGATATGGTTTTCTTTATTAAAATTCCCCTGGCTATTCGGGGTCTTTTCTGATTCCACCCAAACCTTAAAATAATTTGTTCTAACTCTCTGAAGAAAGTCCATGGTATTTTGATAGGGATTGCATTAAACGTGTGTATTGCCCTGGGTAACATTGACATTTTCACAATATTAAATCTGCCAATCCATGAGCATGGAATATTTTTCCATCTCTTTGTGTCTTCCTCAATTTCTTTCAGAAGTGTTCTATAGTTTTGAGGGTATAGATCCTTTACATCTTTGGTTAGGTTTATTCCTAGGTATCTTATGCTTTTGGGTGAAATTGTAAATGGGATTGACTCCTTAATTTCTCTTTCTTCAGTCTCATTGTTAGTGTATAAAGATGCCACTGATTTCTGGGCATTGATTTTGTATCCTGCCACACTACCGAATTGCTGTATGAGTTCTAGCAATCTTGGGGTGGAGACTTTTGGGTTTTCTATGTAGAGTATCATGTCATCGGCGAAGAGGGAGAGTTTGACTTCTTCTTTGCCAATTTGAATGCCTTTAATGTCTTTTTGTTGTCTGATTGCTGAGGCTAGGACTTCCAGTACTATGTTGAATAGCAGTGGTGAGAGTGGACATCCCTGTCTTGTTCCTGATCTTAGGGGAAAGGCTCCCAGTGCTTCCCCATTGAGAATGATATTTGCTTTGGGCTTTTCGTAGATGGCTTTTAAGATGTTGAGGAATGTTCCCTCTATCCCTACACTCTGAAGAGTTTTGATCAGGAATGGATGCTGTATTTTGTCAAATGCTTTCTCTGCATCTAATGAGAGGATCATATGGTTCTTGGTTTTTCTCTTGCTGATATGATGAATCACATTGATTGTTTTACGGGTGTTGAACCAGCCTTGTGTCCCAGGGATAAATCCTACTTGGTCATGGTGAATAATTTTCTTAATGTACTGTTGGATCCTATTAGCCAGTATATTGTTGAGAATTTTTGCATCCATGTTCATCAGGGATATTGGTCTGTAATTCTCCTTTTTGGTGGGGTCTTTGTCTGGTTTTGGAATTAAGGTGATGCTGGCCTCATAGAACGAATTTGGGAGTACTCCATCTCTTTCTATCTTTCCAAACAGCTTTAGGAGAGTAGGTATGGTTTCTTCTTTAAACGTTTGATAGAATTCCCCTAGGAATCCATCTGGCCCTGGACTCTTGTGTCTTGGGAGGTTTTTGATGACTGCTTCAATTTCCTCCCTGGTTATTGGCCTGTTCAGGTTTTCT